>NC_051198.1:24867643-27267643 GCF_015220075.1 Falco rusticolus | reverse complement strand
CAAACATCAGTATTATTTTCCAGTGTGGCCGTATCCTGCTGGAAGGTGTCATAACATACATTTTAAGACTGCTGGTACAGTTTTCTAGTCAACGTTGACAGTTTGCCCTGCCAGGATGAGGGTTGTGTCATGGACCAAGAAAGAAACAGTATTAGTAGAAGTCTCTCTTGACTGTCCCTTACATTTTCCTTAATTCCCTACAGTTGCCAAGCGTATCTTGCAAGCAGCTTGTTAAAGTAACTTTCTTTGAGTTAAAGCGTGCTGCTGTTTGAAACATTAATACTGTTTGTCAAAAGGGGATCTCTTTCGCCTGGTAGGGACTGGGAACCTGCTTCTGAGCTCTACAGAGAGGATACGAGTCATTAACAGGGACTAAACAAAGTGTACCTAAGAAACTGGCAAGGAAGCAAAATTTTCTTTTCAGAGCTTCCAAACAGGTAGACAATGAAGGAGTTGTTAATTCAGAATGAATGTTCTAAGTATTTAAAAATAACTAGGGTCCTGGTTAAAATCAGGCTTTTTTTGGCAGCAGACTTGGAAAAGACTGAAGCTGTGTGCCTTTAGTATTTCTTGAAATGTTCAGGTAGAACCCTTGGAACTCAACTAGTGGAACTCCGTGGTATTTGAGGTACTAAAACTGAACAAATTAAGGCCTATTATAGCTTGTTAAGGTAGTGTTTCTCCCCTTCGTAGACGGGAATCTCCATGGAAAAACCTGCTTGGTTCTGAAAACAGGTTCTATGATTCATTAAACAGGTATCATCCTGTTGGGATTTGAGACTTTGTAATAACCATTTTGACCAGTTCAGGGTTGGACTTTTTCTACATGGATTGGTAATCACCACATGCACCACCAGGTTCCTCTTCACATGTTGTTTGTCCAGTTGAGCCCATTTTTGGACTGGTTAGAAGCAGATGGTGTCAAAGCCAAATTGAGATGGCTTAAGAACCCGCTATGAATTTGTATTAAGTACTGGTTTTCTGGCAGTCACCACCTGCAAAGGTACAAATTCCTGTTGGATACGCAGGGATTTAGTGAACCACTTGCAGTGTTTTGAGAAGCAGGTTTTCAAAACTGTAGGTTTACATACACAGGAATAACAATTTTCCAATTAATTTTCCAATTAATTTTCACATCTGCTTTTCACAATTTAAGTAAAGATAACAAACAGATTTTGCCTGACACAAACATCAGAAAGGAAAAAAAAAAACCCAGCCCACAAAAGGACTTGTTAAACATAAATTAGTGGTTCTGTTGGGAACATATTCATAAGTTAGAATTGACATCATGTGTATTTTAAGCTGTAGATCTCAGTTTTGCTCTCTGAAGTGGTAGTCATAATAAAGTGCTGACATTGGAAGCCTTCAGCTTTGAAGAGCTTTCCACAGGTGAACGTGTTACAGAGCCCCTTGGAATTACCGAGTCCAGTTCCAGCCTTGTCTTTCATGAAGGTGTTAATTGTGGTGACTACTTAATCCTTTGTATGAAAAGTTCCCCTGATAGCTACTTATCTTGGGTGGTGTATTCTGCATGTTGGCATGAATAAAACCTTTATCTTGCATGCTTGATTTAAGGTGTTTTAGGGACTGTCGAGGTTGCCTCGCTGCCCTGTTAGGCAATGCTATGAAAAACCACACGGGAGAGCCATTTAGCCACCTTGGGATCGAATGGCTAGGATTTTCTAAATTTCAGTAGTTAAAGGTTTTCTTAATGGCAACTGCGTTCACCATTAATCTTTCTTCCAAGCAAGCTGAAGAAGTAAAAATAGGGTAATTTTGCAGGGAAGACAGCTAGATTTGCCTGAGATTAGAATTTAGCTAGTTTACAGATTGCAGTGTCTCATATGTGAATGAAGATTGTCTTGCATTTTGGAAAGCAAAAATGGAATACATTCTTAAGACTGAGTGGTGGAGTTTATAAAGAGGCTTTTCTGTTCAGATTTTTGACAGATAGCAGGAATATATAGTATATGATTGCTAGAGCTGTCTTTTTATTCTAAAGATCTGAAACAAAAGAAACATTAAGTAGTCTGTCTGTGGAGAGCTTTTCTTTAAAGTATTGAAATATTAGACATAAAAAATTTTATTAAAATATTAAAGTATGCTCTTGCTTGGGTTCTTCCATTAAGGCAGCTAGTAGGTGCCTTAACTGCCAGGAGCTGCATTTGAGAGGACACTGATTCTGTTTTCAGTCGTGTTGGGTAAAGGCTGTAATGCCGTAGTGTACGGGAACAAAGCGATAGTCAGTGGAAATGATCAGAAACTTTAGATGGAGAATTTGGGGAAAACTCAAGCTGTTCTGCTTGGAGTAAGTCTGTGTTCACAGTTTGAGGTGTAAACTGCAAGTAACGCTTTAAGTATCAGGTAGGTAATGAAGCAGCCATTGCCAAAGATCTCAGCTTGATGAATGTTTCAGAGCAAGGAGTTCTTTCATAACGAGCTAAGCACTGCCTGTATCGAAATAGTTGTGAAAGATCCTGAACTGTGGTTTGTCTTCATAGCATTAGTGCACGCTGCAGATTTTCTGGTGGTTGCAAGGCAAATTCTATTTTCCAGCTTATTCCACTATCCAGTTCTTGAGTATTTTGTTTTCTGTCTTACTCGGTGGATCATGTATTTCATTTCGGTGTGTTTCAAGCAGTAATAATTTTAGCAATTTCTCTCTTGAAACTTGCATTTAAGCAGCTGTAGACTTGCATCTAAACAGCTGTAACAACTCAGTATTGTGATCTCAAGTGAAGAACCGGTAACAACACGGGATGTTTCTGCACCTCTCTGCTTTGATGCAAAGTCTGGCAGCAGAGGGACAGTTAATACAGTCCCTTCTGACTATTCGGCATGGTTAACTGCTGTCAGGTTTTCCCTAAATGGGTGCCACAAGGCTTGAAATAACTAACTTGTCAATACGTAGAAATAGTTGTGAAGCATTGAAAAAATTGTCAAGAGGTTTCTACCAGGTGCGCTGGAGTTACTGCCTTTTGAAAAGATGGATAGGCTGGGGTGTACCGATTTATAACGGCCTGTCCCAGAAGGAATCATTAGCGATTAATATATATATATATATATATAAAGGTTTTCAGGAATTTTTTTGAATGTGCCAGGCTCTTCAATGACACAGGCATGCCCCATTACATTTAGGGGCTGGGGGAGCAAAAATAGGCAATTTGTGTCCCTTGTTGTTTCTTAACGTTTTTCACACTAGGGACCTACAAGAGGTAAAGGCATCTGCTGGAGAGCACAAACCTGAGAAAGTTCCTGTAGTATCAAAATGACGTTTTGGTGGTATGCCCTTTTCTGTTGAGTGTTTTCCTTCACTTAGCAAGTATGAAAATAGTCCTGTCAGATTATAAAAGTCATCAAAACAATCCAGTATGAGACTCATTCAGTTCATACTGAACAAAGTATAATCCAGTAATTTCTTCATGGATGAGCTGCTGTCTTGTAAGGGAAGATGCGTGGAGGCTGAAGGCAGTGATTTTGTAAAAACAGGCCAATGAAGAAATACATATAGGTTCACTATTCTTTTTCTTCCGAGTGAGAGCACAACTTACTTTTTTTGTTAGCTAAATTAAAAGTACATAAATGGAAAGCCTAAAGCAATGGGTATACTGCTTGTCCCTCACACATTCTGCTTTATTCTGATAAAAGATAGTTTTATGCTGTATATCTGAGAGAAGGCAGAAGTGCAGAACTGTGCCATTCCTACTGGTTTGTCTTTTTTTGTTCCTTACCGCCTTCCATTGTAATAAATGAGGCTGCACCTTCAGGCAACAAATCCAGAAAAATGGAGTGTTTAATGAATTCCTGCTTTGTAAGAATTTAGAAGTGAGACACTGAGTTTAGGTCAGGCTTTCTTGTTCAGTGATGCCACGCACACACAAGGGCGATGAAATAGGGCCCAGTTTAGTCTGTTAATACCCTGCCCTTCCTTAACATTAGCGTACTGTGGTAACCCTAAACATCGGGGAAACCTCTTGACATGGAGTGTCAGCAGTTTCATCCACAGCCTCTTTTTGGCTTAACATTTTATAGAGTAACGGAGAGAGAATGTTAGCCAGGATGTGAAAAGCAACTAAGAATAGCAGAACATTCCTCCCTCTGTGGCCCACACCACCTGTAGTCCATCCCTGCTTTGAAAGAACCATTTTTGTGTTCCCACAGTTAGCATCTAGGTTCTGTCTCTGCTCATACCTGTAGGTGTGCAAGGCCCTGCGGGAGTGTAGTAAGTGCATGAGTCTGAGTTACACCTTGTATAAGCAGAAGGGATCAGAACAAAGAAGTGAGAAGGTAGACAGCCCACTTCTTCTGGAACGTGTGTTAAAAATGCAAGATGATGTGGTAAGCAAGTTTTTGGTATCTTGAGAGAGTATTACATAAGCAAGCATTGAACATGACATAGTCAAAACCACTAGAACTTTCTCTCAAGTGTATTCCTATAAATCTTGCAGCTGTTGCTTATTTGCTTTCGTTAGCTTTAGAAAGCAGTTGATGGAATAATTTAAGTGGGAAGGGAGTTAGATAAGGCTGCTCAGCCGTGTCCTGTCAGATGTTGAAAATCTGCCAGGGTGATTCCACAGCATTCACACAGGTAGAGCATCAACACGTAGTCACTAGCAGGAGTGTTTCTTTGAGAGGGCCTCTTTTGTAATGAGCAAGCGGTTGAAGAGGGAGAAGGGAAAGCACGTTTGAAGGTGTTCAGCTTTTCATGCCTATGACGAAAAAATCGGAAACCACTGACAGTGAAATCTGTCTGCTACTTGAAAGGTTTTTGTTTTGAACTAATAACTTATTCTTATGGAAATTAATATTTTCCAGTGTGTGGAAAATGTTCCTTCTTGTTGCTTTCTACTGTGTGGTGTTTTGGGTCTGCCTGATATTCCCACCCTCCCACTCGCAACGTTTCTTTTTTTTTTGCATTCTGATTCTTTACTATGATCTCAATAGATGAATGTTAGCAAGTTTGGCGGGGAAGTCCTATGTGCCCTGTAATAATGAGTGACCAGTAATTCATGGGTCTGTTTTTGTACTGCAGACCAAAATCTACACCAACGGGGCAACCCAGTGCCAATGGAGTACAGTCAGAAGGTCTGGATTATGACAGATTGAAGCAGGTATGTATGCAAGGCTTTCGTTAGAAAACTTGGGTATAAGGACCTGTAGCTGTCCGGTGTGTGGTTTTAACTGTTTGGTTAACTAGTTCCAAATTTAAATAATGATTTTGTAATTATTAGTCATTCTTTTTCCCCAGACATGTTTGAGTATTCTGACGAGCTGTAAGTGTAGGATGGCAGCTTGCACAGCCCCATTACTTTCTCACAGAAGCTTGTTCCTGCTTTCGCATGAGTAGGGTGTCGGTACCATCTATAGATGGAACTGGCAAAGTGGTTTGCCTGGAAGACCTTCCCCAGACAAACAAGCCCTCAGACCAGTGTTAGCAGAGCAGGTATCACCGTGTTTTAATAGCAGGTGTGACCATCCGTGGTCATGAGTTCGGTGGTGAAAGAGCATCCAGTGATACCACCTTCTGTGTAGCTGTCCTGGCGAAGAGCAGAGGAGCAGCTGGGAAGGGAAGGCGTCAGCAACTGCATTTTCTTGGATGAGGACAAGACATAACGGGATGCTTTGGAAATTGTTCGGTAACAGTTACCTGTAGGTGATGGGCCTTTGTCAAGTACACTTGCCGAACAGACAAACTGGTGCCACCAGAGGCTCGGCACGGGATCTCTTGTGACTTGTATGAAGACAGGAGCTGTTGGTTAGGAGCACTAGTGATCTGTAGACTGAGCAGACGTTCCACGTTCTTAAGAACAGGAGCCCCAGAGGAGCAAGTGAGTGTAAGGTATTCGTGTTCCTCTGACTCCTGAGAAGTCCCCGGCTGCTGAGGAGGCCCCAAGATGGAAGGAGGCCCCTTTGCTGCTGCTGTAGGTGCTTTCAGTACAGGTGTCCTTTTGATGGCAGTCGTTGCCTGAGTCGTTGGGCTGATGCTGGCCTGAGCAGACTTGTGTAAGGTCTTTGGAGTTGTCCACGTGCAAGAACGCTACCGTGTGGTTTTGCCTTGTTGTGCTTCGTGGTGCATCTGGTAATGTTAAGGGAACCGCGAAGCCAGTGTGCGGCAGGGAGGCCATATTCCTGTGCGTGAGCCCATTTCAGCATGCTGTTGCTGGTGTAGGTGGCCACCTTGAAGAGGGGTGGTGTGATGGGGGTAGCTGGCCTGCTGGTGGCTTGCTGAGTGACGCTTGGGCAAAAGTGATTTTGGGGAGTGATGTGCTTTCGCTGTTGCCGGGGGGGCTCTGCCTTCGGGAGTCTGTAGAGTGGTGGTTGGTTGTACAGCGAGTGGGTTCCAGGCTTGGTGGGTTCGGGGGGTGGGTGGTTGTAGGGCCGTGGCGGTGGTGTCGGCAGCAGTGGGGTTTAGTGGTGTGGATTGTGGAGCTGCCGGTGAAGGATCTCCCTCAAGTGCTGTTTTGATGAATGGGTTGGTCCCCGAGTGGAGAGGGAGGTTCTGGAGAGTGGGTTGCAGCTTGGTGGTTGGATCTAGAGCAGGTTCCAACTCTGTGGTTGGCTCCTGGAGCGTGATCCCGCCCAGTGACTGGTTCTGGATTGGGTTCCTGCTTAGGAGTCACTTCTGGAGTGGGTCTGGCTCTGTGGGTGGTTCTAGATCAGGTTCTGGCTTGGTGTGTGGTTCTACAGTGGGTTCTGGCCTGGTGGGTGGTTCTGGAGCATGTGGTGGGTGGTTCTAGAATCTAGTTCAGGGGGTACTCCTGGCATCTCCGGAGGGTTTGCGGTACTCTTGCTACAGCTTCCATGAAATGCTGCTGCTGAGCGTAGTCTGGCTGCCTTTATTTTTCCCTTCTGTCTTTTTTTTTCTCTTCTTTTTTTTTTTTTCCCCTGGTGTACAGGTGCTTTTTGTTTTTTCTTTCTTCTCTGTTGTTCTTTTGAGTTGAAGACACAGAGGATGGGGATTCTCTCATCCCATAGAGCACAGCTCTCCCAAGTTTCCAGCACACTGACTCTTGCTGCCTCTGATAAAACTCTTTTCTCTGGAGGCAAAATAGTCTCACACTCTATTTCTGCTGGACCCATGGCAAGCTCTTGTTTGCCACCGCCCTTCCCGGCAGCTGGTGGCCACACTCCTGCTCCAAGGCTTCTTGCTGTTTGTCCAAAAGTCTTGTCTAAGACTTGGTGAATCGGGAGACCTGCCTCTGCAGCTTTGGTACATGCTCTTAGGCCAGGAATGGCTTTGGGCAGGGAAGGTGTGTCCATGCATGTGTCTTCCACCAGCAGCTCGTAAAGGACTCAGCAAGCACGCTGGGGTTGCAAACAGCACGCTAACCCCAAAGCTGAGAAAGAAACAGCTGAGATCTGCTGGGTGAGTTTCCTGCTGCCTGAAGATCTGGCCAGGAGGGGATGGTCTCCTGTGCAGAAACAGACCCTGCCCCCACCCTGCTTGTAAAAGCATCGTCACCAAGTCATCAGCTAATGTGGCTTAGACAAAAGGATGGAGAAAACAGCAAGTGGGGGGTGGCACTTCACTCCAGCACCTTCATTCCTTCACGTTCCACTTGGTAACTGGGAATACCTTGATAACTTGATATCCACACACCCCCTTTTTTTCCCCTGTGAATATTTTCTTGGGTTGCGGTTTTTAATTAGCTACTTCTTGCTTTCCACATCACACTTCATCTGTAGGAAAGCTCTCTTATCTGAAAGGGATGTGCCAAGTATTTTTCTTTTTCTTTTTCTTTTTTTATTTAACAATGACATTAGTGTAGCATTCTAACTTCAGTATGTCCCTTCTCTCATAAGTTCTACAGGAATCAATTTGTAGGACTTCTGCAGAAGGTTTTTTCTTCATTGTACCTGCAGTGAGAATGTTTTAGGGATGCTTTAGGTTTTGGGGATTAATTTGGAAGCTAAAGAGCAAGTTATGCATTTCAGAAGGGTTAAAGGTTGGAGGAATTTCAGATTTCTCTCTGCAGAAAACTACAGGTGGTAAAACTAATCTATTATTTATGCTCTGACACCATAGGACATTTTAGATGAAATGAGGAAGGAGTTAACGAAATTAAAGGAAGAACTCATTGATGGTAGGTACCAATTTTTTTGCTGCTGCTGTTTACAGTAAGTATCTGCAGGTGCACAGCAATGTAAATATGTGTTTTGCCTGAGAATGGTGCACTGGTGTCACTTTGTTCTTAGTCTGGCGGCATACTTCCATTTGTGCCAGACCTGCTCTGATCGATAGGCTTCAATGTTTTCTCTCCTGTGTGTTTTGTTTTAATAGAGTATTGACACCAGCTAGCCCCTTTTAAAAGTGGTTGAAGAGTTGCTGTATTGGAGGGATTTGCAGAAAAAGGAGGGGGGGAAAGTTGCATTAAACGGATACCACTGCTGGTAAAATATCAGTTGTCATCAGCTGATGTCGTAGAAGGAGCTGGCTGCTTTGGGGCTACGGAGAGCGCAGGGTTTTCCCCTGTGTTTTGACTGTGCTCTGTACCACAGCCCTTTAGAACGGAACAATGCAAACAAGGAAGGGCCCTGAGGCTGCTCTTGAAACAAATAAAAAAAAAATTAAAATAAATGAGCCCACACACATGCTCCTTGATAATCCTAGTGGTAGTAATAGTCATCAGGTAAGGTCGTAGACTCGCAGAACTGAAAAATAAGATACTGATAAAAATTTAAGAGGAGGATGGAGGGTACTGCCTGGTTGAGAATGCCATTTGTCTGAAGCCACGTGAAGCTGTCTTACGCGCAAGTTATGTTACGGAGCAGGGTGAGCTGCCCTTAAGGGCTCAGTTGTGTATTTGGGCTTTCTGCCTTGACTTTGACTATTTGATTTGTTAATATCTCTCTCTTTCTTTCCAGCTATCAGGCAGGAGCTCAGCAAGTCGAATACTGCATAGAAAGACTAGTACTAAGCCGATGTGACTCTTTAACTTGGTATAAAACTGACTACGTTTTGTGAGCTGTTAGAAGAAAACGGAGACAGACAAACACTTGGAAGGAGGGAGAAACAACCTATTCTGAAAAGCTTCAGACACGTCACTCCGGTGATATGCTATTCCCCTCCTAGTTTGCAGCTTTTTTCTGACCTTTACAGCAGGGTGGAAAAGACTCATAAAGTTACTGTAATGATTATGCAGAAATTCCTACACCTATCAGACGAGATCACAGTGCTTTGAAGTCTACTCATGTCAAGATAAAATTGCACATGTTTCAGAATTTGTTGTTAAGACAAAAAACAGGGAAAAGCTTGGGAAGGCTTTTCAGAGAGGTTTTCTTTATTAATGAAGGAGTTAGCAAGTTATACTGTTGTACTTCAAATGTATCTCAGGTTTGTCTTCCTATCATATCTGATATTTCCATGAATAATTTAAAAGATCAGATGTGTAGAAGTTCAGTTCACAAAACATGGAACAATTAGAAACGCGTGCTTTTAAAGGGCAATATTTGTAAGTGAATGACCTAGACAGTGATGACATATCAAGATTTTGGAATTTTATGATAGGAAGCCTCTCTAGTTAGCCTTCATGCAATTTTATAGGAAAATAAAAAAAGCAAATACAGTCCAGAGTTTAAAGATGTAGATGCCTTCCTACATTGTTACGATGCTTTACCAAATCTAAGACTTCTACATAATGCGAATCAGCAGTCAAATGTAAATCATTAGTATGTTGTAGATTTACAGTAGATTTTGGGGCTTTTTTTAGATTTATGCATGTGGACATTTTTGTAATGTAACACAACACAGCCAGCTTTTTAATTAAAAGAAAAATTGCATGTCACAGAGTAGCCTTTTCATTTGTAAGGCTTAATTTATGCCCAGAAAGATGCGGGATGAGGGAGGGGGAAGGTGACACATTTTTATTACTTTCTACACTTTTCCTTCATCTTACATGCATGTGTAATAATGAGGAAAACATGACTTTTTATCAGTAACCATGTTAATGGAACCAGGTACTTAGTCCTTTTGTATCTTTTTTCAGTTTTCTATTTGAAATTCAGTACTACTTCCATAATGGTTCTGAAACTCCCATGGGAACCTCACTCATTTCTCGGTGAGAGAACAAACGTGTAGGCATCCGAGTTACTGAGGATGCCCCTATGTAAGTGCATTGTCCTTTACCATTTTATCATGGTCCTCTGCTTCACTCTTTTGAGACTCCTTTTTTGATTGTTTAATGAAACGGGACAGCAGTTAGCTACCTTAGAATGACAGAGCATCAGGTCACAGTAAATGGCCCCATCTCCTAATTTATCTGCCACCCTCCTTCCAAAAAATACAAAACCAACAAAAAAACCCCCCACAGCTCCACACAACCCAAACCCTGAAAAACAGCAGTGGTGTATACCATTGGTTTTGGTCAACAGCTAGCGAATCATTTGTAGGGGAGATGCCACCTTTCTGTTTCCCAGGGTTTTCAGATTTTATGCTTGTACGTAATTTTTTTCCATTTTTTTTTTAACGTGGTACAGTTCAGTGGGATAGAAATTCTGTGAACTGGATCTTTAGTACTTCGGACAAAGAGTATGGATCAAAATCTTCCCTTTTCCTTTGCACTGTCAATTTTTCTGAGCCGTAACAGTGCCATGTTTGCTTTGGGGTCTGTGCTGACCCAAAAGAAAAGTTTACTTACAACTTTTGGAGAGATTAATGTTTCAGCTTAAAAGTATATGCAGCTCCATTCGTAGGACAAATGCTTTTAATACCATACTGTCTCAAGTGCTGAATACCAAAGCAAAACAGCACTTACAGCTTTGGAAAGGCTTCAGTGGGGAAATTTTTCTCCACTTCCAACATTTCCTGTTTCTATAGGTTCAGATTTTAAAGAGAACACTACAGTGGAAATGCTACTTAACTCCATTTATTAATTTTTTTAAAAGAAAGAAGAAACATTTTTCTGCATGCATTTATTGAAGGCATTAAAACCAATCCATAGTAAGCTTGTCAAGTACTGGTTTTCTGAAAACAAGAGGAGGCATTTTCATCTTTGTTGATGTAACTTTTTGTTTTACATGGACTTTTTAAGCATTAAGGACGTTTACCCTTGTCAGAAATCATGTTGGATTTGTTTCTAGGAGAGTTCAGGAGTAGCATAGTGGAATAGCGTGAATGGGTGTAAGTGGTCCAAAATTAAAGGCTGAACTACTAGATTGTGCAAGGAACTGGCTTATGCACTAAACGTTTTGTGCCTTGGTCTACAATTAACATGATTTCTGTTTAAAAGAAAAAGGAACAGATGTCGTCTTTTGTGCTGCTTCTACGTACATACTTTCTGTAATCCCAAACTGCCGAATTGGTTCTTTCCAGAAAATCGGATTGAATTAAAGATTACTGTAGACATTTCCTGTCCTACTGACAGTTGCACCGTTTCCAGAGATTTCAGTATTGAAAATGAACTGCAGAAGCTAAGATTTATTTTGCTTACTGGTTACTAAGTTCTTTAAAAACCATATTGTGGTGGTTCTGTGCTTTTGTACAATGGATGTCTTAAGCTGAGGCAGTTTAAGGGATCCTTTCTCATGCCAGGAAGGCTTTGCTTTCCTCAACACTGTGATCTGACCTGTGATAAACCTGCACTATAGACAAGTGGCTACCAAGTCAACTGCAAACCAACTGAATGTAAAAATCTTAGTGCTGGTGCTGAAATCTCTTCAGATAGTCATAATGATTTCCAGTTCATTGTTTTAAAAAAGTTACCGAGCATCAAGTGTCAATCAAAGACTGAAGATGATCACTAATGAATGTTGACTTTTCATGCATTTAGGTTTACCTTCTTTTTAGTTCCTCAGTTCATTCTCTGCTATTTTTATCATATTGTGTCATTTTAAATTTCTTACATGCTAACGTTTTGTTTGAGCGAATGAAATAAAATTGCAATATATACATGTTGCCACCATTTATTTCTGGAGCTTCATAGAAGACTCTGGGGTTTACTACTAGAATTCCTAACATTTTTAATGACTGTGATCATTCCTTACTCCTTGATTCCACCCCTCCTTTCTGTTTCTCCATCAGAAAATTCAGTAGAGAAAAATAAAGACTTACCTTACAAAGAATGTAATTGCAGGGACTGTGTAACATTCACGAATGGTAACTGCTGTACGTAAATTAAAATCCATTTTAAACATACAATTTGATTTATATTCTCACATGGCATACGCTTTGGTTTCTGTATCCATGGAGGACTTGAAAGGGAGGGAGGAGGAAAGACTGGAGGCAAAATAACTGCAGTTAGTCCAACTTTTGCTGCTCTTATGTTCATGAATTATTTTCAATACTCGTAATAAAGAAAACCTACCATGAAAGGTTAATGTAGCTTTCTGTACACTAAGGACACTTTTGCTCAATTTGTCTTACAGCAGAATATTGAGAGTAGCTGTTCAAATGTCCTTGACTTAGCATCCTGAAAGCTGTACTTCTCTACTGTTGTTGGTTTTTGTTCAGAGGGATAATGGGATAATCCTGCTTTTGGCAAACCATTGGACCTAGTGCCAATTTTGGCACCAAACTTAATGAGTTACAAAGGGTTTTTTAAAATAAAATTATCACTAGATTCTAAAATGGTCTGCTATTATTGGGGTAGTGGTTAGGCAACAAGTATGAACTTTTCTGGTTTGAATTTCTGAGCAGTGCTACTAAGCGTGCCCGTCAGTGTCCAGAGATGAACGGTACCTGCTTTTTAAAGTTGTGTATGACAGAAGTGGGAAGGTGGTGGCGGTTGATCAAACTGGTGATTATCCGTACTTTACAGAGGCTCTTCTGAAAACATTTACTCAAGCTCAGTTCCACTGCGAAGTACGACTTGCCAGCATGTCTCTTACAACTCGTCGTACAAAGCTTTGCAAAATCAAGAGTCTCTCTGGTGTTGGTCGGTGAACAAGGCTGGGCTGATGGGGAGCAAGGAAGAAGCTTCCCACCCCGGCGTAGTACCCCACACTGACAGTTCTTGGGGGGACTAAATTTTCCTGACTGTGTGGGCTATTGCTGGGCTGGGGTTGGCAGAGAGGGTGAAAAGGGAAGGAAGGAGTTGGTGATCTCCGTGGCATCAGGGCCAGTGCAAAGTACTTGAAGAACAGGCTAAAGTTCACTTAAATCATTTGTCTTAGGGGGTGATTTTCCGGTGTGAAAAAGCTGAGGATTGTTTAATGCTCGGTTACAATGTTATCTAGGACAGTCTTAATGGAGAGAGAAGTACTAAGTCTGTTAAATCAACTCTTAGAATATATATTTACACATTCAAAAGACTGTATCTCTGAGTCAGCCCATACGAATGCCTGACAGGAGTTAATAGAGACGGTCACCAAAGCCTGTTGAAATTGATATGTCAGAAAATATATTAAAGTTGATTTAGGGTTATAATCTCAAGAAAATGTGTAGTTGGACTTGGCAAAGTGCCCACGATAGGGAATATATAGGAGGTATAGTTCTGGATGTTGGGAAGGCTCAGCAAAACCGTGGTCACAGCACTAGTGTCTGCGTGTTGCCTCATACCGGCACCTTGGTTCATTGCACAGGGGATTCTTCAGGTACTTGGTTGTCACGGTGATGCTGAAAGTCAAGGAGCTTTGTCAAATTACCTCCATTTTAATGAGCTCTTGCTCATTATATAAATGTGTCTATTTCACAGAGCTCAGTGTCCTGAATCTTGCTCGGTGAGTATTCTTTATCTGCTGTCCTACCCTGATAAACTGCTAAATGGCAAAGATGTGGAGCAACTGCTGCAGGTAAGCTGTATTGCTGCTCTGGCTGTTGCAGCTGTTGGCTGACACTTTCTCTGTTGAGGTGCTTAATTTTGCCGTCACTATTCAGTGAAGTGGACTGCCTTCTCCCCCCTTCCCAGCCTATATCAGAGCTGTTAACTGGTGCGATTTCACTTTCTTTGTGACTGCAGGTCTCTTCTGCAACTGCCTAAACACAGTAGAGTTGGAAGTGACCTCCCATCATCGTCCTATGCTGACCATCTTAAGTGGCATTTTTTTATCACCAGCCAGCTGGAGCCACTCAAGTCCCTACCTACTCTCTGAACAACTTTCAACTCCGCAATAAAATTCTTTATGCTAACTGTGCTCTAAGTGTGCCGACCTATAGCCTGGTTTTCTTTGCAGAGCCTCTAGGAGTTGGTCTGCAAGCTGCCGACACGGGCAGAGAAAAACAGAACGGTAGCAGGGAAGTGGGTGTAAGAAGAGAAAGCGTAAGGGAGTTCTGGTAGTGTTCAGTGTAGGCTGATACCTGCAGGGAAGAAATAAGTGCAGCTGCAAAAGGCCTGGAAATTCACAAACAGGTTTCGAACCCCATCCGGATGCTGCTGGAATCAGCAAGTTGAGGTAGTCAGCAGAGGTGGCTTTCTGAGCTATCTGAAGGCTCCTTGCTCATTTAAAATACATGTTAAAAAAAATAATAATTACCTTGGTGTTGAAGGTGAGTTATCTGCTGGTTGACATTTTTCTCCAAAGGGGAGTCTGATCCTGATGGAGTTGGTCCATCAAGGGACTTCACAGGGTAAGTGAAAAATCCTTTTCCTTGTTCAGAGCGATCATAGGAACGCAGTCCTGAGGAGTGCTGGCTGATGCTGCGGGGTGCCTGCGATGCTGGAAAGGCGCCGGCATTCGTGAAAGACTGTTGGCAAGTATGCTGGTCTCAGCAGCAGATCTTCAAGAATAACTAGAACGATCTGCATTAGTGCAATGCTCCTCATACCCTGACCTGAAGGGCAAAGCTTCGCGTTTTGCGTATGTTGTGGCCTCCAAATGTTATTTTCAGATGTTTGCCCGTGTTGGATTGTCAGAGGTGAGAATCTTTCTATATCCTACTGTTACGCTACATGTTACTGGTTGTATGGGAATAGAGCTCTTGGTTACGGGGCCACTTCATGCGTTCAACCTCCCAAAAGTGACTTTTGAAGTAGGAGTTAGTCACTTAGCTGAAATTAGCACTGTTACGTGCTCTGATGGAGTGCATGTAAAGAGGAGGTGAACATCGCATCCAGAAGTGGGAAAGCTGAGGAGCTCGGTCTTGTCAGACCCCGGAAGCTCAGGTGCATCGGAGCTGCAGTGCCTAATAAATACTCGGTGCCCAAAGGGAGAGCGCTGCTCGCTAGGGATGCGTGGGCTCAGGCTTTGGTGGTCAGGAGGCCTTATTCCAGCAAAACATGAGCTTCTAGTTCTTTACTCTGATGGCCTGTATTACTTGGCAAATGCATTTCCATCTCGTTCCACTTGTGTCGTACATGGTGAGCTGCTGCTTGCTGTAATAATTTATCATGAGTCAGCAAGATGCTGTGTGCTCTTGTCCTAGGGTGAGCTGTCTGACCTGGTGTAATGGGAGCACATCTGACGGGTCACCTCGAGATAGAGATCTCCAGAGATGAGCTTAGGGGTGGGAATGCAGTAGGTGCACCCTGAGGGAAGGTAGGTAAAGAAATCACAAGCCCACAGCAGTGGTAGGCAAATGAGAGGACTCCAGAAGAGAGGGTTTCTCACGGCCAAAAATGCAAGTTCCTTCCTTGAAAATGAAAGAACAGAGTTGCAAAAGACTTTGAAGATGGCAACACGTTTAGCGTGGTCAAAGTAACGAATGTCGGTTGGAGCATCTGTGTTTCATGTGTTCCCAAGCCTTGCGTGTGAGGAAAACCAAAGATGATGTTAATAATTGTTAATAATCAAGGGGAGGGGAATGAGGATTTCATAAAAGTACTGCCTTTTCTTGCTGTGTTACTACTTCTCCCTTACATGCTTTTATTTTTTCATTAAAAGCATAGAAACATAAGGTGAAATACACAACTGAGGTCGTGCCTTTTAGGTACTTGACTAAGGTAAAGAGGAGGTCAGGTCTGAAACGCTGCTCCCCAAGCGCAGAGCTGCGCAGCGTTACAGCTTGAGGTCTGAATGTTGCGCGGGCAGACCCAGCGCAGCCTTGAGTGCAGCCAGGGTCTGCGCCAGCAGTAAAGTCTTGGCTTTTTCATTGCATAATAAATTGTTAATTATACTTTATGTATCTGCTGAAGGACAACTTCATTGCCATTAAGTCCTTGGTCTTCTGGGGAAAAAAACATGCTTTCGTCAGTCAGTCGGCCTGCAACCTTTAGAGTAAATAAGCCATTATATATTTACCCTCTTCATTATTCTAAAGGCAGTAGGATTTGTGCTTTGTTTAATTTTTGTCAATGGCAAATGTTTCTTAATGCTCTCAGCTATCACAAATAAAAATGATGCACATCTTCAAGCCCCCGAGTAGTCTCAGCTTCTCTGAAGTCAGTACACATGGTATTAGTTGGGTGGGTTTAGTCTGAAATGCTTCCGGCCATCAGATGTAATTGTCCTGTATTTATACAACCTAGTGAATATTGCCCAGCAGATTTTATGCATCTATGAAAAATTTAAGCAATAAAACAAAACTGAACTACAGGAAACTTTTTTTTTTTTTACTGGAGGTTGGGAATCCTGCTTCTAATACCATTGGGTGTAACAGAATGGCTCATAATTGCTTACTTCTCATCTATCTGCTCCGGAACAGCACGCCTTTCATGTATGGTGTTGCATGTTATCGGTGTCCTAGTAACTTGACATATTATTTTTATGACTACGCTAATAGCAACTGTAATGTGCTGTGCGTAAAGAATAAAAGGCATTTGGCAGTATTTCTAAAATGATTTGCAAAAATAACTCACATGCAGATATTGAATAAATAAATAGCAATTACTGACAAGTGACGTTTCCTTTTTGAGTAAGGAGCTGGACAGCATCGTCAGCTGGTGCAGTTTGGAGCTGGTGTTACAAGGTGGTGCAGCCGTTACAAGTGTCAGGAGATTTTTCTGAGCTCTGCTACTGAGTTTCAGTAGTACAGAATTTGCTAGAGGTAAGGAAAACAGCTGTTAATGGAGAAGTTCCTCATTCATAATTCAGAAATGGCTTAGATGTCTGCTTTAAAAGGAGCAAAAATGAAAATGTTCCAGTAACAAGTTATCTGAGAGTCTCCTTGTTTGGTTTTTTTAGATGTCATTGCCAAGGCTAATGTTCCCAGAAGGGAAACTTCAGTGCAGTGCTGCAAAGATGCATCATAGCTGGGTTGAGATTCTGTATTGCAAGGAGTGACTTAAAAAAAAAATGCTCCTTTTGTATTTTATGAACTGCATATAGATTTCAAGTTTCTGTTTAAATTCAGTTCATCCTCTTGGAAAAAATGTTGGTTTGGAAAGTGAGGGAAGCTGGTATTACAAGTTTCTTGGTGACAATGGATTAACTGTTCTTTTCCTCCTCTTGTCCATGCTTTCCTGGTTAGAAGAGGTGTTATTTTGATGCGTTTCTAGCAATGGATTACAGATTTTTCTGATACTATGAAAAGGTTATTGAAGTGCTTTGAGAGAGGGCAGAATCCAGAAAAGTCTCTGTGATGGCTTTTAACAAAAAGATTTAGATGCTCCATGTGTAGAACAATGAGGAAAATCAAAATAGATTTGTTTGATCATCATCAGTTTCATCTAGGGGACATCTCACAGTGCAGCTGAAGTGTTGCTGAGCCGTTAATTGAACTGTTCCCTTCAAAAGCTGGAGAACAACTTCCTTCAGGTGTTTTTAGTCTTAAAATAGCTTCAGAAAAGGCAGGGGATGACTGTTCAGCTGTGGTCTTTTTAGGCTTAAATTAATCTTTAAAGGTAAGACACACGGATATGGATTCATGGGCTTCCTCCAGGCTTCCCAAAATCTTCTCGCTCATCTTGACTGTTGACCAAGGTTGTCCTCTCCTACCACGAACGTGGCAGAGCCTGAGCTGGGATTTTGAGGCAGGAGCAAGGCATTTTAGTTTCTCCAGCCTCTTTATATATATATTATTTTTTTTTTAATTTTGATTTTTTACCTGCTTTGTTTCTGCTAGCTGATCTGGCAGCTGGTCAGCCCCAACTGCCAGGAGATGGGAATAACCTCTAACCTCATTGTGATCGGGCCTGAGTTTATACCTTGTGAAGCAAACCTTAACCTTCCTCCCAAAACCTTAGGCCTCCAGATGCCTGATAAAATGCTAAATGTGAAAAACGCTTTCTTTCCTTTGTGAACTTTTATGTCCTTTGTCATGTATATTCATCACATGGAGCTTATTTCAGGAAAATACGAATTATTTGCCCCATACTACTGAGGGAACAACTCCAATTTAACGAAAAGAAGGATCTAAAAGCTGAAATACTGCTGCATTTTTGCAGAGGTTGCAGTAGGAAGTAATTATAATAGTCGTTCTGGTACCACCATACGGAGCTCATCAGCTGTTCTTAAACCTGCCATCATCCAGCAGTTTGAAACAGTACAGCCAAGTTTAACAAAACCCTGTTTATGGCAGCTGCAGAGACTAACTCTGTAAGCCTGAAGGCATTTTTATTAAAGCTATAAAGGCTTTTTCATAGTTAAAAGGCATTTTTTGCAAAGTACGTCTTAAATTAGTCAGCTGTGGCTTTGTCAACTTAAATTCTGTGCTGCAGTTGTTGTCTGACCTCACCTAGGAAACAGTATTGTGTCAAGGATGCACAATATGGATTCTGGATTGTGCTTCAGGCTTTGGCACAGCATCCTTCCCCAAGCTACAGCAAGCTGGTTATGCTTAGTATTTCTGTTGCCTTGACTTCTGTAATTGGACAAAAGCAGCTACAGCACCTAACAGTTTTGCTGGTGATGGTGAGCAGTATTACTAGACTGCTGGTTGGACTCTGTTTTCATGGTTACTCTAACCTTGTCACGTACGAGAAAATAGAAATTGGATGTGGCTGGTTTCTGTGCCAGCTCTTCCTCCGAACTGCTTGTGTTACACACAATCTCGGTGTTTGGCTGCAAAGAAAACTCACAAAGTGTGAGCAGAGAGCTGGCAGGGAGGGCAGAGTGTCTAGTGTGATGCTGAGGGTGAACTGCCCCTTTCACGTCAGCATTTTGCCCTTGTCGCCTGCTTGACGGTGAGGGTTGCAGGGATCTCATTTGGTGCCAAAAGACATCACTTCAAGACTAGTAGTTTTGAAGTGTAGGAGCAGAAATCTTTGTAGCCATTGGTTATATATTTGAAATGTTTCTGGAAGTGCAAACAAGGATTCATACAGGTTTGTACAAAGAAAGGGGTCTTTGACTCAAGAGTTGAGAGACACTTCTACAGTATGACCATATATACAAGCTTCAGAGGCCCCTGCCTGCCCCTGCCTGCCTCTCCCAAGAGCCCTGATCCTCGGGGGGATCTTACTGCTCCCTAGAACTACCCGAAAGGAGGTTGTAGATCGGTGGGGGTAGGTCTGTTCTCCCAGATAAAAATCATCAGGACAAGGGGAAATAGCCTCAAGTTCCAAGGCCCTTGCCACCTGCAGCTATGGGGGAAGGGGGAGGAGGCAGGTGATGTGGACTATGACACTCTTTGCCATTTAAACAAGTAGAAAAAAATACCTGAGGACACAGTAGAAACACCCAAGGATTTACTCCTGTATCGGGAATGCAATTTAAAAATAAAAGCCTGTGAAATACACCCCCCACCCACCCCCCAAGAATGCTCAAACTGGAGTGTTACTAATGTGACTGTATATTAACGAGCAAATGATTATTTGCTGTGAAATCACCCAGCAAAGGCAGCAGCTGGAGTAAATTGCAGGGCGGTTCCACTCCAGATACAATGCCCAATATTGTGCTGTGTCATGGGAAACATGTAAAAGAGCTGAAGCCAATGAAGAGGAAAAATATGGTCTGTGGGAACAGAGGTATTGATTGTAATGGGGGGCTGTGTGTGTATGTGTTTACACCCTGTGAGCTTCAGCAAAAAATACAATGGGCCAATTAGGAGATGTTCTTGCATATGATCCTTGTTCCCAAACACACCAGATTCTGTTTAAAATGAAAAAAAAAAACAAACCCAAAAAAAACCTGTACGAAGATCTTTCCAGGATCTCGGGATATGATGGAATTGATGAAATGGCAGTCTGCGCGGAACACGGAGAATCAAAAGTATCACTGACAAAGCTGGAGTGATACAGGGCTTGGGAAAAAAAGTCATCAGTGGCAGAGACAATGTCATGGAACAGTAACTGGGAAGCATTGATGGAAATGTTTGGGAGTTGAGGAAAGGGTTGTACCTGCCTGGGGGTGAGCCAGAGGAAAGAAAGGGAGGTTCTGTCCTCCCAGCTGATGTGCAGCTGCTGGGACAGCAAGTATGGCTCCTCCCTGCCAAGGGGCAGGTGGTGTTGGTCAGCACAGTTCTTCATTTTCAGAACAAGCCCTGGAGTAAGGGCTGGCGATTTCAGTGCCTTTTTAATCCTTCTGTTTAAGGTGGCTAACTTCTTACTAGCAGTTCCTCTTGACTACTTGCATCTATGTTTGTAATCTTACTTTCTTTTCCTGATTATAAGTAAAAGTAGAATATTGCACTTCAGTTCAAATGCCTTTATGCTTTTGGGAGGACCTTTTTGAGCGCCTGTTACCCTGCAGAGGCGATGATGTGGTGTTGAACTACTCTCTGGTTTCTGCATTGCCCCCAGAATTGTGAAGTAGGGTATTTCCACTTGTGGGATTGTTATTCCTAATGAAGGTTAATTGCTGTTAATAATGTGGGGTTCCCAGAAAAGAAACAGCTGACTTCGAGAAGCAGGATTAAAGTTTAGGACTGGCTATTGGAAGAGTCACCTCTTAGTTTGTAAAATAAACAAGTCATAGAAAGATCGATGTGAGAAGCATGACGCTTTACAGTCCTCTTGTAAATCTCCCCCGTAGAACAGCAGCACTGTAACAGCAGTAAAAGTGTATGGAAAAAGAGGCTTTTCTAAGGCATGGCAGCATTCTTGAAGAAAACATTAACATCATTGAAGCTTCATGGCCCCTTTGTCTTGCGGTGTGCATTTGATAGGTTCCAGATTGATATTTGAATGTAAATGATTGCTTAAAGCTCTGCCTGTACCAGCTGATTTCGGTAACACAGTCTGCATATGAAAAGAGGGTTGAAAAAGGACTGAAGGAGTTGCAGACACATCAGAATAGCTTTGATCCACAAAAGATGCTGAAATTATTAAAACGTGTGATTGTAAGTATTCAAAAAGTAATTTCATTTTAAAAGAGAAAAAAAACTATTGTGGATTTGAAGAGAACAAACAATTTCCTTGAATGAGGTTATATGCTTAGTTAGTAAGGAGGAAGAGATCAAGATTGTATCTTAATGATGCTCTGAGAGTGTCCCACAAGACCACAAAAGGGAGTTAAAAGTGTAGCCCAGAGCTCGCTACTGTTACAGTAATGGCTCAGACTGGTTTGGAGGAAGAAAGGAAGAAGATGTTGCAAGGAGATTTATTTCCCTGCCCAAATGGAGAGAGAACAAGGTGTGCTGTCAAGTGGAATCCAGATGAACATCTGTCCTTGACTAGCTGCTTTGAGTAATTTTAAATAAATGAACGAGGGTTCAGAGTAAGTCTGATAAATTGAAGAGGTGACCTAAAATCTAAGTATGACATTCAGTGCAGATGAACTGCAGAATACTTCCATGCAAGAGAGGCACACAGACAGGGTTGTGTTACGTTCACCTCACGCGGTGGGTGGGGGGTTGAGCTGCATGGGATGCTGCGGGAAAAACAGGGAGTAAGCCGGGTGTCACAACCAGTGATGATGTAGTATTTGTTGCAAGACAAAACAAAGACCCCTGTGAAATAATTGAGAGGTATTGTAAAGCGTAATGCGTGGGTGGCATGAGTAGTATTTGCTCCACCTTACCTGGAATGGGGGAGGAGGGGAATAAATTAGTTAAATTAAGTCAAGAGGTAAGAGAGGTGGGAAAGCTAGAACAACCTCCATGGAAAATCAGAAAGAACTGGATATGTTGATTCTAGAAAAGTCAACTGAGAAGGCACACTGGTCTTTCAATATGCGAAGTTTCTTTATAAACATATGAAGATCCATGTTCTCCATGGTTGCTTTCAGTAAGATCATCATCTTCATTAGATGCAATGAAGACCTAGGTTACTAAGAAATATCTTAATTTAAAATAACGTTAATTTAATTTCTTCTTGATGGGTTTTTTCATGTATAAGTCTTACTTAACTTAAGCCCACAATTACAATGGCTTCCACTTTTTTTCAAGAGCAGAAAAGATGCAGATGAGTGGACTTCATGTTTCTGGACAGCAAGACTTAATCTGCATGTTTAGTCTGCTTTGCCCGTGGCCCAAAATTAACATTGAGCATGCACAAATACTAGGTTGTATTACAAAAGGAGCAGTTAAGATGTCAAGTGATGATGGCAGAGCACCAGCATATACCAGTAATTGGTAGGGGGAAAGGGGAAGAGGTCTGCATCTGCTGCTTCAGTTCTGTCAAATGTGCATGCAGTTGGTGCAAATTAGTCATGCTTCCACTCAAGTGCATTCATACTTCGAAGTAATTCTATTGAAGGATTCTTCCATTTCTTTTGTTTTATTACAGTGATTGAATGGCTCTTGATCTCGGCCCTTGGTGTTATGCTCGGGTAGAATTTTCCGATTCACAAAAATAATCATCTTTCAAACAATCAACCAGAAAAAAACCCCATGCATTTTACCTTCTAAGAAAAATCTGACAGTGATACCATTGTATTTCTAAAAGCTGACCCAAAAACTTGCTGCTAAAACTGTAATTAAAAAAAAAAAAAAAAAGGAGAAAGAAATCTTGGTTCTGCAGTTTGAGTTATGTTATTTCCTGGCATGAGGCAACAAGCTCATGTGACGTAAACATACAGTTAATCTAAGTTCACAGAAAATTGCCTTTTGGAGAGCTGCTGATCCTGCCGGTGTGTTCAGAATGGAGATGTACAAGTGGCACCATCCCATGGCCAGTGGAGTTTGAGGCTGGTAGGGCAAAAAGGCTTTGGTAAGGTAGTAAAGCTAAGAGTTGTTGCTGATAGGAGCCTGGAAATACCGTTTAGCTGAGCATTGGTGCTAATCCACAGTGGTGTGTGTTGTGGAGCTCTGCATCCTCAGCACCTTGATGCAGAACAGATGCCATCTGCGATCTCCCTAACAGTCTGCTCTGTCTGCAGAGAGACAGGGGATTACCTCGGGAGCGGTGCTGAGGCATCCTCTTTTCCCAGGTGTGATGGGAAGAAATCACTACCTCTTGGGAACAGGTCAGGAGTGTTAACTCCCAAGGGTAGTGCTGAGAGCCCTAAAGGAAACCTACAGCTTCAGGAATGATTGGAACCATCTCAATATTCACACCCAGATTAGACCTTCAACTCTAAGCTGCTCAGCCTAGATAATAGTTGATGGAGAGAAACCAGCATCTCTAGAGGCTCTCTCAGGCTGTGGCTTGACAATACAGGGCCATTGGGGCCATAGTTGCTCAAGGATCTCTTCCTTTTGGCTCTTTCTCTCCCAAGGAATTTGTTCCAGTCCCCTGACTGCTGCACAGCTGGTGGTTTGGATGCTATTGTAAGTAGGTTTCTGTCCTTCAACTTGAGATCAGTGAGACCACACAGGAAGACAGAGACTCATTAAACAAGGAGTGGACTCCTGTGGATGTGCCTCCTTCCCCTAGGGCATCATGAGTGGAGAAATTCCCTTCCAAGAAACCCAGAAGCCCAGGGGAGACTTTGTCGCCCCTGGGAGGAGAGTGCTTTTCTCCTGTGTTCCCCTCCATCTCTCCAGAAGCTGGTGGGCTTCTTTAGTTCATAGGATGTCCAGGAACCATGTAAATGCCATGTTTTTTGTTTAAGAGTCTGCCTTGTTCCTACTGCCCCTTCTAAGTAAAGCCATTATAGATGTGTTTTCTTGCCTTCCTGTGCATACCACAGCTGTCTTCAGAAGTGGTAATACCTTAACTGTTGTTCTGCGATTTGAAGGTCCACCTCCATCTCACTCAACCGTTCTTATACACGACCCACCGTATGTGATCTCCCTCCCACCTTCTCCATGTCACCTTTGTAACCATAAGTTTCATTTAAAAAAATAATCCCAAGATCCTCAGGCAACTGTGGGAGGTCAGGGTGTGGTGTTGTGCCTGCCTTGCTGCTTTGGTGAGCTGCTGCTTGGATAAGTCATAAGCCGCCACTGTCGGGCCCCAGCATGGTGTGTTGAGCCTTATCAGGTGTCTCAGGCTGCCTAACTGGCAGCTGGTCTTCTATCTCTGAGTAACTGTCTCTAGCTAATGTAAGCCAAGAAAAGCAGATGGGTTCTTCCACTGGTTCCCCACAGCCTCTTCACGGACAGACATGTGTTGTCTGGCCAGTTTTCCAGTAATAGCACTGCTCTTTCCTTGTCTGAAAAGTGTATGGATGTTCAGAAACTGAGCACCAAACAGAGACCAGACCAAGAAAACATTCCAACTGAGGTGGAGCCTGATCTTCCCTGAACATGGCTGCTGGTGCTGGCTGATTGCTGCCTTTCAATGCCTCTGCCCAGCCAGGCTTCTTCTATCAAGAAGCAACGGTTTATGGTGAAACTTCAAAAAGAAAACCCAAGCCCTTTTCTAGTCCCTTCCTTATGGACTCCATAAGGAGCATCTCTGCTTCAGCACCAGCAGGTCTCTGCGGGTTCAGGCAGTGCAGACTGCGGGCAGGATGCTCCAAGTGTGGCTGTTGCTTGAGGTTTCTGTCGTGCCCCTCAGTATCTGCCAGGGTGGGTTACAGCCAGTGAGTGATCAGTATCTGCCCCGTCCAGCCTTTCTGCTTCCATCAAGCAATACTTTCATGGTTTGCAATGCTGTGGGTTTGTTTCTGTGCTAACCCAAGGAAACTCAGTCCTCTGGGAGGAAAGGTGGTGGTGCAGGGTTTGGGGGATTTTATTCCAATGACCAGCTTCTGATTTAAGTGATTCTGTGAAGTTGCTGGGTAGGTACCAAGACATACCAAGGAAAGAAAAGTCTTCATCTTGACTCGTCCATGTATTTTATAACACCTTTCCTGTAGTGGCATCTGCTGGCAAGGTTTACAGCTGCA
The DNA here is from genome assembly GCF_015220075.1 of Falco rusticolus. NCBI lineage: Eukaryota > Metazoa > Chordata > Aves > Falconiformes > Falconidae > Falco > Falco rusticolus. The sequence continues at coordinate 27,242,737 of NC_051198.1, read as the reverse complement.
GCGTTTTCGGTGATAATAGATGGGCTAGCTGGGTACTCGTGCAGGCGCTAAAGAATGTCTTACTGACCTATTTAAAATGCAATATCAAGGACATTTAAAGCTCTGAGTAAGTAGGCTTGACCTTACAGCTGACCCCGGTTTGAGCCAGAGGTTGGATGAGGCACTCTTTGGGTTTGTTCCAGCTAGAATTTCTCTGTAATTCACTTTACAAGTTTAATTCTTTGCTTTAAATATCATGGAGTAAACTCACTGATTTTTTTTTATTTATTTATTTATTTTAAGGATTTGTTTTCCCTGAGTCAGTGTCAGTCCTAGAACATCTCAGCCCTGCTGAAGTCACCTGTCTTTGTGGTCTAGCACAGATGAAAAATAGCTGAACCACGTGAACATGTTTCCCTAGTCAGGTCCGGTAATTTCAGTATTTTTCACTGGGACGCTGTCAAAGCAAGCAGCATGTCCTCAGCAAGGAGCAATGCAAGCAAAAGGAGATATCTGAAGAACACCAAGCACATCTTCAGCTGCATGTGTGTTTCCCTGGCGCTCATCCATATGTGTGCAGCCTCTCAGAGGTTAAAGTCATTGATGCGGATGCATAGAAGAGAGAACGGGTGTAATGCAAAATCACTCTTGAACCAACGCTGCTGTGAAAACCCGTCAAATAACCATGCAAGTTTGGAGAATTGTATTTCACCACTGGGCACTTGGCTTATTTTAACTGCTGAAAGAAGATACTTTTTAGACTAACGTTCAGTGATTTAAGCTAAAGAAGCAAAACTCTGCTTTGTGCTCCCCAAAGGCTCCCACCAGAAAAGATACAGGGTTATCTGAATTTCACATGTCATGAGAAAGGACACAACATCTGCTTTTTAAACATAGAAGGGATTCACTCTTCTGGAGGTAACGTAAAAAGATACATTCAGTTAAACATTCCTTCATATACAATGTCGGTGATAAACGAGAAGCAGTTGTGTCCGTAGCTGTTTTATCATAAAATTCAAAGCAGCACTGTCTGATGCTGATGTCTTTTGAAGACCCAAATGTGCGCACTGCATATTTTATCTAAAATGGCATTAAATGTATTATGTATAATAAAGCAATTGGAAAAAAAAAAATCCACTGGGAAAATTTTAACTTGGCATGGTAGACCTGCACAGACACTCTTTAGGTTCACTGTTTCAGATCAGTATAGCAAATATATACATAAATTTTATAATTATATTAGTGAAAGACTAAATTAGCTAGATGGGCCTTCTGCTGTACTGCATAATAATTTGGCAAGTAAACATACCGTTGGTGAATAAATCAAAGCCGTCATAAAAATGCTGTTTACCTTTTATCTGTGGAGTTGCAAGAGCCATTTGTACATGTAATTTATTCTCTACAGCAGGAAACGATAAAGACATTATACAGCAAAGAGCTGACAAAGCTTTGTGAAACCTGTTGCACGTGGTCTTGGTGATACATAAATGAAACGGTTTCCTGTGTTATGTTTCAAAGCTGCAGCAGCATAAACCCTGCACAACTCAGACTATTTTAACAGACCAGAATTTGATCCTAAGTAGCGTCTGAGTTTTTTATTGAGGTAACTCAGTAGGACTGATGCTCTGATATAGTATATTACACTTTGGGGACGTTACGCCAGGATCTGTTTTGGAACAGAGGAACAAAGAACATAAAGGAGCCTAATGTTGACCTAAATGATCCAATATTTTATTTTAAACTAACTCTTGCTCTACCGTCTGGGCATTTGATTCCTGACAGCTTACTGAAACTTCATTTGTTTTTGACAAAAATCCTTGCTGCATGGCAAGCACTTCAGCACTAAACACGGAGAAATTAACGGGCTGACTGTGGCAGCACACAGGAAACGATCTGAAGCACAGAAACCATGCTGCTGGGACAGCAAGCTATGTACTCTGCCAAAGGCTTTCATCTGCTAGAGCGTCAAAAAAAAAAAACCCAAAAAAAAAAACCACCAACCCACCCAAAACCCAAATAAAAGCCCTGGCCGTTTCCTCCCCACCTTTCAGATGCTACCAGCTTGTCTTGGGAGCGAGCAAGAGCTGAATGAAGTTGGAAACGCCGCTGCAAACCTTTGCACCGCGTCCCAAGCATGGGCATCTGCTTGGCACAGCCTCACAAACCCCAGCTAAATCGTTTCTTTCCGAAAAGGGCTTGACTCCGCATTGTGTCTGGCTCCACCTGGAAAACTAAACTGGTGCTTTACATGAACTCTTACTGAACCTGAATCGCAGTTTCCATATTCAACATCTCTTCTGCTTTCAGTAGTGAAGTCCTTTTTAATCTGGGTCCTGTGGAAGACGGTCTGACTTCGCACAGGCCAGCAGCCCAGGTGCAGAAACAGTGTGGGAGTCCTGGGTGTATAGCTGGTGCCCATGCGCAGGTTAGCGGTGCGTTTGTTACGTCCAGTGTCCTGCCCAGGTTCCACACATGCTGTGATAGGGAACGATCTGAATTTTATCCAACTGACTGAACTCGAACCAGAGATTTTTTTAAGTTTAATTTAATTTTATTTTTTAAATTGCATAATACTTTGGACGGGAAAAAAGCCCTGTTGCTGGGAAGATCCTGCCCTCGTTGTTGGAATTGTAAGAATTTAAATACATGGCATCAAAGTGCATGCTGCTTATTTTGAGGGAGGGGAGGAAAGCAAGCAGTAAATGACCATAAATCTACAGAGGACTGTAGGTGTTTCTCCACACAGAAAGTCTATAGGGATGCCATTATTGTCTGTTCCTTTTTTATAAGGTAAGTACTGCAAACAGCCGATGCTTGTTTTCTGCATGTTTGTCTAGGAGTATCCACTGTAAATGGAATATGATGAAAGCTGATGGGCTTCAGAATTTAGCATAAAATGCTGCATCTCACCCTGAAATCAGAACATGCACAACTTGCTACCAAGTGCAGTTGATGAGGCCACAGGTGTAACGTTAAAGCGATGCTACTAGTTTTTTTATATATAACTTCCAGTATGTTAAAACTTTCCATTTTCTGAAGACTGTCAATACTTTAAAAATCTCCTATAAAGTATACGTTTCAATAATCAAGTTTTAAATCATCATTCTGCCCCTTGGGTCTAAGATTCAATCACAGCACTAGCAACACAAAAATGGTCTACAGAAAATCTCACTTTTGAACATGTTCAGAACTTTATATAATTTCATATTTTAAAATATTTCTAGTGAAATTGAGGTCTGAAGTGATATAGCTCCATTCCATACATGAGGCACTGTGCTGGGGCGGGGGGGGGGAGGGTGTCTGTTGGTAGTCTGAATTGGGCCTAACCCTGACTGTATAGATTATAGCTGAGGTTGAACTGGAATTAAAAGAAATGCCATTTTGATTCCCTCCTATCTGAGTTGATCTTTCTATTCCTTGAAGCATATTTCAAAAACCCGCTTGTTATCTTCCTCAGAGTTACCGTATCCATTATTGTTCTTATCTATACGTTCAGTTGATTATGGGACTGCCTTCTGAGCCTGTCATCGCTGTCACTACTTCATAATGCACGTAATTACTTCTCTGTGGGCTGCCAGACCTGCTAATGATGCTGCGTCGGCTGTTGCTGCTGCAAGAGGCGAGGACTGTGCGCTCACTTCTGCGGACAGTGATTGAAGCTGCAGCACGGCTGGTAAGAGCAATGTAGGTCAGAGCAACCTCAGGATCACTTTGTTAGGGGCATTAATGGTGGCTGGGGTTTCTCCATTGAGTTCACAACAACTCACTCTGTTAGTGCCCTTGGAGTCTCCTGGACTTTCAGAAAATTTGTATTTTATACAACATTTATACGGTAGCTTTTGACTTGTGCGTCACTTGCAGCTTCTGATGAGATCTGCTCCCTTGGGGTCCCCAAGGTTGGTGGTTTTATGAATTCTCTCCAGATTAAAACTTATCTGCTTGTTCACAGTGCAATGCTCAGAACTGGATGCTCTTTCCTGATGAAAGAGCGTATCCAATTAGTACCTCTGATTTACCAGGCAAAGCAGCTTTCCCAGCTTTCTGCCTTATCTGGAAGCTGACAGTGAATCTAGTAAGCACAAAATCAATCTTTTCCGTGCTGCTCAGTGTCTTCATATGTGAATTAGCCTATGTGCAAATAGCAACTTTCATAATGCTGAACTCACAGATAAAAATCAAGATCTCTTATTACTGCAGCTTGAAATCAGTCTTGTTAAATGGTAGAGAAATATTTTTGCATTTCAGTTTATTAAACTCACATTGCAGAAGTGTAATATGGTTAATAACATACCAGTGCTGTGGCACAGCAAGTGCAGTCTTTGCTCTTGGAGGCAGCATCAGGTACAGGTCACAAAATGGGGAAGGAAGAGACCACAAAAGAAGCATCAGATCAAGAGATTAAGTTATTTCCCACGAACAAGGGTGGGGAGGGAGAGACAGCAGGTATGGGAACTGCCTCAGTCTCAAGATTTTTATTTTGCACAGACTCTTTAAAACCAACATCAAGTAAATCAGGCCTGGGTTTACTTGGGTAAGTGGGGCATAAGCCCAAGAATGCCATCTAAAGGAGGCCAGGACAAGGTCACAGCTGCATGCTGGGGAAGACAGCACAGCTCCTGGCCACCAAACACACCTGTGTACGCAGGCGCACACACACACACACACACACTCATGCTCTCTCTGTACTACTCACCTCACTGTCTCTCACCCTGTTTTCATTAGATGGGGGCACCCGCAGGCTCCTGGCTTTGAAATTGAGCTCAGGGATGCACTGGGAGCCACTGTGGGGAGGGTATCCTGGGCTACACCTTGGCGGCCGCCACATCAAGCTGCTTTGTAACGTAGTGTTGCCTTCTCAGCCAATGAACCTTGGGTGATCTGCCAGCGACTGCAAGAAAAACACAAAGGAGAATGAAGAAATGTGAGCCTTTTGTTCAGAACTCTGTATCTTGAAGCAGTGGCTTGTACTTCCATTGAAAACTGGGGAAAAAAAGTTGAATACAGTGAGATATAAGCAAAGTCTAGCAAGTTGCTGGAGAGTACTGTATTTTTTTCCCCTCCCCCCTAGGAAAAGTCAGGGATAGAGGCTTTACAGGCCATTTTTATTACAGATAATTGGCATGCTAATTGCAATGTTTTTAATACACATCTAGTGTAAGAGTTCAGAGCCTACACTGATTGCTTTGCTTTCCTGAGGTCTAATTGCAGCGCCTCAAACCAGAAACCTCGCGTTCACAGTGCATGCTCTAACATGCATTTACCACAGGGAAATGGTCCCTTGCGCTCTGAGTGCATTTTCCTCTCTGGTTTTGTATGTGAGGTTGCTGTGGAGGAGTGCTGCTCAGGACTTTTGTGGATAAAAACATGATTTACCTTGAACTCTCTCAGTGCTGTGTGGTATTTTGACATAGAGGACTGTTAATGGTGCAAAAACTTTCCTTCCCACGGCTCTGAGGTTTACAGGTTGGCTTCATGCATACACACGTGAAATGCTGTTTCAGCTGTTTGGTTTTTTTGTTGGGTTTTTTGTTTTTTTTTTTTGAGGGGAGTGAATCCAAGAACAGAGGGAGCACACCCCTCGGCCAACCTGCTGCTTCATGTGCCCTGAAGGCTACTGCGGACATTGGGGTTGGAGACAAACCCCCTTGGAGCCCATCTCTTGTCCCCAGGTACATCTTTTAAAAAAGCAAACTCTGTGGCTGTTTTAACACTGAGAAGTACCCTTTAGATAATAATATATCTGTAACACTGGCACAGGGCAACCTTTTTTAACTCATGCCAGGACTGTAGTTATCAGCTTGTTAGATGTGCAATACAAATAAACCCTAATTTTCAGCTAGAATGTGGAAAAATAGGTTTACCAAGTATTATCCCCCTGTGTGTGTGTCTGTCTCAAGGGTGGCTTGAGATGGCATTCAGATGGCTTCCTCAAAGCAGAGAAGAAAGAAATACACGTATTGAGAGTATGGTAGATGCAGGGTTCAGAAAGCATATTGTGCAGTCATCTCACTCTGGTTCAGATAAAATGTAAATTCTGCAGTCACTGAATTGTGTGGGTTTATCCAGTGATAGACATTTTCCTGCAAGGATTAGTAATGAAAGCTTTTTGGAGGGAGAGTTGGAATGGCCACTGAACCTGTAACAGACTGAATTTGCTGCTGCAATTTCAATAGGCAAAATTTACAGGAAACTTTGTGTAAGCACTAGATAAAAATAATTTATCAAGCTCGTGAATCAAAGCCTTTTTTTTTTTTTTAAGTCAGAACAATTCCTGGGGTTGTCAAGATACCAGGACAAGTAAACTGTGGCATAAATGTTTTTCTTTCTTCTGCCTCCCTGAAAGATATTTTCAAAGGGGCCTCAGAAAGCACAGGAGAGGAAGAGTTGGCTGCAGCAGTGGGAAGACGCCTGCTCAGCTGGATCCTAACATCCTCCCCCATGCCCAGTGAGTCCTCAGCTCAGAGCCATCAGTTCGGGCTTGCAAATCACTCCCCTTGGTCTACCAAAAGCCCCGTAACAATGTGCTTCTGCAGAGTCCTCCAGTTTGGTTGGGCTGAAAACTGTGGAGGTGACTTAGTTGTCATTGTCCACTACAGGATGTTCTTTTGGGAAGGAGCACAACACTGCACTCATGCAGACTGGACTGCCACGCATGCTAGTGCTTTGCATCGCCCATCACTTGTCAGAGGGCTTAAGTACAGAAGGGTGTAAAGGGACAGCTGAGAGGAGTAGCTTTGAATGAAGGAAAGGGAAGAAACCAGGATAACTTCTCTAAGCCTTTTTTTTATGCTGTGAACACTGTGTTGGCTGTTCATCCCTAAAATAAGCTCCTGGCCTGGAGTAGCTAACGTCCACAGGGAGCCAGTCAGCATGGCGGGACTTCAGTGTAAGCACTTAAAGTAGATAGGTGAGGGGGCTGTTGGTATCTACCTCAGTAATAATCACACATAAACTATAGCATTTGAGATATGTACTCCACAGGAATGTGAAATTATAGTAACACCAGTGAGGCATGGAGTAGCCCAAAGCCTTGGTGTCCTATCAGATACAGTTAATGCTCCTGTGTTTCTTGCCAGCACAACAGGAAGGACACCACCTTCCATCAGTTTAGATGACGGTCTTATTCTCATTACTGAAAAAAGAATCTTCCATAATGATCTCTGTATTTGTTGTTTTTACCCCTATTTTGTTCTATATCATATATACCAGACAGCAAATACATCATAGATTAGATGGTATAGACTAACTAGACTGTAAGGGTACTACAGCTGTGAATAACCTAGCCGCATTTTGTACAAAAGATGTATAATTCACTGTAGAGTTTCTCCTCTCTGCCTTGTCCCATTTCCCACCACCCCACCCCCCATACAATCCTGCAGTAAACCTGAGACCATAAGGTGAAGATCAGAGGCAGCTCACCGTGATCTTAGTGTCAGTGGTTTCTTTGAGAACATTTCTAAAAGGTATTTTAACTGAGAAGTAACAGGCTGCATTGAGGAAAAACAAATCTCTTGTTAACGTGTGGAGCCTCCAGGCCCTAAACAGATGGTCCCGAATCCAAGCCCCTCAATACTTCAGTGTGGAAACTAGTCTGTATGTTTGCGGTGTGGCTGCAGTAATGCTGCTCTGGGGGTGGCACAGTGCTGCTTCTTCCCTCCTGATGTCCCCTGCTGTGCCACGCCGCCAAGCACTTACACCCCGAGCCAAGCACTTACACCCCGAGCGTGAAGCAAAAAAACCCCGGGGTTTGTTTTCCTCCCCACATGAAGCTACACCGATCCAAGCACAACATCAAAGCTCAGCTCCACTCCTCTGCCACTAATGTGGATGTTAGGCAAGTTTGTCTACTTTGTTATGGGATAAAGAGGCGTGGGAAGAAATTTGCAGACGAGCAACAAAACGAGGAAAACTGCTTAAAAACTAAAAGCTTGAAGTGCTTTTCTTTCTTCCTTCTTTCTTTTTCCCTTCCTTTTTGTGTGTTATTTTAGACCTGCACTGTGGCACATTCTCAGATGGGTTAAATTGCAGCAGCTTAGGAGAAAGGACTGCTGAAGACCGTATCTCAGAATCGGCCTTGCCACAGCAGCTGCTGAGGATGCCTGCAGTACAATACTTTTCCTGTCTGAGGAGAAAAACAATAAGGCCCACACACGTTGCTTCTGGAAATGCTTGTTTATAGGTAAAATTTTTACACGTTGAATGTGCTGAAACTATAAACTAAGATTTTAACGGTGTTGTGTAGATTTCAAGCAAAAAGTCCTTTCCAGAATTGCAGAGAAAGCTCATTGCTGGCTTTACCAAGTAGAAGTTTTATTATAAAATTTCTGAAGTGTTTCTATTATGCATATATTATAAACGGGATTTTAGATTACAAATGCTGTAATTATAAATTATAAAATTGTGCATAATTACATGGTTATTAATTCTATATTGATTATATATTATGGGTTAGTGCAATATATAGTCCATATATGTTTGCACTTAAAAATTTCTTATGTATTTATAAACAGTTTCTTACATGTTTATAAGCCTGTAATCTCCGATTTGTTTAGCATCATTTGTTAACTATCAAGTTGAAGAAGACTTCTCTCTAGTGTACGACTCAGTTCCTCCCTGGCCCTTTGGGAGGTGTGAAACCGTTTATTTGCAGGCACACGAAAAGCAGTACTGCAAAGCCAAAATGGAACAGCTCAGCACATGTGCCACCTCTACTGTGCTAATAAAATATAAGGTAAAAGAAATAGGATAAGTAGGCATAAGTCTGTAGAGACTAGCAGGGCTCTCATTTTGCAAAGGAAAGTCAGTGGAAATCACTGGTGCTGATTTATTGAGAACTGGGGAGTGAAGAGGGAAGAAAACCCAAGCCAGGCTCACTTTTGCAGTTAAGAGCTGATGTTAACTCTTCCTCCCGGAAGGTCTAAACACCTACAGTTAATGAACAAAGCAACTGAATAAATGCAAAGAGGCCAAACAAGTTAGCAGTTAACATTTTTTTTGTCTCCTGAGAGGCTGCATAACAATAACTAGGGGATAGACTGGGGTGTGGGGAGGGTCTTGGTGCTTTGAAAAGCGGAAATTCCCCTCTCCCAGCGAAGGAAATGTGCTGCCCTTGAGCAGGCTCAAGAAGCAGTTGGCAGCTGTGTGCAGGAAGAGAAAATCATCTCATCTTGAACTTGAAAGCAAAACCCAGCTTCAAGGGAACGCTAGAGCAGCAGCACCATTGGCAAGGTTTACGGTTTGGGTGACCTATACAGTTTCTTCATCAAAATGTAAACATGTAGGTAAGAAAGCATTTAGAGAAAGGCCTTTCCCTGAGGTTTCCTTTTGAAGCAATATAAGAAGCCTCCCCAGATTCTGTGCGTTTATCAATTAGACTTTCTTAGATTGAGGGCTGCAGGGGGCAGGTGGAACTGCGAGCGAGGCTGGTTCAGTAGCTGTCTATAAACAGGCTTTAGTGGCCTGAACATTTAAGACGTTTCCGGATACCTTGAGTAGGAAAGTTTTTTCCCATCCCACCCTACTCGAAGCCTCTGTGAGCCACTGGAACTACTGAAAAAGATGTTTTCACATCAGCTGATGCTGGTTTTATGCTTTTCTGTTTGCATAGACAAAAAAAAATATCTCCTCTTTAAACTTGAAAATGTTTTAAAACCTCAGCTTTGAAGCAAGGCTTGAGGATGCAGTGCTGACCTCCTGATTTCTGTTTAGCCTTGCCTACAGCCTGTCTGCTTCAGCCTGCAAAAGCAGCCCCAGCTTTTTTGGCCATCAGTAGCTGCTCCATGACTCCATCTGGGGTTTGTTTTTTTTTTCTCCCTCTCTCGGGTGAAAGCTCACGCAGTGTCTCAGTGCTGAAGCGGCAGGCAAACACGGGGCAGTTGCTGCACCTCCACAGAGCCTGAACTCGGCTAGTACAGGAAATTGCTTTACAGCCAGCTGCCTGGCACCACCACAGCTTCACCAAAAGGCCAGCGCAATGCCGGCAAAGGTCGCAACAGGGGAAATGTGCTCCGAGTAATGTTTTTATATATAGCAGAGAGGAAAGGAACAGAGAAGTAAGAAAGCAAATTGGTTATTTTTTAGATTGCGGTGTGGTTTTCAGTCTTGGTTCCCCAGTCGCCTTCGCACTGCAAGGTCCTCCTGCCACGTGCCATGTGCTTTCATCAGGAGTATGTGTGTGTTTAAGATGAGTAATGCTAACACTTCACAGGAATAACCTCTGAGCCACACAACAACAGCTTCATCTTAGAGAAATGAAGTGAGAAAAAGGGAAAACAAGCACTGCTCAGTTTTACACACTGCTGAGGTCTGTGGGTCTTCTAGTACGTGGGTTTGGGCACCACTGTGGCTCTGGATGTCATAGCAGGAGGGATCCATCCAGACCAGGTCAGTAATGGAGTAATTTTGAAGGGAAAGCATGCTTTAAAAGTAAATAGAGTCATGTTGCCTGTTGGCATAAATGTAAAGCACATGGGAACATGAAACATCTTTGGTTTTGTGGACAGAGAGGGTGCTTTCAGGTCAGGTTTTTAGTAAGGTGCATTTTTGGCCAGCGAAACAACTGCTTGCTCCAGCAGTGAGACTCTTGTATCTGGCAGGAGGGAAGCAATTTCATGCAGTTTAGTATCAGGTACCTGAATATATATATATATATATATATATATATATATATATTATTCAACACTGTATTCAGCAACAAGGAATCTTAAACCAGAATCCTGCCATCTACTGCCCACAAAAATGCCAGATGTGTTGTGTGCACAGCAGTATAATTCTGGCCTTAAAAACCTCGTCAAAGCCCTCTGGGACTGGTCAGCTCTGCACAGGCTGGGAAAAATATTTGTGAGCTGCCTGAATTGCCCTACCGGAACTATGAAACATTAACGTACTGATGTCTTGCAGCAGCGCTAGCTTTCTATGAGAACAAAGTGTAGTTTCCTTTTGTGTGCTGAACAAATAAACATTGCGTGGGAATTAGTCATAACAGAAAAACTACTTTCTTTTTAAAATATCTGAGTCACTTGTTTCGGAACACTGACCCATTTATTGCTTGGGAATGCCCGTGATTTCTATCTGAACCTTGAAAATTAGCGAGGTACCCATGGAGGGAACAGATGACTATTCCAATAACACCAGCAATGATTCTGCATTTAAAATGTAGCATAGATGAAGTGTCAGAAAACTGGCAATCTGCCTAAGGCCAGAATTAATTATGAATTCAGTTTTCAGTATAGTTTAGGCTAGAAATCATCCTAATTATCCTTCCTGCTTTAATTAAATGACATGTCTGCCATTAGCCTCTGATTCCCATAACTCCTGGTTTGGACTCAGCTCATCCTGCCTGGCGAATGGGAGAAATGGAGACAAATGGGGGAGAGAGACAAAGAGAAGACTTGGAAATATGCAACTGTCTTTGCCACTTATCTGTCTGCAGGTACTGGCTCACTGAAATTTTTCATGTTAAGTCTTTCACCTTTTGTGTTCCAGCTGTTAGCTGCTAACTGCTTAACCAAGAACCTGGAGATGAATTTGTTGTCATATTATAAATGATCCACATATAAAGTGATGGCCAGAGTACAGACAGATTTTTAAAATGTAGGGAAGGAAAGTAAGAGAGATTCATGGAAATGAATAATGCAAATTCTGCCCTGAAGGGTTCTGATTAATTTACTGAAATTACTTCTAATGAAACTAACTTTATGTTGGTATTGTTTGTAACAAGAATTTGAAAAGTTGAGCAATGAACAATACCTAGGGAGGATCACACATACACATTGAAGCTGTGCTGTAATACTACTAATACTTCTGAAAATGCATAACTCGATGAATATTGATGAATATATGCTAGTTGGTTTTTAGAAATCTTTTCTCAAGAAAGAATGCCACATCTGAATGAATCTTCCATTTTTTGTTTGTTTCTTGCCAGGATCTGTTTAAACCCTCGACCTTCATAAAACACAGTGGAAAAATTTAGTACATGTATATATTTTAACTTGTTAATAGCAATATAGCTGTTGAAGTTCAAAGAGTTAATTAACATTTAAATGACTGTATTTTTTTAAAAAAATTAAACAGGACTAGTTGAACAGGTTTAATCAAAGAAGTCAATTTAATTGACAGTAGATATGCAGCAATACCAGCTCCTAAAGCCAAAGTCTGTGAGCTCATCTTTTGTGAGATGCATCAAGGTGATTTATTCATTCATCATTTCTGGTTTGGGCCTGCATGCTTTAGTACTTTCCCCACGCCCCCACCCCCCACCCCGAAATAAGACGACAAAAGGTGTGAAGCTAGCAGGAGCACCACATATAAGAGACTGAATATGAGCGCCATGTTAAATAAAATAAATTTTTTTTATGTCTGCTCTGGTAAGAAACTTATCATCTATTCTATATATCCCAGCATTAGAAATATGTTACAAATATTTGTCAAAATTTACCTGAATTACATTCCTTAAATATTCCCCCTAGAAATACAGTGCTTTCCCTTTTAAAAACTCAATTAAGACCATTACAGTGAACTTTTAATACAGTTTTTCAAACTGGCCATGGGTACGATATTCTACCTTGATGCAGGGACTTGTGTGCAGCTGGCCTGGCCCAGCCTGCAGCCCCGCTGCTGATCCCTGCTGGGCTGAGCAGCAGCGAGCAGCTCTGCTGCTTGTTCACTCTGGACCAGCAGTGTATGGCCCTCTTCAGCTTGTATTGCAAAGCCTCTTAGACACTAGTTTCAGCTACTGCAGGGAGCTGTGCATACTGCCAGCCACAGGCATAAAAATCATGAATTGGTTATAAAAATAAGGCTGTAGAGCTCACATTTTTGTTCACTCTTTATACATATACATATATGTATATATTATATACATATATATGTATATATTATATACATGTATATATGTATACGCACATTTGACACGTGTTATTTGTTTGGGTTGTCACTTCAAAGCCTTTGGGTTCTGTCTGTTTTGCATTTGCCACAGGTTTTGTTTGGGTTTTTTTCCCCCAGATACCAGAGTGCCTTCATGATTCAGGGGTGTAATGTTAACATGCTATACCTGGATACTGAGGCCAAGTTTCTCCCTTTGTCCAGGGCAGGTTGTCACACAGGAACCAGGGGAAGGTATGTACAGCATCTGCAATGCTGCAGAGATCCCAGGTGGCTAGTGTCAGCTGAAGTCACTCTTGCTCTGTAACTTCTTTCTGAAGACTAGAGGACACTGGCTCATACGCCAGAAGCCTTCTGTGAAACTGCTTGTGAGTCAGGGGGCACCTAGGAGGCGAGTGGCTTTCCTTTGTATTTTAAAGTAATAAAGTCTCTATATTCCTCTAGAATTAAAACCACTTTCTGCTTAAATGTTTACAATTCTTTAATGCACATACCTCTGATATGTCTTACAAATACTTGGAAATATTGCAACCTGTGTTTTCCTTAAGCCTTCAGAAAATCAACTGTTTCAAGGGCTTACTGCTGGAGTAATTTAACAGTTGTGCTGCCAAAAATGGAAAGGTAAGCGGCCCAGCAGAAGATACAGTAGCCAAAACTCTTATCTCAAGACCCATTGCTTGGAGAATTGCATCAACTTCCCTTAGTCAATAATGAGTCTTATTTATAAATTCACATACAATACAGAAAGGAAGCTGATTGCACTATTCTGGAGATCAAAGTTTCAGTGTGTTTCTTTCTCCTTCTCCTGTTTAGAGTACTTAAGTCAGTTTGCATGTATCTGTATCCCTCTCCTTATTGCTGAGCCTAGCACGGTTGATAGGCTCGGACATTTTTTTTAAAGCTGTTTCTAAAGATAAACTTTTGAAAAAATTCCCAGAATGCAAGTGCTCAACTTAATTTACCCAGAGCTGTACTGTTTGTTAGCAGGCTATTCCTTTATAGGGTGTTTTAAGTTCCAATTTGATGTATCATAAAGTAATATATAATGAGAAACTACTTCTTTGGTCATCAAGGGTGGAATTCCTGCCTTACTGAGATCCGTACAAACAAAACCTCTATTGATTTAGTTCAATGAAATTCAGAGGTTAATCCCAAATCCTCAGCTCCTTTTTTTAAGAACCATTCTTTGAGGGAGAAAATATGAATAAAAGTACATATACTAATCAAAACAATCCCCAAAGTGCCTGATCACTCTCTCATTCTTTAATCTTCACAACAGCTTTAAAAAGTCGATGGTCCTTAGTTTTTCAATGGCAGTTTGAGAAGCAGAGAGGAGGCTTTTTTTGTCAATGTGCAGAACTCAGCCTGTCTTTTTTCCCAAGTTAAGCTTTGTGATCTAAAATAGACACTGCATACGTTCACCACCATCTACTTGGCTACAGTAGACAACTGCTTGGCTGCACGTTGTGAAGAGAGCTGCCAGCTAGATTTCTTCTTCTCATGCAAACAGTAAAGGTATTCTCACTAGATGGGCTAGGATGCTTTGATCATATATAATACTAGAGAAAAGGAGAAAGAGAAAACATACAGTGTGTATATATATACACACACACCCCAGTAGCCTATATAGTATATGCATATATAATATATACATACAGTACACGTGTGTGTATATATATGTACATGGGTTTTTTTAACAGACTAAAAAAACTCACTACTACCCAACACCTTACTATGAGTCTTACGGGTGTTTTCTTTCACCGAAGCGAAGGGCTAATCAGGAGAGGAAATAGAAGCAGATTACCCCACCCACCTCTGAAGCCTCTGCTAAAGCCATTTATCATAACGTTTCCCAGCCTTCTTGGGTTGGCAACTTTATAGGAGGACTCGTTTTTGCTACCTTTTTACGGCACCTATAAAAAATAATGGTAAAATAAACCCGAAGTAATAAAAATACTTGTCTTAAGCCCAGAGATGGCTAGCTATGGTATGGATACATGGGAGTTCCCCAGACAGCTAGGCTGTTAGATCAAGCTGTGGTACTGAAAAAGATCAACTTTGACCAGAAGTGTTATATTTCAGAGCTAAACAAATTTAGGAGAGTTCACGGCCTGCTCTTCTGGCTGCAGTGTGTCAAGGTTGCATTTCCTGAATATTAGTTTGTGAATTTAAAGTGGGTTTAATTCTGTGAAAGATAAATACTGGTATCAGAATTTTTTTAAACATTTATATTTTTAAAAAAATCAAAATCTGCATCTTACTGCATTAAAAGAGGTAAGTAGATGGACAGAAACAGTAAGAACTTTATTTGGCTGATCAATGAGAATTTAGTTAATTTTTTGGTCTTTATACTCTATTGGAATGAGAATACTTCTGAGATGGGATTTATTTTACTTGTTAGGCACAAACATACTCGTGTAAAATGATAAATAGGAAGAGAAAAAATGCAAGGTAGACATTGACTATGCCAACATTATTATGTAACAATAAAAAAAAAAGGGCAAAGGATTTGTAGTGAAATTGAATGTTTCAGAAAGTGTTTACAGATCATTAATTAAAAGAAGACAGGTTGGATATAACCTGAATTTAGTTCCATAGACTTGACTTATCTGAGGGCTCTACTGTGAGACCTGAGATTTCATATGGCATTGAGCAAGTATACGGTTATAAGTCTCCAGATGTGTTAGCTTAAATATCAGTACACACAATAATGCCCGTAATTCATAATATCACAGGCAGCAATAATCTGGTTAATAACAATTCAGGGGACTAGAATGGTCACCAGTTTTTGTCTTGGGATATACAGTTCAGAACTGGTGACCATTTGAGTCCCCTGAATTGTTATTAACTATTAACTAGAGTTAATATCCCAGTATTTTTTAACATATCTTCTATTAAATTAAAGATAATTTAGTATCTTGGGACACTAAACTCAGTGGCTCCAGTCTCAGAGGGGTTCAGAGTTTGGTGGGAGGTCCTCTGTAAAGCAAACCTGTTCTCCCAATGCCAGTCAGTACAACTGAACTTCCCAGGACTACCTAATTATATTAACACCATGCAACTAAGCATAGCCTGTAGAGGCCTTTCCAGCTATTAATTACAGCCATTTGAGACTTCGGTCCTGCAGAAAATCTCCAATTCCACTTTCACAACACTCAGATGTTACACTCAGATTATTCATATTAAATATCTACATAGCCAACTATATTTTCTCTAACACTTCAGCACTTTTTATTGCCAAGTGTGTGTCCTGAGGAGACTTGAGAATCATAACCTACATCTGAAGTATTTTTTCCTGGCCCTTGCTGGAAGAGAGTAAAGTAATCCCATTCTTGGTTATCAGCGCTGTTTTCCACCATCCTCCTGAGCCTTGTCAGAGTTAACACTCACTGCCCAGTGCTTTTCTAATGGCTTCTTCCCAAATCCTGCCCCTCTTTCTGTCTCCATGCGAAGAGTATTTCAGAGACAGGAATCAGAGAAGGAAAGGTGACAGGCAGCCTTGGTGGAACCAGTTCCAGCACCAGAGCCCTCTGACACTTCTTACTGATATCAAAAGAAGAACTGAGGGATGAATTTTGACAGATCAACATCTTACGGGGACACAGCGGTCATAGCGTTCTCAGTTAGATATGATATCGTAGTGCTTAATATTTATTGAGAAAATGAAAGCCTGGAGAATTCTCAGTACTGTGTTGTGGGACTGAGATGCTTTATGCATACGTTGGCAAATTTCTCTGCTTCTGAGTCCTATACACAGACACTGAAAATCTAACTTGCAGCAGTGCACAGGTAGTATCATATTGACAGTGATGGTCTGACTAGATTTCACATTTGTCCCATTTAACAGTCGACCTGTGTTAGTGCCATAAACACTTGCAAAATAATCTCTCAAGTGTGTACCAGTTATCAACAGGTTCACTGGCAGAATTTCAATAAACAGTTCTTAATGGCCCAATAGCTTTCTAATCCAGGTTCAATAAACAATCCTCAAAACAAATCACTACTCTGAAGGTATATTTACTCTCTAAATGAGATTATAGCTGAAAAACTTCATATTTAAGCATATTAATTGTAGGCATCTGTTGCCAACAGAACGAAGCAGGCTCCTTTCAAGTATTGGTTGCCATAATTAAGACATCTACTGAAAACAGTTCTTCATAACTGTAAACTGTGCAACTGTAATACAGCAAAAATCCTAGCTGGAATCAAAAACATCCATTATCTGAAGCAGAAATGAAGCTTCAGTTGCATTGTTTTGCATAGTAAGTTATTAAATGTCTTTCAGATAAAAGCTGATTGCCTTAACCAAACAAAAATAGAAATTAATTCGAACTGCATATATTTAAATCTGTTCCTAAACATGACTCTGGTTTGATGGAGTAACTTTTAACCTCATTTAGATGCCTCTAACTGTATCATGTAGTGAAAAATACAATGAATGCATAAGGAAATACAACCTTACCTATTTGGTATAAAAAAAGGGGAGATACGAAGCAAAATTTTTTAAAAATTGCTTGGGAAAATTAAAAAGTTCAAGGCCAAACTAGGCAGAATAAATAGTAAAATACATTTTTTTACATATGAAGGCCTATTTTCCTGCACTGATTTACATAGGTGAAAAGTTTGACATGATGCTCTTACTTCAAACATCATAGATAGAAACTTAAAAAAAACCCAAAAACTCACAAATTTGTGAGCAAATAAATAATGGTAAATCTCACAAGTTAAGCCCACCATTACCATAGGCCTTATTTATGTCTGTTCATTTTTGGTTGTGGGTTTTGTGTGGCACTTTTGTTTTGTGGTGATGATGTTACAGGGGTTTGTTTTTTGTTTTTAATCTGAGATTTTTTGCTGTGTCTCTGTGGTTTTGCCAGTCTGCTGCATGTGAAAACAATGGTCTTGTCTTTCGGGAATATTCCTTAAGTTGGGAACCTTTATTTGGTCAGAATATGACCTAACAGCTTGTATCCAAATTCAGAGTTTGAGAGGTCCATAAAGATTATACAAACACGTCCATATTTCATGCTTAAAGGACTTAATCGTTAAGATCCAATCACTTGAAAAAACTTATTTTAAATTAAAACTCACTGTGCGTGAAGACTCGTTAGCTTTTTCACAACCTATTTTTCTTCTGCCTGCTAAAGGTATTGCTTAGATTTCCTGATTTCAAAATCTGCCAGGAACTTGAATGGCCCTTCTGCAAAAGTTGCCTCAGAAGGACAGCGGTCACCACCCACCGCTGCTTTTTTTGCGCTTTTTAATTTTTTCTTTCGGCGAGAGGGTGTTTTTTACCACATTTCAGCCTCGCTGGGTGCCGGGGATACACGGCTGCTCGGAGCACAGGCACTTGTTCAGTCAGCGCAGGAGCACCCACGGTCCCGCCGCCTCAAACACCGCCTCCCGAGCGAGGACCCGAGCGCTCCGTATACAAAGCCCTCTTTTTGTTTACCGCCCAGCGGTGGGGCCTGTGTGGCGCAGGCGGCCTGAGGCAGACGCCGCTATGGCGACGGCGGCCTCTTACCCCCGAGTTCTCCTCCCCTCCGCACCCGTTATCAGCCGTGAGGCGGCCAAGCCGCCCCGCTCGTCCCCTCACCGGGGCGGGGAGGCGACGGGCCTCGGGCGGGAGAACCTCGCCATCGAGCGCCAGCCAATAGCGTGTGGCCACCCACGATTCAAACGGCGCGTCGTGGCCAATGGGCGCGGTTGGCGGGCGGGAAAGGGCGGGGCGAGGGGGCGGACTGTCGCGCTGCCGTAACCGTCGCTCAGGGCGGTTGGTCCCCTCAGCGGAGAGCGCCGCGCTGGGGCCCGGCTCCCGCTGCTCCGCGGAAGCGCCTCCTTCCCGGCCCGCTGCGGGCGGGCGCCAGGTAAGGGAACGGCGGCACCGGGGCAGGCTTGGGCCGGGTCACAACCCTGCCTCCGCGGCCTTCCCGGGGGGAGCGCTCCGGCCAATCGCCGTCGCTGCCTCTTCCCGCCCCCGTGAGCGGGCGTCGGGCCGCGGCCCCGCTCGGGCCCCTCTCCCGGTGGGCGGGCGCCTTTTTCCTCTGCCCACCCGTTCGCTTGGGCCGCGGGGTGGTGGGGCTGGGCTCCCCCGCTTTGTTCGGGACGCCGCCAGCGCGGAAAGGCCGCGGCCACCCGGTGTGGCGGGGGCGCGCCGTGGGGGAGGCGCGGAGTGGGCGGCCTGGCCCGGCCCGGCCCCTCCCTTCCCCCGCGGCGGAGGCCCTGCGCCAGGCCCGGGCCGGGAGCGCGGGCGGGGCGGCGCCTCGGGGAGCCTGAGGGGCTGGGCCTTCCCCGGCACGTGGGTCCCTTCCTGTCAACGCCGCGGCCTTCGCCCGCCGCCTGTAACGGCCCTGCCTGGGGAGCTCCGGGATCCTGGCGCTTTCCCTCCGCTTCCAGCGTTCTGATGAGAAGCCTTTTTAAAGGGAAAAACCTCGTTTCCCTGCCCGAGGATTGACAGGGTTTTATTTTACCTTAAGGCTTATTTGCACGTGTGCTTAGTGGTGAAGCTAATGTGGCTGTTCGGTGGAGCCAAGCTTCAGCAATCATACGTGCCTCTCCACCATTATGGAGGTAAAGAGCTAGAAATGTGGAACCAGTAATGGTGATCCTGAAAAGATCCTGCACAACTCGCTTTCTTTGGTGAATTTCCATTTGGGAAGCTGTGTCTTGTTAGTCTTGGCTGTCAGTATTTTCTTTATTTTCCTGCATTTCTTCTTGCATTCAACTGGCTCCCTTCTCTGATATACATAACATTATCTGCTGGTGGTGAGATGTCACAATTAGTAAGTAGAGTCACTGGATATGCATGAGCTTTGCTTTTCCAGGAGGGAAAACTTTCTTTAGTCTTTTTTTAATTTATTTCTTAAAACTGTGCACCCAACTTACGATGATGTGGTATGGTCTTCTAGTGGCTACAAGCTAGCAGCCTTTTTCTTCTCATTTTTTTGACAGGAGTGAAATATCTTTCCACATACCCACTGAGAGGGTCATTAAGAAAGACCAGAAATAGATGTATGGGGCAATAGGTTTCTCTGCCATGTTTCCCTTTAATTGTTTTGTTCTTGGTTGAGTCAGCAGTAACTTTTTTTGTTGACCAACTTTTAAGCTCCAGGGAGTTTCGAATTAATTGCCTTGGCTTGGTATAGGATACAAAATCCTTTTGAGCCATTCCCTTATAATCTGGATTCCTAAAGGAAGATCATTATGGTGCAGAAAACACAAATTTCATCTTGGGAGTAAGTGAATATATACTTGCAATCATGTATCTGTACAGTACAGTGTTCATTGTATGAAGTAATTTTCTTTTGAGGTTGCTTGAATGCGTATTTTGAAGCCCTGTAAATTAAAAACTTTGTGTAGGACTATTGTGAATGTGATGCTGATGCCAGCTGATACCCCGAAAATTATGTGGGGTGTGTGTAGAGCTTGAAAGAGCAGGAAATTAAAAATGTAATTTCTAAACTTTTTTTTTTTTTAAGATTTCCTATATTTATTTTTCTTAATGCCAGTGATGAGTTTTGTTACCTGAACAGATGAAGGCTGCCTTTTAAAGGTGTAGCTTTTTGAAGTGGGATATGTGGAATGAGGATTGCAAACCGCAAACCTCCCTCACAGGAGGCACAGGGGTGCAGAGCAAGGTGGTAATTTTTGATAGAGTTATTTTTTTAGTGTTTAATGTTTGATATCATTATTAAGCTTTAATATTTAAGGGAAAAAATGGAAAAATAAGTAGGTCTTCCCATTAGTAAGATTCTTTGTTACTTTTGATTCACAGGAGAATACTTCCACTTGCTTAGCTTTATTGTTCTGGAATTTCATATTGTTGATATCTACCTCAGGCTGAATTACGCAATGTTGATTTAGCTTCAGGTCCTTCAACCACATTTTCCAACCTCTTAAAATAACTTCAGCTTTTTTTGAGAACAAGGTTGAAGGAGGGAGGGGTTTTCTGCCTTTAAAAAGAGTTAAATCATCAGGTTACCTTTTCTTTGGGCTGTCTTTGTGTTTGTGTACAAAAATGCTGGGTTTTGACGTTTGGCAGAGAATTGCATTTTATTATCCCGATGAAATTGTATCTAGAATTTGAAGTGGTTGTTATAAATCATAAAAATCAGTTTACACATCCTTAGTAACAACCGAGTTGTTTCCGTTTTTCAAAAAGGACTAAAACTTCAAAGATTCCCTTTTTCACAGTTTTGTCTTAGGATCTGGCAGCTTTGTCCTGCTCAGGCTCTGAGTTCACAGATGATACCTGAGGTGTTGCAGGTTAAGAAACAGTTGGCTGGAGTGTAGGAAGTACAATAGCAAGGAGGAAATGAAGTTACGGGTCAGGTTATGACATCTGGGGCTTGGTGGTGGACCGGTGTTTAGACTGTTTATGGAAGAGGAGGAAGAAGCTGGAACTGTGTGAGAGACTGGGGAAAGAGCAGTAGTAGACGTGGATCTCCTAAAGAACTGTCTTCTGGGAGAGAAAACTGGGCAATGAGACAGATGGGATTGAGATCAGATCTTAAGCCCAGAGATGGCAAAGAGGAACTGGAACTTGTTTCGTGAACAAGGGCAGAAAAGGCAGAACCCTCCCCAAGGAATTGAAGGTGAGTAAGGAGAGAATGGAGATGAATTTGAAATGGAAATATGGAAATTGTATTTAATGGCATCATAAGAAACAAGGCTATGAATTTGAGGGTGTTAAACTGACTGGGATAAAACAATGCCAAAGAATGGGAATTCAGAAAGGGTGAGAAAGTAACAAGAGACTGGGACAATAAACAGGAGGTAAAGACAGATGAGCTGGAAGAGCATGTGCCTGTAGGCTTAGACCAGAACTCCAGTAATTTTTCTAACTGGCAAGTATCAATGAAACCAAACGATAAAACTTACTCTTTTTCCTCCTTCAAAGCAAAGGAGATGGCTAGGTGTTCCTGTTCTGAAGCGATTAGGTAGATTAGCAGTAAAATCCACATGAGGGAATTTTGCAGGATTTGGTTTCTTCTTTGACTTGGAGAGCTACACAGTTGTAAAATCCAACAGCAGCAGCAGCTTCCGGAAATGCCAGAAAGAGTTGATGGAAAAGCCTCACGTAGTCCCATCCCCTAATGCATTAAGAAGGTCTGTGATTGCATATTAGCAGTAGTTTTTGCCAAAGAATCTTTTTACTGAAGGTTAGTTCATGTGTAATGAATGAGTATCTAAAACATTTGTCTTCACCTCAATTTTTGTGGCTTCACATCTTTCAGCAAACAAGTTATTATACTTTGAAACAAAAGCATTCACTGGTTGGTTTGGTTTTTCTCCCCTCTATTCTAAGTTTTTATGTTAATCATACAAATGGTGATAGTGCATGTGATGTTAATATGTATTTTATCTTAGACTTTTAAGATACCCTCACTTTATATGTTGAGACTTGAGTTACAGAAGTTCAGGTTGAAAGTATATTCTGCTATGTATACCTATTTGCAGAAGGCAATAACATAATATAAGGCACTTCAGAGAGTTGTACAGGGCTTCACTTTTAAAAACATAACTTTAAGTTGCAGTTGTCATTTCCCCAGCACCCAGGTATGGTGGACCAAGAGTGGTAGTCGCTTAAATCATGTTTTGTCTATATGAAGTAAAAAACCTAATGGTGCAGACATGGGGATAGAATTTAGTTTTTCAGGATATTATGTGATTGCTCTGATGCTGTACTTTGTTTTCCTATAGGCCCCTGCAAAGGGCACTAAGTGCCTTGTGCTAAATAAATGGAAAAGAGAAAATATTCAACCCAAGCAGGAGCCTAAATCCTGGTGTTTCCTAACTTTTGAGTGTTTGGCATAATAAGTTGAAGAAAGTATGTAATGTGGCTGTGTGTATTAAATAGATTGGGGATGTTTTATTTTGACATCTAGAAAACATCACATCTGTAATTTTTATGGAACCACAGGAAGAGAGGGTTAGAGGACACTTGGATACCATCTGATTTACTCTTTTCCCCTCTAGATAAGATCAACTGTATTATATAATTTGAGTCAAATATTTGCCTGGTTTTGATGGTCTGTGATTATGGAGATTGTGTCTTCATAGTTGAATACTGGTGTAGATGTACTATTAATACATTTGAACACTTCTTTTATAACATTTAACTTTACTCTTTGCTCTATTTTAAGATTATTTCTTCTGTCTACTGTTAATTTGGAGAACAGATAACCGCTTTTTTTTTTTTCTTATCAGGCAGCTTTTTACCTATTTAAGGTGAAGAGTTGTTTACTTCGAAGTTTCTCTGTTACAGCCTAAATGATACTGAAAAGAGAGTACGGAAAAATTAAGCCTAATGTTTAGCTGTCATATGTATTGATTTGTTTCTTTTCTAGGGATTTCTTTTGGAAAATGCCAAACCCGAGGTTTGCTGATGGTGAGGTGGTGATGGGCCGTTGGCCAGGAAGTGTCCTGTACTATGAAGTGCAAGTGACTAG
The DNA here is from genome assembly GCF_015220075.1 of Falco rusticolus. Classification (NCBI taxonomy): domain Eukaryota; kingdom Metazoa; phylum Chordata; class Aves; order Falconiformes; family Falconidae; genus Falco; species Falco rusticolus. The sequence goes on along the minus strand of NC_051198.1, from coordinate 27,219,425 downwards.
TTACGATGATGTTTCTCATCTTTATACTGTTAAGTACAAAGATGGGACCGAACTTCAGTTGAAGGAAAGTGATATAAGGGTGAGTACACGTTAGTATTTCTAATGGAAGATTATATTGATTTTGTGATGCTGATAAACATACAATCTGTATCTGGATAGTGGCTTTGCAAGTTTTCATTAACTGTGTCTCCAAGGAATTGGTGCTACATAATAGTTTTTTCCTATGTGATGTCTCAGGTGGAAGTTCAGAATGCTGACCCTATCTTTAAAGAAGTGTGATTGTTTTGTTTATGTTGGAAAAAAAATGTGATACATTTTGGGGAAAAAACAAGTCTGATCATTCAGGAACTCTATGGCACGGTTGTTCATGAAAAATTGTTTTTGGTTGCTTCTAAAGCTAGTAATCAGAGGGTTGTTACCAATTTGACTTTTTTCCACTTCTAAATAAGAAAATTTGAAAATGAGTGCAAGCATGTAGCTAAGGATCACTGTAAATATAAATAGCACATACCTAAAACATCTGTGATTAGCTTGTACTGTTCAGGTCCCCAAAGGTTTCATAAGGTGTTTTGCTCTGTGGCAATCAGGGACTTGTGAAAAAGTTATGTCATATGTATATGAGCACATCCTTTCCTCTTTACTCATCTTCATTATTTAATTTTTTGTTACTAATAAAGGCCTTTAAAACTGTATACAAGTTTCTTTTCAGTTTAAAATGTGATTATTTTGTATAATTAATGCATGAGACAAAAAGCTATTTGAATGTTTGCTGTAGTGGATTGTTAAGGCGTGTTCCAAAACCTGTGCAAGTTCAAAGCCAACTTGTGTGTCTTCACATGATCTGTAGTTATGCTTTTGGTGGCAGTGTACGTGCCCTCTAACTGGCCTTTTCTTTTGGGACAAGATGGTTCTGCCTTGAGTTAGACAACCATTTTCACTGCTTTAAAGACTTTCTAACTGGTTTACTTAGTGCTTGCAGGTTAGCAAACTCAAGCTCAGAAAATACCTTTCTTTGTCGTAAAGCATTTATGCTATATAAAAGTCGTGTTGTGGAAATTTTATGTGGGGAAAATTAGCAGTGTAAACTTCACAAAGTAAAATGGAATACTTTTGGGGAAAACTGTTTATGAAATTGGTTACCACAATTAATTTAATGATTTAGCTGATTTGAGGGGTTTTTTAGTATTGATTTGAGCTGTGTTGCCTTGAACAGATCATTGCATCTTGATATGCCAAAATGTATTAATAAAGCTAATTGAAAAGACAGGTGTCTCTTAAGGCTTAAGGGAAGGCTTTCAATTCATTTACTTATGCAAAGGATTAAGAGGGTAGTATGCTTAAGAGCTTGGTGCTGACATTGATAGCTGATGCCTATATCCTGATTCCTGTAGCTTTGAAAAGGATGCTCAGCAGTTGGACTTGGGACAGGATTGTTTGGGTATTACCAGCTAAATGACTATGCTGTAGTTTCTCCTTCTTACAGCCTTTGTACAGCATCAGTAACGGAAATAAGAGACCATTCCGTAGAACTATGTGCCAGAGTCCTCATCACAAAACCCCCAAGTTTCTAAAATTGTTCTTTGGAACATCTAAGATAAGGCTTTGCTTTCTTTCCCTCTTACTTTTAGTCACAATCATCGTTCAAGCACAGGAAAAGCCAGTCCTCTTCAAGTTCTCCCTCCAGAAGAAGTACGAGCAGATCTCGATCTAGATCTCCTGGTCGGCCAGGAAGAGGCAGACGTCGCTCTTCTTCCCAAAGAAGAGAACATAAGGATGACAAAAAGAAGACTGTTCAGGAAACCAACTTAGCTCTACTGGTATTAGTTTGTTTGTTTGTTTTATGTGTAGCGGTCTGCTGGATTTTTTTTAAAAACAAATTTTTGCTATTTGCAAAAGATTTGTTTTATGCATACTGGGTTTCATTATTGTAAAAGCCAGCTGTAGCTTATGTTCCCAGAACAACATAATTAGTTGCAAAAGTGTATCTGAGAACTGCCTTTTTTCTTTGAAACTAGGCTTTCTAGCTTGCAGAGTTGTGAGGAAATTCTTTAAATGTAAACTTACGTCGTTAAGTTCAATTTGGATTTGGCAGTACTGTGAAGTCCTCAGAATTCACCAAATTCTTTAATGTTTTAATACTGAAGTCATTGTTAGCCATAAGCTTCCACTCATGAAATGGGGCAAAAGAAGTCTGCCTGCTTTTAAGATGTGTTGATCAATACATAGCAGGTAGGTATTACTTGAAATAAAATTAGTTCTGCTTTCATATACAGTTCATTGAATTAGTAATGGGAAAATGTGAAGTTTCTATGGGAGGATTGCTGCAAAATTCAAGTGTTGAGAATATATATATATGTCTATATCTATATCCTTGCTGATTGATAATATTGCAGAACTGTTTTCTTTATAAAAACTACACTGTAGGCATTTTTTAAGTTTATCAGATACCTGGTTTTTAGGTGAAATTTATATCATGTTTGTTCTTGGCCTTTTTGTGAATGTTATATTGAGTATTAAAAATGGTTCTGGGTGTTCTTTAAGCAAAGAATAGCAGAGGTGATGTTTCTCTTAAGAGACAAACTTAATTTCTTCTGCCTCTTGTGCCCTTGAGACAGCTTCAAGTGATACTTGTCAGAGACACTATCCCTTGAATTGGAAATGCCTTCTGCTGATCTACTAAAAATAGATAGGATTTAATTAGGTTTCAACTAAACTAAACCAAACCAATCAAAACTAAATAGGTTTGGTTTAGTAAATTGTTACTACTAAAAGCATTCTTTGGCACCAGAATTGCTGTGGTTTTTGTTTTGTAGTGAACTACTTTGAGCTGTGTGACCCAGTGCATAGCCTGTGGACCATATGCTCATTTCAAGTAGTTTGTAGCCAGCAGCTACACTTCACTTTAGACAAGAAGGTTAAAATACCTTTGGTGTTTTTCTCCTGGCTTCTAATTGAGGAGTAGGATTGATCTATTGGTTGTTGTATGACTGGAATGACTTGGTCTTTTTCTACAAAGCTGAGATTGAAATAAATGTCTTCCCAGAGTTTGTAAGCTAGACTCATTAAAAGAATTTTAATATGACCGTTTATGTCTTAGATATTTGATGGAAAATCAAACTTCCAGTCCTGCAGAGCAGTCTCATAGATCGGACACTGAAATTTCCTCTCCTTTCCTAATAGAATTACTAAATGTATTTGTACTTGGTAGTTCCTTATGATGAATTAAAAATAACTCGGAAGCTGTATTCTCTCTTAATTTCACTGTTTGTAGAGGAATGAGGCTGGGTTAATTAATACTGATAACATACAGGCTGGCTTCAGGGGTGGCGGGTTGGCTGATGTAGATAAGGTGCACCCACTTGTTTGTTTGAACCCACTTGTTTTCCTGTGGAGAAAACTGGAGCAGTTGCAGTTGACAAAAAACTAGATAGTTCATTATTTCATATTCATCAGTGAATTATTCATTATATACTTAGACTTAATGTAGCTGTTATTTTCAGAAGGCTAAAACCTGTGTTTTTTCCTTTAACCAGAAACTGAGTGAGAACAACACCAGAAGATACAATGGTGAACCTGACAGTACAGAAAGAAATGATACGTCCTGCATAAGCTTGGAGGTATGAACATTGTATTTACTCTTAGTCTGCCTTAGATTTCTCAGAAATCCCTAGAAAAGGGCGAAAAAATAAACGAGGAGAAATAGAATGCAATGTAAAACTCAGGTCGAGTAAGTTTACTGTTCAGCTAAGTTCAGGGGGGAGGGAAAAGAAGTTGTCAGAAGGGGAGAGTACTAGAGCTGTGTAATATTCATTTTTCTTGTTTGTTTATTCCATCAAACCCTCACTGGTTACATGTGTTCATTCCCATGCTTTTACAGTGTGAATGTTTGGCCATAGAAGGTGATTATTTTTTATTTTAAAGGTGTTTTTTTACTGAGCCAAATTAGTTCTTTACCCCTGATTGTTAACTTAATGCACAGAGTTGTGGCAGAAAGGAAGGGAGGAGGGTGGGAATGGATTACCTGTACTGGAACCACTGCTGATTTGTTCTCACGGCCTAAGTGGTCACAATGAAACTGATTTTAGCAGTCTCTTCATATACATGCATAAACTTAAGCACTGTATAAAAGTAGAACACATTGTATATTGGTGGTTTATAGTGAACAATGTCCTCCTAAATGTAAAATACTGGAGTAAAATAAGGTAAAATCACTGGGATTTTTTTTTTGTTTTTTAGTAAATTCTTTGTATTCATTAACAGCAAAAGTTGAAACCAGACCTGGAAATAGAGCGTGTGCTTGAACAGTACAGCTTGCATCCAAGAAAAGAAGAAAAGAAAAGAGAAGAGTTATATTCCGAGATAATAAAAACAGCTGAGAAAGCAGCATCTAAAACAAAAGAACTAGAGTTTGGAGGAAGAATTGGTACGTGTGCAAATTGTCTTAATAGTTGAAAATCTGTACTTTTGTGTTTTTTTACTTATTGACCATAGTGTCACATCAAGAACTGTTTTTCCAGTTTTTGGATCCTGGTTGCAGAATCCAGAACTGTATGACTGCAGTCTGTGCTGGTATTGGTGGCAGTCAAAGAACTGCTAATTACACTTGGTTCTCTTATGAAATACAGTGAAGCCTTCCCTGGCACAGTAAGAGTTAAATATTCCCAAATTAAATTTAAATAAGTAACTAGCAAAGTTTTTATGTGTTCAAAATCTAGGCGCTTTGAACTCAACAGTAAGTATCCTTTATACAGTTGTTTTGAACGGTTTGAAAGGGATGCGGTGGGTGTGATCCTTCAGTTTGGTTATATGAGCTCGTATGGGAGTGAGAAGTATGTCCTTGTGTCCCATTATGTGACTGAGGGATTGCTGCTGTCTTGCTTCAGGAATAGATAATGACAGTCTCTTCTTTGTTACTTAAGTTAATATTGAGTTTTGTTAGTGGGATTGAAACTTTTTTGGTTTTTCCGTTTATCTTCTGATATGGCGTGATGTCTGTTTACAGGGACCTTCATGCTGATATTTTTTCTGCCTGCTGCTGTATTCTACTTGCTGTTGATGTGCAAACAAGATGACCCCAGTCTTATGAACTTCCCTCCTCCTCTCCCAGCACTTGAAAGTCTTTGGGAGGCTAGGGTGTTTGGTGTTTTTCTTCTGTGGTTTTTCCTTCAAGTTCTGTTTTCCTTACTGCCAATTGGCAAGGTAAGCTGCTAGTAGCAATTGGGTCTTCACATTAATTTGTGTGATGGGATGGAAGGCAGGGTGTGTTCTTAATGCACTGAGTTTGAAAGCAAATGCATTTGTTTTCCATTCTAAGCTGTAACAATGTTACTGCAGATTTTTGTATTTTATTCTGCTCTAGGTGGTGGAAGGCTTGACACTTTCAAACGGAAGGAAACTGCAGTACCGGATAAATGGTAAGCAGGTTGCAGTTGCTTGTTCTTAAGTTTGGTAGTGCTTTCTGGTTTGCTGTGCTCAGTACTGTAAGGTACAAATGACGGAAGATACACTTTATGGTCAAACTAAGTATCTGTTGTAAATATTTCATAAAATAGGATGAGCCTTTACTTGGAAGAAGGAGGTTGGTAATGATCAGGAACTAACTGCCCCAAGAGCAAGATATTACAATGTACAGGGCACCTGGTCTGCATCCAGTTGTGGCTGGTGACTCCTGTCAATTGCATAATTGCTAAATGGACAGTTGCCTGTCAGAAGTGTTAGTTACACTCGTGTAACGGGGCCTGTTTTTCTGGAGGTGTTCAGGAGTGATCTGAAGAGATCCTATGTGTGTAGATCATCTTGGATGCTAATTTACAGACTAATAAGAAGCATGGTTGTAATTGATGTAAGATGTTCTTATTCTTGCCTGGCAAGGAACAGTCCTGAGTCCTTACTCAGATCTGATTTCCTATGAATAAGGCAAGTTTCTCTATGGTTTAACATACTTCATCAGTTCTGCTTTTCCAGGCTTAAATAGAAAAGTGTGGTTTGGTGCCTCGAGGTGTTTCAGGCTACCTATTTGATTAAATCAGTTAGTCAGTTTAAGGACACTTCTGGTGGTAGTGGAATCCAATTGTTACATTAAGAAGTTAAGTGGGGTTTTGTCATATGCTGGTAAGATGCACCATTTTTGAAGTCGGAAGCAGAGTGAATTACGTCCGGGGGAAGTGAGTCATATTGAGCCTGCCTTGTGACTTCTTTGGTTTTGGACTTTTGTCTTCAGTAGGGGCATAGTCCTGCAGTTTTCTGTAGTCTGATAAAGGGAAGAAACAAGCTACATAATCTTGATGGTTTAAAAAGGGAAGAAAAAAAAGCCGTCTTCTTGTACCTTCAAAGACTAATTCTCAAAGCAACTTTTAAAACCTTCTTGAGGAAAAGAAAAAGGCCAGTGACAGGACAAGAGGGCAGTGGGCACACACTGAAATTCAGGAGCTTGAACACCAAGAAATGCTTTTATTTTTTTTTATTGTGAGGGTGACGGAGCACTAGCCCAGGTTGTCCAGAGCAGCAGTGGAGTCTCCATCCTTGGAGATACTCAAAAGCCATGTGAACGTGGTCCTGGGCAACCAGCTCTGGTGGTCCTGCTTGGCCAAGGGGGGGGTCCATGAGCTCCAGAAGTCCCTTCTAACCTCAACTGTTGTGACCCTGTGAAAGGGTCCATAGAAGGTACTTAGGAGAGAGCTGTGTAGAACTGCCAGCTTGCTTGCATTTGGACATCTTTCCATTCTGCATGATTTTATATTCTCAAAGTAGAAAAGTTTTGTGTTCCAGTTTTGACTTGATAGTTATTTTAATCCTTGAATTACGGCAGTCTGTATCGAGGTGTGTATGCAGATAACTTGAAGAAGAAAATACGGTTATTTGAGCTGTCCTACAGATAGGATTTTGTGACCTGCTGTCATTATTCAGTAGTCGTGTCGGTGTCTGTTTTTCCACTGACATCTGAAAGTGGATCCTACGTTGTAAAAAATGTAGGAGTGCTTGGTGTTCCTGCCTGTTGTCCTTTTGATGAGGAGCCCAGGAAATTTCAGGGCATAGATAGAACGGCTTGGGTATATTGCTGTGCTCTAGAAGTTTGAACCTCAAGAGCATTGGGGTGTGTAAGGCATTGTTGGAATATAGACAGATCTTGGAAGACGTAAAAATGCAGAAAGGCTGGACTGAGTAGGTTCTGCTAGGATTTTTCTTTCTTTCTAATATGTTTTTCTTCTACATTCTTCAGGGTTTTATGCTTTTATTCTGACCGCTGCAGCTATTGGAACTCTGTTATACTTTCAATTTGAGCTTCATTATTTGTATGATCACTTCATGCAGTTTGCAGTGGCAGCTGCAGCTTTTTCTCTGGTGTTGAGCATTTACCTGTATATTCGGTCCCTGAAAGCACCCGAGGAAGAACTAGCACCCGGTGGAAATTCTGGTGAGTTATAAATGCTTTGAATAATTTCTTTCCAATTGTTTGCTACAGCAATTTGTAGGAATTAAAGGGTAGATTTAGGGCTGGTTATTCTAGTAGAGCGACTTTTTCTTTCTGCTAATGCAAAATTCATGTTGCAAGTGAAATGGCAATTTTTTTTGTTCACACTTAGATACTGTAAAACACTTAAAATTTTATTTGGATTATCTTGAATAGTTTATACAAAAATATCTTGGCTGGTCTAGTCCCCTAGCGATGAGAGGACAGTTCCTTTTCATTTTCAGCATTTGTCTGGGAGGCTTGGCTAGTTTGCCTCATAGTGCCCCTCTGGTGGGTCTTTTCCTGAAACGGCTGGGAATGGAAGGAAAAACTGAAAACTCTAGACGTTTTACTGTGGGAAGTCAGGCACAGAACTTGAAATTACGATGTATTTCTAAATTTTTATTTTGCTGTGTGCTTTTAAATCTGCTTGGATGAATTGAGTTTTCAAAAGAAATTTTGATACAGTCATGAGACTGCCCAAGCCAGTATCAATTATATGCATATGTTGGACAAAGGATAGACTGAGAAGTCGATTAGCATTACATATTAAACAAACTGCTTTTAAAGATGATCATAGGGTGACTGAGAAAGGGAGTTTATGAACAGAACACTGAATGTATTAAAACAAAGTGTTCAAATATCCTCTGTTCCTTTGTCAGTGCAGCGTGTATGTTTGTGAAGGGAAATAATAAATGATCATAAATTGTTCTTCTCTTTGAAAAATGCAGTTCTGGTCTTGTTAAGTGGCATAGTAACATTCTCTAACTGTTCTGTGAAGTGCTTGTTATGTGCTAGCTCAGTGCAGGGTATCTTGAAGTCAAACTAATGTTTTATTCTTCTTGTCCATGTCTCTTAATGGACAGAGAATTGTCACAGCTAAAGGAATTCTTGCCTCCAGAGAAGAACAATGAAGTAGGAGGAAAAGTAGAATTAATTAATACCATGACCATGTTCATGGAAATTGTGAGGTTCAGGATAAGTCTGAAAATAAAGAACAAGTGTCAAGGAGAAATAAGCCTACAGTAACATATAAAGTGTTTAGACCTCCAGATAAAATAAAATATTTGGGCTTATTAAAGTATAAGCCAGGAGGGGTTTGTTTTGTATTTTGCATATGCTCTCACATTTTTCTTGCCACTCTAAAGGCTTTTATTTATAATGAGAGAATTTTGGTAGACAGTAGGAACTTCTTTATGGGGGGGAGTGTAGTGGCAGATAAAAGGACGAATATTGCTAACAGACTGTGTCTTATCTGCAGGGCATTTCATTTATGATTTTTTTACTGGCCATGAATTAAACCCTCGTATTGGCAGTTTTGACCTCAAATACTTCTGTGAGTTGCGTCCAGGATTAATTGGCTGGGTAAGTCAGTAATTGTAGTTATTTTATTTGCTTAAATATTACACAAATGGATTTTAAAAAAACCCCCACATATAGAGTGAGTTGGTATTGAGGATACGCTATATATTTGTAAACAGGAAAAAAGCACTTACAGTTTCATGTTGCCAGATTTTTAATGGCCTTTTTTATTCACTTTTGGAAAATTCCTACATTCTAGCTTCTTTGCTCTGTGAGAAATGAAAAACCTTAAAGTATTCATGTGTTGAGGTTACACAGCTCCAGAAGTGTAGTTGGTTGCAAACTGTGGCTTGTGAAATAGGTTATTATTTCCTTAAACTTAAACTTTGGTCAAAAATATCTGTATTAAATGTCCTATAGCGTAATAGAAAATACCACTTTTCTTTTACAAGGAAAATTTCTAGTAAAATCTTTTCTAAACTAGGTTGTTATAAATTTGGCAATGCTCTTGGCTGAGATGAAGATACACAATCAAAGTATGCCATCTCTGTCCATGATACTTGTGAACAGCTTTCAGCTTCTGTATGTGGTGGATGCTCTTTGGAACGAGGTAAGTGACAATTATATTGAATCGTTAACATTTCTAATTACAATGTTAAATGAGTGAAGCTTTCTAAACTCCTTCCTCTTTGTTTCTAGGAAGCCATTTTGACTACAATGGATATTACCCACGATGGGTTTGGATTCATGCTAGCGTTTGGAGATTTGGTGTGGGTTCCGTTCGTCTACAGTCTGCAGGCCTTCTATTTAGTTGGTCATCCTACTGCAATTTCTTGGCCTGTTGCTGCTGCAATTACTGTTCTGAACGGTAAGTTACAGTAGATGTTATTGTTACTGGTAGTAACAATGTAGGCCTGATTTTGGCTCTTGAGTTGTGAGGTGAAGCTTTAGCTAAGATACGGTGATTATACTTTCTGTCTTACCGCAGCTGATGGATGCACGTGTCTGGCTACTGTTTGACGCAAAGACAAAAATCAATTCTCATTTTATTAAATGAAGGGTAAATGAGACTGGGCACCTAATTGTTCAGTCAAGAGGCACCTTTAGATGGAAGCTGTCTGGAGTTGCAAAAGTGACTTAAAACATTTTGAATGTAGCAGACACCTTTTAAAAGTCAGACTGGGGGCAACTCTTAAGTGACTGGGAAGTCAACAGCTTGTTGGCTATGCTTTATTTAACCTAGGGAAAACCAGGTTTTGTTGTTTAACAATCTGTATCTCCTTCCCAGATACCCATATTTACAAACTCATGTCAACAGAAAACATCTCATTTTTTCTAGCTGAATGCTTAGCCGAGCGCTTAGAGAAAGGATCTTGCATTTTTAGGTGCACTAAATTTGCACCAATATGGCCTTGTAGTTTGTCACTTTTATCTTAGTAAACCTAGAAGACCTGACAAAGAATTTAAACACTTGGAAAGACTATGAAGGTGTATAACTTAATATGTACAATCCTGAGAAATGCAGCATCTTTTTTTAATTTGCAGCTAATATTTTTTTCTTCTTTTTATTAAACAACTTTATTTGAAGTATGTTGTGATTATGTTTTTCAATACAGCCTCAGAAAAAAACAAATTCAAGCTGCCTTGTGAAAATGATGGGTGAAATGAATTTCAAACCCTGATAATAATTCATCATCTGGTTCTTTTAATACTGTGAACTTGTCAAGAGCTGGTCAGTGTATGGAGTAGGCACTGCAGCAAGTAACTAGGCTGCTAATAGAGCTATAACCTTACAAACCGCAGCGCGTCATCGTATGTGAATTTAAAACTCAATTTTACATTAATAAACTGTAAGTCAGATATAAATGTCAAAATAGATGTAAAAATAAGGTTTCTTCAAAGTCTTTAAAAGTTAGTAATGTGTAAGGGCATATGGAATGCAGATTTCCAATAGCATTTCTGTCTTGTTAGAGCGCTGAGAAGGGGAGAATATCTGTTACGCCTCTAAGGAAAAGACTCTGATGTAGTAAGGGAGAGCGTGTGAGTGCTTTTGTTGAAGGAAAGAAAATGGGAGCATACTGAAAATGCAAAATAAATAACATTTGTATTTTCAGGTATTGGGTATTACATATTCCGTAGTGCAAATTCTCAGAAAAATAACTTCCGAAGGAATCCATCAGATCCCAAATTGGCCTGTAAGTTGCATTTTTTTCATTTGTTCACTTGCTATACGATGTCTCTTTATACTATTTAAATACACATTTCGACTGTTGTATTGACTACAATACTCTATTCACAGATCTGAAATTTATACCCACTGCAACTGGAAAAGGGCTTCTTGTCACAGGCTGGTGGGGTTTTGTTCGTCACCCTAATTATCTCGGTGACATCATCATGGCTCTAGCATGGTCCCTGCCCTGTGGTAAGTTCCTGAACTAAAGTGGATTTTATCAAAAATGCCTCTATGCTTTGACATCTGACTGGGTTTGAAATGTAAAGCGATAATTATTTGAGATACTAAAATCTGTAACTAATTGGCAAATTTCCGTGGTGTAAGCTTTTTTCGATACCTGTTTTCTCTTACATCTTGTCCTTTATATCTTACTTAAGATTTGACATATTGTACTATAGATTTGGTTCTTCTTTCTGACACTATCATTCAATAACGATGGGGCTTGCTTGCTAAAAAATTGTTCCTTACCTTTTTGAGGTTAGTGGCTGTGCTGTAGCCTTTTCAGAGGGAGCTCCCAAAAAGTGGGAGTTTGCTTGGAGTCAAGGGCTACTGCGTATAGAGATGCAATTTAAGCAAAATACATTTAAACACCTCCCCCAGCCAACTCGTCAGACACAAATGAGTGGAATTCTCTGTCAAAGTTTTTGTTAATGAATACTTCTTAGTTTTCATGAAGTTTACACTTGGAGGAAGTTAGGGAGCCTTTTTGTCCAGTGGGGTTTTGTAGTCCTGATTCTTTGCAAGAGCTTAGGAGGAGCAGTGAGAGTTTCAGAAAAGACATCTCATCACCCTCTTATTCAAGTCTGAAAATGGTTTTGGGTTCCCCCCTGGCCTGAAGGAGTCTCTCCTGTAAGAGCACGTAGGGGAGCATGACACGTGTCCTGAGGCACGTGCTCTGCACCCCATGGCACAGCCTGGCTTTTGCAGGTTGTGGGACACAGGGAGTTTGGATCAAGCGGGACTTTGTCATCAAGTGCTTAGAGCATCAGTTGAGAGGAGCTGGAGTTTAGGTGTTCCTCCAGGGTTGATTTTAGTTTGGATGTTAATTGAAAGTAGACAATACTAGATTAGCATATACAGTTGTAGACCGAATCCCAGGAAAGTCGTGAAAATGAAGGACTCCAAATCTTCTTCAAATCCTCTGTCAGTGTCGTTGTGGCAGAAGGGGCAGTGTTGCTGTACGTGTGTGGGGTGAGGATGGGGTGGGGGGATCGTAGAATCGTAGAGTAGTTGAGGTTGGAAGGGACTTCTGAAGGCCATTTAGTGCAGCTCCCCTGCCATGGGCAGGGACATCCTCAACCAGATCAGGTCACTTGGAGCCCCATCCAGCCTGACCCTGAATATTTCCAGGGAAGGGGCATCTGCCACCTCTCTGGGCAACCTGTGCCAGTGTCTCGCCACCTGCATGATAAAACGTTTCATCCTTATATCTAGTCTGAACCTGCCCTCTAGGTTTAAAACCATCATCCCCTGTCCTCTCGCTACAGGCCCTATAACAAATTCTGTCCCTTTTATAAGCCCCCTTTAGGTCCTGGAAGGCCACTATAAGGTCTCCCTGGATGGAGCCTTCTCTTCTCCAGGCTGAACAACCCCAACCCTCAGCCTGTCCTCACAGGAGAGGTGCTCCAGCCCTCTGTGGCCCTGGACTGGCTCCAGCAGGTCCACGTCCTCCTTGTGTTGGGGGCCCCAGAGCTGAACACAGCACTGCAGGGGGGGTCTCATCAGAGCAGAGCAGAAGGGGACAGTCGCCTCCCTGCTCTTGCTGCAGCCCAGGACATGGCTGGCTTTCTGCGCTGTGAGCGCACGTTGCTGGGTCGTGTCCAGTTTTTCATCTGCAAGCCAAGCGGTGTGCTCTGAGCAAGGCTGGAGTTGCCATCTACAGCCAAAATAGAGAAAACCTTGTGGGGCTTGTGTGGGGCAGCCAGGTGCTGCAGAGGTTTAACTACTTCTCTGGGTTTGATAGCTGAAGAACTTAAAATATGTGCCAGCTTTGCACTGAGAGTGAAGCTGGTAGATTTGAGACTCTGAATTTTAAGGATTGCTTTTTTGTTTTTGTGGGTCTTTTCCTATCCGCATGTAAACATCACAAAATTGTCGCACTATCCTGTTGAGTATCTGATGGTTTACAATGAAAGTAGAAGATGCTGCACTCTGTAACGAGTATATGTCACTAGCTTAGTACATGCTAATAGCTACCATTTCTGGATTTTTGTGCTGTATCTAAAGACTTTCACACTTTATTCTACAGGTTTTACTCACATCTTACCATATTTCTACGTGATATATTTCATCTGCTTGCTTGTTCATAGAGAAGCTCGTGATGAACATCATTGTAAGCAAAAATATGGCTTGGCATGGGAAAGGTATTGTCAGCGTGTACCGTACCGCATATTTCCGTACATTTACTAGAGCATTCCAGATGCCTGATGTGCAAATTACTTCTAAAGTTAGTTTCTTTGCAAATAAAAATATACCTCTTACATTTGCACTTGGTCTATTTGTTATTTAGGCTTTTTTTTTTTTAAAAAAAAAGTGACCAAACAGTGGAATGCATAAACAGGCATCTTAAGTACATGAATTACATGAACTGACTGTCTGTGACTTCAGTGTTTAAAAAATTGTGAATTTTAAAATGTCTTGGAGCCCTTACTTTTCAACTTAATTTTTATCTAGAATCCTGAGTTTACATTTTTTTTTAAAATTGCATTTAATTAAGCACTGTGATGTAAAGTTTATTTTCTTAATACAATAAATACAGAAGTTCCATCCAGGTCATTTTTTGGTGTTACTTGTACCATCTAACTTCAGCTGTCTGCCTTAGTTGCCTGAACTGGAGGAGCAGCAGGGTTTTTGGAAGCAGAGGGTCTGACCCCCATGAGGGGCCCGTGCCACCGGCAGCGCAGCCCCAGGCCCAGAGCTGGCACAGCTCAGCTGGTGGCTGCCTTGTGGCTTGTCCTTGACAGGATTTTTTGGGCGGGGAGGCTCGTGTGGCCTCTCCTGCCCTGTTGCCTGCAGGGATGGGACTGGGAGGAGAATCAAAGCGACATGACTGTCCCCTCTGCTCCCATCCCAGCGTTCTGGCAGCAGCTTCAGCAGGGACCAAGGGGGACGCGGAGCTGCGCCTGGCAGCGCCCCTGACCCTGGAGAGAAGCCGTGCTTCTGGCTCAGGCTCCTGAAGGTAGATGATACAAACACTTGTTTCAGCTGTGAAAGGGAGCAGTGAACCCTAGTCCTGCACCTAGCATTGAATGCGGGGTAGCGAAAGGTGCAGAGTACGCGTATTTGACAGGAAAGAAAAAAATGACCACAGTTGGCTTATTCTGATCTTTTGTAAATGATGTCTTAATGTACCATAGCGTTTACCGAATGTGTATAATAAAGCCGCCACGTTTTTGCTGTACAGTGTTTAGATTTGAAAATGCGATAGCTTTTTTTTAGAAACTAAATCCATTTCCAGTAATTTTTTAAAAAAAGTTCACTGAATAAAAATTTTTGTAAATTAATGTATTAATTCTTGAAACAATTGAAGTGTTCATTTAAATATTTGTATTGACAGATATGCTACGAAAATGTAGGAAATGCTCCTCAATCCAAAGTTGTTGTTTTTTAATTTGGCATTGCTACCTCATGTAGGTTTTGCCTTTTGTACTTTTGCAGATAGAGAAAATAGCTATTTTTTTGCTACTGCTATTTAAAACAACATTTTTTTACATAAGCCTGTGGCTAAACGCGACCACTTTCTAATATATTTTTGTATATATTTGACTTTTAACTAATGTATGTGTTCTAGTCACTAGTTGTGTTCTTCATCTGACTGGCTGTAAATTAGAAGTTCTTGCAGTATTTACTTCGTAAGTAGAATAATTTTACTGAAATGATCTTGCATTAATTAACGAGCTTTTATTCTGTTGTCACAACTGAGAGCTTTTCACATATTTCATACATAAGGTATATAGCACAAATTGTCCAGAAAAACTTACTAATCTTAAATATAGTGCTGGTACCTCCACACTTGCTAGTAGGAAGGTTCCAGATAAATCTGAATGTTGCTATTATTCATGAATTACTTACCATTCTTTTAAAATGTTGATGTAATTGAAATCCAGCATGTGATTTTTTTAATGAAAGAACCCTCTATTTTCTACACGGGCATTTTTTTTAAAGATAGTTGTACATTGGAAGTGTATATAATGTAGCTTGGTTGTGACAGTCTTCTCCAAAAATAGCTCTGTTGGTGTTGGAAATGTTTTAAGACAAGTACTTTGATTCCTGGGAGAAAACAGCAGTGCCTGTAACCACGCTGAAGAGCATTTACTCCTGTGAAGGAGCAGATTAAACTGGGATACCTTTTTCAATGGTTGCTCGGTGGATTAATGGGAAATAGAGCAGTGGCTGAGCTGCACCAGTGCGCAGCCGGCGTTTACAAATGTACTGGGAGGGCAGAACTCCTCAGCGTGGCAACTAGGAGGTGCTGCTGCCACCCCAGTGTCATCTGCTGCCACCCCAGTGTCATCTGCCTGCGCGCAAGGCTGTTACAGTGTAATTCAGAGCCCTTGTCTTTCAGAAACAGGCGTGGACTGATGATAAATGCAGTTTATTTACGTGCTGATCTTCTGTGAATTCGATTTTGAAGTAATTGTTTTTAATACAAACAAGTGTATAAACTAAAATAAAGCTTTTGCTTAAAAATTAGTAGTGCTTTTTTTTTTCTTTCCAAATCATGGTGGCGTCTGGAAACAAAATGACACCGATGTATCTTCTGAAGTGTAAAGGTGTAAGTTTGCTCAGTTCCTTTTGTATCTCTGGTTGGGGGTTGAGTGTTACAGGCTCATGTGTGGTCCTTCTCTTAGCCTGCCTGGGAATTTTAAGGAAAGGAGGTCTCACCGTGTACAAGATGTCTGTCTCTGCCTTCTGCTTCTGTTCATGCAAAAGTTCACGGCTCCACTGGCAGCCGGAGAGCAGGTTTGTTCTTTGAATCAGCTCTGTCCGTGGCAGCTACTTTGTTTGTCTGCCTGGACTGAAGAAAAAGTGCTAAGAAGCAGCAGCTGGCATGGCAGGGGAAGGAAAGCAGGCTCCGGAGCTGCGGAGGAGCAGAATACCCATCGTTACATGTGACTGAGAGCTGTCGGGCACGGAGCTGGCGCAGCAGGGCCCCTGCTCCCCTGGCAGACTGGCCGCTGTCACGGGGGGGACCACTGCGCCTGGAGGTGACGGTACCCTGGGTCTTCAGGGAGTCTGGGGAAGCAGGCAAGGTGAGTGCATTACCTCTTTTTTTGCTCTTCGTTCCATTAATCAAAAAGTAAATTTAACTGTAAAAAGACAGAGCTAACGCTTGGTTTGCCTGTACTAGGGTGTATTTCTGCCCGCAGCTTCTATGAGACGTCAAAACCAAGCAACGCCGCCACGTAACGGTGGGGTACAGCCTAAGGGGTGCTGCTCAGGAAATACATTTTGTGCTCGTTTGACCTAATGTGATGAAGACTCTAGTGGGAATAGGGTAGACGGCTGAAGCAACAGCAAGGACAGTTTTGCCTGCTGGAAGTTACCACTGGTAATAACAGTGATTGCTTAAATTCTATTTACAATAGCTCATTACAGCCTTACCAGCAGCACGGTTCTTGCAGTGAAAGCTGCTCGGGGAGTGGGTGTAAAACCTCTGCAGCGTGCGGATGGAGAATGTCTTGTACCGTCTCTATAACCAAAAACTCCAACACTCACTTCTGGTGGGGAAGTTCCCTACAATTAGCAGGCAATACTGTGAGAGTGCTGTTAGGTTTTTAGTATTTTAGAAAAGCTAAGCAGTGGGGTGGGTTTTCTTGGGGGGGAGGGGGGAGGGCAAGATACATTTTAAAACATTAGTCCTACCTTTTTTGTATGTAAAAATGTAAGCAATACCAGTTACGGAGTACCATGAGAAACGTATTTCATGCCCCATCCACAGGAGTGGGGAAAGCTTTTGAAGAGAAGACTGAAGGTGCCCAGTTGGCACCGTGTGTGCACAGTTGTCGTATCATGTCAACGTACTATCAGTCTTCCTCCTCATAGGACTGGCCAGTGCCGCTGCAGCCAAACGTTTCAAGGGATTTTCCTTTTGTACCTTGAGCTAATTAGTTCTGCCATCTGAGCAGGGACAGGAAATGCCGCAACGCATTTGCAGTCACAGGCAGGCGGACGACAGCAAAACCTTTTTAAGTCTTCCACCGTGCTGCAGATCAGGTTACGCACGCCTGGTGGAGCAGGGGATTTACTAGTTGCTTGTTACTTCACAGCATTGGCTCCGCATGCTCACGCTAATATGAATAGCGCGCCTTACCGTTGGAAGATGACATTTTTTGAGCGCACCCTTCTGCTTCTCTGCTTGCTCTCTGCATAAAGGGTTGCAGAGGGCAGCGGTTCAGAGGGGCCATGGATTCTTCAGGTCCCTCCTCGGCCGAAGAAAGGGAAGGTGAACATGCAGCGGTAGCGCCATCAAGAACAGCTATCAGAGCAGTAGCCCATCCTGGGGACCTGTGTGAATTGTGAATGGGGAATTCTGAGCCAGTAATATCACCCTTGTAAAATAACTCTTATGGAAGATGGAGATGCCAAAAGAGTTTCAGTCACTCCACGCAACAGCCATGAGAAACGTCTTTGCAATGTTCAGGAGAAATATTTAACAGAGATCCCAAGGGTGAGAAACACAACTGATCATATATCCGTCGGTAGAAACCTGCTCTGACATTTGAACTGGGATACATGTACACACACACACGCTGCTTGTACCTAATGCTCATGTGCCCAGCCTGGCTCGAGATCCCGGAACTGGAGCTGTGCACACACAAGCTTCCCAGGACTCGCTTTTACAGTGCTTGTATTCCCTGTTGGAACTATATTGCTAGGTTTAGTCAGCCCGACTAAAGGATCTTCTTGCTCCTGTATTTCAAACTGTGAAGGCTTTTAAATGTTAATCACCTGACCAGAAAGAGAATCCATCTAAAGCTTACAATCAGACGAAGTAAATTCCTGTGAAAAGCACTGTAATACCCTGTAGATGCTTAGGAATATAAATGGAAATTAATGAGCAGAGAAAGGTGAAAAAAAGGAAAAAAACTTGAATTCAAAGCCACATTAAAATTCAAACCATTTGCTATTGGCAACACAGCTTTAAAAAAACCACCCCATACTGTAACTGTTAATAGAAAAACCTTACTACTGGTGACAGAAATAATGCTCGTGTGAAGTTGTTCAAACAGAATAATGATGTACAGAAACAAAGCAGAACTACTTCATGCTCGTTTCTACTTGTGATTTCACAACCTCGTCAAGACTCCTCTGAAAGCAAACTGCTACTGCAGACAAAAGATAGACGTCGGAATCGTACGGCAATTTCTGTACGTGTTTGTATCTGCTTATCACAGCCTTCAGGGAATGGAACTTTGCCAGACTAAAAATCCTCTATTCCCACCAAAATAAATGGGAGTTGAAAGTCTTAGCAGCGAGGAAGACTGGGTCTGTGAAAGTGCAAATCTGAAAGCGATGAAGGACATTGTACCTGAGCATACTCTGCAACAGTCCTTGTTTCTCCAGGTGTGGTTTCTTCATCTTACTTAACAAGCGGTCAAATCTTGTTTGCAATTAGTGTGTCTCTCAGCAGCTTCTCCAACGTCTCCTGCTTCAGAGAAAAAATCTTTTTGGCAGGAAAACACTTCCTTGACAGAATTTCAAGAAAACACGACAGTTACTCAGTGACTGACATCTCCGGAATGAGCCAACAAGGAATGTCGGTGGGTTTCACTGTGACTGGATCTCTGCGTGGCACACATGTAGCTGCACACACATGTAAGGAGAGAGTTCTCGGATCAAAAATACAGAGGTTTGTATATGCTTGTGGTTCTTTAGCCATGAAGCGACGGGGAAAAGTATTTTCATTTTTAGGAGCAAGCCACAGATTTATATATAGGAATTAGATTTTGAGGTGAAATATTACAAGATGATGCTGAAGATATGGAAAGATACTGAATAAAAGCAACAATATATTTTGACCTATCATTGATTTTTGTTCTATTTGAAGACCAAGGATAAGTAACTCATCCTCCATTTCTGCCACCAAGTGTTGCTTCTGTGTTTGGTTAGACCATTATGGAAACAATCCCTAAAAAGAAAATTAATTGCAATGTGCATTTCACAGCTGGATTCTTTTAAGTTTGCTGTTGGAAAGGAATAGTCTGGATTCATCTCACTGCTTTGACCGGCTTTAAGGCTGGATAACACCTGTTGGCAGGCTGAAAGCTGAGGCTCTGTGACAGTGGAAAATTGGCAGAAGCTCCCCTCCGTCAGCTCGCAGGACGTCAGTCACCAGCACACGTGCAGCATGGCCTGCAGAGGTAACCGAGGGCGTTCATCTACTGCAGTTAAGGCAGAGCTATAAATAATGGTGTGTGCCCCTGCCCTTGTTAAATTATAGGGAGACAGAATTTACACAGGCTTAGCTACTTCTCTCTAACAAATGCACTTAGGCTGTTTTTAATATCATTCCCAAATAACCCTGAATAAAGAGCTGAAGCAATGGTTAAATAAAAGATGAGGCTTTGGGTGCTTTAAGAAACAAGCAGACATGGAACTTGTGACCACGGAGGTATTTATATTCCGTAGTTACCTGCAGTAAACAGATGCTCCTCCCTGCTACACGGTGTTGGTATACGTGTGCAGGCAGGTTTCACGAGCAGAGATTAGGCTTCTACACAGACCAGGCTTGCCTCCTGCCGTGCCACGGGGGCTCCACGCAAAGCGCCTGACAGGTAAATGACACTGGTTTGTCGCCTGTTACACAGAGTTTTCATTTCTGCAGGCTGTAGTCCTCTTGACAAGGTACTGAGGATCTTCTGGGAGCGAATTAGTCCCACCTTGAGGTGCTGGTCAAGTGCTTCTTCATTATTCTCAACAAGCTTCTGCGGGTTTCAGCAAATGCACTTACATTTTGGACTAGAGTACAATTTCAGAAAGAAAAAAATTAAACCCGTGTAGTTAAGGCTTTAATTAGATATACTTTAGATTTAAATTTAAGTGATACTGTTGCATGCACTGAAACATGCTATATTAACGTTTTCATTAGCCACTTTTATTATAAAGGAATACCACACCATTACTGACAAGAGGGTTAAGCAATACAGATGGCTGAATTCTGCCTCCGGTTACAAAGTGATAGAAGTGAAGCCAAATTACACTAGTGCACTTTAAGGAAAAAACCCCTGAATTACTGAATTTAATAATACAGCTTTGGGTAAGACACGCATTGATGTTGCAGAACAAAAGTCTTTTCATCATGAGTTTTGGAAAACATAAAATTTCACTTTATGCCAAGTGTATGTTGGTTAAGTTGTCCTTCGATTAAAATATACTTATCGCACAAAGCTGCTCTTTAAGTAAAAAATATTTTTCAATTAGAAGCAAGAATATCTTTATCCTGACCTTTTTTTTTTTTTTTAAATGACTGACTTTTTTGTATTAAAATCTTGTATCCTGTGGGCTGATAAATTTCCCTGGTTATACTGAGATCACATTACTACAGCCACATTGATTTCCATGGAATCATTTCTGATTTGTACTCATGTAATAAGGCCAGGAAGAATAAAATTTTCCATTTAAACCATTTCTTAATTCAGTTGTATATTTTAATGTGCTTCTAGATCCGAGTTCTATACTAACCATAAATGAGAAAAATATAACTGTAAAGAAGGAAAGAAAGAAAATACAAGTTTTATTTATACCACCTCATTTTGATTAAAAATCAGTCATAGCTAAGGCAGGATTTTGCAACATGCAGGAGCTTTTCCAGGCCAGTTCTTATAGCAGTTACATACAAAAGCATTGGGTTCAACACAGCTTTTTAGCTGCCTTTGAAAGTATGTTAAATTTACCACTTTTTATTAGTGTTTATTAGCATTTTACAAAATTAGGTGATCATTTTTAAATCCTGCACTCTCACTATGCAAACCCATGGTTCGAAACATTAACTAAAGGAAAAGCTAGGCATGCTGAGGAATGACATGCTTAGCTAAACGCTAAGGAAGGTTTCCTCTTACAGCATTATTTAAACCTGCAGCCCCTACATCGGCATCATTCTTAACTGTTTTTCCCTATTTGTAAGACTATTAGGAATTCACCTCAGCTATAGTGGAAATCTGTCAACAGACCACCACTCTGTTCTTCTCATAAAGATAAAGCCCCAACACCTCTACATGAAATGCATCCATACTGTATAAATACCAAGTGGCCCATGCTGAGGTACTTTTCTGGGTACAGCAGTATTAAACTTCCACTTTAAAAACCAGAGAAAACTGACTCCAGACACTAATTTTCTTTTGAAAAATTACTAAATGCGTAAATAGAAGTTTCAACACTAAATAAGTAATGTTTAACATACAATCTTCAGAAAAATGAAAATAATAGTTTACCTGCTATTGATCAGCTTTTTCTGCAACAGCTGTAAGATTCACAGCAGCACCATCCAGCCCCTCCTTCTCAACCACATCAAGCACTTCTCCAAAATTCAGACTGCAGCTTACATCTAGAAAACATTCTTGGTGAAGGACATCAGTTGATCATCATCCCACCCCTGAGAGCATCAGGGCAGAGAAACCTCTGAAACAATTTGGCATATTTAAAGAGAACAGTGTTTTGATGAGGGAAGGTCTTGTCCTGCTACTATGCAAAAAGGAGAGAAGCCAAGGCTATAATCTCCAGGTTTGGTTTTCCTAAAACATTTTTAGTGCTTAGAAAAAGCAAGAGCGTGTCAGGAGGTACCCTGCTTGAAATGTGAGACTTACGGAATGAAAACATTCCTAATCAATTTGTAACATTACTTAGCACTAAAATAACTTCCTTTAGAATACAAATTTCAGCTTATTAGGATGAAGAAGCTAAAGACTTTTACATTAGCTCAATTATTTTAAGATGCACTTACTGCAGACTGCAGAGAGGAAGACAGCTTGAAGTAACCTTTATCAGAGCACATGAGGATTATAAATGAAAAACTGTTCATAGGGATCACACATTTGTCCTTTTGGGATAATTCAGAAGAGACTCTTTTTCTTGCCAGCACCTGTAGTGACCTGGCTGTTGAAAACCCCTTGCTGCCTCTCTAAACATGTTTGGCAGCTTCCACGGACACGGTGGGAGTCTGGGATACAGTAAGAAAACTTCATTCATTCTTTGAGAAAGCAACCACAGGATAGTTGTGGTAACTAACTCAGAAAAAAGAGATGAAATTGGTGAATTTATGTAGAAAAGCTGGAAGGGACAGGCCATTCTTGTTTGCTAAGTTAATCAAAAGAAACCTAGGTTTTTATTTCTTCTCCCTTTAAACCTCTTGGTTTCTTTTTAAAACAGTGACTTGTAAAAAACAATTCATGGCACAAATCCTGCACTTTTTTTCTGTTCCAGGTACTGAAGAGCCTGAGTTTCCCTTGCTTTTGCCTGTCACAGCCTCACTGATGCCACCAGCGCTGTGTAGACTCTACACAGATTACAGGAGATGTTCAGCTGTGCAGAAAGAGAGGCACATGGACTAACAATAGTGCAGGTTTAGAAAATTTTTAAACAACACAATTCAACTTTTAATAAGCTTCATGGTGTTAAAGTGGGTTAATTAGTAGGATTTGTGTGTTATTTTTTAATTATCCAGATTCTGAGTAGTGTCATAGCCAGTGCTGGGCTTGACAGGTCTTCTGTGATCACAAGTCTCAAAAGCCCAACCACAGATTTTAGGACAATTGGAGCATAAACCATGCAACAGCTGCATCTGCTTGAAGTGGCCATAGCAGGATCTACAGCTAGAGTGGCAACGTAAGTATTTTAGCCACATTTCTGGCTTCTGGATCTGAGGCATGCAGACAAGTAGCCTGCAAAGAAAAGCCGTCAGTCCTCAGTCAGCTTCAGGGAGTCAACTATAGCCCAGTTCAGATGCCTTTCGCTAGATCAAGAAATTACCTGAGCCTTAGTCGAACCTAGCGATGAACCCACAGCTCCTCACGGTCCAAACCAATAAGCCACCACAAAAGAGCCTCAGAAGTTCATTGCAACCACCCTGACACTAAGGAAAACGATCTGAGGTGCCTTCCCCAAGTCCCTAAAGCACAGTCCACGCTGCAGGGCTGGTCATTTCTCCTTTAAGTAAATGGGACCCTTAAATTACGAAAATCATGCAATGAATGTTTATTCAGGGTACCAATTAATTTTCTTAACATTTTTGATCCTTTAGACTGAACAGCTGTAACTGTTCCATAGATCCAAAAGTGCTAATCCAGACATCAAAAGTGCCAAAGCTGCAACTTCTTTCTGTTCCTTTTAATCACGCAGTGAGGAAACAGAAAGTCTTCAGCAGTGCCAGAAGAGGTAAAGTTTTGTACCAATGTCATTATCATTAATTTTTTCTAATTAATTCTGATCACTAATTATTATTAAGCACAAAATTATTATTAAACCTGTAATCTTTAGATCTGTTTGTCCTGATCTCCATTCAAAAGAAAAATTCCACCAAAGACCCATTTAGCCCCATAACCAGCGAGGGAGAGCAGGTGTTACAGCTGGAATGGTATGTCCCCAGGGGTATCTGTTTGTCTCCAAAAAACTCACGGTCCAAAGGCTTCTGAAATGGAAGACATTTTCTTCGTATTTAATAGCACTCAGTAATTTTTTCTTTAATGCGTTTTCCCAATCACTGTGTGAATCCGTATGAACTCCCAGTCATTGTACTTTAGCGAAGTTTGAAGACACACTGGAGAGAGAGCGATACTCTTGAAGTGAGCATCATGCCAAGACTTCTGAATCATCAAAAATGAGATATTATCCTGTTAAAGCATAAAAAAGATCATACAGTGCCTTTATTTTATATAGTGAGAACAGCTGTGCTCCCGTTTAAGTGACAGCACTTGGGCAGCGTTGCCCACTCATTGCAGGTGCCCAGCAGAGGGCTCTGATATATCAAAATTTATTCAAAGGCAGCTTTGAGCAAATCTAGAAATCGCAGCTGGAGCAGCTCTGAAACCCATGCGGCAGAGCTAGCGCGAGGTGCATAGCTCCTTCTGGACAAGTTTTTACTTGAATCTTTTTTGGCTGCTTTCTTAAGTTTTGTGTAACGTGACAAGCGACACCAACCTGTGGGGTTTTTAAATCCAGGGCATGTCCGTGGAGGTCTGGGGTTCATCTGGGTTCACACCTGGGTTCATGTCCACAGACTTACTTTGGAAGTCCATCAGTGCTCCTGTCTGTGGGTTGAAAAGCAGGCTCTGTGTGTGCGCGCGCGCACACTTTTCTTAAGCACAGGACTTGCTCAAGCAGTATTCAATGTCTGTGGTCCCAGTTTCACACATTCTGTGGCTTCCTTGAGGGCATTCCTGAAACCTGAAAGGTTTCTGGGTCATTTTGCTAATCTCAAGTTAAGGAAGTAGAAAGAACAACATAAACCTCTCCTCAGGTTTAGCTCTTAGCATATGAGAGCAAACTATAATCCTTTGTGTGTGCATACATAATTATTAATATTACCTAAATAAATATTGAAAAGTCTTAAAAAATCTTTTTTAAAAACTTAAAATCAATTTCACAGATGAATATTCTTGTTAAAAGCCTGGAAAAATGATCTTTAAATAATTAGCTCCTTTGACAAAAGTTCCAACTGATGTCTTTTCATTTTTGCACATGAAAAAAATGTGAATCATATTATTTTTTAGAATTACCACGTAATTAGTGATGTTATAGTTCCATTATATTCCATTTTTGCCAGTACAGTTCTTAACTCCATCAAAATAAAGGTTAGATACAACTGACCCCACTAACAGACAATCACATAAACCACATGCTACTATAAGGATTGAGCATTATAACCATCATTTGAGAACAGGTATATTAAAAATATTTCTGTTCGCTTCCACACGCTGGACTTGACTAGGGAGCGAAAGCTCCAGCTCAGAAATTGCCCCAGGTCCTATCATGCCTGCCTACGGACAGGACATCAGGAGTGCTGCTTGACTAGGACTCGGAGGCAGAACGCTTACAACAATAAGAAAGGTTATTCCCACTCACCTCGTGTGCTCAGCGGACTCTCCGTGGGGCAGCAGCTTATTTCCGGAGCCTTCCCACCCTCCGTTTTCCTTTTGCATTTGGTAACACGTTTTGAACAGCTTTTGAATCGTGGAAGTAGAATTACTGACTTCTGGGTTTTCCTGTTTAGTCCACACACAATCCAAAATATTCTCACATCATTTTTGAATGTTTAGAGTGATGTAGCATATCTGGAAGAGATTTGATTGATTAAATGTGTGATAGCACTTAGCTGGTGCTGGGAGCATGTTGTGAGACATTCAGCTAAATACAGCTATGGATGAAGATGCTGGTATATCCTTACATCTGTGAACCTCTGGGAAAAAATCTATTGTTATAAAGGTATGTCCCCAAATTTACCTAAAGAAATGTAGATATGTTTCTTAAATATCTTTATTAAAGCAAAACAAATTTGTAGTTTTCACCATTGTTTCAATAGCAAACCCACAAATTCCTATCTCACTCGTTACCTCCATGCTTTACCTCATATTTTCATGCGCTCTGTTCCTTTAATGCAGTTGATATTTTATAGAGTACTAGCAAATAAAAGGAATTGCTTAATGTCCTCAGATTTTCTGTCAGCAGCATAAACTGTAGTGTACTACAAACCTCATTAACTTTTGAAGTAAGGGCTTGATTATATGATTTGCATCGCACTAGCTGTACCTTACCAAGTTCTATGCTTTTTGGCTGCAGTGCTCCTCCGATTGGTATTTCATGGTCCACACAATTTACAGCAGCTTTACCTATAACAAGCTATGATCTGAGCTGTAAAAAGTACGCTAAATAAACATATTCTTTCTCAAACTGCTGGCTATATACATCCGTAATGCAAAGGCTCCCCATTTATCTACATGACTCCTTAGTTGTAAAATACGTACTCTAATTACATTCATTACATTCATTAATATTTCTGATAACACATGTCTGTATTCAGAGATGTAATTATAAAAAAGAAAGGTAATATAAAAATGCTACCTATTCCTTTATAATAATTGTTTTATTAAGTGTACCTGGTATTATTTTATGCCATTTAGAAAATGGAACTAAATTAAAGAAAAATAAGTATTTCTTAATGGCGTTATGAAAATTCACCATTTACATTGAAATGGTAATTATGAGAAGTTCCAGAATTTTATACAGAATATATGAGAAGTTACAGAATATTAGATTAGTGATGCAAAGCTCCTCCATAAACGCATTTGCCTAAAATTTCTTCCATAAAATTAGTGATGTGTTGTGCCTGTGTATCTATTACAGAAATACATAATTTTCACAGCTTCTTCCAAGTGAAATGTTAAGTGAGAAAATAAGAAAACAGGAATAAAAAAATCCCATCAACAAAACCAGCTTTTAAGTAGTAATGGATTAAAATAGCAGCTGGCAGAGAACGTGAAATAGATGCTGAAATATTGTATCTGCCTCATCCTCCCAATCTTCCTCTCCTCATAAATGTCTTTGTGCCCCACACCTAATTTGTTCAACTGGCTTATTCTCAGCTGCTCTGCGAGGGAGCATCCAGCAAGCTTCCTCCCCCTTCAGGCAAGTATCACCACAGGCCAGGCCAGGAATACGATTTATGCTCATGAAAAAGAAATTGAAGTAGGTCTTTCTTCATTCTGACTAAATATAAATTTATCACTGGGTTTGTATTACTGTAATAGCCAATGGTCTCGCCGTGCTGTGAGAATACACCTGTAATAAAAACATCAAAGTCTACAAGATTTTGTAATCTGAAATAGACAACAGATGACAAAATCTTTCATCCATTTTTACACAAAATGAACGTTAAAGACTAGAAAAATTGCTGTCAGTCTCTGTATGCCCATGAAGATGTGCCATTCATACAGACATGCCCATCCTAATACTTCTTTTATTGAAACAATGCAGCAAGGAGTCCTGCGGAAAGCTTTTTTACTTCATAAATAGAATGATTTGGCACATGTGGCACTGAGGAAATTAAATTCTGCTGGAGCTGTCATGGTATCAGATCCAGGAAAGACCACCAGCAAATTAATTCCTGACTAGGGTAAAAATTCAGAGTCCACTGTAGGGAGAAACTAAGGATGCATCCTGGGAATAACCTTATCCCAAAAAAGCAGATCAGCAACAGGAGCCTGGATTTTATTCTTACTGCTTTGGAAGAGGCAGCATCAAGAAAGGACACTGACAAGTGAGACAAGAATGAAGGGCTTCCCCACGCTGGCTGAAAGAAGTGAATGTAAATTTCCTGCGAACAGATCCTTAACCAGGCTGTGTGATGAGCAAGCCCCCAGGGAATCCCACTGTGGTCAGATAAAGTGCCACGCTGGATCTTCAGGCAGGTGATGAGCAGATGTGGCTGTGAAATGTACCTTCATTCATTGTACGTTTCATTATGTAATGACTTTGTACATATGGACTTACATTGTGCGTATCATAATGTACATTCAAATGTACCTTAGCACAACTAATGAGCAGCCGCCCCAATTTTAAGTTGCTGGAATACATCTTGAGAAGTGACAGAACCTTCCTGAGCATCCCACAAAACCTCTGTGTGGCCAGTTAACTAGGCTTCTGGGATTTCCTGGTGTTATATAGCATTTTCAATCATAAAACAGAGACAAAGTGGTTTAACATTGAGAATAAGCCAACACGCAGGCAGGCATCAGAGCAATGGGTAAAACTGTACTCCTGATTCCTGTGAGTTCAGGTTTGGCTTGTTAAAGATCAGTGGGATCATATTGCACATTAAGAATTAAGTGGCATTTCAAACGGCTGCTTTGCAGTTTCCATCTGCAGGCATACTCCATTAAAAAAAATAAAATCCCATTTTTGCCTGAGCTCTTACTGAATGAGCTCTGGCTGTTGCAGAGGATTCCCTTTTAATGATCTCATAACATGTTTGCACAAGTCAGTTATGCCAGAGAGAAATTTTCTTTAATGAAATATGTAAATCTTAGGGCTTCTCAGCATCTGACACTAAAAGATAAGGAATGCCTTTAAAGGATTTTGTCGTGTTGGCATAAAAAGAAAAAGCACAACTAATACTCAAGTATATGACAGCAAGTTCCTGCAGTGGATTCACACGGGTTTGGAAGAAATCACAGGCAAATTTTGTGACTTGCTTGGGATACATGCAAGTCACATGCAAGGTGCTTGGAAGTGTGCTGAGAGGTACTTCATACTCAAAAAAAAAAAGCCCAGAATAAAGAAAATCAGCTATCAGAGGTTTGATTTTTTCCATCTCTAGCAAATAAAATTGCTAACAGAAAAACTAATGAAGATGGGAAAATTTTGCCAGGGCTATAGTGGACTTTCCTATTAAGAAGCAAACAGGATTTCCCATAAAATTGAAGTCCCATTGGTGGACTGGATTAGAAAAAATCTCTAATCAAACTCCTCAGAAATGTACCATGAGGAAAACAGGACAGTCTTCAATCTGATCATAGAATCACAGAATGGTTTGGGTTGGAAGGAACCAATTTAAGATCACTTAGTCTCAACCCCAAATCTGGAGATACAAGGCTGCAATCTACTGGAGACATGATATTCCCAGGTCTAGATGATATTTTCAGTTCTAAGAGAGTTCCAGAGTGGAAGACATGAATGATAATACAGAAGAACGTGACTGGTTGTAAACCCTGCCATAAACCAGTTAATTTGACAAAAAAAGTTTTTTCAACAATTTTCTAATTACACTAGCATGTTGCTAACAGGATTATGGCTGCTCTATGGTAAACCCTGGTGGTGTCCAGCACTCAGGCCAGAAAAAGGAGAAAACTGATCCTGATGTTTAAGCTGATCTAAATGTACAGAGAAAGATCTGGCAAAATGCCTCTGGAGCACTTGAACTCACCAACTTCTGAGTCCTGGAATGAAACCAACCTGGGCCAGGTGGTGACCAGCTGGATCAGCAGTTTGCTTTGGTTTGCTTTTTCTCCTGATAGGAAGCAGAGAAATCTGAATAAACTTTCCTGCCATGGGATCAAGAACAGATCTAGAGAAGGGAGTGACTCTGGAAAATAGTTTTGTCTGTCTCCTACTGACCACTGAAGAAAAAAGCTTGATCCTGAAAAACCTTTAGTTGTAAAAAAATGTTGAAAGATCATTGCAAATTTCCATTCATGACATGGCAAATTGTTGGCCAGAGATTTTGGGTCTCTGTGATATTGATTTGATTAAATTGATTTCTTTTAAGTTCCTAATAATTTGTGAATGTTGGCTAAGTAAAAGCTAGTAATTAAGATATGCTTAGCTGAAGTGACTCCAGTCTAATGCGGTTAAATGACACCCAAGATTTTCATTTCTTCACACTTTTCATCTTTCTCTCTGCTCTTTCAGTTGAGTTCCTCATGCGCAAAGTGACTTTGGTGTTAAATCGGTACAAGCTGCAGAGGGGCTCCGTAACATTTATGCACGGGTGCAGCTGAATGTTTTATTAACATCAGGACACAAATCCAATATAGCATAAAAAATTAATCCATCTAAATTCCTTCCAGGTGACAGTCCAATTTGTGTAGCGCATTTGGCTTTGTAACTCACAGTGATTGATGTCATTTCGGCTCAAGATGGGATATAGTTTATCAGAAACATCAGGAGCGCAGTGAAATGTGCGTGACCAAGCACAGCTGTGGCAACCAAAGAGCAGTCCACATACGCTATTTCAACCTTTTCCAACATTTTGGCTTAACGAATCATAAGTCCAGAAATACATGTAAAATCAAATGATTTTCAGGACAATAGGTCCTCAAACTTTAGATACCTTTTCAGTTTCACTCAAAGAGAAATGAAACAACTTCCAGTTTTTAAAATTGAAGTTGTTTTCAGACTTTGAAGTCTTTCTCAGTCCTGAGGGGCAATTTGTATCAGAAAATTTTCTAACAACTGAGAAATCCTGATCTGTTTTGGGGAGATACTTGAATGTCTTCCTGTGTTTTATATCCTCCAAAGTTGATTTCTTAATACCTAAAAGCCCTCACTCTTTATTGTACAAAGCGTACATACAACTTCAGAGTGCAATACGAAAAAGAAATAAGCTATTCTGCTCAGAGTGTTACAGAGTATTCATTCTTTTTTAACTACTCATCTAGTGTGCTGATTCCTCCAAAACATCTGACTTATTACTGTAAAAAACATATTACAAGGACTGTAAAGAAGGTGGAGGGAGAACTCACGTGCAAAATTTCTTCCATTGCTTGGAGAGGCACAGTCTGCACCCACAGAAACATCCTAAGCCTTCCATGGATAAAGAAAAAAGAAAAAAAGAGAAACTTATACAACTGAGCCAATATTTCAAAATAAAAATAAAATTTTAGAAAACAAAATGCAATTACAGCTTCTACTTCTCCACTTTTAAATCTTCTTCTTGCTCTATCCGGAATCAATGGAAGTTTATTTCTGAGAGAAGATCAGAGAACAGCTTTAAAGTATTGC
This sequence comes from Falco rusticolus, assembly GCF_015220075.1. Classification (NCBI taxonomy): domain Eukaryota; kingdom Metazoa; phylum Chordata; class Aves; order Falconiformes; family Falconidae; genus Falco; species Falco rusticolus. The sequence continues at coordinate 27,188,949 of NC_051198.1, read as the reverse complement.
CTAAAAATACGTAAACTTTGGATTAGATGAAGGAAAGAAAGAAAAGTGCTTGGACATAATAAAACTGTTCAGTAATAACTAAATAATCTCACTTTATTTTTCAGAGCAATTAAAAAATTCAAATCTAATTCTGAATGCAGAAAACCATTAATATTAACACAAATATTTATGTTTTGCTTAAAAGCTAATAGTAAAAAAAAAGGATCTACGAGGAGCAAAGATAAAAAAAAGCCAACTAATTATGTGACATAACTAACTTCACTTGCCAAAAATGTCTGTTTAGCCAGCTGACTTCTGTGCCACACGCCAAGTTAAAAGTTAAAACAGAGCTGACATAATTGATCTTACTTTCTTCATTATTTTATTATATCCTTCGTACTCCACTACCACTATTTTCCTAACTGGCAAAAAAATCCAGAAGTCAAAGTCTGTGTTCTGAACTCTGTTCTGATTCTTGCATATGGTTTCCCAGACAACTAGCAGGTAGTATTTTACCACTGCTTTTACAGTAAGCGTTTTGAGTATATTCCTTATTAAAATTACTGTGAAGTAGAAGTCAATTTTTAAATAATCACTGGCACTACCATTTGCATTGTCACCCCCATTAACTTATCTTAAAAGACTTACTGTAAAAGAATATTTCTTAAGATTTCCAGTTGTTATATCATTCTGTGATAAAAAAACATACAGCCAAATCAGCTGCCTGCCAGAAAGAAATTATAGCAATTCCAACCTTCACTATAAACAGTCATGTTTTTCTCTTTGTAGATAAGAATTGCTTCATGTCAATTTGTCATCCACGTTTATCACTTTTATTTAATCTGTGCCAAAAATAAAAATGAAGCTGTTGTTTCAGCTGATATTTTCCCTCTAGTGCTGGACAAAAGCAGATCAGGCAGAGTCTTTCAATGGCCTTCGGTATTTACAGTCCTAACACTTTGTTGACTTGTCTGTGACTGGCTAGATCAATGAAATAGTCTCTATGCTTTTGCTCTCTTTCAGTTCTCAGAGATACGCAGGAGAAGGACATGAGTTAACCTCTCAGGTAACCCCAGATTTCTCTAACACACAGGTGTCTAGGATGCTGCTCTCAAATGCCGGCTCTAAATGTCCATATGAATAGATACAAAAAACTGCTTACAATGAGGAGCAAGCACAATACAGATGATGCTTGCTTTATATTGTAAAATAACATTGACCACAGTGCCATTGTGGTAACCATTTGACAGGCGTGCCTGATGAAGAATTAAATTTCCAAGATGCTTAGATGTGTGGCACAACAGCACTTCATACTAAACCTCTATAGAAACTATTTGGTCTGCTAGCAATCTCACAAATTTTTATATTTTGAAATGACGATAGGGCATAGTCTACCTAGTAATATAATCTCATATGATCAGTTTTGGACTTAAACCCCAGATACTTAAAGAAGTCAAGTAATTGATAAACCCATGATTTACTTACAAATTTAAACGCAAGTGTGATTGCAATAGTTGTAATAGTCTTTGAAAATGCGGTTTAAAACCCAAGTGTTTTTCATAGCTTTTGCTGACACGAGCATTTTATTCTGGACACATTAGACTACGTGAGTTGTTAGGCACAACCTGTAGCAAAAGTTATTAGAATTCAGTAATCTGCTGCTTTATGAAGGATCATCAGGTCACAAAAAATACCATTCAAAGTAGAAACCGTGGCTGATATAGCCTAATGGTCTACTTTTTCTCAGACACACTGTTAAATTGAATATAACTGTGTCTAATCCTTGTAATGACCGACATGGTTTGTGGAAGATGATCTGGCACTGTATTTGAAAAGAGAGAAAACTACTGATTAGATTTTCTTCTTAAAGGTACAAAATCATACTCAAATAGGTGGCTTTTAAAACCAATGGTGCATATTAATTGAAGGTTTTGGTCCTGAAAAAATTAATAGCATAACAGAAACACAATAATATCAATGAATGACATGTAATATGTTTCATGTACAAAAAATATGAAGGGGTGGTTCTCCTTCAAATACAACACGTGCAAGATTATTGAAACTGGATATTATTCCTGTTATTTTTACAGAAGTTTCATACAGGGTGTTTACGCTGAGCAGAGTCATCATAATCATTCTCTCATCCCAAAACACCACCAGCTGCCAAAGTAAATGCACGTATATGAAGCTTCCCTGATACTGACTGCAACTCGTCAGGACCCATTTCCAGAATTATTATTTTTTTCTCCCTGAAATGAATGAAACGGAAAAAAAAAGTCAACAATTTAAGCAGATTATTATCATCTTCAACTATTTCACTGCAATAAACTAACATGCATTACAACTTTTCAATACATTTTGCATGGTTTTATAAATGTATACACTAGTTGGCTAGCATTTTCATTAGCGCTTGCTTACTAGAAGCCAAAAGGAGCGTGAAATATTAAACCACTATTAAGAGTAAGAGGGTAAGTAATTTTGCAGTACTCTACTGGAATTCAAAATGCATGAAATATGAAAATTATGGTTCTAGATTTATACTGCTTTATGAATAACTGTTCCACATTTTCAGGTTGGGAAAAAACTGTAATTACCCTGCTAGCACTCCACTATAGGTGCACAGGCACCTGTGTGAGGCTGAGTTTTTTTCTGGTTGGCTTTCATTTGGTTTTGGTCCCACTAGTGCCTGCACGGTTTATGTGTGTTCTGATTTTCTATGTGTTTTCCTAAGATTGTAAAGGATCATGCCTATCATCTGTTGTGGTTTTGGCTTGTTTTTTCTTTCCCCAACTGGAGCATCCCAGGTTGTATCAACTGTCATGGAAAACCAGATGGGGTGGAACAAACTACAGAATGTGCAAAGGTATCACTGTCTCAAATAACTTTCTGGTCAATAACTTTTTATCTTTCAAGTATTTGTCCTGTATGTATGATACATGTAACCCATGGGTTACGATATTAATTAGGATCATTAAATATTAAAATATTAATTATTAAATATTAAAATATTAAATATTAAAATATTAAAACAGGATCATTTTCCCAGATACAGAATCTGATCTTCAAACTTCTGTAAAGTGGGAAAATACAAGCAGAGGTCCAGGAGCAACAGAGTTCTTCAGCCTGTGTGTGTGGCTTAGGGTGTTACAGAATGTTCTTCAGCCATATCTGGGCTTCACCTTTGCTATCTGCCAGCACATTTTACAGTTTTCAAAAATCAAGAATATCTAGAAGGTGAATCTTGAATGAAAACTAGATCGACTCAACCGAAATTACTGGATTGTTGACGGCGAGGGAAGTCAAGCGGGCAAACTCAATATGAGTGATAAAGCAAGCTTCGATATATTACGGCGCGATTATGTCTTATATACAGTTCCAGTTAATTATGCCTACTAGTCATCTGCTGATTGGTTAAGCTCTAAAGGGTTACATTTTCATACGTCCTCCTACTTGCGGTTTCTGCGGTTAGCTAGCTACGTTTTTTTTTTTCTCTCTTGTCTACGCGAATTCCTCAAAGTTATTTACAACATTAGGCACAAGGTCAGTGTGTTTTTCTCAGCTTCCTTATCAGCATGCCTCAGCATAGCTGCAAGGCCTGCTTCAGCTAACTTACGCTAACTTTGTTTCACAAAGATCTTCAAGGGAGTCATGGCCGTGATCACACAGCCATTCTGCAACACTGGATACCATGGTTAAAACTACCCCAAAAAAGTACATTTCTTACACAACTGTTAATTAGATTACAGAGCTCATTTACTTTGCCCACAGGATGCTGTGAAAACAGAAAGTACAACTGTCTTCTCAAAGAAATCAGACAAGTTCCTGGAAGATAGCTACATCTTTAGCTGTTTGCTGTGATGTTATGGATCCATCTCCAGCTCAAGAAGTATCCCTGTGTTGCTAAGGTCGGAACAGTGGGCAGTAAGGATCCTTGAGATAAGGGCAGTTAACGCCATAATTAGAAGGATATATTTTCTTAGATGATTTCACTGCAGAGTAGAGAGCAGATATTGTTATGACGAAACCCCTCCCAGTTTAATAGCAACTGTTACACATACCTCCACCTATAGATTGGCATGGAAGGCTAATTAATTCCAAGCAGCACAAGTCTTGTCTGTGTCCACATAAAATCATTGTATACTGTCAGCAAAACTAGAATGGAACAGAAATACATCAAAGTCTGATTTCTTCCTGAATAAAGTACAAAATGTAGGTCTTTACATTCTTAAATTGAAAGCAGCTCTGAACAGTCAGTTAGCTGACTTCATTTAATATTTCAGTTTGCAGGCTCAGCAGGTTGCAGCAGCCTGTGTATCTTTGAGAAAACTCTACAAAATATGGGGGAGGTAAAGCTCAGTTATGCAGCTATTTGGTATCTTGGGAAATTTGGAACAAAACAGTAGAAAACCAGAGGTTTCTCTTGAAAGATAGGAAAGGGACTTCATAAGCCAGTATTCCAAATGCCAGCCTGGTGTTAATCTGAAGGGTGCTTGGACAACACATGCCATAAAAACATGCTGTTAAAATAGTCAATGCAGTAACTAAACTTCACCTATTTTAATGGCACTAATATAAGCTTAATGAATTATTTTTATCCTTCACTGATAAGAGTTCACTGCAACAGCAGGAACTTTCCTAAAGAATCACATCATGGAGACCCATCTTAAAAATGCAAGGCAGCTCCTGATCACCACGGTTAGAAGGAAATTACTTGTTTACTATTTCTTTAATTTTTCCAACACCACCATCAGATATTCTTCACAATACCCTTCTAATGCACAGAAATGGCTGCATTTTTTGTGTTTATACAGTAAGTTTCATCCTTTTCCAGACTTCTTTGAAACAAACTTTTAAGCTTCTGTGTAACTATTCTTGGAACTTTTAATAGACTTTTAATAATGAAGGGTTCCCATCCTTATTATTTTGATTCTGTTAATGAAAAAGACTGTGTATTTTTCATTATATCTTCAAATACATTTATACTCTGTATAAATACATGAATATAGTTAAGCTTAATCTTGCTTCCTTTGAAGTAAATGCTTATTGTTGTCAAAGATTCCAAAAAGACCATGAACAAACACCAGTAAGTAATTAGACACCAGTTACTCAAAGTCACTGCATTAATATTTACTCCTTAGTTTAAACTAGCAATTGGAAGAAGAAATTGGCAGGGATCTAGCTTTAATCATGCTACCCCTTTGCTACAACGTTAACTGTCCCTTAGGGCACATTAGATTGCTTTTTATAGAGAGTAAACAATAAAATTGCTGCATTATTACACAGTAAAGAAAAAGCATGACGAGAACTGCAAGACAGATATATGTCCTTGAGTGACCATGTTGTCTCGTGCTACTTCTGGGATGACTGCTTCTACATTTCATCTTTGCGGCTTTGGTGATAGTTATGCTCAACCTAGCAATGTGAACACAGAGTCTGCAAGTGTAAAAATGTAGCAGCAAAAGAGATTATTAAATTAAAAAAAACCAGATGCATGTATTTGTCAGAGTAAAATGACACGTTGCAGAGAAAGTACAGAAGTACAAAAACCTGAAAATCCCATTACATCACTAATTTTACCCAAGACTAGAATCTTGGTGTCTCTTACCACCTTAGTGTCTTGTCTGCCTTTTACTTTTAAAATAATAAATTTTAGTTTAAAACAAGAAAAGCTTACATTCTTACTGCAAAAATGATTGCATATCTACTAACAGTAAAAGTACTGGCTTGAGAAAGAAATCCCACTTCAAACATCATTCTAACTCTCAATGGTAAATTTTATATTTGTATATACACATACACTGTGTAAATATTTGAATACACACCCCCCCATATCACAAATATATGTGATAGACACTAAAAGCTCACAAGCAGCAGAATCTGTCTATAAGACATCAGTCTTTTGGGTATTACAAGTAGGATACAGATAATTCCCCCTTACTAAAAATTTCTATTCTACCAATCACTTATTTGATAGCTAAAAGAAGGTACAGAAAAACATGCTTTTATAAAGCTACTTCTAGAGAAAAGCATGCCTTTAGAACGCTGCTTCTACAGAAAAAACACTTTTTTCTAATGCTGTTTTAAATTGAATGTCAAGTCCTAAGAGAGATGAGAAACATCATAAAATAAAGATGTCGTATTTGTCTCTGTGAAAAGAAAAAAACGTGCATTTTAAAGGTTTAAGGACTTTAATTTAAAAATACACTTGTCAGAAAAAGCTTTTAAAAAAGCAAATGAAACCCTCCTGCTGGATTTCCTGCTTGACAAGAGAATTCAAGCTTTAAATTTAGTGTATGTGGTATTACAGTCACAATCAGACTTTTTCAGTTTTGCTTTACTATTGTCTATAGAAGCTTACTATTGGAGCCAAAGTCTATTAACATATTTGCTGAAATACATGTTTCCTTCTAACTATTATTTTTACTGGTAGTAAATTTTATAGCAAACTTTATTATAAATTTTCTTAATTTTGGACTCGATGTTTGAATAAAGCTGCAAAAAAGGACAAAAAGAGAGCTATTGAACTGCTAAATCAAGTCTATTGTAGGTCTGCAAATCAGTAATTTTAACACTGTCATCACTGACAGAAAGGACATAACCATTCTCAAAAACTGCAGTAGGTGGAAGGGGCCTTAGAAGATTGTAGGATTTGTTCTTCAGGTAGAAGCACATCTACCTATAATTTTAAGAAGATCTTTTTGTCTCAAAAGTATTTTCTATAAGTAGAGGTTTCCAACATGCCTGAAAAGAAGAGTTGTAGATTACAGTAGTAGCTCAAACGTAGTGCCCAAGAATATGAATATAGTTATCTGCTCCTTGTAATGGGTTATTAGTTTCATATTCAACCATCAGTTTCTGTTAAATTTCTTCCAACTCTAAGAAAAACAAAAACTTCCACAACGTGCATCTATCTGTGGAGTAAGTTTCTAATAAGTATACATAAAGCCAAAGAAGCTGGTCTTGAGATATTTGTGAGATGCCTGGTGTTTCCAATTTTATCTCAGCAAAACTTCTTAAGCATGTACAATTACAGATTTTGGCTACATCATTGTGGACAGAGGAGGAAAAGCAGCAGAAATGAGCTAAACTCAAGTCAATTTATTTCATTAAATGACTGACATTTTTTCCATAATTACTTACGGGCAGCTATGATGACTATAAGCAGGGTCTGTTGCTTGCTTGCTTCTTGCAGTCACGATGGCGTCAGCCTGACCTAGGGTGCTCAGCTAAATGGCAGTACTCAGTGGTGGAGCACTATGAGAGAGCTTGCAAATTAAACATACAGGCAAGGTATAAAATACAGGATATTTAAAACATGAAACCTCTTTTTATCAATACCCTGAGTTTACCTACGTACTCCTTTTGGGTGCTCTGATTTTGAAGGATGGTGGAACACAGGCAGCATTTGGATCCAAAAGGCTTTTTGTCCTGGTATTAATATAAGGGCACATCCAAGCCCTTTCCGCCACCTTGACATGTTTGATACAGCTCGGAGTTACCTTAACTTCTAGATATTAAGTTACTCTGAGCACAGAGGTTAAGAGAAAAACTGACCTGCAAAACAGAAGGGAAGGAGGGATGAAGTGTAAGACTGTATCTTTAAGAACTCCAGCTATTGACAATAACTTTCCCTACTCTGAGTAATACTCTACATATTATTATTTATTATATTACATATATTTAATCTATATTTAGGTGATACCAAATGCCATAAAGGCACACTAGACTACAGGAAGATCTTGAAGCTCTTCATACAAACACAAACCTTGACACCTTTTCGGCCAATACAGTCAGTCTTAACTCTGTAAAACATACTTATTACTTGAGGGGAGCAGAAATCCAAATGGTTCCTCTGAATATACTCAGGAAAGGACGATTCTTGGGCAAGAATGCTGATACAGCTTCAACTCTGTGGGGTGATTATTTGGAAATAGATCATGATATAAGTAGTAGTACATAAAACAGACTTTTGTCTGTATTAATAACAGCTCTTTTACAAACATAGCTTGGATCTTTAGCAATTAAAAGATTTGGGGCAGCACCTGAAAGATTTCACCTTGGATGTAAAATTACAAACTCCTCTTGATCTTCACATTGTGCAATGATTTCTCCACCCTGAAATTGTGAAGTCTGGAGGAAAAGGAAAAAAAAAAGCTGTAATAATTAACACCTTACTAGGAGAATTAAAAAAGGACATAAAGAACTACTTCACAATAAGATATTTGGTGAAAGGAAACATCCATGCAAATCCTAATGTGGCTGAAGAAAACTGGAACGGAGAAGAAAAGAGGATATTACAATCTTACTAGAGTACTAGTAGGGAGAGGTTTTTGCTAACTAAACACAGTCCAAGCTCAAGGACAATATAAGTTCTTCCAGCCCAAGCTGGGGTCTCATATGAGAGGAATCAAGATCTAAAGCATGGACTTAGATTTGGTAGAACAATATCAAAAGAAGTTATTTCACTCTACCCAGCTCATTATATCTAGTGAATTGCTTTCTACTGTCAGTAAACACTTCCATTTATGCATGAGACTTGTTAGGACCCAAGATTATTAGCTATAATATTACAGACATAAATTATTAAGTTATAATGCTGAGTCTTCCTCTCTATGTTAGCATATCTCATGGAAGGAGCCGTCCCTGAAAATACAATTGTTTTTGAAAAAAATATCCCAAGAAACATCCTCCCTTATTTTCTGCTAATGATCTGAAATGAGCTCAGGCTGTTTGTCAATGTGCTCCGTGCTGCTGGTGAAGCAGGCTATTGAGAGTCTAAAATTGAAACATCACCCAACAAACCAACAGCTTTAAGCCGAGAGCAATCCTTCTTCATTTAAGCTATAGCAGTATGACAGCAGTCATGACTCATCGGTTGACTTCTCAGTGTTCTGAGCTGGGGAAGAGACATTAATAATATTAAGGGTACTGGACATTAAGGGTCCTCTCCTCTATTTCCCGTGTGTCCTGGGTTCTCAAGCTGCCTGTGTGGCACCCAATTTAAAGACCAAGGGATCAATCAACACTGACCTGGATGAGCAAGAGAGGGCTGGGAAGACATGGCAATGCATAAATTGAGAGGGTCTCTCCAGTACTGTAGAGTGACAAGGTCTCTTGGAGAAACCACTGCATTTATGAGGCACAGAAGATAATGGCAATAATCACACCTTGAGGCAGGGAAAGAGAAAGGTGAGAATTAACTAAGGCAGAAGAAGCCAAAACATGGTGGCTTTCATTTTGCTTTCTCCTTGAAGTTTCTCATGCTAAGAGGGTTGTGATGGCAGAGGTGCCAGAAACAAAAGGTATTGCAGACATCTGAGTGTGAGGACACCAACAGCAGGAAATAGTTCAGGGTAAGCGGCTTGCAATTACTTAAACAGGATCATTTGATTTGTTTTGTCACTGAAAAAACTCAGTCCCTTAGAAAGGACAAGAACGGTCTGCAGTTTTTCAAGAACCCTGGGAGAGCCAGCCAGACTTGCCAGGTATGCAGCTGTTACCTCCAAGACACAAGAGGCTGTAATCAGCATCAATCACAGCCTGAAAGGGAGTTTGAAAAGAAAGTTAGGAGAGCTGTCTCTGGAGGTCAATGGTATGACCTTAAAATGTCATGACATTAAATTCAGATCTGACAAAAAGCTTTTGATAACTTGTGAGTCTGAACTTAAGAAATCAAAAGAATAAACCCAGTGCATTTCATTGCCTGAGTCATTCTCAGGTGACGTTGACCTTTCCTTTGCTGCAATTACTAACCAAAGTGAGGGGAAAGCACAGGAAAGGAAAAATCAGTAATTTTCACAGAAATCCGATATCTGCCATCCAGCCTCTTGGCACAGAGTTACAGTAGGTAGCCTGTGAAATATGTTGCACAGTTTACAAGACAGCCAGCTTTGTGCGTCCAAGAAGACCTAAACTCATCCTCTTCTGGAGAAGGGATACTATTTCCAAAGCCAGAACATACCAGCACACAACCTCCCACTGGATGGCTGTGAGCACAAAAGGAAGGACCAAGGCATTGTTGGCTTCGTCTAAGAGCTCTGTTATCCACTTTGCTGCCGGGTAGTGCAAGTCTGGAGCAAGTCTTCTCTCCAATATATTTGCAGGAACTGCCAGAGCTCACCAGCTGCACACTGCAGAGACTTGAGAAAACTCTTTTCTCAAACAGTACAAAGGCACCTGTGGTTAGAATGGACACATGTGCCAGGACCTGAAGACAGAAAGGTTGTGCTCTGTCCCCATTAACCATGTTGCTGTTAACCATCCTGTGTACAATTCACAATATGCAAATATTATTTAGAAGAACAGGCTGCAAAGTCAAACTTTTCTGAATGTCTTATTTTAGCATTTTTGCCAGAAGTATTTTCCCTCATCTCATGGGCTACAGCTGTCAAAAGGCAAAGATGAATAACTGTTGGAGGTGGAAAAGGTTATCTAGTATAACTAGGACTGCTAACATAGGCCTGTAAATAGAATCTATATTTTAATAGGAAAAAAACCATAACAAATCAAATTGTATTACTCTTTGCAAACAAGTTATTAATTTTAGTTAGACAGTGCTTCCTCTTCCCATATGGCTCAAGTAAGCTCTAGCATATTTACATCAAGTCATCATACATGCACAACTGTATGGTCAAATAAACATTCTGCAAAGGAGCAAGATGCAAATAAAGATTTAATTGTAATCTTTAACAGTAATTTGATTTTTAATTTTGATGAAAGCACTGTTCTTTTCTCCATATGCAATTGTTTAAAAATTTGACTTTCAAAAAGATGTGTCACACTTTAAAAAAAAACAGCACAAAAATCGGTAATTGTAAAACATAGCTCTAATGTCCAGGCTTGAGGTCCCATTACTAGCAACATAAAAAAAGTTCATCATCAAGAAAAGTTATGGGAGATGTATATATTTCTCATGGTCAGACACTTCAAAGTTTTCTTTCTGCTGCATAAGCTATTAGCTCAGAATTTTGTACCTTTTCTAGAGATCTCCTTGAACACAGCAGTAAGCTGAAAAGTACTGCCTAGTGCTGACGTTTTCAAATGATTGAACAAGGGGAGTTTCTTATTCTCATTCCAGTCATTTACACCAGACAAGATGGCTGTGGCAAGCAAAGGATTTATGTTCCTAACCTCAGCTGACACTCGGAAATTCCCCTGTGGTAGAAATAATACAGTCAAAACCCTTTTCTTTGAAAATTTTTATACAAGTTTTGGCAAAGGTGACCTGATGGAGCAGAACAGGATTACCTGGATCATGTCTACAGATCTTGGAATTTTAGGGTCCAAAAAGCACAGCAGACTTTGGGGAGGCTGATAATTAAATTATTAGGGGGCATAATTAAAACAGGCTCTCAAGTCTGAGATCCAGCAAGGAAACAAGATGAACCCTTACAGCCATTCGTAGCACTCCCCCCCAGAAAGCAGAAACATTTCTAGATCCATTTTCTGCAAGAAGCAGCTGTCCAGATGTCTAGGTACCTGCAATGCCTGCATCCATGCCTAGAAATGTACAATGCCACATGAGTCAGGTACCAGCAGCTTTCTGAAGATGAACTATTGATTTCATTCCAATAAATAATAAAATTGCAATAAATCTTATGTGACACAACAGGTTAATTTATTAGATTAACTTTTTATTTGGAAGAGCAACTTCCAAAATTGTTTCATACGATAGCTGAAAACAGATTTAAATTGATCAAGCTTGTAAAATTTCTATAGCTAATCCAGTTAACAAGTCAACATTAAGTCATGCAGAACTTAAACATAATTCTTAAGAAAATAGCAGCTGATTTCTGTTAGTTTTATTTTCATCTTTGCTGACATTCCAGAAAAATGGTGTCAGAAAGGTCTGAACAACTTCATTGACCGAAATGCCAGATTTTGGTTTTTTGCATGCAGGAAAAAAAAAAAAAAATTGACAGAAGTTAACCTTCTCTGTGGTAACAAATCTTAATTTCACCTTCAAATATTATGAAAATTTTAAAAGGGAAAACTTAGAAGAATCCCGATTGATAAAATCATATAAAACAATTTGATATTTCTATTTGTACTGTTTTTTTCTTATTAGCACTTTCTCTTACTAAAGAACTCTTATTTGAGTTTTTATTTTTACTTGTAGGACCTTTCCTCTTATCTGGGCATGCTCTTTCTGAAATCTGAAAGTAGCTGTCCTCTCTTTCTGAAGAAAGGGGGTTGTCATAGTAACATGGCAATGTCTGGTTAAGTTCCCATTAACGGATGATCTAGTTATCCTTAACTAGAAGTGAAAGTAACATCCATTAGTTAAAGACTATCCACAACGCATACTTCCAGAGCAGGTGTTATTATACTAGCCTTGCAAGTATGCAGAACTGCTCTGAAGACAGCTTTCTTGCATTTATTCATCTGAATTACACTCCTTCTAGATCAGTGCCTCTTGGCTGGCAAGGAAGAAGAACAGGGTCAGGATCTAGTTTTTGTTACTGACATAGTTCTTGCTAGCTGGGGAGTTGCCCTCATGCCCTAAAAGGATTAACACCAACACTGTGTTACCAGGCTACAAATAATTTTAGATAAGAGCACAAGAGAGCTTAGCACTGATACCGTAAAAAAAAAATATCGCTGATGCTCATTAGTAAGTCCTCAGGCCAAGCAGAAAGTGGTTGATTGTGATACTACAAGGGAACAGCGACAAATTACGGATGTCATAGGAAAGTACTGGAGCAGTTACTACAAATAAGAACATCTAGTAATAACAATGGAACTAGCAAGGCTTAGACCACTCACCACGTTTGCAAGAACCGCAGTCAGTAGCAAGTGAGCACTCAGATACCAAATGATGTCCTGGTGGCTTTTATCATTAGCTGCTGAATGGGTCCTTGTTGAGCTACCCTTCAGGTCAGTCAGGCTGTAGAACATTTATGGACGTTGAATCTAAAGGGCATCAAGGGAGATGGCTGGGAGACCAGTGTTGCTTTGGTTCTGACATTCCTGATATCATTTGCTGTCTAAAGCTTTCATTTTTTTAAAAAAGGTGATGACCGGTTTTTAATACTTGTGAAAATCCTTGAACAACTAGATACAGCATTTTTTCCTTGAGACATAATCTTATGTTCTACTCTAGCAAGTCCAGAGAGCTGCTAATTCTTCTAGAATATTTGTTTTCTTTTTATTTTACATAAGATTCCTTTAAACTCTCTCTACCTTTTGAAAATAATTTATCTAAATCTTAGACAGTTTTTCTGGATTAACATAACCAATTGTTCAATGCATAAACAACTGAAACCATGAGGAATCCAAAACCTGAGAGTTTAGGACAACTAAAGTGATTCCAGTTAGTTTTATCTAACAGACATCTCCTCCATAATAACACCATTAAAATACGTCACACTAAGTACTTGTAAGGTGATGAGTAGTGGTGCTGAGTTTTATGCCTTTGGCTGATAGCACTGGGATATTAGAAGGGAGGGTGTCTCTTCAGCAGATGCTCCTGATAACAAAATCTTATGTTCAAGTTATGTGGGGGAATACACAACAAAAAGGAGTGCTATAACGGGCAGAATAAATGTATAAGTGTGCTAAGACCACAACCTCTTGTTTTTGACAACAGAGCCATTATATGGTCTCGAAATCAAAACATAACACTCCGAGGTTTCTTGTGTTCTTGTGATTTGTGAGAAGCGATGGGCATGCCTTTGTGTAGAAGACAGGAAAGACAGCAAACCGTCAATGTGCAGTTCAAATGTGTTTGCATTTCACTGTCTGTTTGGAGTGTTCTTTTTAGTAACTTTAAAATAAGGAATAGCATAACCAAATGTATTTATTGCATGAATAAACGTCAAAGAGCTTTGCTCCAACATGATGTTTAAGAAATACAAAGAATTTGAACAAATCCAACAAAACAACATTTCAATTGCTTTTCTTAACATAGAGAGATCTAAATAATTTTAGGAAAAAACAGCTGCATAAACAGGCTGTGTAGTCAACATAGCATTAAAAGTCCTTCTGTGATTTCCTTTTGAAAAAGTGTCCTGCCTTAACCTACCTATATGAAGGTCCAATAACTTTATGTGAGCAGCAACATACCGAGAAATAAGACCAAACCCAAAACCTCCACAAAATGAATTTATGGACTCTGTAGGGACTACACTCCCTTTCACCATCTTTATTTAGAGGAACAGTTCCCCCACAGATTTGTTCAAAAGCTTAAGTGTGGAGACCATCAGAACTACTACCTAGTTTATAAGAGGGTTACAGTTTAAGGTCGTATGATTTTAGGACAAAAGCATTTCAAAACACAAATCTGATTTTGACATAACATACCAAAAATATTCTACAGTCAGGTCATTTAAAGTGCCCTAACTGAATTTTGATAAACTTGCCACCTACAAAAAATCTGCTTTTAGGGAAAGTGCTATGTATCTGTTAGGCATTAATGTATGAATTAATGAAAGTGTCTCTGACTAATGCCAGGCAAAGAGAAAACATGATTTTTTTTTCAGAACCTGACTCATCATATATTATTTTTAATGACACATTCTATAAATGACAGTTTTCAGATTTTATGCATTTAAAAACCCTGTTTACTTGAACACCTTTCTTATTTCAGTAACTTTAAAATTAGACAGACAAAGGACTATCTGACAGTTTAAGCCTTTTCCACTTGACTGTTCAAATGGAAGCAAAAGGCCATCAACTTTTCCCAGTTCCTTACCCCTAGGTACAAATGAAAGATCTAATCCATATGCTCTCAGCACAACACTAATAATTTAGATTATTTGAAAACCCAGAAAGAAATCTCTTCCATACACGAGAGCTAATTAAAAACGTTTTTCCATAAAAGGGGGTGAAAAAAATCTCTTCTGAAGAGTTAATGTCTTTTTCATCATCAAACCTACACCATATGAATATTATTTACATGTCAATAAACGATGGCCTTATGGAGAATAGATGAACTGTGATGGGATTTTGTTTACTCACCTCAACATACAGACTGAATTCCATCTTCTCATTCAGCCCATATTCAGCCTGGACTTGGTGAAACCATTCTCATTTAACAAAACAACAGTGTATTAATTCTTATTTTCATTCCATTTATAGCAAAAATCCCTAGTCATAAAGCGGAATCCCACTGTGCTTGGTACTAAACAAACATCAAATTAAAGCTCAGATTTCTCCAGATTAAAATTCCAGGCTCCTTCACAGCAAGATAAAAGTAACATAAAAATTTTATTAGAGTAAGTCTTCCATGCTGTTATCAATAGGTAATCTGGCATTTGTATAATGGTCTTTGTCAATTTGTGAAGTATTTAAGGAAAATAAGATACAAATTGATAAAGTGTACAGCAGGAGATTAAATATTCTTTAATTCTTTTCCCATGAAAAACTTACATTCAAACTGACTTGGTCTCGTTCATCTTGCTTCTTCTAACGTCGATTTTCCAGACTAGAAAGTATCTCTTCATTCTAGAAGTAACAAAAATAATTATTTATGCATGTACATTTTACAGATTGTCACACCTGCTGTCGCAACAGCTCATTAACAGCACTTACGCTGTTGGGAGACAGATGCAGATCTATTTAGCCAATTTCCACTTTATAAACCTGCTCCCAAACATTGCCCCCACACCTCTTCATTTATCTTGACAGATGTATGAAAAGTACAGCCAAAGCTGGCCACAAAAGAAAATGTACACTAAGCAAACATTAATATTAACTTGTTTTAAACCCAAACAGAAGCATCCTTAATGTAGCATAACTGCATAAGCATTTTTGTGCCCAGTAAAAATAGTATTACCACTGCCAATGATAACCCAGAAGCTTTAGCTAACGTTGCCTTATGTTAACTGCACCAAGTACCAGTCCTGGCCAGTTAGGCTTGTTACCAACTTGTTCTGAGAATTTCCTGTGTAAACTGGACCTTGGTATGAAACATTTCTTGTTGGGATGCAAGTTAAGCACAGGGTAACAGTAAAAGCCTTGAAGAGACAATGATGGGTTGAAAGCAAAGGGTCCTAGAACCCAGTTACTGGGCAGTGATAAAACGCAACCCCAAAGATGGGCAAATATTACTTTTGCTTTAAGAAAAGAAACAGCAGCTAAGGAAAAACAACACAGAAACAAACCAACCAACCAACACCACCCAACCCAGCCAAGCTACAGGATGATGCAACTGCTGCAGCCTGGGAAAGTACTCATTAGGCTTCTGCAACAACTAGCCCAGGGGCAAAGGCCAATTGTCTAGAAACAATTATAAACACAATACATTCATAAATGGGTAGAATCCCCAACGTGTTTGGGTGGGGAGAAGTGCAACACATTCATTATCCTTTCAGCTTCCCTTGGTAGACAAGTTTTGAGTCTCATCTCCTCAACCTCAGTGCCAAGGCAATCAAGAACCGTGCCATACAGCCATACACCGCATCAGCTCCTGCTGCCGCATAATCACCAACTGATTAAGTTTCTTTTCTTAAACATAAGTAACATAATCAGAGACTGACTGATAGAGATTAGCTGACTATGGAGTGATAATGACTGATAACGGATATAAACTAAGCATTACTATAAAGTACATAGTTATAGAATGTCAGTCCAGCAAAATTTTGTTTAAAAGTTTAAAATTGGCTTATCCATCTTCTAAACATTCCCATCGCAGCCTCTTTAATTCTTTAATTGACATATATACACATAAACTCAGTAACAACAACTGTTACCAGAATTTTGTGGAGCAATGTAATGAAATCAGATCATCATTACTTTGGTGGTTAATTTTTATATGTGGAACGTGGCACTGCCAAACATAAAATACAATTTGAAAAATATGTGAAATTTGTGATGGCATCATTGTGATGATTAATGCACATACAAAAAAACTTCCATGCACAAATCCAACATGAGACACATGGTCAAGTGCCAAAACTGAATCACTTAAAATCATAG
Source organism: Falco rusticolus (assembly GCF_015220075.1). Taxonomy (NCBI): domain Eukaryota; kingdom Metazoa; phylum Chordata; class Aves; order Falconiformes; family Falconidae; genus Falco; species Falco rusticolus. Next base: position 27,172,053 of record NC_051198.1, on the reverse strand, counting down.
GATCATTTAGGTTGGAAAAGACCTTTAAGATCATCAAGTCCAACCATTAACCCAGGATCGCGAAGTCCACCACTAAACCATGTCCCTAAGCACCACATCTACATGTTTTTCAAACACTTCCAGGGATGCTGATTCCACCACCTCCCTGGGCAGCTTGTTCCAGTGTTTGACCACCCTTTCAGTGAAGAAATTTTTCCTAATATCCAAACGACACCTCCCCGGAGCAACCTGAGACTTGCGCCCCAGCCCCTCAGCGTCCCTCTGGCCGTGAGGGGCCCAGCACCGAGCCCAGCATTCGAGGGGCGGCCGCACCGGTGCCGGGCATGGGGGCACGACCGCTGCCCCGGGCCTGCTGGCCACGCTGGCTCTGACACTAGCCACCCACGTGCTGCTGGCCTTCGCAGCCCCCCGGGCACGCCGGGGGCTCCCACCCAGCCGGCCGCCAGCCAGCCCCTCCGGCCCTTTCCCACCGGGCAGCTCCCAGCCGCTCCTGCCCAGGGCTGCCGTTTCCAAGATCCTTTTTCCTCCCTCCTTGTAGAGGGACATCACACTGGCCAACCTCCATCTGCGGGGCCCTCCCCGGTGAGCCAGGGCTGCTGGCACATGATGGAGAGCGGCTCGGCGAGCAACTCCGCCAGCTCCCTCGGTGCCCTCGGGTGGATCCCGTCCGGCCCCACAGAATTGTACATGTCCAAGTGGAGCAGCAGGTCACTGACCATCTCCTCTTGGACTGTGGCAACTTCATTCTTCTCCTCATCATCCTTGTCTTCCAGCTCAGGGGGCTGAGTACCCTGAGGGTAACTAGTTTTGCTATTAAAGACTGAGACAAAGGTGGCACTAAGTACCTCAGCCTTTTCCTCATCCTTTGTGGGAGTGTTCCCTGTCATGTCCAATAAAGGATGGAGATTGTCCTTGGCCCTTCTTTTGTTTCCAACGTATTTGTAAAAACAGGTTTTGTTATCTTTTACAGCAGTGGCAAGCCTGCATTCTAGCTGGGCTTTCACCTCTCTAATCTTCTCCCTGCATAACCTCACCACATCCTTACAGTCCTCCAGAGCTGCTTGCACCTTCTTCCAAAGGTGACAAACTCTCCTTTTTTCCCTGAGCTCCAGCCAAAGCTCTGTTCAGCCAGGCCGGTCTTCTTCCCTGCCAGCTTGTCTTTCGGCACGTGGGGACAGCCGGCTCCTGCACCTTTAAGACTTCCTTCTTGAAGAACGCCCAGCCTGCCTGGAGCCCTGGGCCCTTCAGGGCTGCCTCCCAAGGCACTCTGTCAACCAGGCTCCTAAACAGGCCAAAGTCTGCCCTCCAGAAGTCCAAGGCAGAAGTTTTGCTGATGCTTCTCCAAAAATCAAAAACTATCATCTTATGATTGCTGTGCCCAAGACGTCCTCTGACCACCACATCACCCACCAGTCCTTCCCTGTTTGTAAACAGCAGGCCCAGTGAGGCAACTTCTCAGGCTGGCTCCCTCACTGGCTGTGTCAGGCAGTTCTCTTCCACACACTTCAGGAACCTCCTAAGCTGTTTCCTCTCCGCTGCATTGTATTTCCAGCGGACATCCAGTAAGTTGAAGTCCCCTACGAGAACAAGGGCTAGCAGTCTTAAGACTTCTCCCAGCTGCTTGTAGAATATTTCATCTGCTTCTTCATCCTGGTTGGGTGGTCTGTAGCAGAGTCCCACCAGGTTATCCGCCTTGTTGGCCTTTCTCCTGATCTTTGCCTGTAAACATTCAACCTTGTTGCCTTCACTCAGCTCTCAAAACACTCCCTATCATACAGAGCTACCCCACCACCCCTCCTTCCTTGCCAATCCCTTCTGAAGAGTTTGAACCATCCATCGCAGCACTCCAGTCATGTTGAGTTATCCCACCACATTTCCGTCACGGCGACTGTGTCAGTCTTCCTGCTGCATGATGGCTGCCAGCTCCTCCAGTTACTCTTATTACTTCCAGCAATATTCTATAGATGAAAGCCAAAAATAAACCAGAAACAAGCATCTCCCACTAAAAAATAATAAAAATAAAATACCAAAACAAATGTGTAGGAGATAGATGTATAATATTTGTTGTTTAATATTTGCCTAAGCAAGAGGTTAAAAGTCAATTATCACGTTTTTACTGACGTTTCCAAAACAGCCATCCAGAATAATGTGACAATTTCACCACTAGATATTTTCTTCTGTTTTAATCTACATAATTTGCTTGAATGCATCCTATATAAGGTGAACAGTACTAGCTATTTCATACGGTCTACATAAATAGAAAGAGAACAAAAGGAAGAATTAACTTGCCTCCTAAAATTTAGTGCATAGGAAGATATTGCTAGAGATATTCTCACTTTAACTTATTGTTAAATAAACAAAAAGAAACAAAATATAAGAAAAAAGAGAGGATGATTAGTTCCTTTAATGATTTACACATAAGAACAAAAACATTTTGAGCAGACTTTAGCTATTGTAATTCTTGAATGCCTATGCAGGAATTAACGCTGTGTTAAGTTGGCATTTTATGTGCAAAGATATCAAAAATTATTATTATAATCAGTTACCTTCGATTTTTTTTTTTATTTCCTTACCTGAATTTGGAAAAGAAGTTCAAATTGAGTAACTTATAATACAACTGTCTTTCACGTAGCCATTGTGGAACTGGTGTTATTTCTATTTTTCCTAATTTATGGCCTGCAGAAAACTACGGAAAGAAGTAAGAAAAAATTTACAAGTCCTTTTTAAAAAGAATTTGACAAGCATTACCGAATTTTTGTTATCAAAGACAAAAAGCATGAATATTGATGACCTCAGTGGAGGCAAAATTGACTATGTTTTATTTTGTCTACCAATGCAATTTTTGTTTATTTGAATAAGCTTACAGTTACTACATGCTTCTATAATTTTAAATATTAAGATGTTTCTATCATTCAAAATATGTCATTATTGCACATACACACTATTCAGGAAAGTACATGGGCAGATGTCTGAGTCTCTCCCTATTTAGGAAAGCCGCTTAGTACATTATAAGATCCATTTATTTAGGCTTACTGAATACCTTTATTGTATAAAAATGACTTATGTCACAGAAAGGATGTAAGAAGGAGAAATCTGAATGTACTTATTTACTGTTAGCAAGTAGAACTATGGGATATCAATTTCCTCCCATCACTACATGATGCAACACTGAATTAGAGGAAAAGGGAATCAGATTTGTGGAAAGATTTCCAGTACAATGCAGGCAGATATACCCACCCAGAGTGGTCACCATAACACCTTCTGGCAGCAAACTCCAAAAAACCTTTTCTTGAACCTCTGCCATATCTTTCAGGTAGGCAAAGAGCATCTTAGAACCAAATAAACAACAGGGTAAGCAAAGAGATTTTCATTCTCCAAAGAGAATGTTCACAGCTGTGTGAAAGGATATAAAAATAAACAATTGTAAATTAGCATAATTCCCTTTCAAATTATGGACTGGAGTCTGACTGGCAAGACTACAGTAAAGTGGCAATGGCAGATGTACTTTTGTAGAAATCTTAATTCCTTCAGAAATCTTTAATCTTTCATGGGAGTATAAGAGATAGAAGACTGGCTATTACGCACTATTTAGTTGGTTTGAATGAATCATTCCATGATTTAGCCAAAGCAAGTAGTAGATCTTTTTTTACAGATATTTTGGAACAAATCACCTTGTATTTTGTATTTAAATCAAGGCTGTACTTCAAATTTCCATACTACAGCAAGCATTCTGACAGCAAAGGAATAAGGTTGTAGCCTTTTTTCCTCAGTCAGGTTCCCAACATTTATTCTTTTCTTCCAATCTGTTTTTATAGAAGCTTAGTACCTCCAATGGTAGAAAATACATTTTCCCCATTTTAACAACAGTATTGCATCAGTTTCTAAGCTATGTCTGTAATTTTCTGACATTCAAATCAAGCATTTCATACATACGACAAAAAATTTCACTTCAGCATCCAGCAACAATCCAATTATGTAAATTACGCAATTATCACTTCTGTGCAAGTTTAGTCTCATACTAGTTCTAAAATTTACTGATGCTGAAGAGAAAAAGGGCTTCAAAGTTAAGTTGTCTTCAAAGACATTTAAGAACTGATGAAACATCATGCAATGTGGTGCTCATATTCTTAAAAGGTATTATTTTTAGTGCTTCTTTTAGGAATATCAGTGCTCTGTGCTCCTGGTGATATGGATTAGCTCTCTAATCTGACTGCAAATTAACCTGGCAAGCATATAAATACACATACGAAGTATTTTCATTCATTTTCAGCTCAATTATTAAGGCAACCCAACGTACTGGCCATGAAATCGCCACTGCCAACGCAATGGAGAGGGTGGCTTGGAGCCAAGCTCTCAGCAGCCCTGCACAGGCTTAAACCAGTCGCAAAATCTCAGAATGAGGTAGAGAACAAACTTTGGTCTTTCATTTTTTTTAAAAGAAAACGCTGTCAAGACTAAACAAAGACTAATCAATAAGCCACTAAGGGCTTATCTATTTACAGTGCAGAGCAGAGGAACAGAAAAAGCAAAGATAAGTCACGAATATAACCAATTTCCATGCACAACTGTCAGCAGAGGGTATATACCCTTGTCTGAGATCAGAACATGCAAGATGTGAGTGTATTCCCTGTCGTGCATTACTATGCCCAGAAATGCAGATAGTGGATTACTGGATGCTAAGTTTTAAGTTACCCGTCTTCTGATACACCTAGTCTTGAGCTAAACACCTGACCAAAAGGATGAGCTATGTTCAGCTCAAAGCCAACCGAGGACTTGTCCTTAGAAGGGACCAGTAAGCTCTTAAGCAAAGAAGGTAATAATTACAATGAGAATGTGACATGATAATGAATGAAAAGCGAATTGTTCTTCCTGCAGAATTGTCTGGGTTCATGTTGTTCTGTGCACTGTATGCTATGTTATCTTAGACACAAATGAAGCTGTAACAGTCCAATATTCTTTGTTTCGCATAGCTGTATTCATAGAGACAGCCTGTAAATCATATGGGTTGTAGGGAGCTTTAAAGTTGTTTCTGTTTTGTTGAAGACAATATATTTATACTTCCCACTATCTTTTTGCAGTAAAGGTTTCTGTCAAAAGAGGAAATTATTTATATGTAGATGTATAACTTGTTTTTCATGGTTACAAGTTATGTATCTATTTTACTATGAGAAGATAAAGTATCCAAACATTCTTGTAACAAGCTTAGTAATAACACTGAATTGGCTAGCAAGTTATTCTAGTATAATCACATCTTTCCATTCTATTATTTCCACCCTAAATAATTATTTTCCAGTTCCACCACCAGCTACTTCAATATTACAATTTCTTGTTGAGAAAAGTCTCATATAAGCCTGCTAGTGTCCAAGTTTGGATAAAAAATTTGGAAGAGACTTCTTAGTAATTAAGTTTCTCAATCTATAAAAAGTGGGAAGCACTGTTAAGCTTAAAAACATTATAAAGCTCTTAAGTAGAAAACACCTAGAAGTTAAAGTCTGTAGATATAAGTGGTATCTAGTTGTTTTGAAAATGTACCATCACAGATGGAAGAAATTTTAGTTTTGTGGACAATTGTAATGCTTCTTAAACATTTTGCAGCCATATCTGAAACCAAAAGTCCCAAGGAATAAAATATAAAACAGATTTTTATTGTGTCCCCAAAATATTTCACAACATTATGCACATTAAAAGAAACCTCATTTTTTTTTGGGCGTATTGTCTGGGTTTTTTTGTTCATGGAAAAGTGTGTATGCAAAATTATAATTAAACCAGATACGTGTGTGTCTGTCATTGAACGCACCAAATTAGTAAGAGAAGACAGGCAGCGTCCCATTTGGCTACATCAAAAGCAGACTGCCCAGCACTACTGTCAACAAACAGTGGCCTCATACTTGGCATGCCTGATCAGCACAGATGTGACCATAACTCTGCTTAGTGCTAGAATAGCTCAGCTATGGGGAGCACTGGCTAAGTGCTAAGGTTAAGTGATTGCTACGCAACCAGAGATGGCCTAAGTAATTCTAGGTACCACTGTTCTCCTCCCAGAATAATCCCAGGTACCATATCCTCCCAGAACTCTGCTATAGGTCTGACCATTGCAAAGTGTAATTTGCCTTCCACTTACTGTTTTTAAGAATTAGAATTCAATCCTACTAATAAGAATTCTAACAGTTTATTCTCTTTAAACATCTTGTTGATTCTAAGAACAGATCTATCCTTTTTCAGAGGCAAAAGCTTTCAGGAAATAAGTATTTTAGATTCACAACCATGATTTCTAGAATGTGTAATTACACAGGGTGTGGAGAAGGGAAAGTAAAAATCACCGTAAGTGTGAACTTCTGAAGTCTGGCCACATCAACCTCCAGCTAACCATTCACATAATAGTAACTTTGTTTCCCAGCCAAGTTTGCTTCAAAGCCTCAAAATATACATTATAACATCATCATCAATTGCTTCTGGTACATCAAGAAAAGAAAAGAAGTTATTTTTTTCCCCCTTAAACATAAAATCTTTATATTCATTGCACAAGCCAGCCAACTATTCATTCTTTAGTTTCATTGCATAAGCCTTAACAAGAGTGGAGGATTGGTCTAATGTTATTCAGAGTTGGAAGACACTGAAAACATGTCTTAGAAAGCCTTTCTCAACAACAACAAAAAAAACCCCAACAAAACAAAAAACCAAAAAGCACCATCAGATATTCCAAAGGTATTTTCCTGCAACTGAAGAACAGTGATTCAACTGACTTCAAATTAATTTCATTTTCCAGTGATTTTACACTGATCTTTTGTGTAAATTTACACAGCAGAATTCAAAGTACTCAGAAAAAGTAAGATTTACAGGCCAAAGACCTTCTCAAATGCTAAAAAGACTGAAAGAATGAGAAAAGGCTTCTGAAGGCAGAGCAAAATCTCAGCTAAACAAAAAGAATGTTGAAAACAAAAGAGTAACAATAATACTTTCTAATATTTAAAAGAAATTCCTTTTTACATGTAAACACACTACCCCTTTAGAAATCAGACCAATCTAGTCCTGTATAGGATAAGAACACTCCAGTTGAACAAAAGGTTCTATAACATTATGAAAAACCATTCGAGAAGTCCTAGAGAGCATTAATAATATTTTCCCCATGTGTTTTAATCTCTATTACAATGTGCATAGAAAACAAGTTTGGAAAAAAAAAATATTAGAATCTGGTTGTGGTTTCACTCTGTCACAGTTTTCAGACTCAGTGACAGGTATTTTTAATGGAGAAATAAAGAACAAAATCTATTTTTCCCTACACCAATCCTAGAAGATAAGTGGGAAAACACATCTACTCTTCACTAATCATTGGATTAAAAAAAACCTTACTGTAGCTAACTATAAAATACAAACAATATTAAAATAAAAATTCAAATGCTGTCCGAAATTCTACTCTGAGATCAGGTATTAAAATAAAAATTGGAAGGTGAATACAGAGGGTAAACTTGTTGGCCTTTGAAATAAGGTTTAAAATGACAGCACTCTCTCATTTGCAGCTGTATCAGCTCTTCCCTGCACGTCTACTCTCATTCTAAAGGCAGGAAAGAGATGAGGAAAGGCAAGTTGAGTACATTCTCCACTATACCAATATAAATCGGAAGAAAATACACTGGCTGTACATAACTAACAGCATGGTCTTCCCCCCTGATGCTACAACTTACGTATCTGTTCTATTATAAGAATGAACTTTGGTTCTCAAAGGTTTTTTAGATCTTTTAACTTTTGGTTGCTCACAAGTCTTTTTATGGCAACTTGTTTCCAAAACAGCTGTTTGCATTTCAGTCTTTCTAATATTATCTGCAACCAACACAGTAAAAAGGAAAACGTTAGTCATTTAAAGCAGATCTTCATGCACAGTTATTTTCTAATTTAAGTTACCCTTCCTACAAGTTTACATTTCTGCAATGTCTACTTCATGCATTCTGATGGTTTTAATATTTGCATATAGACATACACACACACAAGATGCTGTTTCTTTTTGTTGACAATACATTAAAACTTTTATTCAGATCTGCAATTGACATCAGTTACGTCAGTATGGTTGGATAAGAAATTTAATACTTGCTTCCTGTGTATCCCGTGAAGTAAAGAGGATAACATTCACTTTGACTTTTGTGGTTTGGTTGGCCCTGTTTATTCCTAGAAAACCTTTTCATCCATTCTGACAGAGAGAAAGCCTGGACCCCCGGAAAGCAGCACTACTCAGCAATAGCCAAAACATTGGTGCCTTATCCCCACTGTTCTAACCACAAATACAAAGCACAGCACCATATGTGTTACTGCGAAGAAATTCCATTCCAGCCAGACCTAGTACAAAACTACACTTCAATGTCTTGTTTAATAATGTGCTGAAAACTTACAGGACACAACTGATTCAAAAATGTTTTCTGCAAAGTTTAATTCAAACTAAAAATGACTGACATAAATGAACTCCAGCTTGCAGACTAGCTTGAATTTTGACCCATTGAAGTCAGTTTGAAACTTCCAATGACTTTCAAAGAGCAAGAATTATGATTACAAGGCTACCCAATCTTTGCGAGTAGTTTCATTTCCCCATACATACAATTTTCATGAATTATGATTTTGTATTTTAGAGACATGATCTCACTTCACACTTCAAAAATACCCAAGTTGATTGGAGGACAATAGGAAAGACAATCATATATTTAGTTTTCATTAACATCTGCTGCAAAGAGCGCATTCAAGACCAGCCTTCTCACTTAAAAGAAAATTTGAATAGGTAAATCTACACAGAAAAGAAGTATGGATAACTGTAACTTTTTAAAACCAGAATAAAGGCATACTTTTATGCACTTTGCAGTTGGCATACTGATTTTCCCTTCTAAAGGCTTTAGAGAGGACAGAGTCTATGTTCATGCTACAGCTGTCCACTGCAATATTACATCTCATCAGATGTTAGAAGCCCAGTAGATCTGCTATTTTTGGCAGAAAAACAGAAAACGAACTATCAGACCATGCTTGAAGTAGAAAATGGAATGCTTGACTTACGGTACTCTTTGTTAGAAATGCACTGGAGGACACTGTATATTTACAACTGTTTTGGAAAGAATTGTTACAATGATGAGGAAAGAAAGTCATACCTTTTATTACCCCTTCTTCTGTCACTTTAGGTACTTTACCATGTACAGAAGACAAAGGTGGTGTGCCAAAACCATGTGGAACCCCTTTGCAAGCAGAAGTTGTGGGAAGTGACTTTTTCAGATTCTCATTCTTTGACATTAAGGGTGCCGGTTTTGTTATGCTCCTTGACGTCATCGTCTCGTGCTCTGACATGCTGGTAGGCTGACAAACCCATTCTTCTCTTCCCTTTTTATGTATTCTTGAAAATCTAAAATTGAACGATATACTTTTTTAGGAAAAATCTTGAAGATTCATTCATACAGGCGGAACTGAACAATCAAATAAAATATGACTTGTATAGCGGTTTCCATTTGTGATTAAGATGCAGCTGTCCTATGGCACAGAATTAGAGCCAGTGCCGGTCTGCTGTCACCTTACCTAGACAAGTACATCAGTAGAATCTTCCTCAGTAAGGCCCTCGTTCACTATGAATCACGTTTTCTGTGTGACAAAATGCAATCAAATATGAAAATGTATTCCAAAAGACAAGAGGTACAAACCAAGGAGGATTATGGTGGTCAGCAATTACCTTGTACTCCAGTCTATGAATGGAGACTTGGTCTTCCTTAAATCTGTGTTAGCAGCCCCTGATATACTTGTATCAGCACTTTTGTGCTTTTCCGAAGACAAACTGAGAAAGCAAAAAATTTTATCTGGGCAAAATGTACAAATACTAAGTAAGTTGTACTGTGAGCATGGAAGAGCTCACTAGGAAAGAAAACAAACACAGCAAAATAAGGCTCAATCCCCTTTGTATGTGAATTTACCACTTAATTCATGAGCTAACTCACAAGTTCTCCAATTCATAACTCACAACTTGTAACTCAAAACTTGTAACTCATGCACCTATAAGCAAAATATTTACCTACCAACAGTGAGAGCGCTCATCTTTCCTCCACCAGCCAGGTGCAGGCATCCACAGTATCACATCAGGAAGCATGAAAGCCTCAGCAGTCCGGCTGCTGTTGGATCTGCTTCCAAAACTTTTTGAGAATATATTTAGCCCTGTTGTTGAGAAAACACGTGAGTTTCAAGAGAAGAATAAAGAGGTTGAGGAACAGGACTATATACTAAAACAATATGATACAAAAAAAAAATTAATAACAATGTGTTGTAGAGATACAGAAACTTGTGAACAAAACCCTAAACATACTGCATCAGAACTGACAAGACTGCAAATCAGACTGTTCCCTGATGAAAAAAATCATTGTTGTCCTTATAAAACTTTGGCAGTACCATTCTGCATTTTTTTTCATAGGAACTAAATACTTTTATTATGCCTCTATCGATGCTTTAGTCAAATTTCACTATGTCAGTGTGAAATTAATTTATGGTTTCTTTCTTAGTTTGCAGGTATCAACGGCATAGAAAATGCCCTCAGAATTTGCCTTAATTGCCAACTTCAAGGTCAGCTCAGCTGGCAGACCCATTTCCTGCTGGGAATCAGAAGGCAGACTAAACATTATACAGAGGTCAGCAACAATTACCATCTAATATGGCAACTCTTATTAAAAAAATAAACAAAAGAAAAAAAAGCCATATAGACTGGAGCCCTATGATTTTCAAATAAACATCACTTGCTGTAATCTGTTAAAATTTTCTACCTTATGAGAGCTGAGTTTTTTCCCTAAAAGGCAGAAACTCTCAATTCTTTTAAAGTAAACTGACAAGGCTGTTCATGACCTTGCCTTCTGCAGGATTTATTTTGTCTTCTGAGTTTCATTTAAGATGTAACAAAAAATTAAAATGTATGTCAGCTCCACAGACTTAACAGAGTCTGAATTTCCAGCGTTCTGCAGGGCTAGTCTAGAACCTAATAAGTGAAATCAAAGAAGATCCTTCAAACAGTATTAATAAAGAAGAAAAATGAATTTTACCTTCTTTAAAAGCATGGCTTTCACAGTAATCTGCTAGACAAGCTACTGATGTTGGACTCCACTAAAATGTTTTATGATCTAACCTTTAAAGAAGCCAGATGAGAGAAAAACATACCAGCAACAAATATGCAGTCAGGTGCCTGGTCCAGCTCTTGTTATTTTATTATTATTTTTCTTAAAAAATTAATGCATTCCATGTAACACTCTGAAATTCTTCAGAAAACAGTATTTTGCCAATGTTGTTGGCCCACCACTTACAATGGGTTCCATTATTCCTTATTATAGAAAAATGTTAAAAGCAGCAAATCTGACTAATTAGCCTGAAAGTAGACAGTTTTCATTCCATAAAACTCCAAGACGTTCTGAAATAACAAACCTAGGAAAAATGAGGCTAAGAAAAAGGGAAAATTTAATAGTTAGCCAAAGATTTTATTTTGAGAAGTTGGAATTGTCATTGTCCTACAGATGGTTATGTAGCTATTTGCCTCTATCTCTCAGCAACTCTAGTCAGTAACTGTCAGGAAATGCCCTTTTCCATCTGTCATTACAGGTTATTCATAAACTTGATGGAATGCTGAGAGAGAGTCTGGGCAATCAGATGATTAAATGTCTGGTGCCTTAAATAGAAATATTAAATAATAATTAAAACTGTCAGCCATTAATGCATAAATACAAACATGCACACAGAATTTTTTCTCATTTCCATTACAAGATTGCTGAAAAAATATTGAGCTGACAAAGATATATAGCACTGATTGATTATTCATGTCCATCAATGTTCTCATTTCTCTGGGCTAGAAGATTCAAACTAAAAGCAGTATCATGAATAATTTTTATATTTGTAGAGTAAACTGTGTATTTGCAACACAGTAAAAATATTGCTGCTTGTTGGTGCAGATCATCCATAGGAAACGGGAAGGATCTAAGGGAACATGAAATTGTTTGGTGTTAATAATGATGATGGTAATGCAGGATTATAATAACTGTAACAAATTGCTTAAAGATCTTTTCTATTGTGCATTTAGTAAAAATAAAACTGATGAAGCTGCACACACAGTTCCAGTAGAGTGATTTTAACTCCGTATCAAAAGAAACTTCAGAAGCTTCCAGATTTCTCAGGAAATACCACTTTAGTTTCTATGAGCTGGTCATCAAAAATAATCCAGCATTTCTGAAATGAAACTCCTCATTGAATCTTACATAAACCCACTTTGTAAGCAGGGTAGCTTGTTCTTAAAAAAGAAGAACAAAGCCTAAGCACCGTGTTGTATTTCCATTAACTGTAATCATATTAGAGCATCACCTGTATTCAGTCAGCAGAAGACCATTAGATCACACATTCTGAGCACAACTCCCACTTTGTCTGAAGGAGGGAAGCAGAGATATATTAAGGACTGCATTGCAGCAGCGTAGCCACCACGCATCGTGTGTTTTGCCCACCTTTCTGCTGAAGCTGAGGAGCTGTGTCCTTTGTGTGTTCAAAACTGCAGCTGAGCTCATGTTAGATAGGGAGTGCTCAGTAAGAAATCTCTCTCTCAACACTAACTGCAGTCCATCCTTAGACAGGATCATAACATCAAACAACAGAATGTTATTCAAATAACAGCTGAACATATAACAACATTTACAGGTTAGTAGGAGGAAAAATAGAGAAAAAATACTTTTTTTTACAGGAACCTTGAGATGATCTAATTGTGGCCCAGTACTGAATGTCCCTGATGTATAGGAAAGCTCACTTTACAGTAACCAGGATACCAGAAAGTGCTCTTCTCTCAAGCTAGTAGGTGATAAAAACACACACAGACACACACACATTAACCCAGACAGAAACACTCATGCATACACAAATGGTGCCAATGGCCTCATCCTGTTCCCCTCTCTGGCTGATCAGGATGAAAGTCTTTTAGTGGAAAATATAATATATACATACATGTACATCATGGCCACAGTAGCTGGCCCTTGGATCCTCTTGGCTCCGGTTGCCTCATACACAAACAGGCAAACCGGCCTCAGTCAGCCCGCGACCACATGGTCTCACCATTAGGTGGCTTGAACCAGCTGGTCCCTCCACAGCCACCTTGTGATGCTGATCTCTCCAGCATCAGACCCAGACTTACTTGATACTTGGCTCCCAAAAGCCTCTTGTCCTGCTTGCCACTGGTCCTGTTCAACAGTCACTAATGGTCACACCCTGACACATGCACCCAGACGATGGGCACAGACCCCTGTCCCTCCCATTGTGGACACAAAGACATGTGCCTGTGCTGTGACCCATGGTCCCCGCCTCAGTCGCTGGCACTCACACCTACACACACATACATGCAGAACAGAGTCCCTTCACTCAGGACAACCGTCAGAAATTAAGTTTAGTACGAAAATGGTGCAGACTGCACTGAGGTGGTGCAGGGGGCAGTCAGATGAGTGTACCGACCAGCCCTGCTTACATGTAGCTGTCTCCTTTTATCCCCTTATCCTTCTATTTTCTCATACTTGTCCCTCCTCAAACCACTTCAATGCTTCCCTTTCCCCACCTTTGGTTCCTCTTCTAAACATCCCATCATAGGTCTTGTACAATCCCAAATGCTCTTCCCCCACATTCCCGTAACGTGTCTCAGACCCCCAGCAATAACCCACTGATGGAGTTACTGGGGCTGCCCCCCATCTGCCACAGTGCTTCTATGCTTCTCTGTGCCACAGAGATGAGCCTTTAATCACGTAACCCTAACATAACCTGTTTAAGAAAACCCCCAAACTTAAATTATCATTAATGTATTGAGAAAATTGTTATTAGAGGGTTAATGATTTACAGGTGCTTCCTCTAGAAGGTTCAGTAAGTATATACAGGGGTCACTGCCTGAGATGCAGTTATTTCCATGCAGAAAGCTGATGTATGTGCTCACTAATATTACAGGTATATTGTTAGAGGATTTCACTATTTGAAACCATACAGAGGACAAGGAAAGGGGGGTTTAATAGCAAGAAGTAATCCTTGAATTAGCATGACAGACCAGTTCTGCATAAAATTACACAGTGAGAGTGTGATCAGGGACTCACTTTTCTCATCTCACAGGAATACTGAGTGTTTATTTAATTTCTTTTGCTGAGAATTTTTTAGTTAAATCATGTCTGGGTCATCTCTTTTCCATTCTTAATAATTACTATGGGCATTTCTAATATAAATTGCATCCTGCGTTGTTGAATGCAATTTCAAATTGTTAGTCTAATTAAGGAGTCTCAGACTCACAAAACATTAATTAATCATGAAGTATCTAGGCAGCACATGTGTATATACTTGCTCAAAATAAACCAGCTAGAACATTTTTCCTTGGTAGTTGTGCTTCTTAGGCAATTCAGGATACCAAATACTAGCTTATCAGTGCAAAAGTCATTGCTTTCCTGTCAAATTTTCCAAACAGACAAAAAAACATACACCCAAGTACTCTGCAGCATCATCTTCCCAACAGTCAGCTGGAGAGCAGCTTCATTAGGTGGAATTGCTTTGTTTCTCACCTACTGACTGTTTTCACTGCATGGCTTCAAATACCTGATGTCAACACAGTGGGAAGTGCTGTACCTGCCCTTTACCTCTTACACAGCTTGCTCTGACATGCTGTAAGTTATTCTCATACTTTGGAAACAAACCACGAGGTACTCTATCTCAAGATGCAAGGAAACCATTGCTGATGTGCTACAGAATTCCTTGCTCCTGTGCAGTGGTTGTTTGTCTGGAATTGCCATACCAGTGGTCTGCCCCAGCCCCCCCCCGTTATTCAGACTGTATCTGGACAGCAAAAAGGAAATGCTCTGCTTAATTTCGAGATACTATGGGGCTAGTTCCATGCAAAGTTAGCCCTCATTTTGCCTCAGTAATTAAATTCCTTCCATTTTAATTTATTAAGGTCACCTGACTTGTGTAACTGCTATATAGCTATTTTTCAGCTGTTGCTATCTTGAATTATTAATAGCTGACAGTTTAGCAGAATAACAATGTTCATCTCCCTACAACTGTATGTGAATTCTTAGCTCTGCATTACATGCACCTGCAATAAAAATTTCGCTGGTGTCTGAGACTATTACTTAAGCCTCCAATAACAAATCAGAAAGAGCAAAGTTTACATGAAAGGTCATGAACTGTAATGCTGGAAAGAAAAAAGAAAAAAAAGATTGAAAAAAATGCTTCTAAGCTAGGCTAAGCAAAAAAGGATAGGTGTCTTACTGGCATTAGAAACAGAAGAGTAAGTTTTCTAGACTTGACCAGGACAAATTTTAGCAAAGCCACAACGCCAATTCAATAAGAATATAGAATATAGGTCTCCCATCCAAAATCTCATCCGTTTTTGAATTCAGTTATTTAATAAATATATTTAAGTCCCTCTATCTGTTTTATTCACCTCTTTAAAGAAGGACCTTTGTGCTCACAAAGAGAACATTGTATTACTACAGCCATGCAACTGAACTTCATCAAAGAAGGTTAAAGTGGTGCAGTATCATACTTTTCTTTAAAACCAAATGCAAGACAGAACAAATTATTTCTTTTAGGAAGGCTAGGTATGTTAATATCACAATTAATTAAAATAGTGCAGATTTTTGACCTAACATCTCATATATAAATTGGTTTTAGTCAACTGTAATTGATATTTCAGTGCCAATTAAAATAAGAACATGAACATGCAGAGAAGTAGCAGAAGTATGTAATGCTCTTCAGAGCTACTGCATTGTCATCTATCAATGAATGCTAAGACTAAAGGTCATTTCTGCATTAAGGAGCCTTTGTATTTAAGATCAGAATGTATCATATGAAATCCATAAAATATGCTAGGCCACGGTGAACCTGCTATGTTTCTCACAGACCATCAAAAATTCTTATCAGCTCTCTTCTCATTAAACTGCCTTTGATAGAAAACAGCACCAAATGCAGAGTAAGGAATTGCAGAGCTGGTCTTAGTATCAGGAAACAGTTTTTACAACACATGACCCATATACGAAACCAATACTCAATTAGTTGGTGTGTCAGGATATATTTTTATGGTAAAGGAGAAAAAGTTGAGTTTTATTAAGCCATATAAAAAACATAAACTGTTCATTTGCATTTTGTATTAGGAATAAAGGAACCACAACTATAAGAAGAATAAAACTCCAAGTCAATCCAGGGAAAGAAAAAATAATACGCAAAAAGTACATGAATTCTTCTGAAGAAAAAAATGTTGGCTCAACACTAGCACTAAGAACATAATTCAGGATTTTTAACAAAAGGGAAATCTGGGATGTTAAGGCTTCTCCTCAAGAAACTAAGAAATGGTAGCATCAAATAACCACAGCTGCATAGAAGCACAAAACCCCCATAGAGGTGGTCACTTCCACTGCTCAATCCCTTCAATTCTCTAAGTAAAATTCAGGCTAGGTTGAAGTTAATGGCAAAAAAAGTATTGAGGTGGGGGAAGAAAAAAAGATCTGTGCAGATTAGTGGCAAAACTAAGCCTCATTTGATTTTCTGAAATGTTCTTTTGTCCAAAGTTTCCACCTACATATTTTTCCATAGCAGGGAAAGAACCTGTGAGATGCTTGTACACACATATTTTCTGTATAGCCTCTGAGCTGTTAAATCTGAAATCAGAAATAAAGCCCCCAAAGGCAGGAAAACTTGTGTGGTAATTTTTGTACTATTGCAGGTATTCAGATGCTATGCAACAGCAGCCGTATGATTAAATCCGTAAATAGCTAATCAGACCTGTTAAGCTTAATAAAAACAAGTCAAAGTTTAACTCACCATGAAATACTCAGCCCTTTGCTTCAGTGCATGAATGAGTTTGAAAGGTGCAGGCTGTTAAAATAAAAATAACAGATTAAAGTACTGGCTGCTTTTCAGGGAAGAAAGCACAATGGAGCAGATCGGGCTTAGAAACTTCAATGGATTAAAAGGTGAAAAGAAACCAAAAGAACAATAATTTTGGATCTTATCTTTAATGTCACATAATGTGGAATTTATAAGCAAGTTTCATTAAATAACAGATACAGAATGATCAGACTTCAATCGTGACAGCAACAAGCTCCTGCAGTGCTTATAGTTATCATTTGTTCTGTGCCATGAGACAGGTCTGATCAGAAATTGAAATCAGCAAGCTCAAGTTCAGGTTTGTACTCATCATGATTATTTCACTCCTGTGCTCTAATTGCAAGCTTCCCAGTCTCCACACTTACTTTGTGGAACTCAGATGACCAGCACGAAACATATATGCAAAGAGAGAACAAATTTATTTAGCATTTAAAATTTCCCTTCCTACTCATCTGCTCTCCCTTGTTAAGTGGACTTTCGCCTCTATTCCATCATTTAATTTAGCTTGATTACCTGTCTGCTTCTCTTGCCACTTTTATTCTTTTCTCCTCCTTGCAGAGCACAGGCCCTGAATTTATACCTTTATCACCAGGTCCTTCTAGTTCAGTGGGACAATATGAAAACCCAACAAATATTTATGAGTTATGCTCATATATTGTGTTAATACACAAGTATGACAGCAGCTCTTGGAACCAGTAACTGCTGACCCTTGCCAGGCAACTCTAAAATCCACTTACGCAATTTTACATGCCAAGAAATAAATCACAGTCTGTTGCACATTTTAGTTTGCGTACGGATTTTGCCATCACACAACTGCTCAATCTAGCTCCTCTTTATGCAACAGTTAACTCACTCTCTGTATACATCACATTTACAGAAACTGTACAGTTGCATTTAGACATATAGTATTAATATAGACCATAAACTACAATTACATTTCCTATGTAGCATTTCCTAACTAATTAAAAAAAACAAAACACGTAATGAACTCAAGTTGCATTGAACATGTTTCCTTTGATTTGATTTATACTGTAATAAAGCTGTCAATGTTCACGCAGCACTTAAAAGGTTTTCTGATTCTTCCTTCTACTGGAAGTCTCATCACTCAGGCCAGAATATGAAGCACAGCATTTGCATTAGTATTCACTGCGTGCATGGCAACATTGACCTTGTGTCTCAAGTGGTTTTAATATTTTAGAGACATTGGAATTAAACTCCATGGGAACACAGAACGTAATAGTGGCAGGGCAGTAAGTGATGAAATAAAGAATATTAAAAAAATACCACATCCTATGTGACCACACATCTACATTAAAAATAAATTACTGTAAAAGCAAGCAGTTAACTATGCAACAAGTAATTAGGCAAAGATCATTATTATTCTTTAAGCCTCTTGGAGAACGTTTGCTACGCTTAGTGGATAGCTGAGAGTGATAGCAATAGAAATAGTGATAACTTAGACAACAGCTGTTGACTTTGCTTAGTTCCTCCATTACCTGCTGTTTAATCCATGGAATGTCAAGTGTTATCACTTCATGGGATGAATGACCTGGATGGCAAGTATCCACAGTCCTTGAGCAGACAGTAAATATCTAATCAGTAAGACGGAATTTTTAAAATAGTTAGAGAGACCTATCTTAAAGTTTAGACTGTTTGATGTTCACCTCCCTGTCTTCTTGAATCTTCAGCTGTGAAACTGGGCTAACAGCTGATGTAAGATAGCTGCTGGAGAAAGCTACAGGGATGCAGCATTTCCTGGGCCAGTTCATCTGGTGTAGCAGAGGCCAGCACTCCTCCTGTGTCACATCTTCATTATAACACTAAGAGAAGTTGAAAGTCCCCTAGATTCTTAGATGTATAGTGTATGAACAAAATGTTATTAGTAAAAGGTATCTATGTTAACTGCTCTAGCCCATAAAAATAAAAAAGTGGCTCTAGTACAGAGAAATGGGTATTACTCATGAAATAATCTTCCAGACTGATGAATGATTTAGATGTTTCAGAGTAGGGACTAAATTGTCCCTTCAAACTCATTTCTTGTATCTTTAGCTTACTTGCGTTTTTAGCATTTTTTAACTCTTAGGAATTTTGCAGTTTTACCATTTTCTCCTCTAACTTTAGCATTTGTGTGGTTCTTATGGTTTTTTTTCCTATTTTGGTGGGTTTTGTGCGATTTTCATGCTTTATATGATTTAGCATGTTGTAACATGTCATACAGTTTTCTGTATTTTTTGCTTTTGAGTGTGTGGCATTTTTTGTGGGTTTATTGTGGGTCTGTATTTTGTGTTTTGTGTGCTTTAGCAGGCTTAGCGTGTTTTAAGCCATTTCTGTATGTTTTAGCATGTTTTGTCAGATTTATCAGAGCATCTATAGGTTTTTTGTGGATTTCATAGGGTTTTTTTAATCATTTTGCCGTTTTCCAAGCCACAGGGTACTTCTTAGCAGCAATAAAAACAGCAGGGAAGCAAGTCAGGCCCCTGGCTACATCAGCCTAATCATCAATTAACTCATTTCTGAAGATGAACCAGCAGATCTTCCCCAAGTTACTATGAAAGAAACGGAGAAAAGTAGAGAAAACATTTTCAAGAACAGTACGTTTGTAAAATTTGTAAACAGAAATTAACATTTTTTTCTTATTTCTCACCTCTTGACTCTAGCAAGTATTTATTAGCCTTTCCCTCTTCAAATGACTGGAAGGAATTTAGAAACCAGAAAGCCAAATCAGGGTTTAAGCAGAATATTCTCAAATTACAAATAACCCAGTGAGGAGTTCAGTCTCATTCTGAAACCAAAACTGTTTTCTGAGAACATAAATATGAGATTGAATTGTTTGGTAACTATCACAGCTTAGGCTCAGATGGTAAATTTAATGCATAAAATTAACAGCAATTCTACTCTTACCATAATGTCATATCACAACATAAGTAATATTAAAAGCTTTTGCTTTTAATATGTTTTCTGGTATGGAGATAGGAAAGGACTTGCAATTCCTACAACAAATGACAGGCTTTTACAACAACCAAATCCAAACCAAATCAACTGTAAATCAGTTGTGTTCTTTAGCCAGGATTTTAAAGAGCCCTAGAAATTCTGGCTTTGGCACATGCACAGGTGTGAATGGCCCAGTCCCACCTTGGGAGCCACAGTTCAGAATTTGAAGAACAGAACCGTAACATCTCCTTAAGGACTTGATAAGATTTCAGCCAAACTTTCTGGTAGCATAATAAATAGCTAGCATGTCATGTGATTTGCTTTTAACTGCCATTTTTTGAGCTGGAAATGTAACGGACTTGCTATACCACTGTGCGACCCCAACTTGCCTAATAAATTAAATATTCCAAATAAAAACGAATGCATTTTTTATCCACTATTAAAAATTATTTCTATAAGTCAGAACTGAACCTGCTGTGCTGCTGAGAGCAAAAATTGCTCTTCAGTAACTGAAATGTGTAATCTGTTGTCAGGCACCAACATTAGTTATGTAAGTTTTCATTCTCAAACAAATTCTCAAGTGAATTAATTTCACTGTCCTTAATCAGAGGATTACAGGAGCACTATTTTACAGACTACCTTAACCATTCACTTGCTGAATGTAAATAAAACCAGGTAATTCTAACAACTGTTAGTCAACTAGTATACTCCTGAGAGCTATCATGCAGTCAGACCTGAAAAACTTCCGTGCCACATGTCACAACCCACAGGCCTATAAACTCCTAAGAGCGCTAACAAAACACATCAGATTTACAAACAGGAGCTGAGCTGATGAACTTGTTGGGCTATTATACAAATAAGGACTTACAATTTCTTAAAAATAAAGTCATTGAACAATATCATTTTAAAGGCTTCTGCTGCCAAGGCAGCTTTCATAACAGGACATTCAATTCATTAACAATTCAAAATCCCTTGATTTCAAGGTACACAGCATTTGTGAGCTGTGATATCAGCAATGTTCTTTCTGATATTTTCCATCTGGAAATTTCCTTATTCATTACAAAAGCGGGTATTTCAACATTCACCCAATTTTAGAGAGAGGGGAAAATCAATGTTCTTGAAAATGAAGTGATGCCTCATTGACAATAAGTCATTAGAATAATCAGAAATAAACCTAGGCTTCCCTGTCAAGTATTTAAAATATTAAAATATGCTGTCTCTCTTCATTAGCAAACTATTTCTTTTGTTAGTGAAACGTGTCACACTCGATGTATGCAAATTTCTTTCCAAGCTATAGATAAACCTTACAATGCAGTGTTGAGACACAATATCTTAATCTCTATTGTAAGAATGAAATAACAGAAGTGTACAAATGTTAGGCCATTTGGCCATGATCACACACTGAACCTATGTCAGAGTACAATAGTTCATCTGCCTCTCAAGTTTGCAGCAACGACACAGAAAATCTACATAAAAATGGTCTGGTGGGCCTGTTCAGATGACCATCTACCCATACCATTGCTTTTTAAAACAAACCAGCCTCCTCAGGTTGGAGGAAGAGAATTGGCTGTTTGGGAAGTACAGATTTTTGCTTTTTTTTTTTTTTTCCTGAGTTTTATCTTCCAGTCCCAGCAATAAGAGAATAAAGAAATTATCCAAATTCTCTGACTCTCAAAAAAAAAAAAAAAAAAAAAAATCAGTCCAGATTTTAAGGCCAGGGCAGTTTTGATTTTATCTGAATGTCTTTTCTCACATCCACCTAGTACGTAATGCCCTGAATGACAGAAAAACAAGTCACTGCTTTCTATGTAGGGTCTTTAATGACTCCAGTGGGAGTTCCAGCAACGACACCTGCCATGGTTTCAGATGTTTCTGTTTGTGACCACCCACCCTGCACCTCGCCAGAAGTAGGGGAGGCAGCAGATGTGTGCAGGCTCCCCAGATGATACAGTTTTCAATATTGTCATACGAGTTCGAAGGGCTGGTAAATGTGAGCTGATAATTTTCCCTGATGCAAATTAGGCAACACTCATATAAAACCACCTTGTCTGCAGAGCCACAGGGGCTGTAGGTTCAAGAGGGGAAAGTGTGATAAACAGCTAGTCAAGCTGCTTGGGTTAGTGGGTTTTAACTGCTGCAATGAGACCTGTAAAAGGCCACCCAGTCGTGGGCAGACACCTTTGCGCGGGTAAATGGCTGAGCCACTGAATACTCCAGTTTATCTGCCACAAGTGTCAGATGGGTTCAGAACTTACACACTCTTCTGCTTCCCTCCGAAGTCAATTTGCTTCATCCACTTGTGTTCCCTCCCTCCTCTCCCTCTTACAAGGCCATACCTCTCAGCTTGAGAAATCAGGATGAGCAATACTTCTGTTTTGGGTGTACGCACCACCTTTTAGGTGTCTTGTCAGAGGTAATGGTGCTGCTGCAGAATCACAGGCTAGAGCAAGGAAGTTGCCCTACAGCTCTGTTTGGTCAACAGATTGTATGTTGCAAGGGCTAGCACACAGCTTTAATTCAGTTTTAAAAGTAGCTGTTTTGGACTCCAAATCAAATAAGGAATTGGTCCAAATGGGTATCTCAGTCCAATCTGCCCAGCTGGATATCTGCCCAACTGGCTATCACAGTTGGAGAGCTCAGGAAAGATTTCTGCTTCATGGCAGCTGTAATTGAAACACAGAAAAATAAACACGCACAGTTGCATGTGAAGCAGAACAACGAATAACAGAGAATACAAAAATGTTGTTCAGATCACCCAAATTAAAAGTATACGCAGTTATGGTATCACAAAAATGGAGAAAAGCTGAGTGAAGCACAGAAAAATAGATGCAGAAACACTCAGAATTCTGGTATTGACCACCAAAAAAAGATAGAATTTGATAATGAATACTGTAAAGGTGATACATCAGGAACTGCCGTCTTGCCAATCTCATAACCAAAGAGAATGGCAGCTTTCAATGTAACTAGGATTAAGTTCCAAAGCAGTAAAAGAACTTTGTGTTCCCAAACAACACCTAATAAAATTCTAGAGCCTATGGCAACATAAACCCAAAAATTCAGATGGAATAAAAAAGTTTGAATATTTGCATACATAAAGAAAATTAGTTATAATTAATGTTTCAGGCATGTTTACTCCAGGCTTCAGGAGTTTGCACAAATCTTTGGCTATAAGAGATGAGGATGAGACTTGACATGAAGGACAGATTGTACCACACCTATTAATGCACTGTCACTGTTCTTGTAAGACTCTGGCCACTGTAGGAAATGGGTTACTGAGCTAGACACTCAGTATGAACAGTTAGGTATGAACATTCAGTGATATGATAATTCCAGGCACTTCATAGGGCTTAGGTACCACAGGTTGGTATCAATTACACAATGAGGTCAGTCTGCTTTGTCTGCAGCCATCTCATCCATACTCTGGTTTCCTGGGATTCTGCTGTCTGAGCTATGCACAGACACCTCATACAAATACACACACTTCCCAATTTTTGTGAAAAGTTGTAGCTCCAGACATTACCTGGCAGAAACTGAGAAGACAGGCAATGGAGGAAGCTTTCCAAGAAGGAACAAAGTTAGAGACAGTTAGAAGTTCAGCCACTATGACTGATCATAGGTGGATCAAGAATCCAACCAGTTAGTTGGATCCTCACGTGAAGAGGCATCAAATCAATGTCACAGTCAAATGAATTACACAGACCAATACTATGAGAGTTTTGTGAGCATAATGGAGAAACCACAGACTCAAAAGTCAGGCTTAAAAGAGAACACATCACTTAGGATATAATTTGGTAACATCTTCCACCCACTATTGATGAAGAAGCTCACCTGATAAATTCACCTCTGCACATATGGCCTGCAGGTTAAGACATCAGTGATTGAAACCGAAATTTTCATAGTTGGATAGAATTGATAAATACCTGTCTGCCCTGAGAGGATATAAGGAGTCTGTAGCCTCACTACCAATTGGCAGGAAACCATTAAACAACTTGTGTATTTTTGCTCCACCTCTCCAGGGTTACTGTATCACTTTAACGTATTGCTGAACTGAAACACTAGGGAAACAAAGCTGGAACTGGCAGAGTAGCCCATCATTTAACATAGTAAGAAAGCCGATCTCAGCATGGGCCAGCTAACATCAGTTTCCAAGGATGGAGTCCTACCCAGAGCCCATCGTTACCGATCATTGGCAAGGACATGGCAAAGCAGCTCTGATCAATTTGGCTTTTGGGAAGTGTCAAGAATCTTTTGTAGGTCAATTGCTCTGTCTTTATGAGAGACTTGAAATAAGGCAGCCATGCAGATATACCTTAATCCAGGTGAGAAACTATATCCAGAGTTTCTGCAAGTTATAAAGTTCCAGGGTAAACTTTTAAAAGGGCAGATTATTTTCATAGCCAACAATACTGGTGACTGCAAAGGTTGTGTTAACAGTAAACAAATTTCCAGTCTTTGAGTTCTCAGTGCTCGCATGCAGTAGTTCAGACTCTAGCCTCTAGCAGGGTGAGGCAGAAAACCAAGATGACAAAACAAGAAATGACAAAATTAACATCCTCATTTGAGAACACACTATTTGTCTTTGATAAAATTTGCACCAAGCTCTGGGAACAAAATATCTGCTAGAGACAGAAGTGTGTTTCACGGAAGTTGAAACATGTTGCAGAGAGAAAACAGAGCCCTATGATTGCATGAAAAAAGTGTCACCAATTCCTAATAACTCCCAGTGCTCTGGGATAAGAGATTGTTTCTAGATACTGTCAATGGATTCATTACACTTACAACAAAAATATATATAAAAAAAAAATCTTTAAAAGGAAACCTGAAGTCTAGCAGCTTTTATCAGGATTTTTGCTGGAAAATTTCCTTATAAAGTTTGCTACATAGGTTTTCATTTACTCTAGAAACACAGGGACAAGACTTTGTAATCTGGCGATGTATCAGTGCTCAGCACCACGTTGAGCGCTCACAGAGAAAACTAGATACAGTCGTAACAAATTGTTTCTGAACTTCTCTGAAGCTTATAAAACTACTAGTACTATCTGAAAGAAGCTTGACAAGGTTCATCAAAGATTCATCACTTGTTGTTGTAGACTTCCAATGATGAATGAGAGAGGGTACATTAAAATTCTGCTGCTGCTGCTACCACTTCAAGAAGCATTTGGAGGATAAATACTGCTTCTACTGAAAGGCAACAGGTTTTGAAAGAATGATTCACATTTTCTAATACAATTTAGCAATCTTATTTAATAATTAAGGGACATCACCTGCTCTTGAAAGGCAAACCCATGACAGAAAATGCAACAGATTCCTTCACAGATACTCAAAGCCAAAGCCCAGGCTGCTGCTGTAAGAATGACGGTGCTCTGGATGACAGACAGGACTGATCCGCTTTAATTTTTCTCCTGCAGACCTTGCTAACTGCATTTAGGTTTTCAAGGCCAAAGAGTCAAGGACATTCAGGGAGTGTCTTCAACATGCCTTGGAAAAAGGTTCTCAAATGACCTGAGGTGGTGTGGCTTACAATGACTACACAGCAGCTCCTCCAAACTCACCAGTAGTGCTCATCAAAAATGAATTTTAAATGAACCTGTTAGAAAAGCTACTGAAGTCCAGAAGTATGTCTTCCTCTTCTTGCTCAGTATAAATCCGTAAGTAATATTACTGTTTGGACCTGCTATAAGCGGTATATACATAGAGATAATGGAAAAGGACTTCCCTTTGTTCATTATATTAACAGACAAGAATTTATTTAGTTTCTAGATAGCTTGTGTGCATATGTGCATATCAAGAAGCATGAAGTTAGATACCAAAGTATTTAAAGGCTTATAAACGGACAATAAATGGATATAGAAAAACCTTAGATTCCTCCACAGTTCATCTCATGCAATCTCTTAGAAAAAGATATACATACACATAAAAAACACCAGTCTACTTAAGTGTTGAACTCAAGGATCTAGAACTGAAATACTAAGTGACCAGATTCAAGGGTGATATAAACTGTGGTGGAAGAAACAAGGGTTAAACACTTTGCAGAAGTTTGGCACTGTTTAATATACTAACTTCCCAGGTGGTTTTACTTTCATTCTGATATAAACACTAGTCCCACAGTGGAGTTAACCTGTGAATACTCCTCATCTACTGCAGTGCAAGATCAAGTGCAGTGGCTCGAAGGGCAGATGCCCACCAATAACCTGCATGACTCCACACCATGAAAGGTTACAGAAGGCTTACACCAGTGCTTGCAACTGGAACACACTCCTGTGTGTGAACACAGCTCTGCTGTTTTGCAGCTAGGTTAAGTCTATGAAAATCTAACATCCTTTGCCAAATGGAGGCAACTTCTGATCTAGTCTAACAAAAAAGCCAACTGTGCTAATGCAGATAAAAAACATATTCCTGTACACATGTGGCTTTATCCACATTCCAGAATAGAAAGATTTTCTATCAAAATAGCTCATTTCCATTTGTACCTAGTTAAAACCAAAACAGGATAATTTTATTCTCAAATAAATGTCCGCAAGTAGATAGAAGATCAGCATTAGACCCAATGCCACCATTTTATTCTACGCTTGCACTGGGTATGCTTTCAATGCCAACAGTGAAAGATGAGTAAACCAGGATACCATTGTGTGATAAAGGAAGAGGATAAAAGGGTAGAGAGCAAAGAGGTATTAGAAGGCTGCAAAATACTGAAATGAGGAGCTGTTTGGATTTTTTTATTCTTTACATTTTAGTGCTTTTTGGCAGCATCAAATGACAGCATTACATGCATTCAGAGGCTGAAGCACACACAGTAGGCCCTAAGGCACAGCATCATACCAGGTAAGGTACTGATCTTGGTGACAGTGGAACAAACACATTTTGACTAATTCCAGTGAATTCAGTTCCTTCCTTCCATGAGAAAAAGTATTAATTAGTTATGATTATAATACCACCTAGACATGTAGTTCCCAGTTTCAGCTATGCAGTGCCAGGCATTACTCAGAGAAAGAACAGTTCCATCTCACTAGAGTTCATAATCTAAACTGACAAGACAGACAAAATGAGGGAGAAAGTAAGCACTATCACCTCCAGTTAGGAGATGGTGAGCTGAGAGATTAAGTGCCTAAGTGCCTGCCCAAAGTGACAAAGGAAGGCTGCATAATGGGCAAGAACTGAACTCTTATTTTCTCAATCTGATAACTCAACTACAAGAACTTCATTTCTTGAAGAGGGATTATCTGGCTTCACATTATTTTTATATCCTTTCTGATTACCTGATTAGAGGATACCCTGCAGTTAACAGGAGTGAGCAGACCTCACTCAAATAAAAGTGTCTAAAAGTATTTAGAAGTCTAAGGGTTCACCTGTGAGGAAAGTGAATCTAAAGAGCAATGAAGGACTGAAGAATACATTAGCTACTTTGAATTAACTTCCTCTATGGGCATATCAAGTGCAAACTACCTGTGAAACCGCACTTTGTTTTACAAGGCTGTAGTGCAAATACAAGGAGCCGGTGGGGAAATAGCTACCATGTGGCAAAGTCTTACCGCTTTCCCCTGCATACTGAAGGCTTGGTATGTGGTCAAGTGTTCTGTCTCACTTTCAAGAGGTTCTTAAGATCCTTGGGTCTATTAAGTAAATATCCAAGTATTTGTGAAAATTAGACTTACGGTCCGAAGTCATTTAGGAGCCTTTGAAAGGTATATCCTCAGTGTAGAGAAGTTAATAATTTGAAACACAGTTTCAAATTCAGTAGATGTCCTGGATCTATGGTCATTTGAGAACAGAATCTGAGTTCTTGAATGAACACAGCCGTGGTCCATCTAGCTTCAGCTGCTATGTCTGATAGCAGCCACCTCTAGACATTTCAGAACAAAGTGGAAAAAACTTAGTAATAGGTAAGCTAGTCACAGGGTAAATAGTCTGCTGAACTCAAACCATTGGCAACTGGATGGCTCCTGAAAGCTGTGGGTTTCTACTCTTCTATGGTTTTATTCTTTCAAATGGAATTATCAAAATGTTTATCTATATAAGGGTATAGGTTCACATGGAACGATACTGAGTATTTGGTGTCCTGATAATTGTATCCTTCGTAATGAACAATGTGTTCATTAATTAAAATGGGGCATATATTTCTTTTCACGTTTCACATCTCGACCTCTCAATTTTCTTTCAGTGCTCCTATTGTTTTTATGTTTTAAGAAAGCATAAATAAGAGCCCTCCTCCACCAGTTATTTTATACAACTTTACAATTCATTTATATACCTCTTTTTGGCTAGATGACTACTCAGCACTGGAAGAGCAGGAATGCTGAAAATCAGACCTGAGAAGAAACACATTTCAAAGACATGGATTTAGTACACTTTGATACGTACTAAAATGCACCCAACGAAAAGGTTGGTGGGAGGAAGGCTTCCAAAACCAGCACAGTGATGCTGGTCATATTTATAGGAAATTAATCTTCCTTTCAGACAAAAAAGCCCCACAACCAATCCAAAACAGTAAAAGCTGAAGCTCAAGAATAGGTCTGTGAAAATTGCTCTTGCCTGATGGTATTTTTCAAGCCGGAAACCAGTGTGTGCTTGTAAAGGCAGCTCAGATCAACATAGCGGGCTGGAAACGGCTAAGAAGTTTTGCACTGTGATGTTCTTACCTTCTGAAAGGGCAAGCGATTCAAACTGTCAAAGTGGATGTCATCCGCTCTGTAGTAAACATGGCTACAGGACAAGATGTTTCTGGGCAGCTGGGAAGACATAAACAAGCTTGTATTTGCTTGTATTCTTGCAGAACTACTGCTTACAACTGCAACATCCAAGTGGGCTTCAACTGTCCAGGGAGTCGCAATAAATGACATCAGACCTAGAAATTACCTTTGAATAACAACGCTCTCCAGAAATTTGTTAAAGGATCTGCCATGTTTGCTGTATGTTGTATTTGCATTTCATTTGGAGGTTTTCATAATACATTTAAATTTGCTATATATTGAGAACCAGGCAAGGTCTGAAAACGCGTTAAATATGTTTTAGAAAGAAACATGGATTCTTATTCCAAAATAAGTAAATGTATGTATTGTTAAAGCTACTATTAACATCACAGTTTGCATGTCCAGCAACTCAAGAGTTGTTAATAACTGTCAGAAACAGTAATTACTTGAAATATTTAGAAATAACTATGGTTGATCTTTGCATTCCTCTTAAGTGCCACAGTCTGTATATCTTCTGTCTTGTACTTTACCTTGCTCTTTACACCAAGCAAAATACCGTATAAAAAAAAAGTTACAGATGGAGCAGAAATTCCAGTTTGCTTGTACTATATTACTTCCACTATTATTTGCTTGGTACTATACATTACTATGCCCAGGTGAGAGCTATTCCGTAAGACTGGATCACTGTTGCGTTACTTTGTGATATACTGTGTGATATTTCCATAAATCTCAGCATGGTTTGTAGGAGCTATACCTTCCAGTCAGTGTTTCATGCTACTGATCAGTGGTTCCAAATCTGTTTAACAAGACTGAAACTGTCAGAACAGCGGGACAGTCAGATTTCTTCAGATCTGTCAGGAGACTGGTGATATTCGGGATGCTTCTTCACAGGAGAAAAGGAGCAACATCAAGGTTTGGACAAGTAAGAGATTTTGTCTTTTCAATTCTTCAGTCCATTTCTGTAATATATGACCTAAACATGGGGTCTCATTATTAGGAAAAAATAAAATATGAAAAGTGCTTTACTTATTGAGTTTGGCTACCCAGAAAGTCATGGAACTGGGCCACTGAAGTACATTTTCTCTTATACGAGATGTGGCCAGCAATTTAAAGGTAAGAAAATGACTACTTAAATTGTTTAAGCACTTACAAATATGTCTAGAGCTGTGACTGATTAAATTGCAACATAACATTATCTGCACCGGGCAGCATAATCCTTAGGTTGAGGTGTACCACTGAAATACATTATCAGAATTTTGATACAGCATGCTCATAGGTTACTGGGAGAAAAAAAAGGAAATGCTGTATTTTAGAGCAGAATTTTCCCTCCTTCCCACCTACAACTGCATTACTGTGTAGAACAAAAATAAATCAGAACAATGTGTTCATGAGCAATGAATGATCAAAAAACTCACCAGAGCAGGAATATGGATTGAAATCACTGATACAAAGTTCTGAGCAGCATGTATGGCAGTCTAATATTTGTTGCTTCTCAAAAAAAAAAAAATAAAAAAAATCTTACTTTTTTTCAACTTCTTTATTATTCATATTCAAATAAATATTCAACTTGATTTTGATCTCCTGTTCTATTCGTAGCAACCCAACCTTTATCTAACATCCAGTAACATTCTTTTATTAACTAAACTTACTGGGTTTGGTTTCCATTGACCTCTTGGTAGAAATTGTAGATGCTAAGTGGGGCTCACATGAAATAAGAGGTAAAATTTCCATTACCTTCCATGAAGTCAAGATTTTTACCAAGTTAATATAACTTTCTGTGACAGTCTGGTATGAGCACTGAAATGTTACACTTATGCCTCTGAAATGCATGCTCCTCTTCCATTAACATAATTCAGTTAAATGGATGGCATATCAAAATCTAAAGGATGGAATCCCTACTGGCAAAACTCTCAAGATTTTCCACTGTGAGCCTATTTCCCATGTAGCTCTTGAGTAATGGGCATTAAATGAAGTCTACTGGAAACAATGGAAAATACCCAGTAAATTCAAGAGTTTTGGATCATGCCGTGTAAAAATTTTTTTTACAAAAATATCTGTGTGGAGACAGAACGGAGAAAGGAAAAGCAACAGACTGCTAACATCATACTAACATATGAGTAATCATGACCCCCCCCAACAGCAGTGTCAGATCGTAACAACCTTACTTAGTACGGTTTCTGTAAGAAGGTGTAGGTTGAAGAACTTTATATTCCACTTTCAGTGGCTTAGTACAAAAGGAAGAGTATGGCCCAAGGAAACAGATGGAAAAACATTTCTGACAGCTTAAGTGCAGTTAATTATTTGTAGGCGAAGCATTCTGCTATCAGCATTGATTTGCTGTATTTGAAACTGAAAAGTCATAGCAGCAACAATTTTATTCAACATTGCTGCAATTACCTAATATAAATAGGATGGGCAGAAGCACAGAGCAACACCTTGCCAACAGGGCTGCCTTCTCATCCCTTCCAGGCAGCTACAGGTCAGCACACTGTGTAGCTGCTCTTTGGTAAGCAGCTCATTCAGCTCTCATCCTCCCACAGTTTTTTCTATCTCCTACCTTTTTCCTTTAAGCAGATTATTCTTTTTCTTTTTTTTTTTTTTTAATATTATATGTCTGGAAACATTTCACAAGCTAGGTATCACCATTCTGACTTTACAGAAGGTGCAAATGAGGAAAATAAATACTCATTTAAGCATGTGCTCATTGCACACCTGTTCAGAGGAGAAAAGGGAGATGAAATTTTTCTTATGATTTTTGTGGGATCTATCTGTGTCACTAAAGCATGTAAACCAAGCAAACTGCTGCTCCTCGGTAATGACATTTACTCTTTCCAGGAAAAGAAACAGGAAGTAGCAGGCTTGGGGAGGAACTCTCTAGCTTCCACCAACCCAAAAGGAGAAACGGGAGACAAAAGAAAGAGCACAGATTATTTCTCCCTTATAAGTGCGTCAAGGGGAAGAGACTGACTTTTGACCAAAGCTCACAGTATTTTTTCTGTTCTTCATCAACAGCTATGCAGTTCTTTACCTGCCTTGCTTTGGTCAATGTGTTCTTACCTTGTGTTTAGCCAGATACATGGTGAGAGATTGAGGGCAGCAGGTATCTTGTATCCCTCATACTCCCTTCCTCTATTTGGGCTTCTTCTCTTACAATAAATACAACTGGCAAGTCTAACAGAGAAAATGACAGATCTGGTCTTGATAACATCCACTACACATGAGTACAATTCTTCAGAGGACAGACCACACAGCCACATCAGAGAGAAACTCAGGATAAGTTTCTGGACTTTTTACAGTAATCATACGCTTCTTGTTATATAACAACAGAGCTATTTGACTTTGGAAAAAAAAAAAAGTTGGTTTTTATTGCACCCTTTGGCAAATCCAGGGAGACAATTCTGTCATTGTAAGAAAATTACTAATTTGAACACCAGTACGAACATGGTATCGAAATCCTCCTGCCTCTGCAGCAGCACCACCACATAATGATTTAGCGCTGGACTGCAGCCAAGTGGTGTCATTCTGTTGGAGTAACCCAGCAAAATACTGCAACCCATCTGGGTAACACCACAGAGCAAGGAACATGCTGAGGGCTGTATCTTGTTCTGCTGTCTGTGAGGTCCACAGCTTCTTGATACTGCTGGACATTTTAAAAGGTCTCATTACTCTTGAGTTCTGGGTTGGAGATACCTGCCTTATATTAAACTTCCTCCAATTAATGCTTTGGCCAGTTTCATAAATTATTTCTGCTCAGGAGAAGCTTCACCAAATTCAATGAAAGGGGAAGTATCCTCACATTAAACAATTTTTCCATTGACTTTAATATTTTTCTTGAAGAGAAACAAAATGCTATTAAGAGAGGTGGGATTGCTTTTTTTGAATAAGGCTTATTGGAAAGAACTAAGAACATCAGCTTTCATTGTCCATTCATAGTAAGGACTAGTTAGGGTAAGATAACTCTCCGGAATACTCTGAACACCTGTGATCATCCACTCTTATTAATTTGACCAGAAAAACAACAGAGAAATCCTTTAAAGAAGATATGGAGAACGGAGGGAGAGCTTTTCAATGGGAACATGGAAGAAGAGGCAGCTCACTCTTAACAGAATGGAGGCCGAAAAGGTCTGCTCTCTCTATATATCAGTCTCTTCAACAGCATGACAGAAAGTGCATTCAGGCTAGTGGTGGCTCAAAAGCAGGTAGAATAAATTACCCAAGAATAAATTTATGCTGGAAATACAGAAAAACTTTCTAGTACCAGAGCAGTCAGATCCTGGAAATGCTTGCTCATAGCAGTAGTGGGCTCAAACAAACTGTTCTGCTTTCAAGTGGAGTTTGGTAAGTATATTGATGACGTTGCCTGAAATAGAGAACCTGTTTTAAATGACCTCACATGTCCATTCAAGCATTATGTCCTTTGAAGTCACCTGAAGCTACATTCAGAAGTACGTAAGTGCCTCTTGTGCAAAGTCAAGAATTCAATGCCAACGCCAGTTAAAAAAAACTCACAGAGCTTCTACACAGCCTTGTAGGCAAACAATTGACCTGCTAGCAGTCTAGCTCACGCCTGAATCTCGGGATTTGAAAAGTCTGTGTTTTCAGGCAAGACGCTATCATGTTTTCACCACTCCAACCTCACAAAAAATATCCAGGCCTTTTGATGAAACAGACTTTAAAGCACATATCTGGAACACGGTAAGTCTGAATTAATTTATTTCCACCTCCTATGCATCCTGGGAGATATATGGAAAGATTCAGTCAGCTAGTCAGAGTTGAGAATTTTATGAGGTAGCAAGATATCTAGAAGTTACTCACTGTGACTTGTTCTTGTGATTCTAGTTCCTATACTTTGGTAGAACTAGATGCTTTAGTTAGGATGTAAAGAAGGAATTCATCTGACAATCATCAGCTTTTTATGGGTTGTGCATTAATTATACCATGGCAGCAGAGCTTTATCAGTTCTGTAATGACCCAGTGAAGTTTCTTAGCTCAAGCACATTCCAAATGAATACATCTATACTGCTTGCAGGGTCAGTGGGATTTCAAGAGCAATTTAGCCACTTCCATAGTCTGGGCAATACAAAGTAATGAACCATCGGAGTTCAAATTAGCTTCTGAAGTAACCTGATTTGGCAGTCTTGTTGTGTGCTTCCGGAACCAGGAATGCTACCCTGTAAGGAGTTAAAACTACATCTGGTAAGACGCATTAGCTATGTCTGTACTTGCAAAATAAAGAATGTCAGGACTTCGGATAACTTCATCATCTACATATTGTTAGAATGACCCCAGTGTAGATTTCATGCGGGCCAGCTAGCACTCTTCCAAGCCACAACCAGGCACGATTTGGGAGTTGGCATAGTCCAAGAGCAGACAGCTTGCATGCAGCAACTGTGCTTTGCAGGCTAAAAGGATTTATTTTTGTTAATGTAGCCAGATTAAACCAGAAAGAGTCTTGGCAGTACACATTCAGTAACTCCAGCTCAGTTTGGACCTTGCAGACATGAGATGGCTCCATTCAGCCATTGCTTCTGCACCATACTCTGAAGCAGGGTATTTTAGCATAGAGTCAGTGCTGAATGTGAGACTGCATCTCTCCTGCTGAAGTCCTGTGCCCAAAATAAAAAGTCCTCCGAGTCTGGTACAGGAACAATCTATTGGCTCTCAACAGCTAGATCAAATTTGGCAAGGTCAGTAACGAGCTAGTGCTAACAAAGCCAGCTGTAACCAAGCTGGGGTACAGAGAGGCCTATCTACACTGTTCTGTGCAACATCTCTGGTAGCAACATACCTTATTAGCTCATTCACAATGCAAGATCCAAGTGGTCTCTGTGCATTGCACTGGTGTTAAGTCTTGATCTTACAGGCTACCCAGAGCACCAGTGGCTGCACCGCAATAGCTTAGTGACTTTGAGGGAACCAACCCCGGTCCACCAGGTTCAGCACTGAAATACATTTAGCAGCAGTTCTGGACACTTAATGCCTTTGACCTGTCAATCAAAGAGATTAACCTAAAATATAAATAGATTGTGAGTATTTATGTAATGTGTATTTCTATATACATATAAAGATATACAGCCCATATATATGAATTTCAATGAGAATTATATGATAAAATTTAAAAACTTGTAAATTATAAAACCCCAAACATTTTTCAATACAAACTTCATACATGACAAAAACATTTTGTATATTTGTTTCAAATTAAATTTGACAGCAGAAATAAAGCTGCAACACAGAATAACAGACCATGATTAGTTGGTCCAGTACTTTGTTATCCAGCATTGTGATGAATATAATACCTATGTTACAATCCTCCTTAATATATGTAAGCTTTTACCTTTTATTTTTTTCTTTTCCTCTTTTTCAGTCAGAGTAACCCTATTCTGTTATGTGCTTGGCATGATTAGGTCAAACCCAATGCATTTATACACATCACTATGTTATTGGTGCATCACAGCTGAAGTACAGAAATATACTGGATGTTCACCTACAGGAACAGCATATCACTAGAACAGAACACTGCAACTGCAAACGCTCTTGTTATTGTTGTTATGGGTGGAAAAAAAAAACACCACTGAAGCAATTTTCAGAATATGTTGTATAGCTGTTCTTTCTAAGATGATCTTGCCGTCCAGAACAGTCATTAAGAAAGGAAATTTTGCTCCCTGGAAGACAGTACGGACTATAGTTTATAATGAATCCACTAAACCAAGCAGCATTATTCCTGGAGAGGTGAATAGTTGTGTTACCTGGCCCACCTTGTTGCATGGGAGTTTTTTGTGTGTGTGTGTTGAAAGTCATTTACTGCAACAGATTGAGAAACAGGAGATAAACACAGTTAACGCAGCTGTTCTCCCATGGTATTCTGCTTCTTCTTGCCGAGTCTCTTTCATGTACTCTACTTCTTGGGTTCAAAGTTTTCCTCTTTGCTTTTTTTTTTTTTTTTTTTTTTTTTAAAACTCATGCATCACTTGGCTCACTCATCCTCACACCTCCAGCCTTTGTTGTTTTCGGCCTTTAACGATGATCTTTCAGTTAAGAGCTCACCAAAGTGTAGATCATGCTGAATGTAAAAGAAAGACATAATATGAAAGTATCCTTTTGAAGCATACAGAGCACTTTGATTTTTATAAACCTTTACTGTCTGTTCCTCAGGTCTGACTGTAATGGCCTGTGCTTTCCTTTGCGTTCTTTCTCTCTAAAGCATCTTAATTATGGTGTATTCAAGATGGGTATCAAAAAGCACTCAAGAAATAACAAATTCATTATCGACATCCTACTGCACCACAAGCTGTGTTTGAGCTTATTAAAGTGCAGTCTGATATCTGAATTTGAACAGCGTAGAAACAAAACCATTTTGCTTTAGTGCATTTGATTTTTAAAACTTCAACCAGCAACTCTCAGCAGGGCAGGCAAGGTTTCCCCGTGAAACTGCATTATTTTGTTTCCTCTGGAAAAAACTCCAGCAGTAGAAGAAACATAAAATACAGACACCAGCTGGAATGAATCCATACATATTAAATGCAGTTCTGAACAGCAAAGAAATCTTAGTACATTGCCATGGCTGCATTTTACTGCATTTCTAATTCTGACAATACCCAGGAAAGCATAGCAAAATTGAATGTAATTAATACTATTTTATTTAGCACCAGGCAGTGGATTTGGATTATGGCCACATTTTAGAATGAAGCAAGCAGGGCTCAGAGGAAGCTGCACAAAGCAGAGTCCCAGCAGAAAAGACCACACTACATAGCTGACTTTGACAGAGTCTTTTACCCAACACAAAAACACGGGGTCAAAAATGCTTCTCTCTTCAGCCATGCCTTGCCATCTCTCCTTGCGCTACTAACAGAGCTTATCTAGCTTAACTGCCGTTCTTTCCACTCCCAGTCCCATGAAGAGGACTGGTGGGCAAAGGCACTCAGCCCAAACCCACAAAGCTACTGGATGTTGAACTCCTCCTCAGGTTCTCATGCCCCATCCATCTTAACATGAGCTAGCCACCTACCAGCTTCTGTTTCTTCTACCCTTCTACTTTCTCCTGCTTATGTATGCAGACACAGGTACATATGCATGCACATGTGGACAGAAAACTTTGTTCTCAATAGTATTTACAAGTAATACTGAGAAACAACAACCTGCAGCAAAAGCTCCTCAAGATATGGGGAACAACAGAACAGATAACGGGCCAGTAATCAAAGGAGAAATAAGATTTATTTTCTTCCATCATCATACAAACCTGCCTTATAGAGGGATTACTGCATGCAAGACTGGCTTGAAGAGGCACTCTATGCAAATACATTATGGAAGAAGTAGAAGGAAGGCATCATAAAACAACACCTCTGTTTGAAGTGCAGTAACCCTTGTTGTCAAGTAGTTTTATGGTGTGATTACAGGGATGACTAAAAGCACAGGGATCCTGCCAAGGCATGATCCTCACATATTCTTGCTCTGGGCATTTGTGACTGAGCACTAAGGACATCTGACAGGGGCAGGTGGGACGACACACAACTGGGGTGCACATCTTCAAGAATGTACTTAAATTAGGAGTCTGGACCACACACAGGCTTACCCTGTCATGAAAGGCAGTCTGTAGGAATGACTACAGGCATAGTGCACCCCATATTTCTACCCACCATTTACCTACCCATTTACTTATCTTGAGCATCACTACACCAGCAGATGTATTTTTCTTATGATTCTCTTGAATCATAAGACCATTATAATTTTTATTTGATGTAATGCCATTATTATAACATTTGTTATTTCACCCATCCTAAGAGACTATGCAGAGGAGCAAAATTTTTTTCCTTTGGTTGGCTCTGGGGTTTGGCTCAGATCTTAGGTAAATGCTTAGTATTTTGTACTGAGGTGTCAGCAGATATAAGCATATGCTGTGGTAAGTGGGCATGCTTCCCTGAATCAAGATCCGAAGCAAGTTTTATAAAAACTAAGGAAAAAGGCAAACTGGTTCCAGTCATTCCTAAATAAATTTCACATGTCAAATGAAAAGCAGCTACTATTTCCTTAGTGAAACGACCAGACTTACCAGTACAGATAGTAGAAGAATGAAAGGAGATAGAAAGCTAGCTTACACCAGGCCTCTTTTTGACAGTAACTCAAGGTATCTGCATTCATGACTGCAGGTGGATCATATGCTAGCTCTGAACTATCTGCTGGGCAACGAAAATACCTGAAAGAGCAGGAGAAGACACCTGGAATGACTCTCTAATATTTTGTATTAAATATGTGCAGATACACATCTTCCTGATCACCAGCTCAGAAGACAACCATCTTCCATGATACAGGAGGAATTTTCCTCTCTTTTTCAAGCCTCTATTTCTGGACACTGTTAAAATCAGGATGCTAGTCTAAGACCATTCTTCTAGAACAAAGCAATTAATTAATGCAGACTTTCTGTGTTCTATTTATTCTTTAGATTAAAATGTTCCCTCTTCTTATATAGTTATTTCTGGCTCTCTAATAACTTACATATTGTGCGTGACAATATGCAGTGGTTTGTGATTACAGAATGAAGGAGGGATTACTGGGCTCGAACTGCATCTACACAACTGATTTCAGACATTTTGAAAGGTGACTGTCTCAACCAACTGATAGTTAAGTTCCTCCAACTCTGAAAAGGTAAAAAGTCAATATGAAGTAATATAAGAGCTGGCTGACCAATGTTTTCTACATGTAGCACTGCTCAGAAAATTACCATCCAAATAATTATAATTGGAAAATCTTTTTTCTTCTTACATAGGAGAAGTTTCTAATTATTCTCAGCAGTGACTGGAGGTATGAGAAAATCCTGACAAAAGAACTTTTTTGGCAAAGAAGCTTCTGCCTCAGTTACTTTGCAATAAAAACAAAAGCAAAGCAAAAAAGAAATCCTCAACAAAATTAATGAACTGCTTTAAGATCAGCACAAATCAGGTAAAATACTTATTTCTGTTGCTTTGAAATAGTAATGTAAACACTGAAGATTGCTGGGATTGCTTATAGATAGATAAATAGATAGACATATATATAACATAGATATAAAACCCTCAAACACATAACCAGCAGCAAACCTTGAAAGTATATGTTCTCATAGTAACTTTTCCTTCCTCCCTTCCAATATTAGTCACATCCACTTAGTCTCTAATAACATTACAAGTTCTTTTACAGGGACCACAGGTGAAACCTTGCTTTATTATCTTCATTGGCATGAAGATATTACAGTATCTTCCCATGGTTTTGTACAGAACTTCACACAACGAACCCAAACCTGTCTGTGGTTAAGCAGAAATTATGGAGAGCATGTGGAAAATAATTGAAAAAAAGACAATCAAAAGTTCTCTCCAAAGGTTGATATCATTATTTAGAGTTTGATCATTTCCACCTTGGACATAAAATACAATTTTTTAAATTTGTTTTTTAAAAACCTCTTAAGTCAGTACTATTGTCACACTTTTGTTGTTAACTCTTAGTAAAACAGCACCATAAAATATTATTATTTTTATTACACCCAACCAACAGGGAGAAAAGCATCTGTAGCTTTATTTAGCTTTCTAGCAACTATACTGGCACTAACTTCTGAATAATACACTTTATCGTATGACTGCATTACTACCAAGCTTTTGCAGAAAATAGTGCAAAAACCCTACTACTTTTTAGTTCCTGGTGCAGATAATGGTTTTGCCTTCTTTACAGATTTTTTCTTTAAGCTATTTTGCACAGGAGATTTCTGCTACCATATGGATCTTTGTAACAAAAAGAGACCCTGACAGACAAAAATAATCTGTGCTTTTACAAACATTGTGGAAATGCAAAACTAGTGAGGACTCCAGACTGACAGCCACAAAACCTGATGTCTCTTGGTTATCTTCAGAAGCAACAGAAGGATGATCTTCCACTAGAATGCAGAGGAAGATGCAGCAGCAGCAGCTGCTGCACTGCCTGTCCAGAAAACATTAATGCTGCTCAACAGCAGGTCTTTCATTATCAACTCTGAAAGCACCTTAGTGAATATAAACACATAGCAGAGATCCAGAGTGGAAACACTCCCCACTTTTTCATATGGGCAGGGTGAAGACAACAGCTCTTCTTCTACTGCAATTCCTACTCCAAGAGTTTCTAAGAGAGACTCCGCTTGCAGAAAGAAATTCTCCACTGTACAGGAAGAAAAACTTATTTTATATTGAAAACAAACAAACGAAAAAAAAAGAGCATAAAGCTGACAAAGAAGATGAGAAGCAAAATTCTGTCAGCCTGCCCAGTCTCTATTTCACAGCTCCAATGGAAAGGTTTCCTGGCTAGGGCTGAATGAATAGGTCCAAGATCTTTCAGATATGAACTGCCTTACAACTCCCTATCTGTGAAGTACTTAGAGCCTCACCAAGTTCCAATTTCAGTCCAGCCTATTTAATTCTCAAGTTTTCATTCAGTTGTGGTGAGTGCATCCTGACATCCTTCAGGATATTTAAGTTAGTAACTGAAAGCCAAGTTTATATTATTATGTGTTTACCCATCCTAAATGTTCATGAAATATATTTACTTTTCCTCTGGAAACATAAGTTTCAGCTGCTTCTAGGTAAAAGATACTAGGCAAAAGATATTCAGTCATACTCCTGTCACTGCACTTCATAATTCATCCAACCTGCATGTGTGCTCAGTTGGCAAATAAGGCTAACAAGCAGTCAGTATATAAAAGATAGGCTTACCTCCAGAAGTGATAAAAAAGCAAAGGAACATTTAATCCCAGTGTTAGCCACTCCTGAGCACACAAAAACATTATGCAGAAAAGACTATGGATAGAGTACTCTGGCAACACCAGCTGAAAAGAAAGGAACAGAAATAATATATGTCAGTAAAACACCCCTTTGATTTTCGTCACCTAAACAGTTTTTCAGAAAACAAACCATCTCTGCAAGCCTCTTGTGTGTTTATGTCTGTCCCTAGACATACCTCGTTGATAGAAGGCTTGGCTATGACCAGTGAACACAGAACGCAGTGCCAGGTTTGTTCAGGTTCTAACCATGGCTGTAGTCCAGGGGCTTGTTGAGAGGCATGGGACAAATCACTTACTGTCTTACTGCTGCTCCAGATTTCTGTCTACAAAACAAAACTGTCTCCCTCACAGAAGCACTGAGATTAAACAAATGTCTGTAAAAGACTTCTTAAAGAACTGTTTCGTTACTCATGCATTCAGAAAGGAAATAAAACTATACCTAAAGCTTCACCTCTATACTGGAGGAGCATCCTTGGAAAAATAAAAGGCTGCTTCTCTCATTTTGATATGTTATGTACACCCTAAAGAGATAAAAATCCATTATTAAGTCAGTGTTGCACGCTAAAACCCACCAAGACAGGAAACTCACTTCCTCAGTAAATCTATGGCTCCCCACACTACTTGTTTCAGACCCAAGATGATTCTATTAAAAAAGAAAGTGAGTGGGCAGCTGGCAGAAGCAGAAATTTATGTGATGTTGATTCAGAGAAGTTATTTCTAAAGGCATTTTGCTTTTTTCACTGTTTCCCCATTTCTTAGCTGGTTTTCTTTTCTTGTTTCCTTCCAGTTTTTCCAATGACTTCTTGGAAATCTCTCTTTCTAAAGTCAGTCATAGAAGAGACTAATTTCCAGTAGTACATATTTCTCAAAGCTAGACAATCCCATACATGGTTCTTCTGCATCCCTTGCTGCATCTTGGAGCTACATCAACCAAAGTTAAATCACAAAAAGCATTTGAAAGGCTTCTTTTGATATAAGTTCATTTTCATCTGTCAAATAAATTAAGTGAACCCTATTTTTTCAAAACAATGTAGAATCTACTATACAGCTACTCCCAACGCCTACCTACTCCCATACAGCTGTGCTGCAATCAATTCTGTCTTCTTAGTTCTAGAGGTCTTTCCACCTAATGCACACCGTATTTTTTAACTTTCATTTAACTGTTTCAGGTGGTGAAGTTAACACATTTGGATATCTTTGTCTACGCCTTCAACTTAAACATTCTCAAAAGCTTATCTTATGTGGATTACAAATCATAATACAATTACATAGTTCAGATTCCAGATGGTAGTTATTTATCATTGCTGGTTTGGTGGGGTTTTTTTTCATTTTTAGAATGTGATTTACAACATGACTATAACCTTTCCCCAAAGAATGATTCATCTTCATCAAAAATTGCAGAGAAGAAAGGTCTTCCTGATGTACATCTACCCACAAAACACTACCACACTTAAAAGCATATTACATTCATTATCACATATTTGATTTCTGATTCCAACACAATCCACGGACTTAGCAAGAACACAACCCTAGTGCCTCATCAGTAGGCTGGCTGGTAATAACGGGGAAGGAACGTCATAGTGAAAATTTATGCAAAGCTTAAAAACCAAACAAGAAAATCTGCTGTGAAGCTAGAAAGGAAACAAAGGAAGCAGTGGACTCTTGGAAACAGTCACTCTCAGTCACAGTTTCTGGTGTAAATTAAATCTAACTATGCTTTTGATAGAACAACAGATGTGTCATTTATGTCTCTTCACCCTTTTCTTGGAGTGACATTTTCCTGTGGACATAAAAAAAAGGATCAGTGCTGATCACAGTTTCTAAAGAGAATTCAAGCAAAGAAGCAAACAAAGCCCAGCCTGCAAAGACAATTATAGTTTATATTCAGGCGATTTACTTAAGAGACCAAATCTAAAAGGAGGTGAGAGAATTGAAAGCATAAAGTGTAGAAAGGCACTAACAGCAAGGCTTGTGAGGAAAAGTAAACTCAATAACTAAATAACTAAAAGACAACACTGCTTCAGCTCTTGGGTGCAAGAATCATCCTGCAGTTTGACACAATGTCCTCTGAAACCAATGGAAACTTTCCATCAATTTTAGCAAACATGGGATCTAGCTCCTGGAGAGAAGGAAGGTGGCTGTGAAACAAGCAATTCTTCTTGTTCCTGCTGAGGTAGTCAACTGCAATAGTAACTTCTGCCATACAGAAGGCTGTGCAATAGGAATTAAACTAGCATCTTTAATTCATTCCCAGGAGAGCATACGAAGCTGTCAGATGGTAGACACATTAGGATACAAACAGTATACTTCTATTTTGAGCCAGGAACACCCTGATTCAGGTACAACCTCTGCTTTCTGACACAGCTCAACATGAAGTCTTGAGATGGTTACAGAACACAGAGTTGAAGGACAAAATCAGCAAAAAATGAAGGACAGTTCTTTAGAGCTGCAACTTGGTCACTTTGAGAGCCAAGCTAATTAATGGCACTACAAATTTATCACCAGAAATACTACTGGCTGACATTTACCTGTGGAAAACCACAGGAAAGCCTGAAAAATAAGTCAGCTTCTACACCAAAATGCTGCAAGTCAGAAATACCTTCTGCTATTAACATAAACCAGGGAAAGAAACTACTATACCTTTCTAGCTTTTGCTCTAATATGTATAGTTACAGTAAATATCTGTATCAGTAAATATTCAAACCCCTTATTTACAATCCATCATTTGCATTTAAAATGTAAAATCTTAGGTAGATATCATACTCCTATTGTTACCATCTCACCACAAATATACAATACATCCTCATAGAAAGTATTACAAACACACATGCACATGTAGATATATTCTTCCCCTTTAATTCCAAAGAAAATACGGCAGGCTTTGCTGTGTATAGATATCTAGGTTTGGCTGAACTAAAGCATGGGAAAACAAGCACTGAAGCTAAGCACCTGTCAGCAGCTTCTTTCTGTTTATTGGAATGCAAAGACCTCTGCAGACTGCAACTGCAGAAGGGCATCTCTTGGGAAGCTCAGTCCTAAATAATTTTATTCAGTATCCAGTTTCCTAGATATATGCTGCTGCTGTTATATAAAAGATAAGCCCACCTTTTTCTGTCCGTCATTTTCTGGCTTATTCCGTTTATTATATGGAACTCCTTCTCAAATGTAATTTTGTTTTTACAGAACATTATATAATTTTTAC
Organism: Falco rusticolus; assembly: GCF_015220075.1. Classification (NCBI taxonomy): domain Eukaryota; kingdom Metazoa; phylum Chordata; class Aves; order Falconiformes; family Falconidae; genus Falco; species Falco rusticolus. The sequence goes on along the minus strand of NC_051198.1, from coordinate 27,128,588 downwards.
ATAGAATGGCTCTTACAGTGTGTCTTGCCAGCGAACAGGGTACAAAATACCTCACAGAAACCAAAACTGGGAAGATAATATAGCAGGAATAGTAATCTCCCAATGCTATTAAATTCTCATGCTTAGAAAATCAACTGCAACAAGTGAATCAAACTGTTCTCCCTGTCACTGAAATGTCAAAACCTTATGCTTCTTTCCAGCACTTCGCTTAGGACCAATACTCCTGAGTGCTACACAATAATAGTAATTCTCACGGAACTGTTGTTTTTTCCCCCCAAAAGACACTGAGTCTACACCAGTCTCCATCTGTGCACGCCAGCCTCCCGACTGTAACCATAGATTTTACACAGTACCCAGAAATTGCCAGTCATTAAATACTCTACCTTTCCCAGGGTTTCTGAGAGCCTTCATTATACTGTTAGAGGCTGAGACAACTTCCCTTCTTAATGCCTGCCTTCTCCTCCCACAGATGGCAGGAAAAAAAAAAACCTGAAGTGGAGGCTGAATCTCTTCCACATAAGATAAAAGCTCTGGTGAGTGGAAGTTTTCAAGTGGAAACAAGTTTTTCACCTTACAAACACACAAGCCCTTTTTATCCACCTAAAAGCAACAAGAAACCGAAAACACCATGCACGCATGGTATCACTCCAGGGCCCCAAATCAGGCCTGATCTAAGCATATGCTTGCTTTACAGCAACGGTTAAATGCTACTGCACCTACTTTCACTAAAGGATGGCTGCAGCTTGCCATTATGGTGCTCTCTGCTGCGTTTTTCCACCATACCCCTTGCACCATGCAAGCTGACCAATGTAGAATTGGTCCCCATCATAGCAGGCAAAGAAGGGATGGAGACATACCCAAGGTTCTCAGAACACAAGAGTTACTTCAATTACACTTTAGACCACCCTGAAAGAGCCTGCCAGAGCTAACCTGGTTTACTGGGCAGTATCAGCTGCTGAATCGTGAGACATCATGAGACCAAACAGAGATGATTACTTAATGACTCAAATTCTTCTAACTGCACGACACAGACCACAGAAGTCAGAAGTGTAGTGCAAGCAAGTGAAAAAAGCAGAAACACACAGAAAAATAGTAGTGCCATCTGCATTAACCCATTATGTGCATGAATCTGGAATGCTTGTACACCAAAGCAAATGGTGTATTTGCACCTGCTGTTGCACAAACCGAAGTAGGGTCAACTGTGCATAATTTAAATACAGAGAACATCTTAAAATTTGCAACAGTTTTAAACATACTGCTTACATTGACCAAATTGATGAAACACACTAAATTTACTGCTGAAATACACAAAGGTTTCCCACTTACATTTTCTAGTGTATCTTTCTAATTTACTTTAAAAGATTTGAGTTACTTGACTTCCAAAGCTTCCTCTGAAAGGCTGCCCTAGAGCCCAATGCAATAATGTCACAGTAAATACACTGAGATTTTCAATCCAAATTTTCAAGTTCAATTTCCTTCAGTTCTCCTGTTAAAATTCACACTTGCTTGTGTCTCTGCAAGCTCTGTTCTCTAGTTGCTTATAGCAATCACTTAGAAACTCAGCTGCACAGTTAATTGTTATAACACAAACCTATAGCCAAAGCATTTTAAGTAATTCAAAACCATGGGATGCAAACCTCTAAAAGTATTCAGCAGTTTGCTATGCAGATGTATCAAACTAGATGAAAAGAAAACGTCTGAAAATGGATTCCAGATCATCAAAAGAACAACCCTCTGTTGACCCTACTAAGTTCACATATACAGCTTTACATTTTATCTGTGGGAGAGCAATGGTGCATGCATGCAAGGCTCCATATTACAAACCAAGTACAGAGCACAACTAAAAGAAAGGATGTAACATCTCCGTTTTCACCCCTCCACCTTTCTGGATCACGATGAAGCAAAGCAGCACAAAGCCACTGCTTTGTGAAGGTAATTTCATTATTCTAATGAACTATTGGAATGTCTTTAAACAGTATTAAGTGGTTGTGAACGTAAGTCACTCCACAGCACAAATATCAGACGATGAAATGAACACAAAGAACCTTATTATCATTCTCACCAAGTATTCCGTATCCATCTGTAACACAGTACCAGATCTAGTATTATAACACAGAATTTCTGGATGCTCTTTCAATCTCAACTACTAAACACGTCTATATTTAGGCCTATCGTTTCAGTTCTCATTGTCTCATTTTTGTCTTCTGCAACATGGGGGCAATTATATTCACAATCTATAGATTCCACTGGAACTAGTTTATGATTAGAACATTTCAGCTTTGTCATAATACAAATAATAACTTTAACAAGAGTGACAGAGGAAGATCAGATCTTTATGGGACATTCATCAAGAGTATCTATAAATATTTCTGTATTACAGAGCCTATGGGAGGTCATAACAGCCACCAGGTAAAGAGGTTATGAAACAGACCTACAAAAAGACCTCTCCACTGTAAGGCCTGCAGGGCACCAGCACAATCCAAAAAGCACCCCGTTCTTGGAAGGCACTTCAATAAGGCAGATGTGCTGTGCTCTTACAAGTATATCTCCTCTGCGAACTGTTCCTTTCCACTCAGCAGGGATCAGGAGATATCTTCACAACGTTTCTTTTTTTAACATTAATTCAGAACCACTAAGAGAGGCTAGGTTAGCAGCCCTGGAGTGCGGACTTCTCTAGCTTTCACAACACTGACACGGAACTGGGTAAGAAATGCTTTCTTGCCCTACTTCACTGTTGTATTTCAGACACAACCAGCCAGGACGCCCCATAGCTGGGTTATTCCAATAGCTCATGGCATCTTTGTGCACTCACCCCAAACCGGTGAGAATGACAACTAGTACCACAGCTGTTCGTTAGGATCTAGAAAACCAGCCCCCCATTTCACAGGCAGGTCTATGAATGCAGAAATCTCAATAATCATTAAAATGAAGTTCAGCCATCTGCACAGGACAGGAAGGGCCCTCAGGCCTTCTCCCGGGGGTCTGTCTAAGACTGACAGTTCCACAAATGCTGAAAACTAAGTGTTCACTACAGGGTTGTTTCTGTGTCTGGTGCGTAAAGACTCAGTCTGATGAAGCAGATTTGGTACAGTGCAGACATGGTAAAGACAATCCCTGCCCTGCTATTCTAACAGCTTTATTGAAAACATCAGCATCTAAATGCAAGGTAGGACACTGAACTTCCAGCAGAAGCAATTTTGATCCATATAACAGGTATGATGTAAAATCACTGCAGTATTTTTAGGTATTATATTGCTTTTTGTAATTGCATAGTGGCTTTGTAAGTCTGATCCTGACTTACATCTACAATGAACATTCTGCTAAACATAACAGTGACATTTGATTTAACCCCTATTTCTTTAGTTTTATTAAAATGCAAATATTTACTTTATTGCGTACCAAATTAAAGCAAATACAGTCCATTAGCAAGTCAAATTTTGCCAATATCTTCAACACAGCTCTGAGGAACAGATGCATAAATTACATTACCCCAAGCAGCTGAGAAGTACACTGCTCTCAAGAGTACATTACAGGCAACAGTTACTCATTTACATTTTTGCTGCATCTTCACTTCAGCCTTATTCTGCTGTTACTTGTGATATTCTGATACCGAAAGGACATATGCTAACGTATCCTCCACAACAGTACTGGAAGAAGTTGAACTGTAAAGCAAAGCAATAGGTCATCTATTATAGGGTGATACTTTTTTGCCTCTTTGATTATTGACATATAAACATTTAGAAGATGAGATTAACAGCAAAAAACAGTCAGTTAACCTGAAATAGTTTTGGATGTAAATATTTCCATGAGTAATAATATTATGAGTAACCATATGTACCTTCCTTCAAAGGATATTACAATTTCCATCAGGCATCACACTGGCAAATCTTACTTCCTCCCTGAAGTAGAAGGGGGGTAAGGACCAAACTGTGACCAAGTCACAAGTTTGAACTCTTCACTCTTGCACTAGTTTTGTAACTTTTCCTCTTACAAGCGCCCCCTGCCTTGAACACCTGTGCAGGCACAGCAGGATATATCTTTTCATTATCCTTAAGTAAGCACCCAGACAGCCTTAGGTAACGACTGCTAAAAATAACAATTGTTATGTTCTAACTTTTGAAAAGTGCTGAATTCAGGAACTTGTAAATTTGACTAAAAATAGTGCTGGAACAATGCACACAATAAATGAGCGTCAGTAGTGAATGAATTGCCTGCCAGAAATACTATACTTCCCCTAAGTTCTTAAGTCCTCTGTTAAGATCATATTTCCAGATATGGTACTGTATACAAGGAAAGGACAAACGGGATTATGTTCAGTATTTTGATTGCAATAGTAATAACTTTCTATTAAATATGAAGCAAATATATTTACAATAAAATAAAAAGTGTGAAGAAGAGATGCACTTCCTCTAGTTAAGCAACATCTATGGGATTATTTGTGCAGAAAGTATAAATACTGCCAGATCTTTGGTCCTAATTCTACTGTCAGTTCCACAAAATATCTGCACTGCCAAGTTCCAATCTTTCTGATGACATTAAAATTATGTGGGTGCCCAAGAGACTACTGGAATAAGGCACAACCCAATTTCATCCCATTCCACACTTCATAGATAATAAATGTAACAAAAGAGTAGGCAGAAAAGACTTAACAGAAGGAAAGAAAGAAGCTTTTAGATGGTCTGTAGAATATTTCCTATCATAGTGCAAAAGAGGAAAAGGCAGCTCAGCAACAAAGGTACTGAAGGCCTAGATTTTGTCTACACTACAAATTCATTACAAGATTCAGGAAAAATCATTACGTCCCTCATGTTTCCAGATGCAAACAAAATCTCTGCCAAGTGTGAATCACTGTCAGTATGTTAACTTCATCCTCTTTTTAGGGAATCTGTAGAAAACAATTAAGCCAACACAGAGCTAGTGAAAGTGTGTAACACTTCAGTTAAAAATACTTTACTTGCTTTTTCCATATCCCCACTTCCCCTGTAAAACTGCATTCTTCTTTCTTTCACTCGTACAACCTAGGGACAGCTCCGCTGTTTACATGAACAGCAGATTTAAAATTTATCTCATGCCTCTCAACTCACAAGAGATGCTGTACCAAAATTCTCTAAAAAGAACTAATCCATAAGTAACGATTTCCATAAACTAAAAACTGTGTACCAATACATTTTTAGCTAACTTCAAATTTTATCCTTAGAGAGTAAAGTTATTCATTCCTAATATAAAGATACCTTGTCAGAGCCACTCTGAAGGCCAGGAGAAAGTTGTCTTTATCATCTAATAGCAGTTTAGCAGTATCTTTCAAGTATGCACTGAAATGCACAATTACAGTTTTACATCTCTCACACATGCTCAGAATCTCATGTAGTTTTAAAAGTCCTAGGTCACTTTAAACAAAGAAAACTAATTTAGTTTTATGAAAGATATTGTAATTACAGTCCAAGTCCTACCTGACAGAATGCATACAGCATGTCAAGCTTACATCCTACAAAATCTGCAGACCTAGTTAATGCTTTAGAAAAATCAGTATCCTTTATTCCAATGCCTGCATGCAAACTCTAGAATTTCTTCTGAGGCAGCTTAGGAGCTAATTATATGTCCATACATACAGCAGGAGGTGTAGCTCATATTCACTCTGATGTTGACAGAGATCTCTCTCATCATATTGTCTACGGTTATTAGTATTTCTGTAGAGCAAGCATCACAAGTCTCTATGCACATGACACAAGAATTCTACTCCCAACAGTCTACAGTACTACAGACTACAATAGTCTGACTCCAAACTGGGCTAGATTTGAACATCTGCTGTAGAGATTAAAGACTACATGCAATTATTAACCCAATGAACCATCACAGCCCTCAAAAACACAAACAAATTTTTAGCTTCAATTAAAAATGAAAGATGCAAACTATACCTGCTAATAAGAAAACTAAATAGGTCTCTGAAAACAAGGTTTCTATCATCAAATCAGCTGCACAAGCCTTCCTCTCCTGTTGGGTACATGTCTTGTAAGCATAAACAAATGCTCTTCATATTTATTACCATGTGGTTTTTGTAGCGCCTGGCACAATAAGGTTTTATACATTACCTGAGTCTGAACATATTGCTGTACCACAAACTTTAATGAAAACATAACAGAAAAGGAGAGCCAAGTCTTGCTGAAAGGAATCTCTGGCTAAACCACAACAGGGCCTTTAAAAGATTAAATTATAGAACTAAGGAAGTAAAAAAAGAACGCAAAATTCAAAGACTGGCAAAACATAAGACAGCAGAATATCCACCTCAAGACAACAAAAGCAGATTTGTATTGTATTTTCTTCCAGAAAGAAGACAAACAGAACAGCCTGAAATCACCCTTTTGAATTTATTTAAGACACCTTTAAAATGCGAAGTTTTCATATGATAGTGTTAATTCAGAATATCACTGTAGTCCAAATAACAGATCATATATTTAAACCTTTAAAAAAAGGATTACTGAACAACTTTTTCATATTCATATTATCAGGCTAGTAAACAGAAAGTTCAGATCTTGATAAAACTATCCAATGCGATCTAATCAAAAGGCACTCTACTTTGTGGAAGTTTGTACCAGCCACCCTCCTTCACAGCACAGTCCTCTCCCAGTAATAGCTAAATTCAAAGGGAAGAAAATGATGATTTTCCAAGGGGTAAAGCATTAGTAGCTCAAGTGAAGTGCTGAATTGTCTAATCAAAAACTCATGTTTCTTCCCCTCATTCTACCCAGAGTTTGACCTTTATTGTTTCTCTTGAGTTTCCCTGGGAATTTCTGCACGAATTCAGACACATCTGGCCATAACTACCAATGATGCACTACACAGTTTTTATCTAAATGGTGTCTAAAATATAAGAACTTCAAATACAAATCTAAGTCCAGGCCTATTCCACATGGGTTTATGCTTGAAGATCAACACATTTCTCATCTCAGAGCAATAAACAGAGATTGCTCCAAGTTGTCCATGTCAAGGAGATTCTGAGAGTGCCCACAGAGGGCTATCACAGCTGCTTTTGTTGTTGTTTGATCTTAGAGATGAATGATAAGCATCAATGTCAAACTTGAAGTCAAACCCTTCCTAAATCCAGGGATGTTCAGAAAGCTTTTTGATATAAACCAGTTGTGTTGAACCACTGAATTGAAGCGCAAAGATTTTTTTAAAGAAAAATATATACCTGAGATTACGAAAATAATTTTTAAAATGCATAGTATTTACTGAAATTGTACAAGCTTCTGTATTGCATTGAGTCACACATAGGGAGACTGAATAACTATCTGGGTACCTGCAGTATGTTTTCTATATTTTATATTCTCTTTCTATAGAATCCTATATTCATTCTTCAGAAATAATCCACAGTCTCCTGATTAGCGTTTACGCTCCCAGTCACTCAGTAGGAAGGGTCTCCTGACAGTTTTACTGCTGCCCAGATGATTAGTCAAAACTCAGCAGTTGATGAAGCGTGAATGAGAGAGCATTAGATACATCAAGAAATATAACATGTACTGAGAAACCAGTAACAATGATGAACTCTTTGGTCTCTAATAAGTGTGGACAAAGTTCAGGTGCTCCATCATCGTAACAATAGCTGTTAACAGGAAAAATATCACATGGTGCCATTTTTTGTTCCCTTTGAGATCTTTGTTACAGCAGCGGTTTCTCAGAACTCTGGAAACGTCAGCCTCTTTGTCCTGCAAGGCAGAACACCACTGCTGTTTCTAGAGTCCAAAAATACCTTATGACTAGACTAAAAATCCTGTTTTCCTCTCAGATAACACAAGCACCTAAACTTCAAAGACAATGTTGACTACCAGTTAGGAGGTGCTGAATATAATGCATACCACAAAGCTGGCACCTGATTACCTTGCAGACTTATCCCTCTAGTATGGCTACGCTGTTGCTTTTTCTATAAAGTAACTAAATGAGGAATTAAAATGTCTTTACTGAGGTTGTAAATAAATCACAGCACTACAAAAGGTAAAACTGTTGCTGCTATTCCCAGTTCCACAACAAATAATGGCCTTATTGCTGTAGTTTCCGCCTGTAAGATTTTTCAATCCCAGGAAGAAAGTATGATTCCTTCTTACATATGGATAGATACACACAACTTTAAAAATTCCTTGTGATTATACGTCGCATTTGCTAAATTTGCTAAGCATTTTAATGAACCATATTATAGGCTTACAGAAGTACTCTGTTAATGACTATTAGCCTGCAGACTGTTACACATCTATAAATCCCTAAATACATGATGAAGTAATCAAATGACATATCCCAAAACACACACTTAAAATTCATCACTCAAGCTTGCCAGTGACTATGAGGCAGAACAACAGAAGAAGTGATCATTGTAATAACCAGCAAATTTATCAGGAAGAAAAGAATACGATCAATCTAAATCAGCTACTGTGACACCTGACATTCTCCAGAAGGGTTTGTCCACTGTAGCTGCTGCATGCAGAGAATGGTAGGAGCTACTGATAGGTGAAGGTCTGGAACCTAAGGTCCAAGTACAAAAATTATTTCCTATGACAATCACTCTAGTGTACATTGTTTAATCTCCTTCATCCAAAATATGCAGGGAAAAAACATGTCTGCTGAATAAGGATAAACAAGGAAAGACAAGGCTATTTAAAAATGCTGATTTTCTATAATATTTGTCTACATGTAAAGTAGAAAAACCTCCAACACTCAGAAAATACCGTTTTCATCTGCTATTAAGGAAATGGCTAAAAAGTTAACTCGTTCTGTATTAGCTGATCCAATGAGCTCAGTAATGTTTCACTGGACATATTGTGATTTTTTTTCAAGCTTTGAGTATGTGCGTTCAACACTGACAAACAGGCATGACAGACACAAAAATCAAACCTTATCTTCTTCCTTGGAATAGTCTGTCTACAGTTGGACCTGTAGTGTTAACCCACAAGACTTCAAGCTTCTGATTACTCATGCCTCTGAATTACAGTTACCTTCATACATGGAAGTAATTTTGACTTTTTTTTAATAGAGTCCTTAAATATGGAAACACACCAAAACAAAATTGTATACAGACACTCACGTGTCTAGAATTATACACTATGGTCACTAGGTTTTACATTTTATTTACAGTATCTCAGTCTGAATGGAATGTCTTCTGTAATTGCTCTTTAAAGTAACATTGGTTTTGGTTATTTACCAAAACATATAAATACAGCAAAACATAACTGTGATGTGTATAAAGGTACACACTATGGAATATAAATTTAAAAGATAGATTTATTTTACCTTTGCAGAGTAGTAAAACCAGTATTAAGTCTGGTAAATACCAGAACTGTTGAGTACAGAATAAATTTCCACCACTACCACCACAGATCCAGCTCCACTGGAAACCACAGTGACGGAAGTACCAGACCAGATCAAGCACTGGCAGCCCCCAACCCTCTAACTAAAATGTTAAAACTTGCTTGAAAAAAGATTAAAAACAAACCAACCAAAACCTCTTCACCTAAACTGCCCAGCTCCTGATTTATAATCTACTGTTGCTGTTGCTACTGCTAGTATCGGAGTGCCTAACTGGCTAAGTTTGGTTATTCAAAAGTTGTACCTGCAGGTTTTTTTGTCTGTGTATTTGTTTGTATTTTTCAAGATAGTTCAAGTTCATCTGGAACATCTTTGAGATTAATGTCACCTTGCCTGTGGTTAGATTTCTTGCTGAATTTGTTCTCTTCCAATCATCCTGTCAGGACTTGGAGAAAAAAAAAAATGACCCACAAACCAAAAAAAACCTACACAACCCCAAAACTCCACAACCAAATAAAATCAAGAAAAAGGACTGAGCTCTGGTACAGTATTTTCTTACACTTGCAGCTTTACAAATTTAGCACCTGACTTAAGTGCTCCACTACAGGAGGAAAATTAGTAGAAGTCTGTCTTTCATCTACCTCAATTCCCTCCCAGGTAAGTTCCAATGCCACTGTTCATAAATCACTCTCACTTTAGCTTAATAGAGTTTGAAAACAAATATTTGCTGATAATTTGAGAAAGGTCACTTATATTGTTCAGCAGTGTTTGGCGTGAGCAAATCGAAGTCTGAATTACGTTTGCTGAGCAGGAAGCAACTTCAATCCACTCTCCTCCTTAGTGAGGATCTATCAAATTAATTCAAAAATTACAATGCATAACCTGATCAAATTTAATTTACATTTCCTCAAAGGTAAAGTAATAATATGACAGTGGTTGATTAATGAAATAGACCATGTTTTAACCTAGGAAATTCCTAACTGTCCTTAGTGCTAAAGATAAGCATATCCAACAGGAATCAATCAGGTAGGTAGGTTTCTCGAAATACAACTGCAATTACAATTATATAATATTCCTGCCACCATCACCACTGAACATATTTTAATAACCTCACCAAAATATTTCATCACAAACCCAATGGTTAGACCTATACGGTACACCTCACCTATCCCGCTCCTCAGCAGGGCTAACCAGCCCAAGACGTCTGTACTGCTTCCACTAGCTGAAGACAGCTCATTCACAACTAGCTCGTGTACCTCTGTCCAGCATTGTAGTGTGTCACATAAACACATCCTTAGAAAAAAAAAGGTAATTTAGCAAAAAAGATAGCACAGTTGCACACTCCACAGCATTCACCAATGGTAGTGTATGTCCAATGTGAGTACCCTAACACTTGTATCGCACACCAGCGTCCACACAATGGAATGTTCAACCATCTACAGCACACACATGAATACAAATCTATACTATAAAACCCCCAAAACACAACACCGAATAAAAAGAAATACCTGCATCCTGACAGAACTTCACGTTGTGCTGGCTTCAGAGAGTAAGTTCTTCCTCTTATTTACTTCAAGATAGAATAGATTTGCCCACAGCTATAGAAAGTTCATAGCTTCTTCATATATAACCGATCATTCTCCAGTAACCAGAAAACTTACGCTTATCTAATTCTATAGCACCATAAAAATACGGACCCACCTGTACATGCATGTGCACATGCCAGCGCCATATATATATATGTAATCTGCTTCACATTACCCCTACTTGGTTTTAATGACACAGAAACATTTTCCCCCAAAACCAAATGGCAGAAAATGCTTGGCTGCAGAACAATTACATTCTCCGTTCTATTTTGGAAAATTTAAGTAAGTTATATAATACATGATGACATATTACATACCAGGTCACTGTTTGTAAATAACCTCCCAACTATTTTGGAGATAAAAACTAAAACTCTTTGTCCACTGGGATCAGATTTATATGACATATTGTATGCCCATTTAATAATTCCCAAGAACCCCTCTAAAAACAGCATATAATGAAACTGAACATATTTTTATAGCCCACCTATATTGTCTCTTCAAAAAACAAATTTACAGCATTAAGTTATAATGTTACACATGACAAGATATCACTGTTTTCAAAGCCCTTTAAAAGAATTATCTGACTTCAAGACATAGGAAAACAGGTATGTTACTCTTTCAGAGAAAGAGAAATGGACCTAAAAACACACAATGCTATAATGAGGGCTATATTTAGTGCTTGCTGAAAGCATCCTAACTGCTGTTTTCCTGTATACATAGCTGGCACTGAATTCTTTACTCTTTTCCTGAATTTTCCCTAACAGTGAATCCTTTATACTATGTAAACTAGAGCTATTTTTAGTGATTGTCAGATCTGAAGACTACACATATCCATAGTCATTACACCTTCTTCTTGCATGTAATCTCTCAATTAAAATAAATGTGTCCCCAAAGAACTCTGAAGAAGAGGCTAAATTAACAAACTGTTCAAGTGAACCAGAAGCAAGCCAATCCTTTATGAATACGGAGTCTGTAATTCGCCAAAATGCTCCATTTTGCTGTTCACAGTGAGGCTGAGGCTCAATAAAAATAAATACTGATGTAGGCAAGGCATTCCCATGGGGTTCATATATTGCAACTCACCAGTTGCTTTATATCAAAGAAACTGGGACACAGCTTGAAACTGGCGGGCTGCCTATTTGATAAAATGGAAAGCTATTGATGATAAGTATTTTCTCTTATTTTCATGCCCCCGGTGTCATAAACAGGCTAAGTACTTAGAAGTGGCTCCTAGCAGTCACATGCTCATAATGGTACCAGATACAACTTAGGTTCTGACTGATCAGAAAATGACACTTCATGGATTCTGCACAGTCACAGTTACGCCTTTGGATCACCCCAAACCAATAATCCCTAGCATCGGCTTTCCCAAAACCTCTAAGGATGATGCCATCAGCTTCTTACAAACATATCTGAATTTAATTCTTAGCTTAATTAAGATGCAGTCAGCAGTCCACACTTCAGCGATGACCTTTTAAGCAAAAATGCAGAATAATTCAGGTAGCTGCATTACTACTCTGCAATGCAAAAGGAATTTATAGAAAGTTGAATATACAGAATAAAATAGTTTGGAACGATGGTTATTTTGACTTTAATGGGGTCAGGAGAACAATGTTTATGAAAACCTTCTTTCAACCTAGAGGTGAGTAACCCATAAATGTATCAATCCTACAATTTATCAGCTCCTTCAAATATCTCAGAAACTGTTTAAAAGAGGCCGAGTGCTTCAAACATCTTTTCAACATCAGCCAATTTAAAAAACTTAAACATTAAATATGTAGCTAATAAAACGTTTAATTCATCAAACAGTAAGCCACTGTTAAAAAAAAAGGTATTTCTAAAGCCTGTACTACATTATCATCAGCTGATAGTGCTATAAAAGCACCTCAAGCCACAATTGCAAAATGTTTCACTGCCTTTGAAAAGCGTGTTTCAAAATGAATGCGCTGATGTTCTGAACTTTCATCCAAGAGGATCCAGAAATCCTCTATTATGTTAACCTTTTATAATTTGTCTTACTTTGTCCTTAGAAGGTCATCATGACTTCCACTTCTGCAGTAGAATCCAGCCTTTCATCAATGGAGTGTGAGGATCAAAGAGAAAATTAATGCGCATTGCCACTGGGTGGCTTTATTTCCCATAAACATCACAAATCCTAGGCTAGTTTATACTTACCTTTCGCAGAAGGAAACAAATACGCTCAATATTTCTCAGCCGCTCTCTCTGTCAAGAGAAAGTGGGAAAAAGGTAGGAGATTAGCTGTTGGTGTTATAAATCAAAGACAATATATTACAATTAGAATGGGTCAAGATCATAATTAACGGCTGCAGGAAAGCAACACACATCATGAATCTGAAACAATAGCATTCACTTCTTACCTACTGCTTGCAAGCCAAATGATTTGCCCATTTCAAAGTCCAAATAAGTCATTTTTCATCTGTTACTGGGTGTTTTAACAAGTACACAGAGTCAAGTCTGTGTTAGCTTTGAGCCAGAGGTTGCAACTTCTTTTTAGTCAGCATTTGTGGCTCTGCCCAATGGTGCCAATCTATATCACAAAGACTTGGTCTCACATTTTCAGGTGCCCAGCCTCTGGCGTCAAGATCATTCTGAATGGGAAAAAACAACTACGAAGTTTGTATGACAGCCCTTCCTCTATCACCAAGAGGGTGCCTGAGCAACATGTGATATTAGGATGTAACCCATTAGTGAAGAATATCTAAAATGGCCTAAAAATGCCACTTTAAACAGCAGATGCATTCATAAATACTGAAAGTGACTGTAATTAAACAGCGTGACTCAAAAGATTCTCTAATCATGATTCACAGGAAGATGACAAGTCAAAGACAGGTTTCCTTTTAAATGGTTCATAACGAGAAATTCACTAGTAAAATCAGATTTCACTCTGCATAACCCTATCACTGGAGTTACTGTGAAAGATTCTACTGTTGGTTGCACTGCAGAAGGCAGAGTGGTTTTGTTGTCCTTAGAACACTATCTGGTAATATTTTCATTTAGACATGGGAAAAAAATATTCTGAACTATGACCTTTTTTAAACAGGTAATGTAATATACTGAGAAGCCAACTCTCCCTAAGCTTTTTGCTTTTCAAATGTTTTAGATTTGCTCCAAGTTTGAGTTTTATTTCTATTCTCCAGAGAAATGTCCCTTTTCCTTTCCTGTCACCATGTTTAGGCCATTTCTAAAAAGAAAATATAATTTGGAAAGACAATGAGACAGTGGCAGCTTGATAGGCACCAGACAAATATTGTGCCTCTCTCTGATGTTTGTGATCTAAAAGAGATTCAGAAATTTTAGACTCACAATTGAAAACATGGGAATGGACATATAAGGATGAGCTTGTGAAGCTGCAGAAAGCTTTCTTGCCTCTGGTAGGAGGTAAATGGAGAGGGAAAGATAACCCTCTCAATTCCCTTTAGAGAACAGGTGCCTAACTGCAGCTCGCCTTGCAGAAGTAGGAAGTCTATATTTGAGATGTAGGTAATAGAGTGTGAATGAGGAAATTTGAATTGAGTTCTCCATACTGCCATTGGTTTTGCCTCTGATCTCTCCTTAATTCAGCCCTCTCTTGTCAAAAAGGCTCTACACTCTGTCGTGAAAACATTGTGGAAGATAATGACATAATAATGACTACACATCAGACAACCTTATAGCGCAATAAAGAAAACTACCCCACCAAATAAACGGAATATGAGCACAAACAACTATGTATAGGGAAAAAGCAAATCACATCTGATCAAAGATACAAGAACTACCTGCTAAAAATATTCCTTTTATGTCATTATAAAAGGCATCAACATTACTGTGCAGAAGAAAGCCATCAGATTACTGATTGAATTATCACAGGAAGTTTCATAGAGGAAAGTCAAATATGTCAACTGATCACAGAATACAGTGCTGTGTTTTACTGGAAGCTCCATGATTAACTTTTTGATTACACCACTAACATGACTGAAACAGGGACTTACTAAAATTTTTTTATCCTGGAGACCAATTCCATCACCATTTTAAAACAAGAGGAAATTACCTCCATGGAGCATCTTACAAGTTTTAGGAAGAGAACCAGTTACTGGAATTTGGTACATACAAATACACATTCCTTGTGTGCAATTCTCAAGATGGCAAATAAAACCAGATAAAGTGAATTCAAAATCAGATTTCTTCCAGTAAATTCAAAACCAGATTACTTTCATTGAAGTCCTCTATAGGATTTCTTCATGTAATTTCTTTCTTCTGTTCTTTGCTTATGTTAGAGAACAGTAAACAAGACTTCTTATTCCAAGATTCACTTAAAGATTATGCTTAACATCATCAGTGGTCTAAGTACCACCACAAATCCTCTGCTGAGTTATGAAACAAGGTTAAATGGCACAGTACTAGCTAATGAATCTGGTTACCATGTGTAGGCAATTCAGTAACTTGATACTCTGTAGAGATCAAATTCAGCACCTGTCATAATCATTGTAATTCCCAGTGAGATGATGGCGAGCCAGGTTCTGCTTTCAGTCCTGGTGGTACAAACCTGATGCATGTTTAACTGTAGTCAGGTAAATCACCCTAAATCACATCTGCAATTAACAGAGGAATTTTCACATGCTTAAATCTGGGTTGCATTTTGGTTTATTAGGTAAAACCGAGTTTACAGTCCCAGAGTGATATTAAACCTTATCCATAGCAGATGCAACAGAATGTGTTATTTGCATTTAAAACACAGGAGAATTTAGAGCCCTGTCATGGGACAGAGAGGTCTAGGAATGTACCTCTTATCAAATCCCTGCAAGCTTTTGGCTCATTGATACAGACAGTACGGGAGAAGGTGGTCATCCCATGCTTGAGCACAGAGAAAGCAAATTATTTCAAAAAGGAAAACTTGTGCCACAGAATAAAAAGGCAAAAAGAAAGCATTAGCATCACATTAACTGTCCTTCAGTTTTTGAACTTCCGAATAATTTTCCTACCTCCTCCAACAAAAAGGAAAGCTATAGCCATAAAGAGTCACCATCTGGCTTCCTAAGACTGGCCCAATAAATCAATTTTCCAAACTACAGTTGACTTTGCAACAGACACCATATTCGTTTCCACACTCATACTTTCACTGGCAGTCAATATATTTCCCTTTCTTTAGTAATTGTTGCTTAGCAAGCCACTGTGATACTCACTGCGTGGACTGGGTTGCACTGATCTATTGGGCTTTTGAAGTCTGTCCGAAGTTCATCAAAGGCAATTATCTGAAAAACAATTTTTTCAAATATTGTAGTGAATGCTCAATTCAAACATTTATTTTTCCTTTAGGGACTAGTTAGATGCATCATCTCCCTTCCTCCCTTTCCTGTATGAGAAAATACAGGAAACTAGGTTCCCTGGCATGCTCCTTTGAGAATTAACTAGTTAAAACAAAACATGGGATACTCCTACCTATGACACCTAGAATCCATTAATCTGCCACTCTGTAAAATCATATCTATAGCCTTTTCAGCATCATTGCTTTCCAAATTTCTTCCCTCATATCAGGTAGAAATCTTTTCTCATACTTCTAAATGACATAAAACTACTTCACAAACAAATACTTCTCCAGACCTGATGGAAAAAGTCATTAGCTACCTAAAACACAGAGATGCATCAGATGTGTATATATTAAACCTGAAATAGCATAACAGCCCTTTGTATTAGTTGCTAAACCTTCAGATATTAATTCTGAATTAGTATCAGCCCAATTATTATTAAGGCACTATTCATTATCAAGCAAACTCCTAAAAAGGTGAACCACTCTAGAGCAAAATATGTCCTTCCTAAATTCCAGCAGGTTTTAGAACTTCACTTCAGACCTCATTAATAGAGAGATGTCTTTTGCTCACATCCTTTAGTTTTGTCCATTAACGGATGGAATGAGACACACTGGTAAACACCGCCTGCTTTTAAAGTACAGCAGATAAAAGTGCCCATAAAAATAATGTTTGATAATGTTGTCTTGGAAAGAAAACAGCTGTAACAACCCTTAGCATATTTCATTCAAAGGACTCAAAGCATGTTCTTTATTTTATGTTTGTATTCCAGTAATACCCTTTCTTCTGCTTGCTTCACCCAAGGAATGAAAGATCACTATGACAGGCACCACAAACAGATGTTAAAACAATGATTCCTTTTTAGACAATTTACAAGCCAGGAAAGTATTCGTTCTCAATAAAAAGATGATGGAAGCACACGGTAGCTGACAGCTAATTAGCATAGGAGTGCAACAAGCATTCTATGACACATTACAGCATGCTTGCTGCCTAGCTGTTCAAAAAAATAACCAACTACATGTCAACACAGACCTGCTGTATAGATAAAACACATTCTTTTTACAGATATGGAATGCAGAAGCAGAAATCCTGAAAATGGCCTATCCATGATTCATATAATAATCTGGTGAGAGGCTTCAGAATAAAACCTAGAGCTACAATCCACAAATCTAAGCACTACTCCGCATCCCACTCTAATGCTGCATTCATCACACTGAAGCATATTTAAAATCAAAACTGTGGCATTTTACAGGAGCACTCTACAGAATTCAATTTATTCAACTATGACAAGTAAAAGTGCCAGAATAAACCACAAAGGGAACTACAAAATGTGATAAGTGAAGCATTTCTCCTCATGGATGAAGTATCTGTACAAGTTAGGTATTAAATCTGCAATGCATGTTTACACCAAGGTAAAAGAGCAAGCAGCAGAAACTGAGAGAGGGTTGGAATACAATTATGAAGAAGAAGGCTCGTGACACCTCTATATTTAATACTTCTTGAACAGATTTTCATGTTCTCAAGCTGGACCAACTGTTAAGAGGATAACAACCATGCGAGTCTGATGCACACACTTCTGTTTGTAATTAGGTACCAACATCAGCACTGACAGCATTGACAGAAAGGGGAAAGGACAGCCCTGTAACAGGTTAAGAAAGCTGCCTCAGTTCATAGGTGTGCCACCAATTTACTTCGGCATCCTGTGCATTTCCCTTAAATTCTCTTTGCCTCACTGTACTGGTACTCACAGATATAACTAAGATAGAAAACTTATGAGCTTAGAGTGACAACTGTTTTTAATAATGTACAGTAGTAACAGCTTTTTTCTTGTTGTAAATATAGAGAAGAGCTGAAATTTCTTCGGAGGAGGAAAAAAAGAAAAAAAAATAAGAGTGAATGTGCTGTGCTCTTCCTTTTGGTAGTCAGTAACAGCAACCAGGAGTTTGCGATAGTAAAGAAATGACAGCCAATACAAGATCCAGCTCACACTGTGAGGAAAGACTGGTCTGAGAAAACAATATGGGGAATCCAAATACTGGAATCATAGGAAGGACCCCCCTCAAGAAGTCCAGGAAAGCCTCTAAAGATTCACTGAACACAGAGATAGCATGATAACCCTGAAGCATGTTTAGATGAAGAACAAGGTTGCTCTGAATGACAGAACCATTAAGGCAGGGCTCTGTTGAGCTAGCTTTAACTAATGCAGCTAAGTCTTGAAGAAATCCTAAACGACAGTTTGGAAAAGAGATTAGCCTCAAATATACTACACATTTAGATTTCCTCATTTTTTGCTTTCTCTTTTTTTTTTTCCTTTACCACCATTCCCAACTGTAGTCAAAATCTACTCTTTATTTGCTAGCACACAATTTATTTACACTATACTTGCTTTATATCTAGATTTATAAGTGCACTGAAACAAATCTGACAGTATTAAGCACGTTGTTTTCATGGAACCAGTAAGTGTATATACAATAGTCTCACAGACAAACCTTCTGGGATGCCTGCAAATTATGACAATATTAAGAGACATTCCTGCTACACCTGCAAGAAACAGATTGAGGTCTGGTATCAAGCCCACAGGATTAGAAGAAAGTTTCTTCATTAAAAGTTTCAGTGTCTCTCTGGAAGGAGGCTGACAGAAATCAATCCTCCTCAATTCTTAATATGTTCTTTTACAAAAGGTCCATAACAGTTTATATTTTGTAAAATCTCCAGGAATAGAAATCCAGTGATGACATGAAGATATCAATTTTAATTTATTAAAAAGCACATTCCTATTTCTCAGACCCAGTGAAAAGCTTGAAAGCATAACATTAGGCAGGCCCACAATTAGAAAGAATCTAAAGAAACTCCAAAAGTTTTTTTGGAGGTATGGGGATTTTGCGTGTGAAGGGTTTTTTTAATCTCATAATGCTGTCTGTCCTAATTCTAAAACTGCAACTAAGAAAAAGAGAGAAAGAGAGCTGTAGCTTTTAAGATTGGCACTTGCTCACAACATACTATGTAACTGTGCAACAAATTATATTGTATTGCTGAAAACCAGGCTGGGTTGTGCTTCAGCATGGTTTACATAATTAATTTGGAAACATCTTCCTCTTTCAATTATAACTAGCCCTCTGTAACATTTAATACCCTAGGGCATTGTATGGCCAGAGTTGCCATTTTTCCCTACAAAAATCAAATAACTAACTACTTGCCTCCATTAAGTATTTCACAATGCTTTCACAGGAGGTGCAGTGTTTTGGCCAAATTCTAGAGAAACAACCTTGCACTTGTTTACATTTCAGATGGATGCAGTACAGCTACCTGCTTCCCACACACCAGGCAATCAGAGCTGCTGAATGCTCTGGGACAGCATCTGGGTGTGCTCAAGGTCCGTTTCACCTCTGAAATTGCCAAACTTGTCAGCATCTTGACAGAGTAGTTCATTTGGAGGCAAACAATGTAATAGATCCCAGTCAGGACTCTTCACCATATGAACTGCCATCATTTCACCTTTAAATTAATGTATTTTATAAACCATTCGATATCTTTTAGTTACCCAATCTAATTTGATCCAGAGCAGCAATTAAGACTACAAAGCATACATAGAAATGGACATCAGCAACCCCATCTCTCCAAAGGCCACTCAATAAACAGGCTTCCAAAGAAAAATTACTAGCCTCTAGTCACAAACCTAAACAGATAGCTAAGTAGATAGCTTTTTGGAAACATGTGCCAGGGACTGATCTTACATAGAGGAGAAATTTATTTCTATTAGTAAACATTAATGTTGCACGCAGCTTCATAGAAAGAGAATGAAGACTGTTTGGTATTTATTTAGCAACTCCAAGAAAAAAAATAAAATCAACAAAAGTTATCTATTTGCAAAGCTGTATCAGGAAAAAAAGGTATCATGTTTACCAATATTTTTTATCATTACTGCAGAAAGAGGCCAGGGATTGAATGGGCAATGGATATTAAACCACCTTCTGATGGGGAATTTTCCCTGTGATTCCACATTGCAGAACACTGCAGGAAGTTTGTTCTGTCATTGCCCTAGCCGTATTTTTTCTGTTGACAGAAGTGTACTTGTGGGTGTTAATCACCTAATAAAACTAAAGGTTTATAAAAATACTGGTTGCATTCTCTGGTAATTCACACCATCTGTAAGTCTCAAAACTCAAAGTGTAAGTCAGCAAAGAGTTTGCCCCAGTTTAAACATGTACTGAACAGACGAAATTGTGATGACAATGTATGTTTCAGTACAGCTACCACTGCAATGATACTTAGAAAATTTTTCATTACCTGCACACTTTGTGCTTATCTCTCTAGACAATAACAGCTTTGAATAATGAAGTATTCACATAAGTTTGAACCCAAATTTTAGTTTTTGCCATGCTTATGTACCCATCAAACTGAAATTTTCACCTATTAACAGTAGGAATGAATTATCATCTCTCATTTCTAGAGAAGATGCTTTTTTATCACTGAGCTCTTACAGAAATATATTTCAATTGAGAATGTGATGTTTTAGGGTGGCAGTGGAGTTGGCGTGGGTGTGAATTCAGTGACAGTAAAGTAGTTGGATATATTGCTTATTGGCATCTCGGAAAAGTTAAGATAAAACAGAACTTGATGACAACCACAGAACAGAACAGTAACACTTAACATATGTTTTCTTGCCACCATCCTGTCAATGCACCACAATCCCATCCTGAAGAAACTATCTTTAATGGTTCATTTAAACAATTTGTCTACCCCTCCACTCTCATACACAGCCTTCACAGCACCCACACCAGCAGTTCGTAGGCTATCTGCATGTCAGTACACGCACAGAAGACAGACAGGTTTAAGAGCATGGCTCCTTGGCTTCATGGCTGCATGTCAGCTGCTGTACAGACGTATTTACTGTGTTTGGAAATAGCGCTGAACACATATCATATTTGAACCATGTTGATGCAAGCTGGATGAGTTACTTTGTTGGCTTTTGTTGAGCAGAAGCAGCAACTGACAAAACATGTGACAGAGAGTCAAGTAAGAACACAAGATGACCTGAAAGGGAAGCTAAGTCTCTGTCTTGAGGTGACGGAGTAAGGGAAGCCCATAGTGAGATGCAGAGAACGGTGACATTGTCAAAGTGACAGACTGAGAGAATAATTTTTGCTACCCAATTCTCGTAATGCTACGAAAACAGTCCCAACAAGAAATCTAGCTATGTGGCTGGTGAACTTTTGTTCAAGATGCTTGTTCCTCTTCCCTCTTTCTCTTCTGGTTGAGCCAATCTGGTTCATGCTACCAAATATGAAAGTTTATTCAAAACTGCATGAATGGGTGGGCAACCTGCCTCATAAACCAGAGAATTTTATCCTTATAATAATATTTTAGTCCTTGACTACATCCTTTTGTTAAACACCTATTAAAAAAAAAGAAAAAAGTTTCACATCTCTTTCATCAAATGTTTTCATCATACCTGTCCATGCAACTTGGCAGTTTCCCAGACCACAGTATCTGAAATGCTGGTTCTGATGAGAATCTTAACACTACAGCCAAATAAAGTGCAGAGAGGAAAGTGAGATTAAATATATTCCTTTCTTCTCTTATCTCTCCCCAATGTATTTACTTTTCTGAATATTACACTTATTAATTCATCACATATTAATAGAAGTAAACAATAACAACTAACAATGCCTTGCAGTTATAAATCTTCCTTCAAGGTAACAAAGGCCTTAAATGCAAGGAAAATATAATTTCAATCTTTTATACAAGGGGGAAAACAAAGCTCACAGAAATTAAATTATTTACAGAATCAATGGCAGAACTACCAAAGCCTCTGGATTGCTGCACCACACAAAATATTAGTGAAAAAAAATACTGTCAGTATACTAAAAGCACATGAGAAGTGAAACTATGCATTTCTGTCCAATTATTGTACCGCTGTTCATCTCCAAAGCAGAGCATTTGTTTAAGCAGTGCCTTTTTGGATTAAGATTGCAAATGGTTTTAAACCACTCAAGGGCAGAAAATTGCTCTATTTGTCAGATTTCACACTAACAATTGTATGGCATTTTCTTGCTCAACTTGCATTTCACATGCTGCCACTATTAACAACTCTCCACACAAAAATCCAGACACATTGCTAATGCAAACAGATTTCTTGTGGCTCCATCCAGGGCTGTTCATACACCTGAGCACCTAGTCTTCACTTTTTTATAGAAGTTCTTTTGTCTGTAAAAGGATGTTACATTTAGGCCAACAAAATTTAAAATTTTTAGGTTCTAACTAGAAGCTTAAGCTAACTTAACAGTCATGAAAATCTTATTTTAATTTCTCAAGTATTCAAGCCAGATCCTAAGTATTTTAATAGAAACATAGAATGGCTCAGGGTTCAAAGGGACCTTAAAGATCATTTAGCTCCAACCCCCCTGCCATGGCCAGGGACATCTTACATGAGACCAGGTTGCTCTAAGCCCTCTCCAGCCTGGCCTTGAACACCTCCAGGGATGGGGCATCCACAGCTGCTCTGGGCAACCTGTTACAGCACCCCACCACCCTCACAGTAGAGAATTTCTCCCTAATCGCTGATCTAAATCTACTCTCTTTCAGTTTAAAGCCACTCCCCCTTGTCCTATCGATACAGACCCTCATCAGAAGTCCCTCTCCAGCTTTCTTGTAGGGACCCTTTAGGTCCTGGAAGGCCGCTATAAGGTCTCCAAGGACCCTTCTCTTCTCCAGGCTGAAGAATCCCAGCTCTCTCAGGCTGTCTTCATAGGAGAGGCACTCCTGCCCTCTGATCATCTTCATGGCCCTCCTTCAGGTTCTTCCAATAGAAACTCCAACATGCAAAATTAAAAATCCATAATCTCCATTCTGCAAACATGATTCAAAAGGTTTTCTATCTACCTATGGAAATGCAGAGGCATAATTATACTATACTCTAGTTAAATATTGATGCAAATCCATAGAGGAAGGCTCCCTTGCTGAGAGCAGGCATGCACAAACATACCAGTCTGCATTGGTATAGTTACATCACTGTATTCCCTTGCATAAATAAAAACTATAGGGAAAAAAAACCAAAAACCAACCCACAACCAAAACCTATACACAGACAAAGCAGTATTATTGCTTCAGCTATGCCAAAACAGATATTCAAGCCTCTAGAAAGGTACAGGAGAACCCACTAAGAATAATTATTGGCAGTCACCTGAAACAGTTCACCTATTAGTACAAGAATTAAAAACTCCGCCCACACTGTAAAGATGACAGAAATTTATCATCAGGAACACAACCATACTGTACAGAGCTTTGAGTGCTTTGAATATAAAGTTAGTATCTCCATGAGTTACTCGTTATTACTGCAACATTGTAGACAACAATTTGAAAAAGCAACCTGATTTCTGAATGTAAATAATTCACTTGTTGCTATTAGTTTTGACAAAACCACTAAAAAAACCTCAGCAGCTGCAAAATGCTGTGGCAAACACAATGCTCCCAGAAGGATGATTTGACAAGCATCTATTGACAGATTTCTACAACTGCTATGAAACAGGCTTTTAAAAATAATTTCATCCAACTGCAAGGAGAAACAGTTTTACTGGCTAACAACAGGATTCTGGACACAGATTTCACTTGCTCACCACAGACACTGCAGTGTGTTCCCCAGTTTTCCTGAAACGGAGAGATGTCAACCCCCTCCTTCAGGAAGGAGGCAAATGTTCCGCCTATTCCCTAAATACAGAGTTCAGAGATTACCTCTGCTTGTACTACAACTTTATACCCACTCACTGTCTTCCAGCCTAGACCAGCTGAGCTGTAGCCAGGCAAAAATCAGCTGTGCACATGTAAACTATAGTTCATTAGGAGAAAGAAGACAAGCAAGCAAGCTGTGCAGGAGGGACGATGCTAATACAGCTGCACAGAGCCTGTTTCTAAATAGGCTAATAATTTTGCTCCCTGCAGCTAGAACACATTTCAAAACAGACCTCAAGCGGAGGAGGAATTTTTAAGGTAAGTCCAGACTGCCATGCTTCCCTCCCTCCCCACAGGATTTCATCATTTTGTTGTCTTTTTTTTTTTTTTTATTTTAAGCCTTACATTACTGCATTCAGTACAGGGAAACAGTTCAGAAAGTAGAAGTATTCTGTGAAACAAACACACTCTTCAACTTTTCTTTTTAAAAGGTACACAAACTGTTGCTACCAATATTAAGAAAACCCCCCACATTTTCAAGTAGAAACAAAACTGATTAATACACCACATTGTTCTTAACAGAAAAAAGTGTGCATGTACATGGAGATGCATAACAAGTTTAATTACATTCACTGTGGTAGAAAATTCTTCTGCCTCAGTTGACTTAAAAAATCATGTCTTCGATCTCTCACAAGAGAATCTGGACCATCAGGCTACTCATTTTTTTGAAACATAGGTAACAGTGTCAGTTCTTGGTATCATGCTACCATGCATAAATATACATTTCCCTGAAGGGATTACAGCAGCAAGAGACCCACTGTTGTAAGAATTTTATACAATGAGAGACCACATTCCATTTAGCAGGATACCGGTGTCTAGAGGCTCTGAGTCAGTGGTGAAGGCAGTATCTGGGTCTGAACCAAAGGCAGCAGATACGAAGTGGGCACTCCCAAGCGGTTACGCGCATGCTCTTCTCCTTCTACCAATAAAATCTTACAGATTATTTGACAATGTTTTCCACCAGCCCGAAAGGCTCTGAATCTATGCAGTTTTGTAGGCTACAGGAAACACAGGTTGAATCTCTGCAGCACTAGGGAACTGAGTATAAGTCTCCCACACTCCTTGCAGTTTTGACACAAGCATGCCACCAGTATTCTGCCCTGCATATGGTCTCCTTCTCCTCCTACATGCAATGGAGTATTTTATGTGGATTCTTTCTAGAACAAGCAGGTTTTCCCATTCAGATAACGAGATCAAAACCTTTTAAACATTTCACTATCTAACCACTTCTGATTTCTTCAGTTCAGCACCAAAACTGCAAGATCAATTACTCACAGAACACTGGTGACAACAAATTGATATGTCACATCAGGAATGCTGTCACTTGTTAGCTAGGTACTGACTTGATCTGATAGTCAGGACTGTCTCGAAAAGCAAACAAACTGTTACAGCACGGATTCCCACTTACAGCCACACATTCAGCAAGCTAAGAAAGGGCAACCTAGGCAAAGGTCTTACAGACTCTTGCACCAGCTTTTTCTTCTGTCCTGAAAAGGATGCAAACAAAGACCACATCTGCAGATAAACTGAACAAGCAGATGTATGAAATTAGGCCAAAGCTTCACCTCTAGTCTTGATCTCTTCAATGGCCAAGAGCAAATTATGGGAGCTTGAATCTAAGCTTTACATCTGAGGTGTTGACCTCAGATTTGTGCCTCTGATTCAGGTAATGGCTAGTGCAGATGAACTGGTTTGCAGACCTCTCAACCAACCAGGGTGAGTTAAAAAGATCACCAGCACTATTTTCTACCCAAACCCAGGAGAGGCTGGGGAGCTCTGCTTTCAGCAGAAGAAAGAGCACTGTTTTGGCCTTGCTTCTCTTTATACTAAACTCCATACCAATTAAGAAAGCACAATAAGAAATGAGACCCCTAGGATGTACATCTTCTACTTGTATAGGCCAAATTCTTTTTTTACTACCCAGCTTTTTCCACACTGAGCTGGGTACACGCTAGACATGAGCTGGTGAAAGACCTAACACAAAAGACTGGCCAGATGATGAAGGTAGGAGGAAAAGTCTTAGTCTGGTCACATTGGACCAATAGCCTGCTATTTTCTGTCCCTATTATTCCTCAAAATTACAAATAATTTCTAATTTACCCCACCTTAAATGCAACGTGCTCCCATGCAACATTTCTACTTGTCTTTTTCTTCTCATCAAAACTACAGTATGGGAGATAGGTGAGCAGAAAGACACAGATACACTGAAGCCACAAAGCTCCATCTTCACAAATTATTCTCAAAACTAACTGAAGCACTGTTTCTATTAGTTAACAGCACAAAACTGATAATTCCAAAGCTAGGAATAAACAGGATATTTCTGCAGAATAAATTCATGGAAAGGGTAGTAAACAGATGGGATAATGTACTGGAATAGATAAAACTAGAAAAAAAATACTTGCTCCAAAGAAGGAGGTGAGAGAATGAGATCAACAGAGAAGATTATTTTTCAGTAACAGTAAGGTAAGTCATGGATGAGAGATTTGCTAATTGGCTAGTGCTGTCTCTAGTTTCCAGTCTTAACACCACACCACAATTTATTCTAATTGTGAGCTTTCAAAGATTCCTACGTATTGTTACAAGTTATTATTTTGACATTTTTAGTTTCCGTTACACTGATACATGCCTGGGAGCAGTATTACCTCCCCATACCCCCACACGCTCTTTACATTGAGTTCTCTTCCATTTCCTCACAGGTTTCATGTTGCTGCTGCTAATTCTTATCCCCCCCTCCTGCATTCTCTATTCCTACTAGCAGTGATGTATACACAGTCACCAAAATCCAGGAAACACATAAGGGCATCTGGGTTCTGTCACTAAAAAAATCTGTTCAAGCATGTCACATATTACACCATACCCACACAGAAGACTCATTACACAAGCTGTCTAAAAACGTCCACCACCTGAATTCAACCATACCTTCTAGAATCAAGCAGCCTTCTCAAATAATTGTCTTCCAAATAAGAATTCTGTGCTCTAAATCTTCTCTCTTGTTAGTCCCTTGTATTTTCTTCCTCTCATTTGCTCTTTCCTTCGTATCTTTCTCCCCGAACTCCTCTTTCCCACAGTCCCATTTTCCCCCTTCCCACGCTGTTTTTACCCCCCACTATCCACTCAACAGTGGGGCCCTATCAACACAGTCTCAGAAAGGAGCCTGCTGTGGGTTGGCAGGCAGAAATGCTGCCAGATCTGTGCTTCCTGCCTCCCAGGGCCACAGCAGGACCCCACTAGACCAGCAAGAGGCAGAACAAGGAAACAGGAACTCTTCTGTTGCAGGCGGCATCAGGCAGGGATGATGAGATTTGAGACCTTCCCAGGTTATCTTTCTTTCCCAAAAGGAGGCCAGGCAGAACTTGGAGGAAATAACTCCAAGGCAAAGACACACACACATGAAAAGACCACCAGCCACAGAGCTGTGGTTGCAGAGATAAGGGAAGGTGAAGGAATACAACAGTAATGCAGCTGTGGTTGCAGAAATAGGGCAAGGGGAAGGAATACAGCAACCAGTAAAAATGGTCAAACGTTGAGAGTAAAGTAAGAGCAGCCCAAAAAGCATCCTCATCTGTTCAATTATGTTCTTATGAAACTCCTTAGTCTAATTACAGGAGCATGATTAAGGCTAAGGATTTCAGCACAGCTCCAAACAGGCCTGCCATTTAAATGATCAGCAAATCAATTTTCTAAAGGATCTGCTAATAGTGTTTATATAATACTGAGAGAAGAAAAACTGAAGTACACACAATCAAATTGATCTCAGTGAAGCTTTCATTATGCTTGCTTATCAATGTCCACTCTGTGAATGTACAAGGCAGTTTATACTTAATGGTGATACAATCTGAACTATTTAGCCAGAACTCATAACACAATAAAATAATAATGCAACAGAAGATTGACTAAACAATCAAACACTTCAAACACTGAGTTATGGCATGAAGATGGCTGGCATTTAAAAGCGTTCAAAAATCTAATGTCATTCTATTAAAAAAAAATGGCACTGGTATCAACAATGCCTGGCGCTTGCACAGTATTTGTTATCAGAGAATTGCAAAGACTATAACTTTCTAATTCTCACAATTTTACTGTAGATCGCCTTAATTTTTTAACCTTTGGTTCATCCAGTGATGTGCTTAGCTTACACACTTCCAGCTGTGTTTAAAAAAAATAAAAATCCACCTGATAGTTATAATATGACATGACCTGCAAAAGCACAGAAATACAAAAGGACCCAAAACCAACCCAAAGGTTTTTCACGACCTAACATGTTGGTAAGGAGTAGCAAGCAGTGTACTATGGGACAACTCAACATAGGCACTATTTCTTCATCTCCCTTACCTTCTGCTTCATGTGCTCACATTATCAAAACTGGAGCTGCAAGTTCAGCACTCCTGCAGTATCTTGCTGAGAAAACCTACTTCCATTGTAAATGTTTTGTCATTTTTCAGTGCCTTCTAATGCAACTTCTTACAATGACATTCCTAAAATAAATCCTTGCTTTATATAGTAATATTTTTTCAATGAGAAGTGGAAAAAAGTATAAAGACTCTTGTCCTGCCTTCACAAAGTGCATTCATGTTCCTCTGAATTTTTCTGGGCACACAATGAAACACTAAGCAAGAGGAAGATGCTGTGTCTCGGCAGAGAAGTTTTGTACTCAAACTGGGAGGACAGGATGGGCAGACTACAAGGTGAAAAACTGGCTGTACCATCAGACTAAAAGGGTAATGGTCACTGGTTTCAAGTCTGATTGATGCCCAGTTAAGAGTGGAGTTCCTCAGGTATCAATACTGGAACAAGCCTTATTTGGTATCGCCATCAATGAGTTGGAAGATGTGACAGATGGGGCAAGTTTGCAGATAACACCAGATTGGGGAGATCAGCTGACATACTAGAGGGTACGGCTGCCATTAGAAGCAGATTTGAAAAGCTGGAGGAACTGGCCAGCAACATCCTCATGATGGTCAACCAAGACAAGGGCAAAGTCCTGCACCTGGGATAGACTATCCACATTCAACACTACAGCCCAGGAGCAACCCAGCAGAACAGAACCTGGCCACTCCAGTGAGCAAAAGAAGTTTGGAGCACATAATATACAAAGAGAGACTGAAGGAAGCAGGTTTGGCTGTGGCGGGATCTAATCACAGAATGGTTCAGGGTTCAAAGGGACCTTAAAGATCATTTAGCTCCAACCCCCCTGCCATGGCCAGGGACATCTTACATGAGACCAGGTTGCTCTAAGCCCTCTCCAGCCTGGCCTTGAACACCCCCAGGGATGGGGCATCCACAGCTGCTCTGGGCAACCTGTTACAGCACCCCACCACCCTCACAGTAAAAAATTTCTCCCTAATCGCTGATCTAAATCTACTCTCTTTCAGTTTAAAGCCACTCCCCCTTGTCCTATTGCTACAGACCCTCATTAAAAGTCCCTCTCCAGCTTTCTTGTAGGGACCCTTTAGGTCCTGGAAGGCCGCTATAAGGTCTCCAAGGACCCTTCTCTTCTCCAGGCTGAAGAATCCCAGCTCCCTCAGCCTGTCTTCATAGGAGAGGTGCTCCAGCCCTCACGGCCTTCCTCCAGACTCACTCCAACATGGCCATGTCCTTCTTATATTGGGGGCCCCAAGATCTGAACACAGTACTCCAGGTGAGGTCTTACAAGAGCAGAGTGGAGGGGGAGAACCACCTCCCTTGGCCCGCTGGGCACACTGCTTTTCATAGAACCATTTAGGTTAGAAAAGACCTTTAAGATCACCAGGTCCAACCACTAGCCCAGGACTGCCAAGTACACCACAAAACCATGTCCCTAAGCACCATCACATGTTTTTTAAACACTTCCAAGGATGTTGATTCCACCAGCTCCCTGGGCAGTGTGTTCCAATGCTTGACCACCCTTTCAGTGAAGAAATTTTTCCTAATATCCGATCAAAACCTCCCCTGGCACAACTTCAGGCTGTTTCCTCTTGTCCTATTGCTTGTAATCTGGGAGAACAGACCTAACCCCCACCTGTCTATAACCTCCTTTCAGGTAGTTGTAGAGATCTATAAGGTCCCACCTGAATCTCCTCTTCTCCAGACTAAACAAACCCAGTTCCCTCAGGCACTCCTCATAAGACTTGCTCTCTAAATCCTTCACCAGCTTTGTCGCCTTCCTTTGGATGCACTGCAGCTCCTCAATATCTTTTGATGCAGCCCAGGATACAGTTGGCTTTCTGGGATGCAAGCACACACTGCTGGGTCATGTTGAGCTTCTCATCCATCAGCACCCCCAAGTCCTCCTCGGGGTGCTCTCAATCCATTCTCTGTCCAGCCTGTATTCATGCTTGGGATTGCCCCAACCAGTGTTGGAAGACCTTGCACTTGGCCTTGTTGAACTCCACAGGGTTCACACAGGCCCACCTCTCAAGCCTGTCAAGGTCCCTCTGGATGGCATCCCTTCCCTTCAGCCTGTCAACCTCACCGCACAGCTTGGCGTCATTGGCAAAATTGCTGAGGGTGTACTCAATCTCACTGTCCGTGCTGCCAACAAAGATGTTAAACAGCACCAATACTGACTCCTGAGGAATGCCACTCATCACTGGTTCCAACCTGGACACCAAGCTGCTGACCACACCACTGAGTGTGACCATCCAAGTCCAACCATCAACTCCATGTCTCCCCAATTTAAAGACAAGGTTGTCTTGCAGGACAGTGTCAAATGCTTTGCGCAAGTCCAGGAAGATGACATCAGTTGCTCTTTCCTTATCCACCAATGCTGTAAGTCTGCTGTAGAAGGCCACCAAAATTGTCAAGCACAATTTGTCCTTAGTGAAGTGGTGGCTGTCACCAGTAACCTCCTAATTTTTCACATGCCTTAGCATAGTTTCCAGGAGGATCTGCTCCATGATCTTGCATTCGGTTCCCTGGGGGAGGTTAGACAGAAGTCAGCATAAAGCTTTTCTCTGGGGCACGCACCAAGAAGACAAGAGACAAAAGTCAGAAGTTGCACTCACAGAAACTCCAGCTGCGTGTAAGAAAACAACGTTCACAGTGAGAGAAGTAAAGCACTGGAACAGGTTCCCAGAGAGGCTGTGGACTCTCCATCCATGAAGAGTTCATAAGTCACCCGGATAACAGCCTGAGCAGCCTGGCTCACTTGGAAGAAGAGATTTGACTAGATGATTTCCTAAGTCTCTTCCAACTGAAATTACTCCATGAACCTTTTATTATTCCTTTTAAAAGGAACTGGATATTTCTGAAGTTGTAATTATTACCAAGGAACATAGGAAATATTCTGTGAATAAAATTGTATTTTACTTTCTGCATATCATTATGGTCACAAATTGAGTTTTTAAATGGGAATTTCCAACTGTGAAACACTGGAAGTTGATCTAGTAAACCAAGCGGTATTTGACATTCTTCCACCCTTATCTCATCCGCTGACTGTCCTGTGGCTTTAAGTGACTATCTCTTTGCAGAGTGGAAATAATAATTCTTATTTTTTTCATATGGGAGAGAGGCTTTGTTTCTACAGAAAGTGGAAGCGTTTTCCAAACCACCAACCTCCTGAAAAGTCTCTCAATATTCCCAGCTTATGACTAAAGTGAGACCTAGTTTCACTGCCTGGTAGAGTCACCTCCAGCTGTCAGCAGCAACGCTGGTTATAGATCAACTGCACGTCAGAGGCACTGAGGAAAAGAAACAGGTCACAGAGAAGTCTAGTATCTACAAGGAGAAGATGCTTATTTTCTGCTAAGCTTCTTCCTCTTTCTGAAAAATATTTTGATATAAGGATATTTATGTTGGGGTGGGGGGAATTAACTAAGCCAGATGGCTGAGGGTTGAATTCAATATTTTAAGTGTGATTTAATGTAGTATGCTGTGGCTGAATAAACAAATACATGTAACAAGCTATAACCTCATACCTCAGACTCAGTCTAAGAGTTGTACTCAGAGTCTAATAAAATAAGACAGCTATATTGCCTTGCTTATTAACAAGCATAGCAGTTTTTAAAAAATCACTAGAAATACATTATTTACCAATTTGGATATAAAAACCTTTTAGTAAGTAGATTTTCCAACTAATCTTAAGACCAAAAAAATATCGGATATATGACAACCAAATAGCATTTAAATAATTCTCTGCAAATTTTCTGTGGGAGGCATAAGACTCCACAGAATAATTTATTTTACACAGATAACAGAGTCACTGTGACTTGTGAAGCAGCTGGAATTACAGCCAGTGGCAACCACTCATAGTTTAAAACCCTTCTCCAAACAAATCTCATCATAACTGTTCAAGCATACACAGAGATCCAATTCAATCCTTCCGCAGCATTTAAGTCTGTGGTAAAGCCTAAAGACTTCTATGATTTTTTAATTATTATTTAAGAATGACAAGGTAACTAAACTGAAATACACTTATTCTCAATATATAAAATATAGTTTGCTCCACAGCCTGTGCTGCCTGGCCTAGCATCTGTCTGTCAGCATTAATGGGAAGAATTTCTGAAAGAAAAGTTGTAAGGGAACTGTCAAGGTATGTTATAGCCAGACCAATCTGGTGGTGCCGTGTCTTTAAAAAGAGTGGAAATATCAGACTCATTCCTTAAACTGTCATGACTATGAAACCTCCAGAGACAATGTGCTTAGCTGCTCACAGAAGAAAAAATGTCTTCAAGAAATATGTATAGCATACAGGAACAACATTTGTGCTCCCATTCATCAAGCTTTAATCTGATTTTAGTTTTAGTCATGTAATTATCCAATACTCTCAGAGAACTGAATTAATGACTCATTAAAGGACAGCACTGAACTTCAATACATGAAAGAAAATTCAAGCTTGACCACAAATCTGTAAGGAAATTACTTTCTTTTCAAGACAGGCTCTTAAAGCTTTGTGATGAAGTTAAATTGAGAGGACTGGCAGCCTTTACTGAAGACAAGCACAGGTTCAAGTGAACTCATATATCTCTTTACTGTTTCAGGTGAGACAGCTATCCTCCAAACTAAAATTACAGAAACAATAAGACACTGATACACAGAAAACATTGATAGACTAGCACCTGGTTTGTGACCGAAGTGCTTTACTCAACTGAATCTGCTATCAATCCATGCTTTAAATTATTCTCTTGTGTACTTTTCTTGTATCTTTAAAATTAAGGTTCTACAATTTATCAATAATTAGGCCAGGAATTTTGTGAGGAAGCCTAAGTGAGTCAGATACCAAATATTAACCAAATACATAACTCTTGGAGAGCTTTAGAATTTTTTACCTAAGCTACTGCAACTTGAGTACTAATAAAATCTGGTCCACAGCGACAAATAACAGAAATTGCAACATCTCGTATGTACATAGCACCTTCTGTCAGAAAGCAAAGGCATTTTAGGGATAGATGTTAAATAACATTACATGCAGTACTTGGAGTTTAGTTCTATTACCCACACTTAGTAAATGAGAAAACAAGGCACAGATAGTTCAAGCTGTCTGCTAAACACAATACACAAAGCCAACAGCAGAAACAGCACTGAATAGGAGCATAGGGCTCCTTCCCCTGGTGTTTGCAAAAAAGGATGCTTTAATTTAAAACTAAAAGTCAACCTCAGCCTATATTACTCTGTTCAGTCACTGCCTCCCACTGTTTTAACAGTTACAAGTTCACAGGTATACTTAAAATCAAGCCAAACTCATATTGAGGCAGTTATCAGGATTAATACTAACTGCACACTTCAAAAGGGAGGAAGGTATAACCAAAAACACAAAGAAAAAAAGCAAAAAATTTCCATACTCTGCTGCTTTATTCTTCTTATGCTTAATTCAAGTTAACTGTCACCAATTTCAGTGTACACAACTTTTCTTGTGCCAGAGAGTTGCTCCCAGATTCATATGAATTCACAATTACATCTGAATACTCCAAAGCATTCTATTTGGTACAGCTTCTTAGGCTGGTAGCATTAATTTTTTCATTGGCATGATACTCCTAATACTTTCTGGCAATCCTTAAGTACTACCAGCTATGAAGCAGTCCCACACATTCAAAGATACACTGGCATGAGTTCAAAAAAAGATGACCCACCACTGATGCTTTTTTTTTTTTTTTTTACAGTAATGTTCTTGGTATTTATGAATTGGTTTACTGTGGAACATGTAACAATGGAACACTTTGAAAAGCTCTTTTCTTACAGCTTTCCTTAAAATAACAAATTACAAAGCAGATAATTTAAGCTTAAATTATTTTAAAAGGGAAGGACTCAAATTACCCAAAACCAATGTATTTGAAGAGCATAATAGTGCTGCAGACTTTACACAAACATGTCACATTTTAGGTGATGACAAATAAACCACAATTTGGTCAACTTCAGACACAACTCAGTGGAGCTATATTAGAAATGAAGGTGGTATGTCAAATCTTGTTGGGAGTTCAAACAGACTTGACATAGCTATGTTATATGTTAACAGGAAGCTAAATCTTAGCTCAAGGTAGTTTAGGAATGGAGTAAAACTGACTAGTAAAAAGATGCTAATAGAGAAGAACAAGAGCTGAGGACAGCAAAACAAAACATCTGTGATTATTAGTAGTAAGACCACATACTCTTCTTGAGTTTACATCATGATCAGGTGAGGATATAAAATTATGTAGTTAGTAGACCAAATTCTTCCGTTAGTTGTATCATGCAACTGCACCAAAATACGCTCAGCTGCATTAGTCCAGATGAGACAACACCTTGGCCAAAACACACTGAAAAGATACCTCAGCTAGTAAACCAAACGAAGCACTATTCTAACTGCATTTCTGCAACAGGAGTCACATGCAGTATATATCTAATTGTACTGAGGTGTCTCTCTGTAGTACTTTTTCCCCACAAGTGATATTCATTCCCCAAAGTATCCTCAACATTTTGACGCTCACTAACTTCATTTGAAGACAGTCTCATTTAGCTGATACACATTCAGCTAATATGGCTTCAACTATAACCAACTTGACCAAACTGTATACTTAGGAGAATTCAAACTCAGAGAAAAGTTTTAGGCCCCAGATGGATAAGATTTTCAGAATTTTGAAAGGACTAATACACAGTGTTACATGAAGTTTACTCTGAACACCAAAAGAGCTGGTTTTGAAACTGCCTATATAATGCTATAATGAGAATAAACCCCAGAGCCTGGTTAGAAGAAACCAAACAGAAAGGTCACCATCCTCTACTCAGTTCTCTAGTACTTTTCCACAACAGTGGCATGAAAACATCCACTTCTACGTGATGTTATTAATACTGTGTCATTACAGATAGAGGTTGATGTGGTCACTGAACAACCCAAATGCTTAAAAAATTCCTGTACCACAGAGTAGTATTGGTACTATGTAATACATGGAGAATTCAATTTTTCAGCCCTTTTCTTTCATTTAATAGATATGAGTAAAATTACAGCAAAAATACGTTAAGATAAATCTTGTGTACAGTTTAAACAGAAGTTTCTGTCAGTGTCTAATTTTGGGGGAAGGGAGGGGAGTTATGATAGACACCACTGGCAACGTATATAAGATCTCTCAACGGCAGGAAAAAGAATTATTACATGTTTCAGATGTCTGAAGAAGTTCCTGTATTCTATTTATAATTCCTTTAAAATGTTCTGGCCGACTTCATTCTGCCCGCAAAGAATACAGGGCACAGGAACGTATAGAGAGCCTTTAACTTCTTACAGGAAAGGCATAAGAAAAGCACAGTTTCCAAAAATAAAAATCCTCATTTCACCCTCTTCTTTTGTTTTGGTTTCACAGTTTTTACTGAACCTATTACATCATTAATGAAAACTGTAATTCATCTGACTTCCCAGCAGGAAGAAAATGAGATTTTATTTGATCCACTGTTAATTCATTCCAGATAACTGCCCAAATCTCAGCCAGCTTCAGGTTAGAACAATATCAAGTCCAAATGCCACAGTTTTTTCTTGTCCTTTAAAATAATATACAAAATATAAATTCTCATTCAGTCTTAGAACATCAGAAATCTTTCAAAGTGATGGGACATTCAGATTTATCAACAACTTATTCTTAGTAACCCAATGTGTGTTTAAAAAGAAAAAAAAACAACACAAAAACACTTAAACCCCAGGAAAATATAATTACTAAAATCCTTCACTGCCCTTATGAGGGCCTATTTAAAACATATCTACTGTCCCTCACAAGTACATTACAGTGAAAAAAATCAGGTCATGAGGAAGGAGTAGGAGTTTTGTTTCTTGGGAAGATTTTCACAGTGAGATGTTTAAGGTAAAAGAAACTCCTATGACTCAGTACATAAGCTACATGTTAGACTACATTTTAGAAGAAATAAGATTATAACAATTCTTACGGAAAGGTTAATAAAAACCCTTGTGTTTTGTATATGTTGGTAATGGGTATGCTTAAACGTTTATTCCAGCAGGGTCTTAAATCTGTTGTTCTATGACCTTCACAAACCATGTATTTTAATAGAATTGTTATCCATTTATAAGAAAAGCCAGTACCAATTCTTGCTCTGTTACAATAGAACAGCATTTCCACCCATTTTCAATTTCAACTCCTCAACAATTTATCACCATATATAAGAAACATGCACCATAAACATAAGCCTACTGGCAAAAGGTCTCCTTTCCTAGTTGCCGCTTATGGAGCTCCAGAACTAAGGGATTGCTCTCCATGAGTTTACAAACTGAAAGTTGAAAATATTTCACTAAACTTGCAGTAACTACATTGATTTCACAGGATCACAGAATGCTCACGACTGGAAGGTACCTCTGGAGATCATCTAGCCCAACTCCCTGGTAAAGCAGGTTCACCTAGAGCAGGTAATTTTTATTTGTAGCAAATCCAGCAAATTAATCTTCTATAAGTACTATATGTCTTCAGAGAACAACTTCATTCGAGAAAAGAGACAACACAACAACAGACTTCAAATGCATTTTAAAAAATCATTAAAATTGTGATAGCAATGAAGGAAGTAACTGTTCAATTTATAGCGAGTGATTCAGAGTAGAATACACTTCTAAGTCCAAACCCTTTGAAGAAGCTGAAGAATTCTCATTTTTGGGGACCTAAAGGTTTGGGGAAGAGGAGGCAAGAAAACATGAGTAATGGTCTAAATTTTACTATTCCTTTTTCCAGAGAACAGGAGCACAGCAGTTGACTGCTAGAGGCTCTTTTCAGCCTTGCAGTACTTGATATCACTAAGCACTTGACATTACCATCACACTTTTGTGGTTTCATTAATAAGAAAAAAAATTATAACTGCACCATTAAGAGTTCAAAATGATTTTATTTCAAAATATTCTCACAGCACAGTGATCTGTTTCATATTTCCAATACACTTAGATACAACTGAGCTAGCTGCTTTACTCTTGCTTTAATAAAAATAAAATGCTGTATTTCCCTTACTTGTTAGTCAAAGGAGTGGGTTTTTTTAATCTTACTCCATCAGGTATCTGCAGGAGCATTCGTGAGACTTGCTCTATTTTTCAGCTTATCCTGTTCCACCCTGAACGTTCACAGCATTGTTATGTGTGTAGCATACACACACAGCATAAAGAATTCCAACATATGTAACTGTTTAGAAGAATTGCAAATTATGCACAATAATTGCACTACTGTGGAAATAAAACACCTTCCAAGTTACATGCTTATGCCTACCACAGCAAGGAATGAGCACCACAGCTTTTGAGTGAGATTAGTAAAGGTGGACTCTAATACCCAGTTCATGCATTAGAAGGATGAGGAAGTTTCACATTCAAATCTGACTTTTTAAAAAGTTATTAACACAGTACTTATTGAAGGAAAAACCTACCTGCTTCATCAAGTATGGGGTGGTTTCTCCTTCAAAATGCCCTCTTCTCAGACAAGAAAAACAGTTGTTCTTACCTCGAAGATCTCATGTTTTAGCACAGTCAGTGATGGTCTCACGAGTAGCTTGTACTCATGTACCTTTTTTTACCTCAGCCACAGCGCAGAGTGGTCCCCACAAGCCTGGATGGGCTAGGGCAGCATTCAGGCTGCAAGCGCTTCCCGCAAGAGCGGACGGTCAGGTTTATTTTTATAAGCTATCACAGAAGCCGTTGGTCTTTACGCTTGCTAAATAAAATAAACCGGGCAGAGGTTTCGCGACGCGGTCTGCCCGTCCTGGCGGGGCGGGGCGGCCGGCGGGGGAAGCGCGGGAAGCGCCGTTCCCGCCGCGGGACGCCGGCGGTGGAGGCTTCGCCTCTGCTTCCCGCCCCTCTCCCCGCACTGCCCGACCCCCGACCCCCAAGGGCTGAGGCCGTGTTCAACGGTCCCCGCGGGCGGCGGAGTGGCCCGGGGGGCCAGGGTACTCACATGCCAGATGGCGAAGAAGATGAGGGCCGCGCAGAGGACCAGCGACAGCATGTAGCAGAAGGCGGCGAAGGTGAAGGCCATGGTGGGGAGAGACCTCCGCGCCCCCCGGGAGGTCCCGGCGGGCGACCGGGAGCACAGCGACACCCGAAATCCCAGCGGGGAGAACGGCAAAGCGCCCGCGCTGCCTCACGGCGGAGGGGAGTGTCTCAGGCGGGCAGAGCCGGGACGGGCGGGCAGCGAGGCCGGGCGGCCGCCGCGCCCCTCACAACCGCTCTCCTCACTCCGCCGAGCCCGTCCCGACCCCCGCAGCGTCGGCAGCGCCTCTGCCGCACGGCCCCTCCGCCCTCCCCTCCGCGCTGAGGCTTGGCGGTGGGCGGCCCCCGCAGCCTGGGCTCCCCGAGGGGCGGATCTGCTCCGCGGGGGCGGCCGCGGGTCCCTCAGCGGGGGCGGCGGGTCCTGCCGCCACTCGGGCGGGGGCTGCCGCGTGTGTCTGACTGGAGCCGTATCGCAGCACTGTGACAGGAACGAGCGTAGGCTGGGATCAGTTTAGGCCAAATCCCGAGAAGGTAATCATATGCCTAAACTTGGAATGGTTTCGGTTGGGTGTTTTTTATTTCATTTTTTCCTTTTAGGATCAGGTAGAGTGGTGCGAGGCGCGCCGCGGCCTCGCCGCGGAGGGGAGCGCGGGGGCGGGAGGCGGCATCGGGGCATCGCCGGGCGCCGGGGCCGCCGTCCTCTGAGGGGAGGCGGGACGGAACCCGCCAGGCGCCGGCGGACTGCGCCGGAGTGGCTCGGCAAAGCAGGAGCAGCCCGCCCTTTCCCACCAGATGGGAAAGGTACTTACTGTTGGGGTAAATAAAGACAAACCTTCCTCAAATGCCACAAGCGGGGAGAGTGCTCTCGATGGCTGCCAGGTATATGCCATGTCCCAATTGCTGAAGCACATACTGAAAATAAGGAAGGAGGGATAAGCCCCTGCTTCTTACCTTGGCTTCAACAGCATCCATAGTGTCTCCAGATATGACTTAGCCACTTCTGCAGGGGGTCTGTTTTTACATTTATCGCTGAAAGTTTTTCCACCTCTTTGGAGCACATCAGCTGGCACAATACAGCAGGTGTGTAAGCAAAAAGTTTTCAGGAGAAAATATGACAGAACCACCAGAAGTCCCATTTAAAAATATTCTGAGAACCATGGACAAGAGCTATGTATTTGAAATATCCTTACAAAACAGAAAGAATTTCAGTTCACAGCATTTTTTTCTATCCTTTTACAGATAAGAGGGGGTTCAGTAACAAAATTATTTGGAAATTTGCCAGAGGTCACCTGTGAAAAGTCAGACTTCATGGTACAAGAGATCATAGTTCCAACAAAGACAAGTTCAGTACAAGCTTTCTTTTTAAATGTTTACAACACAGTTTTCTTTAAAATGACGACGTGTTATTTTTAACACAATACACACTTTTATCTGAGGAAAGAGTGCTGATTTGAGTCAGGAGTGAAGGTCAGTAATTAATAAACAAATCAGGAATAAACTGGTGGATGTAAACTTTGGTAGTCGAGCTGCTCCAGACTGTACATGTGATTTGATCTTTTAATTAAGGACAGAACACAGCAAACAGTAATGAGCTTTGCTGTCATACGGGGATGCAGAAACACGTTGTAATTCTCTGACCTTTTAATTCTTTTGTATCTGAAATCCTGCAGAGTGTATGCTTGCAAAAGAAATGGTTTATTCATAACCACACATTTTGAAAAGAGCTACAAATGAGGTACAGAAGAAGTCTTTGGATATTTGTTTTCATTTTATTTTGCCACTGTTACTTTAGTATCTGGATATATATTACCTATGTTAAGATTAAACGCACAAAAAACACTGATGCTTCCAAGAAAAATAAAATTATTTTTTTCTGGAGCACTTATATGTACACACACACACACACACACACACATATATGCATATCTATAAAAATATAAATATACTGTAGGTATCATAAAAGACAGAAGTGGAAACAACTGTTAAATCTCAGTTTAGTACTACACTCCAAGGTAAATAGTCTCCTGTTTTTCACTGTCTCTAATCTTCATTTACATTCCAGCTATGTATTTGGAGCTCTTCAGCGGACACACAGGCTAATATTTGTTTCTCATTTTGCAAGATGACAGGTCGACAGCCAAGCACTTCCAAGATCACACAGTCTTTCCTGATTCTCACTTTGAAATATATATTGCCCATTAGGTGTTTTTCTAGCTATTAATCATTGCTAGTGGCTGACTAATTGCAAAAGTTTCAGATTCACAGTGAAAAGAAAAATCTATCAAGTTGCATTTAGGACACATTTGTCCTACTGACTTCTTACATTATACCATGAGGATACCTGAAGTATCCTGAGATATTTTAGTGACAGAGAGTAACAAAAGATTTACCCTTCACTCAGTAAGTCCCAGAGATTTGTCTCAGTAATCACTAAAAAGTCTTCCTTATCTCCATCTTGTTACAAACTCATCACAGCTATCTGTGGCATGAGGACCTTACTGTAGGGAGCCATTCCTTTGTCATTTCTGGAC
Organism: Falco rusticolus; assembly: GCF_015220075.1. NCBI lineage: Eukaryota > Metazoa > Chordata > Aves > Falconiformes > Falconidae > Falco > Falco rusticolus. The sequence continues at coordinate 27,087,802 of NC_051198.1, read as the reverse complement.
AAGACTACTGCAAATCATGGTATCTGAGGCAAAAGGTGAAAATAATATCAATATGCCTGACCCTCATCTGCCTGGTTTAAGCCCCTGTGAACACAGCAAGAGCATCAGTCTGTCTGTTAGCTCCCCATCCACTTTAAAGTAAACTGATGGATCTGATCCTAGCTGCATGAGAAATTATGGTCTAGCACCCAACTGTGCTTCTTTGAAATAATACGTATCACAGAGGCCAGGACAGAGGGTGGGGGAGCTAAGGATGCAGCATTATCAGCTGAAGGGATCTGCAACAGGCAAACCAGAAAAATACAGAGTATAACCACCTTTAGAAAAAAACTGTTGCTTCCAAAACTGTTATTTTAGCACTTCTTTTCCCAAAATAAAAAAAATAAAATTACATCCACAGGCTGAGACACACCTGGGTTTCTTTTCTGTTATGGAAATAAAAGGCCCGGAAGTTCTGCAGCAGTTTGTTGGAAAATGCAGTAATCCTTGCTCTCTGGTGTTCAGCAGCCCATTTTAGCAGCCACAGCCTCAGATTTAGCACCCCATCTTTCACTCTTCTGTCTTCAAAATTTCACAAATGCTTGTGCTTCCTTCAGGTAGTGTATTCCCAAACTATTCCCAGAAGGGACTGCTGCTCTCACCCTGGGGCACACACCTGTAACGCAGGAATGCAGCAGCAGAAATTATTCAGGAAACTGAAGCACAGAGATGAATTTCAGACCAAGTAGAAAGTCAGTAAGAAATGGAAAGTAAATTACTGTTCAGATTGATTAAAAAATTGTTTGTATTCTCTCCTTTTTAACCAGGACTATTTCTTTTAAATGTATTTGCTGGTGGGTCACACTAGGTACTTCAAGCATAACAATACTTCCTAGCACAAGTTTTTTAATGAACTGGTTTTGTAGGCTGTATCCCACAATACACACAAACAGATTGTGACAGTGTGTTTGTAAAACCTTTGGAGAAAGGGTTTTTACAAAAGACTGTAAGGGTCCTTGCTTTACCTGAGGAGATTCAATTTTGGAATGCTACAATTATCACTGAAGCATGTTCTGTGGTTCAGACTTGGTGTTTGTAAACAGAAAGTGTTTGTCTTTACCATGCATGTTTATTGGAAAATAAGATTGCAAGTTCCTGATAGAATTAGAGAATCAAGCAGACTTTTTTTGTAATACAGTCTGATCCCAAGTTCATACAGAGTCATCACAAGAGGATAGATTGTGGTGCTCCTTTTGTACAGCTGGTACCGAGATGCTTATTTTCAAAGCTATCAGTCTGCAAATAATATCATAGGTCAAGGCACAAACAAAGAGGATTTGGGATTTTTTACTTAAGGATGGCTTTTTACTTTGTGAGGACCTCTATGAAGGGACTATAGAAACTCATTCACTATATAATGACAAAGGAATACATCTGGTGAGTAACAGACGGCCCTCAAAACCAAATGACATCCAATGTTCCTATATACTTTGTGAAAATAGATTTAGTAGATTTATGAGTTCAGGATGCCCTTACATTAGCAGGTCTTGGAGCACTTGATTTTATACAAAATGACCTTTTGTGCTAGATAATGAAAGAATTTGAAGGTACTGAAAGAAATTTCCAGTGGCTAATTTATAGAATGTCATCAGAGATGAGAAGGGACTGCTAACGAGTCCTTTCAACTCCCAAATAAGTACCACAACTGTATAAACCTAAAGGACAAATATTTATAAGACCAGTAGTCCCTGAAGTGAGAGGCTAAAATCCCCATATATCCACCAGCAAGGTGGTCCACCCTCAGCCAAGGTGGTTTGTAGTTTTGAGATTCATATATTGTTACAATGTATAGCTTTAAGTGTAACATATTAGCAAGTGCTTGCTAGAGTAAAAGCCGTTATATTGATTATAGTAGAGAACTGTCATTCATTAGATTGAGTATATTTTAATAATACATCTGACTCTCTTTTGTGAACCTTAAAAAATACTAAATTATTAACAATGCTTATATGCAAATTGCCATCATTGGACTTTACTGATAATATCCCATAGAGATTAATAGAAGCATTACATACTTTTATGCATTATTATTTCAGGTTATCTGCAGATTCCAGATGAAATGACTATATTACTTCATGGTCAGTTCATTTTCAAAAGGTTACCTTTGCAATAATAAAGGCAAGTGACATTTTGTTAATGAAATCTTATTTTCAGACACCAGGAATACGATAGTTCACAAACCCACTGACAATAATCTCATTTTGCTGCCAGGTGAATAAATATGCTATCTCGCCAGCTGTTAGCAAGAATACTATTCCCACCTTCTTTTGTAGGACCCAGCTGAATAAATTTTAATTACATTATCACAGGATCATAGAAAGGTTTATGTTGGAAGGGATGTCAGGAGGTCTCTAGTCCAACCTTCTGCTCAAAGCAAGGCCAAGTGCAAGGTCAGACTACTTACTCAGGGCTTCATCTGGTCAAGTCTTAAAAACCTCCAAGGACAGAGATGGCCCAACGCCCATGGGCAACCTGTTCCTCTGCCTGTCTCAGGTCGTCTTCAGCAGACTTGTCAGTTTCCAGCCTGTACCATTGCCAGGGCTTATTTCTTCCCTGGTACATGACTTTACGTTTGTCCTTGTTGAGTTTCATAAGGTTCCTGTCAGGCTATGAGCTCCATGTTTAGTTATTGAAATCCACTGTAAGAAAGCATAGATTAATATGCAATAGAGAAATGTTCCTAAATAGCAAAATATAAGACTACTCAGAGCATGATACCACACTGCTTTGCTTCTGCTATTTGCTTGCCAGTCAGTATCAGAGTTATACACTATCACACTCATGCTCATAATGGCCACTGGCAAAACGGGGGCTTCAGATTTGCAGTTTAGATCACTCACCTGACCTAATTGATCTCAGTAACTATTCTGTCCCATGCTTTGACAACCAGAACCTCAGAGGCATGATACACATTTTGACTCTTCATGTCACTGATAATTTGCTAACAAGTAGGGGTGTTTTGACAACAGGGAACCTGGGACCTTTTCCAGGTTAGTGGAGCGATTTTGTGAGCATAGATCTCACTGCACCTCTTAATTCCTCAGCTATGCTTTTCTGCCCTATTCCTCTAGCCTCCTCTCCCCTCTACCACACAGTTCTTTCCCATTAGCCTGTCTTTATTGTCTTGCTAGTTCATAGTCTCAGCTATGAGACATAGTCCAGCCACTGCCTTCTGCTTCCTTACCTCCTCCAGATTCAGCTTTTGTCTCCTGGGAGTTCATTAAGATTGCTTCCTCACCAGTGGTGAGCTACCTGGCAGGATACTAAGCACTCCAGAAAGACAGGATCTCTGCTCTTGGTTCCAGGACAGAGTAGCAAAAGCAAGTGGAAATAGCAAGTGCTGGGGAGGTCCTGCTTGAAAGCACAACCAGTGGAATGGAATGGGGAAAGAATTTGCTTAATTCCAACAGATCTCTAATAACTATATGTGAAATTTTCAGAAGCATTGGAATTAGCCAAAGATTATAATTATTCATGGCAACAGCACAAGTCATGTTCATCTTACAAAAGTTACCTCCTTCCCAGTATGAAGTCTTTCCAGTACATGGAGAAGGTGAGAAGGCAGGAGCCTTCCATATATTAGTAATAAGATTTTCAGCATTGGCAAAATAGCATGTCTACTTTTTCTCTATAAACATTTTTCTGAACTGTCTAAGACCTTTAGTCTGGAGAGGAAGGCCAACATAAAAACTGCATCCCATGAAGGGAATAATAGAAAGTAAGATCTTAACATGGAATATCTGAAACCGTCTTAATTGTCTTTGACATTACCTGTTTTGCTTCAAATCAACACATGGAAACTTTATACAAGTAATTTTTGCTAACATTGCTTAATCCTTCTAAGAAGGAATTTAATTTGTGTCTGTGCTGGAGAGAGAGTGGGCTCCAACTTTATCAATTCTGAATAACTGAATTTCATCAAAGGAATGAAAGTGGAATAACAAATTTTCTGAATAAGTAACCTGTGAGAAATCCTTCATCAGTCACTGAATATCCTGCAGAGCTTGCTATGCTAATATGACAATTTGCTTAAGATATGCATTTGTCCAAACACTGAAATAACATTCTGGGCCAGATTCCTCTGATTTTAAATGGTGTTTCATTTTTTTCCTGCCCCAGAGCCTGAAATACTCTGCTAATCTGCAAGCCCTGCTGGTTGCTCCCACCCATTGCAGCCTGTATCAGATCACACCTCACAGTTGTCCTTCTCAGAGGAAGATTCAATTCCCTCATATTAAATCAAATGCTCTTCCTCTTTATCTCTTTATACTGAGACTGCTACTGAATGCTTATCCCTGCTGTCCAGAGAACAACAATCTGGTGCAGTAAACCGAGGCCTGATGACTTTTCTATAGCTTAGAAAAAAATCAGGGTTTCACCAAACTGTCATATGGGTTCTAACTGAATTAATGGCCTTAGTCATTTTTAACTTGCATGCATAAATGAATAGTTACAATATGGTCTGCCTAAATAACAGTGTTGACTAATGAATACATAAACATTAGATTATGACTGTATTTATTTAGAAAAAGTTTTTTGATTTTTGATGCAGTTTTATGAGAGGTAGGTACATCTGTGATGTGAAAGGAAGCAGAGGCTATGCAGACGTACAGCTGCGTGCACTGCACTGGCCGTACAAATGGACCAGCTGCCATCAGCTCAGGACCCTGAGAACCCTGCCTTCTTGTCTTCTACCTGTGCTAAATTAGTATCAGGTTTTACTGACCTCTCTTGAAAAGCAGAAAAAATAAATTGCCCAAAACCCACAAGTGGTATTATTAGCATATCAATAACAGAAGTTTTTATCAATGCTGACTTTATTCATAGATTGTCCGAACTGATCCCCTAAGCTTTTGTAACTTTGAAACATATTCCTCATATTATACTAGAAAGAAAACAAAAAAACCCCATAAATACAGTATTTTTAACAGTAGGAATTAAACTAGTAATTGTAGCAGGATGTATCACTTAGAATTTCTAGTTAGTTCAGCTGAAGCCCCTTATAAAAACTATTATAGCATTTGACAACAAGAACTGAAGAATTCATATTGTAAATTGAAAAAATACCAGAAGAAAAGGTTGGAGGTGGCAATGGAGGAGTGGGAACATGTTTAGCAAGAAGTCTCATGAGAATGCTGTGCTGGAAGATCATTCCTATTCTAAACATAAGCCTCTAATACATTAGCCATCCTGATTTTAACATCGTATGAAATATTTTCAGTCTGAAGCAGAATCAGCAAGACAAAGTGATTCTTTGCGATTTACTCATCTCTTATGAAGAGAACAGGAAAGGTTTGAAATCCTGGCTGGAGGTTCTAGTACATTTTATACCACAAATATCTTAATTTGTATTCTGTCTTCTTTTTATTTCTGTTATCTTGAAACATCCAAATAAACTTGCCTAAATAAACTAGGGTCAAACAATGAGAGTTTGGGTCTAGATCTTTAGCAAATATTCGGAATTCCATCTGAAATACTCAATTTAACTGTAGGAGCAGCTAGGAGAAACCGAGATTGTGATGTTCTAAGTAAAAAATCTGCCCTTCTCATTACTAGAGAAATGGAAGAGCTAAATGTGATCCTAACTAGTCATTACCTGGGAAGAGAACAATGACTCATGTCGACTTCAGAAAGTTAAACAGCCTTTAAGAAACTATCATGACTCACAAGTACTGCACGCGTGCACACACACACACAAAATCTGCTTCTCAGTTCAAGGCATTTAGTTCTTCTATAGAGAAACTAAGCTCTCTTCTCCTTGAACCTCTAACAGCCTTATGTTAATGTAATTGCCTTGCCATCAGCCAGCTAACTGATTCAGAGGGCTAGATGCTATATATGTGTTTCTTGCTGACCAGGTTACATAAATTGTTGACCTATAAACTCATGTGAAGCAGCATGTAATAGGAATGAGGGTTTTTTTTTTCCTAACAGATATTGTAAGAGTTTGCTTTGGATTGCAAGTAAAGCAACTCTCAAAATCAAAATGACTCCAGAAAGGTTTTCTTTGTGGACATGGTTTTCTAAAAGAAAAATTTTTTTCAGCAAGTATTTAGTTGAGGGGTAATTTTGACTTCTGAAGCATTCATTTTAGTGTCAATAATTCCCTATCCTTTGAAACAATTAACATAAACAAAACTATTCAGTTAAGCAAAGCTGGTCAAGTTGGCAGACTCAGGCTTGGAATGGAAGTAAAGATGACATTTTAGCAGTACTGGCATTTCCAATTCATGTTAATGATCTAGCTATACAATTACTGCTGTAACTAACAGGTATATATGTATGCTGCCTTCTGAGAGGTACTTTGACCATCGAGATAACTGAAAGTCAAAGTGTTTTTGCTGATTTGAACTGTGTAAGAGTTTTCCACTGTGATGATCTGAATATGGCCAGACAAAACACATAAATTCAGTGGAGATCATACTGCAGGAAAAGGTAACATACTGGACAACCTCATGAGTACTTTTCATATATTTGTTCTGGCCCAGATGGAGAAGCTAATTGGTGATAATTAGGGTGTAAATTTCTAAGCAGTGCAGCTTAGCTGCACTAGTTCCCACTAAGGCCACTTTGTCATGCTAGGAGAAAGTAATCTTGTTTTGAAAACACAGTAACCTATTTTGCCTTTAGCACTGGAAGGGTTTCCAGCAAGAATGGTGTGAATTAGTAAACTGTAAATTCACATCCGATGCAGATTCCTATTTGCTTCTTTTTGTTAAAATGCCCATAAATAGGGGAGGTGGCTTGGAGTTGACTAGCAGGGTAATAGATGCCTGAAAAGAAAACTAGTATATCACAGAAGTATCAAAAGCCACTAGGAAGATTAATTAAGATGATCTATGTCCACAAATGGTATTACTCAGTTCATACTCACCTTGAAGAAGAAGGACTAGTGCATCCCAAGGAAGAAGGCAGAATTATTGCAAACAAGCAATAAGTAGCTGAGTAAACAGTCGAATCTGCCAACCAACTAACTACTCATCTGAGCATCTAAGATAGCCGAGTGTGGCAAAGTGTGCCCACACTGCATTGAGCTGACACGGTAGCCGAGAAAAGTTGTCCTCTGATGGTTGTTCACTGTACTGTCTGAAATAAGCAAATCCAGTTCTTACCGAAAAGTGTCTGCCTTGCAAAACTTAGAAGTGTACCAAGCACCTTGAGATTCCCCTGCTAATCGTCTCGGTACAAGTGAAGAGGAACAAAGACTTAATTACTCTTCTGCTCCAACCAGTGGTACCTCCACACTAATACCCAGAAACAGCACTGGGGAGCATTTACACTTTTACACATTCCAAAATTATCCTACATGGATTATTTCGTCCTGCATGGCTGCAGGTCTGAATTAAACACATTATATTGTTTCAAATTCTTTGACTGTATTTATCAATATTCTTTAGTAACATGTGCAGGACTTATTTTGAATTCAATAAAAATGCTCATAAACCACTGACCGTTTCTCTGAAGCATAGTATTGTGCTTTCTAAGATGTAATTTAACAGTGTTCTGCAAAAGGCACGGACAGCTGTGAGTTGCTTTAAGTCAAGTATCTTTACTTACATGTTTAGCAACATATTCTCACTTTCATTTCTTAGAAACCAGAGGGAGAGAGTTAAAATGAATGTAATTGACTTGTTGACTGGTAAGAGGCAAAAATAAAAATATTGCCTCTGTTAGCTACAAAAGTGCTTGAAAACTGCATGACATTTTTCATTTTTTCCTACTACACAGCCGGTCTTCTTTAAGAAGACAACTTCTAGCTTAGAAACTTGAGTCATAGAAACATTAACTGTGCTGCAAGGCCAAGATACATTCAGCTTGTCCAAATTTCTAGGCAATGTGTGAAACCAAACTGTAGGGAGTCTCCAGATAAACTTAAGAGCAATTGTCTGACTGCACTTTGGTCCAAAGCCGCACCAACCATAGCTGTACAAACTTATTTTATGCACAGTCACTTTTGTTAACTTATTTGGTGTCTTCTGTCTCTGAACACTGGAGGTGAATTCCAAACCTTGCAATTTTGGGCCTCAAAACCGAGGCATCTGAATTTACTGTCATATTATATTGTGGAAATAGATCACCACATGACTTCATATTGGAATATGTCAAATTCACAGGGGCTAACAGCAGATATTCACCTTCCGTCTGTACAACTCCTTAAATGAGATTCTGCTTCAATGTGCAAGTTTTATGGTACCTATATGTATTGTGAAAGTGTGCTTTTTCACAGTAACTAATATTTTGCTATATTTGACAACAATAAAAATGTTTATTAAATACTATAGAGCATTATAAGACAGTTTGAGATATGCATGAGATGTCGCTACAGGAAAGCCAGTTTACTAAGAAGACTGGCACACAGTTCCAGTGTGGTTTGTATTTTAAAAGTTGATATAATCTCAGAACAACTCCATATTTGAGAAGTCCTGAAAGACAGATGAGGTTCCATAAGACTGGTAAAGATATTCAGAAAAGGGAATAGCCTGGGACTGATAAACATTTTGGCATGTATAATTATTTATTCCATTATTTTTCTCTTAATTTAAACTAAGCAAGTACCCAGAAGAGAGCAAGGAAAAAATATCAAGGACTACTAATTAATCAGGGTAAAATTGTACGAAATAAAATAAAATTATTTCTATGACGAAGTAATAGGTCTTGGGAAAAGCAATGAGCAGTTAAAGCCATATATCCTAGCTCTGCAATTTTGACACTGTTTCCTAGTGCTGTCTAATTGTTCCCACTCTTAATATTGTGTATTTAATTATTCCTACCTAAATGCAGTACTTCTCATCTTTCTTTGTTGAGTTGCATACACTTTTCACTCTGATTTCTTAACTTGTCATGATGATTCTTAATTTGCATCCTACCCTTTCACAGGCAGTTAAGGGATCCTCTGCAGCTGATGGCTGAACAGTATTTAATTCCTCTCTACTGCTTTATCCAAAATATTAATGGAAGTTTTGACTAGTGCTAGACCTGAGCTAGGATCCTACACAATCCCATGTGCAAAATCCTTCCACTTTGACAGTTTATCATGAATAGCAAAACCAGCTGCATTTTCCCAACACAATGCAGCAGTCCTCAGAAAAGCAGCTACATGTTTTACCACAAACTGAACGTGAGTCAATAGTACCTATCTGAGATGAAAACAGAAAACATTGTACTGGGATATATAAGCCAAAATGTAGCACTGAAGGTGTGAAGTAATAACATTTTGGGACATTACGCTTGTGAAAACTAAGTGCATTGGTTGGAGATAATTCAGGAGACATTAGAGATGTAAAACACACTGCCTCTGAGACGCAGCAGAAATAATTGAGCTCATTTCACCTGAAGTAAATTCTGAAGATGCGCATGAAAACAGTCTTCAAACATGTAAAGGGATAGTGAGTGTGGAAATACAATATAATATTCTTTGCCCACTAAAAATAGAATAAAATGTAATGGTCTTAAATTACAAAAAGTGACTTAAATTATAAATTAGAAAGACTTTTCTATTGGTAAAGACATGAAAGTGAGAGTATGTTGCTGAACTTGTATGTTCCCAACACAATGTTAATAGTCACATAAAAATGTCAACCAAACTATGCTGCCTCAACCTACATTTGAAAATGTCGTGCATCTAAGACTGGATGGTTAGCTAGATTTGGTTATGAATTACAAACCAGAGACTCATTACCTTACCTAACACACTCTAAATCATAGACTAATAGAAAGGTTTGGGTTGGAAGAGACTTTTAAAGATCATCTAGTCCAACATTCCCGCATGGGCAGGGACGTCTTTCACCTAATCAGGCTGCTCCCAGCCCCATCCAACCTGGCCTTGAACACCCCCAGGGATGGGGCATCCACAGCTTCTCTGGGCAACCTGTTCCAGAACCCCATCATCCTCATCATAAAAAATGTGTTCCTTATATCCAATTTAAGTCTACCCTCTTCCAGTTTAAAACCATTGCCTCTTGTCCTGTCACTACAGGCCTTAGTAAAAAGTCTTTCTTTGTCTTTCTTATAACCCCCCTTTATATATTGAATGGCTGCTACAAGGTCTCCCTGAGCCTTCTCTTCTTTGGGCTGAACAACCCCAACTCTCTCAGTCTGTCTTCATAGGAGAGGTGCTCCAGCCCTCTCATCATGTGATCATTTTTCTGACCAAAAAATCTCCTATCTTTTATTCGAGTCTCTTCAAAAGGTTTCCTGAGATTTAGGGAAGCACAATATCTGAAATCCATTTTAAAAATTTATATCTAGTCCCTCAAACAAAGAGAAAACCTACATTTTTTTAAGTCCCAGTATTCCGACTGCTTCTCCTGATATTATACCTGATGGATGGGGTAGATAAATTTTAGAAAGAAGATTAAACCCCACTACCAGCTAGAACCTTTCACGTGAAGTGAAATCGATGGGAATGTAGACTCTGTTTATGCTAGATATTTATGCAAGCCCCATTACAGCAGTATCAGTACTCTTCCCAATATTTAATGTACTTTGCACAGTAATGCTGTAATGTCAGTGAATCTGTGAAACTGCACAGTCAAAAATTCATGGATTTAAAAAATTTATGAACCCTGAACAGAAAATGCTATGATAAGACTCAGTAAACCACTGATGTGGATCACTCATGCAGAGTAATCCAGTGATGAGATACCTCCTTGGAGGAAAGCATACATGATTTCTTGGTCCTGCTTTTAACATTTCAGATCTGCCAATATCACTGAATCAAATCTACTGGATTGACTGTACCTGCACAGATCAGCTGAGCGTGCACCATGGGTTTAACAGAGCAAGAGAGGCGTTGTTCGTTACGGAGCTGTTAATATACCCCAGTGCAGCTGCTATCATCTGAGTTTTGGTCATCTAACAAGACATTATCTTCCTGCTGTCTGAAACAATAGCAAGTACCTGTAAGAACATGCTGTTCTGGAAGGCTTAGCAGGTATGTTGTTTAACTCTTTTATGCAATGAAAGATTACATTTAAAGTAGATAAATAAGCCTGGAAACACTGCTTACTTAGGCGTGCACATAACCAGTTGAATTTACAATTCAAATAACTAAATGATTTCATGAATCTGACCCTAAAATGACTTACCAAAAGCCACAGAATGAGCCATCATGTCCCAGTCCTAGGCTCTCATCTTAGTCGCATGACTATCTTTTCTGCCTTGCTCTCTCTCTATTCTATTTCTTTTCTATTTTTCCAAGGAAAGTGACTGTAGATTTAGAAGAATAGGAATCCAAAATTGGGCATGCAAGGCAGAAAGAAATCATGTGGTGAATATCTCAGCAAGGCTTGAGCGTGTTTTTTCATCTTCCTGGTCCTTGAGCTGTAATAGAAATACACTACTAGTAGTTCCCAATTAATAGATTTCTCGAAGTGTCTGCTAAATTGCAATGTTACTTGTCTTTGTATGTTATCAAATGAAGATCCAGTCCTGAAGCACTTCCAAAATACAAATAATACGTATGTATTATACATACAAATATTGGGTTTTAATTTTCTGAGTGTACCCACAGGTGTTCCGTGAGTGTGAACCACTCACATGAAGAAGGCTTTTGAATCAGATCCATACCTCATAGACTACATTTAAACCAATATTGAAATAACCATGAGAAATTATATTTTGTGTTTCATTTTTATTTCGCAGATTATTTTTTTTATTAAAAAGTTGTAAGAAAGCTGGGCTTCAGCTTCTACAAAAGAACAGAGGCAGAGTTAAGCTACATCACTTATTGCAGGCTTAAAAGTATTTTGCATGGCCATTGAGAAGTTAAGTTCTTCAGGAATTCCAACACTGATTTCAGTGCAAAATCTTGTCAAAGCGCTGATACCAGCATACTTTGGAACTGAAAGGCAAAGCCTTCAGTTAATCCAATTCTGCCAATACAAACAGCTTCCCGAATTTGGTATTAGAGAGAGCATCTTCCTGGGCCTACAGCACAATCCCAAGGGAGTGAGATGACAACTGACAGGAAAAAGGTCTGCTGCTGGCCCAGATTTCTACATTTGTGGGAACTCCACCCCCACGTTCACCAACCACTGTAGCTCCTGAGAAGCAGAGTTATCTTAGAAAGTATCAGTGCTGGAAAGAAATTCCAGACGTTAAACCGAAAGTATGCAATAATAACTGCAATTTTATGAGCATGGCCCTGGATGTTGTCATTTTAGCAGAATTATGCAGATTTGGTGCCCCCTGCTGTCTTTTCTTTCACTGCCAGAGTGACCGATGAAAAATAATACATTAAATGCACTGAACAGCACAAAACACCCCCAAAGGGCAAATTACGGATGCTGCTCAAAAAGGCATGTTTCAGCTCAAGTGTGAGTCCACAGACTGTTTTGGTGAAGCATCCAGGAGCTGAGAAAAGCAGAGCTGTATGTTGGTGGAGTAATGATCACAATCAGGGGAAAAGCATTGAATGTGCCATCACAAGAACTGCACAAAGACCTGAGCTTCAGCCTTGGCACACCTCCATTGCTGGAAAGCAGGACCCCAAAACAGACTGGGCCCTTTGTGGGAATAAACCCACATGAAATCCTTGTGGTCTCTTTTCATCACTCAGCACTGGATCTGCTACGTTCCTGCCTCTCACCCCCAAAGAGAGTTTAAACAGACTCTGTAATATAATACTTTTGTATTATAATGGTGTCTAGAGCTCTCAAAAAATATTAGTACCAGTGCTACCCCCAGGTACATAGTGGGTGCATCTACATCAGCTTTCGTATGAACTAAACTGGAAGACATGCTCCAGGAGCATATCTGATACACCAAGCTCCTGCATGGGACAAGCGTAGGGCTAACCCAAAGTAAAACCCCTCCAATGCACACAGCACAGCTCTTGGGATGGCAGCACAACCCATTTCTCTCTACAGAGCGAATCTTCCTGGGCCACACTACGTGCTAAAGTAGATGTACCCACTTAAAATGAGACTGGATGAAATGACACCTGCTGAATGTCGATGCTGTTGAGGGTCGTTCTCGTAACTTCTCCCTCCGTCTAGCCACTTGTTACCCAGTTCATCCATTTCAGTAGCACCAGCAACCATCTGGCAGAACACAGGGCTTGCTTAACTTCCAGACTCAATTAGAAGCAAATCCCCTCCCTTCCCCGCCCCGAGCTAGTTTTCAGTTGGATCAGTTTATTTTATGGTCATGTGGGTGCATGGCCTGATGCTAGAAAGGGGAGGAATGTCCTTTTGGCAGCAGCACAGTCTTAGGTGGCTTAAGCTAATCATGAAACTTCTGGCTAAATCAAACAAGGGTGTGAGGTGCCAACAGGTGCAGTGGCTTGTCCAAAGTACTACAGCACATTTCTAGCACAGCTGCGTTGAAATCCTGCTATAATCAATCGCCAAGATTTTATATCACTAACTTTTTTAATTTCGCCATTGGTTTCTTGTCCCTTCCCTGTACTTCTCCTGGCATATTGCACAATGTAAGTGATGACGAAGCAAAGCTACAGTGCCCCATCTGAGCCTCTGCAGGGCAGCAGACAGGACTTTTCGAGGAAGAATGCTGAAGTGATTTTCTGCTGTAAATCAACAGCAGGCTAACAACTGATAATTTTGTCTGTTTATTCTCAAAGACATTTCTTTAAAGATGTTTTTGTTCGGTAGTCACAGCAATGAATCGGTCAGTCAGTTACTTCCTCCCCTGGCTGTCTGTGCTTGAAGATGAAAAAAACCCATACAGACTCCACAGAGAAGGGACGGTCCTGTCTTTCCACAACAGGAGTGTTTCATGACTGAGACCGGCACCTGTATTCCTGCCTGCGGAGATGGCACTGTGCTGCGCTTCAAAGAGACACACAGCAGAGGATGCTTCATCATTTCATATTCTCCTCGTGTTGGAAGGCTTTTAGGACTGACATTGAGACTACGTGTCACCAACTGTTCTGGAAAGGCTTTCTGGTGAACAAGATGAAATTTCTGTCACTTGAAGGGTGTGAGAAGGTTTTTCAACTTCAAGAGAAAAGAATTCATCTGGCTTCTCTGACACTTATTTATACACACAAATCCTAAATGGTCATTTTTAGCTCTCAAACTCCTGTGACTTAATGAGATGGTATCATCTGTATTACATCTGTTGTGGCAGTATTTAAGCAAACATCCTTTATAAAATCTTGCTCATTCTCACCATTTAGACATCCTATTTTGTATTTCTCATGTTTTATTTTTATACCTTGGCATTCAAAACACCAGAAGGCAGAAGTTTGGCCTGCTAGTTATTAAATGTTGCACCCTGATACAAAATGAACTTGCTTACTACATCCTTTATACCTGTTCTTTTACTCAGTGTTCTGGCTGCAAGGGCTGAGTCTAAAAAGTCACTTCTGTCTCCTCTGACCATTGTGTAAATCGGCCATCTGTCCTCTTTTCACCTCTTTTGAGGGTCAGGGTGAAACACATCCACACACAGCCATGTCAGGGGTTGTGCAAGAAGAAGATTGTGAGGGTGGATCCACTTGTTTTGACCTCCCAACAGAGCACTGCAGCTCACCCTGCTCCCAGGCTCTGGGGCTGCTCCTGCAGCCACCTTCTTGCTCTTTTTCGAGTCCCAATCTCTCTTCTTTCTCCTTTATTTTTTTCCTCTGAAATGAATAAATTAATATGCGTATCCAGGAGCCACCACTTGTAAAGAGTCATGCCTCAATGCTCTTGAGAGTGAGGAGCTAATTTTTAACTACTGAAATGAACTTGAGTGCTCAAAGAGCTGGTTTGTCACAGAAGGGTGGTGTAAGGATGAGCGTGGAGGTTCAAGTCGGAAGGTGTCATTATCACTAGACCTCAGGGCACTGGCTAATCAGTAAGGGTGTAGCTTTATTGGGAAAAGTGTATTTTGTGATATTTATGTCTGTATCTGAAACATTTGGTTTCAGTGAGACATCAGAGACACTTCATGAGCCACTGGTCTGCTACATCATAGCAATTAATAACATTTAAAACAATTAATAAATATGAGGAGATTCCTTTCCAGTGCATGCCAGGCCCCAGTGTGCACAAAGGGATAAAATACATCACTACTCATGCTCTTCCAAGCATGCTTTTCCCAACACAGAAACTAAGATAAATATCAACATACATGTCAGAATTCTTTCTTCTCTCAGCATGCTCTTGTAATTCAGGTACTGGAACGCATTTCTTCCAGCTAGCGTATATGTGGATCTTCTTTTACCTTAACATGCAGATTTGCGTATTGTGAGTTGTAGCTTTGTTCTTACAGGATAAGAAAACACTTTTAGACTAAAGAATACAGAACTGGGTGGCAAACTCAGTTTACAATGTAAACAAAAGTTCTTGCACTTACTAGGCTTGTTAGACATCCTGTCTAGAATTGGATGGCAAATTGCCTAAGGCTTTGTTTATGCTGCCTAGCAAAAATGCTATAAACAATGTAGAAGACAAACTGGTTTCTAACATGATTTGTCCAGTCTGTGAGGACTACAGTCCAACTTTTTAAGGCTAAAAAGCAACAACAAAGAAACCTAGTGGGAGGATTGAAATAAGCTACATGTAATATTAAAGAAATATATGCAAGAGCAAGCATCTATGACTCAGGCCAAAATTCAAGTCATTCAAACACAGAATAAACAGTGGAGGGACACTAAACAAAAACAAATTTATGTAGCAAATATCCATATTTCAGTTTAAAGTTTAGTTTAAAATGTATAGTTTAAAGAGCAAAAGATCCATTTACAGTCTCCTTCCACAGACTAAACTAGAACTGTACAAGTGTAAAAATATATTAGTATATCAGTAAGCACCAGTATACATTCTTACGTTAGAACAACATTGTATCACATACTTCTGTTCTTATCAGAAGCTGGATGACAAAAACACTCCTCATCCTGCAGTTAAGAACACCAGGTGACAATCTGTTAGTCTACATAGTAAACAATGTGTCTTATGAAGCGTTACTTCATTGCTTTGGGTGCGCTCTTCTGTTTCCATCTATTGTTACCCGAGGTATCTTTGGACTGTAAGTTTTGAGAGTAGAAACTAACCTTTTCTTTGTGTCCTTATAAAGATCTGGACAGCAGGGTGTGGAACCCGGACTACTGAATGTTACAGGAATCCAAGTAATGACATATAAAACCTCTATATTTTTCATTATAAACCAATTTAGCTCCAACCTGTGCAGTTGTTTTAAGGTAGTTTTTATCTTGAATTCAGCATTTAAGGATTTTGGTTATGACAATTATTACATGTGATCCTGTTAAATATGAAACTTTGATGGTCATAAAAAAAAAGAAGTGTGAAAAATTTAATATTGATGTTCTTGGAAAGTAATGCTGTAACACAGCCTTTCGGCTTGCCTGCCTGTCTGTCTGTCTTGGTTCTCTCCTCACCCTGATAGGAGTGGACTTGCCAGAAAGTCTTATTGCTCCCTTTCTGGCCACAGTTTCCCTGAGTGGAAACTAGGTAGGGTAGAAATGAATAAGTGGTGGGAATTCAGATGTCATCCCAATTCTAGATGTACACTGGGCGCATGTGCTCAGGGAGTTGAAGAGCTCTCCTGAGGCACACAGTATAGCTGCAGCTAATGCAGCCCAGAAGAGGGCCTTAGGCAATAACTGACTTTGCAGCTCTGTCTAATCTCCAGGTCTGTAAGTGGATGCCTTCTGACGTTGCTCCTTTTGCTGTGTAACTCTTAATCTTACCTGTCAGAAAATGCTTGGGTAGTTCCATGAGACATTCCTAAACAATAGATATAACAATATATATAACGGGCATGTGCTGCTTGGCCTGCTGCAATTAGGTATTATGATTTTTGATGGCATTCCTTTCTTTAAAACATGCCACCAAGATTAAATATTTTATGGTCAGTGATCCATAAGCAATAGAATTTAATTTACCAGGTATATGGGACTAAATCTCTATCTGGTGCTCTGCAATAGAACACAGTTCATAAAGTAATATTATGCTCCAGAATATAAATATGACACATTAAATACAGCATATAATTTAATCATTCTTGACTATGGCATAAATGGTTGCAGGTGAATACCTCCTAGACGAATACTAATTACACCTTGCACCTTTATGAACATACTGACTGAAGTACTTACCAGCCATGCACACAAGCAGTTTTGCTGTAAGCCACACAATGAGTCAGTGGCAAACAAAGGAGGGGAAACAAGGTCCCTTTATCTCCCAGACTTCTTCTGAGCCAGCTTCTTGCCAACAAGAATTAAAAGCCATTTCATACTTCATAGTGATTAAGCAACTTTTTTGTCAGTCATCCAGTGTGTTTTATCGGAGTTGTAACCTCAGTCTCACAAGATATTAAAATGCATTGTACAAGTAAATACAGACATATAGAGATATTTGTTAAATATGGTAAACCATAAACTAAATGGATTAAAGTCTTACAACTCCTAAAATAGCTTAATTTTGCCATCTGTAAACATTACCAAGGAAAAGAGTACTACTCTTAAAAGCACGTATTTATTGTGTAATTTTGTGTAGCCTTTAGGTTCACTGCAATCATTCTATATGATTTTTATGGTTCTTTAAATGACCACTGGGTGTCACAGTTATCAACAGTAAACTCTATGCTTGGAGGAATTTTCCAGGTTTGTTTCAAAATAGATTCATATCGACAGAGATAATGCCAGTTCCTATACCCATAATATTAATAGCCACACCCATTCCAAGATGAGGAAACAGTTTCCTCAATAAAAATAAAAATCAGTCACAGTTAAGACAAACTGTGGTCTTTTAGAAACTATAGCAAAATGGAGAATTGTCTTTCATATTTAGTCTACAGGTAAGATTCTGTCACACTGCCCATTTGTGAGGTATTTTCACTGCTAGAGTAGAATGAGGCAATTCTAGACTTCATGGACTTGAGGAATAATTTCCATGGGCATTCTCTTTCAAAACTTAAGCAGCAAGAGAATCAATTATTTCCTCTCCATTTTTTAAGAAACCCATTCACTCAAAGAGAGTCTAAACATTTTGGCAGTATACATAGCACTGCAGCCTTATGCTTCTGGTCCTAGCTCTCAGAATCACTCAACTAGCAAAATAACATGAGTTTTCATGGGTTTTAATTTAAAAATAAGTTTGTGGCCTTCATCACAGAAGAGAAAATGTGACCCCAGTATAATCAGTGCCTAATCAAGGTTGCAAACAACAGCTTTAAATCATGTTTACTGCTTCATGGCTTTGTGCAGTTGTCAGCTCCGAAGGGACAAGCCCATGTTAACCCCACAAAGGACCCCAGGAGATGAGCAGTGTATCTGCTTGGCTAGTTTCACCCACCCACCCACGTGTATACCCTATACCTGGAGTACTGGAGAGCTGCTCCATGCATCTGAAGTGTAGGCAGCACCAAGTAAATAATTTGCAATTGTACAGGCCACCATACTATATAATTTAAAACTTGTAACCATAAAGCCTCAATTTAGACTCCATACACTCTGAACAAATACCATCAGGAAGGGCTGGCATGGCTGTAGGCTGTTTGGGAGAGGACACAGTGGAAAGCCAAAATGTGTCACAACCTGCAGGCTGGTGCTTCTAGGTGCCTGAGGCCACCGCAATGTCTGCAGGATGCTTGGGAAGCCTCTGTAGTATGCGTACTGAGGGATACTGGTCTGGAGCAGGTGATGAGGTCAGTCCGGGACTCATGTTTGGGATCATTCTGGACAATAGAGTTTTGGGGATCTTTGTCAGGACCTGTAAGATGTGAAGAAGGAAGGTATTTCCTGGCATATATTGGAGTTTGACATTTGAGGGCTAAATGAGGGAGTGTGACCCTAATTCTGACCATCCTTACCAACTGGGCAACTTGTAGCTGCTGCCACATTTCAAGTTTTCTCATTCCCTACTTTTGCTTACCCACCTCTGACTTCAGAAATGGAGAGAGCTAAAAATGGAAGCAGAGAACTAACTTAATCCCTGAAAATCAGGCTTGACAGAAGCACCTACAGTTCTTGGCCACAGTTCAGGTGATGGGTGAGAGATACAGGCTGAGACATGGGCAGGTGAGACAGAAATGCCAAACAGGCACTGTCATAGAGATGTGCAACACATGGCAGGCACCAGCCTCTCTCTCGTGCACTATGTTTAGGGCCCCAGTTTGCCTTAAGCAAATCACCCTGCCCTGCCCAGGGTTTTCCAGCTCCTCCATTTCAGACACTTGCTGACTGAATGACTGAAATGACTGTCAGCCAGAAATGTATTTTTTCCCCATTTTTGCCTTTAACCTATTTTCGTCCAAGTCCAGATGTATGCAAAAGGCACACTCAGAAGAATGTAAGCATTATCTAACACATAAAAGATGGATACAAAGAAGAGAATTAAGCTGTTCTTCATGCCCAGCATGGCACGATAAAAAGTAATGGGTGTAAACTGCAGGTGGGAGGTTTAGATTAGACATTAGAAATGGCTTTTTAACAGTAGGCATAGTTAAGGACTTGAATAGATTGCTTGGGGAGGCTGTGAAGGATTTCAAAAACAGGTTAGACAAACATTTATTAGGAATCATACTGGTATACATGTTCACAGACCAGAGCAAGGAATGGATTGCTCAAAGTCCTTTCCAGTCTTGTTTTCCTGTGATTTTATGATTCAAGGATGTCTAATGGCCTATCTTCTACTAGGGATCGGTCTTAAATGAACCTCACAATCTTAAAACACTGCCAGCAAATAAATAGAAAGTATTGGGGGTTGTTTTTTCTTTTATTAACGTTATTCCAATTCCCTCTCTCCTTACTCAAAAAGCCCTCCCACTCTTCAACACATTCAACTGCAAAGCTGAATACAGCCAGTAAAATACTGAAAGCATTATACAAGTAGCACTGATAACACTGTGGCAACAATACAGCAAGTGATCTGAAATCTATATTTCTTTTGACCAAGTTCTTACCCCTTATACCCTTCTCTCCTCCTCCCCACCCCAACACAATACCTAATTTTCTAAATTACTGGGGCTATTACGCATACTTTCATTAACATAGCAGGTGCAGTTATTTAGACCATTAATGTCCTAGCAGTAGTGTAAGTTGGGAGTGACCCCACTGCAAATTAACAGTTCAGACACAAGAGGTGAATGGTGCTTTAAAATACAGCTGGAAATCTTCCACTCTACCCAAACAGGATTCAGTCCAGGGTCCTTGTCTGAAAGCTGCTCCCTTAACACAAGTCACTTGAGTTGGAAGAGAAAAGCGTTACAGATTATTCTGGTTTGTGGAGAAAAGAGGCTCTTTTCTTCCAGCTGAAGTTAAAAGCTGCCAGCAAGCACCAGCAACCTATTTGGAAATTTTGGACTGACTCCTCATGTGACTTGACCATGAACTTTTTCTCCCCTTGCTATTGTATTTTTTCTATGAAGTCAGTTACCAAAAGCTTCTCTGATTCAGATTTATTCTTTCTGCCCTTTCCCTTCACACCACTGTGCCACCATTTTTCTTCCCTTTCCCCTTCCCATCACAAGTTACATCTCAATGGTAACTTCCCTTCCAATAGTTTGAAAGGCTGATGCCAACATGAACAAAAAACCTACAGTGGAACACCCCCTATTCAGACTGTTCTGTTTATGTTACCTTCCCATTTTGTCTCCTCTTTCTAAACTGTAAGCTTAGACACACGTTCATTTTATGCTTGTACTAAATATCCACAAAAATAGGGTTCACTTTGCCTGGGCCTCTAAGGATTACTAGTACACGGATGTTAAAAATATCGTGTTTAGGTACTGTAAGTAATGCAATGTAACGTAATGTTGAATTGTGGCTACTACCACATCCCTTTCTAGGGAAACAGAAAAAATAACCTCCAGGAATTCTTCCTGAAATATTATAAAAAATTATGAAGAAGAGGAGGTGCAAAAAGGACAGTATGATATATCGAGAATGCTCCTGTGCTGCTCACAACCCCACACACCACACCATACCAACAATTACTGAACACAGCCCCGGCCACGGCTCAGGGTCCTACAGTGTTTGTTTGGTATTTGCATCATCTGTGCTACACATTCTGAATAACTCTGGTTTAGCTACCTGACGTATTACTCATATAAACCAATGGCTAAATGTAGGATATGACTGCACAGCTCAGCGCAGCACTCCTGCCAGCTAACTCCAAAACAAGATGCTGTATAGGTGTGTCATCAGGGCGCTCCACCCCAGCTAATTAGTGCGGCCAGCAGCTGGCAAGGCAGGCTAAGGAGGGAGAGCTGTGGCTTCCATAGCCCCAGCCCACAGCCCAGTGTCCTTGTGGCATCTGGAATGAGGAGTAGGCCAAATGTTAGACCCATCTCACTTCAAAGACTTTAAGAAATAGCCTTTTGATGTCTATGTAGAACATATGGATGTAAAGATAAGATCTGCTTCTCTTTTAACTGAGGGATCTCTTTCAGTGAGATTCCAGTCCAGCTAGACACAGCGGCCCTTCTTGTTCACAGCCACCTAAATTGCTCTTCTGCAGAGCTGCAATGGTGGCACTGTGATCAGAAGTTACAACAACTAGTCTCTTATGTTGTTGTTGATGAATTACATCATTCAATAAATGCTAATTTGTTTCAGTGGACCCTACTGTGACCTCACACCAATAAGAATTACAAAAAAAACCTGCACTGAAGCCAGTAGAATTACACAGGTAGAAGCCAGTCTTAAACCAACATACATCTCATTTAAGTAAACAAATAACAAGCCCAATACATCATCTACCTGAACTTAGTAAAATAGAAATCTATACCAAATATTATCTGGGGTAATTACTACGGGTCATACCCCGTGAACCTCACTCTGGTATTACTTATTCTTCCTCACATAAAACTTCTGCAGTGTAAAGAAAACATGATTAAACCAAACAATTCCATGAAATCATTAGCTTCCCACCGCAAACACAAATCAGACACGCGTAAGAATAAAAAGCCAGTTTGTCAAGATACCATAATGCCAAGTCAGGTCCGTCAGGTTATAATAATTTCTAATTAACACTCTTCCAAGTTTCAGTGTTATTTATTTGCATGTCAATGTCACTCAGAACAATACGATACTCTTTCCTGCCTATGCAAACCTCTAAAAAAAACGGAAAGAAAAATTTACAGCCTGATCTGAACAAAGAGAAATCCAATGTAATGACAAATAAAAATTATAGTTCAATGTGACAACCTTTGATGAAAATTTTTTTAGAAATGAGAAGACTGATATATGTCCACTGATTAAGAAAAGAAAAGCATAAATCAGCACGGGTTGAATACCACTGAAGACAGGATTTCTATATCTTATTTTGATTATGTGTATCCAAGCAGCAAAACTTCCCCAATTCAGAGGCTTTATATTGCCTTGCCCCTGCAAATGCTCCCTTTTGAAACATGGAGCAGCACTGTTCCCTAAGGATTACAAAATCCCAACATAAAATTCAGCAGGTTGAGCCTTCTAGAAGGCTTCACTAAAAAATGAATTATTTTAATTATGTTTGGAAAATACCTGATAGTGCAATAACATTGCAGTATTATTCAAAAAGACTTGTTTCAAAAGCAAAATCATGGAAGCAGTTCTGTTGACAATCTGAATCTGCCTCAACTTATTGTTTTCAGAAAAGCTGTAGCTGAAAAAATTCAGATTAATTATCCATTGCGTTTTTTACATACATTAAATTATTTATAATTTAAATGATTGTTTCTATGTATACAGGTTAGTAGGTAAAATTATAAAAAAAACTAAAGGTGTTGAAAGGCATAGCTAAAATTGTTATTCCTATGACAAACTTCAGAATATATGTAAAGTAGCATAATCTTATTTTCACATAAAAGTGGGTATATATTTTGTTTAAAAAATCGATCAAAAATATTAATATTTAATGAATGATAAAACCAAGTTGTACAGTAATATATTAGTTCTGTGTAGAAGACAGCTTAAGGATGTTTTAGCATCAAATATCTCATAGAACTGCAACAAAGTCATAATGTGTTGGTACCAGACATTTTAAGGTATCTGCATGGTCAAGCTTTTATAACAATGAAGTAGGATGATCCTAAGTCTCTTCTCAATGTTGAAATAATACTACCAAATATTGCCAAAGAAAATGTTGCAAGTATATGTTATATATGTTACAGCGTCAGTGACCTTACAAAATTTAAGAACTAATATGAAAATTCAATGGGTTTAGTGAACAAAAGGGCATATTACAAAGTTTTGTTGAGAAAGCTGATTTTTCTTGTTCTTACAAAGGAAAAGAGATGGTGGGAATAATAAGAAACTGCTGGCAGTTTTGTATATTCAGAATGCTTACTGCATTTAATCAGTAAAAGTTATTAAGCTTTCATCTTCTTTTTTGTTCTTGTGCAAGTATAATAATATTTATATATTTAATATAGTTTAATAATGTGCATATTTTCAAAGCAACAAAACTAACTGAGCAGCAGTGACTACTCTTTACTGTCTAACGAACTGCATATATTGGAGCCTAGCTAG
Organism: Falco rusticolus; assembly: GCF_015220075.1. Classification (NCBI taxonomy): domain Eukaryota; kingdom Metazoa; phylum Chordata; class Aves; order Falconiformes; family Falconidae; genus Falco; species Falco rusticolus. Next base: position 27,064,341 of record NC_051198.1, on the reverse strand, counting down.
GCCCAAGAGTCTCAAGGCACGTACCCTGAAGAGTCAAGAGGATGGCAAGCCCTGGGAGTAGCTTCAAGGTAGTAGGTCTAGATCCTCAAAGATCCCTGAAGGTCATCCTAGGATCTTTCCTGAGGATGTCCTTAAACACCTGCTTTCTTCTTCAGGTGATCTGTCAGTATTGCCCTCAGCATCCCTTCCTGGCCAGTATTCTCCCACAGCCGAGTATTAGGGACCATTATGACCTTGAAGACAGATGATGCCAGATCACCAAGAAGTGATGTGACAGTATGGATTCAACTCAGCTTCTGAGCTGCACACGATTGATGAGCCGCAGATTGGCCTCCCAGTAATATGGGTTTAACTGTCATAACTTACTGCGGCTGTCGATGGCATGTTGGCATCTGTCACCCATGGTGACACTGTATTTTCAACTCTACCATTACAGTGGTAGAATTTAGGACAGAACTCATCTCTTTTCACTCTACTCGCCTACCAGTTGGTGATGTAGCCTGATGTAGCTGGGCTAGGCTCCCCCTAATGTCAATGGAAAAAAATGCTGGAATGATTCATCTCATCCTAAAGTAAGTATCTGGGATGAATCACCTTCGTAGGTGCCTCCATCTCTCCAGAGGAAGCCTAGAGAAATAGCTTGAGCTAAATGCTTAACTTAGAGATGTATAAAGTCAGGCTGGGTGAATATCATGAGCCATGTTTTTTAAAAATGAAGTTCCATCAAGGTTTTCCTGCTAATACCATTGTTACAAGAGTAACAGCAGAGCAGATTTATCAAGCTACCTACTTTGCATTTGTGTCAATGCTCCTGGCAAAATGAAATTTGTTCTGTTCAGCTGTCTTTGGCACTACATGTCTTTGGCAGTAGACTTCTAACAACACATGAGGATTCTTTTAGCTTCAGGGACAGCACCCTTTGTTTTTAGGAGAGAAATCCTGAGCTCATTTCAGGGTGCACTTTTGTCGCGACAGAGGGAAGACACAGTCACTCAATATGAGTGATCAGCAGACTTCGTTTATTGTCCCTTACAGTCACCTTTTATGCCTTGTTATAATTAGCTCATACATATTACAAAAGTTAAGCTCATTATCGGTTAGTTGCCTAAATACCAAGCCTGCCCCTAGTTTCTCTTCTGTAGTTATCTGTTCCCACCTGCAACATTCTTTTCCCACTGCAATCTTCCTGTTATATTTTTGCTTTACTTCAGATAAGCTGAGAGCAATGTGCATTTTTGTCCAGCCAGCTGGACTATGTCTATGTGACCCTTTTCAGCTAGCCAGTTACCCACACACTGACATTTTGAGTGGCCACGGCATGCAATATAGTTAGCTACTTCGAGGTGACAGATTTGTTATAATTCATAATATCAGCTTCCAACTGTGAAAATGCAGCAAATAGTACTACCTGCGGAAGTATGTCTACATGTGCACTGAAATATTTAAAACCCCAAGCCTTTGATCCTAATTTTACAAAACTTCCCTTTCCTCCTTCCAGCTGGAACTACTTCCCACTGTGCCTCCCAGCTCTGAGTGTATGCAGCAGTCCTTCCATGGATCTGTGGCCGTTTTCTCTCATCCATTCTGCAACAGGTTGCAGAGGCCGGGTCACCCCAAAATCCCCCAACTCCCCCCTCCCCCCCAAACCCTGCCCTGCATCCCCCCCGTAATGCCCTCCCTTTGCAGGCAGCGTTGCTCAGCTCCTGCCACGGCACCAGAGGTTCGGGAGGGACAGGGCACTCCCGAATCGGCCCCCAGCTCCCAATTGCCCCCCGGATTTTCAGGGACACCCACACACATCCCCTCACCTCCTTCTTGTTTTCAGGGAGCTCCTGGGGTGGGGGGGGCTGGGTGGGGGGCTGGGGAGGGGGGGGTGGTGGTGGGGAAGGGGCTTCCTCTTCTTCCTCAGCCCCACTCAGGTCCACCCCCAGCAGCACACTCAGAGTCGTCATCACCCGGGGGTCTTGCAGCTTTCTGGGGGTGGGGGGAGAAAGGGTCTGGGGGGGGGGGAGCGGCACCCCAAAATCTGTACCACACTCCCCTTGGGGGGGATTTGGTGCCCACAGATTTGCCGCAACATACCCCAGCACCCCAAAAATAGCCATAAGCCACCCTGGGGCACACAGAGCTGGGGTGAAGGCACCCAGATCCCTCCCCAGCACCACAAAAACTGTCCTGACATGTGTGACCCCCCCCCCCCCCAAAAAACCTGCTTTGAACCACGCTCCTGTATGCAGGACACGCTCCTCTCTCAGATGTGGCCTTCTGAAGAAGTGCTATTAACTAGGAGGTGCTTACAACAAATGCGTTAGTATTTATAGAAAACTAAGAATTAATTCAAAAATTCTACAGATGTAACTGAGCATGTTGTATCATCTTGTGCTGATGGATAAAAATAGGAATGACAATATATAGGGTGTCCTTCCCATTAGTCAATCTGGTAATGAGTAATGCAGCCAAATCAATGTCAGTAAAGCCTACCTACCACAACATGCTTCAGAAACCCTCTTGGCACTCTCCTTTAAGAGAGAAGCCACAAAAGCATAAAGGTTTAATCCACATGTATTTGAAATTACTATATTATTTGTGAGGCAAAGATTCAAATAAAGTGTATTAGTTGCCCCAGACAAGCGTCAGTAAAAACTATCTATGCCTATATTCCACAGATTGTACCCCCTTCAAAAAAACCCAAGTATTTCAGAAAATGTGGGGAATGTTATACTTTCTGTTCAAGAAATTAGTTTGGTTTAATACGGAAGACCCAAATATAATAGTCAAAGACCAAAAAAAAATTAAACTGTAAGATACTAGGAGCCTTTGGAAAAGGATCTGAATAAACTTTTCGGGAAATCATAATGTAACATTTAAAGGTCATCAGATCACATGGGTTTGACATCTTACCGCTTGCCGTTAGCTACAGAAGGAACTTCTGTCTTGCCTGAGTGTCCTGAGAGCTTGAGCGATCAGCCTTCAATACTGCGCTATGCTGTTGTGTCATAACTCTGTTTGTCCCTCCTGTATCTCAGGCCACTCTTTAAAAAAAGCATGCAAAAGAATTACTTCTGTGCTGGGTTATTGGTGGTGTCTTGGGTTCTTTACTACAGTAGCTATTTGAAACTTTATAAGGTCTTAAGTATGAGAGCAAGTGCCAGAGCTGATGTACTAGAAAAACAGTTACAAACTAGATGAAGTAGTGAAGACTTTTTGCTATGTAAAGGTATGGAGCCACATGAAGGAATCTTTTCTCTAATTTTGTGGCTCTTTATTTCTGATGTAAATACTGTGCACCAACAAGGATGGAGAAGCTCGTACAGAAAGTCGTATTTCAAGCAAAGATACAGTTGCAACAAAAACTAATGATTTCCCATAAAATAAGGGGCACTTAAATACTAGTGCAATGACATTCTTGTGACAGTAACATTTAATCTCTTGTCCAAAGCAAGTAAGCAGGTCTGGCAGTACACTTGCTTTTTTTTAAACATGGACTTAGGAAAAAATATATATTCCTGATTAAGAAGGGGAAAAAAATTACTAAATAATCCCAGGGCTCTAAGGAGCTATTCACAAGCTTAACATTAAGAAGTAATCTGCTGGTGATTACGTAATAATTTCCCCTCTCTGCCCATTCCAGAGTGGATATGGGATACTACAGTCTACATGCCCAGTCTTGAATGTTTACTTCCAGGTGTAAGAGCTCATTGCAATATAACCCTCTAGAGAAACCAGAAAAAACAGAGAGACAGAACTAGTGTACCTGTCATCCTGGGAGAGGCAGGTCCTAATTCAATGGATAGGCAATAGAAAGTGGTGTGTTACCCCACGCAGGGTTAGGTTCTAGGAGCTATGTGGGAGTTGGCAGACACAATTAACAAGCTTGAAATAACAATTGCCTTGAGAGCCAGCAAGAACTAAAAGGTAGGGGAGCGGTCCAGCAGGAAAAGTAAAATAACTGCAACAATTGAAGGATAAATCTAATCTCACATAAAAACAGTGATAACCCATCTCAGAAATCAACACACTAATATTAAGGAACACAAACTACAGGAGACACTATAAACGAGGGGCTTGGAAAGCCCCACGGGACAAAATCAGTGCTAGGCTTGTCTGTGGAATACCTGCCAGCTCCTGCTGCACACAATGGTCAGAAGGGGGTTTAGCAAGTATTAGAGTGAATATTTATGCCTACCAAGATGTGGAGAGGAAAAAAAAAAGTACAGGCATGCTGTTATTCTGTCTGTTGCAAGTGCGGAAGCATCTCTTTGAAGCACTGACATGGTGGCCTATCATCTTTCCAATTCCTGGCTACATGTAACTTCTTAAAATATCTGAAAAGGACCGATATACCACAGTATGCATAGCCAGATTTTGCACGCTGATATCTAGGGTAGTCCCAGACAGATAAATCATGCATGCAAAGCAAGTGTGATGACAGATTACAGTACATGCAATATTGTCTTGCTGTACATGCTCGGAGCAGTTGCACAGTAAGTACCGGTCTGGAATCAGACCTCTTGTACATGCATGTTTTATCTGCCCATGCAGAGAGGTCTGACTGCTCCCAATACACGGTGTCCTGCACATCCAGAAAGACAACTATGGCAACACAAATGCAGGGAAAGCTGTGCCATGTATGCTCTTCCTATGAGAAATTGTATTGACCATATAATAAGAGGACACACCCCGTATTAAACAGGACATTCCATACCACGTGGGATCCTCAGCACTTTCTGACATTTATTTTTGTTATCATGCCATGCTGTGATTGCCTAGGAGAGTGCGGAGGTCAACATCAGTGTATGTACATTAATTTGGCAGACAGAAGACAGAGTGTGATTACCTAATATTTAATTAGGTTACAACAATAACACTAGTGCCCTTATCCTTGCTACATGAGCTCATCTACAAGGCAACATGCTAAAGTTTTGCTAAAGTTTTGGGACACGGTATCAGTAACCCCTGAGACATGACAATTATTGAGTCACCAATATTGTTCCCCCCATACCACAGGGATTCTTCTAGGTATTGTATTTGTAATCAGAGCAAAACCAAAGTTGTGTGAGATCCTTTGCAGGTTCAACCTCCTGCTTTGAACAGTGCTATCTTCAAAGGGGAACTAGGTTGCCCAAAGACTTGACTGGTCTAGGTGTATCTCCATGGACGGAAAGTCCACAGCCACTCTTGGAACGTGTTCCAGGACTTGACCATTCTCACTTTGAACTTTTGTTTTCTTATGCCCAGTTGGAATTTCTTTGGGTGCGACTTCTTGTCCTGTTGTCTCTTGTCCTGTTGGTGCACATCTGAGAGGGAAGCCTTGTGCTGTCTTTATAATTCCCTCCAGGAGGGTGAATGCTTTAATCTGATCCTGGTGTAGCCAAACCCACTTCCTCAGCTTCTTCTTGTACATCATGTGCTCCAGCCCCTACCATTGTAGCAGCCTCTGCTGAACTGGCTGATGCTGGAGGACCCAAAACTGGACCGTGGATATCCAATGCTGCACAAGAGCACATACCTGCTAGGTATATCAATAATGCAGCCGTGTAGGTGTTGAATTCCCATGACGAACTTCTTTTGTTCACCAGAACAGCCAGGCCCTTTTCTCCTGGACTACTCCCAAGCTAGTTGGCTCTCAGCCTGTAGCATTGTATGAGGATAGCTTGTCCCGTGTTCAGGACTTTGCACTTGTTTCTGTTGACCATCACGAGGTTGTCATTGACCCATTCCTGCAGCTTGCCAAGGCTACTCTGAATGGCAGGTGTGGCCTCCAATATGTCAACTGATGTCCCCAGTCTGACGTGGAGATCAGCTGAAAACTTGCTGAGGGTGTATTCTGTCCCACCTCCTGAGTCACGGATGAACATATCAAACAGGACTTGCTCCAGTATCGATCCCTGCTCCCCCTTAACTGGGCATCAGCCAGACTTCAAACCAGTGAGGCATTGCCCTTCCAGCCTGGTGGTACAGGCAGTTTTTCACACACCTAGTCTGCCCACCCCGTCCACAATTCCCCAGTTTTAAGGTTACTGAGGAAGACTCTACCAAAAGCCCTAATAAAGTCAAGGTTAAATGGTGCGGTGGTTTGACCCTGGCTGAGTGCCAGGTACCCACCAAAGCCACTGTATCAACCAGACAGGTTGATATCTATCTCCTCAACCAGACAGGAGAGAGAAAACGCAACAAAAGGCTCGTGAGTCAAGATAAGGACAGGAAGATCACTCATCAATCACTGTCATGGGCAAAACAGAGTAAACTTGGGGAAAATTAGCTTAATTTATTACCACTCAAATTAGGAAAAAACACCTTCCCCCCATCCCTCCCTTCTTCCCAGGTTTAACTTAATTCCTGATTTCTCTACATCCTCCCCCCGAGCAGCGCAGGGGGACAGGGAACGGGGGTTACAGTCAGTTCCTCACATGTTTGTGCCGCTCCTTCCTTCTCACACCCCTGCTCCGGTGTGGGGTCCCTCCCATGGGAGGCAGTTCTCCATGAACTTCTCCAATGTGAGTCCTTCCCAAGGGCTGCAGTTCTTCACACACTGCTCCAGCATGGAGCTCTTCCGTGGTGTACAGTCCTTCAGGAATGCACAGCTCCAGCGTGGGTCTCCCACGAGGCCACAGGTCCTGCCAGGAGCCTGCTCCAGCATGGGCTGCCCCACGGGTCACAGCCTCCTTTGGACACCCACCTGCTCCAGCGTGGGGTCCTCCATGGGCTGCAGGTGGGGATCTGCTCCACCACTAACCTCCCCGGGCTGAGGGCATAGCCTGCCTCACTGTGGGCTTCACCACGGGCTGCCGGGGAATCTCTGCTCCGGCACCTGGAGCACCTCCTCCCCCTCCTGCACTGACCTTGAGGTCTGCAGGGTTGTTGCTCTCACGTATTCTCACTCCTCTCTGCAGCTGCAGTTGTTTTGCCAGATTTTTTTCTCCTTTCTTAAATATGTTATCGCAGAGGTGCTACCACCATCGGTGATTAGCTCAGCCTTGGCCAGTGGTGGGTCCATCTCAGAGCTGGCTAGCACTGGCTCTGTTGGATGTGGGGGAAGCTTCTAGCATCCTCTCACAGAAGCCACCCGTGTAGCCCCCCTGCTACCAAACCCTTGCCACACAAACCAGCTACAAATGGCATACTCTGCTTTGCTCTTGCTCACCAAGCCTGAAGTCAGTGATGCTGGGTCAGGCATAACTGAACTTAAAAGGCTTAACATTTGCCTTTTTTTCAGTCATCGACAGTCTTCTAAATGCCACAGCCTTTCAAATGCCGTAAGGAGTGAGCACACTCTAACACTGGCCAGCCCCCTCAACACTCAAATGCACACCACCTGGCCCACTGGACTTGTATATGGCCAGCTTGATTCAGTGGACTTCAACCTGATCCTAGTCTACTGTAGGTAGTCTTTTTCTCCTACCCCAAACTCTGCTAATAGCCGTCAAAGCTTGGGAGATGTGGAAGATTTTTTTGCCGGTAAAGGCCAAGGTGAAGGAGACCTTGAGCATCTCAGCCTTTTCCTTGATCTTTATCACCAGGTCAACCACCCACGCTTTCCCTTGTCTTCCTTTTGCTACCTATGTACCTGTAGAAGCCCTTTTTGGTTGCCCTTCATATTCTCTTCCAGTTGCAACTCCAGCCAAGCTTTGGCTTTCCATATGCCATTCCTTTACTAAAATACCAACCATCCTCTGCATGAAGTAGTGTAATTTGCTTACAAATCCTCTAGCTGTTGAATACTTTCTAGAAACGCTGTTTAAGGAAGCTGGTTGTTTTTCATCCGTAGCTCATCTTTTGAAAGTTGCAAGCATATGCAGGTGCCTGTTCAAGCATTTATTTAGCTGGTACTGCGGAAAATGCCATTGTTCTAAATTATTATTTCTTCCTTTGTTCTTTGTTGTTAGTTGGTCTGTTTCCAGTAACCTCAAATTTGATGCAGAAGGAAAAGTATACATATATACACCTGATAGGAGGGAATCAAACTATTCATTACCTTCATCATGCAGCTTCAACTGCTAATCCATCTCTGCAGGATTTTCTCTAATATTTTGTAATATTTCAGCTCTGCAGAGGCAGCCTCATATGGTTATTATCAAAAAACCCATCCCATTAATGAATTAGTTCCTTCCTGTTATTCAGATTGGACTTTCTGCCCCATTCTTCTCTACAGTAAAATTAAAAAAAAAAAAAAAAAAGAGAGAGAGGGAGAGAGAGAGAAAGAAAATAGCCAGTTTTATCAGTTCTAGTCAGCCCATAAATGACAAATTCAAGGGTGTCTTTTTTTTAACTTTGCAGACCTAGAAAAGGGATGGATTTCTTGCTTCTCAAGCATTTGTATTTAGTCTTAAATGTCCCAAGACAGTTTTCTTACATATAAAGATACCACTTGTTCAACATATTCTACACTTGGTCATTTCATCGGTTGGTTTTGGTATGGTGTGATTGGTCTCTTTGGTCTTCTAAACTTCCACAATAACTAAGAAGTATTTCTGCAATGTTTTTCTATTAACGATATGCGTCTATACCAGGGGTCCTCAAACTACGGCCTGCGGGCTGGATACGGCCCCCCAGGGTCCTCAATCTGGCCCCCAGTATTTACAGAAACACACACACACACACACACACACACACACACACACACACGCCGGGGCTTGGGGGGGGAAACCAAGCAGCCGCACATGACTGCCTGCCACTTCATCCGCGCGCCGGCCCCCTGGTTAAAAAGTTTGAGGACCCCTGGTCTATACAAAGGGAAGCTGTCTGAATTGCTTGCTGCAGCATAGGGAGGAAGGTCTGCTAGCCACAGAGCTGTCTCTCAAGCCCCCCTCCTGGTGACTAGTTAAAGGAAAAACCTTCCCTATGACTAGGAAAGCCATAAGAGACAAAACAGGAAAGGTGCAGGAACTGCTCCAGGAACTTTCTACATGTGGGCTAAAGTCAGGCTGAGGCATACTCTTTACACCTGGGACTCTGAATCATTCCCCTTCCACACCTTCGTGTCAGCTGGGATCCTGAGAAACTTTAAGATGTCTCATCCCAGTTTGCTCTGGCACAGGAGCCGGGGCCTGCACCATCCCAGCAGTAATGAACTTCTTCCTCCAGTTCTTTGTGTTTCTGCTGGGATATTTCCTCCCCCAAGGAAGGAAAGGGGGGCAAGAACTTTCACTGCAATTTATGCAGCAATAGGTACTTCTTCAAGGTTATCTTTTAGGTCCTTTTCAGCTCCAAACTACTCTTACTCCCCGAGAGTATTTAACTAAAATTAACAGGGGAAACTGCAATCCTGTAAGACCCTTTTCTGCCACAGATGGGTATATGGAGCCACTTCCCCATATGATACCATGCAGCTATAGGAAAAGGGATTCTGGGTTTCTTTCATTGCAGATACGCTCTTCAAGGAGTTATCAAGACAGGAGCTGGTGGAGTACCAGCTGGACAGGAGCAGCAGGCTACATGCAGGCGACAAAGGCAGTGACTGACTAGGCAAGGCCCAGCTCTCCAGGCGGTGTGAGAGCAGCACGGCAGGGCAAGAAGCTGGAGGGACAGTGGCACAAACTGGTATGGTGGGAAGGGGTTTTTACCCCCGCCCTGGACACTGAGGCACAGGGCAGGAAAGAACAATGGGCAACTTCACCTTCCTGAAAACACAGTCTTGGTCTTCAGAGTTCACTTTCAGGTGCCTTTGCAGGGTCTGTGCTGCTCTCTGTACTGTTCCTGTCATCTTTACCCAAACCTTTGAATTACAGATTCAGTGATGGCACCTGGGGAGGGGAGGACTGAGGAAGAAGAAATCAAGAATGCTGAAAAGACAGCAACGGAGACGAGAGGAGATATGGCAGTGGGGAAGTGGCTAAGCACAAGCACTGTGTTCTCCAGCAATGGCTGGTGAGCTAAGGAACCCAAAATCAACAGAATCCTCTCTCTGGAAGATGAATTGTCCTGGTTTTGGTGACACCATGACACCAATGTTGAATTCAACCCTACAGCCACACCTGGGCAGCACTGAGTGACAAAGCTCTTTCCAGCCTCTCCGTCTGGTGTACGAGTGCTTTGGCTGGTATCAGTCAGATACCTTGAGGCCTCTAAGCAGGGCCAAGGTACAGCATCTGCTGCAGCTGGCCCGGCCTCCGCGCACTCATCTCCTCTGGTTTCATTCCTTCCATGGATTTTGTCTCTCCACAGACTTCTCCACCGGTCTTGGGCCCACGGTTTCCCTCAGTCAGACTTCTTCAAAGTTCCTTTGAAAGCAAGCACTACTGCCCAAACCTACCATTGTAATGTAAGTCGGTTAACAGCAAGTGCTCCTAAAACCTCTGCTTCTCAAGGGGAAGATGATCAGGTGTTGTTAATCTCAGGTTTCATTAAGAAAGAAAAAAAAAAGTTTTGTTGTTTCCCTTTGGGTTTTGGAGAAAAGCTTGAGAATCCCAAAGATGAAAATTCTAGGCTCTAAACCAAGTAACACACAAGGTGTTGTTCCAAGACACTATCTTTAAAGACTGGGATTTCACCCATCTTATGGCTTTTGACCCGAGTCTTGGCCGAGGACGGGAGTCTGCTGCCCATGGCACAGCCGGGGCTGGCAAGGAGACACCTCGGGGCACCGACCGGGAGCTCCAGAACGCCCAAGTGTCTCCCTGCAGCCCGTCCTGACAAGCATGCCCCAACTCCCGACATTCCTGGGAGGACCTACGGCAAACACGCCACTTTCCTCCCGCTTCCATGCCAGAACACAGGGCAACTATGAAAGACAAGGCCAGCAGCGGGTCCCAACCTTCCAGTAACCGACCTGGGCAACGCCAGGACGCGACCTCACCAAGAATTTGTCCTTTTTCTTAAAAACAACACCCAAACCCCAGACTGCTTCAGGAAACCACAGGAACCCCGCTCTGCCTCACGCGTCCGCGCTGCCCGCCCCGCACCTTCGCACGCCCCCGCCGTCCAGCAATCGCCCCGGCGCTGACAGGGGGCCGGGACCCCCCGGGCAGGACCCCCCGGCCCCCACAGGCGGCGGCGGGGACCCCTGGCCCGGGGGCCGGGCGGGCGCGGCGCGGGGCGGGCGGCGGCCACCCGGGGGGCCCGGCGGCGACCCTGGGGCCTGCCCCGCCGCCGCCCCCCGGCACCTCCGGGGCCCGCACCCCACCCCCCGCCCCGGGCGGCGGAAGTGTGTGTAGGGGGCAGTATAGGAATTTCCTGTGACGTCCCGGCCCGGACTCCATTAGGCTGCAGCTGGGCTCAGAGGAGACAAACCCAGCGGGCAGCGAGCGGAGCGGGCCGGGCGCCTGGGGCTGCCGGGCGGGGGCTCAGGGCAGCGGCGGCCGCCATCGCCAGAGGGAGCCCCGAGCGGGCGGCGGCGCTGCCTCCGGGACCCCCGGGGGGCACAGGGCCCCGCTCCGCCTCCCCTCACCCCCGCCTCCCCCCTCCTCGCCCCCCCGGCTTCCCACCACGGCCGCTCTCGGCGAGGAAACTCTGGCCTCCGCTTCCTCCTCCTCCGACTCGGACACCGGCGGAGCCTCCCCGCCCCCGCGGAAGAAAGCCCGGGCCTCCCCGGCGGCGGCGGTGGAGGGAGCAGGAGAGCCCGGGGCTTCCGCGGGCAGAGCAGGCCTCACCTCGTCCCAGTCCCCCTCGCTCCCCGCCGGGCTCGCCCCCGCCGCCGCCCCGCTCAGAGGCAGCAGCGGCAGCGGCGTCAGCAGCGCCATGCAGGCCAACGGGGCAGGAGGGGGCCAGCAGCAGCAGCAGCAGCCGTCGCAGGGGCCGGCGGGCCCGGAGCTGGGCTGCCTGGGCGCCCAGAATGGCGAGGCCTCGACGGGCACGGCCGCCGGCGACCAGCTGGCCCACGCCAACGGGCTGCTGCCCTCGGCCAACAGTGGCGGCGGCAGCCCCGGCGGCCTTAGCGTCAACAACGGGGTGCCCGCCGCCGGGGGCCCCGGCCCGGCCGCCGCGGAGCTGGGGGGCGGCGGCGGCGGCAGCGCCCTGAAGAAGAAGAAGCGGCTCTCGCAGTCCGACGAGGACGTGATCCGGCTGATCGGGCAGCACCTCCACGGCCTGGGCCTCAAGTAAGTGGCCGCCGAGGCCGGGAGGCCGCGGTGGGCGAGGGGCAGCGCAGCCGCGGGGGTGGGCTTCTTCCCTCCCCGCGCCGGCCGGGCCGCCCGCACCCAGGGGCCCCCCGGGGCCGGGGGGGCCCCGCACACACGCCCCGCCGCGGGGAGGGGGCGGCAGCGTCCGGCGCGGGGTCGCGGGAGGCCGGTGGTCCCCGCGGAGGGTGGGCAGCCGGGGCGGGGGGCTCCGAAGAAGGGACCTGCGGGGGTGGGGGGGTTGTGGCAGAACCTGTCCGGCCGCAGGCTGGTTGTCCCCCGCGGGGAGAGCCCGGCGCCGGGCAGCGGGGCGGAGCGGTGGGGCAGGCCCGCTCGCCAAAAAAACATGGAGCCGGCGATGTGTTTTTCCGAGCCTGTGCCGGCCAGGCTGGGTGTCTGGAAGGGACAGGCCGGGAGCCTTCTCCGCCAGCGATGGCAATATGGAAGTCGAGTCGTACACCGATAAGGGTAGATCAATACCAACGCGTTAGTGGGGGAGAAGTTGTCGGGTAAACATAATGGAGCCCGCAGCCGGGCGGGGGGGGGCGGCTTTTTGCAGCTGAGCTCCAAGATAGGGTTTGTCAGCTCGGAGGAAGTGAGCGCAGGCCGGGCTGCAGCGCAAGGGGCCTCTGGTTTGGCTCCGCAAACCCTCCTCCCCGCGCACGCTGAAGGCCTCCTCTGCAGAACACCCGTTCTCCATGGTAATCTTACCCGTCGAGCAGACAGGAGCATGTTGGCCCTTTCCTAAAAATCAGAATAGGGAAAATAATCGCCCGGCTGAGTGGGGGAAGTCTTAAGTATTCAATCACAACACTGACTCTGTGAGTAAAGCTTAAAGCCAACACCTCGTAAATTTTGGAAGGAGGCTGGAAGAAGTCCTGTGAAGTCTTCACGCAGCTGCCACAAAAGAAGTCTTCAAAATGTTGTGGAGTGGGTCAATTATAAAGAACTTAGCACATAAAATAAATTGCCTCTGACACAAGAGGCAAGTTTACAGCAGCAGACAACTCGTGACTGTTCATAGACGACACCACAGTAAATAAGCTATTTTTAGTGTAAAAGGGGGAGGGCTACAGGTTCCCGAGTTTGTTTATTTTATTTTAAGGAGCCAGTGTTTTAATATGTGATGAAGAAGAAAAAGTTAGGCCTGTTGCAGATGCAGTAGCTCTCTGCGTTCTTTTGGGGGGTGGGGGGGGTGGGCAGGGGGCAGTAGGCACTAGCTAACAGCTTTCTAGTCTGTATCTTCATAAAGTTTTTCTTCTGTGCAGAGATGGCTGTTTGTGGTGGCTGGTAAGTCACGTACTTCATGGTACTTCAGCAAAGTTTTCAAGCTCCTTGACAGCTTGCTTTAGATACAGGTAGCTGTTTACCTGTCTCAGCCAACCAAGACAGTCTTTTTTTTTTTTTTTTTTTGACAAGCGGCTGAATCTGGTCATAGTATTCTTTAATAAAGTTACTCTTAAATATGGTTAACTGTTATCGTAGCAGGCGGTATATTTGTGAGGGTAAAACTGGTCGGGTTTTTTTACACTGTATCTCTCCTGCAGCCAGACTGTTGATCTTCTCATGCAAGAGTCAGGATGTCGTTTAGAACATCCTTCTGCTACCAAATTCCGCAATCATGTCATGGAAGGAGAATGGGATAAGGTAACGTAGGGCTTATAGGACTGTATTAACCACTGTTTAAATTTATAGTATCTGTGAGAGAATTCAAAATCCATTCTCCTTATATACTTTTTTTTTTCCCCTTATGCCAATTTCTGCAGGCTGAGAACGACCTGAATGAACTTAAGGCCTTAGTGCATTCTCCGCATGCAATTGTGGTAAGAGGCACACTTGAACTCTTTCAGAGCTGTATAGTTGGACTAATTGTAGTGGTGTAATCTTTCACTTTGGAGTTGGTTGTCTATAGTTTTTGTTTTCTTTTTTTGTTTACTTTAAGCAGCTTGCATGCTATCTCCAACGTCATACTAATCTGAACTTCTTTATTCTTTTTTAGAATGAGATAGGAAGCCCAAAAGTATTTAGGCTAATATTTGGTGTACTGAATGCTTAAACTTTGTTAAACATACTTAACTGACAAAATATAAGTCCTGTAACAGTCATAAAATAGGTCAGGTTCTGTAGAAGCTGCCTATGTTGAATACTAATTTCAAACTTGAAATACTTCTCACAATCTCTGTGTTGATAGGAGTTAGGTTTTCTTGAGGGAAGAGAAGTTTAGAAATAAAATGCAGTAATACTAATGTGGAGTTGGCATTTTAATAGCACATTACAAGAATATAGAGGCTGCTATACACCATGAACAATACTGTTGCTTTTCCAGAGGGCTTCTAAAGAGCAAATGCATTTGTATTGCTGTTTGGGATTTTATTTAGAGCTTTTTCTCTTTGGCTGGCTTCTTTTTGTCAAAAGGTGAACCTAGAAATAAAAGGTTAGTAGATCCTGTGACTTTACAATTGCAGCATGTGTTGTTATGATTTCAGTTACTTTGAGGAAAGCATATCTTGGTTTGATTTTTTTTTTCTTTATCTTGATGAAAATCAGTACCTAGCTCTTCAAACAGCTTGTTCCATTGTGTTTAAATGTTTATTTAAATGAAATGAAGTTGGAGCAACTATGGTCACTTAGAAAGAAAACAGTAGCCGGGCTTTTTGAGGTGTCTGTGACTGTAAACAATGAAGAATCAGCTGATGGCTGCTTAGCTCCACTTCTAGCTGATTCATTTGTTGTCAAGACAATTTCCTGTCTGGTGGAGGAGGGAGAGAAAGAGAGAACAGGAAGTGAAGTGGGAAAAACAGATGTTTAACAAAACATCAGAGGGTACTTCAGAGAAGTTTACATTCTGTTCTATTCATTTGGTGAAAGCTTATACCTCTTAGTTAGACTAGTAGTTCACTTTCTCTTTTTTGAAAGACTTAATACAGGTAAGATTTACTGTTCAAGTAGTTTAGAATATTGCATGCAGCTTTCAGTAGTTTGTGGAGACAAAGTATGAAGCCACTGTATGTGACTATGAATGGTCAGTTGAAGGAGATTTTTTTTCTCATGTTTCTAACTGCTGAAGTTATCAAGTTTCCCTGTAGTGTTGAAGTGTTTTACCTGTCAGGGAGTCAAGAGGTTTAACTGAGTACTAGCAGTGTACTTTTTGGAGGACTTAATTTGTGGAAAAAGGGGACATTTTCCTTTGGGAGGGCTCTGAAAGCATGCTTTTCTTTAATGTTGATGTCTAACTGCTTGAATGAAACTTGGTGCAATAAAAATAGTTGATTTAGACAGAACTTCACCTGAACTGAATATTAACTATTTTCTTCTTGAAGTTGTTCTCCTTTATATAAACTTCATATAAAGTAGATAACAGTATTAAATGTCTTACGTGTGTGTTAGTGCTGATTTGCAAGGATAAGTTGAGCCCATGTGAGCTCCATTGAGTATGCCCAAGCTCCACCTCTCTCGCCACCTGGCTTTTTTGTACGTGGTTGAGATTTTGGGTGGGTGTTAGTATAGTCAGCACCTGGAAAACTAGTGAAAGATCATGACAGGTAAGGAGGGATGCTTTATGCTTTGTAGGTAATCCTGACTGCAACAAAGTCAGAGCTAACAAAGATGATAAATGTCTTGATTAGGGAAAGTCCAAACAAGATGCTGCTCCAGGTAACTCTTTAAAACGGAAAATTGGATTTCCTGACTCTTGACTCATACTGTATGACTAGATGATTAAAAAATGTGTGCATACCAGAAGAATGGGTACCTAAAAGTTTAGATGGCAGAGAGTGTTTAACAAACTAGGGTGTGTGTGTTTGGTGGTTTGGTTTTGGTTTGTGGTTTGTTTGGTTGGGTTTCTTTTCCTTAAGAGTTAATATGACCTGGACAAAATACAAGCAGCTATGTGTCCTGGTTGGAATGTCTGGTCAGTGAAGAAGATAAGTATGTATTTTGAAAATTCAGCTCTTGTATTTCTGCAAAGAACTGTGAATTCTGCAGGTGAAAACACTAAACATGAAAGGGCTGATCTCAATTTGTAAGCCTTTGATGCTATGTGTTGATATGTTGGGGAGGGGTGACATACTGCTATTTCCAGTTGTGTCAACACAACTGAGTGCTATATAGTGTGTGATTAGTCATGTTTACTTTTACAGCATATAAGATACAGCTGTCTTGAGACAATCTGTAGGAAAACTTTATAGTTGATTAAAGCATGTTATTTTTCCTTGAGTAACACTTGTAAATACCAGCTTCAAGCCAGCCTGATGTTTTGCTTACTTTAGGGCTACTTGAGCTTATTATGGTGTCTGTCTTGGTTAACTAATTGAACCTAGGAAGAAATCTGGAGATTATTCCTCTATAGTAATCTAGAATATACTTTCAAATTGTCCTCTTTGCTTTTCGTTTTCATTTGCTTAAATGGTGCTTTCCCCAGTTCTGGAGGTCTACAGCCTGCAGCAAGCAATACAGCATGAAAAGTTATCTATATCTTGTTGTTTGAGCAAAGGGCTCCACCTGCTTGTATGGTGTCCCTCTTGCTACAAGCATTAAGGGCAGTTCCCTATTGGAATTAATTACTTTGTGACAGGATTTATACATTCAACAAGGCTGAAGCCTTGTTAAATTCTATAGGCCAGAATATTTTTCTGCCCTTTACGTATCAAATCTTACGTTTAAGTTTTGGATGGTTTTTAAGTGCTTTTATCACTTTTACAAGACTATCAAAGTAATAAGGACTATGAAGTAATGAAAATTGGGGTCTTAGTTCTGCAGGCTATATGCAGATAGCTACTGCTTCGAGTTTGTCTTGAAACATCAGCTGATGTTAAAACTATCTTTTAGTTACCTTCCTCATTTCAAAGAAGAGCTGTTTCAGCAGTGTTTACTTAATTATTTTGAACTTAGTACAGTAATAAAACTGTTGTGGAACTTGTTAAGATGTGCAGGTCAAACATAATACCAAAAACTAATCCTAAAATGAGGTAATTTTGCATTTAACTCCTTAAACTTGTGAAGATTTGCTGCTGTAACCAGTGATGAAAATGGCCCAATTTCTTGACACTGGTATGGTGCTTGTCCTATTATTTTCACAGTTGTGTTGCTGAGTCTCTTACCCTCTGTTACTTAGTGCTGGTGAATCATGGTGCATGCAAAACTTCTAGAATGTAAAATTTAAAAGAGGCTTTCCTACTAACAGTTAAGACAATGAAGGAGTAAAGTACTATACATTCAAGTTGGTAATCACAGGCTGTAGTCTGAAGAAAGCAAAATGCTAATAGTACGTGCATTAAACCAAACAAAAGCCCCCTGTAAATCTATTAACTCTCTTAGCTTTGCCCCCAGCTTCAACTTAAATTATAGCTTCTAGAAAGAACAAAGTACTGCACTTTATCCTCATCTTCTCTATAGAGGTGAAAGATGGAATGAAGTAGTGATAACTGAACAAAATCAGCCAGAGTGCAGTACTGAAATTGGTGAATTGGATTCTTCCATGGGTCCTGCAGGGTGAAGAATCTTTTCTATAAGCTGAGCGATGATGGTGTCTGAATTTAAATTATTCAACAGTAAAGGGTGTAAAGATGTTGAATTTCCATTGCAGACACTGAGATTTTAACAACAAATCCCAGGCACTTCTGTTGTGTTGTACATGGCATAATATGGATTATGATAATTTTTATTTCCCTTCTTTGGAAGGCAGCTAAAGAATATGGAGAATGAGTAAGCTTATTCTTGTGGGTACGTTGTGTCAGATTAGTTTTATACTTGTTCTACTTAAACAGTGGGGTGTTTGCTTTTGCTTTACAGGTGCCAATATTATGAACAGCTCTTTCCTTCTAGAAGAGGTTGTTTGGGGCTCTAGAAGAGATGATATACTCAAAATGGTCTTGTCTACCATGAGAAGATGGTATTGGAAGTAATTAGCAGCACTGTTAGTAGGGCATATACGTAGCTGAGAGAAAATGAAGACAAAATTCAGTTGTTTAATGAAATATATTTGTCAGCAAAGTCAATAGTTGCACAAAAATAGTAGGAAGCTGTGAGTGTCCCGATAGAAAAAAATTACTTGAAATATGATGTCGCTGGAGTGTGACTTTTGCCTTAAGGAGGCTGTATTCATGCCATTGTTTGAGTATGCTGTAGGACAAATTTTGGAGCAGTTACGAAAATAGCTTAGGAAATCAATTTAATTTCCCTATTAACATTTACTCTATTCTCTGCCTTTTACTGCAGATAAGTTACAATTTAAAACTGCTTATCTTCTATTGTATTTCTCAATTACCTTAACAGTAGACCCCTGCATGAAGTGTACAGTACTGTGTTGTTCTGGGGGCTTTTATATTCCTAATACACCAAAGTCACATGTGGTACTGATGACTAACAAAAAACTGAAGTTATACCTCTGGGTAACTTGATGACGACATTCTGCGTGGTAGAGTTCCTGTAATGCTTCTGTGGAATTGCTGGGACTGGCATTAAAAAAAAAAAAAAAAAAACACAACTTTTTTTTTTAGGGTTTTCTGCTCTTTTTAATTTTTCCCCTTAAGTAATGAAATGAACATGCCAAGTCCTAGAAGTGGGGAGGGAGAAAGAGCAATTGGATACAGATATGGTTATCACAATTTAAGGGGAGGATTATATAAATTTAATAAATATTATATGCAGTGAATGGAGAAGGAAGAGTGGGAGGGGTTATAGTTCTTATTACAAACTGGAAATATCAGATTATTTTTGATCTGGTGGTGATCATTAGTGTGAGGTGACCAAGAGGAGCAAAATGCAGTATGTGACTACTACCTGAGATCTCCATGCATCCTGGTGAGCACGTGCACAGCTGGGAGAGGAAGCTCTTATCCCTCCTGCTGCTAGTATATAAGCAAACAGCGTGAGGTCTGCTGGCCTACAGCATGGAACCAGCCACTGAGGTTGTAAGTAATTGGGATATCTTTCTTTTGGTTTTCTACGTGTCTCAACACCAAAAAATGTTGTCTTGCCTGGAAAACCTGTGCAGTGATACTCCTAACAATTCCAAATTCATACAAACTGAAGAATTGGATAGGGAATGTAAAATGGCTTTGCCTGTCACGTACAGGACAATAGAGTACTACAGACACGTTTGACCATAAATCACTTTTACTGTGCAATGTTTTATGCTTCACAAAGCTGTGTGGTAGATTAATAGTGCTGTATGTGGAAACTTTATTCTTTTGGAAGAATTGAACGTTTCTGGAAGTTAAAACTGCTTTTAAGTTTTAACTTTGGATTTTGCATGTAGGAAGTGTTCAACTTTTGCGTAAGCTTTCATAGGACAGGAGTATCTTAAACTTCCCAATTAGCCCTCTGCCTAAGGAGGTTAGCAGTGTGTTTGAAACTAAGTAAACATTGACCAAATATGAGCATGAAAATAGTGAGGTGCCTGAGGTCTGACAAAGAGGAGGAAACTGGTGGTGTATTCATTAGAGAAGCAAATGTAACTTGCTACATTTAATCTTCAGTTTCTCACTGATAATGTCTAAGGATGTACATTTTCCTCTTTAACCTGTGAGTCTTGTGGACCAAAAACGTCTTTTCTCTCTGGTAACTGCTAGCAGTAAAGGTGATGTCCAGACACAGGGCAGTTGGGTTGATCTAGAAACAACCAAACTGTGTTTCTACTAAACTGGTATTAGAAATTTCTTGGACTTCAGGTTTTTGAATATAGTAAATAAAAGCCTGATTTTTTTTTTTATCAGACACTGGTTGTTAGAATAACAGGCTTTATTTTTTAAAAGAAAACAAAAAAACCCCAAACACCTGTACAAGATGAAAGGAACACTATCAAATAGCAGTGATTGATTCTGAGAAATGATTCCTAAAATATAGGAAACTACTTTTTTTTTTTTTTCCTGTAATCCTGACAACTTAACATGGACCTACAAAACAAAACCGGAGGCAGTGTCAGTTTACTATTGCTATACGTTATGCAGCTATGCAAACAATCCATGTCAGCTTCTATGTAAGCAGTATGAGAACTTGTTGAGTTGGCCTCTTGTGTTCTGTGCTGTCATGCAGTCTTAAATATGTGATCAGCTGCTTTTGGGCACTTTCCTTTTGATAGAATGTAAGATCGGAAAGCCTGTCTAATTCAGGTTTTGAAGACTGGTGACTGAAAAGGGAGTGAGTACGAAAATGAGACAAACTGAAGGGGGGGGGGGGGTCTGAGAAATGAGGTAGGAGGATACTTGGAGCCCCATAAGGCAGGAAGGAAATTCATGAATAACTTAATTGATGCAATGTTGTTGAAAACCCAGCAAAAAAATTAAGTAATGAAACATTACATGTAGCTGTATTTCCGAAGGGCATAGTAGAATGGTTTCTACTGTTCTGTTTAGGCTCAAACGTTTTCTGAAACTTCAGTCAACCTTTTTCCCCTGACTGCTGCTTTCTGTCATGTCAGAGGATGAAGTTTTTGCTGCTGCAGCAGAAGTACCTGGAATACCTGGAGGATGGCAAGGTCCTGGAGGCACTTCAGGTTCTACGCTGTGAACTGACGCCTCTGAAATATAATACAGAACGCATTCATGTCCTCAGTGGGTAAGTGTTTGGACTTTGAGAACTTTCAGTGGAATTTTCTTAAGAATTCTATAGCTTTTGATAGCTGACATCATAAAAGCTCAGTTAAAGCTATTATCCGGTTGATGGATAAGCTGTAGTGAGATGTGCTAAAGTGGTGAGTAAAGATGACTGTCCAGTAGACAGTGTTCTGTTTCAGATGCTTGAAAACAATCTGAATATGGTTTACTTTTGTAGTACTGGAACCCAAATTAATATATACATATGTATGGTCATCTGATCTTGAGAATTGTTAGCCTGTTATAACAATAAATAGGTGAATATAGTCTGATTTGTTCTTAGATGAAAATAAGACTCTTTTGTCTTCCCTAAAAATCTGTTGGTTTTGTTTTTCCTCTTTTATTGCCAATTTGTAGACATTGGTTTTGAGGAAGATGCATGTTTGTGTAGAATAGGTCCCTGCCTTTTTCCCTGTCAGTCTCAAGCTAAAGTCACCTGTTTCTGTCTAGTTCATTGAGAATGTTTTGATGATATATCATGCTTACAAGTGAAAAGAAAGGCTCCAGAAAGACTTGGTCTCTTGGTGTGTGTACGCTTTTTTTAAACAGGTATCTGATGTGTAGCCATGCAGAAGACTTGCGTGCAAAAGCAGAGTGGGAAGGGAAAGGAACAGCTTCCAGATCTAAACTTTTGGACAAACTCCAGAGTAAGATGGTCTAGTGTTTAGAATTTGTTTCCACCTCTGTAAATCTAGTACATCTTACATAATGACATATCCCAGGGAATTGACTTCAACTGTATTTGCTGGTGCTTGTTGTTGTATTTTTGGGCTAATGGGGATGCCTTTAGGTGCCTTTACCCTTCTATATCTAACCTTTTCTGTCTCTGGTAAGAGCTGCTATTACAAATAGTTTCAGCTGTGCTGCGTGCAGCAATAGTATAGCTTGGTGATTAAATGTGTGGTTCGGAGAGGGGGTGGGGAGAGCTGTACTGAGAGGTTGAAATTCAGCATGGCCTGTAACCACTGTGGTAGTAGTGCTGACTGACAGTGGTCTCAGACTTTGCTATGAGTTACAGTTTCTCTTCTCTTTTGTGGCTGGTCTAATACTGTGTGTCAGTCATAAACCCCATGATGATATTTATTTTGATAGTGTTCCTTAAATTAACACAGCTGATGTTGGTCTATAATTGTACAGATTTTGTTAAATACTGAATCTTGTGTAAGTGGTGCTTACCTTGTGTCAGGTCAACATATACTATAAAGATAACTACAAATACCTTGCATATAGCTCTGCTTTCCAGAAGTTCATGCTTCTAATTCCAGAGGTATAGCTATAAATTTGACAAGCTGTGTGCCTCCTTTCCTATAGCTTTTAAGCTTTATTTACTAAGGTCTCTTCCAGAAACACTCAAGTCAAAATACACTTTTCCTTGTAACTTGGTTTTGATTATATTCGTTTGTTTGTTTGTTTGTTTTTCTTAATAACTCTTTTAAAGCGTACCTACCCCCATCAGTGATGCTTCCTCCAAGGCGTTTACAGAACCTGCTACGTCAGGCTGTGGAACTACAACGGGACCGGTGCCTATATCATAATACGAAACTAGATAGTAATCTAGATTCTGTCTCGCTGCTAATAGATCACGTTTGTAGTAGGTAAGAAACCCTTGCGATTTAAGATGGGCAACAGTCTCTTTTCTCTGTCTTTGAAAATAATCTAATTGTACCTACTGTTAGAAGGAACATGAAAATCATTCTGGGTTGGTTTAACAGAAGTTGACTGGGAAAAGACAATTCACATTAAATGAGTGGCAGTGGGGAAGTAGAGAGGGTGTGTATAAGACACTTTGGTAGCTGGATATGGTGAAATGGGGTCAGACTGAAGCTTTAAAAAATTAATCAGATGGGTATGAATAGAATATATTACTAGGCTAATCCTTAGCTGCTTGTTTCTTGTAACTTTGGACAGCCAGTCTGCTTTTTCATTTAACACGTGATTGCTGTGTTTTTTCACTGGAGAATCACTAGTATGTTACTTCTCCAGACTGTCTTCAACCTTACTGGAATGCAGAAAGCATACTTTATGCAGTCAACTTTCAGCTTCAACTTTTGATAGCGGACAACGAGGTGCATTTAGTCACTAAGGTTAAAGCAGTAGAAATGCATAATAGGTATTTGTTTAACATATGAATGATCCGAAGAATGAAGAACTTTCCTCATATTTGTAAGACAGTAAGAACTGAACATCTTCATACCTATGTATTAGCTCTTAAGACTATCTGAATAATGGTGGGTTGGTTTTTTTTTTTTTAAACAAAACTGATGCTGCTTCTGAATCTTCAAAATGCCATATTCTGGTAGACATGATGCAGGAAGATGTTTGTTTTTAACAAATGGCTGACTTGACTGGTTTTTCCTCATCCAGCAAAACTCTGCTAAGGACCTAAAAATTCAGTGTAGCATTTGTGGAAAACTGCTGTGCGTGGTGTAATAAAGGAATGAGGGCTAGGACATCTAGAAAATGAGGGCTGTATATGATGCCTTTGTGTGTTCATCTAACAGACTAACACTTGGGCTTATGGGGGGATTCTTTCCATGCTAAGGTTAGCTCATCTGAGGAAGTTAATTAAACACTGATAAACTTGCATATAGAAACTTTCCGAACGCAGCTGCTTAGGGTTTTGGGTTACTTCGAGTCTGTTTTATAAAGATGCAGACTTCCGTAATACTTCACTGTAGCCATCTTAAGGTTTTAAAATTAGTATTTTTGGCACTTCATGTATTTGAATAACTGTTTTAGACTACTTTCTGGTTTGCAACTTGGCTACATCACATTGTTTCAGCAGTTTGATGTCTGTGTGTGGATATTTGACTGTTCCCCACTTTGAGCTACTGAAAATTACCACATACTGGAATTGTGGGCTTCCCAACTTCAGAAGTGAGTCTTAAAATCGGAAAGAGATTTAATTTAATCACTATGCAAGTCCATAAATAACATTGGATGTTCTGTAGGGGGTTTAATGTGATTAATCAAACCCCAGAGAGCATGGTTTACTGAAGTCAGACTAGGTAGAACCAGATCTAAAAGATCCTATATGCAGCAAATCTGGACTGTTTGCTGACATAAAAGTTTGGCCATAGTTTGGTGGGTTTTTTAACCTAACGTGATACTTCCTAGGCTTGCATATTTGGTATGTACACACACATAGATACTCGTGACTAATTAAAAAAAAAACCAAAACAACCCACTTCAAAATAAAGGCTTCCATTCTGTCCTCAACTCAACCTATTGTACCTACCTGTTGCAGGGGTCTGAGATCAGTATGTGGTGCGCTGTACATGCTGCCATGCTTGGGCATAATGAGGTGAGTTAAAGACAGTGGAAGCCAAATTTTGATTAAACTGACAGAAGTAACAGTTGCCTAATTGCTTAGACAATTTAAGTTCAATACTACTGAAATGGTAGAACACTGACAACTTTCCCTCTTAGTTGGAACTAATCTGTTTTGGACTTCTGGCAATGTTTTGATCAAGCATGCTTGAATTGCACTAATAGGTAAAATGTTTAACAAAAACTTAATCACTTTGTGTAAGAGTAGGAGATAAGAGGGAGAAACCACTGGGAGTGAAGGATTTCATTTTATTGTGCCCGAGACTTTGATAATAGAGAATTGATGCTTTTGGGGGTGGTCATTTTGGGGTTTGAGAGCCTTCAGCTTAGTTGGGTGTTTTGTTTGTTGGGTTCCCACCCCCCCCCCACCCCCACCCCCAGAATTCTTTTGTCTTGCTTTCAGATAAATAGCTTTCAGTCTGAGTTTACAAACAAACAGTGAAGTCCAAATGAGAAGTGAGTGCTGCAGCTTTCAAGGTACTAGCTTAATGCAGCATTTCTGAGACAGAACCATTGTGGCAGTTGAGAAATAAATCTTCCGTTGTAGGTACAGGGAACAAAGAAGTAGCTGTTTGGCGTTTTATTAAGAAATCTGAACTTCTGTAAATACAGTAGATAACATTATTAGATACTTTAGTATGTGAACAACATGATACAAGTGTGTTGTGCTGAACAGAACAATTTGTAATGAAACACTTCAAAATAAGAAGAAACCCAAACTTTGGAGCTACAATAATATCTAATTACCAAAACACAGAAACTGTTAGACAACTGCTTTTTGTTTTTTTGTTTTGAGACTGCTGTATTTCCTCCTACAGAAGGATTTGAGGTATGCTTTGCTGTCTGTGAAGTCGAACTGCCTGGATTATATGTTTCACTAGTGAAGTGAAGAGAACTTTGGGAGCACTCTGATCAGGCTGGATTGTGAATAGCATAATTCAGTATTGGGATATGTGCAGAGCAGCTGTATCAACAGTGCCTGTTACCCTTTTTAGGAACGTAAAGGGCACCTTACTATGAAAATTCTGTACTCCAGCATTATGCTGTTTGCTTTTCATGTCTACAGAACCTTGGCTGCTTTTCTTAAGTTTTAAAATACACAAGTTATTGTTCTATAAAGTATTTTTAAAAATTAAATAGGCTGAAAAGGCTTTCCTGAGACGTGGTGTGCCCGTTCAGAGTTATCCATAAAGACTATCACTTTCAAGAGCAAATTGTTGCTCTCTGAGGAAAAACACTTAACTTACTACAATATAACTAAGTAATAATGAAACTCTCTCGTGTAGGTGTACATATCTGCGTAAGGGCTTGCGTAGCTGCACTTCGATTTCAAGGAAAACAGTCGTCTTTCATGGGTGGGACTTTTTACCTTGGGCTCAGTGTTGTTCCAGTGGCAACTAGATAGCTCCTTGTCAGCCTAAAGCTGGAGCAGAACAGACTTTGTGTTTCTCTATAAACATAAAAAAGTAGACATACTCGAGGAAGCCAACTACAGAGATGTATATGTACATTTTGTTTATCTTCCTGTACCATAAGACAGGAAATAAGGGACTGCATGGTTGTGTAGTGCTGCTTGATAGTCTTTAAACATGAACTAGGAAGCATCTTCTAGTAAAAAAAAAAAACCAACAGTGGACTGAGAGGGTACAGACACTGTAGTAAGCAGAACACTTCCTAGCTGCTGGTAAGAAGTAGCTTTCCAGGTGTCTGTCAGCCTGGCTACCACAACTGTATTTTTAAACATAAACTTAAAAGGAAGTGAGTTTGGGGTTTGGGGTTTTTTTGGGTGGTTTGGTTGAGGTTTTTTTGGCCAGTTTATCTCGTGATGAGTACAACTGCACATTCATGGAGATTATTGTTGTTACATTAGTGTCCTTGTGTCACATTAGAGGTGTGTTGCCCTGTTGCGCTGGGCAGCATAAAAACTCCACAGACGACTAAACCACTTCAGCATCCCTGCAGTTCAAGAAAAAAATGTGGTTAGAGACTACCTTTTAGTGCATCTGAACAATCAACTTGTAGTTACTGCGGTATTACTTGTAAAAGCAGCCATCTGCTGTAGAAGCCTACATTTATTTTATTGTAGCTCTCAAATTCTTAAACATTAGGCAAGCTGTAAACAAAATAAAACTCTTCCCCAGTTCTTCCCTAACTTAATATTTTGACTGTTAGCTTTTCCTTGGTGTAACCAGAATGTTAAATATTAGCTCTAAAGGAATGTTTGAGACCTCTTCAGTTTATATATAAATATTTTTTGATAAACATTTAGTGTTTTACAAACTAATGTAGACTTTTTGAGGGCAAACGGTTGAAGTTGAAAGCTGGTGACGGTATCGTGTTAGTTGTTTAAATATTGTATGTAGTACTCTGCAAAGAAAGTGAAAAACGGCACAAAATGAAGGCAAAGAAATTAATATTGCAAGATCACATTCAAGAAAAAGAGATAAGACTATGTTCTTTTACTCAACTTCTATGTAAAAATCGCTTCTAAAGACTTTAGCGAGATACCACTGAGTTAGATACTTACAGTAACCTCACATGTAAATAAAACATCGCACGTAGGGTTCAAAGCGGTTTGGAGTCCAGTGTTTTCTTTATGTTATAGTGTATAGTAGTAAGCTGTTACAGTTCTGATGAGGTCAGTTTTATTCCAAGTTGTATGAAAGCCTAACAGATTATGAGAGTGGAATAAGAATAGTTCTGCATTCTCAGTATTAGTTATCATTGCTTGGTGGTGTGAGCTCTTTACAGATAAGACACTTCATTCTTTACTCGAAGCAGCTGTTAATAGAGGAATTTTCTAAGTTGTCTGGTCTTGCATTTAAGTTTTTTGTTTTAGTTTTTACAAGCTTGATTTTAAAAAAATCTCTTGCTGCTGGCTTATTAATCTGCAAATACATCCCTTTCTTTTCCCAGGAAACAGTTCCCATGCTATACACAGCAGATACTAACGGAGCACTGTAATGAAGTGTGGTTCTGTAAATTCTCCAATGATGGCACTAAACTAGCAACAGGATCTAAGGACACAACTGTTATTATATGGCAGGTTGATCCAGTAAGTGTGCGACTTGCATTAAAATGTGTATGACTTGTCTTTGCCTTCTCTCTCCGCTGTTCTTTTGCTAGGCTGGTTTGGTTTTTGTAGGAGAGGCTAACATGTACTGCAGCCCACCAACTAGGGTACTTCTCTGGGATTTAAAAGACTGAAGATCACTGTCAGTGTAAGTTAGTGAAGGAGGACACTTGAAAACCTGATGCCAGAGTGAGGCTTGAACTGTTGGCTTCTCTGGGGCAGGAGCTTTGTGTGCCCCTAACCAGTACATGGGGTAGAGCGGGCTGGCGCCCTCCGGGCGAGCTTCTCAGCTTGAAGGCCTTGAAGCATTGGGCGAGAGTGGAAGGAGCATGGCAGTGAGGAACCTTTCTTCTAAATCTTGCCAAGAGTACTTCTGATCTATGTATGTATGTGACTAACTCCTTTCTGTTACCTTGTTACTACTAGTACACCTGGATTTAAATTACCTGTTTCATCATTTATTACTTGATTTCTGAGTAATAAAATGGTATGTGCTAAACTGAATCAGTATACCGCTTCATGCTAGTGGCTGTTGTAAGATTTGCCTTAGCTTGAGATGAAGATTTAAACGCTTGTCAGAATCCACTGACACCTGGAGGTATACCCATCCATTTTCTTACGGACTGTGGTTTTAGGTGTTGATACAGTTTCTCTTATGAGAGATCCTACAGTTACAAGATCTATCTTTCCTACCCGTATCTATGCTTATGTAAATAAAAAGGCTGAGCAGTGAATCTAAGACTGTTTTATTGACTCACAGAAGTGATATGAAAGTATGTCCATAAATTTCATAACAATTGAAAACCAAACTTGAACATATGCACGTAATATTTGAAGGTGTTAATGCTTGTAAAACACTATCAGGAGCAAACAGGTTTTTAATCACACAACTGCAAACTGGTATGCTGAGTAGAAGCTGAAAGGTTTTTGCAGTTCCTTGCTGGCTTTGGGTAGGATTTGAGCTGAGCTTAATCCTTTTTTTTTTCCACTGCAGGATAGGAAGCCAATAATTTGAGTCCTTTTTGCTATTAAGAAGATAGGAGAATTTAAAACCCTGTTCCATAGCCCCTGAATTAATGGCAAGTGCTATGGATTTTTCAGGCATAGAACTGTTGTGGTTTGTTTGTTTGTTACTGGACCCAAGAGATGCAGAGCAGCCTAAGCTGACTTGCATTACTTAAGAAATTATTTGTATTTTTTTAACAGAGTAATCTTAAGTAAATTAAGGATCAAATGTTCTTGCTGTTGACTTCTCAGTTCATTGTAGTGGTACTTCTTCCTGTTATACTGGTGGGATTTAATACCCAACATCTTGATTAGTACACTTTATAGTGAATTGTTAGCTACTATCTCGTTAATCAAACCAAATAAATGTTTTGTGAGTGTTTCAGACTAACCTTGTTGTCCAAGGATTGCTAAAAGAACAAGATCTCTGATAGATACTGGGAAAGCAGTCTCGTATAGTTTTCTTCTGTATTTGAGTACTTAAAAAAATAAATTAAAAGAAATGAAACCATTTCAAAGAGGTGGATGCCTAAATAAGATTAGGGCACGTAACTCAAATGGTTCACTTTCATATTTGTCAGAGCATGCTTCTCACATGTTCTGTAGCAGTTGATAATGTCTTTTGAACCATAAGTTTAAACAGGTTTTCAAGGCTTTAGGTATTCAGAATTATTCTAACCTCTATCTATAAACTACAGGGAAACATCCAGCCAGCTCTGGGCAGTTGACAGGAGACCACTGTTTTAAATGAACACTTTCTTTTTGCACACATGCTTCATATGTGTGATAACCTATTTCTCCCTTTCTTTTCTTCCATCACCCCTCTTGAAGTGTAATGACACTGCTTCTGTGTGTTTTCTTCATTTCACACCATGAATTTATTTCTTTTTTGAAGACCCAGCTACATGTCTAAGCTGTCTTAACCCATGCTTCTGTTTTCATTTTCATTTGTCCATTTCAAAGGTCTTACTCAGCAGCATTAATTACACCTTGAGAGATCTAGGTTTGTGTGGAATGCATTATTTGACTGTTAACTAAGTGTGGGAGAAGCTCTAGAGCACAAAAGATAAGCACAGTAGATGCATCACCTTATCTGGTTCTTTGATAGAGCTCTCCTTTAACTTGTTCCTTAAGGAAACCTTCTCTTTTTTTTGCACTTTCTAAAAACTGTTCACAGGTTTTTGGCTTTTCAGCCAAGGAGCTCAACTATGGCAGAGTTACACTGATACCTGAATAGTTGTTTCTTCTACGTAACAAAAATCTGAGAAGCTACATGTAAGGGATAGAAGTGCTGAGATTTCTTTTGGTGGTGGGTGAGAAGCAGATTGACTAAATTTAGGGATGTTTTCCTGAAATACCCTTGACTGCTGCCTTAGAGCAAAGCGTGATATAGCAGTTTTGCTGTATTTGGAGAGAAGTATGAGAGCAGCATGAGAAGGAGTAACAGCTGCAAAGTTCTATCATTAGAAGGGGAATATCCTATCTCTCTTGCTCCTTATGAGTCTCAAATTGGCGCAGAAGTGACAGGCTACTTTAATCCTGATGTGAAAAGAAATGTATCGGTTGCAGGCAAGCTCCAGGATGTGAAATGGTGTCAGGCATGATTCGGTTTCCTTGCAGATGGGTTTATTTACAGATTCAGCAGTGTCTAATGTGGATCAGGAATAATAATTGGAAGGGAAAAGTGGCCTTGAGGAGGTCCATTTGTTTGCCCATCTTTCTCTGTGCTTTGAAAATTACTCTTCACCTACTTCTTTTTGAGGAATTTGGGCAGAACCATCAAAGCTGCAGGTTGGCTGAGAGTCACCAAATCCCTTGCAGCTGATCCCAGGAGAATGTCCTTCGTGTCACTCATCCTCTGTTGACCATGTTCTTTCTCTTTAGAATCAAGAGGTGCTCTGCTGATGAATATAAAACAAAAGATGGAGAAGGGACAATTTGAGAAGTCAAGCTGTATTTTCAAATGAGGAAGTGGGAGGTATAAACATCCCCCGTGCAGGGGGAAAAAAAGTGGGGAGAGGGGGTCCACTTGCCCTTTTCTAAGAGGCTTCATAAAAATTGTCACAGTTTAACAAGCTTGGTTCTACATTCCATATATTCATGTTGTTGTCAAGAGTCAGTACTAATACTGTATTGAAGCATGTTTGTGTACTTAGGAGGCCAATGTATGGTTGTTTCACAGTATCTGGCTGTGCTATTTCTGTTGATAAGCTGCTTGAAAGTCAAGTTCCTCTGACAAGGCAGCAGTGGAGCAGTTGCAGCATAACAGTGATACAAGATAGTCTGTGTGAGCTAAGTATGTATGCTTCATTCACTAAATCTGGCAGACAAGATGCAACAGCTTCTGTAGGCAACACTTCTGAAATAAGGACACCTCTTAAGGAAGCTTTTAAAAATATCTTTCTGGAAAACTTTGTTCTTGAGCGACACACAGGAGATACACTTGAGTTTATAAAAACGTTGGCACTTGGAGGTTTTCCCTTCTCAGCATACGTGAAGGTTTTGGTTCTGTTTAACCATAACAGGCTTCCAGCATGTCTTTACTTTTAAGAAAGTAACTTAATCCTACAAAATACGGGTAATAGTACTTTTCTGTTGCAGTAAATGTAGAGAGACGACACTACAGAATTCTTCTATACTAAAGCAAGTGTAATGTAACGTACAGCTCTGTATGCAGTGGTGTTTTGTGAGTTCCACATTCAGAATCACAAACTACGAGAACAAAAGTACCTACAAATGTTCTTGTTCTGCACGTTGAAATTTAGAAGCTTTCATTTTATGATCCTGCTCTGTAAACTAGCAACTGCTTTTCCAGTAAGAACCTATTCATATGTCTTATAAAATGCAGATGCCAAATTGCTTAAAGCAAACCTGCTATGCTGTACTTGAACACACAGTGTGTGTGAAATCTAGTAGGAGTTCATTTGCATTGTCTCAACAGAATCTCTCTTGTTTCAGGATACTCACCAGCTAAAACTACTTAAGACATTAGAAGGTCATGCGTATGGTGTCTCTTATATTGCTTGGAGTCCAGATGACAACTATCTTGTTGCCTGTGGCCCAGATGATTGTTCTGAGCTTTGGCTCTGGAATGTACAAGTAAGTGGTGACTAAGAATAAGAAATGAAACTTTGTGGTCAGCCTGCTGCTTTTGCTTCAATATCCAAATAGCTTAAGCATGAAAGAAGTAATTTCCACAAAATTGTCGTGCAAAGGTGTGAGTGTAAAGAGATGCTGTCTCCCTGCCCCCCTCAATTTGAAAAAAAAAAAAAACCTACTACGGCAGCCTACAATTTCTGTACTCTGTACAGAACTGAAATTAGAGCTCAAGTCTAAGTGCCTGGGACTGTGCAGCAATTCTGGTGTGGCTGGTTACTGATCATTTCTGAGGGGGGTAGCGTAAATCCGTATGACTTCGAGAGCTACTGAAAAGAATAACAGTAATGAATAAAGAGAAACAGAGGGCAGAATTATTACCCAAGGGGAGTAATTCTGTTCACTGAAGGTTGTAACAAGTAGCATAAGTAAAAGATACAAGCTGGTTTTACTCTGTGTAACCCTCCCAGTGATGTTAGCGGAAGATCCACAGAGGCTTAAATCTATGATTTTAGAGCTTCATCTTTCAGTCAGACGCCAGGGCACTTTGCCACTTCCTCCATGAATTTGAAGATCTTTTTCTACTGTTGATTTTACGGGCACTTGAGTTGCTATAAAAGCTTCCCCTGCCTCAATTGTGGGCTGCATAGTCTTTCTTGTGCTGCCTCGGACTCTGAACTAATTTAGTTTCCTAAAACAAAAATGTTCCCTTTTTTCACCCTTGGAATGCTTTTCTTCTGTTTAATTGACTAAATTGGCTCAGCAAAGAGCACTAGAGCTGGCACAAGGGAATAGAAGAGAAGCTCTTACTGTTTTGACAATGGTAAGCCACTCATTGGCACTCTGTCTTGTGAAACAGTAGTATTATAAGCTAGGGATGAAAGCTCAATTTTGGCATGGAAAGCTCCAGCTCGGCGAGGAAAATGTTCTAAATACTCTGACACTACCAACTTTTTTGGTAAAATGGATTTTGTCATCTCTATTTCCTTGTAGTCGCCTCTTGACTCCTGGCTTTCCATGTTTGTTTTTTTATTTTCATATTGCTTTTCTCTTTTATGTGTTCTTCTAGCTTCTCTTAATTGTTCTCTTTACTTGTAATCTTCCAGTTTTCTGATGCACCAGCTAGTCCATCCCTCGTGACTTGAGGGACAAAAGAAATTGTCCCAAATCAAGTCTAGGGTCACTGGCGATGCTGAAGTAATTCTGCCTTTTTACTGCATTATTCATGGGTTTGCATTGCGTTCCAATAAATGTGTTGAAATACACACTTCCAAACGCTATGCATGTCAGATAAAATTATTGATGCCTTTTGGGGAAGGAGTTCTGGTTATAAGGCCTTGCTGCCTTGGTTTATTTTTCAGACTGGGGAGCTGAGGACAAAGATGAGCCAATCTCACGAAGATAGTTTAACAAGCGTGGCCTGGAATCCTGATGGGAAACGTTTTGTCACAGGAGGTCAGCGTGGACAGTTCTATCAATGTGTAAGTTCTCCGCATCTGTCCCGTTGGAAACAAAACAAGAAATTAAAGTTTTGTCACAGTCAAATCTGAGGTTCATGGTTTTTCTGTTTTTTCATGTGTCTGTACGCTAAAACTTCTGATCCTTTGAATTCAAAGAAGCAATACATTAATACAAGGATTTCAGCAGCACATCTGTATGTAGCAGTTAAAAGGGTTCAAGCATCTTTTGTCTGTCTAAAGGAGGATTTGTGGGCTGGGTATTTTTTTTCTTAGCTGCTTTAGAAAATACACTAATATAAAGTAGTGCCTTTGTCCACAAATGCTGTTTGTTCCACAGAATCTTGACTTACGTCTTTCTTAGTTTTTGCATGCTGTCTTTGCTTAGTGTAAACAGAAATTTGAAACCCTCATTACTTGGCTAGTGTTGATTTTAGGTGGTGGTCCACAGTCTCGCCCTACTCGTGATTGTCTGTCAACTGAATTGATGCCCAAAATAATAGCGCAGTATGCAAACCTCACTCCCTGCAGAGGTGAGCTCTGTGACATTACATGGATTGCACGTGTCACGTACGAGAAAATGAAAGGGATTCTGAGCTCTCCAGGACAGATAGCTACAAAAGCCCTTGATTAAGACAACCAAGTCCTAATTCGTAAGTCCTCTCTTTTACAGGTTTAGGATTGTTTTCTGTAGCACTTGTCTGAACAGAAGGTAAAAAAGATACTTGTGTCACAACTCCTCAGAAATCTGAGACTTAACAGTTCAATGTTTTATTTTTTTTCTCTCTTCTGACCAGGATTTAGATGGTAATCTCCTTGACTCCTGGGAAGGGGTGAGAGTACAATGCCTTTGGTGCTTGAGTGATGGGAAAACTGTTCTAGCATCGGACACACACCAGCGAATTCGGGGTTATAACTTTGAGGATCTTACAGACAGGAACATGTAACTACCTCTTTCTTTGGTTTTGAATTCCCAGTTCTTGCTGTCAGGAGAAGATTGAGGAAGGGTTTGTGGGGCAGGATGGGAAATAAGTTATTAAAATGCTGTCAGTATTAAAAGAAGAGGAGAATTAACATAGGATGAGAATTAGTGAGTTCCAGCAAGAAGCATTAGAAGTAACTTCCTGAGCACTGGAGTAAGTTTCTGGTGGATGTTTTGACAATTCTGTCATCAGGAGTTGTTGTCTTCTCAACTACTGGTGTATCTTAGTAGATCCTGCCTTGAAGTTAGGAGTTGAATTTGAGGTCTGAAGTCCCTTTTGGTCTTAGGATTTGTCATAAGTGTAAGCAAACTGTTGCAGACCTGGCTTGTACTGACATATAGACATAGCTAATTTAAAATTCATAATTGTCTTTTCCTGATAATATTACAAAGACAGAATGTGCCTTTTGTCTTGGTGTTGCGTCATTATTTGGTTAAATGTACTCTTAACACTACTGTGTCTTATCATTTCAGAGTACAAGAAGATCACCCTATTATGTCGTTTACTATTTCAAAAAATGGCCGTTTAGCTTTGTTAAATGTAGCAACTCAGGTGAGTTGGTGATGATAAATGGAAATGCAAATAAACCTGCTTGCAGCTACTACCTGTTTGTAAATACTATGATGTGAATTGGGAGTGTTTGTTATTAACCAGTTGTATTACACATAATATGAAGGCCTTAATATTAATAAATTTAGCATAGTATTCTCTGACCAGAAGGCAATCTTATTCTTGAGACTGATTTTTTCTTTTGACTTATTTATAGTCAAGAGTTTCATACTATGAAATATGTACTATTAAATGTTAATATCTGGCTGTTGCATTGAGAAGCTTGGTACAGCAAGAATTGTGGCAAGGTTGATGTGTCTGGGGGCATGAGAATGAGATTTTTTTATTTATTTCTATTTCTGGAACCTTGGGTAAAAATAGGAGCCTCCTGAATGGAGGGGACTACTCACTGGAAGTTTAATCCAGTACTAGAGTATATTTTCACTCTTGATCTAGTAACAGTACTAAAGTTGGCTGAAGTAATGTACTTTCACCATGTTTAATTTTTTTTTTAGTGTTTCAAAAGAATGCAATGAATAATGTTTAATGATAAAATAACATTCTTTATACTTCATATTTCCAGGGAGTTCACTTATGGGATTTACAAGACAGAGTTTTAGTGAGAAAGTATCAAGGTGTTACACAAGGATTTTACACAATCCACTCGTGTTTTGGAGGTCATAATGAAGATTTCATCGCGAGTGGCAGCGAAGGTAACATCATTCCCCTTTGTGCAGAAAACTGGAACACTGTATCCTTCCTATACCTTACTCTTACAATGTTGTTGTTAGAGTCTGTCATCTATAAAAGCAAGAAAACTGGTCCATTAAGTAAGCTTTGAGGAGCTCTGAGATTGTGGGATACTTCAAGACATAATTGCGTGCTAGCAGAAAGAATCTTTTGAGAGGATGGTAGTAGCAGAAAGTATTAATGACTCCTTTGTGTTGTTCCTGTGAAGCAAAAGCATCTGCACAGTTTTCATTAGAAGTGGGTGGGGTGTTCTTGAGGCTTTTTCTTTTTGTGGTATGATACTTTGGCTTATGATTTGAATCAAATATACTTCTGGGGAGGGTAACAGCTTCATTTGCCTGTTGAAGATACAGGTGTGGTGAGGTTATTTTATTTTGAATAGACTCATCTTAATTACAAATGGAGTAGTCTCAAATTAAGCAGTTGTTGACATAGTCTGGTGGGGTTTCGTGGTGATCAAAGGCTTTGTGGTATGTCTTTATTCAACTGTCTGTGGCAAGAATAGAAATTAGTTAATAGTTTATATCTTGAATTGGTTCAGTTCTGTCGCTGGTGTAGTGCCATCACCTCCCATGGAGGTCTCTTAAGATTCAGACCTAGGCAGGGCAAAGAATTACACTTGGAGTATGTAAGCAATCACTGTTAATACTAAGTAATTCACAGCTGTTAGGAAATAAGTTTGGCCAGGACATTTACTACTATCCTTTTCTGTAATGTACCAAGTATGTCTCCAATAAAACCAAATTTCATCCTCTGACCAGACCCAGCGGAATATAATGACTGAAGGACAGCACCTCCAGTCCAATCCAGCGCGAACATCTCTGCGTGGTTGAACAAGGTTCTTGGTTTGAGACCCGAGTACCTGAAAGTTCAGAAATTGTGTCGAGCCATACTGATGTGCACGTGTAGATACTACAGTGCACCAGTCCTTCCCCCTCTCCATTTATTTTTTTTCTTTATTATCTTCATTGCCTAAAAACTACTGAGCGGTAGCTGAAACTGATGGCCCACTATTTAGATTTGGACTGTCTGAAGCTGTTCCCTCTTTGCACTGAATTGTTGCAAATGTGCGTACTGAGGAAGTCTTATTTATTTTTTAAAACAAGCAAGCAGAAGGAAAATAACAGATCACAGTGTCATAGCCTTCTTAAAAAGGAATAGCTTGATTACGCTTTCATAACCTCTTAAACTTAATATGTCTTGTCAGCTGGGTAGGCTTTTTTCTAACATTTGCATTAATAGGAAGAAAAATGAGGTCTCTGAGAGGGCGATTGACTGCTGCCTTAATCTAGCTAACTTGTATTTTCCAAAACAAAATACAGGCATTCTGACAAGCACCGAAATACTGGTTTGTGCTTAGGCTTTGATTCTCCCAGACAGCAGAGGCTTGTGTGGCCAGTGTTTAAGCAAAGAGTAATTGATAATGTTCAAACAATTGATAATTGTTTGAACAGCATGGATATGTAGTCTCTTGAAACTCTTAAGTGGAAAGTAAACACAACCAGAACATTTGCATCAATACAAGTATATATAAAGGTGTTACACTCAAATGAGCTGAATCAGCAGAAGATAATTGAGATATCACATGGTTCCATGATGCTATTCTAGCAGGTAGGTCAGAGAGCAAGTTTATTTTGTAAGGGGTTGGGAGGAGGAATGGAGGAAGATTGGTTTGCTTGTTAAGCCTTCAGAATGACATCTACATTAAAACCTTTCAAATAGATTAAAATACTTCCATTTGATGTGCTAGACCTAAGTACCAGGCTTTTGTGTAATACTAGTAATACATACTTGTTCGGTTCATATAGCTCTGTCTGGAATATTCCAAAGATGTTCCGAGAGAGGTCAGCCCACAGGCTTGTTAAAGGCTGCTGGTCTGCAGTTGGGAGATGGGGGGAAGGGAGCAAAACCCCAAGAAAAGCTACCCCCGGTTGCTTATTCCTAAATATGATTGGTTATAAGGCAGTAGCACTTCTCTAAAAATTGCGGTGGAGTGTGTGACCAGCTCCCTGTTCTATTTCTAGCATGTTGCTAGAATTAAAAGTTTTCTATCGCAAAATAAGATCTGTAGCGTTGTTTATTGCATCGACTTTAATATGTACAAATTCATACCTTTTTAAATACCACACAAGAATTAACTGTTGTCAAGGGCAGTAATAGCTCACGTCTCGAGACATGAGTCTTTGCTGCCCGCCCTCATTTGCTCTGTTTGCACTTTCACTGGAATGTTTTAGGTCTTCAGTATAAAGATGTATTTCATAAACTATAGAGCTGTGGTCTTATCTAGTACTTATCAACAGGTGGTGGTTGTAAATATTTTGCCTTAGTACTCATGACTTCATAATGCATGTGCTAATCTGTAAATATGATAGATTGAGGGGAAAAAAATGTGCAAGACCTCCTTTTGATTAAGATTCAAACTCCATACCTGTAAGAGTAGCGTGGTTTCTCTCTTTAGTCACCTCTTGCCTTATCTGCATTGTTATCAAATGGTTTTCTTCAAATACTAACCGTAGTAGGCTTGCAGGTGTTAAAAGGGAATGTGCCTCTTAGTGAAAGGGCTTTACCCATATTCCTTTGGTCACATTTAGAAGAAGAACTTTGTTAGCGCTATTGCACATTCAACAGACATGGGGTTTACACCATTGACGGGGTTTTTTTAGCTGCTGAGAGCTTGTGTGGAAGTGGTTTGATACGACGGATTGGTCTGCGTGGAGCTATGTTTCTCACTGTCGTTTTTTAAATGCCTATTTTATTTAGATCACAAGGTATATATTTGGCACAAGCGTAGTGAGCTGCCAATTGCGGAGCTGACAGGGCACACACGTACTGTTAATTGTGTGAGCTGGAACCCGCAGATTCCATCCATGATGGCCAGCGCCTCTGACGATGGCACTGTTAGAATATGGGGACCAGCGCCTTTCGTAGACAACCAGGATATTGAAGGTAAAAAAACTCGGCGTGTGTGTGTTTTCTAATCACTAAAAGCTTACATCAAAGCGAGTTGGTTCAATGGATTTTCTTTACCATAAATAGGATAGAAAAGTGCTTTTAACTTTTGGGTTAGAATCATTAGTTTTACTAAAAAAGTTACTGATTTTTTAAATTTTTTTTATGTATGGCTGTTGGTTTTTATCTAAGTTGCTTATGCTTGTGGAATAAAAAAGAAACAGTTGGTACTTCAAAAATGATACTCAGATTTCTGGCATGTCTCTGTAGAAAACTGTGGTGTTACCAAGACCTCAGGATTATCTAAACTAAGTTATGTAGACTTCTTAAAAAACTTGCCTCCAATGCTTGAGGTTTAATAACATACAGTGTTATTAAAATTTAAATAATGCATTCTGACCATGCTGCAAATTGAATAACGCTATTAAAATACTTAACAAAGGAATCTCCAAAGTCTGGAGAGAAGGAAGTTTCCCACTGTAAAACCGGCGCACAGTTGATTCTTCCGAGCCATCAGCAATCATCTGTGTCCAGGAGACACACAATGCAACTTTTTTTGCTGCCAGAATGCACGCTTGTTCCCAGCCCTTCTTACCTCCCGCTGGAATTGTTTTAACGAGATAATTACGGGGGGGGTGGGGGGGTGTTGTTCTGCAGTTGATACACTTCTGTCATTACATGTTCAACCTTGTGGTAAAAATTTACAGTAGATATTGAAACAAAATACATCATATTCCATTGCCACAGGGCCTTGTGGATACTAGGTGAGGGCACGAGTTCAAGGGGAACGTGGTCAAAGTAATCGAAGAGAAATCCATTAAGTCCTGTCAGATAACACCTCTAGTTCAGGATGTCCCTTAGATGAAAATGGCTGGAAGTTGGAAGGGTGTTAGGAGGAAGAATTGCCTCCTCTCACTGCTCCCTGTGCTTTCTGATGCACCTGCTTCTGGTCTTGGACTAGGTGGGCCTGGCCAGTCTCCTGTTTGTAACACCTTGAATGCTTCCATAAGGAGTCAGAGCCTATCCTCCAGCTGGTTTTAGCTGTGATTTTGTTTGGTGTTCTCCAATTAGCTGCTTGCTCACCCTTTCCTAGCTCCTCCAGAAAATTAGCTAGTAAACGCCATAAAAGTCAAAACAGTAGAAAATGGATTTCTCGCAGCAGTGCTTCCACAAGAGGTGCAGGTGCACGGAATAACACCTGGCAACTTAGGAATCTGAAATGGATGAGACAGCTTTGTTATTAGCACACTCCCCTGGAACGTGAATGCAAATGTGTTAGTTCTTGGAAGAGATGCTTTTTGTGTACCAACACCTAACGTGCTAAATTAATCTCTAGACTACTTATTATTCATATTCATTTTTAGCATGGGGTTTAGCTACAGTATAAAAGCCATTAACTAATGCATGTTCAGTAAAACTTAAGTAAATACATTGTATTAATAACCCTCTAATAGAAAT
Source organism: Falco rusticolus (assembly GCF_015220075.1). Classification (NCBI taxonomy): domain Eukaryota; kingdom Metazoa; phylum Chordata; class Aves; order Falconiformes; family Falconidae; genus Falco; species Falco rusticolus. Next base: position 27,025,044 of record NC_051198.1, on the reverse strand, counting down.
ATGAACTATGGATAAGATCTTCAAGATGTGATTTCTTTCTCTTATGTTTTTGTTTTTGCTCAGAGGAATGCAGTAGCATGGATAGTTGATGGCGAATTCGGAGCAGACGACTTCAGTTTAACTTAATTAGTCGTATTTTAAATGGCTTGGGATTTGGTGCAAACAAACATGATTGATAGCTGGACAGACATGCTCGTCATGAAAAAGAACCATTTCTGAAGCCCGGTTGGGGCCAAACATTTACCACCTTGCTTCATAGTAACCAGTCGAGATGAAGCACGTCGTTAGAACGTTGTTGGACACCGTGTTGAAATTACCCCCCCATCGGTTGTGAAGAACTGTGCTACATTCAGGCTAACCATTGAACTCAGTATATATATTTTTCCCTCCTGCCTTTTTGTCTGGCAGGCTACTGTTCTTGTTGCTCTTCTGTGTAATGAAGTTTAAATGCTTGTTTGGAACACTTTATTTAACAGTTTAGAAGGCTTGATAGAAAGAGTGCTTTAGTCTGAAGAGTATACATTGGATAGGAAAGTATTTCCTTCTCTTGTTTCTCAAGTCTCTCTCCGCCTTACTTAGCTTGAGATCTTTGCAGCTTGGTTCATGGATTCTAGCCTTGCCCGTTGCGCAGTATATATAAATTGAGATGATAAACCAATGAACTATGTCAAAAGCACTCTCAGTATCACATTTGACAAAAAGTTTTGTACTTTTCACATAGCTCGTTGCCCTGCAAAGGGGTTAACAGCACAATTTTTTAAAAATAAATTATTTATAGGATTAAAATGACTTCATTTGTATACATTTGGAATTAAAACGATGCAAGAAATGTCATGAAACAGGTATCACTGATGCTTTTCTGGAGTGTCTTGAGACCCAATCAAAAGCAGTGGCTGGAAGGAGCTTTACGTAGGCAGTGAAGCTTGGTTTTAGATGGAGGAACTAACTGTCCATCTTAACAGAAACTGTATTATTTGGGGGGGGGTGGAAAAAAAGCGTTCAGAGTGCACCACCAGACTAAGAGTTTAAACAAGACAAGGTCTTTCTGGTTTTTAAATTACAAAAATGCACACGACAATGCTGGTGTAAAAGGTAGACTACGCCTCAAGGGAAGAATGAGTTGAAAGAGTCCTTTCTTCACAAAGTCAACATTTTGTAAAAGTGATTAACATCAAGTCATAATTAAATACTTGTATTATGATGGAATTTTTTCCTTTATTTGATAAGCAAAGGTGTATAAATTTTCTTTTTTGAGAATATACTTCTAAGTTTGCAGATTAAAATGCCTCTCCCAGACCTTGTTGCAAGCTGGTGCTGTGGACATCTTGACATATCTAGGAATAGTTCCACTAATATCCCATGTTAAGAAAAGAGAAAGATGTTAATAATTTAACTATTTATTCTTTTTGACATAAACAGATGGCCTGGCATTGCTGTGCTTCTGCACTACACACAAATTCATTATGGGATGGCACCACCTTGAGTGGACAGGTAGCATTGGTACTACTGTGAAGTAAAGAGGGAGCAGGGAAAGGCATGCCACCAAGAACCGATGCGAACAAAAGTGTGGACTTCATGAGATAATCTAGTGTCCTTGCTAGTCATGTGTGGAAGAAGGGTGGGGGAAGGTTTGCCGGAGTTCCTGGGAAGAGAAGTGTAGCCACTTCGGTGAATGGGAACGTGGCGGTTAACAGGAACAGTCCCTTTTTTCTTTCCCAGAAAAACAAAGCGCAGCTCAGCAGGTTAGGTTTGGTTTGGGGGGTTTTTTTAGACTCTAGCCGTCAGGTGGTGGGGGTTTTTTCTTGCCTTGTGTGTAAACTTAAACATGATTGAAGGTTCTGATGCTTTGGTTGAGACCAGCCCTGAATCTGACATACTCCTTCCTTAGTACCTCAGAAATTAAGTAGGAACTTGACGTTCTTACCTGCAATCTAGTACATTTGCCTCAAAATGAAGGTGAATTTCTTTCATAGCAGTTACTGTTCCAAGTTACTAGGAATACATGTGTGAACTTAAGACTACAAATCAGTTCCTTCTTCCATTAGCTAGTTCTGGAGGAAGCTGGATGTTTCTTCTCGCTTCAGACAGCGTAAGATTAGTCAGTCTTGGTCCTGCGGCGGCAGCGTTGCAGGGAGACAACTTCCCAAGGTCAAATTTGAGTAAGCTAAACCTTTGGGTTTTAAATAAAAATTGAACACCTAAATTGTAAACCAGTGTTGTATGTGTTCAGAACACCTGTGGCAGTGACGCTAGTATTGTCTTACTTGGGAACTTAGATTTTTTTCAAACAAAACGTTATGTAGGGAGTGTTGGGAGAATAATCCTCGTTGTGATGTCTCTGAATGTCTTGTGCAATGGTCTGGCACTACTTGCCTCATACTCACAGGACTAAAGCAGGAACTTTAGGCGGGTGGTGAAGGCTGGCTTGAATCTCAAATTTAGATTTAAAATCTCGTATGCACTTCAACAGGTGGTGTTAATGTGGTGGCCATAAGTAAATAAGGTGAGATTCCTTACCTGATACAGGCTGCGGGGTGGGGTGTGTGCGTGTGGTGTGGGCCGAGGCCTACTTTCCACTGCAATTCCTGGTAATTAGGAATTTAAACCTAGTATTTCTGCCAAAATACTGCCCCTCTGTTCTGGGGTTTCTCTTCTGGGCTTGGGCTGTACCTCTAAAATATATTTCAGGTATTTAGAAGCGGAGTTAGGGAGGAGCACGCGTTCTGCTATCTCCACTTTAGTTTTGTGGTGCAGCGATGCCATGGAGAGGAAAGCTCCGTGTAGGTGGCACAGTTTCCAGAGCGTCTCGGTGAGAGCATGTTGCGTAGCGCTCTGCTGCTCGCAGGTGATGGGCAGAGGTGAGAGCAAGGTGAGAGAAACCTTCATTTCGCCATGTAACTTGGTCCCGCAGCAAACGGACCTTACAGACCTAGCGGTAACGCCTGCCATTCCAGCCTGTAGGTTATAGAGGAACCTAAACTATCTCTTAACACATCACGTATTTATTCACACTATGTGAATTGAAAAGTACCAATACTTTTTGTGCACAGACTGTAAAATGAGACTCTGTGGTGGTGGTGGTGAAACAATTAAGTTTGCTTATTTGCAACACGTTGATTTCCATGTGCTTAAAAATGTTCGTAGGCTGGAGTCTTAAGGCTGGAACAAGTACGCACCCGCAATAAATTACTGTATTTCTAGTCAACAGACCTGTGGTTTTAGAGAGGAAAATACTGTAAGCGTCTACTCCTTTTGTAACTTTCTCTGGTCAACTGTCTGCTTAAAATACTCACAGTAGCCCCAGGTTATTGTTAAGGCAGAGCTTTTTTTTTTTTTAAAAAAAAAAAAAACCACGCTGAAGCATTTTATTATCTGAATGTTCTTTAGCTGTTCAGGTAAGTAATTTTCAAGGCACAAAGGAGCACAAAAGGGAAAAATGCTAGATCTGTCCTTGTTTTGGAGGGGAGGGTAGTGGGGGGAAACGACACCTTTGTTTTTAAATACCCTACTGTCTTCTCTAAAGTTCTCCAACCTTAAAGTTAACCTCTTTTTATGATGAGAGCAAAGATGCAAGCTAGAAATCTGTCCAGATCTTGCCAGTTACTTCTCAACTTGGTTTCAAACAGGTAATGTTTAATAAAACTCCAAATGTTGTTGGGAGTTCGTGGCTAGTTGTGTACTCTTGCACTGCGAAGTGATGCTCCCACCCAAAAACAGTTTTGGAGGCTTCCTAGTGGGAAACCAGGACTCGTACAAGGAGCTGTAGTTTGAGGGGAGATGCCGTAGACCCAAACGGGGAGGGAAGAGGAATGGATATAAAAAGCAGGATTTACTGCCCAACAGACAAACTACTGTAACTCAAAGGGGAGGAGGATAAATGCACTTTCAATAGTTTGTCCATATTTTTAGCTACGAAACACACTTGTATCCAATTTTTTTTGAGACAACTATTAAGAGGAACACTCATCCCATAAATGGCTAATCCTCCTTTTGACCTCCTCCTGTCTTTTCCACATTGGCTCGAGTCCATTTTCAGCTGCCATACTTAATTTTGAAAACTGCTACTTCTAATGATGTTTAGAAAGAAAAGAGAAAAAAAATAAATCGTTAACTCTGACACTTTTTTAAACAGGGTGGACTTAATTGAAGTGTGCAGTGTTGAACTACTGCTGCAGTAGCTGCCTCTAGTTGTTGAAATAAACTGTAGACAAGTTTTCTGTCTATTAATCCAGATAATCTGGATTCAAGAAAACATCTGTGAGAGTGTTCCTCCCATCTGGTATGAATGTGCGTGTGCGTGTGTTCCATGAACAGACAGAGAACCAAACGTTCTAGGTACTTGTCATGTTTTATTGCATACTTTTAAGTCGTGTGTATGTGAAGTGTCCTTTGACCAGAAGGTTTTGGTTAATATCAGTATATTTTTATAAATTTGAAATTCATTGTGCCCCATCTTCTTTCTTAAAACATTTTTCATTGTTAGGGTATATGTGCTAGATTTGAATCTTAACATTTTTAGGCACAGATGGAAAAAGTTATTGGCTCCTTGAAAACATATGGGACAAAATGGATCCTCAAAGCATGTATGTACTTACAAACCAAGCTGTAGAGATCAAGAAAAGAACTTTATTGTTGATCTCAAGATTTCTAAATTGTCAAGATTTATATGGAGTTGTGGTGGAACTAGTTAACACTTAGAGCTTTTGGTATGTAATGACTATTTGCTATGGACTGATATTAAATGTTTCAAAGGATTGCGTTCTTAAACTTTCTGGATTTTTGTTACTCTCCTCGGATTATATTAAGTAGTTAAAAATTTCTTTGCTATATTACATTAAAAACATAAGAACTTTGGGTCTCGGTATTTATTTTCACTTGTTTTACTAATTATTTACAGAACACCGTTTTAACTTTTTTATTTTATAAATGTGTAGTATTTTAAACATATCTTTAAAAATTGTTCAATTGGAACTACATTAACTTCTGATTTGTTTTTATTAGGATTTTTAAAAAAAAAATACACTTTTTCCATGTTGGTGCACAGCACTTAACAGAAATGTTTGTATTCCCTTTCTTTCAATTCAATAAACAGAATAAATAACTGGAATGAATAGTTCTTAGTTTCCCTACCTTCACTGATATGACTGCCTCAGATGTTAATGTCTCGATCGTTAATGATAGATCTCTTCTGTATTTGTAGAATTTCACTTCCTCGCTAGGAGAATTAATCTGTGGCAGTTTAGCTGAAGATGAATTCGCTCCGTGTTGTGTGCAGGCTTTCCAGGTTTTGACGTTGGGCTCTAATTGACCTCACGCTTTTGTCACTGGATGCTTAGCAGGCAACTTGCCTGTGTCCCACTGTGGTGTGTAACCTGCCTTGTTGAACGTCGGCTCCCTTGAGGCTCCACGAAAGCCTCGATTCCTTAATGCTGGAGCTTGCTTAAATACCAGGTACAGGTATTGCTTTAGGTTATTGGTGGGGTTTCTGGGGGTTTCTGATACTTCGTATTAAGAAGGTGCTCCCAAAGTACTTGGGTCTCCCGCTTAGACTTCTCCAAAGCTGGAGATTGGGGACCTCCAGGCTGCTCTGTGAAGTCGACCTAAGCAGCTTTTGTGGCTGAGAGCTCCTGAAGCTGCTTCTCAACGGTGGCCTTTGCTCCTTCCAACTAACTCTGCATTCCTGTCCTCCTTCCCTGTGCCTTAAAACACCACCTTGGCTTTGTCCTGCATTTTAGGCACTTTTAGTCAGCTCTAGCTGATGTTCTATTAAATCAAAAGCAGCGTCTAAATTCACCCTGCCTTCCCGTGTCTTTTCCTAACTCAAACCTTTTGCTGAGGTGCATTCAATTTTTTAATTCTTTGAGCTTCTATATTGATTAGAAAAAGCCTTTACTGCCTTGTTATGACCTTTATATTACTTTATTCCCTCCCTTACAGTCTAAGCAGTGTATAATTATGGGTTGAATGCAGCTCTAAACAAGGGGCGTGCCGTGTTCCTCGCTGTGTGCTGCTGTGTGCCGCTGCCCTGGAGGGCTGTTGGGCTGCAGCCCCCCTGCAGGTGGGATGTGCGGGTCCACCCGGTGACGAAGGCTTAGGTTTTTTGGCTGGGTTTGTTACTGTGCTTCATCTGCTGTCCTATGTCTGCCTTCAGCCGGTGGCAAGAATGCGAGGGAAATAGGTGTATCGTTTCTATCAACTGTGAAATTTCAGCATATATGAGACTCAAAATTATTTCTGGTTTTTTTAGACCCTTCAGATTATTTAAAATAAATTACATAGGGAACCTGGTAGTAGATGAGCATTTCATAATTTGCTGAGGTAGGGTCCTTCTCCAGAGGGCAGTTTCTGTTTCACCCTCTCACAGCTTAGCCTGCGCTGCCTGACGCAGCCCTCTGCATGCTGCGCACGCTTAGGCTGTCACCTCGGCGCAGAGACGGCAGTCCCAGCTGTCCCCTTGCTTCAAAAGACCTATAATGCTCCGAAGAGGAACTGCTGAAGTTTGTACGCCTCTCTTTCTGCCAAAGAGGTGGTCAGTGTGCTGATAACTGCATGGTGGTCCTTATAGCCCAAACTTTCCCATTGCTCCCTCCAATCTCATCCTTACCACATCCTCAGAGGCAAAAATGGTCTGCTCTCAGCGCTGGTACAAAATCCCCGAGAGCTTCTTGTGAGAAAAAGCATTGGAATAAAGCTATGCCAACACTGAAAGGAGAAAGACTTGCTTTTATGGGGTTATCAGGGTTTCAGGTTGATTGTTAACGTGCATGTAGAACTGGTTTTGGGCCATACTGTTAATCCCACTGATTTACTATGTTCCATAATACAGAACTAGTTTAGAAAAACCCCAGTAATTTACTAGGATGAGGTGGTAAGTATATTCTTTGACTTTTTATTTAAAACCGGTATGAAGTCTGTAATTGTCTTTAAGTCTGTATAGTAAGCTTGTATTTTACTGTAACCCTGTTCTCCCTTGATGGAGACGCAGAAACTAGGAAGTTTGTTTTGATTTTTACTACTGAAGTTTCTGTGCCCTGTGGGTCTCCTGTGAGATAGATGACTGTAGGATCCCCATTTTCAGCTAATGAACTACACTTTTAGCAATTAAATATATTTTCCCTATTGCTGACACTGAGCTCTGTGAAGATCTCTAAGGCAGAAAATGACCCTCTATAGGAAAGCAGGCTTCAAAATTACCAGTTTAATTACTCAGCAGAATTGTAGTCTCTAGAGCCTGGTGCTGAGGTTTTTTACAACTGTTATAACAACAAGTTGTTAGATACAAATGAACAGAGAATTTATATGGATAAAAAACGGGTGGGAAGTTTGCATTCATATAGCTTGTTTAATATTTGATAACCACCACTTGTTGGTCTGTCATGATTAATAATTCACTCTTGAGAAAGGGAGCGGAGAGGAACCCACAGTAACGTTCCTCTAGGTCATGAATATAAATTAAGATACATGCTACCCCTGTTGGGGTTTTTTTTCAGGTATGTTGTTCTTTTCCTTTATTCTTCCTTGTCCTGCTCTTATACCTGAAGAAACAATTCTCAGAGGAGAACAGAAGATTTTTAGAGTGAGTGATAAATTTGACCAATTCCATCAGGGAATGGGTCTACCCTATCTACTGTCATCACTGTAATTCTGAGGTGCCAGTAGTTAGAAATCATTGAAGAGTGTATCTTATAAACATTTTCTTTACTAATAAAGCTCTTCTCTCAAAACGATGTCTTTAGAAAAAGATACAAAGCTGCTAGTTAAAGTGGTGGACTTAAAGATTAATGATCATGTTTCTCAGTGTGAAATGTCATTAATGACATTTATTGTTAGCATTACAGCAAGTGCTTAAATCAAGCAGCTTACTAACACTGCCCTTTCTTCCAATAAGTAACACTCAAAATATGTATAGTACGTCTTTTTCACATCACAATCACTTATCACAAATAAGATATTAATTGCCTACAGTATAAGTTGCTACAAAAGTTACTGACTTTCGTCTCTTCTGAAGTTTTATTTGCTCTTTTTTTTTTTCCTCCAGACCTACATTCTGACTGGGTTTTGGCTTTATAAGGCAGTACTTTCCATAGTTTGATTTTTATGGTGTCAAGTAGTCAGCGGCATGCAGCCCTGGTGGCTCTTTCCTTAGTTATTTTTTCAAGTAGTGTAATTTTCAGCAGTTTTTTATCTTTGCAACAGCTGAACTTGGACTCCATCCATCATAAATTTAAAGCCAAACTTTCTAGAACAAACACTGAACAGGAGGTATGTAGAGAAATCAAGCTTCAGTGTTGTCTTCTCACTGCTGGCCATGAAAACAATCTGCTTACTGCAGCTATACACCAAAGAACAAGTACTTAAGAAGGAAAAGCTTATAAATTTTAATACTTACAGAACTATACTTTTTGAAGTGTTTCACTTGATGTGTTTGTTTCAAAAAACCTGTTTCCATGCACACATAAAAATTTAAAGACAGTTATTGGACGGTGAGGGCACAAACTCAGGTTTATATCCTTCTCACTGATGCAAGAACTGCACAAAAAGAACTTAGTTTGCTGCTGTCTTTGAAGCGGAGTCACACCAAAGGTGGGATAACTGGGGTTATGGTTTACCAGACCGCCTCCCCAAGCCGGACATACTCTTGATTCATCTCATTGCATGTAGAAAGCGCAGGTTCACAGTCATGACTGCAGATAGTCTTCTGCTCTGTGACCAACTCCAACCCTAGTGCAATATGATGTTTACTTTGAATGGAGCTCTATGACATATTTCAATGACAAAAGAGGAGTTGAAGGGAGAAAGCAAGTATTAATCATATTTCTTACGTGGCTTTCACTCTAACACACAAGTGTCACTTTCACCAAAGAGACCTTAATCCATCTAAACACAAGACTTCATATAGGGTGCTGGAGGAAGGCATGGCAATGGAAAAAAGCATAACTTTTATTCCATTGCTTTTTAGCTGGAAAAACACTGACACAAAGACACAAGCTGTGCTTCGAAATCTATGTTCCAAGTGCTGCTTCAAACTAGGCTCTCATAGGACAGCTTGACAGCCAGAGGCCCATCCTGACACCTTTCAGTAAGCAGCAGACATCACAGCTGCACTTAAATTTGTTCCGGAAATACCACTACTACCAGCCCATGCTGCTGAAATGAGTTTCCCTTCTCACCATTTAATTCCTACACGATCAGCTCCATAAGCAAGGGTTTAATCATCAGAAGCAGCAACTTCAGCAGTTTGGGTTGTAAAGGAATAAAAACAACTGCTACACAAATCCAATGTCTTTTGAAAATATTTTATGTTAAAAATACAGAAAAATATTTCTTGTTCAAAGAGGAAAAATATACTGCATGACGACACTGATCTAGGTATGTTCGGAAGGTGTCTGTGGCTCCACAACCAGTCACTGGAGTGATGACCCAATTTGGCAGCTAATGGCTCTTTTTCAACTTCTCAATCATTTATCAAAGCCAGAATCATACTGTGACAAAACAGAAAACACGACACCAGTGGATTACTGAAGCATGTGCAAGTAGGAACAACTATCACTTTCATGAGAACTGCACTTGATTATGAAATAGAAAGTCAAGGCAACTATGCTATGTGCTTTGCTTATAAAACAAGGGCTGCAGAAGTAATGCTGCAGAAGAACAGTAGTTCTTCCATCTGGTAGGAAGTGGCCCCATCACAGAACTCATCCGTTTGTAACTTAGCCAGATCAACTTAATTTTCTAAAATGGAACATGTGAAATAAACTTGGTCCTCAAGATTATCTCCTTTCTAAACAAGCCACTTACTGTAGGTGCTGAATCATGCAGCTCTCTATATTGTTGTACTCATTGTGATTTTGAAATTAAGGAGTAGTCTGAGTTTCCAAACAATGTCTGATCAGAAAGAATAAAGGCACGTAATGAGCCTGTGGATAGCTGTCAAAATGTATTATTGAGGCTTAGCAGGATGCAAAAAGATAAGACACAGGTACCAGCAATTACACTAGCAGAATATAGGAGATAAGACTAGGTGGCAGACAATTCCTTTGTTCATTGGGAGCAATTTTTGAAACTAACCTGTAAAGGTACATGAAGAAACACAGCAGATGAAAGCCTAGTTTAATCATGGCTTCCTTCATGTGTGATTTCAGTTGTCCTCGGTTATGGATCTCTGTGGGATCAAATACCCCCATGTTTCCACTTGGAACCATAATGTACCTGAAAGTTTAAGAAAAAAAAAACCAAAACCAAAACCAAAACAAAACAACAAACCACCAGAAGCACAGTCATCAAAACATTAGGGAGTGTCAAGGGAAGCGGAGGAGGAGAGCTTGCACAGAATGGACTTTCATCTAAAGAACTGTTTCACAATTCAGCATAAGGGAGCTCTTAATTTTAATTCTATTTCAGTTTCAGGATTTTGCATGTATCTCTGCCGCTGCAACCCACAAAGACTAAGATGACAAGAGGTACTAAAAACATCAGCCCAGCTTCCCATGCATAAATGGGAGAGTTTCCAGGTAATAACCCATCCCAGTTCACTGTAATTGCTGTTGGGGGTTATGTGGTATTATGAAGGAAATGACCACTGCCAGTGAAAAGATGAAGAGACTAGAAAGGAATTAATTTTAGCTAAGAATTAGTGATTTGTTTACCACATACATAATCACAAACTCCAGTGGACAAAATGAGATCACATTAAGACATTGTCACATTAAGACAAGATTAAACAAAGACCTGTGTACTATTCCCATCTTTGCCACATCCATCCTGCATTATCATCAGCAGAGAGACTGAGGCTGACAGGACAAGGGATTGGGCAGAACTGGTGAAGTTAAGTCCTACCACCCAAACCCATGTAAGAACAAAAGTTCAGTGAAACAAAGAGAAATGTAAGCAAAAAGACGACTAAAACCAGCAAAACAAATGTTTATGCCCTGTGAAAATTCAACAGGCAGTGTGTTCTTTTGTCATAAGCTTTCCTCAAGGGAGCAAATGCAAGTGCATGAAGTTCTCACTCCAGCAAAGCTCAGCCCAGAACATTATTATTATTTCACCTGAATGTCATACAGGCTCTACCTTCCTGGAATAATACTCTTTCTACACAAGTATTTAACTTATCTCACACCTGAAGCAAAAGCAAGGGCTCACAACAGAACACTTTCTGATTTTCTTTATATACTCCAAGAATAGCACCACTTGTACACCAAAAGGCACTCCCCCACCTCTTACAACGTTCATTAATAGGAGGGGAAGGAAGGGAACAGAGGCATTAAAAAGCACCGCAGCGTATGTGACTAATAACAAAGACAATTATGTCCCATTAAAAATAGTTCACATGAAATACTTGCGATTTGTAAAATGGGGGGAGAGACAAGACAATAAACAGAGGAGGGTGCGGAGGATAACACCACAGCCCGATGGTTTTACAACCATCAGCCATGCTGACCTAACTATTTTTATGCCGATAGCCTATAGGCATGTAGGCACAGTATGAAAAACATTAACAACTACATTCGCAGTACCACTTCATAATCCAGATTAACACGCTATTATTTCCTATGAACTTGGGCTTCACTCTGAGATCAAGATTCCTGGGCACCAGAGAGAATGCAAAGAAAGGCCAGAAGTTTCATATCCTTTACACTGTTTGGTTTCTTGTAGTTTTAATTGCAAGGAGAGGAGCAATTTATGTTAGATCCATGAAGACTGCTAGCAGCTCAAGGCCACAACTGAAACATCTCATTATGACGTATCTTCATACTACGTTTAAACTAGTGACAGTGGGGAAAAAAGCACTCAAAACCCTTTGCACTTACCTATATATATTCCATGTTGCTACTGGCAAATTAAGGAGAAAGATGAACCAGTGCAATGAAATAAGCATTAATACAGTTACGACAGCATGGCCAATCACCTCAGGGACCACCCACTGTAAAAAGGGAAGAAGAGAGTTACATGCACAAATGTAAATTTCTTGCTGAAAAAGAGATCTATATGCAGTTATCATCTGATTCTAATCAGGTAAAACTCAAGACAGAAAATTCATGGCAGAAGCATGTGATTTCATCACAATGTGGGGAAATTAACACCTTCAGACAGAGTCCACGCAAGTACACCAGAAATCAGGCCCTAAGCTATTATAACAGAGGTACTTCATCCAAGTATTACACAAATTTAGAGATTAGCACAGCAGCTGTTTGAACACAACTATATTACACAAGCACTTAAGAAAATGAGTTAAGAATGTATATACAGTGCTCATTTGAAACCACTGCAGAGAACAGTGGATTTAAGAATACAAGAAGCAGGTAATTAAAATCTGCACAGACACAGGGCACACAAACACCCCCAGGCTTGGAACAGATAAGAAAGTTGATCAATATGACGACCTGGCATAGTTAAATTAGGTCAGTCCCCGGCAATAACACATTTTTGGCTTGATAGTATCCTGTAGCATTCTCTCTTACATTAAGAAAGAAAATACCTTTAAATTACACTAAGCACCCGTGTGGGTAGGCCACATTGATTAAACAAAATTAGGTTCAAGCAGATTTTGTTAAAATGGTGCTTTTCCTTATCACAGTAAAACTCTATGCTGTATGAGAGAGATTAGAGATTAAACAGAAGCATCAGAGAAAGCTGCTATAAAGATCCAAGAGTTCAGTCATGAGTAGACATCCTCGGTGTGGCCCACCTACAAGAACAACAGCACAGAACTCTAAAGCTCTGTGAGGAGTTAATCAATCCCAGGAATTCAGAGTAGCAGCCCATCTCAGAGCACCAAGGGGCAGAAGAACAGCTTTTCATGACTGAATCTGCTCTAAGATGGGCATCCAAAAAAGACAAGCAAAATATTGCCAAACAAGGCTCTTCAGATATACATTACACCCCCGTTATTTGTGATGTTAAGATGGAGGACTGTTTTCTTAAACCACGTTAAATGCAAAGAAGAATAATTTACTTTATTGAGCTTTGAGCAGCATGATCTAGCATTAATGTAGTCACATTCCAAATCTGATAGTGTAATTATCTGAAGTCCAAGATAAGGAAAAATTGTGTGGCAACTCAGAATATACAAAGCATCTATTTTTACCCAGTAACTTGGGGACAGCACTCTGCTCTCAGCATAGACTGTCTTGTTCTACAGCTGATCTGCCAAAGACACGTTTCAATTTGTTACAACTCATTCCTACTTCAGGTAGGAAGTTAGGCCACATTTTATCATCAGGCCAAGTGATTTTATGATGTTTTTCAAACAGCAAATGTTGCACAAGTGCTAAAGTTCAGTCCAACACTTAAAACAGACCAGGAAGGCAAACTCAGTATTTTTAGCATCAGAATTACTACAACACTTGAAAACAGAACTTAAAAGGAAGAAACCTTTTTACAATTTGCCTCACAATAAAGCTAAATAGTGCAGTTTTAAGAAGTGGATCTCCTTTTTTTACACTTACAGCAACAATGGATTAAATCATACTTTGCTAGGAAATGAGAGGGTAACATCACTATCAAATTAACCTTCAGCAATTGAAAGAGTTCAGACAGAAAAGCCCTCTTAAAAAAGGCTTAGGATGCACATGTGCACATCATCATGCTATGAACCGCTAAGTTCATGCTCCTTTTCCCTAAGAAAATGTAAAAGCACAATTTTTTTTCCTATCCTTAGAAAGAGAGGTAGTCTTTTTCAATACTTTTTCAAGAACCCGTCCTTCTAGGATTAATTTCTTTCAAATGCTCCAGTAGTTTTTTTAATGTTAGAACCGGGTAGATTCTGAAACAGCACCAGGATTTGAAGGAGTATGTGAGCCAATTCTTATTTTTCTGAATAAAAGAGAAAAGGAAGCCAAATTAGTGCTTTTACATTTTAACAATACCAGACAGCAAAGACTACAGGCAAGCCTGTAATAAAGAAATCTGAAATTGTTTGTCGAGGAACTCCCAGTCTCCCTGCTGAGCTCGTATCTACAAGGGGGTATCCTTACAAATAAATCTGTCGCAGGGACGTTTGGTTTTTAGGCCTGTGCACTTTCCGAGGGCTTCAACACCCCGTGCCCGACACCAGCACCAGGCCACGGTACTTATACCCGCGGCCCCGGCCGCACCCGCCCGCCGGACCCGCGGCCCCCGAGGCTCGGAGGAACGCACCCGCACCCAGCCCTGCCTCCCCCGCCGCCCCAACCCCCCCGGGCGCTGCTTCCCCGGCCAGCGGGCCCGGCCCAGGCCCTCACACCTCTCCGCCCCCCTCCCCACCGCCAGCCCGGCGGCCGCGGACCCGCCCGCCCTCAGCGGTGCCTCAGCGGGCCCGGCCCCCCGCGGTCCCGCCGGGCGCGGCCGCAGCCCCACCCGCACCCACCGCGGGCGCCTCCCGGCCCCGGAGGAGAAGGATACAAAGTAGACGGAGAGGAAGATGAGGGCGCAGCAGTCGATCAGCGAGAAGATGAAGACCACCGACTCCATCCCGCCGCGGCCGCCGCCCTGCCGGCCGCCGTACGCCCTGCCCCCCGGCCGCCCCGCCGCGCAGCATGCTGGGAAACGGAGTCCTCCGCAGGCGGGCGGCCGCGGCGGGGGGGCCTCCCGCTCGTCGTGAGGGCCGGCCGCCTCCCGCCGCCCGCACCGGGGCGGGGGCTGCCGTGACACTCAGGCAGCGGCCCGAGGGAGCGGAGGCGGGCGGAGGGAGCGCGCCTGCAGCGGGGCACCCCGCCGCCGGGCCGGCGGGGCGGGCGCTTCGGCGGGGCCCTGCGCGGGGGTGCCCGGCGCTGCCTGCGCGCAATTCCCGCCCGGCCGCGCCGCGCAGGCGGGGCGCTGGGGCAGCCCTGGCCCCGCGGGAGGCCCTCGGCCCGGGCGGGCGGCGGGCGGCGATGCGGAGCCGGCCGGGGCACTTCGTGGACCTGCGGCTGAAGCAGCGCGTTAAGCAGGTACCCGGCGGGGGCTGGCGGTGGGGACTGGCCGGGGGCACGCGGTCCCGCGGGGTGGGGGGCTCCCTGTGGCCGGCCTTCCCCCCGGCCCGGCCCACCGAGAGCGGCGCGGAGGGCCCGGCTGCCAGCGCCGAAACCCCGCTTGTCGTTCAGGATTTTAAAAAGGCTTCAGGAAGGTCTTTGGAAACGTCTTTTTTTCTTTTTTTTTTTTTTTTCTTTCTTTCTTTCTTTCTTTTTCAGTTTCTGTTGTTTCGTATTGTTTTGTTTCTTTCTTCTATCCTCCAGTATTTCTGATCCTGGCTGCTATTTCAAATGTGAAAAGAATTGTTCAAAGAAAATAGCACTCGGAGCACATATAAGCAAATTGGCAGCGTTTACGTTTAGAAACGTGTACATCGATTATATAAAACCATTAAAAAACGGCGAAATGGGATCACTTCCATCGCACGTGTGTGGAGCAGGGAAAGCGGTGATTCCTTCAGGCAGCGTAGTGCAGTGTCAGATCTTAGGAAAATTCGTGGTGACTTCACAAGCTACACACCGTTTTTCTCAGTCCGTATATGCGACACCACTTCTAATTCCTTAAAACGTGAGTGGCAGCTTGAGGGAATTTGCTTATTTTAATTTACAAGGTCTCAGTGAATGTGTCTTGACTGTTCTGAAGTGGAAAAGCTTGATAGTCTCTGCAGGTCGGTAGCAGCCCGTGGGTGACATGAAATGTAACATTTAAAAAAAAAAAAGTATGCTTCCAGTTTTAGGCAATTTAATTGTTTTAAATAGAGCTATTAATTTAAGTGAGATGTAGAAATTGTCCTTGCTGTGATATTTACGTTACCATATCTTTTAGGGAGATGCTCTTTTTTTTTTCTGTATCTTAAGAAGGAATTCACCATCAGTATAATGAAACTCCCCACTGCTAATTTGCAGAGTGGGGGAGGAAAGCAAATGGAGGACAGTTGTACCTGAAATTTAGTATGTCTTCTCACGCTTTCATACTTGTTTGAAAACGGGTTGGATCAGCTGCTGTCAGAAAAAAAAAAAAAAGGAAAAAAGAAGAAAAAGGCTTGATAGAATTCACTTTCATTTATATACTTCTCAATAGTATTCTTTGAAACATCTTGTAAAGATTGAAGTTCTTATGACAGTATCCATACTGATTGATGTAGCTTGTTTCATTTTTAAGGGGGGGATCTAAACCAAAAGGAGGTTAACTGAGAGAAAGTAAGAACTTTAGACTGATAGTAAGATGGTGCGTGGGTTACAGAGTCGTGTTTCTTTCTAAGTAAAAACAATGGAGTTACACCAGCAGAAGTCACTGAAGCACCAGAACACAGTGTGCTGCTCTTCAGCTGGAAACGTAGCGAGCAAGTTACCTGTGTCTTAACAACAAGTGCTTCCTCTTTCATTGGGAAATATAGTGTAGCGTGTTCTAAGCTGTTCCTGATTTTCATTTTGACTTTTCAGAAGAGTAGAGTTTGAAATAGGCATATTTGATCTAGCTGTTCTGGTGAAGTGGTTGACAAAGATTTTATTCACTGCTTAAACTTCTTCGTTTCAGTATCTTGCAAGTAGTAAATGTGGCCAGTATGTTGACATCGCAATTCTAGCATCTGATTTGCAGAAAACCTACAGGTGAGCAAAGATTAGTATTCTTAAATTCTACATTCAAAATATGGACTATATTATTTTGTTATTTTGCATTTGTGTATTTTTAATCACAATTCTAATTTTCTTTACTTTTCTTCTCTCAACTTCATTACCAGTTGTTGAGGTTAGTTGAAACAATAAGATCATTTCCACTACAGTGCTTTGCTGATGTATCTAGTAACTCATTTCGTTAATACATTAGCATTGCAAGATCTACTTGCGGTTTGTTTTTTGTGGGTTGCTTTTTTTTGTTTTAATTAAACAGCTGCAGATGCATTACAGCATGTTGGTCCTTACTCCAGTGAGCTTAAAATATGAGAGAATATAACACATCAGTGCAAGCAGATGGAGGAGATGCAGGATTCAGTAAGACTAAAGCTTGCTCGGTTGTTCAGCAGGACAGTCGGTCTTGCCTAATTATTTTTAGGCTGTTATGCTTTTCAGGGTGGGGGAGCAAGGTTGTGTTTCAGTATATCATTGGTGTGGGAGTTAACGAAGGTGGAGGAATATATTCACATGTGTTTGCATGTTCTATTTATTTGTGCCTCGTTAGAGAAAAGGAGCTAAAACCCTTGCATGGGTGCTTATAGGTCTTGGTTTTTTGTTTTGTTTTTCCTCTGTCAGCTACTGTATCAAAGCAAATAAATAAAATATACCCTTAGTAAGTGAAGGTAAAATGTTGCTAATTTTTTTTTAATGCATTTAAGGATGCCCATTGAATCAAATTTTTCTCATAGTGAATATTATTAATCGGCACAATTATTCCTCATGGGACTGTCCTTCCTAGGCTTTAGTCCTGTATCCATATGTTCTTGTTTGAATTAAAAAATCACTAGTCTTGTGAAATAAAATCCAGTGTGCTTGTTTGTACATTGCTGCTTCTCCGTACAGTTAAAGGGGACCTTTATAATTTTTACTAAACATCTCCTTAGAGACCAGTACAGTTGTTTAGTGGTTTTGTTTTATCCCAGTAATTGAGCTATTCTGGGCTTCAAAAAAGCAATCACATTTTCACATAGTTGGTTTTTAATAAGAACTTACGTAGAATCTTGGTATCAACTTACACTGTAATTTTTTTCACTGAGAATGACAATATGTTGAGGTAAAAAGCCGTTGGTGTAACTTCTTTATTTTGTGTTTTTCAGTGCGGAATATGGACGAAGAAAAAGAAACGCTTTTAGAATACAAGTTGAAAAAGGTAGTTTTGATAGTGTTAGATCCAAAATGCCAAATTCTTTGATTATGCTTTGGCTGTTTTCTTAACATGTTTGAACTTTTTCTTTCAGTGTTTGGAATAATCAGTAATGAAAAAGAACGTGAAGATTTAGCAGTCTTAGAAGCTGAACATGTGGCAAAAAGAGCAAGACAACAAGAGGAAAATGAGTAAGAAGAATTTTTACCATTAGATTGCTTTTAATAATACCATTAGTATTATAATTTCTTTAAAGCTTTCTGTCTTCATATTATTAGTTTTGGTAGTTTTAAGGTTACAGATAGATCCTTGATTTCCCATACGCTTATCTCCATCAGAGGTTACATGTTGTTAGAGGAAACACTTTTTTTCACTGAAGGCAAGCAGATATGAGAGCCGATCTTGTTTTCTCTGTTATGGGGAACATACAGCCCTGAATTAGTGGATATCTTTGAGGCTTTCTTGATAGTTTTCCACCTAAGGCCCCAGCCCTTATGTGATTCAGTTCCTGAGTTTTGTTCTTGGGCGCGAGAGGTACTAGCTAAATCTGAGAGACAAGACTACAAGACAGGATATTCAGAGTAAATCATACTGGGTATGAGATTGGAATTAAGATTTCACAGAATCCCAGAATGGTCAGGGTTGGAAGGTACCTCTGGAGATCATCTGGAGTCCAAACCCTGCTGAAGCAGGTTCCCCTCAGGCAGGTTGCACAGAGTCACATCCAGGCGGGTTTTGAATGTCCCCAGACAAGGAGACCCCACAGCCTCTCTGGGCAGCCTGTTCCAGCGCTCTTGTCACCCTCAAGGTAAAGACGTTCTTCCTAATATTCAGAAGGAACCTCCTGTGCTGCAGTCTGTGCCCGTTGCCCCTTGTCCTGTCGCTGGGCACCACTGAACAGAGCCTGGCCCCGTCCCCTTGACACTCGCCCTGAAGACATTTGTATGCAGTGATAAGATCCCCCTCAGCCTTCTCCAGGCCGAACAGCCCCAGCGCTCTCAGCCTTTCCTCAGCAGGGAGATGCTCCAGCCCCCTCATCATCTTCACAGCCCCCGCTGGACCCTCTCCAGTAGCTCCCCGTCTCCCTTGACCTGGGCAGCCCAGCAATGGGCACAGCACTGCAGGTGTGGCCTCGCCAGGCAGAGTAGAGGGGGAGGGTCACCCCCCTCGCCCTGCTGGCCACGCTGCTCCCAATGCACCCCAGGATCCCACTGGCCGCCTTGGCCACCAGGGCACACTGCTGGCTCATGCTCATTTCCTGGCTACCCCTGTCCAGTCTCATGGACTATTCTGTTTTTTCTAACCTGTGATAGATATTAAGGGTCTCATTAGAAATTAGGACATTGTTGTCAGAAGGGCTAGTCTAGTTCAGCAGTGTTTTGCTACTACTTCCCTTGTGCCAGCCTTGGTGATTGTGTGTTCTCTTGGTGAACTGAAACAGATTGATCCTACATAATTTTTCTAGGACTGCCTTTCAGTCAGGTTGCCAAGTTGATCCAACCTACCCCAGACTTAGAAAGGATGCATTTTTTAACTCTTCACAGTAGTAAATTCAGAGCATGCACATCAGGAATTTTTCTTCAGTCTTGGGTTACGTATCATGGTTGCGGGGAGCCATGTTGTGGAAATAGCATTTATTTTGTCTTGTGGGTGTCTCACTGAGCAGTTTTGCTCAGATACATTAATGGTTTTTATTTTCCTTCCATGTAAAGGACTACAGGAAGTTCCACAGATGGCTCTGATTGTGATGATTATCCAGAAGATCTAGTAAGTTGTATTTTGACTGTTTGTATTTGCGTAACACGTGATTCTGTGTTGTCAAATTGCGATGCACTTGGAGACTTTAAAAGTGGAGGTGAAGTTGAGGTATAGTCAAGAGTTGGCAATACCAACGGAGACTCTAGAGCTAGAAGGAGGCTATTTCCTGAAAAAAAAGGAAGAACCTGTGGTGGGGAATCACTTTTGAGGAAAGCACATGGGGAGCCTGAAGGACTTGACTATCAGATGAATGAAACGATTGAAGGAACTGACATTTCTGACTACAAGAAGTGCCTGTGGATTAACAGGGGTCATTTCAGGGTGAAATGCGAAGGCTGCTGCCCCTTCAACCAGCAGATTTAGTTTTATATGCAGTCATTTGATGTGCAGAGGAGTGGGTTGGAAAATGTATGACTGCTTTTTCCAGCAGGGATAATGCTAAATGATTTTTATGAAATAGTTTTCATTGGCCTCTTAGTATAAATAATCCAAGTTACTACCTGTATATTTTCTTTTAAAATACATGAATCTGCAGTCTACAAATCACTTGAACAGTTCCCTGCTGAGCTTATACAAGAAGGGAAATCCTGATTCTGTTCCAACCACTCCAAAAAATGAAGCAGTGGAACCCCCTCCTCCTGGGCGAAGAGCACCTCAAACAAGCACCCTCTCACCAGGAACAAGAGCTGAAACCTGCATCTCTGAAGGTGGCTGGTTCATTGATAAAACTCCGTCTGGAAAAGACTTTTTCATTGAACTTTCTGAAGATGGAGTAGGAGATGAAAAGAGATTGATTTCTGAGGTATTGTGTTTTACAAACCCAGTGTGATTTAAGTAGCAAGTGTGAATATAATTTCCTGTGTAATTTGACAGGCTTTTGAAGGGTAATACTAAGACCAAAAGGGTTGTCTGTCTTTCTCTCTGGATTTTTCAAATGTTATAATTTTTATTACAAATGTGCATGCTTCATTTAAAGATAGCAAATGTTAAGTAGAAAGGAAAGATTGACTTAAGCCCAGCGGAGTACTTGTTTTTAGCTTGGTTTCTGAAGGAGGCAGGGCTTAGCCCATTGTTCTGCCGTGTCAGAAGTGATTGAACCTTCTGGCCCATTTCAAGCATGTTGTACGGGAGGTAAAAAGTCACAAAATTATGAATTTCTCCCACGTTTTCTGAGGAAAATTTAGTGCTTCATATTAGGGAGACCCAGATTAGTGCCCATTCTGAGAGAAAGGTAGGTGGAGCTCACCTCTTACTTATTCCATTTGCCAGTGACCAGCCTAACTAGTCAGGAAGCGTGTGGCTTGCTGTAGCCATAGCGTGTGGTCTCCCTTAATCAGTGGTTAAGTCTTAGTGAGCCTGGGGAAGGCTGAAGTTTTCTGTATGGACAAGAGTTGGGGAAGTTGAAAGGAAATTGCATTGATTTATAAAGCAGGAAAAATAGGTCCCACTCCCTGTCCAGACGTATTGCCTACTTTATGATCCCCTCCTCCTGCCCTAATTTTGTTGGGTTTTATTTGGAAAAAAATTTTGTTTAGCTATTGAGAGCTTTCAGTTTATGTGTGGGAGATAACATGTTGCTTGGCTGACCAGGTGTTTTGGCCGGATGCTCCTTTTTTTATGTGAAGGAAGAAGCACATTTGCATCTGCTTTTCTAATTACACAAAATGCTTACTGAATAGGCAGATTTGACAAATCATTCTTTATCTTAGTAGTACTGCATCCTCTTATATAAAGAAATTAAATAAAAGGGAGATCTTAAAATTGTAAAATGTTTGCAATACTGTATTCTAAAAAAAACCCCAAACCCCCAACTTTCATCATTAAACCTCCTTTTATTTCTTTTCTCCTTTATTAGTCCTTTTCTTACATGCAGTCAAGTTCTGTCAGCACTGAATAGTATTTTCTTGTAGCCACTTATGATCTACTAGTAATAAAAAATGTTTCCATTGAACTAAATACATTCATATTTTTATTCAACCCCAAAGTGGATAGCTGTATGGTACACACATAACTGATGTCTGATTTTGGTTAGTGGTTTGAATTTTTGAGGGGTGGTGTTGTTTGGGGTTTTTTTGCTTATAGGTATTCTTAGCAAAAAAAGTGACTGGTGTAATTAAACCTTTTTTTAAAAAAAAAAAAAAGGCAGGTCCTAAGTAAAAAAAAAAATAAAAATCTACAAAGAGAAGGGGTTAAATTCCTGCCTTACTTGTCTTTATTCATATAATATGTCTAAGTTTAAGCATCACAGACACTTAACACACTTTGTTCTTTTAAGTATTTGCAGAAATTCACTACTGACTTAAGTTTTATGTATACAATTTGGGTTTATGCCCTAGAAATCAACTGAATTTTCTGTCTTGGAGAGTGAAAGAAAGAAGACAAAGGGTAAGAGAACAAAAAGAAAAAAAGAAGAATTTCCAGATGTAGATGGAGAAATTGATTCCATCTTACTTAAACAGAAAGGTGAGATGTTATTTCCAGCGTGCTGCTCCAAACAGAGATGATATTTCACCATGGAATCCATTACCAGAGAAGTGTTTTCTGTGGTGCAGAGAAGTGACCTTGAGAATTAATTTCATTTTGGAAACTTACCCTTAATGTTGTACTAAAAAAATATTCTAGTCCTGTCTACTACCAAAACTAATACTACTTCATGTACTTAGCTAATTGTTTATGCTGAGTACTTTTTTTGTTTGGTGTTAGCAACTACTGTTATGCCATGTCTAAATTTGCATGACTTTTCCTTCTTCACAGTTAGAAGTAAGGGACCAGATCTTTACCAGCCTTCAGTGAAGTTTGAAGATGTAGGAGGCAATGATGAAACTTTAAAGGTTAGTTAAAATTTTATTTGTGGGGTACAGAATGCACTGAATAAAATACCATATGAAAAATGTCAAAGCCTGGCAGAATTTATCTGCATGGCTCTGAGAATAGCTTCTTATACCAACAGCAGCGAAGGTGGTGTGTTATTTGCCCCCCCTTGATTAGAAAGCAGTGACTGAAATTAACATCAATAACCAGAACTTGCTTTATTTTGCTCTGTCTATAATGTTAGTAATCTGTAATACTAATTTCTGCAATTTAAATGGAGGTCTCTGTTGTTCTTAACAGGAAATATGCAAGATGCTCATTCATGTCCGTCATCCCGAAGTCTATAACCACTTAGGTGTGGTTCCACCTCGCGGTTTTCTTTTACATGGACCACCAGGATGCGGAAAGACACTACTTGCACAGGCAATTGCTGGGGTGAGATAGCTTTAAATTTACAGTTTCTTCCTTTTCTGAATTATATTTAGGGGGGGGGGGGGGGAAATCCTTCATGATTTATTAGATCTTTCTTCTGTTATCTCTTTTCTCTCCTTCCTGTTTTAGTTGAAAATATATTCATCTTCACTTCCTTTGTTTAAATTCTATCTAAATCTGTACTTGATAGAACCTCATATATGAAGAAGGGACGGAGACATAGTGACAGGGTTTTGTGTTTGAATTAATTGTTTTGAGGTATTCCCAGGATAGCAGCGTAGGCATGGATGTTGAGAAGGCTATAAATGGAAGATACTTTTGGTTAACTTTACCATAGTGTTTTATTGTAAGCCTGGACTCAACCTTACCATCTTTTGAGGGATTACATTGATCCTGTTGAGTGATGTCCATTAAACAGTGATTTCTGAATTTGAAAACTGGATATTGCCTTGCCTATTTCAGAGGATGTGTGTCACTATTGGTGTTGATAGTTTGGTGCGTGGTGAGGCTGCTGTGCTGCTACGTGTCTGTTTTGGATAGACACCTAGAGGCTATTCAGGACTATTCAGTGATAATAACGATGGACATTTTTCTTTAATACGGTTTTTCCTTAACCATCACAGATTATAACCTTAAATGTAGATACGTGTAAATTATGAACATGTAGTGCATATTTTATCTTTGAAAGAAAATACTGATTCCTAAAACGTTGGTTAGACTTTTCTGACATTGTTTCAAATGTTTTAATTAAAACAATTTGGGTTTTTTCTTTTTTTATGCCTTACTGTAAAAAGGTACCCATTGAATGAATCTGTGATATTTAATACTTCAGTGGGTATTTGTATCCTGGAAGGCTACTAAATACATGACACAATAAACATGACACAAGTGAAAAATTTTCAGGCATGAGATCAATTTAATGACTACTTCTTAAGTATTTTTTCTTAAAGAAGAGATTTTTCAATAGTGCTATTTAAGGCAAATTACCTCCTCAGAGCCCCAGGTAGTCTTTCTTCTGGTGGCCTTGAATTGTATAAATTAGGATTATTTTTTTTAATATGTAGTTCAGAGAGCTTGAAGTAGTCTGCAACTACCTGTGCTACAGTCTATCGAAGTTACAATTTTATTGATTTATTTTTAATAGCAGAAAACCTTGAGTGTGAGCTTTGCAAGTATCTTATTGTACAGTTCTGCTCAGATGTTTCTGGAGCAAGACTAAAGGAACCAAACCTGGTGGGGATCTCTTCCACGCTTCTAAGCAATGTTTTGTTACAGGTGGAAATAAGCAATCTTCACAAGGAGGGAGCAGAAGCATGAACTGACATCTATGCATTGTGGGGGATTGGATTGGGGACCAAGGAGCAGTACAGTTGCTTTTTAACTGAATTAGGGAAACCTGTTCAGGTTTTTTGTGTATCCATTTCTGTTTGTTCACTTGGCCAAATGGCTCAGACTGATTTTAAATTTGAAGTTGCTAGTCATCTTTTTTTAAAAGCTCTTTACATTTAGTCTTGATTATATCATCTTTGAGTGTAGAAGATTTGTATTGATAAAACTTGCCTTCTAGGACAGCTAACATTTCTAACCTCTGGATGTATCATACAATGTTCTTTCTGTCTCTCAGGAACTTGAGCTCCCAATGCTGAAAGTGGCAGCAACAGAGATGGTGTCTGGAGTATCAGGGGAATCTGAGCAGAAACTGAGAGAGTTGTTTGAGCAGGCTGTGGTGAGACTCCCATTGGAAATAACACTGTGAATTATTTGTCCTTTTCTTTGTAAAAATTCATACTTTGTTGCTGTGGTTTGAATTTGAGCGAATATTAGTGAGTGAATCTTTATACTGCTGCACACAAGCCAGTGTCTTCCCTTCTGTGACCAGAATTCCATTGTACTAAGTGTTGTCACAGAGCACAAGGATTACTCTTCTGAAATCTTGACAAAAGATAGTTCATCATATCCATGTAAAGAGAGCAACATAAATTATTTACCCATGTGGAGCTGCTTGGCTCGATATATAAAAATAAAAAAGCTGTAAGAGCAGTTCACTGTGATTTTTTTGTTACAAGGTTTCTTTGCTGTTCTTGTATGGCATGAAGTTTGAGTCGGTGTGAGATACTTAAGACTTTGGGGGTTTAGGTGTAAAGTAAGAAATTTGAGACAACTTTTCTAAGAGCAGTAGTCAAGTTACAGTTGAAGTCCTGCTGTAGTGCAACTTCCAGACTTGGTGAGAAGCAAAGAGAACCAGACAGGTTGATATAACTTTAATTTAACAAATGTAGATATTTTTTTTCTTTAGTGTGTGGCTAATGTTTTATTCCATGAGGACAGTATTCTGTTCCTAACTGCTGAGAATGATCTGGTTTTCCAGCTTATTTTCTACTCTCCCCCACAACTGCATATAGGTGTTTAGAGTATGTTGCTGTAAAAAAGAATGCTAAACAGGGCAAAAAGGTTGATTGTGAAGCTGTTAAATTATTATGTTTCCAGTTCATGCTACATTTGAATTTTTAGAAAGCCTTGTTAAGATGTTTTTTAGAATAAAATTAAGCAGGTGGTCGCACAGAGTCTGTAGAAACTGTGTATCTTTTGTATGTGTAGTGATTGAAAGGAGGTTGCTACAAAAGTTGTTTTTGAAGGAATTAAATGTATTGCATAAAATATATTTAAAAAGATCTGTTGCCTTTCGTATAGTCCCTCACATTCACTTCAGTAGCTTTTGTACTAATTTTTGTGCAGGAAAAAAAAAAAAAAGACGTAGCTCCACATTATGCATGTGCTGTAGAACCTTTATAGTTGCATTTTTTCCCTGTCAGATAGTAGAAAAGTGAACGACCACTAGATGGCGCAGTTGCTACCTGATAACACAGTGCATGGGTTTTAAAATAGCGTTTATTTTTTTTAATATGGGACCTTTTTTGAAGATTATTCTAGTGTTTTCCAGAAGTATTCCTTTGCACTGCTAGTGCTTTTTGAGAATATTAATAATTTTATGTCGGTAAACTATTCTATTAGTTACAGTAATTTTTATCCTGTATTAGTATTTGCTTTTTATGAACTGAGGTACACAGTTTCAGATCAGTTGCAGGAGTTGCTCATTGCTCGTTTTTTCTCTTTGAACATGGTCAGGCTCTGTAGTAATCTTGAAGTTGGCAGATCATTTTTCGTGACCACTTACTGCTCCTTTTGTTTCATTATGTGTGTCAGTAATACTAGCTCTTGAAATTCCACAGCTCTAATGTCACAAAAAAAAACCACCCAAAAAACAACAACAAAAAAAAAACCACAAAAAACCCAAGCCAGACATTTCTTGTGTGTTTGGGTTGGTTTTTTTTTTTGGGGGTTGGTTTTTTTTTTTTTGGACTTAAGCAACTAGGCAGTCACAGTAAAATATTTGTGGAAAACATAATGCAACATAGAGGTACATTTAAATTTTTATCAATACATAGAGACATTTTGAATCTCATGCCTTAGTTATATCATAGCCTCGGCTTAGCACAGTTTCATCGTCTGGTGGCTCTCCAGATAGTAAGAACAACAGAATTGTTCAGGTCAGGTTGATTGTGCAGCAGACTTACAGTGATAATTATATAACAGAAAATCTGAAAAATTTCTTTCTCTCTCGTAATACACTCTGTCAGTATAATTTTGTAATTATTAATATTTCTTGTTCCTAGTCCAGTGCACCATGTGTCCTTTTCATTGACGAAATTGATGCAATCACCCCAAAAAGAGAAGTTGCATCGAAGGACATGGAGCGGAGAATTGTTGCTCAGTTCCTAGCTTGTATGGATGGTCAGTTTCAGGAACATCTGTACTAAGCTAAACTTCCTAATTATCAGGCTCACTGTTTGTTTTCCTTCAGTAGTGGTTACTTTAGTGGATATAGTGGTAATAATTTTTCGTACTTTGGCACAGTTTACCTGGGGGCGGTGGGAAGATTCTAATAAATGTGAGGGGATGTTACTACGTTATTTTCATAGTGGTCTGGACAGCTGTGTATAAGCCTGTATGTTGTATAAAAGATATGACAGGAGAACTTGTCAAACATAATCTGAAATGCTTATTTTTGCTTGATTGTGCAAAGTGCAAATTCTACGTAATAGAGATGAGAATGAACAGCAGTTTAGTATGACTGTTGGTTAGTTTCTCTGCTGCTCTATTACCGTGTGCTGCAGAGACAGTCCCATAGATACCAGAACAAAGTTGAGGTGGTGAGTATGAATACTAACTCACTTCCTTCCTTCCTTTAGACTTGAATAATGTGGCTGCCACTACCCAGGTCCTTGTTATCGGGGCAACTAACAGACCTGACTCACTGGACCCTGCACTGAGGCGAGCTGGGAGATTTGATCGAGAAATTTGTCTAGGGATCCCAGATGAAGCAGCAAGAGAAAAGTAGGTGTTCTAAAGTTCAAGCTTCTGTTTGATTAATAAATAAGGAAATAATGTGCAACTTAACATACAAATTAAGGAAAAGTACTTCACTGTGTTTAGTCCTATTTGTGCCTGTACACACCTATGGATGAGCACTGAAAAGTGCAGAAAACATTTAGTGTGCATCTACTCTCTGTCTTTGTAGCAGTGTCTGCCTTTGGAGTGGTTTCCTTTCTTGTGTGCAGATCTGCTTTTAGCATTACGTTAATGAGTGACTGAGCAGTACGGATGGTGGAATTAAATATATTTTTTCCTGTTTTTCAGGAACTTAACATTCTGTCTTTGGTGCTCCCTATGTGGCTATTAAATTAGGAACATAAATTAAGTGCAGCCTGTTTGTTAGTCCTCTGAAGCACATAGCTTAAGCAACAGGCCTAGATTCTTCCATTCCATTCCTTGTGGAAATACACCAGTCCAGGCATTAAGCTGAGCTGTGGTCATCCTGTTTTGTGTAACTGGCCCTTTTTAGTCCAAAGATCAGGCTAGAATAAAAAAAAAAATGTTTTTGCTTTTTTAATTAAAGAGGAACTGCTACTCATTTCCACAACAGCAGAAAACACAGGAAGGGAATTGTGAAAACAGCTGTGGCTTATCTTGTTACAGGAAGGAAAGAAAGGTTAAAGGATAAGTTCATTCTGGCTCAACTGATCTTATTTCTAGATTGAAAAAGCGAACTATTCTGCTTGCAGTATTGCTCGCTTTGTGTTGTCAGCACTACTTGCCATTATTCTGCCCTCTTCCCCAACCCCTCTTCTGGCCATGCCCCCGCTTTGCTCTTTTTTTTTTTTTTAAAAAAAAAAAAAAAACAAAAACTTCCTTCCTCTCTAGACCTACAGCCCTGTAGTAATTATGTTCCTCTTGGCTGTGGGAAATGATGCAAGGTAGAACTATGGAGTTGACTGGTGAGAGTTCTCATTCTGTGATACTTCTTAGGTTCATGTATAAAATAGGATATTCCCAGAAATAGCACTGTCCTCAAAAGATAGGAGTTGTGAAAGGGAAAGCCATCGTAGTGTGTAGAGATTGTTCACAAGTTAGAGTGTAGTCACATTTGTTCATATTGCTGTTCTGTACAGTTGTTTGTGTTCCTGGAGGTGTAGGCTTACAGGGACTGTTGATTTTATTTTCTTTTTAAAATTATCCCCCCCTGCCTCCTTCTCTTTTTTGGCGCTGGTGATGTGTCCTTTTTAATAGAAGGGTCATGTAGAAACAGTAGTCCTAATAGCATGTTGTTTTATTACGTAGTAAATCAGTCTTGCTGAAGACATGAACTGTTAGTTGTGGTTGTACAACTTTAGCGGGGTGGAGTAGATGAGGAGGTGTACCTGGAGACCTTGCTTTACTTAAGGTGTTCTGTTGTGCGTATACGAAGCACATGAAGGACGATAATATATGTAGGACACAAGTTTGGAATGAGCCATTTACAGTTCTTAACTTTTTACACTTTAAGTCAGCAGATTAGCTACAGCTGTTATCAGACAGGTTGAAAAATTCTTGAGAACCAAGCTAATACTGGTAATAAAGATGATGGAATTTGTTGGTGGAGAAGGCAAACAGATGAATGTATTATAATTTCAGAGTTTTTAGTAGTTAATAACTCATTGTTTTCATAACTCTTCTGTAGTTACATCACTTGATCTGGAAATAATTTAAACTAGTTTTCATTGGAACTAGAAAGTACGTTAATGATCTTATGTGATCTGTTGTTTTTCATGTGAAAATGAAAAAAGCCACAGCTTCATCTTTATTTTATTGTTCTTTTCCTCCCTACTTGATTAGAATTCTTAAGACTTTGTGTCGAAAACTTAAGCTCCCAGAGTCCTTTGAATTTCATCATTTAGCACGGCTGACTCCGGGTTACGTGGGTGCTGATCTGATGGCACTTTGTCGCGAGGCAGCTATGTGCACAGTGAACAGGGTCCTGATAAAAACTGAGAAGCGGAAGAGAAAACTCATACACGCTGGAGGAAACACAGCTGAAGAAGGCATGGGAACAGACATCCTGGTGGAAGAGGAAACCAGACAACTAGAACTTCTTCCTAAGGTATTTGTTCCCTGAAGCATGTGCCTCTGAGATCTTAAGAACTGAGCCATTTTACAGTTGCGAAAGTCATTGCTCATAAATCCTTTCGATGGTCAACTTAATACTAAATTAAGCCAGAAGCTTAACTCCTAATGATACATATAATGTGTCTGAGTAAGCAGCTCCCAAAATCCACATCTTCTAAAAATCATGTTAATATTTTATACAAGGTCTGGGGTTTTTTGTCATTCTTGTTTGTGTTGTGGTCTTTCTCTGGCAGATCAGAGATTAAAATAGTGGCTGTATCTTCTTCAAAAGTGTATTGACCGTAAGAGAATTTTAAGAATATCAGACTTGATATTGTATTATTGCATTGAGTTTTTACCAAGCTGTTTGCTGTGCCCTCAATGAAATATCTATTATGATGCCTGGAGCTCTTCCTGGGCCTGGTATGCTTACAGTTAGCCAAAGTCTAAAAGTATTTATGCAATCCACATTTTCCCTCCAGCTATGTGATTACTTGGGGTAAATCACTTGTGGTGTCTAGTACCTGTAGCAAGTTTGAGGAAGAGGTATATATCCAGTAGAAAAGTTGGGTTAGCAATGTCACTTGGGCTGCAGGGAAAGGATGTGTTAATGTGCAGTACAGCTGGAACTCTGTTGTAGAAACCAGCATTTCCAGTGCCAGAATTGCTCCGTGGCCCAAGTAACATGCTGTGATCAGTGAATTAAACATGTTATGTAGAAATTCTTGGCCCTGCTTCTCAAAATTCGGAGTGTGTATGTGCCTTCATTACCTATAGGCTCGCTAAAGATTTGTTTGGAGAAGTAAAACAAAGTGGTTTTAAATCCATGTTGTACTCGGCTTCCAGTTTTAGAAGGACTGTCAGAAGAAAACTTGTACTGTAATTAACAAAATCCAGTGTAAAAAGCTGTAGTAAGACTTTGTATTAGAGTAATAATCATACTGCATACCTCCCAGTGTTTCCTGGGGCCTGATGCAGCCAAAAGAACTCGGGGAGGGGCAGGTAGTTGCCGCTTTTATCAACATCACCCTGATCAAAGGGGTTATTGAGAATGAGGAAGTCTAATCCTAACAGAGCCGTATTTTGATAGCTGGCAGGAGGTTGACATAGTCTAATACAGGGTATTGTCATGAAAACCGTTATATTATAAACATACAAAGCCTTTAAGAATCATTTACACAATTCAAGTAAACAAACCCAGTGGTCCTGGCTATTTCAGAGTTTCTCTTAATGGTTCTGTTAAGAAGAGGAGGGAGGGCTTAAAAGGATTATCAGGCACTACAAACACTTCTGTTTCTTTGTGGGCAGTTGTAGAGCTATCACAGTTGCAACAAATAGGAAGTGATACTTTTCCCATATACTGCAGTAGGAAAAATGTGAAAGCTTAACGTGAGTTTTTACAAATTTTTTTTTTCTTCCCTCTATTTTTTTTTAAATGAAAATCCTGATATAGTTTTACTTGTAGTGCAGTATCAATTTGCTTTGATACTGCCTTTCTGTATTAGAACTGGGATGTATTTATCTTGTGAAGGCATAAAGTTCTTTGATCAAGTATTTTCTCAGATAGTTCCCCCAGTCAGGAGTTGATTGGGGAGGTTGGAAGGTACCTGCCTGGAGCGCTGTGATCTGCAAGATGGGACAGTGTTGAAAAGCATTGCCCTGTGTCTCTGCTCTGTTTGCCTGAACTTTGTCAGGGTCTGGTTACAAAACTGGGTCTAATCAGCCCGAGGAAATGAATTAGTGACTTGAAATCAGGTTATGTTACATAAAGTGTATAATCTTAAAGTGTGTGTTAAGAGCTTGAGGTTTATATGTAATTGAATATTGCACAAATTGTTGAAATTGTGCTGTTCAGCAGGATTGTTCAATTTCTCTTGAGAGCAGTTTCTTATTAAACAGAACCAATACATATAATTAATAGGTATTCTGTAAACTTCAGCGTGGAAAGAACTTTCTTGTAATCAGTGTGGAAGAAGCAGTAGGAAGAATTTGATCACAATACTTGTGCGCTAGCTGCTAGCTCTGTTTCTGTAGTTTCTAAATCAAGACTGTAGTATGTCAGCTCGGTGCTTTCACAAGTGTTAAATGCGCATAGTGCTTTCCTGGAACAATTTTACCATTAATGTTAATTTTTAATGTTATTTTACATATTTTATGTGTATTGTACGTAATGATTTGTTTTATGGTAATTAATATTACAGTTGAAGAAAGTATTGCTGTGAAAAAGCCCTTTAAAAAATGGTTCCTACAATGTAATCCAGTGTATAATCTTTTGCTCTCCCTTTCCATGTACCCTAAGGATGAATTGCAGAGACTTTTGGATTTGCTGAAGAAGCAAGACCCCTTGCCTGAGGAGCAGCTGCAGAAGCTCTGCATTGAGATGAATGATTTTATTGTTGCACTGTCGTCAGTGCAACCCTCTGCCAAGAGAGAAGGCTTTGTCACAATTCCTGATGTGACATGGGCAGATATCGGAGCCCTGGAGGATGTTCGGGAGGAGCTGACTATGGCAATATTGGTATGTCTTGACTTTTACTTTCAAAGATATTTTTTTTGCACTTCCCTCTATGGCAGAAATAAAACTATGCTTGTTTGGTTTTTAATATTTATTTAAGGTATAATATGCTGCCCGTGACTTCTAACGTGCTAGAAACTCGGGATTTTGCAACCTCTTCATTTAAAATAGTTAGACTTCTATAATTTGTTTTCAGCTTTGTTACAAGTCTGGTGCATGTATTTAATATTTCATTTATTGTATTCACACTTTCAGTTTTCAGATTATTCGTAATGGCTGAATGTTAGGTATTCTAAAAGTTCTGTAACCAATAGTTAGGCAACTGCCACACAAAGAATTGGAGACTGGAAGGTTAGCAGCCTTACTGCCAGTCAGAGGGGTGCTTGACACTAACACCTTAGGATGAGAACTTGGGTGAATAATGATACTTCTCCCATGTTGGGGTACTTAGTAGCGCAAGATAATAAGATGCCGACTGACTGTTTATTCTTTTTGGCTATAAAGAATTGGAATAAAGAACCTGCTGTTTTCGTCCAGCTGTAACTGAAATGAAAAATTTCATTTTAGCTTTTTGTGACAGATAACTACGACAATTTCTTTTATAGGCACCTGTGCGAAACCCAGAGCAGTTTAAAGCTCTGGGCCTGACTACTCCAGCTGGTGTGCTGCTTGCAGGGCCTCCTGGGTGTGGCAAAACACTGTTAGCCAAGGTAATACATTTTCTAAACATGTTTAATAATACTGAAGAATCTTCTTGAAGTGGATGTTTTTGTAGGAGTGACTGAGTCTGGATGATACTGCCAGAAGTTGGGCTTTTGCACCGCTTCTCATCAGAAAATTAAATTTGGGCCTCTGTGCTAAAATTGCTTAATTTTCTTGTTACAGTTACAGTTTTGTGTGAACTGAGAGGGAATTACTGCCAGACTTGAAAGAATGAAGTTGATTAAGTAGAAAATAGCAAAGATGGGAAGAAAATATATTAGATAATCACTTCTATGGAATATTTTAGTGTAAATTATATATTTGGAAGTAGTCTACTCCTCTCTATTATATTTATGCATTTTTATTTATTATATTTTACTGAAAATATTTTTGTCTTCCTTCTCCTCAAGCATTTCGGTTCTCATGTCCCATACAAATGCACATAATCATGCAAGTTTCCAGATTGTCACTCATCTTTGTCTTTGAATGCTCTTATGTACTTGAATATCTCTTTAACTCCCACTAATTATTGAGAATTCTTCAGCTAATATGGGGGAGGAGGGCGGGGTGTGAATCTGGAGCAGTGCCTCATTAAAAAGATAGAACACCTTTTTAATTTTCCCGCCCCCTCCCACT
Source organism: Falco rusticolus (assembly GCF_015220075.1). Taxonomy (NCBI): domain Eukaryota; kingdom Metazoa; phylum Chordata; class Aves; order Falconiformes; family Falconidae; genus Falco; species Falco rusticolus. The sequence continues at coordinate 26,991,959 of NC_051198.1, read as the reverse complement.
CTTAATGGCATGTAATTATACTTTGTGTACTGTTTTCTGTATTTTAAAAACAGTTGATAACTATGTTCCTTCCCTTAAGTTTGTTTAACGTGCCATAGATGGAGCCAAAAAAAAGATGAAAAATGTGTTTTATATATACATCTGTCTTTGCCTTTTTGATAGGCCGTGGCAAATGAGTCTGGATTGAACTTCATATCTGTGAAGGGTCCTGAACTGCTAAATATGGTATGCAGTAAGCATTGTGCTTTTGTTATTTATGGAATTCTTGTCCAAAGCATGGGGCAAGCAAAATTCCTGGTAATTATGCAACTGATACTGGTGCAACTGAAGTTGCCTCATTTAATCTCTGCTTAAAGTGTTTAGCAGTGAAGTTTTTCATGTGAAAAGGAAAACTATCTGGGTACTTTTAAGCCTGTATCTTGGTTTAAAATTACCTGGCAGATGGAGCCTTCTTGACTGAAGTAGGATTTCTAAATGAGCAGCTACATGGGTCATTGCTTTTATGTAGAACAGGAAAAAAACCCAAAAATCCAAATCTGCAGCGAGAAGAATTTGTGATCAGTAGCTGCAAATAAGCAACTTTCACTAAGCAAAGTAAAATTTTCAATTTTAAAGTTCAGAAATGTGTTTTGCCAATCATTTTAGCTTCTTAATGGAAGTTTGAAACCTTGGAAAGCAATGTGTTCTGTTTTCCTTTTTTAGTTAATCAGTGATTTTTAAATATTTTAAATGTTAACAGATAAAAGTGCTGTAGTCTGAGTTTTTGAAGCTTTGAACTTAGTACTGTTGTGATATAACTTTCAGAGTTAAGAGAATGTGTTGAAGTGAGCCAGGCAGCTGCAGCTCACGTCTTGGAAGACCGTGGCAGTTACCTGTTTATCAATAAAGTAGAAGCTAAAACCAAAATACTGGATTTGATTATTCTTTTCCCAAACATTTTTTAATGTGTACTTCAAGTACTGATACGGGCAGGCAATATAACTCTTAAGTTAATGCGGTGCCCTACTTCCTTGTGGAGTAAAAAGAAAAATGTCTGGCTGGGATTCAAAGACAGTTTTAAGACATAAATTATATCAAAACATGTTTGTTTGGAAAAAATGAAGTGTTGGTATTCACAACTTGGCAACCCCTGCCCCCACAATTCAAAGTGAAATTCTGGTTTACTTTTCCGTTCCCTACTGCCAACCCCCCTGTCTTCAGGCAGCTACTACATGAACTTCAGATGTTCATTGTGTTCAGGTTGCTCACTAGGTTAATTTATGAACAGTTGAAGAACAACAGGGTCCTTAATGGAGATTGTATTCGTTAATTCTCATCAGTGGAATGACGGCAAGTTAGATTTACTCCCCAGAAAGTAAGAATTAATATTAAACACTGAATGTACTGCAGACTGTCAAAAGTGAGCTAATGACAACTACTTGTTGTCTTGTAAATCTTGATCAGTAAGGAAACAGAGATAACAGACTGTTACCAGAAGTGAACTAGTTAGCAGATTGCAGTTCTCCCTTGCAAAGCACCTCAAACAGCGTTTGAAACTGTGATTTTTATTTTTTTTCCAAGCAAATTCTTCATGTCTTACATTATTTCACTGTGATTTGTCATTTGTTTTAGTATGTTGGTGAAAGTGAACGTGCTGTACGTCAGGTATTCCAGCGTGCCAGGAATTCAGCCCCTTGTGTTATATTTTTTGATGAAGTTGATGCTTTGTGCCCTAGGAGGTCTGACCGTGAAGTGAGTCTGTCTTAAAATATTTCCATAAATAATTTCAGTGGCAGATTTTGCGGAATTGTGCTAGCAATAGAAGTACCTGAAAGGTACTATGTTCAGTACCTCCCAAGAAAAACTGTCTGATAGGCTTTCTCATATTTGAGGAAAAACATATTGGTCAAATTTTGTAAAGCTTAATACTTTTTTTTTTTTTTTTTAGAGTGCATATATAGAAAAAATATCCAGAGATTGTGCATTATCCACCAACTACCAACTTGGCTGTGTGAAGCCATAGGAAAAGATAAAGTGCAATTTGATATTATGCTTAATTTATGGCCAAATACTGACACCTGTATACAAGTATAATGCTTGCCTGAAGTATGTATTTATTTGAACAGTGTGACCTGGGTTATGAAAGTATTTGAAGCAGGACCCGTAAGTGGAATGCATTGGACTTCAAAGCTGTTCCACCTGTGAAGTTTTCTATCTTTCTACTCTGTCTTGATTTTTGTTGTTCTTGTTGTTTTGGAACAGGAACTACCTATACCTAGGATTAAGTTCTACATTTGGGGGGCAGTATTAGCACAAATTGTTAGTGTGTTGAAGGGAAAGCTGCTCTGGTTTTTATGCAGAGGAAGTATCTGCTTTGTGATACTGTACTGGTACATGTATGTTGATGGCTGAAAGAAAAGATGCCTTTTTAACAGACAAGTTGAGTACAGTACTGTCCAGATACTGCCATCACTGACTTTAACAGAAGGACCGTTGTAGTTCCAGTTCATAGGAGAGAGGCAGTTTGCCTATCTTTCATAGGAAGTAAAATAGGCAAATACAGAAGACAAGGTATAAATCAGGAACAGTTGATCAATCTGAAAAGTTCCAACTTGACTTTTTGAATGTCCTGAGGTGGCGGTTCCCACAGAGCCATAAAAGAAGGTGTCCAGTCCTAGGCACCACAGCAGGCAGAGATAGTAGCCCAGGAGGGGAAAGAAGTGTACTTTGGCCTCGCTGTTTCGCTTCTGTGGCGGCAGCAGCAGGCAGCAACTTGGTGCCCAGGTGCCTGCCCCTGCTCTGCACGGAGCAGGCTGTGATACTGGTGACAATCCTTGGGATTCGTAATTGAAACTCAGGGGTGTTCGGCGTTTCCGTTGGCTCTTCGAGGCCTATGTGCATTTTCACAGCGTAGTCTAATTATCCATGGGTGGATTAGTATTTTTGTCTGTTTAATATAAAACAGTAAGAACAACATTGTTCAAAATCGTCAAGTAGTTTTACTGCATAACTCTTGTTCTTAAGCTCCTGTACTTTCTCTCTGTCTGTCTCCCCAGCTCTAGAATGAAATTCAGATTAAGCTGCTGATTTTGGTAATAAGATGTCACTACTATGGAGTTAACATTTAACTCTGAGTAGCTCACCTGCTGAAACTGTTGTTTCAGAGGTTTAAAAATTTGAATACCTCCCCGCCTCCAAAGCCTGAATATTGAGAAGTTTTGGGTGCTCTTGTTGAGGTAGATGTGAGAGTGATTAGTATAAATATCTGTATGTGCTTCTTGGAGTCCTTCAGTTTTAATGGGAAAGAAAAGGTTTGCCGCATGTTTAAAATGTTTGGCAAGTGTATAGGTAGCATGAATGTGGGGTAGAAACATGCTAAGAATATGGTAGTAGAAATCCAGAATGCAGCTACATTGCAAGTGTGAAAAGAAAGTTTTCCTTTGGGTAGTATTTCAGGGCAGGGAGCTAGTAGATCTTAGGTTTCTTTTGCTTTGAAATATTCACGTTCCCACTGTTTCCTCAATTTTGTTGACCTATGTTTCCTTTTAAAGTCAGGAGCCAGTGTCCGAGTAGTTAACCAATTACTCACAGAGATGGATGGTCTGGAGAATCGTCAGCAGGTTTTCATTATGGCTGCCACAAACAGACCAGGTAAGGACCCAAAAATCATAAACAAGAGAAATCAGGCATCCTTTGGTTGTCTTCTAATGAAATCATGTGTTCTTACCTATTTGAATTCTATGACTAACATTGTTCTGTACTTAGAACAACAGTGTTTCCTCAAATCCAAATCTTTTCTGATCAATTAGTCTGTTCCACATTCTTGTGACAGGGTGAGGTGAAGCAACCTCTTTAAAATATGTCTTAATTAGCACCTGATACCGTGCTGTAAAATGCTTTGAAAGACCTTTGACTGAATTGGACTTTGGGTTATCTCCTTGGAACACAAAAGAATGAAAGATAACTAAAACATAATTTATATAGACTTTTTGATGCTTAAATTAACTTTCTATCCAAAACAGCCTGACGGTTTTCTGTTCTTTTTAATTTTTTTTTCCCCTTGAGGCATCTGTTTCACATTAAATCATGTTTTCCCATTTGCTAATCTTCTGCTTCCTGGGCTTCGTGTTCCAAACTCATTCCCTCAGCTTGAAGTTATTCTGCTGTTCCCTCTTGTTCTGTCATGCTTTGATATTGACAGCTGTCAGTGCTCCCTTGCTAGCTCTTCCTTTTTTAGTAGATTTTGCAATGCCTACAGCATCTTAATTAATAAGCTGAACACTGACATCTACTTTACAAACGTCATATGTTTTACAACCAACTTTCTGCCTCTTTTGTATTATGGAGAAATCTTGTTTTATACACAGCAAGAAACTTGTCTCTTCCTGGATTTGAACTCCACCTAGATACTGAGAGTTACAAGTGAAGAAATTTGTCGTCAACATAGAAAGAAACATATGCATGGAAATGTTGCACTTCCTTGGTTATGAGCATTTTTCTGAATATTGCAAGTGAAATTAAATACAGAGTTACTAGTCTATCTTGGTAAAACCATGCTGGTATAAGTACCAGGGTTTTTGAAAGATCCTTTGTGCCTAAAGCACGTATTTGGCAAATTACTGCTAATGACAAGACACAGTTAGTTGTTTCATACCTGCCTGTTTTAAGTGTAGGATTTTGATGAGAAATGGCTTAACAGGGAAAAGTAGTAGCATAGCTACTTTGGATTTAAGTTAGAAGATGAGCATGTTAAGATATTTGACAGATTGCTTGGGTCCTACAGATAAAGGAAAATTTGGTCTGAAATCACATAAAATAGGTGACTATGAAGTGGTTTTGGTTTTTTCCAACAGTCAAAAAATTCAAAGATTTTGAGGAAAATTTTCCTGTTTCTTGAAATTTTTGCACCATGACAGACTATCAAGCTTTCTGCATGGTGAAGTATGAGCAGTAGATGCTTAAATCTATATCTGCTTGTAGAAATTCTTTGAATCAAAGTGGGAAGCTTTCCTGGTATGAGCTGGATGATTGTGACCTATCTAATCCAATGTGGAAAAGAGAATAAGGTTATACAATGTAGCACATCTATATATAGATACAGTTGAATGTACCAAGGGTGTTACTACTGGTGTCATCAAGTTGCCTTAGGAAAAAGATCTCCCGCTAAATTAGTTATGCTAGTGCAAGTATTTATATGAAGCAGCCTTATTAGTGTTTCTCAAGGGCTTCGTATCTAATTGCTGATGACAGTAAACTTGTCATGATCTCTGACTGGTAGCTTGCATTGTAAATTCCAACACTTTGAAGTTGAGGAAAGATGCAGCATGACTTCCCGCAGTGCCATCTCAGGCGTACCACAGGTACACGGGGTGAATGCTTTTAGGGCCAGCGTGTGTACAGGGCACTATTCTGAGCTAGTGGCTCCTCTCCTAGAGGCAGCTGAGTGCAAGCAGATCAGTAGCTTTACAAGGGCCAGCTTAGAGTAAACGTTGCTCACATGTTAATATCGAGATATCAATACTTGTGTGCAGCAGGTTTGTCCTAATTCCAAGCTTTGCTGGGTTTAGGTTTACACTGATTCAGCACTTGCTTATGGATCTCGTTTTCATGCATGTATGAAATAGACATCAGTGCAATTGTTAATCCATCCCCTTATAAGCCTTATACTAGATGCAGTTTTACCGTTATGTTGCTATAAAGTACTTCTGTAATGGTTTGGAGATTCTTTTTTTGTTGTTTTTTTGTTGTTGTTGTCACTGTTGCCTTGTTCAGCTGTGGTGGTAGAGGTTCTGTTTTACTATACTGGAATCGTTACTTACAAATGAGGGTTGAACTAATACTTGAGGGAAGCTGGGAAATTTGTAAGGCATGAATTCAAGCAGTGTATTGATGACAACTAGGCAGTGACATTAATGAAAAAAGTGAATTTGAGGTAAAAATGCCAAATGTAAGGAAAATGCAAAGGCAGGGGTAACAAATGTAATCATCAGATTGAATGGTATGAATGTATCTGCAAATTCTGTAAGTGGAAATTAATTGTATCTTGATAAAGGAGTTGTTTTGCCAACACAATAAAATATTTTTTTTCTGAAATATCAGGCAAAGCTTGGCACATCCAGCTTTTGCTAGATGAGGCAGTTACCTATGCACTTGGTCTAGGATGGATCTCTTGCTTCAGAAGGATTTTAGCTCTGTGTGTGAATAGCGACCTGAATAGGTTTAGACTACAAACTTTTGCTGTGATACCTGCCTTTTTCAGTGTGAAGAAACATAGTTTCCAATTGATGCGGCTTTTATCAGAACAGCTTTTACTGAAGTTGTGGTTAAATTGGGGAAACTGATTTTTTTTTTTTTTTTCCTCTGGTGTAGTTTATTCACTGCTTGTGGGCCTTAGGAAGAGGCAACATTCACCAAATTAGATTTTGCTAGTGTGGTCTGGGTACTTTAGAGGAACACACTGCAGGTAGAGAACAGTCAAGTCAATGCCAGTAAAGCACTCTTACTGCCCTGGGAACAAAATGTCCAAGAAAAGACCTGGAGGAGAGCCATACTTTATACTGGCTAGTATATTTAAATGATCCCTGCAAACAATAAAAGTTGTGGCACCTGAAAAGCTCTTTTGCTTGTAAGTCTGACATTTGTCTGAAAGATTTTTCTGTCATAGTTTTGTTTGAATAGAGGTGCTGGGGGGTTGTGTGATATAAATCTAAATAATATATGTGTCTCAGGAGAACTTCCTGAAGTCTTCCACTGGGCTAGTATTGTGAAGTGTGAGAACTCATCTTTTTTTAATCCACATTAGTATAATTTAATGGGAGGGAAAAATTTTTCAAGATGCTTCTTTTTTAGAGCGGTTGCGTGCATGGTAGCTTTTGTGGTTGGTTGCTGGTATTACTCATGACATGTATGTTGTGGGTATTGTAGTCTCAGATACCATCATGCCAAAGGAAGAGTCTACTCTCATAAAAATACTACTATTATAAAAGATAATAGTAGCAGCAGTAGGGTAGCATTGATTCAACCAGTTTTGGCATCAAGGTGTATGTTCCTTGCATGGTTGGTCCAATCAGATGTTGGCACCTGTGACAAGATATTATTGTGAAATGGTGGTGTTTTATATACCCCGTGGCTGAAGACTGCCAAATTCATTTGTTGTAATGAACACTCTAATTCCCGTTTTTGTCAGGAGGGCAGGCACAATAGATGGGTTTCTTTATTTATTGTATATGGTCTGCAAGTGGTAATTCTTTTTATGGCAGTGCTGAAATAAGCCTTTGATCTGTCCTTAAAAGCAGAATGTTTGAATGGTTTTTGTGCTTAATCAGTGACTTTGAAAGTCCTCTGTAGATTTTTCTTGACTGCTGCTAAATTAGCAGGGATGCAGTATTCCCAACTCAATCACTTTCCACCTAAATGGAGAACCAATGTCAAACTTTGAGTGTTTTAAAAGCTTAATGTTCTTCAGACAATGTCACTAAAAACAGAGAGCAAAAAAAGAGGCAGAAATGTCATGTCCTGTTATAATCTTTATGGGTCAGAATAATTATATTCTTTTTCAGTTTACTTCCTTCCCCAAATCCAAGATTAAATACTTGCAAAACCATCAAGCACTACTGTTAACTAAGGTCTGTAATTTCCTGCAGTTTTTTAGTTACCAGTGTGAGTTGCAGTATTGCATACTGCTGCTTTCTGCTCTTTCCTTACCTCCCCAGGCTTTGAACATTTATAAACTTTAGAGAAATGCTGACCAAGGCAGCAGTAGCATTCACCACAGGATCTAAGGAAATGAGGGAAACACTACAAACTGATAGTGATTTAAGCCTGACATAAATGGTGATGATGACTTTGCTTTTATTCATGGTCTTTTGCTTTTTGAATTAATTCTTGCAAAATTCCCCTTCTACTGTTATCTTGGAACATGATCCTAGTTTCAGTGAGTTCTGTTTTTCTTTAGCAAGTTTGTTAGCTTTTTAGAGCTATTCACCTGAACCACATGTTTTGAAACACAGTAAAAAAATAATCTTCAGTCTCTGACAATAGTTAAAGTTTTGGTTTGGGTTTTTTGTTTGTTTTATTTATACCTGTTTATACATGTTGCTGAATTAAAGGCAAGATAAAATCTAAGAAAAGCATCTAATATGTAAGGCACGGAACAATTTCATTCGTGATAACTCTGATTCACACAGACTGTATTTCTGCATTTCACCAGCCCTTGAATGTTACGTATCTTTCACAGTAACTTTAGTAGAGTTAGTTTGTTGTGTAGGAGCTGAGCTGTTAACTGTGGTGTTCATCTGGAGGCTCAGAAGCCCTAAAAGGTTTTCTGAGACTATGTTCCAGAACGTCACAAATGTGAGGACCTGGATCTTGTATATATTTATATAATTTAAAAAGCTGTAGTGAGTATAGGAGAAGTTTGGTAGACTAAGCACAATAGGCGTTGTTGCTGGATGCACTCAACTTTTGTAAACATTGACGACTCTTGTACAGTTGAGATAAGATTAACTGGAAATGAGAGTGAGGCTGACAGATTTTATTATAGGATAATAGAATGTCACATTACGGGAATTCGTACAAAGAAGCTTTCAATATAATTTAATGAAGAGGATAAAATTTTGCAGTAGTTTGGAGAGCAGTGTAGCAAAGTGAAATATTCCATAATAGTCTAGAGGCCAGTGTCTGTTTTAAAAACAAAACAAGGAGTGGATATGCTCTGTTGTCATATGTAATTTTGCCATATTATTTGGAAAACGGTACTGCTGTCTTCTAACAACACACTCAACACCATTGACTACATCGGAAAACCAAGGCAGAAGAATTTTAACCAAACATTTATCTTAATAGAAGTATATTGTCTCTGTGAGAGAGCTGCTTGGAAAAGAAGTGCTGTGTGTTACCATGTTTCCAAGTTTCACTTTCAAACTTGAGGGATAATAATAGGCTTTGAAAGAGATATCTATGGTAACTATCATAATTTCATTAAAATGTTAAATGTATCTAAAATTATTTGACTCTGTTTAGATGAGTTTTGAGGTAATGGATATGGAGAGAACATTGTATTTGATGTATCAAATTGGAATATTTTGAAATTCCTAAAAGGGGAGCATTATTAATTCTTTTAAAGAGCTATGAAGTGTATCGAGTGAGTGAGTGTTGTGGTTCAACCCCAGCTGGCAATTAAGTACCACGCAGCCACTTGCTCACTGCCTGCCCCCAGTGGGATGGGTAGGAGAATGAGAAAAAGGTAAAACCTGGGGGCTGAGATAAGAACAGTTTAATAATTGAAATAAAGTAAAATATAATACTACTGATAATAATAATAATAGTAATGAAAAGGGAGTCAACAGAGAAATAAAACTCAAGGGGGAGGGGCAGGGAAAACAAAGCAGGTGGTGCACAGTGCAATTGCTCACCACTTGCTGATCGATGCCCCAGCCAGTCCCCGAGCAGTGATTTGTTCCTCACCCCTGCCCCGGCCAACTCCCCCCAGTTTATACACTGAGCATGATGTCATATGGTATGGAATATCCCTCTGCCCAGTTTTTGGGTCAACTGTCCTGCTCTGTCCCCTCCCAGCTTCTTGTGCCCCTCCAGCCTTATCACTGGCAGGGCATGAACTGAAAAGTTCTTGACTTAGTATAAACACTGTTTAGCAACAATTAAAAACAGTGTGTTGTCAGTATCGTTCTCATACTAAATCCAAAACACAGCACTGTTCCAGCTACTAGGAAGAACATTAACTGTATTCCAGCCAAAACCAGGGCAATGAGTTTGACCAATGAGTAAATACTCATTTTCTGTGTTGTGACTTGAATTTTCAAGAACTTTGGGCCCAGCTTTAAACCAGCAGAGTGAAGTGACTCGTAAGGAGACAGTGAGCATAGACCTGTGTTTTATACTTTGGTGTGGTCCTCTCATTGTAAACCACCATTACTGCTGTTGATTAAGTATGAGTTGTGGTAACTCTGAATGCAGGCAGTGTGATCATTTGCATACAAATGGATGAATGCATCTTTAGACCATATTGCTAACTTCTTACCGTTGGATGAAATAGCGTGGGAAGTGCCCTGTTCTCAGCATGCAAAATGGAAACAGTATTTCCCATATCAGGTTTAGTATTTTTAAAGAGCCTTTGAAACTTTAGGATGGGGAAGTATCAAGTACTTGGCGCTGTAACACAATCACTATGGAGTGTGTTTGTTTTGATACTTGTAACTGATCTATTGAGCAAACTTTGTCATCTAAGCTTAATAATGTGGCAAGACTTCCATCCACAGAAACCCAAAAACAGGAAAGTGCACTTGTGCCAAAAGTAAGATAAAGTATCATATAGCAGTGTGAACAGACATATAAGAAAGATGTCTGGGCCTGCCATGGCAGGGATTCTGTTTAACACTTCTTTCATCTGGTCTGGATTAAATTAATGCATCAAGTTCTTTTTTTCTCAATCTTCTCATTGCATTTGCAACAGCAGATTTTTGCCTACATAGGCACCACTGTCCACAACCACTGTATCTTGCAGAGGAAAGAATTGCTTTTGTCCAAGAAAAAGATAGTGGAGCAATTTTTAATGTCTGCATGTCATTCTGCTTTTTGTAGGCGAGAGAGTAACTTGAACAAAACCATGCGCATCTTCACAACGTCATCTTGATTCACTTTTTGGTAGGGTCAGGTAGCTGGAGTCTTGACAGAGTTAAGCAAACTTTTTTCATTTGCAAAGAAGGAATAGCTGTGCTTCCATGCTACTGTTTTGGGATTTGGGTGGTGTTTCTTTTTTTAAAATGTTGGTACAGTAAATATTAGCAGCTTAACTTTTCCCAGTTCATCACCTTTCATATACATCAATGCATGTAGTTTTTTAGCTACATTTTGTCAAGAGGATGTTATGGGTCTTGGAAGCTTCATTTAGAGTCCTTGATAACTGCCACCATAAGACTTAGGTGTGCCTTTCAACTGTTACTTTTGGATAAGGTTCTTGCAATAGCTACCTACCACATCTAAATAACTTAAGAAACTTTTTAAAAGTCTGTTATTCTAAAAGTACAGTTTTCTTTGTGTCTTCTGTGGGTGCTTTTGTGACTTTGTTATCCTGCATATTACAGTAATATGAACATCTTAGAGTCATTTAGGTTAGCAACGACCTTTAAGATCATGAAGTCCAACCGTCAACCTGGCACTGCCAAGTCCATCACTAAACCATGTCCGCAAGTGCCACATCTACACTATGTCCAGGGATGGTGACTCAGGAATTGCTTAGTGAAATAGAGCAAGTAGTACTGTCATCGGTTTTGGTAGATGGGGAAATGAGGCATCAAGAAGCATTTAGAAACATCATCCAGCAGTTTGTGCTGCAATACAAGATGGGAATTGAGGCCTTTCCCAGGTTTGTGTATCTTGTTGTACCATAGTCCTTAATATTTATATCCCGACTTACTGTTTGTGGAAGGTCAGTATTGAAACCTGTGGTGCTAAAAGGCTGCTAGACATTTCTATTACATTCAAGCTTTAAATGGTTTTCTAGAAATGTGATGATTTTTTGTTTTTTTTACTTCTTCACACATAGTGACATTTGAAGTCTGTAGTTCTTCCTGATGAAGAAATTCTGTACTTTGCAGCTCTATTTTGTGTTTTCATGCGTTTCCTATTTCACCATTTAGAGAATTAATATGTAGTAGAAATGCAAATGACTAGTAATATTAAGGTTACATATGGATGCTTATGACTGACCCTGTGTACTTGTTATTCTTAAATTATCACTGTGCCTTTCGGGCAGATTGGCAGGGTTAATATGGGTAGAGGTCCTTCTAACAGAACAAACTGGAAGCATTTTTTCCCCTTGTTATGAGTTCATGCGGAATCCTCCACTTGACCATGCTACTAGGTACGTGTGTTGGGTCTGGCCGAGCCCCACAGCAGCCCTCGTAGTGTTGTGCTTGTATTGGTAGTAGAAAGCTGGTGATGACACACCAGTGTTTTAACTACTGCTGAGCAGTGCCCCACAGCATCAGGGCTGCCTCTCCGACCTCTCCCCCCCCATCAGTAGGCTGGGGGTGGGTAAGACCTTGGAAGGGGGCAGCCAGGGCAGCTGACCCAAACTGACCAAAGGGATATTCCATACCATATGACTCTGCTCAGATGAAAAAGCTAAGAGAAGGAGGAGGAAGGGGAGGCATTCGTTATTTATGTTATTTGTCTTCCGGAGCAACCACTATATGTACTGAAGCCCCACTTCCCAGGAAGCGGCCAAATGTCGCCTGCTGATGGGAAGTAGAGAATAATATCTTTTGTTTTCCTTCGCTTCCGCGTGCATGACTTTTGCTGTTTATTTATTAAACTGCCTTTATCTTGACTCACAAGGGTTTTTTCCATCTTATTTTCTCCTGCCCTGTTCTGCTGAGAAGGGGAGTGATAGAATGGCTGGTGGCACCTGGTGTCCAGCCAAGGTCAACCCAGCACAGTAACAGAGGAAAAAATGGTCTAGCACTGTATTGCCAAAGATCGAGTTGTCTTCATTTGTGAAGAGGCGAGACGGGTATTGATGAGGCAGCTTAGCTGTACTGGGTAATAGAGGCTGCTGCTTGACCGAGATGAAACAATTTCAGTCAGCTATTTTAATGCTCAGACCTTCACATTGTGGCAGAAATGCTTCTTTGAATCTTGGTATAAGTATGCATGTATTCCTTCTCATGTGTACACTTTCCTAAGGGTGTACCTCATAAAAGGATAACTTTTTTTTCTCTTCCTAAGATATAATCGACCCAGCTATCCTGCGTCCTGGTAGACTGGATAAAACACTCTATGTGGGTTTGCCACCACCTGAAGATCGACTTGCTATTTTAAAGACCATCACCAAAGTGAGTATTTGGAAATAAATCCGTATCTTGAAGCTTGGTGGAATGATTTAAGACAAATTAAATTTTAAAGAGAATTGCAGGATCCTGAATCATTAAACACTTTCAGATATTACATGAGGTCATAAAAATAAACCGTCAGCCACATCTGCTGTTAAATTTTCTGTGAGACTGCAAGGGCTTGATAAATCCTGAGGAAAGCAAACCTGTTAAACATAAAAGCTGCTGCCTTTATAGTCACAGTTTGAACAGATTTAATTGAAAGATTCCTATCTGTGTGAGTAATGGGTCTAGAAGTGTTTTGTAAGCCTTTGGGGGGAGGGGGTGATCCACACATTCATGAGAATGATTTGCAAGCTCCAGCTGTATTTGCTCAACAGTAATTGTGACACTTAATTGCCTTTAGGATTAAAGGAATCTTGTGATGATATAGGCTGTAGGTCAAAGTAAATGTAAAAATGTAAAATACTGGCCTTCATGGGTCCTCCATGTGGTTAATTGGCACACTCCGCCACTTCAGAGATTTGGGTTATAGAAATCCACTTGAGTATTTCTCCAAGTATGGTACAGCAGTAGTCAAGGCCTTAAAAAAAGATCATACAAGGCATTATGAATTACTCAGATGTTTCCTACTTTTTCCAGTAGATCAATGTTGATTGTTAAGAGCAAGTGTTCTACCAGAATATTTTTTTGAGCTGCTAAGGAGACAACCTCTTCACTGTAGAGAAAAGAGCACCGTGTTATGAAAAGTGTGGTAAAAATTACTTAGCAAACTTGTTAAAAAAGATAATTCTGACTTGCGTAAGCATAAAGTCGTGGTGTAGGCAATAGTTAATCCCATAGGGGAATTCAGAAAGTGAGAACTCATTCAAGCATGTTCGTTCCTGCCAAAACGATTGTTCAAAAGTCAGATTCTCATTACTAATTCAGGATGTTAGACTTCCCTTCATTTGTTCTGTGCATTACTTCATGGAAGGGAAGAAAATAAGTATGCCTCCATCTGCTATTAGCAGTATATCGGTTTACTATTGCTAAGTTTTATAAATTTTTTCAGTTAAAACTTTTTACAACACTGTTCTTAAAGATGGTTGCCTTCTAAAAGACCTAGAGGGAATTTGTGTGTAACATCCGTGAATCATTTTTCAAATGTACTTTAAGGAATTATGTTTTTTATTTTACCAACTTTAAGATAACTCAAAGTGTTCTTTAAAAATTGGGCTTATATGATTGTGCTGACTTACACAAGCAATCTTGTTCTTCTGGAGGAAGTGGGTAGTGAGGATCAGTCACTAGGCTGCCTAAACACAGTAGAAGGATTCTGGTACAGGGTTCCCATCTGGCCTGGTTTTCAACATACAGGTGTTGAGTCTTGCTCTCCCAAATTTTTCTTGGAGAACCTCTGGAGATTTGTAACTGTCTGAAGTGCTCTTGCTGGAATTAGTGGTTTAGGAAAATAGTGCAGCAGAGCTTAGTGCAAGACTTCATGGGAGGGGAAGGTGGTATTAAAACTGATTTCTCTCACTCGGTCACAGTTTTCACTTGCTCACACTGTCACAGCCATGTATGAGTCACTAAGATGCACGTATCCAGGTGGCAGGGCCAGGATCACTTGTGTGCAACACCGAGGATAAGGAACGCAGTGTTGAGTCTTCATCTTTTGGCCTCTGCTTGATCGGCAATGACAGACTGGTGGTTAGAAGTGTTTTCTAGATTGCCTTTAAGAATCAGACCGTTCAAAATCGTGCTTACTTCAGCTGCCATCAGTCTGGGGCGAGGTTGCTGAAAAGTGTCTTTGCTCCCTCCTTCTGGGAATTTTTGTGGCTACAGTCTGTCTTCCTGTTGGGATAACACCAAGAGGAGTGGCACATGAGATGTGGTCACCTTGTCATTACCCTGTTGTCAGAGCATATTTGTTTTCTGCTGACAAACCATCTTTGCTGTGGCCTTACTCGATTGTGGGCCGCCTTGTGATACAAGCAGTGTGTTGCAAAGTGTTTACCAGCTTGCTTCCTGTGGATCCTGTCTTTCGTTATCAGGCCCTGTTATTTTTGGCATGCCAGGTACTTCCATGTGTACTTACTTCATACTAGTCTTGATATTTTTGATATAAATCTTCGTAGTGAACGAGGTGCTAAGTCTTTAATGGAGGTTGGTTTTTTCTCAGCTATTAATTAAGTGGCTAGCAGAAATGAGATATGAACGCTCTCTGAATTAGTCTTTTCCTTGAGCACTTCCGTGTTCATTCCATGAGGCTGGTGCTGTTCTTACTTTACTACTGCAGTTACCGGAGTTCTTGTAAAGCTAGGCAAATACTTGTATTTCTAGCATTAAGAACAAGAAATAGGTGGTTATTTTCTTTAAAAATGTAGAGGAGTACTCTGCAAGAAGAACATGGAATATGGAGAGAAGAAAATGTGTAAAATTAATTGAAATACCTTAGGTTTTGTTTATTTCATCCATGCATTCTAGGTAGAGAAATTTGAAAAATCTGAGTACAGGAGCACTTGCTTAAATTTATGTGCTCAGGGCTAGATAAAGCAAAATGTTTGGTGCTGATGTGAGTATCTTCTGGGTGATGGTATGCATTCCCCGAAATCCCTGCACGGGATGTGGAAGCTGAGAATCATTGCTGAGGGAAAACATGGATGCTTACAAAGGCAGCATGAGGAGCTGAAAAGGAAGTTAAGGCAAGGAATAGTTTGAAAGGAAGACAAACAGCCTAATGTAGGTTGAAGCTTTGTTGTGAAAGTTTTATTTCAGTTAACTTGTAGAAATCAGTCATTTTCAAATTGCATATTAATTATGCAAGAGAAACATGTCTTCACAGGTTTAAGTTACTAGTGTACTTACATTCTTGCAAGCTGTATCAAGCTTCTCTGGTGCACTTACTGCTGAGCTTGTCTCCAGAGCAGGCAGATCAAACGACGGACAAAACACCCACCGTTATGTTGCTACTCAAAAGATCTGGTTTTAGCAGAGAAACTATCTCTCTGGCTTACAGTCTGGTACAACAGTTACTAAAGTATCCCATATGAAATTGTATGAGGCTTCCTTGTTTCCAGGTTAAAGTCTCCTTTCAAGATGTTTCAAAATCAGGCTGTTCCTTTGGCATTTTGTTGTTTTGGTTTGGGTCTAGTTTCCTTTTTCTAACTGGTATTCTAGCAATGATTCATTCAAGATTGTACCCTTACTCCGCCTAGTCCATGATTATTCTACTGTCTGTTAAGTATTCAAGGTTTTTAACTTGCTGGTTACTATACATTTTATTTCTCTTGAAGATATTGTAGATATGTGGTATATTAGTTCACCTGAAGAAGTTGGAAAAGAATTGTATGAATTTCTGCATTTCTGTCCATTGAGTTTCTGCCAGAAACTCATCAAAAATGTATCAAAAAGTGTCCTTTCCTGTCTAAACTCAGGTTTTGTTTCATACTATAAACATCTAGAATCTGTGTACTACTGTGATGCTACTTTATTGTTGCCTAAGGGTAATAGGGAGATTTCCACGTTTACAGTGTTTGAAAATTCTGTTGGCTAGTTTCAAATATAATTTATAATGTCGTTGAATATTTTTTGCTGTTGGAAATGCAAAAATAATCCCACTGGTGGGACCTTTGTGGGGGAAACAAAAATATGGAAGAGTAGTATCAAAAAGTCCACAGGAATTTCTACAGTATGTGTAAACTTTTATGAAATCTAGAATGGAAAACTTAAGTTTCAAAATGTACATCTAGAACCTAAAAGGTATACAATTAACTCAGTCTTAAAGGTGATAAGAATAAATCTACATGCTTATTGCTTAGCTATTTGATTTCAACACGGGTAAAACTAAAGGAAGTTCAGCTGAACAATGCTGTTGATATAACCAGCTACTTAAGGCATGTCCACGTATGGAACATTCAGTGTTGCATTGCCCTGTGACAGGCTGGCTGTCATTTTCTTAGAGACAATCTAATCTGTTTGTGCCTAAGTTAAAATTTAGCATTACTTATTTCCTAACTACATGTTTCTAAGGTTGATTGTCCTTTTTCTCAGTTTGAGATTAAAATTGTTAGTATTTGTGGATATTTCAGGGAATTTGTCAGACCCCTATATGATTCCTGATTGATGAAACAATAACTTTGGGGATTGCATGTGTTTAAAAGAAGTTTTCTTATCTTCTTCTTTATATTCTCTCAACTCCTTTAGGATGGTACCCGGCCTCCACTGGATATTGATGTAAACCTCAAAGAAATTGCTTACAGTCAACATTGTGATTGTTATACGTGAGTGGTTTCTGGTTTTGACCTTAGTATTTAATGTGCAGTGCCAACAGTCTTCTGATGCATGATAACGTGTGCTGTATTGTTGTTACTAAGAGGATCTCTTGACTTTCAGGGTTTATATGCCTTTTCACTTACACTATTTGTCTTGTGTGCTTTTTTCAAGGAGTCGATAGGAAGGTATGCACGCTAGTCTTTTTTTCATCTGGAAGAGTCTTCTTCGTGTTGTAATTACAGATCAGTAGAGACCTCTTGGTTTTCCTTGGTTTTGTTTTGTAATTCTTGCATAATCTGAGGATAAAAGAGCCCTCTAAATTGTGGACCCATATACAATGATGATGAAAGCAAATTGGTTAAACAACCATAACAAACTTGTTCTGTCACACAGTTGAAAGCAATGTGTTTGACAAAGTAATGAGAGCCTAGTTTGACTTGTGCTTTGGGAATAACAAGGTGTGGGGGTTTTTTAGGAAAGCTTGATAGCCATGTCTGTCAGAATAATTTTCAGTTGCATTCTACAAAACTTCAAACAGCTTTAATCTATTAAATGATAGTTAAATGATTTTCTGGAGTTCATAAAAGATAAGGTTTATGACATGCTGTTTGGCACAATATTGCGTTTGAATCTTAGAAATGGAGGCTGTCCCCAGTAGTGATTTTTAGTTTGTCATTTTTTCATACTTGGGAAAGATGGGTACTTTTCTTTGCCCCTTTCACTCACTGTCTTGATTTTGTGGTGCATGTGTTTTTTGGGTTTTGTTTTGTTTCTGGTTTTTTGTTGTGTTTGGATTTGTATTTTGGGGTTTGTTTGTTGGTTTGGTTTGGGTTTTTTTTTTTTACATACAGCAGTACCCTTAGCAGCCCGAAATGAAGCATGGGGAGTTAATTGTGAAATTTTTCTTTGGTTCAATGACTTGCACCAGTTTAAAGGCTTGTGAAAAGTTCAAGAGCTGGAAACAGGTATTTAGAAAGACAGATGTGACCATTTTTTGTGGATACTGTTATTTTAAGAGCATGTCGACTGTTGATGCAACTTTGAGCAAGGCAACTCCCTTTTCTAGTAACAGGTGATTTGATTTTAATCTTTCATGCAACTTAAAAAAAATAAAATTACTATGTTCTCATGAAGTGGCAGAATATTAATCCTTTGGCATTTTTAAGGATGCTAGGTATGGGTTTTGCCTCTTCCCTTGCTTCTCATTTATTTCATCTTAATCTGTGGCTAAGATCTGGAAGATGTCACTCCATAATGAAGGTTGCAGCACTGGGTAGTCCTTGGACCTTTTTCCAATGTTCTTAAGATGATTTTTTACAACAGCACAACTACTCTTAGTGTCATTTGATTTGTAGTGTCTTACCTTTCTATATGCCATCAGCAAAACATGAGAGAAATTTATCCTAAAATAACCTATTCTGTTTGTATCCGTAGAGGGGCAGACCTTTCTGCTCTAGTGCGAGAGGCTTCGATTTGTGCCTTGAGACAGGAAATGGCACAGCAGAATACTCAAAGCAAGAAAGGTAAGAAAGCTTTACAAAAATGTTAACAGTGAGAATGTCCATATATTTCTATGTTCATATAAATGAAATATAAAGTATTTAAGGTAGTTCAAGCCAAGCATAAAGGTGTGCATGCTTTACATAAATGTTTGACTTCTGAGCCAAATAAAATTTAAGTCAGATTTGTTTCAAGAACACATAAGCATCTTTGAAGTAGATGTAGGGGAGAGTACAGGAAAACATTATGCTAGAGGTTCAGCATAGAATTTTTTTCTAAAAGAATTGAACCTTGTAACCTTAAAGGAAAGTTTATGTTAAATGGTAGTACAAACTGACAATTTAGATACTAGACTGAATAAGTCTCTGCCAAATTTCCACATCACGGTCGAGGACTAATTGTACTACTTACAACTGTACTCAAACCTGCAATTAACTGCACACATACTGATCACGTACCTTTAGCACGCAATTGTGTTGTGTAACTGAATACATGCATCTAGTAGTAACGGCGCTACGAAAATGTGAGTACCACTTTTTTGATCTTTGGTGTTTAGCTCATCAATGGCTCTTGCCAGGACTTTTAACAGGGAGCTATAAATTATTTAAAGTACAATGCCTAACCTTTCAATCTCTTCTGCACTTTTGTTTTCAGTTGTGTTTTTCTGGTTTTAGTTATTAGTTTTTCTGTGCAGATAGGAAAATATAATTGGAAATTGAAACTCTTTTATATAAAACGTCTGTGTATCTAGATTTTTTCCAGTAATTTTTTTGTTATTTACCCTGAAGTCAAAACACAAAGCTAAGATGGAATTGGGACTTTTCAGATTATGACCTTGGAAGCACGCTGGAATTTTAATGGCTTTGAATCATTCTTTTTGATCTAGTACACATCCAGTCTTACCTGGTTTTTAATACTAGGTTAACAGAGGAGAATGTATTTCTTGTGTTGAGGGAACTAGCATGTTCACTTACGGTGGAACGTGGCAGAAACAAACTACAAAAATGTTCAGTTTGACTCAAGTTACCCATTTTGCTTGCTGTAGATGGAAAAAGCTCTTGATTTGAGATGGAAATTTCTGAATTTATCCTGTTTGGTTTTGTAATCATCCAGAATAAAGCAGGCTTTATTTCAGAGATGTTCATCACTTTAATTCAGCCTTTGCATTTAGGATTGCAGCCTGAGCACTTAATGTATGGACAGGTTGGCAGCCAGCAGGTCCATAATACATGCATAGGTTGATCTGCCTGTTTATAGCAGCTACTTGTTTGAGATGTCCCTGGGTTTGGGTTTCCAAGACGTCAGCCCTGGCTGCTATGAAAGTGTGTGAGGTGGCTTCTGATGTGAGACCTTGTTCTTCTGTGTGTACGCAGGCTGGGGAGCATCTTCCTTTAGTTGTTACCAAAGACATGCACGACTGACTCCCTTCCCATACTCTTTAAGTGACTGTAGAGGGGTGCTGTGTCCCCTCATCAGTCAGTAGGTTGGAGCCACTGGGCTGAGACCAGCGCAGTTAATTCCATAGGAAACTGTTGCAACTTCCTTATTATACCTGATATTTCCCCTCTGGAGTAAATTCAGGGCTAGGGGGTTTTCTTAACACGTGGCAGTGGTTTGCTTGAAGGGACTTTTTTATAGTGAAATGGAAAGGGATACTTTTTGTGATATTTCTCTACTTTCAACTTGAACAGCCCTAGGAGAGCTGATAATGTTAGTCACTGTAGGCTGGGAGTTGCTAGATACTGTAACTTGTCTGGGGGAAGAAGGGGGGAATTCTAACAATGATAGGGCAGAGTTTTAGTTCTGTGGTGTTCCCCATCATTGGCCCAGCATTTGACTTCCCAGTAGAGTTCAATATCCCATGCAAACTTGGAGTTTCCACTTTTGGCTCCACCCATGAGGATGCTGCATAAAACCGGTTTCAGCATCAATGCCAGAGGAAGACCCTACTGCTGCCTGTTCCCTATCCTGAAAAGTGACCATTAAGCCTTAAGCTTTATTTCATATACTTTAATCAGCTTTCAGTCCACTGAACAATCTTTCCTATAATTCTCTGGGGTTTACCAGTCCTCTGGTGGCTGTAACAAGTTACATGATGCAGTTCTGTAGACAAGTTCCTTTAAAACCTTTGGGTGAACACTATCTGGTCCTGGTGACTTACTGTTAACGTCCTAACTGACCTATTGTAATTTAATATTTTATATTTATTTCAAATAGATCTAGTTACAAAGGATGTATAGGGCATGAGAATCTCTTGATACTTTCAGCTGCAAAGACAAACACAGAGAATTCCCTGACCTTCTAAACTATGGCCTTATCCCAGATGTCCCTTGTTGTCTTTTAAAAAAACATATACAAAAAGTGACTCCATATCACCTGCATCATCTATAAAGCTGACCTTAAGCAAAGAGTTTGAGACTCCCTATAGCAAGTGTAGTTTAACAAGTGAGATTTTAATTAAAAGTTTTGTATGTCTGCTGTTGAATTTGAAAAGCAAGATCTGGTCCTTGTTTGATACTTTCAAATTAATAGTAAAGAGAACCAGCCATCCTTCACTCATCTATGTAAATAGAAAATCTCATATTTGGTGTTTTAAGTACTTAGTCTTATTTTGAAAAGATTATACCTGATGATATACTTAATCATTAATCTATCAATACTAATTGTTTTAAACAATAAAATATTCATTCCTACTTATTCTGACTAAATGGTTTTGTCTTCAGAAATCAAGGCAGACTGTGTTAGTACAAGTAGCCACGGTATAGATTGACAGCTAAATTATCCACAGGAGGAAGCATTGTGCCCACTTTTATCATGCAGTAAGCGTGAAGCAGCCTTGACTTCCAATGAGATTTATGACTTCCAATGAGAGTTAAACTACTAACAGTAGGTAGAAGTGCACTTATACTTAGCCATAGCTAATACTCTTGCATTAGCATCATACTTTTTCACCTTTACTTTTTCTGATAACCATGTCCTCAATAATACTGATCTTCCTAGTTGATGAATGCTGGTTTCTCCTTTCCCTTTCCTCTCTCCCTATAGCTCTGAGGCTATATACTGTTTCAGAATTTGATTTAAAAGTTAACAGTAAACAAAAGGGAAAGCAAAATTCTCATAGCTTCATTTTGTGGTGTTTTGATGACTCAAAGTAATTTGGCTCCTGTGAAAGACATTTCTTAATATAAGTAGTGTTTCCTTGGGGAAATAAGTTAAAATGCTGATGTTTTAGTTTTAAATCTTCATTTATATTGGTATAACTTAATGTGCTAATGAGAATCTTATATAAGAGCTTCAGAGAACTGACATATAGAACCTTGCTGCTCTTTGTTTAGTTCAGTAAAACTTGACCTTTACTTTTAAAGCAAGTATTCTACAATTATGACTACTTGCTGTAATGCTTTAAGTTAGTGCCTTCCATCTGCTGCATAGTTTTTTGCTGTATCAGCAGAAGATTTTTGTTAAACTGAGACATCAGATATATTAATGAGGAATCTTTAACAGTTTTTTCCATGTTGGCACATCCCATTTCACATCACAAAAATGTTTGCAAAGGTAGCAGTACATACCTGTGGAAGTAAAAAGTGTCTTAATGAAATACATTAACAATGTACCAAACAGATTCTAAAGACATACTTTACATACCTCTGTCATCTGATACCTGTGCATACTGTTAGCATTGTAATGCATCTGTATAGTAGTGGTATCTTGGGATTCTTAAGTCTAGATAAAATAAGGCACTTGCTTGTGAAAGCAGATGAAACCATGATTTCTTTTACATTTTAGCAAACTAAAAAAAAAACCAACCCTCTTCAAAAGGTTATGATTAGGAATAATTACTGTGGATAGCTGCATTGAGGTCAAGGGCAATTTGCATAAACTTAAACACAGGAGGCTGTAAAAATAAAAGCTTTCAGCACTTCTGGGTAACGCCAGATGAGGCAATGATATGAAGTCAATGGTTTAGGAGTTGAGCATCCTGTAGAATTAGAATGATAACAAAAAGTTTTCTAGGTGCTTACTAAATAAGACCCTGTAGGGATGCTTAATATTAAATACATATAGAAAAAAAAGCCCAGAACTGGAGGCAGCAGAATTCAAGGCATTCACTTCCAGAAGGGTTAAAGGACTTTAATTCTAACTTTGGCTTACATCAAATCCAGTTAATTCAGCATCTTTGAGAATTTCATTCTCAATCTGCAGATAGAAATAATAATACCTAAAATACCTTTCTGAAACAAGTGAGTATTCTTTGGCGTAAAGTACAAGAGATAGAGGGATTAAGATCTTGTCTAAAATCAAAGACAGGAAGCTACATAAAATATGAGTTCAGGTGTTCATAACTACTGAATTAGATGTCATCCAGCTGACTAGCATGTGCAGTTAGGCTTCATGAACGCTGCCTTCAAGTGCAACAGTTACGTGATTGTTACTTGCCTGCAATTTTAGCAATTTATTTTGCTTTTTCCTTTAAGGAGAAATCAAGATTTCCCGTAAACACTTTGAAGATGCTTTTAGGAAAGTGAAATCTTCAGTATCCAAAAAGGTAAGACAAGCTTCAAGTATGTAAGGCTTATTACTCCCCTGGAAAGGATAATATCTTTGTGCTGGAGACTGGTGGGAATAGTTAAGCTTGCAGTGTACTTGCACATATTTCAAATTGACAGTACCTGTCTCTGCATTAAACAAGCCTGATGTGTGGTTGGTTTGTTGGTGGGTGGTTTGTTTTTTTTTTCCACTAGCTCAGAAATTAAAGTCTCCCTTCTCAGCTGCAGATGATGCATTGCATGTAGATTTATTACCATGCTATCAAGGTTATCTTTTAGTATGGCACCTTGGATTTCTCATTGACATTCCCAGGTTAGTTATTGAGCTGGCCCCAGCCTCTTAGGTCTTTGGAATTTTAAGTTAGAAGTAAGGCCTTTAGAGTGCACCCACCCAGAGATGGATGTGACAACCAGAGATTTCTCTTCAACCATTTCTGTTAATATGCCAGAGACATGATTTTGAGATGGGACATAAAACACACTTATCTAGGCTGTTGCTTATCAGTCTTATTATTTGCATTTGTCAAGGAAGTTTGTTTTAAAGGTTTCCTTATGACCTGTTCTTTTTAATGACTGAAAGGAAAACTGTTTAATAATCTTAATTACCATAATTGAGAAGTTAACTGTTTAACTATTTCCTTTCATTACTATTGTATGTTGATGGTCAGTGACCTTTTCTGAAATTTAAGAGTGATCTTTGGCTCCAAGATGCTTTAAAGGTGGTGCTGGTTGTCATTTCCTTCTCCTTTTGCTAATCACTAAGCAAAGTATTCAGAAGCAACAGCAATAAAAACTTAAAACATCTCCTCTAACATAGCAATCACTGGTAAAAATCAACCAGAAATATCATTCTGCATCTGAGAGGCAGCTTAAATATCACATCTCAGAGCCCTCTTTCAGTTATATCAGTCTGAAGAATTGGCAGTTAGGTATTTTGAACTATCTTTTGGAGTACAAGATAATAATCTCCCATTTCCAGATGCTACTTCCTATCTGCTAAATTAAATCTGACAAAAATTCTCTATACACCTTCCTGTGGATACCAGAAACAAACAAACAAAAAAAGCTGCATCTCACTTGAGTTTGTCCTTCTAACTTTTCCCTGCCATGCACATCTGCTGTTTCATTAACTTGTTTTTGATTTAATTTGGTTGACTTGAGACAAACCAAAGTAAGTTGCTGTTAAGGCTGTGGATAGGTATCACCTTTGGAAGCCAGTTACTTCAGCAGAAGTTAACATCTCATAAGTATTCTCTTCCTCAAAACTGTCTTTCTGAATGACTAGTGAAAAGAATTAAGGAATAGTTAAGTTAGACTAGCAAAAGAAGATATTCTCTTTTCATTTTGGCAGAACTAGATGGGGGAGTAAAGTGTCAGTTCAGCAGCTCTCCTGGTAAAGAGGGCAGTACTACTTAGTGAAGCTGTAATCCAAACCTAGCATGGCAATAGTAAGAACTCTGGCAAAGGTTTCTGTTGATTAGGTATCCTTGGTGCTGGAGAACTTCATTTACGAACCAGGGTAGTGGGGTTTTGCCATATTGAAGTTCTTATTTGTAAATGTTTGACAATACAGCTAGTGGCCGATACAGCTGGTTTGTTTCACTTTGTTAATAATACATATAAAGTCACTTTTATACTTTGCATGATTTTAACCATTCTGAAGTATTTTTTCCTCTTGGCACTGCTAGGATCAAATAATGTATGAAGAACTGCATCAGTCACTGTGCAGGTGATACACTTGGACAATTCCCAAAAGAGACTTACTCTGCATTGGTGGAACGTTTTGTAATATCTGTGCCTGATTTCAAGAGACAGGTTGGAAAGAAGCCATACCAAAGTCTTTCAACTTTTTAAACTGTACCTGAAAAAAAGGTCATCATAACCTACTGCTCTAAACCATCCTTAAGTTAACAATTTCCTAAATAAAAGATACAACACTTCCTGCTTATCACCACTTACATTTTTTACATAAATGCTTTCAGTGCTAAAGAGCCCATACCTTTCTGACATATTTGGTACCCTTGGAGGCAGAGAGGCTTACCCTTCAGAGTGTCTACACTGCTGAAATAGCCATTTTCATTTATGGGTGAAGACAGCTATGTTTTCAAGAACGAGGACACTGACAGAATCCCTGGGAGAACAAAGCTGTGAAAGCAGGCTGCGGAAGTGCTGCACTGTATGTTACCATACCCTTACTCATGCCTTTTCCAAATATAGTAACACATTATGATTGTGCCAGCACAGGTTCTCAGAGCTTCTAACAGCTTCCCTTCACCTTATCAAAGGAAATTATCCACAGATGGCAGGCTGTCTCGAAGTTATCTACAAGAGAGTAAAGTTTGGAAATCTGAGAAGTACTGTGATACTATGATTTAACAGCCACCTAAGAAACACTGGAAGCCACCTATTACATAACTCTTAGTTTTTTTAATGGACAAATCTGCAACAAGAAGAAGTTCTGTTACAGATTGGAATTTCTTAACAAGTGTTTTGACATCCTCTGGAGGAAGGAAAGTAATACTGTTTTAAGGCCAAGAGGGTTGGTAGTTTTCTTAACTACAAGAAATTTTATCTTAGAAAGAGGGTCATAACTCAGATAACTTCCAGTATCAGCAGACTGGGAAGTAAGACAGAACACTGAAGTGTGACAGATACTAAGCAACTAATTTCTGAAGCCTACAAGTCCTCATAGCTTTTTAATTTTACCACCACCATTCTGCAAAACTTCTAAATTATAAGTGTCAGTTTTTCTCTTTGATCATGTTTTGTTCTTCCTAAAAGCACTACAACCATCATTCAAGGAGATCAGAAAAGGAAATGGATTAATTCTGCTAGCAACTTTTGAAGTCTTAAGTTTAATAACACTAAACTTTAAAAATTAATGAAATTTCCATGTCAAAACAGTAAAATAGTTTTTGTAAGCAACACTTACTGTGTAGGCATCCCCCTACATAACTGTTTAAGAGGGAAGAGATCATTTAGTCTCCAGCTCAAATCCCAATTAATTTAAACAAATGGCCATGCTTTGCTAGATGTAACCACAAGCAGCCAGATCCAACTTTAAGGCTGACCTCACCTTGAGAGGGATTAGTGCCTTGCATCTTAGATGGCAATTCAGAGAAGAATCAGACAAAAGATCATCCATATTTTTCCCAAAGCTGGATGGGGAAGGCTAAGACAAATAACTAATCACCACAGACTTGTTTTAAAAATACTGACACTTGTAGCAGCACGTTACTTACCACTGTGATTTTTGCACAACATGGTATGATATTCCCTCCCTCTTCTAGGGAAGTCCGAGACTGGAGTGACTCAAGTTGTGGCCCATATGACTAACAAAGTCCCTGCACATGAAGCAGAAGATGATGTGTCTGCTTGTAATTATAAATCATGCTTGGGAGCTTCAGCAATTACCGTGATTCCCAGAAATCCAAGATGAAGGATCATGATTTTATCTTAGTTTCACTTGTGAATGTTCGTTACTGTAAGGCAGTACAGTTAGTACATATCAGTGAAGTGACTAATTTTAACATAAAATCATGCCTAGATGTTATGTATGGAGTTGTACAAGAACTACCTACATTACACAAACTTCATCCTGTTTTAGCTCCAAGTCTACACCTTCACAGGGTTTTTTTACCACCTTAAGTAAAAAGCTTTTTTCTTTATAGGAAGCTGCAACTATGTGAAAGCAAGCTGTGAACTTAGTGCAATAAAGTCAATTCACTTGAGTGTTTGTGAGTTGACCCATGAAAGAGGATTCAAGCAGCAGCCCCATGAAAACAGTATATAATACCTCAAATATAAATTTTAAATCTGTCACCTAACCACAGATACTCTAATTCTAAAGGCCATCACTGTTCTTACTTGCCTGTGGCATGCATTGGTTTCAAAACAAACTATATAAAACTTCAAGTCAGAAATCAAAAAAGGTCTAACTGTGATACAACTTCAGTGATACAATTTAGGAATTTGTCATCTTTTCATGGGGGAAAAAAAAAAGCTAGGGGCAAGCAAGCCACTCTGCAGTTGAAAGTCACCATGTGAATGATTTCTCCTTTATGGATATATGAGGAGAATCCTGCTACCATACTTAAGGATAGCTGCAGTTGATGAGTTTATCAAGTACTAAAGTCCTCAAACCCTGGCATATTCACCAAAGAATTCTCTCCTCCTTTCCTCTTATGATGGTACTATTCCTGTGTATATACAGAGCAAGAAAGCAAGATAGACTAAGGAGGAAACAGTATCTGAGCAGTAGTAATAACAGCATTACTGTTTAAGTAGTAATAACAATATAGTCTTGTCAAGAGTTCCAACACAAAGCAGATTTAATTTACAAGGTGTCTGATGATTGTTCTTAATATGCAACCATGGAAGAGGAAGTGGGGTGCAGGAGGGTTTGCATTTACAAGAGAATCTGAAGTTAAGCTGAAACATGGAAAAAGCCAGATCAGTCACACATCGTATCCTGTCTGCTCACCTTGTCGGGGATACATGTGCATCAAGTTGCAGACAGCGGTAGGCAACTGAACTCTTAAATTTGACAGCTCATGCAAGAAAGCACCGTACCCACACTGCTACTTTTTCTTGTGGGAAATTCTTGTTAGGCTATAGTACTTACCACTAAAAAACCAACTTGTTAAGAAATGCAAGATCCCTTGTACACAGAAAATGGGAATTCCTTTAAGGAACAAGCCTTTTCATGTAATACAGAGAATACTACTTTGTTCTGCATATACAGCTACCACCTCTCCTAGCAGACATGCCTAGAGGTGGTTTTACCCTCCAGTCATCTCATTTGTTGTGAGAAGATCAAGAAATTGTTTATCATGCCATTCTTCCGTTTCCTGAAGCTAGCCACATATCTAAATCACAATAACTATTCTGTCCCAGAGCACATTAGATGCTAACTTCAGCTTGGATAGGGAGTAGAGTGTGCGGGGAACTCAGCAGAAAAAAAAAAAAATGCTGTCTTCATTCTTGGCTCAACAGGAAGACTTTTCAACATCTTTGCACTCACTGAAGTCTTGTGTACCACTGCAGCCTTGATTGTGAAAGAGAGGATTTGATAGAGAAGAGATAATTGTGTACAGAGTTGCAAGTTGCTGTACTAAAGGCATACCTGTATGATTTAGACACACCTATTCATCAGATTGCTTCAGCAAGTCCTAGGAAAACCATCTCAGCAGACCCAGAAGCACCTCCTGTGCTTTGCAATGGGCAAGCTAAAACAGCAGAACTTGCTTTGCCTTACATCTTGAAAAACTTTCAAGTTACAGAGGTGCACAGTCTCCAGAAGCTGTGTCTCAGACCACTTACACAAGGTTGCTACCCAAAAGCAATCCTGTTTGTCTGACAGGATTGGTAAGGCAGCCTGCAATCTATAGATAGCATTGACATTATTGGTTGTTGAACCTCATTAAAAAAAAAAAAGGAATGAACAGCTTTAAGTTCTGCTATGGCATGCCACTTCATCTGATACAAGAGTAAGTGCCAAGGAGGCAGAGGTGAATCACCAAGCTCATTATTTAAGTGTCCATTCACCTAGAATTGATCCATTTCTCAACATCTGTAGACTTTAAGTATTTGTTACCTGCTTGCTGGTGACATTTAAAGAGTTAGCCAGAGGAATTCCGAGACACAGAACCAGAAGTCTTTTTTTTTTTTCCACTGACTTCTGGTTCTAGGTAGGATGTCTTGCCCAGGATCTGAAAGCATGGAGCTCTATAGCCAGAAAGATGCATCCATTTAACATGTTAATTAGCCACTGTTGTGGAACAGACAGGTTCAACAGCAAAGCAAGAACACCAGAGGCAAGAGTTGTTTTGAAAGAGGAATATGCCCACGCTTGTCCTGTGGGAACTCTCATGCCTAGTATGATCAGATTCCAGGATGCATTACTTATTCCACTTAATCAGCTTAAAGTAATTGGGGGGTGGGGGTGATGGGGGCGTTAAAGCCATGCAGCAAGGCAGTTTGAGCAGCTTACACATTTCAGAACAAAGTTCTGACGGGGATTCAGAGCTCCTGTAGCACTTGGATGATGTGTTTAACACCACTGACCCAAAGTCAGCTGTGTTTTGACAGTTAAACTCCTGGTTGGTTTCACATAAAGGAGAGGTTTGCCAAATGGACAAATTAGTAAAATGCTTTAGTTACACAGAGAGGAGCAAACCCCAACAAGCATATAGAAATGCCAAAGTTACCTCATTCCATCTGAACAGATTTTTTAAAAGTTTATAATTGGGTTAACTGTAGGGGTTCTGAATGCTCCTTAGGTTTAATTTATTCTTCGCTGGTTATTCAAAGCTCCCTGCAACTTTCAGATAAATTCAAAAATTATACTAGCCTGTTTCTGCCAGGTATATTTTAATAGCACTAATAAAAATCACTTAATTCCTTAAAAAAACAGTAACAATATTATTTATGTGTATTTTTACCAAAATGTGGTATCTCTTGTTTCTGTGCCATGCCTTTGGACTGAACACCACATTATAAGTATGACCAGAGAAAACTAGTTACTCATTTAGAATATATCAAACACAAGTGAAGTAAGTCCAGGTGGTCCTCATTCCTGCTTTTAAGTCTGGTGTTTTTTTTTTTAAGGATGGAACTGCAATATAGGGTAACTTTCAGAGATCTGCCTCTGGCAGAATCCCTGCTACCAAAGTTAGCTGCTAAGGCATTTTGTGCATTACACAGGAATTATGTAACTAAATGATAATTACCAATACTTGTGAGAATCAGACCATTGCTTAGATCCAAACTTAAGTCTCATTGGCTCAAATTAACCTAGTCCAGCAGGTGTTTCAGAAAGATTATGGCAAGCAGGTATTTCCCTCAGAATTCCCCACTACTCTGCAGCTCTTGAAGTGAAAAATCAGTCAGAACACCTTAAAGCAACATTTGCCATTTTAAACAAGAGATGGTAACTTCAGTCCTGTTTAAAAGCAGGAATTCACACTTCCAGTACCCATTGGGAGGACAGTAAGGGCCATCAGTGATTCCACAAATAACTAAACCCAAATATAAAATCTTGACTCTGAACTCTGGTTATCTTAAGTATTCATCTAGGATAACTGAATTTCTTTAGCTTTAGCTATAAAACTTTTTCAAGATGCTTTCCTTCCTTCATCCCGCTGTGTTAAACCATCAACAAAAGGGATTTAATTCCACCTTTCACTTCTTAAATTGAGCAGTCCTAAGTGGCCTAAAAAGAAACTGTTTTTGCAACTTAAGCCTATTCAAGTCTTTCAACCAAAGCCAGTTTTCTTCCGAGTAGAAAGGGAAGGCAAGGATTCTTTGCAGTTCATCTGTACCACCACTCAACAGAACAGGTCTTCCATCTGCCTTAAAAATACCAAATTTCTCTAAAGCTTAATTCCTTCAGCATCAGGGGACCAATATTACTTTAATATTTACTTTTAAATTACATATAGAAATACTGGATATATTTTGCCATTACACCCAACCCTGAGCAATATGTTGGCTGGCTAGCAGGTTATTGGCATCATTGAAGTCGCTTTTTAAGTGGTTGGCACATTTTCATAATATTTCTATTGCTTAACCGCAAATAGAGGCCCACACTTAAACAAAACACACATTAAGAACAGGACCGCAATCAAGCAAGGTTTAAGATGCACCAACACATTCTTGTCAGGCACTCAGCTTCTTCCAAAAAAAATTAAAATGCAGGAGATGAAAGCATCTAAAAGTTAAGCAACTTACAGCAGACAGGTACAGACAACAGCTAAGACTTCCAACTTCATCAGATTCCATCTTTCAGGTAAGTGAAGAACAATCCATAGGATCACCATTTGAGGTGTAAAGGTGATTTGTAGCCATCTTTTGACAGCTTAAAGCTGTCATCAATGCATTAGAAGACAGAAAGCAAATACACTGTGCTGAGGTATACAGAGATCCTTCAGTGTTTAGCAATTCTATCCATTCTCTGTTCCCAGTTTAAAAACTTCTCAAGCAGGAAATTTTGATACCACTACCTGTGCTCTCACATTTTAATATGCAAGACAGACAAATGTTTATGTAGGGTACTGTAGGTTTAGGGAAAATAAAGTCAGGATCATTTAGCAACACCTTTCTGAGTACACAATGACTGATGTGCTTAATAGGTAGAGCTGTCAGTGGTTGCAGCTAGCCTTGCTTGCCAGAACAGTATGTGCTTCAATTGATTCAGTTTTCCCTACAAGCCAAGCTTCCAACCGAGTGCAAATATTTATAGATTGAACATTTTAAACCATGGTAACAGCAGAACCAATTAGGACAAGCCTAATGATTTTTCTTTGCAGACCAGAAATACCCCAAACTGCAACAAGATTTTTCCAATATGAAAAACCTGATCAGTTATATTAGGTTAACTAGTGGCTTACACAGTACAATCTAAAACACTGGCTGCTCAAGCTATATGCTGACACAAGCAGCTTAGGCAGTAGGCAGGGGACCCACAAAGTTGGCAATACCCTTGAATTCCCCACCTTTTTACAAGCAAGTCACACAAGCCATCTGAAAGACGCCGTTTCGTTCTGATAGAGTGCTCCTTTAAGGTACTTCCAGTAGAAAAGGTAGATCTTTAAAGCAATGCTTCAAATGACATATTACACATTTAAACAAAAGCCAACTTAACATTTCTGTGCAAATTTAGTTCTTCCACCCATAAGTTAGGAAACAGGTTCAACAAAAGATTTAAGTTAAACTGTGTTAGTTTAGAATTAACAGGCAAGCATTTTAACACTACAGTCATCTAAATAGCATGTTGTGGCCAGGGTACTACATTGAGAACTTTTAAAATACTAAGAGGCAGACAGATTTTATATATAACACCTGCCAAAGTAAATTCTGTAACAGAGTGATTCAGCATTACACATATAACGCTGATCCTTCGGCAAACAGACACATTAAACAAATGAATCTGAGAACTGCAAGGAATGTTATAGCTGGTAGGAGTCTGCTACAAAATCCTTAAGGATGCATTGCTGTGTTGCTGTAGATCTGAATTCAGGACACTGGTGAACAGCTTTAGCAAGAGACCTTATACCAGCCACTTTAAAGCAAGCAGACATTTCAAGGTTTTTTGGTTGGCAGAAGCTTAATCTTGCTTCACTTCCCCCTTTAATTGCCTTTTCATGCGTGAATATGGGCTGATTGTGTCATCCATCACGAAGTCATACAGTACTTTTATCCAAGAGTTATATTGTGGCAGGTTGTCATAGTATTCAGCTGCTATTTTCTTCACCTAAAGAGGAGATAGGAGGTTTATTTACTATTTATATTAGCACCAATCATGACAACTTTACAATCCTCAACCTGTAACTTAATGTAGAGCAGTAAAGTTTCATTTTAGATGTTAGATTCTATAGGAAAGGCTACGAGCACTACAACATTTAAGTTTTCTGAAGGAAAAAGCAACTCCAATTGTTAAGTAGACTTCACGTGAAACTCTTCTGTTGAAGCTACCCAGAACAAACTGTGCTAGCACTCAGAACTCCATTCTCTGTGCTACCCACTGCTCACAAAAGCAAGCAGTATGGTTGCTAGTGGAAGTGGGTGGCTCCATTCAGTGATGACTCATCAGCATACAAGTATCACTAAAAAGGATGTTAAGTTCTAGGATGAGATGTTTAACATGGCTATTTTTACATGTAGTTTCAAACCTCAGCGCTCGGAAGAAAAAAAAAAGTATCTTATTTCTGAGGAACATCTTGTTTCTAAAGACAGATGTTAAAAGAATGAACACAAGCTGCTTCCAGAGACTTTATTCTCAGGATGTACCTGCTAGCTAGACCACTGTTTTAAACTAAGACCTAGAGTTTCAGTTAGATATCCTTACTGATACACTTAAGGCCAACCACCTAAAGCCTTAAAAACCTGAACAGCCCAAACCTGATTTTTCACTAAATTCCATAGCTTTAGACAGAAGAAAAACAGTAATCTATAGAAGCAACAAACCCAAGATATTAGCATTCCTGGTCTGGAGCTAAAGATAGTTTTGATCCATCACCACACCTGTCAATCAGTGCATCTAGCCAGTATACTTTTATTCAACAGTAATTATTCTCAGCTCACCAGTACCCCAGCTAAAATCAAGTATTCGGTACTTCAGGATCTTTGGCACATAGCATAGCAGAGTCCAGTTCAATCAAATTAACTGCACTGTTCTGAAAGAAGGCTTTGTTTTCTTATCAGAGCTGTGGGTTAAGAGTCCTGTAGCAAAGCTGGGTATTTGCCTCTGCAGTTAAATACTTGGGGGGGGGGGGGAAATTCCCTGTCTACAACTTAAGTACTGGTGCAAATGAAATGCTGGTTCACCAGCACTCATCTAGGTATCAAAAGGTGAGTTCAAGCAACTTCAGCTTTATCTGAAAGATTAAATCTATGAATAAGAGAAATCATCTTATTTTTAAAAGGTAAAAACCCCGAAGTCTCAACAAACCAATTACAGAATTTACCTGCCCTGCTAAAGTAGTGCTGGAGTAGACTTCATGTACAATTCCACGACTCACAACAGAAGTAACAATCAAGTTTAGACTCCAAAGGCACAAGTTTACAAGGTCTTAACTGTTACCAAGTGCAGTAACAAAGTACCAGACCAACACCACAGCTGCTGTCAAACTGCAAATGTAGTCTCTGATGGGAAACACTTTTCCCTGGAGATGAGTTTTAGGTGTAACCCCTGGGAAGCCTGTGTTCCCATGCTCCAATTCAGAAACGCATACAATGAGAATTAAGCTCCTGCTTAAAAGAAACCAACAAAGATTGAAGTGGGGAGAAACTAGTTTGGAAATTCACATCTGCTACTCATGCAGATGTGACAGGTCTAACTCTTAGCTTTGAAGCCTTAATTCTGTCAGCGTACAGCTGATACTTGGGGTTCAAAGGTTCTCTCTAGAGAAAACTGAGCTACTCCAAACTAGAAAGCTATTAAACATTTGTCAACAGTGCAATAAACATGAGCAGGTACCTCAAACTCTCTTCCCCACCAGGGAACATCAGTGATAGAAGAGACTGACAGATAAGCATGCATTACAATACTGTCCTTAAAATTTCAAGGACAAAGCCAACAAATCTCTGAAGCTATCTGCAACTTCTTCTTACCTACTTTTTTTTTTTGGCATACTTACAAACTGAAGAAATCAGAAGGCTGGTTGTAATTACAGAAAACTAAAGTTAGTGCAAAGCGTAAGACATGCGTTTCCTTCCCTCTCCATTCATGGAAGGGGCTTGACACTGGAAGCTGGTTCAGGATACCACTAAAATGGTAAGTGGTTACCCCCTTCATCACTCAACTTAGAAACTGTTGAGTTGGATGGGTTTTGATGTTTTTTGGTTTGGGGTTTTTTGTCTGGTTTTTTTTTTTTTTAAATTCCAAACTTTCATTCTTCTATCAGTGTTGAACCTGCTTTTAAAGTTCAAGTAGGACTTATTTTAAGAAAAAGTGATAACCTTGGAAGTAAACTTACCAGTGGAAGGCTCTTGCCAGGAATATTGGGGAAGTCATGATGTTCATTGTGGTAGCCAACATTAAAAGTGAGCAAATTAAGTGGCCCGTAGTAGGAATAAGTCTCATGTCCTTTTAAAAACATATAATGTTCAGCTATGAAGTGTCCTGAAATTGGGTGCAACCCAAGTCCAAGTACTGAACCAGCAAGCATGTAAAAAGTGGATTTGATTCCCCATAAGTAATATATCACAATATCAAAGGAAAGCTGAGCCAATAAATTGATTATTTCAAGTCGTGTAATGGGTTTCGGATTGATGCAGAGAGGTCTAATGGCATAGAAAAAAGGCTGAAGAACAATCCATATGAACTTCCTAAAACGGGTGCAGAAAAACCAGCCTTCAAAGTTAGTAGGAATGTCCACATCAATTCCGTCGCCTCCCAAGTAACGATGATGATCCATGTGGTATCTCTTGAAGGATATGGAGTACGGGAGACCAAGAGGGAGGTTGGCAAATATTCCAAACCATCGATTCCACATCGCTTTGCTGTTGCCAAAGGCACTGTTGTGAGAGATCTCATGAATAGCCAGAGTCATGGAGTGGCTAATACAGCTTCCAAAAACATATGCCCAGAAGATCACCCATTTCCAGTCCAAGTCTTTAACTAGATAAAAGGCAGTCAACTGCGCAAGAACCATCAGTATAACCACCCAGATTAAGTTGTAGTCTGGCTTCATTAACGCTTTTATCTCTGGATGTTTAGCTAAATGGGAAAGAATTAAACGAAAAAGGAATCACTTAGAGGCTCTCCCTACAGCCGGCTATCCCAATTGGATTACAAAAGCAGGGACTGTGATTTCTTCCCTTCCTCCCAATGAGGGTTTGTCTGCCGAGGTAATGAAAACGCCCCGCTTTTCCACTTGTGACATTCATTGCTACAGTGAAGCCTTTCAAAAATTAAATTATTTTAGTATTTTTCTGTTGCTCAGCAACTAGCCACGTCCATGGAAAGCACCGGGGCCCCCTCCAGCCTCCTCGGGAAGGACGCGGCTCCGCACGGGCAGCCCAGCGTGACTCGCACGGGCGGCAGCAGGCGCGCTCCCATCTTGGCCGTCTCGCTAGACGACGCGGCTGCTTAACCCCGTACCGGGCGCCGCGCTGACCGCTACGCGACACGTGATCTGTTTATCGCGACACACGAGCTGTTTATCACGACAGGCAGGCGCCGGCTCGGCTACCCCGCAGCCCGGGCCGCCGCGCTGACCGGAGCCGGGCGCTCGCTTCGCTGCTCGAAATGGAAGCCCGGGCCGCCCGTCCCGCGCCTCGGGGCTGGGGCTCCGTCCCCGCAGGCGGCGAGGCCGGGCGAGCCGCCCCCCCGCCCCGCTCCTTCCCGTCCCGTCCCCTCCCCCGCCAGCGCCGCCAAGGCGGCGGCTCCCGCCCCCTCGTCCGCGCCCGGCGCCGCTCCCCTCACGCGGGCCCAGGCCGCCCCCCGCGGGCCCCGAACAGCTGGTGGCGGGGCCTCCCCCCGGCGCGGGCGGCTGGCAGCCATTTTGTGGGGTGTCCCCCCCCGCCACGCAGCCGGTGGCAAGGAGCGGCGGCACCAGCGCCGGCCCCCCTCCTCACCCAGAATCTCCTTGCGGCGATCGGCATGAGGCTGGTCCGTGTAGACCCACTCGAAGTCCTCCCTAGCGACGGTGTTGCCCATCCCGGCAGCGCGACACCGACACAGCCCGGACCGCCCGCCCGCTCAGCGCCGCGTCGCCCCCCGGCACCGCGCTTTATAGCGCTGCGGAGGCGGCTCGGCGGGCGTCCCGCCCACCGCCCGTCTTCTCCCCCCCATTGGCTGCTGCCGGCTGTCAGGGCTGACAGGCCCCGCCCCGCCTGTGCGTCTCGCCCCCCGCTCGCCTGGCCTGGCCGGGCGGGGCGCGGCGTCCGGCGGTGCCGCTGCCTGAGGGGCCGGTGGCGGCTGCCCCCGCGCTCTGGCGCCGCCGCCGGGCAGAGCCGCGGTGGTGGCGGCGGCCGGCGAGGCGGGGGCTGCCCCTCGGGCCCCGCTTCCGCCTCAGGGAAGTCGTGTTGTGTGTGTATGTATCCCCTCTCAGGGGAGAGATGCCGCGGCGGGCTCGGCGAGGGGCCGTGAGGCGCTGCCGCCTCAGGGGAGCCGCGCGGGGAGGCAGCGAGCCTCTCAGCCCGGCACTGTCGCTGCCTGCGCTGTGGGTGCCTTTAACAACGCCCCTGCATAACTATTACTTAAGGAGAAAGAGAAGATTCTCGGCTTGTAAGGCTGGCCGTGCCGGCGGGAGCCCTCCCGCGCCGAGCGTTCCCCGCCAGGCACCGCGCTGCGGGCAGGGCCGCCGCCAGGCCAGGCAGCCGGGCGGGAGAAGCCTCCGCGGCCCGCGGCCCGCCCCGCCTGCCTCCGGCCTGCAGTGGTGTTCGCACAGGTTTAGCTGCCCGTGACATCTCTGCCCCTCTCCAGTTGTGGGGACAACCTGCTCAGAAGCCACCGCAGACGGTGTCGTGCAGCTCGCTTGCTTGAGATCGGGAACAGGAACCGCATCTTACAGCAGCTCCTTAAAAAGCACTTTGTTCCAAAGGTAAGAGGTGTGTGCCTGTAGGGACTAGCTATCGTTTGTCCAAAATCTAGATTTCTATAAGCTGGCTAAAGATACTCAACTACAACTCAAAACACCTGTGCCAAGGTCTCAGTTTTCTTCACTTTCTGTGGTAAGATAGTTTACAAACTTCTCTGACAAACTCCTCCGTGAGAACTAATCTCCATTTAATCTGTCCTTGCATGTTTCTCATATAATATTGACTGTGGGCAGTTCAGTTACAAAGATTACTTTATGTAGAAGTTGAATGGCTGCTTGCTTGGAATTGTAGTTGT
Organism: Falco rusticolus; assembly: GCF_015220075.1. Taxonomy (NCBI): domain Eukaryota; kingdom Metazoa; phylum Chordata; class Aves; order Falconiformes; family Falconidae; genus Falco; species Falco rusticolus. Next base: position 26,954,484 of record NC_051198.1, on the reverse strand, counting down.
CCATAAATCCACTCAAATTAAAACAATCTAAATCAGTGATAAAAACAACAAGAGGAAGTTATCACAAAGTTAATTATACCTTATCTATTAATGTAATAAGAGTAACTTGAGGTTTGTGATGCATCGCTTAAAATTTATTAGTAATAACGAATAAAAAAGGCTAATACATACTGGCAGCTAACAGCCCCATGTGCGAAGGTGCAAATGTAAGGGAAATCGAGTTCCTACTAGAACATGTTTACAATCTAAAGTAATAGAGCATAGGCTCTAAAAAGCATAACAGCTGTGCGAGTATTTGTGTTTACATGCATTTTTAGTCTGTGTGTATTAGGATGTGAATTAGAAGTGAAAAAGGGAGCAAGTAGAGGAGAGATGAAAGTTTATTCACAGCTTTTGCTTCCTTAGTCACATGACATGAATTTTGTAGACTTTGTGAGGACTGGTGCAGCGTAGGAAGTAAAACACGTTTAGATTTCAGCAAGGCATTTTGTCCTTGCAGGGGATGTTCAGTTTTACTTTTTACTCAGTGACTGCTTCACAATAAACCAGGAAGTGCATTTGAGTTACCAGTGCAGAAGCTGACTGCAAAATTGCCAGGGTCACAAGCATTTCACTCAACTGCACTCTGAACGCTTTATGTAATGTTTCTGAAAATGTTCCCTTCTTGTCGTAGTTCAAATATTAGCACTGCTATCCATCATTTTGCTAAAAACCTTCTCATCCAGAAGGATCTTGCCAAAAGAACGAATGGGCCTGCTGATAAGAAAGGTCGCAACTGCCAACAGGAGCACAGGGGGAGAGACAGAGTACCAGGAGTTCGGTACACAGAGGCAGGTCTACAGTACTGCAAAATGCATATAGGTTTGTAAATGGTCACAAGTTTCAGTTTGGTAATTAAATAGAAGATCCCAGATTTATAAACTAAACATTCCATAGCAGCCAAACAAGGCTTACACAACTAAGAAAAATATTAAATAGAAAGCTTTGGAAAATTTAATTGCCTGAGTGTCCTGGAATACAAAGCGGTTTTCCTATTTAATCACCGAGTCTTTCTAGTTTAAGCAGTCCATACAACAAATCCAGATTTATCAGGTCTTCAGCAAGCTAACAGTTTTTCTATCTGACCTTTTCCCTTCTGAAGGGAAAAGAGATCCACAACCTAGCACATCTTCAGCTGACACAAAGCTAGAAAAAAATCCTAGAGTGGCTGGCTCTTCAGCAACTTAACCTAAACCACTTGTTCGTGACAAATGTAAACCAAAGCTGGCAGCACATGCTCATCCAACCAGGAAGATGAGATCCAGTAAGGACAACTGCAGGAGTGGAGAGCACACGGGCAAGTGAGCTGGTCCAGGTACAGTGTCAAAGTAGCACAGGAATGCAGCTGGAGAGTATCAGAATAGTTCACAACTAGTAGACACGTTGCTGTGAAGTAGTCCAAACCGAATTTTCTTAGGAATGAAATAACCATCTCTCACTATAATCTGCCAGTTACCTTCTTAAAATCATCAGGAATGCGAAGAAATCAGGTAGTCTTCACCTGTCTGAAGGCACATTTAACTGCATCCTGTGTCATCCTAATTTCAAGAGGCTCTTGATACTGAAAATTCCTTAGGCAATCTCAGTGCATCCCACAATTAACTGTTAGAAGATCTCAGTAAGAACAACCAAGTTTCTCTTCAGTATGGTCTTACCTTTTATGTTCAGAAGTTATGTGAAGGCATCCTCATAACATTAATGAACTTCTGCTTAAATTAATGTGCTGTCCTGAGCAAGTATCAGCAATTGAAGAAGTTACTGTTTGTTTCCGTCTGCTCTTTAATCTGAGAAATTTAGTGTTAAGCATGTATCTTTCTTCATTCAGGGCTTCCACCTGTTACATCCATTAGCCCTTGTTTAGAAGGTGCTTACATACTGCATTTACATACAGCTTGTTCAATTTGGGGCGCAAGACCCAGCTGCAAACAGCTTTTCCATCAAAAAGTACTGTTGTGGTATCTGCCAATACCATTTTCAGTATGTTCACTAGATATGCAAATTTGTAAAAAATCCCCAACCCTACTATGAAACAAAAAGCAGTGTACAAAGCAAGCTGCCGGTTTTAGGGGAAAAAAAGGAAAGCTTGAAAAGAAGGAAAGCTAGCCTCAGTAGCTTTAAGCTATTTTAAGAAAGTAACTGTAAAACACACTATCAGCTTCTCTGTCAACCTTGAGCTGTTCAATTTCAGCCCTTGCTACATGTACTAAAACTGAACACTGGCTGCAAATAAAATGATTCTTCATGTAAGTTCATCAAGTTACATCTTTGTCTCACTAGTTTGGCATTCTTCCTTGAACAGATCGTGCAGACACTAATCGCTACTAACCCTCTAATTTTGAGGCCGATAGACCAATTCACATAAACATGCACAGAAACGTATCGTCAAAAGTGATTTAGTTTTACTTCAGGCTACTTATCAGCTTCTTAATATATTGCAAAACGCATACTTTTTTAACAACGAACAACATGGTGTCAGAAATTAATGTTCCAGCTATTTTCCCATTTGGTTTTCTACATTCTATCTATACTACTGGTGTGTATTCCAGTCTGAGAGCCATCTGATACTGATGTCTCCCTCACTCCCCCGGAAGTGAAAAATGAAACAGCGGCGTACCTTTGTTGCGGCATTTCTCAGAGTTTGCTTGTAACCGTCCCCACTTACCCCCTTCAGTTTCATGGCCCTCATTCAGTTTTACCATACTTAGTAGCACACAGAAGATCAGGATGCACCTGCAAACTTGCAGCGCATGACTTCCTTGAGTTGAAGGTTCCAAGTTGGCACCGTTCACCGAGAATGTTTCATGTGACAATAGGCTGCTGTTGTTCTTTCCAGCTCAGTTTACGCACAGCTAGAGATTCACTAACATATAAATAAACCGTACTCTTGAATAACCTGAAACGATTTACGTATTTGTGAAGGGGGAGAACTGTTTGCATCTTCTAGAAGTGAATAAAGAAACTAAAGTGAAACACATGAAGAGATGTATGAATAAACCTTTTCAGCAAACCCAAGTCGCAGGTTTGTACTTGTTTAGAAGTATTTAGCCACAAATACCCGGTAATTAGACCTTTACATGAATCTGTCACCATGAATGACCATTAAATTAATTTATATCAAATGATACACAGTAGTTATAGCTATCATGCTGACCCTTAGATTCAAAATTATTTTTTAAAAGATAAAGTGTATGCCAGTATTTTTTAAACTGAACAGCAGGTATCTGTCTTAAAGACCTCTTTTAACAATAAAAAAAAATCTGAGCCATGGAACACCAGTAATAGCAAATGCTCCTTTTAACAGTTTAACCTTTCCCTCAGATAACCTTTTATCATTTCCTTGATGCTTTTCTTAAGAAACATACCTTTTTTTTTTTTTTTAAAAGACTCAAACTACCCAACAAGTTTATTTGAAAATCAAATGTCTGCCAAAAATTAGGCATTTGCAATGTTACTTCTCATACGAGCTAGTATGTTTTAGAAGTAAAAAGCTGTAGCTAAAGGTCCAGGAAAAATGTCAGTTTTCCCACGATTATGTAATATTTGACCAGACAATTTCTGATTTTTTTGGTGACTTAAATACAACCACTATGTTGTGCTGACAACCATACAAAACATACGAGAAACCTGCACTTTAACCCATGGTAGTAGTATCAAAGACTTTGAACAGCTACAAATGCAGCATTTGCATTTTCAGTGCCATACCAAGTTAAAGTCAGTACTGCCTAAGCCCAGAGCAGCAGATGATAAAAAAAAGAAACATAAGTCAAAGATAAAGCTACATACTTTAGTACATTAAAACAAAACTAAGGACAATGGTATTTGTATAAGGTTCCAAAAATATACAGATGGGGGGTGGGGAAAATCACTGTACACAACTCTGAGGTTGTTAAAGTGACCAGAGAGACTGAACAGTGCAAGACATGCTTTTCCAGTTACAAGCTCAAAACAGAAGTGCAAAAGAAATTAAAGCTTTGTCTGAAATGATTTACCTTTTAGGATAAGGAAAGCTTAGAGTATCGTCATCAGCGTCAAAGAGAAATTTCCACCCCACCCCCGACACATACACACAAAATAGTTTAAGTTTGTCCATAATACAGTATTTCATTCAAATGATGTCCCCCTGAGCTTGCTTACTGTAGGGACAGTTTGTCTGATACTTATTAGATGTTGGCCTATGAATCAAGTGATGCATAGGTCGCTTCTCAATTCTCCAGCTTTGGCTAACAGTACCTGCAATTTACAGGCAGCGAAAGTGGCAGACAGCCTGGGTTCCAACTCTCCTGCAGCTAGCGATGTGAGACCACCTCACTGTAAGAAAGTGGTTGTGCTGAAAGCAGGTCCTAAGTTATGGCTGAGGAACAAAGAAATTGCTTTGTAGGTCTTTGTGCTCACTCCCAAAGATAAGAACAATTTCAGGCAAGTGCTTTTAGTGGGCTGACTAAGCTGTACATGCATCTATCCATGCAAATGCAGAATATGGCTCCCAAGACCTAGAACCAGGGTGTGTGCATGAAAAGACTGGATAGAAGGCCCTTCCTTCTAAGTTTACAAAAATATATAGCCAATACTGTAGCTTAAGAAGTCAGTTTTACTCATTACAGAGATCTCCAAAAAGTATTAACTACTTTTCAGACATTCCAGACAAGGTCACTTGTAACAAAAAAGGTCAAGTTCTCTAAAACAAGATTTTAAAAGTGGATCTTTCCTTCAAGTGAACAGGACATCTGTTTTTACACTTAACTTCTTAGTTAAGACTGAATTTATTTAAGATTTTATGTGAACATATGCATAAACACAAATAAGTTTAAACACATCTGCACAGAAAAAAAAGATTAACCCTTCAAAACATAACAGAGCAGGTCTGGTTAGTATGTAACTATTGCAAATCATAAGGATTCTGTGCATTAGGCCCACCCATACAGAAAGCAGGGAAAAAGTCTCAATGAAGGAAAATTACTGTTCAAGTCTAAGTGGTGTTTTGAAGAGCCAGCAGCCTAAGTGATACCATGAAGCTAGTCACAGTATCCAAACAAGCAGACCTGCTTGGGCTACTAAAGCAGTGTATCCTCCTGAAGATGTCATGAACTCCCAAGTTATTTTCTGTTTCGAAGGCGTTTAGATTTCCTAGGACAGTCTGTGGATTCAACCGCCTTCCTCCGTTTTCTATGAGACTGTTCATTTGAGCCAGAACCTGAAGAATTTCCTACTGTACTCTCCATCACCTCTCGCAGCTTGCGTTCAATCTCAGCCAATCGGGCATTCTGTTCACCTATGATTTGGGTTTGCTCAAGCAGTTTCTGCTCTTGATCTTGGAATTGTTTCTGTAGCTCTTGCACTTTGGTGCGAACCTCTGACATCTCCCGCTTTAGCGCTGTCACGCCTGTGCCATTTGCTTTTACTTGCTGATGGAGTTTGGTGACTTCCTGTTTTGAAGGGTTCTGCTTGGAGAACAGCTGCATTGATGTCAGTGCTGCAGAAGGTCCTGGAACTTCAGAGAAAATTGTGATTAATCCTCTGCAACTTTAAGGCAAAAGTAGGAATTTTGTCCCAGTTTTCCTATTTTGCTTATCCCTACTCCCCCAAACATGAACCTGAATACTGGTTGCAAGTTACGTGAACATGAAAGCCAATTTACAGTCATGTAATCTCGGAGCACAACTCAATTTAAAATACTTAAGATTTTCAGTCGTCTGGAAAACAGCTCATCATTCCTTTTCTGTATATAAGCCCCGCTCCTTTTGCTGTACCAAAAATTACGTAGGGATATTACGTTGTCATCGACACTTAGTGTCACAGATGTTATGTCAAAACCCCACATCTATAAATTGCTTATTACAGAATTGTTATATTAAATATTTCAACAGAGCAGTAAAATTCTGCTGTCTTAGTTGTAGACAGCTAAAGTTCTAAAACTTTGTGGTTTGGGGCTTGACAAGGTATTTCGGTTTAACTTACTTTTCTGGAAGTCAGGAATTTGTTTTCCTTGCTTCTTTTGAATCATTCTTCCTAATGCTAAAACGATCCTGGGATTTGAGCTTGGGACTTTTGATTTTAATTTAGTTCCTGCAAATCACAAAGACTAACAGCTTCTGTATAATTTCTTTCACTTTTTCTATCATAAAAGATATCCATCACTTTTTTCTATAATTTTACTCTTCTAGCAATGCTGTGCAAGTAGGATGCAACTTTCAGTGCTACACAGACAGAATAGTCTGGAACAGCCTAGTACAGTCATCCTCCTCTTTTTATTCTCCTTTAACATGCCAGCATAAGTACAGTTATGTGACACCAAAGGGTTGTCATTAGCTAGGTTACGCTTCTCCCTCTACACAAAATAGGTGGGTTTATGCCACATAAAGCCTTGGCCTTGAAAAGCCGACTGGCATCAGCTATAGTTTTGGGCAGTACTTCCTCAACTGAGAGACTCAATGGAACTGAGGTATAATTAACAAGATATAATCAAGAGGCTGGATACACACTTATAGCTAACAGGATGGATAGGACATACCAGAAATAACAAGCAGCTCCTACAGTTAGGTCTGTAATTTTTGCTTAAATTTAATTATTTATTTTTTTTAAATTATTAAGTTATCCCTTCAGAGAGTTGATTTCTCAGTTCCCAAGTGTGAAGATTTTCAGCACAGGGAAAACACTACAGGTAACTAACTTAGACTTTGGTTCACAAAATTCTGGAAAGTCTGGCAGAGTATACAAAGGATCCGTTTAATTGTTTATTTACAGACTGTTGTTTTAATTGCCTTTTCACTATTACCTTTAAGTATTTTGCCTATTAGTGCCCCAGGAAAGCAAAATATCACATACAAGTTATGTTCTATGCACTACAACAGCTTAGGCTAATTCATTTGCTGATCATCCTAAAAATAAAAGGCATCGAGCTGTCATCTCGTGTGCCAAATTTCAACCAATTGCAATGATAAAGTCTCATTCATTGGTGGCACAAAAGCGTTTGTTTAATGAATACACACTATGCATAATTCTAACATACATTCAAGTGACTGTTCTTTTGGTAGTACAAAGACTCCTTAAATTTCAAAGCAAATGAATTTCAGTTAGCGTTCTTAAGAAACAAGTATCATCAATATTTATGTAATAAAGCTCACATTTAAGGGAGGGAGCTTTAAAAAGATACAGTGCTGTGAATTTTTACAGAAAAACTAAATAAAACTTAACTATACGTGGGAATTAATACCTGGGGCAGTTCCTATCAGACGTCCCGATACATCTGACCCAGGCATCTTTCTTTTCAGTATTGGAACAATCTTCTCATCAAAATATTCCATAGCCATGGAGGAAATGTCCCTTAGTTCTTGAAGAACTTCATGAGCTCTCTGAGGAGCTCTTGTAGAGTTTACATACCTTAGCACACGATAAATTTCATCTATTACCTAAAACATTTAAGAAGAATTAGGATTTTCTGATAAAGGCACCATTATTTCAGATCATTCTAGAAGTGCTGGCATATGCAGGGGCTTTTACTACATACCTATTGCATAACCACTGCGTGCTTTAGTTCTAAATCAGCTTTTTGAAATGAAGCGCTGTTCGTGATATATCAGAGAAGCTATTCACTTGATCTACCACAACAACTCTCTTCAAACTCATGAAATAATGCTCACTGTGTGAAATTTTATTTTACTATATCCACACTTGACTTCAAAGTTATATAATCTATATTCAGCAGAGCATTATCATTTCTTTTTGGAAAATCTGAAGCAAGATACTTAGCCACAATGCAGAGCAGTTACTCCCCCAGCCAGTTATGAAACACATGGACTAGCAAGAATTACCATTATGTTGGTCTAAAGAGCTGTAAATATGTACTTGAGTCCACTTGTACACACCCAAAATATTTCAAATTCAGATTAAGTCTGAAATGTATTAATTTATAAAGCATCAATCCACTGCTGACAGAGAACACAAGCACCCTCTTAACAGGTTTGACAAGGAAGCCCTTTGGTTAGGAGAGATACAGCGAGATGCAGGGTGTCTCACTCATCAATTAATTACAGTCTGAGGCAGGTCAAGATAGGAGTCCTGGTCTCTTAGTACTGAAACTACTGACACGGGTATTTCGCACAGGACTAAGAATAGTTTAAGAATCTCCTGAAAAACACAGATCTTAAGGACTTAGAATAATAGGTAAGCCAATACAGTTGCATCTTGTGTTTTAATAAAGGAAGATTAGCTAAAAAGTTGCAAAAGCCAGAAAGAACTAAAGCATCTCACCAGACAACAAGCTTACAAAAGACTTCTCTAATTTTACCCACGGTATATGCTGTTAGCAACATCATCCTCAAAGCATTTTTCTGCTGTCCTCAATATAAAATCTTACAGCAGCACTGCTATCACCAGGAACCCTCACACAGTACACCAAGCCTCAAATCAGGATTCACATATTCTAACACAAATTCACTGTCTGACAGTTCTGTGGCAGCTTCATTCAAACAAAATTTCCTGATGAGAACAGTGCAGGTTGGGGGAAACCACAGACTGTAAACGAACACTAAGCCTTGAATCTGCTTGACCAAAAGAGGATCTTCAGGTGAACTGGTAACTGTGCTGACAGTGTAGTGGTGCTAGCAAGCTCATACACTAAGTAAATAATTAGCTGTTCTATCCGAACACAAACAAGGTCCTTATAACTCAGTGCCCACAGCTCACTTGACCAACTCCTGCACGCCCCAGGTCTAGATTAGTGTACTTTTATTAAAAGAAAGAGAGTTCTGCCTGTCCATCTACTCTTCAAAAAAGTAAGGTGACACTTCTTTTAAGTTTTTCATTTACTATGTGGTATCAAGGACTTAAGTTTATTTGACTTTATGTTATATTACATTTTTTTAAATACATGTTAGGTATATAAAAATATAAAGTCAAATAAGCATAAATATATTAAACTATAATGTTTTAATATAAAATTAATTCAATAGCATAAATATATTAAACTATAATGTTTTAATATAAAATTAATTCAATATTAAGTCAGCAAGTGTACAGAAATGGTTACCTCTTCAAGACAAAAAACCATTTCTTGCCAACAGCCTATCCTACAGTACCGAATGTAGAACTGCCTGCACCATGCTTTGCACGAATCCAACAGCTAACCTTTCCATTCATCCCAGTGCAATTCAGTTATCTGCCCATGAAAAATTAATACTGACATATCCAAATCTTACACAGAATGATCAATGAGTACAGCATTAGGCTAATATTCACTGATCTTGTTTCAACCATGAGCTGCACCGGTTTTCCTCAGATCATGGTTTTGTCAGTTCCCTTGTGGACTTCTGTTTTCAGATCCTATAAAACAGTGGTATCTCTAAGGCACATCTCGCTTGCATAATTTATATTTTATGTTGGGGTAGTATTCTGAAACAACAGAATTGTTCAGCAGTATTAATATTTAACACACTTTATCTACATTTAAAACTAATTCCACCTACTGTACAAAAATACCGCATCCACTGTCATAATGAGCAGTGTTTCCACATACTAAGTATCTTAATTCAATTAATCTGAAGTACTCAAACCCTCAAGAAAGATGCCTAAATCTTCCTGATGGACTGAGTGCTTAGTGTTATATGTAGTCTAAATTACTGCATCTTCTGATGACTTGGCCTCCAGCTTTTTTCTACAATTAAAATTCAGAATTAAACCCTACACATCATGTGTTTCCTGTAAAAGGTTGTATAGGATGTATATGCCACAAGTCAAACATCAGAATTAAGTGAGACTCTAAGGGAAAATGGAAATCAAGTTTAAAATAATTAATATTTAGATATAATCTGGTTCATTCATTTCATGTTGCCTGTTACAGCCGAGCACTGGCTTGTGTGTGTGTTTTCAAGTATATGGAACAGTTTCAGTGTATATATATATACACACATACAAATTTGTCCCAGCTGTCCCAGGTTAAGTTGCACAATCTTTTTTTAAACACATATACACATTCACAGAATGCAGTCTACGTTTTACCTTTCCAGGTATGAAGCAACAGAGATTGGAATCCACATATTTCATGAAAGTCATATTTAACAGAGAGAGTCTGGTTTCTACAGCAGCAAGGATGTCGGCATGACGAGCTAATGAATGGTTTCTTCTTTCTGACTCCCGTCTAGAAGACATACCATTAAGTGACACTGATTTAACAATGAATCAACAAAATGAAACTGTAAAATTGCTAGAGTTAATTTCACCCTTAAACCCTCTGAGGTTTGAAAATGTAACCACTAACATTAGTTCTGTCTCTACAGAAAAAAAATCCAATACAGATTAAGAATCAGCTAGTAATAGCACGCTACGCTTTCTTAGACAAAAATTGTTCTCTGAATAATTGCTACATCTTACGGGATCCATAAACTCAATATATAATTTAGGACTATTTAAAAACAAGCTTTCAGTACTATAACTAGCAGTAGACACTGCATCATATTTTTATCCCTCCATATTCCTACAGTTAGTACTTCAATGCAGTTGACATAAATTTAATATATTATTAATGCTTGCTACAAATTTCGGTTGAGATAAACTCTTTTGACAAAGGATCTCTACTTCAAGTGGCATTTACTTTCTTCGTTCTTACTGGAAAATCTGATAGCACACAGAAACAGCTGTGCTTACTGAAAGGAGAAAAGGCATTGCTTTAGTAAGAAACTATCTCCCAGTAAGGCTCACACATCAAACCCCCCTCCCCCATTCCCATGTAATCCTTGGCACTGAGAAACCTTTTTTTTTTAAGCAGAGTAGTAGATCAATCACCAGTGAAGGCAGTTAGTCTTGAAAAGGAATGGCATTTATTCATTCCTAGGAGTCCTTACTTGATTTGCCAGAAGAGTTGAGCAATACAGAACCCACTCTTCTTTTCTCTGTTTAAAATACCAGACACAATTTCCAATATTCCAGTTTATAGTATATGACAACTTACATTCATCCACACTATTATTCTGTAATTAGATCTTAGGTTCAAGTTGCTTTTGGAAAAAAATTAAATAAAACCAAATGTGACTCAAATTTTCAAGATATTTAAGCAGAATTAGCCAGCAAGAAATTCCTTTTCAATATTCTGCTGAAAAGATTCCAGTACATTTACATGTAACTACAGTTCTAACTGGTACATACCTTGGAAGCTGAGCTTTAACTTGCTTTTGACACAAGTTGTGGTATCTTTCCACCTTCAGAAATCCCTGATTCAACATTCGCTGGCAAACCAAGTCCATTCGCTTACAAACCTGTATTTAAGCAAAAAGAAAAACTTAAGGCTCAATTAAGGCCACAAGTCACTTTTACCATTATCCACACTTGCTGGGTATTAAAAGATTCTCTTATCAGTTTTTCCTCCATTTCAAGAAGCAGAAACTGCAGTTGACCTTAAGGCATCACCACCTCTAACAACAATCATGACACTCCAAAAAGGAGCAGCTATGTTCCCCACGTTCACAAATTAATCTCCTGATACTGCGTAACGAGAGACAGTAGGATGAATGCCACCCATATATAAACAGATGAAATTTCCTCTGATTTTAATGGAAGTTGCAAATGCCTGTGCCTGACTTTTAACTTGGTGTCCAGAGTGATTCTGGTAGATCAAGTTACATGTTTTTTTGTAGTTTAAAAAAGAAGCTTTTAAAAACAAGAAATCATACTAGCTTTCTTCCAGCATTCAAGGCTTATGTTTTTGAAGATAGCCACAATTAAATTTAAAAACTTATGCAATGCAGTACACGTGAAACAAGATTCCTTTTTGGATAAAGAAAAATATTTCCTTCTCTGATTAACAGAATCCTTTATCTGGTATGCTGGATACCAATAGCCTCCATTTTTTTTCCACAGATTCAGGGAGAAAGGACATCAATAGCTGCAGAAGATACAATAAACAACTAAATTTAAGCCTTCACAAAGTAACCAGTTATAAGGCAAAGCCAACTTGTACAAAAGTTTAAAGCAATTGCAATTCAGTTATGATGCAAGAGCTTAGTGAACCAACTGTCCTTTGAAATTGATTATTTTTTTTACTGAAATGCACAACTCCCACTGTGACCCCACTTTCCAGTGGATTAGTTTTGCCTTTGTTTGTTTGGTTGTTTTTTTTTTAAATAAACACTCCTTCCCTCTATACATTACTCATTTCATAATTTTAAAGTCTATGGAAGTTTATACCTTGAGGAAGAAGACTCTCACTTCTCCCAGAAAAGCCTACAATTATTTTCTGTTCATATGGAAGCCACTACTTAAATACATTCTACTTTCTGTGAGCCTTCCTCTGTCCCAGCTAGTTTAAGTTCTGTAAGAACTGATCATTTTCCAACAGATCCGTATAAACAGACCATGAAGCAATTCCTGTCAATCTGTCAATGCTCCTTTGGATTAGATCTTCCTTGCTAAATAGTCAAAGGAGAAGGATCAGACAGGCCAACTACCGAGGTACAGTCTCAGCACACCCTCCGCCACTTTCACAGAATCAGCTAAATCCTCTCCAGAGTATAAAAAATAATGCTGGCCCTTCAGCTACTGGAAGAAATCATCATATTTCTTCCAAGATACTAGCTGCATTAGGGATGCCTAGATCCGATACCATTTCTGAGTACGATACTTACTTGTAGCCAGGAGTTCGTACCTGCACCACTACACCACGGCTACGTTAGCTATGCAGTTACTCCGCACAAGAGACAAAACAATCCCAGGCACATCGCTAGCTCCGAGTTCAGAGAAGCCCGGAGTGACTTTAACCACGTGTGCACTGACACCTGGTGGCAGGAAGGACCCGGGGTGTGCTGAAGCCCTCCCACATCCCAGACACTAAACTGCGATGGGTAACACCAGCTGCGCTAGGTTTTTAAACACGGGATTTTTTTAAATCGTACTCATTTTGCTCATACGCTATGCAGCATCAAGTATTATTTGCTCCAGTTTCTGGACGTTACCTATATTTGTGCCAATAAACAGTCTAGAACCCAAACACCAGACAACAGGCACCACCAGAAACCTAAAGTGGTGGTCTGCATCTTATTTTACCAATAATCTCTTAATTCTCAGCTGGTTCCCGATGGCACCGTTTAAACCATATGGCACCTGTATTTATGGGAACAATATACCTTTCTTAGACACTATAGTCAGCACTCATATGCGAAGTAGCATTACTACATTTTTAAGTGTTTGTAATAGTCCAAGACAGTTTGGTACTAGCTATTCAGTGGACCATAAGAAAGCAAAAAGTTTCATTGGCTCATATTTGTCTTTGCAAATTTTTGTGAGTATTTTCTTATTCTAGCCATAAAGCTGAAAGAGCCCAAGTTTTCTCAAATGTCAAGTCCAACCAGACACTGTGTTCAAATTTCAGTATTAGAAAGTTACTCCAAGACCATGTGAAAGCAGAATGAGGTGGTTGCTTCTGAGCGTGCAGACTTACATGCTGTAACAGCTTCCATAAAATAACTGATTTTCCACCTAATTTGTAAACAAACTAAGCTGACACAATCTACTAGACAACTACTACCACCTTCCCTTTCCTCAAGCACATCTTATTTCTTCCACTAACAGATAACCAGTATTTATAACAGAGTTTAAAATAGCCTGAAGTATTTAGAGTCAATATATTTTTCTTAGGGGCTACACAGACACCATATTCCATAATGCCCTTCTAGGGTAAAGTATAAGTGCGTGACAAAATGTTGATGACTTCAGCAAGACGCTTTAAAATAGAAATGTCTGTAGATACAGATGTACTGAAACCGGGGGAAGATTAAAGCCGTGCTGTCCAAATGCTATCAGTCCTTATTTGTGCTGTGCAGAAAATAAGCGCGAGTTTGCTGCAGGATCTAAGACAATTCTTTACGTGCGTCAGAATCCAAGATAACCTTTTCCTCAGAATGTTCATGGGAGGAGGTTGTGGATTGTTTGGTTTTAATCACATTTGCTGTAGGAATAGCCTGAATAGAAGTGCATTTCCAAGCTCTTATATACAAGTGAAAAGAAACTGGAATATAAGAATCTCATTATTATCCCACTCAGGTAAAAATTCCAGAGCTTCTGTAAGTCATTTAAAAAAATCACAGTAAAAAGAAGCCTTCAAAAGCTGGAAGATAGCTAGCTTCCCTATCAGCATGCATGCTAGGCTGCAGCTTGTCCGGAAGATTACAGCTTTAGACACAAGGATCTTCTGGGTTTTGTTTCTCTTACAATGACCTATCAGAGGAAGCAGATGAAATAAATACTCAAGAGGACTGAAAGCAAAATGCTGCTGCTTTTCCTCTCATTCACTTTTTCTGAACACAAGTTTGAGAACTCAAGATTTGCATCATTTCAGACAAGACTGCATTCTTAGTGCCTGTTGTTTAGTCTCCATTACTTTAGATTGACTTCACTGCTTAACCAGTAGGTGCATTTATGCTTTTCCATGCAGTAACACCAGGAATAGCAGAAAGCATTATGCTCAAGAAAGCAAGTGCTTCTTGGCACAATGAGGGCCCATGGTCTTGGCCTCCCTGATGGCAATCTGCATAAGCAGGAAACATTCTTTACCTCATCCTTTGGTGACAGAAGGTAACTTAGGGATCTTAAGACTTAGATTATGCTCCTCATAATGGTCTATAGAAACAATACAGGTTCCTATCTCTTATTTTAATCTGAAAACTTGCAGATGTCCTATGTCCTCCCACCCAGACAACTCCTTAGTCTGTCTTCTTGTACACACTCTAGATCCAACAGCAGTTCAACTCAAAAGATTACTTTTTTTCCCAAAAAAATCAGTGAGCTAAGGTGATGCAGAAAAAGAAAGCAATCAGGACATCCATTTCCTTCAGCGCTGGGATCCAGAGAATGCATCAGTAAGTTTAGGAATCCACATTTTATAACTACACATGCATGATCAAACTCGGTTGACTGATGTCCAGCATCAGATCTTCCTACCTTCCTCAAGATGCCTTATCCCATGGAATGCCGCATTCTAAAGGGCTAATGAGGCTGCTTTTGGGCACATTTATAATGTTTATGAGACCTAAGCAATTTAATCCTGTCATTCAATTAACATGGTCCTGCAGCGTTACCTTTAGCATAACACTATTTGTTATAAGATACACCCATTCATCTTTGATAAGCAGCTCAAGTCAGTTCTCATAGAGAAGAAAAATTTACTGTTTGTGCAAGACAGATCTTAGAGCAGGAATACACAAATGTCTCCCAAGGCTACTTGTAGCCTTTCAAAATCTGAAAGTGACGAAAATTTATTATGAATTTATGCCTAGGCATTGCTATTTTTAAAAGCTATATTTAATTCTCTGTCAACAGCATCTGGAGTTATTAAAATATCCAGTCTTTTCCTTTCAGGGAATTGCCAAAAGAACACCTTTAGTTCTGTATGGCCATCCAAAAGACCTCGCTGATCAAGCTTATGTGGTTATGAGCTACTCTTTTGACTAGGTCTAACCAGAATGGCTTTGATTCTTTACATTACCGCTGGTTAACAAAGACAGGCATTCTTAGAACGGTCACTGCCTTCTGATATGCTTAAGAAAACAGTAAGGAATTTGATGGAAATAAAGTTTCCTGGCTGTCACTGACTCAAAAATTAAAAATAGGGACAGACCAGTGGAATAGTTTGGTTTGTTTTACATCTAGTATTGTTCCATTTGTGTGTCAAAGTTGGGATTTATCCAGTCTGGTTTTGCGTATTTCTGAAACTTCTGAAAGGGACAGTGGTCTTCTGGAAAAATGAACTTGCAAGTGCCCGATGACAGCATAAAGTTCCATTTTACCTCTTCAGTAGCACTGAGACTTCAGCGGCTGGTTTAGTCCTTACACCACCATCTTTCCTGTTCTCCACTGCTGACAAAGCATTGCTTACAACATTAACTTAGCCCTACAGAAAGAAAAAAACTTCTACGGACTAGTGATAGCTCCCACGGGCACTACCGTTCATAAAATTCAAGAGAAAGTTGCAGCAAAGGCCTGTGTCCAGTGCTGCAATACAGACCATGCAACACAAAGCACACCCAAAGTATGTACTTCCCTTCATTCAAACCGTAAGTACCCCAAAGCAGAGGCTGCAATCCCAAAAGGCAGTACGGTATCTTCTTCACAGATCCACTACCTACTCTCACAGAAGCAGCAGAAGTCTTCAGTGGACTGACAGCACGGTAGAAAGATTTAGGTGTTGGTGTATGTGGTGCAGTATGAATAAAACCAGATTTTCTGTCTGAAGAGCTTTCAGTTTAAAGTTACAGTCAGGATGCAACACTTCAGGCTGCTGATCCAGGACATACAGAGTTCTAATTTTCTGTAGAACTATGCTTGTAATATCATCCAGTTTAGACTAATAAGAGTTCTTAAAATAGCAACAGTGCAGCCAGTGCAAGTTTACTGAGGGTTACATAAGCGATGCTTAATTCCCTCACTATTATTCCATTTACAACCTCATTAAAAAAAAAGCAAGACGGCAGCTTATCATATTATGTCATAGTTTACATCAGACTTCTTATGCAGGCAGTTAAGGACTGAGATATATTGATCTCTTTGCTGACAGCTGTGCTTTTTCATCTGCGTTATGAAAGTTCAGAGGTAGAGGTAATATCTTTTATTAGATCTACTACTACGACAGGAAGAAGCAGGCGGCCTTTCAGGCAGACAACGGCCTCTTTGCGTCTTTCCCCCCCCCCCCCCCCCCTTTGATTTCTAGATAGGGCAGGGTCCCGGGAGCAGCAGGCTCACCGGCTCCTGCGCTCGCAGGCTTAAGCTCTATAGGTAAAAATAAATGCAGGCACGAGACACAATAGCCCCGCTCCCCTCCACGGGCAGTCACCAGGGGAAACACGCCTCCAGCAGCCTCGCACGGCGGCCGGAGGGAAGGCACCGAGCGAGGGCCGCGGCCCCCGGGCCCGCCCGTGCGGGGCTCACGGCGGCCCGGCCGGGGGCTGCGGAGAGACCGCCCCGACCCCCCCGCGCGCCCCCTCCCCGGCGGCGGCACCGGCCCGGCCGAGGGCTGCGGGGAGACCGCCCCGACCCGCCCCGGCCCCCCCCCGGCCCCCCGCGCCCCCTCCGCGGCCGCTTCCCGGCCGGCGCGGCGGGCTCCCCGCGGCCGCCCCGCGGCTCCCCGGCCGGCCGGCCCGCCGCCTGCCCGCCCCGGCCCCTACCAGGCGCAGCTGGCTCGTCTCATCGTAGGACAGGAAGCTGAGGATGTTCTCGATCGCCACGATGGGCAGCCCCATGAGCGTGTTGCTCTGGGGCGGCGGCTCCAAAGGCGCCAGAGCCTCGGGAGACTCCGGGACCGGGGGCGGGGAGAGCCGCGCCGAGCCCAGGGCGCCGCCTTCCCCGTCCGACACGAGCCGCTCCTCCGGCGCCGCCATCTCGGAGCCCGTCCTTCCTCCACCGAGGGAGGGCAGCGAGCCTTCCTCTGACGACACTTCCGCCCCCGCTCCCACTGCCCGCCTGGGGGCGGCAGAAACCGCCGAACGCCACAAACGCGGGTGCCCCTGGCAACGGCAACGGCCGCGGCCCCGGGCAACAGCCGCCGAGGCGCCTGCAGGGGCGGGGCCGGGCGGGGCGGGGCGGGACTGGGCGGGGCGGGGCGGGGCTGCGGCCTTCAGGCCCTTCAGCCGCCTGAGGGGAGGCCCCGGGGCGGGGCGGAGGCGGCTGGCAATGCCCTCCCCCGGTGCTGGGTACCACACCTGGGGCACATTAGAACTAAATGGCCGGAAAGAAACCGTGGTGGTGTGTTGTCGTGAGGGCCGGGAGGCGGTGTGGGTGGAGGTGGTGCAGGATGAGAAGCGCAGGCAGCGCTGGTAAGGGTGTCAGGGCGCTGGGCAAGGAGCTCCGTGTGCCTGGTGGGCGCCCTCCCAGGGGCACAGCGACAGTGCCGAGGGCAGCTCAGCTCCCCCTGCCACAGCCCGCACCACTGGGCCTTCACACTCCGGCCTGGTGCGGGTCGTAGCGAAGCTACAGGGCTTTTTTCTTCCCGCTCTGTGGAAGAAGAGACGGGAGGGTAAGGCGATCGAGGAGGCTGTGGAAGCTCACAGAGACAGGCTAGCCGGGGTTGGAAGGGACCTGTGAGGATCATCTAGGCCTGCTCCTCACTCCACACAGCCCAACCTAAAATTAAACCATATATATCTCTATATATACATATGTCTCCCAATGATTCTTGAATGCTTACTGGTCTGGGGCTGTGACCCCCTCCTTGGGGAGCCCGCTCCCATGCTGCACCATCTGCTCCGTGTGGAGCTTTTTTCCTAACACTGAACCAGAACTTCCCTGGAGGCAGCTTCATGCCATCCCCTCGTGGCCTGTGGCTGGACACGGGAATGGAGGGATCAGCAGCTCTGTGCCTGGCACACGGCAGTGCTCCCTCCCTGCTACGGGCACAGCGGCCCCCCAGGAAAACATGGCCGGATCACAGTGAGGCAGCTACAAGACAGAAGGACACCTCTGTTGCTCGTGAGGCACAGCTACGTACCTCTTACAAATTTAATCCAGGCCTTTCTAGTCTACGTATAGAGGGGGTGAGCACCCCCTTTTGTGTTCATGCTGGGCCTATCCCGCCTTGGCTGGGGCACACAGGGTGAGCCCCAGCAGCCGGAGTGAGTGGGGGGCGTGTGGGTCTGCTGCCAGCGGGCAGGGGTCAGAGCAGCTGGCAAAAGCCAGCAGCCTGCAGACCGCTGCTAGAAACCAGACATTAATGAGGAGGCAAAACACCGAGAATAAAACAAACTCTTCTCCTTTATTTGCCTTTAATCCTGTATATCAGCGAGGTTTCTTGGATGCAATAGCTGAGGCAACAAAGAGGTGGGATGAGGGGCTGTTTCTAGAACATTCCCTGGTGTTTCTGAGCATGGTCACAGACACACTGTATGTTCACAACCATTTTAGCCCAACAGAACTTGGCACGCCCATTAAAAAGCATGGTGGCTGTCTCTTTTCTGCATTCAGCTGCTGCTTTTTTCACATCAGTACTGGTGAGCACATGTGCTGGCTTGGGGAACTGGTGATGTTGAAGACTGACTGGCTGAAGAAAATAACTAAGCAAATGCCAGAAGTAACGGTAGCAAAGTGTATGGGAAAAAGCCATCAAATGTTTTGGGAGAATAGGGCCATTTGCTGCAGTACCTGCACCAAGGTAGTACAGCTTAAAATATTACAGGACTAAAGCATTAGCTGCCTGCAGCATCCTTGTACATTTTTTTCAGCCATGCTTCTTCTCTTTGAAGGTTTCTCTTAACCTGTTCCTTTCATGTGCAACCTCCCCCTTTCCTCTCAAACCCACCTTTAGCCTCTTTCTTAAATGAAAAAAATTGCAACTGGAAAAGAATTAACTTGGGAGCAGGGCAAATGCAAGGGTAAGCCTTTATGTGTGTCATCCTAATGGCACTCCAAAAATGTGCACTGAAATTAATATTTCCTTTTTGGGAGCAGAACACTGTGTGCCTTGTACGGATTTGGAAGTGTTTTGCTCCCCCCGCCCTTCGACTCATCAATGCTGCTGCAAAATGATCTGGCTATCTTGGAACAAGGGTTTTATTCTTGTACATGATTTTAGGACCTGATCTCCTTTCACATGCACACTCAGCAGTTTAAAACAGGCTCAGGAGAATTCTTTATAAACTTGTGACTTGGCACATGAAGTTTGGGCTGGCAGTCCATAAATGCTTTGAAAGCAAGTGGTGTTTTTCATCCTACCTAAGCATACATAATTTAAGATAGTTTCAAGAATGCTTTTTTTGTTCTGTCATGTAATTTAAACAATATGAGCTTTTAAGATACAGCTTTAATAAATATAAGCTGTATATTCTGTATGTTTATTATATTAGTAATTAGGATATATTAATAATATGCACAATATATATTTTATATTACTAACTAAAACCATATAAATAGCTTTATAGTTAGTAGGTCAGCTTCAGTAAGTAGGCTAATTCTGCCGCCTTCCAGGTTCTTATTCACATCCTTCCCCAATGCATCTTGTGTCATTTTTCTGAGCATGCATCTCTTTGCGCTAATTTGCAAAAACACAGACCGTATGCCTGCACTTCCACAAAATCCCTATCACAGACTCTCTAGCGGCTTAACTTGTCAGTTGCTATGGGATGGTGTGAAGCCAGACAACTTGATAATACTTCCTGAAAGGGATGAGATGAAGTTATGGAGAGTCTATTGCATGTCAAGTAACATGCAAGCATTTTGTCAATATTTTACAACTCATGCAAGGTACGTACCTCATTTGCCTTATTTGGGTTACCACTTATTTAGATCTCGGCAGTGCTTGTAAGATTTAAAAGCCCCTGAAATAGCCTTAGTTTCATTTATACCATGTTAGAATGACAAGTATGGTTGGACTGAATATTTTTTTAAAACATCTCAGTGACTTACAAGAAGGATGTTAGAGGAGATGTCTTGTTTTGCCCTTTTAAGCAAAAAAATCTTCATAATCTTTTTGCCTATTTTGGGGTGTGTGTGTGAAATTTTGATGTCTCTGTACTTTGGATTAGGCATATGAGGTTTAAAAGGAAGACCACTTGGGCTGAGGATATCTGGTTTGCTTTCTTTGTAGTAATCTGCAAAAAAATGTTATGCCATAAGTCTTTGTGAAGTCCCATTACTTAAAAAACTAAAATTTTTCAGAGAAGTTCTTTAGATGTATCTATACCAAACAGATTCAACCTCTCAGCTTACTACAAGCTTAGAAGATGGTATGTGTATTGTGCTCCCAGCTGATTCAAGTGTGATCTGTGAAATTTTACTGAAAGTACATGGAATATTTTGTTTGGGCTTTGTGTGGAACCAAGCAATGCCTAGAGCCACGGTAAAGAGGAAGGAGCCTGGTTCAAATACAAGGAAATTTGTAGTTATCAAATGTGAGAAAGGACAAGACATTCAGGGAAGGGGGAGAAGAGAGACTGAGAAGCAGGAGCTAATAAGCAGATGTCTGGGAAGATAGGGATGGGGGAAGAAATCTAGCAGCAGGGATTAGAGGTGAAGGAAGGTGCATAACTAGGTCAAGAACTGCTGTGTTAATGAGGAATATAGGAGCAAAGAGGAGTAATGTGCTCAAAAACTGAGTATAAGAGCAGAAGCTGGGTGGGAGGAGAACAGATTTGTTTTATTTAGTTAGTGTAATCAATAAAAAGATAGAAAATGCCTTCCCACATGGCACATTTTCTTCTCTGGGGCAGTCACAGTTTGCTCACTTTATGGATATTAAGGGTTTTTTTAAGAGGTGGTGAATTTGAAGAAAGTCTGGTATATTCACACAGCTGTATTTTCATTCAGGATGCTGGACACCGAGGCAGAGTATTGCTTGTTTAAAGGTCTTTTTTTGAGAGGCATTAAAAAAGAAATGGAAGAAAACCCATTAAAATTTCCTTTTAGAATGTTCTTAACAAATGTAGACAGAGTGTAAATTTGCACAGATTCATGTTTTGCAGCTGAGACTTCTGATCCGTTAATAGATAACTTAAACATTCTTGTCCTGTGGAGTCAGCTTCAGATATGAATGTAATCCCAGTTTAATTAAATCAATATACATATTTAAATGGATCCTTTGTAGACTAACCAGGTTTGGGCGCAGTAGTGCTACATGTTACATAAAAAGCTGGTTGAGAAACCACCTCTAAAATCTACATCTACCTTGTAATGTATTTGTAATACTGTACCTTAGTTATGCGATAGTAATCATAAGCTGAAGCTGACAGGCAGAAGCACATGATGCTTCTTGGGAAATGAGAGGTAGAAGCAAAAGGAAAACAAGTAGAAGATAGGATGAAAGAAAATACAACCTCTGTAGATTTTTCTCAGCTACAAGTATGGGGACTAGATTAATCTTGAGTAGTTTTTGTAGGCTAGGCATGTTGCTAGCTTTCATTAAATATGTTTTCTGTTTGAAATTTCAAAAAAGGATTTAACTAGAAGTATTTTCAAATCCACGAGAAAGCTGGGGTTTGTAGACATGTAATGTATTAATTAGGTAAACTGATGTACTTGGGGGATAAAAAGGACAAGGGTTCAGACAAACAACCTTTCTATTTTCTTGGAGTCAAAATACCTTCCCTGAAAGAGGGCTGTGGAGTCAGGTGCTGGATAGCACGTTATCTTGGTGAGGTTACATATCCTCACACAGCTGTATTCAGAAGTAAGCTCAGTGAATAAGCTTATATAAATAAAAAAGGAGGTTTTGATTAGACTTCATGCTAATTCTCTGGATTATTTTCATGTAGGTTGTACAGAAGCCCTAGGATGGAGAATCAAGTTACCACTGTTAGGAGGGGCTCAGTTTTGATGTAAGTTCCAAGCAATTCCTTTGGTTTTAGTATGTTGCCACATCTTTACGCTGTCCTAAAGATAATTCATGAAAGACGTCAGTAATGCCTCTGTGTCTCATCAGTTCAGCTCAGTGAAACATCACTGACACGGCAAACTGCAGCAATGCTGTTGATGTATAAGAAAGAGACAGCTCCCAAAGTGTCTGTTGTTGCTTATGGACCACGTACCTGTGTCTGCCAGGTTCCCTAAAGCAGAGTTTGATTTGCTGAGGCACGAGGCTATAGCGCTCTGTGAGAATGTACAACAAAAATACATAAATTAACTAGGAGAATATGTTAACAAAGACATGGTCTGCTCAGTCCTGCAGTTGCTTTACAAAAAAGAAATTACGGGGAGGATGTGTGTGTGCTGATCTTGAAATAATTTTGTATTTTCTGAAATCCTGCTTTCATTCTCTCTTGACTCCACAGGGCCTGCTAGCATGAGCTAAGGCTGACTTCTTGGCAGCTGAGAAATAGGGACGAGGCAACAGTAAAACGGCAGTGTTAATTTAACTCTCCACATTATCTAAACATCCAGCTAGGATGAAGGCTCAGCATCACGGTGTGGCTAAACAGTGACTTAAGGTTTCTGGTAAGGAATGGCATTTTGATCACATAATTTCTGTTTGCAACAGCTGAATGTATATATGTGCTTAATGAGCGTAATTTTTGGTTCCTTCCCTGTTCTTCCTCACTGACCAACTCCCTTATGGGGCTGGATGAGTAGCTGCAGGCAGATACAGCTTTTTTGCATTGCTGTAATTGCCTTAAACAGATGTTTTGTTACAGAGGGTATTCTGTCAGGATCGGTGCTGAGATAAATTGCCAGGGATCCAGAGTGAGTCTAGTGAATATAATTTAGTTATTGAGAAGAATGGCAGCTGTGTATGGTGCATACAAAAAGCTAATTTGCGCTAGCCTACATTTTCTTCAAACATGCTGGGGACTAATGGAAGAGGAAGTTTATTTCTCTGCTTTTTAAGACACGGTGCAGACTTGCTTTAGCCAGCTGGTTATTAAATTACCTGTGGGGAAAAAATTATCTGAATTTAAATTACGTGGAAGAGAATTTGGAGTGAGGAAATTAGAATTTTCTTCCAACAAGTAACTTGAGAAGTTGGAGAAGCTTTAGTTTACTGATGTTAAATAACTCCTGCTTGATCTGGAATAAATGGAGAACATTTGTTTACTGGGAGTGATGCCTGTATACAGCGGTATTAATGTCACTTCCTACCTTTATAGAATCATCCTTTGAAACTGTTGTTAAATTATCAGCTTTAGGAGCTGAATACATTGCAGCAGAATTGATGCAAATCTCTAAAGTAGTTTCTGAGTGGCGCTAGTTTCTGGGTGCTGCTGGCTCTGTGTAATTATTAGCTCACTGAGTAATGTGATTGAGTATGTACTTGGCGCAGTGGGTGCATGTGTGACTCCCACAACTTAGATAATGGGATTAGTTTACAGACAGGATGCAAGTTAAGCAAGAGGTATTTTAAAATTAACTTTAAGGTTACAGAGTCTGAACCTGAACCTCTGTTGTTTCGCGTAGTTGCTTCCATGCGTTACCAATTCATATATGCGGGGACCAACAAAGTTTATATTCACTTTGTACAGAAGTAAGTGATTTCACAAGCGAGAGGCTGGCTCTCGTGTCTCTGAGTGAGGTAAATTTAACTCAGCTGTTCCTCATGTAGGGAAAATTTAGGGATTTTTGAGCTGTGGCACAGTTTTTTGTTTAGATTTTAAATCAGTATCATCTGTGTGTGAATAAGGAAGTATACAAGCGAAATGGACTTCACCTGACAACAAATCCTAGCTTTCAGCAAGACACAAACCATTCAAGTAGGGGCCTGATGATGTTCTTCATTAAGCATGCACTGATGTGATAAACTCCCTGAAGGGGATTACAGCTGAAGGGAGTAATTTCAGTTGCCAGATGCAGATGTTTCAGAGAGAAGCAGCTTATCACCAGGAGGAAGGTGTATTTGTTATATCACTGCTCAATGCCAAAGAAAATCTTTATGCTTAAAGAATTGGAATTTACAGAAGTTGTGGCAAGCTACGGTATCTTAATTTAAAATTTATATCTGCTAAATGCTTCTTGATGTAGCGTTTTGAATGTGGCATAGAGCAAATGCTTTTGCTTCAGAAGCAGCTCCTGGGATAATATGGGATGTCCTAGCTGGTGTGGTTAGCAGATTCCTTTAAAGATTTCTTGAATCTCAGACTTTGGAATTAGTGGGCTTCTTTTTTCCATCTTTTTTCCTATTTTTTACCTACTGGGGAGGTAGACTCGGTTGTTGCTGCATGTTTCCCCCAAAACTGTTTCTACTGCAAGGTCTGTTAACTGATGGTTTAAAAGCAATAACATTAAATAGTGAAAATGAATCTT
Organism: Falco rusticolus; assembly: GCF_015220075.1. Classification (NCBI taxonomy): domain Eukaryota; kingdom Metazoa; phylum Chordata; class Aves; order Falconiformes; family Falconidae; genus Falco; species Falco rusticolus. The sequence goes on along the minus strand of NC_051198.1, from coordinate 26,929,752 downwards.
AACAACCACCGGAGGACAGCTGGTGGATCAGCAGAACTGTGGGAATGTATAAAACTATCAGTTTTCTATAGCTGTTTTCTTCTTTGTGAGGAAACTTGACAACACTGACTAGTTGAGGCCTTTGTTTTTAAGCAAGACTGTCTGGAAAAGCCTTATCTTGAGCTGGAGACTAGCTGTATAAATTAGGTGCCAGAAGTTCAACATTGCTGGAAAGAATCCAAACTTGTGAAGCTGCTGTGCTGTGCTCCAGCCCGCTGAGTTTAGGTGAGCAATTCTTTTGGCATGTTCCCTCCGTTGTTTTTTTTGCTCCCCAGCAATCCCAATTCCAAAGCTTTCCCTTCCTTTCTATGCTCTCAAACTGTACCCCTCAGAAACTGGACCTCAGAAGTTTGACTTGGGGGAGTTTTAACAGTAGGTGGCAGTGGACAGCAAATCTAAACCTGCTGGCCTCCTGCTCCTCTTACATTGATGCTGTTGTGTGGGTTTCTGACAAACTCTCTCTGAAATTACTGTCTTAGAAACTGCCTAAGAATCAGGTTCATCGTCTTTTTGTTGAAGAATTAAATGGGTTATCAAATATAAACAACTGGCAGGTACAGCTTTTTTTTTTGCCTTTTTTTTTTAATTATTATTTTTTATTCTCACAAGGTATTGCAAAAGAGATGTGCCTGATGTTTGTTGCCTGATAATCTTCCTAAGTGTGTCAGGACAATAAAAGAGGGCTTGACTGGTCTGGAGGCAGTTTTAGGCAGGCTGGTAGAGAAAAGGATGAGAAGTGACTGTTAATATTGCTTAGATATAGCACTGAAGGAATTAATTGAAGTTTTGGAGTTTTAAGTAGTGTGCTGCAGGCAGCAAGCACAGCAGTGTCTTCCCAGCGCTGCTCCCCCAGTCGATCCCCCAATCCACCTCATTGTATGGTGAGACTAATGGCAAGAAACGATGCTGTTGGTTTCTACTGATTATTGTTACCACTGCTGTCTGTAATGCCTTTCTGCTGCTGCAAGTTTTCTGTGGTTCAGATCAAGTAGATCTCACGTGGAAAGGAGAAGAATAACCCTGCTACATTTTTGTTGGTAGTTTGTGGTGGTTTTTTTCCTTTTCCTTGGGACACTTTTCAAGCAATTCTGTGAGTACTCACTTCCCCTGGACCCTTGCTGTGACTGCTTCTAGGGAACTGCGTGTAGTCTTAGTCAACTGCAGCATGTTCCAGACAGTCCGCCAAGAGTATGGCAACCAGGGAGGAGGTGCGGAGCTTCAGTGGTCTGTGCTGTTGGCTCCAGACCCCGCAGATCTTGTCTTCTCTTCCTTTTTGGTAGAGCTTTGTATATGCAGGACCAGAACTGTTGTGCCTTGCCAGTTCTCCTGGCATGAGTCTGTTACCCTCCAACTGTTGGCGTTCTGGAGATTGAACCTTTAGTCCCCATGGGGGGAACCATCTACTCCCTGCTCATGAAACAAAAAAAATCAGTCCAAAAAATTAATAACCCATTGTGGGAAATGCATGTCATGCTTATTTGGTGCAATCTTGTCTGAATTGCTGGAAGAGGCAGAAATGTGGCGTGCTGTAGGGAAGGTACGCAGTGCGCTGGGGTGCACACAGGTACGAGCGGTTCTGACCCCCGCTTCACCTGCAAATCTGGCGAATGTTGTCCCCTCTTCTTGGAGGGGGGCTGTGATCTACCGTGCGTGGCCAGATGGCACCGAGAGCTACCACCGCAGCGTATGAGTCACAGAGCCTGGATAAAAACTGGAAAAAAATAGGTGCACCCCTTGAAGCTTCATTTCCTTAGCAGGAATGGGGTTGTAGTTTTGTGTGGAAGATGGTAAAATTAGAAGTTGTGCCAAGAGAGGGTTCTGTGGGTTGACCTGTGAGAGGCACGTGCTGGCAGAGCAGAGCTGCCACACACAGACACACACCTGAAACCTCTTTTCTAGTTGATTTTTCTCTAACCATTTCCATTTTTTTCAGACTTAAAATTTGTGGGTTCTAAATTTTTTGTTGTTTATTTGTTAATATTTTTAGAAATATTAGAAGTAATTTCTGACTGTATTTGGGGAATGCATTAGAAGATCATACCCCTCATTTTATCCCTTACCAGCTAGGTGCCCCTAAATATTAAGCAGAGATTTGCAGAAGAATGTTGAGTTCTCCATTGCTATGGAGCTTTGGCTTGTAACATTTTGATCTTGTAAAATGAATTCAAAGTTTTGAGTTAAAAAAAGCAAACCACCACCAACCCTACCAAATAAAAACTGGGATCGTGAACCTTCTGTGGGTGGCTTGGCCGGTGTGGGGAGGGAGAACCGGGGCCGCACGTGGGTGGGGGCCGTGGGAATGCCGATATCTACAGCGGGTGCGCTACCGGTAACGTGTAGGGAGTGCGGGAGCGGCGATGCCGGGCTCTGCCCGCCGCTTAGGGCCGGGGTTTCCAGTTCCTTAAATCAAACACCAGGGGAGAGGACAAACCGCCGGCGGCCCGGAGGGGCGGGCTGGGGCCGGGACCGGGACCGGGGGGCGCCGAGGGCGGTGGGGCGGGGCCGTGACGCCAGGCGTTGCCGGGAGACGGCGGGCTGTTTCTGCGATGTAGCCAATAGGCGCCGGGGGAGGTGATGTCATGGCTCCGGCGGCGCCTTCTCATTGGTTGGCTCTGGCGGCGGGGCGGGGCCCGGCCGGGGCAAGGGGGCGGCTCCTGGCGGCGCAGGGCCCCGCACGGCGGGAGGGCAGCTGCAGGCGCCCCGGGGCTTAGCGCCGCCGCCTCGCCTGGGAGGAAAACGTACGGGGTGGTGGGGTGTGTGTGTGTTAAAGCTGCTCACAGCCGCGGGGAAATGGCCGGCCTGGACCCTCGCGCCCGGCCCCCGCCTCCTCGGCGGGTGGCTCCTCCGGGAGCGCTTCGTAGTGTGAGCCGGGGGCGGGCAGGCTTCGTACAGCAGGTTTAAAGCAGATGCGAGACACTTCTGGGACGTTTTTAAAACATTGCTGTATTTCAAAGCTCTGTAGCGATAAAAAAAAAAAAAGCGTGTCTATATTTTCTTTGCTGTGCTCGAACAAGTACAAAAATAGCTTTTCGATCTTTTTTTAGCGCGCCCCCCCCAGCTGCACGGTGTTGTGTTAACGCTCGGTTATTGCACAGGAGTTCCCGGGGTTTTATCAACGCTGTTCGAAGTTACTGCTTTAGAAAACGCGCTGTTTATATACAAACTAAGCCCGAGTTTTGTTATCCCTTCATCTGGGAATTTATAATCCCCTTCCCTTTTATCCTTTTTAATTACTGCAAAGATTTTAATACGAGTAAAAAAACAGATGGAGCTGGTTTTCCTGCAGCGCCCTGTAACGGTGCTGATGTAGCATGCTTTTTTTGCAGTGCTGCTAGCAAAGTACCTGGGCTTGAAATGGGTGTCCTGCACACCCGTCCAGGCAATGGAAAACTTTTTTTTTTTTCCCCCTCTCTTAGGCGGATGTAAAAGATCGGGTTGTTTTTCGGACGGTCCAACCTTAATATGGGTGCCTGCGACTTTGTTTTGGCATCTCACTGGTGCGAGGTGTGAGCTGCCCGCTGCAGTTCAGCTGCCAGGGGCAACTAAACCCAGCAAAAAAAAGCAAAGTAAACGGCACCTGGAGGCCTCGCAGAGCACATAGGGGTTATCGGTGGGACCACCCGCCGGGGGCAGGCAGGACTGGCCGAGCCGGCGGGGGAGGCAGCGGCGTGGCAGCGCGTCCTTGGCCAGCCGCCGCCGGCCCAGGGAAGTCCCCCGGGGGGGACCGGGACTGCGTGGGGGCCGGGCTGTTTCGGAGGAGCGCGGGGCTGACCCGTGGGGGCACACGTGTATCTCGCATCGCCCCCCCGGGAGGGGTGGCCCCGGCCGCGGGAGCGGGGCCCCCGGAGGGCCGGGGCAGCCCCCGCGGGGCAGGAGGCGGGCCGGCCCCTCCCGGGGGTGGGCGGCGGGCGGGGCGCGGCGGCTCCTCCTCGCCGGGCCGGGGTTAGTTTCGGAGCGGAGCGGGGGGTGACGGCAGCGGCGGGAGAGCAGCGCCCGGCGGGAACAAAGCGGAGGACGGGCGGCGGGGCCGGGCGCCTCCTGCAACAGGTCTCCCCGCGCGTCCCGGCGGCAGCGCAGGCCCTCCGCCTCCCGGGCCGCCGGTCTCCCGCTCCGGGCGGCGGGGCTGGCACCGGCCGCCCCCATGCGGTTCGGCTCCAAGATGATGCCGGTGAGTCCTGGGCGGGCAGGGCCGCGGGGGCTCGGTTCGGCGGCGGGCGGCACCCGGGGGCCGCCCCCGGGGCGCGGAAAGTTGGAGCGGGGCAGCGGGAGGGAAAATGGATTCTGCGGACGTGGAGGGGGGCGGGGGGGCGACCCTCCCCCTGCGGGCTCCGCGGCCGCGCAGGGGCGACCCTCCCCCTCCCGGCCTTTTTTTTTTTTTTTTTTTTTCCTTCCCTCCTTCTCCTCTAGCTTTTCCTTTTCTTCCTCTTTCACACCAGGATCAACTTGTTAGACGGGCCCGCTGGAGCAGAGCCGGGGCGGGGGGGCGCTGCGGCAGCACGGCGGGGCTGGGGTGGGCCAGCTGGGGGGGGACGACGACGTTCCCCTCCGCCCCGCTCCGGGGGGGGTCTGAGGCTGCCCCGCTCCCCGCGGGGCAAACAGGCACTCCTCCGACCCCTGCTTTTATTTAAAAAAAAAAAATTATTATTTTTTTTTAATAATATGAAGTTCTTGAAGTTGGCTGGAGCCGTGCTGCTGCGGGTGTGTGTGTGTGTGTTTGTTTCCCAGCGCCCGGGTTGCAGGAGGAAGATGGTGTCCATGTTGTTTACGGCTGGGGGTCGGCGTGCCCGCTCTGCGGGGTCCCTCTGCCCTAACGCTCGCGGGAGGGACGGGGAAGGCCACCTCCTACCAGAGTTTTAACAGGAATTTTAAAAGTACGGTGTTTTTGTCAGCTGAAGTTGGGCGAAAACATAGCACGGCAGCTTTGCTCAGTTTTCAGCCCCAAATACACCAAGGGGGTGACATATAAAGTATTTAGCTTCCCTTAAAAAAAAAAAAAAAGTACCCCTGCCTTTGAATACCAGATTTTACCAGCTGGCATGCTCCGTGAAATCCATAAGCTCTTGTTCCGAGAGGCTGGAGTATGTACGGAAAATCCCAGCAAGTTTAATACCTGTTTAGTCCCAGCTGAGGGTGCTTTAAAAACGTTATCTGCGCCCCCCCACCCCCCCCCCCCCCCCCCCCCCCGAGCGCTCCGGCCCCAGGAGCTTGGCAGGCACAGGCAGCCCTCTCAGCTGCAGGTGATTTCCAGTTTCCCTCTTCCAGGAGCCGTCTGAAGGACGCGAGGAAGGAACTGCACTGGAAGGTGGTTCTGGGAGGACGTGGGTGCTTCAGGGATGCTGGTTTTGTTGTCGGTGTGAGGTTCTTCCTCTCCAATTAGGAGGAAATAACAAGCAATAATTTGATCCTGGAGAAGGCTGAGTGACTGTTGCTGTAACTAATGAGGGAGGAACAAACAGATTACGAGCCTGACTACAGATTAAAGAGCCAAAATGTTGTGCAACTGTTGTCTACCTGTGAAAACTTAGAAAAACAAGCAGTAAATATAAGAAGGTGTTAATTCAACCTATGTCAAAACCAAGCTTAGGTAAGCACCGTCGTGTAACAGCAAAACCTCCAAGAGATGCTATTGCTGGCCAGTGCCTTGTTGCTGAGTTCAAATAAAGGAGAAAACAAGCAGGAGCAGTCTTATCCCATCATTATCCTGTCAGCGTTTGCAGGTGACAAGTTCCAGAGCCTGCATTGCCCTGGTAGCTCAGACTTTTCTTTGTCTGATAACTTATTAGTGAGCCTGGTTTTTAACCCCTAAATAAAGGGGTGGTGCAGCCTTTTCACACTGTTTTTACTGTGAATAAGAGAAGATCTGTGAAGGTTGAATGTGGTTAAAGGAATTAAAAATGTAAATACTATTGACTATTAGAATTTTAATTCAGGTTTAAGAAAACCAAACTGAAACAACCCCCCTAGTTTTGGTATATTCTTAGAGGGATGAGGTTCCCAACAGTGCAAAAAGGTGTTACAGAAGTGCTCTGGTCCATAGGCTGTAGGACACATAAGCAGCCACTTGCCAGTTTGAAAACATTTTATAGTAAATATACCTACATGAATGTGAATATAAAAGTGCGGAAAACACAGTGCCAAAAGTAATCCTTTTTTTGTTTTGTTTTTTTTTTGTTTTGTTTGTAAGTATTGCTATAGGTATCCTCATTGTCTTCTAGTTATAAAAAAAAAATCTAATTTTTTATAAAAAGATTGAAAGAGTTTGGGATGGGAAGAGAAGGAAGGTGTGAAGACAGGAGGGAGCAGGACATCTGAGGGCTCTTATTTATGCAGTAATGAGGCGTTCATGGACTTGAGCATCTGCATTGTTTGAATGACAAGTAGTAGGCTGGCCCTAAACCATCTGCAAAATGTTTCTTGCTTAAGGTTTCTTAGGATGTCTCTTTCCCCATCCTCCAAATAAAATGGTCTGTGTAAGATTTTAATTCTGCTTCAGGCCCATCTCTCCTGTGCTCCAGAAGGTAGCATGGTCCAAGGGATTGAACAACACAGGAGTGCTTGTGACCCTAGGTGGGGAACACAGCAAGCATGAGCCCAGCCAGGAATTCACCTCTGAGTAGCTGCCAGTGAAAAGCTTGGAAAATGCTGCAGCAGCACTACTACTCTTGGGAGACTACCCTGAAATGGGAATGTTTTCCTTGCGGTGATGACAGATAGGAGTTAAACTGCTGCTGTAACCATATGTCAAGACCATGTGATTAGAAGGCTGCATAAGAGTGTAGTGTGGAGTAATTTGTGTGTAGCTGTACTGATGAAGGTAATAACAGGGTTAATGCTGGCAAGCCCTGTGAAGTCGTCTCACCTTTCATCTGTGAAGGTTTGTGGGAGTGTGACTGGTACTGTTAAGTAGTGAAAAGGAGCTGGAAACACTTTCTAAAATAGCATGTTTTTCTGCAGCATAATTGGTCTCTCTCCCTTATTTTACATTATTACCCTAAAGATGAGCATGTATCAGGAAATAATTTGCGTCATTATACATACTGGATAGATGTTTTTTCGCCGATAGTAGGAGGTAACACAGATTGAGCTACCCTTTAACGCCCGGAGAAGTTTTTGGATCACAACCCCTTGATCTAGATAAGGCTCAATTTTGCGATTTGTCTTAAGTGCATTGGTTATTGGGAGCCTCCTTGAAATCAGGATGGATCCAGACGGATGGGGATATTGTTAGGGACTAGCTTGGCAAACCGGAGAGTGCTTAAATTCTGAAGTCCGTTGTGCCTTCTGTCATCAGAAATTACTTAAATTTCTGAAACTGAAATTTCCTGATAACCACGTGTTCCTTTCTACTCAAGTTAAACTACACTTCTAGTGTAACGCCGCAGCTTTGATACCATGAGGAGTTGGGCTTTTCTTCTAAAGTCTGTTGAGTGCCTTGCTCTCAAAGCTGTGATGTCCAGTGAGCGCTGGACTTGGAGTACGTGTTTTCATTGTAGAATGCTTGCTACTTTGTGGATGTATTAATGTATTTTTAACCTTTGAAAGCCCCTACAATTAAAGTTGTTTTGCTTTTTCCATTAGAGAGTTAATTGGAATTGCCATATGGATTCTAAGTTGCTGAAAGAGCATAGTAGTAGCCCACCTTGGACAATTTTCTTCTTGCAGCTTAACTGAAGAAATTTTTAACAGAAATTAATCTCTTGCGCTTTGTAAGATGAGCAGCTATAAGTTTATAAACAAACCGACCCCCAGTAGAGTTTAACAATTCGTTACGATACCAATAAATGATCTGTAGGACCTCAGCCCCATTTCCTGTTGTCTCTTAATTATTTAAGCTCCCGTCAGGTTTATCAGTCATTAACACTGTTTTTCTTGTCTGCCTGCGTGGGTTTCAGTGCATGAATGGGACTTTAGACTGTGAGCTCATCAGAGCACATGCCTCAGATCTTCACCTGACCAAAGTATTTATATCTATTGTGTGGGTTTTTAAAAATTTCCATTTAATGTTAATCATTTGAAAGTTTTAATATTGTGATTGTATTGACATTTTAATGTGGTATTCAGTGTTTAAAGTATATTGTCTAGAATTCTGAATCAAGCTTAGGTTATTGCTTTGCTGAGCTTTCTTACCTCTAAACTTCTCCAGCCTCTTATACTTCTCTTATAGGCTGTGACCCGTCCCTGTGCACAACTGGAAATATTGCCTTGAGGTTCCCAGAATACTCCTTTTTTTTTTTCTTTTTCTCTTTCATGTTCTTACAAGATCTCTTTTTTTTTTCTTCCCCCGTCCTGTGAAAAATGAATTGTTCCAGAAATAGTTTTAAATGCATTTAATTTCTCAGATTACTTTTTTAATACCTTAAACCCTACATCTGCAATCGGTGTTATATTACGCTGCAGTATGTTAAATACATTTATTTCTTTGTGTGGCTTTTATCAGACGTGGGGGGAAGGGCAATATTACAAATTCATACCAGATCAAGCTGCAGAGGCCCTGGTAATAGCTAATTATGCTGCTTCTGATCTATTCAACAGTTCAGGGTGTGAGTGCCTCGTGGGGCTCTTGGGTTTACTGTTTCAAGAGCTAGTGTGCAGTGATGAAGTTTGGGAGGGGTGGATAAGTCACAGGATTTTTTTTTCTTTCTTTCTTTTTTTTTTTTTTTTTTTTTTATTCCTACTGTTGCCAGATGGGATTTCCACTTTGTTAGTGAGCAGGTCTGCTTTGTGGGATTCATTTACATGCAAGTCAGTTGGACTTTTAAAAGAGGAAGGTATAAAGGTTATTTCAGCGGAATAAACTAGCAGAACAGCAATGTGCCTAGTATTCCTTTCAAATTATTGATTAAGAAACTGTCTTGAAAGCGCTCCATTTGTCTAGCCTCTGTCCTTGTTAGCAGTCTGCCTCGGGGACTCTCCTTTCTCTCCCACTGTGCGTGTTATTGAGCTTGTTTAATTACGGGCAGAGTTGTGCCTGGCTGCTGTACAGCCCCTCTGAAGAAGGAGCTGGATAACCCCGAGGAGGCCAACTGAAGCCACCTCCCATGGCTTGGTGGCACAGCGGGAGGAGGACTTGTGCTTCCCTTTTCGTGTGCCCACTGATAACAAAGGAATCCTCAGATCCTTTCATTCTGTGGGCTTTCGACTTCCTGTGAAGTGTAAAAACTTACTTAATGCTCTGGAAACTGGAAGGTGCTCCTATTCCCGAGGTAATGAGCAGATAAAAACTCTTCCCTGTGCTCTTAGTTTTATTATCTTCAGGCCTGGTTTTTCTCAGCTTAGTCACTTGTGAGTCAGGCAAAGTCTTTTTGATCTTCAGTACTCAAACAGTTGGATGATACTGTGTATAAAGGTCACTAGAAATCCTGGACATCATGTGAAGTATACTTAATTATCTTAGTCACTGTTGCTTAACTCTTTTAGAGGTTTCAGGCCTTTCTGTGGAACGTGAAAGACCTGAAGCCTTGTTTAAAACAGTGTTGGGTAACTATTGCTGTAGTTTGGGATAAAAGTTCATCGAGAGTGAATGGTGAGCGAATCAGGGCCAGGACAGCATTCTTGATTCTATCATGATGCTGCACATGTTAGAAGGCAGAAACCAGCCTGCCACTTGCTTTTGCTATTTGCTTTCTGTTAATCATTAATGTTCTGAATCGGTGTTTAGAGTTAGTCATGCATGTGTCCTCACCAGTTGTTTTACCAGAGCAATGGCATTACGTGGGTGTTGAACCCGGTTGTGTCTAAAGGATGAGCCTTTTGATATTCAGCTGTGGCACGAATACCAATAATTTTATTACTGACATAGTAACGTTGTTTCTGTACCACATTCTTCTATGCTACAGTGATGCTTCCAGGTCTTAATGTGCTAGGCTCTGGCGATAGATGGTTGTGTGCCGGTGCCCTAGCTTTTATTGGCATCTTTTTTAAAAAGGAGGATTAAGAGAACACTTCTTGCCTTTTTCCTGTTGCTTTTTTTTTTAAATCCTACTCTTGCATCTTTATATCATCCTTTTGCAAAGTAATGCATATACATTTTAAAAATCAAACATGTGCTGCAGCTATCCCTTACTCTCCATGGCTCTCTTTGACTATGGAATTGATTTGGGAAAACTTATCTGCAGTGTATCTGGGTTATTGTTGTAGTACCCAAACTCAAGTAAAAACATGGACACATCCACGTGGCCAACTTGTAAGCTTCTGATGATGTTGAGTTATTCAATATGAAACATCTGGTCGGTAAAATACTACCAGCTATGGATCAGAGCATTTAATAAAGTGAGCGGAAGGAAGCTGCAGGGAGGTTAAGCCACTTGGTAAAGGTCATGCAGTGAGTTCAGCCTGGGATTTAGGAGACCTGTAGAGTCAAACCAACTGGTACATTGTGGTGCAACTGGAATACAAGTCTGTTGTATCCAATGTAAGTATTAAATGATCTTGCTTGAAGTAATTACATCGCCTGCACCTCTGCTTCTGTAGGGTTAATGGTGAATGGGGAGAGACTCTTGATGGTAGCTCAGTCTATTCCTGGCTTGGGAACAGTCCCCTCGAGCCAGAAGGAGGCTCAGCAGAAAGAGGTGCTGGTTCATAAATGCTTTACATGTGTGTAAAGTCAGTGCTCCCATTTCACTGTTTAAGGCATATCTTGGATATAAGAAGCAGCATGTGGGGTTTGGGTTTTGTTGAATAAATTGGGAAATTTTCCTTGTCTTTTGATGCTTTTATTTTGGGAGGCTTAACTGCTTAAGGAGCAATTTAGTTCTAAGCCTAGATTACTGGTTTTCCTGTATTGCAATAGAATGTTAAATCCCATTGTTTCTTTATATTGAAAACTAAGGAAGAGTCTCTGGAATCATGTATTTTGGTTGCCTTCAGTTGCCTTTGGTCACTTAAAAGAGAGAAATCCATATTTTCTTAATCTTCTTCAGCGGGTTCTTTTTTAATGCTGTCATTGTTATCCCATTTGAGCTCTATGCTGCTGCACCAAACTGTCCATGTGCTCTGGTACTCCAGTGGAGCAGCAGCCCTGGGTCCGTGTACATGTCATAACCTTGCAGTGTGGGAATAAGGAGCTGGAAGACTTCACGTAAGCACTGGTATAGAGTATCCCTTTTGCATTCTTAAGGTGTGGAGGCTTGGCCTTCTGCAAGGTGACTGTCCCCTTCTTGGGTTTCAGTAGCCACAAGGCTCACAGGGTTTTCGCCCCCCTGTTCCTTAGTTTTGCTGGACAGTGTTGAAGTTGTGCAAATTGGCTGGACTAGCAAATTACACAGAAATGTGCTGTAAGGCCCTTACTCCTTGTAGTCAGGGCTCTTATTCAGCTGTTTCTGTCATACCTGTGCACAGTTATAACTTGGTGGCAATTTCCTTGCTGCCTGAGAGTGGTGGCTTGTCTGTTGCACTTTTTTCTTCTTTTAAAGTGTACGCGAACACTTTTTTTTCCACCCAGCTCTCGATCCTACGGAAGCATATGCTGCCCTGAATGCAGAATCTCACCCAGATCAGTATCTGGGCCATGCAGAGCAGTGATTGATGGCTTCTGCCTTGACTTCTCCAGGAAAGCGAAACCCATTCTTGCCATCATTGGGCATCCCGGGGCGGGGAAGACCCTCTAGAGGATGGGATTCCCAGTATTTGTTAGAGGTTCTCTGATCTCAGCTGCAGTAAGACTATGCGTGTCTCTCAGCATAATGAAGTGTTCAGGAAAAGCTGACATAGCAGGGAATGTGACTGATTTCTGGCTGCAAAAAAGGGAGAGAAGGAGGGAGGGTATCGCTGAGGCGTGAAAGGCAGGGTGTGTAGGGACCAGGTGAAATACTCCAGACTTCCTTGGAGAATGCCACAAAGCTATCTTGTGAAATACCACAAACGATGAAGTGACTCTGCCATGAGTCATGTACGAGCTGTGTTTCTGAAGAGCATTGCCTGCTTGTCATGCAGCCCTGTAGCCACTTTATCAGTGATAGCCATGCTGTGTCTTCCAGCCTTTTGAGAACACATTACTGCAAGTAAAGGTTTGTGTGGGGAAGCTGTGGAAAGGGCACTGTGTGCTTCTTGCCTCTGCATCGTTATTCCCGTGCTATTGTACATAGAGGTCTGGCCCATGTGAGGCCTTTCTGCAGTGTGGTTTCCCAGTGTTGCACAAAAACATTGTTTAGATTGCTTTTCTTGCAAATAGCATTTAGTGAGGTTGGGTTAGAGAAAAGGTTTTCTGCTGCCTCCAGGGAAGTTGAATGAGTGGCCAAATAGTAATAGGCTGAGAGGGACAGTTTCTGGAGTTCTTGGGGCAAAAGAAGCCTGTTGAGGAGCCTGGCGTAATATAAACGTTGATTTGATTAAACTGTATGCCATTTAATTCATTTAAAATAGCCGTGACATCCCCTCAGTGACCACCATTTCATACAAGGTTGTCTGTGAAGATTACTGGTGACAACACGCAGAGCCGCCCAGCACGCCTGCTGCCTCGCTTTGATGAACTGCTTTCCCTTCTTTTGCTTCTCAGCCGGCGTGTCTGCGTAGAGCCTGGTATTGCCTAGAAAGAGCTCTGGGGAGTGAGCGGCACTTAAATAAAACCTGTCAGACAGTGATCAACTGTACAATCTGTCACTCTTCTGCAGCTTCTGTTATAGTAGCTGAATGTTTCCTGATGAAAGCTAAAGCATGTAGAACTCCACATTACAGGAGCAAAGACTGGATCAAGCAGGGTGCTTGGTGGGCTAACGGGCTGACTGATGGAACAAGATTGCTCTTTCCCAGTTCTGCTGTAGTTGCTGTACATATCCTGTTATAATGTGGTTGGCTAAGACCATCTGACCATCCATAGTACCCAGTGTTGGAATAGCCCCACCGGTCCCTTTTAACTTGCAAAATAACAAAAAAGAACCATCTGTTTTGGTGCTAAAAGCTCAATGTGTCTTCTGTGCCAGTTGAACGCGTGCCGCTATAGCATAATATTCTTCAGTATCTGCACAGTTACTAATGACTTCCTCTGTGTTTGCAGCCCAGAAGTGGTAGGACAAAACCTCTTCTTTATGGCTTGAATAATAACTTCAGCTGTTGTCAAACATATGATCACCAAGCATAGGCATTTCGTGCTGGTTGTCTTCAGCATTGCTGGTGGGTATGTTGGTTGCCTGCTTGCACTCAGTGTACTGGGTCTGGGTCTGACGAGCGCAGGTTGTTCTTCAAGGTACGCTTCCATTGCAACCAGAGTGTGTTCCCACCCAGAACTGGCGGTGAATTGGGAAGACCTACCCTTCTGCAAAGGTACAGTGTGACATTACACTTAATTAATTTAATAGTAGGCTGCTACACAAATAGATGGTTTCGTTCCTTTGGTTTCCATCCCCACCCGAAGCCACGTGTAGCTTCCCCTTGAATTTAGTAAGGAGTTGGGTGACGTGAGGAAATACTCCCTACACTAAAGGCAAAAAGCAACAAAAAGGCTTATATGGTGGAATTGAGTTGCCACGTGGCTGCATAATCGGGCGTAGCAGGGCGAGTGTGTGTGAAGAGCATGGCTTGCCTTCGTCAGCTCACCGTTCAGCTCAGCTAAGCTGTAGCAGTGAGATGATACCTTATGCTTTCCTTAACCTCCGTGTTGTCTTGAGAGATGGTAATAGAGGGGAATTTCTCCACCACCTTTTGAGTATTCTCACTCTCTGTGAGGATTAAGTTGGACTAACACAAACATGTATTTATCCTGGTGAGACTGAGAAGCTCATATAGCAGGAAGGCTGTGCTTCCTGAAGGCAACTATATAGGAAGCCAGGGCTGACCTTGAAAGCAGTAAAGTACGCAGCCTGTTGTGATGTGGTCTGAAATTCCTGTTTGGGGGTTGTTTTTTTCATTTGTCCTGAATGTAGATGGCTCAACAGCATGTTCCGGGGCTGCAGCATAAAGGAGGTACCAGCCTGCGCTGTGCTACAGTGCTCCTGAATGTCACGTTGTGGTAACGTCCTTCAGGGTACCCAGCTGGTCAGCTTGTGTCACCAAACAGCTCAGGCAGTGTGTGCTGTGACTGTCCCCACGCTGGAATTACCTGCGTGGTTAGACATATGTCATTGTTTTGGGTGCCAGAAATGGTGTGTCCTCTGACCTAGCTGTGCATGTCATGAGTGTTTTGGTTTGTCGTAGATCTGTGTCATGGAGGTAGGACACGGACTTTGGCAGCTATTTTCCTGGAGGAGTGACTGAGTGACTAACACGATGTAAGGAGTAGTACTTTAAAAAAACATTTGGCACTGAGCTCTAGGATGTTGCTGGGACTGGAGTAAATCAGTGTTATACACGTCTTTTTTTTTTTTTTCTAACTTGCTACATGATTTGTGTTGCTATTAAATCACAAAGCTTTGGTTCTCTTGTTGGGTGTTTGGCTTTGGATTTTTGTTGGGTTTTTTGAACAGTTTGAGGTAGATATTGACTTGCCCCCCCCCCCAAATCCTTCTTTTGTACTCCAGTACTCTGCCTCCCTCATGGGTGCTGTCAGGAGCACAGCCCCCTGTTGCCAGTAACTAGAAAGTAATAAATTTGCTTGATGTGTGGGTCAGGCACTTTTTGCGCAATAAATGTGGATTTGATTTGCATGTTCTGGTGGGCTGAGGCAGGGAGTGCTTCCTGGTGTGAATGTTGATCGTCTTTTTATTGGAGAGATTATTATATCTTGGCTGGAAAAGTGGAAAACTAGTATTTTTAAACCCAGTATAAAGTTGGTGTCTTAGGCAGTGGGCGGTGCGGTGGGGGTGGTAGAGGTGCCGGTTTATGGTGATAGCCTGTCTTGCTTAGGTGTAGGTTGTGCTAAATGCGCTTTCATCCCTGACGTGGGTGTAACTTTGGTTTTCTCTGTGAAGGGTCCTGGCTTGTATGAAATCTTTTTTTTTTTATTATCAGGAAAAACACTAGACGCTTTTTTTCATTTTAAGAATATACATGCATCATAAGGGACTATTTTGAGAAGTGTAATTCTCAAGTGTCCTGACAGGGAGCACTTGATATGGCTTTTTATTGGCCTCTAGCTGTCTAGGAGGCTAAGAGAACAGTAACGCTTATCCCCAGTGAGGGGGATGCAAAGCTCTAAAGCAGCAAGGGCAGCTTAGTGGTTTTTGGGTATTTTTTGTAATTTTCCTTTATTATTATTATTTTTCTTAGTACAAAGGCTGCCTCTGGGTCTGACGCAAGTAGAGAAAATTGAGATGATTCAAGCTTAAGCTTGAGTTCATAACCCCGCTCATTATGCTTGGATGTTGCCTTGACTTCAGGCTCCTTTTAGGTGCCACGTGTGTTGTGATAGTGAAGAACGGGACGAGGAACAACTGTAAACCCCTTTGGTTATGTGTGAGAGTCAGACTGTTATCCTTTTCCAGAGCGTACTACCAATTGTAACCAATTATGTGGTATCATTTTTTTTATCTGCCTGAAAATAATTGCTTTGTCCTTGTGTAACCGAGTGTTTATAACTCCGTGCCGAACACAGAAAATGAGGCAGAGTCTGCCTGAAGGGGCAAGCTTCCAAAGCCCCAGTTCTTATTTGCTGACTCCAGGAGGAGGAGAAAGCTTCAAGTAGGACGCCAACAGTACAAGTCCAAGCACCGTGTGTAGGCTTGCTTTTCTGCTAGTCAACTTGCAGCGGGTTTTGTGAAGTGTCCAACAGTGCAAAAGTAGTGGCTCTAAGGAGCCACGAGGAAGGATTTGGGGAGAAAGGGGGAGAGTACTTGGGGTGGAAGGGATCGTGTGGAGGAGAGGAACTTCACAGATGGTGGTGGGAAAATATCTGTGAACATGTTGCTGTGTGGTACAATATGAAGAATGTATTGAGGGTTTGTTTACCCTGAATTCCTGCAGTTGTTTAACTAAATTGGTACAAATCCAAGTGTGGATTTGGGTCTGAGCAAAATGAGCTGTACATGATGTGTTGGCAAATGTGGGTGCTCAGCAAAAGGCTGTGGTTTCCTACATATGTTACTGAAACCAATTTAGTTTATGTATCTTAAAACACAAACAAACCGGCCTGTGTCTTTTAGAATATTTTCTTAATGCTAATGTTACAATAGATAACGCAGTGCCAAAGTATAAGTGGCTTTAAAATCCACTCTCGATTTGAGACATCCTTGCTTTCAGTGATGTGTGGCAGCTCAAGCAAAGAGCGTAGGGTGTGTTGCTCCTGTGCTTAGCGTTCATCCAAAATAATGAGCTTCATTTGCACAGACCTTTCTGGTGTCTGACTTATGGGAGGACTTTTGTCCTCGTCTTGTGTAATAGAATGACTGAAGGAAAACAAAGTCAGAAAATGTAACTTGGGTTCCAAGCAAAGGTCTTTTGTTTGGAAAGCTCTCTTTTCGATGGCCTTGTGCATAATGGGCTGTTGAAGGAGGAGGAATGTAGGTTAGGAATCCCGTATTTGCCAGTCCTGAGTTACACCTGACAGATTTCACAAAATCAGAATGGCTAAACTAGGATAATGATGGTTTTCTGTAAGGTTTGGCAGGAAGGTTGTAATCTCATCTTCCTCATTTGTGAGTCTGAACTGAAGCACTGAGTTCTGTCTTTGAGGTTGCTGTCCATGAACTAGGAGGGCTGCAAACCTGCATCCATTGAATCCAGACAGTAACAACGCTTGGCCAGAACTCGGACTGGTTTTCTTGTAGCTTTTCAGATTCCCCTAATGATGATTCAGATACCTGCCTGGTAGAGAGACATAATGTGGCGTTTCTGCTATAGCATTTGCCCAGTTTAACTAGTGTATATCAAAAGCAGATGGTTTTCATTCTGTTCTCTCTACTTTAAGGATAAGAGGGAGGGGGGGAAAAGCTTCCTCCTTGCTATTTCCAGCTCTCTTCCCCCTTGGAGAGCATACGTACATGTTCATTGTATTTTAAGTCCTGGAACATGGCATTTTTACCAAAGATAAAATACAAATACATAATAATCTATACAAGCAGAAACTACCATGCCTTTGAGAATAAAGGCTCGGTCTTGTTTTCTCCTGTGATACAATTGAAGGAGAAAAGGGCTGTGCTTTCTATAGACCGGGAATAATCTGAACAATCCCATGGTGCTTCCTACTGTACTCCACCTACCTTGCATCATAACTTCCCTTCTCATATTTATGGCCAAAAGCCAGGACAATATAAACGGATTTGTGTGTGCGGTGGGTGAGATGGCCAGAACCTAACGCCGTGCACTTGGGTGTGGCCGTAGGCAGATATTAAACTTTACTCCACATTTCTGTTGAACCTAGCTTTATTGAACAGCTGATATGAAAAGGATTGCGGAGAGCAATCATCCCGTGTGCCTGTCTTCTAGTAAGTCTATTATAATCTTTGCTTACCTTAATCTTTTACTTACCTTAATCTTCAGGTACATTAAGTGAGGATGTTGCCTACTGAAGGACTGTTTTCAGGTGCTGAGGAACTTGACGTGAAAGAATCACGGAGTTACTTTACTGCTGTGGTATACTTGGTGTTAAATGGCAAGCCCTAACTATGCACCAGCTCAGAATTCTGTTTATCAGAACAGGAAAATGTGCTGTTGTGCAGGCTGTCTTCTGTTATTTAGAAAGTTGCATCATCAGCAAAAATACCTATTTTAGCAGCTGATTTCTTTGTGGCCATCTGGGAAGGTGCAGCATCAGTGTTCCCACTAGGTAAGATGCAAGACTTCCATTTAAAACTCTTTGTTTGAAGGGGTTTGATATTTATCAGGGAAGACTCATTTGTGGTTAAAACTGTGGGTATCAGGTCTGTGGGTGGAAGCAGTTATTTCTCATTTCTGTCACCTGTACTTGCAATCTGAGTTAATCTGTTAATCTAAAAATTCTATGTCACTAGTTTTTCAGCTAAGTAAAATTAACTTTTAAAAATATATTTTAGTTCAGGATGTGAATTCATAGAATCATGGAATTGTTTGGGTTGGAAAAGACCCAACAAGTGAATTCTAATGCCTCCTTAAAAATGAGAGCTAAGAAAATCTGTTACGCAAGCTAAGGCCATTACTTAGCTGTGTTATGGCAATACAAAAACCCTCAACATGAGTATTGTGTGGTTCACGGGTATTAGGTTTCAGTCTAAAATGCAGAGAATATGGGACGTGGTACAGAATTATATTATTAGCTCTAATGCAAGGTAATGAGATGAGTCACGATTTCCAGAGGCAGTATGCTTGTTTGGCTACCAAATAATGTTCTCGTCTCTGTCATTGCCTTCTTGTATGCCTCAGTTTCCTTGCCTGTAAAGTAGGAAACTGCTTGCTTGTGTCACGACTTCCTGGTCAGAAGATGCTTTGAAGATGAAAAATGCGATGTGAATAGATGCCACAGTTTATACTGCATATTACATGCTGTGCAGGAAGACTGTATAAAGTTAGGAATTCAGCAAATAGTGAAAACCAAGGTTAAGTTAGGAGGTTTTTTTTTGGTTGTAATAAATTCTCTATTTGATTGTAATATTTTATAAAGGACTGAGTTTTGCCCTGACAGGTTGTTGAAATTTCATGATCTTTCCCTAGGAACTATTGGGGAAGAAAAATACGTTCATCCTTTAAACTCTGGTAGTTTCAGCAATTAGCAAAGACCTTGCATTTTAATTTGCATCATGCACAATAATAGCGTTTTCACTTGAATACTTACATCCTGGATAATTGAATAATATTAGTATATTAGAAAATGTCCAATTTAACAGACTTTTCATACCTAAGATGTTTTATACCAACTTTATAGTAAGTAAGGAGTAAGATAAGTCTAATCCTTACAGAAACACCATCAAAGCTGAAAAGTAAATTGCATTTCTATTCCCCCCATTTTTAATCAATAACTGAGGTCTTTTGATCTAAGCAGAAGATTGATATGAAGTCTTTGATATGAAATGATATCCCGTTGGATGGACGTGAATTGTAAGGCATGTGTTTGCTCAGGTTTGTATTCCAGACATGCTTGGAAGCTGTATAATGTTTTTTTTAATACAAGAAAGCAGGAGCCAAAATGGAGTGGGATCATAGCCTAGGACTTTTGTAGAGCTAGCTGTTCTTAAGTATTTCACTGTTAGTTGAAAACTTATTTGTGGATGTTGAGACGTGTTATGTTGTGTTTAATACCACTGCAATTGTATGAAATGATCCTGTCGACGAGCTTAGCAACAAATGGGTCAGACTTGCAGGCAAATGTGAGGCTCTTTGGGACTGATGTGCAGAAGAGAGATGGAGGACAATAAAGTGGGGTGTGACTTGCTTTAATTGATGTCCTCTTCTGTCCTCCTGGTTTGATGCTGTTCTTGCTACTCTCTTTTCCTGCTCCTGGGTGTGTTACAGTCCAGACTTAGTGGCTGTAGTTGGAGGTGATGCGTAAGTAATATGGGTTGGGACAAAATTATATATTTCAAACTGAGAGGACTCAAAGTTGCTATTCATACCAATTTGGATTTTCTTAATTTGTGTCTTAAGTGGCAGGCTTTTTTGAGGCATGAAGTCCTTTATGTTTGGTACTCTCAGTTGTTTCTAAGGCATGCATTGCAGTCATTCCTTGCAAAAACTATCTCTTGCTTTAGCTTGTGTCCTTGGTCATCCCTTTGATGCCCTTGGTGCATCCGATCGAACGGTCTCATTTGGTGGCTCCATAACTGCAAACTTTTATTTTCTAAAGCTGTAGCAGAGTCAGCTGAAATCTGTGATGTGGTTTTTAAAAGGAACTGCTTCAGTAGGTGCACAGCACATTGCTGGTTTCTTGCAAGTATGCCACAGTACTGGAATACTTCTACATTTTAAAGCTTTTTTGTCCCTATAAACAGTGAGTACACCTTGGGGGTGGGGAACGAGGGGGAAATCTTTAGTTTAGACCTTAGTTAGGGACCTGACTCCTGTTTAAAAGTGCTCAGCCTGTATACTGGGCTGAGTGTACCTGTATACTAAAACGCAACCTTTTGAAGTCTAGGAGGGGGGAAAAAACCCTGATCTAAGACTATATGGGATTGCCAGATATTTTGGTATTTGCCTGGATGCTGTCTTTAAAAGAAGTGCATGGTCTGACTGAGATACCTCCTCCTTTACCAAGCTTTCTTTATGCCTGGCTAAACCTGAATTTTTTTTGCGTGTTCTTTTTCCTTTTTTCCTTCAATCTTAATTCCTGGATGCCTATATATAAACTGTCTTAACATCTTCGGTTTCAGGGAGGAGCAAAAGACCACTTTACGCTTTAGCTTGATACGATCTGCAGGATTCAAACTTCTGAACAAGGTGTCTTGAGAATATTCATGTTTCCTTTGTTTTTTCACAGCGATCAAACAGCTGGTAGGGTGGGTAAGAAGTGTTGCTTTTGAGCTGTTCCCAGGGGAAGGATGTTTTCTTGGGATCCCAGTGTGAGGTGGTGCAAGCCACAGTAGCCACCAAGGGTTATGAGCAGCACTAAGAAACCATAGCAGGCTTTTGGTTCACACCAGCTTCTTCACCTTTTCCAGCCTTCTCTGGGGAGAGAGGCTTCTCTCTGGTGGATACTGGTCAGTGCTTGCCCTAGGCTCTGACGGGGCCAGGTGGGCAGCAGGCTTCCCCAGGAGACCTTGCAGATGTGCAGGCAGTGGAGCAGGCAGGGCTAACTCCTTGCCTCTCCCCTGCAAGGTGATAAATGTGACCACCGTTTGGGTGGGAGAGGAGGGACACAACTACTTGGAGGACTTCTGAACCATCTCAGCATTGTCCCTGGAGCTAAGGGGAAGTGGGAGGTAGCTGTGAAAGTCGTGTCAGTTCTGTAGCCTTTTAGTTGCCTTTAGACCTCTTAAGACTTCGAGGTATGTTTTTAGGGAACTTGCAGAGTTTGGTTGCCTTTTTTTCTCTTTCCTTTTTACCCCCCCAGTTCCTAGAATACGTGAGATAGCAGTAATGCAGACGTTACCAAGTCTCAGAAACAGCCCCATGCACCAGTCTGAGTGCTTGGCTTATGTATTACGTAATTATCCTGAGCATGTGGATAGAAATGGCAACTCGTGACCTTCCTCTGTAGTTGTCTGTATTGGTAAATCCTAGGATTAACAACTGGATATAAACCAGGCACACTGAGGAGTGAACAGCCCTGCTAGGTCAGATTAGGTCTGCTTTGTGTATAATGACATGTTTTTTTATAATTTTCCTCCTAATTCCATCTGTGAGCTCATCTTTTAAAACTAACAAATATTACTGCAGATACATAGCCTGTGCGATTTAGTGCTTTTCCGGATTGAGGTTGTACAGCATGAAATGTGACACGTTGATGTGTTTTACATACCTACGTAACCCTGGTCTAAAGCTATTTGGGAGGACCTTTTTTTTTTTTTTTTTTAAATTTTATTTTATAC
Source organism: Falco rusticolus (assembly GCF_015220075.1). Taxonomy (NCBI): domain Eukaryota; kingdom Metazoa; phylum Chordata; class Aves; order Falconiformes; family Falconidae; genus Falco; species Falco rusticolus. The sequence continues at coordinate 26,908,411 of NC_051198.1, read as the reverse complement.
TGCCCCATTTTTGCGATTAAGAGATATCTAACCTGATTGCGCATCACTGTTGACCTCCTCTAGAACACAAACATCTAAAAGATAGCGTGTTCAGTGACAAAAGATTAAAGCCAAGTATTGGAGCTCCTGCTTGGAAAGCTTTGTCTCTTAATTTAGGTCAGAACTTCAGCGTGTGGTGCTGTAAACAGCACAACAGTTGCACCCGTCTTCGCTATATGATAAATGTATGTGGTAAGCTGACCCTATCTGCCTGCCTGTCACCCAGTTCTGGCCCACACAAAGCATACCAGAGAGTTAAAACAAATTCCCTGCGGCCTGTGGGTGAACAGCTGTGACCCTGGCTGGGTGGGATGCTCCCCTCCAAGAGCCGGGGCTGCGGAGTGAGCAGCAGCCTTGATTCCAGATAAAATCCTCAAGTGCTGGGTGTCCTGCTCCATCTGCCTCCCTGCCCTCCGCAGGATTCACTGGCTTCCATCGGTCAGGAACTGGGCTTTTGTTGCTGCCTGTGTTTTCCACGTTCTGTCTCTTAATTCCTCTCCTTACAAGCTCTAAAGTGCATGTGGGTTTTGGTTTTTTGGTTTGCTTGTCCCCGTCCCCCCCTTTATAACGTGACAAAGAGATGGTTGAGGGGCGTCTAAACATTTTCCTAAGGATTACAGGTAGTTTTGAGCTCTCTTTCAGCAGGCTTTTTCCACTCTCTGAATATTTGTAGAAGGTCTTTAGGAATTTATCAGAAACAGCTGTCCTGGGGAGCTAGGTAAAGCTAGAGATGAGGAACTGCATGCTCCTGGTGCTAAATCTGGTGTGGTGCCCAGGCCTGAAGTACTATTGGCAAGTGTTTATACTGCCACAAGTGGGACAAGAACTTACACTCTGTGTAACAAGACATGCTGTGTGTGGAGTCTTTGCATAGAAGTTTTAAAAAGAAAAAAAGATAGCTTCTCTCAGAGTGGCGGAGGGGATCGCGGCACTCAAGTGAGCCCTGGAAAGGTTTTGGAGACATCAGAGGTGTGAGTGTGCAGGGTTGTGTTCCAGGAGAACCCCCAAGAGGGGATTTCTAAAACTGTGAGGAAGGTGGGACTCAATTTTGCTTTGCAGTGGCATCAAAAATATTCATTCCAGTGTATTCACACAGAATCACAGAAATAATGCTTGTGGTAATGTGGTTTGGTTTTGTTTTAATTTCTAAGGACATTTATATCTCTCTCTTGTCTTGTTTGATTTGGACTGGTTTTTGTTGGTATTTTTGTTGTTGTTGTGGGTGGCTTTTTTTACCTATGAACTGTTGTTTGTGAGGATGTATACCCCTTTTACCCTCAAAAAAGGAGGACAGGCAAAGATTTGTGTCTTTTCCTGCAAAAACAGCTTTTCCAACTGTATGAAAAATACTGAAAAAATTAGCCTGTTGATAAAGTTTCCATTCCTTGAAATGCTTAGTGGAGTAATTGCTTTCTGGAAGATATTTGACTGGTTTGGGTTTTTTTTTGGTGTCGTTGGAAGTCCTGCACCTTAGCAGCCAGTTGATACTGAGGTTGAGAACAGGTCTCAGAAGAGAACTGACGTTAATTTATAGCTAGCAGCTTAATATTAGTAGCATACAGCAAGGTGGTGTTCAGAGGCAGTAATTATCAATATTTTCTATAAAATAAAGGCAACTGCTTTTCAAAATGCTTGTTTTCTAGTTCTGGCAGGAAAGACATGAGCAAGAATAACATCTAGCTGTGTAGTGTGTTTATAGAGAATAATGAGCACAGATGAAGGATCTTTGTACTATGAAGAGGAAGCCAAGTAAAATATCCTTGCTTTCCTGTGAATGACACTTGGAGGTGACCTTGTATTCAGCCTGAGACGAAGGGCACAGCAAGTTGACTTGTGTGTCTAAGAAACCTTATGATGAAAGTGTTACGGAAATGCCAATTATGTTTCCACCTCACTGCCTATGTAGTAAGCTTCAGTCTTCTTTTTTTTTTAACAGATGTAATTGCCATTGCTTTTCAGTATGAAGAATATTTCTGAACTCTAGATGACCGTTTCTTCTACAGTGTTAAATGGGTGCAGTATATACATATTGCAAGGTGGGAGGGGTTCGTCGCCTTAAGAGAAGGAAGGAGCAGTAGGTCCAGATTTAAAACCAAACAATCCTCCACAGATGTGACTTATTTGAGCAGAGAATTACTTCTGTAGTCTTGCTTGCTTGTACCTTAAAAATAAATTTGGTTTTGTTTTGGAATTCCACATGCACAGTAGTTGATAACAAATGATACAATGCCGTTGAAAATAAGTAAGTTTAATGTGTCTGATGTGCAGTCTGGCTTTGTGTTGGGAAGTAACCATGTGCTGTTGCCTTTGTCTCTTCCAGATGTTTCTGACGGTGTACCTCAGTAACAATGAACAGCACTTCACTGAGGTGCCAGTCACCCCTGAAACCACCTGCAGAGACGTGGTGGAGCTGTGCAAGGAGCCTGGTGAGAGCGAGTGCCACCTGGCTGAGGTGTGGTGTGGCTCAGGTAGGTGAGGCTTCCACTTTGTGGGTTCCTGGGCATTCACTGCTTCGAGGAACGTAGCACAGGGAGACCTGACAGATGTGGTCTTGTCCCAGAGGATTTCTGCCTTACAGTTTTGTTAATCTCTTCATCAGACCTGCTGTACAGTAATGCGTCTATGGAAAGGCTCTCGCATGCAAAAAAGAGTTAAAAGCAAAAGAAGGGGTCTCAAGCACGCGGATGTTCTTGTGTCTGTGCAGCCCTTCTCTGACTCAAATGAATCTCTGAAGGATACGGGGGGGGGGGGGGGGGGGGGGCGGGGCGGTTCTCTTCCTTCATCTCCCCACAGTGGGATCCCAGCGGCCTGTGTGTGGTTTTGAAGTAGTATCAGTAGTTCTGTGGCTCAAGTCAGAATCATTTCTTCAACCGTAGCCATTTTCACTTGCAGTGGCAAGGGAAAACTTCTTTTTTCTATGTCACCTTCATTGTTCTTGATTGTGTTAACTGAGTTTGGAAGGGAAGGAGTGTTACCAGAACTAGTAGGAGTTGCTTGATGTGAAGTGCCCTAAGGAAGGTGGGTGGTGGGTAGGAGGGAGGACATAGAAACTGCTTTTGACTTTCCCCTGTCCTTTTAAGCCTGTGGAAAAGAGTTTTATGTACGTGGTCAGTTGGGGCTTTTTTGTTTTTCCTTCTGTGTTCTTCCCGATTTATTTTTTTTTTTGTCTTTGAAGTTGAAATCTCCCTGGCTTGCAGTGCTCCACTGGAACTGGAGACCATGTCAGCAAACAAGTGGAAAGCTAAAGCATGGCTAACTTTTCATGGCTTAAATGGGGCAGGACTCCTTGACTTATCTCCTGTCTCCATGGTACTAATTTGATACTGGTAGCCATCCAGAGGTGAATCACAGAAGGATTTTAAGTCATGAAAAATAGTATTTGATCCAACTTTTTTGAGATACTTCAACAAAATTATAAAAGAATCAGATGATAAGGGCTTATGTTCCTCTCCTCCTCTGCTGCTGGCTCAGGCTCACAGCTGTTCAAAGAAGTCTTTGGTGAGCTCAGTGTTTGTTTAATAGGATGAGGTGTGAGTTGTTTCTTTTTTTTTTTTTTTTTTTTTTAGCTGCTTCTAACAGGTGTAATGTTTCTGATATTTCCAAGTTGTAAAAAATGCAACACGTTTTTTTTCTTCTCCTTAGAAAAGAGGGCATCTTTCATTTTTAAATGATAGTGAAATAAAATCACAAATCCAGCATGGGAAGAGATCTTTTAGGGAAGTGTTTTTATTGTACACCTTTGTCCAACTCTGTCTAATACCAATACCAAAGTCTACAGTGAAAGACAATTAAATAAAGGTTTAGGTAAACCACTGAATTTATAGTTGGCCTTGGCCCCACGCCCTGTTAAAGAGGTTGTGATGGTGAGGGACAGGGTTCTCCTGTCCTTACCAAAGCTGGAGCTCTGCTAAAGTGGGCAGCTCCCTTCCTTGTGTTTCCTGAACATGGATTCTTGATTGACTTTTGAGATGTTCATGTAGAATATGCTAGAAAAGGCAGAGAGATTGTCCTGAAACCAAGGGAGAGAACCTATACTGAGAGGCAAGTGAAGTCTGCCAGTGCTTAGTGTCAAAATGGTCTTGTTGAGTTGAAAAGTGAACTTGTGGCTGAGTGGGACCATATAATACGTGGAAGTTTATTTGTAAAATCAAGTTGTCAGCCTCTGTGCTACTCAAGGAGATGTAAGAAAATAGTCTGGATACAGAAACGTGAAGTGAAGCAGAGAATTTTTTCTGAGATTAGTCTTCGCAAAGATGCCGTGAGATACTGGAAGAACAGATATCTAAGTGTTATTTGCATGGCTATTGTCCCAAGAGCAAAAAAAAAAGGTATTATCTATTTGTGCAGTGAAAGCCTTGACAATTGTTTTAGAAACCAAATTATTCTTATTCCCTTCACTGATCCTGTCATATTTGCTAATTATTTACTGCTTTATACAAACACTGATATGTGTGTGTAAAACTGTATACAGTTTCCAATTGTACTTAGTAACAAAAATCAGAGTATCGAATCATGTAACAATAGAAGACTTGAGTACTGGATGAAGTACATGCATGTTGTTTCAGATAAAATGTATCTTTTCTTAACCATCTTTAAAACATCCAGTAGCAACCACTTGCAAGATGTGTTTTCATGTATGCTCTGAATATTTTTTTTTTTGGGGGGGGGGGGGGGGCGGGGGGGAGGGCCGTGAGGGAGAGAAATACTTTTAGCTTTTATCTGATCTCATTTTAGATGTTGGCAAAGTTCACTATCTTGTTTTGCCAAGGTATACCGTGACTTCTATTTTATTTGCGTTTTACACTGAACAAATTAAACTATTTTATAACAAACATGATGCACGACAGCTAACCTTCTGGGGTAGGAACAAAAGACTTGCATTGGAAAATTATTTCTCAGACTTCAATTACTGAGATCCTTTTTACATCGCTTGTGTCTCTTTTTCTGATGCTTGCTCAGGAATTTTAGCTTCTGTTGTCAGACCTTATTAAGCATACGTTGAAAGATCGCTGCGAGTGCGCTTGAGGCACTCTGCTCCCTGAAGGGAGCAAGTTTAATACTCTTCCAGCCCTCCTCCTCCTCTTGTCCTCCTAATTTTGCTTGAAATTTGATGAGTATTGGGGCAAACTCTCTTGATCTTCCTATTATCGCCAGGATTCTGTTAAGTGACTACCTCAGCCGCTGTGGAAGGCAGTCAAAAGCTGTGTGCGTGTACAAAGATTTGTGGTGGTGTTCTGTTGTGGGGGTTTTTTATTATTATTTTTTATGAGACATACAGGCAATAAATAAAAAAAGTCTGATTGTTTGTCCTTTCTTCCTGAGCGTTCCAAATGTAGTTTTGTTTGGTATTTTAAAATCTCTTTGACCTTCCTTTGAAGTCACTGAATGGTATTGACAGAATCCTTGTGTAAAGGGCATCTCCCTTGATAATAGAGTTTCAGCTGAAGTATTGCTGAGCTGCTAGAAATCTGTTTCATAAGACTGCTGTATATTCTTTAAGATGGAAATCTGACAACAGTACTGTTGGTTTTGGGTTTGCCCCCCCCCCCTTTTTTTTTCCCTTGAATTAGGGTTCAGCAGATGAAGAGCTTTTTTAGCTGTCTAGACAAGTATCCGCCAAGAGACTGCTTTTTCTGTAACAGTGACCTACTTGCTTATTCTGTAAAGCTAATCTCTTTTGACAGTGACTCCAGAAATTTTCCTTCCTAGATTGCTTGAGCACAGCTGCAGCATTTTCATTTAAGGAAACACTTTTATGTTGAAAAGAGCTTTTCACGTGCTGAAAACGTGTTAGTAACTCTTCTTCTTATGAAATTGAAAACATTTATACTTTCCCCTGAAATGATTATTCCATATTAAGACTGACTTTGAAAGACTCCATTGAATATGAATGAACTACTCTCTGATTTCTTTCTCTTTTTTTCTTCCTTTTTTCTTTTCCTCCCCTTGCTTAAATAATGAAAGGAAACATCCAACAAAAACAATATCGGGAAAACCAAAACTGATGCAAAACTGGAGGTGTTTAGTTTCAGTTTTTGTCCTCTGGGCTTGTTTCTCAGGCCAGGAACAGTATCTTCTGTTTGTCTGGCACCCAGTGCAAATGGATCCAACCTGATCATGAGTCTCAGATGTTGTCATAAGATACTATGACAGTATCCTGACTCTGTAAAATTGACTGCTGTGATACATTGACCACATAGTTGCCATCACTTTTAAAATAGACCTAAAAAATTATGGTGAAATGTTTAAAGTAACAAAAGAAATTGCTTTTGTGTAAAGATTGAGAGGCCAATAAGTACTTCTAATTATATGCTGTCTGTGGATGCCCAGCTGTGAAGTGGGTAACTTCTGGAAGAAGAGTAATACAGAAAGGGAGGAGGACTGGTAAGTGAAGGTGGTGAATGTAGGCTCCCACTGGATTCTTGTAATATCAAAAGACAACAAGTAAACCTTAAAAATTAGAGATGTGACAGAATCCTGAACTTGGGAGCAAGAGCAGGAAAGGAAATTCAGTGAAACTTGTGCATGTACCTTTTAAAGAAACGTTGTCTTAACTGTCTGAAAGAAAATGGCAAGTTCTTAGTGGAGTCACTTTTCACTGTCTAGTATTTTTTTTTTTCTTTGACCTGTGAATCCTAAGTTGTTCAGCTTTTACACGTGTAATCTGAACTTCATGAAATTTGCTGTCTGAGAGAATAAGCCAGATCTATGGCTGACAGGGAGCTATAGGAGAATACTTGAAGTGACGGGAGCTGTGATGGATCGCCGAGGATCAGGCCCGCTGGGTACTGAGCCTCTTCAGGGCATGGAGTGCTTCTGCCTGAGCTTCAGCACAAGAGCTGCAATCCAGCATTTGATCGCAATCCTCAGGAAGCGTTAAGAAGAGAATTCCTCTTCTCTGAGAGTTTTCCTTTGCCATCTCTCTTAATTCTTGGTGGAATAGGAAGTAAATGAGTCCTGGTAGGAATCAGGGCAGAGGAGCCCTTGAGGAGGGGGTGGGAATGACTGGGAAATACGTTGGAGGTGCCACAGACGTGGAGCAGAAGGCATGGCAGCACGTTCCCTGCAGCGGTCAGCAGGCAGGATGATTTGCAAATACAAAACTAAGGCACTAGAGCCAAAAGCTCTAAATTGCCTGTTTGCTTCCCCTTGGGCTGCAGTGGTGCCTCAGCTTCTCCCTGCAAGGGGGTGGACTTTCAGAGGGCTGTAGCTGCTTCTCGGAGGCGTTGGTTTAATTTCAGAAGCAAGGAGAGGTACTGTGTCTTCCTAAGGAGAAGGTAGCAATGCCTTGGGTGAGGGCAAGGGGTAGGTGCACACACTGCACCTGGACAATACCAGGCGTTCAAGTGCAAGGTGATGGACAGACATTTTTGCTTTGTTGTGGTATGTGCCCAAGCTACATAGGGATGTAATAGTCAACTGGCTTTTAACCTTTTCAGAACGTCCCATAGCCGATAATGAACGGATGCTGGATATTTTGCAGCGCTTTGGAATGCAGAGAAGTGAGGTTCGCTTCTTTCTTCGGCACGAACGCTCTCCCTGCCGGGAAGCAGGTAGGTGTTGATCTCAGCTAGCTCCTTTGTCTAAGTTTCACTTCATTCCTCAAGATCGAGGCAACAGCTTGCATATGTTATTTATTAATGTTGATAGACAGTATGGTGTTGCAGGCCTTTTTGGTCTGACTGTTATTTTCTTATGAACAGAGAATGTTAGTAGCAGAGAATGTTAGTAACAGAAAACTTCTAAATTTTAGTAAAGACTTCGTCCTCCCTTGCCAGATTTGGGAACATTAAATCCAAATTGATACCTTTGCAGGTTTTCCAAAGCTGGTAATCACCAAAGCATCCAGGGGCTTTGTTAAATATATTAGCCACTGTTAACTATCTAGAGATCTGTGACAGTCTCTTCTTTTAAATCTAGTGACCACACTGTTGTCCAGTAATATAATCTGTTATTTGGGCTTGGGATGTTTAATCTGGATCATACTTTACAAGGGTGATAAATTTAGAATACTTGGAAAAAGATAGAGTTCTTTGATGTTTTCCCCACAATCTATGCATTCGTATTAGTTTCAGGAGTAGTTTTAAATGAACTGCCTAGTCAAGTCCTCTGAGAACGTAATTATTTATGTATTGTAAATCTAAGTATGAAACCTATAAAGAAAATCACTCTTTGCTTTTCAAGGTTCTTCTGTGCATCCCACATTTATCTCTTTGGTAGCATCCATGGGACTTTTATCTTCAAATCAGTCTATTGGATTCTTCTTCCTCCCGTTTTTCTGTTTTCATCCTTGGTAACCTTACTCGGTGCTGGACATACTGCATTTAAGTGCCATTGTACCCAGCATATTTTAAAATTGCTAAATGTATCTTGATGTTTGAAATGTGTGATGATGATAGAATGAGTACATGGAAAGTTAAAGCTGTGCCATTGCTATGCATTAAGGGTCTTATAATGAAGTTTAGTTGTCAGGATGTAATTTTTCAAGTCCAGGGGGCTTGTAGTGTTAGGATTATTGGCATTTTACTGGCCATGGCATTGCTAAGCAATATATTTGAGGAAGAGCAAATGAATAGTCAGGAGCTCTGCAGTTCATCTTGCAGGAGTATGGCCTTGAAATAGGTATCGAATGGGCAAGAAGCTGACAGACGTGGCTTCGTCCTGTAGTACATGTGTGTCCTGCAGGGAAATATGCAAGCTTGGTGTTTGGCATCTGAACACTGTACGTAACTTGATGGAAACCTTGAAGTAGGATTCTAGTTCAGTAGCACCTTTACTGCCACAACAACTGCCAGGAAGAAAAAAAAATTGTGCTTTTAAACTTCCTTATGTGTGAATAATCAGCTGTAGGTTAAATGATGCATCTTTCATGACAGGTGACTAACCTTTGTTATTCATGTCCTCTGTGAGACAGTTGAGGAAGGCATACCAGAACATCTGGACACTGGTTTTAAGACACTGCCTCTCTGTGAATTAACCAGTTATTTTTCTGTCATTTGCAGAAGGGAGCACGTTTTTGTGACTATTTGTAATGCAGACTTACTAGGGACCAACTGCCTGTTGACTGCAGGAGAGAGATTGAAATAGTGTACTGTTGGTTAAGCTTTTTTGTTTGGCTATTTTTAAACAGTCCAATGTTTTAAAACAAATGTTGACATTGAAAGAAACCTCTTCATAAAACGTCTTGTGTCATCAGTTAAGTTTATCTTAGTGGTAAGCACATGGGAAGAACAGGTGTTTAGATTCTAAACCAAAATGATTGTACTGTTTCTCTTTTTGTACTGAATGCTGTGTCTAAAGGGGTAAGAAAAATCCTAAAGTAGCTTACTATCTTTGACTATTCCTGTACTTCTGTCTAGGGACTGGACAAAGGTCTCAAGATCCAACCTTAAAAAGAAATGGCGTGAAAGTGCCTGGCGATCGAAGAATAGAGAATGGAGTAAGTGCTCGATGCAGTGGCCAGTATAGTGAAAATGGAGGCTTCCCTTCTTTTGAGATACTGGTGCAAATCCTACCCTGGAAACTTGAGAGAGATTTTGGAGATATTGCTAATGACTGCTCTAAAATAGACACAAAGCCTCTAGCAATTATCACCCTTGCTTTCAGTTTTTGAGAGGTGCCTGAGATCCATTGGCTGCCATATCTGTGTTTGTACAGGTGATCTCAGAGCAGCAAACTCAGCATACTTTCCATTCTCTACTCCAATCAGAATTTTTCTCTCCTTTTCCTTCAGTTCATTGATTATTTTCGTGGTCAGTTTCGTGTCAGAGATCCCTAGTTCTGGATTTCAAGTTGAGACCAGCTAGTGTTTCAGCATTGAATCCATTGTCTGTCATTTATTCTTGCTCCAGAAGATGTACTTACGGATGTAAGATTGAATCTAGATTCAGGAAATGTGTGAACAGGTAACTAATGTAATAATAGTGCTATCTTTGAGAGCGGTGTGTTATTTTTTCCCCTACTATATTTAAACTTTCCATTTTCTTCAACTTACGTTGAAGTGCTTTGAATTGCAATGGTACACCTACGACCACAGATCCATCCTGCCATGTGCTGAGCATTCTGGGCTCAGTCAGTCAAAGCTGATTCATGCTGAGCTTAATTATAAAGGGCTCCAAAATGCCTATTTAAAATGCTGCTAGAAACATTTTGCTAGAAATATTAATGTTTCAAGAGAATGTCAGCTTGTGTATTGCTGGGTTGGGCTGTGCATGTATTTATTTATTTATTTATTTTACCATTTCTTTCTAATTATTTTATTGGCTACTCAGTTGTTATTTTTTTTTTTAAGACCTTTATTGTACTTTTCTGGAGTAGCTCTGTTGAGTTAGATCCTAGTGAAACTAAAAATTCTAGACTTGGCATGCTTTGGATTTTCATTGACAGGTCAGTGCTCCAAGGATGGATATGACACTGGCTGAACTTCAGGAAATGGCATCACGCCAGCAGCAACAAATTGAGGCTCAGCAGCAAATGCTGGCTAACAAGGTGAGTTTGGAACGAGATTGTTTGTAGCCAGGAACAAAGGTAGAAAGAGTCACATGAGGTGGAGGGAGGGTTGGGGATTTGGGGTTTTTTCACCTCTGTAAGAGGTCTCCCTTTCTTTGGCTGCCTCTTTTTAAATTTGAAAGTCAATCTATGCAAATATCCAGTAGTAAAACATCAAAATAATGCCAGCGATGTAAGTGACCGTATAGCTTACTAAAAGGATAAAGCACATAACATTAATACGTTATCATCCATCCTGGTGGCTCTGCCAGCTCTGTTTGTCTCCGTGCGGTGACCAGCATTCACCGGCTTGATCACTGAATGACACTTTTGTCTCTGGATATAATGCTGCCCTGTGATGGTACCTTGCTGTTTTCTGATAGAGTTCAGTGTGCCTGGTTTCCTGGGGCAGCTGCCTGGAGGAGATTGCATGTATGTGATAAAAGTAACTAGAAGAGTGATTTATAAAATGCTTGTTGAACAACAACAGAAAAGCTAATGAAAGCACGCAGGGTGCTCCTGAATTGTTTTGGGACAAAAAATACCCTGAATGCATCTGCAGAAGAGTGAAATAGATTTCATATTTGACTTAAGAGTGGTGTGTACCAACAACACTTGAAACTGTAATGGAAAAAGCTGCTTTTGGCCAGAGCATCGTTAAATGTGAGCCCATCCTGAAGCGAACTGTCTGGGTTCCCAGCATATCAGAACGTGCTTTACTGGGGAAGAAGGCTGCGCCGGGGCTCTCGTCTCACTCCTCCTCCTCTGTCAGCAGCCCTGTCTCCCTGTCCCTTTGAGATCAGCTGGGTCCCACCCAGTCCCTCCATATATTTTAACATCTTGTTCAATTCCCTTGGCTTTCAATAATCCTATCTCGGGGAGATGCTTCAAACCATGGCTTCTGATGGTTCTGCAGCACCTGCAAAGTGGTACCACGGCCTGTCAAAACGGCCAGTAAAACCTGGTTTCTGGTTTACAGTAAGGACAGGTATGAAGAAGGTGCAGCTGTGAATGTAAGAAATCAGCCAAGTAATTGGAATTTTCACCTGGAGCTTAGCAGCATGGTTAATACCAGTTCTGCCCTGATTAATTTGTCAAGGCAGAATGTTGCCCTCTTCTCTCTCACAGCTGAGATGTCTTAAAAATAAGAGAGAAGACAAAACATTTGTACTTCTGTTTCACTTACAGGTCGTGGTAATAGATCCTGGACTTACAAATAACACTGTAGTCACTATATATATGGAAACAGAAATAGGAACATTATGTATATTTACTGTAAAGGGAGTTGCATAAGATAGTAAAAAAAAAAAAAAGTTTGAGTTGGGATAGCTACCCATCAGGTAGGTGTCTGCTGCCTGTGGTTTGAAGAAGAGTAGCCTTGTGGGTATCCCACTGGGAGAATTTTTTCATTTAATTTTCCTCTCTGGAGCAAACCTGCTTTCCTAGACACCCTTTCAAAGAAAGGCTTTCCATTGCCTCTTTCCTGCCTTCTGAATTCAGATGCGATATTAAAAATAGATTCTGAGGGGAGAAAAATGCACTTTCTTTTTAGACACAAGCTGTAAAATCTATTTTTTGACATTTTCCTGTGTGGGATTGATACTAAACTAGCACATATACTGTAGGTGCTGCCTGGTTTTCTCCGGAAGGCAAGATCACTTTTTGCTCTTCCTTTTTTATTCTAAGTGCGTGAGTCCCTGTTTCTAAATGTGACTGGTGATTTTTGGTGGTTGTTGGGGTTTTTGCTTGTTTGGTTGTTTTTTGGCGTGGGGTTTGTTGGGTGGGTTTTTTTGTTTGTTTGTTTAAGTGTTGAGTTTTAATGTTAGTAAGCAGTGGTAGTCTTGGCTGTTAGTAGGGGCTCAGGAAAGTCTTGGTAGTTCTCCTATCACTGGAACAACCGCTCGTCTCCAGAACTGGAGGCTGTGTGCAATGAGGGCCCTGGTCACTGTGGAGGTTTTCCCATGTCTTGAACCATCCTGTGTTGTGATAGTGGTGGTTGTTACCAGGACATGGCAAATCTTCAGAGCTTTGGTGTACAGCGATCCTCCATCTCAAGGGGGTTCTAGCAGAACTAGTAAAAGTGCAGGGAGTGATGAAAATTATGAATAATTTATGGAATACCTCCTGTATAAAGAACATCTAATATTCTCCAGCACGCCTTATAGTTGTTTAAAATGTGATGTATGATAGGGGTGTGTAAAGTACAAGATTAAAAGCATGGAGAAGGTAGAGTGGAAATAATCATTAGCTCAGGAGACAAGTAGTGATTAAATTAAATTGGCAAATGTCATAGAACATGAATGCTGGAATTTTTCTTAGGCTTCAAAGGATTTTGAGCAGTTTCATGGCAGAAAAATTTTCCAAGAGGCATTAGACATGGATGCAGTCTCTGTTTCAATAGGTTCTTGGACTAGGGAATGGTTGTCCCAGGATTGTATTGGGACAGAATCAGTACGTGTTTGCTCGCTTCTCTCAGACTTCCCTTGACACTCTGGGAACTCAGGGTACTGGGTTACAGCTGACCTGAGCTGCTGCAGTGATTGTTTCGAAGTTTAGACACTGTTTCTGTCAGTACCTTACCGTAAGTTTGTTTAAATAAATAAATAAAATTCCTTGACTGCAGGAACAACGTCTGAAGTTCTTGAAACAGCAAGATCAGCGACAGCAACAGCAAGCTGCTGAGCAGGAAAAACTGAAGCAATTAAAGGAAATTGCTGAGAATCAGGAAGCCAAACTTAAGAAAGTGAGAGCGCTGAAAGGCCACGTGGAACAAAAAAGACTCAGCAATGGGAAATTAGGTGAGTCACTGCCTGGGGAAAGTAGCCTGTGATTTTTTTCATGAAGTGTGATTCTTGGAACTCTAAAATTTCTGGTGATTTCAGCGATTCAGAAGAGGTATGTACAGTGTTCCAGGAAATGTTAATCTTAATGATTTCACATGTTGTATGTACCAAGAAAACTGAATGACCTAGAACAGAATATATTTTCTTACCCTATATTAAAATATCCCACAAGAGCACCCTGTGTTTTGAGCCTAGCATATCTGCTCTTTAATTACTGTGCAGTTTTTTTGCTTACTTGAATACCTTTGTGTACCACAGTAACTTTTTCCATCCCTGATGTCAACCCCCCCCACATTTAGGGTGTTATTTTCTTGGCCAATAACAAAGCTTGGCCCGATACCCATGTTGTCTCTTATGTGAGAGGTAATTTAATGACCACGGTGGCTGAGTATTTTCTTTTTAATTACTGAAATCCAACTAGTCTCTGGGTTGCTACAGTACTAGTTGGGTGCTTGCAGTTCAGCATGTTGATGCAACATTAAATACTTAACTTCAGACTTTGTATCAACACACATTCTTCTGCCTACTTTTTCATCCTTTGTCTGTACGTATTGTACAGAACTTGTCATTTCCAGCTGGACTCAAATGAAAATATATTGGTTTGTTAAGGTAAAATATAAATATATTGTTTAATTAGGAAGCATTGTGCTTTAATGGATAAAGCAAATGTGTTTTTCTGTGGGGAGAATGCATTTCCTGTTCGGGTTCTGTTGCACAAAATAAACATTGGTAGAGCAATAGAACATCTTGGAGCATGTGTATCTGCTTCCGTGCACCTTGCCTGGCAGGTCTGGTCCTAGACTTGCTTGAACTCTTACTGGTTGCTCAAACTTTGTTCTGTAATGCAACAGTTTTGGCAGTGGGAGCAGCTGATGACGGCTGTTTGTGGTAGACCCTAAAAAGCCCTCTTGAGTCTTTGTTTAGTAGGACAGTTCGTGTGTTTTGTCATTGAGTTCCTACAGCCTAAATTTAGAGTTCTAAATACCGTAAGTATGCCTTGTGGCTGAGTGAGTGTCGTCTTGCTGAATTCAGCATTAAGTTAATTTAGGCTTCTACAGATGAGATTCAGCCTGGTAACGCGGTTTTGTTTGTTTCCGTACTTCAGAAAGTAAAAAAAAAATGTTCTTTTTCCTTCCCCGTCAGTGCTCTAAGTAGACTGAATTTACATAATCTGGCTAGCGAGTTGGCTTTTGCAACTACTTGGAGGAAGAGCTGGTTTGACTGGGATCGCGGGTGTGCGGCCGCCTCTGTGCAGCTCTGCTCCGGAGGCTGGCGGGGCGCGCTCTGTCCCCTTAACCGCTGCCTGGGAAGCAGCCCACGCTCAGCTGTTTCTCAGGGCAGCTATTGTGCTCTCTCATCCTCTCCAGTGGAGGAGATTGAACAGATGAACAGCCTGTTCCAGCAAAAGCAGCGCGAGCTGGTGCTGGCCGTGTCAAAAGTAGAGGAACTCACCAGGCAACTGGAGATGCTGAAGAATGGCCGAATTGATGGTTACCACGACAACCAGTCAGCTGTAGCTGAGCTCGACCGCCTGTACAAGGAGCTGCAGGTAATGGAAGGCTAGTTTGTGACCCACAGCTCCAAGGGCTGGAAGTTGGTTGGGTCGTTTCTTGCCTTGTTGGAAAGAAATCCCATCGCTCCTGTTCCTGACAGAGCCGCGTGGCTGCCTGCCTGCGGAGGATGGAGGGTTAGTTGTGCTGCTTTCAAGGTAAGCAGGGGCAGGAGCACGCAGTGTATATATCTTTCTCTTCCCTTTCTGCAAAATTTGGAGCCTTACCCACATTTTTTCCAGAGCAAATAATCCGAGTTTGCTAGCATGACTTTTTATAGAAGGCTTTTCTTTTTGTAACTGCTTCCTGTCCCGCATCTTGAAAGTTAATTTGTTTTTATTTTTGTTGTTTTCCCCTCCTCCCCTCCCACCCCCCTGCTTTGTGAATTTATTCAGCTGAGGAACAAACTGAACCAGGAGCAGAATGCCAAGCTGCAGCAACAGAGGGAGTGTTTGAACAAGCGCAACTTGGAGGTGGCAGTCATGGATAAGCGTGTTAATGAGCTGCGAGAGCGCCTGTGGAAGAAAAAGGCAGCTCTGCAACAGAAAGAGAATGTACCAGTGAGTACAGGGTGTTTAATAACAACAAAAATTAAATTAGTTTGTGGCCCCTACAGTCTGAAGTAGAAACCTGCTTGTGGGGAAGGCTGTTCAGGTGCTAGACTTGTTTTTATCCATACGTGGTGGGAGTCTTGTATTATTAAAGTACTTTTCATGGTACATTGGTAATAACCTACTTACTGTTTATGGACAAGAACTCTTCGTATGCTGTTGTGGACTTCTTTAGATTTTTTTTTTTTTTTTTTTGTGTGCTCTATTACTACCTCAGTTTTATATCTCTTAAAGCCTTAAAAAAACCATTTCTAATACTGGAGTATAATTTTCTAGTTGCCTTATCCTTTTTGACTTCTGTTTCAGACTGATGGATTGATACTGCAGCATAACATTTTTTAAGTTTTCTTCTTTTCCCAAAGGTTTCTTCAGATGGGAATTTACCACAGCCAGTGGCTTCTGCTCCAAGTCGAGTGGCAGCAGTAGGTCCTTATATCCAGTCCTCTACTATGCCACGTATTGCTTCCAGACCTGAACTTTTGGTGAAACCAGCATTTTCAGATGGGACACAAGCTTTGCAGGTACCTGATGGCCCGCTGAAAACACAAACTCTGCCCAACATGAGAGCTGGGAGCAGTTCACAAGCTAAAGCTCCTGCAGGTAATAGTTTATGATTAGTATTTCTTTTCCAGAAAGGTTTTGTTATCTTATCTACCAGCTCTTTTTTATTTTTTTTTTTTAAAGCAACGTGTTATTTGAGATGTCAGTTTTATTACTTGCGATTTTCCTGCACCAATGAATATATTTTATAAGCACTGAGGTTATACGATTCAAAGTATTATAAATTAAGTAATCCTATTAGTGAGCAATTTGGGTTGTTATACAGCATAGGATGCAGGAGGATTTTTCTGTAAAATATTTTTTTATTTTTAAAATACTCCTAAAAACTATACAACAGTGTTTGGTTGAGTTTCCAGAGGCAGTTTCAGGATGTACACAGTAACAACCTGGTAACTGGACTTAAAAACTAGCAAAGCCAAGTCTTCTGATCATGCGTTTTGGAAATGACGTATGTAAAGGGTTAACCAGCATCACTAGAAATACGATAAAGGAGGCAGTGGATTGTAGCACAGAAATGCCAGCAGGTTTATTGCTGTGTAGATGATGTAGGAACGTGGAGAGACTGAAGTCCAACACCTGACACGAGGCTTGGCCTCTCCTGCTCGCGTGTTTGTGGATATTTTCCTGGCTTCTCTCTGTGGCTTTCTCCTCTGAGATACAGCGCAGCTCTGTGAGGGGTCTGGAGGCACTGGAGAGTTTCAGTTATCTCTTCTGTACTACCTTGGGAGGAAAAGACTCACTTTTCAGCTAGGAGAGAAGAGAAACTGATCTTCCTAAAAGGAAAAAGTGGAGTCTGAGCTTGTAGAATAGTTCTATCTATTTGTTCTTAACTCCCTCCCTCTGTATCCAGTTCTGGCAGATACTACTAAAGTGGCCACGGCACAAAACCAGTCCAAGTGCCTCTTGCTGTACTGGAGAATGGGGAACTCTTTCACTTTATCTGGTTTGCAGATTCTAAAACTGCTGGAGTTGAATTTTAGCTCTAGTCTGTACCAAACTTAAATTTTTGGCATGGGAATGTGCTATTTGAACTAAAACATTAGTCCTCATTTTTTAGCATTAGGGTAAAATGACTGCTTTCCTAGAGAGAGGGTGTCGGATACTTTGTCAGAATGGAAACTTTTCCTCTGCTGCTTGTCTTTTCTGTTTGAATTTAATATCACTTGTTGTAGTAGATAATTTAGAATTTAGTACAGAGAACTTGGTGAAATATTTAAACTAATAGCAAATTGCAAGTGTTTTCATAATTGAAGCAGACTGGATGTCTACTCCAGTCAATGGAAAGATCGGCATTAATGCAGTGTCTAATGCACACTGAACATACAGATGATTTTTCTACTGTTTTGGATATCACTGGCATATGCTTTAAAGCATTATGTTTTTCTTGGCACAATGTATCTTTCTCATCCTTTTTTGCCATCCTGTCACTTAACTTACTGTAAGTACCCAAGAAAAGTTTCTTACTGACTGGAAAAGAGGGTAGTCTAGATAAGTTTATTGACTGAATGCTGTAGGTGCAGACATCCTAGGACAAACAGATTTGCTGCTGCTTTGGTGGTTGTTTCTGAGCTTGGTTTTGCGTTCTATTTTTGAAACATTAAGCAAAAATCTAAAGTGATAGGATTTATAGCAGTTAACCTATGATACTTGTACACTGTCTAGACGACTTGACTCTTACCAAAAAACCTACCTGTAATAAATAAGTCAATAAAAATATTATTTTAGCTTAATCTATTCCCCGTGTTTTTTCCTAGGTTCTGTGGTCCCCAGTACAAAACCTTCCCCATCTGCCACTGACTGGAGTAGTTCAAATGTAGACAGTCATATTAGTCAAGGATCAGCCTTGACTTCAGGAAAAGGAATTGTGGCTAGTGAAGGACAAGGTATGTTTTTACGTACTTGGCTAATCTTAAAATCTGGAGACTCTAGCTAATGATATCAGCCCCTTCTAAATGCTTCAGTAAATATGTAGAATTCATTTGAAAGCACACACACAAAAATAATAGACTATTGCCATATAAGCTTTAGTATGATGTCACAGGGATTTTTCTTTTTTAAGAAAGAACTCATTTCAGGTGGTAAAGTAGATACTAATGCCTTCGTACACGCTCCTGTTTGATTTGCAAGATACAGCGTTTGGCAGGTGCTTGTGTCCTTAGTGCAGGGGTAGGATGGATACAAAAAGCATCTCTGCGTATGCTGTCTTGAATATTGCACAGAACAAGACTCCTGTTCCTACAGTTGTGTAGTCCCTTTTAAAAGTCTTCCTCTTTCTCTGACAACAGCTGAAGGAGAAACTTTTTTACGAGACAAAGAGAAGAAAGTGCGTCCGTTCTCAATGTTTGATTCTGTGGACCAGTCTGCTGGGCTCGGCACACTGAGAAAGAACCAGAGCAGCGAAGATCTCCTGCGAGAAGCGCAGGTATGCAGGAAACTGGAGCTACTGCATTCCATCTGACAGGGATTACCATACAGCTTTCCAAATACTGCTGTCAGGAGGTTCTTTGAAAAGTACCTAGGTCGTCTTTTAAAACACTACTTTGAAGGAAAAAAGGTCTTCTAGGCTTTTAATAGCCGTTGGTAGCTCAAAATCATTCCCTACAGTCACTGTGGTGAAAATCTAAATTTTGACTGAACAGGTAAAAATGGTGGTATTACTTGTACTAGTGTGTCTGCATATAGTTTTGGGGTTTTGTTCCCCCAAAGATTATATGCACAGACACATTTGCACGGGTTTTAAAAAATCATTTCCACACTTGTTTCGTTGTTTATAACGCAGCACCATCCTTCAGATGTTTGACTGCAGTGAGACTTCCCACCTAAATCTAGGCACAAGGGCACAATTTGATCGGGTCGGGGTGAAGTAACATAGGAGAAGTGGGGGTGGCAGGGGCTCCCTCGGGAAGCAAGCCTGGCGCCTACGGATGCTGCTGGGCGCCTCTGCTATGGGTAGAGAAATTACTGTGCCCTGCCATTGCTTGATGTTTGAAACATAGCTACTACAGAAAGAATTAAAGAGAATGAGTTCAAAGATGAAACAACTACGATGTTAAAATGTTTCAAGAAGTGTCTTCATGTTTCTGATGTTGTTGTAAGCAGTGTTGCAGCAACAGTAGATGCTGTGGTGTTCTTTGAGGATCTTTTGAACCTTCACAGCAAAACTCCTGAAACATATTTTCCTGTTTTAATCTTAATTAATTTTTTTTGTCTCTCAGACGGCCAATAAAAATGTAACAAAGGTACCACCACCTGTCCCCACTAAACCAAAACAGATAAACTTGCCTTACTTTGGACAAGCTAGTCATCTGCAACCTTCTGACACTAAGCTGGATGGAAACCTGCAGAAGCTGCCTTTGGCTGTTGTAACTATGGCGAACAAACAAAAACCAGTGGCACAGCAGCCTTCCCATCCTTCTCAGCAGATACAGCAAAGAATTTCCGTACCTCCTGCAGCTTCTTCCTCTAGCCAGGACCAAATTCTTCCCTCCTCCAAACAGGAGAGTCCCCCAGCAGCAGCTGTGAGACCGTTCACCCCTCAGCCATCCAAAGAGACCTCGCTCCCACCATTTCGAAAGCCTCAAACTGTGGCTGCAAGTTCAATTTATAGCATGTACACGCAACAGCAGACTCCTGGGAAGAACTTCCAGCAGGCAGTGCAGAGTGCTTTGACGAGGGCACAGACCAGAGGACCACACTTCCCAAGTGGTAAGCACGTGTTTCTCCACCTCAAGCCTCGGATAGATGTATGCTCCAGCTGGTCTGTGTGTATAAAGCTGTTCCTTGGGGGAATTGAAGGGGTTAGTGCAGCTGTAAGAATCTTAGGTGGATCTTACTTGCTGTTTGTCAGCATAAACAAAACATGCAGAACATCCATCTTGAGTTTGCAAGATCACCAATGGTAATCCTGATTACCTGGTTACTTCTGTTTGGTTGATTGTATTATTCTACTGTTTTACCCTGTGTAGGTAAATCGGGTTGCCTGGGTTTTTTTGGCTTGTTTGATCAAACGCAATTATGTTTTCTCCGCCCCTCTCTGAACTTCTCCGCAGTGTATGGCAAGCCTGTGATGGCAGGAGCTGGGGTACAGAATCAGTTGCCGCAGACGGAGAACGTCTACTCAAGCCTCCAAGGCAAGCCGGGCAGTCCGGAGCCCGAGACGGAAACAACAGCCTCCGCTCACGAGAACCACGAAACGGAGCGAATACCCCGTCCCCTTAGCCCAACCAAGTTGCTGCCTTTCTTATCCAACCCGTACCGCAACCAGAGCGATGCTGACCTGGAAGCGCTACGGAAGAAGCTGTCCAATGCCCCCAGACCGCTGAAGAAACGTAGCTCCATCACCGAGCCAGAAGGACCTAATGGCCCCAATATTCAGAAGCTGTTGTACCAGAGGACCACTCTGGCTGCAATGGAGACTATCTCGGCTCCATCGCATCCCTCCAAACAGACGGCATCAGCTGCCAGTCCTGAAAGCCCAACCGAAATCCCAAATCCTTATCTAAGTGTGGAATCGGAAAAAGAAACAGCTGCTTCTTCTATGCCAGAACCAGCCATTGCTGAGGAAACGGAAAACACACCAGCAGATCAGAGCGAAGCTGTCCTTCCCTCCGTGGCTTTGGACACTGTGCCTGAGGGAGCAGCGGACGGTGATGAACTCGCGCAGCCAAAAATGGAAGAGCCCAGCCTAGAAGCTTCACTGCCGCTGGAGGTTTACATGGAAGAGTATCCCCCGTACCCACCGCCTCCCTACCCATCAGGGGAACCCGAGAGTCTGGGGGAGGACTCATTCAGCATGAGGCCTCCTGAAGTTACGGGGCAGTTTTCCTTGCCTCCTGTAAGTATTAGTTAACCTCCAACTCGGGCGCCCTGTCCGTGGGTCATCTCGAGCTCTGCCGTAAATCCTGTGCGTGGTGTTGTAGAGCTTGAGCAGGTGTGGGAGAACGGTCACGCAGCCAGACGCGGTTTCTCTGCGGAGATCTGTTCTGTGTGTGGTGCCCTGACCGCCAGTGCGAATGACAGTAAGGAAAAGTCTGTTGTCTCTGGAATTAAGAGACATGATGAAAAGTTTCAAATGGAATCTTGGTACACAAATAGTAAAACTCTTCTGGGCTGTAAGGAACATTGCCTACAGAAGTCTGCCTACTACATCCAAACTGTACCTCATTCTTAAGAGAATGGTTTGGGGTTTGTTTTTTGTTTTTCTTTTTTGGTTAAGGGTTTGGGTTTTGTTCTTTGTTTTTCTTTTGTGGAAGCACAGATACAGATTTTACAAGCATTTCCCACTATTGCTAATATGAGATGGATGCTAATTATCTTAATCCTGGATTGGATTTGTTTACCTGAAAGTGCCTTGCTTGGAAAATATGGCGAAACAGACTTTAGTTTCTGCTTTAAAAACTCATTTGCAGACCTCAGCTGCTTGCATTTCTCCTACTGACATGTGCTCTCAGTTTTTCTTTGGAACCTGATTTAACATCAGTCTGTTCTCAAGTTGCATCAAGATGTGGTCCCTTTGGGTTAAGGGTAGGCAGCGTTTTACCGTCTTGTTTGTTTTGCCGGTTTATATCTGTGCGTGTGGTACAGTGGGACCTCACTGTTGAAGAACAGAAATATGCTTACTGCTTTCAGTTCCTCAAAGAGTTTCTTTTAAAACCCATCATGAATAGAATTTTAATAACTTGATACATGAAAGTGTTTTTTCCTCCATCACTTCAGTGCAGCAGAGTTAAAAGCTTTAACCTTGTAATTTCTGCACAGAATAGTCGTTGCGTGTTTTCATGCATTAAAGACTTTGTCCTTGCTCCCTTTTACAAGGAAACTTGAGTGGTAGGATATCCTAAATTATAAGAACTGGTTTCTGGCTGGTTTTGTAATAATTCTGCAATGATGAGAAGAAACCGGCCCATCTTCTTGATTGCATATTTAAATATTTGCGTTGTGCTGACAGGCTCTTTCTTTAAAAAGCCTGTACTTTTGATATTGTGTATAAACCAACAGGCAAAAGAGCATTTTCTGGGAATGTCGTCTTATATATCTTATCTTCACATGTTTGCTCTTGCAAAACATGAGTCATTTTAATTCATCTTTGCCTGGACATCTGTCAGAAATTTACATACCCTGATGAATAGTGTTTATTGCTGCTGCACAGCCAGCTGGGGAGAGGGCTGAGCTAATGCGTGCGTGTTCTCTGAAGGAAGGAGTACAAACTCAGCTATAGAAATAATTGGTTTCCAGCATCACTGAGCGCATCTAAAGCGTTTCTACACTTGGCTCTATATTCTTTCCTCAACCATTTCCCATGGTTTCCATGTTTGTTCCTGCTAACCTCTGCTAAACTTAGGAAACCGTTAGGAACTTAAACATCGATGCTTTAAAAGTAGTGGACTTCATGGAGTGTACTCCTTGGTTTGTGGAACAGCCTGGAGAGCTACTGCTAAAATTATCTGAATTAAAAAAAAAAAAAAAAAAAAAAAAAAAAAAAGGCATTTTCCCCTGATCTTGAGGGATTTGGGAGTTTTATTATTTTGCGGATGTGTTTGATCAGGGTGACTTCTGTATTTGGGTTGGATAGTGACCCTGTCCAGAGATGAAGGCAGAGATACTTCATAATGTGCATAACCTATCTTTGTAATGTGTTGGGGAGTTGGTAGAAAATTGTCTAAATTTCATATTAAATATTGCCTTAATTGGTCATTCCCAAATAAGCAATTCTGTAGTGTTCTTTCCAGGAAAGAAAACGCTGTAACTTGTGTTACCTTTTCACAGGGGAAGAGGACGAATTTGCGTAAAACTGGCTCTGAGAGAATTGGGCACGGAATGAGAGTGAAATTCAATCCCCTTGCGTTGCTTCTGGATTCATCCTTGGAGGGGGAGTTTGACCTGGTGCAGAGAATCATTTATGAGGTACAAATGCTAAGTTGTAAGACAAGGAATAACAATCCTGGTTCAGACTGGGAACCTGCAGCTGTTCTGGACTGGGGAAGCTAAAATAATAGTACACAACCTCGATCTGCCCTTGAGGAGATGAGTCCTGGCAGGACATGGCCGCTCGGAGGCTGATTTTTAAAAGTGTGTTAGTTAAAGCCACACTGGGTATCAAGCACCAAAACTATAAATTTGCAGGACAGCTTTTTCCTTATTTCTTATGTAGTGTTTCGTACCCTGTCTGGCATGTTATCAGATAATTTCATAAGCAAAATCCATGTGAATTTTGCTTACAATTAAAAAAGCAAATATCGGAAATTTGTTATAAATGCTTTTACTAAGTTATCAAGATACTATTTCTCTAAACCACTTCAGGTTCTTCCCGTTAAAAGGAGGCTGCAAGCTTATGAGTCGTCTTGTGAGATTGGCTACTGCAGTAGTTTCCTGCCTGTTGCTCACGTCCTTCATAGAAATACGGCTCAAGCTCATATTTCAGAAAAAGACAACTCATTTTTGTATGTGCAGAGAAGTTTATTGTAGGGAATTTCACCAGAACGTGAATGGCTCCTTTTCTGGCTGTGTAGGTTGAAGATCCCAGCATGCCCAACGATGAAGGGATTACGGCACTGCACAACGCCGTGTGCGCTGGGCACACGGAAATCGTGAAGTTCCTGGTGCAGTTTGGGGTGAACGTGAATGCTGCAGACAGCGACGGGTGGTAAGGCTTTCGTGGAGTGGTACCTTACGGGTGCTCTCCACAAGAGAGCTGTGGCCTGGGGGCTGCTGCAGGTTGCTCAGAGGTCCCTCTCTTTGCTCCTGTAGAATTGACAACGACTTTTCCGCAGTAGAGCAACAGCAGTTCTCTGTGGGGCATCATATGAGAATGCGCAGAGGAGAAAATAGACACATTATTATACTAATAGTCCCTGTATGATAAAACTGTGTGCGTGAGGCCCAGCAGGGTGGATACAGTTGTCGGGAAACAGCTCTGTTTCTTTGAGACACTGAAGACAGCTTATGCATAACGAGCCATTTGCTGAAATTCCCGATGTCCTCTCCATGAGGTGGCCTCCAGCTTACACGTGTGGGCATTATCTAGCCCTGCAAACTCTCCTCAATTCTTTGTCCAGTACTCGGACAACTTACAAACAAAGCCAAGCAGAAAATCACAACCTACAAACCAGACCTGCAACTGATGATGGGTCACAGAACTTTCTTAGAGGTAGCTAGGGATCTTATTTACCAGAGGCTGGTGCAGCGGGCAGTGCTTTTACTATTATTTCTGCCTATAACAAAGGTGTCTAAGGCCTGAGACTGAATAAAGATGCTCATGGTCCCTCAGCCTCAGTAGTTATCCCAATGTCCTGCACTTGTTCACCAGGTCAAGTCTTGGAAATAATTGTCTAGATTGTAAGAGGTATGGCATCAGTAGGATTTATCAGGGTTTTATTATTTTTTTTTTTTTTTTAATTTTTATTGCCCTAATGAATGTTCCTAAAATGTTAATGGATTATAAAAAGGTAGCATAACGAGAGATCCATATGGAAACCTGGCTTTAGGGCTCAAGCAGCTCCTGGTAACTCCTATTACCTGTGAAAATTGCTCTTGACATCCTGGGTTGAGTGCTTCTGGTGGGAAGCCGTCAGTGACGCAGTACTGACTGCTGGAGGTCACCCCCAGAAGTGGTTTGCTCCCAGGAGTCTGTCAGCGCTGCTGTGAGCAGTGTAAGCACTGTGTTACCTTCTTCTTGGCTTGCAGGACCCCGTTACACTGTGCAGCATCTTGCAATAACGTGCAGGTGTGCAAGTTCCTGGTGGAGTCAGGCGCAGCGGTGTTTGCGATGACCTACAGCGACATGCAGACAGCTGCGGACAAGTGTGAGGAGATGGAGGAAGGCTACACACAGTGCTCCCAGTTCTTGTATGGTAAGTGATGGCAACTGAGTTCCAGAGCATGCTAGGGACTCACCCGGCGCTTCTCCTCATCCAAAGAAACACAGAGTTGTATGTTGCACACTTGAGTTGCATGCCCATGCCTCTGGTTCCTCTTGGAGAGGTTTTAGCCAACTTCTTGACACAGAAGAGGTCTGTCAAGACTAACTTCATAACATTCAACCTGTAGAGAAGATCTGAGTAACAAAAGGTTTCCCTACATTAAAAACCTTGAGTTCTGCACGTGCATTGACAAGCACGTTAGCATGAGGTGATGATTAGGCAAATCGTACCACAGAGGTACTTTTTAATGTAAAAATAAAAGTGGTATGGATATCTCAGTAATATATCTGTCGCCTAGTGTCTTTAAATGAGAAATATTTCCTAATGTGCACTTCAGAGCAAAGGAAGGTACTGCCAAGTTTCTGCCTTAACGGAGGTTAGCAACCACTGAATTTGACTATCTTTCTGGCCTTTCTCTTCTCTGGCACTTAAAAAGAAATCCTATATTAAAATGAGATTTTATTCACATAGTGAGACTACAGAGAAACTATCTTTTCATATCTTTACATAGCCTGGCCCTCTAAACTTGTCTGTAAGGTGAGAAACACATGTAATTAATTGATTCACCTTATTTGTTTTTGTTGTAAATGATGCACAATACTGAATATCCTCAAGTACGGGGAGGTTTAAATAAAACCACTAGTCCTTTAACATTGATTAAATGAAAAGTCTGATGCTGCTTAAGTATGTAATCTTTCACTTTCTAAGATAATAATGCCTGTGCTGTCCCTAAAAGCACGTTTTCACTGCTACCCTGGTGTGACAACACTTTTTTTAGAAGACCAGATCCATTGTGTGAATCTCCTCTTTGCCTGCTTTGCTGCCAGTGCTCAGGCTTACCTTCCCCCCAGGTGCAGAGTGCGGCTCTTGCCAACCCTTTAATTATACCAAATACAAAGCAAGGGAAGACGCTCTGAACAGAGTAGTGCAAGTAATTTAATTTTACATGATGAGCTGGTATGCAGAAATAAAGAACTGGATTTGAGCAGATGCTTCCTTGAGCAGACATAGGTAAGAGTCCTGTAAGATAGGTTGTACTAGGTAAGAGCTGGAAGGGGAGATGACAAGTTTTGTGAAATTATGTGCAATGTGCTCTTTGCTCCTGGCGATACCAAACCCAAACAAAAACCCCAGTAGGATTCAGGGGTTTAAAATGGAATAATTACCTAAGAGAAAGTTTGCATAATGATTCATTAGGGTATCTTCTCCTGTTTGCTGTTTAGAAGCTGAGGAATGTGCACAGAAATAATAGTGGTCCATCTTTGGCTATAGCTGTAAAATAAGCAAGTTCTAAATAATATCGGCAAGGTGTATGCATGTACTCCAAAACACCTTGGTCTAGAATTTTAACAGAATTGTGTTTCTGAAGTTGGTGTTTTAAAAAAAAAACAAAACCAAAAACAATTAATGTTTGAAATTCAGGACTGCTGAGTAAGTGTTTGGTTAACCAAAAGCAGCTGGCAGGTAGCAGTCAAATCTTTTGGGTACAGGTCAGGGATGCAGCTTATTCTAAAATTCTGAAATAAAGCGACAGGGGTGGCAAATGACACCTCAAGCATCAAAATGACAATGGTGATCCTCATAAGCAGGTGTTGCCACCTCCCATTGACAGAAAGTGATTACTGGTGAACTAAGAGTACTAACAAGTGTCGCTTGCTCATTGCTTAGGTGTGGGAAGTGTGAGCACTGGCCTGATACAACCTTTTACCAGTCAGTGCTCCTCTCCCCATTTAACTTGCGTTCCATTTGAACATGTGTAAGGAAGGAATCTGTCTGCCGGGTGCAAGGGCTTCACAGTGCTGCCTGTGCCAGGGCTGACTTTCAGTAGGTTGATGACAACAAGGCGCTACGTGTGGTGGGAATTGAGGCTGGTTGGGATTTTTGTGGTTCGTTCTTGTTTGTTTGATGGTGTTTTGTTGTCATGCTGCACCCCCATCCCCACCCCGGTGGACTGCTCTCCAGTGTAAGTGTACAGCAGTCTTTACAACTCTGATCTTTTTGTCTTCTTCCCCCACCCAACTTTTTTATTGAGCTGCTCTGTGTTCTTAACGTTGCAGGAGTCCAGGAGAAAATGGGGATAATGAACAAAGGAGTGATTTATGGACTCTGGGATTATGAGGCTCAGAACGACGATGAGCTCTCGATGAAAGAGGGAGACTGCATGACAATCCTGCGCCGGGAGGATGAAGATGAAATTGAATGGTGGTGGGCACGGCTGAATGACAAGGAAGGTTATGTTCCCCGTAACCTGCTAGGGGTGAGTCCTTGATATTTTTAAAGTCAAAAAAACCCCAACCACCCCACTATGTAAAGTACACACAGCATTATTCTCACGCATGTCGGTTAGGTGCAATTTCAGAGGTCAAGAGGTGGGAGCTGACGTTCTCAATTTATTCATTTGGAGACTTGAACACCTTGGCAGAGTGGGTTAACACCCTCTGTTTAGATACCTAACACAGACTTTATTAATGGTGCATAAAGAACAACATGTATCACCACCCCGCTATATCTAGGAGATTGAGACTAACCTTGTCTCTCACCATATTAGAGGAGGAAAAAAAAAATACCTGACCATGCTGCGTGCGTAAGGTTTTGCTGAGCATGTGAACAGAACAGGGTTTCTCCTCTTCTAGAAAGTGATGTACTGGCACAGAAAGGGTCTGAAGAACTGAAACTTATATGAAGAATGAGTTAGAATCCTTCCCTGTCCGGGTGCAGGCCGTGCACCTTGTGATCTGAGGTGGTTTCACAGGGAGCTTTAAGACAAACACTGCAAAATTTTACGGTTATCTCTTTCCCTAGTGTTGAAAAAGAGATCATATTGCCAAATAAAGGTAGATCTTTTTCTCCTATGCTCTTTAAGTAATATTTAACCCTATGTCAAAGGCCTTAAATGAATGGCCTCTCCTTTCCTCATCACCTTCCATACTACCTCTTGTATTATCTGTACACAGGTTTTAGTACTCTCTCCTCATGGCTGAATTGCTAGAAAACTATAGCAGATGGGCACACGTATAAACTCCCTTTTTTTCTACATATCCAGTTGCCCTGCTGCTGGAGATAAGAGGTTCTGCCAATGCTAAAGATTAACCACTGTGAATTTTAGCTGATTGATGTGTGATGCTTGAAAGAGGCTGAACCTCCCGTCTCACGCAGATAATCCTTAAACTGGTCAGATTTTGCAGAGCAACTATATCTAATGCAAAATCATTTTTCATTTTTGTATCACTTTCAGGTCAGGTCTACCCAAAATAAAATTCTCCCTGAAGTAGTACTGCTGTTCAGTTTTTCCTCTCCAAATGTAAACATACCTAAATTGAAAGCAGTCGTCAGCCCTGCTGTGGTGGGTTGACCCTGGCTGGGTGCCAGGTGCCCCCCAAAGCTGCTCTGTCACTCCCCTCCTCAACTGGGCAGGGGAGAGAAAATGTGACGAAAGGTTCACGGGTTGAGGTAAGGACAGAGAGGTCACTCGGCAATTACAGTCACAGGCTAAACAGCCTGCACTTGGGGAAAACAGTTTAACTTACGACATTCAAATCAGAAATCCCCCCACCTTTCCCTACCTCTCCCTTCTTCCCGGGATTGACTTGGTTTCCAGTTTCTCTATGTCCTCTCCCTGAGCAGCGCAGCAGGATGGGGAAGGGGGGTTACGGTCAGTTCATCACACATGGTTTCTGCTGCTCCTTCTTCCTCACGCTCTTCCCCTGTGCCAGTGTGGGGTCCCTCCCTTGGGAGGGAGACAGCTCTCCATTAACTTCTCCAATGTGAGTCCTTCCCACGGGCTGCAGTTTTTCCACACAGTGCTCCAGCGTGGGTCCATCATGCGCTGCTGGGGAATCTGCTCCGGCACCTGGAGCACCTACTCCTCCTCCTGCACTGACCTTGGTGTCTGCAGAGTTGTTGCTCTCACATTATCACTCCTCTCCGCTGCTGGTGCAGGTTTATTTTTTTTTTTTTCTTCTTCTTAATGTGCTATCCCAGAGGTGCTGCCGCCATCGCTGATTAGCTTGGCCTTGGCCAGCGGCAGGTCTGTATTTGGAGCCAGCTGGCACTGGCTCTATCTGACATGGGGGAGAAGCTTCTGGCATCTTCTTACAGAGGCCACCCCTGTAGCCCCCCTGCTACCATGCAAACCCACTACACCTGCACAAAAAGGTCAGAAATGGCAGCTGGTGGGTTTTTTTCCCTGCCCCAGGGTGGATTGTGCATGTGCTGCTCCTTCACATGCTTGCACGGGCAGCCTAGGCACAGGTGAGTAAGAACGCGAGGAGCATCCGTGCTTCTGTAGCAAGAAGCACAAGGCAACACCGCTCAGACTGGGGATCATGGCTCTTCCTTTTAAGCGCAATGCAGTCTGAACAGAACCTTTTGGGAAAACAGCCCAAGCCCAGTATTAACTGTTCTGCTCTTGCGTCTGCTCATTTGTTCTAGTACTGCTGCTGAAGTATTCTCTGGGATTCTCAGTAGCAATTACTGCGCTCTTAGAGCAGCTGAAATCTAGACCAAGGTGTTCAGCACAGAGGAAAAGAGTAGTTCAATATAGTCTTATATTAAGCTGTATTTTTATCATAGCTGCTTTATCCTTTTGCAGTTAGGTGCAGTAAATACAAGGATTAAATCATCTGCGTCAGTACTCTATCTTTCTTAGTGACTAACTCTCTCCCAAAGCTGTGCGACAGCTCTAAACCTGAATGCAGAAAAGCTAATACTGTCAAAACACTGACTTCTTAATACCAAATGAAATCTGTTGAACACTGTCAGGTGTTACACTGCTGTGACTGACTGACTGCACCTCTGCCAGTGGTGAAATTGTAGCAGGCCGAGACAAACCTCGTGGGTGAAGTTGTTGGCCTTCCCTTGATCATTAGCTGACTGTGAAAGGGAAGAAAGGCAGAGTCTGGCTGGAGAGAGAAGAGGGCAGCTTTAAGGAGAACTTTAGCTGCAAAGCCCAGGATGTAATGTAGACATGCATTGCTGTTTAGAGCATGGAGGATTCATCTTTCGTAATCATACGAAGTGTATCCTTCTGTTTTTATATGCCATTAGCCATGCTTTTCAGAACAGTCGCTGTTTCCCAAGCCCTTTGCTAGTGGGAACCAAGAGCTTCCCAAGCATCTTGCCACCGCTGCACGCTGTGGCCCATCAATAACCACCCTGAGGCCAAGGCGGTCTCTGTACCTCTGTGTGTAGCCCGACTGTGTGAAGAGCAAGGGCGTAGCTCAAGGGCCACAGTGTGGCAGCGACTGATTTACTGCTGGGCATTTAAATGAATTTAACTGGCCACCCACTACCCGCTAATTAAAGCTGAGCTCCTGCAGTTCCATGGTCCTCATGCAGCCTGATGTTTCCAGCTTGCCCAGAGCTATAGATCTGTAAAGGCTGATAGGCACTGAGAGAGAGAGAAAGCAAAACAGACTTTAATACCACTCTATTTTCATTTATAAAACCAGAAAATCCTATGGTTCACTGAACACAAAAGTCCCTTGACTTGCAAAGCCACATGCTTTTCCTAGCCCACCCACCTAGGTAGAGCTGAAGGGACTGCGTGATGTGCTGTTCCATAACCTTCCTTTTGTACTGACATGGTTAGTATTTTTTGAAACTCATCTAAGAATGCTAAATGTATATTTGTTAGTGCTTTGGGTGTTTTTTTATACCCATGCTTTTGTTACTAAAGATGACATTAGATTTGTAGCACCAAAGAGACATTTTTCTTTCCTTATTTCTTTAGAAAAAAAAAAGTCACCTTTTAAAGCACTAACATTTTAAATCTTGTTTCTGTTTTACCCTCAGCTGTATCCAAGGATTAAACCTAGACAAAGAAGCTTGGCGTGAAATAGTACAGAAGCCAGATTCTTGAAGTACTAATCATGGATGACTTACAAAAAAAAAAAAATCATTTTGTGTTGGTTCCAGTATCATGAGACTTATTTCAATGACAATGTAATTTGAAAGCTATGAAGAATGTGCTTGGAAAACAAATGAAGGATTGATGCATTAGCAAATGGATGAGGGCATTCTACAAGATGAAATAATGCTTACAAGCAAATGAAATTCTGCTGCCTTTGGTCTAAGCGAGCCATTATGTTCGAGTACCCACTCTGACTTCTTCAAACATGGCAGAAAAGTTTCACATTTTTCTGCATTAAATACAAGGACCTTTTTGATTTACCATTGAAGGAATCGTCATGAAATGGAGAACTTGGCTTTGTCCAAATTTATCTCCAGGCTTTTTCCAGATGGGAGAAATTAAAATATGGTATGTGCACAGCACCCAAATGCTTATTGCTGGAAGCAGAACATTTGTTAAACATTTAAACAGTGACAACCACGTGACCAATCCATTAAGCAATAACTTTTAAAAATGCTGTAGCATCTTAGGAATTCTATGTATTCAAAATATTATGTGCTGTAACAGACAGTGTAGTTTTAGATTCCTCTTTTTACAAACAGCCTCATGTATTTATTGTATTTTGTACTTTGAAAACTAAGTGTAGAAACTTCTGTAGTCCTTGACAACTTACTTGTTTTTACTTGACTGTGATACCATTAAACTTTTGTCTCCTCTTAAGCTTTAACTCTGGCTGTTTTAGTGTCAAGTTCACATTAGGCCATCTGAAAATGCTGGTAAGACACACTGCGGTTCTACCTTCGCTAACACTGAACTGCTTTCTGTATAAATTGAACTCCTCCTCCCCCCTTCGTTCAAGACAGTCTTTCTGCATTTAAAATTTAACCTGAATCTGTAAGTTGCATATAACCTTTTTTAACTTTTTAAGGTTAAGGGATATGCTTAAGGAAAAAAAACTTAGTACAAGTATTTTCCAATTCAAGCCTTTCCCATGGAACTATCCTTTATGTCTATTTGGGAACAATAATTTGATAATGAACACTATTTAGTAGAGAGGATCAAGTCTTTCCTTAAGGGGATTATTTGCAGAAGGAATAACAGTCTTGCAAACTTTACTTCTGCTGTTCTTATTTAAATACTTCCTTATATTTCAAAGGAAGATAAGTAAGATACACGAACTCAGGATTCCACCTGACAGCATGGGCTTTCTCTTGGAAGAGTCTAGTTGGCAACAGCCTCCTGCTGCAGGCACATCAGTGGTCAGGAGGAAAAGACTTAATGTTTGCTACTCAAATTCTTCAAAAAAATATTTAACCAGAACAAGGGTGGGGCTTGACAGAAAGCATCTTACCTAAACACCCGTGTGCAGAGATACGCAATACTTTGCCTTTTCAGATACCCAGGATGGAATGGAGCTGTTATTCAAAAACCTGAATAGCTGAAGCTTTAATGAGCTTTCTTCCAGAAGTCAGGTAAAACACCTTAAACACAAAGATATTAGCAAAGCAGTATTTTCAAAAGTTGCAACGAGGGTTTATACTAAATTAAAGCTTTTGTACAGTGGATATATAGTAGTAGATAAAGACAGTCAGAGCCATAAAAATGAGGCTGCAGCTTTTTCTGTTGTTGAAATAGAACGCTTTCCTTCTTATAACTGTGTGCAAAGTTTGCCATGTGTAAGTTAAGGCACATTCACGTTAGGATGTTACTTGTATGTTGGCTTGATTATCTTCACCTCCTCTTGCTCTTTTTGTGGTCTCTTGAGCTGATGTCAGTGGCTCAAATGACCGTAAAGCACAGCCACTATAACAAGAGAGAGGAAAATGGCCTATGGTTAAGTTTAGTAAAAATACCTGTAGCAAGTATGTGTGTTCCCATTTCTGGCATGAGGAAGAAAGGCTGAATTACAGAAGTCATTTTAGGATCTTTCCTGAGTGATTTAAATTTGTATCTCATCTAAGTCTCAAGACTTTTGGGATGATCTGTGCATGCCTCATTTAGGTCCAGAAATGTTATGTTCAGGCAATAAGCAAGTCAAACACAGCTAGGAGGGCAGTTTTCTCCAAACTTAGTCCTTTCTGCAGAGCACACATGGTGCAGAAGAAGCAGGCATGGTCAATGCCAAGAGTCACTCCTGCACTTACATCTACCCCGTTGACAGAAAATGCTAGGAGGAAGCCTGCATACGGTATCAGCCAAAATTACTGCCAGAAAGGGATAAGTGGCTTCTGGTTCAAGTAGCTTTGTTTGTTAGAGAATGCAATGTGGTATAAGTACATTTTTTAAAAGAAGGATAACTTTTGTTAAGTCTGCTTATAAATATACAAGCTATATAAATCCAGCATATACGTGAATACATATAACCAGCCATAATCAGTCAGAACAGAGCAGGACAGTCTCTACTGTTAACCCCTTCCCCCGCCCCCCAAAAAAGTTGAAAACAAATGCTTTAGAGCCGAGTGAACTTACATTAACAAGGTTCAATTCTATTGTTCCAGTTTTCTCAGTATCCAGTTTTCTAAACATTTCTGTGGTAGGAGAGAGATGACGGACAAGGATGAATATAGGAACTAATTGCAAAGCCTTCCCCCGCCTTGTGCTTCAGGATCAAAAAGGAATGTAGTCCCAGAATCTAAAATTCTACAGTGATCTACACCCCAACACCCCAAACCAAAGGGGCCACTCTGAAGTCACTGCACACTTGTGTGTAAGAACAAGACTGAACATGCTTCAATAGTTCAGTCTGTACCATTAACACTATTTGTCAATTTGTAAGTGGTTAGAGTTCTGTTTTTCCTTTTTCTTTTAAGTTAACATTTTGGTGTTTGCATGGAAGATTAGCTCTGGTTCAGCAGCTTAAAAGGCCAATTCCTGGGTGCAGGAGGAAGCTGTGGACTGGGTTCCAGACTTACAGCTCAGCCTTGAAGTTGCCTTGGCTCCACTACAAACTTATCTGAGTAACTTATCCTGGACTTGAAAACACAAAAGTCTGTCCAGTTATTAAGCGTGTACTCACTGAACAAGGTTTCCAGCCGAATCAAACACCGGATAAAGTTATCGAAGTCAATGATGAGGTCTTCATCAGCAAAACGAGCCACAATGATTTGATGTAACTGGCAGTTCAGTTTGAAACCTACAAATATGTCAAGGATTTAAAAAAGAAGAGGAACAAAAATGCAAAAAACCTCCAACCAACAAAAAAAAATCCTCCAACCTTACACACTGCCAGAAATTCAATTAGCTGCTTTTGCTTAAATGCTCAAAAAAGAGTTTTTGCTCCATTTTGGAAACTCCCCACACCACCTTCTGTACTTGGAGCAATTTAGAGCTGTGACTAGGTCACGTGTGGTCTTCCCGCTGCGTGTGCTCCCACACCTGCGCTCCTCTCCCCAGGGGACGGAGCCAATTCCTCCAGCTCATGGTCCTTCCCTGGTGACGACACAGCTGCCAGCCTCGGCCCGCTGAGACCCGAGATGAAGCAGTGGCTTTCTGTTTCAAATGGGTCCCTATTTCCAAAGAGTATCTAAGCTTTTGGGACAAGAAACGCTGCCTCAGTCTTGCAGCGTGACAGGAGGGGACAGCTCCATACACCCCAAGCGCGGACGTTCATTAAGATGGCTCTAGAAGATCAGCAAGTTAATTTGGGATCATATGGCTCTATGATACCTGCCTCACTCACCCTTATAACTCAGGTTTGCTTTTCAGTGGTGGCAGAAGCAAACTGACTCAAAATTCTTTTAACATTCTTGTGAGCATCACTCCTTAATCAAGCCACTCCCATTCCCTAGGTCACAGTATCCCGGTTTTACCGGCTTATGGCAAACCCATACATACCCAGGGAGAGTGAAAGACAACAGCCTGCTGTTAGAGGACCAGGTTGTTGCAGTTACCCTGTGCTTCTCCAAAAGTTGGTCACTACAGAAAATAACTGGAAATCTGTCACTCCTTTGAGATGCTTTTAGTGTGTCTGCGTGGCAAGACACTGCTTCACAGAGGCAAGAGCCCAGGCTGAGCATCCAGATTAAAGAGAGGCCTTTCAGGTCTCGGAACAAGGATTTTTCAGCTTAAAAGTGATATACCGGAGGCTAGTGAGCATCTATCAACCCAGCTTGAAACCGATATAAACCCAAAAAGAGACAGACCAATATAAATACCTGCTGTTTCCAGTGCTCTCCTCATCTCATACGAATTCATGGTACCAGATCGATCCACATCAATTTCCCTGTAAATTTTCTGCAGAACACAAAACCCAAAGCCAAAATCTATCAATAATTCAGAGCGCGTTTTGGCTTTCGTCAGAGGAAGAACATTTTGAAATGCAGCCTGCCGTTTACTTAGGAGCATTTGCAACGTTGGTCTGAAGGACCAGGTACTTAATCTCCAAGTTCATCTAAAAGTGGCTTTAGAAAGTAAGTGGTTTTAGTGCAGCAGCCAGAGCAGATAAAGACGCCAGAGGATTCCTTGAATGCCCATGCAAAACGGCATTGTCACTACCAGAGCGGCAAGACTGACACCAGACCCATGCTGTTAAGTGGAATGGCTAAACATATTTGGACACGAGTTAAAACAGCACAGAAACCCCTCCGGGAGTAAGGCAGGAGGAGAGGCAGCCCCTCCTTCAGCCCTTCGCCCCAGCACCTGAAGGACCAGCAGTCACACCCCCGGCCTCCAAGGGACAAATCCTGGGGGACTGAGGACACAAATGCACTTTGAGCTGCAGTCTCTGCTTTGGGAAGTGTGACTGTACACACTGCACAAGGCAAATCAGCCTGCAGCCACCTCTACCTTTAATTGCATATTCTCCCAGAAGGGTCGTGTCTTACCTGGTATTTCTGAATCTTTGTCCACAGGGTGTGGAACTCCTTCAGCCCCAGTTTACCGCTCCCATCATTCTTCTTTGAGTTAAGGGAATCTCTTTGAAGGGAAGGAAAAGGCATTTGCCCTCCCTGTGCTGGGTTTACTTACATGGGCAGTTGTGACTTAATACTTAAAAAAAATAGTGCAATTATGAAAAGGATGCAAGTCCTCTCTGAAGGACTTATCCTGTTGTCCAAGACGCCTTTCTAAATAGGTAAGAGGATTGTTTCATTTAAACTGTGATCAGTTCACAAGCTCTTTCTGCTCCTCCTTTGGTAGCTCTGTATTTTCAATGCATGCTTAAAACAGCTGAGATGATGCCATTTTGTTCTGCATAGTTGGTTCAACACCTGCAGCTGCAGAAGCATGAGTCCTAAGTCTGGATTATAAACAGGAAAAGCTGCAGCCAAGCCTGTTATTTGGAGAAATTAAGTTCTTGCACAAACAGCTAACAAAAGAACCTGGTCATGGCATCACTCCCAAAAACTGCTAAGGAGTCCCTACGGACTGCCATATTTTACATCAAATTATAGCAGAACATCATTTTGTTTTGGTTAATTTTCCCTTATAACTATGCAATTCAACTCCCGCTGCACGGAGAAGCTGAACTATTCTTAGACCTGATCCTTCATCCTGTACTTTTGCCCTTATTCTTAAAAGTAAAAGCTCCTAAAATTCAGTGTAGCCTCTGCTTCTTGTGTTTGTTTCCCTCATTTTCTGTTTGCTAAGTCCTCAAGGCTTACAAGGCCCTTTCCAACTCCAGCCAGGTAACAGAGCAGTGAGGTGCACCCAGATGTGCCCGTTCAGACTCTGCAGCCAAGCCATTCACACCGTGCTGAGAGCCCCGTGCCTTCCCCAGCACAAACACCACTTTGTCCCCAGCTAAACCGGGACACGCAACAGCTGGGAAGACTTCAAAGCAGATCGTCCTGTCTCATAATGGATTTTCCCCACTGCCTGGGAGAATGCATGTGCCACAGTGAGCAGTGAGAGCAAGGGCTACCACTTTTAGTCAGGAGAACCAGGGTAAAACCAGCTTTTCCACCTCAGGAACCATTAGCACATCAGTATGGACCCACCACTGCAGAAGCAGCTCACCTACTTCAGCACAGGCAGAAGAATAACGTCTAGGAACAGCCTTAAAGGATACATCTAACAGGTCAACCATTACTTTGCATGTCTCAATACTAAAGCCATCAGATTTAATATCTTGGCCTGTAAAGAAAGAGCAAAAGACAGGTTTATCATTGCCTGCCGTACCACAGCACCTTCCTAAATATGGCTCCTGAGCTCCACAAGCAGCGCGCACACATCAGCCCTACGTGGGTCCGTGTCGCCGGTGGCTTCCTGTGCAACCGGTGAAAAGGCTTAGGGTGAAAGCTGGCTGTGATGCTTCCCCCAGCAAACAGCCCTGTTACTGGTTTGTGAGTGTGCTGCAGAAGCAAGGGGCAGAGAGAAGGCTTTCCTGCCCCTACTGTCCGCCTGCAAAGACAAGGGTGGACTTTTGTGGATGATGAGGACTCCTGACCTACAGAGATCAGCGGTAGGCAGCTTCATGCAAGGGAAGATCAAATCCAGCTTGGTAACCAGCAATACATCATTGCTAACTGGCTGGTGCGCACAGGCATACGACACAACCCTGGCTACCTGGTTAAGATTTCAGTTTGGAAATCAGACACTTCTTTCTCCAAGCACTTATTTCTCCAGGACTGTTTAATGGAAGGGAAAATAACGCAGAGCCAAGCTCTGAATCACTTCACAGAAAAGAAGCCCAGAGCTTCAAAGTTTCTCCTCCTCCTCAGGGACACCCCAGACCATTGGCTGGGCTACTGTTTGAATCCTGAGTGGTTCAATACTAAAGCAGTAACAACAACTCCTCTTGATTATTATCAAGCATTAATCAAATCCATCCATCCTTCCTGGCAGCCAATTCCCAGTAGTTGATGCTGGGATAAAAGCCACGCATATGCACTCTGCCAAAGCACATGTCCCGTGAAGCACACACCTTCAGCGTGGGTGCAGCCCCAGTGTTTCTGCAGCCCCCTGAAGAAGCAGGAATAGCACCTGGCTGCGGCCATATGGAGAGCCAAGCTGCAGGTCTGGGCAGAGCCCTGGGCTTTGACTCTGCCCTGGTCAGTGGTGCGCTCTGTGGTCTCACAGCCACACTGGAAACCTGCTGGTGGCCAGCTGAAGCCCCAGTTGGAGGAAGGTACTTACGTTTAGCCATGATTTTGTTCAGGATGTTGCGCAGTTCGAAGGCGGAGATCTCTGCATCCTGCGGAAAAGATGACAACAAGTTTTTCACTGTCAGCTGCAGACACCGTCTCATAAGCAGCCTCTGACTCCTTTGGACGAGTTGGCCAAGTTCAAACATCCCTTGGAATTCCTTTTGCTTGGATGGAAATGCAAGTGGTAAACTCTCTCCTCCTCCCATTCCCAGGAGCACCACCAATTCCCAGGCACTGGCACACCAGGGTCTGCTCGAGCCCTTGGGCAGGTGAGAGCAGCCTGGGGAGAAGGCCCAGCCCAGCCCTCATTGCCTCCCAGAGGGACCCATGCATCTGCACCAGATGCTTTGCCCAACACACAGAATTACACACAGAGATAAAAGCCATGCCTGCAGTTCAAAGACAGTGAAGACTGTTAGCCAGAAGCGCTCACAAATCCGTTCTGGAAGCAGATGGTTACACAGATTTCTGCACGCACAATTATGCACATGCTTGAGATCTGACTCACAGCACAAGAATTAACCTCCATCCTGGGGGAGGTGTCTCTCTTACCTACTTACCCATGTTACCAGCAAGATGCTAACAGAAAAATACTCACACTTCCTGCTAGCTGTCCAAAAAGCTTTTTAAAGTTGGGTTCGATGTCATCTTCACTGATCTCGGTCTAGAAGAGAGAAACAAAGAATATGGAAAGGAGGAAATTTTCCGCCCGAGAAGGACATAATGCATTTCCTTGCCCCTAGTAAAACACAATTTAAATGGCAAAGTTGAAGGTTTTACTTTTGCTTTGATATGAATCAATTTTATTTTCAGGGGTGCCTCAAAATGCTGGTGTTGCAAACACTAAAGAATTAAAAACTTTTGCAATGGCTTTCACTAAAAAAAAAAATAAAAATTAAAAAATCTTTATTTTATTGAAGAAATTACTATCAAATTCAGAACTTCACTGTTGCTGCTACTACTACTGTTGGACAAGCTGTCTTCATTTAAAGAAAAGAAAGCAAACTGTAAGTTCTTATCTTGAAAAAAAAAAAAAAAAAGAAAAGAAAGAAAGAAAGAAAAAAGTCACACAGAGGGGTAGATGCATTAGTAGGCAAAACATCCCCAGCTCCAGCAAGACTAAACATATGGTGAGCCACTACTTATAGAAACAACATCACATCCAAAAACACCCCATGGCCAAAAGCTAAAGGCTAGAATCTCCTGGATTCCTGGAGAGTGAAGGGAATTTCCCACGGCTCCAGTTACCTCTGCAGAGACCACCTGATCTCTCTAGACGGGAAGCCCAAGCTCACCACCGCTTGGGATGAAGGACAACAGGTTTCCGTTATTGCTTTATGATGTTTCCATTTGCTGGACATTCAACTATGGATATTGAAAAATCTGTTTCCAAAGTGGGGCAACAGTTCTTGACAATGCCTATGGACACACACCGCCTGCACAGGGAACTGGCACCCCAACCCCACTGATTTACAGCAAAATGATCTCCATTTAAAACATTCAAGTTAAGATATACCTCTTCAAAATTGGCCTCGATTTCATCATCTATAACCCTAGAAAGAGAAAGAAATCAATATTAAAACCAAAACAAGTCACTTATCTGGTGCTCTTCTTTCAAGTTTCAGTTAAAGAGGGATTTTTTTAGATTGCGAGAATAACAATGGGTGTTCAAAAGTCACCAGATTCACCAGCCACAGACACTTGCATACCACCAGTGAAGGCAGTATTTTGCTAGTGATGACAACGAGGGTTTTAAAACACGTTACAAACCATGCAATGTCCTGCAGAGCCACAGACAGGATTTTGGATCAGACATAACCCTTTGGGTCACTTAGTGCCACTGGCCTACAGACTTTACCCCAGGACCAGGCTCTTGGGTGCACGTCAAACTTTATCTAGTCACTTTTTTCTTTTGTGTCTTTTTTTTCCTTTAAAACAGTAAAAAAGGAGAGCCTTGAAGTCATTCAGACATGCCAGAGTGGGAGAAGTGTTTCACGCTGTCCCCCCAGCTGCTCTGGGAGCATCACACCTACAGATTGTGTAAGCACTGCTAAGGGCCCATCAAAAGCTGGATGTGCCTTCACACAACTGACATCCCAGTTTTCTCACCACTACAGAAACACACAACAAAAGATTAGAGGATAGTAGAAAGGTTTTTGCTTGCTCTGAATTAGGGAACTCAATAGGAAAGATCCCACACCCCTTCTCAAGGCTTTAGCCCAGCTGCTCTTTAAGATGCGACATGTCTAAATTTTTTCATGGCTTCACAGCTAATGGTGTGGTTTCAGCCACTTCCAATAAAACTCACTTTAATTTTATCAAAGGTATCATTTGGTTGAGCAAATATCTTGAATTTTTTTCCAGCCTGATCTCAAAGGTGTGAGATCAATTGCTGCGATCAGTGTGTTTCCAGACAACCACAAGCACACACGTGTTTGTCTCCCAAGCGGAGAGAGAGCCCAGCCTGCTGCCCTCTGGGGCTTTCCTCTTTCCACAGACCAACCTGTGCTGGGGCACCCCGCTGTCCACCACCCAGTAACTACAAACATCTGCCCAGGTAGGGCTGGTGATAATAATCATCATCATCAGTATCAATATTTTGTTGTATTCTATGAATTCTTATTATTATTCCACTATTCCTTCCTGCTAAGTTTATTCAAACTTTCCTCAGTTGCACATGGAGCAACTAGGGACAAACAAGAACTGCTGCCACCGCATCCATGCAGGACAACCGTGCACCCCCCTCCCTGTGGGGAGCTGATGTACCCCAGGCCTGGGCTGCTCCATCCTTCCGCGCCCAAGAGAGGGATCAGAGCCCATGTGCCCGTACCGCTCTTACATGGTTACAAAACAGCTACATACGTGGAGTTTGCATTTTTTTCCGAGAAGACTCTCAGACAGAAATCCCCATTCTTGTTGGGTTCAAAGGTGGAGGGCACGATGATATATTCTCCTGCAGGGAGCTTGAACCGGTTCAGCACTTCTCGGAGGTTGATAAAGGTGTTTGATTTTTCTCTTGCTTTGTTGGTCAGGAAAAAGTTTTTGCTGAGATGAATATTTGTCTGTCCAGAAAACTTAAGAAAAGCAAAAGGGAAAAAAAAGCCACCAGTTTGCATACATTTTTCCCTTAGAAATTAAAAATATAATAAATATGATAATTAGTTATGTACGGGGGGGGGGGGGGGGGGGTGGGCAGGGGCAAAGATGTCCTTTCAACAGAAGTGAAAGGGAGGAGAGAGAAGGGTGGGTGCATCCCACGACAGTACTCCTGAGCTGCAGCTGCAAATGTGTTTTGCAGATCACCTCAATAAATCACTTGGGTCATGCTTATGTTTTGCAGATGATGATAGGCGTGTGCAGACATTTGGCAAATTCTTCCACCAACTATTTTTCTTTAAAGCAAGATGATCCATGTCCCTCTGGTCCCCAGAGCTGTTGCCACCAGGAGAATGCAGCTCAGCTCTGCCTCCAAGGTCAGGCTGCCTTAAAGCAGAGAGCCCGCTTATGGAGGGCTCCAAGAATAAAATAAACATTATGCATTATAAAAGCATATTTGGAGTGCAACATCTTCCAAAACAAACTCCTCTGCGCAGGGTCTTATAGGTAGGCTATCTCAGCTCTAGAAGCAACCATCAGGAATTTACATGGTTCAGAAACCTCCCCTTTCCTGTCCTCCCAGATTTTTTAAGAATGCAAAACCTGTCAGACCCGCTGCCATGGTGGAAGATAAAATTGCACCTTTTGGGGAAATCAGGTTTTTGGACCACTAAGGTGAGAGCTGAGTGGCTGCCAGAGTACTACTACAGCATTCAAAAGGTACATTTAAAAATTTAATTTACCAGTAGCACCATTTCTTTTCCTGATAAAACCACATTTTACATAAGAGCAGCTGGTTTGAGCATAGCCTCGGGAGCTGTGAGGTGCCCCGGCTGCTTTGCATGCACCCTCACAGGTACAGCAACCTCAACCTCACTGTTCCTCTGAGGAGCAACAGCTGGCAGGTGCCTGCAGCCCTGCCTCTCGCTGCACAGGCATCACTGCTCGGCACCCCCCCTCTGCTCCCCAGGGTGTGCATTACCTACACCTGCAGGTAGAGACAGAGAAACCAGTAAAGACAGAGCTTAGGGAAATGAAAAGAAACACCTCCTTGGACTATTAGTTGTGTGTTGAACAGGAACTCTGCACAATCCTGAGAAAAGCAGCTGTGCTCCGGGTCGGGGAGCAGGTGTGGGTCTGGGCTGGGAGAAGACCCGTGGAAGAGCAGCTTTGGTGGGTTTGTGCAGCACAGAGAGCTCTTATCCCAACCCAAGATGCTCTGAAAATGCCACGTGGGCTCAAGGCCCCTTCCAGAATAACTGGCCTCTAACTTTAGACTCAATATTGTCCTGCAGTGAAGGAGGATCCTCTGAACCATTTCTTCCCACAAGCCATTCAGCCCCAGCTCTGCACCTTGACCACCCACGTATGGCACGTACCTCTGGGGGCACCTGCAAAGAGAAAAGGAGAGTTAGATGTTTGTTGAATGGCAGCTCCAGGGCTACTTCTTTTCACTGTTGATTAGCGGGTATATCCACACTTTTGAAAAAAGGCGGCTCCACTGGAGGGGGACTGGCTCAGCACTCAGCTCCATCCTGGAGCTGGCGAGGCTCAGCCAGGGCACAGCCCGGCTGGTCGTGGTTTCCCCTCCACCCTGCAGCCCAGTTTACATTTGTGAAGACTCTTTTCCTTTGCTATTTCTTCCCACCTTCTCTTTCCCCCTCCCACCCTTCTGACCTCTCCGCCATCAGGAGAGGAGGCAGGGGCCGAGCAAGACAGCAATGCAGTTTTCCATTTCCTTAGGGGTTCAGGGGACCTAGCTTTGCTTTAAACCTCACCTGCCTACAGAGACCAGATTCTTTGTCAGGCTTTTCCAAAGCTGGGATATTGGGAAAGCACATCTTGCATATATTGCCTACAGTTACAGAGCAACCCACAGGCAAGACGGTTTCTGCTATTTTCACTGGCAGTTGAGCACTGCTGCTTTGCAGCTCTGTATAGAATATCCTGCTTCAGGAGTTACCACAGACACATCTCTGACCCTTCAGTTCAACAGAAAGAGTTTTACAGGTGTTTTGGCTGGTTCTGCTGCTGGTTTCACACTTCCCAAGCTAGCTCAGGTGTCCCAGCGAGGGTCACGTCCCTACCACACTGCTCTCATTCTGCTGCTTTTCACCACAGCCTGGCAAGTGAAGGGGAGACTGGATTTCTGCACTTGTAATGTTTATTTTTTAAATAGTTTTTCTGCTCCTCCATTTAGAAGCACAGAATATTATAGATGTGGAAGGGGCCTCTGTAGGTCATCTGGTCCAACCCCTTATTCAAAGCAAGGCCATTATCCAAGTTAATGACATTGCTCAGGACCTTGTCCAGCCTAGGTCTGAATATCTGCAGGAATGCAGATTCCATCACCTGTCTGGGTACCTGCCCCTACGCTTGACTGCTGTTTTTATGGAGGATAATTTTCTAAACATCTAAATTTCCTTGCTGCAGCTGGTGTCCAACTCAAACCCACTGAGTTTTGATAGAAATCCCTTTGACAGAAAGTCTGAGAACTGCCCTACCCCATTTACAGGGGTACTTGCCTCATAAATCGCAAAGCCGATGGTGTGCATGTC
This sequence comes from Falco rusticolus, assembly GCF_015220075.1. NCBI lineage: Eukaryota > Metazoa > Chordata > Aves > Falconiformes > Falconidae > Falco > Falco rusticolus. The sequence continues at coordinate 26,864,811 of NC_051198.1, read as the reverse complement.
CTCTCCCATCTTCCTCTGCCTCCGCCGGTGCTTCTGAATCAGGCCAACGAGGAAAGTGCAGCCCCCCTCAGGATCATCAGGATCCTCATCTTCTTCCTCCAGCTTGATTAAATATTGTGGATTTGTCCAGAAAGTGTCTGGGAAGTGGATTTATGCAAACTGCTCAAAAGTTTCTTTGAAAGCAATTGTGCAGATATATACTTGTCAGCTAGGGCAGGGGTGGCTCTGACTTCCAAAATCAGCTGTGAGAAGGAATAACACTCCCTCACCCCAGCCCTTACAACCACAACCAGACCCCAACCAGGGAGCCACACTTCCCAAACGCTTGCACTTTTTGGATATCAGTCCTGGATATCCCAGGTACACACTCCTCCTCCATAGGCCACCCCAAACCAGCTCCCAGAAGAAGCTCCTGGAGAAAGTACAAGTGAACTCGTAAAGGGTTTCTCAAGTTTCTCTTACTTGGGTAATTCCTGCAGCCCCCTGCAGTGGCTCCTCGCCTCCAGTTCCCATCCAGCTTCAGCAGCCTCCACTTCTTATACCTGTCGCTTGCCAGGGTGTCTGGAGTCAGATTGCAGATCTCCAGACGGGAGTAATGCCTCAAGAAGTCGTTGAAGGCCATCCTGTGGGAGACAATGCCACTGACAAGGTCTCTTTAGGATGGACAGGTTTCCTACACAACCGCCTTGTCTACCCTCCCTCTCTCCAGCTGCAATTTAGCACTGGGATTTAGGGTGAGTTTGCCCACTCATCATGGAGAGTGTACTGGGAGAGGTTACTCTGTGTGAAAAAAGCAGAGAAGACATTCCCTTCTGCCTGAATGGAAACCCAGCGATACCTACCAAAATTCCCCATCTTCATGCCTCCTGGTCAGCTGCTCCCGCACCTCAGGGTCAACACCACTCCAGTTTGGGCAGCTGAAAGACAACCCCACATGAACTACAGGGTACGGTAAAAGTCAAACCCCAATGTAGCTGTTCCAGCACAAGATTTCACTTTCTTACAGCTCCATGCAATTGCAGTACTCCACAACATCTAGCTTATAGCAGCTCCAGAGCTCTCAAACCACAGCAAAATCAAAATAGAGAGACCTGGGATATTAGACACCTTACTTCTTAGATATTCCAGGTAAGGATGAGAAGCAGAGTTTTATTTTCAGAAAGTGCTAATGCCTTGACTGAGAGTTTTATTTTAGAAAAAGCAAGACTTGGAATAAATACTGCCCAGCCACAGAGTGAGTAAACTCCAACTTTCACTGCTAACAACAGAAATGGATTTTTAAAGCCCTTTTAGAAAGTATGTTTTCAGAAGCTCACCACTGAATCCAGGCTGTTAAATAAGCAGAAACTACAGAGAGCTTTCTAGGAATCACCAGCCAAATCACTGCATCTCACATGAAGGCAGGTGCTTGCACGAAGGGCGCCACATACTGCGACATCCATGTGGGAGATGACAGTGATGGGATGGCTTCTTTGAAACAGCTGAGAGCAAACATCACATCCAGATGTGACTTACAGAGGAATTTGGGGTAGGGAGAAGATGGATGGCAGCAGAAACATGACCGAAGCCCTGCAGTAAAAGCCTACGGGCAATGCACAAAACCATTGACTCACTTGTCATTCCATTTCCCAGTCCACTCCACTTCCCCCCAGGGATTTCGGATTCTGATCAGCTTTTGCACTGTTCCTCGGAAGTTGACCTGATGGGATCAGAAGTGTATGGAGAATTACCCAGGGACTCAGCACTGCGCTCTGCTCCCCTCCACCTTTTCTATAGGAATTAATGAACACGACAGAGCAACTGTCTCAGTGCTGTGTGTGACAACATAAATACACAAACATGCACTCACCTGGTCCAAAATACACGAAGTCAAACTGATTTTAAATTAGCTTCACGCACCCAAGCTTGGCCAGTGATTTACGGCACGCACAAATCAAAGCTTACGATAACAAAAATGTCTGGTTTGCACCCCTAGGAAAAAAAACCTACCTCTGACAGGATTTTAGGCAAAGGGAATGTAAAGCTGCTACAGGACTGCCAAAGAGCGGGTACAAGGGGATGTTTCTCTCAAGTCATCATCTCTGTATAAACTGCCTTTTCACATTCAAACAACTTCCCCCCCCCCCCCCCCCTTATATCCGTCACAGGAGATGGGATACTCTGGCCACAATCCTTTTGATCACACGAAGGCTCTGCAGCGCAGCAGTGCCAGCCTCTCCTCCTGGCCTGTTATCTGCTGATCTCTGCCCACACTGAGGCCAGGCCAGGCAAAGCTGTATGAGTTTCAGCAGGAACACCCAGTGTTCATGGGGAACACACAGCACTAATTTGAGGAAGGTGCTGGCACACCCTCCAGAGCCTGAAGCAAAGAAAACTGCACAGAGCAGCAGCAGCAGAGTCCAGAGATGATACCCCGGTGCCCAAGATGAACTCTCCTTACAAAGCCTGCGCAGATCTCCAAAGGAAAATCCTGGCTAAGTCATGCCTGTCTGTGAATTAAGGTCAACAAACTCCCTCTTTGCTGCTTTTGCTGTGAGAGGAGGACCAAATGCACACACGTAAACCTGCCTGTTAGTAGCGTCCGCCTCAGTGCAGCACGTCAGTGAACACAATTATTGGTGAAGTAACCAAAAGTCCATTACAGACGTGGAAGGATGCCACAATCTGCTTCCTTCATTTTCACTTGTCTTACCTTTGCCAGTCACCTACTCTTGGAGAGGCACTTTGCATCTGAACAAGCTGAAAAGCACGGCTCAGCAGGCATTTAAGGGACAATAATATTTTTGTTTTTGCTTGGCACACGTCTTACTATGTGTTTAAAGTATAGTGGTGCCTGCTACGCAGAAACGTGTTGAAGGGCCCGCTCACCAGCAGAGGGTAGTGTGCCCTCTGCACAGACCTTCCCACAACCCACTTGCTGGGAAATAGCAATGATTTAAAAAAAAAAAAAAAAAAAAAAAAAAAAAAAAAAGTGCTTTTGTTTTTTGTCAGCCCCCCAGGAAGTCAAGTTTGTGTTTATCAAAAACACACTAAGTCAGTATTCCTTCAGAAAGGAGAGACTCAAAACCTGATTCAGGAAGATGGGTGATACTCAAGAATTTGCAACACTGAAGATGAATTTGTGGCTGCTGCAGCCCGGGAAGGACGACGCACAAAGCTTGCTGCATTTCATCCCTTTGGGGTGGCACACCTACCTCCTCTGCCCCGGTGACTGAGTATGCGTGTCCCTTCACCAGCTTCTGGGAAGTGACTGCTTCCGTCTCCGCCGCACTGGTGATCTGGAGGAGCAAAGAAAGCAGGTGAGCATGGCTTTCCACGTGCAGGGGATTCAACAGGGCAAAGCTTCTCCTTCCAAAGGAGCTTTAATCTCACTGGGAGGCTGCAGTGGGGCTTTAGCTGTTGCACAGAGGCAAAAAGAGGGATCTGTGTGACAGAGCAAGGGGAGGGGCAGGCAGCATGCACAGTGGTGCTGGAGCCCCAGGGCCCACATTTGTGGCATGGGGTACACACCAGAATCCCTGCACCAGAGCAAAGCTCCCTCCTGGCTCCAAAACACTTGGCGTGGGGCATCCCCTCTTGTGCATCTCCAAACGCTGCACAAAGGGGATACACACAATGAACTCCATGCTCTCAAGGGACCAGGAAGGAACACAGAGGGCGATCAGCCTGAGGCTGCTCAGGTGTCACCAGGGATCACACCCAGGTCCAGCAAGCCCCGGTGCTTTGCTTTGAGGTCAAAACACCCCCTTGAGTTCCACGGTGGGGTGGGAGTTTCCTTTCCTTTCCCCAGCACCTCCACCCCACGATCTGCCATGCAGGGGAGCAAGGGAAAAGGCTGCGCTTTGGATGCCATTTGTACCCGAACGCATATCACCCTCTCACTTTTTCACTGCCATTACAATACTCTGGCAGTGTGGCCCATAAACACTGCAGAGAAAAGTCACTTCTTGCTAGGAAGCGACTGCTTGACATCTTGCTGTAATAATGCTTAACTCTCCATGAAATATATGGTTGTCATTGCCTTCCCACCTTTTCAGAAAGCATGTAATCTTTAAACAAGCCTATTTGAAGCTTAAAAAAAAAAAAAAAAAAAAAAAAAAAAAAGAGGGTGGGATCAAGCAGGCTGGATTCCTGCCCTATTACTGTCCCACAGCGCACTGTCCATGAAACAAACTCTGTGTCCCCATTTCTCTCATAGAAGAGAAGGAAAGATTTTTACAGGATTTTTTCAAAGGCTAAACTCACTGATGATTTCTTTACAATACAGAAAGTATCAGTGCTTACCAACAAGGGACTATATTTACTTCTCCCCACCCCTGACAAGAGATTTGTATCACTCTGGGGCAAAAATCCAGATGTCAGATCCTTATCTAAATGCAAACGAGTAAAACAGGCCTCAAAAAAGTGCTGCGAAGTCGAACACTGACATTAACCAAGTACTTTTCCTGCTGTGAAGCTTCCCTCTCCTGTGACTGATTTAACTCGAAAAATGGGAGGAAACATTTAAATTTATACTATGAATGGAGTTCCTGTAAACAGCTTACCTTCCCTTTAGACATAACTAAGATGTAATCTCATTTGGGAGTAGGGTGATTACCACAATAACGATACTTAGACTCCTATCAGTAAAGCTACAAGCGATGCTGAATCCTTGCAGGCAGGGCCAAAGATCCTATTTTCCTTCTTATGCAGGTTCAGCTTTTGACGACGTGGTTTCTCATAAAGCCTTTTAAAGGCCTGGCAACAGTCTGAGCCTCCCTGCTTCAAGAACAGAGCCCAGATATTTTGGGAACGTTTTGGTACAATTTGTGCGACAAACAGGCTCCAGCAAGGACGGCGGTTGCCACCTCCGAGCACCTGACTGCAGGAGCCACCAGCAGCAGCTTTCTGTCCAAACCCACTCAGCCCGTACCAACCTGTGGCCAAGCTACAGGCTTTCTTGAGAACAAAGAAGTACATCAGGACCCATACTGAGTTCCCTGTACGATTCATTACCATGAACCTATGAAACAGTACGAGCTTGAGGTCTCAAGGAAGAAACACAAGTGGGGCAACAAGCTTTTACACACAAACTGAGGAAGTCTACATTTCAACCTAACCCCTCAGAAGAGCACGTGCCTGGGCCACACTCTTGGGTCACATTCTCCAGACACAAGGTAGAGCAGAGAACCATAGGCAGAGGGGATCAGCACCCTTTGCGTGCACGTCCTGAGGATGGAGCAGGGGTCCACCCCGCAACTGCCCACGTGCACAGCAAGAGCCAAGAGTCCAGCAATAAGCCCGCTAACTCACGTCAATGGAGCAGCCAAGGAGAGAGCCCTTCTGAAGTGCCTTCTGAATGATTCTGAAGAGGTTGGGTGGTGCCTTCTGCAGCTCATACCATTCTGCAATTCCACCGGTGAAGTCCTCAAAGCCTTCAGTGGTGGTGCCACCAGAAAGAGACTCGTATGATCCATTCAGCCTGCATGAAAAGGGATACACGCATACACAATCATCAGGCTCCCTATTCTCCTCTTGGAGAAAGGCACTCAGTTGTGCCAGCTATCACAGCACTTCTGCTTTCAACAGCACCACAGCAGCTACAAACATGCCTTCCATTCAGTTCTGCTTCTTAGACCTCTGTATTTGGAAAGCCCAGCATAAAATCTTATATGATCACGCATACAGGTTGCAGGTCCAGTCTTATCAACGACAAAAATCATGAAGACTATCTGAAGAAAAATTAGTATTAAAAATATCAAGACCGAGCAATTTGCCTCTCTAGTTCCACAGTCTTTTAATTCCTTTAACAATTATGGGTCCTATTTTCAGTTGATCCAAATTAGCTCAATTTCTTAAGTCAATCGAAAATAGTAATGTTAGGCAGAATTTCTCCATGGCCATCCCAAAACTGGAAATTCAGATCTGAGCATCTTCACTTTAAACAGAGACATGTGGACTAGCATGCTTTGTACACTGAAGCACTGCAGTTGCAAGCCCTCACAGGTGCACAGAGCACATGAAATGGAGCTTCCCAGGCCCCAGTGACAGGTGACAGCACTCTAGGAACAGCCTTGCCATGAGACTCAAGACCTATTTTTCTTGGCTAGCAACAAAGCCAATGTGTTTGGCTACTTGTCTTAAGCACCTGTCAGCAAAGCTTTACTAAAGCAGCCGTTGTGGGATACCCCAGAATTTGTAAAGGCTAATAATTAGGCTGACATTTGAAACACATGGTATCCATGCAGCTGAGGATTCTATGGGGATGCAGAAGCATTGGGAGATTCGAGTGGTGTGAAAGCCCAGCCTGGACTCACTTGGCGTAGGCCTTCTCCAGCAGCGCGCTCCAGAACTCGCTGCCCTCCGCCGAGTGCACGAAGAGCAGCTCCCCGTTCTTGGTGGGCAGCCTGTCGTCCACTACAACATCCACCCACTCCCCGTACTGCCAGAACTGGAAAGAGCACAAACATCTCATCACCGCCCTGTGCTGTGCACTCAGGTCACCAGGACTTTCATCTGCTAACACCGATTTCCTAGAACAAAACCAATGCCCCTCAACAGTAAGCTTCGCCCACCCTGTTCAGGGATGCAGGTCCTCAGTGGGATCTGCTGATGGAGGAAGGACCACAAAGACAGCCTCTGCTCCCAGCTCTTTGGTTAGCGCTCCTCTTTCTTCTACCACCACTACCCTTCTTGGGTGTCTGTTTTTCTGCCTGGCTCTTTGAGGTCCCTCAAAGCGTTCCAGGAAACATCACATATGAAGACATAGCCAGCCACACCAGTCCCTGGTCAAGCACTGGGGCGGGGGGAAGGCTGTTTTCCACCTACCTGGAAGTGGAAAATTCCTGCATATTTATTCTGGAAGCTCTGGTCTTTAGGAACAACACGGGCCAGAATTTCTTCATTCAGGGTAAGAGAGGCAATAGCAGCCAAGAGCCAACAGTCTCCTATAAAAAAAAAGAAAGAAACAAGGAGACACCATTCATTATTCAAACTTTATTCCTTAGATTTTGTACGGCATAGAGATTGTGCATTATGACCACCAACCCCTTCAGCTGTGATGGGATGATCCCTCCCATCACTTTACCTCTAATGCAGATCAAATGTGTGTACACAAAAGCCCACCATCTCCGGGGAAGTGTTTTCTCAAGACCAAAGCGATAAAAAAAAAAGCAAAAGCAGGCTTTTTTATGACAGTTATTACCCATGCTGGGACTATTTGGAAAAAAAACCTCAATTCAATTGAGTGTCTACAGGTTAGGAAGCAGCAAGGGGAAAAGGCAAAGAGCAGGGCCGGTGGGCACATGCAGGTACTCGGTGCAGTTACTCCTCAAAAGGCCAGTGTTTTCTGAAGCATAGGTGGTTTTCCTTTCCCCCCTCCATGTTTAATAAATGCCTGTTGACTTGCCATCCAGAGACCTATCCTATGGACAAGCTCCCTTTAAGGTCCCTAGCCAGCCTCCTACCAAACAGGAGCTCCTTTCACCTTGTGCATCTCTGGAGACTCTTACCAGAGGCCTCTGTTTAGTCCCACATCTCCTCTCTGGTGCTAGCTGCCGGAGAGTCAGGCAAGCTCTGAAGGCAGGCACTGTTCCCCAGTCCCAAACACCTCTTTCCCCTTGCTGGGATGGAGCCAACATACACCAAGCTTGCACGCCGCAGCCTCGGGGCCCACGCAGTCTGGATAGTATTTTTCCACACCATCTCCTACCAAGCAGGGGGAGGAGGAGACCACAACTGCATAAACATTACCTCTATTTTTGTAATTATTTTCAGCAACCAGTGTTACTTTAACAGAGTGGTTACCTTTCTGCTTAGCCACGGGCCTCCTGCAGCCCATTAGCAAGGTGGTTAGAGATTTAAAGAGCCAGCCAGATCTGACTCCCACAGCCCAACACAAAACTCCTCATTACCACAACCAGATCTGCTGTTGCCTGGCTTTGTGATCACAGAGAAGTTGGGATTACACAGCAGATCCCCAAAATGGTTCTGCAGTACCTGTAGGATTGCAGGTTCAAGAAACATAAACCAGCTGCAGCTGCTAGCAAGTCAGAGGCCAGCAAAGCAGCCATCTCCATACATCCAGCTCTGTCCTACAGGAAAAGGGTCAAAAGCTCACAGGTGAGAAGCTGGGATCCAAATGGGAGAGTCTCAGGGAAGGTTAACTCTAAAGCAGCAGCTCTTGAGGGCCACTCTCTGGCACCAACCCATCCTGCTCAGTGCCAGGATGCACAGTGCACAGGCAACCTGCAGGCTGCCCCACTCTTCTCTTTGCAGCTGGTCCCCAGCAGCAGCTCTGTGAATGACATTTATCCTATGGCCCTTTTCACGTTTCATGAAAGGTGGAAGATGTGAAAGCACAGGATAATTTCAAAACTTGAGATGCTTTTACTATTTTGGAACCTGGAGGGGAAGAACTGAATGTAGAACTTTCCCTTCAGCTCTGCCTCTGGCTGCTTGTACTGCAATGGAGAAATTATCGTGTCAGAGAAGATTTTCAGACAGGAAAGTCATCCTGCCATTCTCTGTGACAGATTATGAAATAACGAGGATGTTCCCCTCCCTCCTCTGCGATAGCACATCCATCTCACCCTGCAAAACACCAACTCTTCTTACAGCCCCCTTCATCTCGTTGGGAGCCTCTTCCCCAGGAGCCACGTACCCTCTGGTGCCTTCCAAGGCACCACCAAGCCCAAAAAACGTGCTTGCTGGGAAAGAGACTGGGGTCAGGGAATACTAAGAGACATTTTTAGATGGGCCACTCTACAATTAACAGTATGATCCCCTGCCCTTCAGCCACGTGAGGGCTTTAGCAGTTACCCTTCACAGCAATTCTCCTTACAGAGGAGGACGCTGAAGGGCTCTGCAAACAAACCCTTTGGTCAAAAGGCAACAACAGGACTTCAGCTTCAGATCAGCTTAGATCTGTGCTCTCCCACACACAGCCTGACCATGCAAAGTTATTTTTGTGGGTGGTTCTTTGGTGGGTTTTTTTTTTTTTTTGGTTTTTTTTTTTTTTTTTTTTTACTTCAGGCAAACCTGACATCAGATAATCACTTGGGAGTGACTGCCCAGAGATTCCTTCTGTGCTGAGGATCCTTGTTTTTATTAAGTCTCCAAAACAGGTAGCTTCTGAACAAGAGTTGGGGTTCTTGAAGTCCAAGGCAAAACTCCGTGCTAGAGAACAGCCCTGGCACTTTGACTGGGGCTTTTGTGGGGTCAGGCTGAATTAATATCATACTACGTCTGAATTAGTATCATATTGGCTCCACTCCTTCCCTGTTTTTCTCCCACTGGCAGTCATCACACTGCAAGTCAACTAATTAACCCAGCCAAAAAAAAAAAAAAAAAAAGTCCTTCTGCTGCCTTACTGAGTTAAAGGAGGTCACAGCTTGTGACAGCACTCTTCTGGGTCAAGAGACCGGTGGGTTATTATTTGGCAGCAGAAATATCCTGTGTCAGAGACATTGCGGGAAAAGGGGATGGATGTAAACATACATGTGCACTGGACCAGCACACACCACAGGGGAGCTGAGCACTCTCCACCAATGCCCCAGCACTGCACATACGCAGATAACCCTTGCCAACCCCGCAAACGTTTGTCTTCTAGCACCCAGGAGCCACTGGGTGTTTAAGACCAACAAAATCCTAAAAGAAAAAGGAAAAGAGCAGGGATCTTCATTCTCCTTGCTGCACCACTGTGTTCCTGTTCCGGTAGGAACAATAATTCCCACCTGGGAAAAGTTACCAAGCCTTACTGAGACTCTTAACTTCTAACAAACAGCAATCTCAAAGCACCCTGCACACTAGGAAGAGGCATGAGACACCACAAATATACAAACTGATAGGCTAACCGGTCTCATGTCAGCACAAAGGCCAAATAACTGATAACCCACAGCGGAACAGCCCCAGCACACACCCCATGCTCTGTAAGGCTTCTACAGACAGACAGGTGCCGATCAGAGGCGAAGTGAGTCTCTGGCATCCCAGATCTACCCTAGCTAGACTAAAGCCAGTACATGCATGCTTGCCTAGATGTCCTGGTTTCAGTTGGGATAGAGTTAACTTTCCTCTCAGTAACTGGTGCAGTGCTGTGGTTTGGATTTGGTGTCAGAACAACCAGTGCTGGCTGGCTCAGATGGCAGCTGTCCCACCATTCTTCCAAACAAATATTAGCATTTCTATTTCAGAAACAAGGCAGGGGCTGGGTGGGCAGGCAGACAGCAGCACAGAAACAATAAATGAACAACTCAATGTGACCACAGTAGCTCAGGAAGCTTTGGTCAAAAGGCTGCTTAGGCATCTAGATTAAGAGCACACCCCTTTCGATGCTATAATACACCTTTGAATCAGATTTCCTCTGTAGATAAGAAGCACTGAAGTTCAACGAGGAGAAACTCCTCCCAGAGGACCTCTAAGGCCATAAGCAGAATATAAAGAATTTCCTTTACTATCTAGCTGTTCCATCAAGGCAGACATAAAGAGAAAGAAACGGCAAACTTTGTTGCAAAATCTCTCTGCTGAACTTTATACTGGTTTCTAAGGAGAATTTGGTGTCAGACAAACATAGATGTTAACTTGGACAACTCTGGGCAGGGTCTTCTTGAGGTTAAAAGGCAGGTGCAGCATATACAGGAGACACATCACCCTTTGGTTTCCACATTTAAAAGTGCTCAGCAGTCAGGATATCATCTCTCCCTTTCTGAACAGCCATTACTAAAAGCAGACCTGATAATTCAAAGTCTGGATGAGAACAGATCTTGTGACAATACCTGGAGTTTTAGGCTGCACTAAATAAGCCTGAGCAGGGTCTTTACCAAATAGACTTAACTATAAGAACTGGTATTTTTGTATGGCTCTTGTCAGCGACTTTCCTTTGATAGTGAAGTCCAAGGGGAAGGTAACAGACAGGTTACTTCTATGAAGAATTTGAAAGAAGTGTTAGCAGGGCTAGGTTAATCATGGAGAATTTTTGTAAATGCACAAAAAAATAGGCAGAACAACATTACCAGAAAAGAGGATATAGCAGGTTGTGAGCTCATTTATATTAACAAGTACTATTTTTCCTGCCATACTTCCTTTTTGCTACTATCAGTGTTTTACTTCTTTCTATATATCCATCTCTGCGTTTACCCAATCTCAATCTACAAACAAGAACGTTATAAAAAAATGTAATTGCAAATCAAGCATAAATAGCCAGAAGGGCTTAAAGTTGGCCATTCACAGAATCCCAGAATGATCAGGGTTGGAAGGTACCTCTGGAGATCATCTAGTCCAACCCCTGCTGAAGCAGGTTCTCCTAGAGCAAGTTGCACAGTCGCATCCAGGCAGGTTTGAATGTCTCCAGAGCAGGAGACCCCACAGCCTCTCTGGGCAGCCTGTCCCAGGGCTCTGCCACCCTCAAGGTAAAGACGTTCTTCCTAATATTCAGAAGGAACCTCCTGTGCTGCAGTCTGTGCCCGTTACCCCTTGTCCTGTCGCTGGGCACCACTGAACAGAGCCTGGCCCCGTCCCCTTGACACTCGCCCTGAAGACATTTGTATGCAGTGATAAGATCCCCCTCGGCCTTCTCCAGGCTGAACAGCCCCAGCGCTCTCAGCCTTTCCTCAGCAGGGAGATGCTCCAGCCCCCTCATCATCTTCACAGCCCCCCGCTGGACCCTCTCCAGTAGCTCCCCGTCTCCCTTGACCTGGGGAGCCCAGCACTGGGCACAGCACTCCAGATGCAGCCTCAGTAGAGGGGGAGGATCACCTCCCTTAACCTGGAGAGCAAAGACAAGCAAAGCATCCCCGTGAAGTGCCTGGAGGGCTGTGAGCGAGCTCCTCTGATCACTGCACAGCCTATAAGAGTATGGGGTCAAAACAAAAATGTACATTCAGCCAATTGCAGACACATTATTTTAAAACACCCATAGCTATAAATTAACAGCTACTGAATGTATTTATATTAATACTGTGGGACTTCAGGAAGTTTTCTGGTTAGAAACATGAGGCTGTGGCAACCCACTTACAGTAGAGTGGTTTCCAGGGTAAGCCAGCCATGCACCTCATTTTCTAAATTCATCCTATTCAATTCATTATTTTTCCACACATTTTTGTGCAAGGAGGAGACCCCTGCACCTAACAGCAGATGACAGATACTGCGCTGTGTACACCCCAGTGTTGTGATACCATGGTGATATCCCCTCCAAAGAAGGTGGTTAAGGGTGAATATGCTTCCTCTCAGCAGCAGCTTTGGTTCCTCCCCTCAGCTGTAATGAGTCACCACATCCCATGTGTTACCCTTCTGAGCCAAATACCATCGCTGACTTCAGATCTGATACTGCAAAACGAAGTTCAAATATTTGCCTTTAAAAGTTTCTCCTAAAAAGCCACAAAACCAGAATAAAGGATAATCCAAAGCCCAAAGGGCAGAATTTTCATGTCTGGAGAACCTAATGAACTGCCACCTTGGTGAGGGGACAATATTTTCTGCACTAATGATCAGCTATGCCTCTTATTCATGGCAGTATCTTATAACCCAGGTCAAAACCAATGAAAAAAATTTACAGGCTGCACCTGGCCTACAGACCAAAGGCTCTTGGGCTGAAAGGCACATCTGTACGACTGCTCATGAGCCGAGCTGTTCGATTACACATCACCTGCCAAGAAGCCTGTTGCAGCAGTGATGGGTGCGCGTGCTTTGGGTGCCTCATCTGTTCCTGCAGTACTCCAAGATGTTCTGAATAGCTTACCAACAGCCATGAAACTCCACTTGGATACAGGTCTGTTGTTTTGTGATCAAGCCTTTTCGGGGATAAATAAGACTACAAAAGCTTCCTGTGAGAAAAAGCAACATGATAAAAAGTACAGGGTTTTGAAAGCAGCTGACATCTTCCAGTGCAATCTTCTCTGTAACATCTTAAAATGTGATGGGACATCAGTGTTGGCACACAAAGTTCAAATAAATGAAAGCCTAAGCTAATGTATTGATACAAATGCTGGTGTCAGATGAGGCAGTGGCAAAAAAAAAAAAAAAGGTGCATTTGTATAGCACATCTGCTAGCCTCATTGTGTGAAAAAGCAGAGATTCAGTACAGGCTCTTAATAACTCAACAGCTATACAGACCAAAGATCAATAGCATCTAATTTTTAATCAACCACTGAACTATCACACAATACCAAAAGCCTGCCCAGATTCACAAGAAGATAGTGAGGCAAGTTATCACAGTACTCAGTCATGGCAAAAACAGTAATACAACCAAGAACACTAACAACCTCCTATTCAAATAATTGTTTCAGGAGGTAAAATACCACCAGCTGTGAATCAGTTCATATCCTTTGGTGATATCATTCAACCTCATGAGAACATCAGACTGCTGCAGACTATTAAGGCAACAAATGCTTTCAACAATTTAAAACAAGGTTTGGCATTAGGAACAGCAAATCCACAACTTGAAAATGAAATTAAAAATTTTTCATTCCAGTGGTCTTGCTGCCACAAGGTCTTGATAGAAAAGCTGGAAGCCTGCAGAAGGCAGAAAGCAATGAAGTGCCTTTAGAAGCCAGCATCTCTACAAAATGCCTCTAATTTCAAGTTGAACAACTTCTTAGCTGTAAAGCTTCACAATAAATAAAAAGGAAAAATGTCTGTCATGCGTGTTAAACACCATGACATGCTTTATGCCAAAATAGTCATCGTGGGAGACATGATATCGGGCAGAGAGAACACACAATGGAAGCTGGTGACATGCCGAGAACTCCACCCATGACACAACCGAGCCTAATCCATGCCACAAATAATACTGGGGCACAAGGAGAACTAAACTGACAATCTAAGTATTTTTTATTGTCAGGACTTTTTATACAAATTGTATCTAGTTGTTAAAGCACTAAATAACTTCAGAAAGAAAACATGAGCACAAAATACATGAAATAAGCTTCCCTATCCACCGTATTTTTAGATATGAAAACACAAATGAAAGCAGCAGGACTAGAAGCCAAGAAGCCCCAACAAGACTAATATTATGCTGATACAAAGCAAACAGAACCTCATTCCTTTGCCAACCCTGCTGCAAAAGCACAACACACGGCACATATTAGTCACGTTTCCCTACACTGAGAGCTTTCCCTCAACCCTGCTGTCAGTCTAGCCTAAATCCCTCTTCCCACAGTCATGGAATAAATAGGAAACTCGCTGCTTCCACTTCAGCTTATTTCCTCTCACATCCCCGCAGCTGTCCTCCTCACCAGCCTCCATGCTGCCTTCTGGGAGGACAGGCACAGAGGCACTCACCTAAAACCCCTTCTGGCAGGCAAGGCAGGAGAGAGCCTGCGAGAGCGGGATGCACAGCCAAGTTAAGCCACTTGCTTCCCGCTGGCCCCTGGGGGCTTCCTCGGAGCTCCCAAGGCTCCTCTGGAGCGGCTGACCAAGGGGCTGTCATTGCACAAAGCGAGTGGCAGCCATGGCAAAAGCAGAGGGCTCACAGACCGGCCCATCCCTCCTGCCATACCCCAGTTTTGTTTTCCTCGAGAGTTGGTGAGCAGCAGAGAATCCCCCCATGTAATTTGTTTTCTCTGCACTGCATCTTTCCAGGTTTCAGGGGTTCCCTCCCGCTTGGCAGCACACTCTCCCACTGGGGAAAGGAATGCCCTGCCTCACATGTAACTGCTCTTCTAAGCAGACTGTTAAAGGCAGAAATTAGTCAGACTGCTCTCAGGCACAAGGATGTGAACATGAAAGGAAGTGGCAGTGATCAGAAAAGCCATCAGGAAACCAGCCTGTGTCATGCCTGCTTGGTGTACACAGCCAGGCCGCGCTCAGTGGCCAAACGCACAGGGTCCCAAACTGCAAACACCAAGGAAAGGCAAGAAATGTCCGATTCCATATGAAGAGAGGTAGTAGGATGCAAAAAGATGTATTTACTGAGTGAGTTACAGCCTGGTACAAACTGTGGTGGGAAAACCCAGCTTTCTGCTTCCACCTTACCTAATGCCCCTTGGCAGATGTCCGTGCGAGTGGCTCCACCAGCTATGAACTGGGGGCTGGAACACAGCTCCTGGGAACAAAACAAGCCTCATATTACATATATCCACAGGTAAGAGAGGGGACAGGGCCCCACCGGCAGCAAATTTAAACAAGCGACTGAGCACGGTGATGAACACCACAGAGATGGAGCAGGTCAGGAACGAGTGTGGGCACCAGGCACACCAGGAGCGGTGAGAACGTGAGCTAGTGACCAAAGCTTGTGGGCAGCCACCTCACTTCACAGTACGTGCCAGGAGGACCACTGTGTTTTCACACACGTGCACACACCACGCTGCTATTACCTCCCTGCCACTGACTACGTCTTTCGGAAGCGCCTAGGTACCGCAGAGTCCACCTGAACCCCAGAGCTGCTTTGGCCAGACAGGGCTGCTTCGGTAGCCAGGGGCTGAGCCAGGGCTCGGAAAGGAAACCTCCACATGGCAGCCAGCTCATCTCTGCTGAGGCAAAGAGTTATCCCAAGTGACAGCCCCGAGTGCTACCCAAAGCAAGTGCTTTGTCTGTATGGAGAGTTCAGGATGGAAAGACAAATGGGTTTTTTGCAGATTGTCTTCCAGATGGAGCATGTCACCCCACCAGCCCAAGGGACAGCCCCAGCCCCACAGCGCGGGTGCACCGGGGACTCGCAGCCACCGGGGGGGCTCCGACGGCGGGTCCCAGCCCGAGGCCGCCCGCACTCAGCAGCCGCGCCCCGACCCGCCGCCGGTACCCGTGTCGGCCGGAGGAACGCGGCTCCGGGCGAGCCAGGAGGGAGCAGGGGGAGCGCAATCGGCACACGCACAGCCCCCGGCAGAACGACATCAAACCCCATTTAAGTGGGGAGAAAAGCCGGGTGAAAAGGCGGAAGGATGCGGCCGCCGCCGCCCTACCGTGGGTCTGCGCCAGACGACACCCTGCGTCTTGTAGGAGCTGGGCCCCAGCTCCCGGTAGCCGAGGGCGGTGGGGCCGGCGGGGAAGGAGGGGTCCTGGAAGAGCCGCCCCGCCCGCAGGCACTCCTGCCGCAGCGCCCCGAAGTCCTGGCCCAGGTAGGGCACGGCCTGGCCGTGCCGCCCCGCACCCGCCGCCGCCGCCCGCTCCTTCGCCAGCGCCGCCGCCATCCCCGCCATGGCCGCGCCCCGCCCGCGGCCCGCTCTGCTCGGGTCCCCCGCGCCGGGAGCCACCCGCCCCCGCCGAGCCGCGGAGGGCGCGTCCCCGCCCGGTGCCCGCCCCCGCTCCCCGCGGACCCGGGGGGAAGCGCGGTTCCCCCACGGCCAGGCACCGCCCCGGCCCCCGGGCTGTTCGGCGATCACAAAAAGGGTGTCTCCTGCATCAAACCCAGACCTATCCACGTCCAAATCTGTAGGCTTAGAAAAAAGTCAAAGGGAGGGAAAAAAAACCTAATACAGTTCCAACCCTAATCCAGAACCATAGCATCACTTCGGTTGGAAAAGACCCGTAAAATCATCAAATCCAACCGTTAATCCAGGACTGCCAAGCCCACCGCTAAACCACCTACGGTACATCCGTCACCCCCCGTGTTGTCATCCTGTTACAATTTTGGATGCTGTACACAACAGAAATAATTTACAGATTGATTTGCAGGTGGTAACCAAAGCACGTACTGCTGTCACCCCCAGCCTGGATCCATCTGCACCCCCTGTGCAGGCCAAAGTGCACACGAGTCCCCCCAGCACAGTGTGAGGAAAGGAGTGTCCGGCTGGGCGGTGAGCTGGAGCACTGCCGCTGGCACCCGCGTAGGATGGAAACCCTCCAAGGGAGAACTCAAACTATTTGCTTCATATTTCAAGTCTGACTCAGGACGTGCTGGGTGCCAGGCAGCGATCCCCGAGCAGCAGCACAGAGGCTGAGAGCCCTTAGCGCTGCACCCACTGCCCGCGCTGCCTGCCCAGCTGCCTCGGAAGGACAGGCACCTCCTTTTGGGTGTTGTATCCCAAGCCCTGGATGCACTAAACACTCCTCTGAAGCCAACCTCTCTGACTAAAGTGAATATTATTGTTTGAAAAATGGCTAAAGAACCAGAAAATACCCAGCTGTACCATTTGCTGAGATGTGGTTGGAAGGTTTTCTTGACTATTACAAATCAGAAGGTTTTCTTCATTGCTGATACGTGGTGCCTCGATGCACCGAGAAACACTGTCCATTTGCTTCAAGGTTTTGGATTTCAGCCACTTACGGTTCCCCTGCCTGTACCAGCACAGCTCCTACTTACACACTGCTATTAAAAAGGAAACAAGATAAGCATCGGCCATTCAATTCACAACATAGCAGAGGAGACCCCCAAAATCTTTCTGAAGTTAGATATGAGGGTGGTGCGAGCCAGGCCAGCCAGCAACGTCTGTGCAGATGACGGCTGTGCAAGGGAGCAGTCCTGCTGTCACCTGGGAGGCTGTCCAGACCCGGCCAGGCACAGGCCAGCTGCGCTCTGCTGTTGAAGGTATCCCCTCTTCCTTACGGGTCACAGGGGCTCTCTCAATAAAGCGTATAACGGTCTTTTTAGCAGAATATGGAGGCACACGGGAAATCAATGGCACATGGAGAACTGGAAGCAGATCAAGTAATGTTACGTGCCATTAAGTGCTCTCTGAACAGAGCCAGTACATGCTGCGTGCACTCAATTACTGCTACGCCATCAGTCAAAGTCTCCAGCATGGCTGTGCTGAAGCTCCAGCAGAACACGGTATGACGCCGGAGGATGGTTTCGCTTGACTGTTTTGATTCATTAAGCACTGTCGAATTATGTCGCAGACAAGAAGGCCATCTACTGAGCCAGGAGACTAAGAGACAACAGCACCTCAGCACCTGGGAGTTTAACTCATAACGAGCAGAGTTGCATCCCAACAGGACAGATCAGGAGCTGCAGAGCTGCTCAAAAGGCGTTTGTTTGGCTCCACGCGGTGGTTCCAACCCGTACTGCTGGCACGGATCAGACCTGATTTTTCAAGTCACAGCAAAAGGAAACCAGCGTCAGTTTAAAGGAGTGGTTTTCGCTGGCCCACAAAACTGGTTTTGGTTTGTGAACTCCTCTAGCCACTTTCCACTAGATGCAGAAGTTTGTCATATAATCACTTTGATTTTCTTAGCCATCTCCCCCACATCCCATAGAGGATATTCTCAGACCACACTGGGATCTGCTGGTGGCGTGCCCACAGCCTCTGCTTGGACAAAGATCCAGAAGATCAAGTGTGTGCAAGCTGCTCTGTGCAGTTACCAGAATTTTCTTCGACTTTCTGTGGTGGGACATGGGTTGAGATGAAGCCTAACAGAAAAGGAAGGGCACAGAAGGGAGCAAAACCAGAAGGAAACTGAGCCAGCAAGGATTCAAGTAGGAGAGTACCTGGGCTGTATTTGCCACTGGGGCTTCTTAGACTGGTCCCAAATATACAGGGGCTCTACTGTCCTGGGTGGTTTGATGATAGACAAGGATATGCTGCTGTAATCAAGGATTTCTCTTATCGTATGGGAAGTTGGCCATGCCAGCAGCCATCTGAGCAGCCTATCCACAAAGTCCTCTGAAGCCAGGTAAGTTGACAAGCCAGCCACTTCCACCCAGCAGCAGATGTGCATGTGAGTCCACAGTTAGAGGGAAGAAAGTGCTTTTGAGGACTACAACAAACCAGTCCCTTGATCTCCATACTCACACAATATGCCCATTTTCTTTAAAGAACGGGGTGATTTCCACTCAATGTGAGACCAATAAAAACCTAAAAACTAAACTAGGCAACTTGAGGAAGAAAAACAAGACTGATTTTTTCTTAAGCTCTCTGCACACCTCTTGCTCTTCAATAAAGTCATTAACTCTCACATTTTACAAGCAAAGTGGTTTCAACTGCTGCTGCAGCAGCTCCTGCTGATTGTTGGTGAGGAGCACCCAGCTGCCACTGACAGCCTGGAGTCCTGGGCAGGATGGGCTTCTCCTTCCCTATGCCCACATTCAGCAGCTGTGAGCAGCTCATTGCTGCTCTGCCTTACAGCATCCTTCCTCCCTCTTGCTCATCTGCCCTCCACTACACAGATATTGGGGGAACAACTGGCCAACTGCCCACGAAGAGGGAAACAGGGCCACGCACGTGCTGGGCTCCTGCTGTCCTCCCCAGAAGCTGCCCTGTCCTCCCCAGGATGAGAGCAGCTTCCCAGAGGAGGCGGCTTGCAGCAGCAGTGGCAATGCTTCACAAGAAAAGGAATTGCTTTTCCCTCTAGAGCTAGGGTCTGGAGACGTACTGGGCTTTCCTCATCAGTGCAAGACTGGCTGTAGCCCTGGCCAACGCAGTGAGAGGTGGCAGGAAGACTTGGCTCAGCCTGCAAAACGCAGCTGCCCTTCCCAGCTCCTTAATGGGGCTGACCCACCACCCCGGGCCAGCCCGCTTGTGTCACGGGCCTTCACACCTTGGGTGCCAGCCTTACTGCTGCAGCATGCCACCTTCCTTCTCCTCAGGCACCAACAATCTTCCGGTTTTTATAAAACAAATAAGCAGGATCATGTCTAATTTCAGATGCATTTCCCTACAGGGAACCTGCTAGGCTGCAGCTTGTAGCACCCCCTCCCTCCTCAAATATTTAGACAGAATATTACAACCTCTAAAAGAATAATCTTACAGACAAACACTTAGGACCTTTCATAGCTGGCACTAGTCTGCCTATTAATAGTCATTCCATTTTGATGGTAACAGGGTGGGTAGAAGCCCTTACATCTAGAACAGGAGAAGGCAAGCTCTCTAAATAAGCTAATCCCTTTTCATGCTGTAGGGTCTACAATATAGCTAAGCAGCTTTAATTCTCATTAGCCAAGTGCTGCAGTGCAGGAAAGCCATTTCATTTCTCCCTAATGCGCTAGAGCAAAAACGTATCTAGAACTGCTAAATAATTGTCAGTTACTTTCTTCTGAAGATTTCCACAGATACAGAAAAGTTTTGATTTCATGAAATTTGCAGACATTTCTTTGAAACCAAGATGAATGCATTTTCCTGATTTATTTGATTCTTCCCCATTTCTCTCACCCTCTTGCTATCGTCAAGAAAGGGGGAGAGGGGAAGGAAAGCAGGAAGGGCCAGGCAAAAATATGCAAATCCCAGAAGGAAGAAAAATCAGAATAATTGTCATAATTTTTTTTCTGGTTGCTGTTTCCCTAGTTAGGGCAAATAGCACTAACTAATGGTTAGTGCCATTTCATCAGCAGTTTTTGAGAGTCACAGGGAACCTGAAAACTTCCCCCCCCATAATATAACTGTTGTTGCTGTAGTCAACTATAGTCATCATTTTTCTCTCTTCTTTATATCCTCTAGATGGTGCTTGTGTATCACATTCTACACAAATAATGCTGCTGCTGATCAAGCTTGGAATGAATTTAAACTGCTGCACTACAGATCACTGGGAGCAGAGGGTCATGGTGGACACACTGGGTGGTTACCTGGTCCAAGCCTCTGCCAGAGAAAATAGCTGCCCTCAGCCTCTTCCCAGATGTGAGATACAGGACAGAAAAAATCCCATGGTACATTTTACTGGAATTTATAAAGATTAAAATCTGATTGTATTTCCTCTGTGTGACACCTTAAAATGCTGGTGATGCAAAAGGGTTCACCCCTTCTATGCCCACTTGTGGCCAGTGGCAATTGGAGTTACAGAACATACAGCATATCAAGCGTACATCTGAAAAAGTATGTGGGGAAAAAAGCTTCCTGATCAAAATGGCATTTCACAAATGCTGCAGCACCATGCTTGTCCACGAACAACATTGATGAAGCTTGCAGCTTACAGCAATCACAGCAAAATGGGAGTGTGACTCTGGACCACAGGAAGAGAGGAAATTTCAGCACAAGAGGCTGGTACTGGGAGGGTAAGGAAGCAGCATTCTGCCTCATGAGCAGAGAAAGTGGGTACCTCTGAGTGGGTCTATTTTTCAGGAAAAAAAAAAAAAAAAAAAGTCCTGGAAAGAAAAACCCCCTCCCCTCAATCCTTTATTATTCCACTCTTCACTCTAGTTCAGTACACAGACACACCTAGAAGTACTGAAACATAACAGAATGAAATACTGGCCATCCTTCTCCTTTACTTCAACAGTATTAATTTAATTTTGGGATAACCAGTAAAGTAATTCTCTCAGCTCAGCCTTCTTTACCTGTGCCCACCTGGAACCAACCAAGTAATTTCCTTTACTCTTGCATTCATGCTGTTCAAATATTTGCAGACAAGCAATGTGGCTAGCCTCTGTTTGGACTCTTCTATCTCAACGGGCTTTAGACCTTAAAAATTCTCTCTTCCCTTCCCCACACCTTCTGTCTAAACTTACCAAGGGGTAGCCAGAGAGCATGTTTGATGACTAACAAGGTTACTGTTTACCCAGCTCTTAGCTGGAGAGGCAGTGGGGCTTTGCTGGGGAAACTTGGCCATTAAATAGGAAGACAGCAGAGAGCAGCTGTGCTCTGTGGAAAATTGCTCCTGCTTCAGTTCTTGAACCTACAGACATTTGCTGCCACCTTGCCAGGGAGGTACACACACCTGTATCAGTACAAAATGGGGTTGCCAAGGTAGAAACTTGGAGGTTTTCTGCTACAAGAACAGGAATCACTATTTTTTAAGGTCTAAAAAACCTTCTGCATCCAAGGCTTTCTTTGGTTTTTTGCTGGTAAACACTTTCTATCCAGGAAGCACCAACAAAAGACTGTAAATATGATGGCTAACTAGCTGAGATAAGACCCTATTTTTATAGACTGTGAAGGTACAGTGACTTTTGCCCAAGGTCACACTGGAAGTGGGGAGCAGGGGCTACCAGCTCGCCTCCTGGTGATAAAATTTTCCATTTTTGGCCTAGGTCGTGCTCCTGGATTGTACCCTTGCCCTCTGCAGGTCATATGGCCAAGTGGTCATCTCTAGCTCTGTCAAGTTCACACCTTTTATTGCTAATAAATTAACTCATAAAATCACACTGCTTTGACAGCACCAAAAAGAATTAAAAAACCCCCACAGCAAAACAGCTCCAGGTTTTGTTGCTGTGCAACCCTCCAACAATATAAAGCATGATCTCAGAAGGAAGGAAAGGAACTGTAAACCATCTTCATCTGGATTTTTGAACCTCTGGTCCACAAACCTGACTCAGCACACTGAACACACACAATCACTTTCCATGTGTAAACAGGTGTGCCTGCAAAACCACTGCTTTCCCTTGCTCCTTGTTAAAAGCCTATTTTAAAAAGGGGCAGCAAAAAAACAAATAACGAGGGAGTAAGACAACAATCCCTGCTGTTCTGGCTGTGCCCCCACCTGCTCCCTACCCACATCTCTCTGGTACATCTCGGGTACATATTTGCACTTCTGGTGCCTCCTCCCTCCAGGGCTGTTGGAGCACTTCGGGCAGCCCACAGCTCCACCCGAGCCTGCTACCTGCCTATATTCACCTTCTCTTGCCCAGGAGGCAAAGACAGAGCTGCACCACAAGCTGGGAGGGTGGGCAGGCATGTCCAGGGTTGCGGCGAGGCTGTGCCAGGAAAGAGCGGCTGCTGACGGGCTCGGATCCAACAGGAATGCCATCAAGTATTTGAATCAGGACTATGAATCCCTGAAGCAGCAGTGCCTGCAGGCTGGCACCCTGTTCAAGGATGAGGAGTTCCCAGCCTGTCCCTCCGTGCTGGGCTACCAGGACCTGGGACCATACTCCTTCAAAACCCAGGGGATAATCTGGAAGCGCCCCACGGTAAGAGTGCTTTACGACTGCCTGTTTTACTGGGTTCGGGTCTAACCAAAGCCCACCTGAACATCCTTGCTAAATCAGTGGTGAGCCTGAATACCCAGTATTCCCGTATGTTTTGGTTTTTTCTCCTGTCTTGCTTTACCTCCATGGTTAGCAGAAGCAAGGTTGAAAAGAGGGTGGGGAAAAAAAGAAATCAAAACCTTCTAAGCCCTTTATAAAGCAAAGAAACCTGTAATTGCTTCATGGGAACCTACTTCCTTCCTGTCTATCCCAGCTCCATGGAGCTGCAAGTCCAGGGTGCGCTCCAGAGATGGGTGCAAAAGCCCCACATGTACCCAGACAGACCACAGGGCACCCCAGGACCATCAGTTGTAACAGTGCCCACACCAAGATCTTGCCGCTGTGCAATCCTAGGAAATCAGGCTAACTGACATAAAATCCTCTGCCTCACTTCAAGCTGCCTAGAACAGTTAAAGAGCAACTGCTGGAACTGTTATTACCCAAATACATATATCCCATAAATGGCCTTTCTTTTTAAAAAAGTAATTTTCATCAGGAAAGATTAGATGCTGATTTTTTTTTTTTTTTTTAAACCACAGAATCAGGGCTTCAGAGATTTTTGTGCACTTTCATTTTTCAGTCATTTTTTCCTGTCCCTGCTTTGCTCCTCCCTCCTTGCAACATCAAGAAAAATTGAAAAACAGGGGAAGGAAGGAAAAAAGCCCAAACAACTTACCTTCCTCTGATGAGGGCAAGGAGGATGAGAAGAAGGGAAAATTACAAGGCTTTGAATTTTACTTTTTTTATTTCCACCTGAAAAGTAAGAAACAGAAAGTTGCAGGTTTAGTAACTCCAAGTTTCTACCCTGGCAACCCCATTTGTCCATTAGCACCTCACTCTGGCACCTGGATGTTTCAGCAACAAGTACCATGGCTGTGCCTCTTGGCTTTGCCTACCCAGGGAGAAGATCCACCTTCAAAAACTCATTAAATTAGACTTGGGCTTCTCATACAGGAACATTGTGTCCACTGCAGGAAGAGGCATAGCCACAAGTGTAGCAGGGTAGGGAACAACCAAGGGTTGAGATCCAACGGGGTTAGATGTCCCAGCTCTGCCCTCCAGAGACCTGCCCTCGTGGGACCCCTCTGCCCTCCTGGCACTCAGCAGGGACACAAGCAGTTTATGGACACTTAATCCACAAGCACCAGGACCCACTGGCTCACCCCTATGTGTGGGGTAGAGCCCAGCCCCTGCTGCAAGGTGACTAACACCTTCTGCTTTGCTCTCTGATGGAGGGACCAGGATCTGACCTACTTTTATTCATCATGGATGACTCCTGTCACAGCCCTGCTCATTTTTTAGACTTTTTCAACTGGCCAATAGGTTTCCATCTGCAAACTCTGCCTGCGACTGCAGGACGGTGGGACACTTAGCTGCCTGCATCTGAAACAGGCAGCAGGACCCAGTGGGCATTCTGGAGATCTGCTGGAGAAACGCCCCCTGCAAAATAAACATCCACTGCTAAGGTCACATCCCCCCGCTGTTGCCCAAGGTGTGACTGCTGGTTTGCAGACAGCGAGCATCAGACACTGCCATCAAAGACCTATCTTCCAATTTCAACAGTGGGTTTATGGAAAGAAGACAGAAACGTAGTTGTGCAAAAGCTGTATGTGGCACTTGGCAGTGGCTCAGAAAGGACAGGCATCCAGGTGAGTAATAAGTCATATGCCACTGACTGCCACCAGGTGCACCATTTCGGAAGGAGGGGGGAAAAACCAACACAAACCCTTTCCCGTGTGGTAACCTACTCCTGACTCTGATCCACCGAGACTGCTGCAAGGCAGCTGACAAGCTAGATAACCACAGAAGCAAAAAGGACGTAGCTGAGATCACACTTATTGTGAGAGGAGATTCACAAACTGACTCTTCATCACACACACACCCCCCAAGTCCTGGGCTGTCCCTGTCTCCACAGGATGCTCAGAGCTGTCAACTGCTCCCTGGGAGAGATGGTGGCTGTCTAAGCCTTCCTCAACCCTGCTTGCCAAGTTAGGCTTCCTATGAACCGCCCCTTGCTGCCATCCAGAAGCTCATGGAAAATGCCTGGGAAAAAGGGAAGACTTTTTTTTTTTTTTTTTTTTGTCTCGAGGGACAATACTAGCTTCTGATATAGGGCATGTCTTGTTGGAGGGCTCAGAGCCAAGATAGGAGGGACAGTCATTGCCATAATCGACTTGGCTGGCCCCAGAGGTCGAGGAAAAAAGGGGAGATGTCTCTAAAAGCATTTGCATGGCTGGCCTCCCAGAAAGCAGGGTCGGGGTGGGAGAGCACCCTGCATGCCAATGGCAGCGGAAGCTCAGCACAGCTCCAGTGCCAGAGTCAGCAGCGATGGTCACAAACTCATTTGCACTGCTTGAGCCAAAACCACAGCAAGATGAAATAAGATGTAAATGCAGAGGTTGAATTTTCACCTCTGTCACCACAGTAGCAGAAATTCTCACCAATTTCACTGACAGCCTCAAGTAGCAAAGGGCTTCAGGATTTGCCTCAAAAAAAAAAGTATTCCATTTAATAAGGCAACATTGTTCTGACACCATGTTAATCAGACAGAGGATACACTTTTTAAGAAAAGTTGAAAGTGTTTAATATTTTTGGAAGATAGAAACAGGGAACAAGTAATGGGAACTTTTCAGACCAGAAAGGGTGATGCATACTTCAAAAATGTGTCTTTTCAGGAGTTATGTGCCAACCCTCAGTTTATAATTGGAGGAGCTACTCGAACAGATGTCTGCCAAGGAGAGCTGGGTATGTACAGCACTTCTGAATTTTGTTTTGGAAGAAGAAAAAAAAATCCAAATGAAGCTTCATTTAAAAATGCCTCATACACATACCATTTTATTGGCTATCTCCCAGACATAGTACGGAGAGAGGCAGATACCCAAGAAGGGGACTCACACACCAGCATTGCTGCCTGAGACAGGGTATACATATATATATTTGGGTTTGTAAGAGCTGTGTCAAATGTGGGAGACACCAAACGGTCTCCTGGAGGTAGGAAGCTGATTATCCCTTTGCGGTGCAGAAGACTGGCTTGCTTTTCACCTCTTGAGACAGAGCTGGACACAGACATCAATCTAATTATGAGAGCACTTGCCCTGAAGCAAGAGAGTGGGCTTCATGCCCATCCCAGCAGGAGCAGCTCCAAAGACTCAGGGGACAAGGGACATCAGAGAAGTGTCACCCTGTAGCCTAGTCATTGGGGATTTTTATTTGGGAGGCAGAGCAAGTTCCAGCCTTGGAAAAAACACACAAACCAAATATACAACAACCAAGGAACTGGTTTCATACAGGGGCTGGGGCGATGATGTGCCATTTCAAGCCAAGCAGGATGGACCATCTGCTTGCAGGCATGAGTTAGAAAAGAGGACCACATAGTAAAAAAAAAAAAATGACTGGAGCATGCAAACTTTGTAATACCACCCACAAGAAGCAAATTGTTCCAAGCCCTTTATGCTGAATACATCTTCTGCTTGTACAGCGTTTGGTGTAGAGCTGCGAGCAGGGACAGGAGCAACCAGGCACCAGCCACACTGTGCAAACACAGCCAAAAAAGGCAGTGCTGCTCAGCTCCCCGAATTAGGGCCTGACGCTCATGAGATGTCTCTCAGCCAGCACTCACCCTCTCCTGGAGATCCATCATACAAAAACTTTCTTACCCATTTTTCTCCAGTGTTTGCCATTGTCTAAACACAGCTCCTATACAAGCAGCCAGAAGGCAGCTGTAAGGGAGCTTTTTATTCCCTCTCTGAATAGCTGCAGCAGCAGCTAGCTGCCTTCTCTGCCTGCCTTGCTGATAAGATCCAGCGCCAGAAGACAGCAGCAGCAACCTCTCCTGACTACATATAGAGGCGAGAAGGCTGAAACTCTTGTAATGAGAATTTGATAGATTAGACACAGAGAAATCAGCCTTTCTCCCTCCTGCACTGCTTACTGCAGTACTCCTGACCTTACTGGTCTTCTAGCCCATCCATTGTGCAAATGAGATTCAAACAATTTCTGCAAGTCATTGGCAATAAATAATACCAATACTGGTCCTGTAAACACAGCACCATTAAAGCAATTGCTAAAAAATTCCCTGGTGTGTGGGCCTGTGCTCCAAATGCTAAAAATAAGATGCCCAATCATATACTTGCTCCAGGATATTTATTTGGTGGATGCTGGAACAGAGTATGGGGAAATCGCTTACTGTATTTTAGGGAAATGGTTCAGATAAGTAATAAAAGTGACATTTCTTGTCACCTTCAATTTGGGAAGTTTCTATAATAGCACACACAAAAAAGTAAAGATCATATGTCTGAAGTAAAACCTTATTTTCCTTGACAGTTTACAAGCTAAAGGACTGAAGAATATTAACCTGCTCTTAAACTAGAAGAGGTCAATGTATTATTTGTTTTAAGCCTAGAAACAGAATGCAAATATCCCGAGTCCCTTCTTATTTCTGTCACCTCCTGAATGTCTCTGTGGAGCTCCAGTCCTTTGTGCTAAATGGGCTTTCATTACAGAGCTGTGCCAAAAATCCATCAAATAGTGGTAACAACAGAACCGGACCCAAAGCCCTCTTGTGAATCTGGGGATGGTGTGTGGCCCTGGGTTTTCCCAAGCCAGTACCCCAAGTGCTAGTCCTGAAAGCCACCCCTAAACCTAGAAGAAAAGCCCAAAAATCCGATTCTGCTTTTGTTAGGAGCTTCTTTTTCTCTCTCCTTCTCAAAAGATAATATTATCAAAGACAATCCAATTTGTTTCTGCAAGGCTGCTTACAATCACTTCTATACACACTGACCCTTCACAAAAATAAACTTCAGGCACAGGATTTCCTTTCTAGTGTTCAGGTATTTGCTTTACATCTCTGACGCATACTATGCTTTTTTGGTATTCGATCTAGTACCTTGAATATCAAAGTCCTTGTTACTAAAGCCCTCATGTAAAGTGCTTCTGTTGAAACAGACTCTGATTACATACTTACACAAGCCACGTATGTGACCTGTTAACAAGTCTTTTAGGGAAATAGAGCCTATTTTTAATGATCTCTGGCATGTTTCTTTTCTTTTAAAAATAACACTGCAAGTCTGGGTTTATGTGAACAAAA
Organism: Falco rusticolus; assembly: GCF_015220075.1. NCBI lineage: Eukaryota > Metazoa > Chordata > Aves > Falconiformes > Falconidae > Falco > Falco rusticolus. The sequence continues at coordinate 26,836,981 of NC_051198.1, read as the reverse complement.
GCAGCAAGAAAACCCAGAGTTAGTCTCACTCCATTAAACTTATTTCTTTGACAACAGCATAAGCTAGATGAATATCAGCTTGGGAAGTTTGATGGGAACTTGAAAGACTTGAAATATTTTAAATGTTCTTTGAACCATATCTTTTTGATAGCCTAGTAACAACTTGAAATGCAGTCACATAGTCTTAGTTATTAAAGGTGACTTATGAAGTTTTCTTGCATCAATTCTGGGGTTAACTTATTCAGATAGTTTGCAGAATTTCTTAAGAAGCAAGTGGCATAAATTTAATTTAAGTAATATAAAGCATACTCAGACCCTCTCAGTTTAATATTAGCTTTCCAGATGCACACTGTTTGCATTCATGGGGCACCTTCTATTCTGAAGGCTCAAAGGTTATGCAGGGCACTGGAGCTCCTTCTGCCTGGGCTGTCAGCTGGAGAAGTGCCCTGAAGTCAAGGCAGATGCACCAGTTCATGCCAGCTGAAGAGCCCACCCCATGCATGCTTTGTGCGCATCTTGTCTTACGAGCAGATTTGAGAGGACTGGGTAGATTGGAGAACAAACCAAAGCCCAACAGCTTGAAGACACATCTGATACCTGTTTAGGGAGCCTTTGGAGCTCCTGTAGGTAGAAGAGTGCTTAACAGTACTGGGTCTGTTCACTTATTTTACTATGGACATTAATATATGGCCCTTCTGATGTTCAGTCCCATGGGCACAGAGGTATGGGAGATGCTTGTTCTAGCAGGTATCCCCCCCCAGATCTCAAAAAATACATTCACTGACAACTCTGAGACCCCAAAGAGAAGAAAGCCTGTTCCTTTACTGGGTCCTCCTTTGCCTTTCTGTACACAGCTGCAGAGCTTAATTCATTTCCACAAAAAAATTCAGGAAGCCTTCTTTAGAAATCTCAAGGCAGGAACAGCATGTACTGCTGGAAATTATAAAGCTAGTGGGCCAGTGCTTCCTTGATGTCTGGTAGGATGCCCCAGGTACTATGAGCTCTGAAGAAGGGCTTCCAGCAGAGACCAAAGCTGAGAGTCAAATCTGCTTGTCAAACCGGGAAGCAAGAGACACAGCATTGTTTTTGGATCCCTTCTGAACACCAGGCATTACTGAAATAGCAACAAACCAGAGTACAGTCAGGACAGAAATGCCTCCATACTGTCCAGTTACATCTTGGAACCAGACACTTGGACTTTTGGCTTAAACTCACCATCACTAGGTCAATGAAGAATTTAGATGCGCTGCGTCTAGACACTTTGATAGCAGCTAAACAGAAACTAAGCACGGCTCTGTAGCAACTGAAACTAATCAAATTTCTCATTTATTTTATGGCCTCTGTGAGTGCAGTGTGCTTGGGTAAACATCATCAATATAGAGGAGTTGCTCAGGCTCCCAGGTCACCAAGGATTCTGTATTCTCTGCAGCAATTCGATTATCTCTGTAAACCAGGAGGCTCCTGTGTAGCATTGAGAACATGAGCCATCTCAGTACATCTGTGAGCAGCAAGTGATTCACTAACAGTCAGTGTAATTCTCCAAGATCACATATCATATATATATATATAGATATACACACACACACAGAGAACTAGGCATAGCTAGGCTTCATGTTTACCCTTTCTATCACAAACTCAAGGTCAAAATTGCTTATTTAAAATAATAAAAAAAAAACCCCCACACACCAAGAATTGCACTTTACTAACATTAGAAATTACTTCAGATCCAGGAATCAAGCTGGCTTCTTTTTAGCACATTCAGAAGCAGCAGTAAACACTGTAATTGGCACTCATCTGAAACTTTTGTTCATGAAATATGAGACCGAGTGGAAAGCAGTGTATGTGCCTGTAGGTGATTTAGCCTTGCAAGGGTAACGTTGAGAAGACTTTTTTTAAAAATTTATTTTTATAAGCTAAAAGACTACAACTTCAAAAGCATACAGTGACAATACCAAAAAGCATTTCTGCTCATTTTTCTGACTACAACTGTGTTGGAAATACATTCTGATTAAATATTTAATTCGTTGGCCAATTGGCCTCATTTCCTTTCTCTCCAAAATTCACTTTTTAGGAAAGAAATCAAATAGTTTCCTCACAGTTTTCAAGATGACCTGCAGCTGAACCAGGACTAGTTTGAGTGGTCATACCTAAGCTGCCTTTCTAGGGAGCTTGTGCCGTTGCACTATCCTGTAGGCACAACCACAAACTAAACTCTGAAATTTGCTGCGGGCAAAATCATGTTGAACTTTAAAAAAAGGAACATCTACTACCAAATTGTACTTTTTTAGAACTAGCAATCTATTATCCAGTAGGGCTGAGAAACCCAGGCCAGGATCCCATTGTGGGGTTGTGCAGGAAGGTAACAGGCAACCTGTGCTGTTTAGGCTCCATCTTGGAAGCTCCTTTGTGCAGACAGATTCCTGCAGCCTCTAATTCATCTTAAAGCCAATATCATAGGAACCTGAATGTCATGCATCACTTGTATATAAAGATGGCCCCAAACCATCTGCATCTAGACGCCTCGTGCAAACCTTCATTTTTATCAAGTTATTGCACAGCAGCCAACTCCCAGCTGGTTCCTTTTGGAGGGCACGGTTGATACTTGCCTAGCCACAAGCTTAGCCAAAGATATTAGGCCTCCAAGTAAGGTTTAGAGAAAAGACTTTGCATTGCTGAAGGCAGGCATAGCTATTTTTAAGGCCAAGTTCACCACTGCAATTCTTTCAATACAATTCTTTCCACATGTGCTTTGAACAGACTTGCCCCTAATGCTTCCCTGGGAGGTTAGATTGCATGGTTTTTGTGGGAGGCAGAAGTGCCAATGTCACTTGCTCTTCCTGATGCTAAGAAGTTAATTTGTACCATAAGAGAGCCATAAAGGATTTTACACTGCATTTGGCATCTTACAGGGTTGAGGTTCTGAAACTGTTCAGTTCAGAGTCAGGGAAGTAAATAAGATGTTTAAGGAAATTCCTCTCATTTCACCAATTCCTCTGCCTAATTGTGCATCAAACATATGCCACCCTCAGCAAAGCCCAGAGTAGTTTCCCCTTCACTAGCTGTAAAAGCCTGGCCTAGACCAGGAAGGGATAACACTTCCAGATGTCGCACCTTAGGAGAGCATCAACTCATCACTGCTGGAGACCTTCTTTGGCCTCACTGGGGCTGGAGGGACACAGCAGGGACACCAGCAGGCTCCCCCCCCCGACACTTTCCCAGAAATAGTCTTCGGTGCTTTGCATTGTGCCAGGAACAGCCAGGGCAAGAAGAAAACCTGGGGTAGTCGAGAAAATGAGGGCTTCAGGTCTAACTTTATAAGGCTTTTCATCTTCCTCCTCTGAAGAGCCATTCCCCACACTCATCACCATTATTTCTACCTCTCCAAGCAAAAGCAAAACTATAACAGCATAAGGCATACACGTGTACTAGGGAAAGTCTCAAAGAAATAGATACAAAGCAGATCCGAGCCTTCCCAGTCTCATTTTCTCAGGAGAGGAGGTTCTCAAAGCCTCTTCCCCCCCTACCTCGTGTTCTCCTAAGTTTGCTTATACACAGGTACCCAAGGCTGAGAGGAACCTTCCAGGCCAGTGAGTTGCATCCTCTCCCACAGAATACAAAATAATTTGTAAAATAATTTGTCTGAAGATGAGCTTGAGAAGGTTTTTCATCATAGTTGTTCTAAAGGCCCAGGCTTTTGGACTCTCTTTTTCTATATGCACAGCAGCACTTTTTCCTATTTCCAGTTTAAACATGCCACAACCCCTTTATTTTAATTTAGCTTTTAATCTGCAAAGGAAACCTTACCTTTCAAGCAAGAGCTCTTGGTTCAAACAGCTTTGCAGAAAAGTAGCAGTTAACCCGCCTCACATTCCTCTTCAAACTTCACTTGCACAGAACAAGCAGGACAATTTTGTTTTAACGTCTTCTCAGACGAAACGCAGGTGGACAGTGAGAAGCAGGTAATCCAGCCATTTTCTACCCCCTTCTGGCTTGAACGTTCTTCCTGAATGTGGCAGCTAAGATAACTCAGAACAGCCCTGAGAGAAGGAACAAGCAGCACCTCACATACTAATGCTAGTTTTTTTCTCCTCATGGGAAACACCTGGGCTGGCATACTGGGCAGATCACACTTTTGCACCCATAACCCAATCAGACAGCTCAGGCAGTTACCGGCCATTGTACTGGTGATTTCACAGGTGTTTCTCCAGTCACCGTTGAGCTAACTGGGAACAGCTGGTTCTGCCCCAGCCCACGGGGGTGCAGGCCGCAGCGAGTACACAGCACCAGGCTGCCCCCCACATCTTGCCTTTACACTTAAATCATAAAGCCCAAGTCAATCTAAACAGTTAATTGCTGCTGTAAGACACAGAATCGTAGAATGGTTTGGGTTGGAAGGGACCTTAAAGCTCACCTAGCTCCAGCCCCCCGCCATGGGCAGGGACACCAGACCAGGTTGCTCCGAGCCCCGTCCAGCCTGGCCTTGATCACCCCCAGGGATGGGGCACCCACGGCTGCTCTGGGCAGCCTGTTCCGGTGCCCCACCACCCTCACAGTGAAGAATTTCTTCCTGCTAATTTAAAGCTACTCTTTTTTAGTTTAAAACCTTTGCCCTTTGTCCTGTCACTACAGGCCCTGCTCACAAGTCCCTCTCCAGCTTCCTTGCAGGCCCCCTTTAGGCACTGGAAGGCCGCTATGAGGTCTCCCTGAGCCTTCTCTTCTCCAGGCTGAACAACCCCAACTCCCTCAGCCTGTCTTCACAGGAGAGGTGCTCCAGCCCTCTGAGCATCTTTGTGGCATCCCCTGGACTCACTCCAACAGCTCTATGTCCTTATGCTGGGGGCCCCAGAGCTGAGCAGAGCACTGCAGGGGGTTCTCAGGAGAGCGGAGCAGAGCCCTGCTGGCCTCGCTGCTTTTGATGCAGCCCAGGGTACAGTTGGCTTTCTGGGATGCAAGCACACACTGCTGGGCCATGTTGAGCTTTTCATCCACCAGCACCCCCATGTCCTCCTCAGGGCTGCTCTCAATCCATTCCCCACCCAGCCTGTATCATCAGTACTGGGGGTTGTTGCCCCAACCCATGTGCAGGACCTTGCACTTGGCCTTGTTGAACTCCACAGGGCTCGCTTTGGCCCACCTCTCAAGCCTGTCACTGTCCCTCTGGGTGGCATCCCTTCCCTGAGCCTGTCTACCGCACAGCTTGGTGTCATTGGCAAAACTGCTCAGGGTGTGCTCAATCCTACCATCCACGTTACTGACACGTTAATGTTGAACAGCAACATTAAATCAAGCTACAGTTTAAAATCTTTCATCGGTTTCTCTGTTAGCTTATTTCCACTGAAGTAAGAGCTGTTATGCCAATTCCTTCTGCAGAATATGCACCTGCACAAAGAAACTACATCTTGGCACATATAATCCACAGGGAACCAGAAAAATGTTAGTAGCTTCAGAGCAGTTTTGTTTTCCTAGACTCACTGCACACCTCAGAAATGACAGAGAATCACAAAAGTTCTTTCTACTGTTTGCAGTATGCAAATACTGTAAGAAACCCGTGAGTCACTGAGCTTCTCAGGGGCACCACCTTTGGTGTGATAGAGGCTTCTATTTACCCAAGCTCCAACCCACAACAATCATGTAATCAACCCAGCAAACAGCTCCAGCTGGGAGACACACAGCCTCCAGGAAGGGCTGGGCATGCCCATCCTTCCCGGGATAAGGAGTGTGCTGGAGAAAGGACTCACCTCCTTGCAGAGTTCCTGGGAGACTTCATCTTCTATTAAACTCATGGGCAAGTCTGTAACAATAGCCCTAAATGCTGGTTCAGAGTCAGACCTTCAAAGAAAGGGCTAAGAAGGAGTAGCCACTCAAATGTTCCTGCTGTCTGTCACATCTTCTCCAAAAGACAGGAATCAAGTCCCACCACACTTCTATCAACCCAGAGCTTTTTCCCCCTTCTGGACACCTTAAAAGCCTTTGCCTCTTCCAGGTGTGGTGGCTTGTGTCTAGTTAAAGTGCTGCAGGTCATTAACTGTGCTGCCCAGCCAGGCTTTGCAACCCACACTGCAAATACCTTTGCTCTCTGGTTGTGTTCTTGGTCTTCTGAGGGCATTAACAAGTGTCGATAAAGCAGCCTGCTTTCACAGCTTCATTAGAAAATCAAAATATCAGAGCCCAAACTAAACCACTGAAATTGCCACCATGATCAGCCTCAGAGGCCCCAAGATAGCTATGTGGTCTGCGCGAATGGAAAACAAGCAAAAGAGATAACACAACAAACCAGGAATAGATTGCTGAACCAATACTGAGTCCAGCAGGACCTTGCAGAGCACTTAATGCTGGCATTTTAGTCTAGATGGGAGCATGACATAATGGTGTAAGGATCAGCTTGGCAAACCCCTATTTATTAATGAACTCTTCTGCCTTGTAATGTATGTGTTTTTAGGTGATTGCTGGCTCCTAGCTGCCATTGCATCTCTCACTTTGAATCCAGATGTTCTGTACCGTGTTGTTCCCAAGGCTCAGAGTTTCCAGAAGGATTATGCTGGGATCTTTCATTTCCAGGTACCTATATAATCAGGATATTGAGAATAGAGAGAGGGAAGCACTAGTATTTAGCTGAAAGCAGCTTTTTAGTGTTTGGCACAGGCTAAATATTCAAAAATTACAGTGTGTAAGTGAAATTGGTGGGGAAGAGTGAAAGAAAAGAACAGAGTTAAATAGCGTTAAATGACATCTGCTCACTGGCTAGATTCTGCTGTCTTACCATCACACCACGTAAGTCAAGCCAAGCTCTGTCGCTGCTGACTGTCGAGAGTGAATTCAGGCTGATGTGGTTCCTCCTCCTCCCCTCCCCTCCCTGTGGCTTTGCCTGGATTTCCCTGCCTGCACACCCAGTGTGTTGGGACTGAGCTAATCTGCTTTCACTAGGGGTTAGGCTCTGGAGCGGGCAGTGTGGATGCACTCCAAAGCTAAAGGAGGTGTTCTGGTGAGGACAGACGTTATAGAGCACATACCTGTCCCTTCCAACAGCTCATCTCAGCAGAGGGTTTATTGTGTGAATTACCTTCTTTTCTTTCCGGACTGCATCAAATTCTGTAGTAAATATTTCTAGTGTTCATGCAAAAACTTAGCATTAGCAATATTTCACACATTTCCCAGTATTTTCAGTAGGGATTAGCACTTGTTGAGTGCTTGCCTTTTGGGTGACCTCTCCTTGCAACATTTTTCAAGGGCATTGTTTGTTTTTCCCTAGTGAATTGGGCATTAAAAGCACAGACAAGAAAAGATCCTTTGGACTACCCTGTATGAACTCTCTGCTATGTAAGCTCTGCATGGAGCACAGCGTTCTAGATGTTAGGTGCAACAAGTTGCTGTTAATATTACCTATCAGCAAAATTTAATACAGCGTTAATAAGCCTGCTCAGCACTTCACAGGGCTGGGAGGAGTTTGCCTCTGTTACAAGGAAGAGGAGTCCATCATGAGAATGAAACCTTACAGTGACTTATTGAGGAGAACTGATGACAGGTGAAGGAGTAGGGAGATGGTAGTGTGGAGCTATTAGGTGCACAGCAGCCCTCATGAACTTTTCCTTTCTTCTTTTTATCAGTTCTGGCAGTACGGGGAGTGGGTGGATGTTGTAGTGGACGACAGGCTGCCCACCAAGAATGGGAAGCTGCTCTTCGTGCACTCGGAGGAAGGCAACGAGTTCTGGAGCGCGCTGCTGGAGAAGGCCTACGCCAAGTACGGTGGCTAAGCAGGAGGCGGTGCTCCTGGGTGTGCAGAAGCTGACTGCCCCGGCGGTTGTGGTGGTAGACACAATGCATGTCACTCAAATGCAGCCTCTGTTCCACCCATTATTTACCATTTCCTTTAGGTCCGTGAAGGGTATTGCCAACCGCTGTTTCAAGGGGCTTCACTTCTAGTACCCCAGGTCCCACTGATGGTCACACAGACCGAGAGATACTACATTATAAACCCTTCTTTCTGCAGTGCCAATGCTTACAGATGGAGATGGCCCCTTACATAGCTCTTGTCATCTGTCCCACAGGTTGAATGGCTCTTATGAAGCTCTCACAGGAGGGTCCACTATGGAGGGCTTTGAGGATTTTACTGGAGGCATCTCTGAGTCCTATGAGCTGCGGAGGGCTCCTTCAAACCTTTACCAAATCATCCAGAAGGCTCTGAGAGCTGGCTCGCTGCTTGGCTGTTCCATCGATGTAAGAGACCGCTGTCACTTTACTTTCCTCACTCCTCCTCTCAGGGCTCCAGCCCATACTGTAACAAAAGCTCAGACCAATGTTAGACATAGGTAGGGAGGTCTGAAGTAAAAGCAAATTGCAATTAATGGGAGACTTTTATCGACTAATTAGAAAAACTTAGGATGAGGTTCTAAATAACTAACTCGTGTCATGACTCCCTTTTTACAAGACAACCTGTGATAATACTTAAAGCCATGAACTGGGGACTGGTCTACCCAAACTCTGTTTTCATTGTCTGAGTATCTTTTCTCATTCATATTCTGTGTAATTTCAGCTCCAGACACACAACTGCCAGAGGCAAACTCTGTGAGACACTTTGTTGTAGCCTGTAGTCTGATTCTGGCTTTGGTTTTCAGTCCTAAAGATTATTGATGCCTGTAATACAAACTCTCTCAAGTTACAGATGAAGTTTGTACATGTTTTGGAAACTTCCTGCCTTTCACATCCTGTTTCATTATCCTGTTTGAAATCATGGTTCATGGCATATAGGATTACCAGAGTTCGAATTTTGGTATGCCGGATCTCAACCAGGGTAGGCTAGAGCTTAGTTCACATGAACATGTCTTTGCAGGTGGCTGGGTCTGTTACCTGAGCTGGGAATTGGATTTAGGTTTAGATTTCTTTGTTCATTCTTGAATTTCTGCTGTGCTAGGACTGCATATTTAGGGGCATAAAACTCTAGAGGTGAACTTTTGCTGTGGATCTCACCTCGAATGTACTTTCCATCAAGGGTATTGGTATTTTTTTGCATACCACTTCAGGTATCTTTCCTCTTATTAATTTTCTCATGAAAGCTGAGTTCATACACAACATATAGTCCTAAATGTGTATACTCTTATTGCCCCAGATAACTACTGCAGCTGAAATAGAAGCAATTACAAGTCTGAAGCTGGTAAAGGGACACGCTTACTCTGTCACTGGAGCAGAGGAGGTAAGCCAGCCTTTTCAGGGCCATCATACAAACCAGCTTGGGGCTGCAGTGCCTGCAACTTCCTGATGTCTTTCTGTGACTGATCAAATAAAAATGTTAACTTATGCACCCTCTTACAGAAAAAAGAAAGTACCCGTGGTACTTAGCCAGGTTGAAAGCTCTGTACTGGTAGTTATACAGAGTATACTGTGCAGTCTGCAACTTGTATTGTACAATTGACTGGAATAGAAAATGTAGAGGTGGGCCAAGCTGTTTCTGAAATGGAGGATATAGAAAGGAGAAACAGGGGAGGAGGCAGCTGTTTCCCCACGTGTTTGTACTGCATGAGGTGGGAGTGTGTACTTTGCCAGTCAGCGCTACTGGGAAGGGAATAAGAGCCTCTTTCATGAACTCTGCCATTAGTCTCACCTTCATAGTGAGCCATAGATACTTCTGCTCCTCTGAAACTGGAACCATTACAGAGGTGTCCATGCCAAATAACCTCTTTCCAACCTCACTGTGTTGTGTGATGTCTCCTGCTTTCGAGGATGTAGGTATTCTGCTGTTTTGGAGGTGATGTTTTTACCTGCAGATGCTGCCATTATATGAAGTGGTGAGTGCTACAGCTAATGGCTCACTTGGTGGCACAGCATAATGTAAAATAAGAGTGGAAGGCTTCTAGGTGTCTTTTAACTATTGCAAATTGTAATGGACTGCATCACTCAAGTACAAATCATGTTTTATCCTGTCTGAAAAGCAATTGCCCTGTGATGATTGGAATAATGGAAGTGCTCAGGCTCTGTTTGTTGTGGATCTTTTAGGTATATTACCGAGGACAGCCAGAGAAACTAGTGAGGCTTAGAAATCCCTGGGGTGAAGTGGAATGGACTGGAGCTTGGAGTGATAAGTAGGTTTTTATGTGCCCCTGCTTCTCTTTCTTCAGTATACTCTGGTATCTTTTAAAAATTAAATTGAGACTATGCAGTTAATCCAATCACAAAGCACATTTAGGAGAGATACTAAATCAGTTGGAATAAAACACTATTAATTTATTAGCAAGGTTAGATATTGATCTGCTCTGCCCAGCGGACATTCTTCCCTGCCTCAGGCAGAGCTTTCTCATAAAAGAAAATAGCCCACATTTTAATTATGAGTAGCCCAATGTAAGCCATATCCACGTCATTTTGCACAACTTTTCTCAGACTGATCCTTCTGATGGTGCCAGGTTCTTAGTAGAATATGCAAACCAATCTCATTCCTGGGAATTATAGCAGGGACAAACCATTGTGCCTCTGCTTTAACTCTAAGGTTGTGCTCAGCTCTAAATCAGACCAATATTTGGGTTCTACTGGAGAATCTTGAAAAAAATAGGGATGTTGACTAAGCTAAGGACCCAGAAGTTTGCAAATGTCTCAGAAACTGGGCTTCAGCTTTTTGGGATCTCAGGAGAATGGCAGTGACAACACCTCTTCTATTTTTTATATTTAGAATGGCATAAATTTTACTTATATTTGGACCACAATATATTTTGTCATGCAACACTGAGATTTCAGTTTCCTGCCCTGACTGACTGCAGTCCTGGTGCTGATGTTGTATTATGCTTAGGGATAGAAAATAGAGATAAACATTACAATTATTCTTACCTTTATCAGAGCTGCTTTGCTCAGCCCCAAGATAAGGTGCCTCAGGCACGCCCACGTGCCATATCCTGTTACACCTATTTTACCATAGGACAACCCTGCTGAGGCAGGTGCAGAACTGCATTGTCACGTGGGAGCAGATCAGAGCAGAATCCAGCTTGCTGCACATTAACATCAGAAGGGGGAAAGGAGCAATGCTGTTTTCTGCACTATATTTTCTAATTCTACCTTTTTACTTTCTTGTTCTTTTGTGACCCCAGCCACGGAGGGTGTAGCATTTCCCTTGGGACACTATCAGGCATCCAAATAGATCTTGCAATGGAGAAGCTCAGCCTGACTTTCAGGCTGTGTGTTATCTAATCCAGCCAGTCTGCAATATTTGTACATTCTGACACCTGGCGGTGATGATTCAATTTAAGGCTTATTTGTTGCAAATACAGTTGCAGTCTGATTCCAGCCCTGTATAGCCAGGCTGCAGTGTGTGCTGCCGTTGGGAGGGGCGGAAGGTCTAGTTGTTGGAGAAATACATACTCCTTTATCAGCTGTAACTGAAGAGAAAGCCCAACTCTCTGATCTTGTAGAATAAAATACAACTGAACAGCTTGCTTTTGTGCTTTGTCTGCAGTGCTCCTGAATGGAATTATGTTGATCCCAAACAAAAATGGGCTTTGGATAAGCAAGTGGATGATGGAGAGTTTTGGTGAGAGTTGTTAGTTCAGCTTAATCTTTTGGACATTGTATGTGCATATAATGCTCTTTAAGCAGTGCTTTCAGTTGGATGGAGAGAAGCTGCCAGCCCCAGGGGGGTTAATAATGACATGCATGTGTTGTTAGCCACTTGTTTGTCTCCCTTTCCATTCAAATATTACCTTTTACTACAGTTTGCATAACTCAGTGCTTATCCAAAATATAGAGACCAGATGGTAATAAAATTAATGAGGTGGCAAGAATGAGCCTCAGCTGCTCTACATTTTGAGGTTTGTTTTTTTGCCTAAACGTTACACACTAATGAAAAAGTTTAGATTACCAGCTTGGGAAGAGTCTGTTTACCCAGACCTGATGGAAAGCCCATCCCAGTTAAATGAGTATATGAATCAGTACTGAACCCATGTCACTCTGTCCTAGACTGGAAAGATAAACGGCCACTGTCTTCCAGTGCAATCAGCTATATGGGCCATAAGGCACCGAGAACTGAGACCAGACCTCTGCTTGCAGCATGAAGTGATCAAGGTCTGTCACTCATGCAAACCTACTAGGAATGGTAAAAACAAACATCAACAATAGAATTAAAGCAAAACACCAAGCTAAGACTGTTTTTCTGCAGTGACGCTTCCAGAAGGGCCAACTCTTCCTCCTCTTAAATGGCATCTCCTTGCACATTTTGTTCCACCAGTTTTAGTGAATTTACTTATGAAGCCCACAGCTGGGGATGACAGAAAATGGTATGTCTGGGCCCATAATGTGTAGCAGCCGTTAAGAACAACTGTCTCCAGGAGATACGGCTCATTCAGGGAGTGGGAAATTTTGTTTCCCAAAAGCCAGTTCCAAGTTTCAGAGTTCAATTTAATGCAGCTTTAGGCAGCTCTGTAGTACTGACGTTTGTTGCCCTGTTGGGAGAGACATCTATTTGCATTTGCCTCCACTGTTGCAGGCTGATGGACTAACCCTGGTCTTTTTGTGCATCAGGATGGCATTTTCAGATTTTCAAAGGCAGTTCACCCGCCTTGAGATCTGCAACTTGACTCCTGACACGCTGACAAGCAATGAGGTCAACAAATGGGACCTGACCCTGTTTAATGGACAGTGGAGACGGGGTTCGACTGCTGGGGGCTGCCAGAACTACCAAGGTAGAGACCCAGCCAAGTGGACATTTGGTGAAATACCAAACAAAACAATCAAAAAATAAATGTTTGTGAACTGGGGAGGGGGGGGATGGGGTGTCTTCGGTAAGAAGGCCTTGGAGGTGCAGCTCTTTCTGCAGGGTTTAGACCATAAGCAAAAGCTTGGCAGTCTAAGCAAAGATCTAATTCGCACTTATTTCCTCGTTGGGGATTACCAACCCACTAAGCAGTTAATTCATGGCTGTATTCTTTTTTTTCCCTCTGTCTGCTTTTCCTGCTTACATGGCTTTTGCTACTGACTGGAGTAATCCTCCAAAGGGTTGGGTAGGCCAAGAAAGTGTCACAGTTCAGTGGCAGTGTTGTTTCCCATTCATTTTCAGGTTAGACCTCTGGAGAAGCTGTCTGGCGTTTGGTCCTGTTGCAACAATAACAGCCTTAGCCAAGGATGTTTCCTGGAGATAAATGACTGGCTGGAATTAATGATATCAGCTCCTCCCTGTTGGTCATTACTCCCCAGGAAATACTGTGGTGCTTTGATTTGCCATGGCTCCAACTGATATTCAGCATAGCTGCAAAAACAAAACCATATAACGTAATGGAAAGGACTGGAAAAATGCCAGGCAAAAGCCCTTCCAAAGACATATTCTCTGTAATTTGAGTGACAGCCATCCTAGCTACAATGACAACAAAATCTCCTCCTTTTTGTCTCACCTTGGGAATTCTTAGCAACGTACTGGACCAATCCCCAGTTTAAAATCCGGTTGGACGAACCAGACGATGACCATGAAGGGAGTTTAAATGAGCCATGCTGTACTATACTGGTGGGCTTGATACAGAAGAACCGCAGGAGACAGAAGAAAATGGGAGAAGCTCTGCTTAGTATTGGTTACTCACTCTATCAGGTAAAGTTTGCTCCCAATTAAGGGCTTTATTCCGTCTTCTGGTTTGCTGGAAAAAATTAGCAATGTGCTACATCTTAACCATTCAGCACTACACTTCAGTAAGAACTGGATTTTGCAAGATGATTGAAATCCTTCTCTCATTTCTTTCTGACCCACATAATATGGAAAGATTCAGATAAATTTAGGCTCAGGTTTTGTCCCACTTTAACAGGACAGTGGTGTAAAACTAGAGGCAATAATTTAGCAACAGTCTCATTGAGAGCCTTCTCTTACAAAATCTGAATGGGGGCAGGCTCAGGGTGCCTGGCAATTCCAGATACGTGTTTCTGATTACAGCCTATCATTAGTGCTCAGTAGTCACTTTCTTTTTTAAATTATTTTTCCCTTGCATTTGAAAATTGTTTTGAGTCATTGTCTACCATGCTATTGTTCTGGTTCAGTAATTTTGGGTTTCTTTTTTCTGATTCTGCCAGCGTTGCTTCTGTCTCTAAAAATATAATGTAGGGGGAAAATCTACAGTGTCACCTCTAATTCCTGTGATGTAAGGGGAGAGAAGCAAATATAAAATTTTCCAACCAGTATTATCATTCCCAATATCATATCTGGAGAAAAACAATTAAATGTTGTATAGATTCCACTGGATGAAGATCATTATCCAGCACAGGTGGGAGCAGATGGGAATGGCTGACTTTTGCTAATATAAGTTGTGCAGGATGGTTCAAAACTAGGAAAGGTTTTCCCTAGTGCCTAAGTGTCTGCATTCACAAACGGTTCTCACCAAGCACATTTCTGAGTTGCCATCTGTGTGGTGCCAAGCACCCTGGCCTATTGGCATCCTGAATTTGCACATTAAGAATGTTTGCTCATATCACTGAGTACAACCCTGGAGAAGTTAGCAGAGCTTTTGTGCTTTACATCTATTTCATCCCATCTGCATACTCTCTGATCTCTTCCACAGTAGGGTAGACTTGGTGACTCTTAACAAGATGAAGACTTTCTTTTGAAAGACATGGCTGCTAAGTAATCTCAGGTAGACATCCAGTTACGACCCCAGATATTTGGGTCATGCACTGTTGTAGATTTACATCACTGCAGCTGGTGCCGTGGCTGAGGAGGTCCCGTTAGGACAGCATGGGCGGTGACCTAAAGTAGATAGATCTCTGTGGAGGAGAAGGTGAAAAGATGTATGCTCAAGTCTACCTGCCGTGCAGAGCTTTTGGCAGTCGTGCAGCTCAAACAGCCTACTGCCAAAACTGTTAAATGTGTCCATCACCAAGCTCCTGGCCAGCTTGTGTGCTGGTTATAAGGAACAAGACCTGAGGTCTCAAGGGGCCATTTCACGCCCCCAGAATTGCTGTATGGGTGATATTTTCAAAAGCTCTTTTGGGACTATGGAGGACACTCTTTTTGGCTGTCATTGGAATCTGTGCTCTTAAGACTACTAATTGCTTTTGGAAAAGCAACCTTATATTTGGTGGTACGGACTGACATAGCAGTTTAGTTAATTTAGGAAGGGCTAAATCTTGAAATTTGTTACCTGTTATAAATGCCATACAGCAATCTCATCATCCACAGGCTGACTGCTAGTGACATTAGCTTCATATATTCAGCATATTCCAGTAACGGTAGACCAGTAGATTTTAGGTCTGCTGTAATAAATTCTCAGTTTGGTTTTGGTTAGCCAGGTGGGGCTAATTTGTTGACTGTCCTGACTGAGCACTTAAAGGCTTACCCAAATACTTCCAGCCAATAGTATCATTCACAACACCGTATCAGGAGAAAAGCAATTGAATGTTGTATAGATTCCTCTGGGTGAATATCCTGTTTCTCCTTTGGAACAGCTCTAGCACAAGCTAAAACTTCATGTATAACTGATACTACAATACACGATTGTAAAAAAAAAAATTATATGTCTGAAGGAGGCTTTATCTGATTTTTCTTTTCCCCTAATGATAGATGTGGGTATGTAGCAACCCTTTAATACCAACTCTTTCTCTTTCTTTCAGATACCTCAGGAGGTATGTAGTCTCTGCTGAAGACTTCCAGCTTCCATATGAGCACCTTCTGTTGCACTGGAGAATTTAGCTACCAGGAAGACTTCTTCCCTACTAATGACAGCTCTTCTGGAGAGCTTTGTTATTAGATCACTGGACCAATATCTCAGGTTCTGAATAACCGTTTCCAAGGGACTGGGGCAAAAAGCTTTATTACAGACACCTGAGTCCCAGTCTTGACTTCATTTATACTTGTTGAAACTTGGCTTCCACTTAGTTTGTATAACAGAGGCCAGAATTTGTCTGTTTAGTACAGATGAAGGCAGAACAGGGTCTCTACACTCTAAAATCGAGAAAATATAGCTAATATTGTTTAGAAGGAATGCCAGACTCTGTGGATCCATTTGTTTTATAATTCTGAGCTAGGGCTCCTGGTAATGAGCAAACCCTACTCAGCCTTCTGTAATCCCCCCAGATGTCAATACTGAGGTAAAGAGACTTTTCATTCCTGAAGAAAGAAACCCCAGGGGTGTCTGGCAGTAGGAATAGTCTATACTCATTACTGAGGTCCAGCAGCCTGTGCCGCCAATTTTTCCTAGGCTTTTCAATCCTTTGGTTCTTTCTCAGTAAATGAATGTGTGGTCATGTAGCAATTAACTGTGTTCTTTTAACAGCCTTGCAGATGCAAAGGGAAAATGAACTTTATACATAGAAAAAGATACGGATCTGCTGCCTTAATCTTTGCAGTCCCACTTAGCTTAAGTTTGGGTGAGGAGGAAGAATGGGGCTGTTGAATATATAACAAATCCAATCTTATCTTCAGTACAAAAAAGGAAAAAACCTTTATTTTTCTGCAGTTTACAACAGAAAAACTGAATGATTATGCAATGTTTGGTAACATGTTTTATTATGATCTTAGACAGCCAGAAACCTTATCCGTATGCAATGTTCCCCACCCTGTGTCAACCACACAGCACTTTTTGTGGATCATTGAATCACATTTTTTGAAAGACATCCCAGTGGACAAAAAGTTATGAATAGGAGGTTTATAGCAGAGATGTTATTCTTACGCTACTGTTTCTTCTTACATCAGTGTTTTGTTTTATGAGCTATGCCATGTTTCACTTGCCTTAGAGTATATTGGTACTTAGGAAAAGTTAAATACTGTTTTCCACATAATCCAAAGGAATATCCTTAGTCTTACTAATAGAAGTTAGTAAATCATCTGATATGGCCCCTAAATCTCACCCTTGTGACCACTACTTTGTTCTGTTTGCTATTCTTTTCTGTCTGTTTAAGGAAATCAGATACTACAATTGCTATGCAATTAGGAGACTTATCCCATACCATAAATTGCTCAAAAATACTCTTAATTTTAAATTTGTCCACAAGCTGCCTGTGAAAGCAAAGAGGGCGGGCTCAATGCGTGGGCAACTTAAGTACAACAGGTACTAGTTTGACCAGATATGAACACACATTGTGATCTTTTCATTTTATATCACAGATTGCTAAAAGGCATGTGAAAAGATAATCTTTATAGAGAAAGATCTTTGTCTCTTCTAATTATCTGCCTGACTGTTTCCCATGACAGAAACCTGGTGGTTATCTATTATGCCATCACTTGCGGATGTATTATTTTATGCTAAGAAAAACTTGAGTTGGCTTTAAAGCACTGAAATTGAAATAGAGTGGCTGGCTTACCAGTGAATTGTCAAATGGTTTCTAACAAAAACACATTTCCCACAGCTGGAAAATGACATAGATATTCATATGAACCGTGCTTTCTTCGCAAGGAACCAACCAGCAGCCCAGTCTGGTCCTTATGTCAACCTGCGTGAAGTCTCCAGACGCATGAAGTTGCCCCGAGGAGCATACCTCATTGTGCCATCCACTTTTGAGCCTTACAAGAATGGAGAGTTCTGCCTTCGAGTTTTTTCTGAGAAACAGGCTAAAACGCAGTGCGTATCTTCTCTGTAAAGCCTCTTCTTCTGCTGGTGAGGCACATGAAGGAAAAGGTCAGGTGTTGCACCCACATCCTGTGCTCTACCTTTGCCCTTAACCAGCAAACCAGGCCCATTTCTAGGACATGTTTTATTCTGTAGTCTACCACACACATCCATGGCAGAGTCACAGGCCTTCAGATGGCCTCCACCAAACACTGAAGTGGTAACTAGGTCCCTCAGGTCTGCGAAGTAGAAGTTCCCACAATTAAAAAGTGCAGGATTTGGGAGTATGACAATGAGGAGACGGTTTTAAAAAGGGTTGTATCAGTAGCAGCCACTGAATGAAGAAACAGGAGCCTGGATACAAGACAAGAACAACAAGGCTGGATTTCCCAAGGAAAACATCTTCAAAGAGGTGGGGCAGACAGGTGGGATCGGGAGCTCAGGAAGCAGGAAACCTGGGGGCTTGCTCTGTGCATTCACTAACACCTTATATTAAAACAGCTTGTTTTGCTAATTATTTAAAGGCAAATAGTAGACTCATAATTTCTCATTGGTTTGGTTTTTTTTTTCCTTTTATTCCTTAGGATGATGGGTGATGTGGTGTCTGCAAAATTGTATGAGGTAAATGTCTTAACTGGGCAGATAGCTGGTTATTTTTTCCTAGCAGGCTTTTCTTTCATAACGTGGGTGTAATACAACGACAAGATTTTTATTTCTCCCCTGAGCTGGGATCATAGTATGTGTTTGTGCTCAGCAGAAATAATTTTCAGTTGTGGGAATTCTTTACATATCTCCATGTCTTAGTTTCTTGTCCATTTTTATGTACCTGGGCCCATGTGGCATAGAAACTGCACCGTTGTACACTGGGCTGGAACACATTAAATTGTCCTTCAATCTAGCACAGGTAGGAGAAGGCAGGGAGGGCACAGAAAGATCCTTTCCACAGAAACAAACAGTTTCCTGAAGCCCAAAAGAAATTGCAAAAGCAGACTTCCAAGGAACCACTGAATTGCTATGGCCAGGTGCAGCAACATTTTCACTGCGCTTATTTTATAAAACTACCTTGGTAGCAGAAGAAAACTTTTTCATCAGTCTTAGAAAGTATTTACTCCTGAATGAAGCCAGCCCTTGTCTGGTTGTGATTTAAGTAGTGCCTCCATTCTGCCATTGCTGCAGAGCAAGTGCTCATTTTCTGCTGCTGTAAATAGTCCCCTGTAAAGTTGCTTTACGATGTCCACGGCTCGCTTTCTAGAACCACCTTGCAAACCACACTGTTGGTCGTTTCTTTCCTCTAGCCTCACGTTGATAACAAAGATATAGATGATGAGTTCAAGATTCTGTTTCAAAAGCTCTCTGGAGAGGTAAGTGGATTAAAGTCAAAGAAAAAGACTGGGACCTTTCTGTTATGATTATGCAAATATTTGACTTGCCGATTCCTTTTACTGTCTGGTCTTCAAAAAACCAAGCAGTTCTCCCCTTTTATTAACTCACAGCTTCAGTTCCATTTATTTTACAATAGAACAGTTTTACTACATTGTTCCTCTTATTGGTGCAAAATATGATTTGTTCCCTAGGTAATGCAGAGCATGGAATAACTTTGAAAATAAGGGTGATGGAAGCCAGGCCTGTGAAAATTATTATCCCACGGTGAAATAAATTACCTGTGGAGTTAGCGTATAATTCTGGCAATTGTCTAGTTGGTCAATTCCTTCCTTTTTGTTTAGAAGCCCCAGGAATCAGAAAACTGTTGGCTGAACTTTCTCTCTATTTATTGCATTTGACAAACAGCATCTACAAAGCCCTGCTGTGCTAGCCTGTGGCTGTCATGTCAGATTTTCTCTTAATGAACAGGTGGCCACTGGCATTGAAGAGGGAAAACATCTTGTCAGTTAGAAAGACCTTTTTGAGTTTTGAGAGGGCAATTTTAGTATTGTTCAGTTGTAGTTTCCATAAGCCTGGAAAATCTCAAATGCTCTCCTGAACCTCCTTAGTTGAGAAAGAAGGCAGTCACCCAGTTCAGTCAGATCTGTTAAAAAGTTAACATTTACTGTGTCATGTCACCATGGCACCTAACAAATTACTTATTTTCTATTTGAAAGGCTAACAAATATTAGTGGTTTCTGAGGATCTCCTCCATGTGATGTCTGATGGTAAATGTAAAGTGTTAGAAAAAAAAAAAAGAAAGGTTTCCATGCCTTACATACAGAAAGAAAACAGTCTCTGGATATCTGACAGCAAATTAATATAGCTTGTTTCAAATAATTTTTGTGTTAACACCTAAAGTATGCTTTGTTTTCTGGCCAGGACTGTGAAGTGACTGCAACTGAACTTCAAACTATCCTAAACCGGGTTTTGTCAAAGAGTAAGTCATGTTGTGTAGTTCCCATTGAATGGAGCTGAGAGGCACGCGCTGAAGCTCTTTGGTCAGAGTGAACATCTGCGCTTGGGTCCATCAGCACACAGATGGGATCTGTGCTAACAAACACCGGCTCTATCAGCTAAGGGTGATGAAAAACTGAGTTTATGCTTGCCCACAGCTGACATTCTCCTGGCTTGTTGAACCTCTAGTATGGGGGAAAAAAAATATCACCTGGTGTTCCCAGGTGCTGCCAGCTGATGTCCTGCAGCGACACTATATTCTCTGTACCTTCTTGGAAGGACCACCATGGGAAGGTATTATTATGCTGCTGCAAAATTTCTGTGGACAAATAGACACCCACTCCCAAAATGAATAGCATGCCCTGCCTCTGGGCCAAAAAAGCCATGTTTATCAGCTGAAGGGAAATAGTGGAAGAAATGGTAAAGCACTTACTTTACTAACAAGATTTTAAGGTGGCTGACATCTCCAAGGCTGTCTGCAGAAAAATATTTGCCTAAAAGTGTTTCTGATGTGGATTTTTCTTTCTTTTTGTACAGGAAAGGATATTAAAAGCAATGGATTCAACATTAACACTTGCAGGGAGATGATCAGCCTTTTAGATGTATCCTTTGAACATCATTTCATCACCTTTAAAGTTTCTGGATCTGCTTTGTAAAACTTCCTGACAAGATGGGCTAAGTTTACACTTCCATTGTTCAGGCACATGGCTGGAGGTATAAAATTCAGCCAAGCAGATCTATCAGCTCAGGGTGGCAGAAACCCAAACCTTTCAAATTTTGGCTGCTTCTCTCACTTGCTCTGCGTCTCTCATTGCTTAAACTTTTACCTAAAAATAGTAAGGAGAAGAAGCAGGGACCTTCTGCCTGGATGCACCTGTGCAGTTTCAGATGCATACACAGCACACTTGGCAGGAGGCAGGTTTAAGCACAACCTCAACTCCTGTCTCTAAGGCAGGTACTGCATACAGAGCACAGAGCTCAAAGCAGCAGAGGCACGCTGGAGAGCCTGTTCAGGGGAGAAGGCAACAAGCACCTGCTGTGCCTCCCTCCCTGCTGCATGTCTTGTAGGACACATGCGAGCTAATAAGCTTTGTGTAGCCAAGGGAAAAGGAGAGGTCGGCACATCTGCCCAGTACTCCTTTGATGTGCTGGGAAAGTAGGCAGTGCACTGGGAGGGTCAAGGGACATGCTGCCAGGATTACACGTGATATGGTCACGTTGAGGTCAGCAGGGGTTAGCTGTGGATCTTGTGGATCACTCGCTGTTAGAAGTGATGCCTTTGCCCTACACTCCACAGTCTTCCAAACCCAACAAGGTAACACAATCAGTACAGCATCATGGGGGCCAACTCCCTGTTTCTGCATAATTTTCCATAGGAAAGGAGTTCAAGGCCCTGAAGGACGTGGAGAAAGACTGTGCAGCCTGCTATTGACTGTTCACTTGCAGTTCCTGCCCCTGGTTTCTAACACCAGTCTGCTGCAAGCCCAGTCCTTTTTTTCCCTAAGGACTCTAAGCTACAGTTAACTGTAAAGAATGCGAGCGGATCTAATCGTGCTTATATATTTAGCAATCCCGTACATCATTCCCTGAGAGTGCAGATAGCCTAGAAATTCTTGGCATGCCTTTAGCTAAGCAAATATAAAGCTGTGGGCATGTCTGTTGAGATAGGGATGCATTACAAACGAGAACTAATATGGCATTAAGATGACACTGTGGTGGGTGATTTGTTTTTATCAGAACTGGTTGCTTTCCAGTTTTGCTAAAGATAGAGGAATCTTAATTTTTAAACCATGCCTTAACGTGGCCCAGACCAATGGGACTGGCACCTTGGGACTTGTAGAATTCAAGACACTTTGGATGAAGATTCAAAAGTATTTGGTAACATAGTATTCCTGACTGTCTCCCCTTCCCGCTCAGCTCTTAAGTACAGATCCAGAACTGGGTTAAGCCCCCACAGGCAAATGTACTTGGAAGCCTTCCTTCTCATGGCTGGAGTTTGTTCCAGGGCTCAGAAACACCTCTGATTTAAAGGGGCACAAGCAGATCCTCTTTCACCCTGGCTCCATCAGTCTCCATAATTTGCAATACCTTATGGAAAGTCAGATTAACCTTCTTTCATTGTTGGCAAAGATAGCTCTCTCTGCTGCCTGCTGTATTAAAGCTCATATGAACATCTCTCTGCTATTGCAATGTGTTACATTGCCAGCTGAGCACCAGCAAAGACAAGAAACACATATTTTTAGGACCTACAAAAAAACTAGCTTTGTATTTTTTAAATCTTGTGGCAGTTCTGAATTATTTTCTGGCAGAGGCTTTAATATCCCAAGAAGTTCATCCAGAATCAAGCAGTCTAAATTGGACGTGCTTTGTTTGTCAACATCCCTTTCAGGCAAGCCTACTTCTACCATACTTGATGCTGGCCAGCACAAGAATCTGTCCTGGAGGTTCATGAAGAAGTGTTGGGTTCATGAAGCACCGGCTCTGTCCTAGGGCAGGTGTCAGCAGAGCAAGCCCTGAGAGCCAGTTCCAGTCTGAGCTCTGGGTGGCATCTAATTCTGGATAATAAACCCGCTGGCAGTAGGAAGCATCTGCCACCATGTCTGAAATACTAAGCAAAATGGACTTTGCCTGTTGCACTGTGTGCCAAATGACAGGATATTTTCCTCAGTGGCCTGTCTGCCACCATGTAACATGAAGGCAGGCAGCCTGCCAGCCCATGGGAACATGTTTCCCAGTCTGCCTTTCTTGCCAGTAGCTACTTGAAACATTTCCCTTGCTCATTAACGTTTCAAAAAGTGGGAACTTGGACTGGTAGGGGCAGCCCCTTTCCCAGCCATCAGAAGCCCAAGGTTGTGCCAACACAGCAGAGTGATGTTGTGGACAGAGCAGAGGTAGGCATGATTGTCCTGGCATTAATCTAGCTACACAAGCAGGGAGGATGGCAGGGCATGGGCTGCAGAGTGGACTAGCAAATCGAGGTTAAACCCCAGGGAAGCCCTGGTTATTTCATTCTGGCTGCGAGCCCCCGCTGAGCCTTGTGTTACCATGCCTTCGCTCCTGCTGTTACCCAGCTACGAAAGCCAAAGCCTGCCTGTGCTCACACCATTGCATTGCTGCGTGGGCACAACTGAAAAGCCATCTCTGCATTCCCTCGCTCCCCTCTGCTGCAGGCAATCTATAAGAAAGTGGACAGTGACTACTCCGGTACCATCGACTCCCATGAGATGCGAAATGCCCTCAGAGAGGCAGGTGAGTACACTGCTTGGGGACACCATTGGATCACCAAACATCAGAAGAACAGTGGAGCCTTTTAATGGCTTTGCTTCCCTCCTGTCTCCTAGATCACAGCATTGCCAGTGCCGTTCTCCCCTCCTGACAGTCACACACCGCCACGTCCTTTTGCTGTTATATGCATCAAAACCCATCCTCTGTACTGCATTATGAACCACTGATATTTTTGTCCATGCTGTGACCATTGCTTATCCATCTGATTATTACTTACTCTATTTCTGGCCTCATTATTTCCTAATCTAATTGTCCTTTTTCAGAGCTATGTCCAAACCCTCTTTTTCCTTCCTTTCCTCCCACCACCTTTCTCTACACTAGAGAACGTGCAAGCCTGATAAAGGCATGCCCCAACGATATCCTCTCTGATGTGTGCTATTCAACTTCTGAAGCAGTGCTTGCCAGCTCAGGGGCATCTAGAGGAGCACTGTTTTTTTGATCTGTCTTGTGCTCAGTGGAGCTTATGTGAATGATCCAGAGACAGAAATAGCACTAATATGGGCCTGAATAGAGCCCAATGTGTTACGCGTGCAATTGGCTCTACTGCAATCACTGCTATTCAGCTGCAGCGCCAAGACTCACTAATTAGGGGTTTATCTGGGGAACATAGGACTGGTTATGCTGTGAAACAATGTGAAATATGCAGTCTGACAAAATGCTGTGGCAGAACTTTATGCCTCTTTTCACCCAGCACAATGGGCTTTGGAAGGGACCCACAGCAGAGGTGGGTGATGGAATCCAGCAGACCTTCTGGGAGGAATTGTCCTGTCCTTCACCCAGGTCTGCCTGCAGGTGCAGCAGTCCATGGAAAAGTCACATCAAAGACAGCATATTAACCTGCTGTGTCAGTGATTTGTGTGCTTCCCATTCCTTCAGGTTTCACGCTCAACGATCAGGTGCAACACAGCATTGTCATCCGCTATGCCTGCAGCAAGCTGACCATTGATTTTGACGGCTTTGTGGCCTGTATGATCCACTTGGAGACCCTGTTCAGTAAGTGCCTCTGGGCATCAGCCAAGGGGAATTCCTGAAAACCTGGGGGTTTCCTTAAGCATTTGGTGTCTTTTAACTGTGAATGTAGCAAATTGCATGGAAATATGAGGGTGCCAGCAAAACCGTCTGTTGGAGGAAACAGCAGAGAAATAACAAAAGCCTTTCTGTCTGAATGACCATGGAGGGTGGGGGACATGTTTTCATAACCTTCTGCGCTCTGCTGCTTTACAGTCATCTGCACTTTATGGCCAGCGCTCTGGCCCCCAGGTTGTCCCAGCTCCTGTAAATGGTACCATTTATCATTTACAGTCCTTACTCAAACCTGATTTACTGGTTTGTCCCCAGATCATACCAGATGCTACTGCATCAGATTTTATAGTTGTCCCACTGCCAACTCTCAGTTTGCTGCTGTCCCGCTGCCAGCTCTCAGTTTGCTGCTGTAGATCTGACTATTCCGCACCATGAAGCGGCTTAGAAATTACTTGTAAGAGGGAAGAAGAACAGCTGTAATATTATCTTACAGAACCAGTCTAGATTTCCAGTAGATCATGGCAAAAAGCCAGACCTCTACATTTTGTCAGGCAGTGATTCTCTACTTGCCAAACTCTGTGCTTTATATTCAATCTTTTCCCCCCTCTTCTACTTTTCAGAAGTGTTCCATCTCCTGGACAAAGACAAGCGTGGAGTCATCCAGCTCTCTCTGGCTGAGGTGAGACTGGTCAGATTGAAATACCACCAGGTTAAGCTACAGTAATGGATTCCCCTAAACCCCATTTATTCAAAATCACTATTATAAGTGGTAAACTCAATAGTGATTCAAAGAGAAAGTTTGTTTCTGTGAAAAGGTTCTTCAGCTCAGAAGACCTGTCTGAATTAGTAGAATGAACATTGACTTTATATGAGCAAAAAAGTAAAGATACATTTAAAAGCCCTAAGGCTGCTTGAGAAGTGTTTCACTATCTACTTTTAGAGGGCAGTGGTCAATTCATTAGAAAACACACAGCAGGGAACTGTTCTTGTCTGGCAGGGAATGTACTGATCAACCTGCCAGAATTAGAAGAGACCTTTTAAGATGCCAGGTCTTCTTTGCTCACTTTGTTTTTAATGCAAATTTATCCTGTTGAAGCTGTAATAAAAGCAATCAGCTTGAGTCTTCCCTTTGCAGAATACAAATATATCTCAGGAAACAGCTGGAGGGGGCCCCAAGAGGTCCATCCAATTAGTCCTCTCAGCTACAGACTGGCTCGAAGGGAGGAGGATGGCTAGGAAGCCCCGTGACCCTCAGTCACAGTTAGTTAAATCTAGCTGAAATGTAAATAGTCTGACCCAAGTATTTTTCAAAGGTCATGCAGCTTTCCCTGGGGAACTGGTCTTCCCTCAGAGGAGACCCCACTTGCAATGTCTGAGGCTGCTCCTGGCAATAAATTTCCCTGAAGTTCCAGAGCAGACAGATCCCACATCTATAACATTAAAATGCAGCTCCAGCCTTTCCCAGCTTGTTCTCCCAGAGCTGTGGTAGAGTGCTCTAGTGGCATCCTGTGGACCTTCCAGATGTCCTGACTCCTTGTTCTGTTTCTCCCTCAGTGGCTGTGCTGCACAGTGGTTTGAATCACGGTCAATGAATTCGACAGAGACCTCTGAGGCTCTTCTGAACATGGAACCACTCGTCTGGCTTCTTGTTATGAAAAGCAGAGAGAGAAGCTTGGGTTTATTACTGGCAAGTTATTTTAAGCCCACTAAAAATGAAGTGGTCTCCTGTCAGTTATAAAATAAATGCACTCTTGAACAAAAAAAGATAAACAAATAAAAGAAACAAACCCAGCTCCAACTTCCTTTACTTTTCCTGCCCAAAGAGTATTTATCTGTGTCATGCTGAAATGTCATGATTTTTGACTTACCACAGATGGGCCCAGGTGGCTTTGGTTTGACTTCTGACTGTTCATCAGAGTTCAACAGTGTTCAAAATCCTGGAAGGGATCTCCATTGCCTGCAACGTCCAGCACGTGTTTCACAGAGCAAGACCCATGCTCAGAGCGTGGGCAAAATTTGTGTTGCTGCTCTGGCTACCTCCTTTCACAGGCAATTGTCCACTTTGGCTGTGCCATGCATCTGCAGAACCTGGGGGTGAGGAGCTCAGAGGCAGATGCTGAGCTGCTGAGAGCACAGGGGAATCGGGCATGGACACAGCCCCAAGGATGAACAGGGAATCAGTTCATCATGACATGACAAATGCATGGCACTCCTCCACAAGTCTTGGTTCTGTCTCCCAGGAAGAGGAGGGAGGATGGAAGGCCATAGGCAAGTTGTTGCAGTTATTTCCATGGAGATGTTCTCTGAATGCTTGTCCATATGCATATTTCAGTGCCCAAAGATGGGGTTTGGAGTTTTAGGAGGTGAGTGACTGGAGCTCAGAAGCTCATGAAGGCAAGCGTGAGGGGAGGAACATACAATATGGGTGTAGGGGGTCTAGGAGCTTGAGCGTGCGAGGGATGTGCTAATGGGGATTGTGATTTAAAGAAACTGAAGCTAATAGTCACTGGCTGACAGCGCTGTGCTTCCCTAAGATCTTGAAAAACCTTTGTCCTTTAAAAAAATCTTCCTGCATTTAATTTCACAGTATAAAGAGTAATAGCATAGCCATACAGGCAAGATAATCTAGCAGCCTTTTT
Organism: Falco rusticolus; assembly: GCF_015220075.1. Classification (NCBI taxonomy): domain Eukaryota; kingdom Metazoa; phylum Chordata; class Aves; order Falconiformes; family Falconidae; genus Falco; species Falco rusticolus. The sequence goes on along the minus strand of NC_051198.1, from coordinate 26,810,166 downwards.
TAGCAACTGGAAAATATTTCTGTAACTCGCAGTAATGATCTGATGAGATGACATGTCTTTGACACTTCCCTCTGGGAGCAGAAGGAGTGCAGGCAGAGATCTGTGTCCCCGAGGCAGATGTGAGGCCCAGGCTCTGTCCCCTTCTGTCTTAGTGCTGTTTGAGAGGGGCTTTTCTCCATGCCTGCTTGTTCCTAAGCTCTTTTTTCAAGGAGGAAGAAAGTTGCTGTTTGGTTTCCATCTCCAAACGTAGAATGTCTTGTGACAACCCCCAAGCCTCTGCTAGACATCTCCCAGCATTTCTTCTTGGTGCTGGCTACAGCTGTCTGACTAAAAGGGATATATGACCTGTTTCGGTGTGTGGCTCTGCCTTTTTAATAGGTGCTTTTCGCTGCTCTTATTTAGAGGTGCTCTCCCAGTAAAAGAGAAATAAATACTTAATTCAGATTGCAGGACAAAAACAGCCAGCGGGGGTAGCATAGGCTTTCCCCTGCTGTCCCTGTGCACGTATCACTGATCATGACATGCCTGCAGCTGTCTGAGGTGGCCACCAGTTTCTTCTCATGGTAGATATTTGCCTGCTGACCACCAATAGACATCTATGTATCTCCACCTGCCTGGAAGACAGAGCTACGTGAAACAAGCTGAGGTGTCCAAAACCTTGAGAACTTTCTAGTGAATGCTCTGCCTGTTCAGTAAGACAAATGTGTCCTTCCCTGCCCTATATCTTGAGTATGCAACACGTCTCCTTACTAACCATGCAGCAGGGTGAGCTAACTCCTTGCAGCTTCAGATTTGCTTTCTGCTCACATGCACTATTCATGAGTTCATTCCAATTATGATCACAGAGAGGCCTCTCTCCACAGGACTGGGAAAACTCAGCTATATGCAGAAATCCATTGCACATTCCCGGTTCTTCTCCCTTTACATCAAGCAAGATGCCCCCACCACAATAAAATTCTCATAGTTAGCTCAATGGCTCTCACCCTCCCGTACAGGATGGGCGGAGTGCTGCACTCCATCTTCCTTTATCTTTGGGAAGCAGGCAGATCCAGAGGGTTCACCTCCTCTTTCATTTCTTCTTTGAGCACAGCACTTAGTTATCAGGTCTCAGAGAACAAGTGCTCAAAAATAAGCCTTTTCATGGGGTTGCATGCAATTCTCTTATTTTGCTTGACACATCTGCAAAAAAGGTGATTAACATCCACCTTATTTTCCTTCCTTATGCTGCAAGCTGAACAAATGTCCGTGCTCATCAGTTCTCTCTGTTAGTCCTGATGGAGCTCAAATGCCATTTGAATAAAATGCCTGCAGCAGCTCCTATGGAAGTGGTGGGGCATGGTGAGCTGAGGCAGGGCTTGGGCATCTGGATTCTCTGCACTCTTAGACACTGCATGTTGGCTGTGCTTCATTTTTGGAGCTGAGAAGTACTGCAGCTCCCATTAGATTTGCGTAGCTCAGTCACAGGGAATTATAATGCAAGCAAGTCACAAAGGTTCATGAATTTGTGATGCATTCCCTGTCACTGTGAAAACTGTGCTGCATGGCATCCTTAGCACTTTATAAATAAGGTGGGGCAAGAGACCCCCATGGAAACTCTGCAGTGGCTCATCAGATCTTTCCTTTCTTTCACAGAAATGTCCTCATTTGCACTGCAGCCTTGTGAACTTAAAACTTGAGCTCTGTACACTGCTCCTGTAAAATGTTATTCACATTAAACCATGTTCGGAGTTCCAAACTCCTTGTGCACTAATTGTCTTGTGGTTGCCTGTAGAGGAACTTCCCATGGGTATAAATCCTACCACATCAGCATCTGACAGCAGCTTTGCACCAGAGTAAATGTCTGCATGAGGTGCAAGACAATCACGGAGATTTGAGAGTCTGTCTATGAGCTAGGAGGATAAAAAGAATCAACCTCATATGTGCAATTATCTGTCACCTGCTCATCCTCCCAGAATGGGAGATTTACAGAGGGATCTCTCCTTTCCATCACTGCAGGCTAATGATCAGATCCATGGCTTATGAGTAAGCACAGAAGGAGCAGTCCTTTTTAAACTCCTTTTCGTTCTTTACTTCAGACAATCCTGCTGAACCTGACTCAATAGTGTGTTTTCATTCTTCATTTCCATACAGTTCAGACAACCTGGCAGTCCTGGAAGACCTGAGACACTTTAAGCACATTTTTCATTTCCACGTTATTCAGGATGCATCCCAAATCCCAGCCTACTGTTGTTGTTATCCCAGCCTAAGCTTATAGACTGGAGATTCAAATAAAGTCCATAAAAGCAAGGGAGATTCTGGGTGCAAAAGGAACCCAAATTCCAAAGCTTTTGAAGTTTCTCCACCACTAATGATGTCCCCAGTGATAGTTAATCTTAACGTGGTGCCCTGCTACTGCCTGACAAGCTTGTTGCCATGGTGTCTGTCTCTCTCTGTATAACTGGCACGTACAATATAAAATCCTCTCTTTTTTAATAGAGCAAATTACTTCACTTGTTACTGTTGGCCACTCATTAACTCCTTCCTCCATGTTTGAAATCTTTGATGCAGCTCTCACCTGAAGCTCAGCCCCCCACCCCTCACAGCGTCACCTGCCTGTGTGGGCAGGAGGGCTTGGCCAGTGTGATTCTTGGGGAGGGTTGTGTTGCAAAAGAAAGAGCATGAAGCAGAAAATATTCAGTAGGAACAGATCTGGGAGGTGGACTAAAGATGCACCTGAACAAACACTGGGATAACAGGCAGGAAGAAGCTGAATGAATCACCTTTTCACCCATATAGGAGCTGAACAATGTCAGAACTGGAGAAAACGGTTTGTTCTTTGACTCTTGGTGCTCTCAGGGAAGAAGGCATGTTGCACAGCCTTCATAATACACAGGGCTGACTTAGAAAAACAAATCTTCACTTGCTTGGAAAAACATTGCTGGCTTTGTCTACTCACTCACCTCTAAATGTATAGAAACTACACTGTTGGCTCAAGCGGTGATTCATGCGTTCCTTCTAACCTACCTCCTATACACTAAAAGAAAACAACAACAAACTGGTGATGCTTTCTTTAAGTTTAGGCTAGCTGGTCTGCTCCTTGATATGATCCCTCACCAAATTAGGTTTGCCTAGGCTAGTTTACACAGAGTAGGTTGATCTAGCTCTTATACAGAAGACAACAGTGAGGGACTTCTCCCAGTGTCTTAAAGCATTTCAAGCTTCCCTAAATTCCCACACCCTTTTTGATGGTCTCTCTTGTTCTCCTAGCTGCACAGATGGTCACATTTTAATCACTGCTTTATGCTTCTTGTCAGCTGATATGGCGAAACATTTCGGTGTTCCTCTGTTATATGTAAAAAACCACCAAAGCTGGTTTTGAAGGGGACTTTCCGTTAGCCGCCTCAGTCGTTCACTCCCTGCCAGCTATACCAGATAGCAGGGTCTGTAGCGGTTCTCCATACCTGGTACATCACCACCAGCTGCTGAAGCAGAGCAGCAGGAATAGCTACAGTCACTGGCAAGGGGAACATCACCCAGGTGCTCTGCTGAGGCCACATACCACTTTGAAGCATCTCGCGTAACACAGGTATGTGGGGCACAGATTCCCCAAGAAAACTGCTAGGCTATCCATGCAGAAAGCACCACAAATATTTCCAAAGATGTGTTTTCTTTGCACCGTAAACACATGAATACATTAAACATATTTCAGTGTGTTTTCTCTGTGTCTGTACTCAACCCCATTGCTCCATGGGGACATTGCTGAAATTCCCACGTTGCTGCCCTGGCAGTAGCATCATGGGCTATGAAGAGAAAATAAGCAACTGATCTCCACACCATTGAGGGCCTGTATTTAGGCACAAAAGCTCAAAACCTGATTTATTACTAGTTCTCATCAGAGCTTTCACACCTCTGAAAGAAGTCAGGCTGCTGCTTTGTCTGCTGAAGCTCTTAAGCAAAAAGAGAGTAGACCAGGGCAGTGTGATATTGCTTTAATTCTAAAATCATCAGTGCCATCTTTAATAATGAATGGAATCCTTTTGCCACAGCTTAGCTACAGATAGCACAGGATTTGGAATTTCCAGAGTTTTCATTTCTGCATCTTATTTTCTCTGCACATCTTAACTGCCTAAATAGCCAGCATTCCTAGGCCAGTTCTCGGGCACAGGTCTCTGGATACCTGGCCTTTAATGTCATTTGTCTTTCGTGTCATTCAAGTAGGCTCGACTAGAAAAGAGAATCTTTCCTTTTATTTAATGAGATCTATTGGTAATTTACATCAGTAAGATATCTGGCACGATCACTAAGCTAGCTAGCTTAAATTTGTATGTGTTTGTAAAACTATGTTTTCCCAAGCTGTAATCACACTCTTAGACTGCTGTGTAAATTTACCCAGAGCACATGCTGCAGCAGGTATGATCTCTTGGGAGTTTAGAGGGGCTTTGTGACCAACACAGTTTATGGCAAATTGTGTTTTGCTGTGTTTTAAAAGCTTACCGTATTTGCTCATTAATTTGCAGGTAGATGGAGCTCAGGAAAATGCGGTGCTCATCAAACACAGGATTGATCACGGATGGTGGCTGGTGTTGCGGCAGGCGGCGGGGCATCCCACAGGGTCTCTGTGCTGGAGGACAGGGGCATCCCCGGGGTCTGTGCTGGGGTGCAGGATGTGTCACATGAAGGGCGCTCCTCTCTGCCTTAGGTGGCACTTTCTGCTGAGGAAGCCTCACCTAGAAGATGGTGAACATGAACAGAGAAAGCTAGGAATGTATTTTCAGTTTCAGAAAGAATCAAGAAAAGAAATTAAAGGAAAAATGAGAAAATGATAAAGTGCCAATCTGATCTCTAATCTATAAAGCACCTTTAGTCAAAATCCTGAGAGAAGGAGCTATCTGAAGTAGCAGTTGTGAACTTAATAATAACGAAGTTGATTCCAGCAGAGAGTGCCATCTTCTACATGTTAATTTAATTTGAACTCGTCTCAGTTTTGGGTTAGGATTTTTTTTGTGTGTGTGTGCTTTTATACATGCTGATAATGTTTGAATTTCAGACATGCTGGTCTGGTGCATGAAAGCTTAAATGAGAAGTTATCTAACCAAATTTTAGTGTCCAAGCTGACTAGAGCACAAATGATGAACAAGCTTTATGGAGAGAGAAAATAAAAATAATTTCACAGTTCATGCTTTGCATTGTACGGTGGTACCAGTAGCACGAGCAACAAGAAAAAATCATGACTTTAAAAATTATCTGGGTTACACCAGGGATTTCCTAGGTATTCTGTCAAGTTAGTAGAAAGGTTAAGTGAAGCCTTCTGAATTAGGAGCTTGAGGTTCAGTTCTCTTCACCAGTGACTTTCAGGGTATCCTTGGGGCATTCACTTAAACTGCCCCCCAAGTGCATTTAGACCCCAACTCCAAAGCTGCACTGCTCAGACTTGCCTGTGTTCAGTTGCTGCAAGCCTGTGGAGATACCTCCACTCAGAGGTGCTGCAGATTTTGTACTGGAGCTGCTAGGGTCCCTGGAAGCTCTGTTTCTCTAAATGTGCAGAAATATTTAAGTTTTGACAGTTTTCAGGTTTTGGCATCTAGCTCAGACTCAAGGCTAACCAGGTTCCAAGTACTAGATGTTTCTCTAGGAAAGAGTCCTCTCAGAGATTCAGTCCAAGAGGCATATCTGAGGATGCCTAAAGCATCTCAGAAGGATCCAGTTCCTTTTGAAACACAGTGATAGCACTGCTTTCATCTGAAATACATCTATGGAGGAGTGGTTTCCCTGCCACTTTCACTCTCCTCCTATACATGGTGGTGTCGTGGTTTAAGCACTTAACTAGGATGGCTGTGAGAAGCTCTGCTTCAAGCCCCCCTTCTCTTTAGATGATGCAAGTCATCTAAAGTCATAAATCTCTCCTGTCCCTAGGAGAGGCTTTACCACCTAGCCCAGGGGTGATAGTGGAGGGGAGGTGTCTCTCTATTCTTCACCTGGAACATATGCCACTATACAAAATAAATTCAAATATTTACGTGCCAGGAATACGCCTGGGTGAGACAGAGCATTCTGAGGGGTAGATCTCCTTCATGGAGCAGTGTAGCCTGAGGTCTGATCCCAAAAGAAGTGCTGCTCATGGGTGGGAGATCAACACAGATGATTCATTGGCAAAGTTCTATGACTCCTGCATCCCAGGGGATCCCAGTGACCCTGGCAATGACAGACTTAATTTTGCCTGTTCTCATAAGAATCCTTGAGCCAGCCCTGTCCATAGGACTGCCAATATTATTCTAGGTTAAAGAATATCTCTCTTCAGTACCCAATGTCCTATCACCGTTCTGTGATGTAATGGAGCTATGTAATGGTGAGGTCCTATTGTCAATAGAGATGTACATTTTTTTTAAGACAAGGTGCATTTTTGGAATGTATATATTAGCATGTCTTGAAAAAATCATGGTATTTTATCAAGTCAGGATATTGCTTTTCTGAACTCCTACACATAGAACAGATGAAATTTCCTCAGATACCAGGAGTATGATTTTTTTTGTTTCAACTTTGTTTTACTCTGAATGGATGCTTCTGGTTTGGGATTCCTGGAAAAAAGGTAAGTAAAATACTGTTGGCCAGGTGTCCTTTATTTCATCTAAAAGTAGCTGGCAGCATAGTGATAATTGGCTTGAGTGAGGAAATGTTTCCATCCCTAAATTCTAGATCATTCCATGGATGGATGGAGACATCTCAATCAGAACTTAGCTACAAGATGAATGAACCTGGCTGGACCAAAGAGGTTCACTGCACTGAGCAAAAAGTGAACTGCATGTTTTGATATTGGTTTTGGTAGGTTGAAGTATCGGGATGTATGTAGTAAATTATGCTCCATGCCACTGGAGTGGTCAATAGAGAAGTCTGGGAATACAGCTCATTCAGAGACACCGTAAACCCAATTATACCACCAGTAGATCTTAAAAGTACCACAGAGCTAGACAAGACTGTGCTGCAACACGCCTTCAACCTGCAGTCCCTAAACGTTTACATCTAATTAATTTTCTTAATTGTATAACAGTGCATTTCCTAATTACACTGGGGAACCACTCTTGGGTTGTAACGGGGTCTTTATCTATTGCTCAGCTTATTCTGGCTGTCTCTCTATCAGCATACTCCCTGGCCTAATTTTGTGCTAGCCTGTATGTCTACAAGCACAGACTGCTTGGGGGATGCTTGACAGATCCTTCAGCTGATGCAGCTACATCTCCAAGGACCAGATGGAAACCCTTATTCACACTGAGTTACTACTTGAGTAGTGCCATTGAAATCAGTGGGACTACTGTGGAGACACTTACTGCTTCATGTAAGGGTTTTGTTAAGAGCTCCTATAAACAACAGCCAGAGGAAGCCATTTGCAGCGCACATCCACAGCTTTATTGGTCCTACAATACCCAGGAGCTAGACTATGTGTTCTTGAGTGCCATCTAATGTGAGGAGTAACGAAGTCCTTATCAACAGATGGCATGCTCCTGAAACAAGGACAATCAACCTCCAGATTAGCCATTTTCACATGATGCTGACAGAAATGAGGAACCCATACCCTCAGATACCCCCAATTTATCCCGTCATTGGAACTGGCATACACAATGGTATATGCAGGTATGTAATAAAGTCATGCAAGAGTAATTACAATCAAGAAGTAAAAAGACACATAAACAAAACCCCCCATGTGAGGAGTCTGGTTTTGAAGGAACACACATCCCAGTATTGCCAAATACATATGCCAGGCAGTAGTGCACTTTTTGTTTTACTTGGCTATGCAGATGGCTGAGGTTAAATACTTGAAATGTATTCCACATTTTTCAATGGCACTGATGTGCTTTAACACAGCATTGGTGCCTCTGGGTTTCCATCACTGCTGGGAAGTAGCTGGAGTCTGGATCCTTTTTTCCCTATCTCCATATTTTGCTGAAACAACTGAAAAATTTCATAATAATGCTTGGTAGATTTTATTATCTGTTTTCCTCCTTTGTTTTCAAATTTTGTAAAACCTGACTTCTTAGCCAATGGGTTTACCGGGAGCTCTCCCCAAAAAAATCTGCTGCACTCCAGGAGAAGAAATTGTTCAATACAATACCGAAATATATACATCATTTATATAATTTAAACCTGATCAAAGGAAATATATTTTAGAAAATGCTGACCAAAATGCAGAACTTATTGTTACTGGATGTTGTTGGTCTACAGAACTCTTTTAATAATTATTGCTAAAACACCTTTTGGAAAATTATGAAACCTCATGATTTCAGGCTTTGAGCCGACCTCTAATATCACAGACTGAGAGCAGACCTGCTGTGAAGTTTAAAATACGCCTCCATCTGTGTGGCTACTCTGGAACACTTGATCTTGGACACTTTGAGACAGGATGTTCCACTGGATTGACCACAGATCACTTCCAGGAGACTAGTGTTTGCTTCACGTTATATCAAATAGACTTGTACTCATTTGCTGTGCAGTTGCCACCGGCACTTTGTACTTCACCCCTCTGTGTTGCCAGGAGCCTAATGTCAGCTTCTGCTTTGCTGAGCAGAGAGAATTTGGCATGTCACAGAGCAGAAGGAACCTGTGCCCTCTCAGAGAGATTTCACTTTTCCTCCTCCTTCCTTTGCTGCTTTTACTGCATCCTAAATAAATGCAGCTGAGTGGTAAGTTACATGCTATTCTTTATTTATAGACTTATAAGGCAACAGAGACTGTGAAAGATATTTGCAAAGCACGGTTCTGGCCAGTTATTGAATTGGCTGAAATATATTCAACCAGTAACAATTACTCTAAAGCAGAGGACAACCTATAAAAGTGTAATCATCATTTTCTATAAAAATAACTCACAATGTGTGGGTTTGGGGGCACTAAGACATGTATTAAAAATATTTCACATAATTCTGGTCTCTGCCAATTGTGAAAAATATCTCTGGGTCCCTAGGGCTCCCTCAGAAAGCACAGCATGGGGACAACCCACAGCTCTGTTTTTTGTATCTGATAATAATGGTGACTATAGTCCCTGGATCACCTGAAAACATCCCTTCATAATTCCTGTTTTCTAACAGCTCTACAGAATTACTTGTGGGATTGAACAAAAACCCACTAGAATCTTAAATAGCTGTCCTGATAGAGATCAGTACCCAAAGGGGAAGCATCTGGGTACCCACAGGGTCAAATATTTCTGCTGCAAATATGCTTCTTAGTGATGATGATATACAAGCTGTAATGCTTCTTTTTCATCTAGCCATTTTAACAGAATCACAGCAACACATGGCTTCAGCCTGAGTTTTTCCCTGTCATCCATTCCAGCGACTAAGATCTGTGAGACAGATCTGCTTTCAAATTGGATAAGACGTGTACCAGGTGCCACATCCATGAGCACTGCACAAACAATGAAAACCCAAAATTGCCTTTCAGCACAGCCTGAATAGAACCCGTATAAACAGCAGCGAGGACTGCCTGAGCTTCAGGATCCGTCTTACTTCTTGCTCTCTGCAATGCACTTCAGCCTGTGTGGCCTGTGGCTTTCCCACCATCATCCTTTCTAAGAGTATAAATGGAGGACAGCAGACTATGAAAGCAGAGGATGGTTATGCAGTTGCTGTTAGACTGTGACTTGGGAGATTTGGGTTGGACTTTCAGTTGTGTTGCAGAGGACTTGCATGATTTTCAGAAAGCAATTTCATCTCTCTTGGGGTCTTCATTTCCCATATTTGCTGTCCTTGCTTCAATAGGTTGGCTCTCCCATCAACATGAACTAGACAGAAACTGCGTCTTAGCCTGCATTTCTGCGCTAGCACCATGATTCAATCATCATCTTGGGATCTCTCTTTCTGTCTGCTGTACTGGAAATGCAACACCATGCCAACCGTGCAAGTCCTCTTTTAAAAAAGAAAAGCTCCTCTGCATGCAGGCTGGCAGAGCCCTGTGTCTTCTGTCACCCACGATATCCATATGAAATTATATGCTCAGTCTCCAAGCAATAGAGTTGTTAACTTTCTCAGTGACACTCATCAGCCTGGGCAGATGTCCGAGACCATCATGATGACTATGGGTTCCACCAAACAAAATAGGTTCTGATACTTTTTTCAGCCTGGACCCTGAGTGGCATCTTTGCTTTAAGTGAATTTGCAAAGTATAAATGTTTGGGAATTCAGTACACAATTCCCCTGGTGATATAAAAGGGAAATAAAACCTGGACCACCCTTTTCAGGGTTTATAGGAGTAACAGCAATAAAAGGCAATAAAGCATGAGTTATCACTGAAGTCATAAGTTTGACTCTCATACAAGCAAAGGTCAGATCAGCTAACAAAACAGTTCATTCTTTCCAGTTCGGATTAGGAGGGTGCTTTAATCCTCAGAACATTATTTTTGAAGATACTCACATATGCCAGTGCCCGTGGCTAGCTCTAAAAATAATAAGCATGATTCATTTCAGTTTTGGACATGAGTTGGACTATGAGGATCATGACTCACTACATGGGGAAGAGTTAAGAGGATATCACCAGTTCATACTCAGATGATGGAATTAGTATCACTTGTTTTCAAAAGAAATTTCAAGGCTGGAACTCTTTAACTGCAGAAATCCAGTGAGTACTTGTGCACAGCAAGACTACTAAAATGATAACATGCCAGGTCCTTTTGGCAGGGCTTGGACATTTTTAAGCAGAGCTTTTCTGAAAGTTTTCTTTCCTGCTCAGTTGCTCACAAGCAGAGGAAAAGTTCAGCTCTCCCTGGGGTCTGCTGTAACATGCTGGCTGGCTGGTGCGTGGTGGCACTGGAGCAATATGGGCTGCCTTGGAGTTCAGAATAAGCTGTATCAGGGGAGAATCAAGGTGAAAGACACTTACAGGAATCTCCACCCCATTTTTAAAGGTCCTTTGCTGAGAAACCTGTTTAAGAAGCACGGCCAGAATAAGCCAAAGACATATGAATGATGGAGAGGTGTTGCAAGTATCTCCTCTTGCAGAGAGATTTCTGAGTGACTCGGTCTGATCTAGCCTTGCTGAGATGGTCTCATTTTGGTTGTTGACATGCTAATTATCTCTATTTCTTTTTTACATGTGGAATTTATTATGTCCATTTCTATCCTGAATGCAGTCTTTTCTGTCTCTAAAGAGGCATGGACAGGTTACAAAAGCTACTAGGTATTGATTTTGTTGACACTGAACTTAAAAATTAAAGCTAATTTCTGAAGCACATGTAAAGAATGCTGTGAATTTATTTTAAGAAAGAACTCTATTGAAATGTACTAAAATTGGTAGGTGCCATTTAAAACAATAACATAAACTTTATGACAACCTTCTTGGAAGGACATATCATCCTGTGGAGCAAGGTACCATGGGGCATGGAGACAAATGAGCCACTAGAGATTCAGAAATTCAGGGTAAGAGAATACCAAGGAGTATCATTAGACTAACTCTTAGGATTGTAGTACTGTTTTTTATAAGCAGCTGAATGTCACTATGAAAAATGTTTACATTTTGAAGAATAAACAGAATCTTTTATTGCTGATTTGAATCCCTCTCTATGCCTTTGCAGTGCCCCAAGGCTGGCATTTCATGTCCTTATTATATTCATTTCTCAGTCTGTTTTTATTTTTGGTTGGTTTGGGGCTTTTTTTTTTTTTTTTCTTATTTGGAAAATATTTTGTGTATGTGACTTGAACACCACAAGATAAAGTTCAGTTGGATAATGTTAATGAAATGTGGGAGGTTGGGAGAGAAAATCAGGGGGTGTTTGAAGAAAGTGCTTGTATTTCACACTGTGTTGCAGCAGCTGAAATTAAATACTGATTAATAGTGTTCACAACCAGTAGTAAGCGACTGTACTGACCTTTGATTGCCAGTAGTTTTTTAATATCTGCCAGAGGTCAAACAAGTAAAAGACCAAGGAGGTATGGCCAGGGGACACGATGGGGAGAAAACAGGGAGGGGATATTAATATGTTACGTGTGGCATGTACATGCCTGCTATTTAACTACAGTTCATTCCTACTCCATACCCTCAGGCAGCCTGAAGTTAATAACCCTGTCATCTGGAGAGATAACACAACACTGATCATCACAATTTCACTAAATAAGTAATTTTAAATTAATTATATTGCATCCTAATAAGACCAGCTCTGGTTGACTCCTCACTTATCTTGGATTACTTTGTCAGGACTGAATATATTAATTTTACAGATAAAGCTGTGTGTGCTTGCACACCAGCTGTTGCTGAGTGTCTCTCTGCGTCACCCACTACCTGCACCTCTCTGACCTCCTGCAATCCTGATGAACAAGGCTCAGTGGGCAGGGAAAGCCGGAGAGTTTTTCCCTTCTCGTTTAGCACTGCATGATGCCATCCTGCAGCTGTGCAAGCCTCCCATTGAGGTGGTTGTTACAGTCACCTCAGTGAGGCCAGTTTATCTCAAGGCACATAGGATTGCAATCCAAATGCAAGCCTCGAGCTTGCCACTTAACTATGCTCCAAATCAACTTCCTCAACCATTTTGATAAGACCAGTGTTTGCTGGTTGATAAAGTGGCTTCTTTATTTTGATATCCTGATGATATGAATGGCACTGACAAGCTGCAGAGAGGAGGATTGGAGTAACGGGCAGGTAGCAGAGTAGGCAGAGGGAGACCTTGGAAAGCTCTCAGCCTGCTGCTGTAACAGCTACTTAAGAAGCGTTTCTTCAAAATGCTCTTTTTGTCAGAAAGTGCCTCTATGTTGAAAAAAATCAGGTCTACTGCATTTTCAATCTCAGAGTAGAGCTAAAGCAGCATGGGAATATCAATTAATTGATTCAGGGTTTTTTTCCCCTCAAAATTTTAATTTACAGGAAAAATATTTGAAATCAAAACATTGACATGATTATAATATCGTAATCAACCAAAAGAAACCCCCATGGTTCTGGCTTTTAAACCTTGATTTAGAATAAAGGAGAAGCAGGGATATTCAAAGTAATGGTGATTCTTTTGGAGCAGCAAAAAATTCCCCACTGATTATGGCCTGGGATGCTACAAACTGGACACAAATTTCAATTTTGGAGCTAGTTTCAATAGTCTAGTTCAGGGGTCCTCAAACTACGGCCCATGGGCCAGATACGGCCCCCCAGGGTCCTCAATCCGGCCCCCGGTATTTACAGAACCCCCCGCCCCCCCCCGCCCCCCCCCCCCGCCGGGGGTTGGGGGGGGAAACCAAGCAGCCGCAGATGACTGCCTGCCACTTCATCTGCGCGCCGGCCCCCTGGTTAAAAAGTTTGAGGACCCCTGATCTAGTTGAATATTCACCTTAGAGATCCTCCTGGTCCATGAAAGGCCCAGCCTTCAGGGACTTCTGAGCCAAAGACATGTGAACTCCTCCAGCCTTGTTCATCTCTGCTCTGTTTTCTAGGATCAAACACTACAATCCAGACATCCAGGGTGATGGAAAGGAAGAGGGAATGGGGGTGCAGACTGTTACTGCATTCCCAGTACATCTATGCAATGTTCTTTTTAATGTCATGGTGCATCAGCGCATGATAACAAATGGTGCCTCCTAAATAGCGGGATTTACTAAAGGGGAGAATAGCAATGAGGTCAAGTCCTGCTTTTGTTGAAACCGTTAGCCAATATTTCAAAGAAAATGTGTTCAGGGATTTATATGGCAAATCAGGATGCCACCTGTGAAGGAGTAGTTTAGTAAGACCAGGGGAGAGTGACACATAGAGGGTGAATCTATTACTAAGTGTGATGCAAATTTCACTCTACAGTTTTAGTCAACCTGTGTTTGGGGGGATGAATGGCAGGTAAATGAGAATCTGGGCTCCTGAGAAGGAAACAGATGAACCCATGAAGTCAAGCACAAGAAAGCAAAAAGCTGGGCTGAGAATGCACGGCCATTAGGTGGGAGCTGAGGAACGTGCATAACAGGACATCACACTCCCACAAGCGGTCTAACCAGGCTGCCACAGCTAAGCATCCCAAGTCAGACAAGCACTTGCTTTCTCTGGGGGAATTACAGAATGCCACTCACTAACAGACAGAGTATGCGGGATTTTCTCCCCCAGTATATGGTGTTCTCTAAGGCAGTGTGTCCTGCACACATGCAGTCAAGAAGAAAAGACAATCCCTAAATGCTGTGTGAGGTGCTGAACTATGCTGTTATGAAAAAAAAAAAAAAAAGACCAGCCTTAAGCTAGTTTTGAAGCTATACCTGTAGGTACAAATGGGGGCAAGTAGATGCCATCACAAACTGTGTATGAGATGCTCATTACAGCAATTCTTCAGGTTATTCTTTGGGCCATGCCAAGAGGGATTTTCTCCCTTCAGACTGTTAATCATGCTGGCTGATGGGCTCTAAGAGAAACACAAGTTTAACTGGTGTTGCCTCCTTTTGCAGATGTTTTCCTTTGAAAAGGGAGAGTGGCAAAACTCAAGAGACACAGTAGTTCAGAAGGAGCTGCAGGAATCACACCCAAGTTCCTCAGGATTTGTATCCTCCCAGCAGTCGTATTTTTACCGTAGGAAAATGAAACATTGCCTGATTAGCAATATTTTATCACTTGTAGTATAGGAGATCTCCTCTCTCAACAGCTGTTTATAGTTTTCCCAGCAAAATTTGCATCTGTTTAAGATAACTGAGTCTAATGATTTAATTGGCAACTGCTATTATATGTTCCTAAAACGTTTGATATGAATTCAAGGTTGATAGTAGCAGGAATGAATGATAGACTCGAGTCTCTACTTGAAGGAAATAGGTTGTAGTGTCTCCCTGGAAGGAATCTGGTTATGTTAAATGTGAACAGGGCAGTGTAACAGTTGATGAGTGCAAACACTGCTTACAGGAGGGAAAATGGTTATTTACCATCAGAATTAAATTGCTATCATTATTGCATAAACCAAGTATGAAAACTCTGTGTCTTATACTGACTATTATAATAGAGAGACACAAGTTGGCCCATGACAAGCACATACTGGCAAAAGGAAGTGTTTGCTTGTGGGTTTCTTTTTAATAAGTCTGACTTTCTCCAGGCAAGGTTACTTTACACTTATTTCACCTCTGTGAATTGCCTTAGTTAAGAGATACAGCCACAGAGGCATTGCATGGTTGGCTAAGCCTACACTGTAATAAAGACTACTTTTACTTCAAGGCTGGGGAAAGATTTTTCAAGATAACATGCTTTTACCAAAGCCCCTGAAGTTACGCAAATCAACAAACTCTCAGCAGTTATATCACATTGATTTTTGAGTTCACGGGAGGCCTGAACTGTCCAAATTGGAAACTGAAACGGTGCTAGGAGCTGCTCTAGCTTGTGTTCTAGTTCACATAATCCCACAGGCTTTCTGCATCAGGAAAAGAACTGAAACACAGATACGCTCTGACCCTCAGCTCTGACTTCTTCTCCCTAGTTGCTAACATACATTTGGGACATCTGCCAAATGGCTCTTTCACAGAGTGTGTTGAGGAACTATAGGATCCAAGCTGATGCTCTGTGTTCTGTGCAGTAGGACTGACCAAGAACCATACATTTGCCAAGGGATTAATTTCAAACATACGTTTTTTTTCAGGCACTGCAGTGGCACAGTGGTCTTTGTAGCATTACAGGGGGCCTTTCTCATTGTTTTCCTCCCTGGGCCACATAATTTTCATGTACTTTTATCTTTTTCTTATGGGATTTTTGCCATATCATCCTCAGCTGAGACAGTTCTACCCAAGCAAGCAAGAGACAGTTTCAGTCTTGCAGCTTGGATCTGGAGTCTGTATTCAAATCTCTGTGGTCTTACAAAGGTTCTGAGGGTAAGACATGTACCACTGTTTGCTTTGGACTGTCACTAGTGGCATGGTGTACTGCCTCACAGGGGGACTCAAAGCATCTCACAGTTGATGTCTGTATCTTTGGTTCTTTTCAGCAAAATGGGTTTTCTTTCCCCACTGTATAGCCGACTGTTAGGTGCAACAGTGCTAGTTAGCATTGGGTACTCCTTCAGAGAGAACTGCAGCATGTTGCAGAGCCTTGTGTATAGGAGTGACTTCAACCTACCCCCAAGCTAAACAATGTGCAGGTGGAGGAGGCTGTCTATTTTAACGGTTTTGTACAAAATGCTGCATGCAACCCCTTCAGGTTCATGAGCTTGTCTGAAAATAGTGACTGTATTTGGATCTTCTTGTAATAAAGAGAGGCAGTTGTGGCTAGATTGAGGAAGAGGTGTGCTCCTAAACCTCAGTGGAATTTACTTTGGAAATATTGCTCAGAGGAGACATTCTGGCTGCTCAGAGGTGGGTAGTGCCATAAATAAATGGCAGATAAATTGAGAAGGAGAAATAATAATCAGAAGTTAAAAATCCCTAAGGAAAATGTCAGCTGTAGTGTATCCGTAGTATGGCACAATGTTTAAGGTCATAGTAATTCTATTTTCATCCACATCATTGCCAGTTTTAAGAATAAAAAGAAGAGATAATGTTAATAGTCTTGACACTATGTTTTCATTTCAGACTTGGTACAAATACTTGCAGTATCACTGCCATTCTAGTCCCTCCTGTTTAGACCAGACTCACCTCTACCACATTGTTTCTGTGCTTTTTCCATTTCCACCACACCAGCCTACTCTGACCTTGAGCAAGTCTTTGCTTGTATCTCTGTCCTGCTTCTGTAAAGTACGGCTGATAGTACAGCAATCCTGCAAGGAAAAAAAACCCTGGATGAACATCACAGTGGGCACTGTGAACATGGCTTAAGCAAATAAGCTCTCGAACACAGGGTGAATTCAGGTTTAAAGTGGCTACAATGACAGGTTGATGTAAAATTTCCATTCCAGTTGCCTTTGGCCTTTTGTGGTGTTTCAGAATCATACTCCAATGAAGGACACTGCAGCAATATGCAATGCACTGTGTCTAAGGGCTTGCACATGCTGGTTCACATCAGTGCCCTTTAGTATGTAGGGCTGGCTGCCAGTCAAAGGCTCCCTTCATCCAAGCTCAAATTAACTTCATGTCATTCGGCAATGCCCACTCTGCATGCATCTGCTGCTTCTCCTGGCCTCATTGCTTAGACTAATGAGGACAGAGCCCGCACATCTTGTATATGTTTGCTGTAGCGTTCACAGTCACATTCTTGGAGAGGTTTGAAATAAAACCCTCCCAAAATTAAGGCCAAGCACACAGGCATTTCCATAACAGTTTTAGATATGACCAGGTACGATGAATTTAGGATTATATTCAATAAAAAAAGGGGATCTTATGTTCACTGAGGTGCTGGGAATGCCATAGCATATCCTGGAAACATGAAGGACACGAACGCGATTGGAACTTGGAGTCAGCATGGATTCAGCAAGGGAAACCCTGCTTGCCCAACATAATAACCCTCTATGGTGAAATGACTGGCCTGGGAGATGAAGGGAGTGCAGTGGCCATTTTCCACCTAGACTTCAGGAAGGCTTCCTGCACTGTCTTCCAGAAGAGCCTCATGGAGAAGGTGAAGAAGCATGGGCTGGCTGAGCAAACAGGGATGAGGACTGAAAGCTGGTTGAGCAGCTTGGGCCTGGAGGGTGGTGACCAGTGGCACCAGGTCTAGTGGGAGGCCAGGGACCACCAGTGAGCCCCAAGGCAATGGAATTGCCACCTGGTGGGGGGAGGTGGGCCTTCCCCTCTGCTGTGTCCTGCTCTGGGCTCCCCAGTGCAAGGCAGACACGGCCAGACTGGAGAGAACCCCCAGCCCAGTGCCCCTCTGAGCCACCCCCACATTCCCTTGGGGTCAGAATGTTGGGCAGTTGGAGCCAACAGCCACCAGAGACAGCTGGGTCAAGACAGGCTCCGGCCGAGCAGCGCTGCCCCAGCACCAGCACCCCGCTTCCCCCCCTCACCGCTGCCGGCTGGCCCATCTCCCTGGTGCACAGCGAGGGTCCTCCTGTCCCAGGTGGGATGGCCCTGGCCAGCTTCTGTGCAGCTCTAGGTGGGCTCCCCCCAGGGCTCAGGGACACGTGGGCACGGCCGGGCCCCACAGCAGCAGCACTGCTCATGTCTGCCACTCTCTGCTCTGCAGGGAGCCTCTCAGTGATGCCAAGCACAGAGGTGCGGCCGACCTGGGGCTGCAAGAGGAGTGAGAGGTGCCTTCTCCTCCTCCACGAGGAACTGGTGGTCACCAAGTTGCAGTAAGGCCCTCAGAGCCCATCTGTCTCTCCCCCAACCCCGGCCTGGGGCCCAGGGCAGGGCTGCCCTGACACCAGCCCCTGGGACCTGGCTCAGAGCTGAAGGCGTAAGCGCGGGCAGCAGCCTGCCTGCTGAGCGGGGCCCTGACCGCCGGCTGAGAAGCCGCACAACATGGCCGCTGGCTCCCACCTGCCTCAGGCCTGGGGGATGGCTGTGGGCAGCGTCCACTTTATTAACCTTGTGTCCTGTTCCCTCAGCGCTGCTGAGAAGTTGCCTGTGGCCAGTCTCCTCCTCCTGAAGCAGCTGCTGTCCTGCCTCCAGCCCATCAGCCACAACGCGGCCACCAGCAGAATGAGCTGCAGCGACCTGGCTGTCCGCGCTGGGCCCAGCCTGCAGAGCCTACCCAGCGAGGCCCTGCTCCCGCTGGAGGCCTTGCCGGAGCAGACCGGGAAGGTACGTGTCCTGAGCAGCTTTCCTGGCCCATCAGAGCTTGGCTGCTCAGAGGGCCCCGGATGCCTTGAGCAGATGCTGGTGGGGTGGCTGTCTGTACGAGCAGCCCCACAACCTTCTGAGGGACGCAAGGCTCAGCAGTGGGAGAGGCTGCTGGGTCCGTTTTCAGGCAGCAGGGCTGAGACCAAGGGTTTGATATGTGCAGGGAAACATGCTGGTGATGTTCATGATGGAGAATTGCAGGGAGCTCTTTGGGGAGGAGACAACTGACCTTTCCAGGTTGCCAGCCAAGAAGTCATCAGCCTGCCTGGAAAAATCCAGAGGTGAGAGGAGGGACTGAGGGTTGCCACAGGCTGGGGTCAGCATTGTTTCTGGTGGGGCTGGGCATCAAGCATGGTCCTCTCAGCCCACTTGCCCCATGGCCTGTTTGGCCACTGGCCCTCAAGGCAGGAACAGTTGTCTAGGCAGGATGAGCTGAGCCTGCAGACAGACTATCGGAGAGCTGAAGACATAAGTGGTGTGGGGCTTCAGGTGGGTTTTGCTTTAGCTGTTGTTTACTTCCAAGAAGTCACTTTGCTGCACATGCTTTTGACTTCTAGATCTGCCTTTGGAAAAGCAAAGTGTCCCTGCAGTCGCAGCAGACACCGAGCACTAGGGAGAAGCCTTGCTGCTCACACTCCCTTCTCTGCTTGGTGTCCCCAAAGAAGCTGGGGGAGAGAGGGTGGTGGAATCTGAAATGGGAGAGGTATGTCGGCTGCCCAAGCACTGTGAGAGTGTGTCTGGTGTAGGAGGGGAGTCTCCGGTGAGGCCAAGTCACTGCTGTGCCTATTTCTAGCACTAAAGCTGGTGTGTGTTTGGGTTATTCCTCCACCCCCCAGGAGGATACAGAGTAAGGAAAACTGGCCTGCTTGTTTCTCAGAGGCACTAGGCATATGCTTCATCAAACAAAATGCCTGCAAAACACCTACAAAAAGACAGAGGGGAGGAGCTGTCAACTTCAGAGGGGTTTTGCTCAGGTCCTACTTCGTCAGAGCTTCACCAAGTCTATTCTGGGCAGGCAGGGGAAACTGCAAAATGTGGCTGACGCAACCCAGCCAAAGGGATCTCCTCTGGATAGCAATTTTGCAGACAGTTGCTTACCATTCCAGGTCATCTCTTGCCACCTGCTAAGGGACATTTCTGTTGCAGGCCCCTCCAGCTTTGCATCCAATCACCCCCGAGAGCACAGCAGACTCCCTGGGATGCCCAGCAGAACTGGCCTGCCCTTCAGGGCATGGAAGGTAAAATGAGCTTGCTTTGGTTAAAATCAGAACTGACTGCAGTGGATCGTGGCTTTCCCTAATATATAATACCACTGTGGGATGGAAAGGTTTGCAGGTTTTCCCCAGGACAAGGAGAAAAAGAGAAGTTGAAAGCAAAAACAAGCCCGGGGAGAGAAGAGTGAGAACCATGTGGAGGAGAAGAGGGGGAAGAGAAAAAAAGCTCTTCTGGGCCATGAAGAATTCCTCGTAAATGGTGTTCCCCAGAGAGGATGAAAATCCAGTCTCTTCTTGCCTTTATGGATTTATCAGAGCTTTCTGACTCTGTCATTGCAGGTGCCAACTCATTTTCACCAGCTGAACCGCTGTGACTCCTGGGCCCCTGTAGCTGATGTTTACAATAAAACGATCTTTTCTCTCTTCTGACTGTGTCTGCCATAGGATATTCTGAAGTGGGGAGCTGTTGTTTTGTGATGAATCCTCAGGGAGGAGTTTGGGATTGTCCCTTGTCCCAGCATCCTTTCCAGCGGGCATCAGGGCTATGTTGAAGTGCTTTAGGAATGAAACCAAAGCACAGAGGTACATAGGAGGGTGGAAGTTGGAAGGGTCCTCTGGAGGTGTTTGCTCAGCTCATGCTCAGATTTTGGTTACAATACAGCTTGTGCTAAGGGCTGGCATATACTGGGAGTGAAGCGTGAGGTCAGAGGGAGGGTAAGATGTAGGCAGGGCATGGTGGCCAGTAAAGGCTAAAGCAGTAAAGGCTAAAGGTCCTTATGCAGCTACTGCCACCTGCAGCTTGCTGTCCCCTGGGGTTGTCATCCCTGCACACTGATTGTCGGGGTCTTTCTTCAGAATCCCCTCGATCGGGGCTATGGTATAAACCAAACTTCCACACTGGGCAGGATGAATACTTCCCTCACATGATGCACCCCCTATTGATTGCACAGAGCTGCAACAGGAAGATTTCAGTCAGTTTGCACCGAATGACTCAACTAAATGTTCTGTTGCCTGCAGAAATATAATTTTAAAAAGGAGCTTAAAAAACCTGCAGTCTGGGGAACTGCACTAGGTTCTTTCCCCTTGATGAAAATGGTAATGCTCCATGCTTGAAGTGAGCCACTGTCAGGGTGCAGTTACTTGTTAATTGTCTCAGACACTGTCAATAAATGAAGAACTGTAAATATCACTCCTTTTCTGCCTTTGAGAACTTACAGACAAATTCAGACATGGCAAGAGGAAGAATTATGTAACAGTAACAGAACTGTGAGGGTGCTGAGTGCTGGGGACCTCAAAACTCCAGGCTTGTGCTTTTGGACAGCTGCTCAAGCTAGTGCTGAGTGAATACAAAACACAGGTGCTCTGGCCTTCTGTCCTTTCCTTGTGCATTTTGCATGAGGGGCTTTGAAAACAAGCAAGGGAGAGAGTCTCTGGCATAAAGCTGGAAAATTGATGTATGAATACAGCTTCCCCATGAGAAAGAAAAAATTACTGTTGCCCATGGCAAGTAATCAGGATGATGCATCTGGTACATTACTAGGAGATGGGTACGTGGGATAAAATGAGACTAGATGCATGTAAGACTTTGGATAAGATGGAAAAGCCAATGATGGGCGCAGCAGTTGCAGAGGGAGATCTTCACAGCAGCATTTCCCACAATGTTACATGTGAAGACAAGGAGAAAGTGGGGGACAGGGCTGTTTTTCTGTTAGATCCAAGGCTTTTGGATTCTTTTTCGTCTTTGCATCTGGGAGCCTGCTGAAACTTCTGTGTCTGAACATGGAGAGATTTTCATTGAAATGCTGTACCTTTGAAGAAAACCCAAAGCATAGCCTTATACTTGCATTTCTGGTACAAAGCATAGAAATAACAGGCTTTGAGAATGGCTATAGTAACCACACAAGATACGAAGAGTTTCTAAATCCCAGTAGCCCAGTGGATAGTAATGCTGGAGACGGGTTCATGCTGTAATTTGTATGCAAAGCCTCAACACTACAGATAGACCATTTCTTGTACCTGGAATTCAGAACAGGCCCACTAGAAAGACATGGCTGGAAGTTAACAGGTAGATATGATCTCTTAACACCGTAATATTTAAGATTATTTAGTTCCAGGTTTAAATTTCTCCAAATAATATACAGCAATCTATGGGAGAAAGTGAAAATTGCAAAAAATAGTAAGGAAAGATTATTCACTCTTTCCTATAACACTGGAATTAGAGGGCAACACATGGACTTATTCATCACAATAAGGGAAAGGAAGAACATCTGCACACAATACATAATTAAATTGTCCACCTCCTTGCCACAGGATGTTTTGGATATCACAAGTATGAATGGGCTAAAGTAGCAATTAGACAGAATCAGGGAAGAAAGGACTCTCATGGGCCATTAAGCTCGGGAAGCAGGAACAGCCTCCAGAAATCCCTGAACTAGTGACTGTCAGTAGAGGGTACAGCAGGGAAAGAAGCCTGCTATGCTTATCCTGTGTCTTATGCTCTTTTCCTACACATCTTTCACCGTTCAGACTCAGAGATGGGATGCTGAGCTAAATGAACCTTTGGTATGACCCCGTGTGGCTATTCTCATGAATTATACAAGACACAGTTCCATACATGCTATGGATGCAATTCACATTCACGCAGAGCATCAGCTTATGGCCTTGCAAATTCTGCTGAATATTTACAGTGAGAATTTAAGCAGAACCTAAGTGGCTGAGTTCATGCATTCACATGATCCCATTTCACCCTATCTGAAATTACATACTGCCTCTTCTGTGACTGGGTTTTGGCTTGGGTGCAATTTGATATGCAATTAGTCAAACATCCTCTCCTGCGATATCTGTCCTGTTGTGAACAATTAGTGTTGCATAAAGGAATAAGTTCTGAGGCTCGAATCCTGGGGATTCCTGTCAATTTGCATTGACAGCATGCTTACAAGAAAGGAGCTGACAGGTCCAGCTGGAATTGAGTGTTAGCAGCCACAGAGGCAGCCACACACCAGCCCACAGATGGTCCACTTCTTGCTCACATTCTTAGCTTTGGCTGCCTTTAGCATCATTTTGTTTTTATATAAATGTTATGCAAGCTATTGAATGTGTTTCAATGTCCAGAAATGCACTTAATATTTTTGATATGGATTAAGGCCACAAGCAGAATTCTTAGATATTTTATTGTGCAACCCATGGGAAGGAAATCATCAGGTTCTTAGTTATATATAGAACAGTTTCTTTTTGTCAGAGAAGAGGGGACCAGCTGGTAGAAGGGTGACCTGATGCTGTTCCCAGGGTGGCCAGATTGCCTGAGAGCAAAGCCCACTTGAAGAAGGGACAACAAGATTTTTCAAGGAAGGTCAGTTTGCTCCTAACAGTGGTTGTCCAAAAAATCCTGCTTCATGGTGATGAGTTTTTCTCCACATTAAAGCCTGCTCCTGAGTAGCTGGGTATCTCACAAGCCCTTGCAGAAATTTTTTATTAAAAAAAAAAAATTGCAAACCCCCTCTCAAATCTGCCCTCATCCAGAACTAAATTTTCTGGAGGAGGGCAAGGGGAGGTCATTTTTAGTGATCAGAGCTCATGCGTTGGAAAGTTATCAGATGCTGTCTTTTCTTAGCTCTGTGAAGCCATTTAGCTGTGTTCTGGAAGTAATTGGCTTTTAGTGCTCTGGCTAATCAGATACCTCCTTGGTTTACCCTGAACTAATTAACTCTTATTTCTTCAAATTATTCTCAGTGCAGCTGATCACCTAAAGACCTCTTGTCCCTATGCAGCAGTTGCTGCCCATCACTGATAAGGTGAGACATTCTCCATCTCAAGATGTCTTCCCAAACAGAACTAGACAAAAATGTTAAGCGGTGCCAGAATATCGTACCAAATAACAGCCTTTTCTATAGCTGCAATTTTTTCCTTTCTGGAGAACACTGCCTACAATCCTGGATGCTGTTTTTCTATTATACGGGCTACAACATGCAGGAAACAAGACTCCATGCACATGGGACAGGTCAGCTCAATCAAGTTTCTTTGCCCTTCAGTGGCTGACGATCTGTGCGTGGTGAAAGACTACAGCCCTACATGGGTTATAGGGTGCAGAATGCAACATTTTCCAAGCATGAGCAGTATCTCTGGGTTATACGTCATTGTGTTCCTCTGCACCTCTTAGGCAATGGCTTGGATGCAAAGAATGGTTAAATTAGCTGAGGTCATAAGAGGAAGGCAAAGCCATGCACCAATATTAAAGCACAGGTTTTGTTGGTTCTGAGACCTTTACAAATGCCAGGCACAAGCAGATACTGGTTATTTAATCCTAAAAGATATAATGAAGTGGGATGTTCTTTGGAAAACAGAGAGCTTAGACTATGGAAGGAGTTTGGGTTAAGCCTGTTTATGAACACCATCCCAGGGATTATGTACTTCCAGTGTCATAGCTGTGAATGTATCACCAGCAATTCCCCCAAAACATTCAAGAGAATCTCAGAGAAGCTACAGAAGTTCATTGTCCGGGAAGCGTTTGCTAATCTGGCTCTCTCTGATATGGAAAAAGAAGCTGTAACCTGCCTGTGTTATTACTTGTACCTCGATTCCAAGCCTGAGGCTCAACATCATGTAAGGGAAGATGACAGCAAATATTGGCTGAAGCTGTTTGCTTGTCAAAGCGGCCTCAGGTGTGTCCACCTGGGAGACTCCGTTTCTCTCTCCACCCAGATGGCCACAGAGAATGCCTTGTTACCCTTCACGTTACCCTTGGTTGTTATTTACATGCCTAACGCTGGAATCAGTCCCTGTTAAAGCCTCAACATCGAACCCCAGCTTTCAGAAGGGTCCCTTTCTCTGCAAACCATCCCAAAATGCAGATCTGAGCAGCTGCTGCAATCAGAAGTGTTTGAAATTCATCTTCGGATCTGAGTGTTGCAGCACAGCCTGCAAATCTGCCCATTATTAACCTTCCAGATGGCAAGCTGAGGAGACATCCCTCAAAAGATGGGTGTATAGAGAAATTTTAATTAATGGTCACTGACCTTTAGGAGTGAGGCATAGCAATCTATGTACTGTGATGCCAGACATTATAGATATCTTAGGAAAATGTTAGAGTGTTGGAAAATACAGTTTCCTGAGCTGGGATATTTTCCTCATTGAATTTCCATGAACTACTTCACATTTAAAATGTTGTTTTCCTGCTTTTCTCTCAAGGATCTTAAGACCTTCTCAGACTTTCAGCAGACCATCAGGATGTTTGGATGATCCCCAAGGGTAGATTGATCAGTTTCCAAATCTGTCCTCTATCCTTATGTGTCCCAAGGTACCCATGAATCACAGAATCATAGAATCATTTAGGTCAGAAAAGACCATCAAGTCCAACCGTTAGCCCAGGACTGCCAAGACCACCACTAAACCATGTCCCTAAGTGCCACATCTACATATGTTTTAAACATCTCCAGGGATGGTGAAGCCACCACCTCCCTGGTCAGCCTGTTCCAATGCTTGACAAACCTTTCAGTGAAGAATTTTTTCCTAATATCCAATCTAAACCTGCCCTGGCACAACCTGAGGCTGGTTCCTGTTGTCCTGTTGCTTGTTATCTGGGAGAAGAGACTGACCCTGACCTGCCTACAATCTCCTTTCAGGTAGCTGTAGAGAGCAGTAAGATCCCCCCTGAGTATCCTCTTCTCCAGACTAACCAACCCCAGAGAAATTAATAAACTAATTAAGGTTAAACAGAGAGGAATCTGAGGGGACAGCTAAGTGGGAAGAATTTTTTTATCTTATGTTTCTCTTTTCCTGCTCACATCCTTCCGTTTCGTGTCATCTAAAATTTCAGTCACAAAAATCACTCTTTTGCACTGAGCTTCATGAAACCATTAGGTTTGAGTGATGATCTTGCTAATACTCTACTGTTTCCATATGCCTGTGCAGGCAAAGTTAGTAAGCAACACCTTCAGCTCCTCTCCTGAAGATGTTTATATCATTTTGTAATGACCTTTTATCATTACCTGTCCAAGTGAAGAGCCATTCTTGGCTACTTCTTGAGTCGGACTCCTAGTGAAATCCCATACACCCATGAAACTACCATTAGTTTCTGTGGTAAATAAGTGGGTTGGATAAAGGTCCCTGTTCAGAGGGAGTCAGCATTTTCCTCACATTTGATGTGGCCAGAGTGTATCTACTTGTTCTGACGTGGGTGGGGTATGAGATAACTTGTGCAGTGTTAGACCTGTCTGGAAGCCTGGGTTAATGAAATAGGCCTGTATTATTAAATTCTGCTGAGAGGTAACACCATGTCTCTGTGTGAGCTTGGAATGTGAGTAAATTGGGTTCACTCCTGTCCTTACGCAAGCCTGCAGAGATGTACTGTACAGACCTCTCCCAGTACACCAGGGCACTCTCCATAGCTGCTGGTGCCCCACTGTGCTCTTCTGTGTGACAGAGGCAGCATCCTGGATCCTGGGCTGAGGGATGTCACCTGAGACTTTGACCTTTAGAAACAAGTGTGTCTTCTTGAGCAGGCCAACATAATAAAGAGTAATTCAGAGTAAAACAGCTTTACTCAGTATTATTCCCAGACTGTTCGAAGCTGCCTCTTACTCCACATCTTCCACACGTCAACCCCAGGGTCTGAATTTTTTCAAGGTCAGTGATTCTTTTCCTCAGGGTTTTGCTTATAGAAGTGTCCAGACTACAAGGAAGCCACTGAGAGTACATCAGTCTTGCTATAATTGTTGGGTTGCATGCCAGGTCTGGTGATCAATGTTGAAGAGAGAGGAGAGAGGATTTCCGCAAATGAGCTTGATCTCACCTGTTGAATGCCCACAAGGAGGCACAAACACTTTGAAGTGTTTGGTTTACAGTGAACTGCTCCACTGATGTAATTTGCCTTGCATGTTAGCTATGTGGTCTTTGAAGATGCAGCCAAATTAATTTGACAGTTTTAAGTGTATAATTTTTCTTGGCTGAAAATTTCTCAGATAAAGCAGGCTTAATCTGTGTGATGACATGATGTAAAAAGGATACCTGTTCAGATTACATCTAATTACTTTGAAATTGCAAGGGGCCATGCGAAAACTGGTATTTGGGACCATTACTTGTTCCCTAGAGCACCAACTAGCTAGCAGGACCTGAATGGATAAGATTTCCACCGTCATTTAGTCATATCCACCAACCTTTGCCCAGAGAGACTTCATCTATGGCAAGGGCCAGGGGATAATCAGATTTCTGCCTGCTCAGCTTTTGAATTGTTATGACTCAGCATGTCTAGTTCAGCTGAACTGAGCTATTCTGCTGTTTAGGGATTCGACTGAAGAAAATTCAAGCTCATTATATAAAGGCAAAGTAAAATACATTATCAATTGGTACACTAGGCTTTGCTGCAGTGAAAAGGAATTAATAACATACAAGCTCATCCAGTTATCTTTCTATTGAAATGGTTGTTGCAAACAACATTCCCGTTATAAAAACTAATTCATTTCACCATACCACTGTGCGATTCCCTGTTTACTCTATTTAAATATAAAAATTTGTTCTGTGACATATAATTCAGCCATACAGATTTTGAAAGGAAATAAATGGTCTGAGTACTGGGCCTACAACACAGAAAAAGATTCACGTACACAGTGAGTATCCTCACAGCAGTGGGAACAGTGATACACTCTACAAGAAGCTGGAGACTTATCTCGTAGTCAAGCAGGGCATTATCTAGGAGCAGATCAAGATCTCAGCACTAGGGAGGGTGAGATCTTCATTATTTACTCTAGACAAAACATTAAAGATGAAGAGGGAAAAAGTTAAAATTTTCCAAGATGCCTAATGACCCTGCATGGACTTAAATTTTTTATATTCTGTCCAAGATACCTAGAAAATATCTTATTCTCTTCAAGCCCAACTAGATGAGATTGTTGAGATATATATGAAGTAACCTTTTTACTCTTTGTGCTGGGATCCACAGCAGAATGTGGGGCAGCGGTTTCAGAAGTTATTTGAATAAGTGTTAGTGAACTGCACATGCACAACGGCATCCTTTTGTATCTGGATCTGAGTTACAATTTCTTTTTTACGTGTTTTCTGCTTTAGGCTTTTTAGTGCTGCTGGATATGACAGCTTGTGAGGTTTTAAGCAAATCCTTATTTAAGTTAAATGTAGAACTACATCCATGTTTTGTTTTGTTTAGTTTCGGGCCTCGGATTGGTTTTTTTTTAATATTATGTGGTTTAGACTGTGAGGAGGGAGTGAAGAATGTGAATCAGCAGCTTGCTGGCTTCTCTGTCACAGTGAATGCATGTCAGGCTGCTTCGCAGAGGATGACATACCCGCCTTGCTGCGATGGATCAGATTCTTCAGTAACTGCAGCCCAAACAAGACATAAACCCAAATGCTGCCACAAAAGAATGCCATTCTGTAGCTTGTTGAGTTTCCAGTATCAAACTTGCCATTCCACAATTGAGTTTGTTAATTTTCCTAAGAGATTAAAGCACTTTCAGGTTTACCTCAAGACCTTTGTATTTGTAGAAGGAAATTAGTGTAGCAAGCTGTTGTCAGAGCTAGTATCTTTCAAGCATGCTTCTGCGTTACTTTCATCAGAAACTGGTGGATCATTTCTATGAAAATAAGCACATAATCATTCCTCCCACAGCTTTCTTTCTCATCAGAGTCAAACTTTATAGAGAGCAAGACATTTATGCAAGACATAAGCATAATCACTATAATGTGATTTGGTTTTCTCCTGCAGTTTGAATGGGATTGCAGATTATTTCTACAAATACTGTACATTGGTCAAGGATTCCTTCTGTTATGCACAGAAACTTCTATTTTACTCATGGCTATGTGCAGCCTTTGATTTTCCAACCTGTAATTCTAGGCAACTGAGCATGGCGTGAAGCCTTGGTTTTCAGATGTGCTTGGAAATCCCCACTCATGGACTCTCTAAGCAGGTAGCAGGCTCTCAGACTTCCTTGGTGGCTGCAATGGTAATGCCCACTGTGGTTCTGCCTTTCTCTTCACAGCTGGAGTCTTACCTCAGATCCTTAAATAGGTTAATCCATCATCACAGGAAAGTAATAGGAAATTAATTATTGCAGTCTCTGATAAACAAAGCTAGCAGCAAACTTTCCAGTGGAGAGCAGGGCCACTCTAAATACCAAGAGAATTCAGCCAAAATTGTCTCAGGGCAGTTTAGATTCTCTGAGTGCAGGAACTCTTCTATTTTAGAATTATTGACAAAAATTGCACCTGAAGACCAAGAAATGAGAGCTTACAATGACCCCAGAATAATTATCTTAGGTGGATATTAATGTAACAGCCAAAGGTGATAGAGATACTACAGAGGTTGAAAAGAAAGCCACTTAGATCAGAAGACCTATGATGCTGTCTTCCAGACACATGCCTAGGACCGTGTCCCTACAAAGGCAGCTGTACCTAGTAGGGAACACTGGCATTTTTCTTTCAAGTTTCTGTGTTCAGCTTCTTGCACCATAGTTCAAACAGATCTAAACCAACTGGTGAGAGCTTAGAAGAAGGTAAAGACAATGATCAAAGATCTGAAAAAAAAAATGGCATATAAGAAAATACTGAAGGAACTGGGAATGTTGCTCTGGAGAAGACTGAAGGAAGACATCATAACAGTCTTCAGTTGCGATGCAGAGAGCAGCTGCAAAGATGGTGGGAATAATCCATTTCCCACATCCATGGTGAGTGGTATGAGCTTCTGTGGGAAATCACAGAATCACATATCAATGATCCAGAAACATCACAGAGGACCTCTTGGGGGTCTTTCCAGCCCTGTTTTCTACAATTGCTAGAAGCAACATACAGGTATGTGAGATCACCCTCTTTCCCATCAGTAGTGTGTAATTAGCTACTATTTCCCATCTTAGGAATTGGCTTAATGGTAATTTTCCATTGGAGTAACTAATCGCTTATGGGGAGGTTGCTGATTTGTTCTGCTGCTAGGAAGATCAGAAGCCAATTTGTATTTTCTTTAGCCTGGAGAAGAAAACACTGAGAGGGAACCTTATCAATGCATACAAGTGTCCTAAGGGTTGGTGTCAAGGGGATGGGACCAGGCTCTCTTCAGCAGTGCCCAGTGACAGGACAAGGGGCAACAGGCACAAACTGCAGCACAGGAGGTTCCTTCTGAATATTAGGAAGAATATATTTACCTTGAGGGTGACAAGAACACTGGAACAGGCTGTCCAAAGAGGCTGTGGGGTCTCCTTTAGAGATAATTCAAAACCCGCTTGGATGCGACTCTGTGCAACCTGCTCGAAGGGAACTTGCTTCAGCAGGGGTTGGACTAGATGGTCTTCAGAGGTCCCTTCCAACCCCAGCCATTCTGTGATTCTGTGATTTCTCCTTCTTTAAAGCCATTCAAGATGCTGCTTGATTGAAGTGAAATTAGAGCTAATGTAAGTGAGCAGCACTATGGATGACAATTAGGAAAATGCTCAGGCTATGAACACCTCTTTTCTTAAAGAACCAAAGTAGAGATCAAATTCAGCAGCAGCTAGAACCTCACTGTGGCACAGTTGAAATCATAGATCTGTGAGCAGCGTTAAATGGAGGTATCATTCCTCAACAGTTTTAAACAGTATAGCACAACCATGACAATGTGAGATAAAAAGCAGATATAAATGACAGTCTACAAACTAAATCTGCTCTAATCTGCTTGAGTGTAAATCCACTTACTTCAGCTGCATAGCTCCAGAGAGTGATTCCAGGGTGAGAAAAAAGAATTTTGCCCCACTGTACTCCCTTCTTTGTTGTCACATGTTTTTCTTTACGATTTGTCACCTTGTAGTCACAGCAGAGCACAGATAAGTTGAAACTGTAAATTGCATATTCTCAGCCAGGACTTTTCTGTTCGTAAGGCTGTTACGTGTACTTACCTGCGACCAGGCATGGGGGGTATAATCATCAACATGACCTGTACGAGTACAGACAGGAGCAAGCAGGGAGCCTAAAGATTTCAGAACCAATCCTTTAACTACTGAGGTCAAAGGCAAATCCCCATGAATTACAAAGGACCTGTGATCTTGGTTTCCAGCAGGTGCCTAAAGCTGTCATGGCAAACCTGCCTTTGCCTGGAGAGCAGTGAGAATAAACAGATTTCCGAAAGCATTGGGAAAAGAAAGCCTCTTTCCACCAGTACAACTAACCAGTTGTTTCTTCTTTTGTGCATGTTGGTTTGCCTTGTAGAATCCATTGCAGGTTTTGTGTGGCACCAGTGGCAATGGCCAGGGACTGCTGAAGGAGGAGGCAGAGAGGTGGGATGCCTGGGGTGGGAGGGGGCTTGAGGGGCACAGACACAGCATGTCCCCCTGCTCACAGAACAACTTGTCAGGTAATTATAATCATCGTTTGGGATATATTCTGACTAGCCAATAAATCCTTATGAATGAAATTGCCCTAGTCAGCACTGCAGCATGTTAGCATTAAATCACCATGGTATATAATCCAGAAAGTAAAACCTCTAAATCTTTTGAAAGGTTTGTTCTTCTGACTAGTAATTTAACAATCTTGTAAGAAGCTGAGATACAAGAGCTTTCTGGCAGAGAAATAGAGAAGAGGCAATGAAAAAAGTGTCATGTACTCTTCTGAATCAATTGCAGTGTCTGACTTACATTTCCAATGAATTATGAAAGGTGAAATTTCTCTCTTTTTCCTTCAAACTAAGCTGGGACGAAACATTGTGATTAAATCTGAACAGAGTCCCGCTCCCTTACATGTATTTTTTGTGGGATATACAGGTTTTTTGGCAGGATAAAATATGCATAAAATCAAGATTTCCATGTAAAGCATGTGCTTTGTTGCATTTGTTTTCCATCCGGTGCATGCTTATGAAGATGACTGAATGATTATCAGTATTTGACGAGCAGCTTCTTTTCAGTGCTCCCTTGCATATCTCTCAGTCTTTGCTCAGTTTCAATTTCTCACTGTTTTTGCAGATCATAACCTAAAAGCTTGAGCCAAACCCCAAAGAAGTAAATAAGCATATTTCTTTGGCCCTGAATAACTGAAGGACTAGACAACAGACTAACTCAGTACAGCTCCTGGGTCAGGCAGCTTTTAGTTTTGCTTTTCCTGTGCTGATATTTTTCCTCAGGGAATTCAGTGAATGTTGCCTAGAAACACCTGTGCCTCAGAAACATCTGAAGCACAGCAAAATAGCCATAGAATTGGGTATGTGAAAATGCCCATCTGTTCCCACCAAACTGAAATTGGGGAGACAAATCCTGTAAATATATTTGTGCTAATCAAAATGCTGTTTGACCATTTTTGTCCTCAAAGCTTTTCAACTATGGCTTGCATCGCCCACAAATTTACTAGTCAACCTTAAAAATTTAATAAGTGCAGTGCATTAGTATAATACTTTGCTCACTCCTGAATTGGTATAAGTAAAGGTTTTAATTACTAAAATTATGCAGTTATAAAAAATAATTTAATGAAATTATTCTTCCCATTTGTATTCATGGGCTGCCTGTATTCAGGCATTATGAGACATGGTAAATTGCACTGAACTGTGGTGGAATAATTCTCAGCACTGTAACTCTGCCTGAGGACCGTGCACCTTAATGGTTTCTGTTCCCAGCAAAATCAAACTGCAGGGAAGTGTGCTCAGTGTATTTTAAGGAGGATTAAACATAATGCCTGGCTTTTGGAATCACTATCCTTTGTGCTTTGTTGAAGACCTATGACCTAGGCATAGGTAAAAGCATTTCACTGTCATAATCTAAGAGGATTGGCTTCTGCTTGCATTGAAGCCCTTTGCGTAACATCTTTTGCCATCGCTGGTGCAGAAAGTGTGCCCTGCAGATGAAGGTTTCTGGATGATGCCTTAATTAAAGTGCATCCTCTCTAATCTAAAATTATGTCTGTTTATTTCAAAACTAATTACTTCACTATGCTTTCCTCTGCTAAAAAATCTTTGGTTCCTGAATGAGACTGCAAACTCTTTGGGGCAAAGACCACATATAATGAGATAATGTTATGTTTCGTAAATAATATATTAGGAAGGAAGCTTGTGAATAAAATATAGGCTGAAGTTTTGTGATTCAATTTTGGGTATAGGTAAAATTTTACAATTTATCCCACATTTGCAGTCATAAATAATCTTTTTCCTCAGATTCATAAATAAATCATCAGCTGAAATACAACCTGCTACCCCAACAGTCTCAAACGCCAGGAAAATAATTTCTGACTTGACTGTGATGGACTGAACAGGAACTCCTGGATTCAAATCAGTTGCAACAAAATTTCACATATACAATTCCTCTTTTCTTCACAAGCTTTGTGTATGGAAAGAACTGCAATATCCTCAGACACTATTTTGAAGGCATTTTTTTCTAAAAGTTACAAGGGTAGCTTCCTAACCTAGAACACCCAAGCTACACCAAATCTACCCTGGACTCTGTGATGGGGAAGGCTAGGTGGTCAACCAGGGAACAGTATTCACTGCTTGTTAATATACAGAATGGGCAAAAAGAGAACAGATTTTTACACATTTTTAGTGTTTCAGAAGGACTAGTTTCCCAAAGATGAAGAAAAAATGGTGAGACTGGTAGTGAGAAAAAAAATCAGAAGGAGCAAATGTGATGGAGAACTGTGAGCTCTTAAGAAAAGCTCGTTAAACAGCCAAAAAGCTGTGATTCCAGTGCCAACACAGATGACAGCGTTGCCTGAAAGGCCACCCAGACTCTGTGAAAAAATGAAAGCAACAATTAGGAATAAGCAGTGATGTACAATCAATAAAGAAGGGCAACATATAACAATCAGTTATAGATGAGAATTTGTGAAGTGTGGGGAATGGAGCTGGGACAAAAAGACATGACAGTGAATTCTTTCAGTTCCTTTCTGGCTGGGCACAAGGCAGTCTGGGCTTTTCATTAGGAGCTTTGTAGGGAGTTACCACAGTGCAGGTCAGTGCTAGCTCCCTACAAAGCCAGCACTGGGGATGGTGGCTGTCATCACCCAGTGTGGAGCAGTCCTTCTGAAAAGGTCATGGGCTACTACGACCTTCTCGACAGTGAAAGCAAGGCTAAAGTTTTTTGCTCCAAAGAGGAGAAGGAACAACATTCCAAGAGAGGACTGCCCATTTCTCCCTGCCCTTTCTCCCAGGACTGAGAAAAGCCTTTTCCACCCCAGCACAAACCTCTCCACCCCAGCACAGTAGTGGCTTGAGCAGGTCCAGGCCACATGGACCACTGGCTCAGGCAGCTAGGACCAGGCAACCTGGCACGTCCCTGTCATCTGGGGGTTCTGCCCCTGCTCAGTCTCCCCATGCACCAGGTAGCCCTATTTAATTGGAGTCAGAAATGTAAAGAGCTCAGTCTGCTGAGCTTGCCTTGAAGAATCTTGTGAAGTGGTTCACACGTGCTATTTAAGCATTTTCACAGGGAAAAGCACAATTATGAAAGGATGCTTAAGTCCAGATGGAAAAGGCTCTAAGAAATCATTGTTTGGGATCTGAAGATGACACATTGAAGTTGGATAGTTGGGAGTCTTATTTTCACATGGAAATTAGCTAACTATTTGAACAAACTGCCACAAGAAAACTTGATGCCTTTCCAGAAGCTTAGGTTTAACTGAATACTAATACTCTTCAGCACACAAAATGTACTGGGGCAACTGAGAGAAAAGTAATGGTCAGAGAGACACAAAAGGTGTGATCAGATGGAAGATCTAATTAGCATTAGATTTTGAAAGCCTGTCATCTGAAGCTCTTGCCATCATCACCTCCATACACAGTTCCATCCATGTATGTAATACCTCATGCTTTATGCACCAAAAATGTGTTGACATTGCTATACTAAAGAAATCAGTTTATGTTTCAGTTTGTGTCCTACACTTTAAAGAAAACAATCTCCTCATGTAAATACTATACCTTCATCACCTAATTACAAAGAAGGGCTAAGCTTTTAAATTGCACTAAACTGAAGAAAAAGGAATCATTAATATTATGACAGTTAACCTGTTGAGACAGTTAACCTGTTGATGAAGAGTAGACCTGGATGGATTTGCTTTTGATCAACAAGCATGAAGAATAAGATGACTCCCATGGAGGTCCATATACCTGAAAGTTGTCTTACCCAGAAGAAAGACAGAACTCGTTCTCCTGCATAGCTAAGTAGGGTTTCAGCCCTCGCTCTGGGGAGCTGTTGCCCCTGGAGGGTGCAGGAGACCTTGTGCAGAGAAGGCAGGGACACAGAGAAAAGAGGAAGGCAGCACTGCTTCAGAGGCTTTTCCAACCCACACTGTTGCCACATGCAAAGTCTCCTTGGCAGGCTGCTGCTCTCTCCTTCTCCAAGCTAGACAGGAGATGTTCAACAGATGTTCAACTACAAAATCTATGCTGTCTCTCTCTCATGTCTTCTGTTCCCAAACAGGGAACAGGGTAACTCACCCCAATTCTAACCATGCCCTTTTTTCTCACCCCCTCCCTGTGCCTTCAGTTGCCCAGCGGCTCTCAACCCACAGCTTTCCCCCCACGGACTACAGAGGGAAGGGACCACCCAAGTCACACACCTTGACATGTCCCAGCAGGGCTGGTGTGGACCTACCCTGACCGTCTTGCTCCTCTCCTTTTAAGAACTGCTGATGTTCTTTTTGTTTGGGTTTTGTGTTTTGTTTAGGGTTGGGTTGTGGGTTTTTTTGCTAAAGGAGGAATAGCTAATCCAACCTAATCTAGTTTAGTCTTCTCTTCAATTCAAACTAATCCTGTTGTTGCTATGAATTTCAGGGTGGCAACAGTATGCAGTAATGGTGATCATGTTTTTTCAAGACAGCTTTAGATTTGTTATCATCTCACCTGATAAGTGCTGACAGATGTTCAACTACAAAAATGCAGCACCAAAAAGGAAAAAAGGATCACATGCAGGGAGAAACCTGAACGAACCTGAGCTGTTTGTTGCCTGTACCGAGAGCCAAATGAACAGCTGATACAATTGGCACAACTCAGTGGTAATGTGGCTGTAGCCAAATCAAGTTATTTTTGTGGCTACACGAAAAAAGTAGAAAATAAACATGGAAATTACAAATCAGAACAGCTCAGATCCAAATCTATGCTTCTTCAAGCTGCTAATGCTAAGCACTGCCTAGCAGATTTTTCTTTCTGGTCCCTTTCTTCTGGCTGCACTAATTCCCACTGTATGGCTGTTGCTTTACATTGTGGATTTTTCTAGAAGTCTTGCATTTAATATGTGCATCAAAACATATGCCAAATAAAGTTATAAAAATTCTAGTGTAACAATGATGCAACTATTCTTTTGTAGCTTTTGCATGGCTTTGCTACAAAACGAACTGATTGTTGTATCCCTATCAAGAAACATGAAAACATATATATATGGAAATGTGTATATATATGGAATATATAAGATTCATGTAAACCATTCTTTCCAAATTCATATTTGACCATGTGTTATGAAGTTAAGGTTTTGCCTGGCGTTTGGTTAAGACCTGGTATAAAATCCCTCATAACTTAGAAAGCCATTATGCAGTGCTATAAAATTGTGACATTTTACTTCTTTCTGTTATTCTGCTTTCATGACTGCAAAGGTATGGGTATTTGCACTGGAAGGGCTCTCAAACAGCAGCTCTGCTCATGCCATAGCCTTTCAAAGAATATGTGTGAACATATCTGCTTCAGCTCTTTCATTCTGCTCTCTCAAGGGGACTCCACTCCAATTCCTCCTACTTCTTTCCTTGTGTCCTGAAGGGATATATAAACCTGCTCTTTATGCGAGGAAAAAGGTAGAGCGCATTTTTTAACTTTTCTACATGGTTAATTAAATAATTCTAAGCAAACACGCCGTGTCTAGACAGACCCTGCGGAGACATGAGATGCAAGGGCCTGATCCAAGGGCCACGGAAGCAGATTTCTTCTGCACCTGGGCAGAAAGCTCAGCTGCTTGGTTTGGACAAGGGAAGGCACATCCCTTCAGGTTTGAAAGAGGCTCTTCTTATCGGAAGTGTCGTGCTAGCACAGACCCAGCACACAGAGATACACCACTTCCTAGGCAAGTGCAAGATCCCTGTTGTCGGGGCAGAGCCCACTCCCTGAAACATACCCTCAGACCCCTGGGAATTGTTCCTGAGAAACAGTGAAGTGCCTTTGAGTGAAATTGCAGCGGAGCAGGGGTCTGGAGATCGCAGTTTTGAATGTAAGTATCCTTTGGGGGAGCTGAGTCCAAGGGACTTGCTGGCAGCTGTAAGTTCAAGCATTGGTAGGAAGGAATGTGTGTCTTGCTGTTTCCCTGTGCAGTTCCCTACATAACGGGCTGCGCTGCCCACCCAAAGGTGTGGTGGCAGTGGGATGCATGCCTCCTCATTCTGTTCTGGGCTGCCTCTGCTGGTCTGGTGAAAAAGACTGGAAGGTGTGGTAGGAGAACTTTTCCAGTGGGAAAATGGATGGGGCTGAGCATCTTAACTGACACAGACAAACCTTCAGTGAGTAATTCATCTGTGAGCTGGAGGTGAAAGACACCGGGTCCTCTTATGCAGAACTTCAGGTGTCATAATACAAAGAAAATTAACTGTGTCAAGTGTGCTGTGGGCACAGAAAAGTTTATGGAGTTTATGCTTAAGGGTGACAAATACCATTCATGCTTAGAAGGGTGTTACAGATCAAACACTACATATTGCAATTCATATTTGCTACCCTTTCCTTGTCCATGGGGATATAAAGAAAAGCATTCACAACCGATTTAAATTGTTTCAGGTCCTGGAATTG
Source organism: Falco rusticolus (assembly GCF_015220075.1). Taxonomy (NCBI): domain Eukaryota; kingdom Metazoa; phylum Chordata; class Aves; order Falconiformes; family Falconidae; genus Falco; species Falco rusticolus. Next base: position 26,772,652 of record NC_051198.1, on the reverse strand, counting down.
TTTCACTTGACATTCTTCTGCTGGGAATCACTCTAACAGAAAGCAAGGGCCAAATGTCGTCACAGGGCTAGTGGCAAGTACAATTTGGCTATAATCAGAAAAGTACAAAAAAACTCCATGGGTTCAGCTGAAGAACAGACCTCCCAGTAAGTGCAATGTGGTTCAGTTCTCCAGTTAGCCAGGTATCATTTTTTCATGTAATTTCCTCTGAACTATGTTGATGGAAATAAAAATACAGTTTTCTGTTAATTAAAACTTTTCAGTAGTTAAGTAGGTCAGTAGGAAACAAAAAAGTAGTTCAGACTCCACCCTCCCTATGCTGCCAGTTTTTCTAATGAAATGTAATTAGCACTAATTGGTAAAACTACACTGATGGCTGGTTATTAATGTTTGTGTATTGGTCCCAGATGTGGTTTTACAGCTGTCAATGCTAATGGCTCAGTGAAGGAAAAAGAATTCTCCTTTTCATATTCCTGTCATTTTCTTCAGGGTGCCCCCCGCTCCCTTCAAACAAGAGTGATTATGTTAAGGGAAGGGAAAGTCTCTTCTTAAATCCTGACTTTGTAAGAAACTGAATGCCTTCAATTCTCATTTGAATCTGGTAGGAGTTGAAAGCAGCCAGCACTTAGCATCTACAGAATCAGGATTCAACAATTTTAGGGCTGCTTTTCTTGCGTCATCATAATTGTTAGTGGTTCAGAATTTATCAAAATAATTATCCTCCTAATTGCATACATGTTCTTGAAAGCACACTTAGAAGGCAAGCCTCTCTTCTAAGCAATCACCTTAAAGTATTCTGTTTAGAATAATTGCTTTCTTGCAGTCCCTGCTATTACCGACCAAGTGGACAGCATCACCTTCTTCAGGCAGATGTAGGTGAGAAGGCTGGCCTTTTTAGAGAGGGGTGAAATGAAGTGATGAAATCAAGATTTCCAATACAAATCTACTCAGAGAGGTGTGAGGGGGTAGCCTCTTGTGGAGTCAAGCAAAGGCAATGGCACAGTGAAGAGGAGGGTCTCCAGGAATGCTCTGAAAGGGACCAGAGCACACTTGGAAATAGATTGGAAAATACTCAGGAACTCATTCACTTCTGAATATTAACAGTCAGGCATCAACGCTAACAACTAAGAAGATAAAACCTTTCTTTGAAAAGCATCTGCATATTCTTACATGGCTTAATAATGTATGCCTCCCCAGGTCACCCATGGACAGCTTATGTTTGTGAAATCTTGGCTTATTAAGATTTCCAAGTTAAAACAGAAATATGGTTCCAAGTTAAAACAGAAAAAGACTCCAGGTATGAAGAAATTGCCTGAATGTCTTATCTGATTCATAAGGGGATTTAACAAACTAGTAAAGTCAGCAGTCATGTGATTATTTGAAAATGCTTGAAAACTTGAGCCCGTTCAGATACAAGAAATGCCACATATCTTAGGCTATTATCTGCCATACGGACATGACAAGGCCATTATGAGAACTTACCAAACTTATCTCTTAATAGTTTTGTGCCTTACAAGGTACTCAGAACTCCCTTTTAGCATCCCCCTGCATTTTGCTGGATGATGCTTGGTTCTTTTTTTCATTTCACAAGCAGAATTGTGTTTATCAACATGATACCTGTGGGCTGGGAAACAATAGTTCTTCCTGTGGCCGATGAAAAAGGAAGCTGGTCTGTGCCCAGGAGATCTGGAGGATGCATCGCAACAATATGTACTTACAGCGTGGAACGTTGTTCTGCCAGCCAAATATCAATGCTAGTCATTACCATTTTATATTTAAAAATAATTAATTGCAGACTTCTGTGTTAAGCTGTTCTTTTCCCCATGGACTGACCACCCCTATACTCATTCAACTGTCACTAACCTGCCCTAGTGTCCTTTTTACAGTCTCACACCACCACAAATAAGTTTTCTCAATACCCTCAGCTACAATCACAGCTACATCCTTTTCACCCTTGCTGGAATCTAACTAAAGGATGAAGCAGCCACATCACTGGGACAATTCCTTCTGACCTTGCTTGTGAGCAGAAGAAGGAATATTTTAATGGGATAAATAAAAAAACCCAAACACTTAATCACATAAAGACACAGTAGCCAACCTGTTGCATTACATTTTTGATAGCAAATTAAAGGTGCCCACAACCTCTCTCATGCACTGAGGCCAACCAGAATGTTAGGCAGTGCAGACTAATGCTGTGGTAACAATTTAACAATACAGAGAAATTAGGTCTGGTGTACTAGAACTGTTAAATGTACTTACATAGATGTAGCTTCAGTGTCTGTAGTGTCTGTTCACTGACGAAAGCAACATTTTAGTTCCTTCAGACCAAGGAATTTGGTTTCCCAGCTCCTGGGTGGCAGGTCCAACTGCTCTGTTGTCCAGCAGACGTGGGCAGAACCACATTACTCTGACCCAGCTTGCACAGTTTGCTCCGTGGAAAGCCCAAGCTGGTTGGCATTGAGTGCCCTGACTGTGTAGGTCACACACAGCCCCATGTGTGTCTCCTGGTCCAGGGCAAGCTCAGGGTCTTGAACTGCTGACCATGGGACACGGCTGGGATATCTGCAATAGTGGGTGTCCAAACACTTCTGGTAAAAAGGGAAGAACCAAATGAATCTGGGTGTATTCCAGGCTAGGAAACAGCTGTTCCAGTTATGGGAGAAATTGCAAATTTGGACTAAAAAGATTCCTGTCCATCTGACGCCTACCTTAGATACTGAGCAGCTCTTTGGGTGCGTCTGCCCTGTTTTCACTCACAGGTCTTGGTTCAACATTGTCCACTCTCCACTCACGTTAATTCATTCCCTATCTCCTTTTTTGGAGTGAACAAATTTATCCCCTTTCACAAAATAATTGTTTGCGGTTCCCGAAATAATTTAGTCCAGGCACCTTCCCAATAAGCAGTGTGAACAAGACTACACCACATTTGGCTCCTCCTGTCCCCCTTTTGTCCTGGCTTTGCATCCTTGAGCATCCTTAAGTACTTTCCCATGCCACGGGCACGAGCACTGACCATCAGGTTCACACTGCAAGAGCACCACTCAGGCTGGCGATGTCACAGGATCCCGCTTTGCCTTGGATGCTTTGAACGGCACTTCATACACCTTCATGCGCAGAGGAAACTATTGTATTGTATTAAGGACTCAGGGCCAAATGCTGCATAGGGTGGGCATGGTCGTCATGTTCTCTAGTTCTGAGCAGAGTCAATGTTACTGCTCTTGTCACCTGGTTTGGAGCGAGGGACCACTTTTTGGGTTGGACGCACATAGCTGCATTTTTCAATCTAGCCTTTTATCCGGTATGGATCTCAGAATAAGTTAATCAAATAAATAAGTACGTATGGGAAGATAAAAATAAGAGAATGAAATAGATGAGTGTGTACGGCAAGACGAAAATACAATCCTGTAACTTCAAATATAAGCACAGTGTTTTACTCATGAAGAAGATTATGAAGCTCCAGGAGAAGGTAAGCTGTAAACCCACAAACAGCCAGAAACTAGCTGGGATGCCCACCCTACGCCTGCTAGAGGCAGCCAGGAGCCTGCTGTGCACACCAGCTGGAGGGGAGCTGAAGCCCTCTCCCTCCGACGAGGGTGAAGCCAGCCAGAAATGCCTCTCACCACATGGCAGCACCCACAACCCACTGCAAGGAAGCAGAGATCTCCCCCCACTACCAGCACTGCCTCAATATTTATGTGCCCAAACAATGGGAACCTGCTTCTGGTGGGCACAGATGAGCGGCTGGAGCTTTTCGTCTCCGTTCTGGGGTTGGCTGCTAATAAGAGGCATTTTTAGCTGCAGCAGCAGTGCAGGGACATGGAGGCAGCTCTGTGAGGACATATGGAGAAAAAAAAATGTCATGTCATCTGTCTGACTTGTTTCCAGCCCATCTGTGCCAGTGCTGGTGAGGTGTTATCCCCATCAGAGGCAATTCAGGGTTAGGCCCTACAAGTTTGAGGCACGGCTATAAACTTGCTTAAGTAAGTAGTGGAGGGGTGAATGAATGTGTGAAGGCACAAAAATCACAGAATCTGTGACTGTGAGACACTGGGTGGGGGGGGTGGGGGGGGGATTGTCAGGGGACAAATCCTCCTGTATTGCAGTTTGTGCTGTGCAACAGCAGCTCAGACCTTCAGGTCCAGCCCGTTGATCACTGCTCTGGGCCCACCAGCTCAGAAGGATGCACTAAAATTGATTACAGATGTCAGTTTTGGTCACTGAGCTGTTGTAGCCCTTCAGGCAATCTACCCCTTCCAGAAACAAAGTCCAAGCCAAAGCAGAGCAGCTCCTTCCCCTCTGCCTGTCTGCAGTCGGGCTTGCCTCAGGCACCATCCTCCTCCAGCTCTTGCTGCTCCTCACTCAGTTTGGGCTTTCCTGGGCTGCAGGAGCCCTTTCCTGCTCTTGGCTGGCGGGGATGCCTGCCAAACTCCCTCACCCACTGGGGGTCAGTCGCCCCAGGCCTCTGGCTGCTGCCACCATCTTGCATTCTACATCCATGCACTGCTCGGCAAGAGGTAAATTTTCACAATTCAGTAAGATTTTAAAGAAGAGCTGCTGCACAAGTGAACGTTAATTTCCTAGTGCTGCTGGGAGCGGTTATACCCCCACTCGCCTGGGTGGCTGATGGAGCACTTGGTTGTCCCTCCTCAGGCCGAACGGTGTCAGAAGCACAGCTGCACACATATGGGGACAGGAGTAAATGGCAGAAGAGGTTAAGTAGGACCTATCCACACCAACAGACACTATTTAATTCGTCTCTTCCTCCTCAGTCAGGGCAGTATGTATCGAGGTGCAATGCCCCCATCCATGCCGAAGGCAGGCTTTGCGTCCAGCACTTTGCATTTTAATGGGTGCAGAACAGGAACAGAGCTAGCTCAGCTGGGGGCATTATCTTCTGCCGTTTTGTTTTCAGAAGCTAAAGCTATCAAACCAGTGACATAAAAATAAAGATCTTTCTATTACAGATAACAGGAATTGCTGCATTATTGCACTGTCCTACTACTTGTAGTAGCCAACAGCTTATTGCCTTAGAAGAACCATCTCTGTCACATAATTGTGCCTGTGTTGTATTTGCCTGGCTTGAGAGAGCTATTACTAACCTGAACTCCCTCGTCGGGCTGACTGGGGAGGTGAAAGGATGCTTGGGTGAAAAGGCTCTATAGTTTCCAGATTTTCATTTTTTAAAAGGAGCATCAAAGGTATCTCAGAGGTAAACATTCTCTTAGCTGAAAATTGGCCACATGCTTTTCCCATCTTAATGGAGGACCTGTACTTCACTATGAGATGCCCATTTTCCCCAGGTGAGAGTATAGACGTAGAGATTTACGCTTCCTGGACTGCTCTGTGAACTGCTACCTGATGCACCGATTTGAGCTAAAGCCCCTTTTGAACAGCCTTAAGTTTTAACTTGGAGGAGACAGCATCAGGTAGCTGAGATGCCTGAAAGCAGCTCCAGCTGTCCGTGTACCTTCACCAGTATCGACTATTAACTTTGCAGCTTCAGAGTGTGCTATGGCCACATGCTGTGAGTAGGAGCCTGCACACCTTTGGGCCCGGGCTGCCACCGGGCCCCAGCTTTTTTTTTTTTCTGTCACAAATGTGTCTTTTCTTGTCCCAGGTTCTCTGCCCCTCACTGCGTCCCAGGAGCATGCTGTGCGCCTTCGCCTGCTTCACAAACACCGGCTCTGCGGCCTCCTCAGCCAGAGGACACCGTCCGCCATTTTGGAGCAAGGGGACAGCGCCCGGCACCTCAGAGCAAGGGAAGGCCTGCACCCCGCGGAGCGTGGGGGGACAGTACCCGTAACGTCGTGCGCTGGGAGGGCACCGGGAAACACGGAGCCGGGTAAGCCACGAGGCAGTGTCTCCGATTCGGTGATCCATGGCACTGAATGTCACAGACTGACTGAATCCAGCTGGGAGCTCTTCCCAAGGCACATGGCTTCAGCGGCAGGCCCGGGCGTGCCAGTGCCCCCACGGGTGGGCGGGAGCGCTCCGTGATGCACCTTCGCACCCCCTCGGCTGGGAATGATGCGGCACTGCCGTCGGCCTGGCTGAGCTGAGTCTCGCTGCCGTCGGCCTGGCTGAGCAGTGTCTCGCCTCTGCCTCTAACGGTATCGCTGCCTGAGGAAGCACCGGGGCACCACCAAGTTGGTCCCTCAGCGCTGCCCGCCGGGACCCCCCTTTGAAGTGAAACCAAGCGGGGCCAGCCCGGCGCGCCCGCCTTAACTTCGCCTTCCTCTGCCCTTGCAAGTGTTCGGGACCCCCCGGAGCGGAGCACTGAGAGGCCCCCCCGCCCGGGCTGCCGCCCGCCGGGGCCCCGCTCCCTGTCGTCCCGTCCCGAGCCGCGCCGAGCGCGGCGGGGCGCCGCAGCCCTGCCCGCGGCTGCCATGCGTGTGCGCCGCGGCGGGGCTGCCCGCGCTGCCGCTGGGCGCCGGCGGTCCCGCAGCGCAGGGCTCCCCGCGGCGGCGCTGGGCTCCGCGGCCGGGCGGGCCGGGCAGGTGCGCGCTGCGGCTCCCCGCTGCCCCCCTCGCAGGTAGGGCCGGCCGTGCCCGCGTGTGCGCGCCTGTGTGCCCGCGTGTGCGCGCCCGCCCGGCCCCGGCAGGCTGCCGAGCCGCAGCGGCGGAGGCGGCGGCTGCAGCCGCGGAGGTGCCCGCCGGCGCTGGCGGGGGGGGGCCCCCGCAGGTAGCAGCGGCGGCGGGCGGGGGGCGGGCGGGGGCGGTGCGCGGGCAGCCGCGCGGCGGGCGGCGGGGGCGACCCGCGGAGCCGGCGCTGCGCCCCGGGCAGCGGCGAGGCGGAGCGGCTCTCTCGTTGCAGGCGGCGGCGAACCGGATGCCTTTGGCGGGCAGAAGATGTGTCATGGGAAGCAGGCGAGCGGCGGCGGTGCCCTCCCGGCGGCGCGGCGGCGGGCGCTGGCCGCAGCGCTCTGGCTGCAGCTGGCGCTGAGCCTCGGCCCGGGGCCGGCGGCGGGCGGTGAGTGAGGGGCCCCGGCCCCGGCCCCCTCCTCCGCCCGGCCCCCGGGGCCGAGCCACCCCCCCCTGCCGCCCCCGCAGCCCCGGCCCCGGGGAGGGGGGAGCGGGGAAACTTCCTCCTGCGAGGGGCGCGAACCGCCGCTCCGTCCTGCCCCCCCGCCCCCCGCCGCTCCGGCCCCCCGCGGGGGGACCCCCGGGAGGAGCGAGCCCCATCCCGGCCCCTGCTAGGCAGCAGTACCTTTATGTAAGTACGGCATGATTTTGAAAAGGCGTCAATTTTTTAATTACAGAAAAAAAAGCGCCTCTCTTCCCCCCACCCCCCCGGGGGCCGCTCGGCCACCTCTCGGGTCCCTCTTGGTGCCACATCCCCCTCAGCCAGGGGAGGCAGAAATGCGGGGAGGGGGCAGGAGGTTTGGGTCCGCAAATGCAACGTCCTTCAGCACTCTCCTCATGCGACACAGCCTTATTTGGCCTTTTTCATTTTAATTACATTTTTATACTATCGTCTGAAATTATTAAGCCTGTGAGATATTTTCAGCAGGTACATTTAATTACAAAATTGCTTTAAATGGATTCTGTAATTAGACTTGAATTGCTGGAAAAAGTCTTAAAGTAAACTGCTTTGCTGTAAAATGAACTTAGCTGTGATAATGAGAGCAGCTTCACATTTCTGCTCTGGCACGGTATTATCTATTTGTGTTGGGGGAATAAGCCATTTTATGATTGAATTGCATCACTGATGGTAGACGGAGTCCAATATAAAAATTGCCTGGGCTTTATCTCGTGCCAAAGACTTACGCCAAAATTTTCTAACTTGAATGCCTAAGCCCAAGCAGCTCCGATCCAGATGTGTTTTCTGTTGCTGAACGCAGACTTACAGAAATACGGCTGGAGAGGACCTCGAAAGGTCGTCTTGTCCATCCTCCTCCCGATGTGATTCAGTCCCAGTTTTCTGTCCGGAGACAGATAATGCCGTTTTCCAATAGAAGTCCCCTGACTGCAAATGTGATTCCAGCTAAACAAGCTTTTAAACTGTTGCAGTCTCTTACGAATCCTTCTTTAGAAATCAATGGCTTTTTTTCCTGCAACTGCGTTACCCTTGGTTTCCCGGCCAGCTCGCGTTTCAGTGTGGTGATGCCATTCCCCCTGTCCTGTGCCTTCCCCGCAATCGGAGTTGTGTGAGCTCCTGTCCTCTAACCTCCTTCTTCTGGCTCCATTCATAAAAATGAGGCTGTTCCAAGGCCCCCTCCTCCCTGAGGCTGCGGATATCCCACAGTTTGATTGTCGGCATTTATTTAGCTGATTAGTGCAAGGGGTTTTTCAAAATATGGTTTATGTCTCCCTTGAATGTAGTAGTTTTCATCTCAGCCGGCAATATATTCTTGTGTGATGTTGATCGTTATTAGCACTGTTGCCTTTCACCTTGGTAGTATAACTAATTCTGTATCAAATTCCATTTGTAAGGCATTTTAGGATCTTTCAAGTTGGGTTTTTTTTGGTCCAGAGTCTAGGAAAAGGCAAGACACTGAACGGTTGTGCATAGGTAAAATAACCAGTGAAAAATGTTCATTGCTGGTCTTAATTTATTATTGCTATTATTTTCCAGTGTGGTTATGTTCGAAAGTCAGGCACTATGTAAATACCGGTAAATGTACAGATCTTTCGTGTGGTGTGAATGTAGGGTTGCTGGGGTTTTTTTTTTGCCCTGAGTCATGCGAGTGGTAAAAATAATGAGCTTTGTAATTAGAACAGAGGACTGTAAATTGGGATCTCCCCTGTTTTAGGCTGTGTTGTATCTGTGAGCGAGCTCACTGTGCTTACGCAGCTTGCTGGGAAGGCTCAGCTTTTGACTCCCCACTCTCTGACCCAGAGTTTGAGAAGTCATAAGCAGCTGTTGACATCAGCCAAAGTTGTGGTTTCCTGGGTCCTTTGAAAATTCTGTTTCTGTAGGACTCTGGTTTTGTGGGTTTGTGTATCCAGACAGAAGGCACCCGGCATTACTGACTGCTTTGCAAAATGTAGTCCCAATCTCTTTCTATCTTCTCATTATCTGTTAAATAAGGATAATCACACTTCTCTCAGAGATTTGAAAAGAGCTTTGATGACATTTAATGAAAATACTATGGAGGTGGAAAGAATTTGTTACAAAAGCTTTAGAAAAACAGCAGTGACAATATACTGAAATAAAAACTATCTTACATATTAAAAAAATGAAAATGAATAGTTTAGGGTTATTTTTTTCTGTAAAGCAATCCACAGCTTACATCTTGGATCCCATTTATAGCTTCCTCCTTTCCTTAGCTTATCCCAGGATTTGGCTCCTGTAATAATCCTGTCATGACTTGTGTGACTCCTTCTATTTTATATCTGACTAAGCTTTATTGATTGTCACGTTCTACCATTTCACTCCAAATCAATACTACTTATAACTCTTTTTTTTTTTCCTGTCAGTAACCCTACAGAGAGTAACTGTTTATTACATTCTGACTGTCTCAAAAGTGGATCTAGCAGAAAATTTGCTGTAGAAGTGAACTCAAATGAACAAACCTTTCAGCTATCAATATAGCTCATTCCTCCCTGATGTATTTAACTCTGCTGATACCGAAGATAAAGTAAATTTCTCATACCTCAGCTTGCGGCTTTCATCTAGTCATCTTTTGTTTATAGAATCATAGAATCATGTAGGTTGGAAAGGACCTTTAAGATCACCGAGTCCAATGGTTAAAGCAGGATTGCCAAGGCCCCCTTAAACCATGTCCCTAAGTGCCACATCTGCACCCCCAGGGATGGTGACTCTGCCATCTCCCTGGGCAGCCTGTTCCAATGCCTGACCACGCTTTGGATGGAGAAATTTTTCCTAATATCCCTAAACCTCCCCTGGAGCAACTTGAGGCTGTTTTCCTCTCGTCCTGTCGCTTGTTACCTGGAGAAGAGACTGATTCCCCCTGCCCACAGATCCCTTCTGGAGGTTGTGGAGAGCGATCAGCCCCCCCCAGCCCCCTCCTCTCCAGGCTGAGCACCCCCAGCTCCCCCCGCCACTCCCCACAGGATTGTGCCCCAGCCCCTTCCCCAGCCCACGCCTGGCTCTGGACACAATCCAGCCTCTCAGTGTCTTTTTTGTAGCGAAGGGACGAAAACCAGAAAGAAAATAGGAAAATAGGAACAGGCTGGAAAGACTAGTAAGAGTGAAAGTGAAATGTGCAAGTGGATAGAGCTGATGACAAGTTATTTCAGAGTTTTAAGATGTTGTAGAGAGATCACTGTGAAACCTGTTGTTTGGAGATAGTAGCGGTAAGAATATATTTTTTCGTATATTTCAAATTCCTAGAATTATATTAAAATATGTGTCTGTGTGTAATCTAAAAGGAGAGGGAGAAAAAAGTTCAGTAAGCTTCTGCTTTTGAGGTTTGTTGTGTGGCCTTAGAATTTTGTCATTGTACCCCACCATCTTCGGGGTGAGCGTCTGCTTTATTGTCCTAGGTCAGCTGGGTGAGCTCTGTTCTTCTGCAGTGCCTTCTGCTCAGCCCCAGGGAGAAGCTCAGGGCTGCAACATGCATCTCTGTAGGCTTGGATGGGGCCAGGGGCTGTTCTTCTGGCAAATTGTTTCTTTAATCTTCTTCTTAAGAAGTCTCCACCTCTCCTTTAAGCACCTCTGCTGGTGCTTCATCAGCCTTTACACTAGAAAGTTTTTCCTAAGGCTAACCTGAAGCATCCTTGCTGCGGTTTAAGTCTGCTTTTTCCCATCTTGTTCACGGCAGACATTCCGCAGAGCCGCTGCTCCTCAGCTTTCTGGCTGTCTTGTGTTCTCTTCCATCTTTTTGGTCTTCTGCTGCAGAAATGTGGACCCAGTTTCTCCAGACTTCCCTATCATACTTTCTAGATTGCCGGTCATCCAGACCATGAGCTTGCTCCCATGGAGTCATGTCCCTGTGGAACGTGCTGCCCAGCAGCCTCTCCAGCACTGAACGTTGCTGAGGGGTAGCTGCCCGTGCCTTAGAGGCTCTGCTCCTACTCGGGCCTCCTGGGTACCTTTGCTGCCATTGTGTGATGCTGCTGGTTTCTATTCAGCTTCTGATTCCCTGTAGCTCCCAGGCTTTTTCCTGCAGGGCTGCTACCTTGTTGTTCCCATCCTGTGTTACTGCTTTGATTTGCTGGGTTTCCCTGGTCACATGTTCTGCAGACAACACCCCTGCGCATCGGTGGGTGCTTTTAAGATGGGAAGTAGTATATGTCATGTGTGACGGCAAATAAATCTGTCATGTTGTGAAGCCTTCAAACATTATACTTGGACAAGAGGAAACAGCCTCAAGTTGTGCCAGGGGAGGTGTAGGTTGGATATTAGGAAAATTTCTTCACTGAAAGGGTGGTCAGCCACTGGAACAGGCTGCCCAGGGAGGTCATGGAGTCACCATCCCTGGAAGTGTTTAAAAAACCTGTAGATGCGGTGCTTAGGGACATGATTTAGTGGTGGGCTTGGCAGTGCTGGGTTAACGGTTGGACTCGATGATCTTAAAGGTCTTTTCCAACCTAAATGATTCCATGATTCAACAATTTTATGAATGTTAGTGATACCATGCAGAATAGTGGTGTGGGTTTTTTTTAGACCAAAGCTGAATTTTTACTGCTCTGTGATTTTATTGCATTTGATTGAAGTCTTGCTTATCCCTTGGTCATAGTATCAAGCCGCTACTTTTGGGTGTAGTGGCTACCAAACACACATCCCTCAGGTTTCTGAGCATGGTGGACTTGTTTTCTTGGGGTAGCACAGGTTTTTGCATGTGCTGATGATGCGGGCCCGCTAAAGGGTTTATTTCTTGTCATCCTGCGGTTGTTCTCTCTTGGTGAGAGAAGGCAGCCTAAGGTTCCCCCTAACTGTCTTGCATACCCTTTTGAGATTATAAAGAAGGTTTTCTGAAAAATCAAAATGTTTTCTGATACCCTGTCGCTAAGCCTGTAGTTAATGTATTTTACTCACTCCCTCTCAGTGTGTCTGTTTCGCTTGTCAAGCAAAATAGACGTTTCGGCCTCGAGTTCTCTGTACGTTTGATGAAGTCATCAGTCATTTTGCAGGATTGTTTTTAACCTCCAGCTTACTGGAGAAGCTCGGTATTATGGAAGGAAAAGGTTTTCCCACCATGACACGATCTTACTCTCAATCCCAGATCTGCCTCACAGAACCTCCGTTCCCCTCTCTGCAGACGTAAGTTAGCAGTTAACTACCATTTTGCAGCCATTCTGATTGCACGTGGCACGGCCAGCGACATCATAGGATGGCAGCTCATAGTTTATCTTGGTGGCACATCCTTCTGCCTACAGCCTTGTGAGAGGTGGGCATATTTGTTAATTTTAAATTGGTTTCTTGGTACCCTGCAAGAAGGAGGTTTATCCCTGATTTACCATGGGATTCACAGACTGAGGTTAACTTTGCTTCTCTGTTTTGCTCCCTTACTCCCAGAATTACAGTAGAGTATCTTTGATCTCTTATTAGGGATGATTACAACTTTAGAAGAATTAATTAATTAGGCTTTGCTTGATTTTCTCATCTTTAAACTAGATAAGCTATGTATTTCACAGGCATGTTATGAGGTAGTTTGAGAACCTCCCAAAGAAAATGTTACAGGAGTGAGAGATGGGGATTTTATAAAAGTATAAACTAAAGTTTACCAAAGTAGAAGATTCTTTAAAATTAATGAGTTTTGTTGTTGTTGTGTGGATTAATAATTAAATGTTCTTAGCAGAATTACGAAGTTGTTATCTTTTTTGACTTTTACAGCTTCTCACAGATTTTTTTTCTACAGCATTGATCATGTACCAATTTTTTCCAAATATTGACTACCTCTGATTGCGATTCTTTTTTTTTTTTTTCCACAATGAAATACACGTTATTAAAAGTAGAAAACCTGGCAGTTGTGCTGTGCATTTCAGTGAGGTTTTAGGCATGAAAAGGACAACAAAGTGTAGCCCGAATTCGTATTTGCTATATGCCAGTGCAAATGTCAGTGAAAAACTGGGCTGCACTTAGCGGTGAACATAACTTAGTCAGAAAATGAGCTTGAGGGATAAAGTGGTATATTATGTACAATTTGATTCAGTAAGTGTAAAAATTTGCTTTGCTAACATATTAAGGGAACCATGTATCTTACCGAATTCAGCAATTTAGCTGTGAAAACAACATCTCCTCACTTGGTTTTACATCTTCTCAGCTAGTTTCTTCGACGTGGCGCAAGCACAGTGTTATGAATCCAATTACAGGCTGAGCATCTACCAGGTTTCACAGTGGAGCGGTTTATAGCAGCATTTTTTAACATCCACGCTTCCCTTCTGACTATCATACCCCATTGCTTCTGTCGACACCACGTTTGGCCTCCTGTTTTTCAGAGGGGGCTCCCAAAGGCTCTTCCTGAACAGCTGGGCTGCTGATGGGATTTATCCGAAGTGGGGTGTTTCTTTCTGCGCGTAGTGAAAACAGTGGAAGCGGTGGTTGGTGCCATCTGTGCTCACTGAGCTCCTGCAGGGAAAATGTGTCGGACGTGTTTTCACACTCGTGATGGGTGACCCCTGAATCATATCAACTTTTAAATTGGGTAGTGTCCATCCCGGATTGCTCTTCTGCTCGTTATTAAGGGATTATACAAAGCTTTTGCTCTGTATGGAAGTTCCAGAACTTATCAGGAACATTTCTATATGAAACAAGCTGTGATTTTGTCGGTGTGACCAACTTTAGAAAGTAGTGTATGGGGCTTTTCTGCCAGTGTAACTACTCGATTTTTGATAAGCATATCTCATTAAACCTCTAATCTGACAAATATTCTTGCTTGAGTTAGGTTAATAATAACAATAGTGACAAAATGTGACTTTTCAATATAGCCCTTCTCATCCATAGAGTTCAAAGAACTTTATAAAGGAAAATGATTTTTATTATGTCTCTTCATAGATGGGGAGATGACTATGGAAAGGTTAAATGGCTTAAAGAAACGTTTCACATAAGAAAGATCTTGCCATAGATGAGGAAGAGATCCTCTGGATCTTTGTCCAGCACTTACTTCTGTAAATAGAATTGAGGGAAATTCCTAATCCACATTTGTATGATAGGGCTTTTATAATAGGATTTTTTGGCTGTGGCTGTCTTCTAACTGAAATGAGCAGCAGATTTCCTATTCACATAAATTGCTACTTAAGCAAATCACAGAGGGAGTTTTTCCAGTGTGGTTTATTTGCCTGACTCCTTTGTGTCTGAGATAGCACATGGCATTTTTCCAGACACTGAAAACATCTTTGTTCTGAATAATAAAAAAAATAAGAAAATGTTATAAGTTGAGGTTGAGCCCTGAAAAAAGGTATCATGCAGTTTCTACTAGTGCAAAGCATGTACTAACAGGAATGATATTTCTGCCTCGCTTGATCATGTGGTTTGTGATCACAGTTTACATGAAAGGGCAACATTAGAAAAGTATTGCATGTGATTTTTAATTAATTCTAACATATTTAAGCAGTTAGAGAGGAGAAGAGCATGGCATGACCAGGTGGCTCCGTGCAGACTGCAGCATGCGTGCCATTGCCTTATACTGCCCATCGCATTATAGAACTCAGTGAATGTATTGTTGCTCCTGTAAAAAATTAGTTCAGCTTACAACTGGTTGTTCTTGAAAACAAAAGGTGTCATGTAAAAGACATAGAAGGATGAAATAGCTATAATGTCTGTTTCCTTACTCTTTTATTTGCTTGTGGTGAAGCAGTGCAAAATTCAGAGCTGGGAAGCATGTAAAGCCAAATTCTGCACTTAGTAAAAATTCACAAAATCTGGAAAAGAAAAAAAAAAAAGTTTGCTTGGAAACTGAAAAGAGGAGACAGGGCTTACCGTAGACTGAAAAAGAAAATAGGTTAGGTTACTAAGGGTTAGAGTATGTAGAAGTTGAGTTATCAAGGTTATCATGAGATAGTGTCCTAAAAATACACTCTTATACACTGCTAAAGAAAAAGCAGGATACAGCATGCACATGAATCAGGGGAATCGTTATTTCACCAGACTCCCATCCTGGAGACCTAGAGAATACACTAAAAAAAAAAGAAGTTGTCTTTGAAAATGCAAAGCCTTCAGATCTTCCTTTTTGGTACTGCGGAAGAAGAGCAGCGTGCCTGGTTGTTGATCTGTCAGGAGACTGGAGGGCACCATAGGGATTCCAGACAAAAGCTCCCCTGTGTGTTGGGAGGAGAAGGTGCTCAGAAGGGGAGGCCTGTAAACGTGGCGTCCTGTTCTCACTTCTTGTCATTAGCACCAGTGGATGCGTACACTGAAAAACTGTGGAACAAAGAATTCATTTCCATCTTCCTGGAGGTGGAACAATAGACCTGAGAGCGGAGTCACAGAAACAGGACAGGGAAAGACCTCAGAAGCACCTGTAGTTCATCCTCCTGCCCGGAACAGGACCCACATACATACCTCAGGGAAGTTATCATTCAAGGCTTCATGCTGGAAACTCTACAGGCTCCCTATCATATATCCCTATGAGTACCTATCCCAGTGCTTCACCACTTTAACCATTCAAAGGATTCTTCTCAAGTCTAATTTGAATCTTCTTTGCTGAAACAGAGCCCTGAGGATTTTAATCTCCAGTGTGGGATTCCCAGGTGTTCCTTCCTCCACTGTGCTCCTGTCAGTACAGATCCACCAGTGCTGTCTTTGGCCATCCTGACTGCTGCTGCCACTTCCCTGGGTCAGGGCGGGAAGGTCCTGGCTGCTCCAGCCCAGCAAAGTGTCTCTGAAAAGTTAGATACCAGTTAACAGTCTGGGAGTTGAGGTTTAGCTGTAACTGCCCTATGTTCATAGGTTGCTACCAGCATAGAAGGAGCTGTTGTGATTCTTCATGGTGGAACTTAGTTTTCCTAGTTAAGGTTGCAGCTGAGTTTCTATTTAACACAAGATCAGATCTACCAGCAGCTATCAAAAAGGTCAGTTTTGCCTTACTAGTTTGGAAGGGCTTGCAAGGATTTTCCAAAGTCACAACGGAAAGAATCGGGAATAAATCTCAGAGCCCTCCTATAAAAGATGCTTATTTACACAGCCTGTTCTCCTTGGGGATATTAGACCAACTCTTTGTACTTGATCATGATGTAAACAGTATGGTTATTGCCACAGTAAATTGCACCCAAGTGAATTTGTATTTTACTTCTGTAGATTGAGTGAAGTTGTATATACTGAATAGCCCCGTGGTAATAGATCAGATCTACACAAAAGCCAGTCAGTAGCTTAAGACATCCAATGTGTGTTTGCAAATAAACAATTTTAACTGGAATTTTTAGAGGCAGCTACTTAGAGCCGTCACCTCCAGTGCCTGTGTTTCGTTCCCAGTACAATGTGTGCTGATGGTGATTATCCGGAAAGATTGTGTCATTTGGGAATCTGGAGAGGTACAGGGAGAGGTGGGGATATCAGAGGGTGTATGGGGAGTAGTTGCTTGTTTAGGCTAAAATGGAAGTCTGAGATGTTAAAGCAATGCTAAGAGCTGAATTAGCAAGAGGAGGACTGAGATGATGTGGGTTTTGAAGTCAACAGGACTACTTGCTTCAGTAAATCTTTTAGCTGTAGGAACTTCATGGCATAGAGTATGTCTTTAATCTATTTCTAATGCTTTGTGTAAGCCTACCATGCTATTCCTGTGTTTGTGTAACAATGATTTCTATTCTGAAAGCCATAGGTACTTACGAGACAGTAATTTTTGTGTATCTCCCCACTTAGTTGACATTTTTAGGGATATTTTGTACACATCATATTACTCTGAGAAAACACAAATGATCCACTTAGAACCGAAAATAAATAATAAATAATTTGGTCTCCTGTAAATTGGACTTATAAAATAGCTTGATTGCAATTACCAGCTTTGCAGTAATCTTGAAGGAATTAAGATAAAATGGTGTTATCATGAGCAATAGTAAAAATGAGAATACGCAGATGTTTGTCTTGGTCTTGTAAAATGCAGAACATCCTCCTCTCCTCTAAAGGAGGACCATGACCCCCAGAAATACAGTCACAGCCATTCTGGGGGAGCACCACGCTGCTGCGGCTGCAACACTAACTCCCGCTCTATCCCTTCTTAGCTTCGGAGAGAATCATCCTGGGCAGTTCTTCCCATCACTGGCTCATACAAGCACATGCTCTCTTTTTTGCAGCCCTTTTTTGCTCTCTTCTCTGAGACCTGAGGTTCTTCTGTGAGGCCAGGGAAGTCGTATGGAAGGTACAGCCTCTCTTTTCTTTAAATGCAACTCCCGATTAATACCACCTGGAGTTACTGGGGTGATCTGGAGCTGTGTGTGACATGGTTGTGGCAGCACAGCCCTCTCACTGGCCGTGGCTGCAGCTAGCCCAGCTGCAGTCGCCTGGTGGTCCACCTCCCTTTGAGCTCCTCAGCAAGCGATTCAATCACACCAGCAGGCAAGAAACAAAACAAACCAACCCAATTTCTGTCTAGAATCATCAGTGGTGTAGGTTTACCAGAAGCAACAAAATCCTTAATTTACACACCTTAGCATGATTACACCCCTCTTTTATGTCTTGTGTGCTCCTATGCAAATTATATGGCTGTAGTCTGTTCTTTTGACAGCATTCAGATACCTTTCCCAGTGCAGTACCCACGTTTTAAAACTCTCCCTCTCTCTCTGCTATATGATTCATGTCCCAAAGAGTGGGGTGGTTGTTTCAGGCTTTAGCTCCCTTCTGTTTTGGAATAATGACACTCAGAAATGGTTGCCCAGATCGAAGAGTCCATCTTTCAAATCTAGCAGAGCCATGCACTGTTGCTAGCCCGTGCGTCATCTGTCACTGTTGCCCTCAGTCAGTGGGTCTGTCTTGGAGACCAGCACAAGAAGGGTGCAGTCTAGGACTGATTTTGTCAACACTAGGCTGGTTTGCAGAGGCTAGAATATTTTAGTCCAAAGGGGATAGCTCAGTGAAAATACTGACCAAACAAAGTATATGAATTATTGCAAAATGTACATAATGAAGCCCAACTCCATTATACCTACAGTCTCTTTGAAACTGCATCATGACGGGACACACCACTGCACGCCAGCTGTAAATTGCACGAAAGGACCCATGGACTAGCAGGGACATCTGGTTATAAAGGAGGGATGAGGGAGTGGTACATAACTATCTTTGCACTCATGCACTAGTGCACTTAAGCATGCCTTTATTAATCTTATGTGGAGATGGATAGAGAGATGATAGATGGATAGATGGATAGATGGATAGGCAGGTATGTAGGTAGATATATGTGAGCATTATATGCTGAATAAGAGTAAGAACCTAAAACAAACCCCAGCAAGGGAATTGTAAGAAATATACTACTCTCAATGACAGTCATTTCAAGGTTCTTATGCTTGTTCTTAACATTTACAAGGTTGCTTTTTACACTGCAAAATGGATGAGTGTTCCCTCTAACGCTTCTGTTTGGGTGCAAGAAAGATATTGGATTCATGTGAGGGATGGAGAGCAGAATAGTGTTGGGTATATTTAGATTCTATTTCATTTTTATTTCATATACAGTAACATTACAGAGAAGGACTTCATTCCTCATTTCAAAGAGAAATCCATCACATAAATTGCATTCACAGTGGGGAGAGGAATTTTGTCAAAACCAGGATGAAAGATGCCTTTTTGCAGTAGCCTTGATGTGACAGAAGGTGTTTCCTGGATGCTACTAATGGGTGCATTTTTTATCTCTGGGTTCTGCATGTGGTAGAGTTTTGTTGGTTCTTCCAACAGGCAGACTGAGAAACCTTGTATTCCGAGGAAGTAGATCTATGCAGTTCAGAAAGTTAGCGTGTTGGCCAGGCCGCGTAACTTGATAAAGCAGACTGAAAAAAATTGTATGTAAAACTTTTTTTTTTTAGAATGCTAACATTATTAGGATATAAAAACAATGTAAGGGGGAACTTATGTAAAGTAGCTCAGGATTATGTCAGCTAAAGGGATTTTGCCGCAGTGCATTAGTATCGCAGGTAAGTGATTCATTACATCTGCTGTTCTGGCCTGTTTGAAGCTGTGATTTAAAAATGCAGACTTTCAGAGGAAATAGTTATAAATCTGATCTGAGCTCTGATAATTATTTTTTCCAAGGAAACAATGTAATAGCTCCCAGTTGTAAGTGCGTAGTAGTCATCTTAGCATTTGCTGTTTAAGGTCACTTTTTGCCATATGTAATCTCAGTTTTATTCTTCAGTTGTTTTGATGGAGAGGAAAAAAATCTAGTGTATCTATACATATATTGTTAGAAAAAAATATTTTCCATATGCCAATTTTTTCTGTCTTTGCAGTCAAGTGATTCTGTTATCATAAAATCTCCTCTGAAGTACAAAGCCAAAGCGGTTCAGGGAGCTGCAGCAGGGTTTCAGGAGCCAACACGACTGGCAGCTTACTGTGAATGTTAACATGATACTGATATTTGTTGGTTTGGAAATACTGTTTGCTGTTTTTTCCCTGATCCAAATGTCTTTGGAAACAGGATGGTGTAGGGATTTTCCTGTTCATCAGCTCTCCATTTCTCCTGATTTTCCTTTCTCACCCTGAGGCAGTTGTTCAAGCCCTGGGGGCTCTGATCACCAGCAGTGCTGCCAAATTTCCTACAAGAGCAAATGTGGATCCTCTGTTTTATCTCCTGCACTTGACCTTGGGAGTGAAGGAGGTAGGGCTGAGTGGAGGTTGTATGAGATTAAGAGATTGGGCCTTATGAAACAGTTCAGAAACAGTGTCTCGCCTCAGTCTACATGCAGGGAGGAAGAAAATCACGTATTTCTAGAACACAAGATGATGCTGGTCCTTCTGTTGGATATACAGCCTCTCCTTTCAGCATCTGCAGACCACTCATTCTTGCTCCCTTACAGCCTTGTCAGTCCATACTTACCTCCTCCTCTGACCTGTTTTTAAAAGTACTTGCAGGTGGACTGGTGCCTTTTCTGGGAGATTCTCTGGGAAGCTGCAAGGCTCTTAAAAAATGTTTAATTTGTTTATTTTGTAATGAGGCTTATGTGCTGCTTTCTACAGATCATCTGGTCTACCTGTCTAGATCAGCTAGCTTTTAAAAAATACCTTCATGAACACTTTATAACCATTTGCCTTCATCTGAAATACTAAAAACAGACAGAAAAAAACCCCAAACCACAGGGGGGGAAGAAAGGATCAGGGGATGTGCTATTCAGAGGTTTATGTATAGCTTTCCTTTTCTTCTTAGTTGTAATGGCAATTTCAGTCTTGATTCTGTTACTGAACTTCACTGAATGAATTTTGTTTATTCCTGAACTCTCTTACTGAGCCCTTACAAGGGCTGGTCAGTACCCAGTTCCAGCGTGCTCATGTCCCTGCTGTCATTTCATGATCCATGGTAGGAAGGGAATGATTCTGTACATATAAGCCTAATGACCTGAATTTGTAAAGCTAAATAGCAACACTGCTACTGGCGTGACTCACTATTATTTTTAGCTCTGAAGGGGAAACAGTGGAGCAAAGGTTCATCTTGCCATACCAGCTGCGTCTTTTGTTGAACAATCTGATATTGCTGAGAGCTTTAACCTTCATGTTTCTGTTTTTAATCAGACTTCTGCAAGATGCCATGCATCTGTTCAGTTTTGTTTCATAATAGGCTCACTCCTTGAGAGAATGGCTCTCTGCTATTCTTGTATGGTACAGGTCCTTGCTTAGTAATTCTAAGGACTTTGCAACTTGGAACTATTGCTAGAAACAGCTGAGGTAGAAAACCAAACTGATTTAACTGAAACAGCAACATGGAAGTCTCTGGATTGGGTTTGTGCTAGTCAAAGCATAAATGTTTCCTCCATTTCCCTTCAGAATGCTAATAATTTTATGCTTAAAGAGCAATTTTCAGAGGTGAAATGTTTGGTAGTACTGATACAATAAAGGAAGAATCACATTTTCCTGTGAGATAACGGATCCAGATTCATTTTGGGAAATGACACTGATTTCTGAAAGCTTTTGCTCCTAGTCTCGTAGAGGGCTGCAAAGCCTAGCAGGTTGCATGGCCTCTGCATTCCCACCAGCTTACCTGGGAAATAAACCCGTCATTAAAATCCCCTGTGGCATGCAAGCAGTTCCAGTTTCTAACATGGAACTTCTAAGTAAAGGTGATACTGTCAGATTTGAAAGAAAAAAACATGCTTACATCTTAAAAGAGCAGTTAAGTGACGTCGGAGGTTAAGAACAGCTTTAGAATTGGCTTGGGCACTGAAATAAATTTGAAGTCTGTACACTTTCAGTGAAACAAGGGCTCTGAGCTACTGTGAAGGTGCAGGAGAGAGCAGAGGGATGCTCCTGCCTTTGGGATACTTGCTAGGAGTATGACCAAAGCAGAAACCTGCATTCAGATTACATGGGGTTTGGGTCCTAGACTATAGCTCATCATGGTGATGCAGCATATTTGATAAGGAAGTTACAGCTTCTACATTAAGTTGAGGAGAAGATATATTTTTTAAACCACAGTGGGAGACTGCGCATAAAGAAACCTCTTCCTGGAAAAAAACCTTACCAATATTTAAATCTAAGTTGAATTATTTCTTAAGAAGGACATATGATGGTGAATGTCAACTGAGTGATACTAGTATGTTCTCTGTAATCAAGCGTCATTCTGCTACATATGGGAGATTTATCTGAGCCAAAAGGGAAGTAAGGGTAGAGAATAAGGAATACTGGGGAAGAACATGCTTTGCGTTATCAGGGGATTGTAAGCTCAGATAAAGAAAGACACAGGCATTTTGTCAAAGAAGTCGAGTACGTAAGTTTAAAGCTTGCTCTAGGCAGTTTTAACTTAGCTAGCACTTTCAGCTGCTGATAACCTGAAGTGACACTGACCTTGCCAGAATTACAAGGGTGAGCTTTGCACAGGGGTGAATTATTTCTTGATCAATTGCTCAAGTATATGAGGCACAGTCCAGCATTCCTTCCATATTGATTATGGATGTTTGTTTTGTCCCAGAACAAACATACTGATTGCAGATAGTGGAAGTAGAGTCAGTCCCTCTGTATATTTGAGCTCTTCTGTATCCATTATACGATATCCCGGGGCACAGTGATACCACTGAGCTCACGCTATGCCTCTCCGTGCTTTTTTTTTCTTTTTTGACTCGTTCCTTTCTAAAGCTGTAATGCATGGAATAAGAAATACTGGGTTTGTTCAGTAACTACCTTCACAATTGGGCTTTTTGGCTGCGTTGTCTTTTTCCTAGCTTTGCTGTGTTCGTGTCCAGGGGATGCTTCATGACCTTCACTTGCAGATATGCAATTGCAATTGCACAGATATTTTTCAAGTACCATAAGTGGCTGCTTTGCAGTTGTCGGTGTTTAGAGACACAGTGGAGGCAATTTAGCTACAACGTCACTATTTTTAATCTATCCTCTGTGTACTGAATCACTGTACCTCTTGCTAAATCTGTCAGGGTCCGTGGGTGTTAAATGCTGCTAGGATGTAAATCTTTTTTCTTGTGTGGAGCTACCCAGAGTCAGGAAATAAAGTGCTACGGTGGGAACACAGCTCAGTTGTACCCTCCACATGCTAATTGTAGTGATTTCTATTAACGGAATTGGGCAGCTCTGTAGTGACACCATATTCCAAGTTCTTTTCTGGGAGGTCCTGAATTGTGACCCAGTGGACAGAGCCTTTTGGTTTCTTGGACTAATAGAATGCTGTCAATGCCAAAAGTCCCACAGATATTATCATTTTAAGCTTAATATATTAAAATGCCTGTCTTTAAAAAAACCCACCAAACACAACAAAAAGAAAAATCACCAAAAATGTTATCTGCTACCCTAGGGAATGTGACAGCTGAAGTGAAGTGTCCCTCCTAGGTCTTCTGTTGAGTGACTTGCTGGGTTCAGAGATACTTTTGCACATGCTACTTTGCCCATCTGTTCTCCTGGCTTTCTCAGCTCCCCTGAGCAGACAGAGAAGCAAAACTCAGAAGATTTCTGTTCTCTCTGCTCTTTAGAGAAAAGAAATTGTGTCAACTGCAATACACTGCTTGGATGCAAAAAAACTGAGCTGGCAGGAAAAAAGCCACAAGGTGGTACCCCTGACATGCAAGGCTAGTTGCAGAAAGGCTCACAGCCCCACCTTGGTTGTAGCAGTGGTCATTGAGTTACACACCTGGATGCTGACATTTTTTGACAGCTACATTTTTTGTTTGTTTGTTCCTCTGCTAGACATTTAAATAAAGATTGTAATACTGTGGTGAGAAATGGCTTAATTTATGTAATTTTCCTTAACAGCGTGGCCTTTAAGGCAATAGTGTGTTGTAAGACTCAGGCTCTTTGTGAACTAAATCTCTGTTGACAGCACATGATTGATTCAATTTTGCAGATGGGACAGATTTCGTTGTTGTGTCTCAACCTGTCTTTTAATTACTTGCGTATAGACCTAGCCAATGACAAACCCAAAAATGTTAATATGGATGAATGCTCACACATATGCCTTACACATATGTGAACGCCCACTCCTTTATGCATTGCTTGAGGAAAAAATATACTTGTACACAATAATCCTGGTTTTTATACGTGTAATACAGAATGCAAAGTTATGCAGCCAGAAATAGGAGCAGGGGTTTGAAAAGATGACGTGTAAAAAGAATCAAAAAAGAATATTGAATGGTTGTACATTCAAGTGGGCTGAGTACAACAGGGATTTGTATTTGATCATCAATTCTCCTTCCTTCAATAGGTCACCAGTTGTTAGCTCCAAATCTGAAGCTGCTTTCACCTGAAGACCTTCTCTTACTGTACTCTTATGCGTCTCATAGCCCTGGCTCACTTGGCACTAATTCCTAATAACTGCTGTCAGTTTTGAAGGAAAAGCCAGGACTGAACAGGCAAAGAGAGTGAATTGCTCTCCTGCCCCTGAGAGTTTTACACCTTGCCAGTCGTCACACAAGGCTGCTGCTGTGGCCTCTCCTATGTATTTTCTTAATGTTACCTGGTTCTGTGAAGACCACAGGAGTTATGCTTTGGATTGCATCAGAAGTAAAATGTTGCCATTCAGTAGAGGAATTCAGTTTCCACATTTTCCTTGCAGGTTCATACTTCTAGAGATACTGTATAGACATTGAAACATTTTAAAACATAGAATTTAGCTCACTTTTCAATTTTCTTAACGCCAATTTAGAAACAGGTATTTCTGTTTAAGAGATTTCAGCTGTAGTAGGCTAACGTCAACACAGCAAAATTTTTCTGCCCTACCTGATCCTGTAACTCGTAAAACTGAGCAGGGGAGACCCTTGGTCTCTGAAGGGTATTTGTCACTGCAGTTTATTTGGAAAACTGATGGCTTGCGTTTCTTTTAGGTTCCAGAGTTTGTCCTCTAAGCATTTATTTTCCCATTTAATGTAAAACCTTTGCCTGGGGCTGAGCCCTGACACATGAGGTGACATTCCAAGATCAAACGTTATTAACTTCAAAAGGAGCACTGGAGAGCACTGGTTTAATCAAAGGACTTCATTTTCAGAGGTGATCTACCCCAATTTTCTAGTAGAAGTCCATGAAAGTTGTGATTGTGTACCATCTTTCGAAACTGGATCCTGACCTGAGACACCTTAATCATATGGCACTGCTTGTGGGGAATGATTTCTGGCCATTGTGCTGAAATCTCTAAAATGTGACCATCTACCCAGTGTTCTGCAAAGGCAGGAAATATTAATTACAGAATACTCTGACAGCTCTGGATTTATAACACAGCTGAATTTGGCCTGTTGTATTTACAAAATTGGTGTTGATCAGAATTTGTGTAGATGAAAAACTACATAGCTAAATAGTGCTCTGTTTGCTGAACTGTTTTACCTTTGTATAAGAATATTAGATAAAAGGAGTATATTTTAGAAAGACATTCAGTACAAATTTGCATGAAAATGGTACTGTTGCTACAGGGTTTGTTATGAACTGTTATATAAATAATCTGCTTTTAAACAGACTCTAAATACCTATTTATGCAATACAGCAGTTAGAAAAGTTAGTATGTATTTTAAGGCTGACAGTAGCTTACTGTGTTCAACATCTTTGGTTTGTACAGAAGAACATTCTTCACTTAAGATATTTAAAAAAACCAAAGCAAATACCAAGAGACACACTGTCCACACGCACTGTATTTAAATATAAAATTCAAGTTGCATAATGAGTCAGCTACAACCAGGAAAATATTAAATCTGACAGTTTGTTAGTAAACGTTCTCCTGTGCCTATATGTTATAAAGGCTATTTGTCAGTAGATAATGCTGTATATGCTACAAGTTGAATGAACTAAGATAAAAAGGTTTCTAAGTGTATATACATTTTAGGAACTGGAACTCCACATCAGGGCTACAGTCTGATCCCCCTAGCCAAGCCTGTGAGAGGACTTCCCTTCTCTTCAGCCACACAGTTCACTTCTGTCTGCAGAATTGCTCACAGACCTGGGTGCCTGCTAAACAAGGGCAGTGCCTGTGTCGTCTTGTAGGGCTCTTAATGTCGTCCTCTTGCTTTTGAGTCCAGCTCCTGACTCTTGACTTTGTGCTCTGGGTACTGAGTCTGAACTGAGAACCTCTACCACAGCCTCTGGGTGAGGTCATGTATCCCTTGCTACCGAAAACAAATGTGCCGTATGAGTAGATTCACCTCTTGTTAGACGATTAATGGATCTTGCTCCAAATGTCAAGTTTAATAGCAAAATTGCAAGTTTTTAGTAGGCAGTGAAATAATCTTAACATTGCTCCAGGCTTGGGTGTGAGGGGTTTTCATGCGGCGTACTTCTGGAATGGAGTGGAATATTGTATTCTACCTACGCATTCTTCAGTTCTTCATGTAAATATATACTCAAGCATTTGCTGGAGTCAGCGATTTCTTAAATCAAACAAGATATATTTATTTAAGGATGGATTTTCTATCCACTCCACCAGGGCAGGTGACAGTTCTTAAGACTGATTATTTAGGATGAACATGTCTCCCTTGTTCAAAGCCTACGTGAGTGTGTCTTCTGTACATGAAGGAGAGCATTCCTCTCATTCTGAAGTGGTCACCACTCTTGCTCACAGATGCTGTCCCTGCTGTGGCCTCGCCACATGGCTTCTGCTTGGGCCGACAGGTACCCTTGGAATCAGTGGCCATAGTCTTGGCTTAGTCTTCTTCTACAGCTTGTATGCCCACATCAAAAAGCAGCTGTGTGAAATAAAGCCATTGCCTGTCTGTAGTCTACCTCACGTGAACTGAGCCACTGCGATTCCACTGCACATCGGGCTGCTCGTACAGAAGCAGCTGAGATGTCTCTGTTCACCTCAGTTCACTGGGACACAGTGGCGAGAACCCCACCTGTATCCCCCCTGCAGGATGAGTTTATTTCAAGGGTGGAAAGCTGTGGCTTCATGTTTGAAAGCTGGAGGAATAAATAGCTGAAGTAATTGTGATCAAATACTTTCCTATTCAGTTTTGCAATGGATATATATGATCTTTCAGTGATGCGTTAGCACTGACAGCTGGGAAGACTCCTCAGGCAAAAGATCTGACTGTTTCGAACTTATAGCGGTACAGCATAGATATAACATGTGGAGGATGATAGTTTCATCCTTTGGGCATGTGTCTGTGTAGGCTGAAGAGATTAGTGAAGGTGGTCTCCTGCCTCAGTTTCCTTAATGCCCTGTATGTATTTTATACAACATTTTGGTTTTATAAATGGTCATTCACACATCTGGTTTCTTTCTGATCTGTTTCTAACTCTGGAAAGTTCTGCCTTGTATAATGGGCCTGGAGTTGATGAGATATTAAAGATTTAAATTCTGAAATACCTGAAATAGAGCACTTTTTTTTTTTTTTTTTGAAAACTTCCTCAAAACTTAAGCTATTCTTTGTTTTGAGTGCCTCTTGAAGACTAACCCTCTTTATATCACTGTCTTCTAAATCTCCTGGAAGGAGGATCTGATCACTTGTATTTTGCAGTCTGTTCTTGTAATAAGTACAGTCCTTTGACATGCATTGAGGTCATTGGTAATCAATCCTGCACTCATTTTCCAACCACAGAATTACTCTGACTGATTTTCAATAGAATTTTGCATTGAGGGAGAACTGCAGAAGTAATGTGTACTGTGCACTTTGGCTTTCATATTTTTAACCTCATTTTGCCCTTGTGCATCCATCTGACCTGTAAACGTGTCCAATACTAGAGCTTTCTGTGCAAAAAGAGTCAAAAAAGCAATCACTGACCATATATATTTCCCCTTTCCTCTGCAGTGCATTAAGCAGGAGTGCAACACAGCTAAATTTTTTCTTAATGCTTTTTCCATTTTTCTCATTGAGAAAACTGTAGAGAAACCTAGACTGTTGCATGAGTCTTTTCTTTCATTCTGTTAACAGTATGAGAATGTGTTCTTTCCCTTAATTACAAACTCTAGCTTCCTTGTCTGTCTCCATGTGTAGTGTGGTATGGTAGCTGAGCCAGAAGATGAGAAAGACATAGTGTGCTTTGTCTGTGACTTCAAGTCAGAAGTGACTTGACAGTGGAGGAAGTATTTGTAATTACAGAAGCCATGCGGATATCGGGTAAAGAATCCAGAAGACACTCCAGACTGCAAGAAACTACCTACCACTTGCCTTTCATTGAAAGCAAACTTCACAATGTAGCAAATACTTTAAAATATTTTCAAAGATTCACTTCTTGCTTGGCCAGACGTGGGAATCAAGATAGCTTGGTGAAAGTTTCATCTGTGTGTTTGAAATGCTGGATGTACAAAGTAAAGGATTGGTTGTGTTTCATAGGAGACACAAAACCTTGCAGCATTCACTGGAAATTTATCTTCTCTTGTTGTAGAGAAGAGAATTGAATCTTACCGACGACACCAGGGAGATGTTTTCAAAGCAGAAGGCTAGCTCTCTGTTCTGATCCTGTGTGAATGTCTGAGAGGAATGTTTTAAGTCAGGGTAGCGCAAACTGAGCTCTCCACTTGAAGTCTCATGTTTGACTCATCACCACTTCATAGTCAGCTGTAACAAATTCCACTGACTGGCCTGAAGTACCTTCTTTTTCGCTATTTGTGCATCTGCGTCCAAGTGTGGTGTTATGCGGGCACACATTTTAAAGGGGAGTTAATTTTCAGATTCTTACAAATCCTCTTAGTCATCTTGGGGCTGAGCGGAGGGAAAGCAGCTTTGTGGAGAAGGAGCTTGGGGTCCTGGTGGACAACAAGCTGACCATCAGCCAGCCATGTGCCCTTGCAGCAATGGCGGCCAGCAGCATCCCGGGCTGCATTTGGAGGAGAGGGAGACTGGGGCATGTTTCATGTGAGGAGTTGAGAGAGCTGGGACTGTTCAGCCTGGAGAAGAGAAGGCTTAAAGGAGGTCTTATTGATATATAAAACTGACCTGAAGGGAGAGGGCAAATATGACAGAGCCAGGCTCTTTTCAGTGGTTGCCCAGTGGCAGCACAAGAGGCAAGGTTCCCTCTGAACATCAGGAAACACTTTTTCATTGTGAGGGTGACCAAGCACGGGTTGCCCAGAGAGGTGGTGGTATCTCCGTCTGTGGACATACTCAAAACCTGACTGAATACAGTCCTGGGCAACCTTCTCTAGCTGACCCTGCTTAAGCTGGGATGTTGGACTAGATGATCAGAAGGGCCTTTCCAACTTCAACAGTTCTGTTAATTCTGTGATATACCACATACCAAGACATGTCAGAGGAAGCCTCCCTATCAGACTTGTCTACCATTCCTTTCAAGGACATGGGAAGTGTGTGAGACACCCTCCGTTATGCAGACATTACATAGTTGTGGAGTGACTGAATATGATGCACAGGTCATATCCAAAGCACATGGACTTGCAGCAGGTTGGGTGCAAGGCTGAGGTGTGTTCCTAACATAAAGAAGCAGATGAAGAACTGAGACCTGCTATTTGAATTTTTTAAGTGTATCCAACAAGATTTCTATGTGTAGTATACACATGTGGAATGCTTGCTCATGTTCAAGAGCCCAAATGATTCCAGCCTGAAGATATGGCCTAAGAAATACTTAATTCTGGAAATGTGTAATTTACCTTTCCTCCCCTTTCTTTTCTATCTTTTCTTACTTTAGTCCAGAATGAATGTAGTACTTGATCAAGGTGAAACAATTTAGTAACCCTTTCAATACAGAGTTAAAGGTTCGTAGTGCAGTGTAAGTAATGGGAATGACAGAAAAGAAAAAACACCGTGCAGACATTATGTATGGCAGCAGTGTTCTGGTCACTATTATTGTCATCAACGTTATTGCTATTATGGCTGACATAGTTGTTTTTAACATAGTCTGGCTACCGTCCTCAGCTGAAATTAGGAAGAGTTTGTTGCATTGGTGTCTTTACGAACACACAACATGACCGTATGCTGCCTTGGCGCAAGTGGGACCAAACTGCTAAGGCACAGCTCACATTCTTCAACGTCCTTGTGTTGCTGATTTCATTATAGGAACAGATGGCTTAGCAAGAGTGTTCCCGGCTTGGTTAAAATAAAGATGCGGAAGGTCATATGAACTGGAATTGTTGGAATATGCTGGCTATTATAGTTAGGTGTCGTTCAATAGTGGGTGCTAGATGTACTTTTCCTCCATTGCACAGATAGGATCGAAGGTCTCTCAAGTGTGGGAAGCATATACAACACAGAAATGAACAGTTTTAAGAAGTAAGATGCAAAATGACATATATACATTTTGAGACATTTCTTCCCCTATCTGATTCTGAATGTGTAGAGACGTTTTTGTCGTATAGCAATAAAATGACTGCTCTGTTGGCAGCATCTCATGGTTGCTTACATAAAAGCCAGTATGGCCTTGAAACCTTGGATCTGGACAGAGGGATAAAGGAACAGGTATATTTTAAGCTCCTGATTCAGTGACCTTAGTTCAACACTAACAAAAGATTGCTGCCATCTAAATAGATATTAAATGACCTCCTGAATGTAAAATGGACTTTTCAGTTGCTCAGGTGTCTGCATCACACGTAGTCTCTTGAAGACCTTTCACAGTCTCAGCAGAGATGCCAGTTTTGGATGAGATCTTGGAAGTTGAACTGTGCTTGATTGTAGAATTTAACTACTTGAGGCTGGAGAGGTGCTGCTGGGGCCATGGAGAAAATTTACAACCCCTCTCTACTACGTGTACTGCTATTTTACTTTCTAGCACTTCACATTGTGCCAAGAGGCAAATCCTTTTTAAGCTTTTTAGACTATATTCACTGATGTTTGCTTACTGTATTTTGGCCTTGTATGTATGCTACTAGATGTAGGCTAATTTATGTCAGTGTGTGATTGCTTGCTGTACTAGTTCCTGAAACTCAGGTGGGAACAAAATGCTAGGAACAGGTCTGTAAAGTGATTTTATCTCATTTATTTTTTTTATTGCTTTTGCATTGGGTTGATCTACATTCTTTTTTTTTGTTCTGACATGTGTTTCTTGGTCTCCTAAGTTTCTTCAAAGAACTTAAATAGTTACTCACTGATTCATATATATATCAAAGGGTGAAAGAGGTCAGTGAAGAGACTAGTAACAGGAGGGAGAGGGTGCTTTTCTATGTTTCTATTTTGATTAGATTTTCCTCCTGGTTCTAAATACAAAATCTTTGCAAACTTAACTCCTGCAACCTCGTTAGGTTATATTCCCAATCAATTGAATCTTCTGTCCAGCATGCCATTAAATGGACAAAACTTAACTCCTGCAACCTTGTTAGGTTATATTCCCAATCAATTGAATCTTCTGTCCAGCATGCCATTAAATGGACATTTTCTAGTTCATAATTATAGTAGAGACAATGCAGCAGACTTTGTGAGGAAAGCCTTGTGTGGCTGTGAGATGGTCCATTTTTTATAATTATCTTAATTGGCCTAGGAAAATATATTTCTTTTCCCTACAAATGTTGCCTTGGTGTATCCTGAAGGCAATCACAGCTACAACAGTATTACTGCTGCTCTGAAAGTCACAGCTGAATATGTCAGTGGGAGTCAAAGTAAAAGGTGCAATAGAAATGTTATGAATTATTATTAAGATACATGAGAAAGCTCTGCAGGGAGGAACTGGAACATCTTGGGAAATGGTCTGCAGTCAGCCAGCTGGGAAATCTGGAGACAGAATGTTAATAGAAATGTTGTTTTTAAAAATCACCATGACATCAACATTTATATCAAGTGCCTTGTGCTGGAGCTGGTTATATAACTGTGATTATATTAGGTGTGATGAGCAGCTGTGGTTGAGAGGGGCTGTGCTGTGGATGGTGGAGCTGGTGGCGATGCCTGTAGCTAAGGCTGCTTTGGTAGGAATCCTTGTTTCCAGTGCCCTATAGCTTTATAAATGCCTAGCTGAAATTTTCCATGCTTGTTTTATTGCTGGCTTCATAGCTTTGGATTTTGGGAAATGTTAGAATGAGATTTTTAAAATAGCTAATTATACCCCATGTGTTACTTTTTGCATTAATTAATTATCAGAGTTTGCAAATGCTCTGAAGGCATTTAGGTGCTTGCAAAAGTATCTCAGTTTCCTACGCTGCATGTTATCCGGCCCGATGTGTTTGGAGCTTCAGGTTGCAGGAGAGAGGTGTAGCCCCCACTTTGTAACACAAGGGAAGGAGTAACTGGGCTTGAGTCTGAGGCAAGAACTACCTTCTGGGCAAAACCCCACAAGAGTGTTGGTCAGAATGGAGCCACGTGAGGGAAAGCATCAGTTTGCCTTCTTTGCCTTCATACTCAGTTAAAGACATACTAGAAGAGGGTGAAATGACATTGGACTACGAAACCCCTCAGGTTAAAAAATGCTGAAGTTAAGCTTGCTCATATGACCGTTCTTCCAGTCTTCTCATATCTGAGCCCATTGTAGACATTTGTAATCTTTCTCAAGACTATCACTTATTTTAACCCAGGTTGCTCGTGTAGAGTTATTTCAGGTATGTGAAAGAAAGATAGCTTCAAATGATCAGTGTTACCAGCATGAGTTATCAGTAGGATATTTACTTAAGTTATAGAAAACAAAATTCCAGAATTGAAGTCCCCTAGCATGCAAGAGAAGTAACCTGAGAGAGTACGGTTAAGTACCATACATCATCTAGCAACTGGTCTGGTATTTCCTTCGCAGCATTTCCCTCCAAGAGAAAGGGAAAGGTCCCAGTTCCAGCCTGAGTAAACTAAAGCGTAAGTTCTTGTCATTGTGAAGTAAAGCCCCTCTGGCAAAATTTCTTGGTTAGAACGACAATAGTTAAGAATAACAACATATAAAGTTTTTATATGGTAAGCATCTTCTCAAAACCAGCATAAGCAATTCAGAAGTAGTTCAGGGACTAGAACAAGTGATGAATATTTCAATAAATGTACTGTTGGAGATACCGGATACAAACATACTATATCCTTTTTCATCCTTTAAGCAATATATGCTTTAAGGCAGATTTCTTCTGAAGAGCCATGGAAGGAATAGGATATAAAACACAGATGCAACTCTGTAGTAGCGTATTTTTAATATTTCATGTTTTTAATGATGTTTTGAAGGTCAGCTATCTAGGGAACGTGAGGGAGTTGTGCAAGGTGTTAAGAGGTCTGGAAAGCTCTGCTGTCTTTTCTGAAGAACTCTGCTTTCATCCATCTGCTTGGCAAGGCAGCCAAGGCAGGCACAGAAAACCTGTGTACACACAGGCTTTATACATAGAAAACAAGCTATATGTTTTCTTTTACAAAATCCATTAAAAACTTTATGTCTAGATAGTGATAATTTCATACTATTCTACTACCTTAGTGTATTTATATATTAATACCTGGTTGCAAAAGACTAGCTGTCTTGTGTAATCTGAATTGCTTCTAGCTACTCACTGAGACTGGGTTTCCTGCATTTTTAGGCGAGGCGACTGTTAATCAAAGTTGTTCTCATCTCAGTTTGATTCTTGTCCTTCCTCTGCATGCTTTCCATATTGAAATGAGCCATTTATGCCATATATTACAACCTTTTACAAAACCTTACGCTGAAATAGAATTTGGTCTTAAGGCAAAGCTGCTGCTTCTTGGAACTCAATTTCTCAACTATAATTATTTTCATTAATTCCTGTGTCACTTTCAATAGCTTTTTCTTCTCTCGAAAGCTATCGGAGGCTCCCTCTGGTGGCTACATTAACTTACTTTTGTTTTTTTAAAAAAGAAAGATGAAAAAAGCAGTGTGCCCTGTAAGATTGAAAGCCCAAACCGAAAGAAACAATAATAATAATAACAACACAGCTATTGTACAGGCGCAGCAATGAAGATTCATACTGAAGAAGGAAAAGGTAATTTCTTGCAGGGATAGCTGAAGCATTTGCAGCACAATAGAAGCTTTAATTAATGTGTACACCGTTGCTACTGAGCAGTGTGCTCAGATGGGGACAGGACATGAGATCTACTGCGTGAAAACACAGCCTCTCTTTTTTATTGTCTAAAAAAGTAGACCTGTTATCTCACTTAGCATGGGAAACTACTTTGACTTCTGGCTTTATTTTTTTTTTAACAGAATTGTGACGTACAGAATGTTTTTGAAATAATGATGGAGTCTGTTGCACTCAAAAACGCATCACTCAGTTCCCAATAGTTACTTCTTTTGTGTTTATTTTTTTCTCAGGCTTTCCAAGCATATGTAAAATAATTCAGCAGTTCAGTTCTGCTGTTTGTTAGGAATCCATCTGGCAAATAGTCCGGATGCAAGAAATTAACGCTAATGCGTTTCATCTGATGGGCAAAGAGCGTGCACAGTCTGTTGCCGCAGCTCAGCTGCCACACACGACCTAGGTAAGCCACAAGAGCTCGGCTGTAGAGACACCAGCTTAAACAAGGCTCCAGGCAGCCTCTGCCAGCCTGAGACAGGATTGACATCAACCCCAGCTGCCAAAGCAGGGTCTGGTTTTCTGTAGTGCCATTCCCATTTGTATGCAGAGAGAGCTTTTGCTGTCCAGTTCATCCATTTTCTGTAGGTCATGAACAAATACACGCAAGGTTTCAGGTTGGAAGCCAGGCTCCACACTCTTCCCCTTCTGCTTCTCCCCTTCCACTGTCTGGGACTGACAGCTGCCCATGAATGTCACAGTCATAATTTACAGCAAAATCCCTTTAAATGGCCCACTGGGTTATATATTTGGCAAATTTCCATTGCTTGGGGGAAGTTTGAAGAAGCTTAGTACCTACAATGTAAACAGAACCAAAATGGAGAGATGATTGTGGGTTATTTCTGGATTTGTGTACAGTGCTGATCCTCGTGAGGATTTCACAGTTTCACTGAAGCTTGTAATGGTAGATGAGGCAGATTAAAATATTTCAGAAGCTTACAGAAGCTTACTCCTGAAAGAGAAAATGTATCGCACAATGTCATTACCGAAAAGAATGTAACTCTTCATTACTGTTATAAATCACACTAAAACAATTTCCTCCCTTGTTTGGGTATGCTGTATTTCAAAAGTAAGTTTAACAAGATGTGTTTTTTGGCATCAGATTACATTTGCCTGATTAGTGATTAAATGAATTTTAAACAATGCAGAATTCATCCCAGTTTGGAGTATCTGTTCTTGTACTTCTTCCATACCATGTAGAACAGCCGATAAAGTTGAGACAGCATCCCTTGCCACCTAAGAGAAAGCTGAGGTGTTTCAAGCCAGAAATGTATACAGAGGCTTTGAGAAGTAGCAGTTTCCTCAGTTTTTCCATGGGATACAGTTTTTTACCTTGGTCATCACTCCATTTCCAATTAGGCTTGTGTATGTGGCGTGCTGTGTGCATAGTTGTATGTATGACATAGGAAACATGCCGAGTTTTAAGATGTACAAGGACATATGTATCTATAGTTAATTTCATTAAGATAGCTGAATTATAAGGTGCTACATCTAGTAAGGCATCCAGTAACTATAGAGCAGATTGTTTTATGAAGTGCTGGCCATGCTAGAGGAGTTTAGCTTTTTTATTTCCTTCGGAGAATTGGGCACGATTGGCAACACTACCTAATTGCCATTTTTCCTGAGAAAGTCCCTTTTCAATGGAGTTTAAGAAGTTAAGTTTAAATTTGCAATATAAAGGAATTAGCTAGGCATGAAGAAGGGTGAAGTCCCTAGAAGAATCCTTCAACCCTCTGTTTTAATTGGAGCTAAAGCCCAGGCAGTGTTTGTGTATGTGTGCATGTGCTGTGTGGGCTCTGTCCCTCACCACAGCTCCTTTCGGAGTGGCACGTGGGGTACACAGAGTTGTGCTTGGTGAGTCAAGCCTAATCCTAGCATAGCAAAATATTCAGGTTGCTCCTCTTGGAGACCGCTTTGAGAAGGGATGATCAGTGACATTCGTCCTTCTTGTAATGGCTGAGTCACGTCTGGGCTAAGGGGGGACGTTGCCTGTCCCATGTTAAGACGGCTACTAAACATCAGGTTGGACTTTATACCTTTACACTATTGTATGCATGTCCTTTAGCCCTTCATTTAATTGTAACTTTAAATGATATAAAATTATCATTCCTGTAACTGTGCCTAGCTTCAACGTGATGCTGATAGGGCGTGAGATGCTGCCCTTTATGAGAGCCATAGGTCTAAATGCGTTGGAGGACAGGCGTGCTTTATGAGTGGGAAAGATCTTTAGGTCAAGCCATAGGCTGCACTCCACATAGCGTTATCTCAGTGTGGGAACTCGTAACTACCGGTGGAGGTCACTCCTGCCTGATGTGTGATGATTGATGTGTCTTTGGTGAGCAGCATGTGGGCTAGGAAATGGCTGGAGTCAGAAATCGGGAGCGGAGATATTTCTTTTCATACTGGGAACAACTATTTCTTAACAATAAGACAGATGAGATCAATGGCAATCTCTCTGTTTCTAGGTACGGTGACATATTCACAGAGAATTAATTGCAGGTGAAGAAATTCGAGAAGGTACCAGTGGGATTTCTCCAGGAATACAAAAAATTAATTAAAAGGTGAAAATTTTCAGGCCACGGTTAGGGCGAACTGTGTAAGAGACCACCACGTGTGGCACGCTGCTTTCTTGTCTTTCTTTGGGTTTTATAGCCTGAACTGAAAGGCCTTGTGGAGAACAACCCTCAAAGAGGAAAGCAGCTGGGCCTGGCAAAGGATAAATGAAACACGTGGGGTTTTGAGAAGGGGTTTAAAAGACAACTGGACATGAATGGGGAAAAATGGGGGGATAGGGAGGTGTCATAAAAAGATAAATTGAAGCCTGGGAAAATACAAAGCAGCCAAAAGTATATCCTGAGGAGAATGCAGAAGAAAGGTAGAGCACAGAAAGAACCGAGAATAAGGATATATGATGTGGAAGAAGAGGATGAATGGCTTGAACTCCGCAAAGAAAGGAAAGGAAAGCAGTGAAGGGATCTGGGACTGTGCCCTCAGCAACCAGGGCACAGCCTCACCGGGTCCCAGCAGGGCTGGGTGCTGGTAGTGGGGTCCATCGACAGCCCCAGATGCAGCCAGGGGGTGAACCAGGTCCAGGGCCCACCCAGCAGGAGGTAGGGATACAACGTGGGTCCAAGGTCTGCCCAGAAGACAGGGCCAGAGACGGGGCTCAGACAGGCCCACCTACAGCATAGCCCAGGGCTATGGGAGCCCAGGGCTGAGCTACCTGGAGCTCCTGGGCTGTGGGCAGGGGGTGTCAGTGGGGGCTTTTGGTGAGGCCAGTCAGTGCCAGTAAGAGCTATTGGTGCCCTCAGGATCCTGGCAGAGATCGTCACGAGAGCAGAGGTGGTACAGGGCGGAGATGTGGGATTCGAGGCAGCTCTAGAAAGGTGGTTCTGGCACCAGGCACTGGCTGCCAGGTGGTGGTGAGTGACTCCTGTCAGGCAGGACAGGAAGGAAAAAGGGAAGAGATTTGAAGAGAGATTTCTGGGAAGTGGTGCCCAACAGAGCCACCGAAGAAAGCTGGGTGAGAATAGAGGAGATATGGAAAGAAAGGGTTGTTGTCATTCTCAGACAGTAAAATTAGTCGTGATGAAGAGCAAAGGGGTGAGATAGTATAATGGCCAGGAAACTGGTGTGGAGACCATATCAATGTTCTTCCACTGGCATTATCAACAGCCAAGTTCAGAGGTTTAACTTGAAATTGGTTTTGAGTTATTGGAAGCAAAATATACCCATGAATTTCATGCATAACAAAACAAGGCCCTTAATCTTGCCCACTCCAGAAGGACCTGCGAGGATTGTCTGACCTTCCTAAAGCGGTTCATCTGCAGTCCCAAATGAGGTTCAAGATGGTGTCAGATTATAAAAAAATAGCTTTCTAAGGTGGCCAGAAACTGAAAGTGGCAGTATATTTAGGCACGCTTCGCTCACTTTTAACCTTAATGTAG
The DNA here is from genome assembly GCF_015220075.1 of Falco rusticolus. Lineage (NCBI taxonomy): Eukaryota > Metazoa > Chordata > Aves > Falconiformes > Falconidae > Falco > Falco rusticolus. Next base: position 26,735,383 of record NC_051198.1, on the reverse strand, counting down.
TAAGGCAAGGTAGTAGTATTGGACAAGGTACTGGCTGACTGGGGGTTGGCTTTCTACTCCCCGTGTAGCGTAGACACGTCAGTGTCTCTCATGTAAACTGGTAATATATATGTCTGTTTTCATTATAGGGTAATCTGTAGTCTGGTTATAGGAGTAAAAAATCATTTATAATCAGAAGATTAGCACTGGCATGCTGCAGTCACAATAGCTACTGAAAGTCCATGCCTACTTAATAAGCTGCTTAACTAAGTCTTGTGGGCTACATTTATAGAAAGAGGCTGTAGATGTAAAGTGTAGATATAATAATTAGGAAGAACATCATTGTCTAAATAACCCAACTGCTCTTGCAAGGAAGCTTGATGTGTTGTTTGTATCAGTGGAGACTGCAATTCACTGAACACTGGAAGGCAGGCTTGAAGATCTGTGCAGTTATGAAAAGAAATGGCTGAGCCAAATATTTTGTAAAAACAAAGTAAGATTTGAAAAGAGAGACTGAGTTAAATCAGGCAACCTATTACGTGCGTGGCTGGAGTCTATGATGTAAGGAGGGAGACAGACTCCTGCATTTATTTAACTCTGCTTACTATATAATTTAGGGTAGTGAGGTGAAATAAGGATGAAGCATTAGCTTCAGCATAGAATTTTACTCTGATCACTGGAGCCTAAAGTTATTAAAAGAACAAACACAATTATGACATGCTAGTGGACTGGCACACATATAAATCTGGATATGCTGCCCGTTTCTTGCAAAGCATATGTATGGCTCTGTGTACCGCCTGCTTTTTATTTTAACTAGATTTGCTGTAGCTGTTGCTCTGAAAAGAACCACTCAACACTCTGGGGAAAGAGGAGCTGCAGAAATTCTCAGATTAATATCTGTTAAGAAAAATAAGTTTTAAATAAATTGCTTGTTTATGTGGTTAAAACTCTTGTCCCTTGAATAAGAAAAAGAACCATCACTTTGCTGGTTCTAGACCTTTCCTAGCTCCCAGCTACTCAACTTACAGTACCATAAAAATTTAATAACAGCTTATTCTTCCTTTTCCTCTAGTCCTTCGAAATGATGGGAATCTATTTTCATGATAGGTAGGGATGTGAATACTTTCTGAAGAACAAAAGCCCATAGTCTTTAAATTTAACCAGTAGATGTTATTTTCAGATTGGCTTTTATGAAAATATTTTGAGCACCAGGTAGCTCAGCATTACCTGTTATCTGTGCACATGAATGCCGTAACAATCTTTCAACTGCCTAATAGCAATATGTATATATTATATAATATTATTATATATGTATATTATTATGTATATATTATATAATATATATTAATTATTATTTATATATTATATAAAGTGTATTAGTTGTCATCTGACAGCCTCAACTTCAGTGTTGTCAATGCAGAGTATATTATGGAGCCTGTAGTTTTTAATGCTGTCAGCAGAAGAATAAAATTGGGTTCTTCTGGTCCACAAAGGTAGGGCATTAACCCTTGGGGAGGCTCTCACAGTATGCTGCCAGCCTCCAACACTGACCTGCCAGGCATCTTGCTGGCATTGATGCCCTGATCTTATTTCAGGCACTGTCCATCCTCTTGGCTCTGCTGCCTGCGATTGAGGGTTTCCCCCTCTCTTCTCTCTTGTCGCTCTCCAGCTTCCTGTTTTAGCCTACTGGGAACCCTGTTGGGCTTCTTCTTGTGTTCCCATCTCTTTCTCTCTTACCTTCTAGTGGTATCACCATCCAAACAGCTGTCAGTCGGCTTCCAGGCTAACATATTTTTGTATGTCACTGCATCCCATCTCTGTACCTTTGCCAAGTCGCTCCTGCTGTTCCCCTTTCGGTTTCTTCAGCTTCTCTTCTGTCCTTAGCTTCACCGTCTTCTGCATAAGTTCACTGCTGTGTCTGTAACTGAAAGGGAGCAACTCCCAGTAGCGCCCTAAGACACAATCTGTAATACCCATGGATTAAAGAAAAAAAAAACCCACAAGAAAAGAACGGAAACCCCCATGATCAGGGATTGGTTCTCTCACTTCAGTAACTCACAAGATTTTAGATTTTTTTAAGGTAGTGAGGTTAAAAGTCTTGGAGTTATGATGTAAAATAAAGCATAGATGTATTGCACAAAGATTGTACTAATCTTTCAGTCTCCTGAGATGACAGCTGGTTTCCCAGTGAAGGGAAACAGCAGATATCGTCTATCTTGACTTTTTAAAACTGCCACCAGGGAAAGTATACGTGAAGATTTGGGGTAATAGAAGAATTGCAGAATTGATAGGAATCTGGCTAGGGAGGAGATGGGTTGTGTTGGAAGTGGAAATACTGGTCTAGAGGGACTTCACACACCAGTGATTTTTTGATGATGCCACAACAATTGAGAGTGTGCCAGTGAAATTTGTCATTGACATTTTCCAGGATTTTTCTTTGGGTTTTTTAGGGGGTTAAATATGATGGCACTGCAGCGGCACAATGTTATAATTATAAATGTTTCCATATGGCTCACTAGCTCTTCTGTGACTTTGCTCCTTTAGTTGCTTGTTCTGATGCTGTGAGCAGCCTGCCATCGCTTTCAGGCACTGTGAGGTGGTCCTCAGGTAGGACTGCACCAGGAAAATGGGCACACAGGGATTTTTAGTTGAGAGAGCCCCACAACTGGATTATCTGCTCTTCCAGTCCCACTCCTGACCAGCTGTTTAAACAGAACAAATTTCAGGGGAGTTTTTATCCTGTATTGAGGGATTAAATTGAACACAACTATGAATCAAAAAGAAAGGAAAAAATATGCTTCTGCATCGTCTTAATCTACTACTGATTTTTCCAGTCTTTTCAGTATGAACAGAATAACTCACAGGACAGAACATTTTAAATAAGTGATTTCAGTAAAAAGTGTTTCAGTGTGCTGACAATGCTTCATTATCAGCACCCGACTGGATTCCTGCTTCCTTTCTGTACAACTTTGTGGGTTTGTCTCATTCTTGGAAAATAACAAGTCATCTTTTTTCAGTTTTCTTTAGAGAATGCACTCTCATGAAGGGAAACAACAGACTAAAACCCCTGTGCTTAATGCTACCAGTACTGGCAGAACATAGGAATATAAAGTCACAATTCAATATAGAAGGAAATCAGAAGTTCTTGGGTCCAGATTAGGACCAAAATCAGTCAGAGTATTTTTTTTCCAGGGAATATTATCTGCTTGCTTTCTAAAGCTTTACTTGAGTTGGAGTGCTTTGCGGTGTGATCTGAAGCAAGTGTGAAAGGTGCAATGGCAGTCCTGATGTGGAAGGTGTGAGGTGAACCAGCAAAACCACCTTGTCTTCCTTTACATCTTCTAGACCTGTAGGTAAATAGTGTCCCAGCTTTGCAAGGCTAAGTAAGTACCAGCAAACAAAACATACACAGAGGAAAAGGCGGATAACAAATGGATGGCTGCGATGAGCTTCCCGTACAAGAGGAAAGGTCATGGTTTCATGGGTAGGTGCATCTAGAAAAAAATCACTTCAGGGCCTAAGAGCTATTAGAGTATCCAGAAGCATCAGAAGATTTGTGATGAGGAACCGAGTGCAAAAGCTGGAAAAGTTGTCTCTCTGCTCTCCTGCTTTAAGTATGTACTAGCTTTTAAAATCCCTTGTCTCTCAGTCTTTCTCATGTGTACTTTATTTAAAAGTTTAATATTATAATATTCACACATTTATCCTGATTGTCCCTATATCCAATTCTGCCCATTCTTGAGAGAGTATAAAATCAATTTCTACAGCACAACTGAAAAGGAAAATTTGTTGGATTACCATACTGTTGTGTGCAATAAAAATACAGCATTGTCTAGGGAAGTCCGTAGTTGATTAGAGCATAAATATCAACCCCCAACTCATACCTCTGAGTATTTGATTCCTGCAAGAAACAAGGATCTCTGCTGAATAGTGTGACATTTCATTACTTTGAATTTGCTGTGATGAATAATATTATATGCTATTGGCCTAGAAGAAATATTACTATAGTAACTAGCTCATGATTCATTTTTTATGGTTTTTTTCTGTATTTCCTAAGGGATGCCTGTCTAGACTAAAAATGTTTAAACTAACTCATGGTAATTAATTTTTTCCAGAGTGCTAAAAATATGGGACAGATAAACAAAAATAGTTAGATACTGCTTTTTAAAAACACAACAAGCCCATAACATTCTTGAAATTATGAGAGTATAGTTTTCTTTTGTTTGGTGCTTTTTTATTAGTAGCTTTCTGTCTTGTTATTAATCCTATTTAGTGACCTAAGGCTGATTCCCACATTGACAATATTGCAACTCTAATGAAAACCTTAGACGTAAAATATATAAAATGGTACATATGAAGATGAAAACTTAAGTGGGGTTGGTTGATTTAAATCAAAGTAATGAGCTCACTTATTCATTTAAATCAGTAAAAAAGAAATCTTGGCCTAAGTGATATATTAATATTTTATATTTTAGGGTTTTATATATTTAATTCCTGATGAGGATCCTTATGGGTCACCAATCAACAAGCACATGTTGGTAAATACCATCTTTATTACAGTGCTGTATCAGCATAAGGAATAGGAGGATATATTATGTATGTGCCCATTTATTGAAGCATATGTAGAGGTTAATATGCATTTACTGAACCCTTGTTTTTATTATAGTAGAAGATGTTGTTTGATTACTTTTTTTAATTGGACTGTTTCAAAACTTCATCATCTATGTCAAAGCGTGGTTGTCTGCAATTGAGAATCCATAGATACTCAGGGTTCAGATAAGAAATGAGAAACTGAACAATTTAAAAATAGTTAAAATTACCTTAAGTATAATAATAAGCAAATTTAGGCACATTTTATATTTAAAATTCACTTAGAAACATGAAATATTAGCTGTAACAAGGAAATTGAAGAAGTCATTCATTCTCACCTGCTGCTTTTTCACAGAATAGAAAAGAAAAACCTAGCTTTACACTTTTTAAATTCCTGGTAGAGTTTGCAGCTTGAATAGAACTAGTCATTACACTGAACTAGCTGAATAAATAGAAATGAAGAGAATATTCACCTTGTATTTGCAGAAAGCTGAACAAACTCTGGCTTCAGGTTTTTAGTTATTTCTGTCTAATGTTTGATTTGAACTGGCCTCAGTTTAGGCTTCAGCCTGGAAGTGTTACCATTTTCAATAACTCTGTTCAAATACTAAATATCCAGTTTAAATGTTTAGGAACTGGGAGGAAGGGTGGGATTTTGTGATAAACTGGCTTTTATTCACCCTGAGTCATACCCCAGGATTGCCGTGGTAACTTTTGGTAATAAAAATGTAGAAGACCGGAGCTCTGTCAACAGAACCACCAGCACATTTACTGTCTGCCTTTTGTTTTTCATGTAAGTGATGGGAGGTTCAGAGGATTGCACAATAGCATATGACATTTCATAAGCGTTCATAAATTATACAGTCAGACTTGTTAGATTACAAAAGGCTGGAAGCAACAAGTACTTTTTGCATTATATATCAAATGGCTTATTTACAAAAATGACATAGCTATATTAATTGTGAGAAGTTGTGATTAAAGGGACAGGCCTGTGCTCTTTAAGATACTAATTAGAAGAAAGCAATTGTTGAAGTGAAGCAAATAACATCTTTTCAGTTTGCTGTAGGTTTACTGAAGTGCTGTGCTGATTGTATTCTAAACCATCTTCCTTTTCCAGCAATTTTAAGTGGTTTTTGCTCATGCATTAGCCTAATATCCAGGCAATAAAAGAATCCTGTATCAAGGTTCACATTCAAAAATAAAAATTATGATCACCTCCATGGGTAGAAAATTCAGCTTTTCCCTGCTGTATGACACTGGTCAAGCACCAGCTGGGCTATGCTATCATCCCTGAGTGTTGAATGGTAATGGGAGTAACTAATTGGAGGCATGGCCCCTGAAATAAAGATGCTATTATTACATCTGCAATAATCTGTGCAGGGCTCTTGAACCTGCCCTGCTGACACTGCAGCTTTTCCTCCTTTCTCCCTGGTGAGGTACCCAGGCTGAAGCAGCTCCAGCAGGGCTCCTGCAAGACCCTTTTGCCCTCCATGGGCGCTTTGTCCTGCTTATGGCTCCTCACGTTCCCTCCCCTGTGCCTGCTCTGGAGGGAGCAGCAATCCTTAGGCTTTCCAGGTAGATGTCAGTTTGATTTAGCACAGAAATGCCATGGGACTTGTCACGCCTGAGCAGAGATTTTAAGGTTGAGCTGACCATCACTCTTAGGAGCATCTCTGAGTGACTGCTCCTTTTCAAGCGCACACTGAGAAGAGGAGAAGGAGGTGGTGAGCAAGATTTGGAAGCATGAAAGTCTTTAATAGGAGGGTGCAAACGCAGGTGGTGGGTTGGCTTGGGGTGAAGGAGGATGGGGAACACAGGTGGGAGGCCAGGGCTGGAGGAGGAGAGGCCATGAAATGGAAAAAATAATAAAAATGGGGAACTGCAAATGGGAAAACCTTTGAGCCTGTTGAATGATCAATTGCCTCTCTTGGAGCCTGTTGCCCTTGCTGCAGGGCTTGCATGGTCACTTTTTATTGCAGATAGATGGTTTTGGTGCTTGGAATCTGCGTTACACACTGATTTTCCAGTTTTTCTGCTATGACACTCTTGGGTTATGTGAAGAAGAATGAAGCTTAATGGTGTTCTTGATTTTGTAGATCAGCTTGTGGCTTAAGCAAAGTACCCACCCCCTGGAGGTCTTATTTGCTGTTCTATTTCTCCTACAGAGTAATTTGAACTTCTCCCTTTCTTCCAGTGGCTTGTTATGCTGCCCTGGCTAAGGCTGAGCCACGTGAGGAGGGATATCCAACAGTGCTGGGACTTGGGTGTATGTTCTGCAGGGATAGCGAGGGAGGCTGTGATTCACATCTTAAACAGGGCAGGGTTTTTACAAAGCTGCTGAAATCTCAGGGAAGCTTGAGCATTAGTGACCCTTAAGGGATTAAAGAGAGTTTAGATTTTATCAGGCATTTCACTAATGAAATCACAGGTTTATAATTTCATTTCACTTCCAAGGCTAGATGCTAATCGAAGCGCATCCTTCCTTTTCATGTTGCAGGGGTATGTGGATAGTTCAATTAATGTCATCAACAGTGAGGAAGCATAAACAGCCACAGGCGCAATATGCTGTGCCTGCGTGGCTTTCACAGAAACAGGGCAAAAACTCTTCAAGGCATGAAAATTACTTCTCCTTTGTGCGAGACAAGCAAGCCCTCAGCATGTTTGCACTTGTGGCCCTTCTGCTTTAGTCCTAATATGTTTTTTTACTGAGAGCTGGCCTAAGATAACCTGCTCCTGCAGTGTTTACAGACTCCTTATAAAATGTGCATGCAGGCAGTCTGGTCCTGCCACAGTCCGCAGAGCCTCTGCCTCTACCCTGGCCTGAGATAGAAAGGACTTGCTGATTTAGTGAACCCAAACGCAGGTGTTGCTGTACGAGAAGCCCATTCTCTATCCTACTGAAGACAAATACTGAAAATGCTCTATCTTTAATGTTATTACACATTACATGTCACTTTTCCTTCACTGTATGTATGTAACTAACCGGATTGAGAGTGATATCTCTGTTCAAGAGTGAGTGTAGCCATTTCTGAGCTAACATGCATCAGCAGCGTGTCAGTGAAATGCTGTATAGCAGTTTTAGAGTCAAAGAAGTCTGTCAAATCTAGATTAGAAATCACCTTGCCAGCACCGTGAATTTACAAGGAGCTGTAAGATATGGAGGTGAGGGAAGAGGGAAACAAGGAAAACAAAAGAGGAAACTGAGAACAAGGTGTGGAGAAATAGAGAATGAAGGGAGGAGCTGAGGGATTATTCTTTCTGGCTATCATGATTTCTTGTCATGGCAAATATGTAATTTTCCCCTGGTTTCGGATATTTCAAGCCTTTCATGGGGGACGAGATGAATCATTCTGTGTTTGAGAACATACAATGAAGAATTCTAGAAACACAGTCCTTTCAAATAAATTGTTTTATACCCCAAGGAGAGCATTGCTTCTTTTTCAGTCTTCTGATTAATTTGACGTAATTTTTATCTGACTGACAATAACGAAGTAATTAAGGTAAAATAGGAACCTATATAAACTGCTTGTGTTTTGTCCAGGTTAAGAGCATTGCTGTTTTCTGATGACCTTCTGTTGGTCCAGCAACAACCAAAACACATTCTGTATCAGCTGCATGTTTTACTGGTGATGATGACCTTATGTACTCATTAACCTTATCAGGAGGTATTGTTGTCCATTATATTTTACACAACATCCCTTAAAGGTGCCATGCTACAGAGAGTCTACAACTGAGACTAAATATTAAGCTGTTTCGATTACTGAAATAATCAGTTCCAGCAGTAATTGTGTAGTCTTTAGGAATTTAAAGCCATACAATAGCATCCCATAAAGCTGTTACTAGGGATGCGGTGTTGATTATAATGATGACTTCTGACCTTTCTGAATTTTTGCTATATAGGTAACATGAAAGTTTACTGCTTTATTTGACAAGTGTGTGGTAGAGCTTTTACTGGTAGGTGCTGATGGTTCTCCCTTCCCTCTTTGTAACCATGAGAAAAAGTCCAGTAGTCAAAGTAAAATTTCATTCTTTTCCCCAAAGATTCATTGAAGGATTTGTAAAGAAACAGAATCCATTGTAGTTCTAAGTTATTTTTTATCTTATTTGATACACTCTTTCCTGCAGGGTGACACCTTTCTATTATAACCAAAGGATTGGCTTTCCCATTTATGTAACTTTTGTGGTTCTTTCCAAAGACTTGTCTTGTGGCTTTGGCTGAAAACTATTTTGTCTGGTTTCATCAGGTTCTAAAGGGACCAAAGCAAAAGATGTCCCGTCTATAACATGAGATTACTCCTGCCATTATAAAAATACTGTATGGCAACTTTGAGTAGCTGTTCTTAAATGCATAGCTTTGAAAAAGAAGAGAAACTAAAGATCACGAGAAAAAAAGAATTTACCAAGCTGTATTACATTGAAGACATACATTTACTCACTTTTGATAGGGTGGCGCTTAAGTAGATGAGATAATACGAAAACGATTCTTATGTAAAGAGTCCAGGTCTGATATCATTAAGGAAGAGTGGAAGATGCGAATTCAGGGATGTTTCAGTGTTGTTGTTCTTGAATATTGTACCAGAAGTTTCATGCTTAATTTGGAAAAGACTGGTGGACTTAGCTCTCCGCTAAGTAAGTTGTTGAAATATGCAGCACACCTCTTGTGCAAGAGAGTTAGCAACCCTGGTGAAAATCAGAGCAGTTCCTGGCTTCTGTAGATTGCAACGGCCCCGTCAAAACAGCTGCGGTGCTCTCTGTGCGCTGGGAGGTGCTCAGCACAGCGGCCAGCCTCGCTGGACCTCCCATGCACATTTCCTTGCCTCCTTCTCAGCCAAAGCACTGGACGGAGTGGCACAGCACTGGCTTCGCTGCTTTGTGCCTAGTTCGTGTACGCCTTCAAAAAGAAGTTTGCCGTATGAGTGACTTCTGCTGATTGTGGGCCAAATCTATTGTTGATATCTATGGAGGAAAGATGGGGCTAGGGTTTTGTTTGCTTTGCCTTTATGGTCTTACTATAAGAAGTTACTGTATGGCATGTGTAATCCGCCTAACTGGCTCTTCCCTGAGGCTTTTTCCTTCTTCCTTGCTTCAGGAACAAGCAATGGAAATGCTGCATGGAAGCAGTGATCCTGTGCGGATTCCATGTGTCATCTCTTACCCAGTAGCTGAATAACAGCTGGCTACTGGCTTTGTAGAAACTAGAGGGCACATAATTAAATTTTTCCATTTGCGTTCCATTTCCTTCTTGGGAATTCCCCTTGGCGATAGATTGGTCTGCTCACAAACTGTGTTCAAGAAAAAGGACCTAAGAGACCGACTTACTGCAAAGCAATCCCTAGGAGGAATGAAAATCTGTGCTTGTGAAAGGTCATCGGAAAAGTGGCAGCAGGGTCACAGAATTAGGCTGTACCAGGGAAAAAAACATTCTTGCCTTCTATGTTGGGTTTTGTGCTGACGGTCCCCAAATCTCTAACTTTGCATATTTGACTTAATGAAAACTGAGAAATGAGCTTGGCTGACTTTTTTTACCAGATAAATTGTGTGTGAGCTCAGCACCTTTCTTTTTTCTGTTGTTGCAGAGGCATAGTAGTAGGCATTTGTGTACTTTTCCCTGATGCAGCTGGTAAGAAAGGACACATATTTCAAGGTGGGTTGTAATATTCCTTGCCTGACTGCAAATGCTGAGATTACCAAAGTAACAAAATTGAGCTAAATGTCGTGTTATCCCTTGGCTTAATGGAAAATAATTAAGATCATCACTGACTTTATTGAAGGATGTGGGTTTGCTGCCTGAAGCATAAGGAGCTTCTTTTTAATCTCCAGTAAAAATGGACAGCCCTTCTTTATTACTGAGTATTGCCTACAGTGTGTAATCCCATGAACATAATGACTGTATTTCTCCTTGTTCATCACGTTAGCAAGTGATAGTCTTGGGCAATTTGCACTGGAGGTCTTGAGCCATGCAGCAGATGAGCGGGCATGAAGGTCAGAGGTATGTTTGGCTTGGCTACTGCACTGACCCTTCAGTTCTCATGATAAACTTCACTGGATGGAGGAGTAAAACCACGTAAGAGCAGATGCTCTGCTGCTCTTGTGCTGCTTCAGCAAAGAAAGGGGATGCTAGTGAAATCTCTCTGGGTGAAGAGCCCTGGCTATCGGAGCACTGCAGGGGCTGGGTGTAGGTGATGGCTGTGTCTAGTACACATGGCACGTAGGTATTCGGGCTGGGTTCTGGCCATCAGGTCACCTTCTGGAAATTGTAGCCTGGTTGTGGAGTTCAGCACAGTGCCCCGAACTCACATAAAATCAGCCATGTATGGAGTCAGAAAGATGCAATCCTCTCTGTTGACCTGCCGGTGTGCCCTGGCTTTGCTAGCAGGAGCAGGTAATTGGACATAAAACACGCAGCTTGGCATGTGCCTCTTCTATTCTCCACTAGCAGCTTGCGGCCAGGGAACTGAAGGGAGGAATTCAGTGTTCAAATGCAAGAGCCCCTTATGACCTTCAGTGCTCTCCATTTGGCTGCCACAGCTTCACACCAAGCTGTTTGGTGGACGGAATGATTTGGCCTCAGGAAACGGAGATTTGTTTTGAAAAGTCTTGTGCTGTTATATCTTCCTTCTCTCAGACTGTACCACGGAGGCACTTCATCCTTATCATGCAGGAAGTAGCTGAGGCTTTCTGATACTGCTCTTTTAAAATCAAAACATTAAAGCTACAATGCGATGATTTTCAAATTTTCCAGGCGTCCCTCCCACCGGCATTAATTGCCCCCCTGCCGTTCCTGTTGCAAAGCTATTTGCTCTTTCAGTATGCAGTGCTTGTTCAGTGCTGCACTAAACCTTTGTTGCTTTGCAGTAAAAAAAGCTTCAGTTTATGCAAATGACATTGAAATGAGTCTGATACAGTGATAAACAGTCACATTTTATGATTTCAGCTGTTGGGGCTTTGTTATTTTACAGTTAATTCTGTGGATGTAAAGGGCTTAATAAACCCCATTCTGGTGTCAGTGCAGTAATACAGCGCTCCCATAACAGCATTTTAAGAAATTGGTAGGGCCACCAAGCCAACATGATAGGGGAATCCCATATATCCAAAATCAGTGTCCCTTTTCCCTGTGGTAGAGCTCCCTCTCAGCTCGAAATCTCCCCGTACGTAGCAGCTCATCTTCTGGTTTAGTTACTGTGTCTTTGGATGGCAGTTAGGTTGCATGCCCTTTTCTTTATTTCCTCTTCCTCTCCGCTTCTGACACATTATTATTCTTTCCAGTGACTGTACCAGACCTCCAAAATCCCATAGTCCCCAAGAGTAATTACAGATACATTACTGTGCTATCCCCACTGGTAGGTTGGGTCAAGTGCTTTATTTTTATCCAGGCCAGCTACCGAGGAGTGTGGTTGACTGCTTCCTCAGTAGCTGCATGACAAGACAGGAGTGTTTCTGTCACCTGAGTATTTCTGCTGTAGCTGGAGGTGGGTCCTTGCCTGATGGTGGGGTAGCTGGTACTCACACAGGATTGTTAGTGGTCATTAATGGAAGACGTGAGGCCCCCCGAAAGATTAAACATCAAATGTAAAAACCTAGAAAAAGGGGGACAATGGCTGCATGAGGAGTAAATGAACACAGTTTGATTGTATCTTTGTCTGACATAGGGTTTGATGACCTACATGCTTGTGCTGATCCTGGAGCTCCTGAACATGGATACAAGACACCCAGTGCAGGTGTTTTCTTTGAAAGTGTGGTAGTCCGGTTTCATTGCCAAGAAGGATACAGGCTTAATGGTACTTCAAAAAAACTTTGTGTGAGACACTTTAATGGCTCCCTGAGCTGGAAACCAAGTGATAAACCTGTGTGCCTACAAGAAGGTAAGTCAGTTTTCTTAAAGCAATTACAAGTGTCAGTTCTCACTTGTCCACGTACCATGTCTGTGTGTCTCAGCACAAAACACAAAAGGTTGGAGTCCATTTCACAGTGTCTTATTTGATACATACTTCAGTTTACCATCCATCCCATCCATAATCCTCATTTGTTAGTTTAATTTATACCATGAGAGGCTGTGTGCGTGTGCATGCATGCAAGTGTTGAAAGGGACATAAAGAAATCTGAAGAAAAAATGAGAATACATTTCTCCTTTTAACTAGTTACAAATTGATGCAGAGAAAAAACCACCTCCAGTATAAGTAAACTGTAACTATTTATTAAAGCTGCCCACTTAATACTCCTTTCTGCAATGTTTTACTAGGAAAATATAATGAATTTTCAATGCCACTGCTCCTGCTAAACAGGACTTTTAAAAAGTTCTATTTTATGATGTGTTCATGATCCAAGTAGGAAAATCAAATATACATGGACTGCAGAAGTTTAAAGCCACAGTGGAAGTTTACTTTGAGATAATTTAGACTGTTATGGAATAAACCAATTTATTGTACTGCATTTTTTAAATTGTATTTGGTTTTAAATAATTAGAACGTTAAATTATTTTCTTCTTCTAGGAGTTAGAGGCAGGATTAATTCGAATATCATAAGTGTAAATTTTGGCCAAGATAGATCTGAGCAGCACAAACAATTTATTTCACCAAGTATATTGAAGATATAAGTTGTTCTTTTTGTTGATCTATTTTTGGTCAACAGGGCTATTAAAATCAACAGACATGGAAAGCGTTAGTTAAATCACCTGTGTACATTCCACTGTTGTGACTTCTCCACTGAAGTCATTAGCCATTGCCTCATCATCTTCAAGGTGGGGCAAGATAAATCCTATTTCAGAATGCCTCCTACCATTTAAAATCAGATAGATAAATGGGCTTCATTGAAGACTTACGTGGTTCATAAACACACTTACTCCATGGGATCATGCAATTTCTTGGCGTGTATAAAAACTGCAAGTACTTATTTATGCTGGTGGGTGGGTGGGTATGAGGATCCTGTGCCAGGACAGCAGGGATGAAGGGACGTGCCACAGCAGGAGCAAGCAGGGCTTGGGAAGACCATGCTCAGGAGGTACATGTGGAGGGAACAGCCCTAAACAGTGGTCTGTGTGAAAGTGGTGCAGGAGATACTGGAGAGAGTAGCCAGATGCAGCTGGTAGGTAGCCCATGGTCTTTCAGGTAGCTGCCCTGTTGGCAGAAGTCTTTGTAAAATACGGGCTCCTGGACATGTGTGAGGCTACAGACTGCAGAGCTGGAGCTGCGAGCAGCATAGCCGCGAGGTGACTTATGATGTGTATTGAGGTGACAGCTGATGCGTAGGGCGTAAAGGCAGTGGGGACCAATAACACCTGCTCATAATGGTGGCATGGGTCAGCTTCAGTGAAACAACCCGATGCCTTTGAATAATGTATGTATGAAAATCATGCCTTCTCCTGTTACAGTCACCTTTCATAAACGCCCTTGTCTCTCATCTCATGGTTATTTAAGAAAAAAATACATGTAGAGTGGCAGCCGCATGTGTCTAAACTGGATATTTGAACTACCAGAAAAAGCTATAACACTTGGAAAACCTGTTGCCTTAACCACTATGGGTGGCTTCTAGGAATTTTGATGCGCATCTTTGAAATAGTACCTGTACCATCCATTGCAGTTGTTAAAATAAGCATTAACAAGTTTTATTGAGTATTCAAAGCTCTTCCCAGGCCACACAGTCCAGTGGCAATCTGTGGAGGAAGTTTCTGATCGCAATGCCATCAGCAGCAAAACTGCCACTGATGTTAGTGTGATCAACACTCAAGCCAGGTGTTTTCAAAAAAGAAAGAAATTGGAAGATGAGAATGTGATGGATGATGTGAGAACAGTTGCTTAAGAGATAAGCATTACTTCACAGCACGGAACACTTAAAAAGGATTGCCAGCCAATGCTCTGATCAAGCAAAGCACTTAAACTTGAGCATAACTGTAATTATGTGATTAGTTTTGTTAAAGTTCTGTGCTCAAAATTAGGCATATGCAGAAACGCTTTTTATTATTTGGACTAAAGAGTAGGACCCCAATGTAGGATTTAGTGAAGCAAGTGCTTTCCTGATTAAGTGGTGTAGTACTTCAGGTATTATTAAAACAATCTTATGGTTTAGCAGTAGGGAAAAAAAATAGATGACAGAATTAATTCTTCTTTCCAATGCACAATACAGCCGCTGATTCAGACAAAATAAGAAGCAAAGGTTCAGTGGCAACCCATGAGACCTATGCATTTGCTCAAGTGCTTTTTGGAGTGATCCTTTTGTGTACTGGGAGCAGAATCATCAGAGAAGGGCGACATAGCAAGCTGGGCAGTGTCGGAATGTGGCATATCTGCAGAACAGTAAAGGAGGAATTACAACAGGATTTGTAATTCTCTGCTGTCTAATGACATACATAAAAGTCCTCATTGCAAAAATTCTGTAATGATATATAAAAAGAAGTTTGAAATTTGTAGCGCCTACTGGAGAAGTAAGAAGTTAATGTTTTACCATTCATCATTAGCTATCACAAGGCGAACTAAACTTTATATTGCATTTACCCATTTGAGACAGTGGCTGCCTGCCATGTGTGCTGTAGTATGCTATCCACGCCTCTCATCCCAGTATATGTAAATGTCAGATACTGCCAGCTGAGCTTGAACAGTAAAAACACTCAATCCTTTGGAGTTAATTTTCAGTTAATCTCAAGAGTTTGGGTTCAACTAAGGACGGTTACCTACAATTTTATGTCTATACATTGTGTACGTTTAATTGTCATTACATGTATACTAGAAGAATCTTTGATCACAAATGAATGCTGTTTACCAAAGGAAGTAAAGCAACCTGTTTCAGAATGTAATTGATTTTAAAACTAATACATTTGCCTGGAGCTCTTCATCCAATCAATTGAATTTTATAGGTCTGTCATTTCTCGTTAAGAGGCAGGAGATTTTAAATGTCAGTACGAGAATGAAGTTGCATGACTAGGTGCCCAATAAATGCCCTGTCAAAAATCTGTGTGCTTCGAGTTATGTTCTCATGTTGATCTACAGCATGTTCTGACTGTAACTTCCATCAATTCTAATGCAGTTATGCACATAAATACCAAAGCTCTAAGGAAGGAATTTTGTATTTACTGTTTAAGAACAATATGTCATGTTGTTCACACTTTAATCTAATCTTCTCCCACTGTGATAATGTGGCTGCTGAGACTTTGCCCTACTTGGAACAAATGCTACCTCTTTTCCTATGAGATTGAATCTAAATTTACAGTCCACATGGAGATGGCAACCAAGCGAAGAGCTGTGCCCTTCTCTCCCAGTGCATCTGCAGGCAGATGCTTTCGAGATGTCCTCAGTGCCTCATTCTCCCACTGACGGGGATGATAAACCTGCAGTGAAAGGAGTGTGCCAGTATAGTTTGGCTACAGTGTTTTTGTGTGACATTTAGCATTTATTTCTCTTCACCTTTGTCCCTGGATCTGCGAGATGACTGAAATATTTGTATTTCTCCATCTCTTACCTGTCTTGTCCAGTGTTTGCCAATTCTTAAGCCTGGTTACAAGCACTATTTGTATGATGTTTGTAACCTGTGCCTCACACGATGGCTGCAGATCTTAGGTGAAGTCTCAGTGCACTGTTGTTAATACAAGCAAGGACAATAAAGAGAAAGTGTTATGCAGTATGCACTGAAATACTGTGTTTATCATCCACAGAACTATCCTACTAACACAGTACTATGGATTTAATGCTAGTAAAAAGCAAGAGAATACTGATCTTAAATGTTTACTTTGAAGAGTGCAGGGTCCAGATGAGCTGTCCCTGCATTCAACCCATTCTTCATGATGTTCCTTTCATCCTTTCTCCCTATTCCTCTCCATTCCAGCCTGTCAGTGTCGTGGCTAGATGTCATCAAGGCTAATTCAGAGCCTGCTCCACAGTGAGATAGGAGCACTGGACCTATGCATTTGAATTTACATACGGACTAGTAAGCAGAACAGTGCCAGGGCACAGGCCAGCACACTGTTCCTCAACTGTTCCTCAACATTGCAGTGTTAGAAAGGTCCCTGACATGGTTTTGGCCAACGTCAAGTAGTATTCCCCACACAATTCCTGTGAGCACCTTCTGGATTAGTATGGACCAGGGACAATTTTTGGAGGGTAAGAGTTCACCTGCAACAGAACAAGCCACACCAAGCCAGCTGGTACCCATGGGTGGTGTGGCTATCTCCATAGTGCCCAGGTCATGCCTGCCTTCTGAGTCCTTTATGGTCCAGGTGCTCTCGGGAGGAAGGAAGGTGGTCTTCCTTCCCCATGGGCTGGAAGAAACGGGTCTGAGAGATGATGCATGGTTTGTGCATAAACAAAAACACTACAACTATAGTGTTTAACAAATTTTACTCTTCAGACCAATCTTCCTGTGATGGGGGACACACTTGGTTTGCCAAAGCCAAGAACCCCTAATGTACAAAGCTGCATTCTTCATGAAAGTTAGGTCAAGATGAGCCCTTGCACTTGGCAGGCTGTCAGGCCTGCCGGCCGCACCCCACCTCTTTGTGCCACTGCAAGATAAGAAATATGTTCCTAATGTTCTTTTGGCTGACCCATTTTAATATTCAAACGGTGAATATAAGCAGATCACATAAAATTGCCAGAAAGGAGTGTTAAGTCATAGCCGTTGCTCTTCAATGCTGGCTAAAGACCGAGTAGTCCCTTAAATGGTTTAGCAGCTTTCACAGATTTGCTGAAAAGTACTTAGAATAAAGCAGTTTATTTTCTAGGACAGGACATTTTAAAATCCAGTCACTTACTCTCAGCTTTTCCAAGCAGAATTTGTGCCAGCTAACCCAGCTGTTTGCAGAGCGGCGGCTACTGCAATTTACGCCTAAGTGCTAAACAACACAAATTCAGCCAGGGGGAAAGCATTTGCTCACAAGGCATCAGGAAAAAGAGCTGTAATACCGTGGTCCATTGGTCTCGCATTTAGCTGGGGCTTGTAATAGGCCTGTTATCAAAGTCAGCCAGGATGTCACAGGCAAAGGATGGTACAGCGAGCAACTTACCACTGTTCTCTGCCAACATCTAGCTGATTAAAACGATTCTATCTATAGCTGTTACTTGGAATAATGGGGATGAAGTCGCTGTAATAGCTCATTGTTACAGAATCAATTTCCCTCACTTTGAAAGTGAAATCTCATATCTTACTGTGCGGTATGTATACACACCTTTTTTATTTGTATCGCAACAGACAGCTGTTACGCCGAGAGAGTGAGCTGCTCATTGACGTTATCTTTTGGCATCCATCTCTGACCTCTTCCTGCGTGGCTGCGGAGCAGGATCCCCATCTACCTCATCCCATTCTTGGAGGTGCTCAGGGTGGCCTCTTTGTGACAGCATTCAAAGGCTTAGCGTCAGGCGTTTCTTGTGGGGCATCCTCTGCCATCTCCTCTGCTGATGAACTTGCCAGGGAGAGAAAATTATTCAGTCTTTGAAGGCGATGCCTGCGCCCTCATCGCAGTGCGTTTTATAACCCTCTGTTAGGGTAGGCATCCTCCCAGACTTGGGCATTTCTAAATGAATAAATTCTAATAAAACTCCTTGCTGCAGTTTCTCAGACCATCTGGCAGACTGCCAGCCCTTCCTATTCCAGGCTGCAGAACGTACCTGCAGCAGCAGCCAAGGAGCTAAAAGTAACAAGAGAAATAGGAAATTTTGTTACTTATAGTATGTCCAGGAGGCCCCATATCAAAACTAGCTAAATACAATGTATTTTGGAAAACACCCCTATAATGGGAAGGTACAGAGGAAAATATGTTTTAACTGGGGAAGCAACACTCTTACACTTCATATTAGTAAAATTTAGTGATGGAGTCTCAGAAGAATAGAACCCCTAGTTTGCATAAATAAATACATTACGAAATACGCTGGTATTTAGTAGTTGGTGTGTGCTATGCTAAATGACAGTTTATCTTGCCTCTGGTTGCACTTCTAAGCAAACAAGGAAGCTGTTGCTCTGCTTTACTTTATGCATGCTCACAATTAATGGTTAAATACAAATTTAGAGCTGCCTCTTACTCTTTAGCAAGAATTACCCATGGAAATGGCAGAATCTTTCTTTTTTATGCAAGTCTCAAGGTACTTCTGAAACAACTTCTTTGTTTATAAATATTGCATTCCTAAGTGAAGATAATTGTCTCTTGTGGTAGAAGTGTTGTAAAAAAATCCAGCATCAAACAGGCTTATAATATTTTAACTGTCTTGCTTTTATTTGAAATACTTTGTGGGTTTTGATGCCTGGAAACTTTTATCACCTTCTCTGTCATGGATTCACCGCTGGCCAACTAACAGATAATTTTGATTATATTTTCGTAGTATTTAATGTTTACCTCTCTTCTGTTTAATCTCACTTTGCATCTATGAGGAGGATGAACTTTGAGTCACCTGTACTATTCCTTCATATCTTCTTGGCTTGTCTCTTAATTATTCAGTGTTAGCAGAGGGATTTTTACCCTGCCTCACCCTTTCCTTCCACTTTCCACAACATCTTTCATTTTGTAGTCCTCTGGGTTTTATTTCATATTTTGGTGTCTTTGGTGCTGGTGTGAACAGTGAGATGTAAAGCTGCCCGGTACAGGTATCGCAGACAGGTTATAGAGCCCATGCGTGTATATCGCTAGAGGTTTGCAGTTGTTTCCCTTGTTGAGTCTTCTACAGCACTTGAGATGCTGCTGAAGGCCTTAAAAATCACAGACTCTAAAGGCATATGAATTCAGGCACATAAAATGATCTGATTTAAAACGGGATCAATGAAGATTAAAGTGAAGGCATGCACGTAATGAACTCTGTGGAATGGAGCTGGATAAATCCTTGTAAATGTACCTGATACTCATCTGTCTCTCTGCTAAAAGCGCAGTTTTTCTGTGTTCCTCATGCCATGTCTGTATTTTATCTTCTCTTTCGTCCTGTCCTTAGTGCTGTCAAAGAGTCTGCCTTCACATGGGACTTTGGGATAGTCAGACTGTGCACTGTAATTTGCATACATGATGAATGGAAGGACAAAATTAAAAAGTGTCTTCCTAAATGCTCTTAATTTTGTTTGTTCAAAAAAGTCTGGGTGAATGATCCATTACTGTAGAATGTCAGCTTCTACTGCAGTGCTGTAGACTTTGAAACCAATGGTTAACTAGGGAAAGGACATTATTATTATTATTATTATTATTATTATTATTATTATTATTATTATTATTATTATTTACTGAAATGCATGTATTTTCCAAATGGTTTGAGCAGAGCACTTACATTAACTGATAACTTTTGCTTAAGAGCTTGATTATTGAATAGCTAGCTATGTTTTTTTAATTAAGTTACTATTTTTTTTTTCATGAAGTCACAGATTGCCTTGTTCCACATGTTGAAGATGCAGAGATTCATAACAAGACATACAGGACTGGAGATAAGTTAATAATCAGCTGTCATGAAGGATTCCAGATCCGTTACCCTGACTTAGACAACATGGTTTCAATATGTCAAGACGATGGAACATGGGATAATCTGCCCATTTGTCAAGGTTTAGTACAACAGCACATCCTGTTTTATAGCTCATGCAACCTTGTGATAGTTTGCCAATACTTTTTTCTACAGTTGTAAGGGTGTCAGTGATCTGATAAACTTCACTGTACAGTATTTGAATAGTGCTGCTGCTAAGATTTTTTTGATTCTCTTCCCCATTGCTCCCTGCAGGAAAACAGGTGCCACTTCTGAACATACCCATCCTTAAAATAGTACTTTAAATATTGGTTTTTGTTTGCTAGTCTAAAATCTGACAGATACATTGCACTTTTTAAAAAATCAGGGTTAAATCAGTCAGAAGTTCAGCAGAGGTTCTGATGGGCAACTGACATTTTTGCACCAATTATTTCTGGAAAGATTTAAGCTTCTAACTGCAGTTTCCCCTTCTTTGCCTTGTGCAGCAGGCAGGGGTAGAGAAGGGGTACTGTTACTCTGTCAGAGAGTTGTTGATCAGGTTCACAGGCCATTAAACCAGTAGGTATTGACTGAAAATTCAAGGCGTGCGTAGGAATGATTTTGGCCAGAAAATCCATTAGCCATAGAACTAGTAGTACGAGTAGTGTGGGGTCCCAGCTTCACTTAGGCTGCGAGAAATGGTTGGGAGCAAGCCAGCTTTAGTAAATGGAAATTCAATAACCCTGGGCTGCTATTACCTTTACCTTTCTAACACACACATGTTAGTACCATTGACTTGGTTTTAACCAGTTCAGGTCTTGGTAACAAGCTTGACCAGCTGAACAGCATCAAGAGATTTTAACTGTCTGTGCTAAGGGGAAGACTGGATTAGTATTAACTTTCCTCAAACCTATCTCTTGTCTCCTAAAGCTGACAGTTCTCTGTAGGCACTTAATTACACTGTCACATCGATTTGTAGAGTTGAGGCAGGCAGGCAGGGGAGCTGGGACGCTTCTCAGGAGTGACAGTGGCAGGGTGAGACACAAACGTCAGGGCTTGGCATTTCTGCTGTAAAGTGATGAGATTGATGGGTGCCACAGTCAAAAGTTACAGAAGCTTAGTTTACATGGGTCTCAGCAGTTAGGACCCTTGGTTTGGGGCATGTCAAACTGTCCCCCAAGGTCTCGTCTTAGACTATAGCACAGACATGTAGAAATTTAGGCACGTTACGCGAGTAGCTCAGTGTTTTAAATGCACACATTGTATCTGAATAGGGCTGACAGGAAAGGGGAGTTTTCACAAACCCGTAAAAGAGTGGACAGTAGTTTTGGGGTATCTTCTCAGCGATGGCATCATGTGTGGTAGTATAAAGTATACAGCCCATTTTTGAGAGTGGCTGCTGCTCACATCTGGGGTGGATTAAGACTGTCACAGTTACATAAGATGAATACTCAAAAGACGGATTTGCAGGTACTGTATTTGCCAAAGATCCGGGTGGAAATTTTGTGACAGCCAGTATTAACTGGGTAAGCAAAAGTACCCCTTCACTTGTTACTGTCTTCTGTTGCTGTATTTATACTATCAAACACAATCAGTTGCTGCTACTCAATATTTGACATTAACTGCCTTTCAAAATAAAAGCAGTGCTGACAGAAGTTGAGAGATCAATTGTACAAGAGCCAAGTGCTAGGCAATTCGCATTCAAGTATCTGCCATATTTTGCCAAATTCTAAAATTGTCTCCAGAATTTTCTTTTTGCTACATCAGGTGCTAATAATATCAAAGCCCCTTGTCTACTTGCACTAGGTAGGCTGTCAGTGACATTTCTATGGCCCTTTGATTACAACAGGCAGGGGAGTCTCATGACACTAAGATGCCTTTTTTTCTGCCGGAGCAGTGTGAAAGGAATGTGGAGCATATAAGAATCCAGCCTCAAACTATTTTTGCCACGAGATAATAATGATAATTACTGCTCTGAAATTATGTGAATTACTTAGCAAAAAAAAAAAATGTCAAAATGAAGTTTTCAAGCAGCTTGAGAAGTCTGGAGACCTAGGAATTTTCACAGAAACTTGGCTTTCATACAAATTCAAGTAAATCTTGTTCCTGCATTGCGAGGCATCAAACAAGCATTAAAATGTTAAGTCAGCAGGACAAAATTTTCCCTGATACAGTTCAGAGAAGAGTAAGCTTGGTCTGGCTCAGGCCGTCTGTGCTGTTTCTGTCCCACTGGGGGCTGCTTATATCGCTCTGCTCAGCGGGCTGCTCAGCTTGCAGGAACTGGCGTGTTATGTGTGGGGCATACTCGATCAGGGGTATGAGCAGTAGCCAGTGGATAGGATGCCTGAAGCTTTCTTTGAGCAGGGAGATAACCAGCTAGTAAAAAAGCTATCAAAACCATTGCTCTGGTAGTACAGTGTGCTGTAAAAAAAGCTTTCAGGCTTTTTCTGTTCTGTTCTTTTGCTTTTGTCCCTCTGCCTCAAAAGACCATTGCAAGGAAATAACCACTTGAAGTGCTGCCGAGACTTTTTCTTTTAGATGCCAGTGTCTTACAAGAAGGTCTCAGACTGATTTTAGTTTCCCCCTCAGGCTTCAAATTATGAGAGTCCTATGAACATCCTTCACAAATTCCTAGTAGTGGCAAGAGACCTATTTAGGGATTGCCATAATGCAGTTCCTGTCAGTCTCATAACTTTATAATATTATTTTTCATTCCCTGATTACAAATCATCTTTCCTCCACATTATTGCAAATTTAAAAAATCAACAGTATTAAGTATTACCCAGAGGGTCGTTTCTAAGGCCATGAGGAATACTTTTTTTCTCTGGTATAAACCGTTATCTAAATACCAGCCCAAAACAGACTCTGAATGTGAATGATGTTATAAAGTTGTGTCATCAATTAAATTCACTGCTCTTTCTTGCACCAAATGTGGTTGGTGACCATTTAACTGTCACTGCTCAGTACCATCCATGGTACAAATCCCTCAGAAGTAATTCCACAAGTAGAACGTAGTCTGACTACATTTACAATTTCTGGTGATAACAGGTACCTTAAATTTTTGATAACCTAATCTGAGACCTTGTTCAGTGTTTATCATGGGACTGCTCATAGGAAGTCATGGCCCCTTAGACTTTCTCAAACTGGAATTTCAAAATCATTAATTCTGTCTGCAAATCTTTTATAGTTGTGTGCACTTTATCACAGGAGCAGTTTTAATATTAAATATGGTTTACATGCCTGTCAGTTTTAAGAGGAGGAATAAAAATCATAGTTTATCTAAATGACAACCTTTATTTATTAAAGATTCTACCTCAAAAAGAAATTGCCATCTGCTAAACCAATGAATGTTTGTGAAACAGAATACCGTCATTTTCAGAAAACCTTTCCTGAATTTGCTGAGGGTGAATCCCACGCTAGTGAAGCGTGTGGGCTAAACAATAAAAGGGTTTGAAACAGGGTAATGAGGCATACGGATCCAAGGGAGATCATGCAGACATGCCATTCATAGCAGAGAAGATGAAAAATATCACACTCCTCAATTTAGGAATTATAACTGAGATGTGTGAAGATGACTGAGATAAGCACCTTATATTAAAAGATACCTTCCTCTTCTTAATTTGCAGGTTGCCTGAGGCCATTGGTTCTTCCTCATAGTTACATTAACATATCTGAGTTCGAGTCCTCCTTCCCCGTAGGAACAGTGGTGTACTATCAGTGCTTTCCTGGATATAAACTAGAAGGGGCAGAGCTCCTTGAGTGCATGTATAACCTTATCTGGTCAGATAGCCCACCTAGGTGCCTTGATGTGGAAGGTAAATGTCTTCTTTTGTTTATCTTTCAATTTTGCAAAAGCAGCATGCTTTATACGATTTTCACTCAGGGCTATGACCGTGGTTCTGCTGTATGTAATGTTTCCACAGGCCACACTGAGCCTGTCTGGTTTTTGTTGAGTGCAACCAGTTGTGGTTCACTGCACCATTAGCTCTTGGTGTTCCCTAACCAATAACTTGCTCTCTCAGTGTCCAAAGTGCAAGAGGGGAAGCTCTTCGTGATGATTGCTTTGCCCTTAAAATGTGAATTCTTTGCAGCTTTTCTAACAGAAATACTGAGGAATTTACAGAATTTACATTCATTTGCAGATGGTCAGAGTTTCTACAGATATGGATAGAGTTCGATGATAAACTAAAAAATACTCCATAGAAACTCTTAGTCTGGGCTGTGCTAGCTGCAAACATTATTCAGTGTTCATGATGCTGAATGCTTGAATATTTGTTGTCTCTCTTAGTAGTTAACCTTAAAAAAGGATTTGCAACGGCAGAGCTCTTAAGTTATCGATTAGGAACATAAAAACCAGTGCAGAACAGAGGTAAATTGTACCAAGCCAAAAGGAATAATCTGTGACTATAACTGCAGTGCTGGAATGGAGGATATAGTAGTGCATGTATATTTGCATCCCATGCATTTAAAACAAAGATACCAAATGGATTGCTCCATACTGTCAAAACCTTCCGCCATCTTCATACTGCATGTTGAATGAAACATCCTAGGAAGTCATCAGAATCCAAATACATCCTCTGTATTTCATTCCCCTAAAAGGACTACATTTTTGCTCTATTTCAAGCCTGTAAGAAAGCTATCTATATGTAGAAAAGCTACTGAGCTAAATGCTAAGCATTCTGGAAGTGCAAAAATTTGCCAACAACATCAACAAAGTGATATACTGCACAAAAATAATAAAATTATCCTTATTTTTAACTGACAATTCAAGTTCCAAATTTGTCTTTGCAATTTTGGAATGACATAGCAAGATGATTTTTATTTTTTTTTATTTAGCACACCATAAAAGATTAATTGCAAATCAGCTCTGTGTAAGCCATTTTTGGAAGGTCTGGTTGTTGTTGTTTATAGCATGGAAAATACATTAAAAATCAGAAGGGCCCTGTTAGGCTTAATCCAAACAGTGTGACTGTTTTAATAAAAATGACAATTCTCCAGTTAGGAAGTTAAGAGCATTAAAATACAGAAACTCAAGTGTATGAAGCAAAAAAAAAATGTGTCTTGCCCTCACTTAACACAGGTGAGCATTCCAGCTCCTATCAGAATACCCAAGAAAACTCATGTGCTCATCGCTTCTTGCTTGTTTTATAAAGTCACGAAGAGGGTCTTTTTTCTTGGTGATGTACAACACGAGATAAGAACTGCTGCCCTGACAGTTTTACATTTGAAATAACACATAGAAAGTTACCATCCCCAGTCAACTATGATGATCTGTGATGGGGAGATCAGTGTGTGCCAGACACTAGGTCAAGGCCCTCTCTGGGAGGCATCCTGAGTTTTGATTTAGATCCAGCCTCCCTTCTAAGCCCTTTCTTATTGCTCTCCTGAAATGTTAAAACTTTCCAGGGTGATTTTGTGTTGGCGTCCCATCTGTGCATGTGTGGAATGAACCACAGGAGACTGAAGTCTAGAGCATAACGCTTGCAGGAGCAGGCTCTCCTCAGTTTTGGGGCTGTCCCTGCTTCTGTTGCGGCAGAAGAGAGCGCAGCATCACTGAAAGGTCACCCCTGACAGCACCTCCTGTGAACTCTGTTGTAGGGATGCCTCAGCTGGTACTCAGCGAGCTTCAAAATTAAATCCAGATAGGGTAAATTAACTTGAGATGCCCTCGTTTGAAAATGTTTGTTCAAGTGATTTACGCAAGGAGTGGTGGTCTCCAGGAATCTTGTTACAATCCACTACTCATAATTAGTGGACAAAACTCCCTCCCTATGTCTTTTTTATTCTGCACCTTGCATACCTATGTCAGGCTCATTTTTCAGCATTCCTTTTACGTGTGAGGTATAATCTCGCCAAGCAGCATTTTTCACAGAGGAAATCTGCAAATAACAAATTAATTACATGCATTTATTTATTTCCATGATCAATTCAAAGTTCAGTCTAATGACATTTCCAGCTCTGTATTTTAATATGGTAATGATTAAAAGCAAATGGTTGTTAGGAAGCTAGAGTAGGCCATATTAGAGCTTTTCTGCCATAAACAATGCTGCTTACAGCTTTCCTGTTTTCACATACGTTCCTCTTCAAGCCTTCACAGGAGGAATTTCTTAAACGTGTAGCCACACTAATGCTACATGTCAATCTTGTGATATTTCCCCACTTTGTTAGGTCAGATGAATTCTGAATGAGGGGGTGGTAGCTCCACTTAAATCAGTAGTTACACCGGGGACCACTCGGCTCCCACCGTACAGCATGCTTTCTAATGCTCAGTCCAGTCTTATTCTCGATATTGCCAAGCACAGAGCTTCCACCAGCTCTGGCGAGAGACTAATTTTTGCTGATAGGGAATATTTTTCTGATAATTAACATCACTGTTGCTTTAGTCCCAGCAGTGGATAAAAATTGTGTTACCTGGTGCTGAAGTGCAGCCAACACTGCAGTTATGCAGCGGCTTCTCAGAAACAGCTGTTTGCATCTGATCAGGGAAGCTGTTATAGCTCTGGCAAATAAGGATGCCTCTAGCTCAGTTTGCCAAGTATTTACTGGTACGTGATCCTCTTCTCAAATACTTGTACCTTTGCCAAATTTAAAACATTCAGATTGATTTTTGAGTGTCTGCCTCAAGCTGAATCATTTGGGAAGCTTCAGTTGAAATGGTTCAGCTTTATCTGAGAATGATGGTAGAGGAAATAGTGTTGTTTTACCAGTGCTAGAAAGCTTTACAGTCGTTTAGAGGATAAAATGAAGCATCTTAACACTGAATTTTTGTCTCCTTTAAGTCCTCGATTTACATCTTTAACTTTCTTAATATCCTTTTTTCTAGTGGAATTCCATAATTATGCAGAAGTTTTTTAAACTTTCTTTTGTACAGAAACTCACTAGGCACTTCCAAGGATATACAAAAATCTAAGGAAAGTGTTAACTCTTTATTTATAAAATTTTTAAATTACCAATTTGGGGTTAATCATCCGTCTGTAGGAGTTGATGTAAGTTAATGATTGCCTTCTATAAAATCAGATATGCCAAGCATGGGTGGAAAAATCCCTTAAATTGAAGATTACCACAGGGGGTATAAACATTAACTGTAAAATCAGATGGCTTTCAAAAACATTGGAGGAGAACAAACATACCAGTATGGAACTCCGTGAAATGAAATGTATAGAACTAGGAAACGTTTATGATAGCATACTTTAAGGTTGATAAAGACATTACACAGGATTTTGAGAAATTAAAAAGAAAAACCCTGGCCATTAGTACTTTGGGAATGTGATCTGCATATGATTACACACCTTGCCATCTGGACTCTGTATTTTAAGCTTTCATGCCCTTTGGAAGACTTCCAAGAAGATGTAAAGAATAGTTTTTATAAGGAACTGGGGGGTAGGGGGGTAGGGAGAGCAGGCAAAGAGAGAGGCTGGAAGAATTTGATTATACTGCTAATGCTAGAATATAAAGCAGTTGTATGGATAGTGTAATTGGGAATTCCTGGCTTTGTATTTAAGAGTAAAAGGGAAAACAGGTTGATTGAATGTGCAAACAACAGACATGATCCTGTTACCTGGAATGTTTGGTTTCAGCATCATCCCAGCTGAATAGAAAAGCTAGTCCTGCAGGAAGTCAGATATATTGCAATATCAAAACTTAATTCGACATGCTAGGACCAACAGGTTCTCTAGCTGAGGTTAAGCTTGAAGGAATGTAAAATAAAATATATTTAAACTTTTTGTAGGTAGGTTCAAAATTAAAATGAAACAAACATGAGGAACAAACTTCAAAGGGGATATTTGATGAGTCGAAGAGGGAAAACATAGAAGAAAACTGAAGACATTTCAGAACTCTGGTATATAAAACTACTGCATTGTGAGGGGAGGTGAAAAGATACAGTGCTAAGCAACCACCAGTTACAGACAGGATCCTGAAAATTATAGAAGCTATGGAAGAAAAAGGGAAGGAAGGAACTAAGAAAACTGCACAACAAAGCCAGAAGTGCAAGGGAACCAAAAGAAAAACCCTACCTGGAGCACCAGGAAATTTCTGACTAAAAGGGGGTTATCCATATGAAAACCAAAACCAGCAAAGTATGCTACAAATTAAAAAAATATTCTGGAAAGACAGGCAAGAATACAGGACAGAGCTTTAAAATGGTTCTTCTCATAAACCTAAGGACAGACACTCAACAGAGAGAGTGTCAGATAATTCTGACATAGAACCTAGAAATTTAAGAGCATGAAAGAGCACTGGAGGAAGGTGATATTACAGGTGAGAAGCCATAGCTGCTCAGTATTTCAAAACAAAGTAGCCTAAACTTTCTAACCAATTACACACAGGATGCTTTGAAGGAAAGCTTCAAAAACCTTCATCCTTATATAACAATTGCTAATGCCATAAACGGTGATTGACAGCGAGCTCTATGTTTGATAAACTATGCCCTTCAAGTATTTTAAATTCTTGATGGAACATACAGCAGTACACTGAGAAAAAAGATACAAGTCAGCCTGCAATCAGTTTTTGTTCAGGGGTCAATAAAGTAAGCAATCCTAAGCCTGAGATGCTGTCCGTCGGTACGAATGGATTTCTCTCTGTGATTCTTTGTTGACACTGAGGAGGCTTTAGATAAATTCCAGCATGACAGAGTGATGTGTGTCCTCCGGGAAGGTACTGTTGATGCAGCAGGTCTCCAACAGATAAAAATCCTGTAGAGGGAGCGGAGGGCAGCAATACAAGCAATTTATGAAGCACTGTGGTATTAAGAAATTAAGGGAGGTAGGTATCAGGATTCTGTTCTGTGTTTACAGCTACTCAACTTGCAGGCAAGAGGGAGAATAAATTAAATATTGCTCAACTGCCAAAGTGGTAATCCAAGTTAACTGAGTTAATGTTAACATAAGAGGCATTGAAAGCCTTGGTTTTAATAGCTCTGACTAGAGTGGCATTTCAGAATATATTCACTGCCTCCAGCAATACTTCTTGCAACTCAGGAATGAGAACCAGCAGTAAATGCTCAAATAGCAGCAGCCAACGGTATTTGTAAGCACCTTCACTTGGGCAACACCTCTGCATCGGTGTAAACACCATGATGGCCACAGGATGAAATAGGCTGATAGTGTTTCACCCTGGGGGTGATTAAGTTGCAGAAAGCAAGTGTGATAAAGAAGTTTAAAAAGATAGTTTTCTTTAGAGAAAAAAAAAAATCAGTCAGTAATTTTGCATTTTTCTGCACTGAAGACGGTTAATTCATTCATCACCCACGAGTGCAGAAACAATACGCATCCAGCCACCCTGTATGAGTGTGGAAGTTGAACACTTCAAGGAGCTGCTTATAGTGATTTGGAATATCTAGATTTTTGTCCTGTTGGGGAATGCTGAAATTCTTCTGTACACCTTTACCCACAGCTGAAGAGGCATGGAAAATTATTTAATTCAGAAAGAGCATGGTGACATGAAATACTAGGCAGACAAATCA
This sequence comes from Falco rusticolus, assembly GCF_015220075.1. Lineage (NCBI taxonomy): Eukaryota > Metazoa > Chordata > Aves > Falconiformes > Falconidae > Falco > Falco rusticolus. The sequence continues at coordinate 26,705,962 of NC_051198.1, read as the reverse complement.
TCTTCTGTGGACACGGCTTAATAATCAGCCAGTCTCTAAACTCCAGCAGGTGTGTTGCAAAGTGCAAGAGAAAAACAACCAGGGCAGATTTTGAGACAGAATGAAACACAGAAGTGGGGGGTTGACAGCTGATGTTATGAGATGGGGGGGCTTAGAAAACAGTCTCCAAGTTGAAGACATTGTTTGAAGAAGACAAATACCATTCTCTTTCTAAGTGACTGCTCTTCTTTTGCATTGAAGAAATCTTCAGTCTTGGCTGTGAGTGAAATAGATGCCTTCTCCACTGTTCATAGTTTTTCAAGAAAGCAACAGAACAACAACTTGTAATCTGTTTCTTTTATGTCTTCTGTTTCTGCTTGATGCACAGGACTGTCACAGTAAATCATTGTTTTACACCTGCTCTACCACCTTTCAGAAACTCCTTAGCATTTCCAGAACCAGCCAGACATCCCGACTTTTTTATGGAGCCATAATTTCAGCCCTGAAGTTCCATGTTAGCTGCCAGATGCATGTAGTGTTTTATCCACAGTGCTTTAAATATGCTGAGGATTAGGTGGGCGAAAGCAGACAAAATTTCTCCCTGAGGGCTGTTTATAATATTAATCTTTGACTGTACCTGGCAGGGCTCCTCGGAAAGGAAAAGCACACTACATCGTCTACCTGGAAATCAAGTATTTCTGTGCTTTGTGGACATGTTCATTAAATTTGGCAAAACAGGGCAATCACAGAACATCTTCCACAAATGGAAGGAACTGTAGCTACAGACTCTATGCATTAGGAAGTCTACTCACTGTGTAAGTTTGTTCAGTTCCAGAGATAAAAACCCAATATTTAAAGGGTGGCAGTGTCACCAGTCAGCATAGGGAGGCACTTGATAACTAAATGTAAGTAACCAGAAGCCGATACTCTTCCACACCTTCCTAGCCTTGTAAGCTGGTTTGTGGTATTACAGTGCTAAGATGACCTGTTGGTTTTCCTCCCACCTTTATTTTTTTCCTGGTAGCACTCCACTGGGAAGGGGACCTTGTGCTTTTCCTTCTCCCAGGTGGTATAGCTTGATTTCCTCAGCATTCAGCTAAGCCCTGGAATACGGCTTGTCTGTTCCAGCATTCCTTCTGTCAATCCCTGGTGTCTGGTGTAGGCGACACCACACCTGCTCAAGGGATTCTTGCTTATAAACAAAAAAGAAAAAGCTATTAGAGGAAGAGGGATTAAAATAACATAAAAACACTACTATGTCCAGCTCACAGTGATCACTGGCTTCTTCAGACATCCCTGTTAGGTGCTTCTATCTGTCTGATTTTCTTAGCCAATTTCCCAACAGCTCTTCCTCTCTCCTCTACCTCCCTTCTACTAAGTGCTTTGACCTTTTCCAGGTCTGAGGTTATACTGTGACGCCAGTCAAATACCCAAGCCTTGGCTTGTTTTGAAGCTCTCCGATTCCTGCTTGTTAGGTGTCTCTGCAGCCCCCAGCATCTGCTCCTTGGAGTCCTAAAAAGGCCATTACTAATCATAAAGTCAAACTCTCACGAGAAAAGAAGGAACAAAACTAGAAGCAAGTGATGAAGAAAGCTAAAACAATCTGCTGTAAATGAGATCACAGTGGTCCAAGCATTCCCATGTGAATAATGAGTATAAACAATTCCTTAAAGGTAATTATGGGCCTCTTGCTAAACGAACACCTAGTTCTCTGTTGCTGCAAACTCATAAATTTTTGTGGTTTAAATGAAAATTGCACTTTTTAACTTAAAATTTACAGGAGAAAGATCACTTGGGGTGTGTTTCATCCTATATCTGTTGTGAAATGCATTTGAAACTAAAGCCTTTGGTATTAAGATCAATGTTTCACAGGTGTGCTGGGAACAGCAGGATTGTTGAGGATGAGTGTGAATTTGGCATGATGCTCCTGCAGGAGCTCAGCTGACTGCAACTGCAAAGTGGGCTTTGCAATGTGTAACTCCAGTAACAAGGAAGCTCTGTGTATGATAAGTCATTGTAAATCACTTTCTGTTTCCACTTAGGAATCATCTAATATTCAACTATTATTAAAATAGGCTTACAACTAGTTTTATACTGTTTCATTTAAGCTCATACAGCTGGTGTCAGTGATAGCAATTTTCAGCAAGATGGTGTTTGTCAAAGCTAGACCAGAGAAGCAGCTTTTCATTAAAAACTTAATTATTCAATTCATTTCACACGTTGTAGAAGGTGAAAAGTGCTTCTCACTGTGTGCATATTGAAAGGCTTACCTGGCTACTGCAGCTAGTTAGAATTACCCTGGGTAATTACTTTTGGCTAGGGGTAGAGCAAGCAGCTTGGAGTCCTGAGACCTCAGGTATGTTCTTAGCTCCTTGAACATGGAATTGCTGAATGGTTGAGAACAGGTTGCTTAACTGTTAGGTGTCTTTTCAGGGGAAAACATCTAAGTGGCATTGTGAAGGTTAAGTAATCGAGAAAGGTTAAGATGGAAAAGACTTTGGAAATTGCTAGCAATATTTTAAATAATTCTGGCTGTAGGCTTTCAAGAAATAAGTTCACTGGCAACTTCAGAGTTCAAAACAAGCATCTTGCAGCATTGTTACTTTAGATCATGTTTACTGTCAGGCTTTCTGTATTAGTGCTCACTGAGCTGTTTCCATCAGACTTTCTATTCTGGTATTACTATTGGTGCTGTTGTTTTGCTGTGGGATTCAGCAATCAGAAAAGTTCCTCAGAGCATGTCTTCACCTTCAAAACACAAATTCAGTGGCCTCAAAGTTTTTCTCAGTGTTCCAGTACAACTATAATAGGCACTAAGTCTCCCTTCACAATGCCAGCAGCATTTGTTACAGGAATGTATCATTAAGATACTGTTAAGCCGATACGCATGATAAATGAAAAGTTACTCTAGTAATGCTTCCTGTTCTGCTTCCATTTCTGAAGAGTGTCATTAGATATAAATTCTTGTTAAGCAGCTGTTCTAGACTGAGATGTTTTAACAGGGCTTATTCTAAAGCAACTGGGTTTGCTACTTCCTTCCTTTTACAAATCTTTTGATTTCTTCTTCAAGCTCTCAACTGCATATGAGTGGTTGCATCCAACAGTTTTTCTTCCATCCCGCTTACCATACTGACAACTTAATAGAATTTTTTTTTTCAATTTTAGAATTAAAATACTTCTGTTTTTTACATTACTATGAATTTTAAATCTAAGTATAGAATAGAGAAATAGTGGTTTTAATATTTAAAGTGCAGAAGTAATTTCCTTTGCCTCCTCGTCCTGTTGGCCATCTAGTCCCCTTTCGCCCATGCATTTCCCTATTTGATATTGCACTAGAAATACCAATTCTTGTCTACCGGTTTTTGTCTTGAGATCTTTTTGGCTAACAAATAAATCAGCAAATTCTCTAAACAGTATAGTGTCTTCAGAGTTTAAAAATCCACAACTATCTAACAGCTACCTTTTTTTGAACACCACTGATTTATTTTCTTTTTGTGTGATTGTTTTTTACAAACTCATAACTATTAAGAAGCATTTTCCTTTGTGAAAGATTGTAATGCCGGTGTTCCATGAACTGAATGTAGGATATAGGCATTACATACCCCTCCATACTGACTGTGTTATAATGTGTTGTTATGTGTGTGTGAGAGGACGAGGAGCTTGAAATTAGGGCTCTGTATTGTGTGGTGCAAGTGTGATTCATGTGCTGGTAATACCTGTGGAAATGGCCAGGTCTGTCAGGTGAACTGGACAGGAATTGTTGACGTATGCGAGAGAGAAAGGCTTCTTGGTTGAGTATTTATTTTATTCTGAAGGTCTGAAGGGTGATGACGCTGAGGTAACCAAGGAACCAAGTGTTATTAACACAGTGTTCACAAAGATGCAGGAAAAGGAACAAACATAATCTTCATCTTCTATGTTCCTGTAAAAAAAAAAAAAGAATTTTCAGATCATTTGTACGCAAGCATGTGTTTGTCCGAAGGCAATGTATGGAAAAGGAACCTTACCGAGGCCCCAGAAGCCAGCCAGTAATGTCTCAGGTGGGGACCAGGCTACCCTCGATGGGTCAGACCTGTTGGAACTCGTACTTCTGCAGTCTCATGGAGTAAATCATGGCTCAAATTAAACGTTGGTTGGAATGCAGTAGACAGAAGACAGGTGTCCAGCTTTCTGGTGTTACTTAGTGTCCTGATATGCACAAGAAGGACCAGTGAGGGTCAGGAGAAGCTCTTGTTCTCTTCCAGTTTGTGAACAAACCAGACAGTGTGTCCACCTCTCTGATGACTATCTAGCGAGATACACCAGTGTTTTCCCTGCATGTAGGAACTGGCAGGTTTTTATCTGTGTCTTTCTCATTAGGAAGTTTCACCCTAATCTTTTCTCCCTGTCTGCTCAATAGACAGACATTCACGGTGTGTTTGGAAGGCATGGTGGGTTTTTTTTATTAGGTGCAAATGCCACTAACCCTGACCATCCCTGTGTCAAACAGGTAATGGCTGGCCTTACACTGGGTTTTTCTGCTAACCCAGCTAACCGAGCAACTAATGTCCTACATGAAAGGCAGACTAATAGCTAGAGAAAAAAAATCATACTATGCAAAAAATCAAAGGTGGAAAACAAGCTTATTCCTATCTTTTTTTTTTTTTTTTTTTTTTATAAGCAAGTGCTCTGTATTTCAAGGCTTTTTTGCTTTTATTTTTTCACTCACATACAAAAGCGGGGCAAAACCTGAATAATTTACCTCCTACCTACTTTGACCGAAGACTAAACTGACTAGCCATTGAACTGACTAAAAAGAAGGTTTTGAGCACTGTAAATATCTAACTCCACTGTTATCTCTCTGCTAATGGCTTTTAAAAAATGATGTGTCATCTTTATTCTGTGCCATCAGTGTTAAAAGAGAATATGCTAATGGCAAAATATCTTCTCTCCCTCCTAAGGTTCCAGTGTCAACAGTGCAGAATTACTGCAGCATCCTCTGGGCAGAGTTTAAAAAGCTTCTTGGCTGTAGTGGATAGGAAAAATTATTGGCTGAACCCCATTTATTCCTCCAGTGTCTGGGCAAGTGGCTGCAGCCTGTGGTACCCTGGCGGTGACCCTGCCCCAAGGGATGCGGCTGTTGCAGTGCAGAGGCTGCGATGGGGGGAGCATGCGACGGAGGGGGCATGCCACCGGGTGGGCCTGCCTCTGCCTCTGCTCCAGGCCAGCATGTGCCAGTGTTCCTAGCAGAAGGCTCAGCTCCCCAGGTTTCAAGCTCTTCCTGAGAGCACTAATCTTTCTTTAAAATCAGTCAGAGCAGAAAGCCCATAGCTGATCTCAGGGGAGAGCCCTTGGCTCCAGCAGCTTCTAAGAGCAGGCAGGGAAGTCCATCAAATCAGGAATTCTTCCCTTCAACTTTTCTGAGTAACAGGTGTCTTGAGCATTCCAGAAGGGATTTGTTTGCCATATAAACACACTTGTTCATTCTTTTTGAAAACGATTAAACTTTTCAGCTGAGAATGCAGAGCTGTAAAGTTCCTCTAAATCCCCTTACAGCCTGTGGCCAATTGCTCTGCAAAGACAGATCCAGGATCACGTGCTGCAGAACCACGAGCACACACTGCCTGAATTATGTCCACTCCTCTGACAAGCTCCGAAGTTAAGGACACACGCATGTGGTCTTTTAATGTTGGTCATCAGAAGATACTACTGGATTATCTATGCTGGATGTTGTAATTGGCACATTGCAGTCTCAAAAGCCTGATAAAGTGAAGATGCTGAAAGCTATTGGTAGTAAACATTTGATGTCATATTTAAGAACAGCTGTAGTACCTAGGGCTTTTTTTAAGCTGTTAGAGCTTCCTGAAGTAAAATTCACTTCTTTCTGTGATTATTTATCATTCATACTGCTGTTGGCTTTGATGGTAAAAATGTACTTGTCAGAGACACCTTTGTTTTAATCAGTTTGCAACTGTTTTCATTCTGTGGGTTTGATGCATTTGCCTGAAGGCCTGTAATTTCCAAATACAATTAGGGCTGATCACTGGGAATGCCAGAATTTTAACTTGCCTAGAAAATTTCAGTGGGCTTAGGTTTGCCACCTGAGTTTTCTTCCATATTTGATCTGGCACATTCCTTTTAATCTGTGTAACCAGTGTTGTACACTGGTATCCAGCATAAACAAGAGACCTGACCCTGTAAGACAACTAGCTCTGCACTAAAAATCTTCTGTCTTTGGGAGCCAAGGGTGTTCTGCAGCTCTCCAGACTTTCATAATCTTGCTTTTCTATGATCAAAACTAAGGCCAATTCATGGCTGTCCTTCCACTGACTTCAGAGGATCTTGGGCCAGGATGACCATGGGAATGGCACGAGCTGAGAAAGGGACTCAGTGTACCACGAACTGCCTCAAAGCAAGTTCATTTTCTGTTGTAGTGTATCTCATTTGACTTGATTCGGACAAAGAGGCTGTGAACCTGAGCGTTACTGTTTGTACACGGGGGCCGGTTTGCCCATACAACTGTTGAGAGATCCTGAAACTGGCTGAACGTAAAGTTCACAGGAGGTGGTGAGCGAGTGAGAAGCCAGCTGATGTAAGAATGAAGCACTGTTTTCAGTGAAGCTAAGCACCCTCATTTTCAAACCTGCTCCATTGCATCTGCTGGTTGTAAGAGTATTTAATGCAAGAGGTGTTGGCAGGTATGACCATTTAAAACTTGACTCGTAACTAATAATTAGTAACAAATGCTCGGCAGTGCATTGAAGAAATGTTTGCAGAAGTTTCCAGGCAGCACCAATACAAAAGCATTTCACTTGAAATATGGAGGGTGTCAGTGGAATGGGTGGCACTCTTTCTTTTTCTTAACACTGGGGATATATCCCACACAGAGTGATGCTCTTGTTTTCAGGTTTTATAAGATGCCTCTCCATTTGTAAACAGACTGACAGCTCTGTATCTGAGTTGTCCCCACAGTGTATTGTTTTTAATCTGCCTGGAAATGTGTCATTCCTGAGCTGATCCACATTGCTGGGACACCAGTTTTGAGGCTTTTTTTTATTCAGCAGGCTGCTTTGGCTCTTAATGACATTAAGAGGTTAGGGCTGAGGCAGCAGGTACATTGCTGGAGGGGAAAATTCATTTCTCTGAGTGTTGCTCTTTGTGATAAGGTGTGCTCTACTTGCTCATTGCTAGAAGGGTACTGGGCATCTACACATCTCTTGCAGCCTGCCGTAGCTTGACAAAACTCGGTTGCAATGGAGCTTAAATTGCTGTCTTCCTTTGTTCTCATGCTCTAAGCATAGATAATAAAAATATACCAGGTTTCCTTATGGTAGGCCAGAATTGTTGCTTTCACTGATTGTTTTCTTTTTAATGGAAGAATGATCCCTGATATGGACAAAAGGTGCTTTCCTACTATTTGAGTCCGACACCTTTGCCCTAGCCTTAAGAAAATTGTTTTCAATCTTGAGTTAACTTCCCAGTAAAGCATTACTCTTTTTTTTTTTTGTGGGCCCAGAGACTTTGGAAAGCATGCAGAGTATTGAGGATGTGAATTTTTATGTGAGCTACTTGCTCTGATTTCAAGTTATTATTAAGCCTTGCCAGTGAAAATGCAAACAAAACCATGTCCCCAGGGGATGGGGAATAGACATTGCTGCACATTGTAATCAGCCTCTCTTGAAGATTCATTTAATATCTTGTGTATTTTTTTATGAAATGCATTATTCATGTAACAAGATTCACAGAGAAGCAGCTGAATTGTAATTTCTGGGAAGATTCTTCTTCCGAGAGATGGCATTTTCATTATTTAAATCAATGCAGTAGGTCTTGCCTGCGTGAGGGAGGCATGAAGGGAAGTGAACAGCCTGTAGATGGGGCGCTGAGCCGGTCAGCTCCTGCCTCGGACGGGAAATAAACCAAGCCATCCAGTAATTTAAGTCCTTTTTGGGTCAGTATGTAGCCATTTGAGACTTCATTACACTTTGTAGGTGTTGTTGGTTTTTTTCTTTCCTCAGTGTTAGAAGCACTTAAGAAAATAGTGATCAACTAACACTTACTCAGTGGAAAAGTTTCCTCTCATAAAAATACTGCTTGCGAGCTGCGTTCCCTGCCGCTGCTTCCTAGCGAGTGCTCCCTCGGTTCTCCATCAGGTTCATCTGCCCAGCCTTGTGAGAGGACATCTTGTTTCAGGGTCTACAATAAAAGTTCCACATGTTTATATTGCAGTTCTGTCTTATTTACCTAACCTTACGTAAACCACTGTACTTAATTAACACAGACTCGGCCTCTGTTACATTTAAGACCTTTCTCCACCAGCAGTCCCGCTGAGGTCAGTTGGGCTGTTCAGAGATAACAAAACACAAATAACACTGGTGGAGTTTAATAATATTACAGTGGTACAGACTGTAAGTGCCTAAGCAACACTGTGTGCTGTGCATCTCTTGCAGCACAGTTGATGGCAAACTTATTTTTGAAAGCAAGTATTTAGGAATTTAATTAGTGCATATAACCATTTAATTATGTTAATGAAACAAAAAATAGGATGTTACAGCTGCATTTGAGATGCTTCATGAGGAGAGGGGTTCTGCTTATTTTGACTGTCCCCCTCCATCCCCATATAGCCATTTTATGGGCATATGGGCCCCCTTTTGTCCTCCTTTCACCCTCCCCTTCCCCCAGAGGATGGGGAAACTTCCCAGATCCCATCTGTCGGGCCTTTAAACAAGCAGGTGACAGCAGAGCTTGCTGGTGGCACTGAGAGCCAGAAGGGACCCCTCGGCAGGCGTTGCCACGTGCGAGGTGTGTGCATCCATCCGTCCTGCGGCTGGGCACCTGGCCTCCCAGCAGCAGTGCTCTGGTACTGCCGAGACAAACCCCAACCCGCAGAGAGCCTGAAGGGTGCCCTGTGCATTCTGACACGCTGAAGCTACCCAGCGGTGAGTTGCTGGCATTAATGTTTTTTCTCCTTTTCTGTTTATTTGCCCAAGTTTGTCCACTACCTCCAATGGTGAGTCATGGAGACTACATCTGCCACCCGCGGCCTTGCGAGCGTTACAACCACGGGACGGTGGTGGAGTTCTACTGCGATCCTGGTTACACCCTCACCAACGACTACAAGTACATCACCTGCCAGTACGGAGAGTGGTTCCCCTCCTACCAAGTATACTGTGTCAAAACAGGTACGAGAGCAGCAGTGTCATTTCTCCTATGCTCTTATATTCCTTTTTTTTTAGAGCAAATTTTTTGGTCTGTAATGCCGGCTGAACTTCATCTGCTTCATGGTTAAGTGATGAACATTGATTTTAAGATACTATTAAATATAGTACGTTTCCAAGATCCTGACTGATCCTAAACCATTTCACTTGTTAGCTCTTCAAATCTGTATTTTTAACACCTTCTGGATATTTTTATGTGTACATAAGCTAAGGTCATGATTGCATGTACAAAAAAAAAAGTCAAGGGGAAAAAGCAAGGTCCAGCCCCTGTGGCAGCTTAATGTTAAGGTTGCTTTTGATATATGGCATTGGGTTCATGTGTCTTTTTACAACATACATATAAAAGATGTCTTGTCCTAACTGGCACTTCTGAGTATTGCTGAAGGTTTAATACAAAATAATAACGGTGATAATCAAGCACAACTCTTGTATTGCTTTTTTGTTACAGAACAAACCTGGCCAAATACCCAGGAGACCCTCCTGACTACATGGAAAATAGTGGCGTTTACTGCTACCAGCGTTTTATTAGTACTGCTACTGGTTATTTTAGCCAGGATGTTCCAGACCAAATTTAAGACACATTTCCTTCCACGGTTTGTACTGTTTTCTACTTTTTGCAGACTGAGGGCCTTGGTTTGGTTTTCCCATTCAGCACTGTTGCTGAGGAGATGGAGTGGCCCACAAGCCTTGCAGATGCCTTCTGCTCTGAGCAAAAGTCTCTGAACCACAGTGTGGAAGGGCACCCCCAAAACCCCACAGTAGTCCTTTCTGCAACGAAGACAAAAAAAAGCAAAGTTTGCCATATCCGCTTTGGGAGTAATTACAGCTCTGCTGCTGAGAATTGTGGCTTCTGCATGTAAAAATAGCTGACAGTATTTTTAAATACTCATTTTCAGGTGCTGGGGGAATTAATTTTTTAACTACTGTAGGCTTAGTAATGTAAGTTTTAAGAAAGAAATTTTTTTCTCTATTGAAAGATTTATATTAAAAGTTTGCTTTCCCTTCATGAGTATTATTTTCACCAAAATTCATAAACATCTTCTACATAAACACCTGTATAAAATACCATGTAGCTATGAGCATTTGTCACTGACTCTCACAGCATTCCTCCTGAGACCGATAGGTGGGTATTACTATTATTATTATCGTCACCTTACAACTGCAGAAACAAAGGCAGGCATACTGAGTTTTAGGCAAAGCTGGTCTGTATTGGGGTTTACACTTTTTTATAGTTTCTAGTCTGCTCAGTTTGCTATGGACTGTGTGACTTCTCTCCTGTACTTGCTTTTTCTTGTCTCTTTATTCTACCACCTGCAGAAAGGAGCAGTAAAAAAGCTGTATGAGAGTAAATATGTCTCCATGCCAATGCAGCAGAAAGGACTTGGTGATCTTAATGTTAAATAAATATATGTACATAAAAGTATACACATTATATAAGTAATGTGTCAATTTATATAGATATAGATACGTGCGTATATACAGTATATGGGGAGTAGTATACATATACATAAGTAACTAGGAAGATCTCTGAGGTAATGGGTTGCACTACAGATAGCTTTATTGCCTGTACTTGTCTAGCTTATTGAAATAGCTTTCTGTCCTCTCCTGTTTAGTTTTTTTTATGTCCTGGGACCCATTCCCTCCTGCTAGGACTATACTGTGATTTAATTAGCTACTAAACAGCTACTTTAGGGTTTAACAGACCCTCCCAATTCATAGAAATGTTTTGCTTAAAAAAGAAACCAGCTTAGCGTACTGGTTAAGGAAGCCTTCATCCTTTGAAAGTAAAACCTGAAGGAGACCAAAAATCTGGCCACCAAAGCCCTGTCATCCAGCAGTAGTCATCTCAGTGCCCGCTTACGTGGGCTGTAAACACTTTTGTGCTTTAGCATACATCTTGCCAGGGGTTCAGACACTTTTGACTGGTGAACTACATCTGTGATTTTATATCCGTGATACCTGCCGGGCACAGCACAGCAAACGGTGCTCCTTATCTCTTCCAAGCACCTGTTCTCCTTCCCATCCCCAAACTGTTCTTCACGTTACTGGTTTCATTTTTCCAATTGTAACAGATTCCCCCTGACTGTCAACCTGAACAAAGTTTTGCAAACCTGTGAAGGAAGCGTTTCTGTGAATGTTAATGACCCTGTAGCTTCATTTTGCATGACTAGACAGTGCTGTGTTTGCTTAAGTTCAGCAGTAGCTCTGAGGTGATTCTGACGTGCTCCTGCTGTCTGTCATAACTCGTCTGTGTTTGACGTAGAGGCAACCAGGAGGGCTCCATGGGTGACCCCGACTTTGTGGTGGTGGATGGCGTTCCTGTCATGCTGCCTTCCTACGATGAAGCTGTAAGCAGCGGCTTGAATGCTCTAGCACCCGGATACTCGGCTACCGCGGACCAGGGGCACATTTTGCAGACAGAAGATCAGAATCCTCCCGCTTATCCTGGCCCCAGGATCACAGACATGCTGCCTAGTGAGTCTGAGACCTCTGACAGCAGGTCGGGCTGCTCTGAACTGCTCCAAAGTTTGTACCCGTCCCCGGCATGCCAGGCAGCAGCACTTCCCGGTTCAGATCGAACTGACGTATCCCATAGCACTGCCGGGGAGGCTGCATCCACGAGTCTGCGGATCGATATTGCAGATGGTGAGTCTTGCATAGGTGCAGTAAGTGAGTCCATAAAGAGGAGCCATCGTTTGTACTGTCAGAGCAGGAGTAAACCCAGCTGACTTGCTTGTCCTTTCTCCACGTTTTTGTCCACATCCTAATTTGGACATTTTTTTAATCGTACTATTCCATGGTCATAGAGCATTGTGTGTGCGATACATCCTTGCTACCTGTGGTGCAAGGGATTTGAACCCCAGGCCAGAAGGTTCCTGTCCAGACCCCATAACAGCAGTCTCACCAACAGGAATGTCAGGAAGCACCTGTGTACAGCAGCGAAGCCAACCATCATCTTGCCTGTGTTGGTTTGTTCATCTGCTCCTCAACTCCTACGCTCACAGCTCCCTCAGATGCCATGGCTTTTACAGCAAAGAACAGGATTTTCTTCTTAAAATGGAAAGCAAATCATGTTTTCATACTCAGTCAAAATTAGCAGCCTTTATTAACAAACTCATAGTGTCTGTGCACAGAGCAAACTGTTCAGTCTGGGGCATGTATGCGTCGAGCCATGGGCATGGGAGTCACAGCATAAGGGGAACATACCCACAGGACCATGTAGGAGCAGGGGGATTGCCATACGTTACTGTCTGCATTTAAAATGAACGTGAGCATGCATTGGTATCATTGCATTGAGTTCTAATGGAGCTGTATGGTGCGCTGCTCAGCGTGTTAAGGAAGCCAGATAGCTTTCCTTGGAGACATTTCCATGGAGTGGCTTTGATCCTGCCCTCCACTGTCACTAGAAGTCACTAGGCAAAGAGCTGAAGCCCAGTGTCCTAAATTCAGTGTGGGTGAAGGTCTGGGTGAAGGAAGTCTTCCTGCTTCATGGGGCTGGGACTAACTTTCAATGGTATCACAAGAGGAAGAGGACAGCTAGAAGGAGGAGGGAGAAATTACGATGCCAGTAGAAGTCCCTGCCTACTCTGAATGCTGTTTCAGTGATTAATGTAGTAGAAAAGATGTTTGCATTTAGGTTTTTGTGGGCCTAACTTTTTTTTTTTTTTTTTTGGAAAAGCTGGGTGGTTTTAGTAGGATGGGTGTTAGAATGTAAGTGGGTCTAGAACTGGCAATACCATATGTCTTGTCAGATTTTTGCAATGTCCATTCCTTTTTTGGTCAAATTGCTAATACTAATACTCTGCAAAAGTAAAAAGGGAAGGTACAATCAGCAATCAAATGCTATTTCTTTTTTCCCCCTAGAGATTCCTTTGATGGAAGAAGACCCTTAGCCTGCACAGACACGTGTCTTCATCGTATTGCACTGTTGGGTGACATGAATCGTGAGGATTTAGAGATAGAAAAGACTATCTGGATTTGGGGAGGGTATTTTCCTGCTTATCAATCTTCCACACGATGATGTCACCAGACTGGGTGTACATCTTAATCCACAGAGGGGATAACAGCATCAGCATTTGGAACAGCAGCAGTTTTATGAATGAATCCTGGGGATTTAATGAAAGCAGATGTAGAAAAAGAACTGTGGCTTTTTAGAAATGAAATGTATATCTGCATCGCAGAAAGTCATATGGTTCTGTAAGAAATGCTATTGGATTTTGATACTAACTGCCTCACAAAAGCATGTCAGAGTATGTACATTTGCTTATAAAGACTGCTTTAAATGGTCTATGGACCTCTAGTTTATGAAGAATCCTTACAAGTTTAAAAAAATACTAGTACTGAAACGCAAAAAGAGAGGAAAGATCCTCTTTGGCTTTCCTATGATAATCAGGAAGCTTTTGATTTAGTTGTTGGTGATTTTGTTTCAGACCATGTCTGCAGAAAATAGAACAGAAATGATGGGATTCATATATACTTTGATGTATGATAGCAAATATATATATATATATATTTAAAAACTCTTAAAGAGAAAGAAAAGGAAAGACTCCCAGGTCACGTAATGATCTGGAGATTTTTTTAAAGGTAAGGCAGAATTTATATCATATACAATATTCAAGGTAAAGTACTGATATTTGTATTTATGCAAGACTTCTGTGACTACATTGCATTTGATAAATCCTGCTATAATATGAGAGATCTAGAAAATGTTAAAATTATGAAATACGTGCTTAAGAAATGTTGAACTGCCCTGCTTCAACCTTTCTTAAGCTCTTACAAATACATATATATACACTAGAGTAATCTACAGTCATAGCCCAGAGCACTGCCTTGTCCCTGTACGTTGTGGTAGTATTCTGAGCCATTATTGTAGAATACTTTTTAAAAAAATAATAAAGTTCCATTTCCGTTCTTTTGACTTATCCGACTGTGTGTAGTTGGCCTTTTTTTCCTTTCCTCACTCCTTTCAGCAGCTGCCACCTGAAGGCTGCGATGGCAGCAGAACACCTGCTCTGTGGCATTTTCAGCTTTATATTCATTTTCCAGCTACAAATGCAGAGAGTAGTGTTGGTTAAGCAGAGCATACGAATTGGGTGCAGCAGCGGCGCAGCTTCTATAGATGCTACGAAGCTTCTGTAGGGGCTTTTCTCTCCTCTGCGTACTGCAGCAGAGCATTGTGCTAAAGCCTGTATGGACTGATCGCCTTTGTGGTGTTACAGGCTATTCGTTATTTGTCGGGAAGACTCCTGGCTGTTTCATATATGTATTGAAAGCCAAGCAGATTTTCTCATCTTATTTTTGGTATTGCGCAAATGAAACATATGTTCAGCTGGCAGTGTCTGAAGGAAGAACTCACCGAATGTTAATGACAGAGATTGCCATCATGTGGGCTCATCTAAACCAAAGGGAAAAATGAGACCGAGTTCTGATTTTAGGTACAAAGTAAACCAATAATACCTTTATTGCCCTGAGAAGAGGATCACTCCAATTTGCTCTGTTATTTTTTCAGGATTGCTTAATTATTTGTTTGTATTGTGGTAGCATCTAGTGGTCCCAGTCATGAGTCAGGCTGGTAGAATGACAGATGTGCTGCAGCCATTCAGGAAAGTGTTCCGTAGCATCCTGTCAGCAGTTGTATGCGATAGCAAATGGAGACAAAAAAACCTGTATAATGGAGAGGCAATTATTACAGTAATCTAATTATTAGTGATTGATACTGAAAGATAAGACATATTCCACATTATCCTCCAGTCCTGCTTACATAAGATCTGCATTTTTTTCTGCTGAAATTAGCTCAATTGCAGTCGTACCCTCAGGATTCTCCTAGAGCTGTGTCTGTCAGGTGTTAGCACTTTCTTTGCTACCCCTTCCTTTTTAGGTCCCAGAGGTGTCTGCACTACCAGCTGATGTTCAGGATTGTCACCCAGCACACAAGACTGCTCTAGTACCAACCTTGAACTGAAGCACGCCTCAAGCCTACAGTCAGTTAAGTGATTTTTGTTTCATAATGTCATTGAAAAGTATTGAATTTACTTTAGACGCCCTATAAAATATTATGAAATCTGTCTTGGCTGGTCTTGTAACAGCTTGTGAAATTTCATTCCTTATTAAATTTCTGGACTTCCATTTATTAATTTCTGTTATGAAAGCTTCTGATTAATATTTGGAGATCTACAGTTTTATAGATCTACACTGCTGTATATTGCAGTCATTTTGTTAAGGGAGCCAGATAGGGTGACTTAAGAAATGTAAATTTATGGCTTATTAGACCAGCTTTATTTTTAAAAGTGCAGAACTCAAATACACTAGAAAACGTTGATGTATTAATATTGCTTGATAGTCCTTTAATAGCACCATACTAAACATAACCTGCAAAGGTAAAAGAGAAGGTTTTACCATTTTTTGTTTATGATGTTTAAGGCTTCCTGAAGTAGTGTTTTGGGAGGATGACTTGTGTGGTTGAGTTTGGAGTTGCTGAGGGGGAAAATGTTAATGTTAAAAGATAACATACCTGGGGGGAAAGAGAGGACTGTTTCTGCTGCTTGTTTTCTTTTCCACATAGGGCGTGAATTCTCATGGGGAGTCTGCCTGCCTCTGGATCCGCACCTCTGCCCTGACCCACCAGCTAATGCCCTGGGCTGAGGGCTACCCCCAGCTCCCTGGACGCCCTGCCAGCCTGGAAAACGCTGCAGCTCCCTGTCCTGAGATCTCGGGTCATCCTTGAGTGCTCCCTGAGCCTCAGCAGCCAAACCTGAGGAAGGCAGGTGCTCGTATGGCCCCAAGAGACTAGAGAGCTGGTAAGATCATGACAGTATGTTTGCCGTGCAAACAAAAGCTAATAGGAGGATGAGCGCATCTTATGCAGATCATAAGCTGTTTTCACTTGGGCTAACTGGATGTGAACAAAAACAAACCCAGGAAAACCCTTGTTGGTGAAGGGAGAAGCAGCATGTTAGTGAAGATGGACTACCCGTGTGCCTTCAGCAGAGGGAAGAAAGGGTGCGTACTGAGAACTCCGGGAAAGAGAAACAAGAACTGGCTTCACCCTACCAATATTTCTAAAAAATGAAAAAGGAGGAGAAGTGAACAATATGTCAGCCTTCAACACTAACTTATGAACGAGGGCTTGACCTGCAGAGTGCTGGGGAAGGGGTAGGGATCCAAGGTTTTGCAGTAGCTCTGCAGGGAATGAATCACAACCTGAGCATGAGTCAACAGGACCTGGCTGTTGTGAAAATGTTAAATGTCAATACAAGGGTGTTTACATAGAGCTGTAACTGATAAAAAGCATGAAGCAATCCTTCAGCTCCACTCAGCACTAGTAAGGCCTCAGCTAGAGCAGAGTATCAAATGCTGAGCAAATTTTTTTCCTCTTCAAGGGAGATGTGAAGTAGCCGGAGGGAAGCCAAGCAGAGAGAATCAAGAATTATTAGAAGTTTGGAAGAGCCTGTCCTAACAGGTCATGTTAAAGATTATGTCGTGTTCAGTGTGAACAGCAGAAGACCAAAGGGAACACAGAAATTTGGTTTTCTATAAGAAGTGTATTTTGCAAAGAAGAAGGAATTCATCCATGTAAGTAGGGCACAAATAATAGGCTTAATTGCAGCTTGAGAGAATTAGGTTAGATATTAGGAAAAACCTTCTAGCCACAGGGATGGTTACAGGCAGGGAGAGATGGTCTGAGGAAGCTCAGAAACCTCTGTTAGAAGAGATTTTTAAAGACCTTTTTAAATAGATAGGGGCCAGGAGAACACTGGGGTGAGATGCTCTCTGTGAGCTTTGGGGTCCCTTCCCATTCTGTTTCTGTGTGATTCCCAGCTTGTGAAAACTGAACTTGGCTGATGCACAGTTTTCCCCATATAAATTAATACCAAACTGATGGTACTGGGCAAACTGGTCAGCAGTCATCAAAATCACAGCCAGAAATACACTCTGTTCCACCAGCAGAAGCTTTTCCTGTAGTGTGGGCTGAACTCCAGTAAAATCCTGTGGATTAAACCCTGTTGCATTAAAGTGACATTAACTTCAGAATTTTGTTCTGTGACAAATCCAAATTTGGGATTTTCTGGTCTTCATGTCTATCTTAGGCAGTTAAATGAATGCAGCCCTTCTAATTCTCCCTGCGCATTAGGTGAAGTAAATCCTCTCTTGGCAGTTATCGGAAGACACCTATTGAGTTCAAGGAAAAACAGCAGCTCAGGCCCTAGAGCACAGAGACCATCGTCGTGTTTATGCAAAACTTGCTTCCCGTGCCCCAAAAGCTGTTTGTTCCTCTGCACTGTGCTGCAGGTGCTGGCATGGCTTAGTGCATCGCCTGTCAGAGGAGCAGCACTGATGAGAGAAGCACGTCTCAAGCTCCTGGTCTTGGTCTCCTGTGGATTCCTAGGGAGGACTCTGGAGCAAGAGGAACCAGAAAGTGAGTAAACGTCTGCCCCCAAACCCAGGAGCATCTCCCATTGTCAGGGGTATGTCCAGACCCTTCGACACAGTTCCCAAAGGAACTGCACTGTGGTGGAGGGGAGATAGGCCCTGCTTTGCTCTCCAAGGCCAGGGTGTGCAGCCAGAAGAGACAGACAAATCCTTCTCCCCCAGAATAACGTATGTAACTTCATGCATTACACATTTCTCGTGTCGCTACCATTATATAAGAGCATACATCCCATTCTTCCAGCCCTACCTTTTCCAGGACAGTAAGAAGAGAAAGGGTGGTAGCCTGAGATTAAATTATTTGCTGTCTAGGTGTCAGAGCGGACTTATAATTCACAAAGACCCCATACAGAAATCGGATGGATAAGGCCGGCTGGGATCCTTGAGGCAGCTTTCCTCAGCAAGGCAAAGGGACTGTCCTGCAGGGCAGGGGGAGCTGCTACGTGGGGACATTTTGTAACCCAGGAGAACTAGATTCACTAAACAGAAACGCGGAGAAGGAAGAAAAGACACTTTAATAAAGTCCAGGCTACACGGGTAAGTTCCCCATGTTCTCCAGTAAGAACAGAGGGAGCTGTTTTCTTAATACAACTGGTTCAAAAGAAAGAATAGAAATAAAAAAATAGGGAAGAGGCGGGGAGGGAAGACAGGCTTCCTAGTCTGAGGATCTAGCAGCTCTTTTTGCACCACCTCTGCGTTTCAGCGGACAGACTGGTTCTGCTTGCAGTAAGGACCTTGGTTTGATTTGGTTCCACTTCCTCCATTTTACTGTGTTTGCCTTCTGTTTCTCCTCTGCTTATCCTTCTACTCGCTTTCTCCTTTTTTTTTTTTTTTTCTTTCCTGTAACTAATACTGTTCTTTCAGTTTCATCCTGCCACCTCAGTCGTGCTGGGAAGCAAAACAAGTTGTTTAATTGCAGTGCAGTACCCAGGAGGACACGTCTCCTCTGTCATAAGAGGTTGCTCTTATTTGCCTGCCTCGTTTACCTTCTCAGCAAAGAGGACGAGAAGGGACGTGGAGCTCCTCACTCTGCTGACAAATGGTCCGTGAAAAGGGTTAGAGAGGGACACCGAGGGGAGCCCGCACTGCTACGTCCATGATGTATCTATATGCCTCGGTCCCAGGCTTGTCAGCCCGTGGTCTTTCGTTGGTCCAGAATTTGCAGGTGTATGTGAATGCTCCTATACAAACATGGTATCAGAGATGTTTAAGAATTAGCTGATGTTTCAGGATGTTTCAAAACAAGACATTTTAAAGAGACTCTCCTTTCTGAAACTGGTGAGCTCACAGCTTCAGAAAATGGGCACTGACACAGTCCAGTGAGGGAGCACAGGGTGCACAGCAGGTCACTTCATCTGGCTGCGTCCTGGTGCTCCAGTATGAATTTCTTGTCCACAGGGTAACTGCTCAAACTAAACAGTTGCCAGCTCCTCAGCTGTCAGGTTCGCATCTTTTTGGTTGGTTTTTTTTTTTTACCTAATTAGGTTAGATTTATTTTTAATGCTCCTTATTACCATCCGCTTCTGACTTGCATCCGTCTACTGCTGAGTACATGCTGCTCTTGCCAAAGCAAGTGTCTTTCGGCAGCTATCTCAGCCCCCTGGAACTGTACCACCCTGCGGGAGATGGCACTTGCCACTGTTGTCCCTTCTATTAATTCCATGGCAGCACATGCTGTTCGTCTGCCTTGTTCAGTGCTCTCGTGTTAATAACTGTGCAACTGGTTGTTATTTCTTTCATAACCATTACCATAGCTGCCTGTTGTTGATAATTCAGGGTTAATTACTCACTAAGATGTTTAGCAGAACAATTTAGCTTCGCTTAGCCTGTTCATTCATAAAGACTAAATACGTCTGCAGTCTATCAGTAATACAGACGTTACTGGAGTTTGGTATAATTGGCTTTTATTGAAGTGCTGCAGCAAAAATGGGGGTGAGTCCAACTGGCAGTCAGCTGCCTGTTTGTACACCTACTGCTTGTTTTTCCATTAGATTCTGGGCAACCACTTGGGGGGAGAGCCGTCACAGTAACTTCCTAGGTTCACTTACGTATTCATTCATATTGCAGCAGTGTGCAGCGCAGATACAGCCATGGAAGTGCCGAAGCCCAGCTTTAGAAAGGACATCGTGGCAGATGTAAGGAGTCCAGCATTCAGTTAGGCTTGCAGTGCTGGGCTGATCTATCACAAATATATCTTACTGGACATAGACATACCTGCGGCAAGACTTAGCTAATCTTCTCAATGATTTGTGGAAAAAGTGGTAGAAAAATTGCCAAGAAGAAACATCATTAAAGGCAACGATGCCTCCCGTCAGTCTTCTCTGGTCTGGCAGTCTCCTGTTCCCTGAAGTTTTGAATCCAGGAGCTGTTACAGACAGAAGGCTCTGGATATAGGCACTGCTTTTGGTTTCCAGTGAAAGGGATGGAAACTGGGACCCCTTTCAGCAATGATCTCTTTCTGACCAGGCAGTTGGGAGTCCCCTTCTCCTGACTGCCAGAAGCAGAAAACAGACCGCTTGTTCCCATCCAAGGGAAGGTGAGGGTTTAGCATTATACTCGTTTAGAGCAAAACTGGACTCTGGAAACTCCACTCAGCTGATTTTACTTGCATTACGCTATTTTGCAATGAATTGAGGTTGACTGGGTGCATCGTGGTGCTCTGCGTTCCTTTAAGCCTTCACAGCATAGGGCCGTGCAACAGTTTGTCGATAGCCTTTGGCTGCTCTAGGCACTGACAAGCGACAGCAAGACAGTTCCCATCTTAGACACTTTTTAAATCCAGGTGGTGCTGTCTTCATCTTCAGATGCCTAAATATCCTAAATATGCCCAAATATCTTTATACTAAATCTCACAAGAAAGTGATTAATTGTTCCCTGACCTTCAGTGTCTTCATTGAGACTGTATCACCAAACCATATTTTATGTCACTAGGAGACAGCAGATGTAAATCAAGTATCTGCCTGCTCTGGAATATCTAACAAGGGAGGAAATTACTTCCATCCATTAACACAGATGGAGTTTCTTGACAGGACTTTCTGCCTTTGAAATTCAGTTTTAAAATGCAATTTCATCCTCACAGGTCTGCCTGTTGGTTTCCAGCACACAGGGCATTGCCTCAGTTTGTTTGCAGCACTCGCAAGAACAACCACCTGCTGCTCTCTCATCTCCTAAACGCTTTTTTTACTACGTAATTTAAAAACTATAAATAATTTCTTAAAAAATCCCAACACCCAAGATAAACTTAGATTTTGGGTTTCTTCAGAAGGAAAGGTAGTGAGTATCTTTTCTCAAGAAATTAACAATAATTTAATAAGCTCAAAATAACTGAACTCCATGCACTTTACTTCTGTGGTCCAAGACTGAATACACGGTAACTAAAAAGGGGACATTTTTCCCAAATAATCAGCAAGAAATGACAGTGGGCCTTGGATCTCTGGGAGCACCCACGTTTGCAGCACACATCTGCGCATCCTGCGGCCACATCTGTGGGTGACACGAGACCTGGGAGGCCAATGCCTCTGCATGCAAGGGGGAGGGACCAGGGCTCTGCCCCAGTCACCGTCCTGTGCCACCCACGCTGCTGCTGCTTGCTCCAGTACGCTGGGCACTGCAGCCTCCACTGAACATGGTGCATGTACAGCCCACGACAGAATGGGCCTCCCTCTGTGGCAGTGCTTTGTAATTTCTTTTCTTTGGTTTGTCCTCTTAGGGTTTTGCACCAGCAGCCTTCAGCGCTAACGAGTCATGGTATCGGCATGTTCTTCTGGCCCGGCTATATGATGTAGTGAGTATTTTCAACTCGCATCAGCTCCAAAGTGAGTGCTGTTGAAAACAAAACAGATTTTAAAATCCTTAAACAAAAAAAAAAAAAAATCAAGCGTAGGAGTAGCCTCATTGTTGTGTTGTCCCTGTGTATCCATTTATCTGTTCAGATCAGTCGTGCACTTGAAGAGGAAGTTCACAACAGGGCAGACAAATCTCACATTCAGAATTAGGACCCTGGAAAGAAAAACCAGCTTGTAAACCAGACAAATATTAGCCCGTGATTGCATTGAAACCTCAAAGCTTAATGCGTGTTCGTAACTGCTTTTGCTGGAAAGAAGCAGCCTCTGCCATGCAATTACGTATTTAAGCTCCGTGGAGAAGATTGGTTTACTGAGTGAGAAAGGCACACAGCCCAGGCTGCTGGTCAGAGTCCTGCGTAATCCTCACAGGCTGCAACATAAATACAACGGTTTGAAGGCCTTTGACATTTGATTAGTATTTTTCTCTTTTATAGAGTGAAGACAGTTTGGAAAATGAGCTAAGGCTTTAATTAGTGGGGCCACAGAGAAAGAAATGAAGAATGACTGTGGAGAGCAGTAAGTATCTGCCAAAAGCTTACAGGGAAACTGATGCCAAGCAGATTGCAGTAGATTTAAAATTCCAAATGTAGATGGACTCACACGTGCAGGTGCCAAACACAACTGTTTCTATATAGGAAGGTAGGAAATCCAAAAAAATTCAAAACACAAATTTGTGGTAACTGGGAAATGCTTTACCCCTTGGCCCTGTCACAGAGAATTGATTCTGCTCTCTTAAGCTGTTCACTGCTGAAGGCTGTTTCTGGATTTACACCATACACACTAGAGCAAAAGAGAAACTAAGTTTATTTGTAGCCCAACTGTACCGGGCCTTGACCCACACAGCTCCATCGACGCAAATACTGGTGCATTGGCCAGGAAAAGCGGTAGCAAAGGTGACTAGACACAAAATGTACAAAGCAGACTAAAATTATCAGCAGTCTGTGGGGTTACTGAAAAGGGCAAGCATGCTATTTTCCAGCAAACATGATTTGTGAGGTGATGGTTGCTTCACAGGCAGTGAGTCACAGAAGCTTAGCCTCTGCAGCGTCTCTCTCTTCCCCCTTAAGCAGCACTTTCCATGGCAGGAACAGGTAGGTGTAGATAAGAGCAGCGTCTTGGGCTTATGCTGATGGCACAAAATGAGCAGAAACTCTTGCCAAGTCAAAAAAGGTAGAAGAAATACAGGAAAGGCCATACAAACGTAAAACACGTTTCAGGTTGGAAGGGTTGGACTCTGAGGTGTGGGTGACGCCAGAAGCGATGTGACACCCAGCTCCAAGTGCTTTCTGCAGCTACACCTGGCTGGCAGCTGCTGGCAGCACTGGTTGGGGCGTCGCTAAACCGGGCACCGAGCGAGGAGGAATGAGACGCAGCACAACTGCTCTGTCTTGTTATCCTGGCATGTGAGACCCCAGTCGATGTGACGACTTGCTGTGGGGCAGGAGGCTGAGTGGCAGGTCACCTCTCCGGAGGGGGCTGCGGTGGCAGGGCACTGCCGGGAAGCACGGCCTCTGGCACAGCTCCATGGCAGGCGGTCCCCCTGCCCGCACTGCTCTGGGGTCTCTCCCCCCTGGGGGTGGGTGCCGGAGGCGGCAGCAGCAGAGGGGCTGCCAGCCAGCCCAGGAACTCGCCCGGCTGCCCACCAGTCCTTCCTCTTGAATCTGCGTAGAAAATTACTAACGATTCTTGGTAAAAATATGATCTAGTATCCAGACTTCAGATTATTCTTCTAATGCCTGCGGGCATCCTTCCATGTGAAAAAAAAAAAAAAAAATGTTCAGGACTTTTTCTCAAAGTTATTACATGCTTTGCTAATAAACCACTTTGGAGATCCTTAGAAGAGTAATGTTTCTGGGAGGGCAAGAAGCGATGTGCTGTTTTTAGTGCTTCCCCCCACCCTTTGTGTTTTTGAGTGGTACAGCGTGATGTGTTGCAATTCATCTGTCATTTTCACATTTGGAGAAGTGGTCAGAATGGGGCAATCCAGCCATCCCAGCTGAACACGCTGTTGTTAACTTGTTAAGTGACAGGCGTCTCGGGTGCAACAGGAGCCGCGAGGCTGGCGTGGAGGTGCTGACTTTTAAATCCCACTTGCATGCAGAACCTCGGCATATTGTCAGCATGTACAATTTTCAATTTCACGGGACATTTCTTTTGGTGTTACCAGTGGATTTTGTTTTACCTTCATCTTCCCTTTTTGTTAGTGCTGCAGGATTTATTCCTTGGGGCTCTCTCCTGTTTTACCTGATACCGTGCACGCTGTGCGATTCCCTGGGGGGTTCTGTGGGCAGAGACCTGAGCTTTGCACAAGTGCGCATGTGTATACACTCACACGTAAATGCCGGAGAATTCAATAACATGAGAGCTGTCACAGGTCATTTTACTACAATTCCAATGTTTGAAAGGTACCTAGGTTAGTGTAAGAACAGGTTTCGGCTCTGGTCTGCTTTTCTTCACAGAATACGGGGAACAGCTGCCTGGCCAGCGGTGCTGCCCAAACAAAGGTCTCCCCCTGCTCAGACTGGCCTCGGGGGGAAGCTGCTGCTGCTGCATTTGGAGGGCCTGAAATAGGGATTTTCCCTGTACAGCTGTGGAGGTCAGACAATTGCGGGCTGTATTTTATATATATTTATTTATAAATAAATACATATATTAAGTATGGGAGTTTATTTTTCTCCTACAACCTACTCACCTTGGAAAGCAGCAGAGCAGGCCAAATCACTTCCTCGGACACTATCCTTTTGCGTATTTTTACCTTATTTTTAAGAATCCAAAGCAGGGTAAGCACAGGCTCTGAGCTTTTTTTGCCAAGATCTGACCACACTGATTTCAACAGACAAAACTTTGGTTTCAAAATGCTAAAATGAAAATACTGGCATTTTCAAGCTAAAAGTTAGTATGTTGAGTAATTGTTATGCTGAGACTGATGGAGCACTTGCGTCAACTGATCAAACTTTGCTCTGTTAGACTTTACTGATCTTGCTTTTCTCTTTGCTCAAATTAACAGTCACATTTGTAATTGAACTCAGTGGCAGCCAAGGCTATAACGGTATAAACACGCAAAAACCTGCCTCGCCAAAGTCTTCAGTCTCACTAAGAATGAAGCTCACAGAAGCACATTCAGATCAGAATTGATGCTACCTAAACCAGGAAAAGATTCACTTGCAGAGGCTCGTTTTGGATCTTTCTATATCCATAAAGGGAAAATAATTATCTTTGTATGTGTATAAATTTATCTTTTCTTATTCTACCCATTCTGTGGACAAACTGTTAAATGCCTTGATAAAAGCTTCCTAAAACACTTTAATAATTCCCCAAACACTCAACACAACCCACACTGGCTTTTTCTTTTTTTTTTAAATCTGAAGGTTTATTAAGAAGATCACAGATTTTCCTGTTCACTGTGAAATCCAGGTGGGAAAAAAAATCAAGTAATTCTTGGTATTTAATATGATAATTCTAACTGAGACTTACAAGGTAAAAGAACTTAATGTCATTACCTATGCAAGATATGAAAATGCATGCCTCCAGAAATAATGACCTTATTACAGCATTGATCTTGCGTGGGCAGAAGCCTGCTTTAGAAGAAGCCTGTGGGAAATGTTCATGTATTTCACCTGCCTATTGTACATTATAGGTGAGCCCAGAGGTGCAATAAGATACACATTTGGTAAGTGTCTTGCATGTAAGAAATCAGAGATTTAATGCATTAATCACTAGAGTGCAATTACAGACCTTAATTGAGAAGGTATTAGCCGTTTGCCATAGATAACCTTCAGTGGCTATTAGAATTTCATAGTCTGAGTTCATTACAACTGGCAAATGCCATTTTGCACAACCAGCACACACAAGGGCCTGTTACTTGGCTGGAAGTACATTTTTTGCAGTATTAAATCCACTCCATTAAATACAAGAGAGAGCACCTGTTCAGGTCTTATTTCAATAAAGATTACATCCTAGTTGCATTTTAAGGGAGTTTATAAAGAGAGCACACTATTAATGTATTTTATTAGCATGTTTAAAATGGGACACACTGGAAATATTACAAACCCATCAGTAGAAGACATCGTGGCTGGTGATAAGGTGCTACGTGCGCAGCTTGCTATGGGTATGTGACTTGCCTAAGACAACAGAGGAGCAAGAAACACGTCTGCCTAACACAGACACCTGGCAGAAAGACAACGTTGTAGCTTCGATCATGTCTTGCAAGCGACAGAACAACATAAGATGGTTGTGTAGGTGTGTCAAAATATAACATGCTCATCTGCGTCTTTTGGAATTACATTACTTCCTCTGTGCGAGAAGGCACTGAAAGACGTCAGCACACTGCTACGAAAAATACAGCTGCATTAACAGAAAATGTCACTTTTTTTTTTTCTCTCTTTGAGTTACACAAGCACAGTAGCTCAATCTATTGGCATCTTTATATTATAGAGTCCTGTGATTTACACATTTTAAACTTAGGGTTTTTAAATAATTGAATCAAAAAGATTTAATCCAGAGCAAGTCTGCAGTTATCATAGTAGCGTGTGAGCATTGTGCAGTGGTAAATCAAAGTCAACACACCAAAGTGGAAAAGTTTGAGGTCAGATTTGCACCCATAACTTGACAAGAGCTTTTGCCAAAAACACTTCTCTAAGTTTGTGACCACCTGTCACAGCTGACTGTACAACAAGCAGCAGTGAATACCTCGCTTCCACACTGAAATGTACATTGTATATTAAAAAAATAAGATGCTCAGAGACTATAGCCGTGAAAGGATAGCAGTCCTGCTTACCTGTTGCTTCAGCCACTTTTAAAATTTTAATTCAAAATCTGAAACTGGCTTAGCTGGCACCTAAGCTGTCACTGCATTCTAGTCACTTCAGTAACTTCAATATAAAATCAGCCTTTTGTAGAATCATAGAATCACAGAACGGTTTAGGTTGGAAAGGATCATCTTATCCCAACCCTGCTGCCGTGGCCAGGGAGACCTTCCACTAGACCAGGTTGCTCCACACCCCATCCAGCCTGGCCTTGAACGCTTCCAGGGACGGAGCATCCACAGCTTCATCCACAGCTTCTCCGGGCAACCTGTGCCAGTGCCTCACCACCCTCACATTAAAGAATTTCTTCCAAACAGCTAATCTACCCTCTTTTAGTTCAAAACCATTCCCCTTTGTCCTATCACTTCATGCCCCTCTCCAGCTTGCCTGTAGGGACCCTTTAGGTCCTGGAAGGCTGCTACAAGGTCTCCCCAGAGCCTTCTCCAGACTGAACAACCCCAACTCCCTCAGCCTGTCTTCACAGGAGAGGTGCTCCAGCCCTCTGAGCATCTTTGTGGCCTCCTCTGGACTCACTCTAATGGGTCCATGTCCTTTTTATGCTGGGGGCCCCAGAGCTGAATCCAGTAATCCAAGGGGGAGTCTCAGGAGAGCGGAGTAGAGGTGGGGAATCGCCTCCCTTGACCTGCTGCTCATGCTTTTGATGCAGCCCCGGGTACAGTTGGCATTCTGGGCTGCAAATGCACGTTGCTGGGTCACATAAATGAGCAGTCAGAGGCCCAAGCTGACAGGATCCACAAAAACCTAGGTAGTTCCCACCTACACTGACAAGCTACAACAGGATTATAAGTGAAGTATCCAAGCTAGACACACGCTGAGACATGTAAACTGGGGGCAAACATGTCTAAATCCTGATGCTGGTTCTAGCTGTCACCACCTGGAGGGAGGTGCTGCAGTAGTAGGCTCAGTAGCAATGAGACGCTACAGACTTGCTGTCTCTCCCTATTAATTACAACTGACAGCAATCCTGAAAACATTCAGAACTTCAGGTATCCAGTTCCATCTACTCAACCATAAGTCAGTGAGAGAAGCAGGATGGAACAGAAAGTGCGCGTTACATATTTGAGCATAAGCATCACGACCATTTCCTCCCGCTGTAAATTCGCACAAAACAAGGGATGTTCCCAGGCACTTCTGTAGCACCTTGTGTGACCTGACAGAATTCTGCAGGGCTTTTCCTAAACCAGTTTATCGGACTTCATCTGATTCCCTGTGTTTAATTTACACACAGTATTCTAAATTTAGCAAAAATACTTCTCTCGAGATACACAGGTCCTATTTTCAGCAGCTTTAGAACTATTGTTTCAGTGCCCGAGTATGTTCTAATCTCTCAGCTGAATAAATGTAAGTATAATATATCACAGGCAACCAGAGAGGTGCACCAATATCGTTAAAATACATATACATGCAATCACTTATAGGTACTTAATACAGGCATGACCTAAGTATCAGTAATGAAAGGTAGATAACCTGGATTAGCATGAAGACAGCCACTTCGGTGTCCTCTCCGGCCCAGCTGATTCCATACAAAGTAGAACAGCTTAAGAAAGTGTGAGAATTTCCTACCTGGACAGCCTCGCAGTCTGGTGGAGGACGTCAGGGGGCATCAGCAGCAGAGCTCAGGTCCTGTCAGGAAAAGAAAGGCACTGGAAGGAGCAATCTGACCGTTGAGTGGAGGGAAAGGAGAAGGGTCTACATCCCTTAGGCATTTAATTCCAAGAGGCTGAGTTGTTGCAACCGCAAGAGTGGGGCCTCATTCTATTTAATAGGTGAATCTTAAGACCTGACCCTGAGTTCTGCATTTCCAGCTGTCCAGATCAGGTCATGCTTTGGGTAACCTGATGTACATTGCAGAACCCATATCCCCCATGCAACACCACCGGGTCCCCAGCTGACTGCTGAGGATGTGGCCAGGCAGCACTGCGCTCCCGAGTTAGCTCACCAGCGGCCACTTTTTCAAACAGCATCAATTTCCAAAAATTGCATTTAAATGCAAAATGAAAATTTAAATCACTATTTTTTTTTTTTAATAAAAATTACTCTATCCTCTCTTTTACACCCACACCCCTTTTCATTCCTGGTTTCCTCTTTTAAGAATTACAGTAATAGGCAATGAAATCACTTGAGCTACAGATGGAGCTGGTTCAGTTTGGCTCCCTTAGGAA
This sequence comes from Falco rusticolus, assembly GCF_015220075.1. Taxonomy (NCBI): domain Eukaryota; kingdom Metazoa; phylum Chordata; class Aves; order Falconiformes; family Falconidae; genus Falco; species Falco rusticolus. The sequence goes on along the minus strand of NC_051198.1, from coordinate 26,677,529 downwards.
GCCCGAGTATTGCACTTGGAGTACGGTGACCAGGGGAAGCGGGACAAGGCCGGGGGCAGAGGGTCAGCGCCCGCGGTGGCTCGGCCCGGGGGGCACCCGCACGGTGCAAGGGGCGGGGATGGGCCGGCGCAGCCCCCCCGGAGCGATGGCTGGGGCACCCAGCCGCCAGCGAGGCCGAACGGCGGCACTGCCGAGGCTGAGCCAGTCGGTGTGCCCGGCCCGGCCCACACCGGGCTGCCCCGCCGGTGGGAGCTGCCCCCACACCGGGCTGCCCCGCCGGTGGGAGCTGCCCCCACACCGGGCTGCCCCGCCGCCCCCCCTCGCCTGGCCCCGGTCCGGCGGCTGCTCCCGGGACCCGCGCGGGAGGGGACCTGCCGGGGTCTCACCGCTGTCTCTACCCTTCTGCTTCCACGGCGGGTTATTTCCCCGTTCCACACGCACCCAGCCACCGCTCCGCACCCCCGGCTCCCTGGGGGGCCCGTCCGCGTTCCCGCGGCGGCCGGGCGGGCTCGGGCAGCGGGGCGGGCCGGGTCCCGGGCAGCGGGGCACCCCCAGCCCAGCCCGGCGCGCTCCCCGGCCGTGCCCGCCGCGCTGTCGGCCACACGGCCGCCCTGGCTTCAGCCGCCCGGGCCGTGCGAGGGAAGGAGCTGCCCCGCGGAACGCCCCGGGAGCCCGGCCCGCCGCCCGCCGCCGCGACCGGCCGCTGCCCCGGGGCGGGCCCACCCCGCAGGCCGGCCCGGCGGAGGCGGTGCGGGCCGCGGCTGCTCCTTCCCCTCCGCCCGCGGCCTCTCCGCCGTGAGCCGCTACGAAATGCGTTACCCGCCCTTCTTCGGCACCAGCGCTGCGCTTCCCATTTCCAGACCAGTATGTTATTTAGCCGATTTATTGTCCTTTTCCTCAAGGCAGACAAGGCCCGTTACAGCCGTTTGACGGGAACCGAAGGCACGTGAGGTAGGAGCTCCTGAAGGGCACAGAGGCGCCCGAGGTAGGACTGGTGGGGCCTGGCCGGGCCGGCGCCCGAGCTGGGGACCCGGCGGGCAGGCGGAGGGGTGGTTCCCCCCGGGGTGCCGGGTGACCCCGTGCTGCGGCAGGTGCCCGGCCCGGCTGGCCCGGCAGGGTGCTCGGCCAGCGCCGGGCTGCGGGGCCGCACCGCGGGCTGACTGACGGTGCTGCTTGCTCGGAGCCAGCCCGGAAGGCAGCAGCGGCTGCTGCTCAGGCTAAAAAGCAAAAATTGTTTTGCTTTTTGTTCCTGTGCGCCTTCAGCTCGGTGGCTGTAGCGGGGAGCGTGCCCCCAGGCCGTGGGAGAGTGCCTGCAATGCCATCCTCTGCCTGGGGGCACGTGGGACCTGCCTCTTCCTCCTAACTGGGAACGGCTCCTCCGGCACTCCGGCTTCCCCTCCGGCTGTGCCACTGTGCAAGACCCTCTAGGAGCTGACCGAGCTGGTAAGAAGCAGGAGCTAAGGGGAGGGCAGGAAGGGCCTCCAAGCTGTTCTCAAAGGATGGTTTCTGGCTTGAACATACGCGTAGTGAGAACACGGAAACTGCCCAGAGCAGGTCTCCTCCCTCCCCTCTTTGGCCCCCATACAAAGCATCCCCCAACCCTTCATTAGGCTAAAACATGTCTTTGATTTAGTGAATCTTGAACATTATTCACTCTGTTGGATGACCTGTAAGGGGAGGAGAGTGCCTCCACTCCAAAAATAACCAGTGTTTCCACAGTTGATATTTGTGAAATAAAAGGCTTTGGCATTGCACTGTGCAGAAAACAGAACCGAGTGAAGCTGACACTAACTGCTAAATGAAAACATTTCTAGCTTTCTCTCCAGAAGGAGCTGGGTAGGGACAGAAGTTAAAATATAACCTGCATGGGGATTTCTATTTGGCAGTCCTACGTGTCAGACTGCAGGTCTTTTATGGCCTCGGAAACCAGATGCATACCTATCTACATGCGGGAGTGTGTAATTCGGTCTCCTGCTTCTACTCTGCTTGTCATTCATGCAGGTTACCCTGTGTGGCAGCTGTTCTTGGTTGCGTTGGGACCGCCTTGTATAAGGAAAACCGGTAGATAAGCACTTGACCTGGGATATATGTGCAGGTGAGCCCCAGGACTCTGCTACCACACTGTGAGCCAAAAGAAACGGCTGACTCACCGACAGCCTCACACAGCACCTGTTTCAGAAAGGCTACTAGCTGCTTCTCTGCATTCTCCACTTGTTAGGTCTCCTTGCACAACAGGTTCTACACTACTAAGTCATGTCAGCTACACTTGTTAAGTGTGATTTTCAGGTGTTTTTCCTCCCCCAACGAGTTAAGAGCTAACTCAAATTTACTCTGACATAAAGCCTGTTTCAAAGAAATTCAGAAGGTACCTTTTCAATGTCTCCGTTCCAGGAAAGAGTGGAGCAGGTTTCTAACGTCACTTAGACGGTGGGCAGGTTGCCTGCCTGTCTCTCTTTCATACTATATTTATGGTCCTTTTGTCACTGGACGTTTGCAGCTTGTTATCTTTTGCTTGCTTTTTTAAAACACAGGTGCAAAAAACATATTTGCAAAAGCAAACATCCCTCTGTTATCAATTTTTCTGTTTGGTTCCACATATTTAGGCACCTGTCATACTCTTCTAATATTTTCTTAATAAAGAACATGCCAGATTGTGTCCCAGGAATGCAGGTGTGGCAACCATGCCATTTCCTCTCCAGCCATTTAGTCATCTTTGCTGACCTGAGGTCCTGAACCACTACCACTGTTTTACACCTGACCACTGTTTCACAGGCACGGCAGTGCTGACGAGCGTTATAAACATGTTAGCTTTTCAGGTAAGGCTGCGCAGAGGTCTGCTTGTGACTCCAGGAGTTACAATCTCAATGCTGCTTCTCCAGTTACTGCTACTTCCTTGAGAATTTCTGTCCCGTCTGGGAAAGCTGGCCTCCTGTAAGTTAAAAACTCTGCTGTCATCTTGAGAGTCCTTTCCTATTATCACTTTGATCTTTTCCAGGTGAAAGTTTTAATCCTGGCTGCTTCTAATTATCCTGTGAGCACAAAAAAAAGGACATTTTGTCCATGGGCTAAATCCACTTTGTGAAAAACAGGGTCCAAAATGATAGCTAAGAGGGAAGGGAAACTAACAGGAAGGAAACGCCGCTTCCCTGGCGTGGTTTCTAGTCTAGACCAGGCAGTTATCACATGACAGTTTTCAAAGAAAAAGAACGTCAACATGGATTCAGGGTGTGAGGCAGGAATACCTGAGTGGTGACAGTGAGTGACCACGGGTGGTTTCTGCAGCTTGGACGAGCGCATCTGCTGGGAAACAACTGTAGCGCTAAGTTGGAAAAAAACCCCAGGAATCTTCACTGTCGTCACTGAAGCCTCGAGAAGTTCATTTCCTTAGGACCTGGAGGAGCATAAGAAACCCTGTTGGTCCCCTTCTCAAGCCTAGCTGAGGCGCTCCCTGCCTTCATGGTCCCATCAGACAGAGGGGCTGGGGCACTTCCCTGGAGCCTGGGGCTACAGCACCCTCCCTCTGCCTGTCCAGTTTACGCCTGTCCCCCAGAGAAATAGCCCAGAGCATCTTTTAGTCTATATTTTCCCACCCTTCTAGAGACTTCTTTCTTTTAAAGTGATGAACTTTACAGAATGAGTCTTATCCTTCACCTATTTTCATTAGGTATGTATCATTCTTAGGCCTCCAGAAATTGATTACATAGAAGAATAATGATAGAAAAGACTAAATATTTTTATGCATGCTTAATTGTATTTAACTCATTTTGGTCACAGTACAATTTATTTTTGATAGTGGCTGCTTTGCTATTCCTTATTTCACATTCCCAATTTACACGTCTTATTTTTTTCTCTCTCTGCCTACTCTCCAGTTATTATATAATAATAGAGGAACAACACTGCCTTTTTGTGTCCGCATCTCATCATATAATCTGAGGGGATATCAAAACTGATAAATACAAACAAATCTAGATGATGAACAGGAACTAGATAATTGCATCCCATAAGTAGCTTCTGATTACCCAAACCAGCAGCTCGTTTATTATGGTCTTTCTGCTCTGTGAGGTCATTAAATGCCTTATTGCCTTAGGTGTACCCCATCAATGACAGGAACTGTCACAGTACTGACTTGCCTTATAACATGCTTCCTGGCTTCCTGATTTTAAGTTGGAAAATTTGAGTTAAGCATCCTAGCAACTTAAGGTAGAGGCTGAGGGGATGGGAAGGGCCACATTCATTAATCTTTTAAGTCATAAAATTGTTTCTTTTTTAGATTGTAATTGGCTAGAGGGGCCTCATGAAGAAAAGTGTTTACACTGCATAGCATTTTATGAGCACAAATGCATATATTATGATGGCTTAGAGCCTGGGTGAAAGCTTAGAGCTTTATTTTTGTTTCAGTAAGTAGATTTGATCTAATCAGATAACAGCAGCAATACAAATTTTCACAACAGAGGTTGGCCTTTATCTGGCCAGTCTAAGAACAAAGACTTACTGTTTGTGATATATCTTTCAAGATCATTTTTATGGCCTAGATAAATATTACAAACCCCATGTCAGTAGGCTTTCTGTTAGATTAAAAAGGGTGCTTTTTGAAGGTCTCTGGGTTCTTTTCTGAGAAATTTTACCAAGCGCCAGATACAAATAGCCCTCCACAGTCAGTTATGTCACCAGCCTCTGGGAAAGATGCCCATAATTGGAAAGTTGCCATGAGTGAAGAAAAGACTGATGATTTTAGGGTGTCAGGCAAGGATATGTTACTTGTTCTGCACTTTCTCCAAGAAGTAGGAATGACTCAATTCCCTGTATAATTGTGACATGAATATATAGGGAAACCTGAACAGGGAGACTCTTTTATCTGGATAGCAGGACAGGACCCAAGAATTAAAGAATGAGTCTGGGACCCATTTGTCTATTCAGGTGAATTTCAGTAATTTTAGGCAGGATGTCTCAGCCTTGTTACACATTAACAACAAAGACTTTTCCATTGTTTGCAGTGGGGTTTACTTGTTACTCTCTTCTTAAGAAAACACACAACTTTTTGTGGTTTTTTTCAAGTCTGCTTCATTCTGTTTGGGTGTTTCCATGGAAGGGTCAATGCAATCCAAGAAGGTAAGAGCTGCACTAGCCATGGACCTGGGGTAGAGCACACAGTTGCGCACGGGCTGCGTTAGGTTTGTGCATGCTTTGTAGTCTTCATTCTGAGACTTTGATTGGGGATTACATTTCTGACTGGGTAGCTAACATCCAGAATTCTCTATGCAGATAACTTGAGTCTTACCTTTACAACCAGACTAAACAGCAACGTGGGAAGAGGACAGATGCAGTAGGTCATGCTAACGTAGGAGTTAAACCCCCTTTATATGCTGGTGTATTCGGTCCGTGCCTAAGCCTAAGTATAGTGAAAAGAGAAAGGGACTGAAGAAAAGAAGATGGAAGTGGGAGCTGAGATCATTCGTTGACATACCACGTCTCAGGTCAGTAGTGTTGCGTATGCTCCTGCAGCACTTCTGGGTTGGTTCAGCCATCCCACACTGCTGAACTGTGAGACACCATTGCCAACAAGCTGTACGTGTGTTTCGTTGTATCTTACGGCTCAGCTCTGTCCTGTCAGCATGGCTGAGTGGCAACAGACTGCTTTGTCTGCCGTAACCCCTTTCCTGGAGCCGTTCCAAGCATCTGATCAGTTACAGGTATACAAAGATCAGGTATTTAAACTTAATACTATAAGGACATGAACAATTTCCAAGCATTTGTTCTCAAAAGAAGACTGGGTTTGAAAGAGGAAGCGGGAGAGAAGAAAGAAAAGATTTCTTTGACTTTGTCAGAATTCTTGTTCCAAAACTTGTAGGCTGAATCAAGATTTGGTTTTCTTTCTTATTACTCTACTCTGGTAATAAATGAAACTAATTTCCCCAACTCAAGTCTGCTTTGCCCATGACAGTAATCGGCGAGTAACCTCTCCCTGTCCGTATCTTGACCATGAGTCTTTTCTACATTTTTTCTCCCCTGTCCAGCTGAGAAGGGGAGTGACAGAGTGGCTTTGGTGGCCACCTGGCATCCAGCCAGAGTCAACCCATCACAGGTTCCAAACTCCTCCTGTTCATTGTTTCCCTTTCCCAGTGTCTCTTTCATGCCCACACGCTTTGTACCTGCAGTCGGTACTGTTCGTGAGTGCTGCGCTTTGCCAGCTTCTGGCAGAAAGATCCGGGGTTAACTAACTCTTCTGTTAATCCCTTGTCCCATAAGGATTTCACAACTGACCATTGTTTCTGGTCTGGGAAAGATATCCCGCAACTTTGGCCAGTAATGTTGGATGCTATGCAGAGGCACAGTACGCCAGAACCATTTCATATTAAGAGCATAACTACTTCAAGCAGAATTCAGAAGCTGTATATGGGCAGGACCCCCACTTCATTTTATCACAACTATAAATATGTCCATCCCTATCTGTCAGGAAAGATACTCTGGTGAATGTAAGAGAGGGACTGAAGTCGGCAGGAATGTGTTTATATTAGTATCTAACAATCAGAAGCAAAACGTTTGAAATTTTGAAACAATCAGAAAGCAAAATGTTTAATTTTCTATACAGAAACATCTATTGCTGATTAGATCTGAAACCAGAGAGTTATTTCAAATCTTAGAATTTGCCAGAAAGCAGAAGTGTGGCACCAGTCTGTCTAGTTACTTATTTATAAACTCTGCTGCAAACCCAGTGTAGCTTAGGTTAGATGAATGTAAAACAGCCTCTGTTCAGTTAGCTGGACTCTGGATATAAACATATAGAAGCTGACTTAAATATATTTTCAAAATGTTCAGAAGAAAAGTCATACACTGATGAGGAAAGCAGTGTGCATATCCTTTTTTAAGTTAAATCAGTGCAATTTTATACACAAATCCATCTCAAAACAGAAAAAAACAATAAGGGACAAGTAAGATGGTCTTTGTCTCTTCAGTGCCTTATGTTTTTGGGTACAGAGGGGAGAAACGAGGACTATCTTCTATGTGTTGAACTTACAGACAAAAAATACACCCTGAAGTTGGTTAATCCCATCTTCCTTCCCTTTCTCTGGGGAGCTTTTGTGCTACTTGTGACAACTAGTGGCATCTCACTGAAAGACAGCAGAGTAACAGCAGCACTCACGCAGCTCCAGGTGAGCTCTCCTGTCTCACTGCCCAAACAGCAAGACCCTTAGCTATGGAGCTAAGGGGGAAAAAACCTACCAGCTTGGCAGTAGCATTAATGTTTATCCCTTAGTCCTAAAGCAGGCTTGCGGCAATTCGAAATTAGATTCTCACACACTTATCAAAAGATGCTGCTACCTTTATTATATATATACCCTACTCATCTGTGATTCAGTGACCTACAGAAAATGGCCTGGATTTTTTGTGAAAATCAGCATCGGCAAAACAAAATTTTTTTCTTTGGTGCAGAAGATGAAAAATTTACCAGCTTTACCTTTTTATCCACCAGCCACACCCCAAACACGTAAACGACCGGTATTCTTGGTCAGAGAACTTCATCCTTGTGGAATTATTTCAAGGGATCTGTGTTCCTGATGGGCACACAACTCCTCTGGTGGCCTGTCATCATCTAGGAAAAAACTTCTTAAGAGGGTATCACAGTCACTGCAATAGATCATTGAAAATATTTTTGAAGTTTTTAAGTCTTATTGATGATTATATCAGACATCTTCTCTAGAGTCCACCCAGATAACCAGCGTCTCTGCAGCCCAGTTCCCCAAAACCTATGGCTGACAGTGGGGAACCATTTAGGCCCACTTCTCATTATTGTAAGCACATATGGAACACGTCTGTTCACTTCCACTGGCATGTGCTGGTTCATGTTTGACCTAAGGTTATGTGGGGGAAGCATGGGAGGCTGCCGAAGAGAGTAAGCATGTACGGAATGCTGCACAAAACCACTTTGGAGACTGACATTTTCCTTTCAGATCACTCTTTTTTAAAAGCAAGCAAATACCGTTGGCCATTAGTAAGGAGAAAAATAGGTTATCTGACTTGTTCTTCATCTCTGTGGACTCCGGTACATTTTTGTTGGGGGTATGGAAAGGAGAATGGCAAGGGATTTCTAACTCTCCATGGGAGAGCTGTTACTCTTAAATTCTTTCGGGGCTTGTGTACGTCAGAAAGGAGACAGCCCTAGCTCTCCTGCTCAGCCGTACTTCGGGCCCTGCTTTCTGACAGTTTCTGCGGACGTCCTGAGGTGTACACAACTGCGCTGAGATGGACAGGCACTACTACAACATCCACTCTCAGGTACTGTCAGGTCCCTTTGGGTTTTTTGCTGTGCTAATGAAGGTTTCTAGGCGATTTAAAACCAAGTTAGCAAAACCCGAGTTTTTTTAAAAATGAGGACAATAGTGTAGGTCAGTTCCAAACGACTCAAAGCATCTGCATCAGCCTTCCCTGATCCAGATGCCCTCTTCCCGAGGAGGCTGAGACCGCAGCTAGAGTATTTGTGTTGTGTATGCACTTGCTTGCTGCCTTTAGATCCAGGTAGAATATCTACCCTGCATTGTACATTTCTTTCCATTGCTCAGAAACATACCCTGCTTAGGACTTTCCACCCCAAAAGCATTTGCTGCGTTTTTCCTCCCCCTTCTACTCTTCCACTTCCCTTTGCTGCTCACCCCTTCTGACACCAGTGCGGTGGAAGGAAACAAAACCTCACATGCTGAGCTCTGGTTCTCTAAACTTTATTGCTTCAGTTTTCAATAACAAATGAAGCATTTACACAACCCTTAATCTCCATGTCCATGCACAGGCACGTAACTGAATGGGATGGTCATCATTTTGTGGGAAGAATATTCTTCCCAAAAGGTTTTAGGTGCTAATGGACAGTGGTGAAGGGTTATATAAAATGCTGCATGGAGGGATTCTGTTAACGTAAAAATCTTTGCTGTCCTTATGAGAGCACTAAGAGGCATTACTTACTGCCAGCATCATCCTCCTCGTCGCAGCGGGCCAAGATTAGGGGAAAAGGTAGTAACATGCAGAAAAAATTGAGGGAGCAAAGAGTTTACAAATGAATTCTTCCCTGTCACCAAACCAGAGCCGAGGTGGAGTGTAACAACTGTTAAGAGATTGTTAGAGGCTTCTTTAGCTTATAAGAATGTGGAAAAGCAGGTAGAGTGTAAAAGCAAAGGTGGCTAGAAATATTTCACCATTTCCTTATTTTCTAATGATAAAAATAAAACTACATTTTAAAATTTAAAACCAACAACATTTTCTAACTGTTTCACTGTAAACATTTTAGGCTTTTTCTTGTGGTAAGTAGATACACGTCTATTACGTTTCTACTTCCAAAGTACTATCTATTTGTCACTGCTGGTGATGCTGTGATTTTGCCCAAACTTTAAAAACCAACCATGGCATTTGGGCAAAGACAAGGAATGCACATGTAAATGTCTGAAAGGTTAATTACATTAATTCAAAATTATTAGTGCTAAACATCTTGTATTATGGTGTCAACAAAAGAACTACTGTAATAGTTAACAAGTAATAAAAGGGAAAGTTGGTGTTTTGTTTTCATGGTTCAAGCAAAGAGAAAAGTAAAAAACCAAGATCTTGAACGACCTGCTGTATGTTTTCTTTTTTAATAATCTACAATATTTTGTAGTTGCAAAGACAAACGTTATATAGTTTACTGCTTATAATGTCCCCTTTTAACACTGCATGCTAAGTCGAAAAGAGAGGGTGGAAAACACAATTATTTTCTAGTACTAGGAATTATTCCCCATCGATGCAGTTAAAAATCTCTATAACAGAATTTTGATACTCACTGCCTGCAATTTGCTGTTCTTTGCAGCACATCCTAAATTCTGTAGTGAGACAAAATATGAATGAAATTTGAATGCCAGAACTTCAGAATTCAGCACTCTATCCAAGTGTTCTTTATGAACATATATAGTATGAATATTCATACTCTCTTTTACTTTCAAGAATAAGATCTTGTCCCAAAACCATGAAATTGTCTTAAAAATGACAAGATCAGTATTTTAAGTTACAAAGTATGTGTCCTCCCCCTTGGGGAAAGCCTGTAGGGTGGAAATTTGCGGACTCCCCTTAGCAGTCACAGGTGTTACAAGTTAAGGTTTTAGTATAATCAAATGATTTTGAGACCATCACCAAAAATGTTAGGTACAGTGAGATACAAGATTTGATGGTACTATAGTATCCTTGTACTTCCTATTTAGCAGATAGTCTCTAAAAAATGGCTAGCTCTTTCATTTGGTATTTGCAGTGGGAATATCATGGTGGTTTCTACTGACGTACCTCTTCATTTCCCAGATACCACTTTGTATGATGGCAAGAAGCAGATTATTTTAGTTCAAGTGCAATATTCTGCACAGAATTTTGTACTTGTGCTTTAAAGTAGCAGTGTGTTCAAATCATCATCATAATAATTAGCAGGGTTTACCTCTTCTTAATTACTGGCTCAAAGTCCAGCTTCTTTCCTCTCTGAAGTAGATGTACTTTGCAGACGTTAGATGGCCATCGGGGGTTTGGTTCCACAAGGATTTTACACTTACCAATTTTTAAGCAGATTGTGCTGGAGGTTGGGTTGTCATTTCATTTCAATAAATGTGTTTTAAAAAGCAGAGGCAGATGGTTGAAATCTTAGTTAGAAGGTTGTTTTTTAAACTGCAGTACACAAACAATCACTTTAGGGTTAATAATTTGCTCTGTTCTTTACCAGACTCAGTAAAAATCTTGCTTTGAAAAGGTTTTTGTCTCAGATAAAGGGATAGACAAGCAGACAGATGGCATAATGCAAGGAAAATCCAGAGTGGGAATAAATTAATAAATGGATTTGTCAGTGAGCTGCATAAATTACGTTATGCACCTTTTTGTATAGCTTAGGAATTTACAGTTCACGAAATGTAGTTTTTCATAAAACATGAAATCTTGCGGCACAGTTTCGGGGTACTGCATTTTTTCTTTTCCTTCACTGTCAGCCTTGTTCCTGCCTGTACTTTCAAAACTACTTTACAACCCTTTCAAGAACAGTTTCACATCACAGGGTGAATCTGAGGCTCAAAGAGCCCTGGAAGAGGTCACCTTTTTAAAAATTCACGGCAGTTAGGCACTTGTGTGTGACAGCAATCTGAATTCCAAGTAGCATGATCACCCTGACAAGGAGAGCATTCAGGGGAAGAGCAGCCTTGGCCAGCTCTCGACTGACCTTACTTAGGTTATCCAAACTGTTTAAACCTGTTTGGCTAACTGATTAAGGAATGAAACTAATACACCAGCATTATCAGTTCCATGATGCAAATGAAATAGCAAGGGCAAGATTTTCACACTTACCTAGTGGAGTTTTCATGCTGCCCTTAATGTACCTAAAGCAGAGTTACTTTTCAGGTGGTAGAGGTGCTCAGTTCTCATAGGGACCCATCTTCTCACCAGCCAGCCTATCAAATGATGCCTGCTAGACTTCAAAGAAAGGATAAATCCCAAATCACTAGTAATTCTTAGCGTGACATTAGCCTTTTATTCTACAACTGTTACAAATGTGCTGTACAGCTTACTGCATAGATAGCCAACTGCAGAATTAATGCTTAATATTTTCACTGTTTTCACACAGGTTCATGATGCTATATCAGCAGCTCGTATTTGTCTTTGGAGTATCACTAGCTAGTGACACATGGGCACTTAGAAGCTGTTACTCAGAAGCCCAAGTCTCCCTATATTACTTCTGCAACCTCACAGATATTCCACTTGTGCCAAAGGACACGGTGAAGCTTTTGCTGACTTACAACTATATCAGCCAAGTGACTGCAACTTCGTTTCCACTGCTGGAGCACTTGTTGGTGTTGGAAATCGGAACGCAGTATGTCTATCCTGTTACCATAGGAAAAGGAGCTTTCAAGAACCTGCCAAGACTTCGTGTCTTAGACTTGGGATTCAACAGGATTCTTCAACTGGATCTTGATGCTTTTGTGGGCTTGCCAAGTCTGACTGTACTCCGTCTGTTTCAGAACTACCTAGGAGATTCCATCCTGGAGGAACGTTACTTTCAAGATTTAACCTCATTAGAAGAGCTGGATCTATCAGGGAACCAAATTACAAAACTTCAGCCTCATCCTTTATTTTATAACCTAACCGTCTTGAAAACTGTGAACCTGAAATTCAACAAGATATCCAACCTGTGTGAAAGCAATCTTACCAGCTTCCGAGGGAAACGCTTTTTATTTTTTAGCCTCAGTTCTAATAATTTGTACATGACAGATGAAATGGTCTGGGCCAAATGCCCAAATCCTTTCAAAAATATTACGTTTAACTCACTAGACCTTAGTAACAATGGCTGGAGCACAGAGAAAGTCCGCTATTTCTGTACAGCCATTCAAGGGACTCAAATTGATTCTTTAATATTTAGGTCTCATACAATGGGTTCAGGATTTGGCTTTAATAACATTAAAAATCCAGATAATGATACATTTGCAGGACTAGCAAGAAGTGATCTTCGCTTGCTTGATATTTCAAATGGTTACATTTTCTCTCTCAATTCTTTAATCTTTCAAAGCCTTGGTAATCTGGAATTGCTAAACCTTTTCAAAAACAAAATAAATCAAATCCAAAGGCAAGCATTTTTTGGCTTGGGAGACCTAAAAATTCTCAATCTGTCAAGTAATCTTTTAGGTGAGTTGTATGATTATACTTTTGAAGGTCTACATAGTGTCATGTATATTGATTTACAGCAAAATCATATTGGGATGATTGGTGAAAAATCATTCCGTAACTTACTAAGTCTGAAAACGATTGATCTCCGAGACAATGCCATTAAAAAACTCCCTTCCTTTCCACATCTGACCGCTGCTTTTTTAGGTGACAATAAGCTAATGTCTATAGCTGACACAGCAATAGTAGCAACTTACCTTGAATTAGAAAGAAATTGGTTGGCAAACCTGGGTGACCTATATATTCTTTTCCAAGTTCCAGATGTGCAGTATATCTTCTTAAAACAGAATCGCTTCTCTTACTGTGTGAAAAGTGATAATGTTATAGAAAACAATCAGTTAATCTATATGGATCTAGGTGAAAATATGTTACAGCTTGTGTGGGAGAGAGATTTATGTTTGGACGTGTTCAGGGCACTGTCCAAACTGCAGGTTCTACATCTGAATAACAACTACCTTAGTGCTCTTCCACAGGAGATTTTCAGAGGTCTAAAATCTCTAAAAAGACTTAATCTAGCTTCCAACCTACTGTCTCATCTTTCTTCTGGGCTTTTTCCACCAAGCCTAACAAACCTAAACTTATCTGGAAACCAGCTTTTTTCCCCTGAGCCTGAAGTCTTTATGACTTTGAATATTCTGGATATAACACATAATAATTATGTCTGTGATTGTACTTTAAAGAGCCTACTAGCATGGCTAAATGAAACCAACGTAACCCTGGCTGGCTCACAATCTGACAGGTACTGTGCATACCCACCTGCATTTGCAGGAGTACCACTGTCATCTCTGACATACGATGGTTGCAATGAAGATGAACTCCAGCAGACACTCAGGTTCTCAGTGTTTATCTTCACCTCCATCACTCTTCTAGCGTTGCTGATGGCAGTCACCATTTACACTCGCTGTCGGGGGATTTGTTTTGTCTGGTATAAAACTATTACCAAAAAAATTATAGACAGCTATCCACAAGTAGTAGATAAAAGTGGATACAGATATGATGCGTATTTGTGCTACAGCAAAAATGACTTTGAATGGGTCCAGAACTCTTTGCTAAAGCACCTGGATTCACAGTATTTTGATAAAAACAGATTTACCTTGTGCTTTGAGGAAAGAGATTTCTTGCCCGGGGAAGAACACATCAACAATATTCGTGATGCCATTTGGAACAGCAGGAAAACAATTTGCATTGTGACCAGGCAGTTTCTCAAAGATGGGTGGTGTGTGGAAGCCTTTAATTTTGCCCAGAGCAGGTACTTCTGTGATCTGAAAGATGTCCTCATTATGGTAGTGGTTGGGTCACTTTCTCAGTATCAACTGATGAAACACAAACCAATTCGAAACTTCTTACAAAGAGGTCGGTATTTGCGATGGCCTGAAGATTATCAAGATGTAGACTGGTTTTTAAATAACCTTTCTTGCCAAATTCTGAAGGAAAAAAAAGTGCGAAGGAAAGCTGGTGATACAGAGCTGCAGACTGTAGCAACCCTCTCACATTGATGGTGTATGGGTTGCTGGCTTTCCAAATATCCCATTTCCAGCTGTGCCATGGCAGGAATAAACAGAAGTTTGCTTCATCTTTCCTTGAAAAAGCAGGCAGAAAGATAACTATTTCAGTATAAATCCTACTAAACATGGAAACAGCCTGAAAGCGACCAGCAAATACATGAAAGTGTGATTATTTTATGGACTATGACACACATTTTCAGAATTACATGAATCACAGATGCTTCACATTTTGGATGCTCAGCTTCAGACATTTCAGTCCTGATTTTCAGAGTACTACTTACTTACAGGTCTCTTTCAGTTAGAGGATGCCCATGGCTGTTTTTTTAAAAAGACCCCACGGTACCGTATGGGAGTGACCAAGTCTACGTTCATGTATGGCCTAGCCTGACCCATCAGTTCATGGGTTATTTACTCCTGTGCTTTTTGCACTCTGTAACTTTTCATGCCCTGGTTCGAAGCACAATCAGTGCTTTGCACCTTTATGCTTTCATTTGGTGTAACAGAGATTTCATTTGTTTGCTTTCTACTCAATGAGCCTCAGCTTCTCCACTGGAAAGTACAAACTCTGAACTTCATCCCCTTACCCTCTACAACTTCTCTGCTTGGTGGTAAAACTACGGTCATTGATCTACTTCATTTACTGCTGTTTCAGCCTGGTGCTTTTCCAGTTGAGCTGCCTCCTGCCCTGCAGAGAGGAACAGGTATCCTCGTCAGACCTGAAGCAAACTTGGACTTGAAAACCAAACAAGAAACTACCTCAGCAGCCACGTGGGCTGGACACTGGTGATGTGGCCATAGCCCAGTGACTGCCAGATAAGCTTTCACATTCCGGGAGTGGAAAGTACAGACAGCGGGTTGTTCTCTGTAAATCCTGTCCCCTGATCAGTTCTGGGATATTTTTCTGCTTCTACTGAAATATTTTTCTAGAGTGATTAATGCTTTTACCTCTCTAATAATTTTACCACTGTTTGTTCAGGTATGTGTCTTCAGGGGGTTGTTCAGGATCATTTTAATAGAAGTCTGATTGAGTGTTCATTGTTATAAAAACCTGCATCTATTATTTTGATGGTGACATACTCCTCGAGCATACGTACTGTTGGCATCTTGGTTTATACATTTATTCAACAAAAGCTTACCAAATTAATCGCAGTATGGTCTCAGTCAATTTCTTGCTTTAATGACAGAGCAGGACTGGGAGGTTTTATAAGCTGTCTGTCTTGACCTTAGCTGCAAACAAATAACACCAGCTTAACTATTTTGACAGAGATGAGAAAGTACAATCCACTTCATGTGGATGCAGTTGTTTGAATATAGATGTACGTGCCTGTGGCTGATCTAATTTACTCGCAGTGCACCAGTATACAGGATTTCTATTGATAAAATTACCACGGTAAAATATTACTTCCTTCTCAATCAGCGTAGTCACTCAGGAACAGAAAAGGGGTAAGCCTTGGAAAACTTCCCAGGCAGCACGGGGAGCAGATGGGAAGAGGGACTGACTGTGCTGATGAAGCCCTGGGTGTCGCTGTTGGCCCAGGGACTAGCTCGGGCTTCCCGAATTCCTGCCTCCCATCCCCTGCAGCTGCTGCCTTAGGGAAAACGTGCAGCAGGGATGGAGGTCTGAAAGAACCAGCAGCCCTGGCTTCCCAGAGCCCCCGTGGGCTGTCAGAAAAGCCACCACCTGCATTCCAACTCTCTGCATTTCTTACAGTTCTCTGAAAATGTCCAAACTTTTTCCTTTTTTTCTCCCCAACCAGTGCAAAGAGTTATAATCGTCCTTTAAAGTCAGAGGTTACATCAGGGAGTATTGCACATAAACCCCAGACAGATAGACAAAGCAGGAACGAATCCGTACAATGAAGACCACGTGCAGGTCTAGGCTGTCAGCCTATGGATCTGCACATGGTGTAAGAGATGGGAATTTTAAAAGCATACTTAAATTATATTTTAAAGGATGTCACAAACCATTTTTGGTCAAGTGTTAATTGAGAGCCCTCTCCAGTTACGACTTTATTGTATACTTACAAGGCACTCCTATCACTTCAGATACTTAAAACTTTTTCCTGCTAACCTATGTATGCAGGAACAACAAGTCGATACAGACATTACTGGGATGGCTTTAACCAAAACCGTTCTATTTTGTTTTAAACGTGTCTGCCTTCATAAGCTTTGGGCTTATGCCACTGGTGGGAGGTGGCTACATAAAACTTGCATTTTCTTCAGCCTTTGGAAAGTCTGACTTTTTACATAAAAGTTTTAATAAAACCTTTGGATGCAATTTCATTGTCTGCCTCCATACTTATATACCATTTTGGAAACTTAAAGAGATCAAACCTGTGTCAGGAGCAGCTGGGGAAATTTCTTTCTACCACAGAGGCAGTTTAGAAACACAAATAACCCAGCCCCTTGCAAATTCTATTGCAAAGGATCTACAAAAGACAATACAAGTGGTTTTGGAGAACGTGCTGCTGAACTCCTGGTTGTGGAGCGGTTTGCAGGCATATGAATAACTGCAGTGTCAATTTTAGAGGGATCTGAAATCGCTCCTTTTTACTCCTTGTGAAAACATTCCAAGTCTCACCAACAAATGCAGTTGGTACAGTCTGTCCTATACAATGCAACACTGACTTCAAACAGATCATAGGACACTGATCACCATCTCTGTAAAGTCACCTGTTCATAAATGACAAAGCTTGGGGAATTGTTGAGAAAGGGCTGTGCAGACTTTATACTCCTCTGCTCAGCAGGAACCACAAAAGCATCCTGTACAAAAATGGAGAATGACGATCCTTGATGAATGAAGGCCATAAATTGAGCCTCAACCTCATAACTATTGATTAGATTCCCTTCAGGCTCACTGGGAACATTACTGCTCTATTAGAATTTTATGGCTCCTTAGTTAAGGATACTCTCATCAGTTTTACTCACCTTCCTCAGTGAAAGACATTAACTTGTTGGAGAGTGTCCAGGATAGGGTGGCACTGGCTCTAAAGCAAGCCATTAAGACGGAAGCTGGTGGATTTATTTGCAGTAGCAGCACAGGGAATATTCAGAGGACAGTGACTCAGTGCCACAAGGTATCAGCTGAGATATTTAATAGTAAAAGACTACCCCCACCATTGCAACATACATTACAAACATTAACTCCTCAAACAAACAGACAGCGTTGTTCAACAGAAACAGCTAGCCAGCCTGTCAGAGCCCAGGGCTGCACGGGCTCCTACCTGAAATCAAGGACCAGAACCCAGATTCTACAAACATATTCCTGTAGAGGGTAACAGAAGCAAAAAATGATATGCCCACATATTATTTCACATTTTACATTATTATGATTTCACAAACAGAGAAATCAGGCTTCTCCTCCCCCCTCCCATCTGACATGTATACTAGTCTCAGCAAAGTGTTGTCCAATCGTATTTGCTAATCCCTCCTTCAGAGATACCACATGCTGGTAAATCTATCACCTTGTTAATTTACAGTTAGTATCCATCATCACTCCCATCTCAATAGCTGTACTACCTGTGTGGAGAACACTAGCATAGATAACTACATTGACTACAGAGAGTTCAATCTTTTGAGTGGGACACTCCTACATACGTTGCTCAGAATCACTCCGCCTCTCATTTTCTTGTGTCACATCATTAACTCGGCTCATTTGCTGACTTCTGGGTCTCTTTCAGCATGACAGCTCTCCTACTGCTCACTGCCAGAGACCTTCTGGGTTTCAGATTATTGGATCCCACCTTCTCAATTTCATGTGGTGCTGATTATTTTACAATGACTCTAACACATCCTTTTCTTGCTGGAACTGTGAATAGCAGCAGTCCAGCTAAACCCCAAAGCAAGGCCCATACCTGGCAAAATACTTACAGACAAAGAGCAATACACAGCTGAGTGGCAAGAGTGAGTGGTGAAGACGCTGCAAATGAAGCAGAAGCAGCACATGTGGATGCCTGGGAAAGCAGCAAAGTTGGGAAGGGAGCACATGGCAGTCTAAGCATCTTGCCATCAAAAGGGGACTTGGGTTCCGTGAGAAGCAGAAACTTGAAGCAAGCGAAAAAGGAATAAGATAGATCTTTAGGGTCTCACCCTACAAACATGACCAAACATAGTGCCCTAGTATAGTAAGCAGATTGAACTTAAAATAGGACTAGCACTAGAAATATTCGCAAGGTTTCTTTGTGCTATACAGTACTACCAATAGCAAGTGTGCAGTTCTGTAAAATATCAGTTCCAAAATCAGAAGACTGGTGTAAAACCTCAAAAAGTTTAGAAAACAGTTATGAATGTATGGTATTTGACCCTGTAAGACCACATTTTTACACATTCTCCATGATCATAAGAAGGTGGATATTCATACAGTCCATGAATACAAGAACCAAGGCTTTAAGAAATAACGCAAGTATTTCAACGTTTCTGATTAACTGTGAAGTATGTCTAAATTAGTTAGGCCTTGAATAAGCAAGAGTTTTGGGAAGATGATGAAAGAAAGACAGGCTGGCCTTTCCAGCCTCCCAGCCTGCTCTGGGCAGTAGTCTTACATCACAAATATCCTCTTCCATTCTTGCAAGATTTTTTAGTTGTTGCTGATAAACAGGATCAGCAAAACTACAGCCTTGACTGAAGCAAAATAACCGAAGGAGAAGTGACAATGTGAAGACTTCCCATACAAATTTACATCAGTAGTCATTACAGGGCCTCTTCTGGCGGTTGTTCCATTAGGCTGCCTGTCAGTCTCTGAGAAGGTATCAAATGCCTTTGGGATGCCAAACAGCTCATTCTGCTTTTGGGTACAAGGACATTTTCATATGTAGCTTTTAGTTACCTGTTTTCTGTTTTGTCCCTCACAAAGATGAGCTGAGCATCTTGGTCTTCAGTTTCACTGTGCTGCTCCTGGTAGCCATCAAAAATACCACACACCTGGAACAGAACTGCAGGTGCTGCTCCACCAGTATTTCCTTCAACTAAACAAAAGATGCAAAAGCAAAGTGTAGAAGCTGAGATTTACCCAGAAGGCCACTGTGAGCGCTGACCTGAACCACAGAGAATGCTGCATGCCAAGTAGGTACCAGAAATTTTAAGTCCAGCCTTGTTAGTCAACCTTGCATCACACTGAGGCGTTATCGTTGGGCCAATACAACTCCTGCATGATTTCTTCTTGCTGTTTGGACAGATTGACAGGAGGCTTCTCTTCCCTTTCTAACCTGAACTTTGCTTTCTACGTTGTGTATATAGTGTAGTGGGTGCCAAAAATAAGTCTACATTTCCTTTCCCAATATGCAAAAGTCAGTATATAGGTATGACCTGAGTTATTTCATAGTGCAGAAACTATCTATTCATAGCAGACTCTGTTTGTTTCAGACGTGCAGTTTTCCTTCCTTTTAGATAGCCTATTGTTTGTCTTTTCCATTTGTATTAAAAATAAAATCTTTGAAAACTGCAAGTAAGAGAGAAAAATATATTTCTTCTGAAACTAACAATTCTCCAAACAGGAAGGTTAGCTTTTTCCTGTTTAGACATTATGTTCAAAGAAAGGAAGTCGGGATTTTCAATGATAATAATAATTACTGGTATGTAAACATCAGTAAGTATCAAAGAAGACTTCGCTCTATTTAGTGTGTCCCAAATGCTACACTGCTGTTTAGAGTATCTTTATCTTTACCAGCTCACCAGCCTCTTGCAACAATGGATTTATAAGCAGTCATTGCGCTGGGCTGATCACCTGTATGCAAGCTCCCACACTATAGGAACAGCATTATCAGGCTGCCTCAAGCCTGCATGGAAGGCAGTGATGGAAAGGAATGGAGCAAACAAAGAATCCTCAAACAAAACAACAGTTTGATGTGGCGGGGGCTTTTTGCATCAGGATTACACATACCAAGCTGCGTAAGCTTTTCCTGTTGCCACCCAAAGCTAAGTATTTCAAGCCATGAAATCCGTTGACAGATTCCTAAAAATTGAACTGGCAATATAATTTCAGCATTGTGATTAGACACAATATCAAAACTTTGATATTTGATAAATCGGGTACCTTGTACTAGCGAAACTAGAAGTGCTTTATAAAGATGAGCATTTTATTAACTTCTCTTTAAAGATGGAGGAATTGAAGCAGAGAGAATAAAGTTACTTACCTTTTGTCACGGGCAGCACTGGGAAGAGAACTCAGGTTTGACGAAGGATAAGCTCCTAGGTCTGTTTGCTCTCTTTCGTAGGAGTTCCACAACACACATTTTTATTACCTCAGAAACTGAAGTCTTCTATTTATCTGCAAAACTAATTAACAGCGTAAGGTCTCTACTTAATGTGCCACCAGTTTGCCCCTATGGGGCAGAACTAGTTTTACAGGGAAGAGAAGGTAGCTGAAGACTCATCGAGAGTTGCCGTCCAGAGTTCCAGTGATTTTGCGATGATCTGAGCCTACTCAGGATGGCAGCAAGAATTCACTGGGCATTTCACTGGGAGCTGCTAACATTTTTCAGACAGCCACATGGACTGCTATTTCTGATGAGCACTCGCAAATTAAGAACAGTAGGAAAAACAGTGGAGGACATATGGCCTAGTCCAGGTGAAGACGCATGTGTGGGAATGCCAGCAATGGAGCAGGGAGAACAGGGAGAAAGCAAAATATTGCTAAACACATGAACTCTCTTTGGAGAACTCTAAGATACTAAAATTTCATCAATGATCAGGAAAAAGCTTTGAGCCATTTGGGTATGTTGCTTCAAAACCACGAAGCCTAAGGATTTAACGTTGTCCTGGTTTTGGCTGGGGGAGAGTTAATTTTCTTCTCAGTAGCTGGAACAGTGCTGTGTTTTGGATTTAGTGTGAGAGTAACACTGATAACACACTGATGGCTTTAGTTGTTGCTAAGTAGTGCTTACTCTAAATCAAAGACTCTTGAAGATTCCCATCCCTGCCAGTGAGCAGACGCACAAGCAGCCGGGAGGGAGCAGAGCCAGGACAGCTGACCCGAACTAGCCAGAGGGATATTCCACACCATAGAGCATCGCGCTCAGTGTATAAACTGGGGGGAGTTGGCCGGGGGCTGCTGACCACTGCACAGGGACGGGCTGGGCATCGGTCAGCGGGTGGTAAGCAGTGGTATTGTGCATCAGTTGTCTTTTTCTTTTTATTCCTCTGTGTCTCTCTCCCCTTTTCATTACAGTTGTTGTTATTATATTATTTTATTTCAATTACTGAATTGTTCTTACCTCAACCCACAAGTTTTACCTTTTTCCCTGATTCTCCTTCACATCCCACTGAGGACAGGGTGCGGAGCGAGCAAGCAGCTGTATGGTACTCAGTTGCCAGCTGGGGTTAAACCACAACAAACAAGAAAAAAAAAAAAAAAGGTGAGACAATTAATGGTAGGAAGTATGAGAAACGAACAAACATATCCCAGCTATAACCTCCTTTTTCCAAAGATGTGATGTTCTGGAATTCGTTCCCACAACTGTTCATCAGAAAGGAAAACCCCAGGCCCATGCACCCAGCCTCCCTTGTGGGATGGTGCAAAATACCAGGGTGAATCACTTGTTTTGTTGTAAGAGTGTTAGCAACTGCAGCCCTCCTGACAAAAATATGCAACGCTACTGAAAAGCAGGCCTTGAATTTCTCACTCTTTTCCTAGGGAGGATAGTCTTCAAGCTGCAAAATGAATGCATTCCAACAGCTCCTGTTGGAGGCATCTTGCAATTCTCAGTGTCAGCTTCTTTAATTTCAAGCTTTAATTGCTTTGTAACTCGTTTTTGTAATCTCTCTAGTTCCACATTGTCAAACATCCCTGGACCACCTTTTGTTGCAAATGGATTTGCACCCGCACAGGAAAGCCTGAGCCACTGGTGAGGACTGCCAACAGCTGGCATGTGCGCTGCGTGGCAGGAATGTGCGTGTGATTTAATACAAGTTAGGAAACGTCCACAAACCATTTACCTAGGTATGTCTACTACGCTCACTACCCAGATTTCTGAGAAAACTCACAGATTAATCACAGCCCTTCCTTATGTGTCTGAAGCCTGGACTGCACTTGTCCTGCCATAGGCACAACATTTTAAGAAGATTCCAGCTCAGCCTTCAGCTGTAGCAGCCAGCGCTGCCCTGACAGACCTCATGGCACAAGGGGAAATACAAGCTTGTGTGGAACAAGGAGAAATCCAGAACACACAGCACCTTTACAAGAATCCCTTGATACCCTTCAGGGACATGCCCAGCAAGAGGAAAATGCAGGCTGATGGTTAATACAGAGCTAATAGTATTTCACTCGGTTCTGTCTTTAAATTCTTTATCAGGAGTAATTTGGAATGTGACTTGATGGAGAACAGACTCGAGCTGGGAACAACAGAGCTTGGTTAGTTTAAATAATGAAGGGGTTTCTTCTTTTTTGTTCCTAAAACTCGAGACAGGCTTTAGAAAAGCCCATTCAGTTTTCTGCCCTCATTTTTATTTTTGTGCAATTCTAGCCCAGGTCCTGGCTGAAGATGGAAACAAATCACTTCACAGAAGAAGAGACTGGCTGCGAAAGATCTGTAGTGTGATTTGAAAGACCTGAAGAACCCAGAGAAGCAAAAGAACTACTAACAACAATGGCTGCAAGAAAATCATATCTGAAGCTAGCGGAAGTTTCCAGAAGAGAAAGAAGAAAGAGGAGCTGCTTTGCTACAGAGGGCACTGTCCCTGCCAACCCACTCCCTGTTCATATTGTAGATGTAGGGACTAAATTAAAGAATGGTACGAGAAACCAATAACCTGAAATAAAGGAGACAAATTCAACTTTTAAAGAACCTTGTGCAAATTACCCTCTTCACGCCTCACTTCTTCACCTTCTTCATGGGAAGACTAGCACAAGCCCTCTCTCCTAAGGGTGCTGTAATTGTAAATGCATTAAAATTGAGAGACATTTAAATACCATGCATATGGAGCATTGTAAACACAGAAGACGGAGAAGGGCTTAACTTTTTTTAATTGCTCCCCTCTTAAGAGGGGAATCCACAGGCCTGTCCTATGGCCCTGGAAGTACACTGGCATTTGTTTTTACACCCAGAAGAACTTTCACTGAGGACAGACGTTATTTCAGTGTTTTGCTAAAACTGGAAAATCCTTCCTATTTAGCACGACTTCTGAAAAGAAAGTAACGTAGTTCACTAGAAAGTGGGAACCCACTCCCCCTGGGTGTTCTTCCTTTCGAGTATTTGCTCATACTTCTGCGGTCATTTTTGCTAACAGTGTCCTTTTCATCAGTGTTCTTCTCTGAAGAGACTCATTCATAATATTCTTATTTGGGTATACACACATTCGCCCCCTTGACACTTCAGAAATCCGCAGCTCCATTCATACCCCAGCACACACATCAGAAGGCTGTTTAAAAAGCCCCAGGAAGTTTGCTCAGACATGCTATTTTAGGATACTTGGACTGGGTCTTGGAATTTTACAATATTTAGAGGATTTGGCACTGTGACTATTTCCACACCAAGACATGTGTGCTGTCAGAACATGTACCGTACACCTCATGAGAGAAGAATAAGCTATCTGCAAGCTAAGAGATAAAGAGAAAGGCCTATAAAATGCTGGCGAGTAGCTGTAGTAAACAATTTGGGGAAGGCCGACCCGCTCTGCCAACAGCCCGATCCTGAAGAGAGAGGGGCAGGCCAGGCTGCAGCTGGTCATCGCGACGTACGTGGTGGGGACCCATCCGCTGCTCCGCTGCCTGTTCTGCACCCTGCGAGGAGGAAGGGCCAGCGCATACAGAAAATGTTAGCCTGTCTGAGGATGGGTTGCAACATAATTTGTTGTTAGCTGAAGGGAAAGAACTAGATCTTATTCGCGTTACAGCGCTACAAAGCACATAGCTACAAAGCCTGATGCTTCCTCTGCACAACTCCACTACATCAGCATACGTGTTATGGTCTTAAAATCACCAGAAGATCAAAGGGCTGCCCAGTCACAAGAAGCCCGAGGAAGAAGAACAAGTAAGATGCCACAGTTTTCTACGTGGCTCCAACATACTTGCTGGCAGCTGCCAAAGGCACCAGAGAGGCACCTTTTTAGCAGAGGTGCCCAGGGACAGTCCATCCTGATGATACTATAGTGGTTGCGAGATTTAGGAAGCTACTTAAATTAAAATTCTAAACAGTAGAATGAAGAGGTGGCAGTGGCCACTCAACCAGCTTTAACCTTCTTGTTCAACAGGCAACCCGGGATACCTGCTCGGACACCACCAACTGACTTAAGGGAGCAGCACCAGGGCCACTGTCCTTAGGAAACAATTATTTCTGCCACTCAGTTACTCTCCACAGACTCCTTGCAGGGTCCAAGGTTTAGGAAGGATCCCATGACGCACCTCAGGTTTGCATATACTCATTATTTGCAAGCCCTTAGGAAAGAGGCCTGGCCCTGTAACTTAGGGACCTATCAGGAATGTCTGCAGAAAAATATTTTACAAGTAGGTAGCTGCAAGTAACCACTATGGCTGGGCTGTTCTGCCTTCCCAATTTTCAGAGAAAGGTGGTATTTCTTATGTGTCTCTTATCCCGTGGCAGCAGGCTGTTTATCAAGAAATCGGCCCATACTTCACATCCATGAGACACAGCAAGGGGCGATGAAATCCACCACACAGACCTACATCTTGCAGAAGCACAACAGCAGCTCTTCTCAGCAAAGCTCACCCTTCCTTCTGCCATGCTGTAGCTTCTGCTGCTTCCCAGATGACCTCAG
Source organism: Falco rusticolus (assembly GCF_015220075.1). Classification (NCBI taxonomy): domain Eukaryota; kingdom Metazoa; phylum Chordata; class Aves; order Falconiformes; family Falconidae; genus Falco; species Falco rusticolus. The sequence continues at coordinate 26,652,615 of NC_051198.1, read as the reverse complement.
AATACAGAGTTTTAAACTTAATAACTTACTGCTCTCTGACCTCGGCTTTACCCCTTTGAAGGAGGAAGCTTAGCAGGAGACACCCTGGAGGAACACAGCTTGTACTTCACATATAGAAGCAGCAGCTTTTCTTTCAGTGACCCTTTGGTAGCCCTTACACTCAGGTTGGAGATCTCTCCATATCCTGTTGACTCTATTTCATTGGCATGACAAAGCAGCACATCCTGCCTGAACCTATGAACCTTTGGCCAGACCCTCATCTTTAGAGCTCCAGGATACATGCATTAATAATGCCTGATGAGCTATCACTATGTGCTCGATGCCTTAGTCACCAAAATTCAGCTTTGCAAAATATCATTCTGTTCTCCTGGGATGTGTATCTGCAGCCAGAATCATCACTAAAAGCTGCTATGCCACCAAAACACCATCCACAGCAAAACCGGCAGAGATTTTGGACAGAAGCTGTTGGCTTTATTCTGACTTCCTGCAAAGGCTAGAGATGTATCAAGCCTCGGTTTTCAAAGTAGCATCTGGGATCAATGCAAAGCTTTGTCACAAGTGGCTCAAGGTGCAAGACTCAGGCTCGCCTCCCACAGAGAGCCAGCAGCTGCATAGATTTTTGACAGACTGGTAACTGTTTATGCAGTAGCAAATATTTTCATGCTCCATCTATTTATACTTCCATGTCACTTCAGAATTATTTATATTTTTGAAAAAATCCAAGATACCAAGAAGGCTATATAATTCTGTGTGTTACTTCACAGTGTGACAGAGAAAACATGACCTAGGAGGGTAAGAGTCTGAGAAGTGAGATGTGAGATGTGATTGCTTTAGCAGGAAGGTTAATTAAATAAAATTTCTCAAGTTCTAATCCCTCCTGCTTAGCTCCCACTTGCCTTTTGTGACTACTCTGCATGTTTCTAACTACCCACTGAGAAGTCATTGAAGGGGATAATGGTTGCAGCCAGCCTGCCCTATATCCACTGACTTTGAGAAGGATGGGAAAAACATCTTTGAACAATTTTTTCTTCAATACTAATACACTTACTAGAAATAAACCTAACCAGTAAGATGGTCACTGATTAATGGGCATTTTTGGCTTTGCGGAGTCATGAGATGAAAGCCTAAAAATTATCTAGATGGTTGTATGCTGGATGAACTGGGGAGGAGAAGTCTTACACAGTTATGTTGTGGTAAAAGGACTGGGAACCACAAGGCAGAAGAAAACAAAAGGGCTTGAAAATTAGAGAAAACTAGAGAAAAACAAAAAATGCATAGAAAAACAAATGGGCTTTTTACATTTTAAGCAATCTAAGATCTGACCCTGTTTCATCAATAGAAAGATACCCAGGGAGTTCCATAAATATTTTAGGTTTTTTAAAAAGGCATTTTTACTACATCTTGAGGAGATTAATCCCACAGCAAGAGTATAATCTTTGTTTTCCAAAATCTTAGCCCTTTTTGGGAAATTTTTAATACACTATTAGATCTTGATGGGGAGAATCAGATGATCTCAGTTCTGGACCAGCTTCTGGCTTACAGCATCCAAAATGATCAAGATTATTCTTCTGCAGATGTGGCCTTAAGTATTTCTAAAATATGCAGCTGTCTATGAATTCCACATCTGAAAAGGAAAAGTTAGAGAAAGGGACCACCATGGTGACTTGGCGCTCTCAGATCTCCCCTGCAAAATATATGTGTCTATCCCTTCCCAAAATACATCACAATTTTCTGATGTGGGCTAGAAATCTGCCCTCCAATTCTCAGGAAATTATTTTATAGCATTGTAGTATCTAATGATTCAGGAACTGCAAAGCCTCTTCAAGAAACAGAAGGGGCTGCTGGACTCAGGTTACAAGCAAATAGCATGACCCCTGGACAGAAGACGAATGTGGGGATGAGAAAACAAAGATGCAAGGATTGCTGTTGATAAGGCACAATCTCTGTGTTTTCCCTGTGGCAACCACACACTTCCACAGTCATAACAAGAATTCATATGGTTACAAAGCTTATCAATACGCATTTTAAGTAATTCCCAGTTTTTGACTCCAGGAACTTCAAAAGGTGCCTCAGCAGATAGGTACTTCTGTCTCATCAGTGAATCAGAGTATCAATCACACAGGAAAATCAGCCACCCAGGAACTACTCTCAGCAGGAGTCACGAGCAACATCTGCCCTGGTACATTGCCTTCTCCATTACCCTTCTGAAATCAGATTTGACTTTGTGAAAAGGAGTGTGCAGGTACCCTTGTCAGCTCCAGAGGCATGAGACTGGAATGGCACTTTAATGACCCACTTAAAAGTAATGAAACAGCCATTTATCCTAATTGAAGGAACACTAATTATATCAGAAAGTGGTGCACTCTTAGATGGCAGAGTGCAAATGCTATCTAATCAAACTTAATGAATAGGTAAAGTATCCCAACAGAGCATCTGTGCATCACTCACACATTCCTGCAAACAGAAAAATTAGCCTGTAGGGAACTGATCTGAAAATGGAGGCTTTAAAATGGAAGGTTAATTACGGTAGTTGAATACACATGCTTCACCTAAAAACAAGTTCACACCATGAGCCTGGAGGGACATTTTCCTTTTGAAAGAAATGAAGGTGGTTGAAGGGTGGCTGGAACGTGGGGGAACACCCCATGTGGAGGGGCTGTGGTGCTTACTGGGAACATGTGAGGGACTCCCAGTCTTCATTCATGGCATAGAAGGAGGATGTTCAAGACAGCCTTTGAGTAAAGCCTCCACTGATGCTCAGCGCTGCTGCTAAGCCACAAGGGTAAATCTTACGCTGAAATGTCTTTGTTTTGTCTCTAATTGGCTCCCAGCGAGCAGAAGAGAGAGGCTTTTGGCACTGCTGCTGGGAGGGAAAGGTCAGTTCCAGTATCTTCCCAGCCAGGCAGCCTGGAGCGCAGCAGAAGCCAAGCGTACAGCTCTGGGCTGGCACAAAGCGGCTCACATCCTTCAGCCTCAGCCCGTAAGGACAGCAATGGGGCTGCCTGTGCCAGGCTCTGAAGGAGAACTCATTTGTACTGCATTAGCCAGGAGAAGGGTGGTTGGGACGCAAAGGCTGGGAAGGGACATGAAACGAGGATCAGTGCAAGGTCCTGGGGAGCACATCGGAACCCAGCACTCCTGGAAGAGGAGATTATTATTACAGGGGGAGTGTAGGGGTCTTGCCTTCACATGGATATACTAATGCACTTGTATGAAAGAGAGCTGGGCTTTCTATGAGTTGTTCACTGATCAGATCCCAGCAGCTATGAAAAAAGAACAAAAACTTTACCAACTCTTTAAAAAAAACCCTAACGAGGAATAGCAGTGAATTGACAAAATTGAAACCTCTGCCAATGAAAAAAAGCCATCAAAACTTGCTCCTGTGAGCAAGGTACAACATTAAAGTCAGAAAACATTTACCCTCAAGCCACATTAGTCAGAGCCTTAAAATATTAGCAGAATTGGCTGCATGGAAGCCATGTGAACAGCGCTAGTTTTATGTACTGAAGATGCCAAGTAAACACACAAGTCTTGACCAAACAAGTACTGCACTGACAGCTCAGCTTAAAAAAGAAAAAAAAAAAAAAAAAGCCATGAGGGATGTCATAAAACTCCAAGCAAAATGTGCTGCCAGCCAAAAAACCAAAACAAACCTCAGCAACTCGGGATAAAAAGACATTCACAGTCTCTGAATGCTTACTGAGATTAGACATAAAAGCTTCTTCAACTTATCTTGAGTTGTACTTTCCTCTTAATGTCAAAGGGTACCCTGCCGCATAGGGAGATGTTTATACCCTCTCATGGGAAGCCAAAGGCTTCAGATAAGGGAGTGTCTTCGGAAGAAGAGAGCTTTAAAGGCTCGGGAAGATAGCCTTTATTATCAGCCAACCCTCTATTAGGTTGGTGAGATTCCTGTTTGATTTGGCTGCAGTCTCTAGCCTCAAGTTCCTGCCCTAGCTTTTAAAATAGAACAAGATTTTCAGCTGCCCTGCAGCTGAAAAAGGGCAAAGGGTGGAACATGTAAATAGCAATTAAAGCAAAAATCTTGTTTTTAGAAAACCCTCCCCTAAAAGATACTCTGTGCTCTTCCCCAGTGGCCAAGGCTGGCAGGCTGACAAAGCCAAACATGCCACACAAACCAGTTCAAGTTAAATCTAACTTGCCCTGCTATGTCAAACTGTGGACGACAAAACCATCCTGACATCACCCTTCCGTGCTCTCACGATTAGAGGCAATTCGGTCAAAAGGACAGACTTCTGGATGGGCTTCACGAGGCTGGGGGCTATCCTGGCTCCCCCACCGGTCTGCTAGATAATTACCTTGGGACATCTCTGTTCCTTTACCTTTCTGAAGTATTTTTGAGACCTATTAATATGAAGTTCTGGATTAGGTATTAATATATATTCTTACTATCAGTACTTTTTGTTCCATATAGGTTGGTAAGACTACATAGAGAACTAAAGCAGCTAAGCAAACCGAAGTCAGTTTGGGGAATAAGAACCCTGCACATCTTCCCATACACCACAGAGCAGCCCTGTTAAAGGCTTGTGCTTCACAGCAGCTGAGCGTGCTTAGCTCCCATCTACCATTCATGTTTTGTGACCTTACTTCATCTGTTTCTCAGTTTTTCACTGCACTGTTATAAATCATGACTTCCTTGTCTCTCAGCATTTCAATCAATATATAAAATGTCAGATCAGATAACTGGTACTCTCTCAATGCACACTAATGTAATTTCATAAAGTGATTTCATTTTTCAGAGAAAGAATCAGAGAAGCTATTATTGGAACAGGAAGAACTTGGTAATCGATCAAGGACACTTTAAAGGCAAGATTCTTTGAGTTTTGAGTACTGTAATTGGCTTTGGATTATGCATGAGTGGCTTCTGTGACTTGCACTCCATTTGCACATGCTACAAACCAAAGCTATTTCCAAAAGCTAAGCACATATACAACTGACCTAGGACAAAGTGGATTCACGGGATGGTTAAGTGCCAGTACCTTGGGAGATCAGTTAAGTCATGCAAGTTTTTCAGCATCTATAATTTCTTTTTATATAGCATTAGTATCATGTGGAAGAAGTCACACTCCAGCCCATTGGTTTCTACCTCATTTCCAAACAATGTCTGACATACGGGATGAATCTAAGCTAACATGTATCTCCAAGCATGACAACACTGTATAGAGATCTTGATGAGCTGCAAGGTGCAAGATACAAAAGAGAATCAACTACGGAATTGTGGGCAATAATTAAAGGATTCATGCAGGGGAAAAAAAAAAAAAAACAAACCACTCCAAAACTCATGCTATTGGTTTGAATCTGTACTCCAACAGAACACAAATCCAAAGATGCAGTCAAGACCCAAGCTTAGTCCTGATGGCTCTGGAACCAGAACTGTGCAATGGCAAGACAAAGTTCTGCTCACATCTCTGCACGTTTCCTCTCCTTTCATTCATGGCCGTATCATCCCATCTGCGTTAGGAGATGATGAAATTTCTTCAGTTGGGATCCTTGGTAGGTTGGCTTCGGTAACTAAGTAGTCCCTTTCAGGAGCAGATTAGGAATGTCTGGATGAACCATTGACAATTAGTGCTACAGTTTCAGAGTAATTTGTAAACTTTTCTCGGTTCTCTGAATTATCAGCATTATCCTCTTCACTGCTCAGACTTGAGAGCACAGAGAAACTAAGTACTACAAGTCACTGGAAAAGCCAGGGTCTGGGCCAGAATCACAATCCTTATGTTTCTTGCTTTAATAACCACTTGGACCATCCAAAATCTTTTGAAAAAATAATCAAATCGTTTCATTTTTGTTCAACTTAGTCATTGATCTCAGTTTTTGCGCCAGGACTGGGTGGACACACTGAACACTTCAGTGGGGAATACAAGCAATCTTCTGTGATAGCAGTTTCACTTTAAAGTTTTGATGATCTGCTTCTTTGCCACTTGTAAAAGCTTTTGTTTCAAAGGGAGGGAGGTTTGGTTTAGATTAAAAAATTCATTGCATTGCACAGCTATTCTTATAATACTCCTAATTTCCAAGTACCTTTCCAAAGTAAAATATAATAAACAGATTTTTGTGTGAAACGTGGAAATAAGCAAAGAAGCAGAACTAGAGTATTACTGGGATAGATTAATTTGAGATTAGAAGAGAAGGAAATTGCAAATAGAAATTAAAGGCAGACAGCAAGGGAAATTGGCACAACACTGTATGAACATCTTGATGAGAATCAAAACTGCCCAAATACTGAAACCAGAGTGATCTCTGATTTTTTTAAGCACTGATTAAGGCTGTGGGGATGCCAACACTTGAAAGAAGATGTAATTTTTTGTAAGAGAAAACAAAGAAGGTGAAGGATTCTGGAGATCCAGACAACTCCACATAGAAAGTTCAGCAATACGGGAGAAAGACAGACATTTTTCTTCAAATCCTACGGTGCTAAAAATAGCAGGAATTCAGACTTCATTGGGGCCAGATTTCATCTGTGGTCTCTGTTTGCAGGGACTCACGTTGCCATGCCATTAGGCACACGTGGCAGAGCTGGAAGTCTGGGCAGATACTGATTTTAATCAGGTTACCTGAAAAAGTCCGCGTAGAAGGTGACTTTACCTTAAGGTGACAGAGGTAAAGCAGATTCCTTGGACACTGTTACACAGAAACAACTTAATGTTAGTGTGTGCCTTAGAGCAGTGAAGGTTATGTGGGCAATTTGACACAGGCATACCTGAAATTCTTCCAAAATTGGAGTGAAAAGACCAGCCTGTGATTTATACAAAGGGGAGACAGAGCTGCACAAAGGCCAGGGGCAGGAGAGAGATCAAAGTTCTTAAACAGAACAAGCTATCCTTATCAGATTGAAGTTGTTTTTTTTTTTTCCTCCATTTCAGGAAACATTTAAAATATTAATTTCCAGCAAAAAGCTTATTCTCAGAATCATCTTCCTAAAAAATGAAACCTGCATTAAAGAAGCTTCAGTTTTCTTGTATTTTTTTATTGGTGGATTTCCTTTATCGCTTTTCCTCTTCTTTCACTTTTTCAGTGGCTAAATAGTAAGATTTAGAGAAAAAGAGAAAATGTCAAGCAGCCACAAAGAAACCTGGACATCATCTGTACAAATGCTAGTGAAATATTTTGAATTAATAAGGTGTTCATGCTGTATGCTTTCAAAATTAAAACATTTTTAAAGAACATTTTCCCACCATTATTACTTCACAAGCCCTAGAATTACACCGAGTCTTACAAAGCATTTCTGACATTTCAGAATTTTCCAGACTGCTCTCAAATAAAACCACAGTAATAAGAGTTTAAACAATCAATAATCCTGGAGGTCTGAATCTCCGGATTCAGGTATCACTCGGCATCAGATTGAAAACAAAGAATGTAACATGGTTGTTTATTTCTTATTCTCTCTTTCCAGCTTCTCTTTTTCAAGACAACATTTACAGGACTACAGGGCACACTGTTCCTTATTCCTGCCTAGTGTCCTATGCTGAACGGCAAGCAGAATAAAACTAGCACTTGCTACTGCCAATCCACGGCCAGACACAGCTAAAGACAGTAATTTCCAAGGCTGATAAACAGGGTTTATTTCTTTAAATGGCTAAATTTCTTGTATTTCTTTGTTCCTTAAGAGTTTTCTAGTCCAGCCATGTTCTAAGGTTTCCACTTAAACCTCAGGCCTCCCAAACACTGAGATTGCTGACAACTCCACACTCATTCCAGGCCTGTGATTCTGTTAAATCTCTCCAGGCTGCTGGAAAGGCAAAGTAGAATAGCAGTCAGTCAGAAAGACACACTAATTTTCATCTCTCATGCAGCTGATATCTGAGAAGAACATCTCAGTGAGGCCCTAAGGGCAACAAGGACTTTGATTTACTCCAGAAGCTGCTTTCTTAGACAAGTTGCTCTCCTGGCAAAATTTAGAACAAATTCTTGAACTATAAAGGCCTGGGGAAGGTTTTGACTTCCCGCCTCACTCAAACAAATAGTGTTCGCACTGTATTTTGTCTGATCCCGCCAGCCCACCAGCAACAACACTTAAAATTTCCTGATGGCATGTCACTATGTTCCAAGTTTAAAGCCTTCATTGTTTATAATATCAATAATTATTATACAAACACAGTATTGAAGAATTATTTCAAATCCTTATTGACTTCAGTACCAACAGGAAGAGGAAACGAGGGCAGGAAAAACCTGCAATTACTGTTATGCGTTCCCAGTAACATCAGTCACACCGCATCAGTACACTGTCTTCCTTGTTCTCCATCTCTCTTCAGCTCGGATATCCTCTGTCAGAGCCAGCTCAGAGAACAAAAGCTGGATTAGACACTTGTACGAATAAGAATAGTATCTAATATTACACTAGCTAATGGAGAACATTCAAAAAGATATCAATTGTCATGCTTGGAGGATATAAACTGATCACCAGCTGAGGTAAAGAAAAAATAGCCTCCCCACCCTCATCCACACAACAATTCAATGTAATTACGATGGGAACACAATGAGCATTTAAACCTTCTTTGAAACAGCCACAACTGGAAGCATGGGAGAGAAAACACTTGACCAGACAACTCGCCTCAAAAATTCCTGTAGCGGTACAAAAAATAGACAGGGTAGCAATCTGGACCAAGATAATAAAGGAATTTTGGCTTTCCTCTTGAAATGCTGGCAAATGAGCCACATATGGCTGTTTGCTGCAATTCATGCCAACACATTAATGAGCATCTGTTAAGGTACTACAGTTACTTCACAGCATATTGTCTGCATATCCACCAAGGACCCATATTACAGTTCTGCACACACTGTTTAATCCTAGTTTTCCCAGTCACTGGTCCTGCATGGTCAAACTGCCTGCCTTAAGTCTGGTAGTTCTTCCCAACTCAACTCTAACACATCAAAGTCCACTACTCAACAAGACAGTAGTACACACTCCCAGAGGCACAGGGACCACGCAGCTAGTCTGTCTACACATGCCCCTTTTATTCCCTCTTCAGTCAATACAAAATACACCTCTGAGCAGCTAGTTCTGTCCCTGCTTTATTTACCAGGCAGTAAAAGCTGCCAGCACTGTAGCTTTAACCCATCGTCTGAAAATTAGGCTTGGGGTTTTTATTTCATACATAATTTTTAATATGAATAATCATACAATCACAGTGGATATGTAATTTATTACATGGTGCCTTCTCCCGGAGCTGTGCAAATTCTGAATCAGGAGTAGCTATTATGTATATTAATTACCTGGCTCTTGCTAATTTTTGAATCTATTCCTCTCTGGTAATATCCTTGCCTTCCAGGGTTGACCTTATATTTACCTGTAAATCCTGGAACATCCACAAAAGGCTGCAGAAGCAATACAGAACTAAAAATGCTTGACAATGAGATGATCTGCCTTGTTTTGGCACTCTTTTCACTGTTGCCCTATCCATAACACTGCAGAAATGACGCAGATACCCTGTAATGCCTGGCAGTCTTCCTTCCCGAAGGTTAACATTCACTGGGGTAAACACCGTAGTAGAGAAAGGGCAGGTGGGAGAAGATTTAGGAGATTCACAATTGAAATACCGAAGTATAAAAAGGCTTTCTAAGGAAGCTCTGAAATGTATCCACAGAGAATTCTGGTTCTAGATTCAAATAATAACTTTTGACAGGTTTTCCCTTGTCAATCATCAAAAGAATAGGTAAGTCTGGGCTGTATGCCTGGTGTGGTCCTACAAGAATGCAGCAGCCACAGTCATACATAGATTAAAATCCAGCTTCTAATGTGGTTGAAGCTTGATCCATTTATTGATTTGAAAACTAGATCAGTGCCTTAAATAGGTATTGAAACTAAATGGGAAGCAGCAGACTACAGGCTTTAGATGCCCACTGTGGCCTCAAGCATAGAGAAGGCAGGCAGGCAATCGTATGCTGTCCCCACTGAAATCTCTGCATCATGCTCAAACCCAGCTTTAGATAAAACAGATCACAGTAACGCAGTCTGGAGGTGGCGAATGAATTGGCATAATGTGGCCAGATGCTGTGTAAGGGAAGAAAGGCCGAACTTTCTTAGAAAGCTGGAAGTCAAAGATTACATTTTTAGAGACTAATGTAAACCTGAGCTTCCTCAAGTAAAGTATGCTGATGTGTCTCAAAGCTTCAGCTGGCATAAACACTGTAAGAAGAAGGTGGGTTTTTCTTTTAACAGCCTCAAATTTTCATGACCAGATCTAACCTTTAAAGAAATCTGGGTTTATGCCTGCTTATTTATTTCATATTTTTATACACACACTTACATATATGTATACAATGTTAGAACTTTACCAGAAAAACTGTTTCTTACTGGAAATTACTCATTTCATTTCTTCTTACAGGAAAGGATGACTGTAAATTCCAGGGTCAGAGAGGGTTTGTTCAAAACCTAAATCAAATAATGGCTCCTACATGTAAGTACAGACATGTGCAAGAAAACTGCTGATCTGTAAGAACAAGGGTAGATCACCTGTATTTCCTAGCTTCTGTGTGTACATACTGGAAGACTCTGAACTGGAAATCCAGTATTTTAGTTTACAAAAAGCACACAAGACTTAAATTTTTTATTAATATGCATCTTGCAGACCAAAAAGTGCTGTCTGCTGTCACAGGCTAAAACCCATGCCTTCTCCTGTTAGAATCCACACAGACAAACAAATGGGAACAATAGATTAGTCAACTGAATTAAGCTTTCCCAAGCCAGCACACAGCTGACAGCAAGAAGATGATTTAAACAAGATTTAAAGCATCAGTACAGGGAAGACAAGAGACAACAGCTGGGCTCAGAGCACACTGGGCCCTGGGACTACCGTAACCATCGATTCTACCCTATCATGAACTAGGTAACCAGTCACCCAGAAAAGGGGGTGCTCTGTCCCTAAAAGGCAACTATTAAAGGCTATGGTATGGGATGACTTCCAACAGAAGTCAACATTGGTTTATGGCTTAATTTCCTATTGCAGACCACAGCACAGCGATAGATGTGGTAGCTCAAGTACTGAAGGCAGGATAAATAAGCCAGGCCAGAGCTTGTGCTGTTCCAGCTCAACTCCTTTGGTGGCTCAGGGGAGCTGGGCAAGTATCTCAGGTAAGGCTGTCAATCCCTTCCCTTGCCTGGTCAAACAAAAAGATTAAGATAAGTGAAGTAGCCCCTTTGCCAAGCTTGTTACCTCAAAGAGGAGAGAAATATTTCATCTGTTCCTGTGCTTGCCCAACTTTCCTGTGTTACTCCAGTTTCAGGTTTCAATTTGCTTTACGGTAGTGAACAGGAGAGAAAGAGACTATACTGCATTATTAGCCAAAACGACATTGCAACCACTGGAAACCTTCAGCAGGTGATGTTCCAAGTTAGATACAATTCACTGCTGCTAAAGTAGGATCTCAAGCTCTCTGGACAGTCACTGGGAAGAGACATAGGTGCTTCTGAATGGTTGCACCTGGGTTGGATGTCTGAAGAAGACAGTGGGAGTACATCTCAGATTGCCGTTAGGCAGTTAGTAGCTTCCTGTCCCACATTTAATTTGGGGGTTTTCTGCAGTGAGGGCAGAGGGATTTCAGGCAGGACACCACAGCCCAGGACGCTCACTATTCCTTAGTGGCAGCAGTCAGCTCTAGGTACTGGCACACCTATCGTCTGCTGCATCCATACCCAGGCAGGCTGGAGCTCTCAGATCTCACTTTACTGAACTAATTCAGCATATTGCAACATTTTGTAGCTGGGAGCCAAATTCTCTGTTCAGATCATCAATTACAGATCAGCCGCTGTCCTACAGAGAAGGGATGAAAGAGACTGAGTCTTTTTGACACAGTTCCAGTTTGTCTTCCCCATTTCCCCTTCCACTGTGGGAGAGACTACAGACTAGACTTGTGTCCAGTTTGATACACTGAGATACAACTTCAGAGCCTCTGAAGTAAAAACAAACCCATCTAGGAGCTGCAATAGCTTTGAGGAAATTTACATTCAGTCAGGCACACCTAAATGCAAAAACATGAAGGGGCTGTGGCTTCCTCACTGTCTGGGTTTCCTAAGGAAGGGTGGATCCATTTCCAGACAGCATGGACTTGGGTGGAGGAAAGGGGGACGACACTAGGAGCAACAACATCTGACATGAACCTTTGCTCTCCTAATCTTAAAATACAACAGCGTGAAACCAGAGCAAGTGTGAAAGCTGAAGACTCCAGCAGGGTTTCATGTCAATCAGGCTTTTCAGGCTAAAGTGCACAAAAAAACAGGAGTGAGAAGCAAATGTTAGATGTCAGGATGATTTCTGAGCTCTTGCATAGTCAGAAGACAAAACAGGTTTAAATCCGCAGCCCTTAGATTTACAGTCCACCTCAGAAGCTCATGCCGCCCCTGCCCCATTCCCAGTCCCCAGGTGGCAGAGTTGGTTACAATACAAACAATAGCTATCTCTGGGGCAAGGCCACTTCAATAAATGAATTGTGCCAGCTCTCCTTCACCGACAAGGCTCCAACAAGGCTGTATGCAAGCAGCAGGGGCTCTTTTCTCAGCAGGGCTTCTTTGCATGCAGCAGCAACTGCAGGGATTTGAGGAACACAAGCACTAGGAGGGAGCTGCTCTCGGTTGCCCAAAGGAGAGGGAATGACTTGCAGAGTAGCACAATGACAACAGACAAAAGGTAAATTTAGACTTAATATCAGAATGATAAATTGCTGAGAGTTCTTAGGACTGGAGACTAATCCTCAAGGATTGCATGGCCCAGTGCCCCGCTGCTGCACAGGCTACTACACCTGCTCTGCCACTTGCGTTCAATCACTCCCTTGTGGTTAGAGAGCTAGGCGAGATATAATAGTGGGTCTTATTCAAACTCTCTGCCTGGGAGCATACACTTAAAAAGCAGGCACACAATGGCATAATTGCAGCCCCTCCAAACTGCCTGGCCCCTTGCAGTATGATAACTTCTCATCTTTTAGGATGCACATTCAGACACTGCAAGGAAACCAGAGCTGAGCTGGAAAGAAGGTGGAGGTAGTCTTGAAAGGAGAGCTGTGGAAAAGGCAAGCTAGATGCGAGGCATGTGCATGCAGACTGGCTAGCAATGAACTATACTGGGCTTCTCTTTCACTATTATAGGTCGAGTTTTATCTTTTTTTTTTTCCTCCAGTTTTTTCAAGCAGTTTTAAAGCTAGCTGTAGGTACTTTGAGTCACCTATGCATCCAGGCCTAGCATTTCAGATTCGTTATTTTAAAGGCATTATGAAATAGAATCATGAAGTACTAAAACTGGTAAATGAAAATAGGGTTTATATATCCCTACTGTGCTGGACCATTTATAAAAACACTGAAGTAACGATAACATTAAACACCAGTTTATAATATTAGGAGTTTAAGACTGGGGCATATTATTCTAGATTTTATATATTTAAAATAAATATGAATTTAAACATAAAAGCATAGTGTTTCTTTGAAAGCACCAAACAAGAAACAGACCACACCACTTTTTACACTTAACCAGAGCAAAGTGAAAAAATTAAACAGCCAGTTTGAATATCAGTAACTTCTTAGCTATAAAAGCCCAAGCATGTATTTGGAATGCCAAAGAATTCAAGCACATATAATTTCAGCTACATGTACGCAGCATCCCATGGACTTCATTTGACTTTTGAATTTTGAAACATCTATGCTGGTCAGAGTTACCAGTTTCTGTATTCAGGGGACAAACTGAAGTACAGAATTCAACCTCCCTCCTCCATTACCCGTAACAAACCAGTATGCAGCAAAAGCCAAACTGGTGTACTCACGTTGTGCTTTTACTGATGGTCTCAGTTTTGAGCTGTTCACTCAGGAGACAGCTCAGTCTCCATCCCAAATCTGGAGTGGCCAAATTCACTGCACTGACGTACCTGTGAACCTGTATAATAGATGCCAAGTACAGTGTATCAAAGTTATAGCACTAAAACCTATTTGGATGTATTCAGTTACCGGTCATCTTGAAAAAGCACCACCAAGACCTGCTGCTCCACTTGGACATGCACAAGTCTGTGGGGCCGGACGGGATCCACCCGAGGGCACCGAGGGAGCTGGCGGAGTTGCTCGCCGAGCCGCTCTCCATCATGTGCCAGCAGCCCTGGCTCACCGGGGAGGGCCCCGCAGATGGAGGTTGGCCAGTGTGATGTCCCTCTACAAGGAGGGAGGAAAAAGGATCTTGGAAACGGCAGCCCTGGGCAGGAGCGGCTGGGAGCTGCCCGGTGGGAAAGGGCCGGAGGGGCTGGCTGGCGGCTGGCTGGGTGGGAGCCCCCGGGCGTGCCCGGGGGGCTGCGAAGGCCAGCAGCGCGTGGGTGGCTAGTGTCAGAGCCAGCGTGGCCAGCAGGCCCGGGGCAGCGGTCGTGCCCCCATGCCCGGCACCGGTGCGGCCGCCCCTCGAACGCTGGGCTCGGTGCTGGGCCCCTCACGGCCAGAGGGACGCTGAGGGGCTGGAGCGCGGCCAGAGCCGGGCAGGGGCTGGGGAAGGGGCTGGGGCACAATCCTGCGGGGAGCGGCGGGGGGAGCTGGGGGTGCTCAGCCTGGAGAGGAGGGGGCTCGGGGGGGCTGATGGCTCTCCACAGCTACCTGACACGAGAGGCTGTAGCGAGGCGGGGGTCAGTCTCTTCTCCCAGATAACAAGTGACAGGGCAAGGGGAAACAGGGGAGGTGTAGGTTAGATGTTAGGAAAAATTGCTTCACCAAAAAGGTGATCAAGCATTGGAACAGGCTGCCCAGGGAGGTGGTGGAGTCACCATCCCTGGAAGTGTTTCAAAGATGTGGCACTTGGGGACATGGTTTAGTGGGGGCTTGGCAGTGCCGGGTTAACAGTTGGCCTCAACGACTTAAAAGCCTGTGTCACCTAAAAGATCCCACAATTCCATAAATTATTGCACATTCACGGAATATGTCCTTTTCAAATACCACTGATTTTAAATGCACAGAAGCTTACAATTCCCTAATTAAACACCAATCTTTTAGATGCTACAGCTTGCAACTTTATCGCATGCTTATTACTCTGAGGTCATAAAAATTAATGTAGTCTCAAATATTGTGGTTTAAACACATTTTCAAGACATTTACTCCCTCTGTATCGTGTACAAGAGTATTTCAATGCAAATAAAGATTTGGAGTATGTCTCTCTCTCTCCTCCACACTCTGTCTTAACTAGGCTAATTGAAGGTTAGATATCTAAGTTATCCAGTGCACTATGTCTCAAATTCTTGTGTATGGGCTCGAGTACCTTGCAGTTAAAATATATTATTCCACGTTCACATTGCTTCTCAGCTGCAAATGATGAAAATGCCAGATTGAGTATATGATAGCTTTCATTATGACACCTTATTTTGGTAAGGTATCTTTCCCCAGTGCTGTTTCACATGCAAACTTCTCTGGAAAGTGATACCATCTAGAGATATCACAGGACAGCTTCTTGAATTCTCATTCAACAACAGCATGTTGTTCACCTGGGACATATTAAGCTAGGTCATTTAACAAGTCCTTATAGAACTGAGAAAGTAGCAGAGCTTATCTCCTGGCAAGCCACAGTAATCCCAGCATTTTTCAATTTTATGTTGTTTTGCTTAATGCTTCCTGAATTACTTCTTTTACGTTTCTTTATGTGAAGATAATGCTACACAAATGAAGGTGAGAGGAAGTCATTATCTGTCACTTATGTTACAAAATTCACAATGCTTGTCTTTATGAAGATTATACTCTTTCAGTGCTATGCCAAATAAAACACCTCCAAATCACACAAATACCTACTGGTACAAGTATTCAAACTAGTATCAGTGTAATACAGTACTCTCTATTTCTGCCCTGTTTAGTATTGTAATACAGCTGTGGAGTATCAAAAAGCTGACATACTATACTCCTCAAATGTAAATAAAGCCTCTCTGTTAAAGGATCAAAGAGATTATGCTACACAACTACACAATCTGTATTTCAAAAACCCAAGAAAAATGGCAATTAACAAAAGGAGAGGAAGGCCTGGTACATGCAGCTTTATGAATACATGAAATACAGGGAAAACTGGTTATCTTTAGTGTATATTAATGTCAAAATGAACTACATTTGGCACTTCACAGTTTCAGTACTACGTCAGGAAAGAAATCAAGCTGTTAGGGTATCTAAGAAAAGCCCAAAATTTTAGGGTCAGATGAGACAGAACCCTAAGGACACAGGATAGAAGAAAAAGCGAGTAAGGGTCTTGGAGAGCTTTACTGCTGTGACAGCCACAAGTTCAAGCTCTGCCAGAATGAAAAGGGTATACGCTAGGAAAAAGGTCTGATGTTCAGCCATGCCATGTCAGATCACTTGGAAAATATTTGGGACAAGACTATCATATACTATAAAATAAATATGTAAAGCAAAATTTAAAAACATAGATTTAAAAGTATATATTTAAACAGACTATTGTCGTTAGAAAAAGCGGAGAGTATCTCTGATCTCGTACTGCAGGATGCCTCCAACAGAACTCTCCACTCAAAAGCACAGCTAAACCCACCTTTCCGTGCTGTCAGCCTTTTCAGTACTGAGTTCAGGTGCCTTCAGTTGCCTATTTCTGTTCATTTTTACCACGACTGTAAGGACGTGGTAAATCCATGAGTTCTGCTTTTGCACGCGAACACCTCGCTCTGAAAATGGATTTGGGGCCAAACACTAACGCTTACTAGGAATTTTTATGAAAGCCAAGAACTCAGTAGTTGCAATACCTCTCTTTCTTAGAGCAACACAGCTCCAGTAACTCCAATTAATTTACTTTTGATTTATACTATTAAAGTGAGAGTTGAATTATTGTCCCAGCACACAACACACAGAAGGTTTTTTGAATTACAAAGTGAAGAACTCTGCTGGTGAGGGAAGGGGACAAGAGGCAGCTGATGCAGTTGTTGCCCCTCTGCTCCCCCCACGCTTCAGGTACCTGATGCTCCTCTGCCAGCTCCAGAACACTGCCGTTACAGCAAGGTGATTTCAGGTGACCTGCTACTAGGGTTGGGTGAGGGCAAACAATCTGAGATGCCACCTTGTCAGCCATCCCCAGCCCAGCTGTCCTCATGTATCCTTCATTTGTCCTGAAAGACTTCAAATATACGTAAATTCAGTAATAACGGCAGTACATCATCCATCTTAAAATTTAAACTATGATATTTCCTATTATTGAATAATATAAAAAAACACTGTATGCAGAAGACATGGCTTAAGTCAAATTTTTAAGGGTCTGACATTATTAAGTATATTTTAGTTGTACTGGTTTTAAAAGATCAGGACACTGTAATATAGGCAGCATTACTAAAGAGTCAGTCATTATTTATAGCCAAGTCACGGAGAAATGTGCTAGAATGGCTATTAAGATAAATTCACAGACAATTTCGATTAAGTCTATAAGGGCTTAAGAAAGTTTGTTTCGGCCTCACAACAAAGCCATCCATCTGCTAAGAGGATTTATTGCTGGAAGAGTTCAACTTCTAACAACTACCATCGTCGTGGCCAGCCCACAGCAAGTGTTATCCCTGCTGCTTTTAAGAAGACAAATCAGCACCAGTTTTAATTAACGGTTTGGGAACTAGACTCAACATACGTTATTAACTAACAGAATTTAAATAAAAGCAACAACCAGCTGCTCCTCTGGAATATGTCTATCCACTTGCAGGTAAAGGAACATTTATCAAAACCTAAAAAATGGAATCCAAACCCAAGACGGACATAGGAACTCTAATACATTTTAGGAATCAACTGAAAATTACTTGTCTCCAGGAAGCACCTGGGTCTATGGTCTATGCAACTTGTTGAAGTGGAGACCTTAGGAAAAAACACTCAGAATACAAGCTGCCAAGTAAAAGGAAACAGCAAAGTCAAGAGTCCTTGATGTGTAAGACTGCTTAGTATCCAGAAGTTGTAGCGCAGTAGTACCTAAACACTGCAGCCTAAGCTGTGCACGATCTATTTTACAGGCTCTCCAGACCTCAGAGACTTTATTTTGATAAACTGAGTGAACCAGTGAGATATACAGAGGCAGAACGACTGATGCCAGACTGATACCACATACAGAATAAATATTCAAAGAGTAACAACATTAAAAAGTGAGGGTAGTTCTGCAATAGTGACATGGGATCCAAATTCAGGAATCTGCGGAGATCTGTTATGAACGCGGAGAAGCTATTGCCTTTCTCCCAGCCTCTCCTACCTATACAGACTGAGCTGTTTTTGCAAAGGCAAGTGTTGTTTCACACCGTGGGAATACACAGTACTTAGTAGGATGGTGTCCCAACTCACCATCATAAATCAGATGCTAGATGTATATAGGCACTGCAGATACTATTGGCAGAAGTAAAATTTAATAATAGCTTGCCAGCACATGGAAAAAATTTAAGGTCCAATTCAATGAAGTCAGTGTGATTTTGGCCTGAATCACCCATCTGCTACCTACATTAAGTAGTAAAACGTTTTCTATATAAATAAAATACATTCAATTTTGATCACATTTGATGTTTCTTACAGTGCTAAAATTTTTGTCATTTGTCAACCTGTATTTTTAGAGCTTTCTTGGACTAACTGCCAGAACTCCATCTGGCAAAATTAGAGGTGTTCCTAATTCAAAGCATTTCAAAGTAATTCCCTCACATTAGTTAAAAAAGATGAAATTAATTGATTGCAGGTGATTGTAAAAAGATGGGATTTTAATTCTTTTAAAAAACACAAACAATGAAATACTGACTTAAAAAAGCCCTTTACATTACTATACCAGCTACCTACCCATCTACCAATACCTTGTATGAGGTAGCTGCATTCACAGTGATTATAAATTGAGCCTGGTGTCATATTTTAAAAAACTTATTGTAAATTACTGTGTGATTTTTTGTTAAACCAATCACTGTAATACCCACACTATAAATGTGATCGTAATGTGAAAAACCACAGACAAATAGGGTATCTAGTATGCTAAATATAATTTCTTTCTGCCAGGTGAGGTGAATTTGAGAGAGTTGGTCTCAGATGCGAGTCCCACTCCCAGGAAGATTCTGGTTTGTATTCTTTATTCCTGAAGAAAGTGTACTAGCATCTTCAGAGCCACCACCAGATCTACGTAAAGCCTCTCTCTCCACCCCTGGATAATCAGAGACGTCACTTCAAAGATTAACTGCATCTACAAGTTACAGTAAAGTCTTTCCTAGACTTTGAAAAGGCAGAAGGCACGTCTGTCATGTCCCAAGCTACACTTGTCATCACTACCAGAACAATTACCAAATATCTTGCCCAGTTTGGTGAATACCCCAGCACTGATTATCCATAGAAATAAAACTCTGCATCTTCTAAAGCCAGGACCACGTCACTTCATGGAGGAAGCGTGAGCCAGTGCCAGTGGCAAAGCCCTGACCCCAGGTGGGCAGCCTACAAGAGAAGCACCACACTTTGCCAGTGTGGCATGCACACATCCAAATTCACTACGCGATCCCAATGCCAGGGAGGACCTCAGTGACAGCACATCACTTAATGGAAATTAGAGTATTCTAGGCTCATCAGCTTCCCTTGGGACTTGGCAATCACTGGCAAGTCCTGGAGAGATGCCTCAGTAGGACGTAATGGTCCTTGTTAAGATTTCCCGGAGTGAGTGGACCAGGATCCCACCCCTCCGTGCTTGCTCCTAGTAACCTGTAAAAACTTAATTATTGATATTTCTTTTTTTCTCTCACGAGTTTTATGAGAAGAGAATAACGCATAGCCTCAGCAGCCTTCAAATGTCACTGGAACCAATACGTATTCTCTTCCGCTCTCCAGGAATGGATTTGAGAGTCTATTCATGAATTGACATAGATGCGGCACACATACACACATACAGTGCTACATACATAAGTATTAAACTTATCTGCTTCAATGACTGCTCCTTGTCCAGCTAAATGATTTGGAAAGAATAAAGCAGTTAGCAGGGAGGTAACAGCAAAGTCACAAAAGGCAAATACAACAGCAATACCGTTCGCTAGCCAAGTACATTAGCTCATTTAAATCTTTTCTAAGAGTACATTACATCACAACTCCTTATCTGCCCCATTTTTTTCATTGTATCAGCCTTCAAGAACGTATAAATCATAACAAAAATACAACATTAATCTCTACCGCTTACCTCACTGTCATAAAAGCAGTTATTAATATAAGCAGTCAAAAGGGTTCTCGTTATACAGAATGCAGTTATGGAAAACTGGCTTAGAAAAAAATCTCACTTTTGAGCTCATCAGCTCAAAACGTCCTATGTTCTGTAGATGCATTAGCTGGGGACCTCCCCTAAGGCCCATGTCTCAAAGGCACAGCTGTGAATGACAGCTGATGTGACAGGCACTACACAAGCATTACATACTGCTTTGGCAACGTCTGACTGCAGGTCAATTAAACTATCATAACTTTTTTTTTTATTATTTCAGGACAATTTATTGCTTAGCAAGTTACATACAGACCTCACAGAAACTGCACTCAAGCAGGTGCAGCGGTCAGGAAGAAAGCTAGACAACAGCAACAGCCCAGTTTATTTCTTATCCCTTTTAATTTCTTTAGATTGCCGGCACTGCAAGTCCTAGCTCTTTATAATTACCGGCCTCTATGGTGCACAGAAAATCATTGAATTGCTCTCATTACAAACATTTAGAAAGAATCTGGCTCTAAACTGAGTTATGAGTTTTAAAAGAACTGAGTTTTATATTATATCTAAGAAGCTACTCTTCTTAGACCACATAAAACTATTTTAACTTTTTCTATAGATTTCAACCTCTTATTCTATTTCAGTCACTTATATCCAGTCATATAAGCACCAACATCACTACTCCAGACAAACTAAAGTGGTTTGTTGTATGATACTAATCTTCTGCGTCCCCTTGACATGAACATTAGAACAGAAAAAGCCAGGCTTTTCCTCCAGTGATTCATAGCACACCAAGTACATGGTATCACAGCAGTCCACAAAAATCTATCTTGTGTTATCTGTGTGTAGTAAATCGGCATAACCAAACGATTACATGAAGAGAGATCTGTCATTAAGGTGCAGAGCAATTACGACATACTACACAGTTCCAGGTCTCAAATCCACCCTCTGTGAATGAGACCAGCAAGCATTCCCATGACCAAACCATAGCTGTCATTTGACTAAACCCTGTAGTCACACAAACACAATGTTTGAAATCCGATGTTTTGGTTACATGGTTTAGTTCAGTCTTTCTAACTACATCTTGGAACTCCTCTGGGTAAGAAAACTCAGAGCACACTATTTTATGTATTTGAGCCTCTTTAACTAACTTCATCTGATACTATTGACTGTAAGTCTAGAACATGTGTATTAACTATGCCTTTCTGCACAGTAAATTTACTTCTAATTTCCATACTTTGTGGGGAAAAGTTCAGTATTGCAAGGCACTTCACACCCAGTTTTCTAACTCCTGATTTTTTTTATACATACGTTTCTCATACACATGAATTATACTTCCCTTGTCATCACCGAGAACTAAATAGTATTTACTTACTAATATTCCCACCTGCATTCTCTGGTATTTAATGGCAAAGTCTACACAGTAACTGCCAGAACGGGTAAGTTCAAAAAGTTTTACTGCACTATATAAATAGATATGCAACAACGGTAGTGAAAACGCTGTTGATCTCCAACAGCTTTTCTTTAGATTTTGTTAGGATAAATAGTTAAAAAAATTCCCCAAACAGGACACCCTGCAGAGCTGGTGTTTCAGACAATCCTGAACGAACACAGTTATAGCCCTGCCGCTGTTTCAAGGTGCGTGTAAGCCTGCCAATCAGAATAAAGGTAAATGATGTACTCTGAAAATGTGGCAATCTTAGTCCACCCCAAATGTTATCAATCTCACAAGCCCTGGCTTCAGAAAAGAGAGAGTTTCTTTGTAACGCTCTATTTCTTGAGATGGTTTCTAAGAAGAATTCAAACTCTAATGCCCTGGGACAAAAACCAAGTTAAGCATAATCCAGCTCATGAGTTACGGCAAAAAAACATTCTGGACAACATCAGGTTTTACTACATGTAATGGCTTTATGAAAGGTATAAATGTTACTGTTCTATAAAATACATTTTTCATTCCAAAATGCAAATTATAACCCATATTTATTCAGGGCTTTTCAGTGTTTTAAACTTACTTGAAAAAGAAAGACACAGGATTGCCAAATTAAAGATTTATTATAGTGTTTTTATTAACAAACTTTCATTGGAAAGTTCTGGGCGCATTAGCATAGGAGGCACATTGGCTTCGATGTTTGGCATTTGACAGTCAACAGAATTGCACTTCACTGCGATAGCCTTGCTACAACAGTGTGAATTTTCACGGCAACCCTCATAGCGAGCCTCTCTCACTGACCTATTCAGCAGATGTTTTTTATCATTTTGGTCAGCCTTTAAAACCCGGTCATTCTGCAAAGAACGCTGATCTATCTTGCTCTCAGCTTTCTTTTTCTGCTTTGACAGAGAGGCTTTCTTGCTTTCAACCCCGTTCGCTTCTGTACCACCCTTTTCATCACCCTTGTCTGCCTGCTGACAGAATCCCTTTTGGTTGTTTGATAGACTGTTCTCACATTCAGAGCAACGCACTATTAGAGGTCCTGCGTTTCGGCAAAGAAACTGTGAGGAGCTCATCGCCTTTGGAACAGTTCTTACGTTTTCCTCTGGGTTTTGATGAGCATGCAAATCTGTCCTATTTATTCTTTGATGTGCCTGAAACTGTTGCACAGACTGGAGGAAAAAATTTTTAGGCAGAGAGTTCTGCGTCATGGTTCTTTTGAGCCTTCCTTGAAGGCAACTGCAGTGGAGGACATGCTGGACTGGGTGCACATAACCTTCGGCAGCTTGCTGTAAAGCATTTATAGGAGCTACAGAGCTTTGGATCTGTACCGTTCCCGGTGAAGGAGAACACTGGTAACAGAAGGTGTCACTTAACTGTTGACATGAGTGTGGACTCCACTTCACTGCCACTTGCTTATATGCATCGGGACAGCTACACTGCCTGTTTTGAGAGAAAATCGGGCATATGGTGTGTTGGTCAATAGATGTCTGTAGCATAGCTGAACTAGCCACGTTTTTGATGCTTTTACTCACTTCGCTGTTATAGGCTGAATGCATAGGCATACATGTGTTTTGGAGCCGGCTGCTGAAGAGCTCTGAGCAGATATGAGTTTCTTCATACGTCACCTTCTCTGCAGGGTTACAGAGACCGGTTTGTGATGCCAGAGGCTCAAGCTCATAGTGCTCATGCTCCACTTCTGGTTTTTGACTTCTAGAGTCCAGCTGATATTTGCTAACAGGATGGGATTTATTTTGACCTCTGCCTCCTTGGGCTCCTGAAAAGGTCTGAGAGAAGGCATTACACCGCAATTTTTTTGGTAGCGGGATCTGGCCACAAGTGCCCTGGGGTCCAAGGCATCGGCACATGCACTGGAAGAAGAACGTTGCAAAAGCCCAACTAATGCACATGATAAGCATCATAAAAGTGCCAAGCTGCGTGTACGCCAACACTGTAGAGGGCATCATCATTGCTCCAGCTACAAATGTAGTCAATGCAGCCATTGCAATAGCAGAACCCATACGACTTAAAGAAAAAATGACCTTTCCCTCTCGATCAGGGTCAGGGGCTAAGCGATAAGCCACTCCATAATGAACAGCAAAGTCTACAGATAAGCCAACAGCCACCGAAATAGTGACAGATTCTAACACATTTAGCTCCCATCCAAGAAGAACCAAAGAACCTACTGTAACAAAAATAGTTCCAGCTATTGAAACTATTGCATAAAGGCTTATAATTATATTCCAAGTCGTAAGAAGCATTACACTAAATGCAACAGCAACTGAAAGACCCATGGCAATCAGAGTACCATCAGAAAGGCTGTCCTGAAGATCATAAAATTCGAGGTTACTCACAAACCAACCATTGCTGAGACCTTCAGGGGCAGAACTAAGTTCACTTGAAATCCACAAGTCCACCTCTTTGTAAAACTGATGCATTTTCTCATAAGCCAGTGTGAAGAGGTAAGTGCTTTGGAACTCCAACACCACTGCCCTGATGGTGTCATTTAGATCAAAGCGAGGCCCTGGGGTTTTACTGTCTAAATGGTACCCTGTGCTTCTTTCTAGCTCCATTATAGCTCTCTTGATACATAATTCAAAAACTTCTTGTTTGTATGGAAAGCTCCAGTGGCTGCAGCAGGGGTAAAGGGATGGCTCATCGCAGTCTTGATTTTCCATCCACTGCTTAAATGTTTCAATGAAGCAGCTTGTGAAGTCTTGTTCTTCAGTCTGATAGTAAAATGTTTGATTTCTTAACTTCTGACAGAAACGTAAAATCCAAACCTGTGAAGCTGGGCTAGCGATATTAAAACTACTATCTAGCTGCAGCTTTCCTTTACTTTTAGGGTTTAAAGGGTCACCATTATCCTCAGGTGTGACACCCCAGATTACCGTAATTGGCATGTGGAGCTCTTCTCCATGGTGGACACGTTCAAACATAAAAAGTTTTTTATATTCTGCATCATATCGTTCAAATGGGTGAGAAGACCTAAATACCTGAAACTCTGAGAGCTCCAACGATGGCAATTTCATCTTTGGATTTACACACACGATATATGCTCCACCAATGGTTAAGGCAAGGAACCAGAAAAGCCAAATGTATCGAAATTTGATAACAATGCATGGCAAAACTTTTTCAAAAAATATCCTGGATGTTTCTGAGACTGCAAAAATAACCTTGTGGAACATTTGGCACAACACTGTCCAGCAGTTTTTGTTGTTGTATACCCTCTGCTGAGGTTTCTTAAAGCAACTGAAAATATTAAGAAGGTATCGTTCATGTAATACAACTACAGCAGGTAGCCATGTAACCATCAAAACATAATTCACCAAAATGGCAGTGCCGGCATAAACACCAAAACACCTGATTGCTGTGATATTGCTGACATAATTAGCATAGAAGGCAGCAGCGGTAGTAAAACTCGTGACAAACATGGAAAGAGCAGCATGCTGCAGTGTAATGCTTACTGTCTCAGAGGTTCCAGCATGAGGTTTATCAAATTTTGTGTAGTTCCAAACATCACATAAGACAAAAGCATCATCTGCTCCAATCCCAACAAGAATAATCAATGCCGTGAGATTCATGAATGGAAAGAACTCAAAATTAAATACTACTCGATAGAGAAAGTAAGAAATAATCAAGGAACTAATTATTGCAAACATAGTCATCAGCGTGATAAACATGGACTTCGTGTATACACACATGACTAGTAAAACAATTACAATGGCTATGGCAGGATACACGGTATCCATCAACAGGTAATCTTGAAACAATCTATGCTTTATTCCAAACTCAATCCCTGTGACGGTTGTTACACCATCAGAAGCGTTCCAGTTCTCAAAGTTATCAAGGTAAATACTCATCATGCTTTCCCCTTTCTCAGTTGGAGAGAAAAGCATGCTGTATTTTAAAGCTGGCAAGACATAGTCAGCTGTCTTTGGGCTTAGAAAATCCTTGTCCACTAGATAGTGAAGGATCTGGTAAACAGCATTGTACTTGGTACATTTACGAGGCACATTTGTACACTTGAGTTGGTCCTTCCTTTTGGCATTCATATCCCAGCAGTCTGGCCCCAGGGTTCCATTGTAGTAGTATTTGGCACATGTGCGAAGCAGCTTTAGGGTGTGAGAGACATCCCGTTCTACAATTTTTTGACACGATGACCTGTTGTTTAGAATAGCAATATAGTTGCCCAGTGTCCAGCTGGGACAGCACGAAGCAGCAGTGGCTCTCTGGCAGAGATCACCAAAGTGGGAATGGGATCTGATCTGTATAAAGACAGGCAGGGTAAAAAATCCAGTTTAAAGCAATAGTCTGCATTTATTAGAAACATTCACCCGCAAAAAAAGCGCCAAAGTTCAGCTTACGGTCCTTTTGTGTTAACATTTGAAATTCTTATTTCCACACACATTGTTTTTGATCAGTATCCTCTTACATGCAGCAGACCAAACCAGCAGTAACTCAGTATACTGACTTGTCACAGAGGCATAGACTTGGCAGAAGCATTAAGAATATTGTAATTCTATTGTTTGAAGATGGTCTGGGGTGGGGTGGCTTTTTTCCCAGATTGAGAACTGTTAACTCTCTTCTATTATCTCATGCTAGTCCTGAAAATAAATAATCAGCCATACATCAATGAAGTTTCATTTGGCTTGGAATCATACACAGAAGTTCCTAAGAGAGGCAGGGACTTATCATCCAGAAAGAAAGGATGTGACAGCTTTACGATGACTTCCATCATCTGACCTCTCTTCTGCAATGCTCACTTTATGAGTCTTTTTTAGCTCTCGTACAGCTGACAGACATTTCCTTCAGTCAAGTCAGCCTGCTGCCCAGGCACCGCGTGTCCCTAAGTCATGCAGGATCTTCAGGGCACAAGCCCTGGATGATTCTACTGTGGCGTGAGGCGCCCCAAAATAAGTCCTGCTGCACAGAGACAAAGGTCACGCTTCTGAACGCTGTACCCACTGTGGGACGAAGACCCAAGAGCTGACTCAGCAGTAAAGTGGAGTAAGATGCAGCAGCAGCAAGGCCAGAGGAGTCACAGGGATAAGCAAGCACCAGCGGCAAGTGCAGACAAGGGCACAGAGCTGGGTTAGGAGGGAGGACTGCTGGTCCTCAAGTTCAAGTGACTGCCCAAAGCCTAGGAACTCCCACCAGAGCTTTAAAAAATTATAGCAATTTTAACATTTTGGTTAAGGACTCTCCTTTGCTTTGTGTTAACCCCTTATGTGGACAACCTTCTTTTACTTCAAGAATATTCCAGATTTAGTTGAAGCCAATAAGAGCGTGACTTGGCTAAATCACCATAAGGCACTTCTAGACAAAACTGAAAGTAATTATAAAATAGAACTGAAACTCTTAGGTAACAAGGTTAGATATCAGGGAAATTTTCTCATGTTGGGAAAACTCAATAGGTCACAAGGAATAGAAATCTTAAAAGCTGGAACTTATAGCTTGCTATACATGACAATTTAGAGCTAATCCTTCAAATAGTTAGATATATGTAAAATTTCAGATTTAATCAAGTCACATAGAATGAGCACATATTACCAAAGCCACATTAATAAAGTCACGTGCTTAAGAGTTTACAGGATTTGACCCTGAAACCATTATCAATGTATGTTTTAAATTCAGGTGATCTGAAATATACCACTTTTGGGTTTGGGTTGTGTTATTGGTTTTGGTTGTTTGGGTTGGTTTGGGTTTGTTGTTTTTTTTAGCAAAATTGGCAAAATTGCATCAGTTTATTATTAGCAATCCTTTATAATGCAGACAAAAACCCTGCACTTGGGGATTCTCATGGCAGTTATAAAACCTTTAATAAGGGCTTAATTTTGTCAACCAGTTTCTGAACAATAACAAACCGGCATTCCAAAAAACCAGGATAATTCACATTTGATTGTTTCCAGATAAAAACATTCACACATGCAAACTCAGGAAAAACTGAACAACCTACTAAATAAAAGGAAGCACTGGAATAGCATATCTGTATTTTTCATGGCACATGTCCAGGTTAATCCTATGAGGACATAATAGGCAAATTGGGAGGAAAGGATTGTATTGTCTTCTCTATGTATTCAAGTTCAAGATGGGACAATAAGGTTTATAATCTGTTCAACACTTGCTGCAGGCCATAAACATTCACTGGTAAAGTAACTGTTGCCAAAGATAAAGTAACATTTCCAGCTGCCAAGCTGGAAATTAGAAATTAAAATACAAAATTTCACTCCAGATAGCTCATTAAAATACTACGTAAAATGTTAATATATTGTAGCATTGGGCTTTGTTGGTGATCCAAAGGAACTGAAAAGGCCATTTTGCTGTTGCCAGACTTGGTCTGCCACTGGCAAGATTTTAATTTATTTTGGAACAAGTAAGGAAACTAAGCTGTGCAACCTGTGCATATGCTGTACCTGTGGGCAGACCTGCCCAAATGGATCTAGGCAGCGACACAGAATCACAAATACGCAGTCTGAGGAGATCATTTACAGTCTTTGAAGTTTATAAAATAACTGTTTATAGTTAATAGGGAAAACATTCTGCAATTTACAGGTGGAAAAAAAAAAGGCTGCTCTTATCCAAGTAGTCAGAAATTAGAACACCTCCTATAGTTGTTTTGTATATAAAGTTTTCATGAAGATTACAGGACTACCATATGCTAAGCAGCTGTAGGATGGAGCCCCTAAGTGTCAGTAAAACATATAAAGTAGTTACAAGCAGATGGGAATACAATTAACACATACGGGATATATTGTTAGTTCATACTAAAGCAAATACTAGTTGGTTCTGAAATCCTGCTTATCTGTAGAATACATAAATTCTGAGGTTTGCATTTCCAAAAAAAAAAAAGTGTCTGATTTTCCTGTCTTTGAATACAGAAAGCTTTGCTGCGTATTTCAACTGAGCTGTGGCCCTAAACAAGCAAGAATTCAACAACAAAAACAACTACAGAAGACAGTCGGTAAGACCACTACATCTCTGAAGTCATCAGTTTCTTCCGATAGCTGCAGTGCAAGTCAGCATCCTCTCTAGGGACTGGCTGCTGGCAGAGCTTAGCATTCAGAAGTGGGGCATATGCAGCACCTCATGAATTCTAAAAAGTGCTTAGAAATTGCTAAGCGCTAAAATCATTCAAACATGTTATTTGCAAGTAACAAGCGAGGTTTTTTTACATTTAATTTAAAAAGCTTCAGCATTTTCTAATTTTTAGCATAAATTTACATACATAGACCAGCAATAATTGCAAAACCTAACCATATCAGTTTGTTTTGTCTACTAGCTAGATTAAAAATCAATGCTGCTATCATGTTGGACTGTCGTTCTGCTCAGCTGAGATGTTCAAATACTATATTCTTAAGTAAATGCCTACATTACAAAAAAGATGCATAGAAACATTGTCTGCAACATTATTCTCTGTAAATATCTACACAACTGTGGGCGTAGCTGTAATAGCCAACATTTAGTTTTCTGAAGTGTTCTTATTTCAAAGGAAGAGCTATTTTTATGGATACAAGATGCAAGGTGCTTGTTTTTTGAAGTAGTTTTGTCCTTGTCTCAGGAAGTAAAGCAGTCTTTGAAATAATACATTATTATCTATGTGTGCATATAGGGAGGAAAAAAAGTCCTCAGGGGTAACGCAAGCCTGACAAAGATTATTCTTCAGAGGTAACTAACTGCCTTTATTGTGTTACACAGAGTATATATTTTTTTTATTACAGACTGCACTGCTTTGCAATGATCTGTACTACCTGGGATCTACCTGCACCAGCTGTCTATGTGACTAAACTTTTACAGTTAAATCCAAAGATTAGCACGCCCTCCCTAACTCTCAATTTTTACCCTTGTAAAAGGTTATTCGCCACTGTATATCCTGATTGAACTGGCAATATGATTACTCCCTAGCTCAGTTCATTCAAAACTGAGCTTGGTTAGTTTAAATACTTTGTTTAAATACTTCGATTAAGTACTTTGCTCACCAGGCTCATTCCGATTGAAAGAAATAAAGGGTAATCACATGAGCCATCCTGGCAGCGCAATAATCTCTGATGGGGAAATAAGAATATTTCATGAGCACATGAGGACAAAACCCACTTACACCAACAGGGGCCAACCAGGACAAAATGTCAGCAAACTGCCCAGGGAGATGGATTATACAATGTTTCACTACAGCTCAATGTTTTAAGCAAACAAATGCCAGCTGTTAGGGAAAACAATTTGGGAATTCACAAAATTTACACGGTTGTCTATAAGGCAATGATAAACCTAACGATGAAAATATTCCTCATGAAATAAATGCAGTATAACATGAAGTTAATTGTTTAAGATTATTTTTGATTTGGAGGAGAAAAATTTGGAAATAAACAGATCATTATTAACAGAAGAAAGACGTATCGCTTCAATTCCATACAAAGTTACTAGTACAAAGCCAATTATGGTTAGTCAACAGTTCAAAGGAGTTCACTGCAGCAAGCGATAAGCTTGTATTTTACAAATGTAAAAATGAATGCTTATTGTATTTTAGCCTTTGCCAGTTAACTTCCATCAGTTGAAACCAGACACTGATTTCAATTGGAGTGCTAAATCATTTTCCAACACATGTAAAAGCAGCTATGGTAGCCTCTGAAGCTGGCTATTACAATAGTTATTTTGACTACACAAAGTACTGAGTACAAGGAAAGCCTGGAAAAATTACAACAGGGCCAGACAGACAATGCCAAAATGACTCCTTTCATTCACTCAGTTTTAAAGATCAAATTAATTTTACTCTGAAAGTATCACTATCCACATCTAATTAATTGGGCTATATTTCTAGCTACTGTATCTATGTTCCTTTGATGTCCATCTGCCAACCTATTCTCTGTTGACCTTAAAAAATAAATAAATAAATCTGAGTGACCCACTGGGTGTCAGAGAAAATGGCCTATGCTATGAGGATGCAATTAGTTCACCTGAAGGTGAAAAAGCATGAAAAACTAATTATTTGCTGGGAAACAAAAACAAAAATCCATGGAACAATATTCTAAGAGGGAACTCCCAGTAGAAGTTAGGATAGTCCCTTCTGCAAAAAAAAAACAAAAAACCTTCTGAAGCAACCCTGCTCTACCCCATTCTAGGTTGTATTAGTAGCAAAACCAAATAAATTCCCCAATATAATCTTATTTACAAACCACAAGTTGTTTTCCAACTTCATCTGCATGCTGACTGACCATTTGAAAATGACAGGAACAAAGAGAAGTCCTCTAATATGCTACTGGATGGCAACGGGCAGCAAAACGAAGTTTCAAATACATTTCCTATCTGCAAGTTAAACAAATTAAATGCCATATTTACTTACCCTCAAGTTATCTACATTGCACATTGACTTAATTGCATTCAAATTCCATAAATTCTCTCCTTCTGTTGATGTAAACACCACTCGTGAATAGCGATCACCTGAAATTACAGGAGGGGGGTTTTAGAGCTTGTTTGGGTGTGTCTGGTATCAAAGACTGAGGCAAAATCCCACCATTCAAATGACACAGATGAAATCTTTGTCAGGTCGTGGGAATTCACCTCGTTTTCAAGATGAGCTATTCATCTCTAAGACTCAGTCCACATGAAAGTTTCAGTTTCCTTAAAGTGCTTATAGTAAATATGGCATCTTCAATACTATATACCACTTAGAAGCTCTACAGACTTCCATTCAAGCAAACTATCTTCTGAAATATGACAAACAAAAATCAAAAGATCTAATCAGCAAACTATGAAATTCTTGGCACAGCATAATGGCAGTACGCAGATAATAGTAATCAAAGCCTGATTTAGTAAGTCATTTGGGAATATAAATAATAATTATAAAGCTGTTTCTACAAGAATGTTTTTGCTTTAGAAGCAAACGTCTGCAGTGGAAATTGTTGTGATATCCTTGAGGCCATTTCTAAGAATTCTACAGTTTAGACACATACATCTTAAATAACAAATTAAATCACATTTATTAAAGACAGCTTTTAGGAAATGAAATAATTACTTAGTGGCAGTGAGATCTTTACGCATAGCCAACGAGGGAAACATAAACCCACAAATACATGGTGCTGCATAACATAGCATGTTACTTTGGGTTAAGAAATATTATCATTTTAATTACAATACTCCAAAAACCAAAAGGCTGAATTTTTTTCCCACTGCTGTGAATGTGCACAATTTTTGCCTTTCACAAGACTGTAATGAAAAGACTCAGGGTAGTGCTTTATGATCTCTGACAGTGCTTTAGGATCAAGGAAACTGAAATCTGCATATCCTGGAGCAGACAAAGAAAGATACCAGGAATGACAAAAATGGGTCAAGAGGAAATCAACTGTTTTCTTTACATAATGGACTGGCAAACTTTCCCATAGAAGTGCAATTCCTTCATGACTGCCACAACTGAGACTATGCAGAAACAGTAGCGGAAAGAAAGAGTGAGACTGTGCAGAAACAGGGGGGAGGATAAGAGCAGTTAACTCTGCTTCAAGTTGCAGTTAATGCTCAGTAGAGTTTCAAGTACATTTCCTCTTCTTTACACAAGGTATGTTCAGTCTAATTTGGTTCTGCTCACAGGAGCAGAAATTACAACCTTGCTCACATCCTCTCACTTAGACATAAGACCACACTATAATAGAAAAGAAAAAAGTTTGTTTTTCACTCTGGTTTTTACTGGTCATCGTTCTCTTAGCTCAAGTAATATAAACAATTAATTTCACAATTATGTTTGTCTGCTCTGTTATCAGTTCTCACATATTGAAGTAGCTGCAAAAGAGCGCAGGTCATTCTATGAATAAAGGCAAGATCTACATCTGCTAATACATACTCTCTGCCAGAACAGGACTTATCAGAGCTTTGCAGTATGCCTTGTAAAAAGTCAATAAAGACTTCTTTGTAATTTTTTGTCCTCTAGTTTAACTTTACCAGCTTCATAAGCCTTCAGCACTTTCAGGTGGGTTTTTTATTTTTATTTTTCTCTCTTTGAGGGGGGTGTTTTGTTTGGGATTTGTGCGTGTGTGTAGGTTTGGGGTGGGGTTTTTTTGTGGGGTAGTTGTTTTTTCCTAAACAAACCCCTTAATCTTGTACAAGATATGACCTGTGGAACTCTTTTAGGACATATGCAGGAAAAGTATTTTGATTTAGGTTTTATAGAATTAAGTTAATGGCACAGATAAAACACAACTTCTTCCCTAGTGTGAATTAGGTGCTACCTCTATAGTCATACACAAAACACTGCTTTTACAATGATCAGTGTTACCAATAACTTATATAATCTTTAAAGGAAACATTTTAAATAAACACAGTTGCTTCCTAGGAAGAACCAATAGAACAGCAACATTTCAGCCCAATTTCTTCAGACTTCTGCATACAGAAAGAAGGTGCTTATAAATCCACTAAGCAAAAAAGTATTTTCCTAATAAGGCACACAACATACAGAAGAGCTCCAAAATCATGCAACTGGCAGAAGATTACATCCTTCCTTACATCATTTCTCCACTTACTCGGAATATCGCAGAAAAAGGTATCCTTGTGGAAGTTCCAGTCTGCTTGCCTCTTCTCTCTTTCATAGTGATCATCTGACCATCTGTCATCCTGATGACTAAAACAGAATAAATACTTTTACCTTAGCAATGAGATTATTAGTAGAAGCATCCAAACAAGTCACACATCTTAATAGCTCTTACATGAGAAACTGTGTTTTTACCAATGTGACTTTGGTATAGAAAATCTGAAACATTCACTGAACTTTTTGTTTAAATTGGAGACTTCAAAGTAAATAACATTGAGCCCAGAAAATATCCATAATTCAAAGAGAAAACTAAAATTATATACTTTTTTAAAGAGCTTGCAATGGGAAATATCTAGTTCCATGTGAGAGGCCTTCAGAATTCTGTATTTATTGAAATCAGTGGCAGTAAATATATGAACTTCAGAGGGTAGCGGAGCAAGTACTACGTACATACACCTCTCCACCCCGCCCCAAATAAAATGCCTTTTTAATACAAATTCTTACCTTTTAGCTTGCTCATCTGCATATTTGAAAGGATAGTTCGCAAGTGTTGCTTTGTACCCTGTGTTTTTGACCATGTTGTTCCATGTGACAAGTCTCTGTCCTATAGCCGTCCCTCTTGGTTCAAAACCCTAAGAGAAGAGCACCACAAAATTCCGTTAATACTTTTCATTCTTTAGCTCAAACAGGAAAGTGGAAACATGATCAAAGTGATGGATAGTTTTCATTATGAAGCATAGTTACTCCAGGCATCAACTTTTAAAGATAAAATGCCTTATGACAGGTCAGACAAAATAATGACCAAGTGTGTCAAGTGATAAGGGATTAAGAATTCTTGCACATACTACCTCTCTCCCAGAGAATTGATGACAACTTAAGTCTATGAAACATTCAACACAGTTTTCAGAGCAAGGACATTTTACAAAGTCCTCTTCTGTATCTCAGTTATCACTCTTTACTGATTAACTGTGATTCAAAAACCACTGAATAATATCTTCTCTGTCTGTCCAAGAATAAGGCAAATTAATTTTGAAAGTGACTTCCAAACAATCTTAATAACGTGGTTATTTTCAAGAAATATCCATTACATATGGATATGTACAGATAAGCACGAATATAATATAAATAATAATAACTTACAGGGACAGTATATTTTCATTTGAGGATAATAATTAAATACAGTATTTTCAACAAAAGTCCTGACAGCTACTCATGGGTAAGACAGTTCATGAGAAGTAAGAAATCAGTGTAGTATTTAACAGAATCTGATAAAAATTACTTTCAGACTTTCAATATGGATATAATTTCATCCCCAGAAGGCACTTAAGAATCCTCTTTCCTTTAATAGATCCTGGCCCTTACTCTTTGAAACCTGATTTAGAACGTATGGTCTGAGTTGTACTGTGTTGTACATCTAAAACTGGGATGAATTTACATTATTCAATCTACAGCAGTTCTGTTGAAGGACATATGACCTTTCAATAGCAAAATGCAGTTGGAATTTAAACTAGTGGATAACACTCTCCGATGGCAACTGCAACTTTGTATCACAGTTAGCTGCTCCAATGTCAAGTTTTAATACTTTTTTTTTTAATTAGCGGAATTAAAAGGCTCCTTAGCAATTAATTTCTTTTGTGGATTCATTAGACAGAACTTGCTTCTGCAAACTTACTACCAATTGAATCTCTCTGGAAATTGGAAAAAAACAAATTCACAGTACAGGGAAACTTTTCAGGCATATTAAGAGTCAGGTTCTTCCTCTGGGCAGATCTCAATTTAAAAGGAACGTACCAATTGCTGTAATTGCATCTGCTGTTTATTGATACCACTGAAAAGACAGCAAATCAAACATACTTATTTGACAGTACAATTGATTAATATTTACCTACCAGCAACGGATCAGAGAAGTCTGGAAGATCTGGAACTAATATTCCAACCAGTGCACACACCACTATTAACACAGTACACATGCCCAGGACCACCACAGGCCAGTCAGCTATCAGCGCAGCGTAGCTACACGGAGAGGAGCAAAGAAAAAGATGTTACAGAAATAAGAGTTATAGACAAAACCAATCCATACTTCTCTAAAGAACCATGTTGAAGCACTGACCTGTTTTCTGTGTTATACTTACAGGAAATTAAGCTAGTTATCATAAATGGATAGAAACCATTTGGAAACGGTTTATTTCTACATCACTCTTTTTTTTAAATTAATCAAAAAAACCCCAACCAACCCACTTTCTATCAAATCTCCCTACTGAAACTTGGTATTCTTATACCAAAAAGCTTTTAATATCAGACTATTCTTTTTCCCCTCGTGATTCTGACAAAAATGCAGGCTTTATCTTAGATTTCCTTTGTACTGCTACAATGGTGAATAACTACGGGCTAGTGAAATAGATATTTCTGTTGTTTAGTACATGTTCAGTATTTAAAACTGCCATAGCAATAATCTACATTAAAAATGTGGGGGAAAAAGCATATGTGAAGTGAAAACTGTTGTTTAAGACTAAACACAATTTTTAAAATATAAATACTCTTTCCTTAACTTTATACTTAACTTTTGGCATGGATATTATCCATGGTTGGGGACCACAAGAAAATAGATGCTTTGTTAAAAAATGTAATGATAGAAAACATCACAGTTCTTCTTCAAAAGCTTAAGCTTTTTTGAGAAAAATACCAAACAGAGGAAGAATCAATTTTGAAGTAGAAGCCCAAAGAAAACATCTCCTCTATATTTAAAATGGTCATTAAAAAAATACTCAAACCCTATATACTAATGATCCATAAAATCTGCTGTAAATTCAAAGGTGCAAGGGAGTTATGACATAATACACAAAGGCTAAACAATTAATGCTGATTAGTCTCAGTATAACACACATCCTTGGATTTTAACTTCTAGTTCATTCTGGATTTTAAAAGTGCAAAAATTTTTATATGCAGATCTAATTTTCATCCTTTTTATAAAATATTTTTATTTTTGTTAAATTGTCAGAAAATTATCAGAAAATAAAATGAAACCCGGACACCTTAGTTTCTTACTAATTTTTCTTACAGTAAAGATTTGAATACACAGAGTTTATGTTTCAAAGGCAACACTGTCTAATCTTGAGAGCAAATAAGAGTACAGAAAGTCCCATAAAGTTTAAGCAGCATGAGAAAAATAATTATAGGCTATGAATCATTCCATACCAATAGTCTCCGTTACAGACCAAATATTGATCAAGAAGATCCAAACTCTTATTTTCCTCCTCAACTTACGTGCAACATAACATGAACATTTATAGCAGAGTGCAACTTTACTTATTTCTACCGTCTTAAAGATTACGGTTCTTCTTGCGTTTCAGAGCAACTCGTCACCTAATCACAATTCAATTATCTGCTCTACAGAAATTTTCTGTCCCATTGCTAAGAAGGGAGGTAATGATACTCAGGTCCACACTCCAGCAACAGCCTTCCCATTTTCTAGCTGTAAAATAAACAGCAGTGAGCAAGCTTACTGCTGACTTTCCATAGCATGGGGAAATAGGTATGTCTAGGGGGTCTACGTACAGCTTTAAGGAGCAAGGAAATCCAAAGCACCGGGTGTATCCCAACTTCCCTCTAGGTAAATGGGGAATAATTCTTACACTCTCACACAAGAAAAAAAGCAATCTGAAGTGTAAGGTTTTATTAAAGTGACTCACAAAGGGGCAGCTTGCCAAATGAGCAATTGTACAAAGTAGAAGGGAAGTAAATGACCTAATAGAATTGTCCTATTTTTAGGACTAAATGATTTCATAAACACCAAGCTAGATTGACTAGCTATTACAGACATTTGCTCTGAAGCCATAAAAATTAGACCTGAAAAATTTATTTTCTTATTCATCAGTAGTGCCAGATTGACCACTTTGACATGTTGTCTCTACACTTCCATTCTCAGCTGAGCAGCTCTTAAATTGGTTAAATGCTTCAGTCACCAGCTGTAAAAGAACTATGTCCCAGGTGAAGTGTTTATCATGTTAATAAGCCACATAGAGAAAAGAGTAAGTGTTTGTTTACATCTGCAAATCTGTCCTGCTTCTAGATTCACATACTGAAATCCAGATAAGCAAAGCTGACCTGGGCTGGAACACCAAAAAGGACTAACTGTGCTACATTTTGATTTTATTTGTCTGAGCATCATTTCGTGCTGCACTAAAGGACTAGTTTCAAGCAAGTTGCCCCAAGACCTCAGATGCTTTCTTCAAAAGGAGAAGGTAAAAAAGCTAGTGTTTACTTTTCATTTCCATTTTAATCTACAGCATAAACAGGTGGATAGTGTTAAACTTTACAATTCAGCACCTATATGCAGACATACCCAGGTTGAACTGCTATCCAGTCTCACATAAAGAGACTGAAACATACAACATAGAGTTTCCATGAAGAGGTCACTACGAGCAATAGGTACTTGTGTGACTGAATTCATATTAACACACAGGTTTATGTAACAACAGCCACTTAGCAAACAGGCCTCTTCCTTACTGAAACCAAATCCTAAAGGTGGATTACGTTGTTAATGATTTGAGATGGTTTCTTGTTGCTATTACTGATGCAGTAACAGTTGCTCTGTTGTTTTCTATGACCCTGCCATTTTTCAGAGCATATACAGTCCAAATTTAGTGTTCCCGATTGCATAAGGTTTCTGGTTTTAGGAAGAAGAAAAGATCATTATGATGACATTTTCTGAACTTTTCTGTCAGGTTGTTGTATCATTGTTGATGATATAACCAAGCTACTTCTCACAATAACCCTTAATCAAGAAGGTAGGTACCAAGTTGCAGAGATTTTATGCTTGTGCAGACAGTGTACATACACACAACGAAAACGGCATGGGGTTGTAATAAAAAAATGCCATCAAATATATGAAAACAAGGAACATGGAAATCTGCATAAGATTTTAAAATTCTGGACCAGTATTTATGGAGAAACTAGTTGCCTCTCCATAAACAGAGTATGTGAGTTTGGCCACCTTCTGTGGTCTACCTCCTTCCTGCTCCTCCAGGTTTCATAGACATGTCATTAAGTATGCTAAAGAGTTGTCCCTGGCTCTGTCTTTCAGTATTTATTTAGGAAGCCATTTTAGATCCAGTCTTCTAAACGTTTGAACTTGCTGATGCCTCCACAGTCTCCTGTGGCAGTTACAGAAATTCACAACCCACTGCATAAAGAAATATCTTTTTTCTTTTAAAATGTGCTTTAATTTGCTTGTCTACTATTTTTCTTGAGTATTCCGTACTCTTGCATTATATGGGGAGGCACAGCTTTGCCACCAACTGATTGCATTTATGATTCTGCAAACCTCATGTGTGACAGTACTAGACCTTACCTTTTTGGTAACTTGAATGGTCTGGCTGGCCTGGAAGGAGGGGAAAAAAAGAGAGTAATTGAAAATATATGAAATATACATGCATGTGCAAATTTGTTTAATTCTTCCCATACATGGATAAGCAAAATTACAAAAATTATATATTTTAGAATATGAATAATCTTAAAAGGCATACAATCATATTCAATTGAGTCTTTGCAAACAAGTAATTCAGAGAATAATTACAGCTACAAAGACAGCTGGGTTTTCAAAAGTGGAATTTTATGCAGCTGATTTTTGGGATTATTATTCCAGAAGCTTTTCCAGTTTTCAACAAGAGACCAAATAAACTAACATGATAAAAAATCAGTACCACTGAAAATCATTACAAAGTTTGCATGTGATGAGAACAGACAACCAAAACATCGTGTTCTGACATTGCAATTCACAAACCTTAACCACCAGTCGTAATTCCGTTACAAAAAAACCTAACTTTGGCCATAAATTTTATCTTGCCATAACACCAGAAACAGAATGACAGGAGGTTCCTATATAGAATAACTTTTCTATGCAAGTTTTTGTTATTTATTAAAATATCTAATATAAACAATATTACTTTGATGAGGAGATAGCAAACCCACATGCAAATTATTCTTATCTGCTGCTTTTCAGTGAGCACTGCATTTTGTTTACTGGATCAGTAAATTTCACATAAATTCCACTTTTTTAAAAAATCCCATGAAGAGAATCTGCAAGTCCTTTCAAGACTTTCCTGTCTATGAATGCGACATAGAATCACACAAAAGATGTAACCATACTACACCTTCAGTTAGGTTATGGACTTACTTTACTTTTACCACCAAGGACATACTTAACATTACCTCTTTAAAAAGGCAAAGAAACAATGAGTTAAGAAACAGCTGCTTGCATAAAATAGATCACTCAATATTTCCACACTGAGGTCTCTGAAGGAGATGTGCATGCTCTCGCACCGCTGGAGAAACAGTTTAAACTTCAGACTCCTTGCAGAGTTTCACAAAAGTTTGAAGTTTAATTCAGTGCTGAGAAATGAGATCTGCTGTCCTTTAAACATAAGAATCGACATACTGGGATGAAATTCTTGTCCAGGAGAACCAAAATGTTCTGGCATAATCATATCAAGGTAGCTGCAACCATGCCTGCACTGGGTGTGAGTACTCTTAGACTGTATCCATTTCTAACTCAGAGCAACTATAAAGGGGAAATAATCCATGTAAAATTGAGCCTCTGAAACAGAATGCTTTGTTACACTGAACAAACAGTACAACCCAATGCAAATCAGCTCTTAACACAGCAACAGGCCATACTCAAAGCACTGCTAGCTAACATGACAGCAAAAGGGTGATGAAAACATAATTGACAGCACAGAATAATATAATGGTGACCATTCCTATTACCCCTTTCCTTGACAGGGAGGATGAAAAAACAAATTAAACTCGCAAAGCTAAACACTCATGCTGAGCCCTCTTTTACTCTTCATCTTCATTCACGGTGTGTCTCAAGCAATATAGCACAATTATAACTATGATGGAACATTCCATCAAGAAATATAAAGCTATTATATCTATATCCTCAAGAAATACAAAACCATTTTAATTTAACTGTTGTAAGTAATCAGAATTGTATAAAAGCAAATTTCTATCAGCTGTAATTCACTGCTGTCTGGAAATGCCCCAACCCAATAAAGCAGTAGAGTCGCTAACTGGGGCATGCCTGTAGGTAGTACATAGTAAAAATTGCTCCTTGCAGCCATGAGAAAGCTGGAGGAAAAGGAGTAGTAAAACAAAATAACTGATCTGCAGCTGCAGTAAGTCAAAAGATTAAGGAAATGTACAGACAAGGATCTTCTGTTAAATCCAGCCACAAAAATTAAGATGAAATTTATGAAACGTCACCAACCTTCAGACTGCAGTCCAAGATACATAAATCTGACTTTCAGAGGAACTGAACATACCCAATTTCACAACTGATGCCAAAAACTTCTGGTACCACCACAACAACAGACTCATCAGTAGCTAAAATGTACAGAAACCCAAATAAACTGAAATTACTTTGCAACAGTAAGTTGCCTGAGGCTGAAAAGAAGTTGTGGCAGGCTCAGGGGACTGCTCGCCATCCTATCTGCAGCCTCAACCACTGAACCAACTTCTCTTGATTAGACAGCGAGTCCTGTTTTCATCTGTGTCATAACAGACCCTACCATGAGCAACAACATCATACAACTATTTCGCATACCCAAGGACAATTAGTATAAGCTTTGTAATTACGCTGACTTGTACAAAGGTTTATATGAGGATTCCAGTTTATATTGGCAGACAAACTTGCCTTCCAGACTTTGTCAATTTTAGTACGCACTTTTTTTTAAAAAGTTAATCTACATGGTTGGAGAAACAAAAACAAAAACAGGTGTTTTAATTGAGAATTAACCCCCATAGAGGCAACTCTTCCTCTGCATGGGCTGCCAGCACTGCTATCCACATCATCCATCACGCTGTACGACTGTTCCCATGATCGCCATGACTCTGTGAAGGATTAGCTGGTTCACCCGGGGCACCATGTCCACATCACTGTGCACTCCCCCCAGATACGATGGTTTGCTCAGACAGCGAGGTACAGAACCTCATCTGAAGTTCTCAAAAAGCTGGCAAGACAAACATTTTCTGGGAAGGCCCGACGTGTAATCGGTAACGCTCTGGGGATGATGCAGGTAGCTTCTCAATGGATCTTCTTGTACACACTTACTCTTTCCACAGCTCTCCCAACCCCTTCTGCATGCAAAATCTTAGTAGATGGGTATGTTTTAAATCTCTCTTCAAGCTTTACTCTTTCGATCATGTAACTGTAGGGCAACACAGATTTTCTCAATGGAACGTTAAAATTTTAGATAGACCTTCAAAAAATTAACTTTGCCTAATCTGGTTTACACAAAAGGGGTAAAACATATCAACACAGCCATCCCTTATTCTCCCCCTTTCCAAGCAAAACCAAACTACATTTCCCTCTGTTTCCTCCACCTGCAAAATATATTCAGTGCTGAACAAATGATGATGATTAAGCTCTTCAAAGTTAGGGAGGGTTAAAGGTCACACCTGCCATCAAACTGTTTTGTTTCAAAAAGCATGCATTAAAAAAACCTGTGTACACCCGGGTGAATTCCAGCAGTGTAACCAATCCCTTGCAGCTGTTGTGATGGCTCTATTATATTGGTCAATAGGAAAAGTTATCCCTGAAATTTATGCCTAAAAAATTCTTTAGTTATGCCCTAAAATACAGAAATGCATGGCAAAACCAGATCTTTCCCACTTAATTAATGCTGCTGTATCTAATTTTTGAAGTATTACATTTTCATTTAAGTGACACCACTAACCTCTAAAATAAGTCTAGACAAAAAAAAAAATCCTCATCAGTTTTCATGAGAAAGAAATGGTGAATTCCATTATTTTGCTGGGACAAAAGCCAAGCTGATCTGTGTATTAAATTACCTCCGTACTTAGTTCTCACAGGTTTGATAGCAGAAAGTGACAATTGCAGTTGTTTGTGACGAGACTAGCACAACCAAGTTATTACATAAATTACAGTCACTGATTAAAATCTAACACATACTATGCACCAAGGGGGAGAAGGGAAAGGGGAAGAAAAGGACGGGCTCTATTCTACCACCACTTACTGCAATCCTCAGCACCTATTCAACAGATGATTTACTTCATCCTGTCCTTTCCTAATGGTGAATTTAGGTTCAGCATCATACAATTAGGAACGACATAAAGATATACAAATTGGTTAAAAACCCCAGATGTTTCTCAAATGAAATACATTTGATTGACCAGCATCCATCTGTGCAACATGGTGAAAAGGAGGAGTGGTGTTTTTAGAAAGTGTTGGTATAATATCTGAAAGTTTACTGTAGGAAGTAACAAGAGTATCAGCAGGATGGATCACGGCACCAGCTTGGACTGGATGACTACAGCTCTAACATTCACCTCTCCAGCCTAAATAAACACAACCTCAGCATTTCAACCAGTATTTTGAACAGTGAGGTAACAGAAAACGTTCGTGCCTTGGCACATATACCAACTGGAATGGGGGCAGTTCACACGTACACAAAAATGTTATTGCTTTATGTATTTTTCAGTCCAAGAATGACAATGACTCGTGCTCTAGCTTCCTGAAGGGTGGCATGGCATGCCACTCAGCCCCATCCTGCTTCAGGTTCCCAGCGAAACCAAAACTTCCTTTCAGTTACAGCACTGAATGAGTTTTCTCATGAAAGTTAAATAGATTGGCATGGGTGTAACAGGGAGGGCAGTTTGGTCCTAATTTCAAGAGTCACAATGGAAAGCTTTTGGGAATCATAAGTATTACTAAATCCAGTCCTATGAACTTCATGTCACCTGTACATTACAATCACCTGGACAAAACAACGCTTCACAAACATGTTACTCAGCTTGGGACCATTCCAAGCCAAGTTAACACTTAATAATAATACTATGGATGGTTTACTGCCTTTGCAGTATATTTGTTTCATGAGTCTAATGCATTTCAGGGGAATAAAACCCTGAATGTGTCAGAGGACAATAA
Source organism: Falco rusticolus (assembly GCF_015220075.1). Taxonomy (NCBI): domain Eukaryota; kingdom Metazoa; phylum Chordata; class Aves; order Falconiformes; family Falconidae; genus Falco; species Falco rusticolus. Next base: position 26,609,605 of record NC_051198.1, on the reverse strand, counting down.
AACTATCTAGATATTCCAAAACATTCTTTTGCAGTCTTTCTTCACAAACCTCAGTCGTGAGAAAGGTATCAATTTAAGTAACCCCCTTTGCCTCGCACCACAAGGAATCAATGCTAGCTGCTTCCTGAGCAGGTGCAAGAAACCCTGTAGAAGATAGCCATGAAACAGAAAATTAGGAAAACAGGCTGTGTTTTGAAGAGAGTTTTCTGTTGTACAGCAGCCAGCCTTTTAGAAAAGTATTAGTAGCTATCAATCAGCTAAAAGGTTGAAAGAATACTAATATGATTTTGAACAGGATTCCTGCCTTCATTGATAGTAATTATTATTTTTTTAACATCAGTTTAAAAGCATCAATACATTTCAAAACGTATGTTTGTACTAACTTATCCAAACAATACCTTATTAAAATATTTTACATTCTTATTATAATTCTGGGTACTTCCCTGGCTAAACATTTGATTTCTGATTTATTTCATGCCACTTAGATGGAATTATTTTCTATTCCAGAGCATGCAGATGTAGAGACTGGAGCTTGGATGTAGAAGGGCTTTTCCGCTTACCTCCTTAGAGGAACAACAAACCAGTTAGAATTTGAGCTAAAATTAACACCTGTGGTGCTACCACCCTGACATGGGGCACTAGGAGGCACTGCCTGGGATTGTTACATCCTTTTCTAAGGCATAAGGAAACAACCGACAGTATCACGGATAAATCTGGAATTGCCAGTACAGGTGCTTCTCCTGTGTTTCATTCCAGGGGAGCAGAAGGTGCACTCTCAGCAGCAATACCCAGCTGACTCTGACGCTTTGCTTCAGCTGAGCTAGCTTCCAGCCTTGGTTGCAAGGTACCACCTCCCAGCTGGAGCCAGCACTAACTGAGGAAGCATTTAGTGAGAAGCACTCAGCCTTGCCTGCCACCAAACAGTTTACTATGAACCACCAGCTGACTGGACTAGAAGCATCTCGAAAAGGTATGGACCAGTCTTTGCAACCACTTTCCCTACTTCACTGAAGGAACTGGTCTTGGATGAGGAAGTACTGACTTGATAAATGTGATCTCTTAGCAAATCCAGCTGAGATCATATCCAAACATCAGTGAGCATGGAACAGTGACAGCCAACCATAATTTCAGGGCTCAAACCCAGACGCGAGTGTAGCACGGAAATGGTTCCTGACAAACTTGACAGATTAGGAAAAACCTCAATGTTCCAAACAACCATTCAGAGAAAACTAACTGGTCAGGTGGCTGGTGACCTTAATTTTGGCACTGAGCTGCACAATATTCGAAAAATAAATGTATAGCTTACAATTACTTATCATAAAGCAGCTGTCACAGAGATTTAAAGCAATCACCAATAGTGTTGCAGGTAACGCAGAAGCAATCGTGACAACTGGTCTAGCAAAACAGGGTCCAGAATAAATGAAAATTGTAGACACTGCAGTAGATCTGTAACACCTTCACTTTCTGGCAGTATGGACAAACACGAACAGTCTTCCATAACCTTAATTCTACTTTCCTCATGCATTCTTATGAGGGATGAATTATTTCTCTTGATACAAATAACATCACGTTCATAAAAATACATAGCGTATTTTTGAAAGTGTACTCTTTAGGTCACAGATTATATCTTCTTTTTGAAGCACTCTGTACACCACAGACATCTAAACATACTAATAAAAAATTATTAAAAAGCCAATAGCAGAAAAACTAATTCTTCCCTCTTTCTTTTCATATAAAAAAAAAAAATCACTTGAAGGAAAAATGTTAACTTACAATAAAAAGCTGAACTTACTGGGGAAAAAAACCCCAAACAAATCAATATAAAGATTCTCCTGTCCAAGGATCATGAGGTGTTTAACCTCCATGCTTTACTCTGCCAGAGGGAAAGTATTCCCTTTGTTGGTAGATCTGGTTACAAGAAGTGATAAAACATAGCTTTTTGTCATTATTACTCAAGGATATATATGTCACTCAAGGATAAGCTAAATCCCTGCAGGACAGAATGAGATATGCATCATATTGTACATCTTGCATTAGAACATACAATACAAACTAAATCCCTGCAGAGGAAGAAAATCCTCATGTTTGCAGAATGTCACTGACCCGTGAGAACAATTTGAATTGCTCTTAAATATCAAGCTAGCTTTTGCTGCTGTATCAGACATAACACCTATGTGCTTTTTCATTTTAACAATCACTAGAACCACTCAGAAAACAAATCCAACAGATTAAGTTGCCAAACAACTTTTTACAAGCCTCCAAATTTAATTTTTTGCTATGATGCAGTTTTCCTTGACTCCAATAATAAGTTCTCCCTTAGATGTTTTTTAAACATGTAGTTTATTGTATTTGTCTGCACTTAGCTTGTTTACATCTATAAAGGAAGAATACGACAACCCACAACAGAAGGATGTTGTAAAGATGACAGAGAATTCAGTTTTCTGCTAAGTTGCTTTTTTTTAAGGTTTTATTGAAACCAACAAAAATGCAAAGAATTTTCATGTTCTTTCCCACATGAAGTGTCAAGGAACAATCCAAAAGGATTTTTTTTTAATCTCTAGATCATCAGGGTGAGATGATCTCCAACTAACTAATATTTCATCCCATTAAAAAGCGTGAAATCTCAATGCTGCAGTTTTGCTTAACCTTATACTTCCAAACTATTTCTGCTACTATTATTCTTTTGCATAAAATTAAGCAAAATGAAAGTTTTGTAGTAGAGACACCAAAAATCAATATGCTATTTGGCAACTGTATTATAGACATCAATTCACATTTTTATTGTTGAGATATCAAGCTTTATAAAGGTTCTTGTCTGCTCTTCTTGTAGTCTCACCTACCTCTTCAGTTCCAACTGAGATCTGTTCTGTTCACAGCCAGTATGAGCAAATAACATTGCCTTTCTGCAAGGAATGCAATTGTAGGGAAGTTTTTAATAAGAAAATCACTGAGTGATTCTTGCTCTCTCTCACCTAAATTCAGCATAAAAAGTGTATGCTTTACTGACCTACAGCATACACGCTGGGTAAAACCAGACAGCTTGAACACCAGTGGCAAACCGTATATACTTAAAACCAAGGTTTTGCTCACTTCCTTTCTGCTTTGAAATCAATATAAAATTTAATAACCTACTTTGAAAAAGTAACGAGTAACTTTGACATCTCCCAGTCACAAACTTCTGGCTCATGCCACCATACAAGAGGAAACTATGTTTCCATTAATTCAGCAGAGATGGGAAAAGGTCAATGTAATCATATTGACATCCTATACATCTGTATTTTCAGTTGGAAGTTACTTGGAGAAGTTTAGCACCAGAGCTGGAAGGAACATCCTATGAAAAGCAGCTAGGGACTTTGGGCTTGTCTAGTTTGGAGGAAAGGAGGCTGAGGGGCGACCTCATCATGCTCTACAGCTTCCTGAGGAAGGGAAGTGGAGAGGGAGGTGCTGCTCTCTTCTCCTGGGGATCCAGCCATAGGACACATGGGAATGGTTCAAAGCTGCACCAGGAGAGGTTTGGAGCAGACATTAGGAAACATTTCTTTACTGAGAGGGTGGTCAAACACTGGAACAGACTTCCTAGAGAGGTGGTCAATGCCCCTAAGCCTGTCAGTGTTTAACAGGCATTTGGAAAATGCCCATAACATGCCTTAACTCGGTCAAGCCCTGAGCTGGTCAGGCAGTTGGACTAGACGATCGTTGTAGGTCCTTTCCAACTGGAAGTCTCTTCTATCCCAGTACAATTTGTTATATGCCCAAATTAAAACTTCAATAAATGTATAACATACAGATGACTTGCAACTGAAATGCTCCTATAAACATCTCCAAGGTTTGAGGTTTGTTAGGGTTTTTCCTCCTCTTTTCCTCATTGCTCCATGTGGATGGCATACACGCAGAAGCCTAGGATTTACTTAAGTCTTCAGTTTAAGGTTCCTTTGAAACTCATTTTCGCAATACTGGTTCCTAATGCCTTCCCTCTTTCATCTTCAACAACTGACTAAATATTATCAACTACTAGGAAAGCTGGCTCTTTTCCTTAATAGCGTCTACTTGGTTCCCTTGAACAGGAATTAAATCATCTTCTCTGTAGGAAAATCTGACAGCATATGAAGGAGCCAAGTAATATACACCCTAGAAATATTTTTCTTGTATTCTTCTTTCCCTAATGAGCGTAGCCACTTTTAAACACAGTTCTCAAGCTGTCAATAAGAAAACTGCCATCAAACATAAACTGGATTGTCCCAGATTTAAATGGCAGATTTTACACATAATTTAAAGTACACGCTTCTTCAAAAAGTTTAATTGAAGCTATATATAAATATATGTATATTTCTTTAACTTCTGAAGCACTAAGGGCAGGACCACATAGAGCACTGTTTGGCAAGTTAAACAAAAGTTCTGAACTATTCAAGACAATAAAAAAGGCTTAGTAAAATACCACCATGAATCATTATTTGAAAACAAGCCAACAGCTAATTTGGAGCAGACTAATATTATTTCAAGATCCTTCACAAGTCTAAAACCATTAGTCTTTTTTCTTTTCTTGGTAATTACAGTGAAATTAATAGATACGTTCTGGGATTTAAATGATGACTAGAGTAGTTTTCAGCATTTTTACTGGCAAAAAGTTCCTTCCTTAGAAATATTTTATTTCAAAGCAGGTTTTATTACACTTCCCAGTTGAATGGAGCAATGCAAGGTCATGGTCACATCTTGTATTTCTCTGACAGACAGGAAATTAACATGACCCAAGAAATCACAACATACACACAAGAAAAACTCCATCCCACGCTACCAAAGAAAATGAAAGAGATGTACAAGAGCACCTATTTTTATCAAGGTATTTCTCCACAAAGACTGAAATCCGTGTTTTTATTAGCCATTAATGATTGACAGTAAGCATATGCAAGTTTGACTCTGGAGTAGGGAGACTTCAGGCTGTCACATATCACGCTTCAACTGGTACATGCTTCAGTCTTCCTTCCTGTGCAGATGTAAGAGTTTGTGAATGTAAGTCACCAGGGGGTTCATTTTTGCTCTCAGAAAACCTCCTTTGACCAGAGAGCTTTTTTGAAGATAGATTACAATAATTTCTCCAGATTATCAGACTGAGTACAGGGACAAATGCTAGTTTTTATCTTTATATGTATCCGACCTCTTGCAGCAAGTGAAAATACTATTATTAAGCAATTTTGTTCTGAATTTCTCATTTCTAAATTTTAAAAGCAAAGTATTTCACTTTGAACATGCATTTTGCTGTTGAGCTGCTGTTCCGATGTCTGTGCATTTAGTCACTTAGAATGTAATAATTTTTTTAATTATATAAACTGTATGTATATTCAACACAATTAAAAGATTTAAAGGGATTTAGCAAGCAATTATACTAAGAAGGCTCTTTAGCATATGCTGACACAAATGAAAAACTGTACATATATAATGCAACACCAGCTTCTGTATGTCCTGAGATTAAATTTGTTGTTTGCTCAGTAAGAAGCAAGCAAAAAAAGGGAATATTTACTGAAGATTTAAAGGCTTTCAGTATTGTAACTAAGACTCAAAAAAAGCACTGCAAGATTAAACAGATTTAATATAGTCAAAGCTGTTCAGCAAAAAGTTAGCAAAGTTCACACATTTGACTGAATGAACTAAACATCCTACAAACTGGAAATGGAACACAAGAATTTTGTGAGGAGGTATCCCATTAACATCACAGAAAATACTGTAAAAGTGGGAGAAGTGATGTATGCAGATTTGCTAGTCCAGTACATTCATCTATTTATGATGATATTAAAAAACCCAAACCCAAACTTATTTCCTAATAGATGAGCCAGGCTATCTGAAGTATGATCAGGATTTCTACCTGTACCTTCCCTTACTTGTACTAATCTGTTAGTGGCACCATCTCATTTCTATTTTGCATTGACGGTCAAAGCTTTAAGATAAATTATTTTTTTTTTATTCAGCAGATATCGTGGCAGAAATCTCAGTGTAGCAAAATTAATGCCAAATTGCTCAGGTGCCCTCTGTATTTCCCTCTTGCATTGTGTTTGGGGTTTTTTGTTTTGTTTTACTGTTCAGGCACCACTGACTATAATTAAAAGCATGTACATCAATTATTACTTACTAGGAGATGAAGACAACATTGAAATCATCAGAGAGGAAAGACAAGTGATTCTGGAAAGAGCTAGAGAGACAGAGAATTATAGTAACTTACAAACGGCTTTCCAAAGTCTATGTTCCTCTTTCTGCACTTTCCCCCCCATCACGAAGAAGACTGAAAACTTTTAAGTAGCAATACCCAAATCTTTCAAAGCCCACCTCTTTAAGAGTGCTGAAGATGAGGTCACTTGGCCATGTGTAGTTTATAATTTTGCTTTTTGTTGTCTAGTGTTTTCTTGTTTCACATTTGAACCTTACTACAACCTATTAATTTAAAAGTGCATGAGAACAACTATACGCGGTCAAAGCATTCCAATAAACCGCCATCATTCTTGTTGTTCAGCCATGATTATTTTTCCTAATTACCTGTACTTAAGCGCTCAGTTTTAAAAGTCATCTCAAAAACCACACCAATTACTCCTTTTCAGGAATGAACACAGCTGATGCTGGTTTTCCAGTCAATTTAGTACAAAAGAAAGGACCCATGTTTTTTACCATGTCCCTCACATTATCAGCTTTACATCTTCCGAAGACTACAGTTCAAAGGCCCAGCAGATTGCTAGTTAAGTACTAGCTCTTCTGTTCAAGGAAAGGTGAGAGACACAGGGCATGGGAAATTCATCTTCAAGCACACACAGAATCTGGAGCTTCTAAATGGCAGAGACTAAAGGTCAAAATATGGCCAAGGCTGGTACTCAGCTGCACTCAGACCAGAGCAGGAACCTTCAAAGTCCCTTTTTCCTATTGCTTCAAAAAAATGCTTGCTTCAAAGCAATCGGAAGTCTAGACAAATACTAATGCTTAATTAGTACAATTAAAAGCCTGCAAAAATCCCTTGGATTGCCTGATGAATAAGGGAAATTTTTTTTAAGTGCACTTAATATTTTTCTAGGCATGTTATTTGTAATTTGGTCAGCCACTGAATTATAAATGGCTTTTTTTATTTGTATCCTGGTCTCTGTGTGTCAGCTCTTTGCTTTCAGCTCTGTGCAAGGGCAATAGCAAGTGCAGCATGTTGTCTGCATAGCCAACAATGCATAATAATCATCATGGGAAGGGTAATGAATTAATAAAACCAGAATAAACCTCTTAAGGTATCACACTCAGGGATAATGTAAGACAAAGTAAAAATTAGTCAAATGAGTAAAAATGAGAAAGCACAGCTCAAATTACTGACTGCCATGAAAAATTATTTCTGAGAAAAAAAACCAGACCCGGCTCATTTGTTTGATCACAGGGAGAGCTCTTCCTCCACACATGCACGAAAGAGAATCTCACATTTGGGCTCAGATTCGGAAGGATGCACGAGACTGCTACACATTCCCTTTCCTTTTCTCAACTCCATCAAGGCTCCCAAGTATACCATGGGGCTATTAATGCTGGAACAGGAAAAGCAGCATCTAGTTTGTGGTTCCCATGTGCCTCTAGCCTCTTCATTCGGGAAGCCATTGGATAAAGGATTCCTATTTTAGCACGGAATAAATGGCTTAAATGAGAATAAAGTCAGAATTTGCACTGTTTCCATACAAATTACCAACACACAGGAACTCCTGATCTACAGAACAAATCAAGATGTTTGGAACATCCTGAACGCTACATGAAATGATGGTAACAGCTTTTGCCTTTTAGTGGCTAAAGGTGGATAAAAAGTTTCAGAAACAACCTTCAAAAATCTGACCTAAAGGATTTTTTTTAAAGATATCTATTTTTAATCTTCCTAGGAGGAGTAAGCCTCTTTTATTACATTATAACGCAGTATATGCATAAGTATTTTGTACAAAAAACATTAGTACACATTCCATATAAAAAGCAAAAACAAAAGTATCTTTTTAATGCATCAAATACAGCAGAAGCTAACAACTTCCAAAATGGAAAAATATTTATATAGATGGAAAACACTCCATTTAAAAAACTCCATGTAGGAGTTCTTGTGAACAGTTAATGTTGCTGAAATGAGAATATTTGAAAATATTGTATAGACATGTATACGTATAATCAGCTCGGCAAGCCATGCAGAATGTACTAGATAACAATTATCCTTTTCCTGGAATTCAAGCAGGGAGCTGTTTCATAACAAAGTCTTGTTATTAAGACTGGTATTTGGCAAACATTCCCTTGCTTTTTGAAAAAACAAGAGCTTTTTATTTCTTTCTGCTTCTAATCTTTATGCCAAGTAACTAGAAGGAAAATATAAAATGGGTAAGAGGCAGCTATAATGTTCTATCCTCACTTCACAGCTTTTTCATTTTTATAAATCTCCTTTTTAAAGTATTAATTAAAAGTGTAAGTATTCAAATATATCCACAATACTGTTTAAACAGTGTGTGGCACAGAACATTCTGAGATACAGCAGAACTCAGAATCCCAGGACTGTCACATAAATCTGCAATGCCAAAACAGTTCAAAAGACAGCTTAAATATAACTGAAAGGAAGATGTACAGCAAGTCTGGAGGTATTAACGCTTTACCAGTTTCCTGACTCTGAAGTACCATGGTTTTTGCCTTAAGCTTAAAATATAAATTGGTCTAGCAAGCAAAAATTTTGAATCCAGCAGTTCAAACTATCCAAGCTTTGGGAGCTAAAACCTCCATACTAGCCTGGTAAGGGATGAGGAGTAATTTACATATATCCCGAAGTCTTAAATTTTAAGCAGATTAATGACTCTGTGAGGCTTTAAAACTGATTTTCTTTTCATGTTCTAGCTTGAGACAACTGCACAGTCATGCAAAGATCATCTTACATGTCTTTTTATCTCGTCTTTTTTACCAGAGATAATTCAAACACTTTTCAGAACTGTTCTCTACTTACCTGCTTTAGTCAAAAGCATTAAGACTGTAGTCTTGAAATGTAAATAATGGTAGGTGATATAGAGCAGGTCTGCTCCAAGCAAAGAGTACTTGTATGGATTTATTGGTTCAATATTGCAGAAGCTCAAGAACTACACGCACTGGCAATTTGGCACAGTTTCCTTATCAGCAGTAACATCAGCTCTTTTGCAGCTCTCTAACCTCTTCTCCCCAACCTTTTGTTTCCAAGTCGACAGACCTCAGCTTTCCAAATTGTATCACCAAAGAGAGATTCCAAAAGGAATAGCATCAAGATTAGCAAGGATACTGATAACTTTTAACTGGTGTTTTCCTATTCAAAAGTTCACATACAAGTCTGAAAGAAGCAATTCAATTTGGTACCAGAGACAAGAGCCATGCACAGCACTGTTACCCCATGCCTTCCACAACCCTGAGACAACTTACTGAATGATCTCTGCACGTTCTTCCTCTTCTGCTCCTATTTACATGCACACATTCCTATATAAAGAATAGATTTTGAACAATACCAGGAATGATTTAAAGAGTTTTCTGGTTTTACACTTATTTATTGTAGCTTTTAGTTCTGCTAGAGTATGCAACCCTTCATTATTTATTTTATCCTACTTTCATTGCACTACACATGCTGCTGGGCTGTATAGTTTTACTCTTACCTAGTGACTCCTAACTTGATGCTTCCAGTTGTCAAGCGTCACTCTTTGTGCTTCTTCCACTTCTTCAGATTAACAGCCCTACTTGGCGGTTCTTCTTCATTTCTACTGACTACTTGGTGAAGGTTGCTGACTATTACAGAAGTAGATGGCAGCAAAGGAAAGGCAATAACTACCCACCACCCAAGTGGCCCTAAGCCCCACAGGTATCTTGAGATACATAAGTGCATTCAGACAAAAAGGGTTACTTCAACATGAGTCCTCCAAAGGGGCAGGGTAGAAAAAAAAGTCTTCCAATAATACCTGAAATGAAAAACTAAGCATAACACGCTCCAAACAGGTAAGTTTGGAAACTGTTTGTCAGAAAGCAAATCAAGCCCCCAGATAATCACATTCTGATATGGAGATGGCTGGAATTTCCCAAGGAGTGTCTTTGTGGTCAAGATACTATGCCCACTAAAAAGAGGTATGGACATGTTTGAATGAACTAAGTCTTAAGTATATACACAAAATACCATGAAAAACTTTGCTCAAGATCTTCCAGCCTCAGAAAAATATCTAAAAATCATCAGAATCATTATGACCAACAGTGGACCTATTTTACCTACTTTTACAACAGATTTTTTTGCCATAATCATATTGTACACCACCAACCACTAAAAATATTTTCTTTTCTGCTATAAGCCTTTTTCACCAATCCAAAACAAATTTCCAGTTGCACAGACATTCAAGTTACAGTGTATAAATGACATTTCCATGTAATTTAGTTTAAACTTCAAAGCTGAACACACTACAAAATTCCAGATCCAGCCAGGTTTAAGACGATAGGACAAGTGTGGCATTATTTCAATCTGTCTTCTTTATACACTTCAATCTGCAGTGATATACCAGAGCCACATTCCTTTAATATTAGGTCACTGACAAACGTTAAGCCTTGGGCTTCAAAACCTGACAAAACCTGTCGTGCTGAAACAATTGGTTACCTGCCCAGAGCTGTACGCATTAGCCACAGTTTGCAAAAAGCGTTTGCCCCACTCTATCTAATCACATCTTCCCCCCACCTTAAAGTTATAACAATATTTGAATGCATTTTTAAAAATACAAAGAACCAAAATGAAAGCTACTTTGACTACGCAGTGAATTTAATTAATGTATCATATGAGAACCTGCACTTTAAATAATCCTGTTAAAACATGCGCATGTTGGATGATTTCCAATTAGCCTTGTAAGAAAAATATCTGGAGAAGAAGCTGTTGTGCAGATTATATGCTCAAAATGCAGTAAAATTGAAGTGTGGAACAAAGATCATGCAAAAATATCGCATACCCAAGCGTTACTCTTCTGTGTACAGAAAGTCATTTGAGCATGTAAAAAATGAAGATACATGTATCACCTATTCTCTTTAGCATTGCAGTAACTACAAATAAGACAGTTTGCTTCTTCCTAAGCATATATCCATCCACCCACAAGGCTGCATTCAGCTGCTCCCTGTTTTTACCATCTACCAACAGGTCTTCACTGACAATGGCCTCCCAGTATGATAAACTAGGTTTAAAACACAATGGGAGACTACTACATTTAGACACACCTCGCCGACTATTCAGAAGGAAAAGCAGTCTTTGGTTCCATGCTAATAACACAAGCAATAGAAATGTACACGTTTTCCATTAATGCAGCCACAGCCAATCTAAGAAGTTCAAACGCACAAGTAGTCCAACTTCCCCAACATGACATGGCACCTCAGTCCTATTTACCCTAAGTTTAGAGCTAAAAGAACAGGTAACCGCAACCAGAAGCTAGGTGTCTTTTAGCAGATGGACTCGTTTGATTTGCTGACCTATAAGGCATATTGCAAATATCTTCTTGCTGAGAAAATTCAGTTGCCTTAGCTAGAAGCAACTCCAGAAATGAAAGAGTAATCACTTGATAGGGATACATAGGGTATGCCAACACATATAGCTGAGTAAATAAGTACAGGTGCTTTAAAGGTCAGACTGTATACTTATTTTGATTGCTAACATCAAGACAAACATTTATTCATAAATGATTATTTATAATTTATGTACATATATGTACAAATGTACACCGCGGTGAGGGAGTGCAAGATGAAAAAACCCATCTTGGCTCAAAATCCCCATCATAGCAGTTCAAACAGTTTTTTGTATTTCTGAAGTGCCAAGGAAAACATTTTTTTACCATAACTGGAAGAACTTTTCACTGATCTTTTTTCTAGAATAAGAGCAGAAAACCAGATTATGGATCACATTTATTCCCTTCCTCAAAGCTATGGAATACAGATGAAGTTGAAGAGTCCTGCTGCGCAGGGAGAAAAACAGCAAAATTAGTGCACCCATTCTGACAATTCGAAAAGTATGACTGATGGATTCTGTAATGGCTCAACCTCCTGTATACCTCTGCATACAAAATTATATAAAAGTTTTCATCTTTACTTAACAAGTATGGGGTGGAAAAAAACATGTCTGACTAAGCAGTTCCAACAACTAAGATTTTTTCCATTTATAAGAGGAATAACTGGCCGGGGAAAGCTGATTTGCATTTTGTATTATTATCCTTATTCTCATCTGCTTTCACCTTCAGGAAAAGAGCTTTATTCACTTTGACTTTTTCCATATTACATATTTGTCCTAATCTAATATTCTCAGTAGTATAAAATTAGTTCATACATTTCATCAAGACAAAATAATTGTACCTGACTAAGAAATACTTGTAGCTCCAAACTCTCAAGCAAGGATTGTTGGATGACAGGGAGAAGGGCAACTTTATTACTCCAGAGAAAATTCATCCAGTTTGGCCCAATTGCAACTCAGAAAAAAAACCCCAAACCTTGCATAAAAGCTTTAAAGTGTCTTACTGCAATGGGGAATTTGATATTTAGAAATTGTGTCTTGGACTGACTGATTTTGCCCAGGATCAGCAGGCTGTAGATTTTCCTTGTCATTGCTGCTCCCTATAGCTGGGACTACTGTCACTGGAACACCAAAGCCAACAAATATAAAAAGGCAAGTTCATACAAAGTGGAAGATAGAAAGGATTAAAAACTGGAACAATTCAAAATTTCTCAATCCAAGCACAACTAAAGTTTAGTAGATACATACACCGAAAAGACATGGGGGTAACTTACTGAACCAGCTGATCTGACAAAGAAAATTGTTGAAAGTAGTTTCAATGCATCATTTTTTGAGGAAATATGGGTTTTGATTAGACTATGCAGACATATCAGTTCTTTCCATGTTTTCTTACCTAGCTCTGCATTGGTTTGTTTCACCCAGTATAGGTGTACATTGTGTCTTGTAGAAGAGTTAACAAGCTTCTGAGAAGAAAACCAATCCCCAAGAAGAAAAAACAGCCTTTTTTTTTCCCCCTCAAGAAAGAACTAATTCACTTCAGGAATATTCATGTAGTCTTGCAGAACTAGTTTCCTGACTTGGTTTCTTCTGGGGGGAGCGGGGGGAAGTCAGTAATGTGTTAAAGATTAACTTATAAAAACACTGGGGAAGAAATTTGGTTCACGTTCCTTTTAGATCTTCTGCTTTTGTAAGAAAATGTAATAGTTATGGAAAACATTAACCGTACCAAGAACTACAAATGATGCAATCTGCTTACCTTATCCTGGCTATATGTTGCTGCACAGGCTGATGCTGAAAATGGTCAGGCCACTGATGGTGAAGGCAGAAAGACGGGGAGGGCTGAAGACAGCAGGCAGGCTGATATATGGGGGGTTGTTTTTGGCAAATAGATGCTGAATACTCAGTATGTGGCTGCATGCAGCACGAAGTCATAGGAGATGGTGCTGAGCTGCCAACCACTGAATGACATTCTTGCTTGTTATTATGGCTACTTAGAGAATGATGGTATGGACAGGGGTGGCAGCATTGCGACAACATCTGCTGAGTTCTTTGGTTGTCTAAAGGCAAAAAGGATGGTTTGATTGTACCGTTAAGTTGCAGGCAGCCATTTGGACTCGCTTTTGTTCTTGGTGTTTCCTTGGATGGGAGTTGTTGGACCATGACATCTCCATCACTAGCTGCAACACCTGGGCCGGTAGCATTTGACAAGATGCTGCCATTGCTCAGAACCACAGAGTCACTGACGTTGCTCATAGCCATGCTCCAAGTTCTCAGTGGATGTGCGATGTTCCTGAAGAAAAAAATAAAGCAAAGTTCAGAGCTGCAGTGTTTTCAGATGCTCAGAAATAAATTTAGATTAAGATGAGTGAAGCTCCTCTCTCAGCTCATCTTTCACAACACAGGGAAATAGAAAGGAGTCACATACACACTGCCAGCAACATTTTGAAGGACTTTCATTTGTTCAACAAAAAGAGTGAAGCTACAAAATGCTCAGAGACTAAACCAAAATATAAGTCAAATGAATAGACATTCCATAGTCTCCGGGTCACGGCAGAAATGTAATGGTTGGGATGCACAGGATAGTTTTGCACAATTTATCCACTATTTCTGAAAACAGATTTTGGTATAAACTGCGTAACCATCCACACTTTGCACTGCAATTTGCTCATGGGCTTTGAAAGCCAGCAGGAGACAGGATCATGGTGTAGAGATTGTTTAATAATCATTAATGTGCTAGTTTCAGTAACTTCCTTTCCTATCTCCAATTTCTACTGAAAACAAGGCAAATTTGTATTTTTGAAGAAATTATTTTAAAATGCTTTATTTAAATAAAGCCACTTCAGCAGATGTGTCAAAGTTGCTGGATGGTAGACCAAGTCTTTAGCAGAAGCTCAAAATAAACTGTTACGAACAAGAAAAGGTACACTACAAACTCATGTTTTTCCAAGCCTAAAAAAAAAAAATAATCCCAGGATTCAGTTGCTGCTGATTGAGAAGCTCATGCTTCCAAACAACACATATTCCAAAGGCAGTTAAGATATGCTCTGCACTGTAAATAAAGGATATTAAAGATTTTCTTCTAAAGTCTTGTCTTCTTCAAGCAAAACGTAAGTGAAAGCTATTAATATTGGAAAGGTGACTGATGAGTTTGGCTCAAAATTAAAACTTCTCCGAGGTGCTCGCAGCAGCCAGTTTCCCCTGTGTTAACTATAATCGTGTTTTAATAAGGTTTGAAAATAAGTTGGAGATGATTATTTTGATAAATAACATGAAAGGTCGAACAACACTTAGATAAGAATTTGTTTCCCAAGTTATGGGGTGGACGAGGGGGTCAAGGGGTCAGAGAAGGGAGAAAGAAGAAAGAACACTAACTACACACTATTTAGAAGAATAAATCAACACTAGCTTAAAAACTAATTCAATTAATTACAACTTCTTTGTCTAACTTAATGCTACCTTTTTAATACTGAATTTAATCGACAACATTCCAAGTCCAAATTGCAAGGCTTGCATTACAGACACTGAACTCTGCAGAAAGACACAACATACAGATTAAGGCAGATAAGTGAGGAAGTTTCTAACACATTTTCTTCCCCAATACCTTTGCTGAGTGCTCAGAGTGCTAAGCCTGCACAGCCAGCTGAGCTATTTAATTGCCTGAATGCTAATTCTGAGCAGAAAGTGCTTTGCAGAGTGGAATGCTACCCCCAGCAGCCCCCCTGCGCAGCGTCTCCCCTAGACATAGCTAAATCCTTCACTTCTGAAACGCAAATTAATCCTCTGCTATTTGTTCTAGATCATGTGCAGAGCCAGATGCCCTGGGAAATCACTTGCATTTAGATAACCACTCAGAACAGGAGAATATGCTGCTTGATGGGCATATTTTTTCCAACCTCCAATTCCACACATTCTTGCGGGGTATCCCCTCCCCTGGCCCAGGCAAGTCAAGCCCATGAGGACTTTCTGCTGAGCACAGAGAGTAAATTCAAGTGGCTGGCTAAACTTCGTTTCAGTCTGAAAAGCCGTATTAGTTACGTGAAATACTGCTGTATTTGAACAGCCTGGTTCTCTCTCGCCCTGTAGGCAGCTTCAAAGCCTGCTGAAGTGGACAGGGCAAGAGCTGGACATCAAGGCAGAGAAAGCCCCTCTCGAGGCGTCTGGCAGCATTTTGGGAATTTCTGGCTGCTTAATTTCACATTCACTCACAGAAGAGACAGGCTGCACAGTGATGTTGTTACATTTCTGTTTCAAACTTCGACAACGTATCATCACTTGAAACTGCGGTACACCAAAGTTACTATCCTGCAGATGACCATGATAACTGAAAAAGTACAGAGATACTGCAAATATCTCACCCTTCAAGACGACAGGCACACCACCCTTTTGCCTTAAACCCAGGACATCTGCAGCGTGCAGCAATTGAGATAACACAACATAATTTTTAGTAGCTGTTTCAAATCACTTTATAAAGGAAACCACACATTTACACGCAAGACACACATGTGCCAAACAGAGATGCAAGCTAACTCCTGTGTATGAAGCTGGGCAATCCCAGCACAGACACAGCAGCTTGGAACCTTCAGTGTATCTGCGCCCCTCGTGAACGCGGGCATGGGATTTTTAACTTCTGTTCCAGACAATCCAGCAGCCTCCACTTAATATGATCAAAAATAAAATGCTTTCTTTTCAACAGATGTAATATCTACCTGTATGCCTTTGAGTTTGAACACAATCTTTAGAAAGACTCTTTAGAAACTAGTAAATTCAAAGAAAAGCCAAAGATCATCATCACCACCATAACACACAATTCTGCCTTTGTTCTCCTGCTGAACAGGCTATTCACGAACTATTTCAAGCTATAAAATTTTTAACAGATCAAGTTGATGCTTTCTTCCAAAGCCTTGAGAAACTATTGAGTTCCGTCCATTGGACATGGAGTCTTTGAGCAAGGCAACAGAAGCACCTGCTTACCTTGAAGTTCTTTCAATACCATATTAAAGTGAGAAAGACTACTTTGGATGCTTAAAGTAGCTATCTGGTTAAGTATTTTATTCACAGCTAAGAAAAACTGATGAGGACTCAAACCAATCCTCTAGAATATGAGTTGGGCTGTACATTTTAATTTGGTTTGGTAGCTTTACTTCCTTTAAACAAATGTGAGATGGTTGATGACACCTAACAAGTCTAATATTACCTGAGTTTAATTTTGCACATGTTTGAGGGTATTAAAAATTATGTACTATGGTACTTCATTTCTGTGACACTCTATTCTGGTCACTGCAACTCTACTGACAATGAAACTTCACCTGCAGCTATCACACCAAAATATATTCTTAGATTATATTCTTATCTCTCTGCCGTATTTTGTCTCCTCTGCCACAACTGCAGTGACTGGGAACTTACTGAGAGATGTAATAATGTCCCAAGGAAACTCTAAACCGAGAATCTCTCCTTTAGAGGATGCACAAATAAGCCAGTTAGAATGCCACAAGTACAAGCACAGTAAGATTTTAATAACACATGGATGTGGGAAATCAAAGAACCTGTTCATCATGAAAAAAAAAAAAAACCTAAAAATAAGAATCTTTCAAAACACAATCTTTGTGAATTCTCAATTCTTTCAATACTGAAATATAGTTTTGTTACATTCCTCAAACTGCTTTAGGATTTGGTATTCTCCAATACAGTGGGACTTTCAGACTTATACCAATTTACATCTGAAGAATGTGAAGCAGTGGACAGGTATTCTGAATAATGAGTTCATAGATAATGCAGGTTTTAATATAGGCAGCCCTACTTAACAGAAGATAAAAGTATAATGAGAAAAAGTGTTAACCTACATGTTTAATACATCACACTTAGGTATCCACCTCTCTTGCTGGACACAAGGTATTTTAAATATTAACATCTATTTAGAAATTATGCTGAATCGTTAAGGGAAGAAAAGCAGAATTATCTTTAATTACTGAATGCTTGATAACACGTAAGTAAAGCAACTACTAAGAAAGCACTTTAGCCATGCAGTTCAAAACAACAGATTGGAAGAGTGTCGTATCTGGGAAGTACCACAGTCTCTACAGACAGTGTTACTTCATGACAGTTTTATGGAATAATCCCTCTATTATTTGTGGAGCTAACAGTGAACACAGCTTACCCAGCACACATCTGCCATCTGCATTGCAAGACCTTCAGGAAATAAAGTAATGCTGTACCACACTAAAACTATGTAGGATTTGGTGTTCCCTAACTAGCATGTTCTTTTTAGACTTGGATTAAGTTCACCTGTTTCTTTGGCTGCAACTGAAAGAATTTTTCTTTGCTTTAAAGTTTCTTTAAAAAAAAAAACAAACCACTTTAAAAAAACATTGGTTCAACAAATCCCACCTGGACTCATAATGCCTGCAATTGAGAATGATAGAAGTGCAAATTCAAGTGGGAATGATGTAGTGGAAATTTAGTATAACCAAGTACATTAGTACAGATAATTTATAGATCTTTAGAAGACGACAGAGAACAGTTAAGTGTTCAGGGTTGTTTTAACCATATAAGAAAAAGAAAAACTCCCCAAAATCTGTACCTTGCACTAAAACAAATCTAAGCTAGTTATAAGACTTTACATTTTTCATTTAAGGTAGGACAAAACTCAGACTTCACCTAAAAGATATCTAAAGCCTTTCAGCTATAGCTAGCATCACACTACTCCGCCAGCTGAACCAGTCCAGCTTTTCTGGACCTTGCAGACCTGTCAGCTACAAAGCATCAGGGTTCTGAGATAAACGTGATGTCTGAAATAACAAAAACATCTTTTCATGTCAAAAGTTCATCTAAAACAGTTGGATTCTAGAAGTAGTGCATTCTTGAAATAAGCAACATTTAACAATCCCAATGCTACCTATTAGGTCCCCTACCAGACGAAATATTATAATGGCCTTGTAGTCCCTTAAGACAGTGAAGTTTTCAACGTGGCAAATGGGTTACACTGTCTCAGTCTGTAAGCTCTGTTAAATCCTCTCCAGAATTCATCTGCTGTGCCAGCCAGTGCACAGCCACTCTTAAGGGGGGGTTTCTCCTCCTTCACATCACCAAAATTCTTTGCATCTTTGCTTTTTCTCAGTGCTCACAGGAGTAACAGGTGGTGCCTGGTGTCTGATACTGGGGTTTATGGGAGATGTCTAGTTATCTATCATTGCAATGGTTTTAGCAAGTCAAACAGCTTTTTAATGTTTTATGGTTGTGGATCTCCATTTTGGCTCTCAGCTAGACATTTTCCAAATTCTCTAGCTCTTACTCCTATGTATTCATATGTGGTCCTTGGTTTCCCTCAGTACCCTGATTCTTGCTTTTCCGTTTCAGCTGTTAACCACTAGGTCTTCCCTGAAAAGCTTTCACTAAATACCGATGCTCACTAGAACAAGCCTTCCCTGTCCTTTCCACTTCCAAGTATTTAAACTATATTTTAAATAGATGTATTTCACTTTAAAGAAGATTACTTCTTATTTCATCAACACACTAGTTTACCTGATATATTTATTAATGTAACTGTTTCACTTTGAGGCTTGACACAATGTAGCTCCTATTTTTGAGAAATACCATTAAGGTCAGTTTATTTTCTGCAGTCTATAAATACCCATTTTCTCAACTAATGTCACTGTATTCATGAGCAGTTTTTCAACCATCTAAGTACTTGTACCACGCAGCAGTAGTTAGAAGACAATTACGAAGCAGAA
This sequence comes from Falco rusticolus, assembly GCF_015220075.1. NCBI lineage: Eukaryota > Metazoa > Chordata > Aves > Falconiformes > Falconidae > Falco > Falco rusticolus. The sequence continues at coordinate 26,590,378 of NC_051198.1, read as the reverse complement.
GAGGTTTGCAGAAGGGAAATTTCGGCTCTTCCATTTTGTACCAAGCGTTTCACAAGCCATCGAGCCCTTCCATCCCTCTCCACAGCCTGAGAGGCTGAGAAGCTGTCCCGTCCTGAACCTGAGACACCATGAGTTCATTTCCTGCACGGCAGGCTGGCACGGGAATTGCCATTCCTGTGACAGGGAGTTTCCAGATGTCACCGTGCCAGAACCACAGCTCATGCTACAGATGGGCACTGGCAAAGCAGTGTTGCCAAGCTGGCACACAAACTGCCCCACACCAGCGACAGCTGTGGGGTGAGGGAGCTGGGAAAGACTGGAAAGGGTGGGAAAAACACTGTTCTTCAGGACTTCAGAAATAGATTTTTGCTTTGCTTTTTAAGCTAAAGTTACTTCTTCTGGCACAAATAGTAGAACAACAGCAGACCATTTACAGAAATCGTTTGCAGGGCTTTGACGAAAAAAAAAATAATCAATTGCAGTGCTTTAACTACAAAGTCTTTTTAAAGTCAGAATTCACAACAAATACAATTAAACTACAGATAGAAGCAACAACAAGGAGCCCTGAAAATTCTCTTCCAGAAGTTTTGTATAATCTAGTATTTTATGGAAAAATAATAACAATTAATTAAGCAGATACATGTAGAGAAAATGGAAAAAACGTATTAAGAAAATCTGAAAAATGTTTCAAAACACCCTTGAGTCTTGGAAAGGATACAGCTACAAGCAGGAATGGTTGGAACAAAACATACTGCTACAAGAAAAAAACGTGTGTGGTTCTGGAAAGCAGGTATACCGCAGCACAGTTTAAAAGCATGTAAAGCTGTTAAAATACCCAAACATTGCTTACAACTGCAACACTGTCATCACACAATCTTATTTGCACAACTTATTTGCTTTCCATTACCATATGAAAGACACCTAAGTTTTTGTAATTGCAAGTATTCTGATCCAAAATAGCTCTAATCCTGCTTAAGCAGAGGGGGGAAAAATCAAAATACTCTCTTTCTAGATGTAAAAGGAGTTGCAGGCATTGAAACTTTCACAGGTTTTTACTTCATCATGCTGTGGGATTAACATTTTAATTATTACAGCTGCAATATTCCTTACGATACAGCTCCAGCTATACCTATCGTCATCCCGACTACATTAGCGTTATGTAAGAGGCTGAGAAACCTTCGACCATCTGTTTAGAATCAGATTTTTTAGTTTTCTGTCCAAATGTAAAAGCTATGTCTGAACATCTTCAAAGAATGCATTACTAATAATAGCATTTTTCTTCATATTTTAATAGAAGCACTAACATAATTACAACTACTGTATATTAAACAAGCGAAACCCTTGGCGAGAATGCCAGCGCATGTCAGGCAGGTATACACCGGCAGTCACACCTATTTGACAAACACAGAGCAGTCTTTGCATTTACCTACAGAAGATACAGCAAAGCGCTTTTACCCTAGCAGTCCAACAACAATTTTCTTCAAAAACTAAACACACGAGAACTGATTCCCCCCACCTCCCCCGCTTCATTTCCCAAGTGTACGTTGGTTTTTAGTCTCCCATTTGCTTAGCCGCGCTCCGAAGGCCAAATGATAACCCTCATGTACCACTTTTATAATAGCACATCTGTTGAAGTGGCTGGATCTCGAGCCGGGGGGGGGGGGGGGGGGGGGCGTGTTTTTCTTTCTCACCAGACTCTTCAGAGCTAACAGGGTCCTGTTCTAAGCTCTCCAGCATTTCTACCCAGCTGTAGCCTTTTACAAGCTCAGGAGTCTACTTGCATTGCAAAGTAGCATTCTAGTGTAAATAAACCGACGGTACACAATAGTCTCAGTTAAACCTACATCCTAACGCTGTCTGAAAGCCCGAGTTGTTCCAGCTGTAACCTAAGAAACACCACGGCCAGACTTGAAGCAATTCAACACAACACACCCCCTTAACGCTTACCAGTCCCAGGCCGGGGAAGCTCAGCAGTCAGGAGAAAGCAGCACCCTCTGCATCCAGGTACCACCCTCCCCACCTACGCGCCCGTTCTTCCCGCAGTCGCCCCAACAATGGCCCGAGCGGGGAGCGCCGAGTCGCGCCGATGAGCCGAGCCGAGCCCGGGGAGCGCCGAGCCGATGAGCCGTGCCGAGCCGCTGCTCTCCGCCGCCGGGGCCGCCCCTTCCCGCGGCAGGTCAGGGAGCTGGCAGCCACCCGCCGGCTCCTCCCTGCTGCTGCGGGAGCCCCGGGGCCGCTCCCCGCCCTCGGTCCCAGCCCCCCTTTCGTCTGGGCTCGGTTAAGGCCCATGTGGAGACGAGAGCCGCGCTCGCAGCTTCGCCCGCCTGCGCCCCGGGGAGCTGCGGGAGCCCCGGGGGAGCTCCCCACCGTCGCACACGCTCCCGGGGAAGCGGCAGGCGGCATCGCCCCGCCGCCAGCCTTTCTGAGGTGGAAAGAGCCCAGGAAGGCGGGAGGGACACTGAAAATAGCACCCGGTGTCATTTGGAGTGTTTTTCAAACTCACTTCAGTCCCCGTTAGCGCCTGCCAATGTGTTATCCATCCTTTGGTGCTCGGGCGTTTTTAAAGTATCTCTGTGTGGCTACAACTCTCTGACACCTTTCCAACCACCACAAAAAAAAAAAAAAAAAAGAAAAAAAAAAGCAGCAACCACCCCACCAAAAAAACCCAAACCAAACCAAAATCAGTCTTGTAAAACCAGGGCTTTTCCCCCACCAGATTTTGAGGTATTTGTACCTAAAATAACTTTTCTTGAGTGTCTTTCAGGCCTGAACACTCAAGGACCTGGTAGTCCAAAAGTAAACACCTCCACATGCTCCTCATGCCTTTTTTTTTTTTTTAAAGTCTTCATAAATACAAACTGAATTATTACAGACCATTAATGCAATTATTACAGACCGCTAAGGCAAAAACCTGAAAACTCCATGAGCAGAGAAGATTAGCTTTGTCACTGACAAGTCAAAATGGAGAAGACAGATTGCCACATTCCAGGGATATTTAACCCCCCCGATTCCAGGGCCTCAGGAATAAAGCAGCAGGTTGTGTTTCCAAAGAGCCCAGGATTAAGGTGGGGAACACTGTACTCGTTCAGTTCACAGAGCAGCATTATGAGGAACTTTTAAAAATACTACTATGGGAAATGCTACAAGCCGGTCTCAACCTGCTCTACCAGGGTATGCTCGGGCTAGCTACTCCATCTCACATGCACACAAGCCTCATGTTTTGGGAGGTGACTCCTGGCATTTCCACAGCAGCGGTATTCTCAGAGGCAAACCTCAGAGCCAGCACCCTCCTGGGGCAGATCATATAAACCAGTCCCCTGCCACCCCAAAGCAGATGACAATCCACCTGGGACTGTTTTTTTAGAAGAGCTCTCTTTCCCCTCTGCTGAAATACAGGAGCTCTGATTTCAGGGTCAAGTTGAACTGCTTGAAGCAAAAGGAATTTTTCATCTAGTAGCATCTTTGCAGAGAAAAAAAAAAAAAAAAATCTTATCAAAGGCAACACTGGGGATCAGTTTCCCTCAGTGTGACCTTAGAATTACACATCCTAACTCTGGTCCTTGTTTTTATGCAAGGCAGCTCCTCCTGCTCATTGGATCTGGTCTTTAACAGGTGGTGAGAGACTGTGGTGCTTCCCCACTTCTAAGGAGAAGCTTTTCTTGGTTTTTAAACCCCTGTTCCTTGCCTTTCTAACTTAGTTTCAACTGGAAAATGTCACTGTCATCAGCTGCCCTGTCTCCACCTCCCACACAGCATCAGCATCCTATCTAGAACATCATTTTTTTAATGTCAGCTAACTGAAAACTTGCTTTCCATCCCACATAGAGCCATTGATTGTGGGCAGCTCTTACACAAGAAACTCAGATACATTCATTGAACGAGACAGCAATACTGCAAAGCCGGTAACTTCCAACCACAACCCAAAATGGAACTAGGACTACAATATGGTATTCACTTTCTGAATATCTGAAATGCATAATATATGCCCAGAAGCGTTACAAGAATAATCTCAAGGCTACTTTTCCAAAGTCACAAAACTCTATGATTTTCTGAAAAACCTGTCCACTAGTGTTTCTTAAATATGTAAACATTACTGTATATCAGTTCACTGCAGATACTCTATCACTTATATTTGCTAACCACCTCAAAGAAGTAACAAGAGGCACATAGTATTTGCTCACTTCTTTGATACCTAGGAGAAAAAGCACTATAAAAATCCAAAGGATTAAAATCTACCAAAACTCTTAGATTTTATGTACAGCACAAAATAGCGTTACTGTATCTTAGGACATGAACTTACTGCAGATACTTTTTCCCCCCCAAGAATGACAGTAAAATGGATGTATAACGTATGTTCATAGGTTATGCTCTAATAAAATTATTGCTGTGCAAATTGGGTTTAAATACTGTATTATATATTTGAATTACAGACTTGTCAGTTGAATTACAGACTGCCTTTATACTATTAGAAAAGCAAACTCAGCACTGTGTGTGCTCAGAAACCTTTCCCCCATGCTATGCTCTATCCCTGCAGAGTCTTAATTGCATGATGTTCCCCTGGCACACCGGGGTTTGGACACCTCCATCATGTACCCTTTAACATCCCCTCCTGCACTACATTCAACTTTTAATGTACTTATCCCACTGCTCATCTCCAGCGATATCAGACAAATTCTGACTTGATTTGTAAGTGATCAGGAAATATGTATAGAAAATATAGCTCTGCAGCACATGGAGTGCACACACAGGAGAACTAGGGGAAGGTGGAAAAGCATGGAAAAATTTTGATGACTTCAAGACAAATCAGGGATGTCAAATTTGATCTGTGGAAGCCTCAAGAAGATAAATGAGTAACACACCCTGCTCCATCCACCACCTGGAAATGCATATATGCAGAGAACGTGCAGGACATCTGCACGGCTAATTCAGCCTGGGTTTAAGTCAATATGATCCTCAATCCACCAGGAAGTTCCACCTACCTATGGAGCTATCAAATTTGTATCATAAATAAGAAGTACTCTCAAAAGCGTCACTATGCATTAAAGAGAAAATGAGCAGAATAAAATTTGACTATCATGCCATCTTGAAGATTAATTTTTAATATTATTTTTCTTTATAGAGATTCACAGATTACTTAAAAATGTGTGATTTCAGCTTCCAAGCCCTTGAAGACTGACATGCTGCTCTGGGCAAACAAAAGTACTTCCCACGTTCTGATCGAAGAAAAATCCTTTAATCTTACAAAAATGGGTAAATCATCTCGTGTCATAACTTAAGGTAAGCAGCCTCTTTTTATCACAGAGATTTAAAAATAACATTTTTCATAATATGCTTAACAAATCAAATCAAGTAGTAGTAAAGATACTAATACAGTTCCCAGAATTTTGTGTACAATCCTTAAGAAAAAAAATATAAATACTGTTAGGATAATAACCATATTGGAGATTCAAATGAATTATAGTTTGTGTAACATATAAAAAGATAAGCCTTAAAAACTCGAGCTTGTATTTGTATTTACAAAGCACGGCTGATATACTGTGTTGTAATGCATGAATTCTCACCATTCTGTTTCTTCAAGCAAGATACAAAGAGTTGCAATTCTTGGCCATGATTCTTCCACAGACTTTCCTAAACTGATGGCATTGCCTGGTGCCTTCGAGCGCCAGCCCCTTCTGCTAGCTTTGGCTGCCTATGCTCAAGAGCTGCTGTCAAGTTATCACCCTTCCAACACTGCAGGTGCAGCTATTCTCTGCACTGTTTCTTGGCTGGATGCCTTTACACGCCCCTCTGAGCTTAACAGGACATGAATAACAGATTCTTCTCGTCACAGCAGTGTCTTTTAAAGAGAGAGGGGTTCAGAAGACGTTGTGGGACTGACAGTGTTGGATGTTAACAGGAGAGCTGGTGGCATTTTTGGGTGCTCTGTGGACAAATTGATGCTGAAGGACCATGCAAGCTCTCAGGGAAAAAGGACAGAGGCTTTTGAAACCCTTGAAGGCCAGACAGAGGGCACCAGAGATGCAGTAGAAATTCTGCTGAATTGCTTATGAACCCGGCAGAAATAGAGGTTGAAATGACATAATGAGTTTTGTATATGGCACATATACTCTGCAAGTATTTTATTATAGCTGCACTGAATTTTTATTACAATTCCTATCCACTTACAGAATTTCCTGACGGGTGTTTTTTTCTAGGACACAATATTTTCTATTGCATCTTAGATGCCACAGCACAGTACTTACAGTAGGCAATTTACCAAATGCCATTTAAAACAAACAATACAGTGAAAGAAACATGGTAGGGACAACCATTTATTCACTACTTTTCATACTAAAGTATATTTTTATGCAGTGCTTGCTGAGGTAATACTGAGACAGCAGCAGCTACTTTAATTATTCGGAGGCACACAGGGCACATATTGGGATCTTCCAGATTCTAGCAGTACACGGGACGCTCCAGGAGCACAGTATTAAGAAAGTTAATTGGACTCAGTCAGCTTGATCCATCAGAGATTACTAGGTATAGACTGCCACTGATTGTGTCACACCTGACAATTTTGCAGAGATATCCAAATGCCTACACGGTGCTCCCAAGTGCTCTTGAGTCCAGAAATATGAGGCAAAGACACAAACTTAGATATCTGAGACTGCAGCCACACAAACACGAGTCGTCTGCTCCTAGACCTAAACTGAGCCTGAAAATAGAACGGCTGCGTCATAAGGCATCACCCCAAGATGGAAACTCTCAACTGGCATTTGGGAGCCTTGAAACAGACAGTGGAGTTAATTTAAAACCTGTGTTACCCATCCAGAGATGAAAGAAAATATTGTAAAAAGTAAAACCAAAACCACCCAGCAATGAAAAACCTGTCCTTAGATCTGTGGGTTTATTTCTTTGAGATACAGGATGAAGGAAAGGAAGTGAATGAAATGCAAGATATTAGATGTAAAAACTCGCATCCTCTTACATTGGCATTCCTTCTATACACTTCCCCTCCCCGCCAAGGGTTTGAGTATACAAACCTTCATATAAATAAAGGTCATAACATAAGCAAAACTGATTCAGTATCATCATATACCTATAGCCAAAGTCTTAAATATTAAGTCTTCCGTTTTCAGACTGCTAGCGCCATGAGGATGAAATATTCTCTGATCAATAGATGAGGAAGTAAATTGTCTGTCCTTCTCCAGTTTCTACTCATCCAGACTTCAACACAAGATCTTTCAAAACTGACATCCTCAAGAAAGGCTGAGAACTAAGTGCACATAGAGGCTGAAAAATCTTTAAGTCTTGCAAAGCAATCTTCTCCAGCACTAGTGACAAAGGAAATGTAAAGACCCAATTGCCGATCATGCTCTATTTGGGGTTTTTTTGGATAAACAAAGGACTTCTGGCTTGCAATCAGGAAATTTAACTCTACACGCTACATTCAATAAAACTGAATACCAAGACATTCTTTTAATATTCTAGAAACCAGACATTTAAGGTCACATCATCACAAATAACAAAGTCAAAGCACAGAAATAAATTTCTGGGGGCAAAGAGAGTCTTTCATTGTCCATGAATTGCCTAGAACAATGTGCTCTCAAATCCCTAGTGTAATTAAAAAGTCAGTTCAGTACATTATTGCAAACAACTACAGCAGGATTCTAAACTACTTCCTTAATTGATTTTTTTTAAAAGCTCTCAAAGTAATGTAGAGACATTTTCCAGTCTCCCCCCACCTCTCCAAACTGAAATAAGACACTTTAGCAGTATTTCTCTAATTTTTTTCATTGAGATCCTGAGGTTTTAAACCAGGTCATGTGAAGGTTGAGTTTCATGAAATGTAAGACTGTCTTGTTTTATCTACTTACAGAACAGAAATATTAACATCAATTTAATGATTTTTTTCAGTGAAGATCTAATAGAGATAAAACTTCTGTTTTCATGTTTCCAAATCACATGTACTCTGAATTGAAATGTGTATCTGAAGCTCCACAGTAACCCAAGTCCAACAACAGAAAAAAGTTTTGAAAAGCTATTAAATTATTGAAATTCCCCACACTGGAAGCAATTATTACTAAAATTTTTGCTAAAATAAAAAATAAAGTTGTGTTTTAATCAAGAAAAACAGGGGGGAAAATCAGATTTAATACTCCGCAAAAATGCTGTAATACAGAAGGTTTGTAAGATAGTTTTATTAGCATCTCAAATAGTTTTCAGATGCTAATATGATCAAAACGTGTTAAGCACAAATAAGTCTTAAGTACAATCTTAAGTATAAAAAAGAACTGAAGATCTATACTTTTGATTTATCTACAGCTCACTGTTTTAAAGGAATTTTTAATAGCTTGTCTTCAGTTGTAATCATTTTATTCTCTAAACAGAGCACTCCAATAATAAGTTATATTAAAATGCAGCTGCATAAACATGTTTACACAGTTACATTTTCTCATTTACATTCCTTTCTCACAGGTGTACCTTTTCCACTATGAACAAACTACACTTAAGAGTATCTTATGTAAGTGCACACATGTATAATGTCACTTGTAAAACTGTCCAGACTGACCAGAGGGAAAAACTAACAGAATGCTTCACCTGAATGTAAAATAAACAAGTAATATAAAAAAAGTAGTACTTCCATCACTTGTACAACACCCATATTTAAATTACAACCACCATCCTGATGTTAACAGTGAAAGTGACTACTGCAGCATAGTTTTTTTCCAAATGACAGGAGAAATGCACTTTACCAATATTGTTACAGTAACCACCATATTAACTTGTCTATAATCAAAGAAACAAAGAACTGCACTTCTCCCATCATGTGGAAGAATTCATACAACAGTCCAGAAAACTTAACTACCCCGATTTCTATTTCAGCTAGAGAAGCAAAGGAAAAGTCACTTTTTCAGATTCATATTCTTAGTTCAGGAACCAGCAAAATCTTGAAATGTAAGAGATTCTTTTAAAACACTAAGATACCAATTACTTTTAAGATAGGGACCACTGTTTTGCACCCAAATTAAGGGAAACTTAAAATGCAACATCAGTATTCACTGCAACTGCATGAGTATTGCCTATAATATGTATACTATATAAACAGTCATGTGCAAAATGAACATTTATGTTGCAGATATCAGAAAATTATTTTTTAGTTCATTTCATTCACTTTCACAGCTCAATAGCGGAAGGTTCTTGCTATTCATTTAAGAGTAAATTAGGTGGGAACTGTAGTTCTCAAACACTTCTACATACTGCAAAACCAACCTTCAATCTAGCAGGTTGTTCCCTTGACTTAGTAACAGCATAGAAAACCCCTACCGGCTGCTTAATTATTCATTTTTCTAAAGGATTTCCAAATTAACTGCCTAAACCTTAAAGCAAGGCATGAAAGAGCTCCCCCTGTTTTTGTGCACAGCCCACATCACACCTTCACCTTTCCTCATTAAGAAAGTGAAATAAGCACCAAAGCTAATCTTTTTTTCTTCAGGAAAAAAAAAAAAGAAAAAAAAAAGATCTAAGAGTTTGGAGTAAACAAGCATTGCTAGAGCCCACAGAGGAGCTTTTATTTGATGTGAGCTTTACTGACACACTAACGAAGGCCTGACAGACAAGGCAAGAGAAAATGCTATTTGAGCACAAACTCAATATTTGCTCACTAGGCTACTTGCCTGCCAGAGGGTTACCCAAACACAGCTCCTGCAATGGGAAGTCAAGTCTTTTTAGCTGCGTTTTAGCAAACAGATGTGAGCCTGGGAATTTTTCATACATTCAGATAAATCAAGAGCCAAACCTTTCAGAGCACTAACCTCTATAGCTTTAGAAGGAGATGTCAGATTTCTCTAGGATCCTCTGATTTCACACTGGTTAGACTAAATTAGTTACTGCCTATCATACACAAGTCACATCATTTCCAAACCTTTTCACTAAACTAAGTTTGATTACGTGTCTGTTTTACCTGCTACTTTAAGTCAAAAACCTTGAGACAAATCTAAACTATGAAATATCTATGTAACTTTCTTCAACATGTTTGGGGTCAGGTTTTTTTTCTAACGCTATCTCTATTCCTTTTACACTATACCCAGGGAATACCGAGGTGTATCTTCTTAAAAACCAGATTTGGTGTCTTCAGCAGAACACAGGTTCCCTAGAACCACACAGCTCTGAGCTATATTCTTCTCAGTACAAAACTGCAACTGTATACCTTCCTGATCAATTCTTAAATCAAAAAATCCTCTGGAAAAGAACAACGTATATAGAAATTGCATTACAATTGTATTACAAACCCAGATATATTATTTCTCTGCATGAGGTCCATATAACAAACCAAGTTTTTATATTGAAGATATCCAGTACTGACCAAATGTCTAAGATTATGTACTTGCAGGCTATTCAAACCTGATGGTATCTCTTGAGATTTACATTCAATAAATACAGTTGGATGGCTATTTAAAGATTGAATTCAAGATCAGACTTCAATTAGATTACTTCTGTTACAGTCTTTGTGATGTATGTAGCCAATTTGGTTAGACAATGTAATTTTTTTCCAGTTCCTGCAGGTTACCCATTTCTAGGAGATTCTTCAGAACAGGATTCAATTCTGTACTGGTTACATGAATTATAGTATCAGATTAACTCTCTGCATAAGAATTAAGGCATCTGAGGATCAGGTGCTGAAACGTATTTAAGAGTACAGCTTCTTCCTGCACCCAAGATCTGAGGATCCTCAAGCACTTCAGGACTCTGAAGCAGTAGGACTGACAGCAGTCTGCACAGGAAACCAGGGTATGGGAATTGAGAGAACACTAGTCACTTTTGGTCATTATGGAGTACAACTGTGGAGATATTTTTTTATATCCTGGCAAAGAAGAGTGACTGGGTATATGCCAGCAGCCCCACAGCTGTACAAAGTCAGCACCAGTAAACCACCTCCGGATCAGACATGGAGACAGGCACACAGCAGCTGCTGAAGACTTCTGGCAGCCCTGCGGCGGCAGCAGCTGTGCAGCCGGCCCGTGGCTGGGAGAAAAGTTTGGTCCCTTTGCAACTCCTTCCCTTTCAGCTCACTTAATTAGGCTGTGTACCTGTTCCAGGGCATGGGCACTGCTAATTTTAATAAAGCCAAGAAACTGGTTTACTACCAAGCCATTGAACCTTTATAGCAGTGGTCAGATATTAAAACTCGAATATTCTTTTTACAATTTTAAATCTCACTTAATAGACCAGCCTTGTTTAGTCTGCAGTATTTAACAGTCACCAGCCAGATACTGTTTTAATACGAGCAACGCCTGCATAAGATACTGACCTTCCCAGCAAGAACTCATAGCCCAATCAGCTATTGAAAGTCAAAGCAGAAAAACTGCTCCATTTGTCAGAAAATGTTAATCCTTGCATATGCCCTTTCCAAAATAACTTGTGTATAAACCTACCAGAAAAAAACACAACATCAAAAACAAAAATAAAAGCCATTTTCCCAAAGAGTTTACTTTAGAGACAAAAGAAAGATAAAAAAGTAGTCTAACCTTGAGGAAAGCATCCCAATCAATTTTGGTTGACTTTTTCTTCATGCTTGCATGACATATCCACTATTATTTTTTTCCCCTCACCGTGAACAAAAAGGTATCACTTGGATCTGGTCATACTACTCAAAGCCGAAAGTTATGGCTAGGCATTAGAAAAGACTGTAATATCCACTAGTGTTCTGACTGCCTTTCCAGTACAACCAAATGTGAGATGTCAGGCAGTAGTTGTGCATGGCAAGTATGAACAGGTGACCCTGAGCTCCTTGGGTACTGGCATATTCTAAGCCAGGGGTGACAGCAAGCTACGCATTTCAAGGGGAAAGGGGGTGGGGAAAAAGAGAAAGGAACCTGGAATGCTCGGCCAAAGGTCAGAGGACAAGGAATTTCAAAGCTAGGCGATAATTTAAAGAGGCAAGCGCCTATCATGCAAACATGTGCTAAGATGCTCACCCACACACTTCCTCTTCATAGATTAGTTTTAATCCCAAGAAATTTTCCAAATTCCACTTACCACATACGTGCACAAGCTTGTTTGCTGGCATAAGGATGACAACCAGAACAGGCAAGAATAACCAGCAGGAGTGGGGAGATGCACTTCTTTCAGTGGCACTGATGATCTAGGTCACTTAGGAGAATGTACACATATAATGTGCATATTATAATACATACTGCAAAAGCAATAGGCTTTAGAATTGATACTTAGCACTAAATAGAAACTTTTTTTACAAAAACCTGCTTAAGAAAAAGCATGTAGTGCACAGATCATAGCAAAGAGATAAGCATGACTCAATTTCTGGTTGTAAGTTTTCTATAAAACAAGTTATTGCTGAACCAGTTTTGAATTCTCACAAAATAACAAAGCAAAAACAAAGGGCTGTGTTTTAAATGCTCACAAACTGTGATTCCAGTCCCCTACATACAGGAATTCCTTTCATTAGGACAAGACGGAGAAGAATTCTGATTAGCATTCTAATCCAATACTAAAACATAGTTGGATATACTTGGTAAAGCCATTGAAGGCATTTTCCCAGGTTTCTTGCTTTCTCGTTGAATGACTGCACTTTTTCTTTCAGAGCTAAACAAGTCAACAGTTCAACATCATTATCTTCGATGACTTTCTTCACAAGTGCTGCATTACTAATCTACTTGCATGGCTACTGTAAACACTGAGCAGGAGCATCAATACTCCAGATTATCAGTCAGAGCATGACTGCAACAGTCAGGCTTCTTGTGCATGGTGCCCATCTGAAAGATACCAGCCATCACGAGCTAGTTTGCAAGGCCACAGGTAAACATGTGAGTGACAGCAAACAAAGCTGTATTCCATTAAAATGGCATGGGTGAAACACATGAGTCTGCCCTCAGATGGCAGTAATTCAAGTCAAATTGTGCTGTGTATTCCTGAATTCTGCATAGTACTTAGCAAAAGCCTCATGACTTCAAAAATAAAAGAACAGCCAGGTCCTGTTAAATTTACTACGCTCACTCCCCTTACATTTAAAGATGTAAAGAAACACTTCCCTCAGGGAAGGGGGGCCCAGCTCATAATTTCTGGATTAAACCCATTACTATTAGCTGCAGAATGAAATTATTAGTGACAGGTTCACTGAATTACCTCTTTACAGAGGGTCACTAGAGCTTCCTAGAAACCTAAAACTGCCATTGTAAATTTAGCTAATAACAAGTAAGTTTTTTAAACCATCAAAATCAGAGGTAAACATAATAAAGAACCTGTTTTAATACCCTAATTTAGTCATGCACTGAAGTACAATACACTTGCATTTTCTTCACTTCAAAGTCATAAACTGAGAAATACGTGAGCGCTGGCATGTACCGGTATTACATCAACATTTTATATCCACAGATGTAGATGTAAGATTTGTATTGATTTTCAGTATGCTCATTTCTCTTAAAACTGTAACACAAATCAAGAATAATTTCTCTGGCAGGTACACGAACCATAGCTTGATCAGCACATTGAAAATAAGATTAAACCGACACTTAAAATAGGATTAAACAGAAGCTTTCACCACACAAAGTTCTGTTATGAAATGAATCAATTTTGCAAATATGAAGAATCTAGAAAAAAAACCACAAGAAACCACATATACAAAAATCTTACTTTAAATCAGCAGTAATAAACACAGAATGAAACATTTGCCTAATTATTTACAAAGGACCTTAGACAGAAATTGTTCAATTCACCACTTCATAGGCTATGCTTAGTTCTGTTGAAGCTTCCAAGGCTGCTAATAAACTGTGTACTGTTTCACGTAAAATACATACACAGTCCTCCAAGTACAGCCTATGTTTCCCCCACCCCAAGGTTAAATGATCTCATCACTGGATCACAGAGTCCTGTTTCTCTTGCTCGTACTCTCCCTCACTCTGGTCCTGTAAATTTTGTGTTCCTAGTTGTATAAAGGATGCCCTTGATCCCAGTCTAGTAAACAGCTGCGTAGTTAAGAGTCCATTGCTTGGTAGGAAACTTAAGCCTGAAATCCTTCAGATGGATTTCAGCGTAAAATCCCAAGTCTTCCGTCTTCCTTTTTTTGGAGTTATCATACAGTTGCCCAGCAATGATATCAATGCATTGCAAGGCATTTTGAGACACGTCTTCGTTGCTGTTGCAGTGGAACTGGGACATGGGGGCATTGGTAGAAACAGCACTGGGCACTGCCTCTGCTCTGCAACACACCAGTATGCCTTGCTGCTTGGACTGCAAGGAGACTGGAGTGTTACAGCTGCTTAGGCTGACCTCTCCACTTCTCCAGCATGCAATGACAGCCTTCATCCCTGTTGTCCCTCCTAAGTTCCAATCTACTTCCTAGAAGTGCTTGAAGTAACATCTGACAAATATTGATGCTTTACCCTAGCTAAAAGCAATTTGAAATCCCTGAACAGAGTAAAATAAATATCTTGAATTCTGCTAGTTCATAAGGAACTGACTGGTAAAATGATGCTATAGCTGAATTACTAGGGAAGAAATTGAAAAATCCCACGAAATCGTCACGGTTTATCTTACACTAAAATAAGTATCACCTGTCACAACTGGGCCATGTTCATTAGTATTGAACAGCAACCTACTAAAGTTCTTATAGCCCCACAAGCCTTAAATAGGTTTAAAGCATGCTATGTTATGATTTATTTTACCAGTAGAAAGCTATTGTGCAAAGATACTTGAATCCCACTGACCTCAGTCACAGGTTCCCAGGATCTATGTACAACATTCAACACTTGCCATATAGACCCTAAATCTCAAGTAGACTGATATTAATTCGTAATTAAGAGACTAAACTACCATAAAGTGCAGATTTCATGGTCTAAATTCAGTTTACTATAAATTCAGTTCCTTTTGTGATTTCTTTTTTCTAAACTACTCTTGGTAAGATTAAATCACAAGAGGACAGGCACTTAAATACTGAAGCATTTGTCATCCTGCAAATGAAACTTCAAGATAACAAGTATCTTTACAAGTAGGTAACCAAAATACTGAGAAATTCACAACCAACCTCAGGCATCGAAGTCCTGGAGCGGTCTAAATTATCTCCAAATACTATTACACTATTTCACTAATACCAATATATTTCATTATATTTCACTACAGTTAAAGTCCTGTGGGTCTAGCTCCCCTTGCAGCAACCGGCACCTAAATCTGAAGAGCAACTTCTGTTAGCCTTCAAGTCACCAGGACACCAGGTGATCTGAAATTCAACAAACTCTGTCAGGGGCTGTGTTGAATTATCTACCATCTGGAAACCATAAAAATCAAAATTATATGAAGGGTAACGAAAAAATACTATTAAAACATGATGGTGATGGTAAAGTTTGACAGCTTTCCAACAGAACTAACTGTAAACCTGCCTTTTCTGATGACCCATACAACTTAAAGCAAGCTGAGTGAGAGCCAAGAGCCCTGAAGCATCAGATAAGGCTACCCAGCAGGGTCTCTTACCTGTGGAGATAAACACCCTGGAGATAAACTCTATTTCCTTCTACAATGAAATGCAGAATTCTTTGGTTTAACTTTTAAATTGGATCCAAAAAAATAGATTTCCAAACACTCAAATTCTTTGCAAAAGCACAGTTCCCCTTCTCTAGCCAGCTCTACAGGGTCTCTTTCTGAAAAACGTAGCACTGTTCAAAATTAAGTTAAAGGATTATTTGGAGTTGTCTTGCATAAACGCAAGCCAAGTATCAGCTTAAGTTACTACAATGGTCTTTATATAGGCTCATAAGTCACATGGCAAAGTTTGGCAGTAACAGGCTTCAGTCTTTAGAACATACGTGTTTAGGTATTTGAACATAGTGCCAAAAATCTCCCAAAGATAAGTGAAATACACCAGGAAAACTGGTTTTAATATCCGACGAGTTACTCAACCTGAACTGAATTTATCAAGATAAAGAATACATTTTTCTTGCTATTCTGAGGACAGATGAATCTTTCTGCTCAATATCTAACAGCTGTTGCATACAACAGACACTGGAAATTCTCTAACAGATGCTACAAAAAAAAAAAAAAAATCTTCTCTAGAGCAAAATACTTTGCAGCCTACACCAGAGTTTCTATAATGAAATCAATTTCTATGCCACAGTGTTAATATCAGTCTACTCCATACATTTATGCAACCTACAGCCTCTATGCCTTACATTCAAGATGTTCTCATACCAGCAGTAGTCTTCCATAAAAAGACTTGTTCACTTAACCGTGCTAGCCTTTGCTCAGTGAAATATTAGTTCCTGCGACCTGTCAGAAAGTAACTGAACAACATCATCTCCAGTCTGACAGAAAAAGCAAAAAGCTCCACAAGAACTGAGAAGGCTACCTTTTCAAAACTGAGACTTCTTGTCTGTGAAAACCGGGCAGTTTATTCTGCCCAGAACAGTTCCACTTGTTCCTTAATCCAAAAATGAAAATCCTAACCTTTCACCAAGTTACTAAAAAGCTTTTCTTTTTTCCACACAGTTTAAGCCAAATGTGTCTCAGCACTGGATCCCAAACTTTAATTTCCTTCTACTTCTGCTATTGTTATGCCAGCACTTCTAAATATTTACCCTTCCCAGATTCCTAAAATGGAAGGAGCCAGGGTGCTTTTGTAGTGCAGATACTTTGCACAGACCCCAAGTAGTGGAGAAATTCTCACGCTTTCATGAGGGAACTGGATTTAGGGGACACTTTGTTCATGACAGGGTAAAGTAATCTTTAATAAATTTAAATTGAAGGGTCTTTCTAACACAGAGGGATTATGTATATCTTCCTCATGTACAATGATAAACATTAAAGGTATTAATAAACATTCCTTAGAGAACTGCAGATTTACATTTTTCATAAGTTTAGATGTGATTGAATTGCATCTATATCTGGAAACATTTAGCACTAAGCTGTTGAAAAGTTATTTTACTGCACATGCCACTTCCATTTATCTTCCAAAAAATTAAACTGTCATTACAGATAAGAATTCAGTAAAAGTAAAAGCTTAATCAAAAAAAAAAACCTAAGGAAAGACAAACAAAATGCAAGCATTAAACAACATGAGAAAAGGAAATTAACTGCCAGTTTTATAACTAGTGAATGTTTTGGAGTCTCCGCAGGGACAACTTAGCCACTGCTGCCAAAGGGGAACCAGCTTGGTCTTTGCTGAATGCATGTGATGCCAGCAAAGTGATCTACAAGAGAAATGCTTCATATCCTATTTATTTATTAAATCAAACCCATAGTCTAACAAGTTAACCTACAGTAAATCTAAAGGAGCTGTAACATAGAAGATAGTGTGGCTAATGTGAGACAAAAGCAGTTTTCCTACTCTTCTTTTGTAAGCACATACTGAGTTAAATTGTCCTTCTTGGCAGAAATCTGTTGCTAAGACATTTATTCCTCCTGTTTCAACAAAACGAACAGAAAACTAATTAAAATCTGCTAAAGCCATTGATCATGCCTTCTTAACTGAAGTTGTGAAAAGAAGTATCAATATATTATAGTATTCTTTATTTTAAAAGGTGTCAAATTATGCACTCTTAACTAGAAGGAAATCCTTCCAAAATCTTTTTGAGCACTGAGCCTCTTTTGTTATCAAAGCAAACATTTCTTTGTGTGCATATTCCATCCAATACAGTTGGATTTCTCTCCCCTTATGACTGCTGAAAACTTGGGGGATAAGAATCTAAATGAGAGATCATCGTTGCCACATATTCCAGAATTCCTTCAGAATCTGTACAAGTGTATGTATTAATTGACAGAGGAATATAGCAAAACTTGAAACAAAAAACAGTTTTCTGCACAGTGGGGAGCTACAGTTCCTCAACATCCAACTCAGAACACTACACAGGCAAATAAAAAAAAAAAAATAAAAGAGGAAAGAAACCAGAGGCTGCCAAAATCTGCTTTTCAGTCTTAAGGCAACAAAATAATTATGAACAAGTCTATTTCTATAAAACCAGGGAAAAAAATACTTCAAACATATTATTGTTACTACCAAACCTATTTCACACAGCTGTTAATCTATCAGTAACAGTCTCTCCTTATGCTCCAGGTACGAAACTGTTTCTTTTATACAGACCTTTGCTTCTTTCTCATCTCCTGTTTCTATTTTTATATTTAGTCTCCTCTGTTTCTGAATTTTCCTAACAGCAGTCCAGCTAGGAAAGGAAAAACCTCTGCATCTGTCCTGTAGGCAAGCTTACTGTGTAGAATACCCATCTGCATAAACGCTATTTATCACTGCAAGATGTTTAGATGTGCAGGACAGTTGTAACATATAACCAAGAAGTTTATGTGGGCACACAGGTTCTACAGACTCCACTAACCAGTTTCACCTTTAATCATTGCAGTGACCTGCACTGCATTTGCACCTTCCACAACACTGAGGTGTCAGGCACCATAAAGCTCATTGATGAGGCATATCTTGAGTTTTCCAATTTAGGCTGAGATAATTTCAAAGCTATATCATCCTATGGGAAAAGGCTGGAAGACAAAATCAGAAATTTCGTTCATGAGATTAGTGAGAAACTAATATTCAAAGTCATCATTAAAATTATTTTGTTTTTACAGACTGACTTATAAAAATATTTCAGAAAACCCTTTCTAAATTATTCTTATTCAACTGGTAAGTTATAATACAGTTACATTTCACCAATTTCAGATCAAGCCAGTCAAGTACTTTAAAGTGTCAGAAGGCCACTGAACTCATACTAGGTATTTATCACCAAAGCCCCTATCCTTTATAAAAGAAAATACCGAAAACCAGTGCTAGAATGTTAAACCCTTGAAAATAGAAATTCAAAAAATAACCATGGATACTGACAAACTGTAGGCACTTATTTTTCTTAAGCTTTTCTTATACTTATAAAAGCTGCTTTAGAAGTTATACTAAAAAAACCCGAGACAAAAACCCAAATCTTCATCTCTACCATCTGAGACTCGTAACTGAACAGTTAAAAGCCCAATTACTGAACGGATAAAGACACATTATTCAGCTTCATCTGCAATGGGATCTGTGACCAGCCGAGAGTACCACAATCCAAAACAACTGATAATCACGAAACACTAAGTGATGCATCTTCTCTGCTTTTCTAAACCCTGCAAGTTTCACAAATCTGGTTTACAAAGCAGGTAAGCCAAGGTGTGTTGTATGTCACTAACTATAATTTGGAAACAATTCCCACATACTTTAACGTATTTCTAACACTACTTACAAAAATGTAAGATTGACCCTACATTCTTTTAACTGGAGAAAGTATGACACAAAGAGAACAAGCCTAAATGCCATCAATAGCCATACTATATATAATAGAATGATATGTTTCCTATGGCCTGGTGCTGGGATGTAAATATAACACCAAGCCTTTGCCTGGAATCAGAAATGAAGATATTATTGTTATCTTTCAGTCTCTAAAGAACAATGACAGATGGTGAAAGAAAACTAGTAGGGGAGAAAATAATCAAATATGAATTCTCCATTTATCTAGTTCATGAGCAAGCCATAGAAGGTACCTCTTCTTATCAAATCTATCTGCAGAGAAAACCAAGCTTCCTAATAGCCTTACTGGATTTTGTGATTTTTCTAAGCTGATAATGAAAATAATACAAACCAGCTATAATGAAGATTAGACTTTTCGGGGTTACAACGTGACTTTGTTATTATTAGGTGTAACAGATACTGAACAACAAAAAAGATTTCCAAAGATGAGTTTCATCACAATTAATATTATCCACTTGTTTGATGCATCAAGTAATACAACTGCTGGCTTCAAAATTAGTGATTACCAGCAGATTTTAAAAAGCTGAAAAAAAAAATCTGAACTTTTCATACAGTAACCAAAGGTTAAATACTGATGAAGACTGGATGAAACTTTTTAAAACTCCTTGTTATATCAAATTATGTGCTTTCCCATTTATCTGATTTAAAAGGATATACTTTAACCAAATCTGACTTAAAAGCAGGGAGATAAGGCAGCTAGGTAAACTAGAAAACTATAATAGCATCAAAGTTATGTGGATGTGCATCAAAGAAATACATTGCTAACACTGAATAGCAAGGTAAGCATGCCTGCCTTAAGCTGGAAAAGCCGTTTTAAAGAGCAGCAGTTTTAAAGAAGAGCTAAGGTTAATTTGCATCATAAGGAACAGTCTTAAAATGGGAAATGTTTATATATACCTATATAATTAACAGTTCTGTATATATCACAAGTAACATTCAGAAAACAGGCCGCAGATACAAGCCTTTCAAAACAGTTAATGTCTGATATTCTCACAGATCTTGACCACTCCAATGCAGACTGTATGACATAACTCTGGAGAGCAGAGGCAAAAATGGAACAGGAGGAGAAAAGGCACCCAGAAAGAGGTAGTCTAGGTTCTAGGCAGGATGATGCCACTCTGAAAGGTGCTGCATAAGGAGAAAAGCAATTTGAGATAGCTCTTTGTATTACTCTTCAAGGTAAGATTTTAATGATAGTGAAAATAATTCTCAAAGGGAAACTGAAAGAAAAGCCAGCAAAAACTTCAAGCTAGATAAAAAGAGAATGTGTTCACAAGAAAAGATGTAAATACTTATTGTACTTTTCTTTCATACATCACCACAAAACATGACATTTCTACGTTCAGATTTCCTACAATCTAAATTTTTAATCGGTGCTTTAATTGTCACTAACAGCTAGAACAGATGTCACTTTGTGGTCCTGAATTAGTTACCTTGAACACAAATGAGCTGACAACTGTAACAGCAGCCTTCCCAATACACAAGAATTAAAATCATGAACTGCCCAGAGTCTGCACAAAGCATCCCCTTCCTTAACCAGCCAGCAGCGTGACTCATGAGGAACAGCTGACTGCACACAGAATGAAGGCTCTGCTGGAAACCGGGCTCACGCGTTACATTTGATGTACTTCAGGCAAGTGAAAAACTTCATTATAACATTCCAAACAGGTTTCCAGGAACAGTGGCACACTGAATTAGGGGCTAAAGGAAGAGGAGTTGTCAGTTGTAACTGCATCAGAAAGAAAAACAGGAACACATTTCCTGGGGTTTTTTAAATTACACTTCAAGAGCTATTGTTACTAATAGCTGCTCCAAGCTGTAAAAACTGCAACCTCGGAGGGCAAAAGTCAAAGAAACCCTACTGATTTTCCCCGGATTACTCACAGAATTAATAAGATCATTTGGGAGGCAGCCTTGAGGTTATCAGAAATCTCTCCTCACATGCCCACAGTACACTTCTGCAGCATTTCTGTTTACAACTCTTTAATGAACTGCAGCGCTGAAGCGGAAATCCTCTTGCCTGCTAGTAGATCGTACTGGAATGCACTTCGGGTATCTACATATTCTGCATTTCCAATAAAAACGTTAGGAAAAACTGAAGCAGCTAAGTCTTTAGCAGTTCTTCAGTACGCAGTTTTAAAATCTCTTTATCCAAGTGTATTCACCACTGAAGAGATATGTATCAAAACTTATATATCAATATTATTACTGATAATATAAGCAAGTTATCTTAACTATTCGTGATATAATCAAACAGAATTGCCTTAAAGTGCCACAGAAAGCGTTCCTTTTTTAAAATATTTAAGGCAATAGTCTTAGGCAGGTAGAAACAATCCAAACAATGAGGAAAAAACCCAAACCCAAAGCAGTCTGTCATAGGAAAGAAGTTTACTTGACTTTGTTATCAGTTTGAGAGAAATCACAGTATTTGTTGAAGGATTTTGCTAGCTCTATCAGTACAATCATTGGAGACTTAAGATTATCAGGCATTCACTGTCACAGCTGGGAAAAATGTTTTGCAATATTTCACTTCCCTTCCTATATCCAAAATGAATTACAAGCAAACTGAAAAATAAGGGTCTTTAGCTAGTTACGTCTGTTTTACTTGAAAAGTTATAAGCAGGACAAATCCAGCACATTAAGAGACAGAGGCAGCAAACATACATGCAAATACATATACACTGGCTGAATGGCAGAGCTCTCTGACGGCTGTGATCAGTGGTGCAGTCTACTGGGGGTCTGTAGCTAATGGTGTTCCCCAGGGGTCAATGCTGGGTCCAGTCTTGTTCAGCTTACTCATCTGTGACCTGGATGAAGGGACAGAGCGCACCCTCAGCAAGTTTGCTGGTGATACAGAACCGGGAGGAGCGGCTGACAGACCAGAAGGCTGCGCTGCCGTTTAGGCTGGAGAGTTGGGTGGAGGAACCTGATGCAGTTCAACCAAGGCAAGTGTAGGGTCCTGCCCCTGGGGAGGGACGACCCCACGCACCAGCACAGCTGGGGCTGCCCTGCTGGGAGGCAGCTCTGCGGAGAAGGACCTGGGAGTGCTGGCGGGCAGCAGGTTGCCCATGAGCCAGCAGTGTGCCCTGGTGGCCAAGGCGGCCAGTGGGATCCTGGGGTGCATTGGGAGCAGCGTGGCCAGCAGGGCGAGGGGGGTGACCCTCCCCCTCTACTCTGCCTGGCGAGGCCACACCTGCAGTGCTGTGCCCAGTGCTGGGCTGCCCAGGTCAAGGGAGACGGGGAGCTACTGGAGAGGGTCCAGCGGGGGCTGTGAAGATGATGAGGGGGCTGGAGCATCTCCCTGCTGAGGAAAGGCTGAGAGCGCTGGGGCTGTTCGGCCTGGAGAAGGCTGAGGGGGATCTTATCGATGCATACAAATGTCTTCAGGGCGAGTGTCAAGGGGACGGGGCCAGGCTCTGTTCAGTGGTGCCCAGCGACAGGACAAGGGGCAACGGGCACAAACTGCAGCACAGGAGGTTCCTTCTGAATATTAGGAAGAACGTCTTTACCTTGAGGGTGACAAGAGCGCTGGAACAGGCTGCCCAAAGAGGCTGTGGGGTCTCCTTTAGAGATAATTCAAAACCCACTTGGATGCGACTCTGTGCAACCTGCTCTAGGAGAACCTGCTTCAGCAGGGGTTGGACTAGATGATCTCCAGAGGTCCCTTCCAACCCCGACCATTCTGCGACACCCTTAGTTTTCAAAAGGTAAAGTCTGAATATGGAGTGAAGTTGTGTCTTAACTGTTGTACATGGAGGTTCACTGTCCTGACAAGGGTTAACACTGTGAACTTATTGACCATTTCAACATGCAAACCTGTGCATGTTTGCTGCACATTAAAAATAGCCTTAAGGCACCATCTGAAACATTCTAAGTCATAAATCTTACTGTATGACATGGGAGTTTTAAGAAATCCCATGACACTGCTGTTGTCTGCTATCTAGGCACTGCTGACTCACTGTTGCACACATGTATTGCAAAGATTGCCGTCACATGCAACATTCTGTATCCAAGTTCAGCACCTTGTTTGTGTTGGCATGAATTTTTGCCTGCTTTTGACTGATTATGCTTTTTGCATGGGAAAAGCTTAAGATGAGTTTTAGAAATTCCTTTCTCTTTGAAGAGAAATGAAGTTTTTAATAAATTCTCAGAAAAGAGAAACATGGGCACATATAATTTTGGTAAGTTAAATTACCAGTTATCTACACAGTCTTATCCCAAAAAAATGTAAGAACAAAGGGTATCTATTGCTTCTCCTGTACTGCTATACTACCCAGCTAAGAAAGCTGCACATGCTACTTTGGAATCAACTCATGGATTTCTGTTCACTCCTAATAGCAGTTCTTGGCCCCATTCTTCCATTTGTAACACTTTCTATGTAACATAACTGAATTTCCCACCTGAACAGGCTGGCAACAGCAGTTTGTCTGTGTGTGGAACACAATGCCTTCAGCTACCTTTGACTTTTGATAAGGGTTCAGTACAGATGTTTTTATATCTGGATATTGCTTTATAAGTTTGAGCAGTGAAGCATCAGCTAGAACACGTAACTAATGAGACAGATGTACACTGGCTGGTGATATTGATGGCAGTAGGGATGAAGCAGACAAGTAGCTGGTTCTAAGTCACATAGATTAAGAAAGAAAACCACGGTCTTGGACAAGTCAATTAAAGAGATAAAACGTGAGGATAATCTCCATTACCTGGAAGTGACACTCACATCAATTCCCTCATCTACCAATCTTGAAAAACAGACAGAAAGTTCTTAGACTATAAAAAGCAGCTCTCTGTCCTGGAGCTACTGGGACTGGCATCACAGAAGTGTAAGGCAGAAAGAGACATCTTCCTTTCCTGAAAGCCCTATGGCTGGTAGCCTCTGCAGGCATCCATTAGCTTTCTTACAGGGTTGGGGTTTTTTTGTAGACTTGAACTGTCTTTGAGCAGTGACTACTTGAGTGCCTAGAAATACCACAACTTTTCTCCAAAAGGAGGAAGGTTTAGGGTCGTAGGCTTTCTCTTCACATACTTTTTGTTGATCATTCACCCAAACCAGTCTTATCAATGGAGTTTCAACAGAGAAGTCCCACACTCTTTTGCTACTTTGAGCCAGCCACAGAGATACAATCATAACTTCACACTACTGTTACCTAGGGAGTCCAACTACTACTAGCAAAACATCTGTAGGTGTCCTTAACATTTCCCTGAAACCCTTCCATCAAACAGGTTAGCAGTGATTTTCTCCTTTGGCATTGCTTCACCAGTAACCCTCTCGTTGTTTGTCTAATAATATTAAAAATGTAACTTCTCTGGATGATGACTTCTTGCTAGAACTATGTTTAACTTGAGACTTTTAGACCAAGAAGAAACTTTTACATAACAAGATTAGTAGGAATTATCATCACATTCCAATTCTCTCCAAAATATATCTGGTAGGGATTCTTTAATCTATAATATCTTCAAGCAAAAAATTTCAAGTCTCAAACAACAAAGTGAAAAAGGACAGCATCTACCCTCTGATTTAAGTTTAGATATTACCAACAAGTAGCTATTTAAATATTTACAATTCTATGTAATAAAGATAGGGAAAACTTTCAATGGGTTTATAACCTCAAAACAAGGATTGTGAATTTACATCAAAACACTAAATATACTGCATGCAGAATGGTTCAGAAAGTAACTATACATCTTAGAGACTAGGAATAAGAAGTTCTCTAACATGCTAGTTGATAGCCAGCTTCAGGCAGTGTCCACTAATAAAAATGATCAGAACTTTTGCACTGCTCACGTAAATCGAATGGATGGCTTAATTTCAGAACTGATGGTCTCAATGAGTCAATAATTTCTAGGCACACAGGAGCCTATTTCCATTGCAGCAAACCATCAAGATGCTTTTAGGGGTTTTTTTGTGGGTGGGTTTTTTTGTTTCTTTGTTGTTTTTTTTTTTTTTTTTTGTTTGTTTTTTTTTAAATTGAAATCTCATTTCTCCACAGTACAAAGCTTTTACTCAGTAGAAACCTCCGAAGTGATGGGAAGGGAGCAGACTTGCCTTCAAAAATGGCCTGAAGTTATTTCAGCATGCCTTGAAGATTACCACCAGGTCAGAAGACTCCCAAACATATTCCAATCCAGGCCTCTACTATGCATTTCACACTGGGTGTGGAAAGCTACATGAATTAGCAGTCTGACAAACTGCAACAGTCATACTGATCTTGCCTACTACACAAATATGAAGTACCTTAGTACTCAAAATGTAATCAAATCTGTATATTTTAAATAATCAAAAGGTAAATATTTGTGTGCAAGCTGATGGCAGATTTCTAATAGTCTTAAAACCTAAATTAGTCAGGAATATTATCTCATGTTTATATGTTCTTTACTTGAGGTGGAAAATTAACTAATACAAGCTATGCTCACCTGCAAAGATCTCATCTCTGTAAAGAACACTTGACAGATCAGAACAAAATTTCTCATGAGTATCAGAATATCATGCCACTTAACACTTTCTAGTTATTTCTTTTTCCTATGGAATCCGATATTTTTTTTTTAAATTTGGAAAAAAGTTAAAAAGCAGTAGTGGTACCTGGATTGAAAATAAATAGTCTGAACCAATTAGCCTCACGAGGGCAGGAAGGAATCTCAGTGCGAATTTCTAAGCAGAGCTCTGCTTGGAATTTCAACAAGGTAATTAAGTATAGACCACTTCAAAGTGGGACATGTCTACACTGATCACTGGAATATACAGTATTGCAGAAGGGGAAAGTCACTACTTCAAACAGTATTTGAATAAAATATGGATTTCTTTTTTAAAAAAAATCTGTACTCTACAAGAAACATTACAATTGACTGCAGAATATTTGAGCAGGTCTGCTTTTTTTTTTTTCTTGGTTGTCATTTATGCCCAAATACAAGTATTTCTTTGCAAGCAGCCAAACTTAGCTGTTGGCTCCAAATACCTAAACGTAATTAGAATAGTTTTAAACATCAGTTATGCTACGGTTCTTAATCTTTCTGTGCAGACTGTGGGGTACTGCAAATCCAGTTTGTCTTCTCTCTAGCTGACCTTTAGTACCACACCTGAACTTCAAATTCAGAACTCTGTGTCTAATGTCCCTCCTCTAGCTCATGTCATACACAATACCACTTTTGCTGATATATGTATGCCAACACCTCAGCTTTCTTCTGTCTGCTAATTTTCAACTTTCAAACTCCAAGCTTTTACAGACAACCAAGAGAAAACACAGCTCTGTGCCATATATACATTACATTGCCTGGGTTGCCCTGAACATTGATTATTCCTAATGAACTCTTCCTTCATGCTCGATGACTCCCTCAAAAGATTTCCCAGTCAAAACTCCTCTCCACAACAGCTGAACTGTCAATATATTAATTTTATTCAGTTCACCTGGTGCAGAAGTGGGACTTGCACCATTCCTTCCCTTCAGTCTGCAAGCACAAGTGGAACAAGTGTTTAATCACCGTATCAGAGAAGAACTGGCTGCTGGGCTTCAAGTTAGGTGATGTTGCAAAACAGCTAACATAAGCAGCAGCGCAACTGACCACTATTGCGGCAGAAAGGAGTTGCAGCTATAAGATTCAGATTTTTTAGAAGGAAAAAGGGAAATTCACTTGTCCTTATCCTGAAATAGACTTCCTACTTTTCAGTTTGTTGCTTTCAGGGGATTTTACAAACAAATTTGCAGTTCTGAATTTATAATGGCTATATCCCAATGCCCAAACATATATTTGCGTTGGAAATAGATTTTGTGAATTGAGGTGCATGGACTCAGTGATTTGAAACTTTGCCTGAGACGTCGTCAGCCGGTTGCAAACAGATTCTAGGTACACTGTCAGAACTGGGAGTGCATGCCAGAAGCCCTGGCTCCCCCTCTCTGGAGACCCAGACAGAAGGCCATATTTCACTTGTAGGATGGAATACACACAAATAAAAAAAATATACCTGTCTTTTACAGTGGAAAATTATTTTGATAGATGACCAAATAGGTCATGTCTTCAAGTTACCACAAGATTCAGAGCGGGTTTTTGGGGATTTGTTTATTTTTAAACTAGAAACAGATATACTCCTTTGCAGTTGTATTTTGTTCAATAAGCTTCAGAAAAAATATACACCATATTCTACAGATTTGCAAACTGAGAACACATGCTAGCGTTATGCATACCACAATAAAAAGAGCATACTGCCTGTTCTGCTGAACATCTCTTCCTCCACATGTACACAGATGGAAGCAGCTGTCTCTAAATATCTCACCAAGCTGAAATGCATTTGAGAAACTCTGCTCCATTCCCTAGGCAGGACATACTCTTATGTATGGGTAGAAGGTAAATGCAAGCACTGAGGTGTTTCGTCATTCTCCCCGCCACCCCATAACAAGCTATAAAGAGATACTCATACAGCTTCGAGAAATTAGAAGACTAATACAAATAACACTTCCTGCTGCAATTGTTAAGCTAAGCAGCAACTCTAAGTGCACACTTTCATTTTAAAGCACAGCATGAGCAAAAACTAGGCTTCTTGTGCTAAACCATTAAAACATGCAATTTGCCCATCAGGTCACTGTAAGAGTAGGCAAAAAAAAAAAAAAAAGTAGTGTCTGCAACACTGGCTTATACTGAAAAAACAAGGAGGTGGAAGGATGAGGTAATGGAAAGAGGGAAGGCAGTTCATCACTCCACTCACTCTCCCCTCACAGAGGACTGAGCACTCAGGAACAGCAGTGGGACTATGCTCCTACTCATGACCTTTCTTTAAAAAACTGCAGTACAAAGTCTCAAAAAGTAACAGAAAAGTCGGGGTGGAGGCAGAAATCTGGCATTCCACCACTCCCACTCCCAGCTTAAAAACTTCAAGACAGACTGTTACTTCACAGTCTTGCTGGTTTGCTCTACTTTCCATAAACCAAGAATGTTTAAGAAAATTTAATTTAATCTCTGCTTAATGTCTCAGGTTAATCATGTAAATATTCTGCTTCTGGAATATTCAATGTCGTCAGTGGCAGTAGTGGACCATGTGAATGTTCAATAAGGAGAAGAAAACTAAGAATCTCCTTGTGCCATAACATGCACCAGAAGTCCTTTTTCTTGAGGATTTTAGAGACAGGTTAGTTCAGTTTGCATGTTTTTAGACAGGTATGCACCTATACTAAGGGAAATTTCATGTAAATAAGTACACAAGTTACATACTTCTCTCCAACATCTATCAAATTATGAGAAATCACTACTAATGGTACAAAAGAATACTTCTTTTCATATTAGAAAAGGCATTATTGCTTTCTGTAGTCACTGCCCATGGAGTCACTTATTTCGTAGAAAGTAGTTGCAATATTATACGCTGCTGTATATACAGCTATAAGTATTTACATTTCTGTGATTGTAATATTAGAATGATTGTGCTGAAAGCAAACCACAAAATAATGGATTTCTCAATCTTCGAAAACAACAAAACATCCGATTCTTCAGAGAAAAGTATACAACTACTGCAAGATGGCAACTAAGGGGAACATTTTCCCTAGAAATTGAGCCATAAATTCATAACTATGAAAGGGTTTTTTACTGTTTAAGTTAAGTTCCACATTTGGAGTCCATGACACATTTTTCAGGTGTTTCACATGTGGCAGAGGCCCTACCTCTACAACATCAATTCTGCAACCTTATAGCCAAATTTTCTGATTTCCAAACAAACTATGCCTCATAATCCATCTCGTATTTCCAAGTACTGCAATTTTTGCATTACTATAAAGCAAATAAAATTGTAGAAGTGGCTAGTGTTGGACACTTGTCCTCATCATAGTACTGTTTTGCAATTAAATGATTAACACTGCCATGACATATACAAAGACCACAGTGTACCAACACAGACGGGTTACAGTCAGTAGGTCTCTCTGGGCAGTTCCAGTTCCTCTGTTCCAGTACTGGATCATCCTCACAGTAAAAGGTGGGTTGATTTTTTTTCTTGTTTAAATGGAATTTCTTGTTATTTTAATCTGTGCCTGTCACCTCTTGTCCTTTCACTGGACTGGGATGCAAACAGCAAGAATGTCACAAATGCTGCTCAGAAAGAGCTGGCAAGCACAGTAAGCTGTCAGACCAGTGAGAGAAGATTTCTCTCATCTTTAGGTACTACTGTATTGTTTTGCTTGGAAATGTAGAAGGCAAATATTTCTAGCCTGCTATTCACTCACTGTCCCTTTAAAGATATTAACTGGGTAATGTGAATATGGGAAGCAGGAAAGCACACACATGCAAGTTTCACTCCATGCTCTGTCACCTAAAAAACCCATACATTTTCCATTTCTATGGAGAAACCGTGCCAGTATCTTCACCCAGACAGCTGTACTTTTCCTTTCGTCTAATGAAAAAAGATTTTAACTCTAAATTTCAAGTGTTCCTACAGTCACCTCCAGACTTCACTCCATCGCTTATCCAAGCAAAGAAGCAAACAGAAGAAAAAAGTCCCAAATCAAAAATTATATGAATCACATGGAAATTATTTTGCTTCCAAGGACATGATGAATGTTTAAGTTAGGCATTGATACAATCTTAAAGGCACACCCTCCCCTCTACTGCAGGGCCTCATCTTCCACCACTTCTACCCAACTTCTATCCCACTCAAGGACTAAGTTTTCACTTCTTGCAGTAGGGTGCACTATATTTTAATTGTTCTACCTGCTTTGTAACAGAGTCAAATCAGATATGACAATTTTTAAAAGAAAAATAATGAAAATAATTAAAAGATTAATTACAAAGAATTCTAATTTATTTAATTGCCTTCTAAATCTAATTAATTCAACTTTTCTGTTTTCATTTCTTTAGAGATACTAATGACTTATTTGATCAGCTCTGATTTAGAGAATCAATTACTGTACTGGTAAAACACATCTTTAATGCAACTGCCACCTAGACCTCTTCATTGTTGTTCTTGATTGATTCCTCAGGTCCTTCTCTCAAAGTTCTTGTCAGTCTTGCAGAATTTTTCCATAAGCCCTGATTTACTTTTCTCTGCCAGCATTCAGAAACAGATTCCCAACCACAGAATTTCCATCTAACTTCCATCCTAACTCTGCTTAGTAAAACAACACTCTTGTCATTCTGACTGTAATACTTTCCCAAAAGGTAAGAGGAAAAAAACCATCTATATCAAAAGACACTGGAGCTACAGAAATTCACCTTGCAAAGAAAAGGAGTACACCATACTAAAAACTATATGGAGAATAACTGCCCAGAGAAGTTAGCCACAACTGGGAATTTGTCCTCATTTTCTCAGAGTTAACAAGTCTTCTCCCTCAGCATTTGCATACAGCAGCTTAATTTTCTTCCCCACATCTCATGCGCTGTGAGCAAGACAGCTGGATGAAGTCACCAAGCATTCAGCATGTGGAAATCACAAAGCAGGAGAAAGAGAGCAAGGCCTTATTACAGCCAGATGTTGTTGCTCTTACTGGAGCTCCATGCTCAGGAGTCTCATTAGAAATAATATTGTTCCCAGTTGCAGCCTAACAGTGGAGTGAAACACAACAGAAGTAAAGCAAGTTGTCTGCTCATGACAAGAGAACATTCAATAAAAATCTGAATTTGGCCTTGATATCTTTGAAATCAATCAGTCTTTAGAATTCACTGCCACATGATGCTAAACATGGAATACAGCAAGATTTAGTGCACTACAAATTTTTATGGTTGACAAGAACATTTAGCTGCTCATACTATATAATGCCAACAGAAGGACTATTGGAAGAGAGATAAAGGTCTGATGTTTAAGACATTAAGGTTTTCACGTCTCCAGCTCAAACCATAACAAGTAACTTCACTCTTTCTAAGGTGGTAAGATTTCTTATGATAAGATTCCAGCTCCATCCCTCCCCCACCAGTCCTGGCGTTCTTCAGTCTCTGAACTGAGCTGCTTCTGTTGGCAAAGATCACAGAAAATCCACTCTCCCCTAGACCCCTCGTACTAGGTTATATTTCTCCCCGGTTGGCAAGCCAAGCTGACTCAGGGGTGGACCTGACACATGCCAGAGCCAGTGAAGAGACAAGGCTATTGCACTGGCTTAGCCACAGTGCGCAACTTCACTCGCCGAACAGGAAGCGTTTAACTGCTTGCTGAAACATTTGTCTCAATAACGGTCTTTGAAAATGACATTTTAAAGGTGTGAGCCTCTCTTCATTAGTTATTCTAAAGGGAGCCTGGATGACTAGCACTGACTAGGTCCTTAACCATTTCAACAGCTAAAACTTATCCAATGGTGAGCCCCCTCCTAAACTGTTGAGCCGAGGCTGCCCTAGCAAACAGGTTCTCCCAACTACCTACCACAGCACTTTCCACAGATCCTGAAGCTTCTGGGAGTAGCTGACACCTGAGATGACACAGTAAGCAGCCAGATTACAAGTCAAATTCAGCACAGCCATTTCTATGCTATTTAAATGCCACTATCATGGCTAGATCTTACTTTTCGTTGCTACTCCTCCCCAGATGTCCCATATACTTTCTTCTTCCTAAACTTGCTTTTTCTCCAGCTTTTAAAAATGGTGCACACTCTCTCTTCTTGCTTATTCTGTTCCTCTATGCTTGCAAGAGCATTGTTCCTCCTATACATACCCAGGACAGGCCTTGTTCAGATAAGGAGTTAACTTCTTTAAGCCTGCTCACTATTATTAATGCTCAGTCCTCTGCCATTGCTATTTCAATCCCCAACTCAAAATGTCGGAATATTAAAACTAAGTAGCAAACAAATTGGTAAAACAAAGGGATACTGGACAGCTTTCCCCTTTTATTAATAAGCCTTTTCACACCCTAGGCTAGATCTGATGGTCTTTTTTCACATTAGTAGCAGCAGCAAGTTAAGATTTACTTTCAGTATCAAGATTATGGTGCTACCAAGCAGTAATAAGTCTCAAATAAACATTATAAAGAAATTAAGTTCTAAAATAAAAATTTTAAATAGTGTTTAAAAAAAACCTCTAATGACTATTAGAATGGGGCAAGATAGAAAATAAATGAAATCTGGCTGAGCAGTTTCAAAGCACCGTACCAATTACATATGAGTTTCTAGCATTTCATGATCACAAAATGAAGTTACCTTCGTTACACTGAATTGTGACAAACTATGCAGTCCTTCAGTACTCAAATTCTTCTCATGTGTTGAACAGACAAATAAAATAACACTACCAGAAGTCTTCACCCAGCAAGGTATCTTCAGTTTAACCATAGGCTATAGTAAAAATCTTTATCTCTATTATGATCAGTTACACAGCCTAACAAACAATACTTTAAATAAACACAGATATATATTGGATTGCTAACCTGTAGCTAAAGGTAAAGTAAACTCTGCATCTGCATGTGTGCTATTATTTACATTCACAGAAAATGAAGGTGTAAGTACACAACGTTTTCAGCACCTGCACACATTAGAAATGGGACCATTCTTTTAATTTCAATCTCAGAATTGCAGCTATTCCCCACAGGCTTAGGTAAACAGGACAATTCAGCCAGAACATCCCAATAGTGAAACCACAAAAGAAACACCCCAAAGACAGAATATGGGAGAAAAGGAAAGGCATACTGCCTTTCAGGCGCTTCCCTGAAGAGCAGTAACTTTGCATTATTTCACATTTGTAAAAACCTGTAATTTGGGCATTCAAATAAAACTTGCATGACATGCACTGAACACAGCCTCCTAAAAAGACAGAGGGCCACTTTACTACTTTGGGTAAAAATCATGTTGTAAAACACTGTATTTCTATTCAAAACTTACTAAAGGAAGTTATAGAATCCATAGAAAGCCAGTGAAAAAAGTTTATATTGTACATGAGATTGTTCTATTACTTCAATTTGCACTGACATGCAACGACATAATAGTTGCAAAAGATATATCAATAATTTACTTAAGTTCAACCTGGCTATTATACACAGTCTACATAAGAACATTATTGCTAAAAGCTGAATATATAAAATTAAGCATAAACATATCAATTGCGAAATCAAGATGAAACTCTCAGAAGCTACCCAGACTCTCAGCCACTCTTAGATCACTGCTTCTTGCTTATGACAGATGGATTTCTGTAGGAATACTTTGTTTTTCATCAATTACAGCTAAATCACTTCACTAAGATTATACCGTGCAGATGAACCCATCAAAATCCACGTGTGTTCAGACAGATAATTCAGTAATTCCATCTGAGCAGTATTTCCTTTTTGCTCTAAGTGCTAGTTTGCCCTAGCTCAAATCACTATCATTTAGTAGCCTAAATGAAGTAATCTGGTCTGTTTCTAATTGACATAACCTCAAATTACCTATAAAGAAAAAAAAAATATAAACACCAAAACCTAAAACTACTCTGGTAAACACTACTTCTGGCACTCTGTGTACACAGGCCAAGCAGCAAGTACAACAATCCAGTTTAGACACAATGAAGCCCTGAATATCCCTGGATATGCAGTTCCTGGCTCCCCAACTGAGCCCTGATCACCCAGAATGTTTCAACAACATCAGCAGGTTTTCCATGAGACATTACTGTGACTACAGCATGATACAGAATAAGAATCCTCATCTGACAGCACTCCAACAGTCTCCAGCTTCTCTCATGAACATAAAGCTATGGATTAATATTTTATTTATCAAAGACCAAGTCCAAATGCTAATTTTTTATCAGATTTCACCATCATCATCTCCCAGGACCAACTCAAATATTTTCCTCAAAGTATTTTTAAAAAATAGATCTTGTAAGCAACATTTGTGTTCTTTCCCTTAGAAACAGGATCCCATTTTGTGCACATTTAAGACTCTAAAAACCCATCCAAAAAGCACACTGATTCCTCGAGTAGTTAATTCTTTATTAATGTAAGTATTAAACCTCAAAATTTTATCTGTTCTCAAATAACTGAAACACCTCTTTAACAAAGCAGCAAACTATAGCACAGCCTGCATATCGTCACTGCCTCCTTTTAGCAGACAACTTAATTTCACCAGTGCAAATTTTACTGCAACTACCTTCCACTGCTTCTCCCCTCTCAAGGTTTTTGTATTTCGTAACACTCTGGAAACCAAACATCTTGCTTTGAAACAGCTTCGAAAAACTGGCATTTTGCCAACTTTCAACTGATAGTACAGTTTAAATACCTTCCCAGCAAAGTTGCACAAACTTCAAAATACTCCAGGATCAGTCATTAAAATGTTTTTCTTTCAGTTACAACACTAATGAAAACCAAATGTCTAAATTTATTTTAGCTAGCTTGATGGCCTAGGGACTGTGCTTAAGAGAAAGGTCTGACTCAACCCTCATTTACCCAACTGAATAGATTAGCAGTGCAACATTGTAGAGAGATATGGATAATACTTTAAAAAGATTTAATTATTAGAGTATTTCAGCCACAGATTCAATTAAGGAGGCCCAATTAATTGTCTCAATTTGATTCTTCTTCTCTGAAATCTGCAATTACAGTGCACCTGAACCTATGCACTTTTAGCTGCAAGTTTATGAGGCTCAATTTGCAAAAAAAAGATTTAAGATCCCAAACTAATGCTATGCTACAGGATCAGCTACTGCAAACTGGATGTTTTCACTACCCAAATAAGGTACACAGTAACAGATCCTGTCTGAAGTTTCAGTCTTCCCAAAATGTCTACTTGTAAAAGATTTCACTGTGTTATGCAAGTGTATCTCTCAGTTAATACACATGCCATATTCAGTGAACATTGGACTATTCTGGTTGGGAATCGTAGCATACTAAATGAAATGCCTTGTACAAAGCTGTCTTTCAGCTAAGAGTCATGACATTCTGTTGCTGGTTTAATCCATACCCTCTACAATTAAGCCAGCAAATTCTGTGCTGGTTTTGTACAAGCTTAGTAATCTATAATGAATTTATGTTTCAGCAACATTTTACTCCTAAATTCATTTTAGAACACTTTGTACATACTTCTCCACAGCAAAGAACATTAAAGTTCTGCTAAAAAAAATATCAACATGATCTGACACAAATATCTACATTTTCAATGACAACATTGTTGACCATCATCTATATCTCAAGATATTTAGAGCATGTACCACCTGTTTCCAACTAGCATTCAAACTGTTCAACTGTATGCTTAGTGACAGCTGCTAAAAAGTCTGAAATATCAGAGAAAAGAAATAAAAGTTTAACAGCAGCTATGTCGAATTGAGGCAAGCCAGAATCTTTTGCTAAATATGAGTCATTATAATACATATAATACTCTAATAATGAAAAGAATGCTGTGAGGTGCAAATATACAAGACCATTATAACCCAAAAGTTAACAGTTTTTGTCTGCAAAAATGTCAGCATCTGTGTGTAACAACTGTTCCTAGGGCACGAGAGCAAGCAAGCCATCTGTGCACTTCCAGAGCTGCACGTAACAAGCGCAAATGCCAATCCCTCCCAACAAGCTGAGATTCAGTCATTTTTAAAAAATCAATTGTTTAGTCTCTAAAATATGTAAAAACTGATATAGAACAAGAAATTAAAGATTACTGATCACCCAGGAAGTAGGCTTTATAACATCAATTCTAAACATATTGCCACTTTGAAGTGCAGTTTACTTATGAACACTAACATTCTTGCCATGCTTTCAAAAGTATGTATAACTCTCCCTGTGTAGAAATCCTTTTCTTCAGCATATCAAGACATTGAAGAATACGTTTTCATACGCTTATTTCGGATTTTCACAAAATCATCACATGCTTACAGTAAATTCAGTCAATTTCACTATTTAAAAGGTTCCTTCTACAGAAATTAGAAGATAGAATTCTAATACAAAATAGCCAATAAATGTTTTTCCTGTTAATCCCAAAAGAAAGGGAAAGGAATAATACAGGAAAAAGGGATACTTTAGATTACTACACTTCCATGTTCCACAAAAAAAACAACCCAACATACAAGGCCTTAGGTCTCTGCCTTGGCCACAACTTTGAGGTTTAGCGATAATGCATGTCACATAAAGAGCAGCAGGAGCCAAGATTTCTTCAGCAAAGGTTCAGCTAAACTATCTCTAAAAGCAGCAGCCAACATGATTAAACAGTTCAGCTATTTAAATGTGAATGAAAAAGTACGGTAAGAATGATTTCTTATTCCTCTTTCTTCGTAAATCCGCACACCTGTTCTTCAGCACTTTCAGAATGTAAACCACGTCTATCCATGTAAGTAAAATAATTATGAGAGAAAAGACTGAGGAGTATGAATTCAACCACACCCTTCAAGAAACTATCTATAAAAAACATTTTTCAGTATGAATTTTCTCAAAACCTGGCAGCCTTACAGAACAGTCACACACATCGCCCTGGCCAGTGGAGGTTCTCTTTTGAAATTTCAAATAGATAACAAAAATGCCTGCGTTTATCAAACTGAGTGGTTTTGGACAAACTTCTCAAAACTGAATCTACTGAACAGTAATACACATTCATTCCTCTCTCAAAGGAAAATAATCACATTGAAAGTAGATTTTGAAGAAACAACAATACTGAAGTCTCAAATTCAGAATATTAAGTTTGATTTTTATGGCTCATAGAACAGGCATCAATTTTTGGCATGAGATAGGGAAACTTTTCTATGAACTGTGAGGAAAAACCAGACAAATACTGTCTTCCCCAGTGAAGCAGAACCTAACACTTTCCATAGACTGAGCATTCTCACTTTAATATCTCATCTACTTGATAATTGAGTTCAAAATGTACCTCAATATCACATGAGGTGCTCCAAAACAGTAATATGAAAGCAAGTATAGGTTAAGAACAAGGTGGCTGCTCAGCTTCCTTCATATTGACACAGTCATAGGAGTAGTCACCCCTTTTGCAATAAGAGAACAATATTCTGAGTTAGTATCTCTTCTGCCCCCCTGCATCCAAGGTTGTTTCTCACTGTACATTAAGGGTTAATATAAAAACATTTAATAGAGATTGCTCTGTGAATATTTAGGATCTTAATGGGTGGTAGCTCTGGAAACTAGCTGTTGGGTCAGGCCAAGAGGATTGATGGAAAATGAGGTAATCCAGCAGATGTATATAGTGCTTTGGGTTTTCTTTCCCTGTCAGTAGCCCAAGTGGCTTTTCTGCCCACAGCACAATTTCCAAGCATGGAAAACAGATATACGGCATGATTAGAAAAAAAATACAAGGTGGCTTTTACCAACAAATCCACTTGGAAAGTCTGCCTGAACTGCCATAAAAGCAGAATAACCCAAGAGCACTTGGTCATTGACCAGCAGAGAGACAGTTTGGTATTGTTAAGACAACACCCAATATAATTAAATAAGCATATAATGCAAAGGGTATTCATCCCCAAGCACTGCCATTTTATAACACCCTGCTGAATCTGCACGTTTGTGGT
Organism: Falco rusticolus; assembly: GCF_015220075.1. Lineage (NCBI taxonomy): Eukaryota > Metazoa > Chordata > Aves > Falconiformes > Falconidae > Falco > Falco rusticolus. Next base: position 26,552,763 of record NC_051198.1, on the reverse strand, counting down.
ATATGGGCTATATTACAGCCAGCAAGGGGAACCGTATTATATCAGGCCTCAAAATCCAAAGCCAGATATCTGTGCTCCTCAGCAATTACAGTGATGATTCCCACAACTTCATTTAATCCTAGACATGTGATACTAGTCTCTTCAAATCCATGCCCACTTTCTTCCCAGAGAAGTTGAACTTGTGTTAAAGAAAATTAGGCTTACAGCTTGCCTCACTGTTCAGCAAGGTAAAGGCTCCCTCGCTGACACATACTCATGACTGGATGTTTGGCTACAAAGAAGGACCCAACTGAACTGTATTGCCAAACAGGTGTGGAGAGTACAGAATATACATTTCAGAATCTGAATGGAAAATGAAGATGTTTAATGGTGGTGGCTGCTAAGTGGTATTTACCTTGCATAAATCACTCAAGATGTTTTGCACTGCATCTATAAAAGTAGTGAAAGAGCTCTTTATTAAACAGGCATAGTTTATAACACACCTATCTCTGTACCTGTCACTTTACAAAGACACCTCTCCGGCTATTGCTATGGATACCAAGCCTATAGAACATCTTGTTACCTCCATTTGGAAACTCAGCTTAGATGTACTGCACTAAAATTAGCACACTGGAGGTATTTTATTTATGCATTTTAAAATATGCAAGACACTCCTCTGTAGAGACATTTCAAGTTTGTGGAACACACAAGGTATAAGACCATCACACTTTTGTCAAAACACCTTTAATAAACTTTACATATGAGGTAACTTTAAAACAAGTTGACAGTAGAGCTAGTATGGGAAGTGATTGGTACACAGCACTGTGCTATACAGATAGAAGATAGTGCCCAGGTTTCTCCCCCACTCAAGAAACCTGCCTTTGATTATGAAGTGGAAGGGGACAAAGCCATTGTGGCTGTAGTTCCAGAATTAAGTTTATCTCAGGATGTACACAAGGCTCAATTTTATGAAGAAAATTGCTGCTAATTCTTTCTTTTGCCCCGTTAAAAGTGGTCATCTATCTTTTACAGAGCTGTTTCTTTAACAGGCATTTTTCTTCCTTATTCATCTTTCATTTTCCACATGAGGATATTTACATTTTCACTATTTTCCACCATGTTGCCTCTTGACTTCTGGCTTCTCTTTTGGCGTACTTGACAAAAAAACTAACTATGTGTCCTGCAGCAGTTGTTCACTTTGCCCTTAACCGCACAGCTTAGAATGAGACATGAGCAGTACTTAGTCTACTTGTATCTTCACTATGTGACAAAGGCAGGAATAAATTTCTTCAGCTCTCAAACATGCTTGCCCATGCTTCTTTCAGTGAGTGTGACCCGGGAAAGGAGCAAGTTAGCGTTTGACTTCTGTTTTAATTGTATACTTTTTCTAGTGGCTACTTAACAGCGGTTTGGTGTGCTGTGCAGGTAGTTTGCACAGGCTTTCAAGTCAGCAGTCTGTATTTCTGAATCAAGATTTAAGAGGTTACAAAGACATTCAACTTTGTGATCCTTATCTGGGAAAAGGAGAAAAGTAAACGAGTAGCTAGGATAATGCAAAGCAGACTGTTTAGAAGGCAGACAACTGACCAGAAACATTCTTCAAGTGTTGTATTATGTAAGAAGTCTCTCCTGGGCATTTGATCTACGTATGCAGAAGTTTTACGGTTTAATTTCCTTGTTATGTCAGCTCTTAGCCAAAAGTCACCACCCCATTTTCCCAAATCACGGGAAGTCTAGGACCTTCACGAAGCAAGAAAAGATGCATGAAATACAGCAGGTTTTCCAGTGGCAATGCTGCATTCCTCAGTTCCTGAGCACTGCAATAATGCATGTACATTGTCTAGCTATTTAAGTGCTGATTGACAGGACTCCAAAGTACTGCAGGGCACACAGAATCAGCAGACTCATATTACTGCAGAACAAAAAAGCAACCTGAACTACTGACAAGCAAGTGCAAAGTAAAGATATACAGATGAACATCTCTGCATTAACTCATTCCAAAGTGAACTTAATCCACTTTCAAAGCAGACAGTAGAATTTACAATCACTGCCTAGTTAATTCCCAATGAGAACAGCATCGTTTGGATGCAGAACATTCATTTGAAAATAGCTAGCATGAACCCTCTCTACCTCATTCATCTGTAAACAAACATTAAGTACCTGACATATCCATGGCAACTTGTGCTGTGGAAACGAGAATTCAACATAACCTTTTAAAAAATGATGCCAGTTCTTTCACAAAGAATTCACTGAAAGAACTATAAACCTTGTACAGTGACACTGTAATAATAAATTTAAACATAAACATTAGTGGAGGCCTAGCTTAAAATTCCCACCTGCAGAAATTTCAGTCTGATGCTATCAGTTTTAAAAAGGTATTTCATTGCCCTAAAGACCCCACACACCCTCTCACTCTTCAACACTGCTAGTTTGTCAAACAAGAATGACATCATACTAGCGTGGCCCCCAGCCTCTTAAGGAACTTAAAATTAAAAAATAAATCCATAGGCTAGTTTTATTGCTATAATAATGCTAGAAGTCAAATCAGTTTATAGTGATGCAGCCTCCTCAGAAAAGTAGGCAGTAAACAGAACTGGGACTCCAATAAAACTTAAATTCTGCAAGCTTTCTGTATCCTTATAAATCATGAACAGAGTCAAACAGCTATACCATACACCTGAAGTCTGAGAAAGGAGCCATCTTCAACAGTAGGGACAAGAGGTTGCATTTTCTGTATACAAAGACCAGGGGAAAATACCACAGTAAATTCTACTGTGATAGGTACTTTTAACCTACCAAATCTTTGAACAGTTCTTTCACCTGAAGATACTGTAGCAGAGTAAGCCAAAAACAACCTATGAATCTATGAATGAAAAACTTCAGGCTTCCATACTAACTTTTAATGCAGAAAGAGATACATGTCAGTTCTCATCTCTGCAGCTACAGACAAAAATCAATCCTTACAGCATTACATTCTGTGCGTGGAAAACAGGGCCAGGAATTAAACATGCCCTTCAGCAAATCATAATTCAACATCATATCTAAGATTAAGATGCTGACAGTTCTGTCTCCCAGGCCCAAGTTCCTGCTGCTAGACTTCACTGCCTCTTATTCATGCATCTTAATTGCCAGGTTTAGGAAAACGGGTATGCAAGATAAAGGTCGGTATCTGCTAATGAGGGAATGTTTTATTTTATATCTTAGTTCTAACACAGAGTAATGAGCAAAGCAATCTGAAATCTCAGAATCTGATATCAAACTTGAAAAGTCCAATTTCTCCCTTGTCCCCAAAGCAGTCTTACATTGAGTGGGAAAGAAAGAAGATTCTGGAATTTTGTAGCCACCAGTATACACCTAGTGTGTCAACTGGAAGGTATCTACAGTCATGAAATCAAAGTGAGCCTTTTTTTCTCCCCCAGTGCAATATTACCTTTTCTTTGAAGAGCAGGGACATGAGGGAGTACAGAAGTGCAATTTTGATAGCAAGAGCCATTAGCACAAAATGAGAAGGTGATTAACATGGGTCCAGTGCTATTAACCACTTTGATACGTTTCTAATTTCTATGCCCCTGCTTTCTAGAAACACTTCTAGGATTTTCTGATACTATAATAGTTGGAAAGGAACTCAATAAATCAGCTAATACTGCCTCTCATGAATGGGGGAGAAAAGCACAGTCTAGACATAGTTAATCTGTGCCTTATAAAGCACCCTAAAAATGCAAATACCATAATTTTCCAAAGCAATCTGTTCCAGTGGTTCCCAATTTTTTTCTAGTGTCCATTTACATCATCTTTGTTGCAGTTTAAGCACATTACCAGTGGTTCTGTCATCAGAGCAGCTAGAGTGAAAAATGTTCACCTCTCTTCTTGTTTATCTCACCTGGAGACAATTCTTCCTTCTCCCTGTAGCCTTCTGTTCTTTAAAGGAAACAGTTCTAAATCTTTCTGTGACTAAAATAAATCCATTTTCAAGACCTGATTCTCTTTTCTTTCTTCCACACACTCTTAGAAGTACTCTAGCTTTTCCTGAGGTGAAATGTCTAAGCAAAGAATGAAAGACTCTCATATGATCTATGGAAAATTATCTTGTTTATGTATCACAGTACATCTGACTTGTTTGCAACATCTATGCTGACAGAATCACATCCCGTTTGTTAACTGCAACATCCTCAGATCCTCTGCACAAAACTCACTCTACTCCCGCAATGTCTACTTTGTACAGAGATGATCAATAAATGGAAGATCTTCAGTCTCATCCTGATCCAAAAGGCATATTCTTCCCCAGACTGGTTCTCCACTTTCTTCCAATCATTCTGAATGCTAACCACGTTTTCCAACACACTTAAAGCAATTCCTAGCTTGGTACCATCTGCTGCTAATATTGCATAGCCTTAATGTTTCAGTTAAGTCAAAATTAGTGACAGAACCCTGCAGAGACCATTCAGTCTAGACATCCTCTAGTCTGACAGTGATCCACAAAACTGTTTAAGGTTTTTCACCAACTTTACAGTATTTAGAGAAACATTTCCTTGCTTTCCATACAGACAAAATAATTAAATAGCTCATTACACTATGAATGTATTTGTTCCCCCCTAATGAGACTGGATACCATGTTATGAAAGCAGATCTGTCTACTTGTGAATTTTGAGAAAATTCACATTTATGTTTAACACCTTTGTACTTTACTTGAAGAGCTTACTAAACAGTTTGTATGCGTTGCAATGTTTTTGCAAGTGGTCTTCAGTTCTCTAGTGAATCTTTTCCATGTACCCTCTTAGGTACTGGCTTGGCTTCTCCCCCTCTTTGAAGAGCTTTATCTGCCTCTGTGGAAACTGATAACCATTTTGAGAGCAGGAACCAGGCAGGGCAAAATAACTTTGTTTGAATTTCGCCTGCTTTTCAAGTTAGCACTTTTATTAAGTGTTTTTCATTATCTTCCTTATCCAAGGAAAGTTCCTACGCTTCTGTTTGTGGAGTCAGGTACAATTGCAGCTTACTCTGCAACGAAGATAAATCTGAAACAACAACTGCACTGAACATACAGTTTTCTCAGCATCATGTTACATTTCTTCACCCAGTAGCAGGCCAACCCATTATTCTTATCACCATATATAAACTATTCTAGAAGTACACAATCTTAACTGCAGTAGGCATAAAAGGATGTCCTTAGTATCAAAAGTGCCTGAACAGGTACAATGGAAGAGCCAGTCCTGTAGAAAAACCTCTCTAGAAACAAGGACACACCAATGTAAACAGATGCCTTTGTATCATTAAATTTTATTGTTTAACCATATCTACCCTTTAATGTTTATTCTAAAGTTTAGTTTTAAAAAGTTTAACATAACTTTGTCTCAGTGTCAGAATCCTCAGCCAATGTGCCCTGAACTACATTTATAGAAAGAAATCCATACTTTAACAAAAGCGTAAAACCAGAATTTAAGTATTTTCCTGAAAAAAAGTTCACCCAAACCTTTTCCAAAAAGGCTGCCAACAATCGATTCCTTAGAAAATTTTCACCACTCAGCTCTTTTGATAGTTGACCACACCCTAATTTAGTAAACACCCAGCAGCATCTTGCATTCAAGTTATCAATAGTCCAGTTTGGTAAACTGGGAAAACAAAGTCTTATGTTACAGATGGAAACAATCTAACTTATCACCAAATACCTCATTAGTGCTAAATGAGGTCTCTTGCCTCCTGTTCTGGTTGAGCTGTATCAATCATGCCAGTGTACATCTGACCATGCATTGGGCTCATTCAACTTTCAACTTGCTAAACAGAAAGCTAACTTAAGCAAGTAGCCTGCTGCTGGCTTAACATATAGTCTTACGCCACAAACACATAAGCAGAAGGCAAGACCACATCGCTGAGCTTGCATACCATAGTTAGGAAGCTCCAATTTGTAATTCCCAACAAGCATTGTCACCCTAATCTAGAACATTACCCACAGGTAAGAGCACAGCTGCTGCATGCAGCAGCCACATTATAACTAAAACTACTTGACATTGGTAATTATGGATAGACTCTCAGGAAGCTGGTCTATACAACTAAATTCACTGGGAGAAGGTAACTGAGAAAGAAAAATGTAAGCAGTGGAAAAAAATCGCTGCATCAGTTCCACCATCCCCACCTGCCCCTCTCCATGAATAGCCATGAGGGCTTGTTCTGGCCCATGTTTTATTACACTAAATAGTAAACCACAGAAAACTACCCAGAAGCAGCTCACACCTAAGAAACAACTACAACTTATTAAGAACTACCAAAATATTGACTTTGTTCAATCTTTTCACTTACTGTATTTCTGTTTTCTACTCTGCCCCAGTCATTCTGCTTAGAGCTGTAACACAATGGAGAAAATCTGTAACACAAATATGAATACAAGTCTCCGGTAAAGGCAAACAAGATACCACAGAACATCCTCTTAACAGGGTTGATAAAAGAGCTGGCATGAAGCCTTGACAAGCAAAGCAGTGTAATCACTTTTGGGATATCATTCAGACCCAAAATTTAGTAAACTGGTAATAGTAAGTTGAAACCTCTGGCACTAAGGCAGTGACCACTAGAACCTTCCCTGAAACAAAGAAGGCAATATACTGAAAGGCAGGGTAGACCAGAGGGACCTCTGTTAATTACTCCTAGAGCTCAAAAGCATGAAGAAGCCTCAGTGTCTCACAATAGCATTATTACAGTTTCAGTTCGTAGGTTTTACAGATTTAGCAGTTCTAAACACAGCAAGGAACTCTAACCAGTATATTCAAATTGCCTTTGGGTGTTAGAGAAAAAGATGCAAATTTAAAAAACAAAAACATATTTGGCAACAAGCAAACATGCTAGTTTCCCCTGTTAAGTAAAAAAAATAAATTATTAGAAATTCATGTATTTCTGAAAGTCAATAACTTCTCTATTGTATATGTTATTGGTAAAGCTGTGACAAAGAGAAGCTAGAGCTTTGCAAAGTAACAGATTTTGAAGAGCTAAGAAGAGAGGGACAAGCCTCCTCCAATCCATCCACCATCACACAACAGTGATTAAAACCTATTTGCAAAAGAAGAATTTTAAAAGCTCTCAATTTCTCTATGAAGTAGTTTGGTTTGTAGAACTCAACCATATCCAAGGCAATAACAAACAGCCATGTGACCCTCTCATGGAAAGGCCATGGAAAAAAAATAAATCTGTCTGGAGTTTGTGTTGGCCAGGCAAATCAATATACTTAGTCATAACTCAACAGCACTACTTACAAAGCGAGTAATTGTTTTCCCACTAATGCCATCTCTACAATTTTTTAACAGAGAACAAGTTGCCAAAGTACTGAGTTTGCAGCGGATCTTAAACTGGCTTTGCTTCACAGCAGATTAAGCAGAGAAAAACAGTTTACTGATGCAACAGTTAAGCAGTTGCACATAAAAAAAGCCAATTACAGTTCAGTCAGCCATAACATACTTTCTTCAGCTGTCATATTGTATAAACATTATTACACAATGATACAAATACTATACTCCAAAACTCGACACAAATCTTGCTTGTTCATTTCATTAAGTTTCACTGTCAAAGAAAATACACCACAACTTATTCAGGCCCAACAAATTCCTAGGACTATTCAGGATCTTAGATTTTACCGTCACAGCAGTGAGTTCTAAACTACATTTATATTAATGACCTTATTTTTAGTTTTAATAATGATTTGGGGTTTAATTCTATTATGCTTTTATAAAGGTATCTGCACGACATACACTTCACATGATTTAACTTCAAAGGGTTAAGATTAAGTTACTGAATTCCTGCAATACCTGCTGTAGTTTTTTATGGTATTAAAGAAACTATCAACAATAAGTGAGAACATATGTTTAAGACTAGGGTAAAGTTTATTCCAAGAGGCAAAATTCCCTTCAGCTTTGTATGATTATTTTGAATAGCATACGTATTAAAGAAAACATTTTTACTTACATATTCAAACTATGTGGCATAGTACTCTGTAATTTTCTAAGCCCAAAACATCATAACTCCAGCAACCTTTAATTACTGAGTTCTCAAAATCCCCCTCTTCCTTCCTCCCACCCAAAGATATCTCCGTATCACCCAGTTTTTATGCAACTTCAAGAACTGCTGCCCAGCAAGGGCATTTCAATATTAAGTATTTTTACCCTTAGAAATGGATCCTACCAGCTGTATTGCTGCGCATAGCAACTACTTTCAGCAAACACAAAAGGGAGAAAATTCCTAAAAAAATAACCTTTAAAGTTCACATCAAGTCTAGAGGCATTTTCAGTCCAAGTCTATAAGTATCAAGCACCCACCATGTCTTCCAAGTTTTGCACCTTCCCATTAGTTCTAAGGCTATAAATGAGGCCTCAAAAAACAACAAAAAAAACCAAACTAAAAACAAAGCCCAAACCCCCCAGATTTAATTCCAGCAGTACCCTGAAGCACAAGTGTAATCTGAGCTGTATCATTCCACTCACATTCCAGGTAGAACGGATTTTGTGTTTACAAAATGTGTCTTCTCAAAGTCTCACTGCTGATGCTCCATCCTGTGTATAAATACTTAATTACAAACACTTCACAAAAGGCAGCTTGAACACCTAACACGGCCAAATGCATCTTCCCCGAGCTAAAACATAGAAAAATTCTTATGTTACACATACAATTAAAAATGACATTGGTAAAGAAGCCTTAAAGGGATGCACATTGCAAGATCCAATTTCTTCAATTAGTCATTTTATGTCTAAAATACTTTTAAAGCCTACTCATTGATCAGACAGGTACAAGTCACAGGAAGATGATAATGCTGTACTTAAACATTCAAACCTGAAACAATGCTCATCAATACACTCTTCAAGCACTCAGGAAAACAGCAAACAATATTTCTCTAAAGCAAACCAGAAGGACAATATTAGCTGTGGCAACAAACCTTCATGCCTTTGAGATTTACTCCTTGGTACAGTTCCAACAGACATGTCTTATCACATGCAAGAATGGCAATGACATGGAGAAATACCAGGAAGACTAAAACAAGGCTGTTTACAGCCCTTGACCAACCTTGGATACATAAAGACAGAAGGTAAAGAATTAAAGCTCTAAGCAGGGCAGAGATTCTTGGCAATCCAGGAATAACAATAGTTTAATTTCTAAATGCTATGGCTCTGTGCAAGAAAGCACCATTGCTAAGCATGGACGCTTCACCCAAGAACCTAAGCGTTTTCAGATGACAAGGAAAACATTTCCTCCTATTGAAGCCAGAGCTATCTTCTTCCCATTTTATCTGCATGTCAAGTTCATTAACAAGGAGACTCTACACAAGACTAACACACAGTATCCATCTGCTCGTAGTTATGGCTTAATTTAGTAACTTTTATTAATTTGTGCTACATAGCACAAGAGTTATGTTGTACTACAGATAGCACAAGAATGTTTTTATCATGCTGCGTTTATCTGCTTCTACAAAAACAACGATGCTATAGATTAAGATATACAGCAAGACCTTTCTTCAGAGACTTGAATGCAGAAAGCTAACATTATTTCCAATCATATACTGGCTATACCAATCCATCAGAAAGCAAGATTTTCTCCTCTTCCATAGAGGAAAAGGATGGGGGAAGGAATAAGAACAGGGAAGGCAGGAAGAAAGAGCGCTTCATTCACAGCTTCTGTAAGCCGAGCACATTGTGACAACCAGTTTGGGCTCTGCACCACGGAGGACATGCAGCATGGTGCCCTACCATGTCCCTCTTGAGGTTACCTGTTTTGAGCTGCATGCCTTAAGCTGTCTCCGAGATACCACAAGTTCCCCCGTTCCCCACCTCAGCACTTGGGTTTCCCCTCATGGAGACAGGCTCTGTATGCCCCTATTCTCATTTCCACCCACACACTCCAAGACCACGCACCTTACCGTGCACCAGTTCTTCTGGTGCCTGTCGCTCCTTTCGGATGTATTCCTATTTAATTTCCAGTGGCCCTTTTCTGCCTATATACCTACCAGTCCCTCCCTGTCTTTCCTCCATGTCATCCATCCACCCTCCCTCCCAAGAAAACTTTATTCTTGCAAGGTCTATGCTACCCTAACATCACCACAAGCAACCTTTAGTTTAGTGACCCCTATCTTCACCCCACTGCACTTCCCAACACTTCTTCCCTTGGTTTTCTTTGCCCTACTCACTCAACCTGATTTCTTCTACTTTTAGGTCCTTTCCTTCCCAGCTCACCAACTGACACCAGTTCTCCCCCCACAACTCTTAGACAGATTTATTTCTGTTAATATTGCATGCTGGAGAATCTCCTGCAGAGTAATTTAAACTGCTATTAATAAGCAAAGACTAAAGGTCAGCTTAAAAAAAAACTAAACACCTTTCACCTTTACAAAATTGCTTTACGAACAGCCCAAGGCTTTCCAACCAAGGAGTCCTCTGTTATTCTAGCTCTCACCAGCTCAGCTGGACTGTTCTCCTTGATGCCCAGAACATTTCTCAAGAACTCTTGACTTGTTGGATTTGGCGTTCCAAAAATTATGCAGCAGACACAATTCACACTCCTTTTAACTACTGCAAGCCTCAACAACCAGAATTCAGATGGAAATTTCATGTGGCTATTCTATCAATGTCAAGACACATGCAACAACAGCATTAGCGTATCACTCATCAAGAAGTCCCCTTAAAAGACTAAGTTACTGTAACAGGGGTCTCATTTTTACGGTAAATCTAAAAAAATATTCTGTTTACAACAAAACACTGATCTATAATAGTTATTTGCATTAAAAACTTCAGTATCAAACAAGCAGTAGCTGAAAGTTTTGATTATTTTAGCATTACAATCTCACTGAATGTATGATTTAGAGGCTACAACTACCCTTTACACCAAAATGAACGCAACCTGCTTTCTTAGAGCAGAAAAGCAACCTGCTTTTTTTCCTTTTAATATAAAAACATTTTAACACCTTCCCACAGTGTTTAATTTTTGCTGCACTTCACACCAAAGCCCAGCTGACTTTGTAAAAACCACTCACAGGAAGTCACACTAAATTCAGAAATACCATATGGTCACTGAACAAGAAAATAGTCATGGTTACCAAACCAAATTAATGTCATTGATCACTTTAAAGAGAGGTGGTTGTAGGCTTGCTAATTATCTGAGGTGCTTATTATGTATTTCAAAGTTTGAAAGTAATTCTATAGTTCTATCAAAGCTACTAAATCAATCATCTCTGTTAAAGGCTTAGAGAAAAAGTAAAGCTTACTGCTCAAATCTATGGTCAACATATGAGAAACATTACTATGAAAGCCATTCAAAACCCCTCCTCATGGGAAAGGGTAACATTATGAGAACTAAGTGTTTTCACATGTTCTTTTTACCTTTGTTCTTTTATAGTCTTATTTTCCACCTCTTCTACAGCAAGATTTTTTTGGAGGCTACTAATCTGAATTCCATCTCTTTCTTCTCAAGGCCCCTTGGGACCGCTTTCCCTCATCAATGTCTTTTGTTCCTGCTACAGTAATTCTCTGATCAGTCAAAAACAGCTTCACATGGCATTCTCCAACAGAGTCGGGAATCTGCAGTGGTAGCAGATTCAGAAAGGAGTAAAGGAAAAAAAAAAAATCATTTGAAGGAATAAACCCCAACATTCTCAGCAATGTTATGTGCCTGTCTGCTAAAAAATAGAGAAGAAGCATCATCCTGAAATTGTGCCTCTCATGCATTACTGAGCAAGAGAAAGCAACAGAACTGAAGCAAAGGTACTGCTCTATACACAGAGGAAAGCCCAGCCACTGACACTGCCTTCTCCCAGGTTCCATGAAGGCAGTCACCACCGTAGCCTTACTTATTGCATTATACAACCTACAATAACCTTAACTCCACTAAAATAAGTTCAAAAGCAGCTTAAAAAAAATTGGAAAACCTAATCCTTGCATTCTATTCCCTATATAAAGGCAGCACGCCCCAAGAGTAAAAAAAACAACCAAAACAAACCCCTTCTGAGTTATGATATGAAGTCTCAGATCCTAATACAGTTTTTTTTGTTGTTGTTTTTTTGTTTTGCACCACTGTAGTATCAGGTCCTAATTTCAACATCCATCTGCTTTTACTGATGTACACATTTAAGCTTCCAATCTCAAAATAACTGTGTCCTTAAACTAGGCTATTATATTACTACAGGATATTACTCACTTTGCTGTAAAGGAGGAAATAAATCTTTCTGCAGAATTTGATTTTCCTTTCTGTTTAATGACTTCCAAAACATCTTACACAACAATCATGGTATAGTTCAACCATTCTATTCCTAAATAGAATACTAGTGAAAAAGACTGTTGTGTTTCGTTATTTTAAGCTTAACATTTAAAAATAATTACTTAAGCAAAAAAGACCCTGGCTGTTTGCTTGCCTGTAACTTTTGTCTCAGTTCACTTGTACATTCAGCAATTAGCACAGCAGCATTCCCATACTAGTTGCAGTTTCTGGGAGCTACTGAAAAAATAAAGCAGCACAAGTCACATTTTAGATTCAGAGTAAAATGTAAATACACATAAGATCTATAACTTGTGAATGTTACATACATTGTAACACACTGAATGTTTGTAAGCATTGTTGAGTCAACAATGTAGTGATTACAAACTTAGGTATTTGCCACAAGAGTCTGTAAGTGCCAATGTGATACTTGTATCTCCCTAATACACACTTCCCCCTCTAATGACTCTTAGCCCCTCTTGGCTGATTCACACTAGATCTCTTCCACCTCCACCACTGCAAGCTGTTTGTTTTAGACTCTTGTCCCTTTGCCCAGTTAAGAAACCTCATCTTCCTCCCAGTCCCTACCTGTTCCAACCACTTTCTTGCACCTTTATTGCCCCGCAATTCCACCAGTCAACACTCTTGAAGACGAGCACATTTATAAGCCCACTGACAATCTGGATGCCTTATCCTAAGCGTTTGTTACTATTTTACAGGTTCATCTAAGCCAGATATTCTATAACAAGCTACTTGCAATTCTGATCAGACACTTTTTGTCCATTTAAAATACATGCATGCTACAGACACAATAAGTAGCTACAGTTCTTCATCCCTCCTGAAAAAAAAGCTGACTCTCATTTATGGACATAGAACGCAAACCAACAACTGTCCTGCAAAACGAGATTTTTCAATTTTATCCAGCGGATGAGTAAACAGATTGAGTGTCCTACTGCCTTTGTCACAGAAGTGTTTTCAATTAAACTTCTAGCATCCCTCGCCTCCTCTACTAAGAGAACGATAGGAAAAAACTACCAGGTGAGTTGTCCTTCAGGTGGGAGCTAACCCACTCTGTTAGCAGAGCACAGGGACAGTGATAACGTGGTAGCCGGTTGCCCACACTGAATCCAGAAACTGAAGAGGCTTGCTACTCTACTCAGTGTGCATGTCTCTGGCCAGACCTCTGCCTTAATGGTCTCCATTACACCTTCTGCGTTTGCTGCCACCACCAGAAGCAACGCTTGAGATTATCGGAATACCGGTTGTGCAGGCAGGAGTGACCATATCGAAGTTTCTCAAGACAAAGGGCACCACGCGAGTACCCTTTACAAACCACAGCCTGTAAACCTTGTGTTCTCACAGAGCCTTTGCTCCTAACAAATGAACTGGGCAACTACAGGCAGCGCTATGTGTGAACAAAGACCCAAGGTGCATGGAAGAATGACCATACTTCAGTGCATAACAAACGAAAAAAAGTTACGCATCTGAACACCTTTATAAAAAAATCCCCAGATGTCACTAAAATAAACACAAAAATTCAGCAGCGAACATAAAAAAAATCATTTTTACATAATGTTTTAAATTAAAGCTCAGAAGACACAAGGGCATCGCTGGCTGCCCAGAGGGCAACCGTGAGGGCCGGCCCGCACACCTGCGGCCCCGCCAGAGCCCTCCCGCCCCCGCCGAGGGGACGCCGGTGCCCCGCGGGCTCGGGCCGCCCTCAGGAGCGCTGCCCCGGGGCGAGGGAGCTGCTCCCCCCGTACAGCAGCCGGCGGAGCTCGGGGCCGCCGCCCGTCCGTGCCGCCGGCCCGACCTACTCCGAGGCGCAGGCGGGGGGAGCCGCTTCCCTCACGGAGGCGGGCGGGGGCCCGCGGCGCGCCCCCCAGCCCTGAGGAGACGGAGACGAGACGTCCCTGCGGCGGCGAAGAGGGAGGGCTGCCTGCCGCCCCGCGCCGCGCTAAGGGGCCCCGCCACCGGCCGCGCCGAGCCGCCGGGTGCCCGCCGGAGCCGGCTGTGGCGGCCGGTACCGCCCTCCCGCCGCGGGGGCCGCACACCTCAGCGGCGGCGCGGAGAGAGACCGCCCCGCGGGGCCCGCCTGCCCGCCCCGGCGGGCGCCTCTCACCTCACGACCGGGGGCGGGCGAGGAAAGCCGCTGGCCTGCCCAGTGCTGCGTACCTGGCGGCTGGCGGCGGCAGGGCCCCTGAGGAGGCTGCCCGTTGTTGTGGCCCGGGTGGCGGCAGGAAGCGAGTAGCCCCCGCGGCGGCGGCGTCTCCACCGTGGCGCAGTTACCATGGGACGGACGCCCTCTCCCTCCGGAAGTCACCGCCGGGAGGGCGGGGAGGGGGCGGGGAGAGGCGCCATCTTGAGCGCGGCGCCCGGTCCCAGCCTGCCGCCATCTTGAGTGTGGCGCGGCTGAGTCGCTCGCTCTGGGGGCTTCTCCTAGTCCCTCGCCTCAAGTCCCGTCAGCGGGGGGGCGTATGTCGGTGAGGTGCTATAAACGGAGGTTTTCGAAAACTCTTAAAATAACGATAACCTAATGCACACTGTTTACAAAAGACATCTGAACAGCGGGAAGGTCATATCTGGTGCTGAAACGGTTCTCTTCAGAGTTAGAAAATTACGGTAAGGAAAAGCAAATGAGCATAATGCTGCCAGCGGAAAATATGTTTAGTGGGGTTTTGGGGTTGTGTGTTTTGTTGTTTTGGTTTTTTGGGGTTTGGTGGGTTTTTTTTCTGGGGGACTTAAGGAATTAAAACTGGCTTTCTTAGCAGCTGCCCTGTCACTTGAGGTGATTGCAGAGGGATTCCGGCACCAGGGTGAGACACAGCGTGAGGGTGGTGAGGGGCCCAGGCTGGCCCCTCAGCCCCACCATGGCGCAGCCCCAGGCCCACCCCAGGCACAGGGTAAGCCACAGTGAGCGCCTCCAGCCCAGCCTGTAACGCTGCCATCTTCTCTGGTCCTTGCATCAGGGCTTGCAGTGTCCCTGTGCACCCAAGGGACCACCCTTCGTCTTTAAAAAGAAGAAGTTAACATTGTATATAAAATTACACATAGAAAACACTATTATATGGATGGGTAAATCCAGTGCTGAAATCCTTGGAAAAGCTCGTTACAGCTGTAATTGTGCCATCTTGTGCATATGCTTTAGTTTTTAATTACATGATTGCATACCATTTTGTCCCAAAGGACCTTGCCTCATTTAGTGCACAGAATGGACTGAAATATGGTTGCGTTGTTACTCAGAGACGCAGAGTTCCCTAACCTTTGAGCGCTTGCTTTTGCAGTTGGAGCAAAAGTAGATCTTCGTAATTTTTAAAACCAGAATAAAACATTGAATAATATGAAGTGCCCCTTGCACATGACGAGCAGTTACACTTTCATCCACCCCGAGGGTAATTGGCTCTCTAAAAGTCACTATGAAGTATGTGAGACACCCGGGGTCAGGCTGTTGATGGTTTGAGAGTCAGAGTTTGCAGCCTGAGTCAGAGACACTGACCCCCTCCCTTCCTCCTGAGTCATCTTCTTCTGGGGTTCGCTTAACATCGTTTTTATTAAAGCCTCGTTATATTATAATATATATATTAATCATTATATTATCATTATATATACAAATATGAAAGTCTTGAGTTCTGATTCAGACCTCATCCTAAACAACAGCAGCGTGTCTCCTGTATCAGCCCAAGAGTTTGTGTTTGGTCAGACAGTAGTAGGATCAGAACGAGGAATGCCGTGGAAATTGATGTTTTTAACTGTCAAGTCTGGCACTAGAGCTGCACTGAAGGAGCACGACGGTGAAAGGGAGAGAGCATATGACTTTTAGAGGAGATTTCTGTGAAGCGCCGTAAGCCAGTGAAAGAGGAAAAGCTCCAGCACCTCTGGCTGTAGATGGACCTTTTGCTGCCAGACCTGGTCACTTAACGTGTTGGGCCACTTCATCTCTTAATTGTGCTGATTTCTTCTATAGTCTCAGGCAACTACTGAATCATGTACTATAGCTTCTGTAATTCCTGTGAAACCTTCTCTTTTTTCTCAAAATATATCTACAGGATATCATCTATGCTTCAGTGATCCTCCACAGAAGTACATTAACCTCAAGAAATCGAAATACCTGTTTCTAGGCCACAGCTCCTGTCTTTTAGCGCCATCTAGTGTTCATGCCTGGAAGAGATGATGTCATTAGGAATTTCTCCCCATCAGATCGATTTGCCGTTAATTAACACATTCTGGAAACTGATAGATGGTACTGATAGGAGGCATCTTTGTAAATTAGTAAAATATTTCTGTATATAAAATCCAGTGAGATATTTATTACTATTTTTATTTTATGGCATTAAATTCTGGCACAGATCTCTTTTACATCAATTAATTAAAATCAAAGCACTCACAAATCAAACATATATATATATATCAGTTATTTACTTCTGACTATTCTGTTCTCTGTAACTAATCAGATTGCTTTAGAAAATAGAGGCCACCAAAAAAAAAAAAAAAAGACAACCCCCCCAAAAAACCCTAGCACTGAAATAAATTATCACCTTTCTTCATTTTCAGCTCTCCTGAAAACGAGAGTAGCCATCCAGATCAGAACCCAATCAAAATTTCACTTGCAAAGAAAAATTTCAAGGCTTGGAGTGACAAATATTTCAGTCCATGTACAAAAAAAGCAAGGTGGTTTCTGAAAGAAGGAGGAGACAGAAAATGAGGGATTATCCAGACATCGCCTGTCTTCAGTTGCTTATCTTTTCTTCCTTGATGTCTTTCTTATAGTGACTTCTAGTTCTTATTCTCATCCCCAGCCCATCATCAGCAATAACTGCTGAAACACCCTTGCCTGTCTTTTACTATTAATGCATAAACTTCAGAAACAAACATGAGGGATTTACAATATCTCCCCATGTTACTATAAAGGAAGTGTTTATTGGTCAGTACAGATAACTCCCCTTTGAAGATGTCAGTTTTTAAATTAAGATACAAATTCTGAGTAGCAAATACAATAAAATAAACATGAGTACAGAATTTTATACAATACTTTTGTGCATACTCAGATTCCTATGTATATTTAAAAACCTTACTGTCCCTACCCAGTCGTGAAAGAACTGGAAATTCTCTGAATTAGTCCAGCTAAAAAGGAAACAAAGCAAGGTGCTCAGCTGCTTTCATTCCAGGGAAAATTTAATTTAATTAGAGCAATTTCAAATCACACTTCTGGCAGCTGTGTTTATCACACTTTCTTCAAAGGATAGGAATTAGCATTGACTGACATTAGCATCAAAGCTCATTTATTCACCCACCCACATCCTACCAGCCCTTCTGAGTTTGTTTATTTAGCACTTTAATAACACCACAGTAAATAAGATTCATTTTGGAGCGTGCATGGGTTTTGTCAGAGCACTTAGAGCAGGCTTCTTATAATGTCGTGGTAGGACGCTCTGCAGTTTTGATGAAAGAGCAGGTAGCTGTTTTCCAGAAGAGATATTTTAAGTGTTTAACAAGCACATAGACTGGTATACAGAATTCCTTTTTTTTTTTTTTTTTTTTTTTTTTTTTTTTTTTTTTTTTGTCAACAACTAGAAAATATTCTTCTTTCAGCAGCAGGGAAAGTACCAGAAATGACCTGTCATCCCTTAAGCTGCAGAAGACTACCCGTGTCCAAAGCCCGATGGGTCACAGGGGTTTTGAAATCTGGAGCTTGGGGAAAATATGGTACTGGAGACTCAGGTCTCTGTCTCACAGCTGCTTTGTCCTTTTGCCAGCTCATACAGAGGCCAGAGTGCTGCCTGTTCACTTGCAGTGCACAACCTACTGTCATCCCTTCTGAGCTAAAAGTAGGTTCTTGCTGGTAAAGACAGACCATTATTTTAATTCATATTTGTGCAGCACCTGGCAAAACAAGCCTTGATCCCTGATTAGAGGTGCTGGAGCACAGGAATGAGGTGGACTGATCGTAGCTCAGCTACCTCTTTGAGGCAGATACAGAGCTGCTGCCACATCAGACCAGACACCAGAGATGCTGACAACAGGAATCTACTGCCTACGTTGCAACCTCAAGCCCTGAGAGAAGCAGTTAGGCTGGGGCCCCATTGCCTTGTTCTTCAGTGATCAGCGGTAGCTTGCATGTAGTCAGGGCTGTTCATGGATGACGAAGTACAAGAAAACGATGCCACAGGAAGACAAAAAGCTTCTTTCAATTGCTTTCCAAAAGGAGGTAGAGCAAATAACTCCATTTGTTTTTTCAACAAGTGGAACCCAACTGAGCTGAGGAGCAGGTTCACAGCAGGCATCCTTCACTGAAACTTTCCCTGCAGATCTCACCTTTACCCCCAGCTTGCCAACATAGGCAAACTAGAAGGAGCAAACAGGCAACCTGCCAAAAGCTGGATAGGGTGGAAATGGAGCCTCCTGTGTATATTACCCAGACAGAAGTGGCTGATCACAAGCCTGCTTTGCTTACTTATGAAATGAGGAGAAAGCCAGGGAGGGCAGCTCTGCAAGCAGAGGGATGGTGTTGGCATTTTCTGCCTTGCAGTGAAACATCAAAAGTAGTGATGGAAATGGTTGTTCCTTCCCAAGGTTTATTGCGCTACAAGAGAACAGTAGTCTCCCCTAGACAGTGTTACTGGCATTGGCCCTAGCTGAAAAAAAAAATATCAAAGCCCTCACTTAAAGACATAATTCAGAATGTGAGCATGGAACGGCATAGCTATTAGTTATATATCAGCATAGCTGATAAGTTATCTCTCCAGTGGGCATACAATTCTGAAGTCAAATTAAAAAAAAAACCAAAACACACAACAAAACCCCAAACAGAACACAACAGAGAAAACAGATGAGAGAATGACTAATGGGAATAAATTCCACTGCTTTGACTACAGCATTACTTTATCAAATCCTGGGACTTAATATGCAACAGACTTATCATAAGACAACAGTTCTGTGTAATGGAAATAATTTGTTTCAATATTTCATCCAGCAGTGCAGACAGGCCTGTGGAGTGGGCCATCTTAGCTGGAACATTTATTGATGCTGACCACTGGTTTATAAAGCAGGAGTTGAAAGGTGAAGAATTCAACGCTCCAGTTCTGAACTTAGGAAGAAACAGAAATGCCAAGGAAATGAGGCATCAGCAGCTTGTGAGAAAGTGGAGGAAAATTCATGGCTTTCAATCACTTACAGCACTTGTTATGCAGAAATAGGCTGAGCTCCCAGTTTTGCTTGGAGATTGTGTCACTTCCAATCTTCCCTGTGAGACTCAGGCATGGTTTATAGTGGCGATTTGCACGTAGATGAATGAAACATCTGCTTTCAGTGATTGTATTTCTATAAACTCGGTTTTCATCAGTTGAGAAAGAAAACAGCTTTGTGGGGGGGATATTACTCTCTAAACCACTGCAGTCTAACCTTTTTTTTAAAAAAAGGAAAAAAAAGTTAGCACATGCAACAGGGTAGCACTGATTAGGGTTTTCAACTGACAACCCAGCAAGTGGAGAATTTTGTTTATTCCATTTAGCTAGCCAGAAACCACACAGGCCCATGTAAAATCAGATTTTGGACATGCTTGTTCTCAACTACCATGAAACTGTCAGGGAAAAGCATAATTTAGACATCTCTTCAAAAGTATTGTCCAGAAAACTCATCTTGCATAGTACTTTCCATAATCCACTCTTCCAGATGTTCTCACTTTCTTCATGCACACAAGTAAATGAAAAAGTGCAATGAAGAGTAGCTTAGGACAATACTTAGTATCTCATAAGGAGATTACTGAAGCAGTATCAACTAGGATAAGTATATTCATCTTTTAGCTTGGCTGATCTATAAAGCCAATTTACCTTCTTATGAATACTGACCAACATTTTCATTTGCAAACAAAATACGGAATCTGAAGAGCAAAAACTAATAAAATCATGATTATTAGTGTTCAGCCACTTGATTTGCTGAATATTTTAAAAAAGACATTTTACATTTTCAGTAGCTAAACTTAGGGGTTTTTTTTATTCTGTTGCTCTGATGAATGAGAAAAAAATTTGCAGCTGCCCAGAACAAAAGAGGACTTTGCAGGTTGATTTAGGTATACTAGGATATTGAATTCCACTGTAATGTCCCAAGCAGTAAGTCTTCCACATTCAGAATTGATCAGCTAATGACAAAACTCCTTTTTCTCTTCAACGATTGTGTTGCTTTCTTCTCTACTGAACATTAAAATCTTGCTATGCTGGGCAAAGGGAGGGGATGTGTCATGCCATGGCCTGTTAACAATTAATTCATAACCTATAAATTACCTTAATCACAGATGTATTGGAACAGCAACATTCAGTATTTAGTAGTTAAGACACTAAGTTGAGTTACATTCTGAAGCCTCATTAATATTTGCAAAGGCACTTTGGGAGTGAACCCACTGTATCCTTTACTGATCTGTCTTCAACACCCTGTACCCCAAAGTGGCTTTTGTCACTCAAAGAGCACGAGTAATTTCTCTCAGAGCTCTCTCTGCCATCTCCGTGTTCCTGAAGACAGAAAAGTAGAACTTCCCTTTGATAAAAGGCAACTTATTTAGATATCTTCTGTTAGGAGCACTTAAAAAATAATAATTGTCCCAGGGCTTCTGGTTACCTTGAGCATAGAGGCTCCTTCACATGCGGCTGATTCATGGCTGTAGCTTATGTGGTGAAGTAATAACAAGACTTTTGCAATACCAGAAGCCACAAAATATGGTTAAAATAAATCTTGAAAAGCAACAATGTGGAAACATCATCTGCAAATCTGCTGTTATGTTTTAGAAATGGACCAGTTCTGCTTTAGCAGCAAAAAGCTGCAAGAAGTCAGTGTTAAGGCAGGATGGGTGACCTGCATTCCCCTCTGGCTCATGTTTCAAGCAGATTCTCAACTACAAAGCTTCCTCTACTAGCCTTTTCCTCTCAGGTTACTCCCACCCAAGCTACTCTCTCCCCTACACAAGCCTGATAAAATGTGATTAAATAGGTTCAAATTTAAGACTGTTAAAGAGAAGTAAGAGTAGAATTTGGTGAATGAGAATCAAGCTCAAGTCGAAGATCTCAGAATAGGCTGAGGTCCTCTTTTAAAATTCAGTTACATCACACCTAAAACTTGGAAAACTACACTACCATTTTTACGTATCCCTTTTTCAAAGCACTCACTTTAAAGAACAAACAGGCACAAGCTGGTACTTCAGGCCTTCAGAGAAGTTGCGTCATGCCTAAATTGCAAGACCTCATGCTTGATTCATCTCTGAAGTCAAAATTCTATGTAAAACTATGTAGAACTTGAAATACAAATTCAGACAGTTTCGACAGCTTTTGAGGCCCGTTCATTTATAGGCAGTCCTCAGCAATGCAAAGTGAACTTTAAAATGACAAAGTTCATAATCTCCTATCCCCCCATTTTAAAAAATCCTATCTTTTCTGTAGAGTTTAGAAAAACTCAGCTTCACCACAATTTTCATCCATCCTTAATTACAAAATCTCACCTGGTTGATCACCTATGCAGTGGTTCCTCAAGAAGCACTGGGACATGCCTTTATTCAGCTAAACATCCAGTGCAGTAACCATTGTCACAGACGTCGATAACCAGTCTCTCAGCATAACAAAGCAGGGCAGGTTATTTTCTTCCTGGCAGGGATTACTAAAGGATAATTGGAAATATATTACATTATTCAGCTGGATTGCCCAACAGCCAACAACACTAATAAAAACAGGAGTGCTGCAACAGGGCGATGCACTTTAGAGACTTTCAGTGAGCTGGTGACAGAAAAACATTTTAGAATTTTGTGTTTGGGAGGGGTATTGTATCACCCACATTGCCAAGAGTCCTTTGTGTTTAGACAAAGCTTTCTAAGGTGCTTCTCTATTTCTTGAGATTTTTTTCCTCAGGGGGGACTGCTTACACAATACCCTGACTTTGGCCCCAGTTCTGGGGCCAATATTTGTCCCTAAAGCCTAGACCAATGTTGATTCAGATCTGATTCTGCTGCCAGAACTGATACTGAAGTGAACAGTCTGGCCATGTGTCCCCATCACTTTTGCCATGCACCTCCACCTCATCAGCTTGGGGAATGAAACTCCTAAGGCTGCCTTGACTTCTTGTTTGTTCACTTTTAAGTATCATTTACAATCCAAGTCCAGCTTAAATGCAGTAACTTCAGAACATACGGTACAGGAGGACTGGTGCATGTAGTAGAACACACAAACTAATGACCACACTCAAAACTCTACTAAAGCTTTCAAATAGCTTTAAGTAAAACAGTGGGGAAAGTATTACAGAACCGAATTTGATCCAACAGTAGATTGTTCAGTGCTGAAACCATCTTTTAACATGCTTTGTGGCATAAAGCATAATAGCAGAGTTAAAATAAAGCCTAATGAAGCACATCCTCTCCATTCTCCTAGGCAAGATACAGATCTTATTTACCCGGTTCTGTGATCTGTTGTATTCCTCTACTGCATATTTGTATCTGGGTTTGTTGAGTCCAAACAGCATGGCAAGTGTCCTTCCGAGGGATTCACAAGCTGAAAACACACAACAGACAAATAACAACTGGAACATCTTCCTTCTACTAAAGGGCTTTTTGCAACAGGCATTTTATATGATGGCAGAAAACTGTACGGAGCAATCATACATATGAACATAAAGGATCAGCAGATGAGATGATGCAGGGCACAATTAATTTACTTAGTGAAAATCTTCTCCTTGCTTGAGAAACCTCCTTCATAATCCAGCTTTTACAATTTTTTCCAAAGGTCTGGCCAGCATTTCTGGGACAGCCATATCTCACTTACACCATTCCCTGTCTACAAAATTTCTTCCAGGCTTCTTTTCAATCAAATAAATTCACCTTGGTTTAATTAATTCCACAACCTCATTACTACCTCAGAACAACTACCACTTCCAACTCCTGATGTATGCCTGCCTTGTTCTGTGTAGGGGTTAAGAAATACAACTGATGCCTTTTATATTTTAGGCAGTGCTGAAGAAAATGAACTCATTGCAACTGCTTTCAGGCCCCACCTTTTCAGACACAGCGCTGCCCTGCCTATGGCAAACTGACAGACATCGCCTGGAGTAAACCTCAGCCAACACAATCCTACTGTCAGCTTTCTGAGACAATGTTCTTGCAGCAGTTATTGCTGTGACCCTTCTTTTTGTTTACAGCCTCAGTTCCTGTCTCTGGGGCAGTTTCTCTGTCTTCAGCAGTCCTCAACTCTCTCAACGTTTGCACCATGCCCTCCCTTTTAGTTATGCCAGTCCAATCTCGGACGCTCAACTGCTTTTCATAAAACTGCAATAGATTTCACTCAAAACCAACTTACTTGCTGCCTACTAATTAATTTATGCTGTACTGTAGGTCACAGTGACTGCAATACAGTAATAAAAGTCACTGACACTTATCAGAAACTTTATTTTCAGTTGCTGATAACCTGTTGTTAGCACTAAAGTGTTTTGTCCCATGTGGGGAAGAAAAGAACTTCCAAATGTTTGAAAACATGGGTAGGAGTGAAATAATGTGTTTACTCTAGTCCATGTTAAAACAGTTGTTGTCTTCACTGCTGTAAATCACAGAGGAACTAGAGCATTTCAGAGTCTTGAGATCTGACAGACGGTCACTGGCTCAGCTTTTGCTATCCCTCTGAACATTTGCCCAGGATCCGAATATACAAGCTGGAGAAAAGATTTGTGCATGGAAGGAACACAGGGCAATCCACAGAATTACTTTTTTCCCCCAGCATGCTTAGACTTTTTGAAAAGATTACTTTAAAGTGAACTTAGTTAAAAGAAAGATGAGTGGCAGAGCTAGTAGTTCAAAGTTAGGACACATACTTTAGATATTTCTTCACTACGGTTTTTCATTAAATCCCCCACATGTTGAACAATGGAAAAGGGATGGTATATACTGTGATCATATATCATTTCTCCCCTATGACTCATGCCTCCTTATCAGTTGGAGAGAGGGGACTTTGGAGCACTGCCTTTGGAGCCCGTCACGATTGCAGGGTGAGGAAAGCTGTTCGTAGGGTCCTATCCTGGGTCATGGAGAGATTGGAATATGTGAAACAGAAAACTGTGGAGTGAGAAGGAAGAAAAGATGCTTTTATGACAAAGGCAGCTGAAAGGTGACACAGAGATTAAACACCACGGCAGCCTCTGCCTTACAGCTCCCGTACGATCCCTGTGTGGATTTTGGCAGTTCATAGCTGTGTGCTGTGTGCTTGCTGGTTCAAAACACTTGCTATCCTTTGGCAGAAGTGTTGACCATTCATAGTTGCTACAGATACACACAATAGGAACACTACCCACAGTGTAACATGCCAAATGTCCTGTGACATTTCTAGCTGGATACTCTTAAGTTGGTTGGCTGCTGACAATCTCTACTCTTCTCTTCGTGTTATAAAAAAATTGTATTTGCAGAGCATTCAGATACTTACCTGATACCACTCCTCAAGAATCCAGGAGGAGATGAGTAAGTCCCCATTCTACACGGCATTTTGATGTTGCACAGCAAATAACAGGACAGACTGCAGGCATATATAAAATACACTGAAAATAGACCATGCTCTCTTGAATGAGTAACTATTCCATGTCTAAAGTCCTCTGTAAAAAGTGGTGCATGACCTTGTATAATTAAAGCCTATCGTGCTGTGTAGCTGCGTAAGGACAGAGAGCTGAACTGAGATTTCATATAGCTATTCATACTTTTTTGCTTAATTCATTTTGCCATCTTAAGTTGCTTTTTGATGTTTACCGCGATGTAATAATTTTTATTTATGATTAATACATCACACAGTTATAAACAAAAATTAACCAAGCATCTGCCATAATGCTATATATGGAGATGGGATGTTTATTTCAAAAATCACTGGCAGCAAAAAGCACATTTAATATGAGAGGATGGAATGGCAGCAAGTGGCTTCATGTTGCTTCAAATAAAAAATGTCAGCTATGGGTCTGATTTTTCACAGAAAATTTCACTGTTGGCACAGAGGGATAGACAGAGCAGGAGTCTGCCTTGGATATTTTACTTAGTATTTTCATTAGTGAATGGGTTGATGCAACAGATATATCTATAAATATATTTTTGCAAATTGAAAATAACATGGAAAGTAGAAATGCCATTCAAAGGAACCTCTCTAAAATAAGTATTCTGAAAAACACTCAGGATGTAAGGAAATAATTCCAGGGTTCTGCACTTAGCCAAGATAGGAAACAGCTGCTTAGGTAGCAGATAGGCACTACTGTGTCTTGGTGAGCCCCAGCTGGAGGCTTCTGTTCTGTTTTGGACATGACAACATTTGAAAAGCATGCGGACAAATTAGAGAAAGTCCAGAGTACAGAAATAAGAGTAAGTAAATATCTCAGAAACTAAGACTAAGGCAGAAAGATGCAATAGGATGGTGGTGTTTAGTCTACAGATGGAAAAGCTAAGGGGAGGCATGGTAACAGTCAAATACAGGAAAAGATTTTGAAAGACAAAAGGATAGCTTGTTGACAGGACAAGAGGGGAACTTGAAATGCACACAGCATGATCTACAAGAAATGAAAACTCTGTTAGTGGAAGGGTTCAAAACCACTGCGACCTATTACCTGTGGAGCTGATGCAGTAACCATTACTAAAAGTCTTTAAGAATAAATTGACAAACCTGTCAAGAATTACTTGATCTCTCTTGGGGCAAGAAGCCAGACAAAATGGTCCATCCTTGATCAGAATCATCTATTGCAATTCTTCTGCAAGTGCTTTCTGCCACACTGGCCTTCTCAGTATGAAAGTTGCACAAAATTCATAACGTATCTAATGTACTGCACCCTGGTTGTTCCCTACCTGCGTGAAAATCAGGTTTTTCTATTGTTTTCAAATTACTCTTTTGCCCACACTGAGGCTGCCTCTAGGTATCCCAAAACAAAGACAGCTCCTTTCTAGGTATTGTAAAATGCATTTTTTGGAAAAGACCGATAGGCTGATACCATGCAGCATAGTCCGAATTATGTCATTGTTGATAGCTTTTATATCACCTGACCAAAAGAAAACACCCAATTTTAAAAATCATCAAGTATTTTAAATCCTGGTGATAATCCCTTTAGACAATGCCAGTAAGCATTAAAAGGAGAAAAAATAGCAAAGTACCAGCTTTTTTCCTTGAATAGAGATTGCATTCCAGTTAATTCATCCTTAAAGCAAGCTAATCAATCATATTAAAAAAAAGGAGAAACCTTAACTGACTAAGAAATTAAGTGGTTGCAATTCAAACTGCGCAAAACTGGAGACACAGCCCTGAAGGAGAATGTGGACTACAGAGCAGAAACAAGAAGAAAGCTTTAATTTTGAACATAAAGACAAGCTTATCCATGAAATTGCACTAAACACAGTCCTGTACCATTCAGCTTGCAATATGATCTGCCAGTCTGCAAAGAAGAAAGCCTGTAGCCTGTTTTAATTGATCTCCTTACACAGGCCAGATTCAGCTAATAGGTTATTTGCTTTAAATAATTCCACCATGACCAGCAGATACAGCGTATGCAACAGCTACAGAGAGATCTGAATTTGGAAAGCTACAAGTCTTGAAGATACATCACTTGTGTCCTGTTTGCAGGTTTGTCAAACCAAACAAGACCAAGACAGCAAACTCGCACATTTTCTCCCAAGAATTTGTGACTCCTATGCCTGAGGACTCCAGAGGAAGGGTTCATGTTAGCCTCTGTTGTGTCTTATTTAATGTGGCTATTGGAAGACTCACTGGGCTGTCTGTACTTCCGACTTTCTCCATTTTTAATAGACATGTTTTGCTGTGTGGAGATTTCTTGCCATACTTGTGATTTCTTCTAAACATCCATGGCTAACCCTCCTGTATGCTGCTGCACTCCTAATTTGCAGATGCTCAGTGGATGCTGATTGTGTCCCATCGTTTGGAAGTTGTGTGCATGGGGCATTACATCTAGGATTTTGAGAACTGACACGGTATAACTCTGGTTGGCAGCTAAGCACCACACAGCGCTCACTCACTTCCCAGCCCTGTAGGATGAGGGAGGGAATTGGAAGGGTAAAGTGTAAAAACTTGTGGATTGAGATAAAGAGAGTTTAATTAAAAATAAAGTAACAAAAAAGAGAAAAAGAAAAAAACAAAAACAACAACAACACCAAAAAACTTAGAAAAAACCAACTGACCGATGCCCAACCAGTCCCTGAGCGGGGGCAGCCCCCGCCAACCTCTCTCCTTCCCAGTTTTATCACCCAGCATGGTGCGGTGTCACATGCTGTGGGATATCCCTTTGGTCAGTGGGGGTCAGCTGTCCTGGCTGTGTCCCCTCCCAGCGTCTTGTGCACCCCCAACCCGCTCCTGGGGCAGTGTGAGAAGCAGAAAAGGCCTTCATTTACTTTTCCAGTTGCAAAATGCCTCATTGCCCACCTCCCGGCATTTTCCCCCCTACCCTGTGGCCATGAGGAGGCCAGCTGATGGGCTCAGCTGTGGCCAGCAGCGGGTCCATTTTGGGGCTGGCTGGAATGGGCTCTGTCCAGCATGGGGGCAGCTTCTGGTGGCTTCTCACAGAAGCCTCCCCTGCAATCTCCCCAACTACCAAATCTGTGCCACGTAAACCCAGTAAGTAACCTCAGAGAAACCCTACACAGGTGTACACAGCATTACACCGCTTTCTTCCTAAAGGGCAAACGCCTTGAATAGGCTGTCAGGCCCTGGGACAGAGCAGCTGCTGGGACACAGGGCAAGAGATTGGCAGAGTTTGCCAGTGCTCCTGCTCTGTGGCCCTGGCAGTGACCTTTATGGAAGGGTAGCTGCTCACCTGGTCACATGGGCTCCTGGATGTTAACACATAAGTAATTAGCAAGATGCCCTTTTCAATGTAACCTGATGTAAAAGATGTAACTTGTTAACACCTCTTCCCATTTTACAACCGCACTACCGCTGCTGGGTACGTGCCGTTTGTGTTGTGCGGCCATCCAGAGGGCCTGCAGCCTGTGCCGACTCTCCATGTTGTTGACCAGGAACCACAAAACTACACGAAAATCTAAGCTGGGAAATTGCGGGTCTTCAGGAGTTCTCTACACAAACCAGCAACTTTCTGTGACTTGGAAATCCATTTCTCAGTAAATCTGTTTCAGCAAAGACTGCTGCTGAAGAGATTACTTTCTTTATGGAGGAAAGAAAAAGAAAAATCCAGTCCAGCAGCTATATGCCAAATTTACAAACACTCTCCAAATGTTACCACCTGTTTGGGTGGTTCCCTGGTTGAATGGCTGAATCTGATGTCAGACAAAAAACCCCACCCTGTAAAGCAGAAAAATTTTGGTTTCTAAATTGCGAGGAAGGTTTGTCTTAAAGTTGATATCCAGGACTTTGTCAGATTCCCAATACTGCACTCAAAATGGTCCAGTCCTCACATTTCTATAACATTATTTGATATTATCAAAATTAACCAGAAGTTTTAGACAGCCAAACAACTCTTATAAGGTTCATAGAAATTGAAATCCTTTAAAACACTAGGAAGGAGAAAACAATAGTATTGAATCAGTTTTAGATACTTTTACTTAAGTCACAACACGCATGAATGAAAACATCTTTTCTGTAGGATTTTTCAATATATCTTGTGGGAAAAAATATTTCAGAAGGAAATAGATATCAGAACCCAAGAGAGACTCTTATTTTTTCTTCTAGAAACTCTGCCAAAGCCTGAGAGGCTAAAAGGCATTAGTGTGTGTTTCCATTAAAATTAAAAGGGCCAATCACACCTCGGAAAATGAAAAAAAAACATATCTCCAAATCTACTTGCCACCTGCTGGCAATGTAGAGAAGTGGCCAGCAATCTACACTTCCCAAATAATCCCTTCACATAATATTACATATTATATCCTACAGAGTCACAGACCTTTGCAAGTACTAGGATGTTGTATAGGCATATGAAATTATACCTTATTACTTTTTTTTTTTTTTTTTAAAGACAGAAGTTTAGAAATTTCATCCCTTCCTTCCTGCCCCATGACTGGAAGCGCTTCATTGAATTGACTACTTCCACATGCACACAATTTGTGTAGGTATCTTGCTCATTTAAATCCTCCTTCAGGCATACTGCAAGGATAAAGTATTCTCTATAATTGTTAAATTTGCATTAAAGTGGAGAAAGTAACAATCAAAATAAACCCTTTTTCTTGCTACTATACTTAAAATTTTAAATGATGAAACAAAACCTGATACATTAAGATTGTTTATTTTAAATGGTATTCTGAAACTTGTGGTTATATACAAATTTTCCAACTATGAAGCTTAAGATCGCGTGGTGACTGTCTTCACAAAATAAGGCTGCTCAGTCAATCCTATCAGAGCTGATTCCATTGAAGTTTGATTATTCAGAGTAAAGAATGGCTTCAAGAAGGTTGTAATCCACGAAGGCACCAACACCAACACCAAAGGAGGTAGGCCTTCCTACATAAAAAGCTAATCAAGG
Source organism: Falco rusticolus (assembly GCF_015220075.1). Lineage (NCBI taxonomy): Eukaryota > Metazoa > Chordata > Aves > Falconiformes > Falconidae > Falco > Falco rusticolus. The sequence continues at coordinate 26,523,114 of NC_051198.1, read as the reverse complement.
GTCCCCTTAGTTACCATGTGGTATTTGTTGAATTTCAGAGCATCACCAGCAAGGAAAGATCTGAGTGAAACAGTCATTGTGGAATGACCTTTATACTGCACTCAAAATCTGGAGACAGGTACCCACTGCAGAGGCTTTTCCATGCCAGTCATACTTGCTGTGTTTTATTCCTCAATCAACTGGGGCAGTTAAGGGGGGAAAAAAAAAGAAAGAAAAAAAAAAAAAAAAAGAGACAGATTTGGTTTTTTAGGGATAATTAATAGGCGTGATCAGGATTTATGATAACACTGAAACTTCAGTTTAGATACTAGACGTGGGGATGGAGTGAAATGTTTCACCCCACAGCCAACAGACAGAAACTTTTCATTTCTCTGAACTGACATGGAAGGCAGATGAGCTACTGCCTCCTCTCACGTTCCCCCAATATTAAAGGTAGAGATACGCTTCATAAGTTTAATAAACAGATAACTAAAAATACAGTTTAGTAACATTTCCCATAAAAATCTTACCAATAGCACAGTACTGAAATCTGTGCAACAAAATCAAAATGACAGGAAGGAATATTTACGATACTGTATTGTACCAAAATTGCAGGATCAGAAATTTCTAAAGTGCAAAGTTGGCCATATTCTACACAGATACAGGGGTCTGTTTTCTTGCTTCTAGTATGAACCATCACCATCATTACGGATGCACCACATATCCATGCTGAACATTTAAATGACCAAATGTCATCCTTAGGTTGACAGGCAGAACTCTTCTACCGAATCCAGTGGGATGCAAACATCAGCATCTAAGGGCCAAATTTAGTCCCTCAGTTGCAGGAGTGTCATATGCTGGATGGAGATTAACTACTGTAAACCCAGGAATACAAAACATGGAGAAAGTGTATTTAAATACATGGAGGGAGGTATTTAAATAGAAATCTTACAAAGAGCTTAATGGTTCGTTTTACAGTAGCTGAAAGACAATCACTACATTTTTAAAAGGACAAAATGGAGGGCCCAGCACTCCACATTTTATTTAGCTGCAGTTTTGTCCTAGTTCAATCTGGGCACAAATTTTTAAAGACTATTTACACCAACCAGATTTGCAGGTTTAGCCATGAGCACCTCTAAAACCAGAGAGAGGCCACAAAAACAGGCTCTTGCAGCGTCAAGTGTATTAAAAAGTCACCATTCAAAATACCTCATTCTTAAAAATTACTAAAGGGCATCATAATAGAAGGAGAATGGCTGCTAGGTTTCCAGATTAACTGAAATTCCCAGTCAATTCACCCATATTCTTAAGCATACTGGACAGTTAATCTACATATTATTTACAATAATTCTTGCTACTACCCAACAAAACCAAAAGAGAAAACTGCTCGTTGACTCACAGCTCTCTACACTTTGCAAACTAAACAATCTCCAGTTTCTTATTTTGGGCAAAACTATCCAATATTTGCCATTGGATTTTAACTACAAGTGAAAAAAGTTTGTCTTGAAAAGCAACACGTTAAGTGAATTAGTTTGTTCCATTAGTCTATTTTTAAACTACTACATCATATTTACTGAAACAGCTATGGCATAAGAGGTTACATAGCTAAGCTTAAGTAATGCCATAATCTGACACAATCCACTTGGTTATGCCCCAAAACTATTTACAGTGAACTTGATTCAAACAAACTACTTGGTTCAAAAAGTGTCCAAAGAATTCCAAGTCCATAAAATAATCTTTCCTATGAAGTTGTTTGGGAATGATTTAGTCATGATCTGTTAATTTTAAGATATTCATATACTGAGATACACCCATGGGCAAAAGCCTCATTGGAAATGAATCCCAGGACCTACAGATGCGTTAGCAAACAAGGGTAAGTCTGTGCCACAGTGTGGAGCAGATGGAAGGGGAAATGAAGGGAGGAGGGCAAATGAAATCTAGTCTGCATAGAAAGATAATTAATTAGGTTGAGACATGTATGTATCAACACATGCAGGCATCTGAAAAACAATGAGTAACTAAAAAAATCCTGATTATGGAACCGAGTTAACTACAGCTTGATCCTTAAAGGGGGCTAAGCAAACATAGATGACTACAGCTGTAGTATGTTTTCAGAATTAAAAGCTGTATACGCAAAGTAGCACCACGCTCCACTAACAAAACCTAAGCTGGTCTTTTAACCATGCAAGTAGTCTAAGAAGTCAGCTGTTCAAGTTATGAACAGATCCGAGTAACTCTTCATAAAACCTACCCCAGGCCCCTGTGCACCATCAGAAAAAATGGACCAATTTTAGATATAACTTCTTCTTGATACTCATTATCCTCTACCCACCTAAGCTCTTGCAGAACAGAAGCTTCTTCCAAAGCAATCCAGCTGATTTTAGACTTATTATTGTGTGCAGAACTGACTGAAAGAAAAATCCATCACTGGAAGCAATGAGTTCTGCAGTTGACTCACTAAGCATTGAGAGCCTCTTTGCCTTTTGCAGCAACAAACTTTGTAGTTTGGTCCAGTATCTCAGGAAGTCTTGAGTCTCCTGTTAAACTCCTCAACAGCTTTTCTTCCACAGGCCATCAAGGAACTACACACCTGCCCTCTAAGCTAAGTTACCCTAAAGTCCCATGAAAGATTTCAAACAGAAGCACTGAATTACACCACAGTGGAAGATGAACCAATCCAAACAGTACAAAGAGAGGAATGCGTTCACCGTGTACGACATGGTAAGCGCATATCCCATCATGTTTTGTTGAAATGGGAACATTTTCAGGCTGTTCAGTTTCTTTCTTGGGTGAAGTACAGCAACTGGTAGCCAGAGACTGCAAAGCCCTCGCTTCAACACATGCAGCATATTCTTTTGCATTTGCAGCAAATCAGAAAGCTATGTTGCTTTTGACTTGGGTGTTATTGCAGTGCTCAGCACTAAAGAACGTTATCACATTTTCCACAGCAGGCAGAAATGGAAGAAGCAAGTTCTACAAAATACTCTTACTCAGTCTTGACTGGGCTTGCCTTTGGCAAGTTCTCTTCATAAGGAGCTGGTTTCAGTGCAATACTGCAGAAGCTGAGAAACAGCATTGGTTATATATGGCATAAAGGAAATCTAGAGCTTGGTTTCCCAGTTGTGTCATCAGCTCATCTTTCCTCCCTCTTCTAACAGCTTCTTATAGACCAGATGCAAACATGGCATCTTAATTACGATTCCATTACCTTATGCATGACAGCTTCATGAATTCTACTGCCAGGAGACTGACTGTCTGCAGCTTTCAAACTTACCAAATCTTTCAAGATTCAAAAACTCTTAATGAATGACACTGTGATGCATCATTTTTAAGCATTTTCGTATTACTTGCTGCATCACTTTCACATACAATTTGATCCTAAAGGATTTTAATTAAAGGACAGACAAGCTAAAGTACCTTAATACAAATTCTGATACAAGAACCCTAACCTATATAGGAAAGGACGGAGGCTAATCATTTCAGAAGAATACAAATTGTGCTCTGGTTATGCAGAACTTAAGGTTTTCCAGGTTCTGTGAAAGTCCTGTGAAACAGCATAGGGGTGTTACAAACCAAACCCAGATTTTCTTCGCTCGCTACAGTTAAGTGAATCGGAACACAACAGGGTGTTAAGCCTGAATGACATAACTTGAATAAATATAACCATTTATGCAAACTTTTGTTTGCAGAATTTGGCATTATATAGCGTATAATTTAATGGAAAAATCCTCAAGTGTTACAATCATGATACTTTCTTTGCTATTTGTGGGCAGAAAGTAAGCCCACAAAAAAAAAGTATCTCTAGAGGCACAACAGAAACATTTAAGTCCACTCATTCTATGATATCCTACTAAAACAAAGACATATAAATAAACTCCTAGAAATCCACCACATTCTCAAGCAAGATAGATGCATACTAACAAAAGTAAATTAAATGAGTCTTCTAAATTAAAAAAGAAGAATCAGAAAAAGGGAGATCAGAACTAAAGCCCCAGAATCCAATTAATACAGTTTCAAAGTGAATTCAAAGCACCTATGGCACTTAAGAAATCTGGCATCCACTGTCTTTTTGAGGCTTTATATCTGGTTCCTTCAGAGGTTTTACTTCTTCATCTGGTTTTGGTTTAGCCTGCAAAAAAGAAGAAAAAAAACCCCTAAATACCACAAGTAAAAACCACTGTGTCTGCACAGTATTTATGCACAGCTAACTTTACATATTCTAATCTAATAGTCCCCTCTCTTCAAGGCTGAAGGCCTTGAGCATGCCTCAAGTGAGGGGAAAAAGCCAAGTATTCTCTATTTCAGCATCCTAAATGAATACTTTTCTAAAAAATAATCGTTCTATACCATTCACTCCTGTAACATTTCAGCACCTTATACACATTAAAGAATTTCCCCCTATTCAGGACTTGGAAAAAAAAAAAAAAAAGACTGTTAATTTCCAGATGCTGGCAGTGTGGCAGAGAGGTTAAATGACTTTCCTCCTGGCACAGCAGAAATGTGAGTTTGGGTGGTAGCCTTGTGTCTACATCCTGCATTGAGCTGGGGAACATTACAGAAGAGCAAAATAGTAACTGTATTATACACAGAATAAAGTTAACTGGAAAGAACAATATATAAGATGATCTTACAGTGTCATCCTTTGGCCTCTTGGTGAGATCAAATGCTGCAAGTGTTTCAGGAGTCCAGTGTGCGTTCAAGGAAGGAAATTCAAAAGGAACAGGCTCTACTAAGCCATAGTTTGCTTTCAGTTCTAGCTGGGGAGCCTCTGTTGGCACCTTCTGAAAATAGCTGTAATAGAATACAGAAATATATTTAAAACACAACATACTATCTCTGCAAGTCTTGTTTGCAATTCTAAAGAAAAACAGTCTGGGTTTTTACAGTGGCAAACACGGCTGCTCGCTTCCATTTCATTAAGGCACTGTCCAACATGCATTCTGTCACCAAGAGTCACAAGAACAAAAGCAATTCCTTCCTGATATCACTCATTCCCTAGCTAGGTGGGGTTTTTCCTACTTGACAACCGTTATTCCCAGGGCTTAGATGAGAAGAGCACCTTTTGTCCAAAAAGACCTTCAAAATCCAAGCAAGGATTTAAAATACTTCCCAAGGAAGATGAAGAGGACAGTTCTTTTCCTAAATCAGTCTTAATGTGCCACAGTGCAGAATAGCAATGACACCGCAACGCCTGAGGAGGGTATAAATCTACCCTTGGCAAACCAACAAGAGCTGGAAACTGACAAATACTGACACACACTACCTTACTTCCTGTGCTGCAGCAGAGCTCTGGGGCAGGCACATCTCCCAAAACAGTCACTGGTTATCTGGTTTCTCTTTCAAAGTTTGTTTCTAGAGGGGCATGGATTTGTTGAAATCCCTTGTCCGCTGTTGTAAGTTACAACAACCGTTATTGGAACCAAAGCAGAGTAAATAATTTTTTTTCCTATTTGCAATTCAGCTTGATGTACTTGACAAGCCTTTTTTTTTCGTCAATTTCCCTACTATGCAGGTCTTTAAATACCATCAAAAGGGAAATAACAAACCTATTGTGAAATGCTAAATCATAAGAGGAGGGGAGAAAGAAATGAGCAAAAGAATTCTAAAGCCAAACTAATCTTGCTATTTTAAACTGCTTCCAAACTCTGTTTTGGAAGGGGCATTAGCTAACAGAAAGCCCTATTCACAATATTAATTATGCTTAGACCAGTAAAGCTCCTAGGACCCTAAGCGTATTCTTCACTGAAGGCATGACTGTGTTTTGACTTCCCTGCTATTAAAGTAGAACTAGCTACCAGTCTTCTCCATTTCCCCTCTCTTGTCTTTTGCCTGCTAGATCCCAGCAGCTGGGAAGAGGGCATTAGAGCAACAGAGCAACCTCTGCAGGACTTTCTCTTGTGCAGAAGGAAAGGAAACAAAATGGCTGTGGAATGAAGGAAGAAAACTGCTTAACCTCTCCAGCAGGTCAGTCCGGCCTACCCTGCTGAACTGGCACAGAACACAGAGGGGGTGATGGCACAGACCCATAGCAAATATGCTAAAAGAAAATTCCAGAATTACAAATTTATCTCTAAGTTACATGCCATGCCCTAAAAGAATATAAGAACTGGAGAGTAAAATTTACTATCCCGTCTTGAAATAAAGGCAAATGAGGTAATAACAGTTCATATAGAATACTGTACCAACCATGAATTACTTACATGAATCCATTCTCTCTCTGGCATTTTTCTAGTGTGTTCTTAATCAAACTTCCTAATTTCCTAAAGAAGAGATGTCCAGAAGGTTTGGCAGTAGTCCCGGGGCCTTTGGTTTCTCCGTATTCTTTGCACAGTGCTTCAGCCTTGGCAAAAACTTTGTAAGAAAGAAATGTAATAAAAATCATTTACATGACTCCATTAAATCACAGTTCTGATCTACAGTGCTTCAGTTTTAGGAGGTACCAGAATCCATTCAGGCTTCTTGCTTCTTAGAAACAAAAATGAACTAGCTCAAAGGCTGCACTTCCAGCCAAGATTTACTGCTTCCAAAAGTGACTAGGAACAGGAAAAAAAAACAAAAACCCAAAGCGAAGCTTTTTGGGTAGGAAGATGCAGGAAAGCATTTTTACGTGTGGGGTAAAATGCAACAACGAGCCCAAGAACTGTGCCACATAGTAGGGACAAAGAAAGGGTGTAAAGGTGTCCAGGCACAGCTGATGCCCCAAAATAAACCACACTTAATACGGAGTAGGAAAAGAAGCACTCTTCTCTGAACAGCAGGCACAGTAAAAGACACAGTATTTGTTTTACTGCAAGTAATTCAACTTAGTTTGTTCGTAACAAATTATTTTTATTCTTAAAATTAATATTAAAAGTTTCTGATTTGATGATCTGAGCATTTTTTTATACACTGTGGTAAAGTTAAGCAGTGCAGGCTGTTAAGGTAGTGATAGCTTTGAAGAGAGAAGGATGGGCAGAAGACCCTGAACTACTCAACTTTGCTTAATCTACCTTTCAAATTAATAAAAAGGAAATAAATGACTGAAACTTGTTTAAAAACAAACACAGTCTAGATTTAATACTTAACGTAAGACAGAGGAACTTCCAAAACAGAAAAGGCTGCAGTAGCTTAACAAACAGAACAGAAGACCTGATGTCCAGACAATTGGTTTTTATACTGTATTGCAGGCAGTTCAAAGCCAGTCTTTAACAGGCTGGGAAGTGAAGATGAAATTTTATGCAGCACTGTTATGAAAGACAGTGTTTGGTGAGACAAAAGAAGAATATACTGTCTCTATTCAAAAGCGTGTTGGATTTTCAGCAAGTGACAGGTAAAATCTTAAGTTTATATGAGACCAAATAAACACAATACAGCAAAACAAAACAGGCATGCCATCATCACACCCTGTAATCCAGCCTCAATCGCACTTACATTTTTCTGATTCCTGCAGAGATCTGATTGCTTCCCCACATTTATCACTTGCCAGTAAAGTCTGACCATGGTAACAGTATGCCTAATGGGAGAAGAAATCATTACCAACATCACTGGGCAACTCCTGCACCAATTCACTTCTGCTCTTCTTTACATCAGAGTTGCATCTGTGAAGCTGCCATTCCCTGTAGGTAGCTGACAATTTGGCAATGCAAATCAAAGTAGCATTCACTGGACAATGCAGTTCAACATAAACCACCATGAGTTACGTATGAAGCAAGCTGTCTCGAGCCTAGCAAAGAGTATTTTTGAGCTTTATGAATGCTGTTTTACCAACAGCACTAGCATGTAGTCCAGCTCAAACCTCTCTCTCTCACTGTATCAATGCGCAGTGTTAAGCCCCATCACAGAAAGAGGATGAACCTGGTCAAGTTTACAAAGCAAAGTATCTAAAGCTACCTGAATATCCAAAAAACAAATCTGCAACAAAAATCACTGAATCCAGAAGAGATGAGGTGTTCTGCTGCTTGAGATACTTTGCCATAGTCTGAACAACTTTTCCACCCCAAAAAGTCCCATTCCTTCACACTTATGCTTGAAGATAGTAGTGCATTCCAGTGAGAACTGAACTGCCTCTTTTCTATTATCAGTTGTTGTTGAGTTAAAATACTAAATACCATAGGTAAAGGAACAATCCCACGAACTAATGTCTACCTTGCATACCTTCCTACAATGTCTGTTCTCACAATATAGCAACGTTACCTAAATCTACCATTGCCCATATTACACACCCACACCCCCCCAAAAAAAAAGTACCACCACAGGTCTGACGCTCCCTTATCTCTCAAACTTGCTAATAAAGCAAGCAGCTTTTAGCTACAGATTTAACCTAAGAGAAAGACAATTCTGTTAACTGCTTAGTTTGGGATTTTTTTACAGTATGAACGAGTCAGATTACAGGCTGTGGCAGGTTACAAAAAATACACAGCAAATTAAGCAGCTGATGATCCCAAGAGCGCCACTGCAGTTGCTAAGAGATCAGTCATGCAAAAAGGGACACCGCTTGGAATGGTACCTAAAATTACTTAACGCAGGTTCATTCAGGGCATTCAAAAAGATGACCAGCTTTGAATTATGCCTAGAATCAGACCGAGATGCAGATAACAGATGACAATTATTATGCTCAACCTGAATTTTTCCACTTCACGATATGCAATCGCGATAAAATTCCATGCTGCAGTAATTTCACTTGGTTCAAACAAAACCACTTTGAATGCCACTGACACTCCACAGTCTCTCTTCACAGCATGGAAAGCAAGTCAAGGCAATACTTAGACCCTCATTCCCTACACAGTCCTTAGGCAACATTAAAAACTGTGACTGCTGTCAACTGAAGTACTTACATAGGCCATGTAGAAACAGGTCTTCAAGTTTAAGTACTTCCTCCATTTACCTGCATAGGTTGGATCCAAACTGGATAATGTCTGATCTATGAACACATATGTAAAGTTATTCTTTAAGACATTTCCAGAAAGAAAAATCACATGCACATTCAAAACCCAGAATTCCTAAACTTAGCAATAGATCGTAACTATGAAGTAGCCAGAAACAAGTGACATAAATTACTCCTGCAAAGGCACACAGAAACTATAAGAAAATATAAAAATATATTGTTTATTGAGCTATCATGCAGTTGTCTCTAGAATCTCTGAAACTGCTGTCCACTAAGTTTGAAAGGCTAATTCTCGTAAGTATTTTTAGGCAGTAGTTCAAAATTTGTTCCTTGTTTAATTTCAATTAGTGACCTGTAAAAGCCTACGTATGTTACAATATTCCATCTCTTATATTGACTCCCATAGTTTTGCACTTCTCTCACTTGCCTCAGTAAGCTCACAGATCAGTTTACTCACCTGGATGTACATAATTAACCTGCTGCACACTTTACGGTCCCCATCATAATCTGCTGCCCAAAGGCAGCTGAAACACACTCTGTTTACATCAAGCTATTTGTTTGCTGCTATTACATATTCTCAAGACATGAAGACTGTCTTCTCTCTCCCCTAACATTGCTTACCATTAGCTACATAAAAAGATTCCCACAAAACCAAAAGGCCTTATCAAAAATATATGTTAGACTGATAACTGAAGCCTTAGGTGTGCTAAATAGAAGATAAATCTACAAAGCATACCCACCGAAAAACAGTGTTAATATGGCAATTGACAAGCGGGTCAAGTACATCTGCTGGCAAGAATGCATAAACCAGGTCACTAAGGATACAAAACTTACCAGCTTTTTGGTAGAAGTTAGCTGTTTCATAAGCAAGAGCAGCTATTAGTCCTGGATTGTGTTTCAGCTCAATAGCCCGAGCAATTGTCACTGAAAAAAAATTCCACACCACAGTATTAAAGTTTAATTGAAAACGTCACATCAAATCAGCAGAGTCATTTAGCATTTTAAAACCCTTGCATGAGCAGAAAACAAGTATTGTGCACTCAAGTAAACTGCAGAATAAAGACAGATTGTTTCTTGGATAGAATAATTCCAAATTAATAGAAAAGCTGAAGGAGAGCTGAAGACTAGCTAGTAAATAGAAGCTGCAAATATTTTAAAGTAACTGGGAATTTATGTTAGGCAAGCATGGCGGTGAAGAGACTGCATGAAAGGAAAAAAGAAGAGGGGGCAAATGTCACACACAAAGTGGCAACATTTGTAATATCAGACTGATTTTTGGCATTTTTCTCCTATAATTGTAACTTCAGTTTCTTTAAAAGCAACCCACCCCACGAAGCCACAGTACTTCAAGAGAAGAAAAAAAAATGGCATTGCTGCCAAGCAGACTTCACAAGACATCAAAGTAACCCGCAAAGACTCATTTCCCATCCCCAACAAATGTGCACTTGAAGATACCTTCTTGGGCTTCAGCTTGGCACTGTATGATGTAAGAGTCTATAAGTCGAGCTTCTAAATCTCTTCCCTTTTCCACAGGTGTAATCAATTTTGGAATGTGACTTTCCTAAGTACAAAGCACGTGTCAAAGTCAGTTTAGGCTTAATACCGTTGCTGCCCGTGCAAAGCAAGTCTCTTATTCCCAAATGGAAGGGACGCTGAGTGAAGGTCCCAAGACGGCTGGCTGCACTGTTGCATGTGCTACTGGGCGGACAGACACATTACTCTTCCACTGCCATTAGGAAAGAGTAGTAGGGGCTGAGTGCTAGCACAACATAGTAATACCCATTTTTTTCCTGTATCATTCAAATAGTCTGAGGTATTTTATTCTGTAACCTCTCAGAAAAGCAAAGGCTTTTCTAAAACAAAAAGTCAAGTATTTGGAGACAACTTAAAGAACAGACAGCAAAGACAGTTCTTCTAACCTTCAAGTGTTTAAAAATCCCAGCTGCTACCTTCAGGCTTCTGTGAACGTCTTTTGCTTCATCTTCTGTTATACTAAGAATACAGAACAAATCAATGAAATTTTAGTTAGAATGGACCCCTAGGTGTCATGTAGTCCCACCTCCTGCTTTGGAGGAGGACTATCAACAACAGTAGGTCAGGTCAGTTATGGCTTTGTCTAGATGAATTTTGAATTCTTCAGGAATGGACAGTCCGCTAACTCTCTAAGTAACCTGTCCCACTGCTGTACTACCTTCATGGTAAAGAAGTTTCTTACAGTGTCGAATCATTAAATAATCGAATAGAACTCACTTGAAAAAAGAAATGTAACATCTTTTAATGACTTTGAAGTAAAAGGCAACCTCAGTGTTAAAAGCCAAAGCTTTAGAAATCTGTAGGGCTCAAACTCTGCAGAGCTCCGATTTTGAGAATCTTGATTTTGTACCTGGACATTTACAGCAGAATAGATGAAAGGGTTTATTCACAACTGACGCTTTCTCTGTACCACAGTGACATGGCACTTTGTTCACAGATGCAAGAAGGGACTAAAGTGCACTTGGCCATTACGTAAATGAAAGCCAACTGCCTCCTTGAACTCCTACTGTCTCGACTGGACATGCGCTACAGCAGTCAAAACTCAGAACCTGCTACATTTTTTTGGTGGAATATTGCTGCAATGGAATTACTAAGAAAAGAAAAACACTTACTCTTCTTTTCCAGCAAGTCTTGATGCGTATTTCGTGTACCACAGAGCTACATTAAATCCCATGGAAACCAGTTCAAACACTGCATCCTGCTGGGCACTGAAGACAGACAAAAACCCCCCAAACAAACCCCCAGACAATTTTAATGCTTTCCACTTTGATCTGACAAAACCTTTCTGCTGATAGGTCACATAGTGTAAGCCAACATTTCTCTCTATAAAACACTTTTCATTTAAGAAGTCAATAATTTCCAATTCAGAACCTTCTACTTGCTGAACTGCCTAAAAGAAACTTCAATTTTTACTTATTCCCTTTAAGAGCTCATAATTATAATTTCCTGCATTCAGATGCCTACACTTCCCATTTGGGAGCTTTTATTTTAAAACAGTAACTTGAGATTTGTTTAGCTTTGGGTGTGGCTGACATTTTTCCATCCTTTTTTTTTTTTTTTTTTAATTGCACATTTGGTGGAAAGCCTTGCTCTGGAATGTCTACTTTAAAGTTGTAGCTGCTAAGTTAACAAGTCAGAGTCCATTACATCTCCCTCAAATGAATGTTATTGCAAGTATTTATGTAACTGCAGTCAAATGGCATGTGCAAATAGCAGGAAATTTCAGAAGCTAAAAATATGGTCTCTGAAAAGAGTGAACTTGCAATCACAAGCTCAGTATAACTTAGGCACTAGTAAACTTTAAAAAGGAAGGTGCAGGAGTGGGAAGAATAATGTTGGCACAAGTACAAGTGTTTACAATCATGAGAAAATTAGAAGAGTCCTAACCAACAGATTGTCTTCCAAGGGGAATAAAAGCTTTGAGGAAGTGGAGGACTTCCAGATAAAGTTTGACAAATTTATAAGCATGGCTGTACAATGCAACTACCTACAACAGCAAGAGGCTACTGAATAATCCAAAAGGTTACAGATCAATATTCCTACTTAAAACTGAACCTTTATTTGTTTGTACCAGGAGTACATGTACTACAAACTTCAGAGGACATGAACAGAATCAGACCTTCAGCAACCTTTGTATGTCAAAAAACTCAGAAGATACTGGTCTGTCAATATTGCCAAATGAAAAAACTGTAGTAATCTATGTTAACATAGTCAGTTCACCAACACACTCAAGCTTCTTCTTTGTACTGCTCTAGCCATCTGCAGATATAGTTTGTAGATCAACTAAGACACAATGGATCCTTCCACCATTATCATGCGTTATCCCACCTTTAGAGAAAGGCAACACACACTTCAGAACACCTAATACAGTACAGCAATTACCAAAATGCAAAGGATCAGATTCTTGGAAACTACTATGTGTTGAATATTTTGCTGTATTTCCAAGTTTTCCTTCACACCTGTGCTGGCACATGTGCACATACATAACAGACCAGCAGAAAACAGCTGCACACCCTGTAACCATAAAAGCTTACGTACCTTGGAACTTGTCCCTGTAATGTGTCTGTCCACTTGAAATTCTGAATGTATCTCAACTTGCATTCTTGGGAAGAGTCATCCAGTGAAAGGATAAAACCTACAGAATAATTAAAAAAATTGTACTGATAAGCAATCTCAAAATAACAAACAGAAATGAGTAATGAAGGAATGGGGATCAATGAGAATACAGATACAGATAAAGGAATGTTTCTTGCTGTACCACTCAAAAATCTGTGTTACTTCCTGAGGGTTTTATTTCTCAGTATCTTGAGAACAAGATGTGCAAAAAACCCCAAACTGGCTACTACAAGAAACTCTCAGCCCAGAAGGTTACCAGCTCAACCCTGTGAGTCTTGACTGATGCAGGAAAACCGTGCAGATGACTGCATGTTCCATACGGTGACTAGATGGGAGTTGGACTGACCCAGGTACAGGATGGCTGAGGCTGCTTGGGGTGAGTGAGCAATTGTGCCTGCCACCATAGCAGCAGTTGGGAAATTCCAGGAAAAGCTGCCTGGTCAACAAGGAGAGCAAAAAGTGCTTGTAAGCATGGACTCACCTACCTATCATCTCTTTTGTCTCCTGGGCTACAAGAAATTGGTTCTTTATGTCCAGCAGCCCAGAAAGCAGCACTCAGTGGGATGATGCTCATGCTACAGGATGTTCAAATCCTAGCATATGCAGGCCCAAGGAATTTTTTAGGGAGAAGTACGACAGGCCTTGGTCTGATCAGGTCATACAAGACTCACAACAGCAGCTATTGGGGCTATAGCTCTATGTCCTGTCACATGTTTCTATAGACAGAAAATACTTGTTCTTTTCACATGCAGAACACTTTAGCGACCAAGCATGATGCTTTCCTGAAAAAACTCCCCAAACCTTGTCTGCAGCAACACAGACTGTGACCTTACCTTTATCTAGAATGTCATATTAGCTTACACCCTCCCAGGGACTGAGAGATCTAATGCAACCTGAGCTGCTTCACTTCCCAGAGAGTGAAAGATAGTTTCCATTAATCAACTGATTCCTGAAAACTCAGTCCTAAGAAACTTGTCTGAGCACCTGACTGCAAAGACAGAGTATCAAAACATTGGCAGGAGGAAGGTTTTGGGAATATATCTTCATAGGTGGTCATCTACCAAAAATGTAGATACTATGCTAATGAGGACCAACGTATACACCTCAGACAAGCAGCAGTAGAAGTCTAAACTTGCAACAAGTCTACTATCTAGCATTGGACAAACCAGAAGTTTACACTGAAGAGCGACTCCTATCAAGTAACTAATAGACTCAATTTATACTTAAGGAGCAATTCACTACAACCTGAGAGACAAATAAACATTTTCTCCTTCAGAAGGAAGAAGAATGAAGTTAAGAGCAAGAAAACAGGGCTGCCAATGCTTAGTACTGGCAGGGTCACAAAGGACACTGAAATTTTTAGAAAGGGCCTGGCAAGTACCCACAACTGGTATCAGGCACAGAACCCTGTAGGATACGCTCCTTCCCGAGAAGTGCAAAGCTTCTTTACAGAAGATTAGCACAGTATACATTCTGAAAAGTATCATTAAAACTCAAATTATGCACCTCTTGATGTATCAGCAGTATTGCTAAAAAATGTTCCTACCTTGCAAGAGTGAGAAGTACAAGTCAGTTGCATTCTTCATCATTTCTGGATTACAACTTGAGTCTGTAAACAGCTCCAATAGCCGTGTTCGATATAACCTCAAATCACTGTACAGAGGGAAAAGTAAAACAGAAAAAACAAACCTAAGAAATTCTACCCAAAAACACACTGTTAAGAAGAGTACCCACCCGTGTATACCACCACCCTTTTGGCTAAGAAAGCAAAGCTAAGCATTCACTTTAGCTATTTGAAGGCAAGGAAAGGTACTTTATGAGGAAGATGCCAACAAACCGAGAAAAATCTTCCCTTCCCCATACGACTGACTCTTTAGATTAAGTGCAATCCATTTTGGACTGACCGCAATGGATAACCAGTACCCATTATCACTCTATTGTTCTAACACAAAGTAAAATAACGATGCCTTTATCTACAAGGGGTTGGGTGCAGAGAGAGGGAAGGGAAGTAATAAGCAGCAACATTCTTCAACATTAGAATGGGATGAGCATCTGAAGAGATAAGAATAGATTTGCAAAATAAGCTGAGATCTCTTTTCATTATATTCCTATCCACAATACGACATTCATGCCTTATGCACTTATGGAAATTATTTTCAGTAATCTTTTGTGGAAGAATGCAGTGTCATCAGAAAGACAATGAAATGTTTCGGGTTTTGCCTCTGCATAATTATAATAGGCCCTGCTATACACTCAGAGACTTGAAAACTGGATAATTCATTCTTTGTAACTAAATGTTCAGTGTTATCAGTGTCTTATTGTCTCCCAGCCTACATGTTTCTAGTCATCTTCAGAACAAAAATTGAAGAGTAACCATTACTTTCAAGGATGTTGTCCAAACTGTGAGAGACAGAGTGAAATTAATAACAAGCACACTTACTTGCAAATTTTTGCTGCAGCTGGAGTGGTAGCTACCCCATAAAAATTAAACGAAACGGGAGCTGTAGCCTTCAAAGGGTTACGATGAAACCAGTGGGTCATTTTCTTTCTGTAGTGTTCTCTATGCCAAATCTGAAGTGTGGAAAGAAACGAATAGCTACAGGAACAGGTACAACTGAGATGCTACACATGTCATGCTCCTAAGCTGATAAAAACATATTCTAAATGGAAACAACTAGGAAAGAAAGAAATCTGCAAAATCATATATAATTGCACAGAAGATTTTTTTTTTTTTCTATTTGAAACACTACGCTTCCATCTCCCTTGCCATCATCATCCATGCGCTTAGTCTGAGAATTTCACTGTCTTGAAATACATATGCTTTCTGAGGGAACTATTTTAATTTGGGCAAAAAGCTATAACCTACTTTGCTCTATATTACTGCATACTTTCTTACTCAGACCCCACCCTGTTCGTTACCTCCTGCAGAAGGCTGACTATTTCCCATGTGATTTACAGGTGTATTTCGATTCACTGGGATCATTATATTGTGCCACCATGGATATAGCTGAAGCTGCAGTTACACGGTAACCCTTGCTGAAAACAAAGATTATTTATAATCGTGCAGCGGACCTGGAAGTTTGGTAGAGTGGCCCTAAAACAGACGACCTTTTTATCTTTCACCTGCGTTTCAGCAAATGTATATAACATAGGCAACCCAACGAGCTTTCAACAGTGGTGGACAGCACACAACAGGCACACGATGGAACAAGGGAGTTCCGCGCTGGATAAAAAGAGAAATCGCTTCACCATGAGGACGGTGGAACTGTGGCACAAGTTGCCCACAGAGCCTGTGTGCTTGCCACCCTCGGTGGCCTTCGGCTCACTGGGCGACGCCGAGAGCCCCCGGCCCAGCCCGGGCTGGCCTCGGAGCCCCGAGGCCTCCGTCGCCTCACGGTCCCCGCTGACGGTCTCAGCCCCTCGCTGTAAACGCTGCACTTTGCTGGGGAAACGCAGAAACGCCAAGCAGCGACCCCCTGCCACCGTCCGGGCCTTCCGGACCCGGCGGGCGACTCGCTTACCGTGTCAGCACCTATCGCGACACCTGCACCCACCTGCGCCGCGGAGAGGGGCTGTCACAGGACTCAGGCGCACGCAAGCCGGGGCACAGTCTGACAGCCGAACAAGGGACCCCCCGCGTCCGAGCCGCTTTTGCTCCCGGGGCGGCTGGCCCGGCGGGGGCCTGCCCGGTGCCGACGGCCTCAGGCCCGCGCCGCCGCCTCGCCACAGCCACGGCCACGGCCGCCGCCCCCGGCCCGGCCCCGCCGCTGTGTCACGCGCCCGCCGCCGCAGGCAGCGCCAGCCGCCCGCCGATGGCATCGTCCCGCGCGGTACGGCGAGCCGACCGCATCGATCCCGCCGGTTATCCCCGCTCCGCGCCGGCTGCCCCAGGCCGCCAGAGCCAGCCCTGCGGCCGGGGTCCCCCCACCCCGGGACTGCCGCCGGAGGCGCGGCCAGGCCCCGCGAGCCCTCCCCCGGTTGGGAGCCCTCAACGCCGCAAACGGAGGCGGGAGAGTGAGGCACCGGCCCTCCCGGACGGGTGACCCGCCGGCAGCGTCGCTTACCCGGGGGAGCCTGATGCCGGCAGCGGAGGGAGGAGCGGAGCGGTCCCCGCCCGGGCGCCGCGCCGAGCCCCAGCCGGGAGGGCGGACGCCTGCGAGGCCACGTGACCGCCGCCATGACGGGGTCCGAGGCGGAAGCGCCGCGGGCTCCCCGCCCCGCCTCGGTAGCCATGGCGCGGGCGGGCGCGGCCGGCGCAGCCAACCTCGCTGGGCGGCGCTGGCGGGAGGCGCTCGCCGCGTTTGGTTGTCGCGGCGGCTGGGCTGGGCTGGGCTGGGCCGGGCCGGGCTGGGCCGGGCTGGGCTGGGCTGGGCTGGGCTGGCGGCGGCGCGGGGCTGGCGGGAGCGGCTGCCCGGCGCGGTGCCCCGGCCCGGGGTGAGCATGCTGCCCTAGCGCTGGGGCTATGTCGGAGGCGGCCCGGAGCCTCCTGCAGCGCTGGGGCGCCAGCTTCAGGAAGGGCACCGACTTCGACTCCTGGGGGCAGCTGGTGGAAGCGATCGACGAGTACCAGATGTGAGTGCGGGGGCGGCCGGCTCCCGCCGCTGCCCCGCCGGTCCCCGGCACGGCCGCGGTGCCCCGAGCGAGGGCCCGGGGGCAGGCGGCGGCCCTGGGGCGGGGCGGGGCAGGGGGCCCCCGGTGGGCCTAGGCCGCGGCCCCCCTCACCCCCCAGGCCCCGCCGGCGGGTCCCCTGGCGTTGCACGAGGTGCGGGGCCGCGGGTCGGGGCGTCCCCTGAGGCGAGGTGGGGCGGGGGGGTCGCCGGGAGCCGCCCCGCCGAGACCGCGGGTCGGTGACGGGCGCTGGGCCGGGCACGGTCCCCCCCGGCGTGGGGCGAGGCGGAGCCGGTGGTGTGGAGCCTCCGGGCCCCCAGGCGCGAGCCGTGGGGGCGGCTGGCTAGGGGGGCACCGGTGGCCCGGGGTGCCCCCATGGTCGCCCAGGCTCCCGGGCACGGTGCTGAGGGTGGAGGGGTGTCCCGGCTGAGGCAAATGGGCTGCTAGAGCATCACCCTTGCCTGACACAACCCATCGGGGTGCAAAGTGGCCCACGGCACGCCTGTGTGTTCCGCTTCTGGTGAAACAGTGTGGAGTGGGGGAGCGGGGAACCTGGCAGCCCCGGGTAGGTGGGCTTGTGCCGGGGTGGACCACGCTGTCCGTGAATCCTTTGGTGTTGGAGGAGTGTTGGTACTGTGGGTGGTGGGCTTGGAAACACACCGGGCCGGGTAGCTTTAGTCAAAGGCTCGCCTCGGCTACTCTGTTCACCATGAAGATGGAAGTTATTTCCTTGGGATCTCAGTATTGCAGGCTAAATTTCTTAAGGTGAATTTTCTGGAAGAAGCCCAAATGGTTTGGGCTTGTTCCCCAAGAGGAAGTAAAGCAGAAGACGTGTTCTCTGAGAGATCGTCTAGTGTTGTTCAGGACTCTTCAGGTTAGGGGATGGGCTGTGACCATGCTGGCTACCAGTTCAGTTGCCATTCAGAGTAACTAGCCTGCTGGCTGCGTACAGCATGGTCATGAGATGCTATAATCTCATCACTTCATTCACTCACCAGGCAGGATGATGCAAGTTCGGTTATTTGCACTTTTGCTGATGGCCTTCAGAGTAGGTAAACTGTTACTACAAACTTTGGCACAGGGATGAGAAGAAGTTTTCTACCAGATCTGTATCTCGGAAGAAAAAAAAAAAGAAAACAATCATCAGAAAATAAAAGAAGATATTTTAAATGTCTGCCCTTATGTGGGCATCTACAAGGAGTCCAGTAGGATCTAATGCTTTAAACCATCTTGACAGTCTCGGCAATCAATTTCATGTAATGATGTTTCTTCAGAATAAGAAGTCTTCAGGCTTCCCATTCTGACTTCGCTTTCATTGAGAAAAGATCACTAAACATTCACAAACAGTCCAGTTTGAGAGTTGAAGCATAACTTTTGATCCCTTCATCCCAGCATCACTTGTGCGTGACAAGAAATGAGGTGATCTCCATGCCCTTGCTTTATTCTGGCTTTGGAGCACCGTGGTGTCTTTGTAAGAAAGCTCTCTTGGATGGTAGCATGGTAAGCTGCTCTTACAAGCTTATCAGCGAGTTTCTACTGAATAGTCTTCAGTAGATGAACTCTCTGGTTCCAGGAGGGAGAAAAAAGGGGAGAGAAGATCACAGGATTACAGGGAGATGTTTCCTAGGGAGGAGCAGAACCTTTTCAGTGCGTGTGTCTGCTTCTTGAAGATACAGCAGGTAAACTAATAACAATTTCAGTCTATAGGGTAGAAATTGCAAATAAGCAGCACAGGGCAAGATACCTACCTGTAGCTCTGGAGAGACGTGATGGCATGGCTTTGTGCTATTGCCTTCCCAAATGGCAACCTGCGATGGGATGAACAAATGTGGTGCTGCAGTTGGCCACATGCTGCTGACGTCGGCGAGGTCTGTATGGATCAGCATAGGGAGGCTGGAGAGATTTAATGGGTTTAATGGCTGTTGGTGTAAAACAAAGTTATTTGCCTCCTGTGTCCTGGGTGACCTAGGTCTGCTCAGGGCTTTATGTTACTCCTGGAAGTGCAGGAAGCTTGGTGCAAAGATTGGCCCTTGTTCATTCAGGTGCTTACTTGCACAGGAGCCCTCTGAGCTGGCTGCAGTACCTTCCCTGTTGAATGTTCCCATTTGTGGAACTTGGTTTGATCCAGCTTGGAGCAAGTTTCCAGTGGGATGTTAGATGCATTTATTTAGATTAGCGTGGGTTTTTTTGCATTAGTGACAAATGGAAAGAGGGTTGTATTACTGATGCTTGCAGAAATGTTAATACTATGATGCTGCCTGTTGTGGGTGGCATGTTGCTGCTATGGTGATATGTTTTCTTAAACAATGACTTTTAAATGCCCTTTCTATAAGTCCTATGTATCATACAGGGGGGTGGTAGGTAAGAAGAAGACAGGGTTCAAGTGTGTTTGTGCTTCTTGTCTTTTCTCAGCCACCATGTTTCACCCTTTATGAAAGGGGACAAGCCACTGAGTTGTGCCGTTACCTTGTCCTGTTTGGTTGTTTTTTCACTGGTGCTAGTTAAAAACTACAGTGGCCTTAATCCTTGTGGTTTTTTGACAGCTTATTTTTTGGAAAAGCAAAGAAATAATTGAGTTCTGTTTTTTTGTTTCTGACAGTCTCTGACAAAGGCTTTGATGGTAATCTGCTTTGGTATATGGATCTTCGTGTATGTATTTTAACTTGCGCTCCCCCCAGAAAAACCCCACAACACACAGGCTAACGCCCACTGGAATGGTGGTGAGAAGCTGAATCCCTTCAAACAACGCAAACTTGAGAAGTTCCCGATGGAATTGTATTGCAATGCCCCCAATACTATTGCTGTTCCTGGGTTTTCCCCTCGATTCCCGGTCTACCATCCTTCTCTGCTTTTTTGTTTAATATTTACAGGGAATAGCAACAATTGCCCAGAGGTTTTGCTTGTTTAATGTTCTTCCTCCCCAGACGGAAACCGTAACTCTTCCCATAGCTTCCCTCTCCAGCTTCCTTTCGCTTTCTGGAGCTGTTTGCTTACTGTTACTTTCCAAACCCCTTGGTACTCCTGTCTCCGTGGTGACAAGGGGTGGTGTCTCTGCACTGCATGTGATGCTGACAGGCGCAAATGTGAGCTGATACACCCCGGCAGCCTGGGCCAAGCCACCCTGCGCCTGGCTTCCAGCGCTGGGAGAGCCTGTGGCCATCACCTAGGGTGCCTGCACCCGTGTCTCCTGGCAATCCGACTTGCCTCAAACTCTCCCTGTGAAATGAGTGTGGGCTTGTACCACAGCGGGTGGTTTGTTGTTATAAAGTAAGGGGATGGGGAGAGGAAAAAAGGTTAGTGCTTATGAAAGGGGCTGTTGGCTAGAAGGACCTTCTTACCTGTTCTCCTTTCGTGACATGTTATATATGTAGTCTTTCCTGCCTGATGTAGTTGCGTATTTTGTCCGTCTTGTCTATTTTGTTAAGTATGGCCTACCATGGTTATAGAAATCTTTGTTTAAAAACCCAAACCAACCAAACAAAAACTATTTGGAGCAGCAGTTTGCGAATCTTTTGGCTGACATATATTCTGGAGACTAGAGTCTGTGTGTGTTTCTGTTGTGTTCCCACTCCATAATTTTCTTTCCCCCCCAATCCAGATTAGCAAGGCATCTACAAAAAGAGGCACAGTCTCAGCACAACAACTCAGAATTCACAGAAGATCAGAAGGTGAGTGTTGCTGTTTGCTCAGTCAAGGCGCTTGACTTGTAGATGTCGATGGGTGTTATGTGGGCTTTTTTATCTTGCAGACCAGAGCCTTATGAGACCTTTTTTCCTCCCTCAATATAATCAAACAGACATGGAACCCAGCGTGGCTAAAACCATTGGTGTCATTAGATGTGATAGATGCTCTTCTGTGTAATATTGAATGTCATGCATGCTGTCCCGAGTCCTTTGTAACCTCGGTGTTTCTGGTTTTGGGTCACCTTTTGATAACTTGCTTATACAATGTTAGCACGATTTATGTTGCGAAGTCTGAATACAAAATGTCTTGAACTGCAGACACCAAGGATCTGTGAGGAGGATGTTAGTTTAACATGTAGCACCTGACTGGGAAGGGTCCTGGCAGAATACTCCCTACTAGTGTCTTAGAACATTATTTATTTATAATCCTTTGAAATATTGAAATCACTTTACTCCTCCCTCCCTACCCTCAGTTGAAAAGGCTGTTTCTTGTCTCAGCATGATACTAATGCAATTCTGTGACAGGATTTAAGAGGAAAATACTAGCTGAGTTCGCATACGCTCAAGCATTTTCAGCAAAACAAAATCTTTTGAGATTTGAGGCTCTGCTAAGTTTTCATGTCTTGTATGAAGGCATGGTTTTCTTAGGAATACCAAATAAGAAAACCCCAGTATTTCCGGATTTGCAAGTCATAAGATCACTTGGTTGAGCAATGATGTTGCCTGACAACTGACATTTGCTAGCCCAGAATCTCACCTATGGTAAAAGGATGCTAGAGTAACAGGATCTGTGTTTGGAAATGTTGGTCCTGAAAGCAGGTCCTGGTTCCAGAATTTGGAGGTGAACTTGATGTATTTAAAGAAATTCCTTACAAAGGAATATACGTGTTACATAGAGGCTGACAGGGCTTTAGCTGTTTCCTCAACATGTACCAATAAGAAAAGCAACGAGCTTGTCTTCCATGTTCCGTTTACCTTCTGCAAAGAAGAAAGTAAGGCTTGTGATCATCTTAAACCAGATCACAATCTTGGAGAAGGATTTGGTCCACCTTTCCTGAACTGAAGTCTTGGGAACCTCGCTAATGTTGGGCAGCTGTTTACTCCTTGATTGCTTCTCTCTATCCCTCGCTGGTAGCACTCTCCATCATTCTCAGCTAGAGAGAATCCCATCTTTACTGAGTGTTTCCCCTCTGTGGATACTTTTGAAAATACGGTTACTTCATGAAGGCAAAGCTGTTAATCTCACTTCTGGAGACATCATCTCCTGTGAGTATGGGAACCAGAACCACACAGGGCTTTGCTTCCAGATGTTCCCTGAATCTTGTAGAAAGGACCTTGGACCAGATTGTGGGAGCGAGTGAGGTCAGCCATGAGGGAAGGCCTGGGGGGCTCAGGAAGAAGAGATAACTGACCTCAGATGTTAGATGTGCAACTGCAATCATGTCTTAAGGCAACAGTCTTCTGAAAATAAAAAGGCTGCTTTGAATCCTTGCAGGGTGTTACCTGTTTCTAAAGCTGATATAACTTGCAGAAGAGGTTGACATTTATATAACTTGCTTTTTTTGTGCAGATCAGTAAGGGGCTGATGCACTGAAACTTTGAGCCTGGCTATCAAATGGTGGTACCTATGTCGTTAACCACATACACAGCTGAATTCCCCAACATTTTGTTGAGAACATTCTCTTTCCCTTCTCTACCGTGGGAAGTGCTAGTCACAACAAAAAGTTTTGACATTGCTTTGAAAGAAGAACTGAAAAGTCTGTACAGCAAAACTTTTTACCCTGATGTTAAGCTCCTCGCTGTTCTGGTCTTCCCTATTTCTGCAGGACCTCAGCCAGTATAATCTAGTGATCGTGACCAATTACTGTCATCCCTGGTATCATTTAGTTGGCATGTAGGAATAGAGTTTAGCACAGTTCTGGGTTTTCAAGCAGCTTGGTTAAATGGAAGCGTATCTTCTTTCTTGCCACCCTTCAAAAAAATCTGCATAGCAAACCAGCGACTTTTGTTCAGCTAAGTTCCTGCCAATGCATCCACCAGCATGCTATTTCCTCCTGGTTCTGGAAAGTCTCTTCCCCTAACATCTTGTCTTTCTGAGGTTCTGTATGTCATGTAAGAGCCACCTCTATTTTTCTGAATGTAGAAGAGTATGTAAACTTCAGGGTTTGCTTACCTGGTATTACTGGCCAAGGCTGTGCACAGAATTTCACAGACTGGACAAGGCAAGGCTGTGAAGCTAATTATGATTCTCAGTTGCTTGACCTACCCTCATTGCAGTCTTTGTGTAGATTTACAGTTAGCTGTTTTCCAGAGGACGATACACACTGCTGAGAATTACTGTGAGGCTGTCATTGTTCTTTACTTGACATACTCTGTGGGGAAGATGGATTTCTGCAGCAATTCCTCTGTACCAAGGGAAAACTACTAGCTTCACAGCTACAGGGAAAGGACAAGGCTAGGTTCAAATCCTCAGCCCCATCTGTTTGTATAAATTTTTACCATGTTTGGGTTTATTTCATGCATCACAGGTGGTGTTACAGTGCAGATATGGCCACACCATAATTGATGGTGTGTTACTGGCTAATGTAATCATGCAATCTGTTAATCTAACAACACTTGACAGATACTACCAATTTTTTCCTAGGCATACTGTAAGCCAGTTACAATTTATCTTATAATAGATGTATTGTTTATGGGAAGAATTCAGACTTTCAAATATTCATATGTTGCCTTCTTGCTCTTGATCTGAAGAGTCTGTTTTGAAACGCTGTATGCTACTTCCCTTGATAGAGCAGACTAGTTTCCAGAATTTGCTGTTTGTTCCTGTATTTTTAGCTTCCTGGGGGCTGTTGTCTTATATCTACTGCTGGACATAATTCTGGAGTTTTAGTCCTTGCAGAGGGCTCTGTCTTAACTTGGATAATTGGCAGTGCTGGTATCTTCATTAGTGATTGTGAATTTAGTTGGCTAATTTTCTAATACAGATAAATACTGTAAACAATAAATCATTGTGTTTAAAGCTAGTCACCCTGCAACAGTTTTAAGGAGGCTGTGCAACAATTTCATCACCTAGAAGCTGTGTGTATGGAATATTGACAGATACAGTTACTGGTGGTTTTACCCCAGTCTTAACATCTGCATCCTACTGTTCTTTATTTTACCTTCACTCTTTTAAAAAAATAATAAAAAAATCCCATCTTCATTCATGATCAGCCACTGTGTTTTGCTACATGAATTGTTCCAGTTAGGTTTGGCTAGGATTGTCAGCTTGCCTCCAGCTATACTTACTCTCACCCTGTTCTCTGTGCAATAAGTTTGACCTTTAAAGCACTTTTCTAACCGCAGTTGTTGATTCTCATGTAACTGTTTTTGTGCTAGGCTGGGTTTTCTTCAGTATTAGAAAATCACGCTTTTTTATGCAGTGGTAACTTGCTGAAATAAGAGCACTGTTGAACAGTCTTAGCATGATTCATTAAAACTACTGGTCTCTTAACAGCCTAGACCTCTCTTTAAAGCCAAACTGTGCTCTGGCTCTGTATTTATGCAAACATCTTCGACTGCATTACAGTTAGCACAGTCATTACTCACACAACTACACTGAAGAAACCTTGACTACGAGATCAACTGACACTTTCCCTTTCTAATCACAAGTTTACATAAAACTGAATTTTAACTGTTTTAAACTAGCAAAGTTAATTATGGCTTCAGTTTTTCTGATGAGATGTAGAATGTTTTCCATGCTGCAAAAAGGAGCCTTTGCATGGGGTAGTTGTAGCTGAAAATGATAGCAGTGTTTAGCTGCATTTTTAACTTTTGGGTTGGGTGTGGTCCCTTAAAAAAATAGTTATGAATAATGCCTGCTGGGAGCTTGCCATATTTCAATAGATTCCATATAAAACCTATTCTTTACTATTTTAGGACTCCCAAACTCTCTTCAATTAATCTGTTTCTAGAGCTGTTATTGCCCTTCAGCCCCCAGGAGCCAGAGAACACGCATTTTGTATTGCTGTTTTTTTCTGTTAGGAGGTACCTAGGTCGGGCAGTTTTAGGAACACACGGTTACAGATCTGTAGGGAACAGGGGCGTTGCTGAGCTTATCGGTGAATTGTCAAAGGAGATGGGGGTTGAGCAGCGCTTCTTCAGACCTCGTGTACAGTGTGGCATAGTGCGCCGCATGTGAGAGCGGGAGGGGAGGAGCCACGTGGAAATCTGTTTACATGTTCTGGTTCTGTGGTGGGGCACGGAGACTGTGTGTTGGCACCCTGTGAACTTGTAGCCCTCTTCCTGTGGTGCAGCCTGAGGGTTCTGGTCTAGCATGGAACAGGCATGCTCTTTGCTCAGCAGTCAACACCCAAGCCGTTGGAACAGCTGGGTTTTTGCAAATGTTAGAGCTGTGGTCAAGCCCCGGAGATTTCCCCTTCCTTCCCTAGGGAACCTCTGGATTCTTTTCTTTTACCCATTACTTCACACCTTCCTCTTTGGGATTTTGCCTTTGCAAATGTATCTTTCCAGAGGTTATCAAATATAAAAAGGAATTCCTTTTGTTACACTACAGCTGATTAGATGGGTGTAGTGCATCCTCACCCTAGGGACTGAGAATCTGCTTCTGTATTGCTGCCTACTGTCCTCCCATCCAGCCTGAAAGTACGTATAAATCCACAACACCTGTGTGTGGAGTGTGGGTCTGAAAGTGTCAAAATGAGCCCAGGACTGTATGTACTTTTTTTCAAAAATCTGTATTTTTCTAAGCTGTGCTGGAGATCCAGCTATGGATCTTTGTTATGTAGCAGAATGTATTGTGGGGACATAGAAGCTTGTTGACTCAACCTAGACTACAAAATGAACCTCCACAGAAATGGAGCTGTAATATTTTTATTCTGCTATGTTGCATGCAAGCATATGGTCATGTTGCTTTATATTTAAATTCCCAAACAGCCCATTTCTGCACATGCTGCATCCTAGGTGGAGAAGACAGCGTGTCTTGTGCTAATACACATCCCTCACCATTTTCCTGAAGGGTGCCCAAAAGAACTAAATTTTTTGTAAGATCTCCATACAATGTACAGTATGTTTTTATATATAATATGAATAAATACATATTTTTTCATATATCTTTTCCATATATTCACATCTTTAATACATATATGAAAATATAAACTATGAGAACGTAAAGTCTGAGCTAATGCCATGTTGTAACGGAGTGTTTAAGACGAGAGGAGATACGAGTTGGGGAGAAATGGCTTTGAAAGCTTTGATGAGCCTATAGTGACAGATGAAAATCAGGTATCTGAGGTTTTTACACACTCCAGCTGTTGGCTCTGCCCTTGAGGTATTGATGTCTGATCTGCTTTATGATTCAGCTCCTGAATTCTTTCAACTTTTCAGTGTGGCATAAGATGAACGGCAACTGGAGCCGCTTAGCTTTTAGTCCAGCCTGTTGAAACTCGTGGTGGCCCAGGAGCTGATCGAGGAGGAGTTGTGACATCCTTTTGCAGGAGAGTTAGGGCAGGTGATGGGGAAGGTAGCTGTGAAAGCGTGCCTAGTTTGTATCTGCTGCTACAAACTTCTTGGAGCCCTAAAATGTAACTGTCCTTTAAAGGGGAGTTTTGGCTTTTGGCTGATACCATATAGCTTGCCAGATGCCCATACTCTTGAAGCTCTTTGATGCTAGAGTTGTGCTCTAGGAGATCTTTTCCTCCCCTTGCATCCAGCCTGGGGGGGAACTGTTTTTATACTGCCTGATTTAAAAGGAGAAAATGAGTTGCAGGTGCATATTTCAACTTTAATCTTCCTTCTGGGGGAAAATTTAATTTGAAAATAAACTGCTTTTCTTTGTAGCTTCATTGTTGCTGTTTTTCTCGCCCTATAAATGTTCCACAGAGCATCTTAAATTATATTTGGCCCTTATCTCTGCAGATAACCTTCGTTTTTCTTCACTAAAACCTTTTAGTTAATGAACAAACCTGTGATGGTCAGGCAAGGTAAAATATAGCGTGCAGTTGTGTCTACTTGATGTCAGTTAGGGAAGTCTTCACTTCTCCTTTCAGCTAGTAGTAACAGAAACAAATGAAACTGTTGCTGGAGCTTCTTATTTTGTGAGACATAAAAGCCTAAGTAGCACTGTCTTCAAAGGAAGACTGCTAGCAATGGGCTATTTCGAAGCCCTTCCCTCCTTTCTGCATTTTAAAATGAAAGTGAGAAATTGCTTCGCAGTTCTGCTCAGGGATATTTTAGATAGCTGACAAATTTGAATCAAATATATTTCATGCTTCACTGAATTTGGATGTCTTAAAATTACAAAAATAGAAAGAAGAATAATCTGCCTTTATACTTCCTCTCCCACCAAAACCCACAAAAGCGGACTGTGTTTTTTCAGTGCTGAGATACTGGGCTTCTGTAACTTCTGAGGGCTGACTTGGTCGGCCAAGATTGTAAGCCCGACAGAGGAACCATAGGCATGACTCCTAAAAGGGCAAATTGGAACAAACCACTCAAGTTCTCAGAAGGCAATAAACTGGTTGGTTCGGATAATTTTTTTTCCACTCTCCCCTATCACTTCAGAGCAGTTGAGTTCATAAACAATTTATGATTTGGTAAGCGTTATTAGTTTCTGCTGAGTGAACGACCCCCATCTGTGTTGATGACCTGTGGGAGGGGAGTTAAGTGGCAGATGTCTGTTCCATCTATTGCACTTTCAGAAAATCTTGCTGGTGTATAAAGAAAGCTTTTGATGCTGAGTGATTTGGTACTGACTAATAGATCTGAAATATTTGGGGAAAGAAAGGAATTGTTTGTATTTTTATTTTAAAATATGTGAATATGGAAGAATACAGTTTCAGTACTAAATTAAGTATTTTTTTTTTCTTTTCAGAAAACCATAGCTAAAATAGCAACATGCTTGGAACTGAGAAGCGCAGCTTTACAGGTATAGCTCTTTTTCCTATGTGATTTCATACTTTAGCGATAGGTAACTGTAGAGGTTTTTAAAGTTAGTTTAGTGTCTTCAGACATAGCCATGACTTTGGAAAACAGAGTGAACAAACCCTTGAACACTTGGACTTTCCAGGTTTTCAACACGATGCCCCAGGTGGGTGCCTTTAAAACCTTTAAGTGCTTATATGAGCATAGATGAGGGTTTGTAGAGGAATTTAACCACAGGTTTTGTGCCGTTGGTTCTTTGCCTCATTTTCCTCCTTCAGAACTGATCGGTTTGTCTTCCTAACCTGGTGCAGGGGTAGAAAGATCCCTGGAGTGATCCCTGCACTAATTCAGCTGCTTCACAAATTGTAATAGAGCATGAGGAAGAATGCACGTATAGAATAAAGATTATTTTTTAGCACTTGTAAAAGCTGGCAGTGCTGTAGGCAAATGTGTGAAAATAATGAAGCTACTGCTTTTTTCTGGACTGAAAGTAGATGTCATGGGAGTGAGTTTCTTTTTCTTTTGGCACAGTCTTATCCCCAAAACAAAGGAGAAATAAGAGAAATTTCCAAAAGAGTGTGGATGGGGGAGGGATGAATCAGCTGAAGCAAAGTTTGGGTTACTGAATTTCCTTTTTGCCAACAAAGGGTGGTGACAGGCAAATTTTGCATCAAGTGACATGCAGCAGCGCTCCAGAGTACTTCATGTTGCTGTACAAGGTGCAGCAGCTGCATTGTGCTGCCTTCAGTTGTCTGAGAGGCTGGGATACAGTGACAATTTAGGCAGCATGGTGCAGCTGGACTAATGAGGTGGGGGCTGACCAGTCCTGAGGCTGTACAGCATCTGGAGAATTATTTGGTTAGCTCTGCCTGTCTCTCTGCTTTGATCTAACCTGGAGTGTTTGAGCAGCGTTGCACTTGTTCTGAGTCACTGTGTGGCAAAGGCAGGCGTGTTCCGCTGTGGGACAGCTTCGTGGGCCAAGTCATGTCTCAGAGCAACAGCAGAAGATGCAGCAATGTCATAACCTGCTAAACCGAAGAGGTGACATCATGCAAGAGCAGCCTGCCTTGCTGTTGGTTCCTCAGCAGTAACTTGGGGATTTTTATAACCTTGTGTGAGCATACTAGAACTTCTCATCCACTTTGAGGAGTGTTCTACTTGCTGAAGTTTTGTCCTGGTTTCTTAGCAGAGATTAAAGCAGTTACTGAGTGCGGTCATCTTTTCCCATTCTTCTAAGGGTATGGGGGTAGCTGCTTTACTGCACTTCTGTAGTCTTGCAGAAGATCCCTATTGACACTTGGGCAAAACCAAGCAAAAAAAACCACCCATTGGGCCTTAAAGAGGCGTTGAAAGCAATGGGTAATCTTAAGAGATGCCAAGGATGCAATGACACAACAGGTAAGACCTGATCCGCTGCCTGAAAGAGGATGTCCGGCGGCAATCCTCTTACTTGCACCGCTTTTCTCATGCCAGCTCTCCCACTTGTCATCTCAGAACACGCTAGTTCGGTTTACCGAACTGTTGGTGAATAAAACAGAATAAAATAATCAAAATATTACCTCAGAATAAAAAAATCAAAAACTTTTCTGTTGAGTTAGCAAGTCAAATAGGCTTACTGAGAAGCAGACGTGCTACAGACCAATGAGGAAACTGCATCATCACAGCTGGAGAAAGGAGCGGTGGGGCTCCCTCTTCCATTTGCAGTGAACCCTTAGCTGAGCGTTTTGTCGAGCTCATCCTGTGTACTGTCATTTCTGCCAGTGTTACAGTGCTGGATATGTCTTGAACTGTGAATGCTCCTGTTGGAGCATCACTTTGCTGTGCTGATCTTGCTTCAGAACAACTTGATCGGGGAAGAACTAAACCAAATCCCTCTGTCTTTAATGTTCCTGTGTATAGTAAGTATGAAAGAGTAATTAGTTGCTTTAAAAATACTTGTCTTGCATTAGAGCTTGGAACATGAAGTAAATTTGTTGTCAATAAATGAGAAGTAATGTCCTTTCTGCCTCACCTGTGAACCTAGCCTCTCTTGGGGAGGTTTTGTTTGGGGGGTTTTAGGACATAGCTTTGAGGTAACCTGGTACACTTGAGCAAAGGAAGCATCCTGCGTGCTTATTCTAAGATATGGTAACTCTGTCTGAGGGGAAGGTGCATACTAAGGTCTAATGTAATCTTTCTGTAATTGTAATCAATTTTGTAATTATAATGTAATTTGTAATGTAATTTTTGTAATGCCCTAGTCCACCCAATCGCAGGATGAATTTAAGCTTGAGGATCTGAAGAAGTTGGAACCGAGTAAGTAGTATCTTTGTATGTTGAGTGATGTTTATTGTTGCAGTGGAAATCATGACAGCAGCATGAATACTGGCTGACCACGATGTGGTTTGACAGTAATGCTGATTTTAGTGGTTCTTCCAAGTATCTGTTACCACATAGACAAAACCTGAAGTGTATTAAGGAGTGTAATGTGGGTAACTTCGAAGTATAGTAGTCCTAAAGTTTCAGATAATCTATTTGTCTTTATTTTCAAATAAGTCACTCCTTGGGTGCTGCTAATTTTTGCACAAAATATTAATTTAAGCGATCAGTACTACAGTATATAATCAGCTGGAAAATTTACCTGCACATTTCTTATTTGAACTGAATTTCAACACTTTTGTGGTCGTCATCTTTGCAGCTTGGAATTTATTTTTTTCTGCTGAAAAAATTGAACTTGTGCTCATGGTAGCCAATCACCTGTCACCCACCACTGTAACGCTACCAGACTAACCAAATTAAGAGTCAAAAGTGAGGATGTGAGTCAGTCTTTGAAGGGTTTTGTGTGATGTTGTTTTTTCCCAACTGATCTTGGATCAGTTCTTGGTATGTCAATCCAGAAATAACTTTTTCGTGTAGGAAGTATCTATTTATCTGCTACATTTTCCTTCCCATAACACTGGCTGCTTTGTTCTCAAAGCATCCTTATGATCAGAGCTTCCACATCTGAGCAATATTGTCCTGAATGCTAATGTTTCTGCAGTTCTTGGGGAACAGGAGATGTGCAAGAGCTTCCTTTGTGCTGCCAAAAACTGGTTTTATTTTGCTCCTGTCACAACTGTATCATGAAGGGCAATGTTGGGGACAAACGTCATGGATGGGCAAGTGTTTCCGCTTCATGAATAAGCTGAGCTTCTCTGCGCTCCCATTCTCTAAGTAACTGGCACAGGATCCTACAGGGAAGCTTGTCAAGAAGCAGGGCATTGAACAGAGCTTCCTCACGTCTCTACCAAAACACAGAGTGCAAATGCTTTTAAACTGTTCCCTGAAAATGGAAAGTGAAGGTACTTTACAAGACTGCTAGGTCTGTGAAGACCATAATTAAGGAAATGATTTAACTATGTGTTGGAAGTATTGGGTCTTTCTCAACCTACATACTGCGTGTCTGGCCTCTGCATCCTCTGATCTGGGATTATTTTGTATAGATACTCCTGTTCTCTGTTTACAAGTGTTTAAAATGTTGTAATAATTTAACAACTGTGGATTTTAGACTCCATTGTGCAAATGACCTGTGAGTGACTGAATGATGGAAGAGAGCGAGGAACCATGTTATAATTGATCAAACTGTTCTATAAATCAAAGGAGGTGACTATTGAAGGGCTTGGTCAGAATCATTGTTCCGCCAACAGGCATAAAGCTTCCCTTGAAATGCCTCCTTTTCTTAAAGGCCAAAATTTCAAGTTACGGTGCAACAGTCCTGTTGCTTATCTTGCCCTCTGTCAAAGAATTTCTTTTTAGCTGTCAAAAAAAGAAAAAGTTCAACACTGTGAAGTGCACTCAGCCCACACCTCATACGACAAGCAACTATATTAAAACTGAGGAGAGTGTGTGGCCATCAGTTTTCAAAGACACTGAGTTATTTTCCTTAGAGGAGAACGGGTGCTTCTACGCTGATGTTCTTAACGCTGCTGTCTAACTTGGATTGTTATTGTTCTGGCCTCTTTCTCTCTGAATTGTGCCTTTGTTTTGTGGGTTTTAAAGTACATCTTGAATAGAGTAAATCTTAATCAGGCCAACATCAGCCATTTCATAAAATATACCGTGAAGTGTTTTAATTTGTGTGTTGTCATTTTCTCTTGCATTCCACCAGAAAAAGCTAAAAAAGTCTGGGCTGGCAATGCAAATAAGCGATTCCTTTGTTAGGTCAAGCCATTCTGTTAGGGTGGAATGAAAACAGCTATTCACACGATTTGGCTTGTTTTAATTACTTTCGTGCCTGAAGCTATCAAAATGGCTGAGAAATTTGGTTTGGGTGTTGTTATAACAACCAGGGGCCTTAGATTAAACTTTTTTTTTTTTTTTTAATCTTGTGTTGTCAAGTTCTAACTTTTCCTATTCAAGTTTGCATTTGGAAAGTGAAGCAGTTGTCTAGTTTTGTTTGTTTATAGGATATGTCACTGAATCTTTTGTGCCAGAATAATGCTACAGGAGGGTCCGTACATAGAAATAGTTCTTTTGAGACGACGCTGTGTGAAATCGTTGCTAACACACTGAATCTCACAAATCCTTTTCTTGTGAAAGCTTATACCAGTGTTATACACATTACAAACGGATAGGCTGGGACATCCCATGTTCCTGTGTTCATCTGTGATAATCCTAGCCACTAAGTGACTAGTTTCAAACTCAGTATGTATGTACTGTAAGAGAAGTAGATACTGCGTTGTGCTGGAGAGCCTGGTATCTGAATTATTTTGTGTTGTCTAATTAAAAAGGAAAATCAGTACAGGTATCATAGGCTGTCACTAAAAATCTAAATGGACAGTGGTGGTCTCTACCAAGGTAGCGTGTACTGGTCTTACAGCTCATGCTGATAATTTCTTTTGAAATCTTTCAAGAGGGAGCCAGCTGCTGATAAAATCAATGGGATATTATCCAATGTCACAAAAGGCAGCTTCTGCACAAGAGCCTGCGGAACAGTATTTTTAGAAGATTTCTATTGGAAAAGCCACATAAATGGAGGCCCCGATGCTGGGGTTCTGCCTGTTGGTGATACACATGAAGAGCTTGCTGTGAGTTGTGTCCTCCCAGCATTACAGAGGGGAAGTGATCTTTCTCCCAGAGGCAATGTGTGTTTTTAAAAACAAAACAAAACCACAAAAAGCCCAAGCCAATCTCTTAAAGCTTGGGTGTCTTACACAGTATTGCAAGGGAGATTCCTGTTCGTTGTAACCTAATGGGTTTTTTTTCTGTGATCTGGTTAATTTTATTTAAATCAACAGAAACTTACACTTGTGATGGATGCAAAGAAGATCCTCCTTTCCTCAGAGGGTGATTGTTGCATTGCTGTTTTATTGCTTTGCTTTTTCTTTGTGACTTTGAGCAAGTATTTCACCAGGCTGAGTGCTTTAGATCCGCCTCTTATCCTGACGATGTTTAAAGGAGAACTTTAGTAAATAGCTGTATTACAACTTCGCAGAATTATTTGCTGTTGATGATGACAGAGTTGAAGGCCCGTTAAAAACTTGATCCACAGCTTTCAGCAGTAACAGGCAAAAGATTCTGGATGGTGTTTCCAGAAGTGCTCCTGAGCTAAGCATTCAGCATCCCCTTTATTACCAGTGCCACCAGGATGCCTGACTGCAGGTCTGGTACCAACACCTGTGCCTGGCTGCGGCTCTCTGGCAGGGGGTGTACGCTCAGCTCTGCCTCCAGGCAGCGTCAGGATTTTAGGTGCTGTAAAACTGCGTTTTTCCTGTGCTTGTATCAGCATTTTGTGCCCTCTAGTGATGATGGAAATGTATGACTGGAAGGTGGTTTTTCAGGGGATGTTCGCTCACACAGTGAGAGAAGTTGGTTCCTGGGAAGAGAGGAATGTAGTGCTAACCAGCCTTTGGAAGCTGGAGGAGGACCACTGTAATTTCTATTGCGTCTGTGTAACACGCCTGTGATCAGTGAGAGATCTCGCTTTACTGAGATTTTTCTGCCTGGAGCAGTTTCACTTTCTGTCTCTGGTATGATGTAGCTTTCCAAGAGCTGGGGAATTCTGAGTGTGATGAAAATCCCCTCCTTTTCCTGAACTTCAGCTGCACAGGAGGCTGACTGACTGCTATTAATTAGCTGCTTTTCTGTTGGGAAGTGGCTGTGATTCTTCACAATCGGAGCAGAAGTCTTTGGAGAGAGAGAGACTTGGCATCAGTTTAGTCTGTCACATCTCTGAAGGCAACTTCAAACTTTCTATGTATATTTGTACTGTGTCTGGCTGGAATCAGGCAGTACATAACCTCTCGGATGGTGGTACAGAAAACCAGAAAAAAACCCCAGAATGAGCAAAGACTGGAAAGACTTTTTGGGGTTCTTTCTAGTTTTCCTAAGGGATTCTTTATTCATTGTAGCATTCAGATAGTGTCCGGTAAGTTAGTGATGGAGCCCGTGCTGAGTGATGTGAATATGAAGACAGGCAGGGAAGCTCTTCTGCGTGTTTGTGTGATCTTAACGTTGTTTTAAAACAGTTTTGTTCTCATTCAGTAGCCTCAGGGGAGATTTCCTGTGCTCTGAGAGGGCTTATTGCAAAGTGAGGCTCAGTGAGAGGACTGAGGTTTTCTGCCTCCTCTCCCCCTGCCCAGTCTGGGATACTCTCTGTCTGGTAGAACGATGTCTCTCCCTGTGGACATTCTCTTGTAGATGTTTAGAGCCTTTAGCCGTCACAAAATGCTTATTTCTTTCCCATGCTTTTGGAAGTTTTGCTCTTGCTCTGAAGTGCTTTTGGAAATAACAGCTAAAGTTGTGATTACTAAAACCTGAGTTTCCAATACAGATGGCAAAGACATTCTCCACTCAGTGCTGGAGACTACAGTCAGGGTCTCTGGGGCTTGAGGCTCAGG
Source organism: Falco rusticolus (assembly GCF_015220075.1). Classification (NCBI taxonomy): domain Eukaryota; kingdom Metazoa; phylum Chordata; class Aves; order Falconiformes; family Falconidae; genus Falco; species Falco rusticolus. The sequence goes on along the minus strand of NC_051198.1, from coordinate 26,488,054 downwards.
TGTTGCACTGTACCTCTTCTGAATTTTGCCAATCTGCCCAGACATCTGAGGGCAGAAAACAAGAAAAAATAAATCAAAATACCCACCACCACCACCAAAACCTCCTAAAACCACACGCATGAAGTAGGAAATCTCACTTAAACTACGTGTTACCAGAACGCTTGGACTCTCACGGTGGCAGTCTGAATGTACAGCCAACATGTGCTTGTGTGTGTCGGTTCCGGAGACTTAAATCTGTTTGGAGCAGATGCCAGCAACGCCACCACCCTCCTTTCAACAGCCACCCAAGATTGCTACCATTTACCCCAGGGCCTGTAGCTTTTTCTCATGGTGCTTTTGGTGATTGCCATGTTTATCTTCCTTGTCTGTGTAGGTGATTGTGTACTTGTAATCTTGTTGGTGATTATGTACTGGCGTTGCAGTTAGCCTGTCTGAACGTTACAGCGATACGGCTCTGATCAGGACGGTACTGGTGTTTAAAATATGAGAGAAGGGTTGGGATTTTTGTATGATCTGATTATGTTTTTTAAATATTATTATTATTTGTGTGTGTGAAGACGCTGTGAGAATGGACATAGCTGTGCAAAGTAGTAGAATTAATGTTTGTTTATGGGTATGGGTTCTCACTTTTTTTCCCCTTCTCTGCAGTCTTAAAGAATATCCTCACTTACAATAAGGAGTTCCCCTTTGATGTTCAGCCTGTCCCACTCAGGTAAGAGGGAACTGGGTCACTTCATGTACAGATACGTATCTGAAAGGGAACATAGCCTGGGACCTGGTGTACATCTGAAGCACTAGAATTTCAAGAGCCACATACTTGCTAGTACAGCAAGTATGCTTTGGGTAAACTGGTTGATAAAAGAACTTCTGAATTCTGTTTTTCTAGGTACCACTAAAAATCAAGCCCATGCTTTTGGTAAAATCGGGACTTGATACATCCCTACATCTCTCTGAAATTGCCGTCTCTTGGGTTTAGACTCTGTGCTTTCTATTGGGCTGAGGTCCTGCAATCTGTCAGAGTCTGTAGGTACAGGTAGTAGGTATTAAGAAGTATGAAATGACATTAAAATGTGTTGCCTCTGCTCTGTACTCAGACACTGACTTGTGAGTTGAAAGCCAGATGATGTGTGATCTTGAGTCTCATTCTTCTTCCTCTTGCTTTACAGGAAGATTTTAGCACCTGGAGAAGAGGAACACTTGGAGTTTGAGGAGGATGATGAGGAAGGAGGAGCTGGAGCAGGGTCTCCAGACTCTTTTCCTGCTAGAGTTCCAGGTAGGGGCTCTAGGCTTGCCATGCCAGCCCATGCAGCACGTGTAAGTTCCGTCTCTGAGAAGCCCCTTTCTCTACCTGTGATTTGAAAAGCTTGGGTGAGGAGCAACAGGCTAGTGTAAACTCTCATGCTGTATTGGAGAACCACAAAGGTGGCCCGTGGATATTTTTTCTCAGCAAACAATATCTTACTGCAAAACAATTCTGTGGATAACCTGTGAGGGTGGTACCATCTACTTCAGATAATTAGCCTTTATTCCTTGTTCAAACTCAGTATTTTCATTCCATGCGCTTTCTTAACTGTACTCTGTGAAGTGTTTCAAACACATTTAAATCTAAATTGTGGCAATGTTTCTCCTGCAAGGAGCATCACGTGCTGCTAGGGATGTGATAAGTTGTTGCTGGTTATTTTTGTGTTGCATCATCTGATGAGACAATGGCTTAGACTAAAGCCAGGCTCTGAGAGGATAAAGGGGGGTGGCTTTGGTTTTGGTAGCTTAAGTTCTTGTCCATGTGAAAGCTCTTGTAGAACTGGGTATATCTACAGATGCTGGAGAAGGTCTTCCTGTAACTTCAGCTTTTGACAATTTATCAGGTAAAGGAGTAGGATGTTACAACAGAGGTTCTTTAGGTTCCTGGTGTAGTTTCTTTGCAGAAGAAAAAAGTTTCTGATTTCAGAGCGGGTTGGCAAACTTCGTATTTCAAGAAGGTGGTAACAAGTAGGGAAACTAGTACTGGAGTTATGGTTGAGAGCGCTGGGGTGTTGCATTACTTATGCCTGGAGAAAACATGTCTCTTACCTTAGATTTGACAAATGCATGCTACTGAGGATGACCCCCGCGGGGGGTACTGCTGTAGATACGCACAGTCTGCAGTCGTTTATGCTAAACTCACAAACATGCCATAATATATTGTGATAGTTTATTGCTGACATTTACTATCTTGATCCTTCTTGTTCACCGTGGTAAATCCATTTATGAAGATGCATTCTGGCTGTCCAAAGCACAGCAGAGAGACCTTGGGTAGCTCTTGGTATGGTGGTGAATCAGTGAGGCCTTGACCATTCCCACAGTGCCAACGGTTACCCCTGTGCAACCTGTTAGAGCCGTATGCTTATAGTGGGCGTAGAAGCTGTGTACGTGCCTAAGAGGAATCCAAGTTGATGATAGCCAGATGAGCTTTACAGTTAAATCATTTTTAAAGAAGCCGTGTAGCCAAATCAGAAAGAGGAGAGGTTTGGGGCATATACTTTCTTACAGAACTATTCCTTGCTTTTTAAGAAGAGGTGAGAGCAACTCCTGAACTTACAGATTATTTACGTTGCCATCTACTTAGTAAACAGTGTATCTGACTTCCCTGATTTTTTTTTTTTGCATTAAGGTGATTTTGTGCTATTTGAACACAGAACTTGTTTCCCCATTGAATGTAAAGTACCGTGGTGTTTCTTACCTGATTAGAGGTTGGTCTGTTGTTCTTTCTCTGTGTGATAAGGTTTAATCAAAAGCAGTTTGCAGCCTTCTGGGGCGAGCCTTGTAAGTAAAGTGGACTTTGCATGCTGAATTGATAGGACTGTGTTGCACTTTTGCTTCTATATGCCTTTAATCTGTAGTGCATAACTATGTTGTCTAACTGATCATGGTCTTGTCTTCTACATGCACGGCTTCATCGTTATCACATTGCACCATTCATCTAACCCAGGAGCCAATGAAGGTATGATAACCTTTTAGTATATACAGTTATTTCTTTGATCATTTTCACATAGCTGTGATGTTCTTCATTCAGCTCTTAATTTCAACCCTCACAATACAACCTTTGGTAACAATCATAGTACTAGGCATCCATGTGATCGTCATTTGCCTTCAGTACCAGAAAAAGGAAAGGTCGTATTTGGTGACACACCTTATCTAGCTCTTTAAAAGTCCTACTGTGCTAATAACGACATTCTGACTTGCAGTGTAGCCGAGGGCAGGTGTAGCTAGATTTTTAGCAGAACACACTTTTTAATGGGAAATCTTACACGAAGAGTACTTAGATAGTTAAACTTCTGTGCTGTGTGGAGCTGAACCGCCCAGTGGCTTGATGCCTCTAACAGCAAAGGGTTCCTGCCTTTCTCCTGGTTATATACTTCTATATTCTAGTGCTGTGCTGGCGATGGATTCTTCTGTGAACCGTTTCCATTTGTGGATGCAGCAGGAGACTTGCCACTCTTCCCCCTTTCTCTGAATCGGGGTTTGGGAATGGAGACTGGCTGTGTCCTGGTGGCAGTGAGCTGTTGGGGTGGCTCACCTTTGTGTACCGGAACCACGCTTGTGGGAGGACGCTTCGTTGGTTTGTAGGTGCTCCCTTCCCCCTCTGGCTGTGATGCCCTGTGGTTCTGTCTGAAGTGGCTGGCACTTTTCTCGTGCAAAGCCTCAGTGTGAGCCTGCGGAAGGCTCGTGGGTCCAAGCCGTGGTGGCGGCCTGGCAGTGACGTTATACCCCTGAGGGCTGGCTGTCAGCCGATGGCTGCAGTGCGAAGTGACTGCGGAGGCTTTGGCCAAAGACCTGCGCGGGTGGTTGTGGCTCACATGAGACGTGTTACGGTCAGCTGCTTTAGTCCTTTCCTGCTTGGCTGTTCCTCCTGCTGAGGCTGAAAGGAAACAGTGTTCCTTGGAGACCGTCTGTCCTGCTGTTCTCATACCTGCTGGAAATGAGCTTGACTCTCCTGTTGATTGCAACTCTGCAATTTCATGTGTTCTGCAAAGCATTTTTCAATAACATAGTAATTTTTCTTAAGCCACTGTTTTTATAATAAATACCAGTCTGATGCATCTTTCAGGTGATTTTTCTGTCAAGTATCCCATCACTTAGTTCTTTTGAGGATGGACAGGAAAACTGAAGGTTAGAGTTGTTCTTGGCTCTTGCGGGCGTGCTGTTTTTAGGAGACAACTGAAAGATGACAGAGCAAAGTTCTGTGCCAAAAGGAAGACAGGCTTGCTCCTACCTTCATTTAGATTGAAATAAGAGCTCTTGTCTTTCAGCATCTGTTCAAGAGAGACAGCAAGATTAACTAGGGTGCGTATGCTGCTTTGCAGAAATGGGTGCTCTCTAAGTTTGCTTTTAACATTTCTTACACTACGGTCAGGAGCCTGTCCCATTACTTCAGAATGGGGGGTCGAATTCTGTTTGATAGGTTATGAGGTGTCTGCAGACACGGTACCTTGGAGGTCGTGAGTCTGATAGTAGCCAAGACGGGAAATACAGGAACGTACTGCATCACAGATGTGATTTCGAGTCTTGCTGATGGTTCTGAAAGAAGGACTGGGTGTGGGAATGCTCACAAAATCATGCTGAAGCTGTGGCCCTAGTTCTAAGAGCAGTATACATGGTCGTCTCTTGCAAAGCCAGGACAAAAACTCCTTGGTTCTCCAGCTCCTCAAGCAGATCAAGAGGAAAAACAAGTATCAAGGAAAACCCGTATTTGACTTGTCAAAGGAAACTATTACTTTGTGTAGATTTCAAGCCTTGGGATAACATGGGATACCTGTTTTTTTTGGTTTTGTTTTTTTTTAAATTAGAAAACCAAAACTTTAAATCAAACTTGCTCATGAGTCTAAGCATTTTCTGTCTTGGTGCATATTCATCTAATACTGGAGAGAGGCTTGAAGCCTGACAGTCTTTGCTAAAATCAGCATGAGGAAAACTACTCTGTTGATGACAGAATCTCATGGCTTTTAGTAAGTTTGAAGTTTGGATTTCTTGCCAGCTGCACAGTTTTCCTCAGCACTGTGAGGATTCGTTTATGCTGACTGTGAGGTTTTGATGCTAAATGTTCTTGATGCAGAGCTGGAAACTCCTTCCTTAAGGCAGAAGGGAATTTGGGGGATGCAAACGCTATTTTTTTTGTTATCCCCTTTAAGCAGAGGCCAGTAGGACTTAGATAATTAAGAATCTCTCTTCTGGTTCCCTTATGTTCAGTGGGATTTGCAGCAGTGCCATTTGCCTCCTTATTCTCCCAGTCTAAATATTCAACATGAAGCCAAGTCATGTTCAATGGGGTGGGACGACTGATTAAGTGTCTGAACTTCCTGCAACTGCAGATTGAATCCAGCCTCCCAAATTTAATCCTTAAAAATGATACAAAGTGATTTCCATGAGTACATTGTTCTGCATAAGAGCAAGAAAGAAACAAAGCTCCTCTCAGTTCTTATGGCGTTATTTTTTCATGAATTCATTTGACTTGAGGCAGCCCTGGGGTTTTTTGGTGGGGGCTTTGAAATCTGTCACCCGACGTTGTGTGTCTGTGCACACAGACTTGCCTTTAGTTCTGTGTACTCTGTTGGGCTTTGAACCCCCTAAGAACAGCATCTTCTGTGAGGGATGATGGGATGAGCAAGGCCTCTGCTGTAAAATGACACAAAGGGTTAATAATATGCTTTACTCTTTCCAGGTACTTTATTACCCAGATTGCCATCTGAACCCGGGATGACATTACTCACCATCAACATAGAGAAAATTGGTCTGAAAGATGCTGGGCAGTGCATTGATCCTTACATCACAGTCAGTGTAAAGGGTAATGATGTCTGTTCCTGGCTCCTCATTTCTAGTTTGGAGAGTGTTTTCTGAAAGCTGTACTGATTTTTTTTTTTTTTTTTTTTTTTTTAACCAACCTGCTGGGAAAAATACTTGTTGGTACTTGGTGTTTTCTGTTGTGGACTTAAGGCTTCTGCTTTAATCAAGGGTGGAAAAAAATCTGTGTGTGAGAGACACTGGGAGGTGAATCGCTGCAGGGGACACTCTCATCTGTGTGCTCCAGGGTGCCTGCCCCATGCTGGGAGCTAAGTACCGGTGACTTGGAAGACTGTGGTTCTCTATTCCAGCTTCTTCAGCTGACATTTAAGTACAGACCTGTTTGAATTTCTTGTACTCCCCAACACATATTGGTCTCTGGGCTTTCTGCAGGCGGTGAACCAGTCTGCTGACTCCGTTCTTGCCCTGTCATTAAACTAATTTTTTAGTAAAACAAAGATCATCTTAACAGTGCTTAAGGTTTAGAGGAACAAGTATGAAGCTGGGAAGCAAAGCTTGCAAGTGAAATAAAATATGTTTTAGCCTTGGCACTGAAATATTTCAGCCAAAGCCTGGTGGGCTGACAGCCTCCCGCTCTGAGAGCCTCCGTGAACCTGTAAGAACCACTTTCCCTGTCAGTCCGGGACAGGCAACATAAGGATTTCTCACTGTTTCTGGTGACAACGTGGTTGATACCTGTTGCTTGAGGCTGAGATTTTTGGTATTCAGAGTCTTTCTAAGTGGGACCATCTGCCTCTTCCTCATTTTGCATTTCATAGGGGGAAGCCCCGTGGTCAGAGTTGCTTATCCTTAACCTGCCCCGCTTGACATCTGCTCGTCTTTACAATCTTCGGAAGTGTATGATTTTTTTTGTTTATCATACAAAAATCTGTAGCTGAGCCAACAGCCTCTAGCTATTTTCAATTGTGGTGGTGACCTTGTGTGTATCCTTTTCAGATGTACTATTGGATACCAAACGCAGGGATAAAATACTTGTTAGACGTGCGATCGGGTGCTTCCTCCACCAGACAAGTTCTCTGGCAGAAGTAAGGGTCGCAGTATTGAATGTCACTTAAATCCCAGTGATGTTCTCAAGTGCTGACCTGCCAAAATACCTAGACAGAAAGTTTTACCTAATCCTGCTTCCTGTGATGGTTTTTTCCACTTCTCTCTGGACCTCTGAGGAGTTCACCTGGTTGGGATGGAAGCCGGCGCGTGACTCTTGCCTTCCCCAGCTGATAGAACTGCCTCTTTGCATTTTCAGTCATGGAAACATGCGGTATTGCTTTGTTTATGGTGTTGCCTTAGGTTTGCAGCATTATTTTTAGATTGTGTAACTATTCTTCAGGCTCCATTTCTCTAGTCATTTGTGGATCTTTCTTTGCTTCTAGTATGCCAGAAAGCTGAGGGGTGGGTGACTTCAGTGGTGGGGCTAGCTGGATGCATGTGGATTTAAACAAGTTTAATTCTTTCATGCTGAGTTTCTCTTGGCCAGCAGGAAAATACCAGCCCTAACAGGGTTCTAACACTGGATCCTGGAACTTATCGGAACTCATAAAGCAAACATTCGTTGTTCTTGCCCATTGAAGTGTTTGTCTTTCTTAATTTCTAATGAATGGTTAAACTGTTGCTTGCCTTCAGGGCTAGCTCTCATTTCCTTTCTGGAGCTCGGGGAGGCTGTATATTGCTAAGCAACATTAGAACTTTCCCAACAAGTCTTTCTGTTAACATGTGGCGCTCTATTTGCAAGCTCCTATAAACGGTGGCTGCCAAGTAATGATGTAGAAAACAGGATCAAGAAGTGGGACAAGGGGGACGGCCATCGCCTAGTCTGGTAACGGTGACTTTCTGTACTTGGTTTCTCAAGATTTTTGGTGAGGAAAAGTAACTCTGGGAAGTGATTTTTGTCCCTGTTAGGAACCTGAAGGTGCTTAGTAGCTGTTTTCCTTGGTTCTATACCAGACTGCTCTTCTGCAGGCTCGGGGAGAGCTTTGTTCCTGGTGCAATGTCGGTGGTCCCAGCCCACTCCCTGGACAAAGTGCAGGGCCCCAGCCTCAGCCCGCACCCCGAGCGCGAGGCACACGCTCTGTACGTGTAACCTTGGCCGTGTCGTTAGCAACTTGGCTCCACCTGAGGGAAAGGGAAAACTGATGAGAGGAGAAAGAGGACAAATGTACTTTTATAAACAGCAGAGGCTTAGTGAGAAACAACGTCGTCTGCGGTGGCTGTGCCTGAGCAGCACAACCTGAGAGCCGGAGTCCGACCCGTGGCCCCACCGTGCTTCTGCCTGTGGAAGACCCCAGAGGAGCCATGCGCGTGGAGCCCAGGCAGCGACGCAGGGCGCACACAGCTTGCAGGAGCCGTGCCAGCTGCGCCCCGCAGACCCCGCGTGGAGGGGGCAGCCTTTGGGGCGTATCCCGTCCTGCCGGTTCAGCTAAAGGGCTGAAGTCCTGCTGGAGTCCCGTTTGCAAAGGAATAGAATCCTGCGCTGGCAGGAGAAAGAAACGTGCTCTTAAAAAGAGGGATAATTCCAATTTTTAATTCTAAATGTTGTCAGAACTTTACCTGCTTTCATGTTGCAGTCAGCAAGAAGATGCACTGACTGTGTGTGAGGGAGCGTGATTTCCCCTTTTTCTAAATGCAGGGGGAAAATCCAGGTGTGCGTTAACTTGTGGCAATATTAGGAGTGATTCATCAATCTTTTAAAGCAGGACCTTAAAGTCTGAGAAGCTTGTGCCAGTCTCATGCTGTTTCTTTCCTGCAGATTTGAATGGGATAGACCTGACTCCTGTGCAAGATACTCCCGTGGCTTTGAGGAAGGAGGACACGTATGTCCATTTCAATGTGGACATTGAGATTCAGAAACACATTGAAAAACTAACAAAAGGTACGTACTGTCAGCGACCTGAAACAGCACCCAGGGGCTTTGGAGGCGTAGGCACTAGGCTGCTCCTGTCCTGGTGTAATAAACAGGCTGTGCCTGAGCTGCTGCTGCAGGGCTCGAGATCCAGACAGGGACAAAAACGGACCTTTGCGTCCTGTCCCTTTCAAATCAGTCATGGTGATGGCTTGCAGACAAAAGGGGAATGAAAAGAGATAAAAATGCAGCAGTCTGCTCTGCTACACAGGTAGTGAGCTGCTTTATCGCTTTCTTAGTCACTGGACAGACCGTTACCTGGCTATGAATAACTGAGTGAAGAGTACGAGCTCTTCGGACTGATGAGCACTGCAAGAGTGTGGTGTGGCTTTTGAGCTAATAACAGATGTGTTGGAGGTGATTCCCTCCAGTGTATGCAGAACATCTTAATGGCAGATAAGTTTTCAGTTAACTACTGGCCGTAATTGCTAACTTTTCTATTAAACCATTTTCCACTCTAGGTGCAGCTATTTTCTTTGAGTTCAAACACTACAAGCCTAAGAAAAGGTTTACTAGCACCAAGTGCTTTGCTTTCATGGAGATGGATGAAATTAAACCTGGGGCAATTGTTATAGAACTGTAAGTGACTCGCAATTAGAGATGCCAGTGATGGAGGAAATGAACTAGACCTCGGTTACAATGTGTGGCTTGTTGCGTCGAGGAAGGTTTCATGGACTTGTTAGATCGACCTCCACAAGGAATATCCTCCTTTTAATAAGGAAGGGAAGATAAAATGCTTTTAGGCAAATAAAATGGCTAGAGACCCTTCTCAAAAACTAGACTTATTTCTGAATAAAATGCTCGTGTTTGTAACTAAATTTTATATGAAGTTAACAAATCTGTACGGGAGGTTTTAATTTTAACCTTAGCTTAAGTGTCAGATCCGCTGTATTAAAAAAAAATAAATCAACTTGCACAATATTCTGGTACAGAACTTCTCTAAAGGAAATGTGATTTGAGACACGGGATACTGATTTGCAATTGAATTTTTATGAGCATTTCGAAGCATTGTTGGGTGGCCGTCGTTTTTTCCCTGCTCTAAGTATACGGAGAACTAGATTAGCCAGTTATGCTGCAGTGGTTTTGATGTGCATCCCAGCCTTACTGTGTGGCTTAACGTCTGAGCGAGGCTTTTGAGGTGTTTTTTCGTCAGGAAGAGGGTGAACCTTGCCATTCTGGGCATCTCTAGCAAGAGTGCTTATCTGCTAGCTGGAGTGCTTCTAAGTGTTGTGTAACTGATACTGCATCTCCTTTAATCCAGAGTATTATGTTGGGGATTCTCCTTGCAAAAACCTTACATTCCTTTAAAAATGGAAATCTTTGTTTCGTTAAAATCATAATCCAGAGAAAGTACTGGTTTGAATTTCTTCCTGTAAATCTGCTCATTATTCTTGCTTCCAGTAAGTCTGGTCGGATGTATTTAAAAGATTACGGTAATAAGATCTGTACCGGACAAGCTTTCTACTATGCTTTCATCTTCCTACACAGCCATTAGCACGTGGATTAACTTACTTTCTTGTGGTTACAGGTACAAAAAACCCACTGACTTTAAAAGGAAGAAATTGCAACTGTTGACCAAGAAACCACTTTACCTTCACCTCCATCAAACATTGCACAAGGAATGACCCTCGTTGTGAGACTTCTGTGAACTGAACCGCAAGTCACGGTAGCTGTGTGTAGTAGCCTTAGCCTTCGAGGGGCGGGAGAGCGACTGAATTCATGCCAGTAGGTCAGACGGGACCATCACACGCTGCACAGCACTGCGTCAGGGTCAGAGGCGAGCCTGCCACTCGAGCGCAAGATATTTTTTTTTCAGTACCTTCCAGAAAAAGTTGTTTCCGAGAGCCCTGAAATACGTTGACTGCTTTTCCTAATTTTGCTGTTCATCACTTTTTATCTTAACCGTTATTAGCCTTTTGCCTCAACCTCCACCCCAGGCTGGAGACTGCCCCTTTTGCCAAACCCGTAGCAATAAAGACGTGGCAGGCCGACTAGCTGGTGACACTTGCTGTGCGATTGTAGTTCCTCTCATCTGCATTTCGGAGTCCTCTGGAGGGGGCTGGGGGGCAGAAGACTGGGAGAAGGATGGGGAGGCGTGGGACGGAGCCTGAGGTACTGCAGGTGGTTTAAAGTGAGAGAGAGGAGGGTGCTGGGTCCAGTGGGATGGCGGCAGAGGAGCTCCTCGGCCAGCTGTTCTGCTTTGGCTGGGCCAGGAGGACGACTGCAGATGAGAAACTGCAGCGATGATTGTGACAGCGATGATTGTGACAGCTCTGCCGGATCCTGTGCGGAGTGTTGGTTACGTGTTACGGTCCTTTCGGCCACCACGGCTCCCTCCTCGAGCTCCTCCTCCTGTGTCTTGTCCCAGAGTGATTTGCAGAGGCGGGTGGGGGACAGAGAGGGGGGACGGTGGATGTTTCACCATTTCAGCAAGAGCAGGACAGGCCCCTCGGTGCTCAAGCGTCTGTTTTCCAGAGCTTTTGGTAAAGTAGGTCTGGCTGGCAGGCTGACTCCCTTTTCACATGAAACTGCTGTTCTTACGGAAACTGATAGTATGCGGTCTTCTGCATATTTTGTGCAAGTCTGGAAACTTCCTCTAAAAATTACCTTTTTATGTAAGTAGATAGGATTATCATTTATTTTCTATATTTTTGATTTGGTGTGTGTTAAGCTGCAGGACATTGGCTTATTTTGACACACTTGCATTCACCTTTTGACCTAATAAAGGGACAGAAGTAGAACCCAGTCACATCTTTCATATATTTGTGTGGATATTTGATACAATACTTTAAGGTTTGATACACTTCTTGCGTATCTAACTAGTGCCTAAATACTCCGCTATGCTAACGGAAGACCCAGCTCCCAGAATAGTGCCAATTATTAGGTTTATTTTAAACAGTCGGGCCGCAGATGTATCACCAGTTCCTCTTTTCTGTCATGTAACCCCAAGACGTTACATCATGCTTTAACAGCTGTAACACTTTACCAGTGTTACTTGTCCTCATGATACTTGTCCATCTACAGGCAGGTGTTTGGTGTTCTTGGCTCTACCGTACTGATTAGGATAAAAAGCTGGTTTTGAATGTCCTCATCTTCTTGCCTTCTTCCCTCTGTTCTGGTATAACTAGGGATGACTTTATTTCCGTGTTACAAGAAAGCAATGCTTCCTCAGCTTCCCCTGCTGGCTGGGGACAGCGGGGGGAACACAGTTGGGTTTTCCTCTTTATGGGGCTTTGCCGTACCCCAGTGGCATTACAGCTGACGTGTCGAAGATCAAGCCCTGAAAAGAGAACGCTGCCAGTTATGGAAATAGCTCTGACTGCAGCATTAAAAAAGAAATAAAAATCATTCTTCGGACTCTGCAAAAGGATAGAGCAAAGGATTAGTCTATGGCTGCAAATAAAGCCGCGCATGGTCGATGGCTGCGTTCCCTGCTGGCGCTGCCTGGCTGCCTCGGGTCTCTTTCTGACCTTGTAAGAACCTGCAGCACCGAGCACCCCTGGGAGCCACGCAGCCTGTCTGGCTCAGCAAGGGCCGATTCTGGGGCTCTGTCATCGTCCAGTGTCCACCAGTGTCACCTGTGGCACAGTGAGAGCGCCGAGGTCGGTCCTGGGTGGCCCTTGTGGCACCTCCTGGTGCTTTTCAGCAGGGCCATCCCACCCGGCTCCGTGAGTGCTGCGTGGGGTGCACACGGGAGGAGGTGCTGCGTGTCACAGAGCCCGGGCTGGAAGGAGGGATCCTGCACGCACAGAACCCAGCTTCCCACACAGGCGTTCATCAGCGTGGGTGGCGTGAGCCACTACACCCGTCGCCCGCTTCCAGTGGAATTACAAGCGCATTGTTTCAGCTGTCTGCCTCGACTCTGTCCCAGCTTGTACGTGTCTCTATTAACTCCAGTTATATGAAACGTCAACTTCAAAGTATTTTTGTTAAATACACAAGTAGAGCTTTGTATTTAACTGATTGTGAATTAATGGCTTTAGAGCGTGAAATGCCATTTTTAAAGTTTCTTCTATTCTTTGTGGGTTTTTTTCCTGTGAACTGTCTTTCACTGAAAGGACTGCTGCTCCCCCCACAAGCTCTTGTAATGTTTTACACTTCAGTGATGCTCTTGTCTTTCATCTTAAATCTAAAGCTGGAAGAACGTAACAGCGCGAGGGCAAGTTTAATGGCTGCTTGTCCTCCAGCAGTAAAGCTGTAATGGCCGTTCCATAGGGGTTTTTTATTATTCTGGGTTGTTTCCCCTCTTCTTTCTCCTCCCTAAGCTTTCCCTTTGTACAGAGCACTTCTGAAAAACCTTGGCCTCTAGATAAGTGGCCCCGCTATGCCAAATAGTACATACTCATCCTTGTACGAACATTTAACTCCTTTAACAGCTACAAGTGTAGGGTGTGTTTAAAGCTATTCAGTCTTCTGTGTGTGCAAAGTGAGTTAAAGCAATACAGGTTAACATGGTTTACATACACCCATGCTGCTCTACAGAATCGTTATTTTTTTGTTAATGTAAGTGAAAGAGGCTGTGCAAATCCAGCCTTACTGCTAAGGAAGCTGAATCGGTCTTAAATACTGAATAAGATTAAAAACACGGCTCTTAAACTTTGCTTAATGCTGCAAGCCAGTCTTGAAAGCAGAAAGCAATTATGAAACTTCTTACGTTTCTAGAATGGCATAGCATTCCCTGCACTTCCCAACTAACCACACAGCTTCGGAAAGGCTTCCGGCTCCGTCCTGCCCTTCAGCTGAGGACTCCATCGCCCCTTGCCCTTGTTCCGTGAAGCCAGGCCGTGACACACCAGCCTCCTTCAGCGTAAGGGTGATGGAGTCGCTAACCTGGCGGCAGCAGCAGCAGTTGCCCAGCCTTGTTTCAGTTCCTGACCTCGGCCATGGCTGTAGCACTCCGGTTGCATTACTGAACCGATGTCCTTCCTGACCAAAAAATGGCACTGAAACAAAGCCGTCAGCGTTTAGCAAAAGGAATTTTGCTTTTTATTATAACTTCCCTTTGAATACAGTGTCATTTGTGCTTCTGATCTCTGACCAGACACCTTTTTTTTTTAAAAAAAAAAAAAAAACAACAAAAAACCAAAACCCAACCAACTTTCAGTCCTCATGTAAACCCCTGGCCTACAGTCACTGCAGCTTAATGATGTGATGGAGAAGGCAGGTAGAACAGCATTTTACTTAAAAAATTATTTCCACAGGAAATGATTTGATTTACATTTTTCACGAAATTAGTTCATTCACCAACTGGTTACAGAGGCTACATTTAATTAAAACTAGCCACACAGGTACTCCCTTTCTATTGCACGTTTAGAGTAGGTTCAAGTCCATCACAAAAAGGTTCTTGCAGCCCAAGAGGATGGATGAGTTTAAGGTGATCATAAATGCACATAAGATGTCTGTAGCAATTGGATAAAAATTAATCCACAAAAGCTGAAATATACTGAAATGAGACAAATGGCTTCCACCAGAGAGTCATTTCCTAAAATCCTGACCGCAGGAAGTGCGCTAGAGTCCATTCCGTTGAGCTGCTGACCGAACGCTGCAGTTAGGGTTTCTGGGCTGGAGGCTGTGCGTAATCCTTTGCGCCTGGCGGCGGCGGGCCCGCGGGGTAGTCCCTGGGTCCCGATGGAGGCAAGTCTCTGTTAGAAGGCGGCGTATAGTCTCTCGGGCCAGGCGGGGGTAGCCGCGGGCCTGGAGGATAATCTCTTGGGCCAGGAGGACCGAGGGGTCGAAAAGGCGGGTGCCCACGTCCATAGCCTCTGGGATCTGGAGGCGGCGGTAGCGGGCCAGGAGGCAGATCTCTCATTCCTAAGGGTGGGCCAGGTAAGAAATCTCTCGCAGCTGGAGGTGGCAAAGGAGCACCACGAACTGGAAGGAAAGGAAACCACGGAGTTAAATGAACTCTTGCTTTCACCTGACCAGGGCAGCTCCTCACCCAGTTCCTCATTGCTTCGTTTTGTGGAGCAGCTCCAGGGCGGGTCAGGCAAGTGCAGACTTCACCCACCACGAGTTACATTCTAGCTTACATTTGGGCTGCTGGCTTCCACGTTAGATTAAACAAGGGGAAATGCCTCCTTCATACCTGGGCATGAAGGGGGCTTGAAAGAACCTCACCTGCCCCAGCTTAGCGAGCAAGGCAGCCCGAGCCCATGAAGCGGGGAAGCCGCGTGCCGACCGCCAGCTGAGCTCAGTTCCACGCTCAGCTTCCAGGAAGCGCAGCGGGAAAAGTTTCAGCGCACGGCAATGCAACTGTACCTAGGGGCACGGGGAGAGGTCGAGGCCCAAAGTGCCCACGGAGAGGGGCTGGCGGTGGTCCGTAGCGAACAGGCGGCGGAGGCGGAGGTCCCATCACCGGGGAGGTCATGATGGGTGTCCCGGCCGGGAAAGACGGTGGACCTTTGGGACTAGCATTAGCCTGTGCAAGATCAGATTATACTGATCATTATATCAGTATATCAGATTATACAGATTATAAGCGCGTTACTCACTGCATCAGGAGAGGTACTGACACTGCTGAACATCACAACCACTCACCCAACCGCCAAGAGGTGGAAGAGAGCAGAAAAGAAAGAAAAAAAACACCCCAAAACACATCAACCAAGTAGAAAATAGGGAAAGTTACTGCAACATCATCATCCCTTCACCTGGAGCACTGCTTGCACTACCCAGGAGTGAGTCTTAGTGGATCTTCTGAGACGACAAGTTTTCTTTAGCTAGAGTTGTACTAAAGAAAAGTTCAATCCCTTCTGAAGTGTCCTCAGCGGACGCCCCTTTGGTAAAGGGCCTGGCACCTTGAATTACATATGAAATTGTGCTTAAATACCACAGGTAAGTCAGCTTCTTAGGATTATTGTTGTAGTCACTCCAAAGTGTTTGCCTGCAGTCCTTAACAAGAAAGATCTCATTTCCTCAATTCCATAAAAACCAGACAGCAACTGCTCATCATTAGAGAAACCTTGTGAGACAGAGGTACAAGCCCTTGGTTAGTGTCGCAGAGCATTTTGTTATTTAGCAGTTCAGAACACCAAGCCCGTTATTCCTCTCCATCAAAGCAGAGCAGCACCATATTCAGCCTCCAAATACTCACTGTAGCTGGTTCAACAGATGAAGGTGAATCAGTAGTTACACAGAGGGCTTCAGACTCTTTGGGAGAGGGGTGCTTTGGGGGTTTTTTTGGACAGCAAATAAGGATAGCAACAGGATACAGACAAGACAGAACATGATACAGTTAAAGAAGCAGCAGGAAGAACAGTGAATCATGTATTAGAAACGCTTCCTGAAGGTTGGGGTTTTTTCAGCTTACCACTCCATCCATTCCTGTGGAAGGGGAGGAGGTTCTTGGCCTGCTGCTGATAAGGGATGCTACAGCAGGCCCAAGATCTGTAAAGAGAGCCAGAAATACATGTCTTGGTGTAAGGAAGATGGGTTTTAAAGTTCCATTTCTGAAATGAAAGAATCACTGAATAAATTGCAGTTGGTTGCAGGCCACATAACCTACCAGGTACAGACATCCTTCCAGGTAACTCCGGTGGCCTTCGTGGAACAGGGGGCCCATCTACCACGGAACCTTAAGGGAAACGAGAACCCCAGAGATCCTCATGACCACGTGCCTGAGCTATTTCTGTTAAAATAAACCCACCCAAAACAACCACTCATCTGTGTATTAATAAACTATCCCTAGAACCAGGATCAGCCCTTGGCGTCCTGGGGTTCGCAGCGTAAGAGGCAGCTAGCACAGAAGGGAAGCTTTACTGCTTACCGAATTCACCCCTCGAGCCTTCCCTCCGAGGAGCAGAAAGGGGCCGAGCAGGAACTTCTATCATCTGGGTGGGTGATGGATTTCCTCCACTCACAGGTGACGGGCCAAAAGAGCCATCTCTGCTTAAGGGCCCTATGCCAAATAATTAAAACCACTTGACTTTTCTACAATTTAGCAGAGCCTTATTGTTTTAGGCTATAATGGACTCAAAGACCAAAGTTTTGGGAGAAACAGCAGCATTTACCTCGTCGTGGTGGGACTGGGCGATCAGGTCTGCCTGGAGTTGGCTTTACAATCAATGGTCTTTGAAGCATGACAATTTTTTGGTTTACTTCTATTAATCTGATTTTTAAAAAGTAAAGATTTTTGTAAAAATTATTCAAATAATACACAAGTTTTATTTTTTATAATGTAACAAGGCAAACCGCATTGTGAAATGTTACAGCTTTCAGAAAGAAATCTTATTTTAGCCATCAAAACAGTTTAACAGCAGTTTAAAATCAGTAACTCAAATACGCAGTGCACAGCCCGAGCAAGCAGGCTAACTTGAGCCTCTTGCGTTGTTCGAGTTTCTTCCCTCCCAAGCAACGTGCAGCATGTTCAAAGAACAATAAAAATGGTCTGTCTTGTACTTACTTTTGTCTCAGGTTGGCTGCTTCTCTTTTTTCTTCAGCCAGAGCTCTCTCGGCAGAGCGGGCAATAAGCTATTAGGGAAAATTTTGCCAACTGCATTAACTGCACTGACCTGAAGTCAAATACAAACCCTTTACGTCAGGAAAGGAAGAACATTCTTACCCAATTGTCATGTGCCTTCTTCTCATGAGCAGCAATCTGAGAAGAAAAGAAGCATTTTAGTTTATTTTGTCTAACTACCAGTATTTGCAGTAACTCACCAAGGAGCACTGCAGTGATACAGTAAAAGATGACACAATAACAAGCAAGCAAGAGGTTTACCTGGTTTTTGTAAGATCTCTCTGTTTTTTGCAATTCTTCTTCCATATCTTGGATCCTCTGCCTGTACAAAAGGAAAAAGGGGAATGAGAGAGGTTTAAAACTAATTTTCTTCAATAGCAGAAATAAAGGACAGTCTTCAGAAACTGAAGTTACTTGTAAACTTTCACTTCCTCGATGGCCAGCACTGCTTTTTCATCTGCAGCAGACAATTTCTGCTCCTTCTCCTGACGCTCATACTCTTCCTGGGTTAGCTTTCTGCATAGGAAAAACAAAAAAACAACTATATTCCCCCATCCTACATTTACTACAACTCAAAGTCAAGGTATTCCCCTGCTAACAACAGTGATATCAGAATCTATAATAATGTATAAGAATACAGAAAAAGAAATAATCACGTAAAAGAGAGAAATGCTGTCTTTTGAAACCAACAGACAAGCCCTTTGTATATAAAACCTGAAAACCAAGGACACAAGAGTTGACTGGACAGTTCTGTCAGCACCTAATGTTAGAATCTAACACTTGCAGACTGTCTCTTCAGATCCTGTAGTTTACTTATGAATCCTACAGACAGCAATGCAGATTTACAGAGGCAGGAACAAGGAAACACACAGAACTGTCATCTAAGCAAGGCAAGTGAAGAAATGAATGTGTAGTGAAAAAGGGGGAATAGAGGGCCCAGGTGACACACACATTCGATAGTCCTCAACCGTGTGCAAAGAAGCTTTTTCTTAAGTATTCTCCACATCAATTTATTACGGGATCAATTTCCACATTTTTTTTTTATAACCTCATGGTTCATTAATTTTTTCATTTTTGACATTTTCCTGGAAATATTGAAGAAAGAGGTCCAAGAGCTATCCCACAAAACTGGAACCATTAAACTGGCTAACAGCCAGTCCAACGTAACCCATTTCCTTGGCTACACATGGAAACAGTTTTCCAGAAAAAAACTGCAAGACTCATTCTAATCAAGAAGTAGTAACAGGCACTGTAATTTCGTAAAAGTTTTGGAAGGAACAGAAATTCTTCAGAGATATCATCAAGAGGAAGTTTTCCTTGAAAGGTGGGCTATCCTCCACCTCTCCATTATGTGTTTACTACACCTGGATCCTGAAGTTACAAGGTCAGGCAGTTTCACCACTGAGGTGCCGTACAGCCTCAATTCCTTAGCTTGTTCCAACCCTGTGCTTCCCCCAACCTACACACTTGAATTTCAATTGCTTCTCCTCCAGCCTTCCTACAGAATTTAGCTGAAAACATCCTTGAATCCTATCTCACATTTTCCCCACAAAATTGAGATGGTATTACAGACATTTGTAAGTAAATAAATGAATAAATAAATGAGGAATGAACACAGATATTCTTCACTGCTAGCAATTCACTCATCTCAGCTGTTACCACAAACTCAAAGGGCCTTAATTTAGCCCTTTGAGAAAGTATTTTAGCCTTTTAAGCTTTTTTCAAAGTTTCTACATTATCAGAATTTTGACTGACTGAACTGAGGTCACAGCAACTGAAACAAATTCTCCTGGACATTTTCTGGACAATGTGAGAGAGCAACCACAGAATTCACAGACCAAGCCACTCATCTCTGCTCTCCAAAAGTTGTTTGGTCGGGTTTTCAATAGTAGAAGGCATTATCGTGTAATGCGAGTGTCTTATTAGAATCTCTGGAATGGCAGAAAAAGTCAAAAAAGGGGTACTAGCTTCAACCACACTGAAAGAGTAGCCACCACCTTCCATTATAAATACAACTTCAAGTTGTTTGATCCTTCTGAGCAAAGTGTTTGGGTAGTGCCCGAGATCTAACATGCCGTGTTGTGGAAGAGTCACAAAAGGCTTACTTCTGGAGTGCCATCTCCTTCTGCTGGTACAGTTCACCAAGAATCTCCACTTTCTGCTGTAATGTTTTGCAATCATTTTCCAGTCGAGCTTTGGCTGACTGGAGCAAACACGAGTCATGTTCTAATTTTTTTATTTGCTCTGTTGGAGAAGCAAAGGTAGATTAGGAAGTTGAAGGAAGTTGCAATGAGAACCGTTACACCACTTAAACGCTCTGTTGCTTTTGAAGCCACAAACAGTACATCCTAAGCAATTCTTTCGCTAAGCCTACCTTCCAGCTCATGTCTTGCTGTTACTTCATCACTCAGTTTGGATTGCAGAAGATTTCTGTCTTCTTCAACTATGGATAACATAGTTTTTACCTGAAAAGAGGAGAAAGTTTATGATCTTAGGCACAGCAGTAATGTGGCTACATTTATTAGATATCTTGTGCAGCATACCCTGGAGACATCCATCATCTGCTTAATCTGAGACTTCATCTTCTCACTCTCATTATCTAGAAAAGAAAGATATATTTGTTTTCTCCATTTCTTAATCCCAATTCCCTGAACTCTACAGCTGTTAAAAATAACACGCTACACTTTAATCTGGGATAGGTCTCCTTAAGTGGTAAAAAAACCCCAACAAACAAAACACCAAAAAAAGAGGGGGAGGTGGGGCACAATAGCAAATCCATGACCAGCACAACAGAACTATTAGATTGATTCCAAAAGGCATTCAGAAGATTCCTTCTTGTTCACTTCTTCTACCCACCACACTAGTAATGTGAACACCGAATCTGTTACCGGACACAGCATCTGAAAATCACTAAGCGGGAATTTCCAGCCCACATATACAGTATGGTTGTGGTGGGTGGGGGAGACTTCAAAAACAGAGATGCAGCAAATACACGTGCAACATCACTAATGACAAACTGCCCGAGTAGTTTTGAAAACTTCTGTTTCGATCTTTCGTATTTAGAAGATGTGATTACCTAAATTAGTTACCTATGTAGAGGTAAGCAAAATACTCGTTAAAAATTCATATTAAAAATAAATGTAGCATAATAACAAAGGTGAGATTCTCAGCTTTCGGAATGTTCTTAATTACTAACCTTTATATGCAATCTTTAAAACTGTGTGATTACACTTCTGATATACCTAAAAGGTCATTTAAAAGCAATTATTTGCCTTTTTAACAGTTTCTCCTTTCAGCTAGGAGGTACTTTGTGTTTGAGGATGAAAGCTGGCAGCCTCTTACCCCACAGGCAGCTACAGGCATGGATTCCCCTCGTTACCTGTATGACATGCCACGGACACACCACGGCACAAGCTGCAGCCAGTGGGCAGGATTGCTGTACCTGGCAACTCGCCGTTGGCCAGATCGTCTCCTGAAGCCCATTTGCACCCTTCGCCATCCTTCTCGGCCTCAGATGCTGAATCCATGTCGAGCTGCTTCAGCTGCATAATGCAGTTAGTTAAAACCTAGTAAAAAAATCAAAATTTCAATGAAGAAGAATCGCTCTGCATTTTGTAAATTGTTTCAAAGTATTTTATGATGCGTAGTATTTAAAGCAAACCTGTTATAAAGAACCTACTTCAATCTCATTTTCCTTGTAGGCAAGTGCTTCTTCTAAGTCCTTCTGAGATTTCTGATACAGTTTGATCTGCTCAGTGAGTTCAGCATGCCTCTCACTCCAACCTTCAGCTTCCTTTAGCAGCTGTATGAAGCACCAAGGCAAGATGATTACTTGTTTTTATTTTTAGTACAGCGTGTAAGTAATTAAAGTCTATTTTACTGCCAGCTCTGGTGATAACTGATCACCACAGGTCACAGACACAGGGTAAATCTCACGGTTATCACACATTACTAGTCCATTGGTAGAACTGGATGCTGGGAATCTTTCTGCAGTTTGTATTATTCGGTGATTTTACAAATTTGACATTTTCTCAGCTAATATCCCAACAACAGAACCAAACTGCTCACACACTTCAAAATAGGAGGAATTAATCACAGTCCAGAGGTATCAAACCACATTCCTGAAAAGGCCATCTACTTCATATACAGAGAAAAAAAATCAAACAGATACTTGCAATTATTTTTAAAAGAACTTGCATGACATTTCAGGGCTAAAGGTCCTCCCCACTTAGCTTAGCTTCAGAGTTGCTTTTTGATAATTCTTTAGAATTACTTCCTTGAGTCCTGATCCCAAGCAGCAATCTCCCAATCATGCAGTGGCTACACCACATCAGCACAGACTTCTTGTGAAGTTGCTGACAAAAACTGAAACAGGCAAAGCCTTCACACTGAA
This sequence comes from Falco rusticolus, assembly GCF_015220075.1. Taxonomy (NCBI): domain Eukaryota; kingdom Metazoa; phylum Chordata; class Aves; order Falconiformes; family Falconidae; genus Falco; species Falco rusticolus. Next base: position 26,466,472 of record NC_051198.1, on the reverse strand, counting down.
GACATGTGGCTCACCTGCACAAAAAGCCTGTACAGACAGGCAAAAGGCATTTAAATTTTCTCTTGATAACATGAAATGTTGAATTCTGACACGTTAAGAAAACAGAAACATGCTGAAGTTATACCCAAGAAAGCTAGGAATAAAGCCCCAATACTTTGTTCAAAACAAACAGAATTGCTTGGCCTGGCCATAACTTACTTGCTCCTTACTCTTTTTCAGTCTGGCATTCTCTTCCTGCACATGATGAAGCTCAGATTTCACCTTTTCTTCACTTAGTTTAGCTTCATTAAGAGCAATCTGCACCTACAAATGAAACAAAAAGGAACAAAAAGACAAATTGTAATGGAGGAAGAGCTATGTATTAGCTGTAAAATGGAAAAAAAAAAAAGGTATATATGCACAAACAACCTGGAATCTGCCAAGCTAGCATTTTCTATTACATCCTAGACATGAATTTTCCTGGTACAAAGAACTTGTGACTGTTGAGAGGGTGTAGATATTTTTTTACCTCTGAAAGCTCTACAGAATGCACACTGATAGCCTCTTGAAGTTTCGCCAGGGACTTCTGAGTTTCAGAGATCTATGTAAGAAAGAGATGAGCAGTGACTCTGCATTAGCCCGGTAAATGCCTTAGCCAGAGTAATTATTTTATCTGTGTAATATGGAAGCATAAAAGGAAAGTCAAAACACCAACACATTTCCATTTAAAGCAGCCATTGGACTAGCAGCAACATAGCACTGCCTTATCAGCAAGGTAAGGAACAGAAACACGCAGTACATTAGAATCAACTTCCCCCTGTGACTCTGCTTGCTCCTGGCTGGGCAAGTTCCCCGTACACCTGCGCAGTCTAAAACAAAAGTAACACGTGTTGCTGTCATTAGCGACAACCTTTGATCAAAACAAGATCAAAGAACTTGTTGGAGCTTACCACTACCACAGAAAATCAGGCTTTAAAAAGAAAAAAAACACATAAATACCGCTGGACAACAAGAATGAAGGGCAGCTTAAAGATCTCCACACGTACTACAGAACGAGATGCTCCCCCTAAGTACAAGAAAACATCTCTTACCAACCTGAAACCTTCAGCTCATATTGTTAAGGAACTTCCTGCTCTGGGTAGGAAATATTAGACTAGCCCATGATTGAGCACATCTGTGTGTGACAGCACATAACCACACAGGTCCATCAAGATCTTACCAGAGGGAAAAAAAAAAAAAAAAGTCATCAACAGATTCTCTCCCTGGAGCTTGGGATGAACCTAAAATTTCCTTTCAGTTCTTTTTGAGGTGGTTCATCTTCGCTCTACCTCTACCTGTTTACCCATCAGGTTGTGACCAGCATTTAGGGTGCATTAATTTAAGGACAATGTAAGACACAAGTGTGATTGCTCTTACCTTGTTCTGTTTCTTCTCATTCTTTTTCCTCTCCGCTTCAAGCATTGTGTGCAGATTTTTTACTTTGTCATCTAGCTGACGATTTGCTTCTTCCAACCCTTTGACAGTGTCCTAAAAAGAAAGAAAACGACCCAATAAGGCAAGTTATTTTACTGACTGTTTTGCTTTTAGTACAGAGACAGTTAACCGTCTCTTACCTTAAGCCCTGTAGTTTCATCAGAGAGAACATCTTGTTGTTCTCGGGCCACTTTCACAGATTCCTTTGCTTCCTTTATCTAGGCACAGGAACAACCAAAAAAAGAACCAAGGAAACTGTCAACATAATACTCGGTAAGAACAGAAAATAAAAACACAGTAGCTGTTGCATTGACTGTGTCGTTAAACCAGTAACAGAAAATTAGGAAGCAAAGGATGAGAACCTACAACAATACCTTTTGATCATATTCTGACATCTTTTCTAAGATTTCTGTTTTTTCTTGCAGAAGGTTTTTAATTTTTTCAGCAAGTTGCTTTTCAGTCACTAGGAAGAAAAAGAAAGCTTACAGTAACTGTCCATATCCTGGGGTGGGGATCAGAGCTATCATTGCTACCACTTGAGGGAACATTTTCAAGCAAGGACTAAACCATAAATCAGAACAGTGTCAATTCCCTGGCAGTCAGCCCTTCCTGCAGGAATCTGAGCATCTCCAGCTTTCATTTAAAGTCAGGACTGAAAACAAGACAGTAAAGCATTGAACACTGACAAAAAGCATATAGCTTTTGCATCCACTTCACAAAAATCTGGTCACAGAACGCACATCAGAGCCTGGCTAGGCACAGGACGCTAGCTAGCCACAGATGAGGCATGTTCAAGGGAAGAATTGGCAACAAAGATGTCAGAGCAGTCTTAGACCGCTGCTGTGACACTCCGGGAGATGCAATACCTTCCCCAACAACCATCTCTTTCTGCTATATCAAACCTGAATGTTTGGTCACCAACGATAATAGGATGAAAACTGTCAAAGACCTACTGGGAAGAGGAAAGACAGTCAGCTAGCAGGTGGCATCAGTAAGCCTCAGGGAACTGCACCACTTTCAAACAGACCTCAAAAGAGCTATGACAGAGCAACAGTTCTTTAGGCATGCATTTGTTTCTGAACCCCGACAAGCTGTCAACCAGCCCTTAGGACCCAATAAAAATCATTAACATACTTAAATTATTTTATTGCGGATTAATTTAAAGAACATCTAATTGTCCTTCTTTTTCAAGTCCTAAACCACGCTGTAGCTGCACACCCCAAGCCCCAAATGCCTCACAGCAAATCCTGCAGCACAAACAGGAAGCACTGGTTGTTCCAACTGCATCCCGCAGGGTGCAATGGGAACTGCTGCTCCACCTTCCCCTCCCACGTGAGGGATTCTGGGCCAGTGGGATCCCCATCCCTTCCTGCTCTGGGGAGAGGAGAGCCAACAAGCAACTGCTGAGGGAGAAGACAGCTCTCAGCAGTTTAAGGGAGGCAGGAATCCCTGCATTAGCTTGGTCTCCTGATTTTACTAGTATCATGAAGAGTAGATAATAGATTTTACCTTTCCGACTTCAAATATAATCTATCTTTTAAAGCATTTTTGTCACTGTTACTATTTCTCTCTTTTCAATAAAGTTTTTAAGAACAACTTTGTCATGCTTGAAGAATATCTATTTTTTCTCAGCTTTAGTAGTTTCTATACAGTATCATACCAAAGAATATTTTTGGGGCCAAAAAAAAAGCATTAGACCCAAGTTCCATATTTTGTTAGGGTAGGCACCTAAATAATTTCTACAGCACCAGTACCAATGTTTTTCCGCCTCCAACAACAATAATTCTTTTCCAGTACAGAAATCACCTTCCAGAAGTAGAATGGATTTTTTTTTCAGTTCATTAATTCTGCATTATACTGCAATATATCTACAATGAAACTAGAGGAATGATTCAGAAGTAGTATGGTTTATGAGGAAGAAAGAGGCAAATAGTTCATGTGAAGACAATTCTTTCATATTTTCAGGTTTTATTCAATTATGAATTTCAGCCATCACCCTACTTTGAATTCTCTTTCTTTTCTATTCAGTACACATTAATTTTATACACCTGAAGCTTGAGAAATCCTGTGGTAAAAAGCAATGTGCTAGCCACAGTAATATCTGCATTATTTGAAGTCCACATTTAACTGTCTTTGCAACTGCACAGCAGTCAGTTTCAGGCTTCCCTCAATCCAAAATGGTAAGAGGAACTAGCTACGGTTCTTTGTGAGAAGCAACAAGCAAAAGCAGATCCACTGCTAGTCAGAAAAACAAAACAAACTCTACCCCCGCTACCGTTGTGCCAATGAATCGATGGATCACATTTATATTGAACAAGGTGGAGCTTTTCCTTGCCCTTTAATTTGCAGGTGTGAGCTGCATTGTTTCTCCTAATCAAAGCATTATCAAAAGCAAAACTGAAATCCTCAGATTCAAGTATCCTCTACTGACCTAGCTTACACCATAACCTTATAACCTTAGTCTCAGCGCTCTCCTTGAAAGGCAGTCAAGATGAACTCTTGGTCTTCTAAAACAATCTTCAGAACCTTAACATGCCTAAGCACCAAGTACATTGAAAAGCACAGAGAAACTTACCTTGATATATTCTACTCTTTACCTACAGAAGAGGAGGGGGGAAGAATAAAAATAAATTAGCCATGGTAGGTGAAAAATTTTATTCGTTTTCCCTTTTCAGAAAAGTCACTACATACACAGATTAAAGCAGCATACAGAAAACTCATGTATTGCTGCCAACAAGGGTGTTGAATAACACTACAAACAAGCTTAAGCAGTTTTCTAATAAAAGCTTCTAGGTTAATGCCTTGTCCTAGAGTCTTAGTAAACGTCTGTTTACTTGGTCACTAAAAAGACAGCAGTAACTGCCCACATCAGATTTGCAACAGAAAGTGAAGCCATTTCGCATCAAACAACAGTCATGAACTTGCAAACACAAAACCACTTGCATCCCACTTCTCATCCCTTTGAAGCAAGGTATGTTTACATGACGGTGTTAATTTCAAAATTAACAGTTTCAGAAGCTTTCTTTTCATGCTGTTATATTAACACTGTTTTGCACTTGAAACTGACCTAATGTATTTGATATCAAAACTAAACAAGTAAAAAACCTAACAATATTATTACAGATAAAATTTATTTTTAATTTATTTTTGTCAAGCAAAGATAAAATTATTCTACAAACTTCCAGACCATATCATCGCTGAACTGGACAGCTGTAAAATAAACTGTCCCATCTGATTTTCATCTATCCCTTCCCAAGGAGATGGCACTACCATACTTCAGAGCTGGTAATGGTACTTTTCTTGCACAGAAAATTATCCGTGTAGGAAAGAGGACAAATGTGGAGTGAGAAGAGTGGGGAAGGGGCTCTCCAGTGGGAATTAAGATCAGGTTTTTAGGTTTCTAAATGCAGAGCCTGCAAGCAGCTGGACAATACGAATGGGGGAGGATTAACTGCTTGTTTTGGAGATACTTGGCAACAGGCTCAAGCACATGGAAGGCTTTTCGTTTCAGAGATTTGCTGAGCCTTTCCTCAGTCTTCTTTAGTTACAACATACTCCCCTATTTTGCTCTTGAAACTGCCTCTTACCAAGAAATCTTCAATTAACAACGTAAAAGGAAACGCTTCTTGGCTTGAAGCAAACTGCAGCCTACTACAGCTATTAAGCCCAGCATTAATGCTCTAAACAGAAAAAGTAAAAACACAGGGGACTACCCACCACTTTGACCCCAGTAACGCTGAAACAGTTTAACCATACAAAAGACCACTCATCAGCAGGGCATGAAGTATACTTACTGAAAGGCAGGTTCTCCAGAAAATTACAGCAAGCGTGGCAATTCCCACTAAGGCAGTGATAATAATAGGCTCCCATGGAAGTCCATGGAAATCAGGCCCAGGACGAATTTCCTCAGGCAGGGTAGCAACCAACTGAAAACCGACAGCATTGATAACTATGAGGGTATTTTCATTAAATACTGCAGCAAAATAAGCAGTCTGCCAAATGCTTTCATTCCTCTGATAAAACCAGAGAACCATCTAGAGCTTTCTTGCAGTTCTTCTGTAATGTGAAAAACGTAAGTGAAGAAAACCACAAGGCAGCACAGCACTGGCATTTCAGCTCAAAAGTCTGAGTATCTGGAAGACACCCGACAGGACCAATCTGCTGGCAAAGAACTGCTACACCAAAATAAGCTGATATACACATTTGGCATTACACAGCGCTAGGAGTTACTTGATCCATTTCTAAATAGATCTATGAGGATGGAAAAAACACTGAGAAAAACGCATCTTTATATCTGGACGTTTGTAACAAGCCAGTAAAAACAACTCCCGCTCTCTTCCCAGCTGTCACCCTGGCCACAGGGATGTCGTATGTCATGTGTCCCGTCATAACAAGGCCAGAGAGCACCGAATGCCTGGAAAAGGTGCCAACACCTGGTACAATTCACAGGGCTGGCACACAGAAACCTCTGCCTTCCCCCCGCCACAGCCGAGGGAAGCTGAGATTAAAAAGAAGGGGCACACTGTCCCCCGAGGAGCCCAGCGCAGGGGTGAGCTGCCGTTTTGGCAGGACCCCCGCTCCAGCGGCGGGAGCCCAGGCAGTGATCCCGGCCCCTGTTGACGCCAGCAGGTGCCTCCGGTCCCGCGGGACACCCCCAAATGGCTGGGGGGGGGGGGGGGGGGGGGGGGCAGCCGGGGCAGGTGTATGGCGGGATGGCTCCCCTCAGGGGCTGGGAGGTGGCCCCCCTCAGGGGACCGGGGAGGGGAAGGGGGGGGGGGGGTGTGGCCTCCCCTCAGGGGGCCGGGGAGCAACATCCGCCTCGGCCCGGGAGTCGTGGGTTGTCACTTGGCCCGCCGAGTCCCCCCGGGTTCAGACCGGCGCAGCCCCTCCGCCGCTTGCCACAGCCGCCCGCCCAAGGGCCGGCAGCGCGGGGGGCGGCCCCGCCCGGCGCGCGCAATAACAGCCCCCCGCCCCCCCCCCCCCCCCCGCGCAACTGCAGCAGCCGCCGCGCCGGGGGCTCCGGGAGGCGCGCGCCGCCGCCCGCGGGGTCCATGGCGGCGCGAGCCAGCCGGCAGGCACACGTCAGCCCGGAGTGACAGCGCCGCCCCCGCCCCCCGCGTCATCGCCGCGCGCCGCCGCCCGCATGCGCAGCCCGCTACGGCCGCCACTCACCCGCCGCAGCAGCTCCCGCGCCGGGCCCAGGGCTCCCCGTGAGGGGGCGCCGGCCTCCGCCCCGCGTCCCGCCGTTCGCCCGGCGCCCCCCGCCGCCGCCTCGGGGCCTGGAGGGAGAGGAGAGAGGCGTCACCTCACGGAGCGGCCGCCCTGGGCAGCGGGGCCTGCTGACGGGGCACGGCTGGGCTGGGCTGCCCCCGCGCCTTCTGGCCGCGGCCTAGGGGAGATCTCAGGGTACGGTCCCCGGTTCTCCAGGGCACTGGAGGAGGAGGCAGAAGGCCTTGGAAGGGACGGTGATATCCCACAGGCTGCTTTAGAAAGAGTACCGGAGAGAGCGGCCCAGATCCGCCAAGTGGCTGCCAAGCCTGCCTCAGAGCACACACAGCTACAGCCACAGGGCAACAGTAAAAAAGCACACGCTCTTCAGTCCCTCATCAATAAACCTACGTCTTCTAGTAACTTTCCAAGGCTGTTAGTATGGCATAAGCTTTAAACCATCCTCTACCCTGACCTGAAGCCTGCCGCCTCCTCTCACTGCTACCGCTGTCACAAATTCAAATTAACAGATGCAAATAACCACCTGCCCAGCCTGCTGGTATACTGTGGAACAGCTCCTGTGAGCAGAGGCTCGACCAGCATCTGCCCTGATTCTTCTCAAGGCTTCCAGCACTCCTCACAGGAACACCTGGCAAACAGCATTTAACCACCATTAAGGAACGGAAGATTGTCTAAAATACAAGGGAACATCTGGCTGCTTAACCATGTAAGTAATCCACCAGCCATGTAAAATTCAATAGGTATCTTTGCATTCAACCTAGTTTCCTTCAGAACTTACAAACTGTTCAAAAGTGCTTGGCTATGGGGATCGTGCAGTACCTTGGTAGCGTACAAAACCTACGCAAAGTGTGCCTGGTTTTTTTTCTAAGTGCTCAGTGAAGATGGATTTATTAAGCATAATCAGAGGTGAAAGCAGAACAGCAAAGATGAGCTTAGCACCAAGAATGGAGTCAAAGGTAGTTTCATGCCAAAACAGCTGGGAAAGGTGATGCTAATAGGACCCTTCCCTGGCATAAGGATGAATCAGCACAGATAAGCACACTTGCTCCAGAGGAAGGCCTCAGCAAAAGAGTCAAACATTTTTCCTACTCCAACAAACACCTTAGCCAGAAATTACTGAACTGCTTGAGGGAAGCTACACTCCATCCTTCCCGGAAAGTAATAGAGCCCAGAGTTACAGGTTAAAAAGAGCAAGTGCAGGATTCTATAGCCTCATGGTTAGACTGTCAGCCCCCCTGCAAGGAGGAGGAAACCTGAGCGGATGGTATGCATCCAGCTCTTCATCCACTACTATGCTGAGACACAGTCCACCAGCCTGACCACAGAACTCTATGACACAGGAGTTTTCTTTATTTCTGTAGTGCAAAAAGGTAGGAAAACTGCTCTGCTGAGACGAGTGGTAGCAACACAACACTGCCACTGGAGGGACTCTCATGGGTTAGTGAAAGCCATTAGGATTACAGCAATTTACAATGGAAATATTAGTGAAAAAAATTTGTATTTGCTTAAAAAAATGTATTCGCCTTCAACCATGCTCCTCTCTAAGAGCAAAAGAACAAAACAGCCCAATTCCAAGAGGTTACCTGCAGCTGTATCTTCCCTGGCACTCTGTCTTGAATCAACTGACCCAAAGGAAGTATCTTCCAGCAGTGATCCTCTTTCAATATCATAGTCTTCTTCAGCTTCTCTACTATCTGAGAAGTTTGCCTCCTCATGCACAGGTGGAACATTAACAGCCCTCTCCTCCTTCTCCTCAACAGGCTGTTCAGGCCTCTTGTCTTCAAGCTGCTGAAATTCTCGATTGCTCTCATCCATGGCATTGGGGTTTCTGATGGAAACTCTGTAATATTCAGCTTCTTTTGCACCATCTGTGGCAGACAGGGAGACATGAATTAAGCACTGAGCTAACGTGCACATCTTACCCACAGCTGCCTCCAGTGAAATACTGCATTTGACAAACACTTTCTCGACACTTTTTAAACACTTCAGCTTGTGTGCTGCTTCCAGTATATTCTCAATTAACTTTCAGTAACACTTAATGAAATGTTCATATGGAATTTATGCAAGGTTATCAGCCACTGACCTTGCAATAAAATACTATTAGATGAAGTATTTTCATTGTTCATGACTATCAGGAATCACATCCTTAACACATACTACAGTAAAAGGAGCCTTGCTAAAAGCATATCTTACCAACTTCTTGCACATTAATTAGAAAAAACATCAAGATTGCAGCAGATTCTACTGCTGGTTCTTCCCCTGTGAAAAGATCTGGTTGTTCAGTATTTCTACTTATGCACTCTTTTATGAATGTTGGTAAAATATATGATGGCAGGGACACCTGAGATATTAGGTGCATAGATTTAGTGCCTGAACTTTGCATTAATCACTGGATCTCTCATAACTGGGTGCTAGCTAGTTCAGAAAATGACTAACCTAAACCCTCCAAAAAATTCAGCACATTAATGTATATGACTCCTTATTTCTTGAGAGTAGGAAGTATAGACATGACCTGAATGGCTCCTTCTAGCCATGCACAGATCCCACTGATCTTACACAGAACCTGGCCTGTAAGAACAGATATACTGAGTTCAAAATTTTCTCTCAGGATTTGTCCCTAGGCCACCCATCACAATGCCAAAAATAAGAAAAATCCCAGCAGATACCATAGGGCCTCTTTCAGTTCTGCTCCCTCACCCTACATTCTTAAAGCTTCTCTGGGTTGCATAGTGTTGTCCAGGGTAGGGTTTTACTTCCATTTCAGCTATTTATCAACTGTTTTAACATCCTACCTTGAAAGTGCAGCAGATCATCCTCCTGTTCTGGAATGGATGCAAGTGGGACACTGTCACTAGCAGATGAATATTTACTCCTTAAAGAATATATTAGCTCTTGAATATCATCCATCAGCGCACTCTCCTCATCATACAAATCCATCTCTTTCACCACCTCCTCTTTATTTTCTGCCACTCTGGAATCCAGAACTTTTCCTACAACATCCATAATGCTTGATTCTGAAAACTCAAGTATCTGGTCCAAAGCTTTTTCTGTATCTTCATTATTATGGCTTGCCTTCCGAGCAAGCTCCATCTCTACCTTCATGTCATGGAACATGGCTTCCACCCTAACCACATGTTGACGTCCAAGGTACTTTTGCAGACGTATTACACGCTTTTCATCAAGAAAGTCTCTCATTATTGTGAGCTGCTTCACAGACTCGCTGAAGTCTGTTACAGTGTCATCTGTGGCTGCTGAGCTGTCAGCAGGGCTGGAGAAATGTACAGACTGCTCGTGGTCATTTCTTGTATGCACTAAATTTTGTACCTCTTTTGAGTCTTTCCGTGAAAAGTCCTCTGGAAGATGATCTTCCCTTTGGTTAAAGTCATTGTTGTCTTCTATATCAGGAAATTGGAATTTATGCTGTTCCGCAGCTAATGGCTCCTCAGCTTCAGAAGACTCATTATCATCTTTCATGACATGTTCCATCTCATCCAATTCAGCACCTCCACTCTCTGGTACGTCAGCCTCTTTGTTCCCAGTCTGGCTTGCATCTTGCATGCTGACTGTTTTTTTAGCCTCCTTAGAAATTGTGTTTATTTCCTCTCCTGTTTCATAAATAGGGTTTGCAGTTCCCGAAACAGCTTCACTTGGTACTTCTAAATCAGGATTTGTACTTTTAACGTTTAGTGTGCCACCTTGTACATTTGCAGCCCTTGCTTGCAACAGCTTTGCACTTGCAGCATTCTCATCTTCCAGTAGCTCTTCTTCTACTGGTTTCAGGTCAGGATCGTCTTTAGCATCTGGCTCTTCAGATTGCAATTCTGGTCTTGGTGTTCTTTCTTTAGCTAAATTTGTGCCAAGATTTCTGTCTGAATCTCTATCCTCAGTATGAGTAGTTCTTTGCAGAGTAAGATACTCTGTCTTAGTATTCTGTGTAGTGCTTCTTGATTTTTCTTCAGGGGAACTTTTCTCGATGCTTTCTTCAAATACTGTCATCTTGCCAAGATTTCTTGAAAGCTCTTCTTTCACATCTACCTCCGAATACTCAGTCTCATTTTCCCATGGCCTAGGTTGCTCGACAGCTCCTCTACGGCTTGCGTCTCCCTCCCCTGCAGGGGTTTCTTTCATGTTTCTCCATTTTATTTCAGGTTCTTTGTTAAGAGAGGCAGTTTTTTGATTTTCATCATCAGTCTCCCCTGTTTGTTTCAAATCTTCTTCATGTCTTAGAGGCTCTTTCTCCACAGTGGTCATTCCATGCTCCAGTTTTTCTTTCAATAGGTCAGTATCTCCTAAGTCACTTTGAGATGCATTTTTTACATCTTCCACTGGTTTGGCTGGAACATCAACAGGCTTGTTCTCAGCTCTTCCCTTCTTTGCTTTCTCCCATCGTTTTCTGTGCTTGAAATCATTTTCCAAGACCTCTTCCAAGGTATCATCCTCAAACTTTTTCTCATCTTTCTCTATTCGAGCAAACGGCACTCCTTCTGGACTTTTGTTGCTATTGCCAATGGATGGGTTTAAAGCATCTTGCTTGCTTTTAACAAATGATTTGGACTCCAGATCATCTCCTGGACTAGGCAAAACACGAGGATCAGGCACAGCTTTACTTTTCAGCTCTTCAGTACTTGTCTCAGTTCCATCAGCCATGAGCTGCTCTTCAAACTGTTCAGTTTTGTTTGTTTGTTCTTTTGAACCCAGATCACCTGTACCTACAGGTTCCTTCCTAAGGTGTTCTTTGAAGAGAACCTCAGGTTGAGTTGTTGCTGGTGCTTCTCTTTTATTAATGAGCATTACCTCATCTTGTTTCTCTTTTGTTTGTTTAGATTCGGACCTGTCCACACTTATACTGTCACCTGACTTCTTGCTCTTACTGAAGGCATCCTTAAGAATTAATGCATCTGAATCAGGTTCTTCCTCATTATCTCTTTGGTTATTTAGCTCTGTAGCACCCTTTGCGTGTTCATCGGGTTCATGACTTTGTGACTCAATGTCATCGTTTTCATCATCTTCTGAATCCACTGGGGATGTAATTTCTTCCTCTGCCATAAAAGACAGCAGAGGGATTTCTTCAGACTGATCTGTAAAGTCTGGTTCCTCCTCTGCATCGTGAGCATTAATGCTCAAGTCTTCATTAAAATCATCTTCCAGCGATGTAACAAGTCGAGTCACTTCATCATCTGATACAACAGCATCAGCAGTTGAGCCAAATTTTGTTTTCAAGTTCACAGAGAGCTCTCTGTTTAAAAGTGTATAGGCATTGACTTCTTCATCCTCGTCATCAAGTTGACTGGTTTCACCCTGAGGAATACTAGTGTTTTTGGTATTTTCACTTTCTAGCCCTTTTAGTTTCCCATGTAGCATTCCTTTCAAGTGCTCATGTGCAATTTGATCTCCCTGAGAGTTTTCTTCGTGACTATTGACACTGGAGTCTCCCCCAGTATTTTCAGTTCCTTCTGTAAGAGAACTGTCCACTTCCTCTGTCATGGCGGGGGCCTCCTTTTCCTCTGTGCTTAGCTCAAGATTGTCTGTCTCCAAAGCATTAAGGGACTTCACTTCATCAACCTGTTCAATCTCCTCATCCCCTTCAATTCCTTCAGCTGGTTTTGTCTGTGGATCATTTGATTCAGTGTCCCCTTCATTTGCTGTCGTCTCTTGCAACGACTTCAAAAGCTCATCCACATTGTAATTATCAAAATCATCCCTTCCGCCATCAAAGCAAACAAAATCTGTTTCCTGAAATGAAAAACAACATGTAATCATAAATACTATGTTCTTTATTACAGTGATGAGACCAAATTAATTTGGTTGGTTAGAGAGAGAGAGAGATACAGCAGCAAAGTAAATCATATTAATTGGGTAGGATTAACACCCTGAGTCCTTAACCAAAACTTTCTTTGAAATTGGTGGAAGTTTTGCCCAAGGACTGTTAAAAACCTAAATAAAAAGGCTGTGGCTTAGCCCTGCCAAAGACCTCCTAAGTGAAGAGCAAACTGGAAGTCAGCAATGGAGTTGACATTATTATACTTTACTCATCACACACATCCTGAATTAACAACAAGTCTATTGCTGAAAGCCAGCGAGGAGAAGAAAACAAGCATCGCTAAGCTTGTTTGTCACAATTTCTTTTAGCTGGTCTCTCCTGAAATGGCCAAGTCCTCCAAGCAGGAGCTGCCCCTCACACAATTTCTGAAAAATAAAGAGCAGTGCAAGTCACTGAACACAATTTCATAAGGGTCTGAAACTGCATCCACAAACATGCACAGCTCTGGCCTCACTCACACAACTCTGGGGTTACCAGCTATTAGTGCATGAAAGCCACCTATGTGTGTAGGGCTTGAAAGGCCAATTCTAGAATCAAAGGGCTAAGCACACCAGGTTTTGCTTGTTTCTGATAGTACTTTAATATTTGAAAGTTTGGGAAAAGAAACAATTCTGAATACGTACCAGACTACATGCGAGCCAGCTAGCAGCTTTTCTAGAGCTAAATCAATCCAAATGGATTTTTTTAGAAGAAAACCAGAATATTAAAGAAGGACCAACGCTCATCCACACGTATAGCTGCAAAAACATTCAACCCCCTGATACACATGTGCATCCCTGCATGTATGTAGCTGCTTACTAACAAAAGGTTCCTAAGGATCATTGATATTCCCATTCGCCTCCTCAGGGATTTTATTGATTGCTGAGGTAAGAAACAGTAAGAAGCCCAAATAAAAAAATAACAAGACTTACATCTGTTGGTAATTCTAGCTCCTCATTGGAATAATTATGGTTTATTTCAAGTAAATCCTTTGGAAAATATCCAAAATCGCTTCCAACCTGCCAGAAAACAAACACAAGCAAACAGAAAGCAGTAAAGCAACTTTCAAAATCATGCGACTATTCCTAATTACAGACACTAGTAACAAACACATCAAACTTTCCGTCAAGTATTTCTAAGTGAAGTTTAACACAGTGAATAAAAAGATTAGCGATACCTTTTTTATCCAATACTTATATTTCACAACACTCTTGTGAAGCTGGAAAGTTTTTCTATTCATATTTTAAAGCCTGACTTATAACAAATTATTAGGAGAGTTGGAAATGACGTCCAGGCATTCTGGCTCAGGTGCTTTAATTCCTATTGTGCGCTCTCACGGGCATCACATATGCCTCAAGTATTTTCCTGAGTAGTAAGCAGAAGAGGATCTTTGACAAATAAGATTTACATCCATGCGCAATGTTATAGCCTGAAAAGTGCTCACTTTGTAGCTTAAGGAAGAAAAAAATTCTTAAAGCAGATTTTAGGAAAATGCAAAATAGTACCTGAGGTAATAACCTATCTTAAAACCTGTGTGAAAAACAGCCCCTCTCTGCAAATGCATTATTACACTTCAGTGACTAATACAAGCAAAAATCAGTTGCAGATGGCAATTTTCAAGCAAGTCAATGTGCTAAGCCAAGGCAAACAGTGGAAGACAAGAATCTCTCTTATCACTCACCAGATAAGATCTATACAGTAATGCTCTCACTTGTGAGTTCTGACAAGGGCTGTCAAGAAGCCAATATTAATAGCACGCTATCACTACGCAGATTAGATAATCCAGGCAATTAGAGCCTGGACAACACACCTAGAAAGGTACAGAGTACCTAGATGACCAAAATATCCAGGGGCAAAAAAAAATAATTTTGGTCACTTCCTCAGTGTTTTGTTAAAGGACAAAGACGACAATTACTCATTTTCTTGAAGAGTTTGTTTGGGAAGAGCACTCAGTTAAAAGATGAAATTAAAAAGGAAAGCATTATGTCATAACAATTAGGGATATATATATATACGTATTGTTACCTGACATCACTGAAATAGGTTAACCTGGGATGAAGTTTTTCTGGATTTACAGTGGCATTAAAAAAAAAAAAAAAGGGGGGGGGGGGGGAGAATTGTATCCAGTAAATACTACGTACTAATCATTTTGGGGTTGGGTTTTTTTGTTATGCAAGAGAAGTAAGCACTGATACATTATAGGGCTTCCTTTTTTACCTATTTCTCATTCAAATCTTACCTTCTATAGTTGGTATCTCTGAAGTCAATTACACATATATTTAAAAAAACAGTACAATTATTACCCCTCTGCTTTTTGTAAACACACAGAGGTACTCTCTTACGGAAAAGAGATAACGTATACAGGTTTATTATTGGGAATTACTGGGAATGGGAAATTAAACTTGACAAATCAAAAGCTTGTCCTTGTGTGGTATACTACAGTTTTATTCTAAATTGGCCTGTTTCTCTCTACAAACTTCTATTCTAGTTTTAAATTATCTTTCTGAAAACAAAAGCTAAATCTTCAAAGTAGTCTCTTTGCAGACTAATCTCCGTGACTACCATTATAATTAGGCATCACGATTTGAAACTCATTTAGCATAATCCAAGCTGCTGGCCATACAAGTCCTCTGCAGTGACCCAGTTTGCCACTTACGTGGTTTATGAACCATATGGGATCTGCACGCCCAAAATTTCATCTGCTCCTATCCCTACAAGTCCTCTCTTGTCAGGGAAAAAATGCCTTATTGTGCAAATAAAGGAAATATTCTTCATTCTTTACAGACACGACAGAGGAAAGATGTTATGAATGCCAAATAAATAATGGAGAAAAAAGTGCATCCTTCATTTCCACTCCCTTTCCAGTTAAAATGTCATCAATGGACAAAACATAGTTCTGTGTACAGCATCTGTCCCCACCAGTGCCCACATCCAACAGCCAGCTGCAGCAGATTCACTGACCAAGAAGCCAGATCCTCACACTGCCTACTCAGGGACGAAGAGACAGCTGGGAATAAAGATATTCAAATGTTTTTAATCTTAAAGCCCACATCCCCAAAGCACAGGCACCACAGGTACCTAAAACTGCAAAACATCAGGCAAAGAAGAGCTGGTTTGGTCTGCCCTTGCTGAGCACTGGCATTGTTAAGACACAGAAACAACAGGAGAGAATTCCCTGATCCTCTGGGTTCTCCAGACATATTCTGTCTTCCTCTCTTACCTTAAATTCACACATCCTGTTTTCTTTTTTATTACCCTACATGCAAGATTTGAAAACAAAAGCAAGAACCCACAACCCCAAAAAAGTCACGATCTGCAGCCAAATCTTTCTTATAATGTGAGGCCAGAAAGAGTTTTCTCAACCTTGAATCAAAGGAATAAAGTTCAGTCCTTTGCCGTAAGATAAAATAACAGTCTTCTGCAGCAATAATTCAAAAGTGTCTTTGCTGAAACGTTTTGTTAAAAACCAGCAGTTTTTACTTAGAATTATCTGAAGTAATTTCAGAGTTCTGGATCCTGCTAAAGATGAGAGCAGCATGCCAATGAAATGCATAGGAGCAAAGTCTACATAACACAGCTTGATGGCGTAAACAACGTGAGGTAGATGCTGAAGAGGAGACCAGTTTTAGAGCACACGGTGCGCTGGACAATGAGAGTACCCGCTGTGCTCCACCTTTCGCCTTTGGGGAAAAAACTAAGTATTTTACTGGAACTGACGTATTTGTGAAATTCATAACATAAAAGCACTACGAAATAATGGCCATAAAACATTGCCCAAGTATCTAACTTTGTTTATTAATGAGGTTTAGACAGCTCTGCTAAAAACTGCATGCCATATAATGTATAGAATATGTATATAGCTGGGTTCCAAAATTTTTTCATACGCAAAATACTCACTGAGTTCAAAGGGAGTTCTGCAAGCAGTGAAGTATAGAAGACTGGGATCATAAAATAAAGGACCTATTTTGTTAAAATACAGCATGGTTGCTGGCACAGGAGAAAAAAAAAATCAACAATGGCTTGAAAAGGGCGGAGTGAATTAGAAAAGCGAGGGCAAATAAAGCCCAGACCTAACCACTGTAGATTTTTCAGCCTTGGTGAAAGGCTCCTTTCTTAACAGATCATCTCCCCTCAGGTCAGAAATACTATTGTGTTTCTCAGGGCTCCTCAAAAACTGATTTCAGGATTAGAGCCTGTATTTACAACTTGTTTGAAATAAGCCCCTGGTTGCAATCGTTAAATCTTCTCATACATACATTCCCCTAACCTCCGCCCTCATCTGAAGACCAGAATACCAGTTATCCCTTGATTTCGTAGTTTCTGTTATGCTCTAACAAATATTTTCCCCCAAAACTTTGGGGAATGGAAAAGCACAGTAGGGTAGATGCATGGGACCAAACGATACACACAAGCACACAAAGTCACGCAATGAGATCCCAAAAGGGCTGCAGCAGAAGGCAACATGCCTTCCATTGGAATCCGTTTAATCGCAGACCTCACTAGGTAGCCTGTTTTTAATTAGCAAGCAACAACCTCCCCCTAGCTCCACAACTACAGACAGCAGGCACGGCTGGCCTGCATAAATCAAGTTGCCCAGCCGAATCTAGCATGGGAAGTCACGTTGCACAGGAGAGACCCCGGCGCTATCTGCAGCTCAGGGACAGGGTCAGACACGCCAGTGCCCTACTCAGCATGCAATGCCTACTCAGGCACCCCTGGCCCCACTGCAGCGTTGGACGCTGCTTGTTGCAGTCTTACAATTAACGCAGCAGCAGTCAATCAAAGCAGGGAAAAAAAGTAAGATTACAGCCACCAACTGAAAGGAATTAGTCTGTCATCACTACCCTAAAAAGAATATAGAGAACAGCGTTAACACGATTAAAAAATTACAACAAATAAAATGAGCACTGCAATTTTCAGACCTGCCAACTTCAGCTTTTACTTATTAAAGCAAACATCCTTTTAACTTGGGAGACATGCCTAACCGTTGCACGAGCTTCCTATCAGAATATTAACTGAATATTAACTCAGCAATTACCTGAAACCTGCTGTCTGATCTCACAGCCTGCATTACGCCTTGTTAGAAAAAGCAGAATTGGCCCCACACTGCTACTCTGCATCTCAAGAAGCGGCAGCCCTGGAAACCCGTACCGGCTAATTAACCAGATTATTTATGGTACAGTACATGTCACAAGGGAATTACCAGCATGATACAATTATAAACTCTTCTTTAACCACGTGCTACAGTTTTCTGCTCTGTTCTGTATTGTTCTAATTGGATTCAGCTCCTGCTGAGAGCTTGGCTGTCCACACCCAGCCTGAACAGGTTAGAGAAAGCGATACACCCTGCTTTTCACTAAAACCACTAGTCCCACAGCCAGCACCCAGGCGTGGCTTTGAGCAGCCTAGACCACTGTCACAGGCAATCATCTATCCCTTGTAGGCAGCCAGGGTAAGCAAGGATGTTGAAGTAAACGATTCGGACACAAAAAGGTGTGTAAGGGAAGCATGGGGAGGGGGCAACAGGGACCAGGTCTAAGCAACCTCCAGACTGCCAGTGCTTTCAAGGGAAGCCCACAAAAAACCTGCTCTTCCTCCAGGGTATCTCAGTTCTGCTTCTGTCAGGCAAATGAAGTGCTTACAATGAAAGCCGAGAGGAGTTTTCTACGAAGTAACTGCCAAGTATGGGGACCCCCCTTTCCCATCAACAGCACCCTCTCAGAGTGCCCAGAGAAGACAAGGACTCTGACAAGGCCACTACTCTGCAAGCTCCCGCAATGTGTTACTAAAGCTGAAAGAGAGACAGACCTTTTAAAAATCAAATTTACCTTAATTCTTTTTAGTTTTACTACTTTTTTTTCCCCCCTCCAACTCTGCATGCAGATTAGATAAAAAGCAGAAGAGTGCAGCTGAATATCAGGAAAAGAAACACTATTAAAACACGTACGTGGAATGGTCTTTAGCAGGATTAGAGTGCAGGATGAGACCACATCGCAGGTAAAACACAAAGTGCAGGCTTAAAGTCTTCCTAGCT
The DNA here is from genome assembly GCF_015220075.1 of Falco rusticolus. Lineage (NCBI taxonomy): Eukaryota > Metazoa > Chordata > Aves > Falconiformes > Falconidae > Falco > Falco rusticolus. The sequence goes on along the minus strand of NC_051198.1, from coordinate 26,447,957 downwards.
GGGAAGGGAGGCTCAGCTCCCAGGCAGGCTCATGGGCCACCACTTACAGCGCTGCACCGGGAGGTTTTCAACACAAAGGCAGTTTTCGAACAGTTTTTAGCACGCATTAGCGTTGCCCGTTTTTCACAGTACTTAATGCCTTAGAACTGATCAAACCACATCCCATTTCACACAGGCCTCAAGACAAAATAGCTAAATAACATAATGAAGGCTGTGCTCAAAACCCTGCGTGTTCTCCTGCAAGGCAAAAGGAAAGAAAAAAGATTACCCACTGAAAGCACCAAGCAGAACGAATGCTTCACGGTACTTACACTTCCAGCCCACAGCTCAGTTGATTTTCCTATTAGTTTGTAATATACGTACACTGCTTCTCCCTTCTTAAAATTTACAAAGCGACAATCCGGACCTTTAAAATCCTGCATCGCCTTCCCTCGGCACATTAACACTGTCCAAAGAAAAAAAAAAAAAAAGAAGCGTATTACTTTAATAATAATAATAGAACAGTTTCAGGAAAAGGGGTCTTTGCTAACTGGGCAGAAAATAAGACCTCCCCCTCCCCCACACGCACTGCTCTCCTATTTTCTGGACTGGTCAAGAGATAAGAACTTAACTCAAGCCTAACTAAAATAGGAGATCATTTAAAAAATAAAGCAGCTCACTGATCAAGGCATGCGTTTGACAAAGCACTTGAGAAACGCGTATCAGAAGTGCTCTATGATGCTAATTATTCACATTAAGATGGGTTGAAAGCTGGCATCTGCGCGCGAGCAAACCAGGCCCCCCCCAGTTACTCAGCGTATAAACAACACCCGGGGAGCGGTTCATTCCCGGAGGTTTTGCAGGGGGGAACCCCAAAACCGCGGGGATTCCCAGAACTCGGTGGGGGCAGGGGAACGGGCGCCACGCCGGGCCGCGTCCCATTTTCCCGATCCTCCCCGATTTCCGTGCCAAGGTGGGGGGGCGCTCAGGGAAACGCCTCCGGGAAGCATGCGACGTGTGCATCTTTTCCCGTAGGAAGTTCCCGGGCGCGGGAGGCGGCCCGCCGGCTGTGCCCAGCGCCGGGAGCGGGGCCGGGGGCTCCCTCCCCCCTCCCCTCCCCGCCGTCCCCACTCACTGCTGCACTCGGGGTCGGCGCAGCGCTTGCGCTCGGCGAAGCGGCGGCCCAGGTCGGGCCCGGCGGCGGCGCAGAGGGCGGGGGGCGACGGGGACAGGAGCAGCGGCAGGAGCAGCAGCAGGGCGAGGAGCAGCCGGTGGTCCGGCAGCGGGGCTGCGGCCATGTTGGCGGGCCCGGCGGCGGGGAGGGAGCAGACACGTCAGCAGCGCCGGCGGGAGGGCGATGTGGCGGGGGAGGGACGGGCCCGGCCCGGCCCCGCCGCGGCGGGAGGAGGGCAGCGGCCGGACCCTCCCCCCCGGCCGCGTCCCTTGCCCGCCTCCGCCGAGACCGGACCCCGGCCCGGTGTGGGGCTCCCCCCCCGCCCCGCAGGGCTGCGGGCGAAGCGTCTGCCCCGCATTTGTGCGTGTTAATGGCGGGTTTAAGTGACGGGAGCGGCGCTCGGGCCGCGTGCAGAGAAGGTGCTGTTGCCCCTGGGCCCCGACAGGTCCAAACACCCACCGGCCGCTCCCTCTCGTCCGCGCTGGAGGGGAGCGACCGTCACCCAGCGGGCACATCACAGCGGGTGACCTCCCGAGAGCCTGGGGTTAACCCGGGCGAAGGGCTGGAGCCCACCGGGCTGCTCTGGCTCTTCCCAGCTTCAGCTTCCACCCGCTGCTGCGTTTTAACTGGGAATGTTTGGAAACCAAAAGATGCGCTACCTACAAGTGTGCCCGCACTTCCACCATTACCTCTTCTTCACTTCCATCACCTCTACGTTGCTTTAGGGATCTAACATAGCAGAATAACAGCAGAAGTCACAATGGTCACACAAAGGAGAAAAAACTCGCTTCTCTTTCTCAGACCCACGTTACTTGTTCAGCAGAGCCCCTGACAGTGATTATGACAAAGACAATAAAAGATGCAGCCAAGGAGAGATAGGTAACATAAGAGAGTCTTCTTGCTGCTTTATCAAATGGCAAAAAATATATTATTTTTTATCTTCCAAAGGGCAAATTCTGAAGCTGCTCCCAAAATGAATAGGCGCTTGGCAGAACTGATAGTCCAGGTGAAAGATTCTGCTTTTTTGTGCACATCAAAGGACAACTGGACAGCTGAGGGGCTTTTTAAAGAGCCCTTTTGCACGATCTATTACAGGAGTTAGCCATCACCACTGCTAATTGCATTAGTGCACTGCCTGTGTTCTTTTGCTCTATATACTCTCACATCCACAGCCCCATTGTACAGGGCCTAAGACCCAAGCTTTGTTACTGCTACAGAATCTCTAAAAAATATGTAGGCATTTCATTTTCAGACCCTATCTCAAGCAGTTTAATATCCTAGTCATATTATGCAAAAGCATCAAGGTAGAAACAAGTACCTTCCTTAGTGCTGCAATGAATAGTTTTGGTACCCCTTTGCCCGACGTACCTTGGACATCTTGCCATCTCTTGCAGCCCAGTCAATCCTGAGGTTAAGCAAACATCCGCATGCTACAGGCACACAATGTTCACCCAGTGCTCACACACGCTCTCCAGGGCTAGCACAGTGTCGCAGCTGTAGTACACAGTATTTCCGACACCCCCCCTGGAATTTGGTTGAAGTTTTTGTATTTCACATCCTGTAAAATAAGGTGATACCTATTTGCCATTGCTGATAGTGGCTGATAAAAGGCTCTAAGAAAGCCTAACTCATAACATTTAGAAGTGAATTTTATCACAATTTGCAATATGGAGGTAAATATATGCAAGTCATGTTTTATGATGAATAAAATGAAAGTCCTTTTTCCCTTGACATTAACATTTCTTGTGGCTTAATGCCCAGCCTGATCTTTAGGTCCAATTGCTTGTGAAGACAGAGCTGTTCTGTAATTTCCCATCAATATGAGGTTATCAAGCTTATCTTTATTAAAAGACCAAGATAAAAGCTAACAGTGTCTGTGGTCATAAAGACAAGGGCAAGAAAGGAAGATGTGAAGAAAAACAAGATCACATACTTCTTGCACAAGTCATTGCCTTTATTGTGCAATAACGAGTAGCTCACAGTTGATACACAGACATGAGTTTACCACTGCAACTATCCAGCATTCTCAACAATTTCAAGTATTTTATAGTGATGATGTACCCGCTTATTAACATAACCACCTTTCTCCAACGTGTGACGTACAAAGATAAATATTTCACTTAGATCAATTTATGTATTTCACACAAAATTTCCTCCAGTCTTCAACCCGTCTTGGAAACAGATATATTCAACTATGACAGTAGCCCTGCTGTGCATGAGGAAGCTAACGTTTTGTATGTATCTACAGCTACAAAGCAGTTCCCCCATCTCTCCTGCACTCAAGTATCTACTAAAGTAACCGATACCCATTAACAAGATCAGTTGGCTAAGTTTACGTAAGAATCAGCAAAGGCTCGCACTCATGTATGACACAAGAAGATAAAAATAACAAGCCAAACATAAATGTGCTTCTAAGCAAATGAGAGAACTTCACGAAATAAATTTGGGTAAACTGGACAGTAAAATTAGGGTACCAACCTAACAAAAGATCAGAAATGTTGAAGGAAGTGACACCACACTTGGGGAACACCCATGATCAATGAGACACTCATATGAGGTACAAATTATAAAGGGCTGACAAAAACGATGGCACTGCTAAAGAAGTGGTGCTATATAACAGTTTATCATCAATTCCGTTAATTATTAATATAGAATATTTATGAACTGAAATGCTGGTCATATACTGGAATTAAAAAAAAAAGGTAGGCTTCTACTAACCCCACACATTTATTAAATGCCATATTAAGGTATGATACCAAGATTAAATGTTTAGATGCTACAAACTGTTCTGCCTTGTAGTATTCCCTTGACGCTCGTTATTGATCACAATTGAACCAGGATACTGGATTACATGAACCTTTAATCTGAGCCAGTTTATGATTTACTCACCCTGAAATGGCAGAGCTCTTTTGAAAAAAACCCTGGAAATTCTTACTTGGAAAACTGGACTTTACACATACCAATACCCCATGGCAAAGCCAGTTGCCAAAAGTGATTTAAAGAAACAAGTTCCAGCACAAACTTGTACCAACCAGACTCTGTGGTTGAGGCAGGCAGGTTTCTAGAATCCAGGTGCTCTGCAAGAGCACAGGCAGCATTACTGATCTACAAGGCACAAGAACTATATTCAGAACCCCCTTCTTCTGTCGAACGTGATGTTCTAAATTACAAACTGAAAGAAAAGTACCAATACGTGAATGTATTGGTAATGGAAATTGTGACAACAGGATCTGGTTAACTCTCGCTTTTAGAGCAACCATTGCATTAGTCACAGCTCTTAGTAACGCTGGGATTAAACTGCGTGTAAAATTAAACATCTCTCTGCCTCGCCACAGAACCCGCCCAGCTGGTGTCCCACGCTCCCCCTGATCCCTCCCGCTTCACCCCCGGCCGGCGTTCCTCGTTTTCCCGCTTCCACAGGCAAAGCCGGCCTGCGGCGGCTGCGCGGGCCCGCGAGGCGGCAGCATGGTTCCTCGGCAGGGCTCCCGGCCCCGCCGCCCCGGGGCTCCCGCCGCCCCTCCCCGCCGCTGCAGACAGGCCCGCGTTCTCCGCTCGTTCCGGACCGATTGCGGACGGGCGCCAGCCCCCACGGCACCCTGCCGGCCACTCAGCCCGGGTGCCCGGGCCCCGCCGCCTGCGCCGCTCCCTACCCAGCCCCAGCCCCAGGGGTGCCGAGCGCCGCCCCCTCAGGGCCGCAGCCGGACGGGGCGGGAGCGCCACCGGGCCCGGCCCAGGCCGCCACGGCCGCCGCGCGCGCCCTGCCGCTCACGTGGCCGCGTCCCCCCAGCGCGCAGGCGCGCGGAGAAACGCGCCTCTTCCGCTATGGCGCCGCGCGCGTGCGCCGCAGCACTCCCTCCCTGCGGGCGGGCGAGCTGCCGGGCAGCCTGAGGGGCCGCCGGCCGAGGCGCTGGGCTGCGGCTGGGCCCGCCTGGTCTCCTCTCTCACGGAGCGGCCCGCTGTCGGTGCGGGGCTCGGCGCCGTTAGCTCAGGGCCGGGAGGCCTCCCAGGGGGCGGCGATGGGGGCTGGCCGCGGTAGCCGGGGGGGGAGGCGGTGAGGCGGCGCCGCGCCGCGGGTGTGGCGGCCTGCCCCGGGCGCCATGGACAGCTTGCTGGAGGAAGAGGAGGAGGAGGAAGAGGAGGTGGCGGCGAGGAGCCCCGCCGCGCAGGCGAGGAGGGCCCTGCTGCCGGGCCTGCACCTGCCCTTCCTGCCGCCGCAGTTCTTCCGACCCGGTAAGGGGGGACTGGGCCCGGGGTGGGCCCGTGCGTCGCCGCCCCGCTCCCCTCCGAGCCTGACGGAGGAACGCCGCCCTGCGCCCGGCCTGCCGCTCCCCCCACCCCATCCGTCCCCCGCCGTTCGCCGTCGGTGTCCCGCCGGGGAGGCGCCGGGGCTCCCGGTGCTCTCGGGGCCGGTGCGGCGGGGGGGCGGCCCGACCGCCAGTAAGGGCCGGGAGGGGACTGATAAAAGCCTTGTGGGTGCAGGTGACTCTAAAATCTCCGGAGTTGTTATATACGTATATACACATGTAAATATATAAAATAGCTCTGTAGTGAAATACTTCACACCAGTTCTGTCCACATCAACTTCTCAGCAACTTGCTCTGTAGGACTTACCTACAGTAGCCACAGTCCCCGTTGCGTTACCTTGTGGTGTTCGCTGTGCATTTTATTTTCTGAGTACTTGGAACTTCTGAGGTTAGACATAGGTGTGACGACCAGACCTATAGGTAGGTCAGTTAGAGGTGATTTTGTAGAATGTGCTGTAATAAAACTGCTTTGAGCCAGTGTTGGAGCTGTTCCTTTGCCTACAGCTCCCAGGTTAGAGGTAGTTTGATGAGGGCTTTGTGGAAGGCCCTTACGGCTTGAGCATATTGTAGGGATATGTTAGATCGTGCTGTACAGTCATGAGCTTTGAACAGCTGTGGAAATAAGGTTTCAGGTTTGTGCTACAACAGGAGTTGAACCAGTATCCATGTAAAAAGAATAAGTGGCCTCTTTCCAGTTTTGCACTCAAAGGAAAGTAATTCTCTAAATTTATCTTTGTTTATAGTGGGAATTTCTAAGCCTTTGGTACTGGAGTGGCCTCTTTGTATGTGTGTATGCAAATCTTCAACACAGCAAGGTCACAAGTGTAGATGATAATTAGGAAGGCAAGAGAGTGGTCCTCAAAATATAACAAAACGTACTGTGAAGTTACCAAAACGCTGTGGTCTTGTAATTCTGGTAGGTTAGTAGTATGTAATAATTGGCTTTCCACTGCTTCAAGTGTCTACAGCTGTGTGCTGCTTGTAGAAAACACCATTTAATATTTTTTTCCAGCTTTTACCATAGTCTTGCTTCCCTGCAGACTAATAGGTGTATTTATCTTCAAAACCACATAGCTTAAGATCACTTTTTGTGGTGTCTGAGAAAGATCATATAAGACAGATCCTGAAATAATAGGCACACTGTTATCTGAGTAGACACTGTGATGTTGTGGGCTTAGTTGATTTTTGTTTGTTTGTTTTAGCATCTTCCCATGAACACAAATTAAACTTCAAGAAGAGCAAGGAAGTGTGTTTAAATTACATTCAGGATGCCATACTACAAAAGCAGTGGAAAAGGGCTGCAGAGTTTATGACCTCCTACGTTGAGTCACTGGAGAAAGACTACTCTAGGGAATATGTGGGTCCATCAGAGGTAAGCCAATGTCCCTTATCAGAGTTCTTTTTCTTTTGCAGCTGAAAAAATACTTGTAAGAAGCACCTTCAGGGCCAACATTTGTTTTAATTAACTAATCACAGGCTTGCTTTTTTTTTAAATTAAAAAAAAAAACCACAGAGGTAAGACCTGAAAAGTTAGACAACATTCATAAACTAAACTAGTTTCTTAAAACTCAAAAAGCAAACAAAATACCCCCAAAACCCAAATGCTTCCAAATACAAATAAGCCGCTCTTCAGATGTCGATGTAGAAACTCTTGGATACAGAAAGTACACCAGACGCCATGATTTATAGCGCCCAAGGCAGCATGCTGTCCAGTTACTTACCAGGAGTCAGCCTCTGCACAGGCATGGCTCTGCTGTGGGTTTAACCAGCATTGCTGGAGCCTGAATTTCACCGAGATCTCACTTTCAGGGGTGCTGAGAAGCTGCGTGCTGTTCCATGTTTTTCCTGACAGAGTGCTCAGTGGTGCCGAAAAGTTCTATGGGCTTGCAGGCTGGTTTTGTGGGTGTGTTGTTTTCGGGGTTTTTGGGGGGTGTGTGTTTTTCGTACGTAGGCCCATGACACAATAGATGAAAACTTTGCTTGGTGTAAGTTAATTCCATCAGAACCATGTCTATGAAAAGTCATCTTAAAGTAGTCTTCTAAAATGGAAAAGCAGTAAATATGTGCCTGCCACTGGCCTGCCATCAGTCAGAATCTGTTTGAAAGTGAGTGGCTTGTTTAGGTCTTTACCAGCTCCCCCAATACTTGCAATACTTGTAGCAGGTACTGAGGAGCAGGAGGAAAGGGGATCAGAGCTGTTAAAATAAATGGAGGACTTGAATATGGCTAGCCTGCTGGAATACTTTTTGTTACATTGTGTAGGCAGACCTTGAAAACAAGTGTACGTAGGTGGAAAGCTATATCTAATTGGAAATAATCTTTATTACTAAGTTCAAAGAATTGTGCATACCTTGTGTCTCAGTGGGATCATATAGAAGGAAAACAAGTTTTTGGTAACTGGAGGGGAACTTTCTAACAAATGCAGTTTTCATAAGCTTTGCTGGAGCACTGCGTTTGTAAGGAGCAATTATGAAGCACCCCCTGAATGATTGTAAAAGTCGTACTAGATGAGTACATAGGTTGCCATAGTAGTAGGTAATATTTAGTATTGTTATTTTATTTGCAATGCAAATGTACGTTTTTTCATGTTACACTAACTGTAAGTTTGAGAAGACTATATACGGTGACTGTTGCCACTTCTGTACTAAGATTATTTTTTAATCTCTTTCTCCATATTAATAGATCATTTGGAGAATAGGAACCGAAATTTTGTGCCATCATTCACATAGCAGCATGAAAGAGTTCAACTCTTTCATAGAACAGATGAAAACTTTAGGAGTAAAAAGGTATTTGAAGGTGAGTCTTCACTATACTGTGGACTCTTGTATCACCCATATGTATTTTTTTTTCCTGTGGTGGCTCATTCAGACTTAGTGTTTTGGTTTCCTTGACTGTTTCTCACTTGTGGTGGTGCTTCTATCTTTCATTCTGTTACATTTGTTTAAGGCCTTCAACAGAAGCTCTATACAAGAGTTTACTAGAGCTAACTGAAGGTTTAGACTTTTATCCAGTGCCTGATCACCATGATAAGGTGGTAGGATATCCCTTTTTCAGGTGTTCTGCAGTTGGGTAGCCAAATGAAAAAGCAGCAAATGTAATCCAGCTGGATTTCCTCAGGACATTTCTGGATCTTTTTGAGTAGGTACAGCACCTGTTAATGGCAAGCAGGTTTTTGAGACAGCCTTGACAAGTGCCACTGAGTGTCTGCCCACCTGATGGGTGATTTTCTGCCCCACAGATTTCAAGAGCTTCAGCCCTTTCCCTTCCCAGGGATATGTCTTTGTGTATCAGATATGCTTTTAATTACTGATGTTTCTTGACCATCTTCACACAGAAAAAATTACTTGGGTCCTTGGCTCATTTTCCTGCCCCCTGTGACACTCATTCTCTCATTCCTGTTTTCCTCCAAAATTCTTTGTAAAGATACTGTTTCAATAAAAGGATATGTATAAAATGCTCTTCTAATTAAAATACTTTACTAACCGTGTTTGCAATATTTTATATGCCTGTCTGTAATGAGTCCCTTCTTTCCCTGCACATCTGTGTAGACCTTTGCTGTATTGCTGAAAATCTCGCCATTTGTGATGTGAAATGCTGTGGTATGGACTACTTGAATTGCAGGTTTGCTTGGAGCATGCCTTTCATCTCCTTTGTAACGGACTAACAGATGAAGCTTACCAAAACCTGTGCCTGGCAGAAAGCTGGAGATTTGGAGAACAAACAGTCATTCAGGATAAAGAAATAAAGCTGATTCAGGCTTACAGGGGACTGTTGGACTACTATAGCTGGTCGAAGCAGAAGAGCATTGTGTTGGAACATGGTGAGTGTGTTTTATGCTGAGCTGTAAACTTCAACTTATTTGCTTGTGTAGACATCATGGTTTGCAATGACACCTTCGCTTTACTAGACTTCAAAATTTGATGATAAGGGTGGTATGTGATTCTATATCGGCAATGATAGTGATGCAGAAATGGTGTTCTGAAACTTTCTCCCCGATTCACATTTCTTATATCCAGCCAGCATGACCTGAAATAGTGATCAAATGAACGTATTAACTTATAGCAGTGGCTTAATAAGTGCTTGACTACTGCTAGAATTTTGAGCAAAAACCCCCAAAACTTGTGTTTGAACTTCAGTTTCTTTAAACATACTACTTGTGTGTGGCATCTAATTCTGCGTATATCTACTGGATGTGCATTATCATTTACATTGGATCACTACTTGTTTCTGTGAAAACTAGGTATTTAATTTGGTTTATGAATCTTGTGCTGGTAGCATCTTGTCTTGGAATACTACCCATCATGCACTGTAAGTTGAAACTGGGTGATAATAAATTTGCATGAAGAGCAGTGAAAATGTGTTTCAATACTGAGGAAACTAAGACCTCTTAGAAGCTCTCTGACTGGAGTCCTTGCTTTGCAAAATGTGATCATCTCATAGGTGCACAGCTTCTTTGAGATTCTTTTTGATGAGCAGAGCTAACTTTCTGGCATTCTTTCATGTTTTGGTAGGTCAGGATGGATTTGAAGACTTGTCTGTTGAACAGGAAATGCACGGTTGCTTTCGGAAGGCGGCAGTGAACTTAAAGGAGATTATTGAAATACCTGGAGTCTGGGATCAATTTGTGAAATGCTATGTGGATGTAAGGGCATGTTTTATAGATATCTTCCTTTTGCATTTCTCTTGTCTAATTTTCATTAAGATGTCTGTCTGCAGACATACGTATATGTGTGTGGGTGACAACGAAGTATTTTAAAAGCAACACATCTGTACATGTATCTCACTGGATTTGATTTAGAGCACAGTTTACTCCTGGTAGAACTGCAGAGCCTGCACAGAGTACAAAAAGGACTTTTTTTCCTGGCAATGCACAGATAGAAATAGACAAATGACTTGCATATTTTGTTTTCATGGTACTAGTACAGAAATGGGAGCACAGCTGCTTTGTTTAAATTCCTGAAAACAAGTTCTCTTTCTGGTAAGAGTGTTTTTCTGGATACACTAATTGTTAAAGACACCAAACATGCAGTCCCACTCTGTGGATTTTTTTGGGGGGTTTGTTTGTTGGGGTTTTTTTAAGTATCTGCTTAGAATTTGTAATTTAGAAATAAAGTTGTTAATCTCAAAAAGATTGTAAGATTTACTTTTTGTCAGTGCTGGTAAGCTCTGACTTAAAGCACATCTTGGCGCTGACAGCTGCCAAGTTCTCTCTTTAAAGACATGGCAGGCTGCTTTCAGTGTTTCTTCGCAGTGAGCAAGTGCTGGTAATTCTCTGACAATTAAGTGTGTTAAAGGCATTTTCTCCTGTAGTGTGTGATTTATTTTTTTTGTGTCTATCTGATGAGAGTAGTCAGTAAAATGAAAATACACTGGTCTTAATCTTATCTAGTATGCTGGGCTCCTGTATACAGACTGTGCTAATGGGTAGTTTTGTGGCAGCCTGAAACTAGTTGTAAGAGTTTGATTTGTACTCTGTGGCAAACTAATGACAGCCTTAACTTCTCTTAGTTGCTGGAGTTCTATGGAGATCATAACGAAGCCCGCCAAGTATTAAATGAATATGCCTACAACTCAAAGTTTCCTGCTAATCCCAATGCTCATGTTTACCTCTATCAGTTCCTGAAGAGACATGGTGAATCAAAGAAATCACTCATATCTGCACTGAAGGTAAATATTACATAGTAGATACAGGCTGTGGTAATTCATGTTGCATGGTGGTCAAAGAGTTTGGTTCAGTTGAACTCCTGTAACATTACTTACCCTATTGTATTCTTTGAGGGAAGTGGAGGGTTACAGGAGTGTTAGTGGGGGGGGTGCTAATGGTGGAGCAAACAGTATCCTTTACTGTCTTTGAGTTCAAGTCTTTGTTTTGCCTTTAACTGATACATCGTATAACTTCTTGTAGTCTGTAAACAAGTTCAGAGAGCATGCTTACATGGTTCCAGAAGTTTGTATCAGCAGTCCTGTAGAAAACATGCATTGATTTCTGTTACAGTTTGACCTTTATATGTTGAAGAAATGATTAGGTGCTTGCCCTTTCACATATTGATCCTGTCTAGCCATTAGTTTCTTTGTTTTCAATCTGTGCGTTTAAGCTAAAATAGAAGTTAATGTTTGCTGGCTGTTGGCAGACAAGGCCTTGCTGAATTAAGCTTTTGTATAGTTGCTTTTACGTTCCTGCTTTCCTTGCCTGTGCTCATTAGTCTTGGTAGCTTCTTGGAAACAAAGTTTTGCAATTTGTTTTGCCACTTGATGGCACTAATGTGCTTTCGCTAGGGCAGGTGTTTTAAAACAGCTTCATAAAGTTTAGACTTTTAAACTGTAGCATGTATGTATAAAATGCTGCCTTCTCAGTGCTTTTTAGCACAAATCAAAGAACTGGTCTCATAGGTCTAGAAACTGTGAACCAATGCACAGAGCAGCAGACAGGGGAGCTAGAACTGGCCTAGGAAGGAAATGATGTTGCCTTCTAAAAATGGGACAGTAGATGGGTTTTGGGCTGTTCCTTGAGAATGTTACGTTTGTCACATGCGGTGTTTTTCAGCAGCCATCAAAGTATTTCATCCATTGTGTCACAGATGTGCAAAATGGACCTAGATGGTTGTTCTTTGTATCAAGGGACTAAGGTACCAGGTGCTTAATTTTCATAACCAAAAGCCTGTGCTTTTCTTGATCAGGTAGAAGGCTTCAAAAGTTTTCACTTTAAAATAATGTACCTGGGTTTTGTTGTTTCCTTTTTTATTTTTCAGATCTTGTATGATATTGTTCCTTCTCACGAGCTAATGATAGATTTTAATATCATGCTTCAAAAATCAAGTAAGTCTTTAAATATCTTTGCTCTTTTTCTTTATGTTAATCTAGAGTAATATTATTCTCCAGCCTTCTTTCTGCTTTTTGAAGTAGGTTTTTTTATAATAAAAAAAGCCCTCAAACCCCAACTTTCTAATCACAGGAACCTTTAAACTGGATGTGTGAGCAGGCATTTACAAACTCCTGTAAACAAACGCGTTTCTCATTTTAAAGGCTGATCAAAGCAAACTTGTAAGGCACGGCCAGGATCTCAAAAATAATTTTTTTTGAGATGCCCTACTCACTAGGTTAACAGTTGGACTTGATGATCTTAAAGGTTTTTTTCCAACCTAAACAATTATGTGAATGCCAGGGTCTCCATTCCCTTTTTAGGGTCTCTTGATTTATTTTTTTAAAATTATTCTTTCTCTTCTGGAGGAATTGAGATGGGTCTGTGCTTTAGTTTGTTGTTATTGATCAAAGACAAAATCTTCCTTGTCTTCAAGGGAGTTTTGTCTTCAAGCTGGTAGAAACATCTTTTTCTTTGGAGACTGGTTTTTTCCATGCTGATCAATTGTATTCTAAGCTGTCTGCCTTCTAGTGACCTGGAATGTTCTAGCATGTCAGCAGATTGGTGAAATGGCCTTGAATAAGATTGTTCTCTCTTCTGCTGCTTTTCTTCTTTGGGAGGGGAAAAAACCAACCTCCTGGGTAAAACTTGCCCTTTTCTGGTCTTGTGTGACCCGTTTGCTAACTTTTTGTAGCTGATCAGGACAGTCTGATTTTTTTGAAGAAACTTATACGGATAAACATAACTTCTCCACATTTACCTGCTGTGATAGGTCAAGTGTTGTTTAAGAACTCTGCTGATACATTACTAGTGATGTGAAATGGCTGGTTTATTCATATCAGTCCCAGATTTAATTTTTCTTTTTTTGGTGGCATCTCAGGATTTGAAGTGTTCTAGAGGCACTGTGTTCCCTTCTTATGGGAAGAACATGTTGGACAGCGGTGCCAGTCGGAAGCACTGATTGAGCTTTGGAAACAGCAATTACTGTAAGCGAGGCAGTGTGGGATAAGTGAGTGGTACTGTGTGTGCCTCTTGCGTCAGCAGATTTTGAGCAGGGTGGGAGTAGGGACACAGCGTCTCTGGTATGAGTTGTGCTCTAGAGCCAGGAAGTATTCCTTAACTTTATCTCTTGCAAGGCCACAGAAGGCAACGGGGGAAGCTCCCAGTTCACAGGGACAGTTAGCAGCATTTGAGGAGGCAGGATGGAGAATTGTATTTCACTTGTTGCTTATTAATGAGTTCAGCTTGATCTAAGTAATTAACTAATCAGCCTAATCTTTTTCCAGAAAAAAGAAAAAAGCGTCATTTGGGGCTAGAAGTCATTTTTTCAGCCTTGGATTACGCTGGCTGGAAGGAAAATGTAAAAGCGTGGAGCTGTTTGGCAAGACAGGTGAAACAAATTGTGATGTAAGTATCTCTGCAATGTGCCAAGTCCAAATGTGTCCAAATGTGTCAAGTCTCCACCTTTGGGCTGTTGACAAAGTGACACCCTATAGCCTTTCTCTTCCTGCTGGTAACCTAAGAGATGTCTGGCTTACCCTGAGTTCTGTGGCAGTGCTTGGCTGCAGTGTGCTTTCATTGGGAGGAAGGAAGAAATTATTGAGGAGACTTCCAAATTTCCATTATTATCATTGCCTGAAAAAATGATGTGGTTTTTTTGTGTTGGGTTGGGTTTTTTTTCTACCAGGTTACATGGTTATGCAGGAAGAGTTACTCAGATGTTTGGGTAGTATTTGCTGCCCATTGCTAATCTCCCTCTTTTGCGGGGGAGGGAATCGAGTTGTTGAGTCTGCTGCTTTGTAATTGTGTAGGGTATTTGGAGCTGGTTTGAGAATTGCTGGGCTGCAATAGGGGCATAGCTGGTACTGTACAGGCTGGTGTGTTGTGTGATGGTGCTGTTACAGAATGCAGCCAGTGTATTATTTAAAGTGGAGCCCACACCTGTGTTCTTGCCAACACTGACAGACATGGCCTCTGATTTCAGAAGCAATCTCAGACACTCTGTGCCCAGAAGGCCTCTAATGTCTAGACTTTTTTTTTTACCCAACAAACAAGGTGTTGTGTTTTTAAGCCCTGTATATTTACAGTAAATTAATTCAGTACTTAATTTGACCTGTTTTGCTGCTTTATTGCCATCTCTGCAGCATCTGCTATTAAGATCCAGAAGCAAGTGGATTAAAGCTAGGAGTGTTGTTGCAGAGAGTTAATAAAAATGGTATGATACTTTAACTTTGCCTGCTTTTTTGTGTTTGAAGACACAGCTTCAGAGTATCTTGAAATATACTGGGCATCTTGGTTGTTTTCATGGGAATATCACTTACCTGTTGTAGGTAGTTTTTGTTGCTGAAATGCTTGGTTTAAGGTCTTTATTGAATAACAATTGGGATAAGTTAGTCTTTGAGTATGCACAGAGTAACACAAACCTTTTCTAAAAACAAACCAACCCCTTCATACTACTAAGATGTTGACAAACTTCAAGAAACTTTCTTATTATTAGTGACAAATTGGCACACAAGTCAAAGGTTTGCTTCATTTCATACCATAATCTGTGTTATTGCCAAGTCTAAATAAGGCTGCTAGAGTTCCCTTCCTGCTTCACTAGTGTTGCCAGGGATTAAAAAAACCCGATTCTTTCTGTTTAGATTAATATTTCGGTCTGCAGTGTAAGGTCAGTTGTCTATACTAGCAATTTATGAGACTTGTAGCAAGTTGATTATAAAATTCAGTGACTCCTAATAATCTTCTCATCCCAATTTAAGCTTTTCTGTAACTTGCTTTACCTTTTCCTAGCTCTGAGAAGCATCTTGACTGGATCAAGCAAGAGTGGAAATCCAGAAAGGACTGGTGGCCAGCCTTCCATTTTAGCCGTTACTTAGCAAAAAGGAATTGGCAGGAAAATGAAAGCCTTTCATATGAAAAAGCTCTGGTGGCTGGAATTTTACTGGGAAAGGGTAATACTAAATATTTTTTCCTTTTGGCTACATAGAAACAAAGCCTAGTTCTAGTCCTAATGAGGCAGGATGCAGCTGATCTACTCCTTGGAAGAAACGTGGTTTCTTTCTTCTAGGAAAGATTGTTGTCTTTGAAGCTGAACATGAGAAAATACTTAAATCATTTGGTATTTGACAGTAAGGCATATTTTGCATAACTTGGTCTTGTGCTGGTTTAGCATTCTGTTGTATCTGGCCTTGTTAAGCAGTCACAATACTATTTACCTTGTTTAACACTCAAGCCATAATTTCAAAAACATACAACATGCTTCTGAGTGAAAATTGTGAGGACTGTGGAGAGTTTGCTTGCTGGATGCCAGCCTAGGCAGTGTCTGGGTGAATACTGCAGGCAGCTGGCCATTAAGGACAGTGAGGTGTTTGTAATGCAGGAAAGAGAGGGGAGGTTCTTGAAAGAAAACCATTAGCAGTTAGGTAAGAGGGTGAAGATCATGACCTCTTCAGTAGTGTTCTTTGAAATGCTGCCAAAACCAAGTGGAGTATCAGGCCAAGAAGCCGCTGTTTAATTGAGAATGAGAATATGGTGTGGAAACTGTGGTTTGTACAATGGTTTGGCTGATGGGCACTTTGCTCATTGTCAGCTTTTCTATATCTTTTGGACTTCATAAAACAGTTTCTCATATTGAAAGTAATTTTTTGTTTTCAGTAATATGTTATCAAATGTCTCCCGGCCTTTATTTGCAGGTGACTTAAAGAAAATTAGAGCTGGAACAATTTTATTAATGAAGTTTCTGTGCTTGTTGGTGTCAATATGAGACACTCTTTTTCCTTATCCAACACAATAAGTTAATGTATGAAATCAGGGGTGCTTTACACTGCTGAAATTTTACTTTCTGACCTTTTGAAGAGTAAAAACAAAAGAGAAAAATATTTTGAAAGATGCATCATACAGTTATGTAAGTGTAGAATGTTTTCTGGGTCAAATGAGGATAGATAATTTAATGCTGCAGTTATGTCTGTAATGTGCATTTTTTAGATTATTTTATTACTTTCCATTACTGAAAACTTGTAGATGTTCGCATGTTATTTAAACAATGAAGGCATCTTGTATTTGCTTGTATCATGGTAAAACTTACAATACTTTTTTCTTTTTTTTTTCTGCTTAGATTGCAAGTACTTTAAATATGTATCACACCAAGGCTGCAAAGCTCAGGTGGAGAGGTTTCGTTTCCTGAGGAAATTTGTGAATAAGCACAATCCTGTCCACCTGAGAATATCTGGTCTTTCAGATTCCTCTCTGCAATCTTGACTGGAAGCCATTCTTAAGGTTCTTGCCATACTTTTTCCTCTCTGTGAAACTGACTTCTGCATTGATGCTGTTCTAAAAGTTCTAGGCAGACCCTATTGACTCAGTACTAGAATTTTTTTATCTGTTTCTGTAAAAATGGTTTGGTTTGTATTTATTTTATAATAAAATGAATATGTCAACTTACAAGATTGAGGAATTTCTTTAATATTAGTCCCATATTTCGGTGTGAAATGCAAACAGCATTGATTTCAAATACACCTTGAAAAATATTTAGTATTATGGCGTATAATTTCTGTATCAATGGTATTGTAGGGTTGATCCTCCTTGTGTTTAGATGCGTGGAAGGTGACTTAGATGACTGCTGGAATGCAGTTCAAAACCCATTCAGGACTCACAGTGGCATTCATAATAGGTGTAGAGTCTTACACTAGGAACACACTGAAAATGCATTTCAACCTGAGGGGTTACATAGCTTGCTGCTTCTAAGTGATCATTTCCTGACATGGGTAGAAAATGGAGAGGCGTGTGTCACTTTTTTTGCATTGTATATTGAGAATTACAGGCTGTAAAGTTCTACTGCAGCTTGTTCCATAGAATCAAATAGATGATGCATTTCAACATATCCAAAGGTGGTTTTTCCACATGTCATTCTTGTGGTTTGTATGTTCAGTTCAGGGATTGTTTTCACATTGTGGGCAGGAGGGAGTGAAAGGCTGGTGTAGCCGCACGGCTACAGAGGGAATTTAGTGTTGCAGTGCTTTGAAAGAGCAAAGGCACAGAACTGCTGAAAACTTCTCTGCCTGGTAGAAGAGACTTTTTGCAGTCTTGCCTATGAGTTGAAATATGCAGTGTTGCTGTGTTTGGAAAGCAAATGTTTGTGACTACACACATTAATTAGCATTCCAGTTTGCTTGAAAGCAACAAAACGGTTTCCAAATACTACTACTGTTTAAGTGGCAGGTCTGTAGAACTCTAGTGGATGAACTGCTTGAACTGCCTCTGGAAATGAAATAAAGATGTCTAACAGCATAGTAGTATATGGATAAGTACAGCTGTGCTTTTAAAAGCTGAGTGCTTATCTGGGAATTTGGTCTGGGTCAGTATGGGTTTTATGAAATGTGCCTTAAGACAACGTGTCTTAAATATCAAGTGAGCTAATTGTATGTTTTACCAAAACCCACCCCCATGGTTGTTTGTAATTCCTGACCTGTGTGCTGGTTTAGTTCTGATTCCTGAAGAATGCTGCTGCCTCGTTCTGTAATAGTCAGGGTTTGGTTTTTTTTATTGGAGATTTCCAACTGGGTTTTGACTAATTTAATTTAGGTTATGAAGTTTCAAAATGTTCTTCTTCAGCATCCCATAAGGTATCCCACAGCCCTGGGAAGCAGAACTTCTTAGTCTGAAAGGTGATCCAGATTGTTGCTCCCAGTGACTGTCTTGATGGGTTTCATGCCAGGGCAGTGGGGCTAAAGCTGTGCTGGGACAGCCCTGCCAGGCAGCCAGCCAGGGGGGCCCTTCCCTGGGCTTCCTGCCTGCCGCTGTGCCCCCTGCTCCTCTGGGCTTGCACGGGTGGGTGGGCCTGTGATGGGCTGGTGACTCCTGTGTGGGCCTGGGAGCATCCCGGCAGGGTATTGGAGGATCATAGAATCATTTAGGGTGGAAAAGACCTTTAAGATCATAAAGACTAACTGTTAACCCAGCACTGCCAAGTCCACCACTAAAACATGTTTTTTGAACACTTCCAGGGGTGGCGGTTCTACCGTGTCCCTGGGCAGCCTGTTCCAATGCCTGACCACCCTTTGGATGAAGAAATTTTTCCTAATATCCAACCTACGCCTCCCCTGGCGCAACTTGAGGCCGTTCCCTCTTGTCCTGTAGCCTGTTACCTGGGAGAGGAGACTGACCCCCGCCTCGCTACAGCCTCTCGTGTCAGGTAGCTGTGGAGAGCCATCAGCCCCCCCGAGCCCCCTCCTCTCCAGGCTGAGCACCCCCAGCTCCCCCCGCCGCTCCCCGCAGGATTGTGCCCCAGCCCCTTCCCCAGCCCCTGCCCGGCTCTGGCCGCGCTCCAGCCCCTCAGCGTCCCTCTGGCCGTGAGGGGCCCAGCACCGAGCCCAGCGTTCGAGGGGCGGCCGCACCGGTGCCGGGCATGGGGGCACGACCGCTGCCCCGGGCCTGCTGGCCACGCTGGCTCTGACACTAGCCACCCATGCGCTGCTGGCCTTCGCAGCCCCCCGGGCACGCCGGGGGCAGCCAGTGAGCCCTGGGGACACCCTGGTGCCCGGTGCCAGTGGGATGTGGCTCCATGCGCTTCATGCCCTGCTTGTGCATGCCCGCAGTCTCCCTGCCCCCGCCGGGCAGGTCATTATGCCACAGGAGCAGGTCAGGTCTGTCAGGGACCTGCCTGGCCTAACCCCGGGCTGGCTGGGCCTGATCCCCCAGAAATTTGGGCTTCCCCCTTCCATGGTGTCTCTGTGTTCCTTTGTGGGCACGCAGAGAAGTTTTTACCATGTAACCTAACACAAGTAGTATGAAAATTGAATTCTAGGGCAGGGGCTTGTTGAGAGCTCCCGTATAATTTCCCTTCTGTCCCCTTAGCTGCCTGTGGGAGATGTGTATGCCTTGCAGCATCTGAGAAACCATCTGTTGAGGAAGAAGCGTGAAACAAAGCAGCAGAGATTGGGCTGGAGGTAAGGGGAATGACAGGACAAAGAGGAGCTTGATGTCTTTGAAACTGTTAATCCCTTGTGCTCTCAGCTTTCTCCAGTCACTTCTGGAAGCAGGATTGCTGCCAGGGGTCATGTTCTCTCCTGGTGCTAGAAGCACCATGCTGCAGTCAGCAAGTAGAAAAGCAGCACAGTCTCAGCTTTCACGTAACTCTCTCAAGCATTGTTCTTTCATGTCCTGGAAGAAGCTTGTTATTTCCTGACACCATAGTAGTTACACCTGAGACAAACCTGCAGACCACAAGCCCTGAGTGAAATTTCCTGTGGAAATGATTCAGTTTGTACTGTTATTTTCAAGCCTGTGTGTTGTATTTTAAATACGGTAACTCCTAGTGGATTGGAATATTCTACTTTGCCTCTGAATTCCGTGCTCTAGGTTTGGGTTTTTTGTGAACTGTCCTCATCCTGTGTGCAAAACTCTTGTGACGAGTTTTTTTCCATGAAACAAATAGCACATTTTTCTTTGCTGTTCTCCTTGTTCTCCCTTGTTCAGGGAATCCATGTTTTTTGTGCAGACCCAGTGTCTGTTGTCCCTCTGTTATCCCACTTCTTGTTCTGCTATTTTCAATATTAAAATCTAACATAATGCTGACTCAAAATTGCAAATCACTTCAGCTTTACCCTCTGCTTTCCTTGTTGTTTATGTTTCTGATGCCACTGCTTGTGCTTTTTCCCGTGTTTCCTGTTTTTACTGAAGTTCAAGAAAAGCAAGCTAATGAAATGTCAGCTGCTTTTTAAAGCATGTCGACCCTGTGCATACATACCCCCTGCCTTTTGCCCACCAGGTTCTCTGTATTCTGAGCAACTCCCTCATTCTGGAAACTTCAGCAGGGCTTGCCTTGGCTTTCAGAGCAGCGTAAGCCTGTTGTCAGCACTAAACAAGCGCATACCTTACCTTGGAGTAGTTCCTGCAGAAGCAGAGGATTGAATTCAGTACAGTGTTCTGTACTGAATTTGCAGTTCTTCAGGGTTTTCTGTAATTTGAGTTCTTATCTGCAATAGTAAATGGAAAGTTCTGCTCGGTCTTGTGTTGTTGCATTTAGAGAATGTCTGGAGGTGGTGTGCTGGCCAAAAAAACCAGACTGCCCACTGCAAGGAGTCCTTGGGTAGGGTGAGCAGTAAGCTCTCTGGGAGGTTGTGTTGTCTCCTTGCCTGAATGTGAGTGAAGCTATTCTAGCTTTTCTGCCCTTGTGAGAGGGCAGCAGGAGTGTTCTTGCCTCCTGGTCTGCAGTATCCAGTAACTAGGTAGTGCAGTTCTGCACATGAGTAAATATTCTGGGTTTTTGTCTGCATCTGTCCCTAGGAAAAGGAGAGAGGCATTAAAAGTTCCTTTAATGGTAGATAATGTTAGCTACCCCAAAGAGCTCCTAAATGCTAAAGGAATTAAAAGCATAGGGAGCTCATAGACTGTAGTTACAAATGAACAGTATGCAAACACCCTCACTTATCCTTGATGTTTGTTATTGTTTCAAAATAAGATAATTGCCAGGGGACACCAAAGTAATGCCTTAATTTCAGTGATTGTCTGCAATGTATGAGAGCAATAAATGAGATAAGCTGATACTTCAGCAGTTTTAAATACTTGGATTTAAAATGCTTTATCTCATAACAGTGCTGAATCTTGTAGTTGGTGTGTTTCCAGTTCATTGAGGTCTAAGCAGGAGCGTTGTTGGCAGGCTGCTGGATAGTCAAGGTGCCACGAGTCAAAGCCACAGCAAAACAGGTGAAGGCTAAAAATCCAGAGGCTTTTCAAAACAACTGTTTCCCAATAAAGGCTGAGGAGATCCATAATCACAGAGTATTCTCAGCTGTCGTGTTATGCTGGCAGTTGTATTGAGAAACTAGGACTGGAAGCTTTGGCTTCTACATGAGCTATGTACAGATAGATCCTGGGAGTAAATGATGTGTGGGTGGAGGGGGAAAAGTTTTGGATGAGTGGAGGTGTCCCTATATATGAGGTTCTTCCAGCAGCTTCCTTTTTCCCACCTGCTGCCTGTGTCCCACAGAGGTAAAGCAGTAAGTAGGAAGCTACTAGAAACACCACAAAGGATATCTGTGTGTTGGCTGTAATAGATTCTCCTCAGATCTCTAGGAAGGAGAGAGATCTAATTGCGCTTTTTTTTGGTTTTAATTGCTTTGTTCCTCATTCATGTTTCAGAAGCAATAGAACAGTTCACAAAGCCTTGCTCCCTAATGAGCTCTGTTGTATGGAAATGTCTAGTGAGCGGGTGCATGCTAAAGCCTCTCCCTAACAGCATTGGGACTGGCTGATGGCTCCTGCAGCTGCAAGGTAAAGCACAACTTACTCCTCTTAGTTGCATTCGTTAGGCTCTTGGTGTGCTGCAGACCTTGAACTCGTGCTTTGTGATGCATGCAGCACAGCGCTGAGGAGCGCTCTGGGTGCGTGTGGGTTTGTCGCGGTACGAGTAGCGATGTGCACGTGAAAGGGTATGTTTCTTTTTGGTGTAGGGGTAAAGCAGCTTGGTCGTGATCAACGTGTGCTCTCGGTCCGCTCGTGGAAGAGCGGAGGTAGGGAAGTGTCGTTCTCGGAAACACAGACTGAGTACAATGTGTACGAAGACGGTGCACCTGCACACCCAACTGATGCTGTACTTCACTAACTGGAGGGTTTGCTCATGCGTTCTTCACCAGAGGGGAAAGTAGACAAAAATCTCTTTCATCTTCAAATCGGTTTAACATTGGCTGGGATCAAACCCACTAAAATCAATTAGCTGAAGTACAATGTTACCACAGAACATCACAGTTGGCTTCAGGTTGTGCTGGTGCCTTAAATGTGTGTTTTCTCCTTCACTCTTTCTGAATTTCTTCTTGTTTTAACCCTGAATGTATGCCTGGATCTGTGGGTATCAGCAAGAGCTCTGTAAAACTTTTTGTCCTGAAATTGTACCAATAGTTAGTTTGGTTGTATTTTATGACCCCTGTTTGGTGTTTATGAAATCACAGCCAAGTTTAGTATATTTTAGGAGCTGAGTAAAACGGTAGTTAGAAATTGAAAATTATTCAATTGTGTTTTGTAAATGGGGAGAGATTATCAGGTTCTTGATTTGGTATCATATTTCATATTTTTATGTTGTTCATATTTCGTGGTGAAGGATTTCTCAGCCAATTTAAACTAAGATGTAGGGATTAGATTTGTGAGTGCTTCTAGGGGCATGAGAAGTGTCCAGAGACGAGGGTTCAGCTATGTGACGTGTGAAATGCCAAAGAGACAGGCTGGAGCGTTTCCTCTCCTGCCAAGTAGATTTCAGAGAGGAAAAGAGAGAGAGAGAGAATGTAAGCAAACCTGAGTAAATGCTGAGCTCTGTGGCTGGCAATTAATAAAACAGGGAGGATGAATGAGCCATACTATGAAGGAGTCCAGAATTTCTATACATCTGACCTCAAGAAACCTACACCGACAGAAGTGAATTTTTGGCCGTGCACTGGAAGGAGCAGCAGCAGCTCTGGAATTTCCTTTTCTTGCCCACATGTCTTTCTTTGCCTCTCCTTGTTGTGCCTGATAGACAGTTTGCTGGGGCATCCTCAGTGTCTGGATTATGGGCCACCTTTCCAGCCCCCTTTTCACTTGGAATTCTGCTCTGCCTATGGAGATTTTGGCTGCTGTGACCAGGAGAGAGACAACACCGTTGCAGCAAAATACTGGGACATCATGGATTATATTGGTCCCTGGGAAAATAAGCTGTGTGGAACGTATATCAAAGATATCTTATGTCAGGTAAGGCAGAAAAATAGTACACTTGGGACTGAATTGGTAGTCAGCTGAGGTTCTGATAGTCTCTTATAGCAAGCTGTGTTGCTGTGGAAAGAGGTGTGGGAGCAGGGGGAAAGTGGACTGACAGGGTGATGGTACCTAATTCTTGGCATGTGCTTTGTGTAAGGTGCGTCACGTTGTGGTACCTGGCAATATGCAGTGACATTGCCTAGCAATAATTATTTATGAAAGCACTGTCCAATGTGGATGGTGATGGGAATCCTGCTGCTCTGCTCATTTTCTCATAATGAAGGGTAGAGTTACAGGTCAATATTTGTTTTCTGCTTGCAGCTACTAGATGCTGGATTACAATCTCTGGAGTATCAAATGATATGGGAATTATCAGGGAAAGTGTCTGGATCCCTGGGCTGCATGAAGGATGCATTTTGATTGTGTTCCTGCTGAGGATGCTCCAAATGGTGTGGTTGTTAAAGTAGAACAAAATGTAATAAGCAGTGGTTTCACACAGCTGCTGCAAGGTCCCGAGGCTTCAGTCACTGCATTTTCATCAGTGCTGCCTCCCCACCATCCACCTGGCTCACAGAAACAGGCATTGTGCAGTGAGAAAAGACCCAAGGCATGGTTTTTCCTGACTGAGCTCCTCTGCCTCCCTGTAATTAGAGGGCAGGACTGATGTGGCTTTTCAATAACTTAGTCATGCAAAGCTGGATCTACTGCTGGCCGAAACAAAAAGCTGCCAAAAGACACGTCAAGTCTTACTAAGAATGTATAAACCTCTTCTACTTACTATTTCCTTAGCCCTAGAATACCATCTGTGTACCAAAATGTTTCCACCCATTTTTGGATGCTGGCAAGGTTCTGGCATCTCCTTGGGGTGGGGGGAACAACACTCTTTCAGCATCAGGGCTGAAAAAAGTTAGCATCAGGGTTGTTTGTCTACAGTTGCTAAACCAGTAAAAGATATGTTACAGGTTCTAGCAGAACGACCAATATCAGTGTTAGGAAGATTTTTCTACATGTGGCAGGTAGAAAAACCACTATAAAATCACTATTTTTGATTTCTGTGCAACCTGCTCAAGGGGAACCTGCTTCATCAGGGGGTTGGACTAGATGATCTCCAGAGGTCCCTTCCGACCCCGACCGTTCTGGGATTTTGTGATTCTCAGATTGCTGGTCTGGGAGCTGGACTCTGTTCCCACTTATGGAGAGAAATTAAAAATGTTTTCAAAGGTGTTAATGAAGTAATCACTTCTGGACAGAACTGTGAGGAGCTTTAGACTGCAAGTGACTTGTGAACAACAGAGCAGTGAGACAGCTGCAGCTGCATGTTGGTGGGAACGAGGGAGCTTCCCGGGATTCAAAATGCAGCACAGGTTAGGCTCTGCCTACTCTCCCTCACCTTTCCTTGGTGACGCCTTATCAGGCTGTCACCTCTCCTTGTCTTCAAGTCACTTGAGATCAGCACCATGTTCTGTGAATACTATGATATAACCAGAAATTCAACATATTCAGGGGTGTGCGAGTGTATACTGGTGAAAGTGGAAGGGTGAGCAATGGTTAATGGACTCAGTAGCATCAGGGGAGGAACATGCCAGCCAAGTCTTGTTGAATGCCTGCACCTTCAAGAAGGTGAGAACACAAAGACACTTACCTGAAGCTTTGGCTTTTGGTGATGGCACTCAGAGCCTTATGGTGCCCTTCCTCGTTCTGGGAAGTCCTTAAACATGGCAAAAGTTGCGTGGTTCTGTCATCCGGGGGGTGGTCAGGCTGCAGGGACAGGCCCAGGCTTGGGTGAACTGGCCCTCCTCTGCAGGCTGGGGACTCCTGATGTGGGGAGAGAAGTGCTTCCTTACAGATGGGATGCGTAAGCAACAGAAACTAGCTCTTTCTGTGCAGCTTAATAACCAGATGGCAGCAGTGAAAAGTGAGAAACTTAACTGTGCCATCCAAGAGTTGAAAGGGCTTTACAAGTCTTGCCTGTATGTTCTTAGTATGGCCAAAAGACCTCGGATTCTTCTGTGAGCCAAGGGGAGAGTTTGCTATGCTGAGTTTGGAGTGAAGGTCTGTAGCCTTCACGTTAAATGTCCTGCAAAGGCTGCTACTTGCACACATACAAAAAAGTCAGTGCTTGTGTAACTGTCCCAGGTTTTTTTAAGGAACTTTAAGGAAGCAAACTTGTTTAATGAGGCGGAAAAAATACTAATGTAGTAGTTCTTCATTCTTTGACCGTCTATATAATTACCTTCCTACGTATGTGCCTAATAAAAACTCTGGATAGACTGTTTCAGACTTTTGGCATGAAAACCAGTACAATAATCTTTCTGCAGAATTTAGCTGCTTCTGTTTTGACTTCTGCATCTTTGTGGTGATTAAAATAGAGGTGGGATTTAAATGGAAATATTTGGTAGAAGTTCTGACCCAGAATCCTTGCAAGAGAAGGAGTTTAAATTCAAGTAGAAATTCAAATACAGTGCCTGATTTTCAGTATTTAACCTATATTTTGCACAGCTAAAAACCTAATGATATTTGAAGGGATATAGTTTTAGATACATAACACTTGAAAATGTTGCCTGCAGTATATTTTTTTCCTGACGATCACATATAGGGTCAGTGGTAGCTACACAAATTGCATAAGATTATATTTACTTATTTGAGTTGGTTTTAAATCTCAACTATAGTCTCTCAGTGATACTATGCATGCAAGAACATCATCAAAGTTGCACAGCATCAGACCAAAGGTTAATTTACCCTATATATTTAACCAATGCACATCTTTAGCACCTACAAATTCTTCTAGCAGAGTTTCACCTCCTTTTTTAACCTGGCTCATATTAGCTTTATGTGATGGCCCCTCATTTTTCTTCTGGGGGAAAGTGAGCCACATCCAGCTTCTGGTCACTTGTGATATTTACAGACCTCTCTCTGGCTGTTACCCTACTCTGATCACCTCTCTGCAAGACTGCTCAGTCCTACCTTACCTAGCTGTTCTGTATCTTTGACTGTCCTTGTGACTATTCGCTGTCCTTTTACTGTTCTTGTGGATTTGCTCCCCTAAGTTGCTTTTGGGAAGGGGGATCAGAGCTGCACACAGTGTTGAAGGTGCAGGTGAACCTGTACCCATTTTTTTTTTTTTTTCTTTCTTTCCTAACACTTGATTAGACCTAGGTATGGGCTTAAGTGGCTTAATAAAGTAAAATCTTAAATATACCTGGAAAAGGCAGTGATGCCAGCTGATGTGAAAGATGTGTCCAGATTTGGGACTGCTGGTCTGGAGTACAAAGGTTAACGTTCTCCATGGTGCAAAGGGTTGCTGCAGTAGTGGAGTTAAATTATTCTGTGTCTGTTAAGCACAGGTTACAAAGTACCTAGTTTAAAATCTAGCAGGGGAGACTAAATTTCTAAAAGCAAAAGTAAGACTAGATTGCAAGGAGAAATTCCCTGTCACTTCCTTAAAACCTTGTAGTAGTGGAGAATTCACAGCCTCCATAGATATACCTCCGTTGGGAGTAATGTAGGTGCAGCCAGTTGTGCTTTGGTAAAGGAGACTACTGCTGACCTCAAAATCCTCTTTGACCATATTCTGAGTGACTTTTTACTACTCCACTTCAAAGATGGCTCACCATGTACTCTGCCTTACTAATTTTTCATGTTATTAATCAGTTTGCTTTCATGAAGGTGTCTTGGTTTCTCCTGGATGTGCGTACACAGCCATGTACTTAGTTTCTTTTACTTTCTAGGAATGTTCTCCATATGCTGCACATCTCTATGATGCAGAAAACCCTCGGACACCTCTAAGAAGCCTCCCAGGACTTTGTTTTGACTACTGCTCTGAGTTTCATTTTAACTGCCACTCTGCCATCAGCCTGCTGACAAGTGATAAGCGCATCCAAGATTGCTGCGAGACAAACAAGACACGCTTTTGCAACCTCATTCATCTACATGATGAGGACTACTGCTTCCCCAATGTTCTGAAGAACACAGCCCTCAACCACAACCTGGGCTCGGTGGTGGAGGACCGCAAAGGCTGCCTCCAGCTCTGTCTGACTGAGGTTGCCAACGGCCTGTGGAACCCGGTGCTCATGGTGCATGCGAATGACCATACCCACCGCGTGTTCATAGCTGAGCAAGTGGGAGTGATCTGGGTCTACCTCCCTGATGGCAGCTGGCTGGAGGAGCCCTTTCTGGATATTAAGAATATAGTGCTGGCTACGTCGTGGAGAGAAGATGAGAGAGGCTTTCTGGGGATGGCTTTCCACCCCAAGCACAAGTACAATGGGAAATTTTATATCTATTACTCGTACATGGATGAGAACCAAGTGAAAAAGATCAGGATCAGTGAATTGAAGGTTTTGGCATCTGATGCCAACAGAGCTGATCCATGCTCAGAAAGGTACAGTTCATGTTGAATGCCATGACGAGAAATGATTTCTGTGCCCTTGTCCTTCCCCCTTGCGGAACCTGCACGTTCCCGGTCACTCTGGTTAGGTGTGTGACTTGGCTGCCATGAAGCTGTCAGAAATGGCTTGGCTCAGGGTCACATAGCAAACTAGAAAAAACCCTGAAAAATGACCCAGGATCTAGGCTTCCAGGTCATCATCTCTCCCCATCTTGCACTCTAAAGAGCGGTAATAGCCTTAAGCCTATTGTGGAATTAACATCTGTGCTAGAAGTGTTTTGTCTCGTAGAGAGCAAGCATGCTTCACTACAGTACTATATGTTAATTTTATCTTACATGTGTGTACCTGCCCCATCCCTCAGCTGAGATAAAGTTCATTCTCATTTATGGAGAAGAATTTGTTAATACCAGACTTACATTTCTCTAGCTTTTTTCAATCACCATAAGATTGTTCTGAAGTGCTCCGATTCACCAACTGCTTTTCATATAAGAAAAGCAGAACCCACCTGCCACAATCAAAGCCTAAAGGGCAGCAAGGGTTCCCTCCCTGCAGATGAATGGTAGGCGACAGCCTTATGCTGCACTTGCAGGCAACACGATGCGACTCAGAACTGTATTTGACAAAACCCACAGGTCTATACAGCTGGGAAATCTTGCTTTCTTCTGTAGGAGTGATGCAATGTTTCTGCAGCCTAACGGATGTTCAGTCCTTCCCAGTAGCCACATACATTATTGCTTTCTCTGTTTGTTTGTTTTTGTTTTAAGGAATCTTCTGGAGCTTGAGGAACCAGCTGCAAATCATAATGGCGGGCAGCTGCTCTTCAGTGTGGATGGCTACATGTACCTATTCACTGGGGGTGGAGGGAAGGCTGGAGACCCTTTTGGAAAACTTGGGAATGCTCAAAACAAGTAAGTAGGACGGCAGGTGAAAGCTTTCAGCTTGTTCACAGAGACATAAGGTTTGGAAGTAAGACAATGAGGAAGAATAAAGTAAGAGTGCTTCCCGAAAGTGCTTGTGTATTTGCAAGTCTGTTCAATGCAGTATTCCAAAAATCAAAATTTCATGCTTTGGGAGCTGAGGAAACCCAAGTTGTTTAGAGAGGGGAGAGTCTTCTGTGACTTGAGCAGGTTGTAAGACATATCAGCCACTGGTTTATCTCTTTTGGACAGGTAACTTTTCCTTTGTAAAGGGGGAAGAAGAGAATTCTTTGTGTTTTCAGTTGTTTCTCATGCTGGGGTTTCTTTTTCTATTGTTCTCTTTAGGAGTACTTTGTTGGGGAAAGTCTTAAGGATTGATGTGGATGGAAAAAGCCCTGATGGAAAGCCTTATCGCATCCCTCCTGATAATCCGTTTGTGTCTGATCCCAAGGCCCACCCTGAGGTTTATGCTTATGGGGTCAGGAATATGTGGCGCTGTGCAGTTGACAGAGGGGACCCTGTCACGGAAAAGGGAAGAGGGAGGATCTTCTGTGGGGACGTCGGGCAGAACAGGTTTGAAGAAATGGACATCATTGTTAAAGGAGAGCAAAGGAAGGATTTGAATGCTATGACACAAAGCTTTGCCACAATTCCTCTTTGGGTAAGGAAGTTTCTTGCAGAAGATTCTTTATAATATGTGTATGTTTAGTGGACTATAGCACCATTTTTCCAGTGAAGCTAAATAATCCAGTGTTAAATGGAGATTGTTTACTTAAGAATTGAAATCCCTTCTCCCCAGCCCTGCAGCATTGGTATGAAATGCTGCCCTGCTTATTCAGGGAATTCCCTGCCATACGCTGCACCGGACAAGCTGTTTAGGGCCAAAGCCTGTGCCTTTTGCAGACAGACAGAGCTTTCCCAGTGAAGTCAGGAAGGCAATGGGTTGTGGTTTAAGTAGAAAAGCAATACCATGTTTTCTTCAGAAGCTCTGAGCTCTGGCTGAGGAGAGTGGACCAAGCTGATGCTGAGATCCTGAAACAAATCCTGTGGTGCAGGCGGTGTGCCCTAGCAAGTAGGGTGCTGCAGCAGAACACCCAAAAACCGTGCTCTGGGTCTGACTGTGGGTGTGATGGACAAACTCACTTGCTGCCTTGAAGAAAGAGTAGATATCGGTAGTCATCTTAAAGCTCTCTGGAAAGCATGGCAGAAGAACTTGGTATTATTATAATGTTTCTTAAGCTGTTGGAAGAACACACTTGGTCTCAAGCTCTTGTAGGTGTTTCTGAAACATTTGTGTGAGCGGGCAAGTGTACAATATGTGTTATCAACATTTCTCCTCTGCTATGCTGGTACCAACATGGCACTCAAGTTTTTTTGTTTGGTTGGTTTTTTTGCTAGCCCAGTCTCAACTGACAAAACTGAATTAGATTTTGCCGTTAATCTTTATTTTTTTAAATGAATACTTTTATGATTTTTATCCACATCATTAAGGACAAGCTACTTGATCCAGGGGAAGAAAAATGAGGACAAGACTAAAATTTTGTGGGATCTCATATTCAACCTGAGAAAGGGCTGAATTCAATTTTAACATTGACAGAGGCAAAGCCTTTATTTCATGTCTCGTGACATAAAAAGGAGGTAGCACACTTATCCATGTTCTGTGCTGAGGCTGTCAGCAAACCTATGAAGCTATTGAGTTAACTTGCAATTGTTTGATCTTATTACCTTCTTAAAAAAAATACTGGAATTTGTAAAGACAGTCCCTGCTAAAATGACTGGTGCAATCACACACCTGTAAGATAATACTTCCTGCAGGCTGTTACCTTTCTGCATTGCTTGCTTGATGCAGGCAGTCTTGGTCCTGTGTGTTATTGAAGCTCATCATTACTAAGTCTTGATAAGCAACTACACAGAGAGCTCCTTAGAGCCCCTGGGTCTGCTCAGTCCTGGAGCAAATGACTGAAATTTAACTACACTGTTTGTTCAACGGTTACTGGTCCTTCTAGTAACCTTTGTGCACATCGGTGTCACTGAGCGATTGCTTTTTGATGCTCTCTGGATGTAACTTTTCTTACTTTTTATTCCTCTGTGTTTAACAGATGACATCCTTCCGATATTTGCATATGGCCGCAACGTGGGAAAGTCAGTTACTGGAGGTTATGTATACAGAGGATGTGAATCGCCCAATTTGAATGGCCTTTATATTTTTGGTGATTTCATGAACGGGTGAGACTAATTATTTTCTCTACAACTCCCATTTTGTACCCACATTTGCCTTACCAGGGCAAATAAGCATTTTGGAACAACCCAAAACCTTTTGAGCTGCAGTAAATGAGAATCTCAGGCGTCTGCCTATTAGATGAAGCTCTCTGTTTGACTATTATAGCAACATTTTGGTTGGAATCTAACTTTCCTCCAATTTAGAAACCTTAGGATAGGTTTGCTTCTGTTCAGGTCTGTTTTTCCAAAAGACAACCATTAAAGCCCGTCAACAGTCAGGGTCTCCACTGACTTTTTTTTTTTTTAGTGATGCATGATTTTGACAGGAACTAATCTTGATAATGGAAACATAAAACATAAGGTTTTATTTTTCATGTAGTCAACTTATGGCTTTGCGGGAAGATGAGAAGACAAGTGGAAGAAGCAAGATATCTGCATTGGCAGCACAAGAGCTTGTGCTTTCCCTGGAATGATCAGTTCTTACAGCAAATTCATCATCTCATTTGCTGAGGATGAAGCAGGTAGGTATCGTGCTAGCCATATTGGAAACTGTACTGTCAGTTCTGTATTGCAGGGCAAATGTGTAAAGTTACGTTGCTCCTCACATGTTACTAGAGAGCAGGCACTGCAAAACAGGCTTGTGGCTATCTCAGCACAGCAGGTGGGGTTAGTATGTGGTTCTGAGAGGTCTCCTGCCCTGGGAGGCTATCGGAGATCGGCTTGATGGAGAGCTCAGGAGACAGATCCTCATGTGAACTTTCAGTCTGAATACTCCAAGTTCTGTAAGAAGTTTGAACTCCTGTTTGTTTCAGCCTTTCTCTGTCATTTTGTTTCTGACAGAGCACTGTGTAATGTAAAACGTGGCTGCAAGTTTTTTGAGAACATAATGTGCTTTACTGAACTCTGATGCTTCACAATTCAGCAGAAAAGAGATTTGCTTGTAATTAAAAGATCCTAGAACATCTGGCTAGTCTGTTCTGTCAAAGATGCAAGGAGATGCAGGCTTTGTGAAATAGGTACAATTTTTAACTGTTCTAACAACATATGGAGTGAATGGATGTTACATGTCTCTTTTATTGGTTGTTCTAGAAACCAATATGGTGTCATCATGTAATTTAAAAGACATGTAATCATGTAATTTAAAAAACAACAGTTTTGCCTCTTTTGCAAGCTAATATGATTTGCCTGGATATTGTGCCAGTAGGTGTTGAAGGGAATGCACGAGGAGTAGTTGCTCTTCTCAGCAACTGTACAGGGATAAGAGGGTTCTGTCTTCCATGGATTAGCTAATTTAGTTCTTACTGGTTTTGGTTGGGGTTTTTTGGTATGACTCTGAAGCTGGCTAAATATTTGCTGTGTGTTCTTCCCCTCTGTTTGTAGCTTCTGGCTGCTGCTTTGGTACAAACAGGTTTAAAAATTACATATTTATACGGAGGAAAGTAACTTTGGGAGAGCTGCTGACATGAGGTAATGAAGGTCCTGCTCAGGCACTGTGCTTGATTGAGAGGTGCTGGTTCTGTGTGGAACCCTGCTGCAACCAAGAGATCATTTGGGGTTCTGGGAGCCTCCCTGCACAGGCCAGGGTGAGACCAAAGCCCGCTTCTTGGAAGTCAGACACAGCTAAGGGAGTGACTGAAGGGGGTTTCTTTTCTAATCACATGAATTAGTGAAGAGCCAGGAAAGGGAGGGAAATGGAGAACTGGGATTCAGCTTGGACACTTGAACCTGAGACCATTTTTCTTTTTTCACTTCCATTTAGGTGAGCTGTATTTTATGTCTACTTCTTATCCCAGTGCCTATGCACCACATGGATCGCTCTACAAGTTTATTGATCCTGCAAGGTTAGTAATTAAAGATGTTTTGTCCATGCCAAGTTCTTCTATCATTGCCATACACCCTCCAGCTATCACAGTAGAAAGAATACCAAGTACTACTGATATATGACCTCGCTGAGCTCCACATCCAGTCTTCGTTTTTTGTTCACCCACCATATATTTGGTGCAACTTTGATCAGTTTTAGCAAAGTTATTCCTCAGTCATCATGTCTACACACCCAGAAATAAACAAGAGTTCAGATACCTGAAAGGTCTGGAGCAGTAAGGATTAAAATAATGTCTCCTTAGCTGCATATCTGAAGTATAATGCAGTGGTCTTTTAAAAATGACAGTCCGCATCCTTGAGGGTCATGACATCAAATATCTGCGATGCACTTTCATATAAATAAATAAAATGAAGTCCACAGTTTAGTTTTCTTTACAAAGAAGAGTGAGACCTGGTGGTTCATGCGGTGTTCAAATACTAATTGGAGCCTGAACCCAAGTTTTTCCAAGCAAAATTTTTTTCCCCATTGAGCAATTACCCCTGCTAAAGTCTGTTTTTACAATAATAAGCATGCTTATGTAATTTCTTCCCCTCCCAAGCTTTTGGATCTTGCTAAGAAGCGTTAAATGACTTTCAAATCACCCTGTAAAGTAGATACAGTACTAATGTGTCCGTGCTGTTGCTGAGATCTCAGATGCTTAACAAAATGAAGAAAATGAATTATGGTTTTTTAGGAAGTGAAATTCAAAGCTAGATAGTTAAACTGTACCAAGGTGATGGGAATAGGAACTTGAGTCCTTTACTTGCTGTAACTACTTGAGGGGACTCCTGCCTTTAACAGCTTATTGTCTGTCAGGAAGCTTTTGAACTGCATTAACTGTGACTGACCAAAATGTAACATTTTCATCTTTTAAAAAAATAGTAATTTGTGAGCTAGCATAAATATTGAGAGCTTGAGCATGCTTTATTTCACAAAAAATAGCCCTGCAGTCCCTATGCCACTCCTTAAAGTGCCATGAAGACTATCAGGATGACAAATCCTCTCCTTTTTCCCACTGTAAAGGGAGAAATACAGCTTACTGTTTCGCAAGCAGCCTGCGGGAGCCTTTCCAGGAGGCTGCTTGCCTGAGGACTGGTGTGCATTAATGCACCATGGTATGATGCCTCCGTGGGGTACAGCAAGCCCCTGCCAGGAGTGCAATGGTTTCACTGCTCAGAAGGGCTTTCTGGAAAGAAGCCAGCTGTTCTCTGTGCTTTTGGAGCTTCATATCCATCACTTGTAGAACAGGACCAGGCACTAATTCCCTTGACTCCTTGGAATTTATTCTTGCATTTTCTGGTTCCCTTAGCCCAGATGCTGCTCTGCTCAGCTTTGCCCTTGTCTGTTTGCTTGAGTGCTTTCTTTGCAAGCTTGTCCAAGGTGTGCAAAGCACTGACTGCTCCTCTGGAGGCTGTTTGCTTGGTCCTGGAGCAGAAAGTCCTGACACCTCCAGATCCTGGGTTGTACTCTGGCCTCCTGACTGGGTGGAGGTTTTTCCTTTCTCCTTTGCATTTTAATGCTGTTTATGGGATTCTTCTGTTTCTGTCTCGTTGTGAGCGGTGGCTCCTCTGATGGTTACAGTCTCAGTCTGTCCAGCCCAGATGCTCCCTGCTCCTTGCCTGCAATTCAGCAAGCACGCTGGCAAGGGCACCAAGCCACACAAATTCCTGCTTCAGAATGTTGGCAAGGCCCTGTCATCGACCTGATGGCAACTAAAAGTTCCCTAGGAACCTCCCAGGAAACCTGATGGCAGCAGTACCCCGTGTCCCCGCGTCAGCTTGCCACTCCATCAGTGCTCTTGGAGACAGCAGAGGGGCTTGGATGCCTCTGCCTGGACCAGCACCAAATCTCTTCAGTCAGGAGCAGAAGGAAGAGGTGTTAGAAGGTGCTTTAAAAGTAAGGAGAGAGAAGAGAAAAAAACCCCACACCACGCCTCACAAACCCCCCCAAAAGCAATGCCAGCAACCCTAGCAATCCTTGCTTGTCTGGAGGAAGCACTGGGCTGTTACCCCTGTCTGAAGGAGAATGCTAATCACAACAAAATGGGATGCCTTAGGTCATGTTTTGCTTTGTGTTGTGCCGTCAAGCATGCCAAATTGGAAGAGCCTGTTGTTATTTCTCCTACAGTAGTTCCCTTAGTGGGTAACAGAAAACACAGGTCTGTTGCTCTTTGTGCCCCCCCCCCCCCGCCCCCTTCCTGTCATTTAACATGTGACAGCTTTACCTCAGGGAAAATGTGCTTTTTTTGGAGGTGCTTTTGTTCTGTGGGAAGCTGTCAGGGAACAGCAGGAGAGAGACATGTTGTATACACTTTCTTTGCAGTTGTTGCTTCCTCCCTCTTTGCCTGTTCCTTTCCTTTCTCACCCCTCTTGCTGCACCACTATCTTGTGTCCAAAGCAGCACCTTTTGAAGGCCACGCAAACTTCCATGAGGATGTCCATGCATCCACCAGGCTTCTAGAAAACAGCGTTGTGCTGTGCCTCCAGCAGCAGGACACATAGCTGAACACACCTAATCAGCACTCTTGAATTCAGTGATGGGCTACAAGTTCATGCAGGCAGGTCAGCATCCCACACACAAACAAACCAGCTATCGGTGTTGGATAAAGACCATCCACGCTGCATGATGACAGAAAGTTGACCAGAGGGATGGTAGGAGAGAAGCTGCAACCTTCCAGCTGCTATTGTTACTCAGACAGGGATTTTATGGCTAGCAGCCCTGAGTTAGGCTCTTAAATTCTGCCTGTGTTACACTCTAGGTGCCTAAAATGCTTTCATGCCTCTTCCAGCAGAGGCAAATGACAACGGGGGATTAATGTGTGCGTCAGGAATAAGTAAACTTCCGTAACAATCTCTCAGATACCTGCATATGGCTTTCTGTTTTTCAAGGAGAGCTCCACCCGGGAAGTGTAAATACAAGCCTGTTCCTGTGAAAACAAAGAGTAAACGGATACCATTTGTTCCACGTGCAAGTAAGTTGTTATGATTTAATATTACTGACAAGCAAAACATACAACCATCTTGCAGGCATGTGACTGAAATCTTTAGCAGTCTTCAAAACCAAAGCACCGAGCAGGAGCAATCTTGAAGTCAGGTTATCAGATTTAACGTGTGCTTTTTTTTAAATCCCAGTCTCTGATATTTTTTTTGTAAGTGTTGCCAAGTAATAGTGTAGATGGGCATCACAAGGGAACTGGTGGCTTTGATGCAGGCATTGGATTTTGTCCGGGAAGTTCTGTGCACCTGTCTCTGGCTCTGTGACACACTCCTTGAGTCAAATAATCCACTCTCCATAAATCTAGGGGAGTCAGTCTTCCTTTCTCCTGGCCTTTTTCTGTCCTACATCCTATGCAGCTAGGCTTATTGTTGACTAGAAGCAGTGTTTAGCAAGTTGAGGTTATCTTGTCTGGGATTTCCAGGTGTTAGTGTGGCATGAAAAATTCATATTGTTAAGTCTGCCAGAGAAGTGTGCAAGGTTTCATCACATTCTGTCTGGATTTAATTTCCTTAAATATATATTCATCATTTCTAAAATTAAGCAGACTTTTATTTCCAAGAAACCCACGCCTTTTTTGATAGAAGAGGTTTATATATGTGTAGTTCTTCTTTCAGAATGTCAGCTCTTTTTCCTAACTGTAGCTCTAATAAGGGTTTATATCAGTCATATCTCTGAATTAGCCTTTTGCCTTAAAGCAGAGATGCTGAACCATGTTAATTACTTTCCTCAGAGACTGTCCTTGAGCTGCTTAATGAACCTTCAACAACCGAGCCTCCAAAAATATCTTCTACCTCCACTGCAGCCGTCCCACCAGTTTCTTCCAAGAAAGCTAAAAAGACCCCACCCACCAAAACAAAAGCATCAACAGTGAAATCGGCTCCGTCTGGTAAAAAGAGGCAAAAAATCAAAGCTGAGGCTAAATCTCGCAAGCCAAAGCGGGAAGAAAAGGTTGCACACGTTTCTAGAACTACACCAGCAACACCTTTGTCAAAAAGGAAGAGCTCATACCTAACCAGAACCAAGAAGCCTCTTCCAAAGAAGGCAGCACCAGCTAAGGAAGAACTGGGAAAGAAGGAGGAGAGCAGGTTAAGCAGCCACTTTTGAAGCTCAGTGATGTCCCAGAAAAAGTGACTTATAAGATGGTGAAACAAATGTTTTGAATAGTGGCCAAATCAAAGGGAATCAGCTGACTTGCTATGCCAGTGCTCCCAGGTGTGCCTCCTTTAATGTCAGTGCTAGCAGCCTCTATGCATGTTCTATTAAACCTCAACAGCACCAGCCTCCTAATATTAGCTTTCTTTGCAAATCCTGCCATGATGTCCTTTTTCTGACATAAGTAGTTATGAGGACATTCACTGGTAAGATTTGGTTGTGTATGGCTGTCTAATAAATCCAAGTGCCTCCAACTTTCAGGACTTGCGTCTTTTTTCCAAGAGTATGGAATAGACATGGCGATGACCTCACCTTTCCTTTTTTTTTTGTGTGTTCTTCAACTGAAATGCAGTGAAAAGTATATCTTAAGAGTAGTTGTCTTTTAGACAATGAAATTATATATATATATATTCTTTTAAGCAGTATTTTTTCAAGGTATGGATCACCTGCAGGTGTTCCGAAGGATTCAGTAAGGGCTGGAAATGTTCAGCAGATCTTTAAAATGAACAAAATCAAAGCAGCAGGAACCAAGAAAC
Source organism: Falco rusticolus (assembly GCF_015220075.1). Taxonomy (NCBI): domain Eukaryota; kingdom Metazoa; phylum Chordata; class Aves; order Falconiformes; family Falconidae; genus Falco; species Falco rusticolus. The sequence continues at coordinate 26,410,848 of NC_051198.1, read as the reverse complement.
CCTCCAAAATCCTAGTTACAGCTGAGCAATTGGATGAAACCATCATCTAGCTTCCAACTGAAAGTAGATTGGATTCTGTCCTGGAGAGCAGCCCTTGACCAGCAGGTAAGGGCCGGTGCAGGGTTACTGGCTGCAGCTCGCCCTGGCTGAGCCTCTTCCCTGGGAGCAGATGAACTGGAGGGGTGTGGGGTCCTGCTGGCCTGGCAGTAGCGGTGCCCCTTCATACCTGGAGCACACTGTGAAATTAATTTGGGAGGAGCGGCTGACAGACCAGAAGGCTGCGCTGCCGTTTAGGCTGGAGAGTTGGGTGGAGGAGCCTGATGCAGTTCAACCAAGGCAAGTGTAGGGTCCTGCCCCTGGGGAGGGACAACCCCACGCACCAGCACAGCTGGGGCTGCCCTGCTGGGAGGCAGCTCTGCGGAGAAGGACCTGGGAGTGCTGGCGGGCAGCAGGTTGCCCATGAGCCAGCAGTGTGCCCTGGTGGCCCAGAAGGCCGGTGGGATCCTGGGGTGCATTGGGAGCAGCGTGGCCAGCAGGGCGAGGGGGGTGACCCTCCCCCCCTACTCTGCCTGGCGAGGCCACACCTGCAGTGCTGTGCCCAGTGCTGGGCTGCCCAGGTCAAGGGAGACGGGGAGCTACTGGAGAGGGTCCAGCGGGGGCTGTGAAGATGATGAGGGGGCTGGAGCATCTCCCTGCTGAGGAAAGGCTGAGAGCGCTGGGGCTGTTCGGCCTGGAGAAGGCCGAGGGGGATCTTATCACTGCATACAAATGTCTTCAGGGCGAGTGTCAAGGGGACGGGGCCAGGCTCTGTTCAGTGGTGCCCAGCGACAGGACAAGGGGCAACGGGCACAGACTGCAGCACAGGAGGTTCCTTCTGATCATAAGGAATAACTTTGTTACCTTGAGGATGACAGAACACTGGGACAGGCTGCCGAGAGGCTGTGGGGTCTCCTGCTCTGGAGACATTCAAACATCTACCTGGATGTGACTCTGTGGAACCTGCTTCAGCAGGGGTTGGACTAGATGATCTCCAGAGGTCCCTTCCAACCCCGACCATTCTGGGATTCTGTGCAAGGAGAACGGGGAGAGCGGGGACCACGGGGTTGCGTTCCCCCCGGTGGAAGCGCACCGGGGCAGCAGACATCTTCAGCGTTCCTTTGCAGAGCGGAGCCGGGGCCTGCCTGGGGCTGCAGCCCTGGGCCTAGGAGGCAGCCAAAGCCCCCGGCACCGCTTTGCAAGCTCAGGTGACGCTTGTCTCCGTACCGCCAGCAGCAGCGCCCGGCAGCGCGGTGCCTCCATGGAGCCCCCCCCGCGCGGCTGCGCCCCCCTCCCGCGCAGGCGGCTCCGCAGCCCCACTCTCCGCTCGCTTCGGGCGGGAAAAAGAAACCGCGCAGGAGCAAAAGCGCGGGAAGGCCCCAGCGAGGATCGAACTCGCGACCCCTGGTTTACAAGACCAGTGCTCTAACCACTGAGCTATGGAGCCACCTATCACTTCCAGCCCTGCCGACGGCTCCTGGCCCTCTCCGCCGGCCGCCTCCCCGCGCTGCTGCCCGGCTGGGGGCTGAGGGGCGCGGCGCTCCGGCCGCGGCGTTCGGCACCCCCCTTGCTCCGCGAACGTGGCGGGGTCCCCCGGCGGGCCCGGCGCGGCACCCGCCGGCTTGCCTGCCCCTTGGTAGGCCGCGGGCTGCGCCTCAGGCCCCGGCAGTGGCAATACCCGCCGAGCTCTCCACCCGGGCCTTGCCCGCAGAGCCGCGGAAGCCCCCCCGGGTTTCCTCACCACCGGGCGGCGTGCCCCACCGGGCCTCTGCCCCTCGGGGCTGCCCGGGGGCAGCACCCCCGGCCCGGAGCCAGGCCCTGAAATGCTCCCCGGGGGAGCAGCTGCCCGCGGCGGGGGGTGACCCCGCATCCCAGCCGGCACCCCCCAGCCGGCCGGCGCTGCCGGGGGTAGCTGAGGGGCCTTCCCCTATCGGCGGGTGGGGGCCTGCCGCAAATTGAGGAGAAAGCCGGCGCTGCACCGAGAATTGCGTGTTTCGGTGGCAAATGGAGGCTGGTGAGGGGATTGCTGGAAGGATCGCTGCGAGTTCTCCGGCCATCCAGCGGTGCCCTCCGTGCTGTGGAGGAGGGGGCAGGCTGCTCCCTGTGGTGGGGGCCGGTCCAAGATTTTGGGAGGTAAGGCTGTGTAGTTTTGTGCAAAATGAAATAATAATAATAAAAAAGTTTAAACGGAGGAGATTTAATCAAATTGGCGTGGTAAAATTTCCTCAGGTTTTCTGAATGTCACAGAAAAGGGGTTAATTTTCTTGGAAGTAACCCACAAGTCTCGGTTTTGCTAGAGTGCAAACCCAGCGGCAAGGACAGGTATTGTGTAGCCCTTAGTTTCTCTCTTCATTTTTACAGAGGAAGGAAGTTTGAACCATTGAAGACTTTCTCCTTTCCTTAGCATAAGAGAGCGTGCGGCCCTCGTGACAGTTTAGGTGAAGGGAAAAAGGTAAGCTGTGGAGAGGAACTGAGACACACCGCTGTGGGGTAAGAATGCTGAGCAAGTTCTGCTGCACACGGGGCTCACGTTCAAGGAAAGCAGACATGATTTGCTGGTGCAAGCCTGAAGCTGCGTGTGACTGAAGTAAAGCTCCTTGAAATGAGAATAACTGAAAAGCTGCATTAAGGAGTTAAAAAGACCTTTCATCCATCCCACACTCCACAAATCACAAACTAGGTCAACTTCCTCTTTTTTTTTAATGGTTTGGGTTTTTTAAATTTTATTTTTTATTTCAACTTCTCTTTAAACGGATACAATCTCTGTGGACAAAGTAGACCAGTTCTGCTGAACTCTGTCTTCATTGTTTATGTAAGACGCTAAATTCCTTTAAAATACCTGCTTTTGACCTGTAATGTGCAGCTGATAAGTCGAAGTTTTGCATTCTTTGGTTGGTTTTTTTCCCCCTTCCCTTTGAAGGCAGTGACTCTTTATAGAGTTGGTAAAGCTCTTCCAAAAAGGGTGAAGATGTCTGTGGTGACTGTTCTGCTAATGCTTCAGGGAACTGAAATATAAGCATCACCTTGTTGATACCTTAAAGTAGGGAGCAGAACGTGTCTTACGCTCTTCCTGCTATAATGCAAACTTACCTTCATAAATCTAACAGCTGAGCAGCAGGGTCAGACGTATTCTGAGAACAGAACAGTGTTGAAATCAAGTTTTCTGTGATAGTATGGCTCACTCACTGTTGTTTAACTTCGGTGCAAAGTGTGTAACTTTGCCCTGCTTCCAGATTGCTTTTGCTGCCTGCTTAGAGCTCACTGCAGGGTGGGCCACACTTCAAACGCTGTGTAGCAGATAGTCTTAGTCAGACACGCTAGTGGGGGGAATCAAGATGTGTGGTGGAGGTACCTAGCTGTCAGTAAGCCCTCGAGCTTCTTTTTGTAATGGAAATGAGGAAACGAGATACTTCTCGGATGCAGTTTACCTCACCTGAAGGTAAACCTCTAAAATAAGTCAGCTGAATCGTGGTCTAGAAGTGCTTGTTTCTCAGTTGACTGTGAAGGGAGGTGATGTTGAAAATGTCAGTGGTTAAGTGAGAAACATCTCACTAGGTGTGACAAGTTTGTACCATCTGAGTTCTGCTAGGGAGCAGATACCCTGCTGAGACCTGGCTGAGGAGGGACACACCAGCTCGCTTCACTTACAGCACAGCAGCACTACATAGCTCCTGACTGCAAGCTAGCTGCTAATGCTTCTAGCCAGCCCATCCTCTTAAGTCTTGTTTGCACGGGAGTAAGTTTTAGTTCAATACTCTTTTGCTTTAGATGTTTAAACTAGAATAGCTGTAGCTGGAAAATTCCCATCAGAGGACCAAGAGAATTTCTAGGGAGATAGCAAGATAAATTATATGTCTAAAGAAGACTCTATGGTTCTTCCTGCAACTAGATGTAAGATCTGAAATTAGCATTTAGGTAATAAAATGCCTATCTAGTCTTCTGTTCATTGCTGCTGAAGCCACTAGGTGGAACCTATGTACTGCGTGAAAAGATGATGAAACTCTTTTTTTTTTTTTTTTTTTTTTCTTTTTTTTTTTTTTTAACACACTTTAAATGCTGGAAAGAGTGAATTTTTACCACGCAGGGTTTTTGTTGGTTTTGGTGGGTTGGTTTTTGGTTTTGTTTTTTGTTTTGTGGGGGTTTTTTTGGTTGGTGGTTTTTGTTGTTGTTGTTTGGGGTTTTTTTTGCGAGCTGCCATGCCGGTATAACACATTTGTCTTTTTCTTTCATATAGAAGAGCTTTTGTAAGACGCATTCCCGAAGTGGGAAGGCATACTGAAAGTTATTGGGAGCAGCATGCAGAAAAGTTTGCCCTTCCTGAGAAAAGCTGTTAAGGAGCAGGATTTGAAAGATATATCCTAGACCTCCTCTGCACCAAGGATAGGCATCCAGCTAGAAAATAGAATGGCTAGTGTAAGAATAGATGCAGTCTGGCACTCAGTCTGGACCAATGCTGTTATTTAAAAATGACTTAGTTGTTCCTGATTAGCTCCCTGACTGTCCTTAACAGCCCCACTGAACAAATATGTGTTTAACTGTGTGTAAAGCTGGTGTCAGTCTGCAGATGTTAACCATGTTGCTGTGAATTTACATCTGTCTCGTTAAGAGCAGTGAGCTAATCTCATGCATATTCCATATGATCTTACTGCTGTATCTTGCATTCAAATGCTAACAGGACAAGCGAACCAAAGGAATGACTCTTCAGACAGCTGGTTCATGAATTATCCCTAGAAATTCTCTTATACTACAGTATTCTCTTTTCTAAACTCCTTTGCCCAGGTTGCCGTCAAATTCCCTGCTGGATTCGTTTTTTCTGGTGTTTTGCAGGATTTGGTTCTTTGTTGCACAAACCAGCTGCCAGCTTTGGGCTGCAGCAGTATGAAATAATAGCAGTGACAGTTTTCTCTGCAGAGGTGGTGTGTCTCCCAGCAGGTTGTCATGGCTTGCCTACCTTTGTCCTCTTCATATCTGATTTTCTGTGTCCTAGGGGCAGCCTACTGCACCTGGGATTATCTCAGCAGAAGTGCAGATCAGCAAAACTGGCATGCTTGCCTTTCCTTGCCAACCTCTGAGAAAGGCCTTGCAGTGTAGCTCCAGTCTTCTAGTGAAATGAAAATTTCTGTGAGTTTTAATTGTTTGACAGGTTCAGTACTGTTGGTTTTGTTTCTTAAAGAAGCTCTGTAGTATCCTAAAGGTGTCTGAGTGTGTTTTCATTTTAATTGGCAAGTGCTGATGGATTACTTCGTTTTGTACAAATGCAAAGGTGGGTTTTTTTGAGTAAAATGTCATTAAAATCAGGGGGAAACTTCCTGCTGAGTTTGGATGGCTTTTGGAGCTAGTCCTTGGGTTATTTTAGGCATGGAAGAATCTCAAAATGTGGTTGAGGCCTGCCTTCTCTTCTGCATGTGAAGCTTTAAGTTCTGTTTGAGATACGCCTGAGGAAATGTCCTGTTGTTCAGCAGTTTTGACCCAATCGATGCTTTTAAAAAACATTGTTCTTCAAATTACACAGGAATGATCCACCTGTCCTTGAAACATTGGATACAAAACACAAGCTAGAACTAGATAAATCAGTAAAAATAATCTGTGATTTTTCCACTAACAGTTGCCATTTGTAACAGAGGCTGGGTAAGGTGCTGTGAAGGCTGTTTCCAGGTTTGAGCTTGTTCACTGCTTGCATCCCTACTCCATCCTAGCAGGAGATACTGGTCTGCACCCTTCCCCTTCTCTGATAATTTGCTTTCCATAGGAAAGGAGTTAAAACATGCAACAGATAGGATCCCCTTTCAAAATGACTTTGGTAGTCTCTATGCTCTTCTTTTGGGCAAGTATCCATTATCACATGTAAAAAAATTCTTGCCTTTTTAACAGTATTTTTGCAGCTCTGAAGAGGAGCCAGGGACGCATGTGTCTATGAAAAGTCAGTTCTCTTTTTTTTTTTTTTTTTTTTTTTTCCCTTCAGAAAGGTGACATCACACACAAGGCAAATGTAAAGACAATCATATTCCATGCATATCTGTCTGCTTGTAGGTCAGCTCATGTAATGGGTGTTGTGGTGCTCATTGCTCATATTTGAGCATCAGTACGTTTTTATGGAGAAGCCATCACTGTTCTCAAGTCATACTCCAGAGTAATGGTTCTGTCTCTGCCTCATTGTGCTCTCCTGTTGTGGAACATGATACTGATTTTTGTTGGTTTTTATCTTCTTGAAGCTGGTATACATCTAATGTATTTTTCTTAATGTGAAAGATCCAAGCAGAAGAGATGTTGTCTTCAAATGCTTTTTGATTTGATCTTCCTGAAACGAGAAAGGAGTAATCTAATTTTGTTTGCTTCAGAGTTATTTCTCCAATCCAGATCAGATTTGAAGCTATTTATTATACTTAAGTGTTTCTGATTGTGCTAATGAAATAGCTGATGAGCCTTAGGATCTTTGAAAAATTGAGGTATTTCCTGCTCCAAGATGAACTGGCTGCAAGTGAAAGATGTTTTCATGACAATTGTGTAATCTGTAGAATATTTCTTCTTTCCTGCCCTGGATTAAAAAGAAGTTGTGTCTGTTACTATCAAAAAGATCATCTCCTTATTGAAGACATTTAGGAGAGCCAAAGGACATAGTGTTCTTCACAGTATAGAAGAGGACTTGATCAAACCTGGCCTTTGCCTTGAAGACAGAGACACTCCTGGAGCCCGGCTGGGGAGGGGCAGAGAGAGATCACCCAGCGCTTCACCCCTCTGAGACAGCATGGGGGCTTCCCCTCCTGCAGCCACCAGCCGGACTGGCTGTCTCTGAGCCGGTGGGTGCAGAAAGTGCTGTAACATCCACGTGTCTTAGTGTGCTCAGACCAGTGAAGCTGTGTGCACTGTCGTTTGGCTGGGTGTGCTTTTCACCTCCTGAACTGTGCTGAACCTACCCGGAGCATTCTGCAGATGAAGCGTGGCTGCATGGTGCCCCTCAGCCTTGGCTCATGTGTCAGCTGTGCCAGCTGCCTGAAAAAGACAGCACATTGAAGCCGGGTGACAGCAGCACATAGCTTTCTTGTCCTCGCATGTCCCTTGTAGAAGTCCACAAAGGCAGGAAGTAGCTGACCTGTAGCTGTGTATGTGCTGGTCGGTCTGTCACTAAACATGCATGTTTATGTCTGTGTATGTATGTACACATGTGTGTATATTTGTGTTGCCAAGCAGAGTGTAGAGCAGCTGCATTCTCCCTCTCTTGAGGCACTAACCTGAAGGCCTTTGCTCAGTTGTTGGTTTCCAAAAAGTGCAGGAAAGCAGGGCCATCATTGAGGCTGGTAGTCCTTACATTTGGCTGAAACCAGTTAGCAGATTTGAAAGTTACTTGGGAGTGGGGTTGGCAACTGGTGTGGTCACATCAACACTTTTCCAAGGAAAACCAAGCTAAAAATGTACCGATCAGATTTTCCAAGCAAGCTTTAAAAATTTTTCAGAAAGCACAAATCAGGAATGAGGGTGAGGCAGAGAACCAGGAGATCCAAAGTCCCCATCCTCACTCTGATACAGACTCCGCTACTTAACCTGTGCCCTGCTTCCATAGCTGTCCAGCACTTCCCACCCAGCCTCCCAAAGGGATGGTGGATGCATTTGTTTGTAACGTGCTCTATAAATGCAAAGTCTTATTATCAGCGTAAAAATAGAAGACTTCAAGTGGGCTGTAACGGAATAAAAATGTATAAACAGGATGGCTGAAGACTCCCTCCTTCTGAAAAAAATACAAACATGTTGATTTTTCTGTTGCTGTTTTTAGACACAGGGAAGAAAGCTGCTTCACAGGCACCAGAATTCTTGTTTTAAATAAACTTTTTGTGATGGTTTCTTCCAAAGAGCTGTAACGCTATAGGTACTACCTTCCTTTTGCAACTCAGTGGGAGGTAAAGAAATGGGAGTGTGTCCCAGTGTGGTCAGCACTGGTGTAGATAGGAGGCTGTCGTCTCAGCCATGACCTGTTCGGAAGAGGTTGAATATTTGGCTCAACTGAGGATGCAGCTACCCAAGCGAGACACAAATGTGTGGGTCTGCTCTGGGTTTCAGTTACTGGGAAAAGCAAAATACCTGTCACAGCTATCAGGCACCTTCCTCAAGTGCTCACATTCCCTTTCCTGTGAAACACATCTGAGTTCCAGAGGCAGACAGTCTCTATGCTAATCAAGGAATAAATTGTTCTTTGTTCTGAAGGCTCTCTTAAGGTAGATGGAGGGAAGATGCACGTGTAATAAATAATACTAAAACCGTGAAAAGCCAACTGTTACTTAAGTGCTGGACATGATAACTAGATGGAGCTAGGTGATTTGTATTTTTTCCTCCGAGGAAAAGTAAATGAACTGAAAATATGTTTTTGTTCCCAGCTCTGTTTCTGATTTTGCCGTATGTTTGCTGCTAGAGACATCAGTTTGTGGGTTACAGTCATGAAACTGACCCTGTGTTACTCTTCTGTGCAGTTAGTTCAGAATATCCTGCCCCCTTTTCCTTGTGTGCCTGGGGAGGGTCATACTCTGAGCTCCGGCCATTCGGAGATCTGTCCTCACCACACTGGGGTGGGCAGCCTGGAACATTTCTGCTGAAGCAGAAACGTGCTTTGGAGGAGTGAGTGGGACCAGGTGTTTCAGCCCCCAGGTAGGGTCAGTGGCCCCTGGACACCAAATGAGAATGGGAGTTTACAGATTCCCTTTTCTGTTTCTAGGGTTAAGCTGGATGGATTTGCATGGTCCTACCTAATACAGCCCTATCAGTTAGTTGTTCTGTGGATGAAATGTGTTGTTCTACAGCTCTGTTCTCTCCCAGGAGAATACATTCATTTTCCCAGTTGTTGGACTGGACCAACATATGCCACAGAACAAACTGAAATGAAAAAGTGTGGATGGAAGGTTTCTGTGTACTTTTTGACTTGTGAATTTTCATGTCATATTGAAGCCCTCCTGTGCAATTCGGTCCCATGGCTCCTGTTGCTGGTCGAGGTTTTGAACATGGATTGTGCAGCCAGCTGCAGTTCTGTGTACTCTGGTTTTGTTGTCTCCAGCTGCCAAACCACTGAGGGTGCGATCTACATTCTGAGCAAGTTATGAACACCTACATTTTACGAGATGAACAAAAATAGCAACTAGTACATAGGTGTGCGGCAGCCTCATTGCATAAAATCTAACAATGGCTTTGTTTTAGGATAGTAAACCAGCCAAATATCCTTTCCTCAGATCTGGTTTCTTTCAGAAATGAGTCAGAAAAGAATCTGAGAAGTGTCGTCCTGAAAGCTGGGAAGCTGCAATTTTGCTCCCAGCCTTATGCTAGCAATTGGGAGGAGCTCCACCTCCCAAAGCTGCTGCTGTACAACTTCCTTGAACCACATTTTGGAAGGGATTGAAGGCCAGTTTTTGAGTGATCACCTCCTCTTCTGACAGTGTTTCCATAATCCTGCCCACTGAGCATGGAAAATTTCACCTCCTTCAGTTTTTAGGCAGGTGCTACTGTTTCAAGAGTATGCTTTTGCTGACGAAGTATTGTCAGGTTTTCAAAGTGGTAACTGGCTGTGTTCAAGTCCCTCCTTTGCTTCTGAAGGACCAAACTGTCTACAGACCCTTGAACCTCTTCTCTTTTGAGTAAGCTTGGACCTACAGTTCAGCTTTGTGATTGGGTTTGTGTCTCCTTTGCCATTTTTCCTGCTTTTGATTGGGTTGGAAATACTGAGAGTACAGCCTTCCTCAGGGTACTATCTGTTTTCTTTGGCTTTCCCAAATGTAATGCATCATGCAGAGCTGAATATGAATGGGAAGAGAATGAATGAAAATGTTTTGAGTCGTGAGGATTTGGATTAAGCTTTGTGTAAAGCTTTTTGGTTTGAGGCTTGTCTGTTTTAAATTACCTTACTATGTAACAGTGCAGATATATCTGTCACTGAGGTCCCGGCTAGCTAATGAAGGCTAACGCAGGTGATACTACATCCTTCACACACTTGCATCCAATCTGCAATCTAATGGCTTTGACAGATCCCCTCAAGCAGAATTGTCAAGCTGACTCCATGATCAAATGTGCCCAAAAGCTTTAAAAGCACCACTGAGAATGTCAAATGGGACTGATGAGGTTAGATCATATCTGCATGAGGGAATAAATTGTTCTTAAGTGTAATTCACAAATCAGAGCATTGGACTATTGTAATCAAACTCCAAGTGAGCCTCTCTGTAGGGCATAAATATCAGCAGCTGCTCTTCATACATGACAGATCTCTTTCAAAGCTTATACATGCCTATTAATTCTTCTCCTAACCAAAAGTTAATTGAAGGATGCTTCAACCTGCCATAGAGAAGGTATCTTAGGCTTCATAATTCACTTAGGTAAATGATGTATTAATGATTTTAGTGTGGTGGGAAATGCTTGCCCCAATTTACTTTGCTATTATGTGAGTAAATTTAGAAGTGCCTCATTTGTAACCTCCAGCCAGGACTGGTTGGAGGGCAGTGGATTTACCAAGGCCACGATTTCTGCAGTGTGGAGTGGAACTGATTCAACCCCTGTGAAAAGACTGGGTCAATATTTCTGCGTAGTCAGAAGCAGGAGAAGGTGATCAGGGTCAGGATGCAGAGGCACTTCTGCCAAATAAATGGTAAACAAATTGGTCTACAAGTTTTATTAGTGAATACAGGACTTTCATGTCCAGTGGGATTGAAAGGAGGTAATGAGCAACCTGATCTAGTTGCAGATGTCTATGCTTATTGCAGGGGGGGTTGGACTAAGCGACTTTTAAAGGTCCCTTCCAACCCAAATTATTCTATGAGGCGTTTGTATATATGAATATAAGCCTTTTTAGATCTCGGCTAAGTAAAATATTTAAGTGGTGTTGCTTTCAGTGGAATTCAGAAGTGTGCTGAAATGTCTGGATTGTACCACTCTATAGTCCTTTTCTGAGCCTTCTAGTATGTCTTCATTTGAGAGGTGTAATGTCTTGCTGCTCTTCAGGAAGCCTCATCTGCTGTTGTACTGGTGGTTTTTCTTTTTTTAATCTCCACAGTCATTCCCATTGAGAAAGAGGAGAGTAACAAGGAATCACTCCATTCACTGAAATACAGGCTGTGAAACAGAGCTGGGTCTTCTGCTGTGACCCAGAGCATGAAATGCAGTGTGTTAAGACCACATTCCTTATCAGCAGGGCAATTCAAATAGAGATTACATGGAGTATCCTTTGCCTGGTATTTGTTAAGTCTTACAGTGGCTTTATACTTTCTGGGCTATCAAATGCATCTTACCTTACAAAGCAGGGACTAATTTAGCAGTTTATCTATGAACTATTCTTAATCTTCCAGTTAAGACATTATTGGATTGTAGGATTGTGTTGTGGGCGTGTTTGAGGCATTCTTGTTTTCTTGCTAGCATTTGATGTGCACAGTGGAAAAGCACTGTGTCAGTGTTCAGAAAAACTGCAAAAAGAAAGGATGAGATGTCTTACCTACAGAGGACCCAGCTCTGGTGACCTTTCCATTAGTGCAACCCTAGGCAAAAACTTACTGAAAATTAGATTTACCTTTTGCTTAATTGGCTGTTCTGGTGGAAGCAATTCTGGCAATGTGATAAATCTGGCCAGTGGTGGATTGTTGTTTTCCTGTAAAAAATATTAATTAACTTTCCATACAGTTCTACAGTTGAAGCAGAATTGCTTCAAGGTTGAAGGCACTAATGCCCATTAATATGGTACAAGAGATTTTGATTGGGAAACTTCTTCAAACAGTTCTGGGGAAAAAAAAGAAAAAAAAAAGCTTACATCTTCAAGTAAATAAAAATTGATCTATTCCTATTTATGGTAAATAAAGAAGTACTGTATGAAAAAACCAACACTAAAAAGAGAAGTGCTTTTAAAGACTGACTCAGCTATTTTGGTTTTATAGGACAGGTGAATGAAGCTTCTTTGGATTCTTCCCTGAATAAATATAAACACTTTTAAGGTCCTCTGGAGAACAGAGAAAGAAGCAGCAGTAATGCAGAAGCACTAGTTTAATCTCCTGTCCACCAGATACTTTTGCTTTAGTGTGGAGTGCACATGGTCAGTCTTACACCATTCGTATGCTTTACATACATGTTTAATATTTGGAGTCCTTGAACATATCTACAAAGCAAGAGTAGAGAGATCCACATTGTTCTTAGTGCTCAAAGTTGAGAAGGAAAAGCAAAGAAGTGTGGGTTTGCTTGTACCCATCCCCTTAGACTCGTCCTTGGGCTGAGAGTTCTCTGTAGGGAGAATTCTTGGTATACATTGTGGGATGTCTGGAAAATAGATAGTAATAAATACATCATTTTATATGGAAGATGGATAATTCAGTGCCTAAGAATGTGAACTGGAGAATAAATCAATTCAAAGAGACTTTCTGTTCTTTAATGTTTATTTCTCTTTTTTCTTTCCCCAGTGAATGTTCCTCAGCAGTCCTAGCAAAAGGATGTTTTTACAAATATCTTGCGGAAAATCTCAGATCTTGCTGTCTTTCCTCATGAGGACTGAGAACTGCAGACCAGAAGGTGGATCGTCACAGCTCATGTTTAAAACAGTAAGTAGCAAATCAAAGTAATTTCAAGACCGAGTTGTTGTTTCTTGCTGAACTGATGGTCTCTTGTTCTAAATCACTCCATCGTGCTTAGTGAGAAGTAATAGCACATTGCTGTCTCCTCTGAACTCTGGAATTTATGGTGATAGTTGTATGACATGAATCTAGGTTTAAGTTAATCTCCAGTTACCTCTTCCATTTTCATTTTGCGCTTGCTTGCTCTGCAGTGACCGCCTTTAGACTGCTAATTCTATAAATCTTTGTCACAGAGGGTCACTGGGTTTGAGGGAAAGGAGAAAAGACTGTGAATAGAAGTCTAATATGCTTTCTCCACTAGATAACTGTGCCAGAGGTAGGTGTGCTTGCTGCAGTCTGATTTAGCTAGTGCAGATACCCCTGCTAAATGCATAAACTAAATGTAGTCTAGTAGGTGTTAATTAGCGTGTTTACAGAAACACAGAAACAATTTGGTTCAACAAGAGCAAATCAATCAGACTTTAGCTGAAGAAACTCCAGAGTGACCATTTCCACCTGACCTGCCAGGAGACAGGTTAGAAAACATCGGTAAGACCAGCTACTGGCTGCTGCAGCGTGCACTTAGTGTCCTCTGTGTGTGTTTGGGGGAAGCAGGGAGTGACCACTTGTTCCACCTTAGTTGTAATACTTCTCCTTTTACACATACACCTTTGCCAAGAGGAAAAAAACCTGAAAACTCTCCAGTCTAATAAATTTGAATGCTATGTAGATGAAAATCTCAAAGCCCTTGGGCTCTGACCACAGTATTGTTTAGATGCATTGGCAGAGCCTGAAAACCTTTATCTTGTCCATTTGACCTAGGGTTATTCCCTTAAATGCTTTTTCCAGGCTCATCCTCCCATTTCCCATTTTAGTATCTCTCTTGTGGTGCAGTAGAAGAAAGCTCAAAGCTCATGTTCTCTTTAAGTGTTGCTTGGAAAAGGAGCTTCAGTAAGACTGATACTCTTTCTGTGGATCCCTTTGTTGTGGCCCAGGCTGGAATGACGTGTAGATGTTGTTCTGGTACCTAGTACCCAAATACAGCCTCAGGGGCTGGGACAGTGTTTGCAAGAGCGTTTGTCCACCTCCCATCTGCTTTGGATGCTGGATCATTGGTTTTATTCATGCTGGTGGGCACTGCCTGGTACAAGGTGTCCCAAATTTCTGGTATCAGTCCTCACCAGTGGAAGGCCACACCACTTTGTCCTTGAGGAAGCTTCTTCCTTAAGCGCTCCTTATGCTTGGATCAGCTGATCACCTTATCTGACAGTGGCTGCTTTGCAGGTCCCCGTGAGTGTACCCTAGATTCTGGATGCTCCTGTGACAGGCACAGGTGAAGGCACTTTGTACTCTTGGCAGTATGAATTATGCTACATTGTAAATGTGGATTCTCTTACTCAATTAACATGGCAGGTTGAGCTTTGCATGAGCTCATCATGAGTTCAACTAGTCCCTATGTTAGAGGCAGAGCTGTGGTACATCCAATCGATGTACTTTGTGGAGGATGAGCAATTTAAGTTGCATAGCAGGTCAGAGTGGAAGTGAAGGACATAGAGTTCCTTTTTTCTAGGAGCAAATCAGAGCAAGTCATATACTGCGTTTACACTGTGAAGCCCAGATCCTGCCTTATGCTATGCCATTTTAATCTATGCTAGATGTCTGAGAATCTAAGCTGATGCTTTTAAATGACAGTCTGAGCTTTGTAATTCAGGATCTGGGCGTTCTTTTCAGGTGCTTCTATTTCAAACGAGACTGCTTGTGTTTAACATCCTTTCTGTCTCTCGTGGCTTCTGCCGGATGGAAAAATCATTTGGCTTGTGGGATGCTATTTAATAAAAATAATTCTTTATGTTTGAATTTATAAACTGTGATCAGTACCAATACAGAAAACTGTAGGTGATCCCATCAGCAAAATCTTCAGCAAGTGCTCCCCTCTGGTTTTCATTTGCTCCTCAGAAGCAGGGGGAAGAAAGTGAGAGCTTTTCAGAGCTCTAATCTGCAATTGTCCAATGAAATTACGAGATTTGAATTACACATTGAGGTTGAAAATGTCCTTGTTGTGCAAAAAGGACGTAATCTGAAACTGTCAGGGCTGGAATATATAAAACTGCACATACAATAATTTGTCCAAAGCTGCTATCAAAAAGAAAATAAGGGAGATGTCTTTGTCAGCCAAAACGTCACACCTTGCAGATTTAGAGCAGGATGAAGTGATTTGCCAACCTCCATACTACTCACAGGGGCCAAATAAGTCCTTCCCCTGTATAATCCCACCTGCCTTTCTCTGACACTCCAGCCAGGGCCAGGCAGTTGATAAAGTATAGTGTCACTAATCCACTGGGTCACATACAGTATGAAGCTCAGCATTTTAAAGGTTGCTATCTGTCTTTGAAAGAAAGACCATGGCACAATGCATGAAGACTTTGTTTTCCTTTTACTATTTGTCTTCATCATCCCACTGACTTTAATCAGTAGTTCTGCTGAATAACAGCAGTGAGAAAACATTATGGAAGTGTACCAGGGGACCCTACCTCAGAATTACCAGTTACGCTACCTAATAGATACATCCTTCTGGTAATACAGGCTGTTTATCAAAGCATCTGTAGGCAAGAATTTCGTTGAAGCAACTGCCTAGGGAAGGAATTTTTCATGAGCTTGGGGAGAGAGGGAGTATAGCAGGTTGAGAGTGGACCTGGAGCTGCCTGCAGGTTTTTTTGGCAGACGTTACATGCAGGATGAGATCTTGGGCGGTGAGAATGCAGAGCAGAGGGAGCTTGTGAGCAGTGTGTAAGATGGGTCCTGTGAGAAGATTACAAGTATGTATTGGAGAAATCGGAGAATTTATCTCAGGCTCTGACAAGCTTTGTGCAACTGCCTATGTAATACTAAAGAAAGTTCCAGTATCTACTGAACTCGTTTGCAGATAAATTGCATGAAATTTCTATAAATCTAACACTGCTTGACAGCTCTAAAGAATGGAGTCACTTGCTCATGTATAAGGTCATAGCAGGTCACTTCTCACGCCCTTAAACCTGCCAGCCTAGTGCAACCATGATTCAAGGAGAACCATGGGAACATCTGGTGGGAACAGTGACAGTTCAATCAGTATGGCTCCTGCAGTTCTTACATCTGTTGCTGTATCTACCAGCTTGAGCAAAGTGTTATGGTCAATTTGTGGTGTAGGAACTGGAAGGGAGCTCATACCGTATCCAGTCTTTGAATGAGACAGCTTGTAACTTATTTTGAGCAGGTGAGGTTTCCAACTAGCGACCGATTCGCATGGGCTCGGGTGCAGCGCAACGCAAGGAGGCATGCAGTCTCCTGGTAAATCATCTTGTTACATCCCCGTGCGCTTGCCTTGCCTTCGGCAGCAAGCCTAACACCCCAGACACTGAAAGCTGGCTTGTATCCTACCAGCATTCTGAGAGGTACGAAACATGATACTTAAGGCAGTAATGCATGTGATCTTTTCAGTTTTGATCTGCCACAAACCCCTGGCTTTAAAGGCTGTAAGATACCCTTGACTAACATTTTCAGGCTTGGCAAGCCTATTTTGGTAAATATATGCTTACTGAACTGAGTTCTGACCTTCCGGGACATTAGGTAGATGGGGTCTTCCACCCTGAGATACTTTCTACAGCCTCTTAGCTCATCAGTTGTAATCTAGCATCAGATTCCCCCCTCTATTCTTACAGGCACAATTTCCATTTATTATACTTAATAAAAAAAAAGTAGTAGGAGGTTTTTGCTTGCTTTTAGGTATGCTGTCAAGTGTAGTGCTCAGCCATTTAACCAGGAATAGCTACATCAGGAATCTCACACAATGGAAGAGGATATTCCCTGTATGCATAGTTATATCACAAAAGAAAACCTGAAGCAGAAATATATGAAAACAAACACGCAGGAATTTGATGCTGTCATTTCTCCATCTGAGCATGTGCAACAAGTACAATTCTCAGTACAATGCTGAACTGCTCAGTCACGTGGTTTTTTCCCCTCTGGTTGCTGATCAGTGGGAAGTATGGTACTTGTGCGGCCACACAACAGCCTCTTTCATGAGCTGCAGTGTCAGAAGGAAATGTTATGTGCTGTGAAGCTCGGAAGACATGGGGTTTGGCAGAAAAAGCATGGCATGTACCATTTTGGCAGGAAGAGTCAGACCTGTGGGCCCCAGTGTCAGTATGAGGGGTAGGAAAAGAAGTCATATGTATCTTTTAAAGGCAGATGAATTTAATTTGGGCTGACAATACCACAATCGCTTCCAGCCTTTCACTCCCCACCTCTGCTTCTCTGATCCTGCTACCAGTGCTGGCTCAAGCATTCATAAACCAGCACAGCTCGATGCAGCTCCCAGTTGCTGGTATGAATGGGAAGGAGTGACAGGAGTGGGAACTGGGAGAGCTGCATTTTGGCAGCAGCTGGTGGGTGTGTTGGCTTAAAGTAGTCATGGAACTCTAGGCACTCACAGGTTTTAGTTGTAGCCATGCAATTATTAACTGTTTTAGCCAGATCTAACACAGCTAGATTTCTTTAAATTGAATATCCTGGATTTTCACTGCTTGTTTTGGAAACATATGTAATATGTTTTATGTACAGCGTACCTCAAGTTATTGGTAAGCACTCTGAAGCTGTTCATGTATGTATTTCTGTTTGGGGGGTCAAAGGGGACGAATCCCTGCCTGGAGTGGATTTGACTTACCCCAGTATGGCGCTGTGGTCATCTCCCTGCTGCCCCTTAACAGATCACAAAGCAAACCTGGAAGCAGGAGATCTTTAACTTACCCACACATACTTGTGCTACAGCACCTCAGCCTCTCGGTTTGACTCTCCTCCATCCATTTCCTTTCCTCCTCCTATCTCTGTGGGCGTATGTTTTAGGTAGTAATTCTCTCCCTTTGCTCCACAGTAGACAAAATATATATGTGCGAGGTGTAACAGATAGGATGGTTGCTACCAGGTACTCTGCTGTTCCTGGTACCGAGATACTCTCGGTGGGGTGACGACTGACAAAGGATAGTTAGAACCATGTATTGTAGTTCTGTTCACAGTCACTCTCCACTCAGCTCTGCTGTTTTGAAGTGAGAAGTGTGAGCTTGTCCCCTCCAGTGGGAGTCCCCTCTCAGTGTTGAAGGCAAGCTGCCTTCCTGAGTGTGGGAAATTGTTAGGGGTTTGGGAGCTGCTTCCTTAGGCTGATGGTGGTGCAGGTGGAAAGCAAAGAAAGGGTGAAGAGGGTTAGTGAAGAGGAAGAGGCAGTTACGCCTTTTAAGTTAAGCTGTTCTCCCACCATCTCCTGGGTGGAGACAAGCTATGTAGCAATGTGCCTCACTTTTCCTATCTGCACAGTAGGTATAATTGCAAGTCTTTGAGGACAGTAGAGAGAATGGATGTTTATATTGTTTGGATGAAAAGCACTATGCACACAAAGTGTTTGCTGTTGAGAAACTGATCCTATTTCATGATGTTTGGCAACAGTTGATGTTCTGTTCCTTTGCTATCTTGCCCATTACAGGGGCGAGAGAAGGCATTAGCAAGGGGTTCTGTTTGCTTCACTTAATGGCTGATTCCCTTGCTGTTGGCTAAGAAATCTTGTTAAGCTTGTTCAGAAGAAGACTGTGCAGATTTGTTTCTGAAAGCTTTACAGAAATCTGTGGACAAATTGTCTGAGCCCAGGGCATTTCCAGATCGCATATCCTTAATTGTATTAAACACTTCAGAGCCATCTGACGGATTGTCTCACAGTTCAGCCATCTGGTCTGGAGATTTAGGCAAGCTTTACTTTATGGAGAAACTCTGAGTCACTCACACTGGAGTGTCATTAGATGGCCCCTGGGCTGCTCTTTGATGGAGAAAGGCTAGTATACTGCCACTGCTGATAGTATGCTGATTGAGAGAGACATAAGGTTCTAGGGGCTCATTAGTTTTGATTAATCAGGCTAAAAATACAGCTTGCTTTCCTTTCTTGTCTTTGCAAAAAGACTAGTTACCCCTCTCCCCACCCATAGAAATTGACATTGTTATTTTAGTTGTTTTGTATTTGTTGTTACAAATCTGCAAAGCCCACTCTGCTTTCAAAACAAGTTCTTGTCTTCTAAGGCAGTTAAGACTGATTACCACCACACTTAGAAGCTTTGATGCGCTTCTTGCAACGCCCATGTTAGGTAGGGAATATGGTTACCCTCATAGTAGCAACGGGAGGATGTACAGAGAAATAAGGTCGTGTAGGAGAAGGTACCTTTCACTGAAGACTACACCAGCTGCATGAAAGCCACTTTAGTGCTGGTTTCATGCTTGCTGGTTCCTGTGTGCTGACTCTCTTTCCCTGAGGCAAAGAAACTCTGTAAATAACTTGCTAACAGATTCCCAGGAGGAAGATCGGGTGCCATGAGGCCACTCTTGTTCCCGAGCCACGTGTGCACACATGGTGCGTGGTGGGCTGAGGAAAGCTCCTCTTTCAGTGGTGAGCTTATTAATACCCTTCCGTCATATGGTCAGTGTGCCCTGTGCTGGCCGGCTCAGGGGGTCGGAGGATGCTGGCTTTCCATATAAGAAAGTTCAGCACTAGCTTTGAATTCTCTTTTGTCATGATCTGTATTCAGTGCTGGCAAGGGGAGACAGGGTGACTGGTACTGGAAGGGAAGAGAGGCAGTTAAGAGAAATGCTTTCAGTTGCATACTGCAGCCACTGCAGACTCAGTTTTCGAGATGATTTTGGCCAATAACCCAAGAATTTATATTTAAAATTATTTGGAGACTAAAGCTCTATTTGTGTACTTGAATCTGCCAATAATTAGACCCAAGAATACATGAAATTTCCCAAAACCACTGTGCATCACAGAAGGCTCTACAGGCCTGAATCTTCAGATAATCACTTAAATTTACAGGAGAAGCCTAACTTTGATTTGGTTTGAAATAAAATCCTGAAAGCATCCGAGTCCTCAAGCCTGAATTGCATTTGGAGACGTATCTGGAGGCCGTCCCACTCCTCCCAACTCTAAGATACAAAGTAAGTGAATCCAAATGAGAAATTTAACTCTGCTAAGCTAGAATTGTGCCCCACCTTCATACAGCAGTCAGCAGTGGCAGAAGGCAGTGCTTTTCTCCTGTCCAGGTTTTCCAAAGCCTTCCGCCAGCAGGGCTGAGCATGCAGGAGATGGTCTTAGATGCTGTGAGGGACATGGGAGGCTTTCCAGCTTCCTGCTTCAGCTTCTGTGTGTTCACCATGTTGTGGGACAAAGTGTTGCATTGCTTTTTTCTTCCACATTTCTCCCCTCTTTCTCCCTCTCTTACCCCTTCCCCCTCCTCCTATTGAGAGTATATATTGTTAAGGAAGAGCAGTTCCATTTATTTGACCAATGTAATCTCTCAGATGTAGGCAGTCCTGCTGTTGGTGCACTGTGCTGGAGTAAGATTCATCACTGTATGACACATTGGAGTTCTCTGCTTGTTACCCACTTAACGCTCTGATCAGGAAATGGCCCAAAGTGATTGCTCTGACTGTCTGGGATGATCCCAAGATGATACCTCAAATTTGGATGAGTTCTGTATGCTAAGAGGGGCTGACTTCTCCTGGTTTCCTAGGGGTAATTCAAAAGCAATGCTATGGAAGTGAAATGACGTTACCCAGTAGAAGACCTGGAATAAACATGATCAGAAGCTGGACCATTTCCCTCTTCCTCATCCTTATTTAGGTGAAGTAGCGAGCAATCCTAGCTTGCAACAGGGCTGCAGTTTTGGGGTGTTTTTGGTGTCTGGGTAAAAGAGACTTTGTTCTGCCCAGCTTCATTCCTGGCTCTCTTACAATCTGCTGTTATTTTCTGCTGTGCTTCAGAAGGTGCAGTTTCAGGAAGAGAGTACAACAGTGGCTTGAGGCCATCTCTGCCTCTATTCCTCAGCTTCTCAGCTGCTCAGGGGCCAGTTTAAATTAGAGCAGCCCCCGCGGGTTCTCTTGCAGACGCTTTACCCAGCTGCTTCTGTTTCTGGAGCACAGAATGCCTCAATCACACCCTCATCCCTGACATTGCCCCTGTGCCAAGGACAGAGATGGTGGCACTGTACAAATATGCAGGCCCTGTGCTGCTCTGTAGCTGTTGCTGTATTGCTGGAGCAGTGTGTGAAGGCTGAAATGGGTCTTGGTTCTGTAAAATGCTTATATTATTTCTTTAGGGTGTTGTAAAGTTGGAGTCTATGAAATTTGGTGTTACAGAACCTAAATTTTAATATACTGGGGGCAAGTTTTACTGTTGGTCTGATGGTGGCAAAAAGCATGGTGGAGGCATTCCAGCTGCACTTGAATTTCCTGTGAGTTTGTCCAGCTCAGCACAAAACTGAGGCCTCACTCTGTGTCTCAGTGCTGCAATACCAGGAGTGGAAAACTGGAGAGAAGCATCAATGGATACATTGCTGAGCTGCCCACCCATTCCTCAAGTGGGTGAGCTAGAGAGCATACAGGTTCTTTGGGAGTTTTCAGGAAAGTCAGCCAAAGATTGTGTTTATACAGACCAGTTCCTTTTAAAAATATAGCATTTTGGTTAGTTAAGGGCAGACCTTGGCTGTCAATAGTCTTCCAGTAGTATTTTGACAGAAAATATGGCATTGCTTTTTCTAAAAACCAATAAATTCTGAGTTGCAAAGAAAAGAAAAAAGAGGCTATTTTTCATAAAAGAATTACCATACAGCGTTCTGCCCAGGTCTTAAGATTGCTTCATTATTTGGGTGAATTATTTATAACTGGGCTTTCCTTCACTCAAGCCCATATAGTTTTGCACAAGAAAAGGAATTTTCCATCACAGAGGCATGTAACAGGGTTTTGACTTAATATGCATGCGGTGTGGTGTGGGTCTCTGAGTAAAACATCCTGTCTGAACATGAAGTACCAGCAATAACATGTTAAGTGGTACGTTGAACCCCTCTCGTTATATAGATCTAGCGGTCTGCTGTGTGTCACAGACACAAAGGAGTGAAAACTAATCTGTTGCAATTCCATAGCTGAGGGGTATCATGTAAAGGCACCTCAAGGTGGCTGTAGGTTTCCTGGTGGATTGCACGAGCAGCCTGCGAGATGAGCTGATGCTCTAGGCAACTGTTTTAATGGCTTCATTGCTTCAGTGAGGCATGTATTGACCATTCCCAAACAGTGATTTCCCCTTCCCAGTGAAGATTAAGACAGCCGTGCCTCCCTTTGCCCTGCATAATTAGCACAGGCCTTCCCTAGCAGGCCAAGGACCGAGATCTCTCCTGTGGCCTGCAAACCCACCGTTCACGACCTTCTCCACATTGAAGCTGCTTTTCCAGGGCATAAACATTACAGCAAGGGTTATACACTGCTTGCAACAGTTTCCCAGCAGCTACTGTGCTACTCTGACAGCCTTTGCATTTTCTTTTTGTAATTTTCTTTGTATAAATGCAATAAGCAGATAGGCATATTGCTGGACTGGAATGATAAAAACTTCTTAGTTTCTACTTAGACCCACAAAAAATATTGTTTCTAGTCTTTTCCTAGATTTTTGTTCAGAGTACTGAATTTTGTATTTTTTTGGCCTAACCTCATGAGAAGATTGCTGTTAATACTTACAATGCATTGTCTCAACTGAAGGAGGGAGGAAATGGCTTGCTGACCTAAATATCAAGGGTCTAATTGCTTTCTTCCACAGAAATGAGCATGCAAGGGACCGAGAAGGGACTAATTTAGAAATATTTTTTCCCCATTTTTTGTCCAGGATAGCGGGACTATGCCCCTTCTAGCCAAAATGGGGGATTTCCTTGCAAAACCTGCATGCAGATACCACAGGACACTCAGCTGGCCTGTGCCCATCCAAAGGCTGATGTGGGTTTTAGGCCTGTTGCTGGATTCTTTGCTGTTCTGTTCAGGTTCTGCTGAAGCCAGTGGTGATACCTTACAAAGGCATGTGTTTAGCTTGGGTAATGATTAAGGATGAACCAGCTCAGTCTTTTCTATTGCTGTCTGCAGATGTGTGCTTTTTGTGAACTCAGGGAAGTTCAAGGAAGGCCGTTCTAGTTTCTGAAGCGTAACTCCCTGAAAGTCAGTTGCATGATTTACTTTGTGGAGGAATGAGTGGAGAGTCTTTCAAGATAGAAGTACTTATAGTACTATAGACTTTAAGAATCCCATGCATATTTTATAAAGCTAAGATCTGGCCTGACCTGTCTCCCTCTGCCTTTTGCTTCTCTCTGATGCAGTGCAGAAGTTGAAGAGTATGCTGTTTACCTGGCTGAATATTAGTGCTGTTGTATATGCTCAGAATCAGTTATTTTATTGATCAGTATTAGAGAAGGGAGAGAGAATAGTGGCAGAGATATTTGTTAGTCCTGATAGCCTATTCTGTGCAGTAGGCATCCCTGAGGGGTTTACTTGAGGAGCAGTATTGCAGCTGCAAGTATAGCCAGGTAGAGGAAACCAGGTCCCTCTTTCTCCATTGCAGCAGAACCAACAAGCAGAAACCCTTGTCCCAGGGGCAGCCTGGGTTGTCACTGTGCTGTCAGAGCACTTCAGAGGTCTAGGGCCACACCTCTACGCATTCCAACTCTAAACTGGGTTTAAACTGGCATCTTGCTAGCTATGTCTGTCTGAAAAAAATACCTGGAAGTCTGATACAGACCAATGCTGATAGTGCTTTAACCATGGGGTTCTTTGTACCTGCTTAGAGCACTGAATGTCTTATTTTGCATAGTAAGCCTAGAGAATTTATCAGAAAAGAAGTAACAATTAAGACAGACATAATGCAGCTCATTGTGGAGGGGCCCAAATAATTTATAAACCAAAAATGGAAAACTTTGATCGAGAACAGACTTTGAAAATAGCCCAGTCTTTCCAATTTCTGTGGTACTAGAAAAATTAGCTTCCTTCTTGTCATCTAGGTAATAAGATCTTTGGGGCCACTTTTCAGCCAATATGAATGAGCAAAGCCTTAATGCTGACTTTTATCAGTTTGCTTATATTTTCCTATAGCTTGTGTAGCACCATGAACACTGCCAGCTCCTTACAAATAAGCCATGTTTCAATATGCCAACAGGTATTTCAGAAGGCAGGTCCTAGATATAAAGTCTTGTGTTCTGCACCAATCCTAGTTGTCAGATCATTCTTGCCTCTTGCCAGTCCTTGTCAGCTAGACATCATTGCGGTGGATGTAAAGGATCTCCGCAGAGGTGAGTGTCTGCTGCATGTCCTGAGATACTTGGTTGCTTTGGTCTCCTGACTCTTTGTTCGTGCCTCTTTTACCCTAGTCTAGTGTTGGCAGGGGTCTAGTGAGAGACATATCTTAGGAAAGCTAGAGTTTTCCTCTCTTGTTTTGTAAACTGTTTTCTCTCAGTGTCTTAAAATGGATGTTAATGGGCTAATGAGGTGATCTTGTTTAAAAACTATTCATCTGTTGTACAAATGAGATGTGAAAATAATGTGCTTGGTTTCTTCAATTTCCCCCCTGCCCCCCCTTAAAACACAGAGCATGCTGTTGTCTTAATGCCAACAGGGAGAGGGAAGTGGTATGAGCTGTTCTTGCTGAATGTGTTTTTATCATCTGTGCTTATAGTAGTTTACTCTCTGAGGTACTTGCTCATTAAGGGAACCTATTAAGCGATAGCAGGAGAAAAGAGATGTTAAGATGCACTATTCTAGACAGCAACGGAGAGAGATTTTCAGCTCTAGATCTCAGTGTGGTGGTAATTTAGGTGAATAAAGGGTTTGACAGACTCGTTTGCAACAGCTGCATTTTTCCTCCTTTCTCATATGCAGAGAAAGTGTATCCCTGGGAAAATAGTAATGGATGAAAACTCTTGAGCCATGTTGCTGTTCTGGAGAGATCCTGTATGTCTTTGCACATTGTAGGGGATTAGTTGGGGTCAGAGCTCTGCTGGAAAGCTGTGGGGCTGCCGTGCAAGGCCACAAGCAGTACCAGGGAGCAGCAGGGGCAGAGGAGGTGTTGTGACAAGGCTGGTAGATGCAAGGATTCTTACCAGCAGGGATGCAGCCCTGCAGTGCTGGGGTGATGCAAGCTGAGAGGCCCAGTGATGGCAGCTGAGGTCAAGCCAGAGCCTAGTCTGGTGGATCAGTACAGTGATGAGGCAGGTCTGTGGGTCAAGCTGAGTCAGCAAGTGAGTCAGGGCCAGGAGCATGTCAGGACAGTAACTGGGGTCAGACACAGTGCAGTGATTGCCAGGCAAGTCTGTAGTGGCAAGGCATGACCAAGGTCAGAGTGGGAAATCAGGTCTGCAGCGTAGAGTCCAGATCAGTGGAGTACGTGGCCAGGCATTGGCATGGCTGTGATGCTGCTGCAGCGTAGCTCTGGCAGAGCCAAGGGTGAAAGTCCTAGCTTAAAAGGGACTTGTATGTGAGAGATGGTTTTTACTTCACGATGAAGCTAATACAGAGCTCCTGGGAAGAGGGCCTTTTGGTTCTCTGTCCAAAAGCAAAGAAAAGGTTGTGTGTGTATGTAAAAAGGAAAGGAAAGAGAGGGAGACTTTCATGGAAGTATTTATTAAATGAGAAGAAAAGCCTGAAGCCTGATTTGTTTAGCCTCTCATGTGTTTTCTCCATTTGGCAATGCATGGGTAGTCCCCTGGTCAGACATCTCTTACTTAGCTGCCTGCAAAATAAATATGGGCAGGCAGTAGTAGCAAGGCTACAGGAAAGCTTTTCCTTCCTTACACAGCTCCTGAAAATAGAGATGAGATTGAGTACTGAGTACTTGTTTTATATTAGAAATGCAAAATCTCATGCCAAATCGATGTTAAGACTGCATGTTTAAAATAGCTTAAGATCCGGAAGCACAAAATTCAGGTTCCAGTTGCAGTTCTGACTCACAGTCCTGTTGCATGTTGCAGAGTTTAGTATTTTCCCTTCCTGTTTGTGTATAGATGGATGGTACAGCATATGCCTATTTCGGGATTTCTTCTACCAGTTCCCAGCAGAAGCCAGAAGTGGAATAGAAGTTAGAAATAAGTTTATTAAAATTAGAATTAATAGAAAAATCAACACTGACTATTTCTAAACTTTGGCATGTTTGGAGTCCAAATCTGCAGCTGAATTGGGCGGTGAGCCAATGTGAATGAATATGAACATCTCCTGTATTATGTTGTTTTGTCAGTTGCTCCTTATCGTTACAAAGAACTCAAAAATAGAGTTTGAGATGCTATTTGGACCCATTTCTGGTAAGCTGTCAAGAGAAAATCATGACATTGCTCCAGTGAAAACATTTGGTTTAGTTTGTTCTGATTTTGTACATAATCTTTTAATCACCACCAGCTGAACTGATGTTATTTATCCTCGTCCTTGATGTTTTCAGGGGGGCTTCAACCTGCCTTTTTGTCCTAGCACAATAAGTAGCTTATGGGATAGTAAAATGCAACAAGTGTTGCCGTACATTCATTCTGTAAACTGCATGTATTTGTGGATGTCCAGTTTCTGATGCAGAGAAACAAGCCTGCTTTTAAACTCAAACCTCCAAGTCAGAATTCCATTTAAGGGCACTTTTCTTAGTCTGTGGTGGTGAAAATCCACTATAGACACACCTGTGGATGTTAGGTTTGGGAGGAGTGAATTTCTTTAAAAGATGCTTTTGCTTTTGTCAAAAACTAATTTTGTCACACACTTACAAAGTGCAAGGTACTGGAATATCAGAGCAGGTGTCAGACAAGAAAAGGAGATTAGGCATCATCAGATGCTTTAAGCAGAGAATTTTTCCTCCTGGCAAGGAGGATACTCGACATGTTAAACAGCATGATTTTTTTCAAACTGTTTACCTGACACGGGGAGTTACCTTACTAGATGTCACATTTACTGCTACTCTTCCTGAAGTATTTTTCACTATGTACACTTATAAGGGCAACATTTTTGATCAGAGGGATGTTCTTGTGAAGTTTTTTAGTTGTTGCTTCAAAGAGTTTGAACTCTGCTCCTATTTACAGCAAGGTATCAATAGAAATCTTGCAAATTTACAGAAGAGGGTGACCATTCCTGTAACCTGAACTATTCAGAGAGGAGATGTTCGATAGTCTGAGCAATAGTATAAACTGTTCTGTAGTTTGGTAGGGGGCTTTGATGGTACAAGTCTAAATCTCAGCTTTTAACACCTTTAAGTAGTCAGGTCCTCCTTTGTACACTTCTAGAATAGCCTGCCATAAAATTGGACTACTCTCTCAAAAAACCCCACCACTAACAATTATTTTATTTCAGAATGATTTAAATCTGAAAACAAAAGAGAAATCAGAAGAAACCAACTAGTGACAGAGATTTGCATATGAAGAATAGGTTAAAAAAGTTTAAATGTCTGCCTATATTAAAAAAGAAAAAAAAATGTTCTTATTCTATGGAATGCAGTAATGTATAAAAGCTTCTATAATTTCCCCAATTAGCTAGTCATGATAACTTCAGATTTGATTGCACATATTTCTGTTATCCCCTCAGGCAGTGAGTGTGTCTGTTGAAGAGGTGTTAGCTAGTACAGACAGGCCTTTTTTTTACCAGGCCAAAAAGGCAAAATATAGCTGTTGGAAGAAGCATAGCATAGGTCAAACAGCTACCAAAAGCTTCACAGCCAATTTTGATACTGTTATTTGTATTGCAGAAGTATCCGGCATTTCTACTTGTGCTGGGACTCCTTTGAAAGATGTTGTGTAAAGGAGGAGGAGAGATTTAATTTCAATGAGCAGCAAGAACTTTTGTGTTTCAAAACGTGTGTTTTGTCTGCCTCCTACAGAAGACAAGGTTAACAATGCTGGAAAGAGTTTATTGTGTTAAATTGAGTGGTTTGTCTCAAGATAAACATGGGATTTAGGGTATGTCTTTCTGACTTGGGGCCTGTCACAGGCAACGAACAAGGCGTGCAGTGGGTCAGAGAAGAGCGTGCCCTTGCCCTTGCAGACCCTTGTCTTGCATGTTTGCTTACTGGACCTTCCTGAGAGCTGCCTGTTGTGTAGCCGTGCTGATGGGGTGTACCTGCCTGCTGGGCTCTCGGGCCTTCTGTCTGCCTTTGCCCGACTGCAGCCCTTTCTGTAGAGCAGCTCAGTCACTATTTGCTAGGAGCAAACCATGAAGCATGCCGGTCACCAAAAAACTACAGTTCCCACTGCCATGGGATTTCTCAAAAGGATGAATATGACCTTTAGACTGAGTGTGACCGGATTTACAAGTGCAGAGCTGAGTGCAGAGGTGGCCCTGTGTAACACTGGGATGTGCTCCAGACAAGTGCTGTTCCTTGTTCCTTTTCAGCTTAGCACTAGATCAGCACTGGGGCTTTTGCTGCAATTATTGACCCAATTTATTAAAATGTTAATAAGAACTGCCTGCTCTGTGGAAGAGTCAGGCAGTATCTGGAAAGCATCTCACAAAGAGCCATTACAGTTCCCAGTGTGTGCATGGGGTATTAGCAAGCACTTAACTGCACTCAGCCAGTCACACGGCTGCACCATCTGAGCGGGCCTTAGCGAACTGGAGTAGGTGGATGTATCTGCGCTAGCACTTGTGCATTCTTATATCATCAGGAGTTGTCCCAATTCTCCACAGGAGAGAGTGCTCAGAGTGAACTCCGCTAGCCTGTGCATGTAGAACTCGCTCCCTCTGTCTGGCCTTGCCCTGGATTTCACCCTGGGTCTACTGAAGGTCTGCCGTAACTGGCTGATGGTGTTCCTGATCCTCTGCATAACTCTTACAAACCAGTTTGCTCCCTACTCCCAACATGCATTTCCTTGACTCATAGCATCCATGACATCCATGGCAAGGGGCACATTAAAAGACACAAAACAAATCGGTTTTTTTGTTTACCAAAACAAGGCTGCTTCCTATATTGTGGTTCTTTCTGGAACAGGATGGAAAGACAAACCACAGGAGGGAGAAGTTGTCACTAGTGAGAAAGGGCTTAGATGCTACAGCGATGACAGTAGCATAATAGCATTTATGTGCCCTTATCCTGTACCCAGATTCTACCACAGACCGTGCTGGTGTAGTTAAGCCAGCATAAAGGCTGTTGTGGAGCCAGCACACTTAAGATTGCTGTAGACCAAATGTCTCAGTGAACCTGTGGAAAAGGTATCTTGATTACTGCTCAGGTACGCTCTTCTTGGGATCTCTTAGACCAGTCCACTGGTGCCCTGGGAAGGACTCAAGAGGCTGAGAGCTGGTGCTGAGAGCAGCTTTTTCTATATCTGGAGCATAAGCATGGGGCAGGTGGGAGGGGGAAGACCCTTGAGGTGAGGCATTTGAGATGTGATCACTGATTGTGTCCCTCAGTGTCTGGTATCTAGGACTTTTCTGGGGCTTAGAAGAATGTACTCTCCTTTCATTAGAAAGTTCTCAGAAGGCAGAATAATCCACACTTTCTGGTGACCAGCAACCTGGGGACTACCTTTCTACTTATTCTTACAAAGTTTCTCCACCCTAGCTGGATTTGGAAATCACATCATTGTTAATAGCAATGAAAGATTAGAATGGTCAAAGTATAACATTAACAGTAGAAGAGAACTGTGTGATTCATTAGAAATGCAAATGTGACGTTTAGAAGGCATAGAAGAGGAGTCAACAACTCATAGAATGAGAAGACGTTTTGCAAGTGGTTAGGAGTAGTGGAATGAGACAGGGGAAAGGAAAACTTCAGCTGAGCAAGTAGGAAATCTGCTTAGCCGTGAGATTGATTACACCAACAGATACTTTCCCAGGACATGAGGCAGAAGAGTCCATCGCTTGAGTAATTGGACACTGATGGGTGGATAAGCCCAGGGGGAATGATCCTTCTTGTTAGACTGCGAGATGGACTTGGACTTTCCCATCTCTCATTTCAAAGACTGTATGTTTGAGTGAAGAGAGTAACAGGACTCCTTTTCTCTGTGCCAAAAGGTATTGGCTGTCTTCTGTGGTTCTCACACCCACAGAATACCAGGTCTTGCTTGTGAAGATACCTTGGTGCCTGCTCTTAACTTTTTTTCTAAGGATTTTAAAAACTTTTAGGACAGTTATAAATCACTTGTGTGTGGGTGACTAAATGGAACATTTGAAGTAAGTTTAGAAGTTGCTCTGAGCACCCAAGATACTAAAGATGATAAGATTTTCATGCATCTTGGTAAGTTTTACCTCATGTGGCTGTTTGAAGGGGCATTTTTGCGCAGCTTTTCTTGTGAGCTATGTTGTATGTTTTACAGAGGAGGGATGGAACTTTTTTATATTTGCAAATCTGTAGAATCTGAGATGAGTAACAAGGGAGTCTGGTCTCAGTTCCTGTCTCAGATGGTGCCTTATGGTTGTAATCAGATAGGACATCGTGGCTTCTGATGATTTTCAGAGTGGGGGGTGGCGTGGAGGGACAGAAGAAGAGGTTTTTAGCATCAGTCAGTTTGTGACTAGTGATGTCAGATCAGGATAGACCTTTTGAGATGTCCCAAGCACCTTACAGTGTCTTTAGTGTAGATGCTCAGGAAACAGAGAAAAAAAGACTTTAGAAGAAAAATGAAAATAGATCAGGGGAGGTGGTGAGAAGACCAAAATATCTGTTAATGTGTACATGCCTCTGTGAAAATTCCTCTGTATGTTCATTAATTCTTTCTTTTCCTTTTTCATACTGAAAGCTGGAACCACAAATTTGGGGTCTAGAGTGAATCCTATTTTTCCTAGGATTTCTGATCCAGGAGAGCAGTTCAGGCAATTTGAGAGGCAAGAAGGAATAGAGGAATTGCCAGCAAGCCAGACTTTTATATTTAGCAACCAAACAGAAAACTAGTAGTCCCTTCGAAAGTGATACCTCTTTGCTTGGCTTTCCCTAAACTATTGTATAAAGGGTACAGGGACCGTGACCTGGATTGCAGGAGTGAAATGATATTCCAGTCTGTGAATGTTATTTGACATTCCTGTGTGATGGCCATGAATAACGCTGAAGATGTCTGTTGACAAAACAAACACAAGTTTGATAAGTTCACATATATATTTTTTTTTTTTTGAAACAAGGTGTTCATGTACACACTCTGTCCGATGCACTTTTTTCTGCAGTTTTACCTACGTAAAATTGTCATGCATGACTGTAACTTTTTCTGACAAGAGGCAGTATTTCATTCTGGTATTTAGGTAGCATTAGCTTGAGCCGTCGACATCTGGGCAGCTGTGTACAAGTGGAATAATTTTAATAGTGTAGCTGCAGAATGGGGAGAGCTGCTATAAACTTAAGCTGTCTGGCTTTTGCTGCAGATCAAGCCTGGAGCCGGAACTGCTCAGACATGGCAGTTATATTTCAGTGGAGATATATTATTTATGAATTCCTGGTTGTCACCATATTTAAAAACATGTGAAATCTGTTGGTGTGCAGAAAATAAGTCTGGGAGAGGTCAGCCAAGATAGCAAAGTGTGCGAAAATCATGGCAGACATCCACTTTAGTGCTGTAAATCAAGCACTTTCTGTGGTTTTCAGGCAGATACTTGATTCTGCTGGATTTGTCATATGATGGTCTCTTAATCAGATAGGAATTTAAGGCCATCCTATTTAGCTCATTCTTATCAGAACCACATGTGCTGTTTTATTAGTAGTATTATTATTGTTATGGGGGTGGTGAGGCACTGGACCAGGTTACCCAGAGAAGCTGTGGATGCCCCATCCCTGAAAATGTTCAAGGCCAGGTTGGATGGGGCTTTGAGCAACCTGGTCTATTGGAAGGTGTCCCTGGCATGTCAGCAGGGTTGGAACTAGGTGGTCTTTAAGGTCCCTTCCAACCCAAACCGTTCTGTGATTCTGTGAACTGCTGAGGCAGTTTGGATTGCTCTGTGTAGTGGAGGAATCTTGGATCTCTGTAAATGAGTGGAGGTTGAAAGTTCACTCTGTTGAACAAGCAGGCAAATTTGTCTGAGGCTATTAAGTTTAAATCATAGTTTATTACATTTCTTCATGTAATAAACTGATCATGCCGTGAACTTTTTGATTGTGGTCATGTACTCACTGGAGTGTAACAATCATTTGGCCAAATACAGTTTCAGATAAAACCAGTCCCTGAGTTCAGAGGTGTTCAGATGAAGGGGATTGATTTGGTTCATCATATTAGCAGAGAAACAGTCATATAGTCATCTGTAGTTTTGGTGAAGGAATCTGGCTCCCAGCTAAATGTAATATTTTGCATGTGCTTATTTTTAACACACTCTGAGGAGCTCTGATGCAACTTTGAAAGTATTTCAGTAAATATTAGTTTTTAATATGGAACATCTGTACACGATTATGACGAGGAATGTGACAGGCTTTATCTCGCTCAGTTCTCTTTCAACCCATGCGAAAATGTTGTCCAAGCTGAACAGTATGGTTCCTTTTCAATCTGTATATATACAAGAGAGAAAAAATGAGGGAGATCTGGATTCATCCTGTCTGATGTCAGGCAGTAAATGGACATTAGGGTTTCACGAGTGCTTTAACCGGGGAGGAAGCCAGCACAGCTACTGAAAGAAAGAGATGGACCCCTCCCCATCTTCCCTTCCCATACAGCCCCCTGCTTTGTGGCAGTACAAGTGTGATGAATGGGTTTGCTTCGATCCAGTTCTGCCCTCTGGTTCCCCATGTGCAGGCACAGCCTCTTCTGGCAGCACATGGGAAGGGGCAGTACGGGAGTGAGGATGGACGTCTGGGGCAAAGGGGCACAGAGCTGTAAGTATTGCCAGCTTAAAGCTTGAAGATTACTTTTGAGTTTTCTCTATAGTCAACAGACTATCTCATGCCTAGTATCGTCCACCTTATTTTTTAATTAGGACTGGTCCTCAGAAGTTGAGAAACCAGCAAGCGCTAAGTCAGTACCAGCTAAGCTGAATGCCATTTCTCATCTGAGAGTCCTAAGGCTGCGGGGGAAAGTTTGAGATAAATATGCTCAAAACCAGCACTATTGATCCAGCGCCTTTCAACAGTACTGAACTTCACTGAAAATTAAATTCAAACACAACCCAAACTTAAACCATTAATACATTTAGCTAGTATATTATCCTCCAAAGTGTTAGCAGCCTGAACTAAATCTGCCAAAAAATTTAAAGTAGGCCTGTATCTCAGTGTGAAGGCCATATATTACTTTAACAGATCAGGCATTTATTTATGCTTGTTTTTGTTACATTAGGGTTTGTGAGATGGAATTGATTAATAAACTGTCACATTAATGTTTCCACTTAGCCCATTGCTGGCAAACCCATCTTTCAGCAGCAGTGTTAATGTTATAATGACATTGAACAGGCAGACAAAAATACTGTGTGTAAATTAGGCTTTTTATAACTTGCTGCTTATGTAGGATGGACTGGAGGCGAGTGTGTTTTACCAAGGCAGAACTTCTAAACCTTTGTCTTTCTCTCCACCCAGTCACATAAAATCAAAGCTCTTTAGAAGATGGAATTTCAAAGATCCCAACGGAGAATTTCTGTCAGTATGAAATAAGCTAGGAATAATGCCTAGAACAAATGGTCTCTTAGATGAAGTGAGGGAATAAATAAAAGGAACTAGAAGTTTTCGTATGTGATAAACAGTATGACTTACCTGCCTATCTGAGACCTCTTGGGAGAACTGCAAATGAATTGGGATAAAAGGGAACATCACTTGTTCAGAGAAGTGAGATGTGACAAAAGGGGAGATTTTCCCCCTTTTGTCAACAGTATGTATAATTGCTTTAAATCCAAAACATGAAAGGAGTTAGACTCATGGGTATGGAAAGAGGGAAGGACACGGACAACTTTGTGATGAGGACCTGCTCCAGTTTTTACCACACCAGGAGGATCAGATAGATGAAGATTTGTGGAGTTTTTTGAACAATGAGGAGGATCCTCTCAAGTACAGGGGTGGTGGTAAGGGAATTTGAGGGAATCACAGCTATTCAGACATCTGTTGAGAAAGGGATGAAGGAGAAGTATGAGCCACCCATGTAATAAAGAAATAATGGCACTCCTAAAAGAAGGGGGGAATAATCTCATCTCTAAATTAGTGGGATTAATCTGCAATAAGAAAGATTTAGGACAGATACTAGATAACCAAGAAAATGGAGCAAACAGATAGTGCGTGAAGAGGCGGTGAGGGCCATTGGAAGACAATAAAGACTTATTAGAAACATTTGCCAGAAAGGACAAAGGTACAGGTGATTCTTCCTCGGCACGGAATGTGGATTCTATGATTTCTTGAGGTTGTTCTCAGTTAGCATTTTTTTGTGATTCTGTTACTAGTGTAGGAACTTGCTATAAAATAAATGCATATTAGCCTGCATGGTCCAATTTGCAAACAAGCCTGTCTTCTTCCTCCACTTTGAAGACTGCTCTCCTGAGCAGTGCACTCTACTCTGCATGGTCCTTTCCCCTAGGAAGTGGAGGGGAAAACCAGCACATGATAATAACCATTGTGCCAGCATTCAGTGCACTACTCTATGGTACTTGGGCATTGGATGTGAGTTCAGTATAAGAACCTGAAAATTACAGAAGTGCGTGCTGTTATTACCAAAAATAGTAAAGGCATCATCCTTCTGGAATAGCTAATGCTTTGGAACAGTAAAAAAAACTAAATAAGAAGACTAAATTCAAGCAGTGAATCCATATCTGAACCTGCACACAGGTGTTTTGGGCCTATCTGCCATGGAGAAAAAGTCTTGACATTTACTGAAATAAAATGTTTGTGCATAAATCTAGATAGCTTCAAGGCTGTCTTGCCTCCAAGAGATTCTTTCATGAGATGTATCTTGAAATCTTTTCACTATGGCCATACTCTGAAGAAAATAATATCCTGCAGGGGGAATGAGCTTTTTAGGTTAGAAGATAAAGACAGATCTGTAGAAAACCTACTATTCACTGCTTGAGTGGTGAATAGGGTTAGCTGAGAATATTGTTTTGAGTAACATACTGCTTGTCCACTTTGAGCTACGTCTTGTGTATAACCCTGAGAGCAGCCAATCTACCCATTTAGAACAGATTTGTTTTCATATGCAGTTTGGCCTGGACAATCTAGGTTTTTTTCCTCAGGATTGTTAGACAAGCAGTTCTTTTCAGCTGAGCACAAGGTTGTTCATGGTCTGTTTTATGATCTGTAATATGTATGTGTGGAAAAAGATCTTAAATGTTTATTCTTTGAAGTGATTGGGAGCATTCAGTGATTCAGGATTCCAAACTCGGTAAGAAATTCCAAATTCAGAAATACTGAGTAAGAAACTGATTAAGTAATTATTTCTGAGATTCAAATCATGAAAACATTTAATTACACTTAATTATTAAAATATTATGAGCATGTGTGGCTGAGGACCATGTCTGAGTGAAAGGTTATAGCTATCACTTATTCCAGTAGAAGATGAGGAATCCTTCAGCCTTGGAGGAACGGCTTTCTATGTTCTTGGTGTTGCAATGTGTTGAAAATCTGTGTGTGACAAAGCTCTTTGTTGATTGCAGCTGGTGGTTGGCATGTGCCCTTTCAGATAACTGAATGCTGCTCTTTCTCCTAACTGTCTAATTTTTAATTTTTTAAACACATAGCTTATGAATATCTTTGTAGGTGTGTCTTTAGGAGTGTCACAAGTTGATACACTTTAAAACTTTGTAAAACAGGGGAATGGGGAAAAAGTTGTAAATCTCACAAGTAAGTAATTTATTAGCTACATGTGTTATGGGGAATGGCCTGATACAGTGAAATAGCATACCCTGTAATCAGCCAGCCATGTGTACTGGTGGAAGCCATTTATAAAACAATCATCAAATAGAACAGTCCACATGAATACCAAAGACCAACCCATAATTCCCCCTAAGGATATTCACATCGGTTATAGGATCAATTCAAACTTCATTTTTCATTTCTTCATTTCATTTAGTGCTTTTCACTTTCTCTACTGATGTACTTGTGTCTGGGTTTGGATACCCTGGGGCTTTGGAGGTGTTCGGAGTGAGACTGCCATGCAAAGGTTAGTCCAGACTGTCAGGGTGCTGGTGATGCACAGCAGACAGAGCATCCTACCACTGCGGGGATCTCCTGCTACACAGAATTGCCTTCTGCAGTGAGTGGCACAGAGTTTTTGTGACAGCGTCTGCGTGGCCATCTTCTCTCTGCTGCTGGTTGGGAACATAGCCAAGGAAAAGGTGGCTAGGTGCAGACCTACTGATCTTTTTCTGGGGAATGATGCTGTGGTCAGAGCTGGGAAGTTTTAAGAGTAATCTTCAGACTGTTACAGATAATGTCAGTACAGTCTGGAGTGCACTGGTGAATCACAGAGAAAAGGATGTTTCAAACCCTGTTTGCGTCTGGATTAGTGTTTTTTTAGTTGTGTAGAATCACTGTTTCTTGGACACATCTCTGTCTTCACTAAAGATTCTTGTTCTTTCGTTACAGGATAGCGTGTGTGGATTATTCTGCAACACACTTGGTATTTTGGGGGAAGCCCCATCATTGTCTGTTCTCTTTCCCTCTTTCTCTTTTATTTCTGTATGTAAATAATATATTTCATAAATAGTGAGTTTTCTGCTTTCACAGATGTATCTTTGCATTCATCTTCTGTCTAAACTGCAGTTTTGCTCACCTGGTCAGGGATACAAGTCATCACTAGCTCAAGCTGAACTTTATTTATGTGGAGCTTTTCATCTTCCCCTGCAAGCTCTTCAGCCTGTGTCCTGCTTTAGGTTTGATCCCTGTGCAGGGCACAGCCCTTCTGTCCGTCAGCTAGATCTGTAAGCAGAATGACTTCTGCTCAGCCTGGGTGTGACCAAATAAGACAAGTCTGTTCCTAAGCCTTAGTTCTGCCTGTGTATGATCTCCAGCACAGTCCTACTCAACTACACAGCTCCTTATTTCTCAGTTACCAATATTCTTTGGCCGATTTTTCCTCCCCATTTTTTTTCCATTTAAGTTTTGCTGTCAGACAATTTTTTCTCGTCTGTCCCTTTGGCTATGTCACTTCTGTGTTTCTCCCTGTGCTGTCTGTTTGGTTAAACATTAAATTACTCACTTTCGCTTTGAAGGCTCATCCTAGCATACTACCACTGGTATTTTGTCTCTCAGTCGTTATTGAGATGTCAGGATTGCTGTCCATTTAGACTGGACTTAGCTCACTGTGCCCATCTTGATGTCTGGACTCATGCTAACGCTCATGTTTGGGAGGACCTCTCCATGAATATTTGTTATTTCCCTTCATAACCTTCCTTAAAGCTTCCTTTGTTCACTGGTGTCTACAGCAGTCAAGCCAGGCCACTGGGTGTATTGTGACAGCCTGCCAGCATAGTCTGTATGGTCTCCTGGCTTTCCTCTCTTCAGTTCATTTGTTTTCAATTTTAATTTTTTTCTGAGATGGGAACTATTTCTTCTGTACTTGTATAGGGCTTAGCATGGTGCAGTTTGTGACTGCAGTTCATAGACATGGTGGTAGCAGCAGTGTTATAGTTTTGGTTGTTACACTGCAAATTCTGGGACTTTTCAGGAGCCTTTTACGCCTTTGCTGAGCCTTTCTGTGGTAAAAATCCAATAGATACCAGTAAGACTGTCTGGGTGAAGACTGAATGATAACTTCAATTCTTCCTTAAGTCTGTTTGTTTTATTGTCATTTGTCTGCACTCTGTGGAGTGCTAAGCACCTTCAGCTCCTGGAGATGTAGCATCTTACAAGTTTCTTTTCCCCCCTTCCAACCTGACCTCACAATCATTCAGAAGGAGGGAAAATGGTACCAGCATAAAATAAGAAGTTTGATGTCTTTGTATTATAATAGGATACTGTATAGTACTGGTTATTTTAGTAAGGCTAAGAATCTGTAGACTTTTTATTATAATTATTTATGTAATTTCTCCTGTTAAATATTCAGAGTGCTGAAATGCTCTATTAGTGCTGGGCACTGATGATAACTGTGCTGTGGTTCCTTGGGACCTTAAATAATCATTTGGAGGCTAATTAATAAGTGGATATAGTGATGCTACGATCTGCTAATCCAAAAAGTCACTGCCAGGCTCTGCATTTGTGTATGCAAGATGAGAATACAGATTTTTCTTTTTTCCAGAGAGAGTATGACTAGCAATGCAGTTTTCTCTTTTACTCCCACCACTAATCCAGAGTGATTGTCCCATAGGAAAGAGGGTTTCTTCCTGCTTCCACTCCTGCCCTTTCCTTCCTTTTCCCCAAATGTTTGTCCTCCATGCAACTGGACTACATGGACTCTTTAGCTTAAGTAACTCACAAATGCCTGTAAGGCCATGTGACTTTTTGCTCTATAGGAACAAAATTGTCAGATGACATTTTGAGCAAAATGTTGGATGGCAACAGCAAAATGAGCAAAATGTTGGGTGGCAAGTACCTGTTTTGAGGGAAGGGGTTTCTGCGCTCCTTGGCTCCTCAGTCTGATCTAAAGCCTATTTACTGTGTCTATAGGAAGAGGCTTCCTGTCCTGGATAATCTTTCAGTCCGGCATTCTACATTGTGCTGCCATTCTCTGGGCTTAGATCCTGCAAGTTGTGTTCCCCATCTCTTTTACTGACTTCCCAGATGATTGAAGTTTGCAGAGATGCTCAGAACCTTGCAGGCTGGGACTCCTAATGAGCAGCTGGTAGCTTTTTGGTGGTGGGGAATCTATACGTAAAATTCGAGCCCATGAAGTTGAAAGTGAATGAAACTTTAAGAACCATTATAGTTAAACTGTGACATCTGTTATACGTTTTTATGATTGTCTTGTGAAAGTCTGGGTCTTGGGTATAATTAGCTGTGATGCTTTAAAAAACTGTAAAACTCTGGGGAATCTGCTCTTTGACAATTAATATGTCTTCAGTCTTCCAGCATCTCCATGCTAAACATCAGTCCTTGTTTGGTTACAGCAGGCACCCCAAAGCTTGTCTGTATCTTTCCAGTGCTTAGATCCATCCACTCAGCTGAAGTAAAATTCTATGGCATCCTAAATGTAAATAAATAAAAAGGCATGTGCGCTTGCTTCCGTTTCTGTTTTTCTTCATCAGCAAGCCTCATATTTACCAAAGAGAGTGTTGTTTCTGTGCATAAGAGAAGAGCTGCAGAGGCAGAAGGCAGGGTAAAAGATGTGGCAGGAGCAAGACACAAACGTGATGAGAGATGAAGGATTGCAACATCAGTTCTGTTTTTCTGGAACTGTGCCTACTTAGTGCTGGAGAGGCTGTCGAAAGGCACATGCAAGTTGTAGCACAGCCTTTTTGGAGGATCTTCTTTCTAGAAGGTGTGAAACTGGGGGGTGTTTTCACAGCAGTAACTAGTGGATGCATTGTGTGACATTGGCTCTGCAAGTAAAGACTGATGAAGTGCCTGTAGAAGCTAGAAATGGACACAACAGCGCGAACTTCTGGGGACTTAGGATTGGTTATTGAAGAAATTGAATTCACATGCTGTTTGCATATCACTGAAAATCTGTGTGGATTTTGTTTCCTTGGGAGGTAGATACAGAGCCAGGCCTCATAACTGAGATGTCTGTAAGCAGTACATAAATCCATAGGATTTATCTAGAGAACTTCAGGCTGGGATCACTGTAGCCTAGATCTCATTCTGTGCTTTTCTTTTTCATGGTTTGAGTAACTTCAACCTGTGATTTATTTCATGCAGGAATTCCTCACCTCCTGATTTGGGGTATTCTGTCCCAACTCCAGACAAGATGTCAGTGAATGCTGACATTTTTGTTTTCAACCCAAAATGATGATGAAACTGAGAACAGGGCTGTCAGCTGAGGACATTTGTATCTCCAACAGCTGTGGTCAATGAGCCAAGCTTGTGCAAACCCAGTGGTTAATCATTTGGGGGGAATTTGCACATCTTGTTTGCCTGAGTCAGCTACCTAAAGGATTTGCTAATAGCTAAAAGTTTGCCTGAATCATTGGGCTGCTGGGTGCAGTAAGCATCTGTTCACATCCTGCCTGCTGTAATTAGAGACAGGGATGTGCTATTTAAAAACAGAAGAGACAGCAGTGCATTGCTGGACTGAGGATAATTTTTTTTCCCAATGTTGTTAATAGTGTCTCTTGTTTGTCCTAGTGTCAAGGCTGTTAGCTGTGACTGTTCATGATGTATATAGCTATGTTTGGGGGATTTTTAGCTCTGAAGATGGCTTCTTCAATTCTTAGAGAACCAGAGGACTAATAATGTGATGGATAATAGCGCTGTCAGCACTGTAGGACCAGGGCCTGCTGAACTGAACCATGGATGATAACAACCATCCTCCAGGAGGGACTGTTCGGTACTGAGGACCATCAACTTAGGGCACAGCTGAATGAAGTTCAAATTACAGCAGTTCTGTAGACCTCAGGTGTCTTTGGGTTGATCAGTCATCTCTACCTAAATGCCTTACCGGCAAACCATCAGTGATGGTATAGCCCCAAGGCTATACCTCTGTCTCAAGGAGATGAGCTATATTCAGAGATTTCTGAGCTGCTTGGGTACTGCAGTACTGGGACCTTAGCTCAACAGATGGAAGCTGCAGGGTAAAGTGCATTCTTCTCTGACTGTAGAAAGTTTCTGCCATTGATAAACTCAACTGATTGACTCTCAGTCTATTGGGGAGAAAGCAGTTAAACTAGCTATATTATGTATTGTCATATTTGAAAACTTTAAAAATACAGGTAACTCATAAACTTAATACTGTTGCATAGCTCTAAGTTCTCATGGAAAGAAAATACCTTTTCTAAAGTATAAATGGCATGTTAAGCCTTCCAGAGTGTGGTTCCCTCTGTTTATGTCTCCTTTCTAAAAGGAAACATATTCATGAAGTCAGATTCTCAGTGTTAGTATGATGCTAAGTTATTAAGAAGATATTATTCTTGTAGCTTAAATAGCCTAAGGTTATGAGACAGATAAAGTTCTATTAAGTCCACTGATCTAGCTAGAACAAAATAGATCCTGTAGAAGGCCTAAAGCTTTTCTGTTTTTTTTTGACTATGTCATTTGGTCTTACATAAGCCATTAAATCTTCCTACACTGAGCTATTAAGAATAACCATTGTCAGCTTTGAAAAAAACGCATCTAACCAGCCTCAAAACTTTTAAAAATCCACTTGGGAATATTCTTATGGTATTGTTAATTGCTTCTTTCCTACTGAGATATGAAAAATGATAATGAACGGGGGCTCCTGGTTTCATGCTGCCTTGCCAGTACTTCGCTGCGGCTGTACGTCGAGCAGCCTAGACAAAAGCATAAGCAGTGTGACAGCCTGCAACTGGGGCCTGATCCAGTTGTTCTCCATAGAGATAATCTATTCACAGACTTCAGTGTGTTTTGGATGAAGGCAATTTGCTTTCTTTTGAACCGAACCCAGAGCACGTGTGGGGAGTTAACTAAGCCTAGAGGATGACACATTACCTAATCTGGTTACCATGTTGTTCTCTTGGGAGAGATGGCTCTTATGTGGAAACAATCTGCAGATTTCAGTTCGTCTCAACATGACTAACGCATCTGCCTGTGTCTTAAGGTGAATAAATAGCTGAAACTGTGAGCGCATGCAGCTGGCAGATAATTGGGCATGTGTGTGTGTGAGTGTCTGAAACTGAACTTCTGAACTCTCCAGCAGAAGCCTGGTAGTTGCTAGCTGCAGTTGGTATGGGCCGGTCGTAAATTTTGATGATGTGGACTAAAATATAGTGGCATATTCCAAACCCTCCGATTACTGTCCCAAACCCTCCAATTAATAAACAGGCCTGAGAAAGAGCCAACAATGAGGACACTGATCGCATGTTGTGCTTTTGCATTAGACTGTTTAGATTGTGAAAATCAGAGGCTTGGAGTGCTGAAAGGAAGAGGAAGCCAAAAAGGTGTCTTCTCAAAAAGAAGAAATGGTCTTGAAAAGAAGGGGACCTGGAAAGAAGATGGCGAAGATCCTGGCTGGGGTACAGATCTTGTAAGTGGATGTAGATCCCGGAGATCAGAGCGCTGCATGGAGAAGGCAAATGCTTGGGGATGTGCAGGGACCTTGGCCACTCATGCCCGAGGCTGGTCACTGTGAACAGCTGCACATCAAGAACTAAAAAAGCTTTCTGCCCAGCGTTCTTGGGCTAGCAATGATCTTCCTCTGGGGAGGGGCAGTCAACACTTAGTGAGTATAGGAAGCTTGGAGGAGAGCAAGTGAATGCATGTGAGATAATCAGGCAGCGTAAAAACGCTAATCTCTTTGTTCTAAAATAAATCCCAGTATCCAGTTCCACTACTTGCTTGCTTTGTTTCGCCTGGGACAGTCTGCTACACTACATCTGTAGCGGGAAAGAAGTGGGCCTCTCTCATGGAATGAGGAGGACAAGCATCATTCAGGCTTAGCATCTTTTCTTGTCATTGTGAGTTTTTTAAGAAATAAATGAATGCAGTTTATTTTAATTCTGGGCAACATGATCGACAGTCCAAAAGGAAACATCCTCTGTTTTTCAAATAGTTACTGTTGTAATTATGTCTCAGTGAAAGTCTAGCAAACTTTGTGGTGTTTACTTTCTGTTAGGACTGTTAACAAGGTGTTAACTGGCACAAACAGTGTTCCTATTAATGTCGACCTTTCTTCTCAGAATGAGACATGACATAGGACCATCAAAGCTTTTGGAGAGCTGTTCAGTATTGCTCATCTGGGAGGAATTTGAAGTGGGAAGCTGGAGGAGAGGGAAAGCAAAAGAATGTATTGAGGTAGCTTCCTCAAACTCAGTTTTTAGCGTAGGACTCTGATTTGCAAAATGTTGAGAATCTTTGGAAATGCTAGGTTGTACCCTCGTGTATGGGGAAAAAAAGCCCAACTATTCTTGTACATATGCAGTTTTCATAGGAACCTGGAATTCTTTTAAATTAATCCATAAAAAGCGAAAAGCACAACCCACTCTGCCTGCTAAGTGGAAATACATTTACATACAATTTCTCTGTATTTAAATATGCCAGTAAGAGTGAAGCCAGAGCCCAGCTGAGCTGCATTGGAACTGATCAGGAGACCAGGATTTGCTGCATTACTGTGTACAGGATCAGTGGGACCACCGGGAAGCAGGGTATAGCGTTGGCAGTTTACTGCTCTCCTTACTTAGCTTCAGCCAGGTTTGACTTGTTTTTGCCTCTGTCTTACAACGGAGCGTTTCTCACAGGTGGCAGGTTTTGCTGGAGTCACCTTTTTCAAGCAATTCTTCATCCGTAGCTGTATGTT
Source organism: Falco rusticolus (assembly GCF_015220075.1). Taxonomy (NCBI): domain Eukaryota; kingdom Metazoa; phylum Chordata; class Aves; order Falconiformes; family Falconidae; genus Falco; species Falco rusticolus. The sequence continues at coordinate 26,368,202 of NC_051198.1, read as the reverse complement.
TTGGACAGTAGCACACAGGAGAAAGTGTTAAGGGCTGATATTTGATACTGGAATAAAGTTATCAAATGCAGCGTTGTGAGAGCTGCTAATTAAAGTTTAGATGCAGATGAAACCCCCGCTTGGATCCAGTGCAAGGCTGAATTCTGAAGTGTAACTTACTGCTGGCAACCATCCCTCAGAGGTTTTGGCCTTTGTTGAAGGTTGCAGTGAAATAGGTTGTTCTTGCAGAAGATAAATGTTGCTTAAAAATTACTTGGAGCACATTCATCTGCAGATTTCAGAATCTTTACAGAATTTCCCCCATTCCCTCCCTGCTAAAAATGGAAGCAGAGAGGTGGAGAAGTTCACTGGGTTGCCCACATTTCTGCAGTCAGCCAGTGGCAAAACCAGCAAGGTCATCGAGGAGTCCTGGATTTTGGTGGGTCGTTTGCTTCACATATAATTTAAGAAGCTGAAGCCCTTTTTATAGGTTATTTTTCAGCATCTCCCTTTTGATGAGACCTTCTTCAAACATCTCTCTTAGACCTCATCTTCTTTAATTACTGCTTATCTCTGAGTCATTTTAGGACCTGCATGCAACTGGCTCAGTTATGTCTGTGCTTGAATCTCAGTGCTGTAATTCTGTCATGGATACAGCTACATCTATGCCCCATGTCTTGCCTGGCATACTCCCCTATTTTCTGCCCAAACAGCTGCCATGCACAGTGTAGACGACCTGAACGAGTATTCTCAGTGGTATCCCAACCTGCCAGCTCCTGCTTGGAGCTCTGTGTTCACATTTGCTGCTCATGCAGCAGGTGGGTTTACTTTCAAGACCAAACTCATGACAGATATTATAGATGTGCATTTGTTTCTTTCCTGTTAAGCTGATCCTTGACTTTCTAGACAAAAGAAATCAAGGAGTGTTAACCCGGCTGGTTTTCAAGGGGATATTGGATTTGATGCCTCTCTACAAACTGATAGGGAGCAGAGAAGTGAGCAAGCACGTGGATGAAGAATGTGAAACACAATATGACACTTCAAAGCGAAACATGTCTAGCTGGAATTTATTGGGGGAGTTCATCAATGATTAGTTTATTTCTGATCTTGTTTATCACTTTCATTAACAACCTTGGCATAAAAAATAGACTGTTAATGAAGTTTCCTGATGACACTCCACTGGGAGACAAGTCAGAACTCCAAACCATTTTAGTGGTGTAATTAAAAGCTCACCTGTCCTCTTTGAACACTTATTTGTATCTGTGCTTCTTTTAATTTCAGTAGTAAAAAACCCATTCTTTGCACACTTCCCCTTTTTCTTTCAATTGACATATTAAAGGTGTATTTTGGCTCAACTATCTGAAAAACTCAGGTTTTTTAAGGTGTCTGTCAAGTTGGTTTTCATTAATTTTCCCTGGCAAAACCCAAATGAATAATGTAACTTGATGCCAAAGCTCCAAATGGGGGTTACAGATAATTATTCATGCTCAAGACTTTGGCTATGAATCATTTTAACTGTGCCCTCTAACTGATTATGTAGCACCACTAGTTTCATATTTTTTGTTTCTGATGTAAATAATTTTCAGTGGTATAAAATGTGGGAGGGAACACATTTGCATTAAACACAGGTAACTATGACTAAAAGAAAAGAAAACCTTTAAAACAAGAGTTATAGGGTCATCTAAGTGGCAATTAGAATCCTTTAAAAATTCATTCAGATTTAGTGAAATGTTGTTGGCAGTCATTCATAAAAGTAATTGCCCTGTGCACATGAAAAATTTAAATGTGGTAATTTAGTAATGAATCTGAGCTGTCAGAAGGCATTTTATGGATAATCAGACATTCCTGCAGGCATAGCTGTTACTGAAGAAAATTGAAAAATAACTTTGTGGAGGCAAAATTATCGGAAATAAGTGTTTTCTCTGGAAACAAAGAAAGAACCGTATGATTTTTAGAAATGTAGTACACTAAGTTGACAAGGGCAGCTACTAGAAGCAAATGAAGAATCAGTTGTGGCCGTAATATTGATTCAGATTAGTCAGTTTAAGTAGTGGTCTTTGAGGAGTGAGTTCTTCTAGATTCCCAGATACTCTGTGTGCAGACACATTATCCAGCCCTCAGGAAGGGGAAGCAGGAATTCTCCGCTACAGCTTGCAAATCATGTCATCAATTCTGAAAGGAGAAGCTCAGTTCTCCTTTCATTCTACTTGAATGAAACTGCTGACTGTATTTGAATTAATTTTTATTTCCCCTAGAATAAGGGAGGGCTACGTGTTGTTGCAGGGCACATTAGGGACAGGAAAACTTGAGGCACTTCAGAAGTTTAGTTGGAGCCACTGATGCAAAAAGGTCAGTGCAAGCCGTTGCCTTTGGATGTGGTAGCAGTTCACTCCCACTCTGTGCCGGTGTTAATGACTTGAAAATGGATAAGAACACTTGCAAATCTCTTCTACCCCAAGTCTCTAAATCACTCTGGGGAGTAGATCTTTGTCTCAGTTGTGTTACTGCTGTTGCTTTTGCCCTTGTATAAGTATTTCGGGGGATTTTGAGACTGTAAGACTTTGGGAAGAAAATGTTTTCAAAGATCAGATCCAGTTGGGGTTGCTGCTCCACTTAAATACCATTTTGCCAGAACTGATTTGCCAACTGATGTATTCATAAAGAATGTTTATGGGTTTTTTATGTTCTCCAGTGTTAGAATGCTATAAGGAGATACTCCTGTATTCTAATTCATGGTGTGATTGTTTAAAGATGCTGATCTTGGATGCTATATTAAGTATTAAAATAAATAGCATTAGTTTTCAACTTCACTTTTTGTTTATGCAGCTGGTATTCCTTTTCCCAATTTTTGTTATTTACATAGTTCATTGAATGTTAGAAGAGATCAGCTCAACTCGTATTTCTGGTCTGCTTTACTTTATGGTGTAGTGGAAGGAAGTTTTCAAAAGAAAACAAAGATTTGGTTTTTGCAGAACTGAAAATAAAATGTATTTCTGTTGATCTATGGATTTGTTTAAAAACCTATTTGTGCCCTCTGTATTTGCTACAAAGCTTAAATATGGGCTTAGATCAACACAGCAGGTTCTCTTCAGTGCTGTGTGAATGAATGTAAAATCTTTTGTAAAATTTCTACCATTAAAAAAAATCATTAGATATTATTAGGAAAATAGTATCTTTTATGAGAAACGATGAGATGAAGTATATCACCTGGCAAGAAGTAGCTAGCTCCAGTGTTAAAGCTCTTCAATATTGTCTCCTTTTCCCATAGGTCACTTAGAAGATAAATCACCACTTGGAGGGAGCCATGATACCAAGTCTGTGTTCTCATTCTGCGCTGTGGAATGGGGCCCTGCTTTTTTGTTCTGGCGATCTGGTAAGTCTCCCAGGCAAGAACATAGAAGACCCTGCTGAGAGAAAAGCACCTTGAAGATAAGTCCTTTCTTTCCACAGCGAGTTACCTGACTATTACTGCTGTAGTGTTTGGCTGTTTTAAGGTTTGCAGAGCTATAAAACATTTGATCATCCCAGGGGTGGGGGAGGAGCTGAAGGACATCTTTTCCTTTTGATGAAACACTGAGGAGAAAGAACAGTGTAACAAATGCTATTTATAGAGGCTGCTTGCCAAATCAAACCTCAACCTTTAATTACATCTGTGCACACTGTAGGCGTGTTTAATAAAGATCTAAACGCAGTGTCATCCTCCTATTTGACTTGTTAGCATTTTGCCTTTTTTTCTGTAAAGCCTGGAACCTGTTGATGTGATTGACTATGAGTAAGAGCATGGTTTGAGGCTGAAAATCAGTCAATGACATGAGCTCGTTTAATATAACCTTTTGAAAACTTTCGTTGTTCTGCCTGCTTGTGAAGCATTCAGTGATGGTTACAGATTGTTTTGTGTCCTAAGAGTGCCATAGTCAGATAGGAAGACTCAGTACCCAAAGGGGCTAAGGGGAGGGCATAAGCTCTTTGGGGGTATGTGAGGATTGAAGGGATGCACTTGGGGTGTTCTGTTGTGTATTGGGCTTTGATTTCCATACAGGCTCTCCATTTAGGCAGAATGATCAGCACTAGCACTTCACAAAACCAGTTGAACCTTGTTAAGTAGCCTTGTCACTTCGACAGAGACTCCAAGGAATTCCAGCTGGGCTTGAATTCCCATTTCGTTTAGATAGCCTTTATCTAGGTCAGGGTTGAAGTTCTTGCTCACGATGCTTGCATTGTCCAGTCATTGCTGTTTGATTGACAAAGACAGATTTTTCCATTTTTCTAGCACCCACATGCTGCAAAACGGTGCCCTTTAGAATTTCTGTAAGGTCAGACAGCAGCCTCTGGTCCTGCTTTCAGTCTGTGTGCAGGGACTTTAAAGCTCCAGACTTAGGCCTTTCATTTTTTCACTCTTTTCTGTCAATATTGCATTGCCTCAGTGGATGCCTCTTTGACCTCACATCTCAACTCCTTCCGCACTATTTCTTTCGATCAGGACTGAAATCTAGTGCCAATTACTGATGCATTGCTATACTAAAAATGACTTGGGCTCGCTGGCTGGCAGCACTCCCACCTGTGCTTACGGCAGAAGTAGCTGGGTGCAGGCATTCAGGTAAGAAGGGTGGGATGGGAGCTGTCCCATTGCTGTCCTTTCTTGCGCACACTGGTGGCTAAATGAGAACCACGGGGAGTCACAGACCCCTGAACTAAGTCCCCACCAAAGACTCCAGTCAACGCCTGAAGTTAAACGGTCTGCAGATTCCCTTGCTTGTCTGTGCTGGCTATAGCAGCGTGCTCTTTTACAGCAGAAGGATGCACTTTCTGTCCCGTGGCTGTTTGCTTTTCTGTCACTGTCATCTGAAAAATTGGCAGGGCATTAGCAAGGGTGCTGCCTTTCCTAAAGCTCACCAAGGTCTGTACCCCGATTTTTATGAGCAAATAGTCTGCAGATTTCAAACTCGATTAGGAATTAAAACCTTTATTCTGGAATAAGGGCCAAATGAATACTGTTCAAATTAAAGCTGGTTTGTGTTGCTTTCCTCAGAGAAATGTGTCTGTTCTGGGTTGTGGTTTTTTTCCTCTGTTGGCACATTTATTTGTTTGTGTTGCATAGGGAACTGAGTATGTTATGAAGCTAAATCTTTCCTACCAAGCAGCAGCTCTGGCTCAGCTTTGGTGGTTATTTAAAATCTCAGAAGAGAATCATCAGCTGCTCCACTTGTATATTCAAACACACAAGGTGATATGCTAATTGGGCTTTCATTAGTGCCTGACTGACGTCACCAACAGAGCAGAAAGAAAGGGGGCTAAGCAGATGAAGTACTTTTCCACTGTTGAACTGGTACTGACGCAGCTATGTACTATAGCTTTTTTTTTTTCTCCTTTTTTTTTCCTGGAGCAGTTCTAATTTTCTGTGTGACTGCATCTGTGCACTGTAGCATTCAAATATTGCCCTGGTGTATTACTCTGAAAGCTGAGCTTTTTATGAAAAAGGGAAAGGGAACAGAGGCTGTGAAATTCCTTCTTTTCTTTAGTGTTATTACTGTCTGGGATTGATTCAATTAGGTTAGACAAGTAAAATTTCATGATGCGACTCATCAGTGCTGTTCACATATGAGTACATATCTGCATATTTAGGCAGTCTGTCTCCTCTGAGAAACATAGATACCATGGATAATAAACAGCTGCATGTCATTTAATGAGCAAGTAAGAGGCACAAGCCCCTTTTTTCCAGGACGGTGTCCACTGTGTGAGCTCAAGCAGAAATTATAGCAGAATTGAAACAGAATATGTTCTTTTTTCAGAGCTGCCAGTAGAAAGCTTTGCAAACTGGGAAGATTTTACATGGGTATAGCAAGCAGCTTTAGCAAGATAGTACATGAAGGATCTATATCACGTCATGGGGTATAGTGCTCCATCAGAAGTCCACAGAGCTGTGTTTGATTCCTGTTTTCATCTCCAGAGGTGAAATACTTAATCTCTTTGCACCTCAGCTACCCCATCACTTGTACAACAGGGATAATGTCTTCCTTTATAAAATGTTTTGCTATGATGAGTGAAGTCTACATCTTCAGGAATTAAAAAAAACAAAATGCATTTTGGTCATGATAATGACTAAACGTAGCCTGAGAAGGAGCAGATTTGCCTGATTGGAAACCATTTTTACTCAGCACTAAATGAACTAAGTTATTGCTGGAATTAATTAAATACAATTGCTATTGCAAGTGGATGGTGAGTTGGAGAAATATTTTTGTCTTGTAATAAATTAACTCAAATCTAATAAAAAGGCTAAAGACAGAAGGGAATTCTGACTTTGAAAAGACTCTAGCAATGCTATTAGAATTGTTTCTTTTCAAATCAGAAATTGAGAGTGTAGAACTATTCGTTGCTTTAACTTCAGCAAAAAAATGGTGACAGCAGGGACCTTGTTAAACTGGGACACATACTTCAGTGACTAGAAACCTATTGTAATCTCAATTACAGAGATATAATCTTGGGCTTTAGTCCATATGTCTGTCTTAGAGAGCTATTAATGCCGTTGGTTTGCATCCAGCTTGCAGACAAAGATACTTAACTAAACATTTTCTTTTTGCTTCTGTCATTAGCTGGGGTGCATAGGCAAAATGGCTGGGACTGTCTTGTTCCTTGGTCCAATTAATAGACCTCTATTGTTCCTCAAGTATAAAATTCTGACAACACATGGATGAAAAATTATTCCAAAGCCCGTCATTGGGATGAACAAATGAAATCCATCATGAATTTAAATGGAGCCATTTATTATAACCTCCTGCCTTTCATTGGACCGTGGGTCTTTTTCCTGTGTGATATTTATATTTTTTTGAACTGTGAGGACAAGGACAAATTGAAGGAGTTGCTGAATTCTTTGTCACGAGCTCCTACTACAGTTCATTTACTTCTCGTCCATCTTGCTGGGGAAGAGCTAGGTAAGGTGTCTATTGAGGAAAGATACACAGTGGGGGTGCAATTTATAACTCCTTCCACTCTTTCAAGCAGAATAAAATCCCTGGATAATGACTGAAGAAGCTGAGCCCAGGGACTCCACTGTGGTTATGCACAGTAGTAACAGGAGACAGTCAACTTGTAGGAATTGTGTGTTTGCTCCATTTCTGCTTAGGAGTTGTTCATGAATTGCTTGATGATTGCTGTCATCAGGGTACTTTGAGTCCCAGGAGTGGTGACTGTCGGTTTATACTCTTTTTGAGGACTGTAGTTTCAATTGTCTGGGACCTGTGAAGGTAAACACTGCACTATAACTGGAATATGTGGAAATAAAGAGATGTGCAGGAAATAATCCCAGCCAGCAGTGATCTATTTTACTCTTTATAAATAGTTCTTCACAGGAGAAGCAAAAATTGCTGTTAGTGAGGACAGTCTCACTTAATAATCTCTCTTTCTCATAAAAGCATTAACTGCTGTCAAAAGGGAGTGGGTGGCCGTGGCCCAGAAGCAGCTTGATTGCCCACCAGATGGAGCTGAAAAAATCTGTCAGATGGAGCGCTCCGTGATCTAACCCGGGGTCCTGCAGTGCGCTTAATGCACAGATTTATTGGCAGCATCTCCAGATGTGACCCTCACCGCAGGTCCCCACTCAGGGGCAAGGGCCACCACGCTGTGCTCTCCCAGGAGGTGCTGCAGGGACACCGAGACTCTAGCTAGGTTCAGTGCCTGGGTTCACCCTGCCAGGCTTTAGTTCATCAGCATTTCCATTTCAATTTTATGCATTTTCTTTCCTGATAACACTGTTACTAGAAGTCAGATTTGCTGAGGGAAGGGGCATGGGAGGTGCAGTTAGTACAGCAGGGTGGAGGTGCTGCCAAGCATGTTGGTGGTGCTGAGCCTTGCGGGAGGGCATCGGAAACTTGCGTAGTAGGGGTGCAGTTTATAGCTCCTTCCACTTTTTCAAGGAAACGACCTTTGAAAAGGGAGTTTACAGAGAGCTTGGTCCTTTGAGGCGTGCTGTGTTTCCTCTGAGGTGACAGCAAACCTCACTGGTTGCCCTGCTGATGGGACACCATGGGAGCTAAAGGCAACCACCCCCCGCAAGACAAGCAGCACCTTTTATATTTTTCAAAGACCCTGCTGCTAATGCTTTATATCCAAGGGTTTGTTACTTAAATGCTTTTCTGGGTGAGTGCTCCCAAAGGCTGACGCCCAGGTGTGAATGCATGTAAGGAGGAGTTAATTTAAAATAAGATTAAATAACTGTGGGAAAGGAGGGCAAAGGTAGTTACAGCAAGCATCCAGGTATTCAACTTCTTTAGCTCTTTTTTTCCTTTAAAATTTTAACAGCTATTTGCCTAGTTTGTCTCAAGATATTATTTTATTTTTTTTTAAATCAGTGGTGTCATGATTGTTGGTTACATCATGTGGCTGTTACAACGAAACTTTTAAAGCCGTTGGTTCTCAGGGTTAAAATGGAGTGAGAGAAAGGTTGAATTGGAAAAAATATCTGTTATTCTAATTAAAATTACTTGTCAAAGTAATTTTGATACATCAGCTCATTAGTGAAGAGAATAATATAAATTAATTAAACACTACAGATAAGGACATGCAACAAGGAAGGATGCACCTTATGTACTGTTTTATAGAAGATTTCAGTGAGTATAATCAGGAGTGGAGTAATAGAAGGACTTTATTTACCTATGCTTGTGGCAAGTTCAAGTAGGTCAGTTAGGTTCTGGCTCCTAAAAACTCTAGTTTGGACTCCTAGAGTTAGATGGCTTGTTTAGAGATTTTGTTCTAGAAGTGATTTTTTTTTTTTTTTCTCTCAAAAAAGATCGTTGCCTCTACCAGGAGGACCTGAGCGTTTTTATGTGCAATCAAAAAGATGACTTAATTAGCTGTAACAGAGATTGAGTGGGATAAATCACAGGGCTGAATGATGCTGTGAAAGGAAGGGGCGCGTGGGTGGAGGAGATGAGGGAGGAAGAGGCAGGTTAGGGAGCCTGTGGGGTTTTATTCCAGAGCTACAGCGTAGCGGGAGCTGGGCCAGCAGAAAGTTTCAGGGTAAAGAAGAAAGATGTTGTATGGTCTAGAGATGGCTGGCAAATCAGCATAAGGCTTTTATCTGAACAGCAGGCCTTTCAGCAAGGTTTTCAGGGCAAACCATTTAACGTTGCAATTGATTTTGGTGGTTGTGGTTTTTTTGTCGTTGGGGTTTTTTTTGTTTGTTTGTGGGTTTTTGGTGGTTTTTTTTTTTTCTTCCTAGGCTTCATTTGAAAAAAAATTCATAGCAATCGTCAGGTGCTACAGCTGTCCTTGGTGAGAACAGGTAACACCTCAGATTAAAACAGGGGAATACCTTGGAGGAGTTAAAGAGTTGAAAGGGGAATGGCTGACTTGGGTAAGAGCCAGCAGGAATTGTTCTCAGAGCTGGTGCAGGGTGGGTGAGGTTCCAGAGAGGGCCAACGTGTGAAATAACTTTGAAAATGGAGGCAGTGGGGTGGGGTAGAAGCAGAGACCTTCCAATTTTTAGAAGAACTGTAGGATGAAAAGTTTAAAACAAACCATCTTGATTATGATGAGGTGTTAATAAATAGCCAGCGGTGTTAAGTCATGACAACAATCTTCATTTCCTTCCACATTAGGATAGCAGAGCATGCCAATAAGGAAAAGGCAACTTGTATCTTCAGTGCAGGAGAGTTTCTTGGTATTGTTTTGAATGACGTTCTCATAAACAAGATAAAGACACACAGAGTGATGTGAAGTGAGGGTAGTGTGGTGGGGAGAATCTTGAAAAGTAACTATTTGTGAGTTTCTGTCAAATGGGGAGGATGCAATCTGCGGGATTCCTTGGCAGGGTGTGGTGGGTCTAGTGCATGTGGGTACTTAGGGCAGTAATTTGTGTGAAGAGCTAGAAAGTCTGTGTATTGCATTTCTAGGCCATGCTCAGCTGGACAGACTGCAAGCGTTTGGATGAAAGGACTAACGTTCAAAAGAATCTTGACAATTAGAAGAACTGGTTTGAATTAAGTGGAATTCAGTTCAAGGACAGGCACAGAGTCCTATGATGAGCTATAAATTATTTGTGAGATTAAAAAATGAATGAACAGCTAGCTGGCAGTCCCTCAAGAAAAGATGTGGGGTTATAGTGGGTAGCAAACTGAACACCGATTGAGGCTATCATAGTTGATGCGAGGAAACATAAACAAGACCATACCATGTGAAACACCAGAGGCAACCTTTGTGCTGTGTTTGGCACTGGTACGACCACAGCTGGAGCATCTTGTCTTGTTCCGGGCCCCACACAGAGACCTGGAGTGAATGGAAATCAGAGATCTGGAGAATACAGGCAGCAAGGAAAAGTTGGAAGAATTAACCTCTTTAATCTAGGGACAAGCGCAGAGCTGTGAGAGTTCGTAAAATAAAATGGCTGCCTCAGAGGAGGAGTGTGTGGTGCAGATCCCACAAGAAATAGTAGGCTTAAACTCCACTGGAGGAAATCTGTGTTAGACACTGGGAAAGGCTTTCTAACAGCAGGGCTACATAAACTCCTGACATACAGGTTTTTAAGAACCGGGTAAACAAATTTCTGAGAAAAAATTAAAGGGTACTGTTGCTATTGCAGCGGGACAGAGAGTAAGACTGCCCTTTATGCTCTTTCTAAACTTGTTTTCTATAGGTATCCTATAAAAGAGCTATAGACACCCATGTGGGTACCATAGGCATGTGAGAACATGCAGTTCTCGTGCTTTGTTTTTGGTCAAAAAAGCAGTAGTGTGCAGAAAAGGGGAAGCACCTGCTTGTCCCTAAGCTGGCAGGGAACGTTCAACCTTCCTGCAAAACTTACTGCAGTGAAGGGGTGGTGAGGAAAAGGAGAGCACGGGATTTTCTCTTGCTGATAGCTGGCCTGTGCAAGAACCAAGTGATTCTGCCAGTCTCTTCAGTGTTGTGGTCATGGTTGATTTTTTTTTTTTTTTAAAAGAGGATCTTAAATCCAGATGCTGTTCTGCAGGACACTGTGCATGGCATGTGGCAAAGCAAGCCAAAAACAGACGCCCAGCATGCATTATGTGAAACTTCATGTCAAAACGTGCCTCTGTGCTAGATTTCTAGGTCTTGGAAAGGTAGTATCTTCTGCTTGAAATCACAGAAAATCCCAAATAGATCTAAATTAAGTATTATTTTGGAAAATACAAAGTGTTCTATAATTATGCAATAGATACCACTTTGATTGTAATTGCATGAGTCAAAATTAGATTCCAAATAGTTCCTTATGGTTGTTGTAAGCGAGATGCTAGCAACTGCAAAGCACTGACAAATGTATACAGTAATCTAACTAGTTATAATGAATATTTCAGTGTGACTATACCTTTTTTACAGATTGTATGTTGTACTCTCTTTCTGTGTAGAGAGAATTGTATCTAGTATGAGAGAAAATAGTTCAGAGTGCCAGTCCTGTGTATTGCTGGACCCTATCAGTAGCTTGTTATTATGTGTGGTTTGGAAGGTTGTGCGTCTTTTGGGGGAAAATGGGGGACAAACAATAGAAGCAGTGTATTTATAACTGGCTGGAATCTGAGTATATTTAATAATTGGAATAGTCTTGAGAACTTTGGATTAAAAATGCCATGGAAAAACAAAATGATGAAGCTATAGAAGCCAGTTTTCTTCCTCCTGGTTTGTGGTGTAGCATTGTGCTGCCTTGCTTTTTCTATATCCTGTGTCCCATGCCCCAGAGGGAAGAAAAATGATAGTGGGTGTCTTGAGTAGATGGTCTAGTAAACAGACAACTATTTCAAATTAAAATTACTTTCACCGTGTTTCTTCAGATATGGCCATCATCTTGGATTAATCTTTTGCATTTCATACTGGCTTGCTAACAGAAAGCAACACTTGCAGTGTAAAGAAATTCAGGGTGATTTTTTTTTTTTTTTTAAATCTATCATATTAGTTTATGAAAAAAAATCACCTCAGTGCTAAAAATATTGCTAAATGGCCATTTTACATGTAATCAAATCACTCTTCTGATACTAGTCCATCAGTCTAAAGAATTACATTGTTTTTGATAGTGATGAGAAAACAGTATGGAAATTAGGACTCTTTTGAAAGGTGACTCTATAAGAGTGAAGCTGTAAGTGTATGAGAATCAGGGAGACAAGGGGAGATTTTGTATTTGGTTCCCACTAGAAAAAATTTTGTAGCTTGTTAATATTTCTCTGGTCAAGGAGGATATGCTGTAAGAGAAGCTTTTCTTACAGTATTTCGGGAAATTGGCTTCTGGCATGGTAAGTCAATGGAAGTTGTACCACTTTATCAGAGTGCTGCTTACGGCCAGGATATGAAAAGCAGAGAAGTTATGGGGAGAGGGCAGCATGGAGATACAAAAAAACCTACACCACGTTTTATAAACCCCAAAACTGTCATTTATAGTTTGCTCTCAGTTATGCACCCACAATTTTCCATGCTGTTTTGTATGTCCATATGACGCAAATGGCACAGTGTCAGGAAACACAGAGCGGTCATTATTATATGCTATGTGCAGGAGCTACTGTGTCTCAAGCAAGTAAGTGAGTGAGAAGCAGAGCTGCCTATCTTTCTATATGTTTTCATGGATCATTCTTTGTACTTAAAAGGCAGCCTATGCTTATCACAGTAAGATAAAAAATCTTCTAGTTGCATACATGTTCAAGTGCGGCTTGGCCATGCTAACTAAACCAGACTATTCCAAATGAAATGCAGCAAAGGATTTGCAATTTAAATTGAGAGGTGGAAAAAATGTGGTGGGGTCTATTCCAAAATGGATGGCTTAAATGAGGAAGTGGGTAGAGCTGTGACTGGATCTCTGGAGAGCTGGGTTTGGGTCCTGGCTCTGCTGCACGCTGGCTGCGTGGCAAATCACTTCCTAACTTGCTCATGCATTTCATGCTTCATTTTGACTTTATGCTCCTTGGCGTAGGGACCAAGTCCCAGTGGCGGGAAGACTTTGGTGTGGAGTACAGCAGGAGCTCTTCTCATCTGAGGTCTCTGAGCGCAAAGATAGTTTGGAGGGTAAATGATGACAATAATAAGAGTGTCTGAAATTCATTCAAGAACTTGTCCAACTGAGTGAACATTTGGGGCTATCTGGAAAGATGACATGGAAAAGAATTTTCCAGTGAATGAGACGTGTTTATCTTGTGCCATCCAACTAAGCAGCAGGAAGTTAGTGCTATGTGAAAGAAAAGATTTACTTTGTAATGTAATGGCTGGAGAGAAAAAGGCATTGCCCATCCCTGTCTGCCCTCAGCAGCTTCCTGTACTGCAGTTAAAAATTGTTATCTCAGTCTGTTATCCTCAAGTTATCATATAAACCTGGTTGAATAAATACTACAAATAGGGACAGTGTTTTCTACCTTTGAAGCTGGTTGGGGAAGGAAGGATAGGACTAGCTACTTTGACAGGGTACAACCAGAAGTGAGTAACTGAGAGGGCAAGCTAAGGGGACATCCTTAGCCAGAACTTTGCCGTGTGCTAAGGCAGTACAAATACAGCCCAGAAAGGCGACAAAGTGGTTTGCATGAAATCTGCAATTGCCTAAATGTCATTGCCGCAGATAGGCTTGAATGGGGACATAAGGTCATTCCCACTTCAGAACACTGAGAAAGTTTGGAGAACAGTATTAAATTAGCATCCCAATTCAGATGCTTAGATATTTCTGTTACCTGGCCCTATCCAAGATTATGAATGTGAACATTCATCAGATGCAGTTATTTTAATGTCAGTATTCTGGTTTGACTGCGTATATAATCTCAATCTGCATTTACACAACAGCATGGGTAATGAAGGATCCATGCTCTAACCAGACCTTTGTGGAATGTTCCATGGTTGTAAACGATTCTTGGAAATCTCATCTGATAATGGTTTTCTCATTCTCTGGGGAATACAAGTAGATGGGATGGAAATCATCCACATAGAGGGATGGTGCAAATGTCTCTTACTCTGATCACAGAAGGATGGAAATATTTCTTTCCTGAATTTTGTGCCTCGAAAATGTTTTTGAGGTACTTACTGCACACTTAATACTTAGATTGCTGTCTAGTACACTGACTTTCCACAATACCAGCATGTGCAGAACACTTCCTCTGCTGTACCACTACTTCTCAGGCATATTTGATTTGCAGAGATCTAGTTTTCTTTCCCTTATCTAAGATGACCTGTTCACAGAATCACAGCTCATGCTGGATTAAGTAATTAGGCCAAGACCAAGCTCTTTCAGCACCAGAGATTAAAGATAATGGGGAAGAAAGTGGTGCTGAAACCATCAGTTTTAACTACAGGAGGTAGCGGCATGCTTGTGTTCTCTGCGCAGCAAGACACTTTCTTGATTAGATACATCAGGTAGTCTAAGAAAGAAGCTTTCTAATTATAAGGTTGATAGTAGCTTAGTCTCTGTCCATAAATCATCTGTACTCTCACTTAAATAATTATGACCTTTTTCAAATAAGGAGTTAATATTAGTCTGGAAATAGTACCTCTTTCTTTATGGATTGTTAAGTTCTTTATGTATTGCTTTACTTTGAGACTCAAGCTTGGTTAGCTTGAAGTTGTCATGCAAGATTTGTCAAGGAGAGCCATTGAATAAATCAGATGATATTATCTAGATATGTGCCTGATCCAATCCCACACAGTAGATAATAATTGATAAGGTATATAGTTTTTAGTGTCTCGTGTTTGTTTGGAGCCAGTGTTATGACTTGGTATTACCTAGTCTTAACTTCTAGGTAAAGTTAATGAAGTTGTTTAAATGAGACCCTGGAGGATTAGCTAATGTAGAGAGACTCTGCTCACTCTTCTCCTGTTTAAAGAAAAAACTCTTGATAAAAGGTGTGAGAGTATTTTTAAGAGGCTCAGCCTCTGACACTGTTTGAAGTGGTAATGACCCTGTTGATCCTACATTGATGAAGAATTCTAGTAGCCTACTCTTGGGTGGGTAATTGAAATCAAAAAAGGGGCCACAGTGGTGCTTTTGAGTCCTTGTGGCATAGTGGATTGCTGTTTCACAGAAATACTAGTGAGAGCACTGCTCCAAGCTGTAACTAAAATGTCCAGAAAAGACTGAGGCTTTGTAGAGAATCTGTGGCTTGTGAGGTTTCCTGTGTCCCCAATTTCTATCATTCTGGAACCAAGCAATAAAGGATGCTGTGATCATCATCTCTTTCTTTTGCTGCCACTTAGGCCAGCATGTTGTAGTTCTCCTAACACGCAGGAATTTACAGCATGTCCTTACTTGTGTCTTCCAAGTTGGTTGGTGAGGTTTGTATAGATTTATGATTAGAAAAAGAGCTACTTAAAATTCCACACTGTCAATATGTGGTTACATTTATTTGACTGATTCTGTAATTAAATGGATTTACATGGATTACAGACAAATTACTTTAAGAAGTGACAAGGAGATGGCTAGTTAAAGCTGAATTATATCACAAGCTTAGTGGTATATTATGAGCTCCTCTGTGAAATCTAGCCACAGGTTAAGATTTAAAAAGTGGCATTGACAGCAGTTGGGTTCCAGCAGTTATTGCTGCTGAATAGTTTTCCATTTAAAAACCTGTCCTTGTAGTAGGGGTAGGCAACGTGGATTCACCAAGGGGAAATCATGCTTGATTGATCTGATAGCCTTCTGTGATGGAATGACTGGCTGGGTAGATGGGAGGAGAGCAGTAGATGTTGTCTGCCTTGACCTCAGCAAGGCTTTTGACACAGTCTCCTGTGACATCTGCATAGGTAAGCTCAGGAAATGTTGGTTAGATGAGTGGACAGCGAGGTTGATTGAAAACTGGCTGAATAGTAGAGCTCTCTGAGGGCTGTGATCAGTGGCACAGAGTCTAGTTGGAGGCCTGTAGCTAGTGGTGTTGCCCAGGGGTTAGTACAGGGTCCAGTCTTGTTTGGTTTATCCATCTGTGACCTGGATGAAGGGACAGAGCGCACCCTCAGCAAGTTTGCTGGTGATACAGAACTGGGAGGAGCGGCTGACAGACCAGAAGGCTGCGCTGCCGTTTAGGCTGGAGAGTTGGGTGGAGGAGCCTGATGCAGTTCAACCAAGGCAAGTGTAGGGTCCTGCCCCTGGGGAGGGACAACCCCACGCACCAGCACAGCTGGGGCTGCCCTGCTGGGAGGCAGCTCTGCGGAGAAGGACCTGGGAGTGCTGGCGGGCAGCAGGTTGCCCATGAGCCAGCAGTGTGCCCTGGTGGCCCAGAAGGCCGGTGGGATCCTGGGGTGCATTGGGAGCAGCGTGGCCAGCAGGGCGAGGGGGGTGACCCTCCCCCCCTACTCTGCCTGGCGAGGCCACACCTGCAGTGCTGTGCCCAGTGCTGGGCTGCCCAGGTCAAGGGAGACGGGGAGCTACTGGAGAGGGTCCAGCGGGGGCTGTGAAGATGATGAGGGGGCTGGAGCATCTCCCTGCTGAGGAAAGGCTGAGAGCGCTGGGGCTGTTCGGCCTGGAGAAGGCCGAGGGGGATCTTATCACTGCATACAAATGTCTTCAGGGCGAGTGTCAAGGGGACGGGGCCAGGCTCTGTTCAGTGGTGCCCAGCGACAGGACAAGGGGCAACGGGCACAGACTGCAACAACCGAAGTCCCATGTGAATATGGAGAAGAACGTCTTTACCTTGAAGGTGGCAGAGCCCTGGGACAGGCTGCCGAGAGGCTGTGGGGTCTCCTGCTCTGGAGACATTCAAACATCTACCTGGATGTGACTCTGTGGAACCTGCTTCAGCAGGGGTTGGACTAGATGATCTCCAGAGGTCCCTTCCAACCCCGACCATTCTGGGATTAGGCATCTATCTAGGAATTTGAGAGTCTACAGTGGGGCACATGTAGTGGAATGAAGCTGGCCTAATTAGCATTGATAATATCCAGCTGTGTGTTGGCTTTAGGGGCTGCGGGTTGACTGATGCAGATAAGGTGCAGCTGTGGCTGGTTAAGTTAAGTGGTTGAGAGGCAGTGAAGAGACCAGCTGAGGAAGAAGTGGAGAGAGGAAGAAGCAGAGAAAAAACACGCGCCCTGGATGAGGTGACATGAGGCGAAAGCAGCAGGGGACTAGCATGGAGGGTGTGCTGGTATGAGATGGTAAGACGCTGTTGCAGCTTGATAGTTTGGAGAGTGCTATGAAAAGCACACATTTATGAAAATAAACAGTCAAAATCTAAGAAAATTAAGGAAGGTTAATTTCAAAAAGAAAAAGAGTGGAGCTTGAGGTTAAAGAAGGCTCAAGAAAATTGGTAGAAGAGAGACAGAAACTATCAAGTACACCAAGAGTGACTATTGCTTTTAAGAGGTCTCTAGATTTTAAATCTAGATCTCATAAACCTGAACTATAATGAATAGCAATGTATTCAGGTTTTAACTACACTTTACAATTTTTTTGTGATAAAATGTGTGTACTATCAACTAAATGGATTTAACTGCAGCTATGCTTGATATTATGAGTCCAGTGAAAGCCTGTTTTATTTTTATGATCTGTGTCGCAAGTTGTTTCAGAGCATATTTCTTTTCCTTGTCCATAGAGGGCTGTCTGCTTAAGTATACTTGTTCTTTTTCCCAAGTATGCTCTGAAATACTTTTTTTTTTCCTGCATGGGTACCTTTTCACAGTGTTGTTTTGATCTCTTGATAGGATCAGTTTCATTGGTAAATCATATTGGGGAAAATTATGATGTAGAGAAGTTTAGCAATGGAAAACAGATCTGCAGTAAGATTAAGGGCTTGAGAAGCACTGCTGTTTACTGTACTGATAACCAAAAAGCTTTTAATTCCCAGATTTAAATGAGATAAGTATGTTACAGCTGCACCTGCCTCAGAAGATTATTTTTTTCCAGCATGTGAACTAGAAACACAGTTTCGTAGGGCTGAAAAATAAAGTACTCTTATTATCAACAGCTTACGTTTCATTCTTGCATATTTATACTTTGACCCAATTTGCTATCTTATCAGAACAGCTGAAGGGCTAGTATAAGGCAAGAGCACAGTTTAATCTGAAACTGCGTCTTAAAATACTTCAAACTTTATAAACTGATCAACAGAAATTCAGTCTGGTCACTGATGTACTCTGGTGTGTCATAAAAGCTCAGTTTGCCCTTGGCTGTGGCTGAGGGAGGTGCTGCTACTCATGGTGCTTTCAGCTGCTTGCAAAACTCATATGGTTTGTTCAGTTGCACACCTCGGGTCTGCCCCTGACTACTACTGAGTGGACAAGTAGCTTAAATGGGAAGTGCAAATTTCTGACATGTATTAGATTTTGTCCATGGTGAAATCTGGAAAAACATTTCATAATGGACCTACCACTTCGTTATCTTAATTTTTCATGATCAGCTTGAGGCATCTCTGTTCTGTGAGCCACCTGGAGTATGGACCAAGGTTTAATACATGTCCTTCTCTCATGATTCTCCAAACTGTGTTCTTCTGTTTCAGTCAAATACTTAATTTATAACATTGAAAAATAATGATATCAAAAGAAAATAGCTTCCCTGGGGGTTCTTTCTGCTACTGCCAAATGTTTTGTAAGCCATCACAAGGAAAGCAGTGCCAGCATGATGTATGGAGCTAATAGATCGGCATGATGAGGTAGAGCTGGAAAAGAGAGGGTTGGGTTTTTAAGAATGTCTGTCTTACTACGTTCTGATTTCTAGTTAATTTCTTTGTGAAGACCTGGCCAGCGTGGTCAGATTTATACAGGGCAATTATGAGAACAAAATATTTCAAGTGTTGAGTTAATTTGCATGATAAGTAAATTTTTCCACTCCATTGGTATGGCTTAGGATCCTTTAGCTCCGTTCTCAGCAGTGGTAAAGGAACAGTTTTATGGACTTAAATCACTGCACATCATTTTAAGCTCATAATAATTTGACTTATGAAAATGGTACATAAACTCCTAAGTGCTTATGAAAATTTGATGGTAATTCTCACTGAAAGTCACCAGGATTTAGAATTTCAAATGGCAAAGTAACTTCTGAAAATTATACATTACTACTTCGTATATTCAGGAAGCTGTATCTTATTTGTCAACCTGGTTTCACACTAAGAAGATCAGAAGGTTTTTTTCTCTTGGAGGACTAGTCATACCAGCTCTCCTCTGTTGCCAGGTTTCACGCATGAGAGTGAAACGTGAACATGCAGTCAAAATTTGCTTTTTATTTTCAGTGAAGTCTTATTTTAGTCAAAGTAAGCAAGCCCAGTTTGGCGATATTTTCTCAGATTACCGTTTTTTTTTTCAGACCAGTGGGCCTCTGTCAACCATCAGAAATTTCCCAGGAATCAACAGCACTCCTTTGTCATTACTGTTGTAATAGTATGTAAAGCATAATATTCGTTACGGCTTTTAGGACCAGCTGCAGACCACTTCTCATTGCATCATGCAAGTCCAGTCTGAATTGTTTTGGCTGAGATTTTGTGGCTGTTTGTGAAAGAAGAGCTTGCTTTGTGTCTTCATGCACCCCAGAGAGTGCCAAATAAAACACACAGATTACAGGAGGAGGGTTTTTAAGTGCACACACATGGGGAAGATTTTCTGAGCGAACGTTACTGATGCAGGCTCTACAGTATGGTGGAAGCCCAAGGGAAGAAGGCTTCCAGTGAGCAAATACTATAAAATACTCCTATGGTTCTTTACAGTGGGATTAATCCCTAAGGGGCTTTTAAGATTTGGGATGCCCTTTTCATGAGCTTTGAACCAAAATCCCGGAGCCTTAACAAATCTCACTGCAGGCAATAACAGCTTTGGAGCATGAACATGTCTACAGAGTAGGTGAGATTAATTTAAGCTCATAAAACAAAGGTCTTGCTAATGTAAAAACTTGTCGTGGTTGATTTTTGGAAGGTCACTTTCCACTATGGCAACAGAGAAGCCTTACTTAAGAAAGAAAGGATCATAACTGAACCAACGTGGAGAATAGAGAGGCAAAAAGAAGGTGCTCTGGCATTTGCTGAAGGTACCAGCAATTCCTTTAAAGAACACACAAGATGGGCCCTTCTTCCCCACGTTATCCAAATGGTTTATCTCTCTGGGTATTTTACACTTGGCTTTTTCTGCTGAAGTTGAGCTATTGCTCAAGATAAACCTGAAGTAATTAGTTAACCTGAAGTAGTTGTAGTATTTCTAAAGCAGGCGCATATATTGTGTTTACTGTTGTTGGGGAAATACACGGACAATCTGAAACTACAGGACTGAAGGAAAGGGAGAGCGAGCTGTCCACTGAAGCACCAGGGCTTTGTTGGTACCTCTTTGTACATGGGCATGGGATTCATGTCAGGGGTTTCCTTCAAGTACCTTGCACAGACTTCTCCTTCCATAGTTTCACTGTTTACAGGAATGCAATCCTAGCTTGAAAGATACGCAAAAAAGAAGACACTGGATGATCTGATGGCCTCATCTGGATCAGATCCCAGACACAACCCATCAAGAGTTGGGGCACAGAGGCAGAGAAAACAATATTGGTGTTCTCTGGTGCTGAATAATGTCTTTTTATGGTTCTCACATTCATGCCCAGAACAGGGTAAAAGCTGAGGGGCCATAGCAAAATGATTACTATATATCATTTTAAAACAGCGTAAATAACACATTTTCATTGTATTTGTCATCCGATCTGACTACTCAGTTAAGGCCAAGTGACAATCTTGCATTTGTTAGGAACAATTTCTGATGTGAAAGCCCAGAGCTGGTACGTAACCTAAACCCCTAAAGTTCACTGCTAAAAGCATTATTCCTCTGACAATTTACAGCATGTGATGGCTTCACAAAGTAGTGGCTTTATTTACAGTGTGTTACTCTGTCTTACGTGCTGCCAGCCATCTGTAAAGTGCACTGCAGTTTGTTATCACCTGCTTATGGGCATTAAAAATACTGATGGACCAGATTCTCCTTTAGAGAAGAGCCCCTTTATGTCACTCAGGCTGGCTTAAAGGGACCCTGAACTGCAAGTAATATAATCTATTCCTACTTTATGGTCCATCTGTACTTCTGCGTG
Organism: Falco rusticolus; assembly: GCF_015220075.1. Classification (NCBI taxonomy): domain Eukaryota; kingdom Metazoa; phylum Chordata; class Aves; order Falconiformes; family Falconidae; genus Falco; species Falco rusticolus. The sequence goes on along the minus strand of NC_051198.1, from coordinate 26,347,279 downwards.
GTATAAGGGACCCCAGCATCAATGAAGATGAGGTCATTGGGAATCTAGTCATGTTCAGCTGCTAGGTGGACAAAGGATCTCTAAAGAATAGTAAGAGTAACTCATTGGTCTTTCCACTGCTATGAATGCCAGCCCTTAAATTTGAAATCTCTCTGTGATGCATCTTGCCTGCCTTGCAGATGAGGAACACAGCACACAGAGGGGGTAAGTGATTTGCCTGCAACGTTGAGCAGAACCTGGGTTCTGTTGTCAGCAGAGCCAAGCAAAAAGATTTAATGCCATTCAAGACTAAGGTACATGTGCAGAAAGCAGGGTTGGTTTTTTTTTTGGCAGAAAGATGATTATTTTTTTTCTTCTTTCTGTATTCCTTTCAGAGGGAAGTAAATCTGATCAGAGTGCACGATGGGACCACCAGGGGACAGAGTTGTGGAAGTCCACAGGACAATCCATTTGCCTTCCTCTTGCAGGTTCCCTGGCACTGCAGCCCCTGGTGTCCCGGGAGCAGGAGACAGTCTGCGTGACTATTTGCTCTGGAAGTGGTGGGCTCCCAAAGCCTGACTTCCCAAGCAATGGGGAGTGTAGGGCCTGTCAGAAATTTGGGAAGGGGTAATGATAAGAAACAGTGTTTTGAAGGAAGGTTGCCTGTCAGCTGTGGCTCCTTTGGCAAAATGGGTCCATTTCTGCAAAAGATTCATTAATTCACTGAATTCTGGTGAAATGGGATGTTTCTCAGATTGTCCCGTTGGTGCTGCTCTCAGCACTCACTTCCTGAACTTAATCACCCAAGAGTGCTGCTTCTGACTGTCTCTCTTGCTTTTGGCTCCTACATGCACTGAGGGGAAATGCTTGAGCAGATAACTGGTTTTTTTTCTGTCAGTTTCTTCTTTATCTCTTTTATTAGATTGTCTCTGCATTGCCAGCTTTCAGCACTTAGTGATCATTGCTCTATCGTATCCCTCAGCTGCAGGGAACTAAATCCATACTGAACTGAGACAGGAAGGTTGTAAATGAAATGCACCGGCATAGCGTTGGCTTGTCTGGAAATTGCCACATACTTTGGTGACTGTGACTCTTGGGGGATGACAGCAATATAAGTAGTGTAAAAACATTTATAGTTAACCATGTACCTGCATGGAGTCTCCCCTGTGCTGCTGCTGATAGATCATAGCACGCTCTGCAGTGCTTCGCACGGGGCAGCACAGTCAAGGGGCTTGGGAATATTGCGTGAATGTTTTTGTTATTTGTTTGCAAGAAGCTGAAGTGCCAGATCTGAAGTGTCACAGGTCGGTATGAGCTCACCCTGGCTGGCCACCCTCGCTGGGGAGTGCCTCCATAACCATGCTGCCGGTGTGCCGCATTTCTCCTCTTCCCTGCCTGGAGTGTGAGCGTCCTGCGTCACTGCTCTGCGGTCCGGAGGAAAGGACTGGGTGTATGCTTACGGAGAAGGGCAGAGGACAGGGCAAACCAGTGAAGAGGAGTGCACAGAATGAAGCCCCACTGCACCCCATTTCTTTGCTTTGACTTCCATCAGTGATGCAAGTTAAAGCTGCCTATTCACACCATCCCTCTGTCCTCAAAAGTTTTAACATGCCAGGGCTAGAGTGCAGAAGGTCATCTGGTATTTTAACTTGTTGCAATTGGAATGCTCTAATTAGTACATTTATTGTCTCTTTATACTCAAAACCAAAGAGAGGTAGGAGAATATCTGCCTGGAAACATTCATTCTTTGAAATAATAACATTCTTCTGCAGCGTTACCCATGGTGAACTCTATTAAGAGTGGCATAGAATAAAACTTTTCACAACACTCATTTGAGGATACCTGTATCTCAGCAGCAGTTGAAGAGGCAAATCAAATGTTTGCAATGATTGGGAAAGGAATAGAGAGCAAAATTGAAAATGTCACTATGCAACTGTATAGATCTATGATTCACACACACTTTGATTATTGTGTGCTGTTCCCCTCATTTCTAAGGATATATTAAAGCTGGAAAAGGTTCAGAGAAGGGCAGCGAGTATGGAAGTGTTACCATAGATATGGAATAGCTCCTGTGTGAGGAGTGACTCACAAGACTCTGTCTTTTCAGCCTGGAAGAGAGGGGTGAGTACACAACGTCTGTACCTCTGGGGCATCCGGGTAAGCTGCCTGATCCCTGAAGCCAGAGTCTGCCAGCCCTGGATGAAGTAAGTGACTTCACTGATTTATTTCTTCTCTGCATCTGAGGTACCATAGGAAACCCTGAAGGCCAGCTTAGGTGCTGTAGCAGGGGGAGTACGGTTTGTGTTTTTGCAGAACTCCTGTAAAAGTGTATGGCCTCCTACTGTTGTAACTTGTTCTTTGGCTGCTCCCTTTGGACAGGGAGGTTATGAATATGAATTGTAGAGATGTCTGGAGGCAACATGACCGTTTGCTTTTTTTTCCCCTGCCAGTTCTTTTCCTTCTTTGTTTTAAATTGTGCTGCTAAGTCCCCACAAGCAATTACACCTGTGTGTGGCCTAGTGTAAACAAAATGGAGGATCAGTGAGGTGGAACATAAGGTCAATGGAGACAGGTATTTTTTCTACATCTTATGGATATTATTGTCTCTGGTTCACAAGGGAGATTAGTTGATGCTGTAATCAGCAGTGAGCTCCTCATGGCATTCTATTACCAGTCCTTCACAGCAAAAATTTTCTTGCTTATTTATCTTTTTATTTTTATTATCTGCATTTTTCAGCTTGTGATTTGGGATGTTTGAATCTCCAAAGGTTCATGACTGCTTTTGCAGCTTGTCCTGCCTCTCAGAAGTGCTGAGACTTAGCAGCTGCTCTTGAGTTCAGTGGAAAGTTTTGTTGCCTGTCATTTCTGAAATGATGTTACTCTACAGAAGTTATGATGTCTTCTGCCACTGCAGCATGCCCTGTTTATTAAACTGCATTTTTCCTGCGGGGAATGTGTGTAGCAGTTACCCTCAAACCTGCATCTCATGGTGTAACAAACACCATTCATTGCCTCAGTGGTCTGGTTGTAGGGTGCTGGTCTACCAACTCTTCAGGCATATGTTACACATGAAATGGGTCTCAGATTTCCCTCAGTTTGAAAGATAGCTCTGTAATCTGGAGAAAGTAAGGGCAAATGGCTCTGTAAAAATAAATGGCATGGGGAAAGGATGCATGCTCTCCCCTGCAGCAGCACTTTTCTGTGGAGTGCTGCATAGCTGGTGCAGGTAGGGTAAACCCAGCCCTCTTGGCTCACCACCTTTGGGACAGCTACAGCAAAGATAGTGCCACTGTCAGGATCTGTCACGGGGGTCAGTGCTGTGCTTGGACCCTCCTCCACCCCACCGTGGTCAGGTGGCTGGAAGGCATCTCAGAGTGTCTGACAAGACTGAAAGGCAGCTGGTCTCTGTGCTGCCCAGTTGATCCTATTGGTCTGAGTAACAGCTTAGCTTAGGGATGCCACATGCCTGCCACTGGGGAGAAACAGCAGCCTGCACTGTCCTGAGTGTCCCTTATTTTGCTTTTGACAGAGTGGCCATGTCTCCTTCTGTCTGGAATATATAGCTCTTGTCCTGGTTAATAAATACCCAGTGAAGCCACCTGAACGTTTAGGGGGGAAATAAATTTCCCCTTCCACTTCCCCACCTGCATCCCTGGTGCTCAGCAGCTTCACTGAGCTGCATCCCGCCCTTCGCCTTCCCCACGTGTCTGTAACAGCTCTCCCTGGGTAGCTGCAAGCTCCTCTCTCTTCTCACCAGATGAATAAAACATCATGGCCTTACATCATGATAAAACCTGCCTGGCTGTGCTTTTAACATCTTCTGTTTATTTATTTATCTATGGCACGCAGCACAAATATAATTTAAATGGTATATTAGACTGATGTTATGAAGCTAAAAAGGTGGGTCCCTGTCGCCCCCCTTATTGACTGGTTTCAGAGTACCACTGGGAAATATTACAGTGTGTATTTTATTATTGAAGTTGATGCCAATGTAGAAGTTTCCTGACTTCTCTTTCACCATTTCTCTGACACTGAAGGAATTTCTTGACTGCAGCCTGTGTGATGTACCTTAAAGAATTATTGTTACAATGTATTAGATTATACAGATGTGTTATTGTAAACCAGTGATTTTTTTGGGTCAATTACCTAACTCTATCAGAGTGGGTGCGTGTGCTTTTAGGCTTTGAAATGCTGAACATTGTCATTCCAAAGTAGACCATTTTCCCCAAAGAAACAAAAGTATACTTAAGATAGAGAAGTGCCTTCCTCGTCTTCCAATTTGAGCTAATACAAGATTTTTGCATATAGTCTAATAGGAAGAGCATGGGTAGGATGATGGATGACTAGACAGACTTTTGCAGCCACCTAATTTTATAATCCATGGAAGGCTATTAGGTTTCTGAGGGGAAATATCTTGTTTATATCTCTGCTGAAACCATTTCGTCTTGGTGATGAATGAATCGGTGGGTTTCTCAGGATATGCTTGTTCTTGTCAACAAAAGGAAGCCATCGTTCATCATGGAAAAAGGTAGACTGACCCCAAGCCTTAGCCCATAGCTGAGAGCAGGATGATAAATCTGGTAGGCAGTTGAAACATGTTTAGTGAGGGAGTATGGCTAGCGCAAAGTTACGGCAAAGGCAACTGGAGCACTGCCCTTTTTGCTGGGTTCAAGCCTTGCTCTTTATTTACATATCAAGTTGTGTTTTTTACTAATGTTAGACTTTGAAAGCATTTGGACTGGCAATGTCTTTTTTGTAAGCTGTAGAGGTGTTTAAACTGAGGTCAAGCAAACCAGCAAAGTGCCATGATAGTTTTGTGGGACCCAGTCCAATTTGATAAGAAGAACGAAATGACTAAGCATGTGCTAAGTTTTATTGCTACTCAGTGCGTTACCATTTCGGTTGTGTCAATGTTTCCATTATAAATACCTCTTCTCAGGGGAACTCAGCTGTACTTCTCATTTGGGGCTGGAAAATTCCATTTAGAGAATGCCATTAATTATTTAAAAATACACATTTGCTTTTTAGGTCAGGATTTTCAAAGCAGTGATTTGCAATACTCGACATGAGACAGTTTGGAGAGGCCTGATTTTCAGGTGGTCACTGGAGATAGGCAACTAATCAGAAAAATAATAATGCTGCCTTTCTGCCCATCCCATTTCCAGATGTACCTGTTCTAGTTAAGTTTCTGAGATACTTATATCTGCGTTCTATTTTTTAACTTCTCTATCTTTTGATGGTGACCGGAAGCTCAAGATGGGTGGTTTGATTTATTTCTCATGAAGAAATAGAAGGCCTAAGATCAGAATGTGGCCTGGAGTAATATTTGAACTTCTCTTATAAAAAAAGAGGTGTGTTCACTCTCGTGTCCATGCTGCTCCTTTTCACCACGTCTGGCTAACGATCCTAAGGCAGTGCTGTCTGTTTTATTGGACATATTCATCCACCGTTACGCACTTGACATGAGTTCTCCTGCGGAAGATCAGGGTCTGTCAAGCCACGTGCAGGTTGGTCAAGGCTTGTGTTATTCTTCCAGTACCGTATGTCCGTCCCTGTGCTCTCACGCAAAGGGGTGGGTGGTTGCCCGCAGGCAGCACTGCCAGTGCTGAGGCTTTGTACCTGCTCAGCCATTTACGTTCTAGACCAAAACGAGAAGCCGAAGCCCAGAAGAAGGGAGGTGCATTGCATAAGCACTTGCTTCTGGCAGCACAGCAGGTAGCCGTGCAGTTGGCAGGCGTTGCTAAATACCAGGGTCTGGTGAAACCATTACAGCTGGTTGGGTTACCACACCATGTGTAACTGGAGAACCATTTTGCTGGCTGTTGGTGAGCAGGAAACCCCCTGGCAGACAGTGGCACTGTGGGATAAACTACAAAGAACCCAGTGTAACTGATTTTATGACAGGCGTTGCGTATTTTTCCTGAGCAGCAGAGAAAGGCTGTAACCTCAAACCATCAGAAACGGCATATGCAGTGGCTCTTTGTGTGCGGCAGGAGCAGATTAGCAGATGGCATTTTCTGTCCTTAATCTATGAAGCACATTGAAAATTCAGGAACACATTTATGTGCCTTTACAAAGACAATATTGTGCCTGGTGTAAAGAGTGTCTGTTTGCCCGAACTCAATAGCATTTGCTTAAAAGAAGGTGCTAGAAGAACCCATTAGCCAATCTTACTATAAGCAGGCCCATACACAAGTTCGATACGCTAGAATGAGGAAAAGCTCCTTTTCAGGGTAGCTGTAAAACAAGTATTTGCAGCTCGATGGATAACTCTGTAGGATGTTATTCTGCAGTTGGCTTTGAGACCAGAGTAGTAGCATGCTTGCTTGTATATTCCATACCGTGAACTTGACGCCAAAGCACTGACACACAGCTGTCCCCCATCATTCTGGGTTTTATGGCTTTAACAGGCGATTATAAAACTAGCAGTGAGATTTTGTCAATTCTGATAATAAAAATAACACATGTGTTTTCACAGTGTGCTTTTCTTGTCTCCAGTGTGCATTCTGGAAATTTATCTATAGGAATATCCTTTGAGAATTGTGGTCAGGGAGCATTTTGAGGCTACTGAAAGTAAAAGATGATGGGTAACGTCTGATGTTTTTCTTGGGCAGTAGCTGAATTAGATTGCTGTCTTTTCCCAATCTGGAGGTTTCCTGTATTTCAGGATAATATCCAGGAGATAGAAAATGCACCATCATGGGCAATACGGTGCATTTTCTTAAGCAATGTGTCAGTGAAGTGCAGTATGGCAGTCTTTGGAGTGGTGAGGGGCTGTTAGGCAAAACCTGTCTCAGCCTAAGAGCCAAGAGGGAGCTTGAACCAAGACAGCTGAGGCCAACCCCATGCATGAGGGAAGAGTTTTGAAGTCTGCTCCGAGGAGACAGGAAAGGAAACTATAAGGATGCTCTGTTCTATGCTGGGAACAGGTCAATGGCCCAAGAAGTCCTGAGATCAAGACCATTACTTTCTTCTGTTCTTGGTACCCAAGAGTCTCAGCCATGCAAAATGTGAAGAACACGGCATGAAATGCTGTTGCATTTCATCATGTTGTTACTATGCAGACTATAGTCGTCATTAGAGTTTGTCTTAAACAGCAAAAACCTTCGAAGCAGGATCGTGAAGCTAACCATATATGTACTCTTAATGGGTCTTATGAGCTTCTCTTCCTTAAATTTGAAATAGCGTTTCTCATTTTGACTTGCAGTCCATACTGTGCACTTTTCCAGTTATTCCTGAGAATAATGATCTATATTTAGGAGGCAACTCTGTGATTTTCCTCTGAAATAGGAACTGGTTTTGGAATTGGAATGACGAGTCTCTGACATTTGGCTTCAAGGACATTCCAGTCTTGTTTTTTCCAGATGTAACCCAATGCACTTAGAGTTGGAGAAAATTATTTTTATCTTTCGTGCCAGAGGTTTAGCTAGTCAATGCAAGTTTCAAATTACTTTACTCATGCAAATGTTCAGCAGGACTTGATGGCTTGAACTCTTCTCGTTTTGATTTTGGTGAATTGTTTGTGTGTTTTACTCAGAAAAATATTAAGAACGGTCAGGTACTTGATGATTTTTCTTCTGATGACCAGTTTGGGATTAGTTCCATAAAATGATCCTGAGAGAGTATTTTTACGCTATGAAGTGTATAAAGGGGGAAGATGTCTTGGTGGAACTAGGCCCATGTTTGCATTGAGAATTGTCAGCATATATTATATGTTTTATTGTTTAGATCAATGTATTATTTAAAACTGAAACATGGCTTTTCTTGTTTGAGGGTGCATTTATTTAAACTGTGCAATTCATATTGCGATCTGTAAGAACCCAGAGGCAGGAGCATCGTGCACTAGGAAGCAGAGGGTGGGAGCAGCACCGAGAGGCTCCTCTGCAGAAATGTAGTTTCAAAATTGAAGAGCTATGCATGCTGTTTTCCACTAGGAGATATGTTGATAGAACAGGTAGCTTTCTGAGACAAGCAGCAGATGCTAGCAGAAGTGGAGACAGCTGGTGTCTGGCTGGGAGCACTGTGCCATGGAACGTGTCTCCATGCTGTCACCTGCTGCAGAGAATGAACATCTCCATGATGCTGGTAGAGATGTGCCGGAGACCTTTACCTAAGCAAGGCAACAGGGGAAACAGTCGCTGGGTCTGTGTACTGAGAGGGCCATACAAACCAAGATGAAAAACTAAATGTGAAGTCTTTTTTGTTCTCTTCCTCAGAAAGTGGATGAGAGGTAATACAGTATGGGATCAATGCCTGAAACACTGGGGCAGGTGTTGAAAGTTTACAATTTTTGTGACCCTGAACAAAACAAGACTCTGCATATGAGGTGGGTTTTCTGTGCTTTTGACTGACCAGATGAAGGGGATAGCTAACTTCCCCAGAGCTCTGGGATTGCCGCTGATGGGCTTGCAATTTTGATATGCTGGAGAGGTTTTAAGGAGAGAGAAAGGAAACCCTAAGGAAATGTGTCTAGAGAGCAAGGTGGTCAGAGTGCCCCAAGAAAGGCTGAGACAACCACATACGTGATACCAAATGCTCAAGTGTAAGCGAAACTAATCTAGGAGGCAAGTGGGAACAGCAGGGTCCTGATCTTGTCATTCAAGAATAAAAACTGCACAAAGGGTGGGTAGAAAAATACCCAAACTGTGGGCAGCAGTGTAAGAGGTGTGGGAAATGAAACTGGTTTATTTGAAATGCCAGGAGGATGCCCCAGGGAAGGTAGCACAGAGCACCAGGATATCTCCCAGTGCTGTGTAGCCCCAGCAGAGCTGATAAACAGTGACTGCGGTTTGGCACGGTGTGACCAAGTACAGCGGCAGCCATATGGGATGGAGAGCCAGCAGTGCTCCACAGAGCACCTCCTGCAGAGACCTGCGTGGAAAGCATCCACAGAGCTCCAGGGGGGAAATCGGTTGGGAAGAGCTAAGGAAACCTTGCATTTGTGAAGTTTTGCAAGTCTCTGAATCTGGTCAGTGTCTTGTGTCTGTTCTCTTTAATGAAAGGAAAGATGCACGTTATTTTGGCATGTTCTTGTCACGTGTTTTTGACAGATACAATTCGAATTTAAAAGATGAGTGTAAAGGGAGGGGAGATTAGAAAAATGAGCTGGGAATTAATTCTGCATTCTGTTTCCACTTCTACTACATGCTTTCTATGTGACCATGAGTGAATAATTTCATATGTGATTTCCATCGAAATAAGTAGGAGAATCCAGACCCTCGTTGCTCAGAATGAATGTGAAAATAATGCTGTCCTTCCACACCGTCTGTTTGGGTTAGTCATGCCTCAGGGCAGACAGGGACCATCTTACAGAACATGTTTGTCAGGGGTACTCTTACATGTTTTTATAGTGTCCTGAATGTGGTCTGGAGAATATGCTGCAATAAAAATAAACCTTTATTAATAATAAAAAGGGGTTCTGCTGCAACTAAAGAATTCATTAAAGATTAAGCTGGTGTTAGTGGAGGGGGGGTGTCCATTTTTTATGTGCATTATTGATGCAGGCACCCTCCCCAGAAATACATGTTATTTATTCCTAACATTTTCCAGAAGATTTCTTAAAGATTTGTTTTGTTCTCTTGTGATAAAATCTCAAGGTCACAGAAGGGATGCTTTTAGTGATGCTCTTACAACTGGCATTGTAAAATTTTATTTCTTAGTGAGGTGCTGCTAGTGGAAAGGCTGATAAATTTTAAATTCTATTTCATACTGGTACATTGGCTATAACTGTCTAATTGCACCTGCACAACACTGTTGACGAGCTTGCTAATGGATTAAAGGGAGCTGATGTCATGATAGCTGCAGAGTGGAGATACATGCAGAACATGTAGTTTTCGTTTCCTATACAGTGGGGAGTGCAGACTAGTTGCCAAAAATTGCAAAGCAATCTGCAGTCTGATCAAGCTTCACACACATTTTTCAGCTTTCAGGACAAAAGGGCCGGATCTGGTGGAAAGCAATAGGAGTGTGATGCAGCTGATAGCTGCATCACAGGTGCCCAGGGAGGTATTTAAAGGTATAACAGGTAAACCCAGAGAAAACAAGTCATGGAAAGCAAAAGAAAAGAAGATTCCAAGGAAAGGAGTGTGGCTAGTGGTGGGCCGCTCCAGGAAGGTGAAAGTGAGCTGCTAGTCATGAGCTTTGGGACGGAGGGTGAGTGACTTCCACGAGCTGTTTTAGCACAGTGCAAGTGGTGGGAGTTGCTGGGGGGCATTTCCAGGAGAGAAACTCCAGGGAGCTGCAAGTATACATGCTCTGTCTTTCTAACAATAAAAATCTGTTTGTTTATTTGTTTTTTCTCTCCCTTTCTCCCCCCTCCTTTCCCCCCCCCCCCCTTAATTCAGTAATGCATGGAAAGCAATTAAACTCCCTTGCAAAGAAGCACAGGACTTGGAGGTGCAGGACTTTGGTTTTACTAGCTGTGATTAAGGATTTGCTGGGTGACCTAGGCCAAGTGGGTTTTTTGTTGTGTATGCCCTGTTGTTCTTACGGGGATAACAATATCACTTTAGCTTTCTGGAGCCGGTTAAACATTGGTATTTGGCATATATACTGTACTAGTGATAAGTAAGCTCTTTCCCAACAAACTTCAATTCACTTAGGCTTTAACTGTCCATTTTAATGGCCAAGAAGCTTCTGAGAGGAATTCTGTTGCTGATTTGTACCACTTGACAAATGACACTATTTGGGTTTTCTGTTAATGAGGGAGAAAAAAAAATCTCTTATAAAATATAGGTCTCTTAGATGATTCTGGTGCTTATATAATCTCCTCTCTTGCTGTTCTTCCGCACAGCATTGTAAACATAATTAGTCCTTTGCATTTTTCTCATTTAATTCAGCCCTCACTGCATGCATCTTATCGTGCATTAGAAGCAAGCTGAAACATTAATTAATTTGAGCCATTTCATAGAGCTGAAGGAACTCATTTAACTGTCTTTATCACTCTGAATTCAGAGGCCAAGAACACAGTGCCTGCTTGCTGCCTTCATGTGAGAGCAGTCGCTGGCAAAATTCTTCACCTAAAATGAACTTGCAGACTTGTAATTTCTTGACTGGCATCTGCCATTTAATACCTAAATTTCCCATCTAGAAATGCAGAAGACTTCACTATGTATCCTGTACTGTGTATGGATTAGCATCTATGTCTCTGGATTCTACATTCCCGTAATGCATTTTATAATTCGTATATGGATACACTGATTGCAAACCCCCCCCCCCCCCCCATGCTTTTTTCATGTCTTTATTCAGTTCTGAGTATCTTCTTACAAGCATTTCTGTGGATGAGCGGAGAGTTCCTACTGTTCCTTGTAAGACCTGTTTTTAATCCTTCCTGCATTATGGACAAAATCCTTGCTTCCGTCAGGAAAGCATCCTGCTGCAGATACCAGCCTCTGTGCCAAATACTAGGTTATAAGCAACCCATGCAGTATGGGAAACGGAGGTGTAATATGATTTTCAAAGGGTAACCAATGCAAAATTGACATCCCATCATCTGGCTCGTTAAGCTAGAAAACAGACTGGGTCATCAGGAATTAGCCCTGTGAAAACCTAAAAATGAAGAGGAGAGGCTTTGATTTATTTGGATGTCTTTCACAGAAAATCCAGACACCAATTCTTCTCTCTTCCTCCTGTTCCGTACCAGAGGAACCTGACAAACGTGTGCTTGTTTAATGCTTCACAGGTGGTAACCAACTTCGTTAGGCAGGGTAGGGAGGAAGCAGCGTTGCTACTTGTGCAGCTGGGGCTTGATTTGATTTACTCTGATTTACACTAGCGTAACGGAGCATGAATGCAAGGCACCTGATCTCCAGGTTTCCATTACAAGCCTAAAGATATAAACTATGTGTATATGAGAGCTCTGGGCAGGCTGAAGCTGTGGAGTTGGAGGCTGTGCGCTTTACAGATTTCAGGAGGTTTGTTAGTGATTGTCATTAGTGAGGGATCTGTCTCGTGACAGCCAGGGACCCGTGACTGTATCGGTTTCTAGCGTTTGGTGGGTGAAGAACGGCTCTGGCTGCCTGCATAATGTGGGCTCGTGAAGCTTTTTACTGTCATCTATAGGTGAAATCATTAGCAAAAAGAAGCTTAATAAAGAACAGAGGGAACTGTACGGACAAGTTTCCTGGAATACTTCACTAAATCAGAAGGAAATCCATCATTTCCATTGCATTTGCTATCTTTATTTATGCCTGTGGTGGATGTTCTCGGGTGCGAGGCGCGAGCCCCTCGAAGGGGATGGGAAGTGTCCTTCTGCATCTTGGGTGGTGCCCCAAGTCTGCTGCGCACTGGAGGTCGCTCAGGTCTGAGGGCACACTCCAGCTTGCTTGGCCTCATCCTGGTCTAAAATGAACGTACTCATAGCCGTGCCGGTTTCCTGGTGTAACCTTTCCTCCTGGTTTTATACCATCATAAAGAGCAGCAGGTAAAGGGCCCTGGATATTTTCCCCGTGTTAATATTAATTCAGCTGTCTACCTCTGTTTTTATCTGTGGCCAATTTCCTACGTCTGTTATATCTAACTTGACAAGTGCTGACATTCTTCTCTCATGCTTTGAACTACGCTGTGGATGGATTTATGTGTCTCTTTCTCCTGCTCTGCATCTTATTTTGTGGCTTGATGGGTGGGACAACTTCAGAATTCTGGGATCCACAGTAACGCTGCTTTTAGTTGCCATTTTTGTCAAGTGTCTTTCAACAATCGCGGCTGAGTGTTTTGTAATTAAAATGGCTTGGAAATTTTGCTCACTGATCAATTTGAAATAATTTGATTATTGCTAAATTCTGTGAGGCTCCAGGAAAGCAAAAGCAATGGAGAGTGTGTTGTTGTTAGAGCAGCTTTGTGTTTAGCATGACTTGCATAATACTTGACTACTCCTTTTCAAATACGGTTGTCTGAAGATACTCTGGGGCAATTTCTGATTCCTCCTTCTGTGCTTTGGGAAGTGAATAGAGATGAATCTCTTGTGCCTTGTGCAAATGGTCAGTGCACTGCTGCCTGTGAGCTTGTTCTTTGGAAGCATTTTGGACCCTTGACACGAGTGTCAAACTTGTGATCTCTGCAGAAATATACAGGGCCGCTGTGAATTTTCCCCTGTTCTGATAATTCCCATGGCTTATGGAAAAACTGTTCACTCAAAAAATTTCCAGAGTACTGAAGTAAGTATAATAGCTTTACTATATTCCTCTTTGGAGGGAAGAAGAACTTTGGGGTAAGAATGGGTCTGGCACTCTTGAAAGGCAAGCTTGTTTCCCATTTCAGCTGCAGCCTCCTTCCGTGCTTGTGGATAAGGGACTTGACCTTTGTTTTTTCTCAGTTGTTTCATCTTCAAACTGGAGATCTTAATGATCCCCTATTCCATGAGAGGGTTTTGGTACTGTATTTGAATTTATTAGCACCTGCAAGGATCTCAAATTCCACGATACCAATACAAGACAGCAACTTGCAACATGCGCTATCAGGTGTAACACATGAACAGAAAATGTTTCTTGTACATAGGTTAGCCCCTTTGATGTTAGAAGGCAAAAAGTCCAGGTAAAATATTTATCTTTATCTCTTACAACAACTTAGTCTACTTGCCACATTATTTTTACAGGTCATTTTTTTGGATATATTTTTAGCTGCCAGTCTGCTCTGTAACAGAAACTGTTTGCCACGGGGAATTTGCTGTGAAGCACCAATATTAAACAACAGCAGATCCCTTCATTTGCGCAGTGTCCTTCTTGTCCAGTAAGAATAACGAGCTTCCCTTTGAACACTGTGACCCATGTCTGCAGGGCTCCTCCGTGTTCCCTTCAGTTTTACTCTTAGTTGACCGCCTGCACCATGTGAAGGGACTTTACAGGGCAGCTTGGTACTGATACTAGGGCAGCGCCAGAATCTCTAGCCTATGCATAGATGCTCACCAAGGATTTAGGTGGTCGTGCCTCACATAAAGGTTCTCAGACCACTCATAGCATCTGCCTTCTGTGGCTCATTCCTTTTGTTGTTGCTTTATCACTGGTAGTTTTCCCCCTCCTTGCAGAGCAAGCCTGAAGATACCTGCACTGAAAAGAGGAAGGTGTCCTGTGTTTTGGGCGTACATAAAGTGTTTGGCCAGGGAGTTCCTTAGTATGGCAGGCAACATATAAGCTGTAATGAAACCACCCTTCCACCACGTTTCGTTCATCTCTGAGTTACTTTTTGCTGTCAAAATGAAATGTGGTGTTCTTCTAAAGCAAATCTAACACTGCAAATGAGGGCCAGACACCACAGAACTATCTCAATTGATTCACACATTACACGCCCATTAATGCAATCTAATGCAGCACTTGCATATGCCAAACATGTTTACTAAAGCTGGATATTTACAGACCATTCCTACTTGCATTACTCCTCCTTTGCCTCTGCGGTAAAATAAAATGCAATTACTTTAGCAGTCCCTGTACCCTGCAGAAGTCATTAGATGTTAACTAAAATTATTTTTTTTCTTTCCTCTCTTTAAAACAGATCTGGAATAGTTTTGTTAAGGGAAAAATGCTGTTTTTCCTCAGAGCTACAGTTATGCCCAAATCAAAGCACCAGATACTTGGTGGTTCCAGCCTCAGTTTGTGATTTAAAGGATGGGACTGATACTTGTTTTGATGGGGAGAAACAGCAACAGCCTGGTCCAGAAATAGTATGCTCTAGGAAAGACTTGCACATGGACATAGAGTTGAATTTCGCAGCTGAACCCTTCTTTATTCTGTAAAGAGCTTCCTAACTAATCTGATGGCCAACTTCTCAAAAACGTTCACCATTTGCTTTTGTGCAGGCCTTTGTTTGAAACTGTGACTGCGCAGTAAAGGGCTTGATGAAGCCATTGGAGAAACCAGTAAGTCCTTTGATTTTATGTTGCAAAGCTTGCCTTCCCCTTCTCCTCTAACACCAGAGCTGTCATGTCAGCTGTTCAAGTGAGGTTGAAAGCCAGGGAGATCTTTGTGGATGTGAGTGGCAGGTCTGGATTCTCAGACTCCTGTGTGACATTTAGAGCAGAGATCAATCTGTTCAAGGACTCAGAATTTGACATGTCTTATTTTTCTGGCCTTTATTAAAAGAGCTGTGAATTGGTGAATTCCCCCCTCCATCTCAGAGCCCATGTGAGGAGAAACTCAGCTCTTGTGACTCCTTACAATAAGAAGGAATAAATACCGATTTATCATTGCAAAACGAAACCTTAAGAGCTGTGTCTGTGCTTTATGAAGGCAGCAGATACTTCAAGATGCAAGTGTGGGGCCCAGTCTTGCCCTTCTTTGGCATTCAACACCTGCCACTGTACTCTGGGAATGATTATATTGAACCTTTAAATGCAGGAAACCTTTCAGGCTGCCTTTATGATAGCACTGATCAAGTGATAAATATTTCATGCCTGAAAAAGTAGTAGGTGCTTCTCATTTGCCTTGCTTGCAGGAAGCAGATGGGGCGGTTAGTATGGGTCTGGTGTGTCTCTTCTCCTCACTCGGCATCTTGTAGTTTACAACAGCTGCCAAAATACTAAAATGCTTGGTCAGGAAGAATGAAATAGGGTTGAGAGGCTGGCAGAGGAGTCATCTATATGACCATTCAATTAATTGGTCAAAGTGGCCATAAACCAACAATAGGAGTAAGCCTATGGCTTACTCATGACCTGAACCATTGGTGTGCATTCTCTGCTTGCAGCTGCAGCACATGGCTGGGCAGTTGCGTTGTTTCCACAGGTGGAGCTGGGCTGTTCTGTTAACACACCAAACTGCCTGTCAAGGCCTCCAGCTTAATCATGGCAAGTCAAGCTACAGTACCTGCGGTCTGGTTTTTTGTTAGCAGACAACTGAAGAAGGGCTTGTAAGCTAAATGCTTGCGGTCAATGAAGGAAATAGCATGTCTGAGGAAAGATAATTTGCTTAATACATATGAACTTTGTTATCTTCAGTGCTGATGTTTTGTTAAAATTCTGTAGCGCTGCATCTTCTGTCACTTTACTCTGGTATCCTCCTTTAACTAATAAGAAAGGACAAGCAAACTTCCTGGTGGTTGCCCACTTTCACGGGTTACACTGCGCTTGGCAGGACTTGCAGATGTGCTGCCTTTAGCCTGGGCTGAAAGGGAAACTGCCTGTGCCAAAGGGGCTGTTCTGCCAGGTGGATCCCACCTGTGCCGGTGCTGCGGAAGGACAGAGCTAGAAACGTTCAGCACTTGTAAAACCCAAGTTAAGGAAGTGTATCTTGCAGTGAGTTTTGAGTATGGTACGGTTTCTTTTATTAGAGAGTCCCTGAGGTGGTATTATCTGAGATGTGTACCTCCTAGAGTCACGGTGCAGCTTCAGGAATGGGATTAAGTGACCCCCTGGGGAATGGGCCTGCAATTAGATCTTGGTTTTCAAATACAGTTAAGATAAGTAGATGCTTATTGCTAGGCATCAAGTAAGAGCTTTCTTCCCTTCCCTGTGTTGAGTTTAGCTGCTGATGGTGTTTGGCCCTCTGTACAATTCATCATCAGTTTATGATTATGATGTATAATAATTATGCTCTGAAAAATAGAAAAAAATTATATGCAAAATACAGAAATTACCAGGAAATGCTAGAAAAAAAATTAACAATTGAAACTATAGGTCTAACATTAAATTATTAAGGTTTATTCCTAAGTTAAAAATGACCTTTTTAAACTATTTCCAAACAATGAACTCTTAATCTTTTTATCACATTGAGCAATAAAACCATCTGAGAGGCTTGGAACATGAAAGGTAGGAAACATAGCACTTGGTCTTTTAAGGGATTGGATTTTCCCATTGGAATCTCACTAGTTCATACCACGGGTGGGCACAGGATTTAGTCACAGACAGTGAAAGACCATAGGAAAACATCTTGTGAAGTCTCCAAGAATGGCCATGTACTTCATACTGAAAGTAACGACTGAGAGCAAGAAAAAGAAGTTTGCATTGCAGCAGGATTTTTTGAAGTGTACACACCTCCAAGAACAGGCTTATGGTTACAATTATCTATTTGCAGTTACAGCAATGGGGCATCTGCCCAGGGAAGCCCATGGTTTTGGATGTGCTGCGGCTTTGGTTTTGACCCTTAGTCCAGTGTTGTGGGCCAAACAGGATGAGCGCTGCAGTGTTGTTGTGCCGTTACAAAGGGATTTGGAGCAAAGCAGTCCTGGTTTACTGCTGCAGTCACCCACCATGATGGGAGGAGGAGTCATCCCATCATCCACTTGTTCAAGTGATCTAGAATAGATGTGCGAGTGGGTTCAATTTCTACACAAACCTCTGCAAAATTTGAGAAATAACGTATTAAAATGCTGATAAGTTTCATCTTTCATCCACTTGAGTGACACAGAGCTGATCACAGAAAAAATGCAGAAACTTTTCACAGTGACAAGGCACAGGTAGCAGTGACAGTAAGAAGATCTGTAAAGGACTTTTGCAATATGTCATTCAGGTGTTGGATTTATTTTGCAGCCTTGTGAGAGGTTTTACCTGAAGCACTGTGAATTTAGTGGGTGATAAACTCCCAGCATTTTAATTGGAGCTGGATGAAACACACTTGCTGCAGGGCTCAGGGTGCTGCTTCTATGAAGATGTAGTTACTGCACAAAACTGAAGCTTGCATGTGTTCTCTTTAGTATGTAACTGGGAAGAATTCTATAAAAGTTTTTTCCCTTCCACCCTTTTTGTATCTGTAAGTTTCTGTGTGCCAGCTAGCTTGGTAGGGGCAAGAACATGCTGAGAAAAGATCTCGGTACAGTCTGTAAGCTTTGCACGTTGAGGTTTATTTTACAGCAGGAGTTACCTTACATTGTGAAATGTACGTAGAGAGTGAAAGGAGGTTGCCCTTCCCAGAACCCTATGGAATATAAGACTTGGAATATAATACCACCTCTCTAGTAATGTCAAAGTGATCCACTTGTTTAAATGAAGGGTTGGTCAGATCCCAGGGTACATAGGCCAGTTCAGAGAATGGATTTCCTCACGGTTTTCACTCTGGTCTTCAAGAAGGTCAGCTTCTTGCCCTGTGAGTTTTGCACCTTTCATGCTGAGACTCAACACCAACTCAATGGAAAACTGCAGGCATGATGGAAATGGTGGGGGATTGTGGAGAAAGGTGCTTAGATGCAGGTCAGGAAAGTGGCAACTGGGTGCTTGGCATATACCCAATGAAGACCTGGAAACCCTGTGGGTATCCTGGTTCTTAGGGAAGCATTGCCCTGTGGTACTTAGAGGGAAGCTCCTCTTGCCACCCTCACAGTGATGAAGCTTACTGGTCTTACTGGTGCTCATTACATTTGAGTGCATGAGGACAATCTTGGTGCTTTGTAATCATGGTCTCACCTCAGAGATGAGTGATACCAAGCTAGACAAGGGCATTTGAAATTGGCTTGTTAACATGTGGAGGTTACTTTCTTCGGAAACTAACTAGAGAGATGAAACTAGTAGAAAAGAGACCAATCAGCCCAAGGTGAAGCAGGTCTTGTTCCACAGTGCGTGCAGGAGATGCTGACGCAGGCTGTTGGGTGCGTAGGCAGCACCGAGTGTTCACCTCGCTGCCTGCTCAGAATGTTTCTAAGTCGTATACTTCTTTATTGAACCTCAGTATTTTCACTCTGGAAACCACCCGGGGTCAGGAAGTTGAAATCATTGACTGAACTGAAGAGTGTATACTTTTTTAACACGTAAGTTAAATGACTGATAAAAAGCTGGTAGAATCCACTGGGCAGATCACACATTCAAGACTGAAACTTGCAGCTTCTTGTTTCTTGTCAGCATTTCCCAAAGCATGGGGGTACAAGAAGTGCTTGGGGCATGAACCTAAAACCATGCAACCTAAACTGGCGTGGCTACCTTAGCTTGCCACTTGACTGGTGATGGCTGTGTACAGTAGAGCTCATGTGATGCACTGTGAGTAGAGGAGAAGGCAGAACACGCAGGCAACAAGCCCGAGAGTCCTGCATTTCTCCTGATTTAATTTGTAAAATCAGGCTATTGGCACATCTGTGAAAAGACTGGTCAAATATACAAGATGTAAGATAGAAAGTGAAGCTTTCTGCAGTGCATCTTACAAACGAGCTTAAAAAGAGACATCCAAGTTGCCCTAAGCAAGAATAGCCAGTGACTGAGTCTGCACAATACGACTCCTGCACGGCCACACCAACGTACCCTTGGCGAGGTGCTCTGGGTCCCCATGGCATTCTCACACCTGCACACATGGTTTTTTCCCCTATAAAAAGGGGAGAAGAGAGGAGTGTTGCGAGGCTGCCTTTTTGGTGTCTCAGAGGATTTAACTGTAGAGTTAAAGACTTGCTAAGCTTTGGAAAGAAGGTGGTGTTTCAGCACTGATCAAAGCCAGTCTGAGACCATAGTGCCCCTGAAGACGGTGGTCTTGCTCTTTGTGAAACAGCGTTATGACTTCCTAGCATTTCCCTTGGGTTGGAAGGGGGGACAGTGTTGGACTCATGTTGTGGGTAGATGTGATACAGCCTTTTGGCAGTTCTGCCTTTCCTGAGGTCCTTGATTGGGAGATGTTTTCCATTCATTTCACTGGGAGTTGACTCAGGTCCTTAGTGATGCCTAATTGTGCAAATGAAAAAAGTAGTGTTGCAGAAACAGAACCAGACCTGAAAGGAAGGCCGTCTTAACCTTTGCTCAGAATGTAAACACTCTAGTCCATCTATTCTGCGTTAGTCGCTGCTAATGAAGACTATCTGTCTAGAGGACCCCTGTCAGGGGAAGGGGGGAGGGGGGTGGGTGGGGAATAATTCCCCAAACCCCAAATCAAAATAGCATAGAACAAATCTATCAACACTCTTCTTGGAGAACGATAACAAAATTAGAATGTCCTTTCAAATTCAACTAGACTTTCACTTAAACAGAAAAACTTTTCCCACATAAAGAACCTTCAGGGAGTTAGTTAAAATCTGCTAAGATAAAATATATACCACATCTCACTCTCCTCAAAAAGCCTTATTATGTTCATTCCCATTAACTCCCTCCTCAGGGTATTTCGTATGTCTGCAGAACGTATTATGGCTATTTGGTTCTGAATGTTTTTGCAGGACTGTCACTGAATTTAAGTCAGAAAATGGCTAAAACTGTGAACAACATTTCAAAGACTGTAACAAGCGTGTTTCAGTAATAAATAAGTCAGCAGACAGAAATGTCTCTACTAATTCTCTGTCAGGCCAGGCACAGTCAGAGCTTGAAGGAGAAGGTAAGACATATTTTATTTGATGTATCCTGATACGGTGCTATCCAAGTGAAGCCCTGCCAACATTTTCACTTTAATTTTGCATTACAGAACTCTGACGAAAGTTGTCTCACTGCTGTTCAGTCATTAATTTCTTTCCAATAGCAGCCTGTTCACCCTCAGAGGTAAAGTTGGAAAACTGGCATTGACTCTGCTCTGTCTGTCATTTTCATGTTATTTACCCTTGAATATCCGTGTATGCCACCGCTTCCTTAGCTGGTAAAGACTTTCATCATATTCACGAGGAAGCAGCATAGTGATTCTTTTACCAAGACATTTCTTGAGTGTTAGGTAAAGCCTCTTTATAGATACACACAGTGGAAGAGTTAAAAGACTTCATGCTTATTGACTCAGATGGCTCTTACATCTAAGTTCCTTTCACTTTGAAGTTCAGTTTTCTCGCTTTCTCTTGCAAGGCTGAATGTTTTATCCGTGAATTTCCTACTGGACAAAGGAATGGTGAGCTCCTGTTTCTCAGGAAAATGAGCTGCTGGGTTCATTATCATCAGCTCTGTATAAAATGGTTTGCCAGACATTCCAAGCATGAGGTAAAGTCCCTCCTGGGCCTGTGCTGCAGTCCTCACAGCGGGGAAGACGAGCTTTTGAAATAATTTCAATTTTTATTCATTAAGTGTACAAAAATAGGACATTTGATCCATCCAAAAGCAAACAGCCAGAGTATACTGTGTCACCCAGCAAGAGTACAGGACAAAAGGCTGGAGATGGAAGAGATCACAGCAGTACTGGTGCAGAGCAAAGGTCACCTGTCCCACTACTCTCTGCTGATGGCAGCCACTGGCAGATACTTGAAGGACAGGCATATGCAACACTTTCACCAACTCTTTTCTTTTTACGGATCCTTTTTCTCTTCAGTAGATCTTCTTCCCAAGTGAGCGTCTGGTCTTCTCTTGGACCCTTCTAAACTGTTTGCAGCAATGACGTCCTTTGGCAAGTCATTCCACAAGCTGACAACCTGGTTCATGAAGAACCTTCTCCTTTACCTTACCTTGAGGCTGGCTCCTTCTAGCTTCATTTTATGACCTCAGTTTTTGTATGAGAAGAGACAGTGTGTAATTGATGCCTGCCTGATCCTGGCCACTCTTGATTTTAGATAAGTATCGTACCTGCACTAAGATGACCCCTTTCCAGACCAAAGGGACCATATGGAAATTGTTCCTTGTGTGGAAGCTGTTCCATAGCTGTGGTCATTGTAGCTGCCTTTCTCTGAATGGTTTAGGTTCTAATACAGCCTTTCACAGAGGAGAAAACAAGAACCACATGCTATATTGAAGATGTGGAAGACCCATAGAGAAATGCATACAATCACATAATTAGGTTTTCTGTGTTGTTTATTTCTTTCTTGACAATACATATTTTGTTTTCTTCTGGTTTATTTTTGCCAATTTGACTCCTACTGAGTTGATGTTTTTATGGAACTAATAATCCCAATGCCAAAATGCTGTTCCTGGCTGATAATTGTTGGCTCTGAGTCTGTTGTTTCCTGTGTGAAGTTACAATTTTTTTTTTCTCCATGTGCAATCGTTACCTACACTGTCATTCATTTGACATTCTATTGCCCAATCACCAAATCTTGTATGGCCTTTTAACGATTCTTCCTAGTCTGCCCTCATTCTTACTGTCCTGAATAGGTTTTTTTGTCAGCAGCAAACTTTCTCACCTTTTGCCATTTATTTATGGGCAAATTGAGTATCAGCACAGCTCCCTGAGGAAATCAGCTGATGATCTGTCTCCACTGTGAAAGCTTATCCTTTGTTTTTTGTCTTTTAACCAGTTATTTTTCCTTGAAAGGACTTCTCCATAGCCATGCAACGTTTGCATAGATATGATTAAAAAGAGAAAAATCAAAGTAGATCATCACCAGAAGCAAAATTTCTGCAGATCAAAAAACTGCAAGCAGCGGCAAGCTGTGCTCAATCAACGCAGTCCCGTAGCAGTTGTAATCAATGTCCTCCCAACAGAATCTTTTAAATCGACACAACCTGTATATGTTTATCTCAAAATGTGATACGTCATCCAGTATGGCAGACAGGGCATCCACTGGGCCACAGAATGAACTGCCAGGTGTCTGTAAAGGGGCACAAATAGCCAGTTGCAAAGGAGAAAGGTACGTGGGGTTTGTTTCATTGGGTTATTTTGTTTTTGTTGGGTTTTTTTAATTTCACAAAACCATCTGTCCGCTGCTGATCACAGGATCATCCTAAAGCGCAATGCTGAAATCTGATCCTAAAACTTCCTGCTGAAAAGCAAAAACTGTGCTGCCTCCTCTTTAATAGCTCGGGGAGTATTTCCCAATTGCCTTCTGTCTCTTCCAGAGGCTGTCCCCTAGCGACATCCTATCTTCCCTACCTGTTCTAGCAACCAATTTCTTTCGTAGTGATTAGGGAGGCTTCTTCATCCAGACATTTCAGTAATGTGGTTTAGTCTCACCCATAGAGAGAGGCATCACAGCAGCGTGGTGGAGCTTATTAGTGGCTGAAGCCTGGAGCTGAGGGCTGAGAAGGGACAGGAGGAGCTTTTTATGGCGATGTTGCCGGAAGAAGAGCATGATTCCTATGTGCAGACCTTTAGAGTAATTGGGTCTAGACCGTGGATTGCTTGGCGTTAGTTGCCCAAGTAGATGTGGAGATTTGAGCCTGAAAAGACGTGTTTTCCCAAGCTTTATCAGATGGTAAACCAAGGATATTCCCTCTCCCTGAAAATCTTCCCTCCCTGTTAAACTGCTTCCCAGCTCAGACTGGCTCATGTTCAGCAGAGCTGCGCCGGGTTCTTGCAGATCTCTTGTTCTGGCGTTGAGGTGGGTAGAGCAGATAGAGAAGTCAGGTGTGTGCCCTGATTTCAGCCAGGTTAGGAAGACATGTCCGTGGCAGAGCTGGGACTGGCAGTCAGGCTGTCGAACTCTTTCCTTACGTACAGTCATGCTGGCTGTGGACATGAAGCAATCTTCATTCAGATAAAGCCCTGTAAATCTGCAGCTAACTGGGGGTGGGATCCTTTAGGCACTGGGCAGCCTTCGTTATGGGCGTTAAAACAGCGTGTGCGATAGTCAAAAAAAGACATTATTGCTAAAGTAGCTTGGTTGCACTTTGTTCTTGATGCAAGCACTGCTTTGCTATTTAGCACGTGTACAGGCAAATCTCAGATTTAGGACCCCCAAAAGGCCACCATTTTTTTTTTTTTTTTTTTTTTTTTTGTGAAAGGCTTTGTGTTCTTTCAGTGAGTGCATTTAGGAAAAAAACCCAGTGACAGTGATGTGGATGATCAGGAAATACCCGTATTGTTATTTTGTCCAAACAATTTGATGCTGCCTGAACACTAGCAGGTATTTGAGAACCAAAAGGAGAATATCTAATGGACCTTAGCCTGGTGCTGGGTTGAGTTTACTGATTAGAGCTATTTGAAATGCCCATCCTCATGTTGTCCCCTACTCACCTGTCTGGAAGGACAGACTTCTGCATTGCTCAGTCCCTATCCTGACCCCACCCTCAGGCTAGAAACATGGCCATCATGCAGCATTTTTTGAAATCAGTCGCTGTCCAGCTGGAGCTACAAATAATAGCGGTGTCAGTCCATGGGCTCTTTCAGTTGTTTATTTTGTTGGGGGAAGCACTAAAGTCTCAAAAATGTAGACTCTTATAAGAGTATGTACTGGGCATGCCCTTATGAATAAGTGATCTGTAATTGTGTGCAAGTGCTTCTACTGGCTTCAAGTATATTTTTGCAGGTGCCCCATCTGGGGAAAAAATGGCCACAAATGAGACCCTAAATCATGCTAAATATTGCAGAGAGCATATCAGTGAAGTATTTAAAGATTTAAAAAAAATCCCGGATTCTGAATTTGCAAAACACCATTTCCTCCATCTGCACTCAGTGCTCATCATTTTGTTATGAAACCACTTCATTCCTTCATCGCTAATAGCTCTCTTTAAATACTGAATTGCCTCATTAGGGTCTCTTATCCCATGAATGAAAGTCTTCCTCTGAGTCAAATAGGCAGTCTTTTATTTTTCCCATTGATTTTTAGTTGATTATATCCGACTGGTTCTAAGTAATCAATAAAGCAGTGTGGAAAGACTTCTGATCTTTGAAATTGAGTGGAGTAGACCTTTTTATTATAATGCCTCTTTCTCTTGAAATCTTGTGTTTACTGGAAGCTGTTTGCCACCAGTTTAAGCATACAGCTGCCCTGTTTGCTCTTGTTCAAAGACTTCCTTCTCTCCCCCCAAAAGGGAATGGCAATTCTAAAAGCCTGATTCTGACTGCGGTGTAGCTTGGCAGAGTCACCCCTAATGAAGGGGGTCACACTTGTGTCAAACAGCTGGATGAGGTCACAAGGAGCTGGACTCCTTTGCCGAATTAGCGTGTCAGTCAGTGGAGAAGTCAGAAAGAAAGCTCTGCCTTGTGCTTCGATGCGATAGCTCCTCTCAGTTGTTAATAGGAGCTAAATAACCACTGTTGTGATGATATTGTCTGCTGGAAATTCGTCTCCCTAATTGATGGGTTCAGCAGACTGCATGTTTCTAAATACAGATATGTCGCTTCCTTCTGTCTCACTGGTTTAACAGTTTAAGTAAATGAATACAGATGTTTTGTTGCTCCCTTAATGAGTGAGTGGAGAACCATGGATGATTTTCTCAGCATATCATCTCCCTGTGAAGTGCAGTGTCTTTGGGATCTGAAAGTCTGGATTTGGCAATTAAATAGTTACAGGTCATTGGTTACAATCCTGCCAAAGGTGGACCAGAGAGTCTGTCTGATTTACTGCTTGTGGTTTAGGGAGAGGTGAGGGGGACTAAGATTATGGGTGCATCAGAAAATTGTTGCAAGAAAAGCTAAGGCCATCTTCAGCGTGTGCTAATGGAGAAAAGCAGACGTTTGCTTCAGGACACAGCTGGGAAGTTGCAGTCCTGTAAGCTGCCTTGCACCAGTTCAGCTGTCGGGCTGCCAGAGGCTGTGACACAAAATTCACCATCCAAATGGCACCTTTATTGAGAGCCAGTGGGAACAAACTCCTTAGGTGCCGTGTGGGAAATGGGTGGATAACAATTGCTGGTGCTTTTGCCCGCTTGGGGTAGGTGGATGGGTAGTTTCAGCCAAAGTGGTGCTTTCTGAGATTCTGTGAAACTAAAAGACAAAGGCAAAATCCAGGTAAGAGCAATTTGTTAGGTAGTACATAGGCAAAAGGGGACACTTTTATGAGCTGTCAGATTATGACAACCCCTTGAAATCAGCCCCACACTAATGCAGACAGAACAGCATGTTGTGACCAGCAAGGAGCTGATGCAGGCACTCTGTGTGTTGTCACTTGGCGTGAGACACCAGTTCTGATTTCCGGGTGGGCTGGGGTGCGTCAGTGGCTGATAACAGAATAGGGTGTCCTCACCTTCAGATTTAATTTCTGGATGTGTTTGATGTGTTTTGTGATGCCAGATGAGTGAGTTAACCATTTATGCTAAAGCTGACAGAGAGGTTGCAAGACTTTAGTTAATGTTTTGGGGCTGATGTAAACTTTCAAGCACAGCTTGTCTATACTATCACTGAGGAAAACTGTGGGCGTATTGTGGACCAGCATTTGCTGTGATATAACTTAGGGACTACAGCTGCCTGACCGAAGTACCTGTTCTCACGCAGTTTCTAAGCTTGGGGAAACAATTAGTGTCCTTAGATCCAACGATGTGCAACCTAATGGGGCCATAAGGCTGCTGTCAGGGGGCTG
Organism: Falco rusticolus; assembly: GCF_015220075.1. Taxonomy (NCBI): domain Eukaryota; kingdom Metazoa; phylum Chordata; class Aves; order Falconiformes; family Falconidae; genus Falco; species Falco rusticolus. The sequence goes on along the minus strand of NC_051198.1, from coordinate 26,321,332 downwards.
GTGCAGCTCCTTGAAGTGGCATTCTCTGCTTTTAATAAAAAGCCCTTCCATGAGAGCATTTTGCTTTTCCAGACCCAGGATTGATACTTCACATATGAGTCAACAGCTGTTGAGCTGAACTCGAACCACTCCAGCTAGCTGGCAGCTAGCATGGATATCCCACAGGCAATGGAAGCAAAACAGCGGCGTGCTGGAGGAGAGAGTTGCTGCTGTGCAGCACAAAATCAGAAGCCCGGAGTTACCGTGTGCAGAACTGGGTCTTTTTAAGAACATTATAAATACTCGCAAGTACATACGGCCTCAGCGTGCTGGGCACGTGAAATACCACGTCATTAAAGTCAGGTGGGTTCTTATGGCTGTTATCCAGCACAAAAGCAAACCTTGGAGCTGGCTTCCCAGCTGACAAAAAACAAAACCGGATGAGGTTATTGAGAGAAGCGTGCATGGGACTTGGGGAATCCAATGCTGTCATTCAGATGCTGTCTTTGTGGGTGACCACGTGGAAGTCAACCTGCTTCCCTCTTGGTGGCTTTGAATGATGACCTCCACTTGCTGGCAGCGGGGTAGCAACACTGGAGTCAATTGAGCTATACCAGTTTACGCTTGATGGGAATTGCTAAGATGGGGGTTGGTATATTTACTGCCTGCCTGGCAGTTATGAGAAGGGTTATTTGTGCCATTTACACACATGTAGAATAAGAGGAGATTTGTATGAGTGTTCAATATGATAACTTCCCTCTGTGCGTTAGTGTGGTGGGCAGTGCTGAGCTAGTGCTGTTGAAGCAAAGCTGGGAGGTTGAGGCAGTGTTGCTTGGGGAATGGAGAGCATGGGGAGAAGACAGAGGGCATAGGAGCTACTTTTCAAAGCAAGGAGTGAAGACGACTACCCTAAAAAAGAGTAAATACAGAGCAAAGAGTGAGAAAAATGAGGGTAAAGAACCAGATGAGACTGGTTTGATGCTCGTGATTTTGCTGTAATCACTAATCCTGTTATTGCACCTTCCTGCCATGAATGTGCCTTGACCCAGCATGCCTGGGGTGGAGACAGAAAGGGATGGGGTGGCTTCCTGAGCTTGAATACTTCTGCATTACCTTGTTTTTACAGTGAAGTAACTATTGGGGCAAACTAAGAAAGGTCCAGCTCACCTCAGCATGGTTGTTTGGATGTCCTCTGAGGGGGCTGCAGCACAACACCAATATCCATACATCTCACGAGGAGGGGTTATTTCTAAGCTTGTCCATTAGTTCTATCGCATGAGAGGTCACCCCTTAACAATTCTGTTAGAAATATAAATTTCCTACCAGATCCTGTGATAACGAGCTCAGCAGCATCTTCTCATGGGAGGAGATGACAGCAGGACAAAGATCTCCTCCTCCAGCCATTTGAAACAGAAACAGGTGTTTTAGTCTGTTGATGTCAATCCAAATAACCATGTCAATGTTGTTCATGATGTATTGAGGCTGTGACACTCTACGCTGTGGTATGGGTTGGGGCACCAGGTGTTTTTTTTCTTGCTGCTATGTCTAGGGTGTTTAGGAGAGGCTGCATGTCTAAGATGGTCCAGTGAAGAAAGTACCATTGTCTTAAAAGTTAGTAAGCTGTTTGGCATGGATAGGTAGTGAGCAAGCATCTATACTGCCTATGGATAAACCTTACCATCCCTTAGCTGTGCTTATGTGACTGTCTTCTTGGATACATCGCAGTAGTCTGATGGCTGCTTTACTGTGAAGTGCCTCTGGTACTCCCCAGAATTCAGAATCCTTGGGAAATCTTAGCTGTAGCCCTGGCTCCAGCTTGATGGGCACAAGTAAAAGTAGGGAAGCATGTAAAAGGAAACTAGTTTCAGCAGAGAATCCCTCTGGACAAAAAGCACTGCCTGTAGGCAGGTTTAAGTGTAGCGTGGTTGCAACATGCAGAATGGACCTGGTCCATTTTAGCTATACTGTTTAGAAACAGTTGTGGCTTAAAATGCTCGAGCACTAAGAATTATTTTGTAGAAACAGGATTTGCTAAAGCGATCCCCCTTCATGGTGGCATACTGAATTGTAAGACAATTGCAGTTATTTACACAACGTGTAAATAAACTTGCTCCCCTGACTGTAAACCATGTCTATTAGCCTTACGGCCTTGTAATGAATCCTTTTAAACTATGCAGCTGTGCTGCACTTTGAGAGTGCTGCTACTCACCTGACTGGAGACTTTTCATATTCCAAGATCTCTCTTGTAATCCCCCTTTCAGTCATCTGCAAAGCTGTCTCTTTGGCTTTTGTAAACTGTCTCCTCCTGCCATGCGCTTGCACTCTGCTTCTCCGACTGCTCCTCTGACCTCTGCCGGGGCAATGCCAATTAGAGCTGCAGTGCAACACCCTTTTTTTGGTATAGATTGCTCCCTCTGCCTACTCCAGCTTGTCAGTAAAGCGCGTACGGCTCTTGGATACTGAACGTTTATATAAGTTGTGAAAATGTCACTTAATGAGCTTGGTCAGATAGGGAGCTTGTCATTTATTTTCATGAACAGTGGCTGATGTAAGGAAATGGTACTGACTTTTTTACAAAATCTAGACTTGGTAGGAAATTTTGGAGAGACCATCCTACCTGCTGTGCTGGGGTCTGCGATCACTAAACAAACAGATTTCCCTCCTTTCAGACATCGTATCGCTGCCACTTGTAAACATGGTTTACGAAGCTCCTTCTGGAGGTCTGCAGAGCTGGATTTATTGTCCCCTGCCTGTTTGCTGCGGTAGCACTTGAAATCTTTAGGGCTTATGTTCATGTTAGCTCCTTGAATCCAGAATGGACATTTAGATGGTTAGTACTAGTATTAAAAAGTTGCTCTGATGAGTAAATAACAAAGTCACTGTTGCATAAAGGAGTAGGTACCTGCTCTTCAGTTTCAGGTTGGTCTTTGGGTTGTACTTAACATTATGGTGTCTGAGTGCCCATCAGTAGTACATTAAATTGTGTGGGAGTAACATTCCAGGTGATGAGTGGCTTGGCTTCTTCCTCATGCATATGCAGAGGAACACTTAGCATTTGTTATGTAAATACAGCGAGTGTATGTTTATCTTGGAGAAGCAGTTTTGGTTTTGCATTTGGCTGAGAAAGTGGTGACATTTGCAGTTGTGTGGCCCATTTCTTGTGAACTCCGGTGTGAAATTTGTCCCTGGTTGAATGAAGCTGACAAAAAAAAGTAGCTACCCGCCTAGCTGGCTTTAGCCTTCTGTATATCCCATTAGCTCTCCTAGTTTTTGGGACCTGAACAGGGAGGCAAAGCCCCCTCCCTCTTATTGTCCCCTGTGGACATATTTAAGGGGAATGCTATTAAAAAGCATCTCTAGAAAACTTTCCACACCTTTACTTCTTCCTGCAAGCTTGGTCACAGGAGGGATTGAGCCAAATCAGCTTTCACCGTGCCCTTGCTCGGAGCTGTGCTTGCCAAAGAAGGACCCCACAGGATTTGACTATTGCGGAGTAGATGCATTACTAGGAAAAAAGAGACAGCTTTTACGGGAGTGAGGCTGTATCTTAACTACTGCTCAGTCACTTGGGAAGTCTGTAAAAGCTTTCTGAAACTACCAGGCTCCTCCCAAAGCACCACTTGATCTAGTGCATTTTCAGATTCAAAGCTGAGCCTGTAAAACTTATCCCTGTACAAAGACCACCCAACACTAGCAGGGTGCGCAAAGAAATTTCTGTTTATAGTTTAGTGCAAGGGTCAGATAGCTTTGCTATGGTTCAGGTTATCCACCCAGAGAAAGCATGCTCTTTTGCTAAGCATGGGATACATGAGTCATTTCTATTACCCAGACCTCTAGACATAACATAAAATAGATGGCATGAAATAGCATTAAAGATATTAAAGATGGGAGGAAATTAAGTGTTTTCCCCCTTGCATTCTTGAGCTATAGAGTAATGGATTTCTAGTGCAAACTCAGCTACTAATGCACACATCGGTGCGCGCAAACAGTAGAAACCTCAAACTTCGTACTGTAAGATGCAGAAAACACAGTCAAGTAAAAAGCAACACAGAACTGCTTTTGCGATACAAATTTGGTGGTTAATATCCTAGCAGGGAACTAGTTTTTATCTACTTTTAAAAAATGTTTGGTAAACTGGGCTTATCTTAAGCTGCTTAGAATTTGTGACCCTCCCAGTATTTGATGTATTGCAGAATTTTCTCTCTTAGTTTGAGAATGACCTGTAAGGCCCCAAATCTGTATTTTTCCTTTTTCATATTTAAAAATGTATTATTTGAAAATAAATTCCTGCTCAACCTCTGTATTCCCAGTTCAGGTCTCTTCTGTCATCCGTCTCTGTTAGGGTCCTGTGGAATGGCTAGGGGATTTAGGATAACAGAACTCACACCCACCGAAACCAGAAATAAATTATTTTTATCTCCCTTTTTTGAAAGGTGCAAATTTTGAACATCAAATTCCCTCAAAACTGGGAATATATGATTTGAAGGAACGCCTCTCCTCATTGGAGGCTGCACTTAAATATACTGGCTCCCTTGAATGCTTGGGAACACTTGCAGTTGGATTTCTTTTTTAGGACTTTTTCCACTTAGTAATTAATACTCCTCCTTATATAACACTTGTGACTGAAAGCACTGTGCAAAGGGATAAAAATGGGCAGTCTGCCCCACTGAAAGGAGATGAAGCTGCTGTACTGCTGATGGACCTGCTTCCTGAAATTCCCTAGTGCAGAGGAGGTTAAAAGTTATATGTCAAATATAATACTCTTGGTCTGTTGCACTCAGTGACTGCAGCCAGTCCTTTAACTATTAAAGTAACAGAATTTGAGGCTGAGTATTTTTAGCAGGTTTTATTGATGGATTTCTTAAGCTTCTGTTTCAGAGGATTTGTGATCATAAAGCAGGATGGAAGGAGTTTCTAACTAGTGTATGAAAGCTTAATTCTCCTCTCCATGTGGGGCCAGTGCACCATTTCCAGCAACTAAAGGCTGCCTGACTTCCATGTTTGCTCTGGAAACCAGAAATACTTGCCATTTGTTGGCCAGAGGAAATATATTTCATTTGAGCTGGATTGGGTCTTGGTATTTGATTTATTGTAGCCCAAATGTGTCTTTTACAATTTTGAAATCTGTGAAGTCATATCAATAACATAAATTAAAAGCTTCAAGTAATCTCAAATATTTTACATCTACAAGAAATACAAAAGAAAGAAATGCCAGATAATAGAAAAGGAAAACCCAATTACTTGACTTACCCTCAGCAACACAGAAAGTTTCTTTGTCTAGATGAAGGTAAACACAGTCCATAATCCAGCTTCTTGAAGTACTCAGTACTTTTATTTTCTTTATTGTACTCTCTGAAAGTACACACCATTTATGTAGCACATCATGTACATAAAAGATACTGGGAATGAACTGAGACTTAGTAATCAATGCCAGCCCTCATTTCCCCATCAGGAAATTAGTTGGGACAGAGCTGGCATTGAAACTGTGGGATGTCTTTATTATCTGAAGTGGAGCATACTCAGTTGTTTCTGTCTTGAAAAAACCCAGGTTCCTGTTACTTGGAACGGGCAACTGTGTTTATTCACTGTTTTCTCCTGGGCATCCCAATTTCTTTGTATGTGTTGGCAGCAGAAGACTATGTATGTCTCTTTTGGAAACCTCAGGCAGAAGTATCTGCTTTCCTTGCAGGTGACTGAGCCCAGGACCAGCATGAGGTCTTGGTCTCTTTGGCTGTCTATAAATTGAAGCATGACTCAAGTTGTGAGCTATAGGCCTCTAGGAGGTTAAGGTGGTGGCTCTGGTCTTTTATATATGCTCTTCTGGCCAAAGGGCGTGGATGTCTTAGCACTGCTGCAGCTGATGGTGATTCCTGAAGGAGATTCAGTTAGTGGAGTGATTATACAGGGGAAGAAAATATCAGAACAGCACAAGAGGGAGGACAGGTAGGAAGATGATGGTGAAATACACCTTTTTCTGATGGAAAAGAGGAAGTTGCTTGGATTGAAGAAGAAATGAACTTCAGCCTGCAGTCACTGATGGCAAGTGGCCAGTCTGTAGCAGCTATTTTCTGTTGCTGTAGTAGCACAAACCAGCTCTCAGGAGATCAATACTGTGGTATGGAGTCAAACCTTCCCCCGCTGTATCTAAAGGTGGTGATGCAGTGTGGATTCAGGACTGAATGTGGGACGGAGATCAGGGAATCCAAGATCAATCCAGCTTGCACCCCTACCTGCCTGTATGTGCTTAGGCTCCATCCTGTTCTCATCCATCTATCCTCAGGTGACCAGATGGTTCTGGCCATCTACCCTTTTTCCAACAGACCCATTTACTGCTAGGAGCAAGAAAGAAACCATCCATTTATTGCCAAGTAAAGAGCAACTTTGCCTTGTATATACAAAATTATTTTGCTGACCTTCAAAGCATAGTCAGACATTTATTTTTTTTAAATAAGGAGACTAGTGGCAGGGGTTTCTCTGCACAGGCTATCGGTAGTGCTTACCGAGCTGGCACTGTATGCAGCCTTTCCACTGCTTTGCGTGGCATGCATAATGGATGGCATTGCCAGGACTAGTTCCCTGATGTTATATAGTACTAAGGAAGTAACTCCTTTACTTAACCTTACTGATTTTTAACCCAGCCATTAGTCTTTTCACAAATGGTATCATTTTCCCCTTTGGCATGAAGCAGGAGAGCCTGTTGAAAACCACAGCATCCGTTGTAGGGATGGACATATTCATCACTTAAGCCTGGGGCTCAGCTGTGAACACGAGTAGGACTTCAGAAGCCAAAATATATTTGGCCAAACTTTTTTGTGTAATAGTTTCCTCAGAACTCTAAGCTGTAGTCAAACATTTCATTAAAATGCCTTGGGCATGCACAAGAAAGCTCTTGACTGTAATGTTTGCCCAGGGAGTTCTGTTTCAGTCTTCAGCCTAGATTGTCCTTAAAGCCTATTGTACTGCATGAAAGGTAACAGAGTACCTTGAGGGAGACTCAGGCAATTCAGATGCATACCAGTGAGTTCCTGTGCCTCCTGCCTAGAGCCTTCCAGCAGCCACAAATTGAGCTGGGTAATATTGTCATTACTGCATCTCCTCTTCACCATGCTCACTGCAGCCAACATGAACTACTTGCTCTTGTTCTGGTTATAGTGACATTTCTGCTATGTGTTCTTGGAAGCAGGGAATGTATGTATCTTGATGATTTTGGTAAGGAAAGGAAAGCACTCATACCGTTATTACTGTAACTTCAGTTTGGCCAGAGTCCTCTCTTACCAGTCTATGCAACTGCCGGTTATACTAATAATACCAGTCTGTCTAACGGTCCATCTGACAACCTCCCCACTGTGGTGGCACCCAGCTTCTGTAAAGCCCTAAAAAGATACAGGGACTGGTCCTAGATGATGCTCTCACCAGGGCAGCAGCATTTTGCGCTTGACTTCACCAGGACCTTGCTCATTTGCAGACAGCCGGTGCTGTTGGTGCACACTGGGAGGGAACGCACTTGGTTGCAAAGCCAGAGCTCAGATGTGAGTAGGTCTCTGCATGCTCCCAGGCCCAGCTTTTTGTCTGGCAGCAAAAATGATTTACAAAGATTGTGGTTCAGCTTTCTGGGACTTTATTATTTTTTTTTATTAACAGCAGCTCTGGGTGAAGCATTTAATGTAAATTGATTAAATAATGGGATGCTGTTCCCCTCTTACCCCAGCCACATGACAGGCTGGCTATTTTCAAGTGACTTGTTCTTTCCCATTAACAAGCAGAATAATTCAAATGAATCGCTTCTAGAAATGAGAGAAACCGTAGTGTCCCCAATTATTCATGCCTCTCTTCCGTGTGAGCATCGCCGCAGTAGGCATGCAGTTGTTCTAAACATAGGATATCTTTTCTCTCAGGACTGTATTATCCTTGACAACTCGTCAATCACCTGGAACAAAAAAACTCTGTACCACCTTTCATTATTTTTCTAATCGTGTCTTTTCTAGATCCATAATTGTTCTTCATGGGTTATAAAGCCACCATAATTTGCTGTAGTGAAAAACACTGATACTGATTTATGTGGTTTGGGTTATGCAGTGTGCATTTCATTTAATGTCCAGTCTGGGGGTAGAAACCTCTCCAACCCGAGTATGTGTGGTGCAACAGGACCTCTGTGTCTTTTCTCTTATTACTCCTAAAGAGACACGTATGTTTGCTTTTAGAAATGTTTCTGAAACTTTGTTTTCTCTTGACACTTTCTGCCTTCCACAATCACTTCATTGCCTCGTGGCATGCTAGGGCTAATTTCATGGCTTGTTCTGTGGTTGTGGAATATCTGCTCTTTCCCAGGATGTCTGTAAAACAAGCTGACAAACCAGCCTGCTGCTTAGCCCACCCCACAGTTTGCTTCGTTGCTTTGGATGGGTTTAGTAGCGTTTGAAACCCATTAACGTACACCTCCCTCATATGAGCCTGATTTGTACCGTGTCTGTCTCTCCCATCATCATCGTTAAATGCGATTTTAATTTCACATTTTTAAATTGGGGTTGAAACCGGCGCGAGTAAAAGCACGTGTGCATTGCACGTTGTGCTCGGGGGGCAGACCGCTGTGCTGGGGCACAGGCGTCCCCCGCGGTGCAGAGCCGTCCCGCTTGGCAGGGCGTGCGCCTGGCAGCACAGTGTGCAGCTCACTGCATGCTGCTGCTTCAGGGACAGGTAGGCACTGACTGCAGCTCTCTTCTGAGGAGCAATGCTATCGGATGTGATCGTTGAGGGTGCATTCCTGCTCTTACTTGCAGAAACTCTGGATACTCTGCTCGTGTGGCGACTCTTCTTTGCTATTTCAGATAATCCGGTTCCTACCTGCCACTTGATCATCCCAAATTAGTGCTGGCTGTGGCGCTGTGGGGTTAAAGCAATTTTGTAACATTGTCGAGATTAAAATTCCTGTGAAACAATGGAGAAATATTGGCTCCTGGCCTTAAATGTTACTTACTGCATAATACAATTTTTAATGGGCGTGAAGGTTTGCTAAGTTTTAGTCTCAGTGAGCTGGAAGAGGTCTGTTCAATGTGGATTTGGAAAACACACTCATGTACTGCTTCTTTTCTGGCAACTTTCTTTCTTCTCCACAATGTAGTGCCTATCTCATACAAGAAATGGCAAGCAGAAAACCCCTCTTCTCTTTGAAAGCACCATTTCCTTCCCCTTCCAGGTTCTTGAGGCATGGCAGGGCATAAGCCTGGTCCACTGAAGAGCATGTTATTATCTTTGGGCCAAAATCTACTGTGTTAAATGGAAGTGAAGCTAAGGCAGACTTTTTACTGTAGCTGTGCTCTTCTGCATCGTGGAGGCTGGATCCAGTCCTTTGCAGAAGGCCAGCTGAAGCTAGTGAATCCTGCGACACTGATTTTCCCTTGTAGATCTGAGTGCAACCTGAACAGCCCGTAGGTGAATTGGAAGGTGTGAACACCAGAGCCCTGGAAATGCTCTTTCTGCCTTTTAAAGTGTGTCTAGGCTGGGAAAGAAAATGTTTCTCAGTTCCCAAGGGTCGCTCTCTGATATTTTGATCTACAGAGACTGTGACAGTCTCTCATTTTATCTTTGCTAGTGAACTAGATTACATTTGTGTTATTGTCTGGGCCTTGTTTTAAGGCACATGCAAAGCTCCGTGCCTTATCTATGTACTCTGGCAGGGGGAAGGTTCACGTGTACATTTTAAGTTGATGCCTTTCTGGTATCACCAGCTGTCTCCCATTTCTTGCATCAGAATAAGAAGAGAGATGAATTATTTAACTGAAAATGACTCTGGATGCCTTACTTGCTTGAGATTATTGATGCCATGACCCCTCAGGGAGGAAAAGCTGAATAGTAGTGGCTGATAAATGGAAAGTGTTTCTCTTTAATTCTCCCCTGCCACTTTCTCCGTTTTCCTTTCACCGCTAAAGTATACAGTCAGTTTTCTGATACTTTCCCTGTTACTTTTGTTGACAAGAGCATCTGGAGGCACCAGCTAAGTTCCTGTATTTCATGTGCCAGCTACACAATGAGAGCTCAAAGACCTAAACAGGACCACACATAGGCACAATCGTCCTAGAAAAAAACCAGCATTGTTATAGTTTTATAAATAAAACATTTGAATAGTGTGGACATTTTATAATGGGCTATACCAGTTAATCTAAGAATTGCTGCTATTATCAGTCATTTAGGTATTAGTCTGATAGCAATTAGGGAAATACGGTATATATAGTAAGCTAAAAATTGCACATCAGAAGCCATGGAGATATTGGAGAAAACAAAGGTTAGATATGAGATTTTGTCATACAACTTTCCAAGGGCTATAATAAGATTTGAAGTAGCTCAAAACTCCAGAAACATGAAGCTCCTGGCAGAAGGTTGGTTTTCTGCTCACAGTTAAGTGTTCATCTCTAGTAACAGAAGCTGATCTGAGGTTACAAACTGCAGGATTTCTCATCTGAAATTCCAGGGAGGGAGGGAGGGATAAGGTGTTCTGCTTGCGTTGCTCTCTTTGCCAAACAAAAGAATCGAGATAATACCAGCTTTTGAACTGCTTTTGTTCCTGTTCTCCTTAGTTGTAGTTATGTTTCTTTCTAGGCTTGGAAGGCTTCTAATTTGGGATGCTGGTGGATATCCTTAGGAAATTTCAGTGGTATCTAAATTATGCTTGAATTTCTTTCTTATTCCTTTTATTTATGAGAGCTAGGGATGCTACCAAGGGTGGAAGTATTTTCAAATATTCCAAGTTTGAGATGAAAAAGTTCTGATGCTTTTGTTCAGACTTTTTTCTGGGCCAAACCCCTTTAAGCTGAAAAGGAGTATTCTATAAGAAGAGTTTTATATTTTTCCTAACATTTCAGCAGTTCTCCTTCCAATACCACGTAGCACCTAGAAATGAAAATTTGCCTTAAAAATGAAAAATGGGAATGAAGAAAATGGTCTCATATAGGAATTTCATTACAGCATGGATGAAATTTGGTCATAGTGTGGTGCTGATTCCAAAGAGCTCCTGGTTTTTCGAATGTTTTCTCCTGGATGTCTCTCTGCTGGGTCTCTCTCTCTCTCCTGGCTACGGAGCTCAGAATTGCAGTGGGAGGTCCAAATCCTGTGCTTCTAATGGAGGGTGAGTTACAGTCAAGCAAAGGAGTGAATTTTTATATGGATTTCTTCATTGGATTGACTGTGCTTACAAGAAATGCGGTGCCTCCCATGCATCCTGTTGGCTGCAGGTGTCCGTGTGAACCCAGACATCAGAAGCTCCTGGTACATTCCAGCTCGTTCCCTAAAAGCCCCTCAAAAGGCTACAAAAGCAATACTGGTATTTTTCTCTCCCCTCAGAAGCCAAGGACGCACCTCCAGAGGGCACTGCAAACTTGCTGTGCTGGTGTCACCAGCAAGCCATGTGCAAGAGGGAGCTGTGCAATGGGCATTTTGTTGCAGTTAGGGGATGTCAAAATATTTCAGTAATATTTTGACTGTCACTTTGATTGCAAAGCACCTGGTTTTAGATGTAGCTTGTATGCGTTTGGAACTAAAAAAAAATCCCTGCGACAGCTGTCTTTTGTTTAACATGAGACTGTTGTGCTTATGTTTTTCACATTCACTATATATATAAGCAGCAAAGGGACAGATCTAAGCCAGTCATGAAAAAAGATAATTTCCTATAACTCTTGAGTCTTCTGGCTTCTCTGCTAATTTTCAGCTGAACAGATGCTATACAAGCAAATATTCATACAGTAAAAATATACAAACCCAGAATTCTAAGGAGTGGTATGATAGCTTACAGATACTGTGATAAACGCTCTCCTGATGTTACTAAGAGACACTCCTTACCTTCCCTAAGTAGCATCCAGAGCAGACAGATGTGTACAGAGGGGGAATTGAGGCTCAGAGAGGAAGAGGGGACGTCTGAGTGCTGGGGAAGGTGGATGTGATGAAAGCATTCGAAAAGTGGTGCTTCTTAGTGTTGCTTATGAGGCCATGTTGGAGGCCTGGGACGGAGAAGCTAATCTTACAGAATGACAAGTTTCAGGATGCCACTTCTGTCATGAGTATCGCTGGGTTCTTTTGGCTTGCCCAGGTTCAGGTGGCTGCAGAAGAGCACAGCAGCCCACAGGACCACACCAGCTGTGAGGCATGAAGTTGCCTGCTGCTGTGCTGCTGGCCACGTTCCTTGGCACTTCCACGGCAGAATTCCTCTCTGGCTTCATGACCCCTTGGCGCTGCTCTCCTCTGCTTGCCAGGGATGAGTTGGGAGGATTGACAGCCCGGTGCTGAACCACTGGCTCTTTACTGGACCTGCCCCTCTCTGCGCACTGCGGTATGCCCTCCCGGCTGCCAGCTGCCCGTGCTTGTCGGTGAAAGAACTGGCAGGAAGGGTTGGCCCTGTCTCAGGTTGGGCCCCCCCAGCCCCCGAATGAGTAGCTGACTGGGGTTCCAGAGGCAGGGTTGGTGTGGCACTCAGCCTGCTGGATTTACCGTGCTAGGCTGTGTTAGCTGGAGACAGCATTGTGCTTGTGCGCGCCCAGCGTGCAGGCTGGTGCGGGTGCCGTCTGTGCAGGGGCAGTGAGGCTGAGCTTGGAGAGAGCTCTGAGGAATCCTAGTGCCAGGGGCTGAACACTAGTTTAGCCATAAACAGCCCAGCTGTGCTGGAGTGGGAACCAGCAGTTTGCTCCAGGCTACCTTGGAGGGACAACAGTGTTCAGAGAGGCTTCCAGCGTGGGCAGAGAGCTCCTTTTGCCACTAGCTTTAAACTAAAGCAAATTTGGGCAGTTTGGCTACAGCAGTAGGCAGGAGAATGCGTTGCAGCTAGCCAGGGCAGGTGGTGGAGAAGCAGCCAAGAGGTCTCGGATGGCACGGTCGCTGGGACGGCCATGCACAGCTTTCTCATAAACTGAAATTTGAGTCCTGTGGAAAATGGATGTTTTGGTCCTTGGTTTTGGTCTAATGGTGCAACAAAGTGTGAAGATACTGAAATGTACCATTAATTTATCAGATGTTCCAGACGGCGTTCATTCTGAAAGTCAAAGCGTTTTGTTTCAGCTTGATTTGACCACATCCGCTGGATCAATTGTAGAGCCTTAGGCTTCCCTTCCAGTCTGTGGCTGGATTCGTCTCCATGCTACACAGCAGCAGTTCAGCTGCGGAGGATATCCCACAGCATCTTCTCAGATTAAATCCAAGCAGAGAATGCAGAGAAAGGAAGGGGCAGGGGAAAAAAAGAAAGGAAGAAGGTGAGATCATTGCTCCGAGACAGCGTGGTAGCTGAGGCAGACAGAGATTAATGAGAAATTGACCTAAAAAGAAGTGTTTTCAAATGGGTCAGCTGAAATGTTTCAATTAGGTCAACAAGACCTGGAACAAAATCTTTTATTTTGGTTTTCGGATTAAAATAAAAGAAAAATGACTGTCTTTTCCTACAGAAGGAATTGGCAGAAGATTCCCAACCAGCTCTACCGGTAGTACAGAAGAGAAGTTTCCTTCTCTGAGCTGGTAGCAAATTTCCATACCCAACTCCTGGTCTTCTAGGTAAGACCCCTCTTCTGCCTTCATAGTTAATTTGGCCTTCTCAGTGAGATCAGTGGCTTGATGCTGAGAGAGGCAAATACAGCGGGATCTTGAGACTTTTTAGCAATTCATTGTACCCTTCCCTGCCATCTGGATGCCATCCTTTTTTTTTCCAGCTGAAAATACACATTTTCCTCCACATCTGCAACAACCCTGCTTTTTGCATTCTGGTCCAGTTTTGTTGCCTCTAGCCTCAAGAACGTCCTTTGAATTAGGGGTCCCATCTGTTGTTATCCTGAGCAGCACAGAAATAGAAAATCCTCCAGGCAAATGGAGCATTGCTTTGCAGGACCAGACTGAGCTCTGCATCCAGTTTAATGCTTAGTTTAAATTCTGTGGAATAGGCACCTTAGATCTTTGTTTTTCGGGGGCAATGTGCCAAGTAAATGGAAATTTATATCTGACAATTTCCCATTTCCTTAAAAATGAAACACACTACTAATAAGCAAACTAGGGGGATGAGGAGCACGTTTGCTGAGAGACAGGGACAGCTCTGAGCATGTAGTTGCCTGTGCTTGTCAGTGCATCTTTCTTTTCTGGTGTTTGATATTTTGTACTCTTATTTGCAAAACTGGAACCCTAAGGATGCTGTGTTTGTGGGCAGAACTGTGTCCAGCTAGGCACTGTGAGCTATCCTGTCTTATAAAACCTATCTGCAAACATTTGGCCTTTGGCCAATTTCAGACCTTTGAATACAGGTATGTGTACGAGCTACTGCGTGAACAGTTCCTGGGCACATTAGGTAGGAATGGCATAGCTTAGTGCCTATTTGGTGGCACATTCTATGAAGACATCTCACTTGTAAAACAATAAGAAATCCAATAGCTGAAACATGTGACTTGGCAGTTAGCAGAAGAAATTCTTTAACATTAAAAATCTACATCTTGATCTGAATTTTATATCCTCCCTATCTTCGGTAACTGCAGAAGAGGTTCTTCATGTGGCTGCTGTCCACATCTTTTTTTACTATGCCCCAGTGGGATGTCCACAACATCACTGTGCAGTTGAGTCAGTCCATTGCTAAATGGATGTGGGCTGGGAAAGACAGCTGGCCAAACTGGGACACAGAAGGACTGATGCTTGAGATGCAGTGTCTTTATCTTCCTTTTTGTCTGCCCAAGCTTGTCTCCAATTACAAAGGTCTATTTCTTCCACGTATCCAGATACCAAAACGGGCAAGAAGATCCTTTAACGCATAGCACAGCAGGTCACCACTGAAGTAGTACAATATGCATTGAGGATCCTGATTTCAAATAGAATTCATAAAGGATACTGATAAAAGGTAGGTCTGGATAGTAAAGTCTGAGTATAATTCTTGATCTAAGTCCTCCGTAGTCGCAGGTGTTCAAACCCTGGGCTTTGTTATTATGCCATTATAAGAGACAAGAGCTAGCTGCAAAGTTCAGGTCAGGAGCCTGACTCTGAATTTCAATGACTTGCAGGGATTGTCCAAGCAAACAGTGGTTACTCTATGTACTTCTGAATTCAAATTGAGTCATTCTTTAGGCGAAGAGAAAGCAACAGACAGCTTGTCACTCACTGTTTCTTTTGAATTGAAATAAAACTTTTAAAACTTTAAAAATAAAGCTGTGAAAAGCAGCTACATTTTATGTAGGCTTTGCACCATGTAAAAATTCACAAGAAAGCAAAGGGCAGAGATTTTATCGCTGGAAGCTGAATCGTATTAGTTTTCTGGATTTGGCGTTGGCTAAGATCTGAATGTAACCTTAGATGCAAAGTCCCCAAAGTCTACAAATTTGAATCTTCTGTCACCCTTAAATACTACAAGCATGGAGCAGGCTGTATTGCATGAACAGTATGAAAAAGGTGAAACAAACTTATTTTGCTGTTTTCATTACTGTTGCGAACTCAGGTTTCATAACATGCTGGTATCTCTGGCAGAAATGTGGCGTAAAGTGGCAAGAAAGACCATTTATTGTGTTCCCCTTCTTGGATTCCCATCCATCCTTACTGGACGTTAAACAGTCGAGATCGTGAGGAAGACCTGGTCACCAGCATGCTGTTTCATCTTGCAGCATGAAGTGCTGACCTCAGTATTTCCAAGCTCATATGCAGATTGCAGTAGGCGGAAAGATGATGGAGGGGAAGGTGCATGTCTGGTGTACTTGATGTACAAGTGCAACCGTGCAAACTCCATGATGTCCGTTTGCTAACGTTTTATTTCATTTTTCATTGCAGCTCAGAGATAAACACTGTACCTGGAACTCCGTGGTTTTACAACCAAGAAAATAGGTTTGTAGGTATGTGAAGCAAGGAAAGGAGAACCAGATCTCATTTTTGGGGTGTAAAAAGTCCCTCTTTGCAATGGAGAGAGAGAGAATTTACGTTCCCTTTGTGTACAGCATGATCTAGTGTGGCTCTTGTCCTCTTCTACTGCACGAGGTGTGAGTGGTGCCTGCAGGAAGGATTGACAGAGGTGTTGGGTAGCGCTGTCACTTCTTTGCAGTTCTGTATTCTTAAAGCATTGAAATAGTCCATCTCTCTGGCATGGCAGTGCTGTGAAGGTCAGAGCATATTGTATTGGAAAGAGGCATCCTTCCTCCTGCACTGGCTGATAGAAATCCCAGGGAGGATTTTAAGCAGGGGTTCATTTGAAAACGGATAGATGAAAGCAAGCAAATTAATCAGCTAGCAAAAGGAAAATGGATGTTCTGGAAGACTTAATCAGTCTGAATCATGAGCCAGACCTGCAGCCAGAGGCAGTGGCAGGGCTTGCCAGCATGAATACCGGTGAAAAATGTGGAGCAGGACACTCGTGTCAGGGAACAAGACACTGCAGCAGCCTGCTGCTCAGGTCTTGTGTTTGTAGTCAGTAGTGGGAGGGAGGCAAGAGGGATGTGCTGCAGTTGATGTTCTGCAAGTAGTTACTATCCATCTAAGAAAGAATAAGAAACACAGAAAAGAAAGCCCTTTATCTTACTAACAGGGTTCCTTCTCACTAAACCACTCAATTTATGGCACTTCCGGAAAGAAATTGAAAATATGCCAGTTTGGTGCTGCTGAGTGCCTCCAGTTTTAGTGTGGTGCTTTAGGGTGCGTGGCCATCCTAAAGGAGCTGCAGTGTCTGCAGCTGCTCTGTGTCAGGGACACCAGCATGTCACTAGCAGGGTCAGTGCTGTCTGGCTGGGAAGACCTTTACTTTACCACTGAGTTGTAAGGTTCAGGCTGCCTTTCCCCTCTGCTTAATTTTTGTACTGGTAATTTATGAGGGACGGTAGCTGCAGCCAAACCAGGTAAATCTATCTGTTCACGTAGGAGGGAATAATGTAATATTCTGCTCACCTTGCAGTATTGCTGCTGAGAGGAGACTCTGTGCTGGAGTCCCCATGTCTTGGAAGTGGGTAAGTGGGAATAATATGTAGGAAAAATGTCAAAGCTGACTTAGAAATATGAGTAGGTATTAATTTCTCTGTTTTGGCTAACACAAACGTGTTTAACTGCTCCTCCCATTAGCTGGGAGAAACAAAAGAAAAGTAAGAATGTGTATTTACATTTTTGTAATGAATTTGCCTAGATTTCGTTTATTCCTGTTCTGAGTTTGCTTTGTGTTACTAGTCTCCTGGTAGGGGAAAGTCTGCTGGAAAAAGATGCATTTGAACTTAACATAGCAGTTGATCCATGAGAGATGAATTTTAAGCTTGCAATCCTGTGATCTTGCTGTGGAAGCGTAATACCAAGAGTCACATGCAACTATTTAAACATAAAAAAACCCCAAACCACATGACTTGGAGTTACCGTTCCTAACACTAAGCTGCAGTAAATAATTCTTTACCAAGTTGTTTTTTGATTTTTTTTTTTAACACAAACAAATGTCTTTGATAACATTTCTAACTGTTATCAGGAAGCATGCAAGCAGAGGGGAGATTTACTGATTAAATGAGATGTTTCACATTTTTGCCCCACTGCATCTTGCATCCAGCTGCAGGCTTCAGTCTGGAAGCTGAGACCAGTTGGCGGCGAGGGCCAGATGGGGAACGCCTTACTGATCCCTTACTGGTGTCACTGACAGCTGTGGGATTGTTGCTGGGAGCCACTGCTCTGCAGTACCACAGAGTCACATCTTGTCCCTGAAAAACCTTGTTGTGTTCCTTTAGAAAGACAGATGACACTGCTTTGGGCAGGAACCCAGTTCCCACTGGTTGTCCCCAGCACCATCTTTTCCAGTGAG
The DNA here is from genome assembly GCF_015220075.1 of Falco rusticolus. Taxonomy (NCBI): domain Eukaryota; kingdom Metazoa; phylum Chordata; class Aves; order Falconiformes; family Falconidae; genus Falco; species Falco rusticolus. Next base: position 26,303,601 of record NC_051198.1, on the reverse strand, counting down.
GGGTTAACCATGCCCTTGAAGGACCAGCAAATTGCAGTTCAAAGATTCGGGAACAGCCACTGGGCAGACAGCTGCTTCTCTTAAAAGGTTACCAACGTGAGCTGCTCACTAACACACCGTCCTCCTGAGTACACCCTGAGAGAACATCCTTGCCCAATCCTTTGTTGGAGATCATTCTTCTCTACCCATTTATTAATAAGCAGGTGATGTCAGCCCGTTACTCCTTTCTTCCTCCAGGCAAAATCTAGCCACAACGAGCAAATAATAGGTGAGATTTAGGGAGAGGATGCTGATGGTGTTGGAATGCAGGGTGACCCCAGGAACAGGCACTGCCACTGAGGCAGAAGATGACATCAGCGCTCCCGCTCCACTGACAGGTTTGCTATCTGCAAAAAAATGGGCTTAGGCCTGTGCTCTATTGTGTTACAGTTAATGCAGTAATTCACTGGCAAACAAGGCCGCTCTTAGTTCATCTGATCAAACGTCGTTTAATGGGGTGGATAACAGCAGTGTGAATTCTAAAGGGGTGATGCCATGCTCTGGTCTGAAAATGAAAATGGGCTCGGTGGGGAGTCGCCCCCTCACTTCCCTGCTTATCTGGGTGCGCATCCTGGTTGGGGCAGAGTGGGACCGCAGATGCTGTGGGCATCCCTTCGGGAGCAGAAGCAGCTTTTTGGCTGGCTGGGAGTGAAATGTAAGACAGCTTTGCTTTCCTTGTCCTCCTGCTACTGTTTCTCTCCAGCTTTGCCTTTCCCTCCAACTTCGAAGGGGTTGTTCAAAGCATTGAGAGTAGGTGCAATGAAATGGTCTAAGGAGAAGAGGGGGATACTTGTGTGTCTTCCATGCAGTGGCCCATCAGAGAATTTGCAGGATATAGAGTACAGTCCTGTTGGGGATGCTTTTCCCATGTGCCTGTGAGATTGGAAGGATGGCTGCTGGGTGAGGAGCCCTCTTCCAAGGGGCTTCCAGATCCCTCTGCAGCAGGGTCTGCAACATGCAGTGTAGCCATCTCTCCGCTCCCACAGGTTTTATGTAGTCCTTCTCTCCTGAGTCACAGGAGAGAAGTATAGTTTTATGTATTTTCTTCCAGTATAGTGATAGGAAATTAATGTATTTCTGGTAAGCAAGAGCAGTGGCTTTTCCTTGAAGATCTAGGGGTGGGTACACCTCCTCTCAAAACTGCAGTGGGGGCACATTTTCCTGAGCTATGTGGAGAGTCGTTTCACCTGATCTTACTCACAAATCTGTCTGATGGACCCCAGGTCCTTGTGACCTTACTTCGCTGTCCCCAGCGGGTGTGCAGAATTAAATGGTGACCGTGCGGATGCTGCATGTTACTGTGTACCTTGGGTCAGAGGGTGATCTCAGAAGGTACAGGCTGACAAATTGTCAAGTACTCTGGCAATCCTATGTGACAGTTCACCACAAGAAAGTTTCTTGTGAGTATTCTGGTGAAAACAGGCTTTGGGTTGGATTTTTCCCTGTCTACATCTGTAGTCCAAACCTCACAGCCTCAGATGATGAGTACGAAACAAAGATAAGTATGAGGCTAATTGCTTTTGCAATATGAGTTGGGAGAAAGGTAGAAAGTCAAGAACCAGAGATTATTGGACTATTGAGATTTTCCGGAGTTATCTTCCACTTCTAATCAATATGTTGCTTTATAATTCCATGAACCAAAGACGAAGTTTTACTCTGCCCCACCCAACAATCTCCCACAAATCCCAGGTCAGGGTAGCTGGAATCTGCTATATTCTGCTTATTCCTAATTATCCAGTAGCTTTAATGGATGGCGTAAGTCAGAATACCTCTGACGAAGATGCCACTTTTTTAGAAGACTGAGCAGGTATTGTAATGCCCTTCTCCTTTGCTCCCTATCCATCTTACTCTGGCTGTTGCAGAAGTTGTTTCGGTGCTGCTATTAATTCTGCATCATGCATTGCAATAGTGCAACACCGCTCTGTTTAGATTCACAGCAGGTCCATGGGGAACCACTTGAATCCCAAGTAAGTCTGAAAACCATCCCTTGAAAACACATGCACCAATACTGAGTTTTATATAACCCTCTTTTAGACACGGGCTAAAGCTAGGGCTACCACTCTTTCAAAAGAAGTGCTTTCTCCCTAGGAAAAAAAAGCCAGCCTTTTCCAGGCCACATAGCAGGAGTGGATGATGTGAAATAATATTTCAGCATCAGCCCTGAGTGGAAGGGTTGCATAACAAGGCAGTGTTCTGTGTCAGACTTCAATGGATGTTACTAAGAAGACAGAGCATTTTTACTCCCAGCTAATGCAGGTAGTGTGGATTTTGTGTTGGTTACTCATGCAGTCCATTTCATTGTGGCATGACTATTTATTATAGGTGGCTGCATGTACACTTGTACACCAGTAATTACCTTGTTTGTCATGATAAGCCAATGATTAGAACAGCTTACTTCAAGTGAGGATACATGGATTTAGCTGGACTCTGCCACTGACTTAGTATGTGAACCCAGATAATCCATTAACTTTCATGCAGCTTGTTATCCTGCATGTAATTTAGTAATTGTGACACCAATCTTTATAAATCCCTTGGTCATCTTTGCAAACTTCTGTGGTAGAAGGTCAATCCAAACACTGTTGTTACAATAAGGAGCGTGTGTGTTACAGGGGCTTAGGAGCTGAAGAGAAAAGAATTAGTTTCAGTTACATGATTGAGTCTGATAGTTATGATCAAGCCTTGGTGGCCCCCAGTTTAGCAGCATAATCTGTAGAAAGGTTCTCCTTGCAAGGTTTCCAGTGGGCTTTATTTGGTATCGTGACTGTGAATGCAAAAAAAATAATCAAGATGACAACTTTATGTTCCAATTTCTCTGTTGTCAGGATGATTTAAAAGAATCTGAGGGAGGGTCAAAATTCACATCTGCACCCACATTTTAGTTTCTTCTCCCTTTGCTGCTCGGTGATGATTCGAGTGATGATGTTCAGCCAACTGCAAAGTGAGTTGATCGAGATCTGTATCGAAAGTCCCTATTTGGAGCTCTAAAAGCTGACAGTGTATGACTGGTAGTTAGGTTTAGTGGACCCATCAGTAATTAACCTAAGCATACTAAATGGCTAAGCCAAGTGGAGCAGAGACACCTACCATAAACAGCATTTCACTGTTCTTCATTCTTTGTTGAAGCGCTCATAATGTCTTGCCAGATACCTGGTGTAACATAAACAAAATGTCTCTGTTCTGAGGAGATTTAAAAACACCTAGCAAAGGATAGGAAGAAATAAAGTATGTATTTTAAAATACAGATCAACTTAAGTTCCCTGAGGAAGTCTGGCAAAATGAGGTTTCCAGGGAGGTTTAAAAATGGGAGGTGTCCTCATGCTACAGTTGCGCTCAGAGGTGAGGAACAAGGCAGGGTCACACGAAACAATAAAAAGCATCTCTTGGTGAAGAGGACAGCAAATACAGATATGAGAACTTTTGTGTTTTGAGGGCTAAGATTTACTAAGAATATGATACTATCTTAAGCTGTAGCCTCAAAATGAGTATCTGTGATGCTGAGGGGTTCTAACCGTCCCTCTTTTTGCATCCCTCATTGCTGTTTGCTTGTGAGATGCCTTTTCTGTTGCACAGACTAATAATGCACGTGTTACAGACGAAGATACTGCTTCGACAGGCGAGCTGAAAAATACCACCGTGGACAATGTGAAATGAACAGATATGTGGAAAGTGAGCCCTGCTTTTATCTTGTGCACATGGAGTTGAACAAAAATGGCTTCCTCAATCAGTAGCACATTAGCTTTCATCCCCCTCCTCGAGCTGACATCTTCCATTGCTGAGCTACTCTCCTCTTTGATCTGCTTTTTTGTTTTCAGCTTATTCTTTCATCAGGAAAGATGAGCTTCTCCTGTGAGCAGAACATGAGTAAACACACTAGAGAAAAATGGAAGAGATAATAATATGAATTTATCTTCTGAATAAGTTCCTGTTCCAGAAAATTAAGCAACATCTCTTTCTCCCCAGTGACATTTCTCTAATAATCATTTCGTAGTAACAAGACTATAAACAGAAGAATCTTAATAACTTTAGAGTGGTGTACTATTCAGTCACTGTTCAAGATGGAAGGATTTAGATGATAAAGATCCCAGCTACTCTGGCACTTTAATCAGGAGCAACAATAGTTAAATGACATATTTTAATATGTTTGTGCCTTGCATTTCACTATGGTGCCGTCGGTTTGTTAGGAACTAGTACAAACCAGCTTGAAGTCTGTGCCATTTTTCAATTAACTTTAAAAAGCCTTCTTTCAGGCCTTTAAGCCAAGGTCGGTATTGGAGTTTTTCCCTTAATCTATTCTCTAGTGAGACAGATTAATAAGAGGGCATTACGTCCCCTTTCCAGATGGAAGGACCAAGGAAGCTGCAGCCCGGTTTGACGGTGGTCAGTTAGATCGGCCGTAGCTCTGGGACTACAGCTCCTTCCATGGGAGTCTTCCCTGACCGATAGCGCAGTGCCCAAATCCGGAAGAGTACTTACAAAGCTGCAGGCTCCACCAAGTCATAAATGAGATCACATTTTAATTAAAACATTGACATTATAAAATATACACGGCACAGTAACACATAATATTTAGGAAACTCTAGTAGGAATTACGTAAGAATTTGTTATGCAGTATTTAAGAGCTGTGATATTTCACCTGGTTTGCTGCCATTGTTGCTGGAGACTCCCTTCTCCTGCACCCTTCCCTGGACCGCATCCTAATTCTTGTGGCTATTTTCAAGGCAAAGCTATGCAGATATCTCAGTGTGGAGCTTATCTTTGTTGCCATCAACAGGTGTATCACGAGCACCTTACTTATGTTGTGTATTCCCTTGCTTCATGAGTAGCCTTGCTAAACTCACAGAGATGCTTGTGAAGTTGGTTATCATGTGGATAGGAGCCAAGATTTAATTTCTGGCTCAAAATTCATCACTCCTGCTTGCAGATGGTATCCTTCCTTTTTGCTTTTATTTATTACTCTTTTAGTAAATGTATTGTAGTGGAAGGAATTATCATGACAGCCCTGGATAAAAGTGTCCTTGACATATAACCGTTATAATTTCTTCTCCTTATCGTGTGGCAAAATGCGACCGGTTCGTTTATGATTTGTGTTGTGTAAAGGGCTTGCTCATATTCTATAGAAATGTCTGTGATTTTCCTTCTGGCTTTAGGCATCTGTGGATGGGCCAGTGTGCCTACAAACAGTGGTCTCCAAGGGGATGTCCTGACTGGGGACAGCTGGCGTTCTTTCCCTCTTATTCCCCTGCTGTATTCCTTCCTTCACCATCACATGTGTGATGGGAGCTGTAAAAACAGCTTGGAAACCAGCCCATCTTTCCTTCCTGTTCTCTCATTTGGTAAATGCAGAGACTGGGGTAGAGAGTTTTACTTGTATTATGCCCTGGCAGCGGGGTAAGGCTTAACCGGCTTTTTTTAGTCTCCAAAAATGATGATCCTCTGATTATTCCCATGTTTGCTCTGTCTGTTAAAGGATGACACTTCTGTGTACAATTCCAGCAAATCCAAGCCTGTCTTTGCAGGGAACACTTATTAATGTCTTTCTGCATGAGCCCCAGATACTTTTTTTTTTTTTTTCATTATTTAGGCTCCTACTGACTATGGGGAAGATCAATAGCCGGTTGCTAGTGGCTGTCGTCGTTATCACTTTGTGGCAGGTGATATAGTAGTGTAGCCTGCCTTGAGTTGTTCTCCCTCTACTTTGGGCACATAGTTTATCCATAAAACTAACAGTTGCTCCACGTTCAATTTGTCATCCTTGCCCTTGAAAGTAGAAGCTGATTTTTGAATACGCTGCAGTGTGCAATATACTCCCTGTTCACTGCAGCAAAAGCTGATGAGTAACTGTGGGGTTGGAAGAGGAGAAAGGCGTAGGTTCCAGTAAATGAGAGCCACTGGAGGCGGGAGCAGAGGTGGGTACATGGGTAGCGAAGAATGCCAGATACATGAACTAGAAGGGTTATCCCTGAGTTTTCCTCTTTGCTACTGCTTATTAAATTCCCCAGCTGGACATCGTGGGGGTGAGAAGCTGTTCTCCTTTAATTTCATACTAAGGTTTTCAGACTGTAGCGCTCTTCCGAAGAAATCTGTGTTTCATTTCACTTGCTGCACAGCTATACCGGAGGTCTAATGTCAGAGGCAATCACTGGCCAGCCAGGTTTCAAACCTCACACTGTAATTTATTGCAATACGTTGAACATCTTCCTTTGGAAAATGTCTCATTTAAGGTGTCTGACACTGAGCCTTCAGAATTGCTAGTCCCTTTGGAAATTTTGGCTTTAGTGATGTGAGTAGGGCACTGTCCCCCTCTCTCTTCTCTAGGGAACTGGGACTGTTGTCTTGCTCGGTGCAGCTTGTATCCATCTGGCACTGCAGCCATCGAAACCCAATTAAAGAAGGCACAAAAAGGAGAAAGCAGAGAAAGCTGATTTTCTGAAATTGTGCTACCTTTTGTTATCAGCCTGTGATCAATGCAGTGGTAATTGGTGACAACAGCTGAGGAAATGCTGGTTATTACAGGAGGTGAACATCCCTATCTGTCATCTGTGTCCAGCTTGCTTATCTTCAAATTGGAGCATGGGGTCATTAAAACAACATAATATTAGTACATTGATGGAACAGGCAGTCTGCTAAGTTCTTGGATACCAGATGGTAAATGCAGCTTGAGTTGGCAAATTGTTGCTCTTCTTCCTGCCGTGCAAAGGCATTTTATCTACAAGCATAATAAAAAACAGAACAGAAAACCAAGGAGAAATTTCTTTAATCAAGCATGAGAGATTTGAAAGAAAATAATAACAAGAAAAAACTTAGACAAAAGTACACGAACAAATTCTGCTCCAGCGCTTTCTGATTTATTCCTCTTGCATGAGAGCTCTGCAGGACAGAGCCTGCTGATTTTACTGTACAGAGAACCCTAATGACCTCAATAGGAATTTATTAATAAAATAAGGTACCACTGAGCATGTCTGTCCAGCTTTTTCATAGTGGCTTCTTTCTTTCACAAATATTTCTGAAATTCTGGAGTTTTCCTAGAATAATAGGAAAGGATGAGAGTTTTTTTAAAAAAGGTAGAATTAATAAACAATAGCTGATGATAGGACCAGTCATGTTGATGATTGGTCTATAAAAGTGAAACCTTTAACATTTTGGAATTGCCTCCAGATACAAGCTTTGTTACTTCAGACTAGGCAAGATGAATCCTTGGCAGTATGCTTTAGAAGGCAGTCCTGTCCTGGTGGGGGATTCATCAGAGGGAAAGATAAATCTTTCCATCTCTAATTTCAAAAATCTAGGAATCCTTCTGGGGCCTTCACAAAAATAAAGAAATTATAGTGCCTCTCCAGAGCACATAATGTGCCTTGAAATGCAATCATAAAAACCTCTGCAAATCTAAATCCCAAAGGCAATCAACATATTTTGGTGGAAATCTTGAGAGACTTAAGTTGCCTAGTCTTCACTGTACAAACAAATAAATGCCACTTGTCCTGTAATTTTCATCATGGGATATAAATGTGTTCGGTTTTACATGTTCTCAAAGATGAGGGCTCCAACTTTTGTGAGTCCAGCATTTCTTTTCAGTGGTATCACTCATGGCTGCATCCTGTAATGCATTTAGACATTGTGGGGGAGTGCTTTGTTCCGTGAGTGATAGCAGGGCAGTCTCTAACTTGGTCACGTTCAGATCTAAATGCCGAATCTAATTTCTTTGACCCTTTTTCTTCCCAACATAGCAACATATTTCTTGCTGCATGAATAGTGACATAAGTAAAGTAAGTAATTAGTGGTAATCTGGATACAAAGGGTTCTGTGAGGGAAGGTGAGGGTGTCTGTTGAATTGCCCTCTGCCTCCTGGTTTCTGTCGCACACCCTGTACCCTGCTCTCAGACCCACTGCTTTGTGCCTGACACCACAGTGATGGTTGTATGGGGTCAGGCCAGAAGCCCACCTACCTCCGTGTCTCTTCTCTGGCAATGGTGCCAAAGCAGGCACCTAAGGAAAAGTAAAGGAAAGGGCAAGCATCTAACGATACTTTTCCTACTCTCTAATCATTTGCAGGTTGGGGATTTCCTGAGCCAGAAATGTATCATTGACTTTGGAAAGTGGGCTGCTTGCCCCAGACAAGTGGTTTGTGATGTGATTGTCCCATTCATTGTGCTGGCACCATTTAGAGAGCATTTTGATCAACCCAGATTCTTGCCTCAAACTAGAGTGCTCATTTGACTCCTGATTATTTATCGTTGTTGTGAGTTTTCCTGTTTGTGGCCTTCTCATTTAATGATGAGTGCTGCAGATGGCTTACAAATTGAGACATATTTTAAACTAAGTATGAAGCTGGTTGTGTAACCTCAGCCGCCTTGGGATTTGGGGGGGGGGGGGAGGGAAGAAAGAATTTCCCTGCAAGTACTCAGCAGACAATCACTGCTCAGTGAATGAAGGCATGGATGTCATTTTACATCAGCTATACTTGCTTACATTCCTTGTGGCTGGAGGCAGAATTTAAGAAACCATTGGATATGGCTGATAGAAGGAGGTAATAAAACAGCACAGAAGGAACACAGAAATGTTAAGCAGATAGCAGCATCACTCTAAAATGAGCTCTTCCTTTTAGGGAAAAGAATTTTTTTACCTTCTGTATTATATTTTCTGCTACAAAGGAAAAAAAAAAAGATAGCAGCGTAGTTGTAGTTTAGTACTCAAAAATCAGTGGGAACTTTACACTATGAGTTTCTCAGGATGTGATTTACCAGTGAGTTTTCCCTGCTGTGTAGCTTCTTTCTGGGCAAAGGGGACATTGATGGGCAGAGGAAACATTTTCAAGAGCTGCTGTGCAGCTCCAGACCTCCTTTGTAGAGACCCCCAGTTTGCTTCTTAGTGTGCTGATTCCTTGCTGGTGCTCAGTAGCGGCATTTGCGAGAAGACTTTTTACCTTCCACCAGTGAGCAGAGGTTTTCCATAGTGACAAATGACGACCTGGCTTCATGTCATGACCTCATCCCATTGCTGCTGGATCGCATGGTGTGGGCTAGCGGGAACAATACCAGCAAGGTCAAGGAATTGCAGTCTGATGGAGAATGGTGCAGACCTTCTTCTCAGTGACCCAGCAGCTCCTGCAGTTGCATTTCACTCGCTGACCTGGCTTTCCATCGGCTATTAAACAGGATCCTGCTGTAACCCTGTCGCTGGCTTGGACCTGAGCGAAGTACCAGATGGCTGGGAGGGGGGCGGTTCTCAGAGCTGCTCCCCTGGTGTCACGGTTCAGATGTGTTCTCAACTGGGAATGTTTTCTTCTAACAGTTTTTCAAGAGGTGGGCTGCCATTCTGGGCAAACTCCCTGTGAACTGTCATGCATCTGCCTGGGCAGGATGAATTATTTTGGACTTTGCTTTCTATCACAAAACCCCAGGATAATGTCTGCTTTCAAAAAAAAAATCCCCAAAGGTTTTCAAGAAGAAAACCTGGCACTTACAGCGAGACAGTCAGGGTTACTCAGCGCTGTGCGTTTAGTGTCATTTGAGGAGCTGTAGGGTACCCCTGGTCTCCAGCTGTCTCTCCAGAGGGGTGAAGACCTCTCATGGATCCTGTGCCGTATTTGCTAGGTCTGTGTGGAAGTCTCAAATCCTCCAGGACAGCCCAGTGCAGCTGACTTGGGGCAAATGAAAACAGCCCTCAGCTACACTCACTTGTCCCAGGGTGGGACACATACGTGCTGTGTGCGGGGTGGAAGGCGGTCGTGCCCGGCGGTGGTGAGCACGGTGTGAGGACCAGCACGGCGGGGAAGCACAAAGCTGCTGCTGCCCCGTTCCGTGGCCCAGTTGCAGGAAGCCTGTAGAAACCTGGCAGAGGGCAGCCAGCAGGCCAGACCTAAATATGACACCAGTGAAAGTTTTACCTAAATAAGAACTGAACTAAAAAAGAAGTGTAAAGTCATTATGGCTTAGATCACTACAGCCTCATTCTTGAATATCCTCTGGCTGCCTTTTGCTGGTTTGGCAGCACAAAGCTGCTGCAGCTGAGCACAGGCAGCTGTACTAGGTTACAAATGCTTTTATGTTTCTGGAAGAAGCAGAGGGCTGGTGAAGCAAGCTTGTTCAGAGCTGTGTATTGATTTTCACCAACGCAAAGTGGGTGTAAAACTCTATGTGATCGATCCTGTCCTCCTCCTGGCTGCACAGAGGGGTAACACACCAGGGAGACTGGGGGTTTAACAGAGCTGCTTTAATGAAGCTGCTAACAAAGAGAGCAGGTTGGCTCTTAGCAGGCCTTGAGACTGGCCGTCACTTTTTCTTTTCACAAGGTGGGACTCCATACCCGAGCTGGCTTCTGATGAGCGTACAGTTCACGAAAGCATTTCTAACTGGATGACAAAGCCCAGCCCCCTAAAACCCAATCAACACATTCTGCCCGAGCAGGAGGAGGCGTTACAGCATGGGCTGATGTGTTTGCACGTAGAGAACACAACGCTGGTGGCGGCTGCTTTCTCATCCCGGGAACCAATTTAGCGTCCCCTTCCCCATATGACTCAGACAATAAATTACACTTTAATCTAAATCTTGTACATTATTCCTACTACAATAGCTGGGCAATTTCCCTATTTCTTTTTTCAGCATCTCCCTTGGATCCTATTTATCAGCTATATTGTTTCATATTAAATAAGTTATTGCATTTACCAGGTAAGGCATTTATGCTTAGCATTAGAATGAGCAACACACAGGGACTCTCCCGAACATTATCTCCCTGCCAACAAACAGAGCAGATAGACTAAACTGGAGATTTACCTAAAGGAACAAACCAAAGATGATGTGAGGAAGTATCCTATCTGGAAGGGAACATTTCCTGAATATTCTACCCATTCTTCACTCATCTGCTTTCAGTCAGCCAAATGTGCATTTGAAGTCCCCGTGAAAAGGCATGCCAGACAGATGGGATGGGGAAAGGGAGAGAGAATTTTTATCACCCACCAACTTAGTTGGGCCCACAGCCTAACTGTGGCACAATTCTTTGCGGCAGTAAGATTATTTATGGGCAGGAGCGTGCCTTCATCAGGGGATATTACAGTGCCCAGCTCTTGAATATCCTCTAGCATGCTCATCCAGGTGTGCTACAGATCATGGAACTGGGGCTCACCTTGAAGTCACTGAATGAAGTTAAGACAAAACAAACATTAAATACCATACTTCTGCAGCCGAAGTGAATTTTCTAGGTTTTGAGCTTTTGTTTGCTGTAGTGAATCTGAAGAAAATTCCAGTTTGGCCCAGAGGCCATTGTCATTAAAGCTGGTCTGTATACTCATGCAGAAGTTTTATATGAACAATAAACATTGCAATGAGAAACAGTGAAGGCAGAAAATTATTGGTAGGCTCTTGTGGAAGTGATAGCTTTTGCAAAGTCCCAGCAATCTGAGGAGAAGCAGATGTTTTGAGTCTCCACCAGCAGGCTGGAAAATGAAATTTTGATTTGAGTCTGGCTGCCATTTGTCTGTGTTCACCTTAGCTTTTGTTGTACATCATGTGATGGTGATGCTCTTGGGGCATCCAAAGCACCAGAGTCCCTCTCACAGGAGGCTCTGAAATGACTCAGTTACAGTTAATGGGAAACCTAAACTATTAGGAATGTTGAAATGTTTAGTTTGGATCAGAAACTGTAGAAATCTGTGTCAACATGCTGCATTCGTGCACATTTCCATTTCCTGGTGTTATTTTCTCTATTTCCTATTGTTGTCATTTGCGTTTAATACAGTTGTAAAGTTTCAAAGCTTAAATACAGTGAAACGGAAACAAATAAGCAGAAATAAGAGCTGTTCACTGCCTGTCCTGGATCACTGGATACTGGCTGGTAGGAGGTGCCACAGGACATGATAAAGCATCTGTGTGTGACCACAGCAAGTGGTCACAAGGGCAAGGCACAGCCCTGCCGTTCACAGCAGTGCTGAACTAAGTGGTCGTATCCATGTGAACAATTCAGGTTATTCCTGAATAGTTTACTGCCTTAACAGCGTTAATCTTAACGGAGTTAGGCTAGAGTACATATTTGTTCATAGTGCTTTTCATACTGCTGTGTGTGATTCTCACTTTCAACTTGAGACACCCATGTTAATTTACGTGACCACTGTGTTACTGAGATCTTTTCATAGCAGTTTCCAGGCAAGTTTCATATTTGTGTTGCAAGAGAAAGAGCAGAGACCTGACTGAGGCCTGTAAGGGTGAAAGGTAGAAATAAAAAGCCGTAGATGGGATTTTTTTTCCTTTCCTTTTTTATGGATTCCTACACATTTGTGTTACTGTATGAGCTTCAGTACAGATAGCCTAAATAAGGAAGTCCCCAAAAGGAGGGTGATGCTTATCATGCCCAGTTTCTCCATGAAGCTAGGACTCTCTGTGGTTTCCTCTTAATTTCTCTACCTCTGGATCATCTCCAGCTCTCCCAGGCCCTCTCCCACCTTCTTCATGGGTCACCAGCAGATCCTTCCCTCTTGGGTCTCCCTCCTTTCACCCTCCTACATTTTAGCGGTTGTTTTCTCTGACATGCTCCCAGGTGACTCGCGGTAACTCTTACCAAGCTCCCTGGACGGTGTCCCTGCCTGCCTCCGTCCCTCCCAGCAGGTTTGTGGATAGCCCTGGGCTGTGGGACTGGAGAGCCCAGGCTAGCAGACACCTTGCAATTGCAGCCTGTTAGTGCCCCATCGCGCAACGCACGTGAGTAAGAGGGACTCCTGAGATGGAGTGATTTATGTCCTGTGTTTTTAAAATCAATTTGGATCCAGCTAGAGATTCTGTGCCACAATTACCCTCTTCCTCGCTGCTTATATGGCACACCTGCTTTTTATATTAAATTGCAAACTCTTGAGGGAAGCAAGTTCTTTTTTTAACTCAGTGTACAGTGCCTAGTACAGCTGGGGTTGTTTCATGGGGATTTTGTCTGGTACTGCAATATAATGATTAAATAACAATAAAAGGAATCTCTGGGGCTAACACATCTGCCTAAAATCTGGAATTTCACTTGGAATTATATTGCTTCGTGCCTAAACCCAGGCTTTGCTGTGCTTGCATAATACCATTTCATGACAAGAAAACTGCACCACAGCAAGTTAAGGGGGTATTGATCACTCCAGGAAATTTGAAGAAAACCGGCAAAATTAGAATAAACATAATGAATTTGTTTTTCCCTAACATTGAATGCAGGATGCTGTGTAAACAGTATGGGGGAGCTCTGGAAACATGAGTCAAAAAGTGTGGTGTCCGCGGTTGTCCGTTACTAGTATCTGATGTGAACAGCACTGGGTCTAGAGAAGATACTTGGGTTTTCTCTGCCTGACAGTCTAAATGGACAGCGGCTGAGTTGGCTATCTTTTACAGCTGTGTGAGGCAAAAAGGTGGGTGTCACCCAGTTTCGTACATGCAGTGCTGACCTTTGCTCCCTGACGTGGAGACATGGCTAGTCCTGTTCCTCCAGAGGTGGGAGGCTCAGGCACATCCTTGTGGAGCGCGGAACTCTTGGCTTTCTTTGCTTTCTGTGAGCGGCTGGTTAATGCTTTATAGCCTTTATTGCTACAACAGCTTTTTTGTCTCCTTGTTTAGAAGCAAGTTATACTTTATTTCAAGTGTAGGTCCGTGGTAATTACATGTGTAAATTGTTTTGTTATTTTAAAATGAAAAATAATACCCAGTTGCTGGCTAAATTTTGTCTTTCTCCCCTGCTGCTTCTCTTTCTCTGTCTCTTGTGGGTTAAGGAAAGTGGAAAGACCTGAAAACAACTCAACTTCAGTTTCTTGTTCTAAATGGGCAAGTTTCTAGGCATATAGTTCTGTGCCACCTCCGGCCACCTTCATATGATCACACCAACGACTAAACTTCTGCAGGACTGCACTGGAACGGCAAAGTCTCCGGTGTTGGTCGCAGGGAAAAGTAGTGGGTTCCTAGTGGTTCAATGTCTGTTTTTCTTTTCCTCTGTAACTGAGTAATGATGGTTGAACAACAGCCCATTAAGAAGAGGGGGATAGTGAGGAAACCTTCTTAAGGATGATATTGGGGAAGTACCAGACCTGCATAACCCACATTGTACACACATACACCATTTACAAAGCAGGTATCACACAGCCTGGTGAACAGAAGGACCAGTTTGTAAATGCATGCTACTGGGAAACTGACCTGAAATGGAGACAAGTATTTGTTGTAACCACCTTCAGGAAGAGTGGCTTTGCTTCTCTCTGAGAAGATGATATGCCCCCAGTGAGCAAGCGTCAGGGCTCAGTTACACGTAAACTCCTCGGCGCCCATAGCAGGCTTCAACTGTATTTAATTTATTGGTCACTCTCTCTTAAGCAAATGAATGGAGGAAGATGTCTGACATTGCCCAATTTCACAGTTAATGGGCTGAACTTCTTTCCAAGGTAAATATTGGACAGCTTTGAGCCTTGGTATTTTTCCATCCCTCTCCCTATCTCTTTCTTGATCTCTACTGTAGCAAATCAGCTGGGGGCAGGGGCTGTGAACTCCTTCACTTCGGCATATGCTGTGCTCTGAACCACTTACCAGGCATCACGGGGCTTGGATGGGATCAGGTGCCTTGTGTGAATGAAGTCACCTTTCATCCCAGATGCTCACAGTACCTCCCCATCTGCATCATATGGCTGCATCATATGAGACAGTCTTCAGGTTGCTCAGGATACGTGATTTTGGGAGGTGGCTTAATGGAATCTGGGGATTGTTTTCCAGCCTCTGCTGTGTTATGAGTTTGAAGAGTCACTTTCCATCTTGCTCCTCACTGGGTATTCAGTGTCATCAGTAACACATCTGTGCTAGCTGTGATAGCTTGTCTTAATTCTAGGTGTGGTGTTTTCAGAGTGATTCTATTGATTTCCTCGGTTCCCTGGCTCAACACCTTTGAGGGGCTGCAGATAGCCATGATTTCTCATCTCCTAAAATACTGGTCCTTGTTTTCTTCTCAGTCTCTGAGGACTTGACTCTTTTCTAAGGCATTATCGACTTTGGTGGAGGTAAAACAGAACAAGGTAGTGGAGGATTTCACACCAAGTATTTTATGGATTTCTTTCTCTGACAATACAAAATGTACGAGAGGTAAAGTGTGGGGCAGACACATCAGATAATACGTAGTATTGGCGTTAAGAAAGGATATTCATGTGAGCAGGAGCACACGCCCTCGGGAGCGCTGCTGCACAGCACATTGGTGCACCCTTGCTTTCACTTGTCCTGCTGGAACAAGGAAAGCAAGGCACTCCATTAAATGAAGTAAGGTGACAATGTTTGTGAAAAAGCACAGCAGCAACAGTTGCTCTGAATGAATAGTGTGATCTGAATGTTGTGATTTTATAAAATGATTAAGTGACTTTGTTCTCTTTCACCAAAATGAAACAATACATTTCCATTCCAGGCTTTTGTCTTTTAACAGTGTATTTTTTATTACTCTGAGTTGAGATAAATTTCCTTTGATTCCACAGAACACATGATAAGGGAGAGAATTAAAAAAAAAAATCCGAAGCCTTGTGGTTAAAAGACTCAGGTGAATTAAACAAGAAATAAGGCTTAAATCAGCTCAATCAAATTACCTCTTGGTTGTGAAATTACCTCTGAATTATGAATCAGAGGATTTGGCTCCTGCTTCTCATGAACATTTATTTGTGGTTTTCAGCCCTAGTAAGTTACTTTGCACTTGCTAATACTGCAGTTTTGCAGGTGAGCTCCTCTCCTGGTGAGGCAGGTACGTACTGTCTTCAGTTTACTGATGATTAAGCCAAGGCACAGAGTGGTTGAAGGTCACACAGAGGGTGAGCCAGGGCAAATCCACTAAGCAAACGTAGGACTGTAACCTGTAACAGTTTGACAAGCAAGTAAGCTCATTTCCACAGGGTCCTGAGTGTGGCTTGTAGGTCGGGTTGGTAGGTTTGTGCAATTTTTAAAAAGATTTATCAGTAGATTTGGGTACGGTATGAGCACATTGCTGGATTTTAACCCGTTTCTTGATTCCAGCTAGGTTTCAGGCTTCAAAAGCAGCATCCAAAGAGACAGGATGTATTTTTATTTGCCTTAAAAAGAGCAGCCAGCATGACATCATCCCCTTCAGTTAGGCAGGCATTGATCTCTGCAGTGGAGGGAGAGGGAGTACACGGCCCCCAAAGCTGTTGCTCTAGAGCAGGCTCTGTGGATGCGAATAACCTAAGTGATCAAAAGGGAAAGATCTTCAGCTGGAAACAAATAGTGGGGCTGCAGAAGGGAAGTCTCTTGCTTCGGCTTCGTGGGGGAAGAAAGAAGGGAAAGCTGCAGGAGTCATGACAAACCAAAGCGTGAAATACTCACAGGGAACAAATGGTGGGTAGCTTTAACAACCATTTTAGCAGGGTCAGAGAGGAATAAAAGGACTTATTGAGTTCACTTGCTGAGACAGAGTTCACACAGTGCTCATTTGGCTGGCAGAATGGAAAATGGCAGCAATCCTGGGAGTAAAAGAACAACCCTTGGGCTGCAGACATATGATTACGTGCCAATGAAGAATACAGTGAATTAGGGACAGCATAACAGAAGCAGCTATACTTTGTTGTTGTGTTTTGCCTTGTTTTTCATTCTGAATGTTCTATTTGCTTTAGGAAACATCTAAAATTTGCTATAAAAATGTGATAGTTCCCTCCTCATTTCCAAGTCACACTTCTGTGGGAGCTGCCATACCTCTGTTGCATGAAAACATCTTGAAGGATAGTAACAAGATATGGAGCAAGATGGAGGTTCCATTCATACAGGAGTAGTTATTTCCAAAGCTACTGAAATCTCTTCAAAGCAAGAAGCTCTTTCAGTTCAAAGAGTTATCCAACATTTGCTCATTCTTGCCACTGTTTATGAACTAAGCAACTGCCATCATTTTTATTTAGGGTAGGAGATATCCTGGCATCACAGGGCCTGGGTGACAGTAGTGTCCTGTCCTAATGCCTGCTGTGTTTTTTCACTCATGCTGCAAATATTGGAGGAGGCATAGATCTGAGACCCTTTCTCTTTAGTGAACACCATATTATCATGATCTTCATTCCAGGTCTCAAAGAACAGTGCCAGAAATCAATGTAACTTCCCATGAAGCTTCTCATTGTAGATGGCTGTAGCACAGCCCCACTTGGCTCACGTACCGTGGTCTTTTTAACCTGGAGACTGTCTTGCCGAGCTCTACCTGGATTGAAGGTGAGTCAGGGCGGTGTGTGGAAGTCCTGCCCTTTGGTGTCTGTGGCAAATGCTCTTGGGATGGAGGCTCATCAGTAAGCACATACGTAAACCACAAATGATGGCTGGGATATATGAAGGCAGCCTGACTTCTCTTTGGGAGGCTTTACTCTACCTTCTCGTGACCATGTTCAGTGCAAGTAAATTATACTGCTGTACTTGTTAGATCTGTCTGGACCCAAATCTAGCCAGCACTTGTCTGATCCCTCCTCTGTGTTCCTGCCACGTTTGTGGCCATGCTCTGGAGGAGGCCAGAGGACAGAGAGGGGTGTTCAAAACTTGACAGCATCTTGGCAAGAACAGTTTACAGGGGAACTTACTTAATAAGCACCCTGAAACCTGGCCTGTCTGGGTAAAACCTGATTCTCTTGTGAGAATAATTTCTCCCTGAATATGAGAGGGTATCTTCCTGTCCCCTGCTATGAACTGACCCTGCTTCCAACTCTGTGGAAAATGCGTCAACAAGGGCAGATGTTTGATTTAATCTTGCTGACCTTCATCAGCTCCCATGTCTTTAAAAAGTGAATATGCCCCAGATCTTAAATACTTGAGGCCTCTGGGTTGGACCTGTTTGAACTCTGTTTGAACTCCATTCAGAATGAAAGCCTGAGATACTGAGGATATTGCCCAGAGTCTTCCAGGCAAGGAGAGATGAGGGCTGAAGAACAACAGGGTAATACGCATGTAAAGGCACATTTGGATCCACGTTAGAGCAGAAGCTAAAGATTCCCAGTTACTTAAGCCAGGTACCTCAAATATCTCTGGATAATCAAGGCTGTGGTTTGCTGTCATACCCGAGACAGGGAGATGGAGGCCCTGAGAGGGTTGCTGTAGACAAAATAATTATCTTCCAGAGTTCAGAGAAGAGGTGGCTTGACAGTTGTTAGTTTTACCTGCTGGCGCATATGTGTGATATTGAATTATTGCATGCGGTGAGTGTGAGCTGTGTTCAGGCCAATTTGCACCAACCTTCCAAATGCAGGTTCGTACAGATAAATCTGTACAGCACAATTTCCAGCCAGCTCCTAGGACTTTGTAGCTAGGCACCTCTTGCTTCACTTGCCCTCTAAAAGAAGACCTGTTTTACTGAGTCAGGTGGCTTAGCCTTTTTTTGAAATAAGCAACGGTAGCAAACAGGCTGCCTTTCATCATTCACAACTCCAATTACATTCTCCTTATAGTATTGTGGGGCATTATAGCAAAGTCAATGAGGGCTTTTGTTGCTAACAGTGAAACCGACCAAAGTTTGTATCTGCCTTTAATAAGAACATGGTAAAGTCAGTGTTGGGGAGAGTAATCAAAGCCTCCATGGGATCTGGCATGTCATGCTGAAGTTTTTCAGCATCTGCTAACCTTAATTGATTTGCCGACGGGACAACAGATTGACTGGGATGTTCTGAGATGCCATATTGTCAAGCCCCACCAGTTTTCTGGACATTGCACTAGAAATGTTTGTTCTTGTTTGCACATCTTTCATCATGAAAGACCAAGCTGTGTAGGAACAAGCCAGCCAAGTTCAAGCTGTGATCTCTTCTGCCAGGCTAGTGCCCAGCAGTTCTATTAATTATGCCTGTTCTGGCTAGGGAAAAAAGGGCCAAACAAATGAATTTAAACAACACATGGGGAGGGAGTCATTGTACAACCATTTCTTCAGTTCAAAGCCATCCAGCTCCCTGACATTAGCTGTGTGTTAGCAGATGTGGTTTTGCTTCCATGTGAAACATCTAGTTACTGAACAGAGGCAGGGTGCTTTAAAAAGTGTTTTAACAACTTTTCCCCACAAGAAAGAGAGTTCCACAGCAAACACAATGCCACGTAAAATGGCTTATGTGGTAGATGGAAAGACTGAGGTGAAAAAGGGCATCCATGGTGTTCTTCCACCTGTGGCAGGTTGCTTGGGACCTGTGGTCACCCAGCTCTGGCAGATTTTGTTCTCCACATCACCTTGAAAAGACTGCCTCAATTTCTTTCCCTTTCCCAGCAGCAATCTTGCCTTCTAATTGTCCTTAGCTGCCTGTTAGGTGAGAGCACGTAGCACCCAAATGCAATGCTGAGGGAGTCAACGGAGTTTTATGGCCATCATATTTCCGGTAAGCAATCCGGTTGGCAACAGGAGACATACTTAAAAAAAAAAAAAAACCAACAAAAAAACCCACAACAGAAAATGCTTTAACAGCATTTTCGCTGAATGGATTTTTTCGAAGTGATGAAGGGATCTTGAAAACATTACAAACTTCACTTGCAATGTTGGGAACTGTCACGTTTTGGTGTAGGAATATTATCAGAAGACTTGCAGGTTTTTGGAAAGATGTAGCCGTTCTATAGCGTTTCAGTCCCTAGTAAGTCCAGAAGAAAATTACCAGCCAAACCCCTTGGTACATGAAATGTCATGTAAGATTCAAATGTTTCAGGTTTGATTATTTATTAGGTTTACAGCAAAGGGCTGCAAAGCTCAGAATGAGTTACAGCATCATGTTGTACATGGCTTTTTCCACCCATGGAATTAAAAGCATTTTACAAAAGCTAATTGCTGCCATCCCAATTATAAATGAAGAAGTGGAGGCATTATGAAACTTGCCAAGGGTAACAAACTAGTCACTGGGAAGAGCTGGAAACAGGGCCTGCAGCCCAGGAGCTGGGTGTTGCTCAATATCCTGGGCCACACCACCCCCCGGCCGTCCCGAGGTGAAATCGTAGCTCCTCTGCAGCTGTGAAAGTTTGGTGGTTGACTTCAGTGATGCCAAAACACAGTCCCATAGGATTATTCTGCCTTTGTTCAAATTATCCAAACTTCTTGAGACAGTCAATCTGTCTGGACTCATTAAATGTCACCAAGGCTTTGGTTCTTTCTCTGGGCTGGCGCATATTTTCTTCAGAAGAAAGCCCAGACTGGGCAGAGGTGTGCTCCACTTCAGCTGTCATGCGGGCGGCAGGCTCTGCCTGCTCCACAGGCTGGGCAGGAGCTGATCAGCTCCACTCCATACATTGCACAACCCCCCTTATTAAATAAACTCATGTAAATGTGTATATTTTTAAATACCTTCATTACTTGATTTGTACTCCTGTAATTTATTTTTTTTAAGTATGAAGAAAAAGGAGTGAGAATGAAATTAAGGAAAGTTCCCGTTGCTGTATTGTGTCGAGCAACGAGTATTACAGCAGATATGAATGTTAAGGACACAAATACACAACCATAGCTGGGGATGCAAATAAGCTTCTATTAACCAGAGCTCTAAAGATCAGAGCAGACTGCGTTTCTTGGACCATGTTCTGCTCGCTTTATTCTTTGAGGATTATATCTGAAAGTATCAAAAGAATTGAAGATCTGGAAGCAACTATCTACTCATTTGTTTATTCAGTGCGGGAATATGTTTGCATTAGGCACCCATCCAAAAGCAACTTCTTCTATTAAAAGGGAATGGGTCACAGCAGGACACTTAGAAATGGATTTCTTCAGTAGCAGGCTGCAAGCACCCGTTATTTCCAGCTATTTTGTAAATGAAGGAGATATTTACTTTCTCCTGTATTACCTAAAAGGAATAAATCCCAAGCAAAAGAAATCTTAAATGTGTAGAAAAATCACAGACATGAAAAGATACATTTTCATTAAATTTAAGTGTTAAGTTCTTCAAGTATTTAAGTACTGTTAGACAAAGCGATAGTGCCAAGTGAGCGCAGAAACTAAACAAGCTGTCTCCTGTATTTGAAGAACAACGAGAAAAGAAGTAAGTCAAATAAGACAAAAGTAATGCTTTGTACTTCATGGCTCGAAGGGAAGGATGACCTTTCCAAGACTGTACAGAGCTGGAAGCCACCACCCTCATTCGTCCTGCATTGAAGCTTGCTCTTAAATCAGTGCTTTCAAGCTCAGTGCAACTGTTTGTAGAATTACATGTCCAGAACCTCAGGGAAAAGTGGGAGAAGGTTCTCAACAAGTCTATCCCTGAAAGACATTTGAAATGTAGCTTTTTTGATGAGTTCAGTTGAACACAGCTACAAGCCCGTGGAAAGGAAATGGGAACTGAGATCAGGTTCAAGTTGCCCAATGTGGAAACTTGCCAGGGTTTTACTCATGTTGCTTTTTATTTATTCCAGGTTAAAGCCAGCACATGGACAGTTCACATGAGCTGGCTGGTGGGCAGTGCTGTGTGAAGTCATGATAAATTTATTGCGGATCAGAGTCTGAAGGACTGGCGATTAGGTACAGCAACGGAGCAGGATCAGGATTTTGTTGTCTCTCTTTGAGACAGTTTTCCCTTTAAAGATAATTTTGGCAAATTTATACAATGTATAATAGAGATTTTTGGTCCTGCAATTGAATTGAAAATGAATGTGCTGATCTGGAAGGTAACTGACAGTCTTTCAAGATGATCCTTAAATCACAGTGGTTTTCTGGGCAGGGCTGTATTCTGTGATATTACCCACGTTGGGCAAAAATTCTTCAAAGGGGATGTCATTCTTCATTATATTCTCTGCACAAAGAGACTGATAGAAGCAGAAACAATAAGAGAAGGGCATTAGGAAAGTTTCAGATTTAAATCTTGTTTTAACTGTTGCTAGAAGGTTGTGTCAGGTCGTACTTCCATATTCAAAACTGGCTGGCTTAAACAGAGTGAAATCTTCAGTTCCTCAGCTATTATATATACTCATCTCTTATTTGCTTTTTGGGAAAGATGTGGAATTCTTACATGAATAACAGATAAGTGAGACCATATGTGGTGCAATAGGTTGTATTCCTGTGATGTTGCTCTTGGCACCTCACATATCCTCTGAGTAAGTATAAAACTGTGTCTCCCTCTTCCTCCTCCTCACAAGAGCGTAGACTCAGTTCTGCATTTGCCGTTGTGCTAATTTCTTACGTACCAAAAAAATCCAGTTACAAGCCTATCCTCAAGAGTGTGTGTGTACCTCTTAAAAAGTGATAAATTTTAACATGGCTTACCAGGTTGTTTAGAGAAGAAGAGATGTCGTGGTGTCTGGCCCTTTTGCTTGTTGGAAAGGCTAGGCATAAAATGCACCAGGGAAAGAAATATGAGTGCATAAATCAAAATCTGTTTATATTTTTAACAACCTGCATTTTGAAGGAGTGTTAGGCTAGTGGGGTGGTTTTGGAGATCTTCATCTGAAGTGATGCTGAGGGTTCCATTTTAATTGGTGAAAAATCAATACGTTTAAGAACAAATTAACAAATAAAGACAAATTTGCATGGGATCAGAGGCACGGAACTGAGAGGCAGAAAATCAAAGGCAGGCAAAACTTTAAAGAAACTTGCATTTAACCAGAACTGGGAGTTTGGGCACCACGATTAGGAAGTAACGTGTTGTTTTCTGTCTTTCTCAATGAATCAAGCAATAGTATCTTGTAATGGAACAGGAAAGAACCAAACCAACCAAATCCCAGGATGCAGGGTGCTGTCTTGCAGATTGCATCTAATCCACAGCCACTGAAGAATTTTATGATCTTCAGAAGACCTTACTGAAAAATTAGGCTTGTTCTCCACACACATAATTTTTACTCAGAAGGGGGAGGTAGGGTGTGGTGGAAAGGAAGGGGGGAAATCTGGTTTCCATTGGAAATATTTTTAAATGGAAATTTCCAACCACTTCTATAGTTAACGAGGAAATAGAACATTTTGTTGCAAAGATTTCATTGGGAAACAATTTCCGTTTTTCATCAAAAAACTTTCCAGCCCAATTTTTCCAAGCAGCTCTAGTTGTCTCACATATCGACTGCTTGGAAGCTGATGGCACAGATGGGAAAGAGCACAACTCTGCTGGCCTCAGGAGCCATCACCCTGTGATGGGGGAGTTTCCCTGGATGTGGGGCG
The DNA here is from genome assembly GCF_015220075.1 of Falco rusticolus. Taxonomy (NCBI): domain Eukaryota; kingdom Metazoa; phylum Chordata; class Aves; order Falconiformes; family Falconidae; genus Falco; species Falco rusticolus. The sequence goes on along the minus strand of NC_051198.1, from coordinate 26,280,525 downwards.
GTAGGGGACTCAGGGCAATGCTGATGACACTCCTCAGAGGGCAGTGGTGCACACGCACAGTGACCCGCTCTGCACTCCATCAAAGGGTTGCACAACTTGTTATAGATGGCAGAAGGATCGTTTCATGCACCAGTGAAATGCAGTCCATTGTGGGTTGGAAAATAGCAACGGCTGGACCTCAAAAAAGGCTTCGATTCAGTTTGGGATACCATAGAAAAGTCAACATTTGCTAACAGTTACCAGCCTACTGGTATCTGAGACACCACATTTTCCATTTATACTCAGAGCAGGAGGTAACTGTGGTCTTCTCATATACCACAGTGTGGTAATTTTTCTGGCAAATGTTCACTTTTTAATGATGACCACTATATTTTCCATTGTTTGTGCTAGAGCTCTGTTTACAGCTTAAGGCAGATGCAGTGCTCCATGTTAATCATTCATCCATATGGAAATGCATGTAACATACACTTCTTCAAAGACTTAGGAGAGTACTCACATAGACCATATACAGAGGGACTAAAGAAAAATCACCTCTCTCAGTCCTTCTGCGGTTCTCAGCTGTACATCTTCCATCTTCTGAGTTTGCGGATCCGTATTTCTTTCTAAATTATCCTGATGGCTCTGACAAGATCAGACCAGGTCAAGATAAAACCAGCTGATAGCTCTTCCCTTCCTTGCAGGTCAGCTCAATCTTCCTTGCAGAGAAAAGAGCCTGGCTGTGCCGTCCAGCGTGTTTGAGGTCTGATGCACCCACAGCTGAAGCCCTGACTCCCGCCAGCAGAGCTGGGGTTCAGACGTGGCAGCAGAGCAGTGCTGCGGGCCGCTGCTGCTGGCTGAGTCACTGCACCAGCGCTGCAGAAGTCTGCTTGCAGGGCACAGCTCTGCCTGTTTGATCTCTTACATGGGGTTTATGTCAAAGCCTTGCGTACAGCAGCAAGCCAAGGCTGCTTAGTTGTCCTTGCACATCTGTTTTTTGACATAATTTGTAAGCGCTTTCAGAAGCACCATGAGTAGGATCAGGGAGGATTTAGCTATGGCTGTTTTCATTTTTGCCTGCTACAAATGCTGTGATCCATCACCTCAGCTGGGGCAAAGGACCCTGCTGCCAGCTCACAGGTGTCTCTGTTGCTCAGTAGAATGCATCCGTGTTTCCTTTCCCATAAACGATTGAAGGCCGGATTTCACCAGCCCTCTGGCAAGGAACGAGGCAGAAATTTTTCCCCATTTAGGGGTAGTGAAGGTCTCGAAGCAGGGGCTATGTTCTGTCCACATGACTGCTACATTGGTAAAGTTTTTTAGGGGAGGATTGTTCACAGAGGAACTCCAACTCTCCCTGCTTGGACTGACAGCCTTTCTTCCTCTGTGAGAGCAAACGCCACCAGTGACTGCTCCTTAACACAGACACAGTGAGGGGGTTTAACCACTGGAGCAGTATTGCCAGCAAAACCACCAGTACTGCAGTCTATTTTGGGCTGCCCAGGGATGCGTGGTCCACCCCGTATGTTCAAGAAGATGAGTTGGTATGGCAGGAGGTCACCTGCAGTGAGGTTAGTGAACAAACAAGCATGGAGATGGAAAAGGGGACAGAGCACTAAGGAGGAATATGGAAACATCTCCTGGGCACGCAGGGATGGAAACAGGCAGACCCAGCCTTGTCTGGAGTGAGAGGTATGAGGGGCAGCAAGGGCATTTCTACAGCTACACCAGCAGCACAAGGAGGGCCTTTGCTGACTGGTGGACTGTGATGAAGGCCACTGGAAAGACTAAGGGACTCAGTGCTTCCTTCGTCTCAGCCTTTCCTGCAGAGTCTACTCTCGGGCCTCCTAGGTCTCTGCGTCAGAGCTCAGCACCCACAGAGCTCCAGCATCACTTCCCAGTGCTCGTGAGATGGAGAGGAGCCTCGCTTGGGCTGCTTATGGGCTTAATGTAACTCAGGTCCCAGTAGTGGCCAGACCTGACATGGAGACTGACACAACACAATTTGTGGTGGGTGAGAGCCTCATCCAGTGAAAGGGAAGCTCCTTTTATCCGCCCAACAAGCAGGAAGAGTTTGTCCGATGCTTCAGAGAGTAACAGATTTATCTTCGGGTGATGGTTAGATGATCACAGTCTAGCAGCTGTCTCTCACTAGGCAGGTTTACAAGGACTGCTCTCCCTTCTAGGCAAATACAGAAGGCCCAGATTCCACCTGGCTTGGTATTTTGCAGTCACAAGGAAATCAGCAGGGAGCTTATATGGCTCACATGAGAGGCATGCAGGAGTCTGCCCCGGGGCTCTTGCAAATGCGGGATTGGTCTTCTGAAATTACGGAAGTTGCATCTATTTTATGGCATTTGAGGGATCTGACCTGTTATATTTATTTTGCAGATAGCTTCTCTGACCTGCTGCTGTTTCTATTTTTTTTAATGAGGTTCTCAAGAAACATTTATCTATTAAATCAGGTCATTAAAAAAATTACATTTCCTTCCTGAAGCCTACAGTGGTTTTTCTGTCTAAGAAAACTGGGGCATACAACTATCGTTCCCATGTGCATGATCACAGAACAGTATCAGCAGAGACCAGGGTCATTTTTATAAAGCAAACATTGATTGCCCCCCTCCCGCTTCAAGGTGTTAAATAAACAATGGGTTTCCATAACCAGAGAACAAACCAAGGTCTCATCAAACAAAATATTTGAAACAGAAAGAAAAACCTGACTGACTTTTCAGGTTGTTTTTTTAAATTCAGTTTTGGGGTTTTTTTTTCCAGTTTTCCCAATTTATCCATTATTTGTCTAACTGTAATTGTATTTGGAGCCCAAATTTAGGTCATGTGGAGTGCTTGTCTGCATCAGCTCAGAAGTAAGGTGTCAGCTTTTCCAGTAGATGACTCTGGAATATTTTGGGAAGACTTGAAGGCCTTGCAGCACACTTGTAAGCTGACTGCATCCAGGAACAGCGCTGGCTGCTGAGGGAATTACCAGGGAAAAGCTCATGCCCGTGTTGTAAATGTTTTTAACGCCCAGGACAGGGAGGCAGGCTGTGGACAGACTGCCCTTTGGGGGTGTTCCTGGGTCTGTTCTGACTCAGAGATCGTGTTTGAGAGAGCTGGTTGCGGAGGCTGACAGCGTAACGGGGAATATTTTAACAGCCTAACCAGTTATGTTCCAGTTCTCCAGACTGCTTCTAGGCACTGAGCCATTTGCTCTTGTAGACTTTATCATTTTGATCGTCTGCAACACTGATGAACCAAAGATTGATCCTACCAAGCGCTGAATATGCTCAAATTCCATTGTCTTGCCATTGCTAGGGGTGATGAGTCTTCAGTACCTTACTGGCTCCAGCACTGACATGGTCTGAAATGAGAGTGCTGGATCTAGATGCTGTTTGAACGTCGGGGATCATTGTGGCTTTAAGTCCCACCCTGTGGGACTGTGAGGATAACAGTGCCATTGCATTGGGCTGCAGTGGTCAAGTCCTATTACTCTGCTATTTTGAGAACTGTGCTTTGCCCTCTCCTGAAATGGGTGCTGGGAAGCAAACATGATCCTTTCAGGAGAGATGCCTGGTAAGAATCCTGCCGGAAGCACGCAGAAGCACATACATGGTCCTTACGTGGGTAAACAATATCTTGTGATTAAATTCTGAGACTTCCCGTTTCATAGACCCAAGAGGCAGTGGATTTATTCCAAGTATTGTGTGTCTCTGGAGAGACAAAAGGATTGAAGGGAGCTTTCAGAGCAAGCTAACAAGTCTAAGCTCAAAATTTCTTCTGAAGCCGTTGTTTTTAAAAGTGAGGAAAACAATTCTTGGTGAAGAAGAGTCATTGCCAGAGTGATTAGGTTTTGCGCACTGTGTGGAGGACCTTACCTGATGGTATAGGACACCCTTCATATGCCATTGCAGTCCTCTGGTTCCCACTAAGAGGTTATTGTGATCTGAATCACTGATGATGCTTGACAAGCTGAATTGTCCGTACCCTATGGTGAATCTTCTGCTTTGTACTGCTGGAAACACGGAAACAGATGTCCTGGACCTTCCTGGCTCTGTTCCTCCAATGCTTGCAGGAAACTTCACAGAAACAAGTTCACAGATGCATCTTAGCATCACCACCATGCAGATGAGAGCTCCGCTAGAGACCTTTGACCGAGACCAACATGTGTAGACATCCATCCAGTACAAAGTGACTAGCAAATGGAGGCACATGCCACGATCCTGTTTGACTTAAGGTCGTGGTTCCATGCAGCAACAGGACATGAGGGAAGAGGCAGTGCCGCTGTGACTTAACACTTTCACAGTTTCCCCCTGGTGTGTTTGCAAGAGAGAAATCAACAGAGAATTTGCCAGGCTGCGAGGAGGCTGTAAAATTTTACAGCCATGACCACAACACATATGAGCAGCAGAAGCACTGGTGAATTATGCAGGTTATGCCAAACAAGCAGCAATAAAACTTTTATAGCCCCATCCCATATTTTGTATGTGTCACATCTTTGCCTGGATTTATTGGGCTTGTTTGTAGAATTTTTTTATTGAAACTAATTTGTTTCTATGGAAACAACTGTATCCATTAAACTGGGTGGAGCTTAGTGACACTCCACGAGGCTAAGATCAGTTAATAATTTAGTCTTAATGATGCGCTGTAACAGTTGCTGCAGCTTTGTAATTTCATTGAGGTTTCATCCATCCCTTCCATGCCCCCTTTGTTTTTCCCACCTACCTGCTGTCTCTGGGGCTATGAACGTCGTGAGCTCTTTTGAGCAGGACCTGTCTTCAGTTACACTGCCTCAATTTAAACGTCTTACATTTAAACAGTCCTAAACATGCTGCTGAATTAATCCCAAAGGACAGCAATTTCGTTGTAAGGAAGCTTCATTTTCGCCATCTTCTGTGGTCAGAGAGACACAAAAAGGTAAAATTATTTCTGTGTAGTCATGCCGTTGAGCAGTAGAAGAAGAGGGATTTTATACTGAGACAGATTATATAGATTTATATACATATATATTCATTCCCCCTCCCATTCCCCCAGCTCTTGTAATTCTGCAATTTATGTATTTTCTAGTTGTGGAAAAGAGCAATTTACCCAGTGGTTACTTCTGTTTTCTCTTTGGTGTAAAAACTCTTTTGGTACTAAGTCTAGAGGATCCTCTAAAAGATAAACTGAGAGTTGCAAGGTTAAATTGCAAGCTTTATGATCGCTACCATGTGATTTGGACCTGAATTTCTTAGTACAACAGCAGCCAGGCTGAATGTGGATTTTGGAAGGACAGATATATTCCTTTTGGGGGTTATACTGGAGTCAATTCCTTGTTTGCCAAAGATAAGTCTGAAATGATGGCAAACATTGAGTCTCACTCTTTAAACATCTGAGGGTATGTGCTATACATAGAAACTGGGGGCAGGGGGATAGGGATTACTTTAAAAGGGGGTGAGCTGTCGTTGACAATACAAAGGCAACGTAGGCAACGTATTTATCAAATGTCTATACTCCAGAGGGAAAAAATGATACAGAAATAATTTTCTGCCATTTTTAGAGGCGATCATTTGAGAGGTAGAACGTAATGACTGTTAAACAGCATTCAGCAGCATAAATCTGCCCTACCTGATGATTTTATGAAAGGTGAATAGCTGCATTAAAGTCAACAGTATTTTTATCTTTGTACAAAGACAAGCATGTAAATACGTTTTTTTATCTGCGGTGAGTTGGCTGGCTTTGATTAAAGTGGAGATTCATCAGGTTTAAGATACGGCGTCTTCCTGGTGATTCCCTAACTTTCCATGTTGCAACTTAAAGGCATGATTTAGAGGGGTGTAACGTGACTGATTTGGGAACAGTTTATACTCCTGCTGTTGTTACCACGTGTGCTGCTGTGGGTCCGTGGATCCCTCCTCCATCCTCACGCAGAGCACCAACTCGGTGAGCACCAGCCCAAGTGTCTGGTATTTATGAAGCATCTTCTGTCCCAGCGTGTGCTTTTCCCCAGGCAGCGTTCAGTGCCAGCGGCGTGGCTGGGATGGTGGGGGCAGCCAGGGGGGCCAGCATGGCCTGTCCTCACGGGTGAGAGAAGTAGAAAAGATGGGGGTTAATGCACTGATGTCACCCTCTAGATGAAGAGCTGTGGTACGTTTCCTGCCCTCACGGTGTGTGTTTCACCCTGACCCTTTGCTCCCACCAAGTTAATCACGCGATGTACAGCTTGTAAGTGGTTTGAAATACAAATATTTCTGAATAACTGTGAATGTTTTCATGCATACATCTTTAAAAATTTCCACAGGTGGTTTGGTGGTTAGGCTGTGATTTATCAAATATTTCAACTTCCGAGGGATCATTTCCTACACAGTGAATTGGAATATTGTTGTGAACAAAATTCCTAACATTCTAGCATTTCAACATTGTTCCTTTCAATGGATGGGGTCGATTTAGTTATCATTTGGAGCAGAAAGATTCCAAGGCTGATGAAACAAATGTTTAGGCTTGTAATTTGTTGCCTTCAGGTCACTGGGATTTATTTCTTTGGAAGTTTGCTGGATCTGATGTTAAACATGCATCAAAATAGCTGGTGAGGAACGGGCCGTGCCAAGAGTGGTTGCTCAAAGCAGAGCAGCTCATGGGGGAACTCAGTGATGGGCCCGAGGGGTGCCCCGCGCTCTGTGGGTGGCAAGCGTGGCCACTTTTGGTCATCCCCTGCCGGGAAGCATTTGGGAGCTGTGAGCAAGGAACCAGCGCCATAGTGCACAGCGCCAAATGCAGCTCCTCTCACCAGCCCGTTTGCAGACATTTCATCAGTGCTGTAGCGTTGACGTGCTGATGTACCAGACAAGTTGAATGCCTGCATTTCAGCACTCTCTTATCTGTCACCTCTCCCGGGGAGCATTTCCCTGTCGTTTCCAGCCCTGCCCTGCTGGTGGGACGTGGCTGCCAAGTAGAGGTGTGGTAGTGGAGACCTGTGATGTTAATTTTGCCCTGGTTTTGTTGGTTTGGGTTTTTTTTTTTCTCGTGGAGGGGGATTGTGCTTCTGTGCATGAAGACCTGGAGCAGAGCTTCACCAGTGCCGCTCCAGCCTTTCCTGCTGATGCTCCCCTGGGTGCCCGGAGTGGGGCAGAACTATGCTTTAATGGGGGAAATGGTGGCATTTGGGGATCCCTCTGTTGTCCCCCACACTGCCTTCCTCAGTCAGGCTGAGAACCTGGGGACTGAGCGAGTACACAGCTCTGGAAAGGGTGGTCCCCCGCTGCGCAGGGGCTGGTGAGGCAGGGAGCAGGCATGTAACTCTGGGCCATCTCCAGATGCCTAACAGGACCTATGACCTACCTGGAGTACGTTTACCACCTGGAAAAGTGTACCACTTGTTTTGTTGTTTTAAAGGCTGTTTTCATGGGATTGCTATTTTAACCAGCTCTACTTGCAGCCCCGCGTTGAAAGGCCTGTGGTGGGTACTGCCAGTGGTCCTGGTGGGAGCAGGCAGCAGTTCCCAGCCATCAGTCAACTTTGGTGGGGTGTCACAGTCAATAGATATCCTGGGAGCTGCTGGCCAAGGCTCAGGCTGAGGGATGAGAGGAACCAATGGAGTTTCTTCTGTATTTATTTTGAAATACAAAAAAAAAAAAAAAAAAGGAGAGAAAAACTGAATAACTGCATGTCTCAAGTTTCATCTAAACTCAAGTTTCATCTAAATGTGAACTGCTTATCCAAAGCATTGTTGCCTGTAAACAGATCCCAGGTCTCCTCTTTTAGTAATATCTGACTTGTCAGGGTGGCATCTGGTAAATAACAGAAATAAGCTGTCTGTTGCAAGGAAAAGAAAGGAAGAAAAGAAAATGCCTCAACTTTTCAAAACCACTTAAGTTTTTCCTTTATGAAATACATCGATAAATATAGTTCAGCTAGCACCCTGCTGGTGTTATCGTGTCTGAGAGCTATGGCAAGCTTTCAAACAAAGCCAGCAAAACCTATACTTAGAAGCAACCTTCAGATTTTCATGCAAAGCACAGAAATGAAATGCAAGTGATAACAAAAGGGGGAAGGTGGTGGCTCGCCTACATGTGTCTGCCAACCCAGCTGCTGTGTCAGACTTTCCTGTGAAAACCCTTCAAATCGTGATTTCCAGGAATGCAGCTGTGTCTGTGGCTCCCTGTGCACCATCACGGGTGCATGCCTTCATGTGTCTGACCTTTTCAGAAGTGTGTTGACATGTTCAGAAATAAACTTTGCGATGTAAAGATAACGTATTGGATTGGGAGGGGATGGGAATAAACAAATCAGCCCCAGGAGAACAGGTCCTTTAAAAGACATGGTGAGCTCTCGCAGGGGTCTGGATGTGCGCTCAGGTCTGGCAGCTGCTGCTGGCATCCTGCTGCTCTTGTGTCTGTGGGGCCTTTCTGGTGCTTATCGCTGCAGGATCGAAGCACCCCGCATGCGCTCATCAGCTTATCCTCACATCACCTCTTGTGGGGTGCGTGGGGGGAAACTGAGAGAGGGGGAAATGAGCTCACCTCCCACTCCTCTCACCTCAGCTGAGCCTTCGCACGGAGAGATTGAGTGATTGCCCAGCCTGGAGGCTGCTGCTGCCGCTGGGAGAGCACCGTGTCTCCTCAGCCCCGGCATGGGGCTTCACACCCAAGACCACCTTCCTTGCCAAGTCTTTGCAAGCTGTCTTGTTTTTAATGCCTGAGAGACTGATTTCCCCTTCACTGTCCCTGTCAAAAGTAAAGCTAGCACACCACCTTTTCTGAAAGGCTGGCACCTTGTCACAGGTGCTCTATTGCTTTTCATCAGGCTGGCCTTGTGAGGAGAGATAAGCTTGTCCATCTGTTCACAATGGCACAGGACAAATAAAAATCTTTCACTGTGAAATGGAGTTTGTTGTGCCCCTGGACTGCTTGGGTGAAGGCCTTGTTGGGAGCCTTGTGCTCTCTGCAGGTACCTGGGAGGTAGTCCCAAATGCCCCTGTTTGGGAAGAACTTGAGGTGTGCGCGTAGTGCCCTGCACATCGCCACAGACCATGTGTCAGCAGTGGCCGGGTGGCATCTCTGGTCTAACCTGTACGGTCACAATTCCTTCATGTGTCTTCGGGACTTTGCCCTGGCTTCATCGGGCAGAGAGGTAAAGTTGCCAGGAGATGAGAGTGCTGGACAAGTCCTCAGAGGTTAAATTCCTGCTTTGTCACTGACCTGTGGTGCTACTTTGGCCAAACCATGCAAAACATGGCCTTGCAGCCCTTTTAATCACACGAGTCATTTTTAATTCTCAAAACATGCCTTATGAAGTAAATGGGAGTAACGGTTCTATTCAATGCTTCCAAAGGTTGGCAGCTTTTGTTTTGCTCTAGAGGTAAACACCTAGGTCCATCAGGAGGGGTGTTTAAGCTCTGGCTGGGTTTGATTGGGGAGGGGTGGGTGCTTATGTTGGGCTTTTTTAATGAAAAATCTTGCAGACTTGCTTGCATATGGCAAAACGCTGTAAGCAAGACTGCTTCTGTTAAATGAAAAAACTATGTAGTCATGCCTTCATCGTCTTGGGCAGCTACAGAAATGGGTAATTCCTGTCATGGACATTCATATCTGTTTAGTCATGTACTGAAAAACTTTGATTTTTCCTGTCAGGCAACTGGGAAGTCACTGGTCTGAGCTAACACTTGTGTGGATTTCTCCATGGGACAGCAGTTATTTTTATTTCACTGTTAACTCATTAAAGAGAAAGTTTCTCTAGCAAAGCCCTAAATGATACACCTAAGCAACGTTTAACTAAGTTTTCTCATTTTCTTATGATCTTTCCTGCTTTTGGAACAGGTGTAATTTGATTCTGGCTACTATTTTGAGAGCGATTATCATTGCTCTTTAATCAAGAGCAAGAAAATGGAAAAGTGCCAGAGAAGCACGTGAAGGTGAGGAGAGGCCGGACACAGCAAAGTACAGGTGCTGTCCCATTTTAAGAATTACCATTGACTGCAAAGCAGCTGATGCACATTTTCTCGTGTAAGCTCCACTATTACAGCTTTATAGAGAACAGTGACTTTTTCAGTTATGTTCTGACCTGGCTCACCAAAGGCTAAGCTGTGAATGCCACACCTTGCTGACTGCTTTCTTTAACATTTTCTGCTGTCTTAGCTAACCGTTGTTATTTTGTCACCCGTCATTCATTGATCACTGAGTCAGAGAATGATTCAAATGTTATTTGAACAACAATGTTTGAAGATTGTTTATCAGTGACTCCATGTCTGTCTGTAGGAGGCACATTTTGCAATATGTACTTCACATTTTTTTTCCCTCTGATAATCCAGGGACCTGGTGGTGTTACAGGTCCATCGGCTCACCTCACTTCTGTGTGACTCAGCTTCCCCAGGGATCCCACTCTTTTCTGAGCTCCCCCAGTGGGTTGCACCAGCAGAGGGTTAATGTCACTGGGCCTGGGAGCAGTGCGCTTTTGCTTAAATGTATAGCAAAGATGATCGCTGCCTTCAGGAGCTGATAGCTGAGATGGGTCCTACCTCCTAGCAGGGAGGGGGAGTGCATGCTGCGGGAGAGCAGCATACTGCCAGACCATGGGAATGGCAGTGGGTAGGGCAGGCGATGGCAGTGGATGAGGCAGAGTCTTTTTGGTTGTCCTCATTCTGTTGTGGAATGGCCCTGAGAGACACCAGCCTTGGAGAAGCAGCTCACAGTTGCTTTTCTCCTCTCCTGGGGCTTCTGCCAGCTGCTGGTTTAGCTGAGCCAGGACCCCGAGGTGTTGATTGCTCTTTCAGGAGGGTGAAGGGCTATGTTCACCTTTCCAGTGAAGGGCATGGCCAGAGGTATATTCTGTGCACTGTCGCTAGAAAGCCACACCATCAATCAGGCTTTGCGCTGCAAGGTCTACAAAAGAGGAGCCTGGCGTGTACGGCTCTCTGCACTCTCCCACACGGAGGTTGGGTCATGCCAGTCCATGTAACCCAATAGTTACCCCATGGGTAAGCAGTATCAGTATCGTATTCTAGGAGGATGATCTGACCTTTCTTGTTTATACGGTAAGTGTGGCCAGGAGGCTTCTTTGTCAGCCTGGTAGTCCCAGCTGCCAGCTCGCAGTGCATCTTGTCAGCTCGAAAGCTCTTGCCAGGGCTTTGAAGTTAACAAAGAGTTATTTGGAGTTACAGGGTTTTATTTCATCGAGAACTCCAGTGTACGGCTCAAATAAAAATGTTCTCCTGATTCAGACCCTGCACATTCAGCAGTGCTGGAGTGATGGTGGGCTGTAACAGCACACAGTAAATGCAAGTCAGTTTGTCTCCAAAACCCAATGAAGATGAGCTGGTCTTGATTATGAAGGACAGACTATGGGAGTTTGCTTCTGGAAAAATCAGCAAGAGCTCAGAAGGGTTTATTTTAGTTCTTGCTCAGTTGTGGAGCGTGTGGGTAAAGACAGCCTTTGTATGGGACCAACCCTCTCATCCAGCTGAGCCAGTAGGGCCTTCTTGGGTTTAACACTGACAAAATATTTGAGTGATATCTACTGTTCTCCACAGAGAGGCTCAGTTGCCTCAGGTTTTCCCACACTGCCCCGGTGTCCGATCCCCAAGGCTGACTATGGTAGATGAGTAACTAAAAGAGAAGAACTGAAGTTCTTCAGAAGGATGCTTTCAGTCCATCTCTACTTAGTTCACAAATGTGGGTGCCCACCAATAGATCTTTCTAGTTCCCAGTATGCTAACACGATACTTTTCCGCATAAAATATCTCAGAAAAAAATATCTTGCTTAATGTTACACAAGTGAATGTGTTTATGAGACAGAACAATATAATTCATCTATCAAAGCAGATTTTTTTCTTACAATTACAGAAGCATCTCAAAGCCCTTAACTGGTTTAAGGCGCCTGTGTGGTGGCTGTTAGATGCCTGCACATTGTCAGAGACTCTTCCCTAAACTGATAAGAGTAACAAAGGGAAGCAAGAATCCCCATTGTACAGCGTAAAACCAAAGTGATTCACTCCAAGTCACAAATGAGGTCTGTGGTAAAGCTGGGAACAGAACTCTGATCCTCCCCAAGTCTCCTCAAGTCTCAGGCTCTTCCCTGCAAATACTCCCTTTCTTTATTATGCTTTATTTCATCCATGGCAATAAAATAATGCTGACTGTGTGCTAAGGGAGTCCTTTCATGCCTTTGGTGCTGATGGCCAAATAAGACATGACTATATCTGAACAATAATTGCAACCGATGAATTATGGCTGCAGTATACCTGACATCACATCTGTTATTCTGATGCCGGACACAGCATCATTCAGGGGTAGACCGTACTGATGTGGAACACCTCCCAGGATCCACCACTTGCTGTGATGGCATGAATGTGCATGTGTTTTCCATAAAGCAAAGCAGAAGCCAGGCATCTCTGCAAGAAGCAAAACCATGATCTCGTGGGCTGTTTTGGGTCAGGTACCTCTAGACCTGAGCAGCTATAGGAACAAATGCATTTCTTCGGTGGGTGCCCTGCCACAGGGGCTCAGGCAGGGCTGGGCTGCTGAAGGGAGGGAAGAAAGGCACAGCTTTTTTTGTGTGTGCCCAGGCCATTGAAACCACCTGGCCAGGGGGGCAGCAGATGAGCAACGTTTAAAGGGCACAGTGATTGTGTCCTTTCTGGCTCCTCAGCACTTGGCTCCTCAGAATAGTCCTGTGTCTTACCTAGGACCTTACAGGAAACAGTTCTCCATCTCACACCAATAGTTTGAATTAGAATTCTCATTTCACTCCAGGACTAACTTGAGACTTTCAGGGGTTTTTTCCCTGTACAGCAAGCACGAGGCCAGCCTTAACAAGCCCAACAGACAGCAGTGCTGGCAGTTGCTGGAGAAGGAGAAAGCATAGGCTGCAGTCCATGCCCTCAGGAGCCCAAAATGAGCAGCTGACCTGGGTTTCTCAGAACCAGGTGTGTGTTACATTTGCCAGGCTTCAGGGTATTCTTGGAATAAACTGTCCTTGGGTTTGGCCATTCTGTTTTGTTTGTCAGAAACTTACTCAGTCCAATCCCAGGTGAGTTTCTCAGTAAGTTTTCTTACAGAGGCCTTTTCCAGTTCTTCAGGCAACACTGTAAGGGAGGAGTATTAATGCTGAATTACTGCTGAAACAAGGTTTAATTAGCAAGTGTGAGAAGTGACTCAGGCTCTCTTTATGAAACTTTTCTTGATACAATTAGATAAAGAGAAGGTAGGCAGCACTCAGCTTTCAAGATTTCTTTATTTTTGGTAGCTGTCACGGTCTTCCTTCGAGGCCCAGACTTCTGGCTCAAAACTCAGCAATTTTAATTGATAGATGTAGATAGTACTGACATACACACAAAGGTGTGGGTTGATGTATAGCTGCTATTGGCATTCATGTGGAGTGACTGGGACACTCACTTCTGTCTTTGCAAGTCTTCCACAATGAGTGCCAACAGAGTCTGCGTATTCTTACCAGCCCCCAGAATCAGGTGCTGCTGAGAAATTAAATTACACCCAGCAGCAGAAGTCAGCAACGGATGGCAGTCATGGGGGAGGGTGTCAGACCCACTTGAAAGCGTAGGGGGAAGTTTTGAGAAGATGCTCACATTTAAGGTTAAGTTTTCAAGGTTTTAGCCCTCAGCTAAAAGACTTTGTGGAAAGGGTCCCTTTTAAAAAGAATTGCATGTCCATTGAAAGCAGTGACTGATGGTTAAGCACATCTGGAGCCCTAATCTTTCATTCAGGCCACGCTTTCTGTCTAGCTAAGGACAATAAATTGCATGCTTTTATTTATCTCTCCTCCTCAAACACTCAGAGATTTGAAAGTGGCAAAAGTAGCAGAAGGAAATATTTTCTTCCACAAAAGACATAATTCCCCTGTGAAACACAGGAATTCAGCAGGGTTTAGGAAGGGAAGGGAATTTTATTGTTGGACCTTAGAGGAATTATGCAGCCAGCTGTAAAGGAAAGTCACGGGTTTGATGTCTGAGTTCCTCAGTCCTTTTGAACATCACATGCTGTCTGGAGAACAAGACCGTTCATGTGTATTTTAGATGTTTTATTTATTCTTTTGGTTGTGATGATTGGATATGAATATAATGTCACTTACAAAGAACAGAGCCCAGAAAGAAACTTGTGCAGCGGGCATGTGCTTCTATTGTTTTCTCTTAGGACAGGGGGAAGCAGAGCCATGCAGTTGCAAAGGAGGGGTCGTATCTCTGTGTACTCCAGTCTCTATGAATATGGCTCAGTTTATGTTCATGTACCTCACAGATAGGCTTTAAGTGCCCTGAAGCCCCTATGTCATGTTAAATGCAGTACCAGGTCAAGGCTGCTGGAAATTATCTCTTGCTGTGTCAGAACTGAATGTTTCATAATCTCTGGGTGAGATATCATTTTATCATACTTTGCAATTTTTTTCTGGGGGGAGTTAATGTCTACTGTACTCCTCTAATTGTACTGCTTTCTCCCGAGAGACAGTGAATACTTTTTGTAAGGCAGTGATTTTCTCTGTGCGGTGTGATATACCTTTTGTCTTTAATAGCGTGTGCTAGCTCACCGTCATGGCTCGTTATTCCAATTAATCACTGATGACAGTAATACTCACAAAAACGATAACAGTTATTTATTCTCACTTTCAAACAAGGGTGAGCCAACACACTCGTTCTGTTTGTAGGTGACTCTGGTAGGGCTGGCATGTTGGATTATTGCTTTACTACCCACGTTGATAGGGTGTATATGTAGTAGTACATCTGTTACAAAGAAGATGCTCAGTGATTCCGTGCAAAAAGTCTTGAGTCAGTTCTCAGAAATCTTTCATCTGTCAATCAGATGTGGAGATGACATAAGCTTCCTTCCATGATCACGCACAGCATCTCAGCCCAGCCAGGTAGGGCTGACTTAAGGAGCACTTGTACACTTCATTGCCACTTCACACTCATTGTAATATCTCTGCTGGGCATCCTTGAGGACTGGACCAGATCTTTGCATTGATTTGAAAAAAACAGGTCCTTGTGTTGTGCCCTAAGTAACTTCACAAACATGGGGGAGGGGAAAAAACTCATGTATTTTTTGTTGTCAGGTTCCTGAGTGCACTAATGGGCCTTAATGGCCTTGAGCAGCCGTGCCTGGGGCCTCCAGCCGCAGCTGTGGGCCCAGGGCTCTATTGAAGCTCAGCCCCTGGCTGACCGCCTGGCCTGGCCTTGTCGCTGTGGCTCTCCCTGGGCCTGATCCCTAACCCTGGCTTGTGGGTTGACTTTCCAGCTTTGCTTTGGACCTGCCTCATCACTGTGATGTTGCCTGATGGCCCGGGCTCTTGGCTGGGCCTGGCTGCTGTCTCCAGGCCTGACCTTGGTGCTGTGGAATTCCATCCTGGCTTGTCCTCGCTCAGGGAGCTGCCTTGCTCTTTCTGCCTCCTGACATTTGCAGGCCAGCCCACACCTCCTCTGTGAAAACACTGCAAAGGATTTTATCTGGTTCATCCATTTGTCTTTATGAGAATGCAGCTTCTCTGGAGTCCAGTGTGGCCGCCTGCTAGAAAACGGGCCTACAAAGCCCAGCGCGAGAGAATATGCAAAGGGCTTGTCACCAAGGAACCTGAGGAAATGTCCCTGCTCTTCTCAAAGCCTGCACACAATACAGCTCTTGTCTCAGGATCTCTATGTAGTAGGCTGTCTAATACTCAATTTGTTTACTTCTTTGTTGGGACAAGTCAGAGTCCAGCATGAGCTTGTTAGCTGCCTTGTTGTGTTAAGAGATACACATAGAAGAAACATTAGATGGGTCATGCAGATGTAACTGAGCATAGAACTAGTCCATGTGTTTTTGAGAAAAGTCACAGAGTTGACTTCTGAGGTGTCATTCCCACAAGTCTGAAGAGTTTCCGCTCTCTCCTTGCATTTACCACCGTGGCAAGTGGCCAGGAAAGCAGAAAACATTCAGTTAACAGAATGACCCGTTTTGCACTGACTGGAACAGGTTTTCCTGGACGGGAGGTGTTTCCACAGCTAAGCAAGTCATGGGGCAGTTCAAGCAGGAGGGAAAACCTTCCTGTTCCACTCTTGAGTTTCCAAGGACCCCTGTGGCAAAGCATCCCTCTGGAAGGCACGTGAGGGGCCACTGAAACCTGTGGTAAGTGCTTGATGCTTTCAGTTTGCTGCTTACCTCTGCTGCAGTTTTCCTTCTGTGTCTCTCCCCTAGGTGGACATGTTTAGTGGAGTGTGGGACAATGAGTGGTTTGACTTTTGGTGCTTATAAGAGCTGTATTTGGTGCAACAGTGTATGAGTTGCTAAATTCCTAAGCTCTCTGTATCAGGAATCCTTAGAGATCAATTTGTAGCTGGAGCAAAAATAAAGATGTAGGTGGCTTAAATGCCAGAGAGGCTCCCAAACAAAATGCAGGGGTTCCCATTCCAGGTGAACATGTCAGCCTGCCCCGTTTTTATAGTCCCCTCCTTTCCCAGATATTCCTGAACGGCCACAGGTAGCCCAGAGTGGTTACTGCTGAGTTCAGATACTGCAATGCTACCTTTTTCTTGGGTAGTTCATTGTTTACCTAATCCTATTGCTGTCATAATTATTTGTAAGGAGTTTCTGCTTTACTTGCTTGCAACATCAAGGTGAACTTAGTGCGTCTCTGGCAGCTGCAAATGTGGCAACAGAAATGGGTATTTAAACCTGGTGCATTATGCATTTGTAGGCCCTCTGTGGCTCATTCCCTTTACTGTCAAATTAATTGATGCTATATCATTGCTACTTCAGCTTAGTACAAGCACAGATTTTGAACTGGACCTTAATGTCCTTGTGAACACTAACAAAGGATAGTTGCCTGTGCTCAGATGAAATAAAAAGTCTTTATGAATGCAAAGTCCATGTTTGTTCAGCTATTAGGCAGGAGTTTAAAAACATACCACCACCAGAGATTTTTCTGTTCCCACTGATTTAAACTGGAATGTGCTCAGATACTCTAGTAATGAGTAACAGCATAAATTCTGAAGTCAGACAGATAATTACTCTTTCAGACAAAGAAGCTTTGGGCTTTTATTTATGTCTATAGACAGTAATCTCTTCCATGCTGAGACTTTCTGGCTGTCTAAAAGGCGCCCAGTCCACTGCTAGCTCCATAGGATGGTACACAGTTACCTCTAGGTAGTACCTGTAACATAGGTAGGTGTCTACAGGACTGGTTCTTCTTTGGTTTATGTAGGGTTGGGTGTCAGTGTTGGTATGGTCTATTGCAGCAGGACCCTGTATGCCCTACAAGTTGCTTCTCCCATCTGAGGAATATGTTACTAGTTGTTAAAATCATACTGTCTCCTGATATGGTACCAATCATCGGAAATGAGTAAATACTGAAGGATAGTGTAGTGATGAAAATTTGGTTTTATAGCAAGAGAGACTGTATTTGAAAGTTAAGTAGCCTCAGTAATGCATGAGTCCCTTCAGTCTGCCATGTGCTTGGTCCTTGGGATGATCCGCAATGCTTTCCCCAGTGTGGTGTAGCTGTCACAGAGCACTGGGCCCTCCTCCTGCTTGAGCTCAGCATCCCAGAAAATAACTGTGTTTATGAAGGAAAGCAGTGTGAAGTTCTTGCAGGGACAGAGTCATTATGCCTGAAAGTGAGAAAATGAGAACTTTGAATTGATATACAGCAGAAAAGTGTTGAAATCACCACCTAATGCACAGTGCTGGTTTCAAAATTTGAACCCAGGTCAAAATCTTAATTTTTTTTCCCCCTTTCCTATGTAGTCCTAATGTCTAAGCTTGTGGGTTTGTTTTGTTTTGTTTTGTTTTTTTTTTTATTCAAGGGGTAGGGAAGACTGTCACAAATACAGTAATTCCACACCCCCCACACCCCCCCCAGTTATTTTTCTCCTTTCTTTAAATTAAATATTTTTTAAGTTCCCATGGGGAAAATTCTAACTAATGATTATAAACTGTGAGGGAGGGGAAATGAGAAAATGGAAAAGGATAAATATTTTGGTAGGTATATGGTAAGACAAATGCCTGGCAAATGCACTGCACTGTGAAGCTTCCTTACTACTGTCTCAGACAGTCAAAAGCAAGGGTAGAAAGTGTAGGTTCATTTAGTCAGCTGTGTTATAATTTGGAATGTCTTTAAAGGAAAAGTCTCAGCACTCTGGGATACCCTCAAGGTTTCAGTAATTAGAAGATCAATTGATGTTTGTAAGTGAGGCTTTGTGTTGTAGGGTATGAAAATGCATTAATATTTTCAATGATTAAATAGTCCTTTTTGTGTCTTGGGAATCACATTTCTTCCTCATCATCTCAGTTATGAATACAGGGAAGAAAATATTTTTCTGGCTGGAACATCACATGTGTGTTTTAGCGAAAGAGTTTCTTTCTAAGAGATTTTGAGGGATTCACAACTAGCTTTTGTCCTTACTGTCTTTACTCATGTGGTTGTAACCATGGTGTTACAGCATGAGTGAGCAACTTCACATGAATGTGGCCATGTGTCTTCCCCTTCTTGTCTGTGTATGATCTTGTATTTGCTTTCTTGGTGGCACTGTTGGGAATAAAGCTTTCCATTTTGTCCAAAGAAAACAGTAAACATAAATCTGTAATTTCCATGAGAGTTGAATATTCATTAAAAAAAATTCATTTTGGTTGTGTTTGTATACCCATTCCTCCAAGAAACTATACAAAAAGCCATTACAAGAGGGAAAAGCATTATGTTACATTTGGCCTGTCCTGGAGATCTGCAGTCTGATAATTTTTTTCCAAAATGAAATGGGAATTGGAGCTGACACATTTCACTTCCAATGAAATAGGGTTTCCTGATACTCCACTGGAAAGCTCTAACCAGTACTAATTGGGAGGCTCAGTTTGCATGCATGGGCAAGATACTGGCTTCACTGGATGAAATCATTGACCTGTGTTCTACTAGGAGTCAGTCTTGATCAGCAATCCTCCCTAGTTTTGAAGTCTATTAAAAAGATGTCTTTCTCTTGAATCAATGGTAACTTCTTTTTATTTGAAGAATTGAGGCTTGGTGAATTGCTTTCAGTCCTAACACAGAAATGAACATTTTATAGTCACTTTCTGCTGTCTGTCCATGTTAGGAATCATCTGTTTCTGGGAGTCATACTTCTTGAAATGATATATAAGCCAATCTGGCTCCCTTGCAGAGAAGTGATGATATAAAAAACATGATAGCTGTGATAGTCGTATGCATCTCTGGAAAGAGAAGGGTCAGGGAGTAAGAGCAAGCTGCCGTGCTGGGCACTTGTTTGCTGTAATCTCCGCAGAATCTGGTGAAGTGTTACAGCTGCTAGGCAGGCAGAATTACTCTTGCATCCTACACTGATAGTCTGAAGCTTTCCAGTGATAATTACAGTGGAAAAGATTGGGTTTTTTTTCTTTTAAGATCCTACTTAAAACTAGCTCGTGTTTGCAAAGTGGTAAGGGAAATGTTTTTCAAGTGTTGTTCCTCTGCAGTGACTTGCCATTTAGAGAGCACAATGTGGGCTCTGGTTGGTATTTTGTCATGAGTGCTAAAATTGCTGCAGGGCTGCGCAAGGAAGATAGTTCACTGCTGAGGCCTGAAGAGGCAGAAGGTCTGTGCTCCTCATCTATTCTCACAGTAATTCCTGTGTGGAGGAGAAAAGCATTAATCCCATTTCACAGAAAGGTGACTAAACAGACCAAGCTCCAGATCTGCAAAGATGTAGAGCACCTACCTCCCACCAAAGTTGGGTTGGCTGGTCAGGCATCCATAATACCTTCCGGAGGTCAGCGATAAGCAGTATGCTTAGAGGTGGTCTGCGGTAGTGGAGCAGAACACTGATTTAACATATCCTCGGCTTCATCTTCACTTTTGTCTTCTCACTTGCCACTATGGAAATTGCTTTCCCCATACCATGCCTGAACAATTATCTGTTTCTGGATCAGCTTGAACAGAAGAGTTCATGAGAGTGATCCTCTCATCTGTTGAGGAAGGAGCAGGAACTCTCCAGGGCTCTCTGTTGATGCCTGCAACCCAATGTTGTGGCAAGGTCACCATGCTAAGCTGGGGATAGTCTGTGAGCAGAAAAGTAGAGTAGACAATTCCAACAATCCATTTTTCCATTTTATTGGGAGATTTGGCCTTCACGCTTCTTCTGGCATCTACTACCATTTTTTCTTTTCATGCTTTAACTTGAGGCTAGATTCTCAGCACAATCCAGCTGAAGGGAAACAGCTGTTGGCTGAAGTCCTCTGGAAAGCACTCTCTTCAGCTCAAATCTGACCATTCTTGGCACCAGCTCCTGTAGACAACAGGTGACTCATTTTGCTTTGGAAAGTGCAGCTGTATCCTCTGCTGTCTCCTCAAATGCTATAGGCAATTCATAGAGCAATTTCAGCTTTGCCTCTTCTGCTAATTGAAGAGAAGCGCTGTGCTCACCCTTTGCAACAGAGCCAAGCCAATCCGCAATACACATTTGATCTAGCTTATCCCTTTACTCTTTGGTTTAAAGTAACACACAAATAGAGCAAATGAACAAGGCTTGCCTCCCTGCTGAGAGATTTAGTGTGCAAGCCACGGCCACTTTAAAGGAATACTGGATAGCTACTGTAAATGAATTGCTTAAAAAAAAAAAAAAAAGTCAAATGCCTCTACTGAACTAGACTCCTGTTGAGCATTTCAACAGTCACTTAATAGATTTACGATCCGGACCTACCTGAAACACTTAAGAAATTAGTGAAGAAAATTTGGGGCTTTTTTTTTAATCTCTGATTGCCCTAGCTTCTGCACTAGCAATGTCTGACACCGGAGCTGAACAGGACAAGCTTTTATTTATCCTGATTTATAACAGCATTTTCCAAAGTGGCTTACTGAAATTGTAAACAAAGTGTTCACCCAGCAAGAGGGAGGAAATGCCAATATATTAAAATCAATAGACCAAATTGTGCACTACCCTGAGAGTACTTTTGGCCAGGGGATGGAAGTGACCTGTCTTTGCCTGAACAGGGATTGATTCTACTCTCTCTTGCCATTTACGCCAACACAAATGTGTAGCGTATTTGACGTCAGTCCACAGAGAACAGGCACAAGTACAAGGGCAGACAGGGCCGTAAGGTTTCTGTTTGATCGTGACCTCAGGCAAAGGGGAGCTGTACCTACAAGGCACTTCACCTCCTCAAACAGACCATCTGCAGGAATGCTGGGTCTCTGTGTGGAGTCTGCGGCTCCCATGACAGCATGGCCCCGAAAGGAGAGAGCAAGGGAACTTGGCTCAGGCCTCTCTTGAATAAAAGCCACCATTGCACATGAGCTGAGCTTACCCCTGAAAAGTTCCTCTTTTCGTTACATTTTTCAGTTGGAAGAGTCAGATGGAGTATTTGTGTTGGCTTTCTGCCTTGGTCTTGCAAGTTCTCAGGGGTGGGGAAAATGTTAGTAAACTAGTACGTATCCAAGAACTTGAAGAAAATAGGTTGGTTGTCAAAGTCTTTGTAATCTCTTCTGAAAAATGTTTCCTTTAGGAACACTTTCCCATTTGGAACAGGTACCTAAAAAAGCCCCAGTGCTTTAGAGGTGACACGTCTTTTGCTGTCACTGCAAAACTTTCTTCGATCTGGCTGATTACCTGCCTTCCCACATCCCCATTTATATATGTAGTATATCTTGTTGGGACTCTGCTGCTACAGTCACGGAGCCCATGCTTCATGCCAACCATGCCCTGGCCGTTCCTGCTCCCTAATGGTGCTCAGTGTGCTTTCATCCTCCAGAGCACCTGAAGGCGCAGGTTTGAAGCCAAAGTTCAAATCCAGCTGCCAGAGAAAAGAGGAATGTGTATCAAAACCAGCCCAGGAGTTGTACTGCTTCACCGTTTCCCATAGCTGCATGGACGTCACTGCTGCTGTTGCTGAGAAATCAAAGGGCAGCCTTTGCTGTGGCCCTGGCACTGAGATGCTGTGCAAGGTCCCAGCCTGTGGAGCAAACTGGTTGCTAGTGTGGCAGGCTTGGCAGGCTGTACTGAGGCTGGTAACTGGAGGGGGTACGCTGCTGGTCTGGGAGGGAATAGAGGAGTTTTGGCTTGTAGTGTTGGCTGCTTGTGGTGTTCTCTGCTGCTTTTTTGAGCACAGAATCGAATTTGGATTTGGGGCGGTGAAGGAGCTGTAGCACAGCTCTCGCCTGGGCACGGCGGGTGGTAAGATGGTGATGGTTTGGGCACCTGTGCCTCTCCAGTGATTGTGCTGGGTTCCTGTGGTGGAGAGGCTGTGGTCTGCTTGGGTCCTGCTTGTCTCTCCCCAGTGGGGCTCTTTAACATAGCCTGTGCGATACAGTGGGCACAAAGCCTTTGCTTTACCAGCTGTCTCATCTCAGTCAGTCCTGGGTGGAGAGCAAATGAGTTAATTGCCTACTGTGGTGAAAGTGAGGCCTGCTGCTGAGGATGGGGCTTCTCTCCCACCTCTGTCACAGTCTTGCTCTCTAGTGCGGGCTGAAGCACACTGGTGTACACATACCATGAGCTTATTTCTCCATGGGGTTTCTTTGCAGCAGCACACAAGTTCCAGAGTGAGTCAGTATTTCTCAGCATATGGGTCTCGGTGGCCACCCATCCTTGTGATCTGTGTAACCCTCATCTGACGCAAGCTGGTGAAATAGTGGTATTTCTTCTGTTCTCGTTCCGAGCTGTGCCCTGAGAGGTTTTTTTGGGTCTATCAGAGCCCCAGCAGCCTTCTGAAGGACAATTAGGCCTTTTAATGGTGGAGTACAAATAGCAGCTGGTTTCCAATGTGGGTGTCCCACCTCAGTAGGAAAGGGAGATGAGGTCTACCCTTGCCTACCAATACATCTATTGGATATACAACCTCCCACTCGGTGTGAGTCTCAGCACAGGTGGAGCGTTTTACATTGTTTGTTCAACTGTGTCTGTTTCCAAAGACTAAAATAAGGAGCTGAAAGTATCTTTTGTGAAAGATACTGTTGTGAAATGCTGCGTGAAGAATCCACTGGTCTGGGAGCTCACTGCATGGGTTTTCAGCGGTTTCAGTGGCACTTTCACAAGCAGCAAAGTTACAGCATTGACCCTACTGATTCACTGCACAAATCCTCAGTTCTGGTTCCTCTCACTTTAGACTTCTTTTTTCCCTCCTTTTTAGCTTGAGGTAATTATAAATAAAAAAATGCTGGGTTCTGCTTTGTCCTAGTCCTCTGGGAAACTTGTAGTGGAGACCATATAGGTTTCATCGGTACCTGTATAGTAGGGCCCTTGCTAATGACTGGTCTCTGGTGCGTGGTGACAATGCAAATAAACACCACCACTCAGATGGAAAATTCCGCAGACAAACTGAAATGGCTTCTGAAATTCCTTTCGAAGTGAGAAAACAACTGTACCCTCAGCAGAGAGCCTGCAGTAGAGGGGATCCATCATGCATAAAGGAGTAGGGAGCAATGGGAACATCTGTGAGTGCTTAATTCAAATGCTGAGGGTCCAGAAAACTTGGTGAGCAAGATTATATTTCATATGATCTGGAAGTGTACCAAAGAGTAATGGAACTACATAGGGAGCAAAAGATATGCTGTATGTGGCTGCTTACCCTTTGTGGCACCTGAATTTCCTGGGTAACTCAACTAATCATGAAACGTCAGCATCAGAAATGATACACTCGCATATGAGTTCTGGCTTGTGCTGTTACTGCCAAATCTTATGTGGATGCTGCAGATGAGGAAAAAACTACTTTCCATACAAAGAAATATTCACCATGATTGAAATTGTTTTTTTCGAAACATGATTAGCAATCCATCAGAGCTTTTTTCATTTTTGTGTCCATCTGGGGATTGCCACCTACATGCTTGCTTTTTCATTATATGAGGAAATAATAGATTTCGTATGGTGAGAGAATGAAATTACCTCATAGGCCTTCTCTGACACATGTGGCAGATCGTACCTTCTCCCTCAGTGACAGTGTGAGTCATTTTGGAGTAAACTTGGCTGGTTTGTGATGAAATGAGCAGGGAATATTTTTTTGGGAGCAGTCTGAAAATGGGCTCAAATAATAATAATAATAATAAAAAAATTAGTTCAGCTGTTTGCATCATGGCTTGTTCCTGTTCCATGACTGTTCTAGCAAATTCAGCTGGCAGCTCCCAGCCCTGCTTGCTGACCAGGGCTTTATGTCAGCTCTGCCCCTGCTGGAGCCAGAGCTGTGGCAAGAGACTGCTTGGTGTGTTTGGGAGGCTTGTGATCAGGACCTGCCCGTAAGTCTAGGCTCACCCTGTGAAACTTCTAAAAATTGCTGTCAAACAATGGGGGAACTGAACCAATCCCATGGAAACTTTGCCAGAGACCTTCAGAAGTGCTTAAACACCAGACTTGTCATGGTTTCAGTTCACTTATTTTCCTGCTTTCTTTTTTAATACCTACACTGAAAAAACTCACAAAAAAAAAAAAAAAAGAAAAAAAAAAAAAAGCGGTGAGAGGAAAGCAATCATAAAAATCATTGGCACTGTGTTAAAATTTCTGCCCTCATGCCCATAGTCCCAGACTTTACTCAGATGGGACAGGTAACTGCAGTAAGATCCTTGTGGCCATGTTTTCAAGCTCCTGCTTGAAGCCCATGGATGTGGTTAAGGTACTCCAAACCACCTCCAACCCAGCACATCTTCACTGTGGTGTTTGCCAAGGGTTTAGAGCCTGCTCTGCATGTGGGAAAGCTCTAGAAACTAGATAAATTTAGGTGCCCAGATCTTAACCTGTCTTTATTTTTCAGATTTGCTTTGGTTGTAGAATCCTCTAGAAATCCTTAGCCACAAAGATGTTCAGCACACAGGCTCCCAGCCTATTTCTTTGATCTCCACTGGCACATATGACACAAGGTTTATTAAAAAAACCAAACAAACAAACAAAAAAAACCCCAACAAAAACAACAAATAAAAAAACTTTCATGAAATTCTTGCATACTGTGCAGCAAAGCCTTTTGATCAGTGAAGACTAATGCTTCTTAACATGAGACAGACTAGGTGCTATAGTCTGTTTTGCTTTTGCTGGCTGATCTTGGGCAAATTACTTCCATGTAACTGGGCCTCCTTTTTCATTTTCTCCTCCTGTAAAAGCAAGGGATGCTGAGTATTTTGTGTAGTGAGACACCTGGATGTCATAGGAATCAAAGCCTTTAAGAAAGTTTCCTGGAGAGGAGGGGATAAAGAGAGCAGATTCAGTAATGCTCAGATGTGTGCATTTTCTAAGTTTGGTGGGTTTGTTTAGAAAAAACTTTTGTAAAGATTCAAGGAAAAAAATCCTTTTTAGAGTTTCAAAATAATATAGTTTGATTTTTTTAGTTGGAAATGTCTTGTTTTGCAATATTCTTCAATGTGACTTAGATATTAAAAATATGTTTAAATGGATGGAGTGAAAAGTTTGTTTGATCTTAAACATGATTCACTTAAACTGAAGCATCTTTTAAAATGCAGCTAGATTTTTTTCTGGTTGGAGCTGAAATGCTGTTTTGTCACATCTTTTGTAAACTAAGAAATCTATTACTGCTACAGCTCTTATCCATAAACTCATTAGAAATATATGCTTGCTGTACAAAAACAATATTAAATTTACTGTAGAAATTGGCCACTTTGACTTATCTGGTCAACCCTGTATAAAGCATGTATAGAACTGAAATCAGATACTTTACCCTCTGGACGCCTTATAAGATTGATCTGTGCAATCTACAGTGTAAGAGGCGAGGTAAACCTGAGATCATGGCTGCAGTTGCCTCTCACTTAAAATATGATGCTTTGTTGTGAATGATTAATGACTGGGAATCTCTCAGCACCTCTGTTTGCGGAGCTGGGTTTGGCTTTCTTGTCTCTCCCTAGGACTGAGCTCTGGACACAGTTGGTTTTGATAAGCCCTGAAATTCCCAAGCTGCTTTTCTTTTCTACAGAGTGGTGCTATCATGATTTATGAAAAAAATCAGCTCCTGGAGTTTGTTTTGCTTTGGTGTGCAGACGAAAGACTCCAAACTCTTTTTCTGATAGAGAAAGGTTAGTTGGGAGGCTTTATGCTGTGCTTCTTGAGTGGGAAGACTTTGCAGCTAAATTGAGGATAATATTTTTCCATCTAAACTGATCTTTATGCTGATATATCCTCTGCCATCTTGGGCTCTTTTAGCCTGTGCCTAACTTCTACAGGCTTACAATTGTCCTTTATCGCTTGCAAAGGAGACAAGAGTACCAAGGTCCTTGCCGAAGAGAGACACCTTTGTTCCTCTGGAATTAAATGGGTCTGTCCTTTGGCCTGACTTCCAGCACCACCTGTGCCACTGCCACCTCTCCATGTTACCCCTTCATCAGCATGGTCTCATTTGGGCATGCTGTGTCCACCTGCTTCGTGTTTCCTGAAGGCACTCAGGGCAAATTTCTCCTCATCAACATCTCTGCCACGTTTTTCTTGGCCCGTTCCTTGCTTTTGGCAGAATTGGGACATGCTGCTTGTCTGGGGGGAGGGAGTTGCGGGAATAAGCGCATTTGTGATGCTCTGAAACGGAAGACTCTTCGGTTTTGAGGAGTGGATATTTTGAAAATAAGGTAGTTCATTAAAAATAATGGAAACAGCAGTAAAATAGTGGAAGGAATTCTAGAGAAAATCAGTAATAAGAATTGCTGAAGCAGATTTTTTTAAAAAAAACCTGACTGGATCTTTCTCCTTAGTCTGAGCTCTTGGTAATGGCACAACAAATAACAGATTTCTAACTATACAGTGGCAGAGGCACGTGGCTTTTACTGTTCTGCATTATAAACCCTACACAGACCATGGGGAGAAATCCCTCATGCTGCAACAAGGTAAGCTTATCAGCAGGGTGGTGTGTGTTTGTTTTTCAGCGGTGATACTATACTAGTCAAAGACAGATAGTTTGAGGCTTGCCATCTGTTTCATCAGTGGAGTTGGTCCAGAAGCTTCTGATGTAACTTTTGATTTTTATTCACATCAGGAAGGGGAATTAATTAAAATAAAAACTTTCTATAAAATGGTCCATCATGGAAAGTAGTTCTGTGCAAACCAAGTGGGTGTCTCCTGTCACTGCTCAGGACTGCAGGCTGGTGGGCGGCTGCACCCTGGGAGCTCCCAGCACATGAGCACCCCAGGCCAGAGGCACCTCACCCCAGAGCCCTGGGCGATGAAGCAGCAAGTCACACAGGTGACTGAAGAACTGGGATTTACCCTTTGATGGAAATTTCAAAATGCTGGTCTTTTCTGTTCAGTGACTGTTTTTAACCAAAGTAAAAACAATTTTCAAGAACGTGTGAAACTTCTGTGAAGCAGAATTACCATGAAATTCTGGAAAATGCTGGGTAGAGATTGTGCCATCTCCAAGGGTAATATCTGCCCCCATGACCCTGGGATGTAATTACCATTCTGTGTGTGTGCCCCCCCCCCCCCCCAGTGGTGTGCTTACAGCAGCAAACAAGAGGTGGCTGTAGCGTGAAGGACCCTGGGAGTGTCTGGGGGCTCCAGGCTTGCTAAGGGTGTTTTTGGGTACAGTGTAAAGATGATGATGACTGGTGATGTCACCTCATCCCTCCTGCTTTTGGGGAAGCAGCCTTTGGAGTGAACCTTCTTCTGAAAAATGCCCAGGAATTGTCTTCAAGCAGTCCAGACAAAGCCAGCTGTCAATTGAATGATGTGGATGATGAAGGTCTGCTTCTCCAGCTTTGATTTAGCAGTAACACAATCCTCTTCTGACAGTGCTCAGCCCTGGATGGTGTGTTTCACTGCAGCCTTAAGCAAGAGCTGTTCATGAGCTGAGGTGACAGGAGTCAGTTGCTTCAGGGCAGTGGTGCAGTGGGGAAGTGAATCCTGCGCTTGCTGCTGTGTTGATTTGGTTCACAGGGCAGTTTTGGTGTGTGCAGACAAGAGTCTTATGGGAGGAAACACAAGTGGAAGCTCTGCTCTGTACCTCCTGTCAGCAGCTTCCTCAGCCTCTGAAATCCAACCCTTTGAAAGCAGTTCACAAGTTTTAACTGAAGTTGTCTGTATTTCATGGTAAATCACATCCTATTATTTTGAATTTAGCATTCCACTGTGCTTTGTTACTCACACCAAAAGACAGGGTAAAATTCTGCCTCTTCCAGTGGCGTTTTAAGACTGAGCACAAGAAAGGGACGATGGCAATCATGTGGGCTTAGCTGTAGATTAGAAAGTGTTTCTAGTTTGACATGGTAGAAAAGGCTGGGGGATCCCAAGGAGCAAAAGCCATTCCTACCCAAACCCAGATTAATGCCATGGGATTCAAGTGGCCAGTTTCCTGTAGGTTCATTTGCAGATCCCACTTTCCATAATAGTAACTGTGCTTGCAGTTGTATAACAACTTTATAAACTCCATAAAACATGATTGAAATAATTCATTTGCAACTCACCACCAGCAAAACTCTTAATCAATTTGTCTGTTTTTGGAAGCTTCCAAACAGCGATTTCCTTCTTATTTTCACAGCACAACTCACTTTTATGAAACCTGCTTGAAAGCCTCTGAGTTTCAGGCTAGAAATGGAAAGAAATATATGAAGAATCTCAGCAGGCAGTTTGCTTGCTTATGGTTAATCTGACCTGGGTTGTTCCAGCCAGCAGATTTTTTTTTTTTTTTCCATAAAGGGATGTTAATCAACATGTCTTAGTTCTTCAGATTAGAAGCTGACTTCTTCCACCCTTCTCCAATGTATAGTTCACAGCTAGGGCGCTTGATTCTGCATCTTTTATATCTGAACAGCTCTTATTGACACCAGTGTAAATTGAGAGCGATTCACATTAAGCTAATATAGTTTGAATGACATGACAGTCGTTTAAAACAAGGAAACTGAGATGCACTTCTTATTGAGGATTCACAAAATGTTTGGAAATCACTTAAGGTTTGATTTCCTAAGGTTAGCAACGTGCATCTCCTTTACTAAAAGAGACTTTCCACATTTCTAGAGTTAATTTGTGCCTCCCTTTTCAACATTTCTCTTAGCTATTGATCAAAATATTTGCACTGTCCGTGTAAATACTCCAACAGGGCCAGATTTTTCCCCAGTGCATTTTTTTTTTCCTCACTGGCTCCTTTGGAATGGTGTCAGGAATGAACTTGTTTCATTGTTTGTTTCCAGTTATTTCTGGGATCATGCGTACAATCCCCACAGAGCCTTTCTTAATTTTTCTCATAGGTAAAATAATTTTCTTGCTTGCTGTTACACAATGTGTTATTTGCTTCACTTCTATTGAAATGATTTTGCTGTCTTTCACGTATTTTATACAGTTGTTACCCTGCTAGTAGAGCTTGCTTGCTCTGACAAAGCAAATGGCTTGCAAAGCATTCTGCAAAAACGTACAGGCATTCAGTGTAACACTGCTAAACTTCCCTAACAATTTGTTCGCTGGTGAACTTCACTGTTTTTCTCTGGGCCCCTCATGTTAGTGCTCTTATAGGCTGTATAGTGGTGCTGAACCAGTGGCCCACATAGTACTTCTGTTGGTCTTGTAGATGTGTTCTGTGGATCACTGGTCTGTGTAGCAATATGTATAAGCATTTCCGTACCTTCCACTAATATATACAAAGAATTGTTTTTCTTTTCCTATGTGAAAAAGTAGACATTATTCTTGGTTTCCAGTGCCTGCCCTTAGCTCTGTCACACTGCAGACTTTGGCTTGCTTGCCTCTGCTCTTGTCCTTTTTTTCTCATACCTTCTAAGGAGTGCAATATTTTTGGGATGCATCATTGAGTCCAGAGGACATTTGGGTGTGTATCTTTCAATCTTTCCTTTTCCTTTCCCTTGGCTCCTGGCAGACCTGTGATCAGTTGAAGTCAAAACAGCCAGCTGAATGGCCACAAAATTTCCTGATTGCAAGTGGCGACCCTGTTTGTACCAGACTCATTCCTGCTCAGGAGTATCTTTTCCCCGGAGAGAGTTACCGTGGGAATGAACTGGCAGTCACTTTGGATCACAGACAGCAGTCAGGCAGTATGGAAACTCCAGCCCGCTTTTTGTAGATGTTTTCTGTTGTGACTTGGACCATGTGACCCCTCGGGGCAAGGCACTGCATAGATCCTCAGATGCTGGGATCCCTGTGCGTAAGGTGGGCAGATACCTGGGGCCTCTCATGTCCATTCCTGGAGCAGAGCCGATGGTGCCCTTCCTTGTGTACCAGGAGTGAACATCAGAGCAGCCCAACTCTTGGTTTCAGCTGAAGCTGCTGCAGCTCTGGAGATGGCAGTTGGGATGGAATTAGGAGGCCAGGAGAGATGGCAGCACTGCACCCCATTATCCCAAGATGATGTGGAAAACCTCTGGAGAGGTTTCATGGTAGGGCTCAACAAAGTCGTGGGTGACCTGGTCTAGTGCTGGTGATAGTGTTGTTCCAGTTGTGGGGCTGGTCTAAGGCCATCAAAAGTCCCCTCCAACTGACGCGGCTATGAATTTGTGGCTTTTCTTGGGAAATCAAGCAGACAAAATTGCAAATAAGTAAATAAGAAGAACAGAACAGCTACAGCGTGAAGTAAAACAGAACCATGAAGGAAGAAATGAGATGAGGGAACATCCAGAGGTCTTACAATAAATTCTAATGATGGGTTTAAGCAGAAAAGAAAGCAATCAAAGGTGGGCCTTTGGGCATCTTAAGGGAAATACGTTATTTATTGAAGTTAATTTTGAAGTTAATGGGACTTTGCAGCAAGAGGATTACAGCAGCATCTGTCAAAATCTGCAATGACAGACATGGTAGTAAAACAGTAGCCAGAGAGGTGAAGGAGGAACAGAAATGTATTATAGCTGGGGCAGTCATAGGATGAAATGCGTGAAACATAAGTGAGAAGGTTGTAAAGCTTTTTTTTTTTTTTTTTTTTATAGCTGTTCTCCAAAAATGATGTCTCACCTTCAAAGACCTATATCTTTGAAAACAAAGCATTTTGGCTAAGGAGTCCTTGAAACATTGCTGTACAATTGACATAAAGTCCCAAGTCCCCGTTTCTGTACCCTGTACATACTGTGTGGAGCAGCTCCAGGAAGGTGGCATTCTGCTCTGCAGGAGAGGGTGGTGACCTAATGTGCAGGCTGGCTTGTGGTGCCAACGTGTGGGTCACCACACACAGACCCAACACTCTGTGGGTCAATGCCTGTGGGCATTGATTGTCTTCCAGGGACAGAAAACACTTTCCTGAAAGCCAGGAAGAGTGGAGCAAATGTTTCAACAATTAGGGGTAAAGAGGCATAGCAAGAGAGAGTGTGGCTCTTCCTCTTCCACTTGTGGGCAGAGGGTGGGGTTGTTCAGGATGCATTCTTCATGTTATTTTGGACCCTGAGAAAGCAGAGTTTTTCTTCTCTTCCTCTTTTATTTATTTACTTATTTTGGGTTGCTACATAGAACCCTGGGGAGGGCAGGCTTCTCACAGCCCAACCTGAAGAGCTGTTGAGTGAAAATTATGTAAATCCTGAGGAGGTTGTATGTGTGACAGAAGCTGTTCAACAATGATCTTCCTCTGGTATGCCAAGGATTCATTAAATGTAACTGCTTGGGGTCCAAGAAGGGCAAAACAACAGGTGGAGGCGCTTCAAAAAGCAGTTGGAATGTGGCAGCCAATGTCACCCGAGCCTTATTTGCTCCAATAACGAGGCGCACAGTGATACAAAACCAACATGGCATTTACAGTTATGGCATGATAAATGTTCTCCTGCGCTTAACAGCATATCGCATAGTTTTTATTCCTGTACATGGAGATTAAAATAATTTGATATGAGACCTTGCTTTTGCTCATCCCAGCAATGGCCAGGAAGTCTTTGTAATTTGGTCAAGTGCAAGAGTGAACCAGCCGTTTGACAAAGGCCCTGAACTTGCTGTCATTTGCTCAGCTGTCCACTGTGATGAAGTGATTGGGCGTAGCTATGGTCACAGCGTGGCAGAACAAGGATCCACGTGCACTTTGGGAAGCACTGTGCGTCTTGGTTTCTTTAAGCTGAGAGATGATCTCCTGGTCAGCCGGCAAGCATAGGAAACCATATGAGGTTCATGTCCTACAATGGCCATGGACAGGTGTATTACTTCCAGGAGATGGCCTTGATTATTCCATTGCTAGAACAACAAAAACTGGGTGTCCAGGAGATGGGGAGCAATGCCCAAGTAGCTGTCTTACAGCGTGTCCTCCAAAGCTAATGCTTGGACCTGATGAAGGATGTACCATGTGTGACCAAAGACCATCTGTAATAGCTTTTCTGAGATTATTTCCATGAAGAGTTTGAATCTGGCATGTTGTTCTATCAAGATACACTTGGAAAAATAAATGGATTTAAAGTTATATTAGACTTTGGAAGGAAGAAAAGCATCTGGCCTTCATGGAGGAGAAGTAACCTAAAGATTATGAATATACCAATTGTGGCTTAAAGTCAGTCAGTTTAATTCAGTGCCTGGCTTAGTCTTAAACCAGGCATACATTAAGTACTGTGATTATGGTGAAAATAAACTCTTCTGGTGAAGGTGTAAGGGAATGCACACAGTTTCACAGGCTGCCTCAAAATGTTAGCATTTGCTTTTGCTCCACCTGAACTTAAAATGGCAAGTGTCTTTGTAGCAGAGAACGGTACAACAGGAATAACCCCCCAGCAGGTACCGTCTGCCATGGTGTCTGTCTAGCACTGTAACAATTGTGTGTAGAAGTAACGCTTTCCATTTCCAGCAGTTAAACACTCTTTTAAAAAAAATTAATTCCCATGTCTGGAGCTAAAGTAGCTGATGTGTCAGACTAATCCACAAACTCTTCCAGTGCCAGTGGGTCCATTTACCCCAATATTTATTGCATCTAAGCTTTCAGGACACTCTGATCATAACCACAAATGGAATAGAAGAGGAATAAGTCCATGGTGAATTCAGAGTTGGGGAAAAAGCAAGCAAGCACAAAATATCTGTGGTTTGACATAGCAAAGGGCAGTCTTTGCTCGGGGATATTCAAGTTGAGCATATTGATTTCTGAAGCAATTAACACATGATTCTTCATGATCCATTTACCCTTTATACCAATTCAGGCAATGACAGTCTGAAATCAGGACTGCTCTTGCTTTTACTGTGGTGAAGATTTCAGAGAGAATAAGAATTACCATACTAATTTCAGACAGGACAGCTAAATTAATAAGCATCCTCTAAAAAGTGAATTTCTCACTTTTAGAAGGAAAGGTGGAATTTAAGGAAAACCTGTTGAACTCAAGTGTGAAGATGAGCTATGGCCAGGGAGTGCAACTGGGATAAGAGGCCAATTGTTCCACTCTTTTGAACAGACCTGAGCAAGGACATCAATTAGAGGAATTTTATCCTTGAAATGTAAAACTGTCTTCAGTATGACACAGGCTTGGAAGCCCAAGAGAAAAGGCCTATGGAAGATTTATCCTAAAACATAGGTTTGTGGCAACATACAGTTGTGACTATGGAGTCAGTGGTCTATAGTAATATTGAAAAATGTATTTTATTAAGTTAACAGTAATATGGTCTTCTGTTGGCCAGGTCTTATTGAAAATTCACTGAAGAAAATTGAGTTCTTTGTCTTAATGGGCCCTCTTAAATGTTTTGGGTATAGTTATCTGAAATTTATAGAGACAGAATGACAAAGAAATGAAGAAAACTTAAGGTATTTGCTCTAGTAGAGTGTCTATGTTTTCAGATTTCTGTAGCATGCTATGGTGCAAATAAAATGGCAGACATAATTTGGACAGGATGGGAGACCTGGCATCTGTGAAAGGCTCTGTACACAGAAAACAAGTTTTAAGACTAATAGGTTGTACTCTTTGAAACTGTTTATAATTGTTTTTTCCTATGGCATGGGAGAAAGCAGACTGTGAAGGTACAAGGTCATCCTTCTCCTGTTTCTTGTGTACATCAGCAGTCATTTTCCAGCAGAGAGATTTTAAGATTCAGCTGGGTCTTGTCCTCCAAATGGACTTGGATGCAGGCTCCTTTCAGTCCTTAGCTTGGATTTTTACTTAGGCGGTCATTATTGCAATGGGGGAAGATAAACAGGAGCAAATCCTCTTATTTTCCATGGATTTTTTTTTTTCCTTTCAGCCAGCTATAGTCTGAGTAACCTAGTCTATGAACCAAGAAAAGGAAGGGAGAGGGGTTAGGGAAGGAGGAGAAATAGCATAGTGAGTCACCCTGTCCACTATCTGTCTGAAGATCTATATTCTGCTCCCTTCTTAAATATAGAAATGATTTCATTCAATTATTAACTCTTGCCAACTAAACATTTGGTATGAAGGGGGTTCTTGGATGCTGATTCATAGTGATGGTTCTCTTAAGGAAAACTGAAGTAATCATGTATAATCTCTGCAGTAAATCTTGACTAAAGCAGGAGATACATATCTAAAAATGCTTTTATTCAGTGCCTCTCACTTCTCTGTCCATTAAGCTGTGAGCAACACTAATGTCAACTGATAGATCCTTTTCCACAGAGATGGTCTTGTGGGTTCCAGATCCCACTCAAGTGATGGGTTTTAAAGGATAACAGGACTTTCTAACCTGTGGAAGCACCCTTCCACCCATGTCATCTCCTGGTGGTTTAATATTCCATGTTACGTGGCTCACACTCTGCCAGCTGCTCCTAGTAGGTTACCATGCTCCCACAGACTGCCTGTGATTTCAAATGGCATCTCACCTAGGCAAAGTGGCTATAACCTCATCTTGAAACCAGGTGGAGGCACAACCCCAAAGTATCTAACACCAGGTTTTCATTCCAGCGTGGGACACTAGCTCGTCTCAGTAAGTCAGTAAGCAGAAGCACATACTTACTGGATCTGCCTTGCAAGGATACCACACTCAAATGTTTCATTACCTGTGTGCTGAGGTGTTGAGGATGCATCTTTGTTAGTAAGGTGATGTAAGGAAGTCAGTGAGACATTGCTTTTAGTGGTTTATGATTCTCCACCATCAGATATTTTGACAAGGAACAAATTGATGGCTGCATTGGAAGTTTTAGGATGGGAGAAGGTGCTCGGGAAGGCACTATCATCTTATGAGTAAATCAATGCAGAGACATAAATTTGAACCAATAGGCAGATTAGCATGTTAAAGAAGGATTTAAAATACCTGAGCTGCCCGAAACAGTTTTGAAACTCCAGGAAATTCCCCTACTTATTTTAGGATCTGAAAGCTAAGTGGGAGTCAATAGGGGAAAATATTTTTATTCTTCCATGGGAAACAGATGACTTGGCATCTGTCCATCTTCTATCTGTGATGGTGGCTGAAGGTAGATATTCACTTAATGCTCTCCCTCCAGACTGATTGAGTTCTTGGTTGCAGAGGGCCTTAGGCACTGAAATTGCGAATAAACCAATACATCCCGCGCTCAGAGGCATTGTGGAAAAATACCCTTGCACTTCAAAAAAACATATGTTACTCTGTTACTTTTTACTTTGAACAGGCCAGTGATACATGTTTCATCCTGCTTTGCAAAAATCATTAGCGTTTGTTTCACCTTGCTTGCAAGGCTTTGCTGACAAGTGCAACTTTTTCCTTTTGTAGCAAACCTGTTTCATGTGTCCAGAATCAACTTTCTCACTGTTTTTTTAGAAGCTAAAATGCACTGAAGAAGGGGAGAGGAGTAACAGTTCTGGCTCTCCTCAAACAAGAGTGGTGTGAATTTATACTATGCAGGTGGCCAAGGTAATCCAGACCCTTCATTTATAATCTGCTTTAATCATTTGAGTTTAGCCTTAATTGCTGGTTTGGGTTTGTTACTACTGTGCTGGAATGGTGGTGCAACAGACCATAGCCTAAAGGAAACCCCTTGACTCCTTCTTGTAGCTCATTGCTTCCTGCAGCTGAACCTAGGTGTGAGCAAAAGCCTTAGTAATATTGGAATCCTTAGATATGAAGGAGTTTGCCTCAGATTCCGAGGTGTCCATGCCTTGCACCAAATGCAAAAAGAGGCAGGCATTGCAGGAGCTCTGGAGGCCATGCCTGCTTCACTCATTTTGCTGGCTGTTTACTGCCTCATGTTCGCTGAGGTTTTTTTGCCTTCAGGGAGTGTGACTGAAAGCGGGAAACCTGCTTGGCCGTTGGACCATGTCAGTTCTGTGGTGGGAGGAGAAGGGGCCCCAGAACTTTCTGGAAGATGGAGTGGTGTAGTGCGTGTGGTCAGCCTCCACTGACTCCTGGGGGAGTAGGCTGCAAAGGAGGAGACTTTGCTTTCTCCCTCTAGTGCCGCTCTGTTTAAAGGGGGGAAATCACCACTGAGGGGCCAGGGAGAAGAAAGATAGTGAATGTCGAGAAGAATGCCCAAACGAAGCTGCAGCATGCAGGGGTGCACTCAGCCAAAGAGCTGAGCTGAGGGTGGCAGAAGTGGAGGGGTGCCATGTTCCAGAAGGAAGGCTTTAAATCTTTTGTTCCCCAAACTCGGGCAGAAAAGCAAGAGAAGGTTGGAGTTTATTTACCCTCTTAGCTATCCTGAGGGCAAGACTTCACCACCTAAATCCATTCTTTCCTGCAAATGTAGCAGAATAATGTATTTCTTAAAAGCCATTCTGAGTGAGTGCATGAAAGAAGGGATCTTACTGGCATTCATAGTTATTTACTTAAATGCAGATTTCTGTAATGAGGCAATTATGTATTGATTAGATTGCAGAGCAATGAGAGGCATGTGAGCATTTCCTCACCTCACCAGTAGCGCGTTTGCCAGTAACCATGCATTGCCAGCAAGTATGTCTTGGTAAGTTAACATAGATAACAACTATAGACAACTACTGTCATTTGCACTGCAACCGCCTGTTATAAAAGACTATTCTCAGGCAGAGGGAGATGAAGCCAAAAGTAATTTGATCTTTGCAAGCATCTGTTTTGGACAATTATTGCTGATTAAATTTATTAACAACCACTGGGGAGCATACAACTCACACTTTGGATTTACCTTCTGTGGGAAGAAGCGTTTTGGCAAATCTGTGTCTGAAATTGGAACGGGAAAATGAAAAAACATAAATCTGGATACCATTTGTTTCTTCAGATTCACAATGAGTTTGCAACAATTTGTGGAAGCACTGGGGCTTTTTTTAGCAAGAGAGGCAGAGAAATAGTTTCAACTTGGAAGTTTCACAGCCAGCACTTGATTTTTATAACATGGTTTGGTTGTACACAGGGAGGAGCTGAAGACAGGAAAAGTACTGACCCTGAAGGGGGTAATCATGAACTGTGAATGATCAGTGCAGTCTGATTCATCTACAGCATTTATGTCTATCTATGGAAAGATCTAAGGACATCAAATGCTATGCTCACCCCATAATGCCAATTATTTGTTAAGGAGCAGATTCGTCACCATCATTATTATTAGTACTATGTTAGAAAAGCAATGTCGCAAATGAGATCAGGGTTTCCTTATCAAGATGAAACATGTATCATTGGCCTGCCCAAGGTAAAAGGGAACAGGGTAACATGCATTTCTCAAAGTGCAACCATATTTTTCTGTAGTCTTGGTGCAAATGCACAGTAAAGCCTTGCCTGCTCTGACAAGTTTGAATCGGCTCTAGTTATACATGCATGCTTATAAAGATCAATTATGTCTGTGTCCCTTGCTGGGAGTCCTCTCACAGCCGTGACTGACAAAGGAGAAGTTACTGGCAAAGCCTTCCAATTACGGCATGCAGGTTACGCACATTTAAGTCCTGCTTCGTGTAGAAACTACTACTTTGATATCAAGTCCAAAGAGGAAGACCTTAGGTCACAGAACTCGCAACCTGAGCAGATCAAGTAGGAAGGCAGAGGTGCAAAAAGTTATTTGCTGTGGGGTGCAGCAAGGACCCCCTTGGGGCCCCGGACCCTGAGACACACGAGCTGTCATTCACGAGCAAGCGTGCCTGCTTCCCCTGGTGCTGCGGGGACGGGCTGATGGGGCAGGACTGTGCCACCTCCAAGGGCTGACTGTGGTGCAGGGGGAGGCCAGCGCCCACTGCTGCGTTTGAGGCATTGCAGAGCACGCTTGGCATATTCCGGTCTCTGTGTGAACATTAAGGGACTATTCTTTGCTGTGCCATAGTGAAGTAAGGGGAATAACAGCACTATTACAGCTGATCCCTGATTTCTGGCCTGCATGTTTTCCTTTACCGACAGTGGAATCATTCAAAAAGATGTTTTTGTTTGTCTTGTAATTTCCCATCTAATGGCATTTTAAATTATTTGTTAAATGGAACAAGGTTGCCTGCTGCTTGTGGCATGCTTTGTTCTTTTTTTTCCTTTACTTTTTAGGGCTCTTTGGTGTTTGACTCTGGGTAATGCCAGTTTTGATTGCTCTCCTGAGTTGCTTGGTGGAAGCTGCTTGCCAGTCACACTTTGTTGTGTAATTGCCCTGAACCTCTGTTTCCAAATTATTGCTGGGTTGTGTAGCATCTCCGACATATTCAAAATGTTTGCAAAGAAATAAGAAATTGGATATCCTGTACTCCAAACTGGCTTATCTGAGTGCTTAGGCAGTATGAGTATGGGCACTTTGATTACCTCATCCCCTTTTAAAAGAAGCTGACCCATGGAGAAATCACAGGGATGTTTGGAGCCCAGCCTCAGGCAGGCCTGTGTCTGCCTTCTGGAACTGGCACCAGGACTCACTGCCTCCCCTCTGCCCACGGAGCCTGGATGGGTACCCAGAGCCATACCATGCACATATCTCCACTGCATTGTAGCATCTGGGGCCAAAAGGGTGTTTTTATAGCATTTTGAGAGTGGATAGGACCAGAGACATTATGTTCCTGTCTGTATTAGTTCTTTTGCAGAGAGTAACATTTTAAAGTGATGGAAAATGCTTGCAAGATAAACTGATGGATTAAGGGCCCAAATCATCCTTCCCCTGTGCGGTTGCAATTTCCAGTGCATGGAGGAGAGGACAGAAAGGACTTGAGGACTGGTTTTGTCATGGGGGCAGGGCATTCAGCACCTGCCCTGATAGAGCACACACCTGGAGCTGTGCCCTTCCTGATGACTTTTCTTCTGTTTGATGACATCAGCCTGAGTGTTCCCCCCCAGCAAGGTAATACATTTATAAAGCATACTGAGGAAAGTCAAACTTGTTCCTTGTAGGCAGTCTTGTGCTGTGAAAGCTGGGAGAACTTACACTGAATGTTTTTCCTGCCCTGCAGTAAATGGTATGCAGTCAGTTTCCACAGTGAAGGCATCGCTAACCTGGCAGAGCCATCACTGATGTTAGCAAGCGTGAAGTTATTCCCCGTATGCATGTACTTGGTTAGCATGTCCCCTAATTTATTATCTGCTAGGGTAAGCTAGTCAAATTACAAGGACATTGCTACAAAAGCAGCACCATCATCGACTAGGTTATGTGTCCTTGGTCCCGCAACCACGTTCAGGTTAACACTGAGCTCTGGCTGAACTGCATATTCCGGCTCTATATGTGTGACTGACTTAACTGCCTAATAACCAGGCTGCTGCTTTCTGGTGCTGCATGTCAGCTCAAGGCTGCTGCTGCAGAAAGGACAGACAGCCTTTCCAGGCCTGTTCCAGCACTGACTGCCAGCCTAGGTGTCCCTGTGGGGTCCTGCTGTTTTGCTGTACTTTTATTAATCTCATAGCCTGTATGATCTTCTGAAGGAAAGACTGTGTTCATTTGTTGGCTTGCTTGCTTTTCCCATAGACAAAAATACCCTTCTCCTCCACCAAACCTGACAAACAAGCCTCTTCTGTTCCCCCAAAACCCACTCCTGAAGTCCCTTCTTTCAAACCAGAGGGAGAATGAACTGCCTCAGGAGTCAGAAGTAGTTTGCATGAGGATTTCAGGTTGGCCCAACAGAGCCATGGAA
This sequence comes from Falco rusticolus, assembly GCF_015220075.1. Classification (NCBI taxonomy): domain Eukaryota; kingdom Metazoa; phylum Chordata; class Aves; order Falconiformes; family Falconidae; genus Falco; species Falco rusticolus. The sequence continues at coordinate 26,240,865 of NC_051198.1, read as the reverse complement.
GAACCCCCAAATCAAGGTTGGAATGAGGCTTCCGTTTCTCCAGTGCAACCAAAATTTAGGTCTAGAGTTTTGCCCCAAATCCTGGTCTGTCTCTCTAGAGTGGCCTCCACTTGGTAAGTGCAAATGTGCTGCTTTGTCCTGTGAAGGAAACAGGAATACTTGGTTTGTATCGGAGGGAAAGGGACGGTGTTATGTGGCTCAGATCCCACTGATTTGCAGGGAAGATGTACATTTGATGCAGGAGGGCCTGTAACTTGTCACTCTGTCACACATGAGCCCAGGTGGCTGAGGTGGAGCCTATGAAGATGTAGATGGCAAAAGATTTGTTAAAGTATCACATGGCAAGTGTGTATTATGTGTCTCACTGTTCTGCTGGTGAAGGAGCCAGAAGATGAAGTCCTGAGGGATCAGTTACTGTATGTGTAAGCCTTCTGCCAAGTCGTGACTGGCAGCAACAGGAGCCACATTCAAATTTTACCCCATCCAGAGACCCTGTTCTCAGTGGGCTGATTTTCCTGGCACAAATCATTGCCTGAAGAATCAGAATTTTGTAAAGGCAGGGGAAAACAGGAGTGTCCGAACATACCATGCTTCATTCCTTTTTTCCTAAAGAATGTCTAAATTTAAAAAATTAAAACAAGCCCTCCTTAAAGGTTTAAAACAAGCTTCCCCCTGCCCCCAGCTGTCTTATCTCTTCTGTACCCTTGTTCTGGAGGTAGCTGGGAGACATCTTCCTTTCCCCACACCTTGGAGGAGGAGTTGGATGAACAAAGTGGGACAGACTGGCTCAGGCTTCCCTGTGCTACACTGACTGCAAACTGATCTCTACTTCATGACAAGGCTCGCTCTTTGTTAAAAAAAATGCCCCCCAAATGCAGTAAGAAAATGTATCTAAAATAAATGTCTCACAAGCCTTCGATTTAGTTTACTCTCTTCTCAAATTGGGAGGTTGCTTTTTTTTCCAGACTGCAGTCGGATGGGTCGAACACAGCCCACCGTGGCAAGGCAGCCTCTGCCCTGTGGTGAAGGGAGTTGCAGGCACCCAGACTCCCTGTAGCAGGAGGCAGATGATGGAGGTCCCCAGGCAGAAAGATGCACAGGATGGTGCCAGTAACAAAACGAAAGATGATGCCTTTCAGGAGGAAGGCTTTGCTGGGGTTTGGTGTGGGTGTGCTTGGAGGAGAGGGAGAAATAAGAGTGAGAACAGAAAAAGAGAAAAGAAGCAAAACCAGATAGGAAGCAGTGACAGCAAGAAACAGAGAAAAAGCCTGAAAGTAGCTTTTGGCAGCAGATTCCATTTGGTGCACCGGGAAGCAGAACACTGCATATTGTCCCCAAGTTCTTCATAAGTTTTACTTACTTTCAGTTTCTCTTCATACCTGGAATGACTTGAGTGGTGTTTGCATACAGGTGGGTGGTGCATTCTCCTGATGTTCCAAACAGGTACGAAGTGACTGGGGGGAGAAGGGAGGGAGATGCAGGGAGGCAGAGGGAGAGACTAAGGTGAGGCTGTCGGAGCAGAGCTCAGCTGAGCCGAGCTGGATCAGAAGGGAAAGGGGAGAGAGGCACAGGGGATGGGGAAAAAAACAGGGGGCTGTAATACTCTGGGTAGGCGGTGTGGGGTTGGCTTTTGGGGGTTTTTTGGGTCCCCAAAAATCCATCCCAGAGATGAGCACAGCTGGCTTTGCTGGCTCCACCAGTGGGGTGAGGCAGGCTCAGCATCAGGTGCAGAGTCAGGCCCTGACTTCCCTTTTATTTGGGGCACTGCTCGTTTGTGGCTGTTTTAAAGGCAAGCATTTTATTGCTGTAATTTCTCATCTTTCAAGAGATTAAGAGAAATGTTGTCTGGGAAATGAGCGTACTGAAAATCAGCCTTTAATTGCCCTCTGCATGACTGTGCTGCTTGAGTTCCCTGCGTCAGGTGCTTGGTAATACCTCTTGCCTGTACGAGATAAAGTTTGGTGGCAGTGTTTTGGCTGGGTCAGGGATGTAACCCTGCAGGCATTTAACGTCCTGGAAGCTTGATTAATGGTGAAGGCAACACTGAGGTACTTTAGCTCACTGCCGCTTTCACTTCTCATGCATCAAATGCGCGGAAACATGCTGTGAATGCACAAGGAAGAATATTTAATATCAATGATGTAATACTGTGCTGTTGGTTTGGTGGCTTTCTGGCGTTATTCGACACATCTTTCCCAGCAGAATGATGTTAGTGAAATGAGATTTTATTAAAAGCAAGCAGCTCAGTGTATCGTTAAGCATTCAGAGCAACGTCTCAATTTCCTTTCTAACGCTGTGGTGCTGAAAACACATCCCATTTCAAAAGCGAATGTTTAACCACACATGTAATTTGTGAGGAAAAAAAAGAAATTTTTTTGTCTTTTTGAAATCTGAAAGCATGCATATTAGCAAAGCAGCCTTTCTTGCAGGGTTTTAATTTTCTTTTTCTTTCAAAGGAGTTGCATAAGAAAATTGTTCAAGTGATTTCTCCCCAGCTATTCTGCTGAGAGTTTCCTAATTACCCTCAGCATTTGAAAGGTGAATGGTACTCTTATATAATCAACATTAATAATTCAGCTTAGTCCAAGAAAGCTTATTGCAGCTAGTTCTTTGATGCCAGAAAACCTCTACTAAAGCATTCATTCTCAGTTTTGTTCATAAGCTCCTACTTAAGCCAGTCCAGGCAAAGTATTTTAACTTGGCTTCTACAGTTAGAAACATAGCAGAAATTATTTCGGGTGCACCATGGTAAATAGATATTGGAAACTTTATTAGAAATCTAGTTTTCAACTCTGTTTCTGATCCTCAGGATTGTCTTCTTCGGGTTAATAGAAGATTCTCTAGAAATTACGTGCATGCAAACACACTTTCTCCCTCCTTTCTGCATGCCTTCTTTCTATCTTTCTAACAGCCCTTTCTGGGGCAAATGCTGCTGCATGAAGTGATCAGCATTAATGGAGGCGAACAGTGATGATGTTCTTTATAACAGGAGTGTGAAAGGTCACACAAGATTTCCAGAGTGACTTTCTATCGTATTGAACCACCACAACATACTATTACAGAGTCAACACAGTTACTGGAAGATAATTATCTTGTGCTCTTTTATTAGGGGGAATAATGGGAAGAACACACCGACAGACTTATCCTATCAAAATTGCATTGCATGGGAACTCCAAAGAAACTGAAATATTTTAGTAGCCTCCACCATTTTATGAAAGAGAAGATTTCTCCATGGGAATGAGTTTTATCAGACCTGATGGTGACATGTAGAAGTGTAGATGTTTACCTCAGCATGGCCTATGCAGTCTGCTGTGACCAGACTTCTGAAAGCACTTACTACTTTGACACCACTGTGCTTTCTAAGAGCAGGTACCAGAGGCGGATGAATGGATTTCTGTCAATCACATGTGCAAGTTCTCATGTTTTAATTTATTTCCTTCTGCGCTAGCCAATTTCCAAGGGATGAAGGTGGACATTTCAGAGTGCTGGTAATGTGGCAGGAAGGCGGAGATACAAAATGAGATTGGCAAGCTGGAGTCTTTAAAGGTCCAACTGCCCACGTGCCGCCAAGACCGTATATCATGCATACCTATCTTAGGGATTCTCATGGGCTACAGAAAGAAAAATAGCTCCTTTCTTTTGCTCTGTCCTTTATTACTGAGATTTTCAAAAGTTGGGAGAGTCAAGGGAGAGATTTACTGCTTGAGCACATGCAAAACTAGTCACTCTAACATAAACAATATAAAAAACATCGCAAGGAATACTTCCGAAAGCAAAACAAAAAAGGTGCCTCTGCTTGAAATGCCTAATCCTACAAATGCATTTTGTGGGAGTGCCATCATTTCTTAAAGGTATCGTAAAGCTCAGCTGTTTGAAGCATTTTTACCTTATCTGTGGACAAGGAGAGTTCTGGTGAACATTTCTTCACACTTTCTGTTTCAAGATTCAAAATAACATATTCACTCATGGTGGTTGAGAGAAGTCATTTCTAATAGGTAGAAACACAGTCTTTGCGTTTCCCAGCTTTCCCGTCTCTCAGGTGGGTATAATATTTGCAAACCCAGTAGGTGCATTGGAAAGATCACGGGGTTGTAAAGTGCTTTGATACATCAGGATGTGAGATGCTGCAGAAGAAGAATACTTTGATTTTTCTTTTTCGCTTGTGTAATATGTCCGTGAGCATTCTTGCTTCACTGTTAGCACAATTCTTGGAGTCTGTCAGTGCTTAAAAAAAAGATAGTGTTTTTTTCAGACTTGATGGTTTGCCTACCTTCAGAAATTTGTGATTGCATGTCTCAGGATTGAAAAGCATTTGACTGATATTGAGGAAACTGGAAGTGGCTCTTTGTGTTGTCCCCAGTGAGGTGGAAACCAGCTGGGAAAAGGCTGGATCTAGAGCCTCCACCTCACCAGCAGCTGGCACTGCTCTCCCTGCCCCAGGAGGGAGCTTCTGGCATAGCCATGGTGGGATGGTCTTGTACAGCTTTTCATAGTTCATCTTGCAAAGGGAGGGCCCAGGTTATTTTGAGACAAGGGACTCCTGCCTGCTCCAGACAATGAGGCTTGCCTGGCCCAGCTACTTTTTTTTTTTTCTTTTTACTGCAGCACTTGTTACTAATTTTTGGAGAGTTCATGAACTATGTTGTAGCAGTCCAGGTATTAAATAATACTCTGATTTTGTTTTTTTTTTTTTTTGCTTTTAAAAGAATCTAGAAAACTTCTTTGGAACAAAATGTTTATTATATGCTGTTTCATGTTTTATTTCATGTTCATCTATTCAGCATTATGCTTCATTAGCTGCGGGCTTGTCATATGATGACGTGTAATCAATCAATCATGTACCATTTGTGGTTATTTTGCACATAAAGCCGGATTTCTCTGTTTTAGTGTCCAGATTGGTATGCATTTTTCTTGTGCTTTTCCAGCACTGAACCGCAGATAAGACCAGTTGTTAGACTCAGAGATATCTGTCTGCTCAGGAAACTGCGAAGAAAACAAACTACCTCTTTAATTAGAAAAGCTGTGGCTGCTCCTGATTTGAAAGACTAAATATCCATTTTCTCTCAAATTAATATGTTATTACCCACGTGGAAAGTCTGATTGTTGTTGAGTGGGAATAACTAGTTAGTGCTGTGCGGGAGGAGTGGTTCTCATGGAGGTTGGGTGGCCTTGGGGGCTGCCACATGGGAGAGGGCGCAGCACAGTTTGGAGCCCTGTCGATGGTGCTGGTGAAGCCCTGGGAGCCCCAAATCTGGTGCACAATTGAAGGGATAGCATCGTAAGCCTTTTTTAAAGATGACATGTTAGTCATTCCTTATAGCTACTTCTCGTGAATGATTTATAAACGTTACGGCTGTTGGGAAAAGAACTGTGCAGCATAGATTTCAAGAGGAAAGGTAAGGTTATTTGGAGAAAAGATGTAAATTAGGAAAATTGCCGTTACTCCAAGAAATTCCTCCAACTCATGAAAGATGTGAGATTTCTACCTACTCCTTCCCACTGTGATTTTATTTCTCTGGGCGCGTGACATTTTTGAGGGTTGGAAAATATGAGTGTGGATTAGGAAGGAAGCTGTGGAGTTCCCTGCATCAGTCAAAACGAAATGTAGTTGTTAGCTCTACATGAACATGAGCTAATCTGGAGCCTGTGCTTCGTACCAGTTTTCACTGGCCAAGAGCAGCTGTGAATAGGCAGAAAATGATACAGTACCACAGCCAGTGCCCTAGCTGTAACGGGTAGTTGATCAGCTCAGAGAGAGCTGCTCTTCTTCCATGTAGCTGCATTCTTAGCACTGCTCTTTGCAATCTTGTGACTTTCTCTTTGTGCCAAATAACAGTTAATTATTTTAAATCCAAGTGGAGATGCATGGAGGCCTCACTACTCAAGAGTCATATGATGTTGAGCAAAATGCTACAATTTTGCTGCTGGAGAATGGGGCTGTGAAATACAGCATTATCATCTGAAGCAAATAACCCCAATGGTTTTCTGTTTGTGTCCATGTACACATGACCTCTTTTGACTTTGAAGTGTAGTTGAAAAGAGAAATTCATTTGCTATTTGCATTTCCGTCATGCCTACAGAGAGAGAGAGAAGAGTCCCTTTGGGATGAACCTGTAAGCAGTTGCTACCTAAAAAAGAAAATAGAAGGTAATGGTGAAGTAGAGTGGGAACAGGTGGATAGACGGACTTGCTCAAGGTCATAGGAAAGAGGTAAAGTAAGCAAGGTCTCCTGAGTTACGCCTGGTAGAATAGCTGCTAGGCCATCATGCCTCCTTAACATGAGAGTCAACTTTGCTGCACCCAAGTCGTAGTCTCTCCTAGCCTGTGAAGGCAAGCTTCTGCCCCACATCAGATGGCAAGGGCTTGAGCAGGGTCTCACGTGTAGGGCAGAATCCCATGCAGCCCTCTCAGGACACACTGGTGCTTGATCCCCTTAGCCAGGTAGCATGGAGTTTAGCCATTTGGAGTGTTCATACCACACTGCTGAACATGACACAGCAATATCTCTTGTACGTGGTGGGGAGAGGGGAACACACGGGAGCATGACGTGGGATGTTGATTTGTATCTTAATTCAGGGTCCTCAGTTTCTTTCTAACTCTGTGGAGTGTGTGGTACTTACACCTGTAGGTGGGTGGAAATGTCAGCTGCTTGTGTTAAGCCTCAGCTGAAGTTTGCTGGTTTTCCTAAGTAATTGGTGGCCACAGTGATAGACAGATGTAGAAGTAATCCTGGCACTGGCATTCAATGACTATCCGCCTGCATAAGGGAAATGCTGGATTTTATCCATAGTGATGTTAGTTTACAGAGGAACTCCGTTGTTCAAAGAGTAACCGTTGCTCATTCTGAACAAAAAAACTGGGCAAATGTCTCCAGCAGTAGCCTGTGCATGGTCAGGAGACCAGAAGATGTAATAGGACGAAAGGACATCTGTGTATGCTCGTGTAGGTATGTGCTCACACACCATTTTTCCTAACATTTGGCCAGCTCTGTTGATACGAGCTGACCACAAATGAATGGGACAAAGTTTTTGGCTCTCCCTGTGTGTGTTTTGCTTAGCTCCACTGGAAGAGCTTCTAAGAGCTATTTGCTGCTAATCATTCTCAAGCAACGAATGAATGGAAAAGTATCTTACTAGAATGATTTACTGTTCATCACGCATAATAAATGAATAGAGTTATTCACTGGCAGTCACACATCTCTGGCTAATCCTTTTGAAGGTCACTCGTACCAGTCGCCAGTCTCTCATCACAGCTACTGCAGTAGGGAGTGACGTGTTGAGGATAGGGAGTTGTTTAAAAAATTGGGATCAGGTCTGTCCGCCAGTCTGGGTTTGCTCTTCACCCTGATTCCTACACCTCACATCACTGAGGACTGGTAAAGAGAAGACCAGAAACAGATGAAAATGTAGTAATAGTGTTTGAATTATTAAATCATCTCAGAAAAGGAAAAAGCTGTCACTGTTAATTGGTCTTTAGGGAAGTTAGAGCAGAACAGTTTGTTCTGGGATGTCCTCTTATGCCCAGATATTACACTAACCAGGTTGCAGGGCATCTGCAATATCTTCCTCTTGGTGCAAAACCATCTGAATGGAGAAGAACTGGATTGCAACATATTATTAGCATTTTTATTATGTGCTACTTCAACTTCTTCAAAAAATCCCCTGATCTGAGTTTTGTGTTGTAATTTCCTTTATCAGTTCCAGAATCAGACAACACCAGAGAACAACAGCGATGTGACCTCACTGAAGAGAAGTGTCCAAGGAAATTAAGCTATTGTAATGACCTGGGAGGTATACTTCGGCACTGCTCACTCCCTGGGACTAAAGGAGACCTTAACTGTGTTACCACCCACCTCTCACAGCTACAGCAGAGTCTGCTGGTGACTCTGTTCCCTGCCTGAGCAGGTCTGAGCACCACAGAAAGTACTAAATGTCTACAGGTCATTTGCAATGTACTAAAAATACACTTTGTGTTTCAACCTAAGGGAACCCAGACTGTATCACCCATCCCAGGGCATACTGCATGCCGAGGAGTGGCTGAGGTCTTCAAGCACAGGGATGAGAGCTGTGGATAGCAACACGAGTTAACACATTGGCCTAGCTTGACAAGATTTTTCCCTGCTGAGAGGTCTGTGAGTCATCTGATGTAGACAGGTACAGAGCTGCTGGAAAAGGCAATATTTCTTTCCTATCTCCCGTAAGTGTGAGGTGATCAGACCACCTGAAAGGCAGAAAGTGATTAGGGAGAAACTGAGAAACTTGCTGTCCCAATCTTCCTTTCAGCCTCTCTTTGTTGCTTTAGATGATCACTCATTTTTGGTTCGTTTCTCCTGGGCCTTGCCTGGCTTTCTTGGTGTCCCTACAAAGGCTAGTCCTGAGGGACTGGTTTGCTGCCATGTTTAGGGCTTGGTCTTTTGCCTTCTCCCAACAGCTGGACCAGGTATTGATCCTACGTTCTGAAAGATGCTGATCTTAATTAAAGATACCAAATATTCCTACTTGACAGCAGGCCACTGTTTAGATATACTGACAAAGAGGACTGAGTAAATGGTACGTATTGACGGCACGCACAGTGCCTTAGTTTTTATACAGCTTCGCTGATAGCACTGCTGCTGTCTGTGGGGCTGGAAGCTCAGCCTGTTCATGGGCGTGAACCTGAAGCCCCGGGACTCCATGAATCACTGTGGTTATCCGCTTCTTCTCACTCTGGATTCAGAGAAAATCCAGGTGAGCACAGACTGCTGTTATCCATGTCAGGAGCCTTGATACACTTCCATTCTATACTTCAGAAAGTAAATACAATGGTGTTGGCTCATATACCTTAAGGAGGAGGATTGACTTAGTCTACCTTGAGAGAAATAGAAAAAGTATGTGCAAGGAACATCATTCTTGCTAAGGCCTTGCTTAATCCACAAAATTATTCTCTTCTGTGGGTTAAAGTTAGCCCCCATGTTATCCCCTCTCCTGGAAGAGTTCCCCCAGATACCTCCTGTGGAGATTTCAGGCATGGGCCACACCGTGGTGGTTGCTGACTTGCCTGCCTCCACTCCTGTCTCTGGGAGTGTGTTTGTATCATGCTGGCGCATCCAAAATGCAGGCAGATTTCAAAGGGCTCATGTTGCTGCTCTGCAGCAAAGTTGGCTGAAGATTTATTTTTGGCAGGCTGTTAATAAATAAAAGGACGTTGAAAATACAGGTCACAGAGTACAGCAGTATCCACTCCTGTTCTCCACTGGGCTCAGTGGAGTGATGCTAATCCGGCCTCTTTCTCCTTCCTCTGCAGCCTTCCATTTCAAAACCAGTTTTGCATGCAGTTGGGTTGTAGGGATGTGGGAGTTGGGTTTGCTCAATTGGCAGCTCTGAAACCTGACCACCCCCCACCCCCCCTTCAGAACCAGAACCGAAACCTCCTTCTCTGTTTCCTCCCACAGATTCCGGTTTTCAGCTGTGGGGAACAAACCTGTGTGCATGTTTTAATTTTTTTCTTTTTTGCTTACAAAAAAAAAGGCACCTGTCCCAAAAGTCCCAATGACACTAAAAACTACCCAGGAGCTCAATGCCACTAGTCTTGCTGCACACCCAGACCTTGACTACGGTGTCAGCCAAGCTGATCGCTGCAGCTGTGCTTCAGAGGCTTAGCTTGTTTGTTATCAGGGTTCAGCAGGCAAAGGGCACCCTGAACTTGGCTGCTGCTCTGCTCCACCTCTAAAATCCTCTCTCACCTACCTCCAAGATAAAACAATACGAGCTCCATGCTAGTTAAGAGCGCAGGTGCGTGTAACCCTTAAGTGGAGGAGATGAGAAGTTTGGAAGTAGGCTAGACTATTTTTTTTTTATGATGCTTAATTGCTCTCTGAAAGTGCCCTCATTGTGTTAAATCACATCAGTGTTGTTCAGCTTTCCCATGGCACCTGGATCATCCTTCTGCTTCAGTGGCACTGGCCTTCCATCATCTCTCCCTTTGCTGCACCATACCATTGCTACTTCGTTTGTCATCATAAATTCATCTAGCTGTGCTGCTGGTGGGTTTCCATTGTCGGGTCATACCAGCTTTCCTCATAAGTTCTTGCTTATCCGAGACACACAGCTGGGGCTTGGGTTTTTTCCAAACTTTGGCCAGTCACTGTCTTTGTGATGCTCTGATGGAAGGGAAAAGAGCACTGTAGAGGTGGAAATAGGGATGCTTTGCCCGTCTTTCCCTTCATCCCCTCATCTGCTCAGCCTCACCCTGCCAGACTGGCCCAGATATTTCCCCTTCTTCTGACCTTCAGCTCTCCCTCTTAAAATCCCTTGTTACATGATCTTATATCATACAGCAAGAGAAGAGACAAGGCGAAGGAAGGATTGAATTTTGTCAGCATTATACCAGACTTTGGTAGGAAGAGGTGAGGGCAGGAGCCCAGGTGGAAGGAAACTAGGAAAAAGGGACAGAGAAAGGGAAAGGGAGAAAGTAATTGCAATGTGCCACAGCAGTGACGGATAGCAGAATCAAGTAGAGTCAGGTTTACAGTGCAGCCAATTATTCTGCCTGTAAAGTTACGAGAGCAACTAATATCGTCCTTTGCCCCAGGGTTTATTTCTCCTTACTTGTAACACCGTTACCAAGAGAGAGATGACATTTCAGAACAACTGCTTGCTTCGTTTCAGGAGCAAGGAATGGTGAGTTGTTACAAGGAGGAGGAAGGATCCTGAAGTGGGATATGAAAAAATGGGATTTTTTTTAGCCTGATTGGGGAAAAATGTGATTGAAAGAATCTGAAGTGGACAGAATAATTAATTCAAGATAATGGTGTTGAAAGAAACACTGTTTCTCTGTGTGATTTCTGTAATGATGGAAGCAAATCCATGCCCAGCCCTGGAATGTCTTACTTAGAAACTTTCTAAATCGTCAGTTCCTGATAGTGTTCTTGATTTTTCTGGTTTTAATGAGGCATCTCCCACTGAATGGTTGGGGTTTGGTTTCTTTCTTTTCATGGCAGAGTGGTCTAGATTTTCCATACATCAAATTTTCAGTGGGAAAATGATAATTTACTCAAGCTTATTAAAGACATTCCTCTGCAAATTTCAGGGTGGTAACTGAGAGCCTCTGATTTCTATTTTGAACAGGGAGGAGTCAAGAATATTCCAGATATTCCTCAGCCTCTAGGCAGGATAAAACACCAGATTAACAATGTACTGAGGATGTTAATGGAAAAGCTGGAGGGAGAAGACAAGCGCTGTGCTCGTTTCTAACGCTATTTGGGCATGTAGAAAACATTTTGTGCAAATCTGAATTCCTCTAGGATGTCGTAGCCAGTGTCTGTCTTACTACAGACTGGATCTGTTGACCACATGAGGCCATGGGGCAGCTGGACCACCCATGATTCAGTGTAATTTTCAATCATTTTATTATTTACCAGAGGGTAAATTTTACCATCCTAGCATGTAGAAAGTTCATTCTTCTTCAGACAATTTTACAACTGTCTCCTTGCAGAAGTGATACTGGCTCTCAAATCATTTGTTCAGATTTGAAGTGATGCTGTAAGAGAAGAAATTTTATCAACTGAACTGTGCAGTGGCTGATGAACCCCTCCAAGTCAGTACAAAAACATTTGTAAATTAGTATGGGCTATGTAAGAAAATTAAGAGCAATACTGAATTACAAGAAAACAAGCTCTGCCAGATGTCTCCTGTGCTGTGGAGAGGATGCCTGCCTACCCTAGATTTTCAAGCGCATGTCCAGTTTGGGGCTTTTCTGAGGTGTCCAGGCTGAAACTTAATTTTTGCAAATGCTGAGCCTCAGAAACTTACGGACTTGAAGACCAGGCAGAGTGTGTTAGGAAATAAGGTACTTTTTTCTCAAGACTTTCCAAAGTTATGACATTTGGTTTTAACGCTCAAGCTTTTAAGTGCTTTTCATGAAAAAGTGCAAAGGCCACCCAGAATATCCACCAGCACAGTGGTTAGGAAACTCATCTGGTTCTTCTGGTGTGACTCTTTCTCTGTTTCTGGTTTTGAGAAGAAATTCAGCCTGAAGCTGGAAGGATTTAATCAAATCCTATTGTGACAAACAGGATTGCATTACCAAACATTGACATGAAGAAGGGGCATCTCAAGTCGTAATGACTTACTGAGACCAGTAAGTTGCTTTTTCTAGAAGGATCGCAACAGTCTTACCAGCAGCTGAAGCATCATAACTCTGCTGTGAGACACGGTATGTAAACATTCTGCAGCCGTATTATAGATCAATAAATTTGCTGTCGGATGTTAGTGACCTGTTTTTTGGAAACAGTTGATTCTGGAAATCAAGCTACCTGCAAGATGACCAAATCTGTACAATGGATCAGCAGTGCAAAGAGAGAAAGTTAATCTCTGTGGTCCGAGACATGGCAATTGGGCTGAGCTTCCCCTCTGTGTGCATGCTGCTCCTTGATGGAAAAATGGGAAGAGGAAATAATGTTACACTGCAGTGTATACAATTTATAGTCCCTACAGTGGGAGAAACCAAAAGGCATGGACCATTACCAGGATCTATAGTGTATTGCGATGGAGGTGAGCTGGGCAGGTCTCTGCATTGTTCTTCCCTTTCTCTAGTTTCCCTCTCCGAAAGTCACTCCTGCACACACATTACACCTACCCAACACATATGGAAATAATTAAACAGCTTTGGAGAGGAAGTGTTTCCTGTGATAAACCAATTCTGTCTTGGTACTTAAGTGCTGTGGAAAAACTGACAACAAATTGACTCTGACGGGATTAGGGGTCCCCAGTGAGGGATTGTGTGGAATCTCGAGAGACACCTGCCACCCCTGCGGTGCTCCCCCTGCACGCCTGCCTCTCACACCACGTGGCTCATCATCCGGGCCGCCTGGCCGCATGCTTTGTTGTGTGAAGCAGCATGAAGGCAGCTTTGCAAAACAGAACAATTGTCATGTGAGGCTGGAAGGACTCGCCGTGCACCCGCCAGCGTCAGAGCAGGGTCACTGGCCAGGACCAGTGCTTTTGCAGTCTAACTGAAAACATGCTATCAAATTGTGCTTTCTACACCTGTAGTGGTGACAGACTTTCTGGTTTTTGACTTTCTAGGTCAGTGTTGGTTACCTGGAGGTAACTGTACATGAAAACCAATGAGACCACGTGCAGGGAGAGCAAATTTCCTCATGGCACTAGCCTTTAGGTCCTGCTTTATGTACTTGTGTTCAGGCTTCTCTAACCAGCAGTGCTGGATTTTGGTTTTTAAAACCTTTTTTCCCCTTCTCTCCTCAAACACTGAGCTCTTCTAGAGCAGAACCCTGCTGTTTGTGTTGGATGTGTCTCCTTTATGCGGTGATGCAGGCTGTAACAAAATGCATTAGATTGCATTATAGAGTGGGTAGTTTTGAGTTCATATAACCAAGCCAGAGCTGGAAGGCAGTGACACTATCTACAGCTTAATGGTGGCCACCTGAATGCACTAATCACTAGCCACATGGCATTGGCAGGGAAATAAAGGCTCATCACCAATCCCTGTCACAGCTGTGACAAGCCGAGGTGTTTTAGGTCAGCAGTGCTGGAAAAAAAAGGTCAGGTTGCTCAGCCCTGACTATTTGCGGCGTATTGATATTGTAGCTTGTGACCAAGGGCAGTGAGTGTTCGGATCTGGCTAAAACAGCTCTGGTACCAAGTAAGATTTTGCGTGTTATGATCCTGAAGTTTGCAAACCTGCTGGTCCATCCAGGCTGTTTTATCCTGGGAGAGAAACCCCGGTGAAACGCCTCTGTTCTGCAGTAGTTATCTCAAACAAAGCTTTGCTCAGTTTGGCTGGGTTTTACCTCTGTCTGCAGCTGAGGAGGTCCTTGATTGCTGTCATGGCTGCACTGAGTGTGGCTGGGGGCTTCTGTCCTGTAGTCCGTTCGGACCCGCTGAGTGAAGCTGGGACTGGCAGCATGATGTGGAACGCTTAATTGTGTGTGACGGCATCGAGGTGTAAGACCCTATCACAGACCATTTTCTGCTTCTGTTATAGTTTTATAAAGACTTAAAGCTTTAAAGGCTTAAGGCTTGTTGCTCATATGTTTAACTGGACGCATGGCTAATGTTTTGCAAAGCTGGGGAACAAAATTGTATCTGTAGAGAGAGACTTCACCTGCTGAGCTGATATTTTAGATGTTTAATGTAAACAAAAAGTTTGGGGCGTGTGCAGCCAAATCTGGACCTTTGTTTTCTTTCAACGTTGTGCCAAACTAATGCAGTTGAGCATGCTGTGTATGAATTGTGGTCATATACTATTGCCAAACAGATTTTGTTTTGCTTTCCTTGCTCTGTAATGCTTCTGTCTTGTTTTATTAGCAAACTGAAGTCACCTTGGGTGTAGACAACCCAGAATGTGCAGGATTGGAGTTGACAAATCTGCCAGGTTTTCCTGGGATTGGTTATTGCTTGGTTTTAAAGTTTGTTAGAGAGAGATTCTAACAATAATTTTTAAAAGCTGTCCTTACTAACTGGAGGCTTTGCTGCCACCTGTGAGAGCTGGAGAGGCCCTGATGGCGGTGGAGGCTGCTCTGAGGGTCCCCGAGTCTGTGGTTCCTCCGTGATCCACCTCTCAGTAAGTAAACAATGATAACATGAACTAAAAAAAAAATAATCCTGAAAGCTATCAGCTGGGTGGGTTAAATCTGGTGGGCCTCATGGCTTTGTTCTCTGGTGTATAACTGGGTGTGGATACCAAATGTAGTGTTCCCTTGACTGGGACTGTGTTCTGTCACTGGTGGATTTTTCTGGCATTTGGAAAGGGTTGAGCTTGCTCTCCCTTCGGTTCAGTGAAGGCCACGTATTGCTTCCTCCTGTCCCTCCCTTCAGCATAGCTTTTTCTATGGAAGCTGCAGGGGCTTAGTGTTTCTGGGAATTGAAAGTGTGGGAAATAACAAAAATAAAAATGGTATTGAGGTGCTGTTGAGTGCCAACGGGAGGCGATATGTGGGGTTCATCTGTACCTTTGAGATCTCGCGCACTGCGTAAGTCCCAGCAGAAATATGTTGGCCTCTGTTGTGAGGGGCTGGATCTGCTGCTGCCTGCCCCTGTGAAGTGTGCGTGGAAAGGAGGAAGGCTCTGTGGAGAAATCTGCCGTAAGTTAACTGCAATATATGTTAAGGTTCCTTGAAGCTCTTGTCAGGTCTTGGATCCTATTAGACCCTGCTGAGTAGTGATCTAAGAAAGCCTTAAAGCCTTAATGATGGTGGGATCTTGCTCTTGGTAGGGGGGACATTTCATGTTAGATTTTATTTTATGTTTTTTAAGTTAATGCAATGGTGCTTGTAACCCTCCATCTCCCCAGGCATCTCCTGGGAACTGTCTGTGAGGGGTTTCTGGGACCAAACCCTTCATCAGGGAGGGCGTGAGCTATTAGTATCATCCCTCTGCAGGAGGAGGGGAGGACTGGAGAGCTGAGATGAGTAGGAGCCATCGCAGGAATGCAATGTGTTGATGGATCTGTGCGCAGTTTAACAAAAAAACACTGAACAAACTTGCAAAAATTCAGATGAGGGCCACAAACCATGATTGGGTTTTGAGAGATTGTCTTCTTGTGGTGAAATCCAGGAGCTTAGCCCTGGCAACAGGGTCAGAGGTGGAGGGGAAGTCTGAGGACAGCGGTGGATGGTAACTAGGGAGAAGGCAGTGAGGAAAAGGTAGAACAACAGGGGTCAGTCCCTGGAAATAAGTTTGGCAAAGTGGACATTGGGCACAAAGGGATAAGAAAGCAATTGACCACTGGGATGAGCTGCTTTTCAAATTGTGGATGTTTTATCTTGTGTTCAAATAATGAGTACCTGCCTAGCCAGAGGATGAATTTTAGTGTAATCTGTCCTTGGAGATCAAAATCGGCATGTCTGTTAGTGAAGTCTGAGAATTTGTTGTAGGCTTGAGGTAAATGCCACAAGCTGATAGCACAGCTGGATTATTACAGGTAGTTATTCCATAATAACGTGTCTGTGCCATTCTGCCATTTGCACGGGGTGGCTGTGCTTACTCCAGAGTCTGGCTCATGCTAGCAGGAGATGTACAGGCCGTGAAGTGGTAGGTCTTTGACAGGAGAAAATGCTACCATGTTTTTAATTCTTTAGTGAGTTCAATAGATTCTGCCAAAAATCTGTTGTTATGAATTACAAGTTTGTGGCCTTCTGGTCAAATTTCCAATTAGAACAACACAGGTTTTTGAGAGTGTTTTGCATCTTAAAGTCCTTATGTCTGGAGGATGAGAGGAGGACGGTGTGGACCAGAACAGCCCAAGCATTCAGGTCGATTCATCGTGTAGTTCTTACTTCTCCTCCCAAAAGAGAAATTGGAAAATTGAAAACATGTTTGCAAAGTGTTTCTGGTTTTATTTTTCATGCTTTGAAATCAAATGTGCACTACAATTTAAAAAAAAATAACTTATCTCCAGGTAAACTTTCATTTTGGGGTTTCGTAAACCCTTCATGTAAGTGGAGATGAGGATTTCTGTTTTAGGACTTTTCTCAGATAAAGCTATTGAACTGCTGGTTGTGGGGGGGTGTATCTGCATCTTGAGAATGGAGAAATCAGATTTTTGAACCGCTTTGTTTATTTTAATTGCTGGCAAATGCTACAAATTTTTCTCAAGGTCCACCCCCCCAAACTGTTGCTGTAGAAAGGGCCTGATAAGAAGAAAACTTATCTTGGCATAGACTGCTTCTGCCTCTATAGCGTTGAAAAGTTACCTTGCAAGACTTTGTTGCATTTTCACAAAACTGGAATGAAATACAGTCAAAATACTGATGCGTTGTGCTTTCAGAATGGGTTTACTTGACTACTAACTTCTTTTTTCCCCTCATTTAATCAGAAGAGATGATAAACAACTGGGAGTACACCAAAATCTATCATGCTGCACAGTCTGGAAAAAGCATAAACAAGAAGGCAATTAAGGTCTGGTAGCCCATGCTTTTTAAGAGTAGTTTGGCAGGAAAGCTTATTTAGATAGAGAACACAGGGTCTGTGGTGTTGAATTCAAATAACTTCGGTGCCACCTGCGATGATTCGGTCTCAGGGGGCTGCTCAAGAGTAGTAAGCTTCAGCAGTGCCCTTTTGGTTGTGTCCCTTGGTTATGGCAGTGGCAGAGGTGATCAAGAACGTACAAAGCCCCTGGATGGATCTGAACATTGAGTGTCTTCTGGCCTTCGGGAAGCTGCCTGTCCTTCACACGGAGCTCTGAGAAGAGAGAGGGCACATAGGTGAGCAGTAGCCCTGGAGAAAAGGGTCTGTGTGCATCAAGCTCTGGCTTTAGATAAAATATCCTCCTCCTTTAGCTGAAGTTCCCTTGCTCAGTATGGGCTCAGTCAGCAAGGTAACTGCCCACCATAAACCTCACATAATCCCAGTTTCAGAAGGCAGTGAAATAAATGATGGTGCTAATGGAGACCATCGTTAGAAATAGCCGTGCTGTCCCCTGGCATGGCTTGGCAGGACAGGGTTACCCCTCGGTCAAGAGGAATCGAATTAGGCTGTAAAATACTGAAGCAAATCAACCAAGTTTACAGAGCCGTTCCCCGAACCAACCTTTCCTGTGCTGTTGCCCCCCAGACCTCCTTCTCCTCTACCTGCTGAGGAGCCCCTCTCCCTCAGGGCCTGGTGCCAGTGCTGTTGAGCGATCGACCTGGGTGTCTGTCAGCAGTCCATCGCTCCTTCACAGGCCATTAACTGCCCAGAAATCCCTCGGGCTGTCCTCCCTGGTACAGTGAAGAACAGCTGTAAGTGCAGCCTGACCTTAAATTACAACCAGAAGCTTCATCACAGCTTAAAACCAGCTATAAAGGGGAAAGGGCTGGGTGATGGATCCGTCCTCTGCTACCAAGTTAATGCTGGGGCTCTCTGTCCTTTGTGTTTCAATTAGTGCCTCGGTGTGCATTGCATAAGGAGACACTAATGCACTATTAGAAATGACAAGAAGGTGGTAGCTCTGCTGGGTGGAAAAACATGTCATTAAAAAAGGCTGACAGCAGCCAGTGACAAACCACAGCAGGGAGTGTATTTAGCAACCTGGGCTCCCTGCTGTGCAAGGAGGTTAAGAGGAAGGAGAGAGATCATTCATAAAAGAGCAAGAAGGTCTTGCTTGCTGGTAAGTCATTTCTGTCATGCTGCTTCACATAGAGTGTGCTAGGGAGCAAACCCAAACCGCAGTGGAAACAACAAATAAGCGTGTGGGACTGTGCAAACCAGGTAATAACTACTCTTTCTCTCCCTACTGCGCTGTATTTGAGTAACATGCACATCTAGTAAAACTTAATGTAGTTAATAACTTTATTTTTACTAGTTAACTGTATTAGATGCCAATGATACACAATGAATGTTTTCTATTACTCCATTTGTTTGAGCAGGGATTGCAGTTTTTTGCAGCAAGGCCATAGTTATTAACTGTATTTGAGATCACAGCATAAACCTGGGAGGAAACATCTTCAGTCCCATTGCTGTACCTGTTTTTTCTCTCCCCTACAAGGTTTGGCTTGGAGGTGAAAAAAGCTCCAGGCTTGCTAAAGCAGCTCTGATGGTGGCTGTAGCAACCATGGATTTGAGGCTCAAGCCCGTAACTGTCACAGCTAGAGCCCAACTTGGGAGTGCTCAGTGCAGCATGGATAGTTGGAAATGTCTCTTTCAGGATGTGCATTATGATTTTTGTCTTGAACCACTTGTTGAATGGTGCTTCAGGAATGAGTCAGTCACATACCGAATGAGTTCCCTGCGTGGGTCCCTCTGTGGCATGGGGTGAATTGGGCAGGACGTTATGGCAAAAAAAACCCCTACAACACCCACCAGAAGGGTCTTGAAAATACCTCAAAGAGCAAGTTAGGAAGTGACATATTGCTTTGCAAAAAGTTGAAAGCCTGGTAGGATGCTTCTGTTCAGATGAGCAAAAAGCCATTGCGGTTGTAAAAGAAGAGGCTTGTGTTTCTTGCAGTTCTGCCCTCTGCACATGCGCCAGCTGGTTAAAGTCCATCCATAATGCTTGTGGAAAACTTTGGGGAGGCAGCAGCCAACCCTGATAGCGGTGTCCCTCTGCAGTGTGGGCATATTTGCCTGCTTTTGTCGTTCAGGCTTCTTTTGTGTTTTCCTAATTATCAGTTTTCATGCTACAGTTCCAGTTCCCATCTTTATTTCTGCTTCCGGTGCCTTTGTGGTGTTATTTTTTTTGTTTTGGTTTGTTTTTTTTCCTCTCTGCTTCCACTCCCCTTGGTCCTGCTCTGAGTTTGCCTCCCGTGAAGCAGGGATTTGTCCTTGGGTATTGCTTGACCTGCTTTGCCAAGGTGTTTATCTTCTGCAATGCAGATACCAAACTTCTCAGTTTAATGTTTCCCCAGGCAGTTTGTTGGCTGAGGCAGAATGTGGGGAGGTTCCTTGAGGAAATACGTTTGCCTTCCCTGACCCCTCCAGAAATTTGGAGAGAAAGTCA
This sequence comes from Falco rusticolus, assembly GCF_015220075.1. Classification (NCBI taxonomy): domain Eukaryota; kingdom Metazoa; phylum Chordata; class Aves; order Falconiformes; family Falconidae; genus Falco; species Falco rusticolus. Next base: position 26,221,449 of record NC_051198.1, on the reverse strand, counting down.
AAGGGTACAGAAAATTGAACCAGGAGGTGTGTGGAGAGGGGAGAAATGAGAAACTTCTGCACTAGCAACAGGCACTGCAGCTGCCTGCTGCTTTGTGAAACTTGACATGAATTCAAGTGGATATTTATTAATGATGAAAAGAAAGCCAAAAAGGACTTGGTTTTTCTGCTCTCAGGCTGAAAAATTGCATGGTGACATAGAAGAAATGGAATCATTTGCAACCAGTGGTGACTGAACAGGAAGGGGAGCCTCTTATCTCATGGGGTTTGGCTGTGAAAGCATCTTGTCACCAGCAGTCAATTCCTTGCAGGAGTCTTTAGCTGTACACTACAGATAAAAACCCCAGCTCCACAATATCATTTTTCCTCATGGAGAAAGGTTACAATGAAATTATAGTAAATGATATGGTATGTCTGCAAATTATTGGTTTGAGGGGCAGTTGTTTCCATTCCAGTTGCTACTCCATCACTCAGCACTTGAGTTGCATAATTCCTGTTTCATTTGCTGCTGCTTATGATAAGGGAGCTCAGACCAGCAGCCAAGGCTGGTGCCAAGAGCACCTAATCAAATCTAGTCATGCAGATCCCTGTCCGTAGGCTGGGCAAACTGCAGAGCATTTCAGGGCTGCAGCAAAACCGGACTCACTGTCCTCTTCCTGGCTGTGACAGCAGCGGGAAGAAATGGATCCCCAGAAGCATTGCCTCTGCTGGTACAACGCCGCTCCACCCCCATCGCCCTGCCTTCTTACAGGACAATGGTAGTGATGGCCCAAGCACAACACCTGTGCTGTGAGGCTGTTCTTCCCAATTGTTCCCTCACCAACAGTGTGCAGAGTCAGTGAGGGGCTGCTAGGGCCCAATGCCTGGGCAGCTTGCTGCAGGTGAGGCTTTCTTGGAGAGTCTTATCGAGCAGAGAAAGGAAGGTGTGTTCTTTCCTCTCAGATTCTTCTGGCTTTGGTGGCAATGCAGTTGATGGAAATAGGCAGTTCTGGGCTTAACTCATTGCTTTAATGTGTGTTTACATTGTCCTACAGGTGTATTTTGAGGCAGGGAAGGGTTGGCTGTGTGCTACTGCTGTGTCCTGCTCTGGGGTGCTGGTTGCACCAATGTCCTTCCCAAGGGCAGGTGAGGGACAGGGCTCTGCCTGAAGAGACCTCAAGGAGGCCACCTCCAACTCACTGCCTGCCTCGCCTCTCTGCAGACGTAGCGCAGTGGATGGGCACGCTGCTCTGGTAAGCTGGGGGGATGCTCCAGGCACAGCCGGGCGGGGGAACACGGCTCCTGAGCTGGGGAGAGGTCCCCCTGTGGCTGCAGGCAGCTCTCAGGCAGAGCTGCCTGACAAGAGAGGAGGTGACCTGGAGCTCACCCAGCTCTCTCCCTCTCCCTTCATGGTGCACAGGACACCAGCAGGAGCCAATAGAGCCTGACTGACCTGTTCCCTGTTGCTCAAAGTCCTTGAGAAGGAGCTGAGCTGCTGCCATGCCTGAGTGTCTGAATTATATTCCTTGATTGGCCCCCTATACTCTCTCAGAGGGAGTGAATACATCTCTTATGTTGTCATCAGTCCATTCGGAGCCTTTCGGAAGGGGGATCTCTGTGTATATCTGAGCCGCTCAGTCGCAGCTATGATGAGCAGCCAGCAGAAGCCTACACAAAGCTTTAATCTTTCTCACTGCAGACTTTGCTCACCAGGTGAAAGCCTGCTTCTTGGGGCTGTGGCATTTTTGAGGTCAGATCATGAGCTCTCCAAGCTCGTGCTCTTGGAGACTTGGTGCTCCTCAAAATTTCACCTTTTATCATTACCATACAGGGGAACTGATCTGTAGCAAATGCTAGGTGCCACTGAGCAGAGCAGCATGTGCAGCAGATTGGAGATGAAAAGGGATGCACCTGACTCTCGGCTGTGCTTGTGACGCATGTTTTGCCTAACCACAACCACTTTTTTTCTCAAGGCCATTGTTGCAATTTTAACTGGTGTGTTCACAGCCTGCTCTGCTGACGTATTCTTCCGAACACTGTTGTCTGTGCTCTGCGCCAGCCTGAGGTGCTTGAAACCCTCCTGCCTCACTCCAGATGCTAGCAGGAAGAATTTGGCAGTGAGAAGGGAGTCGGGGCAGAGCTAGAAGCTGCAGAGTTGTGTGTGATGAGGCTCTGTGTGTTGGCTGTCCTACATGTTTTCCTGAGTAAGGTGTCAAATAGAGGATAAATACTTGTTTGCTGGTGCTGCTCCCTGGGAAGAGCAGCTCTCTTGGTAGGCTAGGCGAATGGCAGTGATTTGGGAAAGGGTGTGTCTGTTGCAAGAGCATGATGCCCCAGCAGTGGGTCATCCTATGTACCAGCCCCTTCTGCTCCGATCTATTTCCCTGGCTGGAGAAATACTGCCCCTCTCCACCTACTACCTGTCGTCTCCACAGATCTTTTCAAGCCCCTGCAGTGAGGGCTTCTCCATCCAACTGTTCTTGGTTTTTCACGTCCTTGCAGCAGTGCAGCTCCACCCCTGAAAACACCCACCAGGAGCACCCACAAATGACAGACTGCTGCTGTGTGAGGCTGGTCAGGAAAAGAGCAATGCCCTCCAGGAAGGAGAAATAATAAGGGGGTTGAAAGACATGGCTTGTTGAGGTGGGTGAGTATGTCAGGGCTTGGGAGTTGAAACCAAATCCACCCTTCACTTAGGGGTCCTCTTATCTTCAAAACAGCATTCTGGCTTTCACTGGTTTGTTTTACATGAGTGGAGGATGCTTTGATTTCACCAAATTAATTTAGACTTCTTTAGAAGCAGCATAAAATCTGTGACGTTGGGTTGCATGTGTGCAGCTGTAGTACAGCAGCATTGTTGCTTGTGTTTGAGGATCACAACTTCAGGGTGCCAGGCACGGCAGGATAAACACCATCCCTTCTCCTCCAAGCAAAATGCTACAGGAAAAAAGCAGCTGTCATAGTTGGCAGCTGCTGGAGAGCTATCTACAGACTACATGAGAAGGAGAAGCAACTAACCTGTTGGCCTCAGTTTGTAGCACAGCTTACCATATGTTGGAGCTGTGATGTGCGCAGACAGTATCTCACCTGCAACAGAAACCACGTGTGGTGCCTGGAGCAAGGCGTAAAAGGTGTAATTGCTGGACTTGCTATTCATAGGAAGCATGGTAATCCCATATATGATGATGCTTGAAAATATTTCTGCAAATTTGCAAAAGTACAAAACGTTTATGACCTTGTGCCTGCAGACAGTCTTATGCTTTAAGGCATATTTTATTTTAAAGATACGTACTTCTAGAGAAAGAACTTGGCATGCATTTTAAAGCCATAAACATAAGAGCTCTCAGACAAAGTGCTGTCTGCCTTGGCATCCATATCTCCTATATCTGTTTCATGTTGCCAAATTAGTTTGTTGCCTTTTGCTGTCAGTGAGGTAAACCACTGCTAATTTAGTCCACAATAGTGGGGTTTTTTTCAGTTTTGTGCTATGGAGCCAAGTGCTCTGCTGAGATAAATCAGCACCCACCTTAGTCATTGGCCTGGGCAGCCATGGAATAAGCCGGCTGCTGCCCTGCTGAGGAATTACGGCTGTCCTGCACCCATGCCTTGTTTGGCCTGTGAAATTAGAAAGTGAGGCATGAAATTAGCAGCTGCTACAATTCTTGCTCATTTTGCTGACAAAAATGTTGTATGACATTAGTGAGGTGTTTCCTGCAGTCCAGGGTGAGAACCTGCAGGCTGGTTTCTATTCTGGTTTAGCATTCAGGGTTGGGATTACACAGAACTGCAGAAGCAAAGTGTGACCTCATGTCTGGGCTCCTGCACAGCCTCAGATAACTGAGGTGCTTCTTAAAAACACACCAAAACATTAAAAAAACAAAACAAAACACCAAATCAACAAAAAAACAACCTTGCATGTGCCTTCTTTGGGCCTCCATGTAGGAGCAAGGCACAGGTTTGATTAACTGCCAAATCCAATCAGAAAAAATAATTTTTAAATATGAAATTTCTTTGCTATGGAAAGTTATTTCAGTCCAGCTGTTTTTTCTTCAGCTGAGTGTATATTGTGAAGGAAGACCCCTAAGAGGTGGAGCATAATTTCCATCCCACTAGGGAGATGGGGAGGCTGGAGCAGAGGAGAGGGAACTGCCTTTCTCCATGGTCACACAACAGCCAAGGCTGCAGTTGGAAAGTAGACCCAGACCTCTTAAATTTTGTTTTCTTGCTGTTTCTATTTTAAGGTTTTCTGTCACTTCCTGATGATTACCTCCCAGTCCTGCCATTTTAACAGAGCTAATATTTTAAAAGCTAAAATAAAAAGGAGATGGGGAAGGTGTTGAAGATGCCGGGTGAAGTCATACATGCCCTCCTTTCAGATGCAGATCACAGATCATGTAGGAAGAGATGTTTCTCCTCCTAATGTCAGGCCACTGATGTATCCTGTAGGTACAGCGGGCTGGAACTGCCACGGTTCCTGCTCCCCATGTCTGGTTTGTCAGCTCTGTTTCCAGTGCAGTTCACATGAAAATCCCGTAGTCAGGACCAGGCACTGATTCCAGCATGTTTGGATCTGACAGGTTTCAGCAGTGGGTGTGAGAACTGGGATGAGGTTCCCAACGGCGGGGTTTCCCCCGGTATGGAAATACGTGTATAGTGACCGTAGCCTTGCCCTGAGCTGGCTGTTGCTGTCATCCCAGGGATGGGGACTGAAATGTGGCTGGGTGGCATTTTTGTGTAACCACTTGTTTATAAACAAGAAGAAAAAAAAGGCAGGGGGAAGGGGGGGGAACCAAGGGGGGAAAAAAAGAAACCCAACTCCAAAAAACTAGGAGGAGTGAAAAGCAATTTCAAGTCAGCTAGATGACTTTGCTAGTCAAACACGGCCAGCTGTTTTGAGTGAAGTTTTTCTTGGGAAAATTCAAGCATTTTATCTCAGACTTTTAAGCAAAACTCTTTTGGTTCACAATGGCTTTTGTTCAGGAGTTGAACTAGTTGCAATTACAAATATATATATATATTAAAAAAAAAAAAAGGCGGAGGTGGAGAGAAATGAAAGAAAATGCTGAACGTGAAGTCAAGTGAGTGTGAGGGGTGGGGAGGGGTTGGTAAGAGCGATGATATTTTAGGTCAGGAGTGATGTAAATTGTGGTCTTTCCTTTGGGTTTGTTGGGGGTTTTTTTTCTGACTCTTCCACCAGGTTGAAAAATGTCTTATTTTGCATGAGTATAAACTGTAGCAATCTCAGTTCAGAGAGGATTTGTACAAGCTAGTATTTGTCAGAGGAACATGAAAAAAGCTGTGACATCCCTAACTTATGCCAGGGCTTCACCTGACCTCCAGCATGGAAGGTGATGGATGTTTCTTCCTGTAGTTTCTTGGAGATTAATTTTCTACCACCTGCCTCTCGTATCTGATGAGGTCTCTGATGTGATATAAGAACATAGCTTTTTCAGGCTGAGCAGATATTGCTGTTGATAAGCAGCTATTTTTAATTTATGTATTATATATAAAAATACACATAACATAGCTAATATATGAATATACAATTATAAATAATTTATAGTAGTATTTTAATAATATAATGATAGATGTTTTTATATATATAAAAGCAAAAAGTACCTCTTCCAGGTGTGGGGAAACTACTTTTGCCTTTGGTTCATTTTGAATGTGTGGCAGAGACTTCCAGGAGTTACTGAGGTGGCTATTCCTCAGATCAGTAAACAGATAAATGGATCATGTCCTCTTTGCTCTCGTATTTTTGAAATGGATTTGCAAAATTCCACTTTCTAATCTTCCCCCTTAATCCAAGCTCATCAGTCTGTTTCAGGCTGGCTCCTGATTCTTTGAATGATCAAGTAGGCTTCCTGTCTTTGTTCTCCAGCTAAAAATACAAACCATTTGACAAAGCTGCAATTAATATTTTCCTGTCATCATGTCCTTTTCTTTATCAAACCTTCAGATCAAGTGTGGGTATTCAGATGTGAAGAAGGCACTGCATAATTTTATCCTTTCGGTTTGGTGGCAGTTAGGTAGGGAGAAAAAAAAAGTCTTCAAAAAGAAAAACCTCAATAGTGACATAATGTTAGCAAGTATTTTAATTTGATAATGTGGGTTTGGGGTTTGGAGTTTTTTCTTTCTTTTCTTCCCGCCCCCCCCCAAAAAAAAAAAAAAAAAAAAAATCAGAAATCTGAATTTCTGGAGGCTTTTTATTTCTGAGGATGATGAAAATTAGCCTTCTGGGAAATGATTCCTCCTCAGTGTAGCTCTTTAATTTGCCTGTCTGAGCCCTTTAATAATGTTACTGCATCCTAATTGGAAGTCATTTGAAGGCAGACTAGGTTTTGATTGTGATTGATTTAATAGATCCTCACTGTAGCCTGTCTTGAGAAACCTATCTTGCCCTGGAATAAAGTTATTAATAGGCTCTGCTGTATATTGCTGATCCTTGGCGGGTGTGGAGGTACAGTCCTTATGATTTAATTTGGCCTCATCATATCTTGTGATGATTTATTCTGCAGATTGAGTGCTACCATGGAGGAAATGACAATGGTTTCTTCTGTGGGACATCCCCGTGGGGTGCCAGGGACCATGATGCCAGGATCTGTTGCTCCTTTGCCCTCAACCTGCTGCCACCATGGGGCTCCAGGGATCTGGGGAGGCCCGACGCTGCAGCCTCCTGTAGCCCTGTCTTTCATCAAGCAAGAATTTGCTTAACTGGGATGAACCCAATTATAGTCGTGCTTATGCATGTTGCAGCCAGGACCCCCTGAAGGTACCATTCCAGATGTGTTTAGCTGATATTGCCCCCCTCTAGGCCCTTTTGCATTTTTTAGTGCACCTGTAGACTTCCTTGGGACAGCTTCTACCAGCTGCAATGAAGCTGGGTCTAAATCAACTTCAAAGGGTCAGAATTTGGCCTTCTCTCTTTATATGGAAAGGAAGTTGGAGTCACTCAACTTCCCTTTCTTCACACCCTACCGGAGCACAAAACATTCCTGCTCAGTGGCTCAGTAAAGCTACAGTCTAATGTTGAACTGGATTCATATTGGTTTATAACTGGAGTCTGAATACTGGCCAGAGCCATAACACGCTGTTTCTGACAGACTCACATTTTGAAGCTTAAGACGAAGGCATCTTTTAAGCAACCCCATTACTGATTCAAGAGCAATGGATATTAAAATGCCAATCAGTTTCTTTTAATTATGCTTGTGGCAACCTGGGAGAGCTGCTGATTTCATTTTGAGAATGCCGTCACTTTTTGACAGGTTAGAAAGAAGCCTGAGCTGGTGAGACTCCTGACCTGCAAAAGCACCAAGGTGAAGGCAGGCTTGGAATAAAACTGACCCTCAGCGTGCTGTAGCTTATTGCTCCTGGCCAAAACCAGCAGTGGCAGTTACCTGAACCGATACAGTCTAACGGTAAAAACTTGCGCTAACCTTTCGTACTGTGCAGCAATGGGTATGACCCAATTCCCCCTCTGTTTGGGGTGACCAAATGTGCTGCCTGTTTCATGCCACAGCTGACCTTGGGGGGTGCCACCCACATGACTGCAGAGCAGCTCTGACCCTTGGTGTGAGACCCAAATACCTGTGTTTTCCCTCGTGTAACATGGGATGTGCTGTTTCAGCGATGTAAAATGCTGCCTGACCTCGTAAGTACAGTGTGCATCAGCTGGCTGCTTGAACATCTTGTTGAAAATCATTATATTGTATTTTCCAAGCAAGTAAGCTTTTGTTTCTTGTGATGTAAGAGGGCAAACAAGTTGTGTGAGGATCCTGGCTCTTAACTACAGAGCACTGAGGAACACGTCCTGGTCCATGGGAGCTTTACCACTTCAGCAGATGTAAGATTCAGCTCTGTGTGTAAGCTCTGATGCACTTTGTGCTAGCGGATGCAGAGAGTTTTCCCTTGTACACATGATGAATTTACGCTGCTTGGCTATACATCACTTGTACTCATTCCTCTTCCAGCTGTCACAGGGCTCTTGTGCTGTGCCAGCAGTACCAGCTCTTCAGCATACTTCTCCATCGTCCCTTTTGAGGGGCTTGCATCTGTCTCCCCTCCCCCTCCTCTTTTGCATTAGCTCTTGTCTCATTTGTAATGGCAGTAAATGAAAAATGCAAAGTGCTGAGTCATGGGGTTATGATAACAAAAACGTCATTTGTGCTGGACAAATTAATATTGTGTTGCCTGTAGCATGATGACTGACCTCCTGTTCAAACGTCTGTCAAAGATGGTAAGTGTTCTGCATGCTGGTGTTGTCTCTTGTCTCCTAAAGTATGGCCTGCAGCATCAGCTTACTGCCCATGCGCCTGGAGTGGTCACAGCGAGCAAGCGTGGGAGCTGGGGCAGTGCACGGATCCCTGGGGCTCACTGCTGTGGTACTCGCTCAGCCTCTGTGGATGGGTCTTGGACACCTCTGCTGCATCCGTGCTGCCCTCCTCTGCCTCTGTCCTGGGAGGAAGCTCCGTGGTCTCTGTTGCCCTGGGGTTGAGTTGCAGGGTGAATTCCAGGACTTTGTGCTCATCCTTCTGGCTGGATGCAGGAGAATGGGGGAAAGATGCTGCAAGATTACCAGCAGCATTATGGTTTGTTTTCTGTGAAAACAGTGGCTGGCTTCACATGCTCACCACCAGCTTGGTGCAGATGCAAAGTGTCTGAAAACATTGCTCTCTGTGTCCTTGGGCATGGGGGTTGTGTCACCTCTAGTCCAGCTTGTTCCCTGGTACTAGATAATAAGATGACTCATGATGGAGAGTTGATTTTACAGCTAGAGGGTCAGGATGCTCAGCCACGGACCGTCTTGTTCTTACATAGCTCCAGCTGCTTGCTTGGAGCTACAGTGACTCGGTCAGTGTGTACTGATCATGCAGCAGAGCCAGCAGCCCCATCACCGCTGCATGATGCCACAGACATGGGTGTCCATGGGGACACTTGAGCTGTGAGGGTGTGGGGATGCAGAGGGCAAGGGCAGGGGAGTAGGGAAGGTTGGGACATGAGTGCTGGGGGTTTGCTGTGAGTGGTCAGGGAGTGGGTGGAGGTGGGAGAAGGTCAGGGAAAGGGTGATACGTACCCCTACCGAGAGAAGTACAACCTCAGATAAGGTGCAAGGGTTAGTGCGTGGAACTGGAGCTGGCAGGCCTTGTCCAGCCATAGGAAATGCAGGTGAGCCATAGTTGATTAAACCTGGTGAAACGGCAGGTGAAAAACTAATGCCTCTAAGGCCAGAAGCTGGCTAAAGGTGCAACGGTGGTGTGGCACAAGGGCCAGGCCCTGCCCCACCTTCCATGGTCCCAGCGCAGCAGCTTGGGTGCAGGGGTCCTGAGCCCAGGGCAGGCAGCTGGGTGAATGCTGTGGCTGGCCCCAGCACCTTCCGGGGCGGGTGGGACACAGAGGGCTCCTGGGGGTATGTTGCAGTGGGGCTGCCAGTGGAGCAGCAGCGTATGCTGCTGGTGCTGATGGCTCCTTCTCCCTTTCTGTAGGTCTCTGTAGCTGATGGATTTGGAAAGTCTCCTCCAGGGCTGGGATGTGGCCTGGTGAATGGTGGATGGTGGCCTGTGGTTGCTGGGGTCGGTCGCCGTAGCCAGGAGCAGGCTGTGAGCACTTGGTCACCTTCACTGGGTTGAGGTGCAAGAGAGCACTTGGTAGATTTGCTCTGTCTGTGCTGGGAAACCAGGCCGGCATTCAAAGCTTATGCAAACAGTAAACATGGAAATGCCCCATGCAGATATTCATGCAGAGGAAATAACATTAGAAAGAAGCTTCTGCAAATGCTCCGAGTGCCAAAATGTTCCCATGAACCAGCAGAGGTTTAAGGCATACTGAAATGAAGAGCTTGTTCCTCTCACACTTGCCTGACTTGTGAAACAATTCTCTAATGGGAGTGTTGTTATACTGTATGTTTGTCAGCAACAAAAACAAAAATCTCTAGCTTCTCCTAGTTAAACAACGAGTCAAAATCTTTCTGCTTTTCCAAGCTTTAACCCCCTTTGCCAGAGACACCCGTCACATGCTGGGTCACCACCAGATGCTGTGCAAGCACCTAACCTTCAGGAACATCCTCTATTCTCAGTGACTTTAAGGATGTAAAATCACTGAATGTCTTTCGGTCAAACCTTTTTGGTGGTGGTTTTTGGATTGTGTTTTAGTTGGTTGGTTGGTTTTTCTTTTGTACAGGCTTACTGTGCAGTTATGGACTGTGACCTCCAGTGTGGCTGTGCCCTGGATTGCCCAGTGCTGGGGGAGGTTTTCTACATGAATTGCTCTGTATAAATAAACCCATGACAACAGTGAAGAAAAATGCAGGCTTTTGCTGTAAAAGTGCATCAGCTACTTCTTATTCTTAAAGAATTCTTCCACCAAATCATCACAAATCATCATTCTTTCCTCATTGCTGTATAGTCTGACAACAATATTTTTTATAGAGACAAAAAGAAGATGCATAGAAAAAAGCAATAACTACACAGGATTCTAAAAGTCTGTTGAGCAATTGCCCCCTGGAAAGAATAGCTTTACAGCATATGCACATGACTTTTAACCCTTGGCTGCCATTTAAACTAAGTTAGTGTATCTGGTATCACTGGGGTTTTTTGCCTGGTTCTAGGAGGCTGAAGATCTGCTTTTATCTTCCCGTAGTGTACATCAGTGCAAGCTGCTTCATTGCACTGCAATGCCCTAGAGCCAGGGGGGAAAGCTGAGGATGGGACGGTGTTACGCAGAGGCCAGAAATGAAGGCTGTGTGGGTAGCAGCTCTGGGCTAAGAGCAGTAGATGTGGAGCAGGATCCTGGTGCAAAGTAAAAAACCGAGCACACAAAGCGGGGCCTCCATGACTGAACGTTGGGTGAGGGAGAAAGAGCCATTAGGCCATCATCTAACAGGTCTGGCACATCACAAGCAGCTGGGTGAGTGTTTGGTATTACCTGTGGCTGTCGGTGCACGTAGCGCATGGCAATCTTTCACTGCTGAGTGTCTGAGACTTTCATGTGTACTTGGCAAGAGGTGTTTATGCCTTGCCTCCTGACCTCGCCTTGCCTTGGTTCAGCATTTCTTCATCAGCCCTGTCTCAGCACCCAGAGGATGCTATCACACTGCACGGTTCCTTTGTTCAATCTACCGCAAGATTTACTAGCTCTTCAGCTACTGTTAAGAATGGTGCATTTGTCATGTGCTGTTTAATTAGCACGGAGCATGAATCACAATAAAGGAGAGGAAGAGAACTGAGGTAAATGTCAGTTGATATACCAGCAGCGTGGCTACGAACATAAAATACCTCCATGTACTAGCCACACAATACCAAGGTCCCTTTTAACATAGCGTATGGCTGAATAGACGCGGGGAGAGCAGGGCTGCACTGATGCTGCCTTTTCCCTGCAGGCAGAAAGATCAATGGATTACCTGACCTTGGAGGGATATCTTTTTTTCCCCTCCAGACTTGAACACCCACTGTTATTGCAGAAGAGCAAATAAAGAGCACGTTGCCTGTCTTGCAAATGCCAAGCCAAGGGCAAAGCCTGCTGTCATCTTCATTGATGTGTGTTGGCAGTGTTTGATGCTGGCTGGATTAGCTTGTTTCGTTTGCTCGCTGTGTGGCTTTCAAAGTGATAACTGCATTGAAATGACCAGGGTTTGGTTAATACTGATGTGCTTGTTATTCTTAAGTGTTGGTTTGGGATATAGCTGCTCTGAGGGGTGTACACCAGCCCTGTCTTAGCCGTTGGGCTTGCTGCCCATGACACAAACGTGGTCAAGAGAAGGTTTTTCAGGCAAAAGCGAGCAAACGTTACATCCCTGCATTTCAGAGATGATGGGTTGAGCCGAGTGCCCTGATGTCACATGGCAGGTCCGTGGTAGCTGTCTCCTGAATCCCAGGTGGGCCCCATGGTTATTTTCTGTCCAGGCACCTGGCACGTCAGGTGATGGGGATGTCTTGTGGCTCGTACTTCGGCTTGTGGCTGTGCTTGGAGCCTTGCAGCCTCCCTTCTGACTGCTTCCAGCACCCGGGGCAGGCCTCCTGGCTGTGACTGGCGGTGGGTCCCTTTCCAAAATGTTTTTGCTTATGGGAGAAAACCCTCTCTGCTCACCAGCTGGGGACCTGAGCACCCATTGATCTTTGTGATGTGTTATGTCAATTTAATACGAAAAAGCCCCAAAACAACCAAACGACAAAACTTACCCCAAACCCATTCAGGTGAGATTGGATTGCATTGAGCTTCTCTGTGCCATTGACCTGCGCGTTAGCTGGCTGCCTACAGTTTTGCTTGCATATGAAAATCTTAGGGTTTGCACAGAGGCTAAATTTGCATATGAAGAAAGGCTAACGATGCTGCTGCCTTAGCTGTGTGTTTTAAAGGGCATTAGGAAACGTTGCCTTTTAAAATGACAGACAGATACTGTGAGTAAACTAGCAATATTTCAGAAAGGTGCCTGAGTAAGTGAGACCTGAATATTTTTCAACGTATCTAACCATGCCAATCTTCTCTTCAGATTAGTGCACTGTTGTACTTAAGGCACAGTAGTGAATTGACAGAGGCTTAATCTTGCCTTTTTGAGGAGTCAGTAGGCCAAATTCTGCTCTTCTGTCTTAGCGCTAATACTGCAGCCACTTACCTCAGTACAATTATTCCCTGGTTCGGCTTTGTGCTGCACGGTTGGAGACTCCTGTGATGTGCCACCACCTCAGTGAGAAGTTAGGAGTAACTTCACTGGGTGCCCACCATGGTACTCCACGTGTGCTACCTTCTTTAACAGACCAGTATGTGCTAAGCAGGTCAGTGCTTGCTTTCTACCCCTCTCAGCAAAAGGGTAGCATGCTGAGGTTATTTTTCTCATCGTTTAGCCTCACCAAAGACCTTTAAATTTATACTGGTGTAAATTGGGTGATGCGGAGTGTCAGAGAGCCTGAGTTGCCTGATTGCCTGCTGCAGCGTTTCCCTCTGAGAGGGTAGGTCTCGGGTCTTGCTCCTCCACCCTGACCATAAAACCGCCTCTTTCCATAAAACATGTAGGAACACAGTCCCCTTGAAGGCATCTGCTTTCTGTCAAATCCGGCTGAAGTCAGCCAGCGGGGAGAGTAGGAGAAAAACATCATAAAAGCGTTGCCTGTGTGCACGTGGAGTATGGTGGCAAAATGCTCTTGTCTTACAAAGCCTGGTGGCACTACGTGTGGAGGAAGGTAGCACCGCCTGCCCCCGAGCAGTCTCTGTGCACCTAGCTCTCTTGTGGGCATGTGGAAATCAGTCCTGACTTGGCTATTCAAAACAAACCAGCATGTTCTCATAGGGGAGGCACTACGTGGTCATCCCAGCCTTGGCCTGAGTTCCTCCTGTGCTGCTCTGTCCTAGGCAGAGGTCAAGTCCTTGCCCAGGGTCCCCCAGATCAGGAGCACCCACAGCTGTGGGGCTTTGCTTGTGGGCCACTTGAGGAAGCTGAATTGTCCATCCTATGGTGGTGTGCATGAACAGCGTCATGGGTCATTTTCCTCGTTTTGGGACTTGATGTCCTGCCAGCTGTGATTAGGGAGCTCAGCAGGTGGTGCTGGGATGGGGCTCCTGGCACAGTTTCTGCCCCGCTGTGTGACGTTTTGCCTTTTTGCTGTGGTGCTGACGGGACATCTGATGCTTTGAGATGATGTTCTCCACAGGTTATGGTGGTGGCAAACACTCAACCCAGCCTGAATAGTCCAAATACTGTAGCATACTGCAAAGCACTTGAAAAATGACATCATATGCAAAACAGTGGCCAAAATGGGAAAGTTAGACTTTGCTTTTGGCAGGCAAAGAGGGCAATGAAACAAGGCACAGAAATGAGCTTTTAAAGAATTTTCTAAGCAAGACTGGCTGGACAGCTGGTTTTGCCAGGGAGGATCATCTCATATGCTTCCATTTGGAGTACTAAATAATCTGATTTTAGGGTGAAATTGCTTGCTTCTGTGCATCATACTCTGTTCTGGTCCTTTTAATGCCATCAGCAGTGGGAGAAGAAAAAAGTTCCATCATAAGTTCTTCACTTTAGGCTGCCTGGTCTCCTCCGCTGGGGCAGGCTGGCACTGTCCTGCATGCTGGTCTGTGCCCACGTAATGACATGCTGAAGGATGTCACCACTGAGCAGCTCTGTTCACAGCTCCCTTGGGGCTGCTAAGTCCTGCCCCTGAGGACCCCACAGAAGGTCAGAATTATCAGCGAGCAGGTGCCTTACAGCCTCCTCTTGCCTGTACTTCTCTAGTCAGAGCTCAGCAGCGAGCCAGAGGAAGACTCAACCTGTTCTCTTCTAAGGGAAAGAGTTTTCTATTTCTGCTGCATTTTTTGTGCTTTGTGTCTCATGCAGAAGTTTGAATATATTTTTTCAAAAAGCTTTCTTTGTAAGCCTCTGTGGCATCAATCAGGCACAAAGAAAAAGCTTCCAGAGAGTAGTGGATGGGAGGGTGGGAGTGGGTATGCGCTTTGGGGTGACACAGACGCCTGGACCCTGACAGTGGTTAGCTGGATAATCATGTTTGGTGGTGGCGTATTTCTTTCTTGGCAATTATGATTTTCATGTGCTTTCTTTTCCTACATACTTCCAGTTAACTATCATTATTCACACAGAACATGTGCACGTGCAAACTGCATAATAGATTTTGTTGAACAATACCAGGCATATGGCTAAGTGCTTTTATTCTGTCGTTGCCATAACCCCATAACCCACTTCCCTCCAGCTCTTCCACCTCACAACTTTTTTTCTTTTTTTTTTTTTTTTCTTTTTTTTTTTTTTTTTTACTGTGTAAGAGATTTGGAGCAGGGAGCACATGTGCTTTTTCTGCTTCAGGAGCAACCTAACACGTTTAGTGGATACTGAAAAACAGTTGATGCCCAGTGATGTGTAACAAGGATTGCCAGGGCTCTGAAGACCACAGAAGTGTTTGGCCTAAGCCTCTCCTCTTCCTGTGGGAGCAGTCACTTGCAACAGATCTTTCCAAGGCTGAGACACATCCCTCCCTTGCAGACAACAGATTTCAGTGCTCAGAGCATCTGGCATGAACCTCCCAGGGATGAGGGCTGGGCCGTGGACAGCCACGCCACGGCAGTGCGCTGGCCAGGTGGGTGCCCTCATTCAGGAGAGGCAGGACTTTGCTCCCCCCAGGTGAGCTGCTGCCCCATGGGGCTTGTACCCAGGCCAGCAGCACTGCAGGGGTTTTGCATGAAGGACACAAGACTCTTTGGTGGCTGGGCTGCTCCAGGTGTGGCACATCCGTTACATGTGTGGTGGTTTAACCCCAGCTAGCAAGTAAGTATCACACAGCCGCTCGCTTGCTATCCCCCTGCCCTCGGTGGGATGGGGAGGAGAATTGGAAAAACCTCACGGGTTGAGATAAGAACAATTTAATAACTGAAATAAAGTAAAAGATTATAATAACAACAATTACAATGAAAAGGAGAGAGGAATAAAACCCAAGAGAAAAAAAAAAAACCCAAAAGTGATGCACAGTACAGTTGGTTACCCCCCGCTGACTGATGCCCAGCCAGCCCCGAGCAGCAGCAGCGATCGGCAGCCCCTGGCCAACTCCCCTTTTTGCTACTGTCTGTTGTGTGGCCATGCCAAGAGCTGCTCCACGTTTAATGCCTGTCCCCTTGGGAATGGCTAAGTGGGTGGATTAAGGGAGGAGTGTGACAGGGGTGTACGTTACTGCAGGCTAAAGTTATGGGACGAAATTAGCACTACGGTTAGGCATCCCAGAAGAGTTTCACAAATTCAAGTGACCATCTTTCCACTCTGCAGGCTCTCTTTAGCACGTGATCACAGGCATGGTAAGTGAGATATCCTGTATTTACAGTTGCTGTGGCCACTCTGCCATTTGGTGCTGTAGTTAAGGCTTGAAAGCCAAATACCCATGTGTCTCACAAATGACACATCTGCTTAAGAGATTCTTGTTCTGAAGCTGAAAATGTAAATACTTTAATAAAAAAGACATAAAGAGAAGTACATAGATGTTGACAGGGTTGAGCGCCCACCCTGTCTACGAGTGTAAGTTACGTTTTCACTTGTTTGCTGGGGCTTTACATCAAGCAGTCTTGAACTTAGAGACTGCTGAAGTCACTGCCGTGTTCCCCAGACCTCTCCCAGGCTCTGTCTTCAGACTCGTTTTTTCATCCCAGGGGCAAAATAAAGTAGACACTTAGAGGCTGAAGTGCTGAAAAACTTCCACACTGATGGGATCATAGCTGCAACAGGTGCCCTCAAAGAGAAGCTTTGGGCCACTCATCCAGGAGATGCAGCCCACGCTGCCCAGCCAGGCAGGAGAGGGTTCATGGAACCACCACTCTGTTTCTGGACTGATGGCCTCAGAAGGGCAGTTTGTGTCCTTGTAAAGTGACTGGGACCTCTGCAGGGGCAGCACTGTTGGGACCAATGGTGGCTTAGCCACCAAGACCTGGAGGCTTCTTCTGGCATGGTGTTTTCCCTACCCTGCTGTAGCTCTGTTGCCTGATTTACCCGTGGTCCTCATGGCCACCATGGCCATGCTACCAGCATGGCTCACCCAGCTGCAGGGGTGGCAGGGCATGGTAACAAGGAGTACCCACACCCCTCCTCCTCCTCCTCAAGGCAGTGGTGATAAGGGAGAGCTTGTCTCTTTTATCTCACTTTCTGTCATCTTCCCAGCAGCACTGCCTTTTTAAAAAATAGATTAGAAACAGTTTATTGTCTGCATAAAAAAGAAATGGAAAAGATTGTGAGTTCAGGGGCTCTAATCTTACACATTTCTTTGGGTTTGTGAAAGCCCCCACCCTACAGTGAGTCAAAGACTGTCCTCTCCTGGGCATTTTCTTCCAGGATAACAGGGATTTCACTGGGAGGTGTTGTCTTGGGGGCAGCTATGCCTCTGAAGTCCTCTTGTAAGAACTTCTCAGGCAACTTTGCTCTCAAAACAAATGAACAAACAAAAGCCTGATCCTTTTCCTTCATGTTACAGGCAGGTGAGAGGAAAGGATAGGCTGCCGGCAAATTCTGGGGATGCTGGAGCCGTACGAAAGGGCAGCACTCATGCTTCCTTAGTTACTCCAGTGCTAGCCTTACACGAGTGTGACTGCTCTTGAAGACAGCAGATCACATTTTTATGGCGATGCCATCATATTTAAAAATAATGGTGTAAAATTATGTGTTTGAACTTAAGAGCTCAGGCTTACTTTGGTTTTATATATCTTTTTGCCTTTTATGATTTCATGGATCATATAGCAAATCTAGTTTGACTACCTAGTAAATATAAGTAGGCCTGTAGGAATTGTACCGTTTGGCTCTGTTGAACGTATTTCAGAGAGACTTTTGAAAATAACCTGCTTTGGCCCAGCATAGTTCCTGCTGGTGTCAACAGCAGACGCCCTCTCCAAATTTCATCAGCAGAGGGGATGAGGCACTTCAGTGCTTTTGCAGATCCTGTCTTTAAAACATTGATGGAGAGTAAATACCCACAAATATTCCTGAACTAATTTTTTCCCAATGTTTACGACATGATGATGTTACAGCTCATTTGAAAGAACTCGCAGCAAAGTGCTCCCATTCTCCAGACTTTCTTCCTTAAGTATTGTTGAACTTTTTTTTTTTCTTTCTTCCCCCTGCCTCCCCCCCCCACTTTAACCCATATCTTGTTCTTTCTGTAAGTCAAACACAGTCTTCTTCACACCATGCAGCTGCCACAATGGTCAGGTGACTTTTTGTTTTTCATATTGCTCCGATGATTCCGCTGAGGGGTTGAACAGCTGACACCTAATACATAGCACTACCTTGCCAGGTATTGCACAATAAATGCAAATATGGCTCAGACGTCAAAGCAAAGTGAGGTTCTAGTGGCTTCAATCAATAGACCTTAGGAGGAATGTGGCATGTGTTATAACTCTCTAGAATCCTTTATTTCTACTTGATGAAGCAATAATGGTAGAAATAATTCTAGAGACCTCCTCTCCCTTCCCAAGTTAGGCTGATACCAATGCAGATCCAGGCAACAGGTTTTGAAAGGGAGTGGGTGTAGATTTGGGGGATATTTCTGAGTTAAGACAAAGGTCTTACCATTTTATTTTTATTTCATCCTGCAGAAATATTTGTACTAGCCTTAAAAGGACTCTTCTCCTTGCTCACAAGTTGCATGTAGGAAAGCAGCCTAACTTTTTTTGCATCAGTGGTCTGGCGTGCCCAGCGTGGCCAGCTGACTGCTCTGGGGGCATCAGAGCTATGCTGGGCACTGGGTGAAAGCAGTGCCGTGGAGGTGGTGTTATGTCAGGCTGGCCTTCTAGGGTCCGGGACCAGCTTTCCAGTGTTTGCTTGTGATGTGCTTGGGATAGTTACTTTTTACTCCAGGCTGTTATCTGGGTGAAATCTTGCGGCGAATGAAGAGATGGGACGCAGCTTGATGCAAGCAAATGTCAGTTTATTGTACAGAAGCACGAGTTTTTATACACTTTCAGAAGCTGCACGTTTTAAACAGATTGGTTCTTGAAGCTAAGCATTGCATACTAGGCAATCCCTGATTGGTGGTTAACTACCATCAATTAACAGCAAGGTGTTACCTTTCCTTGGCGCCATCCGTCTCCCACTCCCCTGTGCTCTGTAAAGATGTCTCATCATGTTAATTGTTGTCTAGACAAGCTCGAGCACATTCCCCTCAGCTAACTGATTGCCATGCATGGTCCTAGTTTCCAGCCCGCTCCTGCAAAATCTGGCACTGCTCAACCTAAGAGGATGTACCCTTTAGGTACCCTGAGATGGACAGTCCCATGGTGCTATATAGTCTGCACCGTTATGTGGTCTAATCTGTTGTGCAAGCTTGGAGCTTGTGCTTGGGCGCAGGAACGCATCTGCTAGAGCAGGGCGGCAGAGGAGGCCAGGCTGAGGGCATGGCAGGTGGGTGGGAATTGGCTGTGTTCCTTCAGCTGATCTGGCTGCAGGTGCACGCGGGAGCTGTGCCCTGTGGGGACCATCTAGCCCAGCATTTGGTTTCAGAGAGCAGCAATAGGAGAGGCTGTTTAGGGAGAGCGAGAGTTTGGCTGCTGTTCACATTCCCAATCCTTGTACCCTCCCAATGTTCACAACTGTTGGGTTAGAGCTGTTGAGGCTATTGATCCCTTCAGGACCTAATACCGGTTTCTCCGCGCCGTGAAGCAAGCCTCAGGTACCTGGGGCAGTACAGGCATTGTTCTGCACAGTCATGCCTTGAGTCTGGTCTCGAGCTCTCTGACGTAGAAGTCAGAGCTATATATTTGCATTCGGAGCTCACATCTTACTCGTGTTAAGTGTAGTCTCACAGTGAGTGTTATCGGTGTTAACAATCCACTTCTTTCTCCCATGGTTAAGTTGCTGACAAGTCCTCCTGCTGGTCTTTCAAGGGAAATAGAAGAGATTAAACTTTTAAGTATTTTAAAACAACAAAGTCTTGGAATATATGAGAGTTGGCAGCATTATTGCAGAGCACGGATTTAACTGACGTGAAGGAGTGTGATGGGCTAGTGCTCTTACTTTCTGGCTTTGGTCTAGGAGGTGACAAAGGGTGAGACAAGTGTTATTTGCAAGCACTTGTGAAGTGGGAACTGGCATAGCTCCTGATTTCATTGTTTCTGCTGTTTCATGTCTCCTGGGTGATGAATGAAACTGCTTACAAATATTTGTCTCCCTTCTGCCACATCCTTACCTTCTGCACATGTTTCTGGGGCTCTACTCCCCCCTCTACAAAGAGGATTCACAAGTCATCCTGGGGAGCTGTGGCAATCTACTGCATGCAGAGCTTGGGGCAGCTTCTGGGAGCAACACAGCTTAAAATGTTGGCTGAGGTATTTAGGTGAGCAGAGGGGTGCAGTTTGCTTAGACATTTGGCATCCAGGACAACGTTTTATGTGAGCAAACAGCATATACAAAGAAGCATTCGCTTAAGACTTCAGTCCTGGCTGTTCCTCATGGACCCTGGGCTTGAGCGCTGGTTCGGTGTTCCTGGAGGAGCAGGGTTGAGATGTGTACGGAGTAGAGACTTACCTCCAAGTTGGGCTGTGCTAAGACTCTTTGAAGTTCAAATAGTAAGTTAAGCTGTGTGCACAGATACAGCCTTTCTACATATTTTTCTTGTCAAATCAACAGGGATTAGAAATGGTAATGTTATCTTTGTAATTCTTGAATATTTGTTTCTTTAACCATCTTTATTCAGGCCTGATTGAAGGACCCTTTTAGGCTCCTTTTGACTTTGGCTGGTTTTGGATTACCTTTGTAATGCAACCTCTGCGTAGTGGGGACCAGAAGGTGCGTGAGATCCATGAACGTGCTGGAGGCCTTACTGTGCACACATGGATAATAGTGAAGTGAAAGGCCACAAGAAGCTCCAAAAGCTAGTAATTGAAACAGATAAACCTGGGAATCCTCTTATCCTTCCCTGGCTGAGAGCGAGCAGTGATGCCAGTGTACGTAGGAGGTCTGTGACAAAGCTATGGCTTAGCCATAGTTATCCTGAGCCTTATCTTCGTTTGGAGAAGAAGGATTATTTTGCAAATTGGCAGCCTTACTACCTGCTACAACTAACTCCATGGGGTGTCTCTTTGGGCTCTCACATCCATCTAATGAGTCCTGCTCATGTTAGTCTGTCTAAAGGGAGTAGAGGAAGGTTTATCATCAGTACTCCTCAGCAGATTGAATTTTCTGCTTCAGGGTGATCTGCTGTTACTGGTCAAGTGGTAAAAGAGAGGAAAAATGCTAGGGAAAGAGGGAATGGAGAAAGGGAGAGGAAAAAGACTTCCAAAACACCTACTAAAAGCAACTTACAAAATCAGTTTTTCTGCCTGACAGAATACACTTCCACTGGAAGCAATGATGAGGGACTACTTATTCATGGCCTTGTCTGATCCTTATTTCATCCCCTGTGTGGTATGGTTATGTGCGCCAAAACACATGCCTGGTTAGTGCCTGTGTTCAAACTAGGAGAACTTGGAACCACTCTGAACAGTATTTTATTTGAAAAGAAAAAGTTAGCTGCTGTCAGTTCTGTTTTCTTCCCTGAATACCAAGATACTGGTAAAGTTGACAAAAAGCATCACTGAACAATATATTAATTTATATTTAAACCTAAGCATTATCATACTGAGTATACTGAAATACAGTGCAAGGCAAGCTAACTGACACCACTTTCAGGAATATTAATGGAGAGACACAACCAGAAGGGTAAACAGAAACAAATAGTGTAGGATTTCCTATCTGGAAACAAGAATTATCACTTACTGATGGTCCACAGAGCTGGCTGAGGTTCTTGAGTTGGCTCAGCTCCTCAGTCTCCAGCTGCTAAACTACTTTCAGAACAGATTAAAAAGACGTTGGAGATGTTCCTTATGTTACTCTCCATACAAACAATGGCTTTTCCAGTTTGCTAGTGAGAAGCTGCAGTTGACAAAAGGTTGGTAGAGGGACAAGTGATGAAGCTCTGGAGAAAGGTAATCCTCTTTTGTAAGGACTTGGACTTCAAAATCAGTTGTGGGTTTGGTTTTTTTTTGTAGGTTGGTGGAGTTGGAACACTCCCATTCGGAATGAAATTAGTAACTTTTTGCATTTCCCATGCAGGAAGACAGGGGTGAAGACCCCTGGAAGACCTGTGGCTCCCGTTTCTACAGTATTGTGCCTGGTTTCTATTACGACTTTCTTGAAATCGAACTGTTTTCCCAAAACATTTGGGTTAGGGAAACTCCAAGGGAAATTCCAGTTCAACACTTTTTTCCTGACTTGCACTGGTAAATTATGCTAAGGAATTTTAAGCTACACTGAGCAATGTGAATTACTTTATTAGTGTGCCCCAGTCGAAGAAAACATGTTTTACAGCCATTTGTAAAGTAATAAACACAGGGAAATGCAGATGAGCCTTACACAACGAATAATAATGTTATGGAAAGTAGCAACACTTCAAAGGGTTTAGGGGTAAGAGAACAGAAGTTCCAATCTGATAATGTGGCAGAAGCATATAGACAGGGAGGTTAAAGAGTGGAGAGTGGTGACTTATGATCAGAGAATCATAGAACGGTTTGGGTTGGAAGGGACTTTAAAGATCTAGTCCCAACCCCCTGCCGTGGGCAGGGACACCTTCCACTAGATCAGGCTGCTCCAAGCCCCATCCAACCAAGGACAGGGCATCCACAACTTTTCTGGGCAACTTGTTCTAGTCTCCCACCACCCTCATAGTAAAGAATTTCTTCCTTACATCTAATGTAAATTTACCCTCCTTCAGGTTAAAGCCGTCCCCCCTTGTCCTATCTTGACATACCCTTGCAAAAAGTCCCTCTCCAGCTTTCTTGCAGGCCCCCTTTAGATCCTAGAAGGCTACTCTGAGGTCTCCTGGGAGCCTTCTCTTTTCCAGGCCAAACAACCCCAACTCCCTCAGCCTGTCTTCACAGGAGAGGTGCTCCAGCCCTCTGAGCATCTTTGTGGCATCCCCTGGACTCACTCCAACATGGCAGTGTCCTTCTTATGTTAGGGGCACCAGAGCTGAATCCATCACTCCAGGTGGGGTGTCAGGAGGGCGGAGCAGAGGGGGAGAATCGCCTCCCTTGCCCTGCTGGTCACGCTTCTTTTGATGCAGCCCAGCATACAGTTGGCTTTCCGGGCTGCAAGCACATGTTGTTGGATCATGTTGAGCTTCTCATCAACCAACACCCCCAAGTCCTTCTCCTCAGGGCCGCTCTCAATCCATTCTCCACCCAGCCTGTATTTGTGCTTGGGATTGCCCTGATCCATGTGCAAGACCTTGCACTTGGCCTTGTTGAATTTCATGTGGTTTGCTTGGGCCCACCTCTCAAGCCTGTCAAGGTCCCTCTGGATGGCATCCCTTTCCTCCAGTGTGTCAGCTGCACCACAGCTTGGTGTCATTGGCAAAATTGCTGAGGGTGCGCTCAATCCCACTGTCCGTGTCACCAACAAAGATGTTGAACAGCACGAGTCCCAGTAGTGACCCCTGATGAGCGCCACTTGTCACTGGTCTCTACTTGGACATCGAGCTGTTGACAGCAACTCTTTGAGTGTGGCCATCCAGCCAATTCCTTATCCACCGAGTGGTCCATCTGTCAAATCCATGTCTCTCCAATTTAGAGACAAGGATGTCATGCAGGACAGTGTCAAATGCTTGACACCCCCTCCTCATCTCCCCAGCCTGTTCTTCCTACAGACCCTGTATCCTTCCATTCCAACACTTCAGTCACAGGAGCCATGCCACCCAGTCTCTGTGATGCCAATAAGATCATAGCCCTGCAGGCGTGTGCATGTCTCTAACTCTTATTTATTCCCCACGCTATGTACATTTGCATAGAGGCATATAAGTTGGGCCCCTGATAAAGCTGACTTACTGGCTGGAGTGGCTGGAATTCCTTTGTGCTGCTCTTCAGGTGCCCTTCTGCTGACCCCTCTCCAGGCCCTGTGCATCTGTTTCTTGTACTGGCATGAAACTGGTAGGAATGGGACGGACTGAGATTCCCTTCCCCCGGCAACTTCAGTTGATGATGCTGGTGGGGGCACAACAGTGAAACAATCTGTCTGGTTCTGTTGATCTCATTTAAAGAAAATGTGTGGAAAAAGATGGTCAGAAAAATGCCTAGGGAATAGTTCTTATGTTTGGAGAAAATGCATCCAAAGAGAGTTTGAAGAACTCATCATACTTCACTCATCAAAAAATAAGATCAAGAGTTTCCTGGGTTATGATGTATAAACCCAGTACATAGGGAATATAGCAGTTATTGAATCTAAACAGCTATTGAATTTAGTGGAGAAAACCTATGACAGAGACCTTTGAGTGCTGAGGCCATTTAAGCTAAAAGTCAAGAAAATGCTTTTACTGCTCTGTGTTGATCAGTCACTGGGAAAACTGCTAATGTCAGCAGTGGAATCTCATCTCTGTGTGTCTTCATAACAGGACAGGCTGTCTTTTAGGAAACAAATATATACAGATTATTCATATGGATTAGTGGGTTCAGCAGAAGAATAAGTATCTGAATCTGAAAGGGCTGTGATAGCTTACAAGCTTGTTTAAATGATCAGATGGTTTTGTTAGTCTTGAATCCTAACAATTATGAAATGGAATCACGAAAGGTAGAGGAAGTGTCCAAGGCACCGTTTCAGCTTGTTGTGACATTTCTTGCCATTACAATATCAGATAGCAGTCACAATGGAAAATAGAATAGATAAGTAATACAAAATCTTTCCCTAAGAGCAAAGATCAGGGAACAATTTCCTGGCTTTGAAGTCCTGTTCCTTTTGAAGGCTGGTGGAAGATGGGACCCAGGCTCCCACCTGTCCTGGGAATGGGATGTGGGCACCTGAGTTGTCACAGCGCTGTCCCTGTGATGCAGAGCCTGGTGCTGAGCAGCCTCATGTCAGCGTCACAACACGAAGGGGCCACTTCTAAAGCAGCAGGAACAGGCCTTATTTTTGTGTAGCCTCAATACACGCCAGACATGCTTTTGCTGGTAAAGCTCCACACTGATCGCTAGCTTCCATCACTGCTGGTTAGACAGCAAGCAGCGAGACAAATCAAGAATAGACAGTAACGGGTGATGGAGATTTAGCCACTGTGACCTTGAGACTTGCAAATGAGCTATTGCAAAGGGTCAGGAAAAGTGCTTCTGCCTCTTGGGGAAAGGACATACATGGCATTGTTTTATGTCTCTTAATAACTTGCCAATAAATTTTATTAACACTAGCCTCACAGCGAGGTCAATCAATCAATCAGTTTCCACATTTGCAGCATATTTACAAGAAATGCCTTAAAGCACTTTCCAAAAATACAGATGTCACTGTGAAATCTTTAAATAAACAAGGGGGCTGAAAAGGGAGGAATCAATACAATTTTTATATCTGTATTAATATTTCATATTATATATTATCCGTAAATGAATAGTCAGGTTTTATATAATATCTTACATATAACCTTATAAAAAACATACAGCTGTAATGCAGTCCTCTGCTTGCCCTTTCTTTCCCATCTGCTAAAAGGTCATTGTGTAAATGCTGGACTGCACAAATCACGCTTCCCCCTGACTGGAGAAAGCAGCAGAGCTTTTTGTTCTCAAACCTCCTGATAATGATGCAGTAAAAGAGCTATTAAGTGTTTAAAAATGCTGGTCAAATGGACAAACTGAGGTGTCAGGCTAATGAGCAGTAGAAACATTTAGAACCTTCAGATTCAAATTATCTGTACAGTGGTACTGTGGTGGGTCTTTAACCATGGGTGGGTCCCCAATAAAATTTGGGGAAATCAGCCAACTGGGACTTGCAATAATTCAGATTCTTAAAAAATGGTGAACTATCATACAGGAGTGAAACAAGAAACCGAAGGAAGAACATTGGATTCAGACACAGTATGACTGTTTCTTGTGAGGTCTCGGTAATATCTATCATTGTGCATATTCAGATTTCTGAAAGAGGCAGGAGACGATAATTGAGCCATAGTAATAGTAGCAGGGAGTTGTATAATAAATTCTATGCTCAGTCAAGCATTGCTTAGTTTCTGTCTGAGTTTCATTTCCAGCAATTGCTAGACAGTCAAGATTGAACTCCAGACAAGCAGAGGTGGGACCTGGATTGCATCAAGAATTATGTGTTAGTCATGAGAATTACAGCGTGATCTATTATTAGAGCATCAGAAAATAGCCCTGTGAAGTAAGGAAGAGGCTTCAAAGCATAGAAACAAGACCTGAGAGGGATCTCGCCATGTCAAAATTAAGGGAAAATAGTAATCTTCCCTTGTGGCAAATAGATTCTTAGGGACATAGCTTAGTGGTGGAGTTAGTGTTAGGTTTACGGCTGGACTCAAGGATCTTAAAGGTCTTTTCCAACCTAAATGTTTCTGTGATTCTATGCTGTAAAACGTTGCCTCACAAATAGGAAGGCTGCCCTATATCGAGATGCCTCTGGACCGCCTGCCTCTTTCAGAGTTCCCCTCTCCGAGGGGCTTGGCTGTGGGTTAGTTCCCTACCCCTGGGCTGAGCTGGAGGCCTCAGCTCCATCTGCTCGGAAGTACTTCCTTCGCCTGCTGTAGCCCTTGGCCCTGCCTGACCAGATGCCCTTTTGATTCAGGGCCAGATCCTGACCTCTGGACTTTCTAGCTTCACCTTGGAGCTGCCTTGTCACTATGGACTGGCTTGGTGGTCTGGACTCTCTGCAGACCCTGGTTACAACTTCTGGATAACAGGCAGCAGGGCTGGAGTCCGGGGCGTGTTCCGCTGGTTCTGTTGGCCTCAGAGGATGTGTGGCTCACTGCGTGCGCAGGATCCTCCGGCACAGTGCCACGTACAACAGCAGCAGCGCACCAGGGCACGTTGGACTCACTGTGAAGTTGCCAGCTCTGCTAACACTTGTACTTGCACAGCTCAGCACAGAGTGCCTCCAGGGCTCCTTCCCAATTTACCACACTCAGGGCCTGTACCTCTCCAAAACTCACTTCCGCTTTTAACATGAAACGTTTTGGTGGGGTTTCGTTCAGGCTTGCAGCATCACTGTTAAATTCCTTGTCCTTGGAGGCTGGATAGAAAACCTTGACCTGGAGTGAAGCAGTCGTTGAGTGTTCAAGTCACACGCTTGAGTGTAACCAGACCACATATCCCAAAATTGAAGGCTGACCTGGCACAGTGAACTTCTACAGTGTACCTTTGTAATTTGGAAGAGTGCACTCAGTTGTGCAGATACGTGTTGGTGTTTGGGGGTCTTTGGTGGATTTGGTTTTGTTTGGTATTTTTTTAAAGTAGAAATGACTGCAACATTATCATCCTTTCTTACTTATAGGGACTCGTAAATTGATTTTTGACAGCTTTTGCCTTGGAATGGGCCAGGAGTTGGTTAAGAATTTATGGGTCAAGATTTGTAGACAGTCCAATATGGATGCCTTTGTAGTGGGTATCTGCTATGGACCTCCTGATTAGGAAGAAGTAATAGGTGAGGCCTTCAGACAACTGAAAGAAGCCTTACATTCATAGGCCCTTGTCCTCACGGGGTACTCAGCCCAATATCTGGTGAAATGGTAATACAGCAAGGCACAAGCAATCCAGGAGTTTTCTGGAGTGCAGTGATGAAACCTCCTAGCATAGGTAATCAGGTAGCCAACAGCGAAAGGTGATTTCCTGGGCCTGATACTTACAGACAAGGAAGCACTGGCCTGGGACATAAGTGAAAGGCCGTCTTGGCTGCAGTAGCTAGGAGATGGTGGAGTTCAGGACCCTGAGAGGAGGGAGCAGGGCAAAGAGTAGCCCTGGATTTCTATATAGCAGACTTCGGTCTCTTAAGAGACCTGCTTGGAAGAATCCCATGGCGGGGGACAGCCTTGGAGAGACAAGAGGTCAAGGGGAGCAGGGTGATATTCAAGGATCACCTCCTCCAAGCTCAAGAAAGGACCATCCTGAAAAGTAGGAAGATGAGAAAAGGGCAGCAGGAGGCCTGCATCAAGGAGTGAGGAGCTCCTAACTGAAATTGGACATAAAAAGGAAGTGTACAAGAGGTGCAGACAAAAGGAGGTGACCCAGGAGTATAGAGTTGCTCTCTCGCTCATGCAGGGAGAGAATTAGAAAAGCCAAGGCCGGCCTGCAGTTAAACCTGGCAAGGGATGTGAAGGGCAGCAAGAAAGACTTCTAAAGTTACATAAACAGCAAAAGGAAGACTTGCGAAAACATGGAACTGCTGCTGAATGGGGCAGGAGAATTAGTGACAAATGACATGGTACTAGAGATGCATGGCATGACAAGGCTGAGGTATTAAATATTGTCTTTGCCTTAGACTTGACCAGTAAAATTAGCCTTTGGGAGTCTCAGGCCCCTGAGACCAGCAGGAAAGTCTGGAACAAGGAGGACTTACCCTCAGTGAAGGAGGATCCGACTAGGAAGCACTTAAAAATACTAGACATGCACCCATGAGGCCTGATGTGTTGCACCCAAAGTGCTGAGGGAGCTAGCTGATGTCATTGTGAGGCCACTCTTAATTATCTTTGATTATGTTGAGTGATCATTATGACTGGGAGAGGTTCCTAAAGACTGAAAAAGCAAGTAACACTCCTGTATTCAAAAAAGGCAGGAAGGAAATGTGGGGAACTGCAGGCTGGTCAGCCATACCTCAGTCCCTGGGAAGGTGATGGAGATCTTCCTGGAAGGCATTTCCAAACACATGAATAACAAGTAAGTGATTGGGAGTTGTCAGTATGGGTTTACAAAGATGAAATCATGATTGAGCAACCATGTTGCCTTCTACAGCGAGATGACTAGCTTGGTGGACAAGAGGAAAGCAGTAAATGTATGGGGGTTTTCTTTATTGTGAGGGGAGTCAAACACTGGCACAGGTCGTCCAGAGGGGTTGTGAAGTCTCCATCCTTTGAGATACTCAAAACCCAACTGGACACGGTCTCAGGCAGCCTGCTGTAGCTGACCCTGCTTGAGCTGGGGCGTTGGACTAGATCATCTCAGGAGGTCTCTTTCAACCTAAACAATTCTGTGTGAATTTATACACCCTATGTAGATTTTGCTACTGAAGAACCTCTTAATCCATATTGCACCAGTCAGCAGCGACAACAAATTAAATAAAAAAGGTCATTTTCTAAAGCTTTGGTAGAAATTGCATTGAAGTCACTAAAAAGTCCCATTGATTTCAAAGGGCTTTGGCTTAGTCCCAATGCTCCTTATTTAAATAACTGTCTAAATGTCCTGATTTTCATGAATATAGGGAATGCAGCTGCTCCAGAGGGCTTCACTTGGCTTTGATCAGGCTCTAATTAGTTGTACTTGTTTAAAATGTTTCTAAAAAGTTTGAAAATTTTGTATTTTTTTCCCCCTCACAGTCAACAAACTCAGTAATTCCTGGAGGGGTATGGTTTAAACTTTCCCCAGAGCTCAACCTTTTATATAAAATAACTTTAGACAAAATATTGTTATAAAATACAACTCTGAGTATGAAAAATCAGCCGCATGGTAGAGAGATTGTTCTGTAATCACAGAAACTGGCCAAGAGGTTTGGTGTCTCTGGCTTGTAAGGGCAAAATTCTGCGGCAGAGTGTTGGAAGGTGTCATCCAGCAAACATGTACCAAGTCAGAAATCAGAGACAGGAATGACTGGAGATAGGGAGAGAAGCATTGGATCCCTCTTTCCTATAAGCAGCAGCTGTGTGGGACACAGTAATTCCAGTGATGGATGTTTTTGCCTTCTACTTAGTCAGTAGGTGCAGGTTGTGTGAATGATGATGTTTCTGAAAAAGACTGGTAATATAATATCCTAGGCTGCCTAGAGATTTGAGATTTGTTATTGAAAAACTCAAATGGGAATGCTGAAACTGTTTTCTGAACCCTGGAAAGCTAAGACGCCAGAGGGAAAGTGATAGCAGTGACATTCTGGTAAAATGTTCATCAGCTATTGTCATACTTTGTTAAAATCAATGAGTTAAATACCCTCAACAATTATGCCAGTTATTAACAGCTTAGGAATGTGTAAATCTAATTCGTAAAGAAGGTCATCTGGGCAGGGTTTCCTGTTCTGCTACCAAAAGGTGTGTAATTTCTGTATAAATTATTTGCCTTTTCTGCAACTGAAATTATCCATCAGTTAAATGATTATAATAAAAAACCCAGGCCTTTAGCTCACAGGGATAGATTGTTATTAGCCATACCTTGGTTCCTATTAAGAGCTCAACATTTTTCTTATGTAAGTACAAGATACTGTTACTTTTTTTTTTTTAATACTTCATAGACCTACATTCTGTTTCAAATTATTACCACATCTTAGGTTAATATAGCCAGAACACCTTGTGTGGTGTAGATTTCTTCCTTTGAAAGCACTGGTAAACATGGCTCCATCTATATTTCTTCCCTATCTGCTGCAAAAGCAAGAAAAAAGCTCTGATGGATGCATATGACTATGGGGAAAGACAAAGGAGAAATATCCAGCCTGGTTAAGTGCAAACAAGAATATCAAACCAGACAGCTAGCTAAGCAGACAGGCAGATCAGAAGGATAGGGATGACCACAGACAGACACTGAGAATTATACTTGTCCCTCCTGAGGATACCTGGATGTGTAAGAAGTGGCATGAGATAATGGATAGAAAGGTACACCTGCGCTCTGTCACCTGTTTTACTTTCCTAGTGAAAATTCAGGGTATAAAGATAACCTTAAAATAATACTTCTGAGTTTCTTTGTAACAGCAATAAATGGAAGTAATAACAAGTGCCAGAAGAGGAAATGTTGGTTCTTTAAATGGTCAAGCCAGACTCTGCTGTGATCAGAAGGGACCAGCCAGAAGGGTTGTGAGCGACACTGAATGCTTCCTTTCCCCACAGACCAGTTACTACAGAGCCGTGCCGTTAGCCCAGGGCAAATAAACTCGCCTGCAACCCACCCTGAAACCCATGCACAGCCGCACACTGAAACTTGGCGTAGTATGTTGGCACAGACTGAGAAACAACTTGTGAGCCTCCTCAAGTGAAAGCATATTATCCTGTGACACAATTCGTTCTGCTTGAATGAAAAAGACAAAATTCCAGCATTCATCATTTCCACCATTGTAAACTCCAACAAGGCTAGAGATGTTTCAAATTTACATTAATGTAAAAGAGGGAAAGATTCAGACCACGAACCTCACATTTTTGGCTCACAGACTCTAAGTTTGTTAAGAAGGCGCAGATGTAATGACTGATAAAACCAAAACCTACGCTTTCTTGCTTTGCTATGCAGGAGAGGAAGCGGTTTTTCATCTAAAATGCGATACCACAAAGAACTAACTTTTCCATGTCTGAGTTATACAATGTTCTTTGTAGCTAGATTCTTGGCACTCATCAAATATGACTAATAAAAAGACTGCGCTTGAAGAGATTGTACAGGATCCAGCTACTAAAATGAAGTCACCTTGATCTTAGTGTGGGCAATCCTTATCAGAGCGCTTCTGGGTTTCTTGATATGAAGTGTTATTCATCCTCTGTACCTGGCTTTTACTGCTGATGGGGTGCAGTAGCAAGATACTGCTACGTAAGGCAGCTGTCAGTACCTTCAGCTGCAATGAGGACCTGAATCCGTGGGGTACCTACCTGCTGCTGTAGGTGTTCATACTTCATTACACCCGTTCACTCCAGCGGAAGGGTTGGTTGTAACTGCTGGTCTGTCTTTTCACGAGCAATCGGGAAGTCTTGAGGGGTTAAGCTCTTGCATTTAAGCAGAAAGTGGATGCTGTACCAGATATTTCTGCTACGATCCTGTACCTGAAGATAGTAGCATACAGAGGAAAGTTTCCCAGGGAGGATGGACTCTGAGATGTGGGGCCAAGGCCTTCTTCTGCCCTTTGGCTTCAGGAAAGGGTTGGGGGTGCATATGATTTGGGGAAGGAAACCACAGAGCAGGACTGCTCAGGGGCTCTCTCCCAGCACCCAGAACTACTGTGTTTCACCTTGACTGCTTTTAGCAAGCCCCAGCTGCTGTGTATTCTTGCTTCTGATCCTCCTTGAGTGATGTCTTCTTGCCACGTACTGTGATAGACTGGAGGAATTGTGCTCTTTCAGCTTCTGGTCTGGCACAACCACTTCGAGGGGACTGCAAGCTAAGCCATGGGGCAGAGATGCTCTGCAGGTGGCCATGAACCTGGCTGGAGCATGCTGAAGCTGCCTTCTGGCCTACGTGACCGATTTTCTTTCACATACAAACTAGGCTGTTGAGAAAGGGAAGGAGAGAACGTCCTATACACCTGGGCCCCTTCTAGCGTGGAGGTGGGCCATGCATGGTCCTGCCAGCCCCCAGGTCCCACAGTTTAGATGAGGCCGAAGGGTAGCTAATATTTAAGTCTTTCATTTAGTTTTATTCAGTTACTGAAAACCGTTAGGCCTAGTTTTAATTGGAGTGAGGCCACGTTGCACTGATCTGAAGGGGTAAAGGTACCTCTTAATGGTATAAATTAGTTTCAATTTTAAAGCACTGCTTTAATTCGTTCTTCAGTGTGAAGAGTGAAGAATAATTGCATTGGCTTCTTGTTATCACTGCTTGATGTATTCAGACCATCGTGTGCACAGCTGGGT
Source organism: Falco rusticolus (assembly GCF_015220075.1). NCBI lineage: Eukaryota > Metazoa > Chordata > Aves > Falconiformes > Falconidae > Falco > Falco rusticolus. The sequence goes on along the minus strand of NC_051198.1, from coordinate 26,189,468 downwards.
ATCTTGGCAATGGCTGGAGAGCATTAATGCATGGGGCAGAGCTGGGGAGCCGACCTGAGGTTTACGGAGGGTACCAGAATTAGGGTTTTGTTTCTGAACATTGTCTAAATTATGTTTTAATTGATGTTTCAAAAGAGAAAGTTTTGAAATACGTGAATGGAAACTTCCTAAAAGCAGAAGTCCCTTGTTTCTCAGGTAGTTTCTTGCTCTTCACCAACCTGCTGAAACGGGCATTGTAAGAGCTCCCTCCCAGTTTCCCGTTGACTATCCCGCTCTTACAGGGGTCTGGTGAAATTGGTATTTCAGTGCGCTTTAAGATCCCTCATGAAAGGGTGCTGTATAATGCACCTTTTACACAGAAATAATACATCTGCTAGGGTTTGTGTGTGTATATAGAGAGATCTATCTTATTCCATGCCCGGGCTGCCCATCTAGGATGTAAAAAGATATATTTTGCCTCTGTGTCCTGGGCAAGGCTGGGAGAGTGGGTAGAGTCAAATTGCCACACCTACTTGTATGATGCAAAGAAGAAAAACCCTCTGTTAACAAACAGCACACAAACGCCCCCCCCTCTTCCAGGTGCAGGTTTGCGCAAATAGGGACTTCTCATGCTAGCGTCAGGTGAAAATGATGGATTGCTGGTGGCTGGATTGAAGCAGTCTGGTACCTGGCTATTCCTTAACGATGTGCTGGCGGTCTCCTTCAGCTTTTTCTTATGCTGGGGTGACTTTCCACCTTGAGTGGTGTCTCTCTGTGTCACCAGCTGGCACTGTAGCTGGTCTGCCATGTTATCAGGGGGCTCTTCCAGCTGTGCGGAATAAATATGTGGAAGTGCACATCTTCAAGACATACTGATGTACAAGATGTAGCTGAAAACAACTCAATGGAGCAACCGCTGCTGGCCACAGCCTGAGTGTGTGCATTAGCATTGGGCCTTCATGTGTCAGAGAATGGTCTTGAGGTGAGGGGAAAGGCAAAGCAGCAGGGGACAGGTTAATGTTTGGGTGCCTTTTTCAGTCCTGAGTTTTCTACAATCAAGAGACCTAAGGGTTCCTAAATGTCTGCTGGTACTTGGCTCTGAGGAAGTCGGGGTAGTGGGATGCAGAAACCGAGGGCTAGGTTCTTCCCATTGCTCTAGGGTGAGTGTGACCAGACGCCATGGAAAATGCATGCTCCGGGGCATAAGGGTGTAAAACACAGCTATTTACATGCAGGAGGTTTCCCATCAGACTGTTCTCTTCTGTCCCCCAGATTTCTGCTGACTATGTAGTAGATACGAGTGTAGGAAAGAAGCCATCAGATCTGGGTTATCTTCTTGCAGGAAAAGAGTGAGCACAGATTTAGGAGGCAGACTACACCCTGCCTACGATTAACCACATCAACGGCAAAAAGTCCACTTGCTTATATAACAGCTTAGCATCCTACTTGATAAAGCATGTTTCACTAACCATGTTTTCTGTTTCAGTCTTTACAAAGGACGCAGGGCCTTGAACGTGTTGCTAGAGAAGTCCCATCCTGCTGCTGCTGTAGTCCTTTGGCCCTTTCAAACTGGGATGGGAAGCACGGCATGGGTCTGAGTCTCCCAGGAGTGGGTCAGCTGCTGGATCACGGGTTCTCCAAAGTCCCTTGGCTTTGGGTGCTCTGATGATTTTGCTGTTTGCTAATTTTTGTGTCCTCAATCCTAAACCTAACAGCCTTTATAACATCTGGCATGTGTAATGTGCTGTACATAGAATGCAGGAATCATTTGCTTTTCTGCACTGGCAAGCAGCCTTCCCTTAGGATGAAGGGACTGTTATTTAACAGCCCATAGAAATACATACAGCAGCTGGAAAAGGAGTAAATAAGGAAACAGGAAGCAAAGCTTTTTCAAGAAGTGAAGAGGCAGGACTATTATTTAACACTGAGGGATGTTCTCTGTCCTTCAGGATGCTCCCATGGGGTCTTCTGAAACTGGGCTAGCTTTTCTGTTCATTTTAACAAAGGCTGGATGGGCTCCGGTGCAGTAAGTCCCCGAGAGAGCTGACAAAGGCTACCCAGGCTTGTCAAGGAGGACATTGCAAAATGGCATTTTTAGCTGTAGCTCCTGATTTCTTTCAAGCTGGCACCACACCTGTACGATGGAAAGAGAATCAGCCAGCAGCTAAACTTGTACTTCCTTCTGATATATCAATACATTTTGTTAGAAACAATCAGTCATTTATAATCCTTATACGACAGCTGCAGTTTCTCCTCTCAGACTCGCATACTGTGCCATTATAAATAGATTGTCATATTCCTTGCAGCACTAAATTGCTTTCTGCATTCCCAGTCCCTGGGCGGACTGATTGACTTGGGAAACCTGCCATTTTGGTAGCCCTCCAGAAAAAGTGATTACTTATTTTTGCATCTGTTGCCAAACCTGTGTAAGTGTGTTACCATTAAAAAGTCAGTATTTAACCACAATTACCATAAAGGGGTATTTGATATGACAGTTCTTTCCTGCTGTGTTATGTTTCTCTGTACACAAAGAGCAAACGGATGGTTTTAATTAGAGAAGGAGGGCCTTCCTAGCAATATCTGCACTGCTTCGAACACACAATGCATTCTTGTTTCTTTAACCAATACAGTGATTAAGGATTTAAAAGAGTAGCCCGCAAGAAAGAAAAAAAACCCAAAAAAACCAGGGAAGTATACCTGTTGTAGGGAGCCCACAAACACAGAGAAATATCAGGGTGTGCGGAATGACACCTCCTGCAAGTAAATGTTAAGCACCTAAGGGTGATGCTGGAAGAGGAGCAGCCGTGTGGCTGAGGGATACTTCACTGGAAGAATAACAATATTCATAGCATTCACCTGTCCTGTGGCCCAGTACAGTAATGTATGCATGGCAGTGTGCTGGGCACTCCAGAATCGGGGATCTGTCTCTGCACAGAACAGTATCGATTGCCACTATGACCTGATATAACCTTGGTGACTCAGTGGAAAACTCCCCATTGAGTGAATGGCTTTGGATCATACTGTAACCCTTTCAGAACCTTCCAAGACAAGACAAGGTGCCGCAAGCCTAGCCCTGAAACCCAGGGCACTTTGTGCCGTGGGGTTCTTAAGGAGGCAGTATCTGTTGCATGTTAATAGCATCCTCTTAGGCACTGGCCCAGATCAGAGCTCCTTCAGTGGCTTTTTATGCACTTAACATTGAGTGCTTGTCGATTAAAACCCAGTCACAACTTCTGAAGCAGGGACCAGTCCATCCTGACCAGGTCCCAGACTGATGTCCCCTCCACGCTCGTTCTCTCCCTCTTTCTGTCTAATCCCACAAACAATGCATTTTTTACTGCGTGGTGACAGAGCTCCAAGGGGAGAGGTGAAGAACTGCTCTCGTCCCTGTTCCCTTCTTCACCAGCTTTCTTCCTAATCTGGACTGCATACAGCAGTTAAATGCCCCATGAGAAGGTAGGAGAGGGGCTGAAAAAGGGTCTGAACCTCCCCTTCCCAGGCAGCTGCTGTAAAAATGCAGGTAATATACGAAGGCTCAGGGAGGAACTGACATCCTAAAGTTTTTGTTTGTGAGAGATGATGACCATAGAAGAAGGCCTGCTGGCTTCATGCCTTAAGGAGAGCAGAAGATGGAGGAAACATCTAGTTTATAGCTGAGGCTTAGGGTGGATATTATCAGGCACCCCTCGGGCAGCTGTCATCATGCAGACACTTTCTGAGGAACCTGATAAACTTGCAGTTCAACAGGGATCTCACGAACATATATATGTTCCTCCAGGTCTTGGTGGCAGGTAGAGACTCTTTCGGGGGCCATGGCTTTAAACTTGGATGCTTCTCCTCTGCTGAAATGCTTTATTAAAACGAAATCTAAACCCAGAGACCTCAAAGTGCTTTTTGGAAGGGGGTAAATATATTATTTCACAGCTTTGGATGAGGGCAGGATTTCTAAAGATAGCCATATGTCTAGCGTCAGGAAAGGAAGCCTGTGATATTCCCCCCCACCCTGCTCCCAGTAATTAAATGGGTAGGTGCTGAGGGTTTTCAGTGGAGATTAGCCTGAATCCCATTGAGTATTTATCTGTACCTTGAGGTATCCAAGTAATCTGAAAATACAGCTTTGGGGATTTGCCCAGAGCACAACAGAAGGCAGGTTTTGGATCTGATAACAGAATATGGCTTTCCTGATGTGCTGCTTGCTCCACAAGCACAGACTGGCTTCTGCTCTGCTGCTTCTCTTGTCCGCGCTTTCACGAGGGGTCCTGTTTGACATGTATTTTAGTATTGGATTATAAGCAACAGGCTTATACTTTGGGACTGAAGGTAGAGGAATAAGGGACAGAAATCATTCATAGTAGATACAAAAAGGTGTAGATATACAAAATTCTATTGCTTTGATATAAATAAGAACCTAAAGTTCCTTAATGGGCTGTCTAAGTACCATTTTACACCCGGCCTGTGTAGTGTTCTAGCAGACTCAGTCTATTTAGACTGAGCAGAGACTTACTGCATACTAATCAGAATACTTACTGATTTAGCACATTTAATGTTTTTCATCTAGCTAATAGGAATCTCTTTAGTTGTTCTTTTCCTCCAGAAATACTTTTCCTAACGTCCAGTGCTCTTTTTTAATATGCAGGTCCTCTCTCCTGCATCTGAAGAGCAAGATTAAATAGGATGCTTATGATACTGTGTATAAATAAATAGCTGTACACTATTAAAAGCAGCTGGCTAGTAAGTACTGTAAAATCAGCATCTTTTTGTACTTTCAACCTGAGCATAAATGAGCTTCATGGCTTGGCGTACCATCAAATCCAGGTCTTGGATAATGTAAGTGCACTGATCCTAGAGTTTGCTCCAAACCCAAGGAAAATAAGAGATCACAAACCATTACATATCTGCTGTATTTTTCCTGCACTACCTTACTGCTGAGCTGCAGTGCCTTATGAGCACTTCCTTCTGTCATTCCCTGTTGCCAGACACCTACAAAATGTCTGCAAAGCCTTCAACATGAAGTAGGAAATACGATGCCTGTCTCCAAGTTCTGAAGATTGTTTACAATCCAAATATTTGAAGATGTTGCTAGTTATATGGTAACTAGAACCTGTGTAACTCAGTGCTTTAATTAAAGGTTTCTGTTGACTGAAGCGTGGATGATAGCTGATTTGAAAGCTATTGCTGCAGCTCGGTTTTATCTATCTCTTAAAGCCAACACCAGAAAACATGTAATTCAGAGTAAATATAAATTTAAAAAAGCTAGTTGCTGGCTGGTTGCTGTGCAAATGCCATCAGCTATTGGTAGACTGGCATGACAGGAGGAATATCTCTGATGGAGAAAACTGCGCCCTCCAAGAAAACCCGCTTCTTGCATTTTCTTACGTTTTCTTTTATTTTGTGACTCTCGATGGTTTTCCCAGGACTCTCTGTCCACGAAAAATGCCATCTGACCAACTTTCTGTGGACTCTTCACAGCTTCTGACCTCCTCTGTGGTTTGGCCAACATTGTTGCTAGTGGCATTGGATTTGGAGACTTGATTATTTATGTTAGTGAGAATCAATGTGGGCAAGCAGGTAATGTAGGACTTGGGTTGGCAGTGCGAGGGAATGAGCTTGAGCCTTGCCGTCTTTCTTGCTCCAAATAAATGTGAGCAGAAATATTCTTTGAGGGGGATTTTACAAAGGCATCAGCTGCTCTGGAGATAATATCCAAACCTCTGGACCTTTTGAGGTTTGCCCATCACTTCTTACAATCAGGAAAGAAATGCATGACTCTGTGAGGAAGGTATTTTAAGCTTATTTTCTTTAATCTTCTGGGTTCTGTGGTTGTGACTCCCCTGAGGTCATACAGATATTTTTAAATGAATTCTCACTGCTTGAATAACAGGGAAATAATGTCTTGGTTTTCAACTTCTGTATTCTTCAGCTTCATAACTTTGGGCACTCCCCAAGTGAAGCTGAAGTCACTGGGCTGTTTCAAGAGTCCTTTTGTATTTACATTAATAACAAACCTTCCCCCTTGAAGAACATTTGCCATACTTCAAATGTTTATTGTTCAGCTGGGCTAGCTAACAGCTGTATTGAGCAAAGCCCCATGTGACAACCAGTGCATTCCTAGGTGATTATAGTATACTGCCAACGACTGTTTAATATGTACGTTGTGGTAGCATCTGCACGGTCTGGAGCACAGCTAAGGGGAAAAAAAAAGCGCCCTTGCAATCCGAGTATGAAATTGTCACATAGGGATATAAAAAGCAAGGAAGAGGTTGTTGCACCCCCGGTTAAATGTTTTCTGTCTCTCCTTGCACTGAATTTGTACCTGTTTTCTGACAGGCCAGTGCTCAGCCTGTGCTTGTGTGTACCTTGGCAAGGAGGCTTTGGAGCTGTTTTCCGCAAGAGATAGCTCAGAACTTTTCTCCGAACCACAGTTGCATCAGAAAATGGAGTTTGTCAAAATCGAAACATGTTATGGGAGCGCACCAGCACTCAGGGGGCGGCAGGAGGGGACACGTGGTCACTTTGACATCCTCGTTTTTTTCCAGTCGGTGCCAGACTGCGTTGGTTTGATGAGAGGGAAGCATTTTGTTTCAACCTGCAGCGATCCTATTACTTTTCACTTGGTGTGTTTACATTGAGGGGAATGTTAATATTAAAACTCATCAAAGGCAGCAGCGCTTTATATTGTCATATCGTTGTAGAAAATGGATCCAATTTATAGCCCTTTGTAGAATTTTTGTTGTAAGCCACACAGTGGAGCCCCCACAGAGGGTGCCGGGGCCTGCAAGAAGGAGGGGAGCATTTCCCCAGTACGGCAGAGCAGGAGCCTTCCACAGCCATCCTCATGCCCTGGGTGCTGCTGGCACCCCTGAGCAACACTGCACAACCACCTGCAGCTGGGGTCTCACTTTGGGCTTTTTAAAAAAATGCTTAGGTTTCTCCATATTTCTGCGTGCCCATTTCCCCTTCTTGCTCTCCCCCAGCGTGCAAGCAGAGGGGTGCAACGGCTGCATCTGAGCCCTGGGGAGGTACAGCCATACCTGGGTGCTTTTTGGACAGGACTGCTCCCACGGCAGGGCAAAGCTGGACAAGCCTAGGGGCTCAGCTGCGATCCCATAGCAGGCAGCAGAGGAGCATCAGCTGGGGTGGAGGAAAGTATGGTTTGTCTCCTCATTTCTTCCTCATTTGCCGCCTCTATCATGAAGATGAAGGCATCGAAGCAGACCAGGGTTTGGCTTTCCTAATAACGGAAATTCTTAAAATCATCCATAGTGGGATGGGATGGCAAGCACTGCCATGAGCGGGGTCTCACTAATGTCATCCTACAGGCAGACAGGGAAGAATGTATAACTGTGACTTGTTAATAAAAATAGTTTTTAGTGCTTGGAATTGTTTCAAACATGTTCCATTTGGATGGATTTTTGTGCTAAGAACAATGCTTCTTCCTTACCCCCAAAATCTTCCAAAATAAAAGAAAGGGCTGCGTAGCTATTGATTGTCTGTTAGCAGTTCCTGAATAAAGAAGGAAATTATATTCAGGCAGGCCTTTTAAATTGATGTGGAAATCTCATCTGGACTTGTCTTGCGTGAGAGCCCTCCGCTTTGCTAGCCCTCTGTGGCACACAAGCTGGCTGTTCTCTTCAGGTAGACAAATAATAATCTCAAACGTGAATTAAACTGACAGTCAGCTGCTTAAAAAAAAAAAAGCTTTTCTAAATCGCTGTGTAAGAATGAACATTTCCAGCAAGTCCGCAGAATGTTACAGGAAAATTGGATGAAATTAGCTCCTTCTGACTAACTTTCATGCAGCGGGCTATCACAGTGCCACCTAGATTCTTCCTGTTAATATGGTTTATTTAAGGGGGAGAATAATGATAGTCTTGCAAAATGCCTGCTTTTGCAAGATTTTCAGTGTAATTTTGATGACTCAGAATGATCAGATACGATTCTTTTTGAATTAAGCATGGTCAGTAACTGCTACCGTATCTTTGAAGGATATTAAAGATTTTAAACATTTTCATGGTAATGTTTTTGTTAGGAAATGGGAAATAAGACTTTTCAGGCTATCACACTGTGCAGAAGTTTGGTGCAGGTTTTGGTTTCCTTTTTCTCTGATGCTGCAAAACCAGAATACTCCTTAAAATAATGTTTTATTCATTTAACATTTTAAAAAGTTTCCATTTGGAGAGAATGATCTCTCCAAGGCCTAGATTACACCCTTCCTCATCAACTCAAAGAACTGTTTTTGTTTGGGGGCAGTTACCTCGGTAGGTTCTTTGGGACTTGTTTTCATGAGATGGAAAAAAATGGGAACCGAGCTCTTAACCACAATGCAGCCCAGCTCCCTGAACCCCAGGGGAAGAAAATAAATTCACTTTTTGTGTACAGTTCTTGGTCTCTGTCTGCTAGTACCTTGCTAAGAAAGGTCTCTGGATTTCTGGTTGCTACCTTGATGTAAGTGGAGGTCTGTTTGATGCCTCTCTACTTTTCTTCTTTACCTGTGGTGACTTTGGAGGACATCTTCTCTGGGACAGCGGAGAATGAGACAGTTTTCTCCTGAATTGCTTTCCTTTTCTGTTACTATCTAGGCTTAATTAGCCCAGCAGGATCAAAGGGAAGGCCATTTGTGTTTCCCAGTCGGGCAGGATGCAGCCCTTAATGGCAGGGACGTGGTTGCTGGTCTCACTGTGTTTCTGATGCAGGGCAGGGAGACAAGAGATGGAAACGGCCGTAAGCTGAAAATTAATGTATGAGCCCATTGAAAGCTTGGAAGAAAGACTTCAGGCCCTTTGCCGGCTGTGGGATGGTTTAGGTATAAGCAAATCCATCAGGCCTTTGGCTGAGTGAGAAAGTGCTGTTATTTGGAGAAAACACTCCATTGCAATGGACCCACGAGACTGTCGACCCTGGGGAAGGGAGCAGGGAGGCCTCTGCGAGTGCCTGATGCCCGCCGGGATGCCCCAGGCATCCTCCCGGAGGCTGCTGCAGGGGAGGCACAGCTGCGGCCAAGTCTCAGCTCGGTGCTGGACCTTGCCCCGCGGCTGCTGCAGCCTGTGTGTATTTTCTGTCTGTAATATTTAGGGGAAAGCGTGCATGCTGATGGAAGTGGCTAAAAATGAGCTGGCTAAATCTGCTTGGACCTGCAGTGTATTTCAACTCTGATCTTTGATAGCTCTTGCTGCCGCTATCTTGTGTCTTCCTTTATCAGAGACTTCCAGTCTCATGTCAATTTTAAGACGTGGGCTGTGGGCCTTGGGCAAATGTTCACTGGAGATTAGGAGGAGACTTTAATGAATGCAGCACAGCAGAAGCACTCGCACAACAGTGGCTTTTCAAAAACCTTTCCCAGGGCAGTTGCAGCAAATCTGGGGCACACCCTGATTTTGTTCACTTGAGATGCCAGCTGCAAGGCATGTTGTTCCATGTGAATTTTCTTTTGCATTTCTACCCGCTCAAAGTGTCTGCTCGGTGGCTGCTGGGGGCTTGAAATGAATTTGGGAAGGCATCCAAAAAATGGTGGGTGGGTGTGTTCTGTGGGTGAAGGCTAGTGGATGGAAATCCTTGTCAAATGAGGGGATACGAAGAAAAGATGATCCCAGAGCATACCCCGCAGGGCAGGGGGAGGGAGGGAGGATTTGTTTCCACGGGGTGCTTCAAGATGCTGACCCAGATTGATGCTGCGGTGGTGGGTGTTACACAGTGCCAACTGTGCATGCAGCAGCTCGGCAGAAAACAGCTTGTTCAGCACGAACGTTTCATCACATCCCTCTCAGGGTGGTGAACAGACTACCTGGAAGTCCCTGCAGCTTGACGGCTGGATTGGGAATTGCTTCCCACCTCTCACCCCTCTGTAATTACTAAAACTCTGTAGAAAAGCTGAGCAGGGGGGTCTGGCTCCAAGGTCAGCTGCATCTTTGAGGCAAGCCCTGCTGTGAGTGGGTGGCTGCACTGGGTAACCCCCAGAGATCCCACCTGAATCACTGAAATCAGGGGGGGTGCAGCGGTGTGAGGGTGGTGTCCGTGTCAGACCCCTGGGGACACACACATTAGTGCAGAGCTGGCTGCAGGTGTCTCCAACTGCCCATAAACTGCCTCCTTCAGAGTTTATCCCTTTTACCTGCATCCTAATCAGTTGCTAAACGACCCATAAATGATCTTAGTGTTTCCCCACCATCAGTCATGTAAAACTATTGATATTATTTCATGCCTGGTACGGTCCTTTAATGGAAATGATGCTGTTCAAGGACCCAGGTGATGCAGAATTTGGTCTGATCAAGAGCTTATTTAATAAAAGATTTGTCTGTCAAGCATTAGCTTCCTCTTTATGCTCAAGTTACAGGACCACAATGTCCTTTCAGTTTCGCATACCTTCAGAGATCCAAGCTCAGACCTGTGGGAAGCGCTGGAGAAAAGAGGAAGGCTGGACTTGGCTGCTAGGGCAAGCCTAAGGGCTAACTCAAGCCTGCTGAGACCCATTTCCACTGTCGTGGGCTTATGTTTCCCAGTTTTGTCCCCTTTTCTCTCTCTAGAAAGTGGGAACAATTGTACTGGCCTATCTTATCAAAGTATTAAATAGCTCAAGGATTTGAGGCTTAGAAGGAGCTTGGAGAGTGGCAAAGTACAAACTGTGACAGCATCCTGTAGTCCTCAAGGAGATTGCATTTGCTGTGTCACACAGCAAGGTCACCGGGAAGGTCACAGCAGTTTGGGTTTTTGCTCAGCTCTCCTCCCCAGGATTTGGGGGGAGACTCCCCGCCTGACCTCAGCAGTCTGCAAGCCCTTGGGTCTGTGGATGTAACTGCATGTGGCCATGAGGCTGCAATTCTTCAGCTATTTCAAGTTTTTTTAGGTTCTATTTCTGATGAGGTAGCACCAGAAGAGCCAGCGGTGTGGCTTCTTGCAGTGGACTGCAGAAGCATCACTGCTCCTCCAGTTTTGGCAAACGAGTCATGACAGATGTTGTCCTAAGTGAAAATTGCTTCTCCTTATGCCCCATTAGGAGCTGTGATGGAAAGCTTCCTGCGGATCCACTTCTGTGGCGACTTGGCCAAGGAGGAGTTGGGTCCCTTATGTGGGACAACTTCAGGCTGGCAGCAGTGACCAGGTTTTTGGCCCCATGCTGCCCCCCCCCCCCCCTCCATGCATGAGATCACATCACTTTAACCCTTTGTGAGGGGAGGGGGCAGCTCTCCTCGCTGCTGAAAGCCAACACATTAGTGCTGCGTAATGCCAGCCACGTGGCTGCCCTCAAACAGGCTCGTGGTGGCTGCCAGCATTGATTTCATTGAAGGGAAGCCCTCAGTTTATTGGGCCAAGCTCTTTTTTCTGCCAAGATCTGCTTGGCACAGGGGAGAGGGGCATTTGTCAGGGACTACAGCTATCTCTGAGGTTTGCTGGTAGTTTTTAAAGCTGCCACGGTCTGTGAATGGCCATGGCATTCACTTGGTGGTTGCAGCTACCAGGTCACCCAGGAGGGACTTGGTCACCCCAGGCCCTGGAGGGCAGCTGGGCTGCTCCTTCCAGCCAGCCCAGTGGGACGAGGGCATGATTCTGCCAGCACTGTGTAAGAGAGGCTGCCTCTCCACAGCGGGCACTTAGCGTGGTCCCCGTGGTCAGGATATATCCCCTTTGCCTGGCTCAGGCTGCAGAAGGGCTGGGAGCATGGAGAAGAGCTGCGTCTGATACATCATGCTTGCTGCCTCTTCAGTATGATCTTTCCCCTGCCCCTGGTAGGACAATAAATGCCGACCGAGGCACGTCTAATTCTTCCCTATCTTCATCACCCTGTACTTCTTTCCTTATCTGAGTGACCAGAAATAACCTCTGCCTCCCGTCCTTTCCAAACAGTGTTCATGCAAGACTGGCCTCGCGCTACCCACATAGAGTAAAGCGCACAGCTTGGATTTTGTCCATGGACAAAAGGGATTGAACTGCAGTGAGTGGGGGATTTCCAGAGGCAGGGTTCATCCGCAGCTACTGGGGATTTTCCGAGAAGGATGATCCAAAGCGGAAGCCTTGTGTAGACCTCATGGCATCTATTTGGGTAGGTTGCATTGCATGGCCCATGTATCACAAGGCGTTACAGGAAAAAGTTGGTGTTTTGGATTCAAGAGGGGTTTTTTTTCTTTTTTCTCTTCTTCAGTCGATTTCTTCCTTGTATTGCCTTCTTGTTTTGATGTGCTTCCTCATGTTTGCTAGATGCTGGCATGAAGAGGGTGACTGAAGCAATGGTGTAGAAATGCCCTGTGTGAAAACAGAGACCTTGATATGGATAAATAGAAAGGGGACAGATCCTCACTGGAAGATAAATGGGTGCAGAGCTTCTGCCTACAGATGCAGCCATCCCTGTTTATGGTGCTCTGAAGACCTGACTTGGAGAGAGTCAGCTGAGCTAGGGAGCTAACGTTCTTGCTAGGGAAAAGTGTGATGAGACATGCATTCGCATGTGCCTGCCACCTCCTACTTGCTTTCTTGACTAACTGGGCTGTTCTCCAGGGTGGAGGACATCTGATGGACTCAGAGGTTGTTCCCCTCCATAGGTGAACCTTCCCTGAGGTGACTGTTCAGGCCAGGGCGGCTCAGGCACGGGGTGTCCCATGACCATGAGCACATCAGGGAGGTGTTGCAGGAGTGGCAGGGGTTTTACGCCAGCCAGGGCTCTGGAATAGAAGGGAGGTGATGTGACAAGAGCCTGTGTGATGCAAGCTCCACAGATCTCCTGCACATCTGGTGTGTGAGGTATGAGGAAGCATGGGGAAAATTCTTGAGCTTTGTAGACAGCTTTATTCATATCTTCCAGATAAGGGTGGACTGTGGTGGTGGTTGCAGGTAAATCTCACTCCTCCAGGTGACTGGGAGTCCTTGTCACACCTTCTGATTCGCATTAGCTGTAGCTGAAAGCTTAGGTGGGACAGAGGTGCCACTTGGACCTTGCACTGGGTCTCTGCACAACAGGGAGTCTGATAAGTCTGCGTTGGCGTGCTGCGTGCAGGAGGTGGGGGGAGAATGTGAAATGAGTATTTGTCCAATTTGAGCTTTAAGCACTCAAGGAAACTTTGCAATTAAAAAAGAACTAAAGCCTCAGCCCTCCACCCTGTCAGTTTCTGTGCATCCGTATATTTATTGTATATAGAGATCTATTTTAGAAGGCGGTTCAGTCACCTCCCGTCCTCTATCTCATCCATTCAGTTGGGGGGTGCTTCTCTGGGCATACCGGTAAGTGGGAGAATGGTAATGCAGGCCACACCGTAGGGCTAACAAAAGCGTCACTTGAAAGTCAGGGTTATAGCCAGGCTTTTGACACAGTGATCTCCCAGCATGACACTTAGTAAAATTTTCTTTTTGCCTTGCTCCTGCATGATGTTCAGTTCTTCCATTCAGCTGGAGACCGGTGGAAAATCTGTGGTATCTTCACTAGGGCCAGCATGTTTATTTCACTGCCAGACCTGGAATACAGATTCTTGAATGCTGTGCACCACTAATGCACCATTGAATAATCCTTGTAATTATTTCCCAGGTCGTTTCTTCTCAGGATACACATAACCTGAACGTATATTAATGGCGCACGTAAGCTGGAGGCAATGGTTCTGTAATCAACTTCAGCAGGCAAGCCTGGATCAGCAGCTGGATAGACTGGTGCTGTTGTGCACATCACTGCTGGCTGCAGATCTGCCCCATCCGTGGCAGCTGGAGAGGGGGAAACTCTTCCCTAGGATCAGGGTCACCCGGCAAGCATCAGCACCTTGAGGGTAACAGGAGAGCTGAGCAATATTAGAGCTGGTCACTTGCTTCCCTGAGGCAACAAAATGTTAAATGTTTGGTCCATCAGAATGCTTGAGGCATGTGCTTATGTGGAGCAAAGCCTTCCATCGGTAGGTTGTTACTGCTGGCTCTGGTAGTAATGGCAACATACCTGCCCTTCTTTCGGATTAGTAAAGGGATTTCTTGAAGCTTCCACTATTTCTTTGTAATTAAGGGCATGACCCTCAAGTGGCATAAAAAGGCAAAACTCCGTTGGTGTCATTGGAGTTGTTCTGGCCAACGTGACAGGGACACTGGCCTCATTGTTACCGTTGGCCTCGGTTACTCAGTTTTTCAGGTTTCCACTCAGAATTACTCAGAGCAGTTTTTCAAATGGGATATGTGTGGTGACTAAGCTGGGTTAGATGAGTCTAACATAGTTCATTATATCTTATGCTAACATGAGTTGTTATTTTTAATGTACTGATTTATGAAAAATATATATAGGGGGAGGGTGAGTATTTCACTGTATATGGATATCTCTCCTTGTAATAGCACATCAACTTTCAGGCAACTGATGCTTACTATTTTGCATGCAGTTACATAGAATTGGATTTAGTGCTCTGCAGGGGTATGCAAAATGATGTGCCAAGGGAACTGGGAGGCAAAAAGGCTTTTTAATGCCCTGTAATATTTAGCTCCCAATGTCTGTGCAAAAAGGAGCAGTCTGAGATGTTTGGCAACACTTGCCCCCAGCCGTCCCAAGAAATACCGTCCCTGATCTTCCTCCTGTACGGTGGGTGTGCAGTACTGCATTACTGATGGGTTATTGCGCTCTGACTCTGCAGGACCTGGAATGCCAGTGCCTGGCTTTACACCCTTGGTGTAACTGCTCTCTGGTATCCATTCAATTCTGAGAGCCTGCAAACCTGGAAAAAAAAGTCCATTGGCATTAAAAAAAAGTGTACAAATCCTCTGTTTTTCTGCCAACAAAGAGGTATCTTCAGAGGAAAACAAAAATAAACCGGCTGATATGGTCTCAGATCTGAGCTGAAAAGTTGAGAGACCCGTATCCTGCCAGTGCTTTTATGTTTATGCATAGTGTGCGCTCAGATCCCTTCTCTAAGCAGTGGGCTCAAGGGGTACTGCACTGCACCAGGAAGGTGTTTGGCAGCCCAAGGAGTCTTGTCCTTTTAATGTCGCAAGTGCCAGGGGGGCCGCAGCGTCTGTATGCTATGGCCATGTCCTATAGCACATCCACCTGACTGCTGTTAAACTGTGGTACTGTGAAACCCTTGGGTACACGTTATATCCTCTCTTGGTGGCGGCATTTCAGCAAAACCTCTCTTCTCCCACCCAGCAAGGGTTACGTCCAATTCTCTTGGAAAAGAAAATCCTCCCTCTGCAGCCTGGCAGCGTGTGAGCAGCGTGCAGGTTGGACAGTAGTCACTGAAAGTATTCCCTTCTTTTTTAATATGCTGCACCACCTTTCCAGTGAATTGCCACCCCTGTGGCAGTTTTGATTTCTAAATGGTTAAAGCTCGTGAATCACCTTTTGTTTCCCTTTTCCATAGCTTGATAATGAATGTTTTTCCCTTAAAGTGTTTCCTGTACTGCAAATGTCTGACCGTGACTGATCAGCTCCAGTCATCACCACCCTGAATGACTGCAAATTGTGCAATATAGTCCCTTGATGAAGAAGACGAGTGAGGTCATCGTTTGGACCTCAATGTGACTGTTCTCACAGGCATTTTTTTCATTAGCAAGGGAAATAAAGTCATGGAGGAGTAGGAAGGCTCCAGTACTGGAAAGATCAAACCAAAAGACCAGGGAATGGCTCACTGAAACCACCTGAGTTTATCACTTTTTCAGTCAGCTAGCTAGCATGTGAACTGGGGAAGTTAGGTCGCCAAATGCTTGTGCTTCTTGCAGTGTGGGAGTGTCCCAGAAAAATTAGGAGACACCAAATGTGTGAGGAGTAATAACACTCTGGTTTATACAAGGCATAATTAACACATGGAAATTCCTTTCAGAGAGAGTCTCAAGGTCAAGAGGTAAACGGGATTAAGAGTGAATGGAACACTTAGAGGGCTAATGAGACTGCTCCTCACAATTCTGTTAGAAGGAATCAAAAGCACTAACGTGTCTTGCCTTCAGGATTTGCCAAGCCTTGGATACTGTAGCTGTTCCTTGGCTGTCCACTGAGGGGTTCATTCAATCTTTTGCTGAATCTTTTTGCTCTGAGAGGTTCAGTTTCAGAGTAGGTGGGTCACTGGCATTGCCTGCAATGCCAATTTGTATAGCACAGAGGGAATCACCAAAAGCATTTTGTGTCTGTGTCTGTGTGTGTAAATATACCTACACACGCTATGTAAATTGCAACTATTTAATATGCATTGTTGTTCAGACCTCACTAATTTTTATGACTGGAAAGTCTGTAGGCATGACATTGTCAAGGAGAAAACCTTCATTTTTCACCTTTTTGCTTGCAGTTTTATATACTGACCTCAGCAAAGGTAGCAAGGAAGACAGCAATATCAAGGAAAAAAATCAAAACAAAGCCTCCCAGCTGCTTACATATGCATGTTCCCAAATCCTGTACTGAGCTAACTTTGAATTTTGCAGAACCTTTTCTTTATAATGGGCTGAACAAGCAATCAGGGTAAAAACCCCTCCTTCTCCCTCCCTCTCCCTGCTCCCTCCCCAAATCTGCACTGTGTAAGATCCTCACACCAAAGTTTGCAGTTTAAACTAAAATTTCTGAGCTCTTCCTGATATCCATGATTCTTTGGAATACCTCAGTGGAATGTGCATGTCCCAGTCCTCTGAGTAGTGGCTCAAGGTCCCTGCCCTGGTGGGCAAGGCTGCAGGACGTTGATTCAGCCCAGATGACAGAATGCTTGGAAGCCCCCGTCACGCTCCTGAGCCCAAGCTGAAGTTCTATTTATGCAGAGTTTGCCAGAAAAAACATTAGTCATGAATGAAATATCCATAAAATCACACAACTGTCCTCCTAAGCTTTTATTTCATCTATTTTGAAAGTATCTGTAATGTTATTATACAACATATAATGCAGTCTTTTAAGAAATGTTGTGGATGAGAAACGACTTATATTTGCAGTGACAAATGGAACAGATGAAGAGACCTGTTGTTTGTTGTCCATAGCGGCAATTGCATACATCCTTCTCCCAAAGAAGCAATTCCTTCTTTGCATGTTGAGTGCTAATTGTCTGTGTTTTCTCTGTGTTTAACAGAAAGGACATCACTTACTCCCGTGGCATTTACAATTAGTGCTAATCGCAGGCAGTGTAGTCAGATGTAGGTGGTATCTAAATCAAAAGCCACAGGGGTGCTGATTTTGTTAAACCTATAGGTGGGAACATCACTTCCTTCCTTCACCAGGAGCAGCGTTTATCCCTGCCACAGGCGCCCTGCACTATCCCAGCCCCTCCTGGAAGTGAGAGTGTGATCCAAGTGTTGGAAGGGGGCCAGTCAGTGGACAGGACAAATAATAGGATGCCTGTGAGCTGTAGGACCCCTCTTCTTTTCTAGTCTTGATGTCCTGATGAGAGAGCAGTGGGAGGACAAGGGCAGAAAAGAAGCAGTGCTCAGGCTGTGCTTGGGATTAGAAATGTGTTCCCTGGCAGGGAAAGCTTTGGTGATTCATTATCAGAGCCTCCATGGGTCTGAAACAATTTTGCTGCACATTTCTCAATCCCTGTTCTGCTCGTCCTGCAGATAACTAGGCAACAGGCAAAGACTCTTCTGAGAAAAAAAAATAATGTTAGAAGTGAAACAGCATCACCGCAGCAGCTGGCAGAGCTGCTGCAGATAAGGGCTTGTGACGATTTCCATTACCCTGTTGTCTGAGTGCTTACGGTTCAGCCATTACAATTAGTTTGGAGCTAAAAACTGACGTTGAGTCGCTCATCTCTAACACTGAACACACACAAGGTATGTTTTATTTAGTGTAGGTTCCCCATTCCTGGCAAAATTTATAGTAAATAGATTTGCCCCCATCTGTTAGCTGCAGGCAGGCTTACACACGCAGTTTGCAGGTACGGGGCACAGAGGTACAGGGGAAATTACCCAGGTGTGGACCCAGAGCTTGTTCTCTGTCCTCAAAATGGGCACGCTTGCCTTATGGCCGGGCGTATAACACACCCCAGAGCTTCTCCATGTATGCCAGTGGCACACAAGCACACTGGCATGCTCAGCTGTGCTTACTGGTGCTTCTGGACAGGCAGCTGAGCTGAGTCGTGACATCTGCTGGCCCCTGTTTGGCTGTGATGCCAGAAAGAATTTTTATTCATTTATTTATTTTTTAAAGACAATGCAAACCGTAAGTTTCAACCCTTTACATTTTTAGTTTTTTAACCTGTTTAGTCAATGATCTGCGTCCTTAAAAAGGGTAATGAAACTCCAGTTCCCATCCCTTTCTGTCCTCCGACAGCCCCTTGGCAGTGCTGCTGCTGTTAATAGCTGCTGAATGGCGATGTGAGGCTGCCCATGTGGGCAGGGAAGTACATCTTCAGTAATGGAACGGGAAAAGTCCCTTTGGAGTGCTTATTTCTGAAGAGGTCATTCTGCACTGTAGGAAGTAAAGAAATAGAGAAGATAAATCTTCCTGAACGTGTGTTGTGCCTGTAGAGACACGCGGGGATCTGGTAGCCGCTTGTTGTTAACATGTATGTCTACTGCAATGCCTCTGGAAATACCTCTTGGAAAAATTATTCTTCCTTAGTGATTTTCTGTGGTGTTTCTGAAACACCGCGCTTGTCTGATCACTTGCCCTGGCCAAGCAGTGAAGCAGAGTGGGGCTGGGATGTGAAGGGGAACTGGGGTATCTTACACCAGATTCAGGGTGTAAGATACTTCTTTGGGAAGGGGAAGATCCAGAAGGGATCAGGGAGATGGTGGGAGAGAGTTTTCTTTTGCAGGAGTGCAGGGGTGGTAACTGCCCCTTGCTGAACATCGATCCCATCACGGCTGTAGGCTCAGCAGACCCACCTCTGTTGCCCCAGCTGAAGACCATAATCTCCTCACCACTCCCACTGTGTGACTTAACATTCATCAAGAAAGAATCTTTCACTTCATGATATCATCACTTTTTATTTTTACACTCCTTCAATTAAAACTGTGAGTAATTACTCGCACTGTTGACTTCGGCATCTCCTCTTCGATCTCGTGCGATAAGGAGTGGACAGGGGGGTGACTCAGAGCACTGGAGTGATCCGGGGGTGGTGTCTAATTTAAGCAGCAACAGCTGGGTGCCTCATCCGGGTGGTTTGGGTGCCTCGTCTGGATGGCATGGCTGCCTAGAAAGGAAGAGGACTAAAATCCTGAATGAAAGTCCCTTGACAAGATTCAGAGCGGACCCACATGATACCTGGAGTGACAGTGTTTACCACAGTATCGCTGCATCTGACAGGCAAAAAAAGCTGTTATTTATTTTCTTGCTAGCCAGATGGGATTAGTCATATTTGAAAACTACTTCAATCAGAGTAATAGTAAATGCACTCACTAGGACAGGAAAAATCCTTTTAATTTTTGAGGAAATCCACTTGATTTGCCTGGTGCAGCACAAATGATGGGCACAGCTCAGAAATATTTGCACAGTGCTCTGTCCTGGCCTACAGGTGACTGTTTTACTTGCCTTTGGTACTGAAACCATTCTCTTCTGCTAGCTTACAGCCACTTACACTGGCTTCTGCAGCATTTCAAGGCTGTGTCACCTCATAAATAACATACAAACTCATGCAAGTTTACTGTATCTTTATTATTAGATCTCTGTAATTAATGGCCTTATTTTGGAGAAGAGGGAGAGGAAGCAATGTTCTTTGAGTGTGTTTTAAAAGCAAAATTAGGCAAGGCTTTAGGAAGAACAGAATTTGGAACGAGTGGTGAGAAACACCCAGGCATTGTTTGTGCCATTGACCCATCTTAGTGTGTTGCTGCTGATGCAGGATTCACGTAGAGCTGAAATTCTGATGCGTGTCCTGGCATGCTCTTACTGCTTTTGTCTCAGAGCTGAGAGACGACCCTCGGGGTCTGCTCCTCACCCTTTTACGTCCTACACAGTCTGTTAAGTCACCTGGGATCTCCAAGCCACCAATGACCCCGCTTTGAATGGGATCTTATCTCTCTGGTTACTCTGGAGCCTGTAGGGCCATTTCTGGAGTATGGCACCATCTGACCGGTCCTCGTTTCCTCGTCTCATGTCGGCAGTGTGGAGGACTGGTCAACGTGTTGGCAATGCTCTGAGGACGTACAAGGTCCATTACTATGAGCTCACTCCAAACTGTTCCTCAATGCAGAAGAAGGAGGCTAACCTGGGGCTGGTGCAGTTGTTCTCATGTGGGTGGCGTGGGCAGAACTGACTCAGGTGTGGAGGACTGGCACTACCACCGTTTTCAGCTGTAGTGACTCAAAGGATGACCCATGAGTTACAGAGATCACCTACAAAAGGCCGTCATGCTGAACCCATGGAGCAGTATGCTGTTGCATGCTAATGATGCCTGTAGTAGGGACGGTCTGTCCCACACCTCCCTGAACACCACATGCACCAGGTGCTGCTTTGTGAAAGAGAAAGGGGCTGTGATTAAAGCTTGCCCGTATGGTTCCTAATATCTTCAGTTTGCTGCTGAACAGAGGAACAAGGGCTGAGCTGACCAAAACCACCAGCAGACGCTGAAGTGAAGCTACAGCTGCGCTCCTGCAGGGACGACCATAGGCAGGGCAGAGCTGCATAACCCAAAACTGTGGCATGACTGTCTTACTAAGAGATATCTTTCCAATACTTCGTACCTACTCCAGGGTGAAGTGCTTCAGGGATCTGGAACCAGGGCCACTGCTTGCTGGTAGGGATTTTATAGCCAGCTCAGGAGCAGCCATGTGGCTATCTAGTGAGAACGTGATACTCGTAAAGACGGAAGGAGCTCAATTAGAGGTTAGGAGAACTACAGGAATTGGACTGGAGTAAGAAAAAGGACTGGTCGGCTGTTGGCTGCATGCCGCGTTGCTTTCAGTGGGTGGCAGGGGGAAAAATTATTACTGGTCCAACAGACAAATTAATCTCTCAAAGAGGTATCTAAGTAGATGGTAGGTGTGGTGACAATCCTCAGTGGGCTGGGGAGGCAAGCCCGCAGCGTGTAATCTCCACTGCTGACATCTCTTGTGTGAGTCCCTGCACTGTGGTTTCACAATCCATCAGCTGCAGGATCATCAGCGTGGGAAAACAGAAGTCTTGAGAAATGCCTGGGACATTTATATTAACCCTAAATAAACTTGGGTTTATTTTTTCGTACCTTGCTATGTAAGAGAAGGGCACTGTGATTTCCTATTAGGAGCAGCCAGCCTAACCCGAGCGTGGGTAATCTACCTTCTAAGCAAGAACAGGCATTTTGCACAAGATCTATATTTACAGCCAAATCCCGCTTGCTGTACTCTCATAAGTGGGCACAAGGGAGCCAGCTTCCTCTTTTCTCTTGATTACATCACGTTGTTTTCCTTCTACCAAGAGTGGTAGAAGTCCCTTAGGAAGTCCCTCAATCTCATGAGTCAACTGAGCAGGATTTACCTTAAAATTTGTATCAGTTGCAAGCACTGATGATACTGATGAGCTGATTATACCATCCCACTGCTCTGTTACTGATTTAGGTGGGAAGAGTGTAGTCTGCCAGCTTAAATTAAGGTTGGCCTCAAGCATGAACCGCAGGCTCAGCTGGTAAGAGCCAAACTGATCTGTAGTTTTCTCCTACCATCTTTAACCCTCAGTGCCCTTCCCTCATCTCCTGGCGTCTATAATACATTAACCTCACAAAGGAAGAGGGGATGCCTTAACCATGGCAAGAGAATGTGCTGTTCCCCTTGGAACAACGTCCTCTGCAGAGGCGCAGCAAGGCCAGCACAGCGCGCTAAGCTGAAAGCTGTGGTGACCTCCCAGGGAAAGAACTGGGCACCAGCAACCTGCGAGCTGGTGTCCCCCATTGCCCTGCTCACCTGCAGGGCTTGGCAGGGGCTTGGCCTCCTGCACCCGCTCCGGGAAGTCCCAGCAGCCCCCGGCATCGTGGTCAGGCCGAAATTAAGGGGGATGCCAGGTGTGTTGCGGGACCCAGCTGGCAGCTGTGAAAGCAGAAGGAAGCAAGGAGTGGTTTTCTGGTGGAAGGGGGGCTCTGGAGGCAGGAGATGCTTTTAATTAAACTGTCATCCCTTTCAAAGGCAAAATCTCTTCAGTGAAGGGTACATAAACCCGCATGGGGCTCACTGGCCTTTGGTACAATAGACTGGCAAGAGAAGCACCCTCTGTACTTAAACTGGCTTGTTGTGTTAGTGTAAGGAAGATGGTGAGCGTAATTATTGCTCAGCGCCTCGGGGAAATGGAGGAGGAGAGAGGCAAGCTTGTCCTGTGACCCAGAGCACTTTGGTTGTTTACATGATGAAAATTTGGAGCCCATTAATACAAATTGCACTTTCCCCGTTGGCTGGCTTTGGCTGCACGGGGGTGACCACTGGTCGCCCGACCGTGGTGGGAGGCATGGGATCAGTGAACCAGGCGGAGGGTGCCCCGGAGCCTCTGCTATACCTGCTCGCCCCGCGCTGGTGGTAAAGCAAGCTGTGGCTTGCGCTGTGGTAATAGTCATAAGTAGAACAAGGTCAACTGCCTATTTCAGTCAACAAGACAGAAATAGAGTTGATCTCAGTAAGATCCCAGCTCTTTCTTCCTGTTAACTTCTCAGTTCCAATTTTAGGATTGCTGTAATCAAGCTGAGGAAGAGGCCATTTATCCCATGGAGGGGAAGTTGCTTGAAGTTCAGGCAGAAGGAGAGGAGCTGCCTGAAAATGTACGTTGAGAGATGAGTCTCTAGCCCATGGGGAGGGTCCGCGTAGTTCAGGAGTTGTTCCCATCCAGTCCTTGTTGTGGCCACACAGAAGGTACATGGGTCAGAGGAGGACCTGTTCTCCTTCCCTTCCGGAGGCAGCTGCACTGAGGGAGGAAGGTAGTTGGGCTGAACCATCTAGTCCGGCCGAGCAAAAGTTTCCAGGTTCACAGGTCTGCACATCCACTGAGCTGTTAAAACTCTGGCTTTGCGCAGAGCCTCCCCTGCCTGCTGCCAAGGAATATTGATGCTCATTTCATTGGAGGCGAGATGCTGACAGCTCTGTCTAATACAGACGGAAATGGGGTGGGGTGGAAGCTGGCACTGAATACTAATCTTAAATGAGCAGCAACTTACAATACAAAGCCTCCACTGTAAACAAATTAGTTAGGATGTTCTCTTAGGACAAGCATTCGGAGTGGTTTTATGATGGTTCAATTAGTTTCCTCCGAAACACCTGCGAATGCCAAAGCGCAGCGCTGCTGATGGCTGACTGATGCACTTCACTTGCAGCCTGTCTGTGCGCATCCTCTGTCCCCTCGTCTCCCCTGGGCTGGAGGGGGGGCTGGGAGCCTGGGGGCCTTCTCCCTGGTTAAGCAGGTGAGTGAGCAGTGTTGTTCATGCCCCTGAGGAAGGCTGGTGCAGGCTCAGGCAGTCTTCGAGTGAAGGAGCGGAGCCGGTGGTTTCCCTGCGTGGATGGTGCTTTGTCAGTGAAGCCCCTCTGCTCTGTGCCCCTGGGCAGGGGCAGGGGTGCCCAGCCCGGTGGCTGTTCACCGCGACCCCTCTGCTGTTTTGGCACAAGTGCTGGTGCAAACTCCAGAACTGATCTGGTGTGAGGAGAGGTGAAGGAAGGGGGATCTGTGCCTCTTCTGCTGGTTCCTATCTGCGTGGGATGAGCTCCCCACGCCACGTGTCGGCGCACGTGCAGGCCAGCACAGAGCAGGCAGCGAGGCAGGAGCAAGCAGCCGGAGGTGACACAGGCAGGCAATGCTGGGTTAAAAAGTTACTTATAAACCAGGACTGCTAGTGCCAGTTATCTGGGCTGTGATTTGACCCTGGTAGTCTGGTCACTCATGGTAGTGAGTGGGGCTGTAAGAGCTCAGATCTACTGTAGACAGACATCTGCTGTCTAGCAGGGTTCGTCTGGCCGTGCAGGGTTGCACTTTTTCACACCCCTGACCTTCAGAGCTGGGCTGGTGTTTGCAGCCAAGCAGAACCACAACTGCAGTCTCGGTGGAAGGTCTGATGTGGAAGCTTGCTCTGGAAGATGAGAACCTTCTCAAGTAAGACGGGAGCTGCCCTTCTTGAAGGCAGGCCGTACGGGGGCTGCTGCTGAAGCAGCTACAGCAGCAGTTGAAACAAGCATCTCTGAAGATGTGTTCTGGTACACTTCCAAGTATGGATAAGCCATAAAGGTCATACTCCCATCCTGCTTCCCCTTTTGTTTATGGGCGTGGAGGCAGAAATACGTAAAGACAGTATTCTCACTCTTGCGGCTCAGGACCGAGCAGCCTCATCAGCTGCGAAAGAAGAACCAGGAGGGAGAGCCCACAAGATCTGCCCCTTCAGGCGGCCAGGCAGCCATCCTCCCGAGCACAAGCAGGAAAGGGCTTGGCCTTACCCAGCTTTGCAGAGGGGCACCAAGGCTCAGGTTTGCCTGGAAGCATGTCTACAGCATCTCAGCTGGGGACCTGGCAGGACCCTCCAAAGGCCCTTGTCCTGTGGTGCCAGTTGCAGCGTGCCCTCGCCTGCCTGGTGCACGTCTGTCTGCAGTTCCCAGCCTGCTAGGACAGGACAATCGGATATTTGCCTCAGGGAAGGAGACCTTGTGCCAGTGCACTGAAAGGCAGCGTTCACTCCTGCTGAATCAATAGGTGGTTTGGGTGCGATGGAGAGCAGTGTTTGGCCCAGCAGCTGTCAATAGCACCGCAGCTTTCTCAGCTCACAGTTATTGTCAGGGCAGCAACTATTCATGCACTTATTTTCCGATGGAGCTGATTTGAATAATTCACCTTCTCTGATCTCTTTTTGAAGCCAGGAGAGACTAACCTTTATGACCCTGAGATGCTGAACAGAGCTGTAGGAGTGACTCCAGCTGGACTTTCTCCAGTCCTCTTGCTCTGCTCCCCATCACCCGTCTTTCTTTCTTTCTTTTTGGCTCTCTGAAGGAGAGACAGAGTGAGGGATCTCACCCAATCTCTAAGAAAAGGAAGTAAGACCATGTCCGGCCTGAATGCAGTTTATAAATAAAGATCTTCAGAAAGCAGTTCCCTTTTTCTTTTCATACTCTCTTACTCCTTCCCTCCCTGGTGCTCATGTCCCCTCCTGTGTGGCACAGATGTGCCGCCGGTCCCTTCCTGTTGCCGTGCTCCTGGCATTGCTTTGAGCTGGTGCTGTGTGGCTCCAGGAGCACCTGAACCCTTCTAGTGACTGGTGTCTGCTCTGCTCCCTATGGTACATGTACCCTGGGGAGGTCAGGAACTGTGTGCTGACCCAAACAGCCACTGCTGATAAAAGGACTGTGAAAAAAATAATCATCTTTGTCTGTCCTGCTGGGGTTCCTGGCCAGGCTGAAGCCAAAGATGGTTGGAGAAGCTTAAAGACAAATGGGCAAATTGGATCCAGGCAAGTTTGAAAAACTAGCTGACTTTACTGAAGCAAACTCCTATTTAATCATTCCTGTGTTGCTTCAAAGGTGGTATATACTGCCGGGCAAGTGGAAATATGTTTGTTTTGAAGCCTTGGGTAAATGTCCTGTAGGGGAATTAAAATGTCAATCTGTAGCTGCATTTGTTTAATGAAATTGTGTAAACAAGGTTGTGAGCACAGATCATCTTCTCACCCGAGCACCAGGTCTTGAAGGTGTTGAACCACTTCCCGCTCCTCCCAGCCCACAGCTGTCCCCACGCTTTACTGGCAGAAGGTTCACAGGGGTGCTCATGGGGCTCCTGGAGGCAAATTTGCCCAGGTTAGCTTGTCCCCTACATTAGCTGCTGTTCAACCTAACCCATCCCACCTGCACCCCACCTCAAGGCGGTTACAGGGTGGTCTCAGGCCGAGATCTGTCACCAAGCTCCAGGGAAGGCGAGGATGTCTGCAAGGGCTGCAGGGCGAGCGTCTGAGCACAGCCCCACAGTGGAGGCCAAAAGCTGAACTGGAGCAAGCATGGAGTTCAGCAGGTATGAGTTGACTTTGCCTGTCTGACCGCTTGCATTGTTGCTTTGTTTAAGCAACGCTGCTCACTCCTGTGCCCTCCTTGCCCAAACACTCCCGTGGCATGCCCTGGGGAAGGGACACGTGGCATCACCCGTGGCTTACCAAACCCATGCAGGCTGCTTACTGTGCAGCATAAGCATCCACGTGGAGTTACAATGCCATAGGTACTGCATTTTAATTTCTCACCTAGGTCATGTTATAGCAGCTTCCACAAGAGGGATAAACCATAAAAAGCAACCCGGAGTACAAGGATATGTCTTTGTGTTTACTACTGGCTCTCATTTTCCTTATAAATTGATTTTGTGCACAGTTTTAAAACCAACCCCTTCCTTGGAAGACAAACTGTTTGAAAAGGGTTATGTTTCGTCTCCTACTAGTTAATAGGGAAGTTTGTGTTTTACTGAGAAAGGTGCTTTTAAACAGACTTAAAAAACAACCAATCAATGAAACCTAAAAAGAAAGAGGGGGTATCCTTTTCTTGCAAAAGGCTAACAAAAACTAAATCAAGTGGTTTCTTAGCTTTGCCTGTGTGATGAACTGACATTTCTAATGAGGACAGACAAAGGCGATGCCACGGGGTACAATAAAACCCATCAAGAATCCAAGAGTGCTTAAAAAGTCAAATGGGCAAACTTAAGTAGTGAACAGATAGAAGTTCGGTCTGGCCCCAGGGGGATCTGCTTTTAGCAGTTCATGTGATACCCCTGAAGTGCAAGATCCTGGTTTGCAATTTAAATACTGCGCTGGTTAGCACCTTTGCTTTCCCCAGGTTACCCAGTTTTCTGCTCCACAGTGTAAGCTGTTGTGTAGCTTTGGGCAAGTCATTCAGCCTCTTGCTTGCCATTTCTGCTGGTAAAATTGGCAACTTTCTCTGCTCTGTTTAAATCCTAGTCTCGGGAGGGACAGACAACTGTCCTCTATTGTCTTTACACAGCCTGTTGTCGTGAACACCTAACTTTGGTTGTTACTCTCTTCCTAAAACTGACGTAATGCTACTACTGAGAGGGCAGCGCTGACAGCAGCGGGCACAGGGGTGCCCAGTCCTGCAGTCGTACGGACCGTGGAGTGTGCAGTGGTCGTGGCAAAGGCACGCACCGTCTCGTACATCAGGTCAAATCCTTTCTTCACACATCGCTTTGGAGGAGATTTGAATGTTCAGGGGGGGTCAGAACAGCAGACTTGTCTCCCTGCTTGGACAGCAGGGTGGGTGCTGTACATGGCTGTGTTGGCAAAGGTAATTGTATATATTTTTTAAATCCTAAACAAAAGAGAAAAGGTCCCTGATTGTGGAGTGGAAGATAAAAAAGGTTGATGTGGAAGAAATCTTTCAACAGCAAGGGACTCTTTAGTTTGAGAGCTCTTAAGGGATGCCTGTGTTATTGGTGAGAATCTTGATGGCTTCTTTTTCATATCTGTTAAATATTCAGTGTGTGTTTTTAGCAATCTTTACCCTTTTTGTGTGGTTGAACAGGTTTGATAGGATTTTATGCAGTTAGTATACTGTGAGAGTTTGTGAGGACTTGCTTCAATTCTGAAATGATTTCTCTTCGTCTGCTTGTGGTTTTCTACAAATATCTGAGCAAGTGCACTATGATGGCAAAAGCATTTGAGGAAAATTAATGTCAAAATCCCATGTGCTGCTACTGCTGGAAGTGGGAATTTAACTAAGATCTGCCAGCTTTCATAGTAAGGATTCTTGTGTGCTTTTCAGAAAATAGAAGTTTAGTTATTAGGGGGTAGATAAGTTGTGTCTCTTAAGGGCGTTAAATTACAGAAAGCAAAAGCATTTAGAAAGCTGTTCATTGAATACGCTCAGAAAAAAAGTCAGAGTGGGTTGTGGTTGCTGAGAGCCGGAAAAGGGCCAATCTTATGTCATGGGCTAATAAAAAGTATTAAGAGTGAAGTCAGTAAAAGTTCTGTAGGAAATCCTTCTAAAACTGGGAAGCATAGGAACTTATAGTCAGCATTCTTAGAAAAATACAAATTTAAGTCAAATATGAGACAAAATTACATTTGGCCTCCCTTTGTATTGTAAGAAAACTTGGCAAAGGCTGAGTATTGTTCAGAAGGGAGCACTGCTTGCCGTGGGTAAGCTCCGCATGGCTCTTCTGCGAGGTGAGCTCCTCCACAAACAAGTCACGAAGCATTTCCTTGGCGCACGTTGTTGGTACTGAGAAATTTGGTCAGAAAGTAAAAGATAGCTAAATCAATGATTCCAAGTGTTTTCCAGCAAATGTTTGCTTTAGGACACGACTAGCTTTGGGAGGACGCCCAAGCACAGAAACAGGGTTTCCAGCTCCCCTGGGTGGAAGGACCATTTCAGGCAGTGAATTGAACATAAGCCCGTGGAGAGCTCCTTCTCCAAGCCCCAGTGTGGCTTGAGAGGGCAGTTTTGAGGGAAGCATGAGCTAACCCTCCTCTCTGCAGCGAGCCCAGTGCCAACCTCAGTGAGCCACGGACAAAGAGGAATAGAGAGCTTGAAAACACTACAGTGGTGTCTCACACTGGCACCTCCGGGGAACTGAACCATGTTTGTGGAGAGAGTCCAAGACCGGTGCATTTCTCCATTCATCTGTTTGCTGTCTTGCTGGGGAGGGCGACTGTTAACGCAGCAATTGCATGCCGCTGTTAGAAGCCTGATTTGCCTTTGTGCTGGGCATCATAGTGACTTACAGTTTGTAAGCCTTCAGAAGGCACTGCCTCCAGAGTGTGGTCTTTGCCGGTGTGAAGATGAAGCCACTCCATGACTTCCTTGCTCAAAGTCTTTGCCCCCACGTTTGCTCTCAGTGGGAGCAGATCGCTGGAGCTGAAGCTGTTGCATGCGGGAGCCATCCCCTGGCTCCCCTTTCCTCTCCGGCGCGCAGGAGAGCTGGTGCCCACTGTGGCATCACAACACTGGAAGCCCAAAGCCTGAATTTGTGTTGGATGAGTCACTGTCCTGTGAGAAACATTTAGGGGAAAGCTGATTAAAGGATGGTTATGAGGAGAACTCGACTTGCTGTTTAGGTTAGAACTATTCATTAAAAAAAAGTAATTCAGTGCTGCTGAAATCTTGCTGCCTGTTTTCATGAGATTTTTTTTACTCTGAATTGCTGAATGCTGATATTGCAGCATTTGACACTATTTTTTGTAACAGTCCCAGTTGGATTGGTAGTCACAGCTTGAAAATCCCAGTCAAAAAATGGATTCACCACGTATACTCCAGAACCAAAATCTTTGGGGGCTGATTTAGATGCAATGTTATTGTACTGATGACATCGTATCTGCTCTAACTTCTCCCTTCCTCCTCCAGCTCCAAAGTTTGCATTCCTGGCTGTAGATGAAACGCTCCAGCACTCCCACCATCAGGGAGGACATGGTGGGGTGCGTTGTTCTGGCAATGCCACTTTCCCTGTCTCTGACTGGGTGGATTGATAGGTGATGAGGTGGGGCTGCTGAACGAGGAAATGCTACGGTGGGGAAGCAAGGGGTGCAAACATCTCGTGCTGCTGCCAGGTACCCTCCTGGTGTTTGATAAGCTGACCCATATGGCTCAAAAATCAGTTTGCACCTTTTTGCCTCGTAGCACACCCATAGCAAGGGTGAAAGCTCATTATTTCACCCATGTCGAGGCCTGACAGAAAGGGTGAAAGGGATTTACACTTGCCCTCTTCACTGGTCCCTAAAACCTTGTCCTCACACCTGTATTGTTTTCCTTTTCACACTGGGAGAGTCCAGGCTAATCCGAACGCTGACGATCTTTGCCGGACAAGGATGGACGGGCAGTATGCCAGAAGCTGGATTTGATCTCAATTTGCATAACGCCGAGCAACTGGATCCATCTTTAACATGGAGCTCAGGCAGGCGGAGACCCACTGAGCCTGGCCAGCCCCGAGCAGCATGCAGGGGGACATCTGCCCTCCCCGTGACTGATAGCTGCTGTGCACGGAAGTTACGGGTTTTCTACTCAAAGTATTATACTACTAAGTGGGCTTACTTTTGTTAGAGGAGGGTTGCTGGGAAAAGCAGCTGAAAAGCAGCCTTCCGTGTTTCGATGCTGCTTGGACATCATCAAACGGCTTGTGGCAGGGGCTGGGGAGGACACGCAGGACTGCCCCGCTGCCTCCCCGGGAGTGGGGGGCTTTGCTCCTCGGTGGCCTCACCGGCCCTTTCCCGTGGGCTGTACAAACAGCCCTGCACGTGGAAGTGATGTGCGGGGCTACGGGCGCCAGTGCTCGCTGTCAGCTTGCTTTGGCAGGCAGTCTGGGGGTGCTGCTGGCGGGGGGCGGCGCGGCCCCCCGGCGTGCAGCTCCCTGGCGCGGTGCTGTGGCCCCGGAGGCGGCGGGCCCGGGGCCACCGGGACGTGTGTGGCTTTGTCCGAGGAAGGGGCTGCTCTGGGGACGTTTAGCACGTTTTGTCGGGTTTGGGGTTTTTCTGTGTGTGCGGCTTTCCTCCGCGGGTGCGCAGGTGGGCAGCAGCGGCCAGCCCAGCCCCTGGCCCCGCAGGTGCACACCCCGTCCTGCAGGGGGCGCTGCCGTGGGGGGCGCGCGGCCCGGCCGCCTCCGCCTGTCAACGGGGAGCAGCTGCTGCCCCGGGGCGCGGGCCGGCGCCGCGCCCTCCCCATTGGCTGCCGATGACATCACCGCCCCGGCGCCCGGCGGGCCGACCCCGCCTTCGGCCCCGCCCCGCCGCCGGCCGCCGCGCGGTCATTGGCCAACGGGGCCGCCCGTCACCGCCTGCCCCGCCCCCGGCGAGCCGTACATTTACGCGGTAGCAAAAGAGAAAGTAACGAGGATGGTGCGGACGGCGCGCGGAGCGCGGGGCTGGTGGCGCGCGGGGCAGCGGGCGCGAGGCGCGACGGCGGCCGCCACCAGCAGCAGCACCAACAGGGGCAGCAACACCAACACCAACAGCGGCAGCAACAGCACGCACCGCGGGGCACCGGGCCGGAGCGCACCGCGCCGGTGAGTGCGGGGAAGTGGGACGCGGCGGCTGCGGGAGCCCGGGCACGGCTGCCGCGGCGGGGAGCACCGGCCCGGCCCGCTGCGCGGGGGGCGGCCGTCCCGGGTCCCCGCGCTCCGGGGCGCAGCTGGAGGTTCCGCTTCTCCTGCGCTTCGCTCCGTGTCCCCGCCGCAGCCCGGGGCAGCCGGCCGCGCTCCCCCGTTATTCAATGGATTTTAGGCGCGTTGGGCGAAGGCGCACGGGGCTCGTTTGTCCTTTTCCCGAGCAGCGGGGAGGGGTGGGGGGGTGGCGCTTGGGAGGGCGAGGACAGCTGGGACGCCCCCCCGTCCCCCCTCGCCGGCCGGGACCTCCGCCTGCACCGGTGCGCTGCACTCCGCCGCTGCCCGCGGGTTTGCTCCGTGCAGCAGCGGCTGCCGGGTGCTGGCAGCGCCTCCCGGGCGGGGGTCTGCGCTCCTCGGGCTGGGGCATCCCCGCACCCCTTCCCGACGGGCCCGGTGCGGGGCTGGGTGGGGAGGCGAGCCGGTGGCACGGGCAGCCGCCCGCCCCGGGGCAGCCGCTGGAGTTGGTGAAGTCGCTGCTGGGATGCGCTCCCCGGCGAGAGCCGAGCCGCCCCCCGAGAGGCGGGGGAGGGGGCGGCGTGGCCGGGCTGCCTCCGGCCGCTTCGCTCTCGGTGGCTCCTTCCCCCGCTAGTGGAGCGGGGGGTCGCGGATCCCGTGCGCTGCCCCTTCGCCAGCGGCAGGGCCAGGGCTGGGCGGGCACTGACCTTGGCTGGGGCGAGGGGCCCCCCCTTTCTAGAAGCTGTGAAGTGTGCTGGGCAGGGGGGAGCCCGCTGCCTCCGGGACTGCGGGGGGACAGCAGCCCTCCCGGGGCTGGGGCTGGAGTCACCTCCCTAACCGGGTGATGGAAGTGCAGGGTGCGTGCTTGCTTTTCGTGAAGTTCTCCAGAACCTCATTTTCCTGTTTTCTCCCAGGTTTTTTGTTTGTTTTTTTTTAATTTAGCTTTTTGTGTTCAAGTTTGTAACCTCTCAGAGAATTTACTCACAAGCTAATTTTGTTCCAGCTTGCTGGAAAAGTTGCACATCACCACTGACACATTCAGCTCTTGTACATTCCTCCCAGTAGTAGAGTCAGCCCGGTAGTTGCTTCCCTTGCAGTAAGTGATGGGAACAAGAGAACGTGCCTCTCTGTCATTATCAGTTGCGTGCCTTGCAGCCTGGGGTTTCAGAATAGCTCAGCACCATCTGCATGTAGACAAATGCCTCCTCCTGGGTGTAGCTGCACAGTCCAGGCTAGTCGTGTGTATTCTGCGTGCCATGTGCACACGTGCAGATAGCTGAAGTATTTGCTGTGGGATTGGAAAAGGTTTTTTGGCAGCTACTGTCAGAAGGGGTTGTTGGGTTGTTACCCGTGGGTACTGGATGTTGGCAAAGTAAGTTGCTCTTTCTACGAGCTTATGTGATTTCATGATCTGTTCTCATCATCTTTTTCTTCTTCCCGTTCCCCCCCCCTTTTTGTTTTTTTGTTTGTTTGTTGTTGTTTTTTTGCAGGGTGATCTTGAGTTCTTCTTAACTTGCTAGTGCTCAGCCTCCTCATGCCTCCATCTCCTTTAGACGACAGGGTAGTAGTGGCACTTTCAAGGCCAGTGAGACCTCAGGATCTCAACCTTTGTTTAGACTCTAGCTATCTTGAATCTGCCTCTTCTGCCGGTGAGAGCCACTCCAGTCTGCTCGGCACAGCTGTCGTGTCCCTAAAGACTGCTAATCTCACGTATATGCCCTCATCTAACGGCTCTGCACGCTCCCTGAGTTGTGGATGCAGCAGTGCCAGTTGCTGCACTGTGGCAACGTACGACAAAGACACTCAGGCCCAAACTCAAGCGAGCACCAGCGGCGCCGGAGCCTCCACCACCTGCCCTGCCAACCAAATGGTCAACAGCAATGAGAACGCTGGCAGCTTGAGCCCACTGGGTGGGGTGGGGAGCCCAGTCTCGGGCACCACCAAGCAACTCACTAGCATCAAAATCATTTACCCCAATGATCTGGCGAAGAAGATGACCAAATGCAGCAAGAGCCACCAACAGAACCAAGGGCCTGTCATCATTGACTGCAGGCCGTTCATGGAGTATAATAAGAGCCACATTCAAGGGGCTGTCCACATTAACTGTTCTGACAAGATCAGCCGGAGAAGGCTCCAGCAGGGCAAGATCACAGTCTTGGACTTGATCTCCTGTCGGGAAGGCAAGGACTCCTTCAAGAGGATCTTTTCCAAAGAAATCATAGTTTATGATGAGAATACCAATGAGCCAAGCAGAGTAATGCCTTCCCAGCCACTCCACATAGTGCTGGAGTCACTCAAGCGAGAGGGCAAGGAACCCCTAGTCCTAAAAGGTAATTCTCCTCTCTGCCCACGCCTAGTCTCATGGTTTGCTTTGCCGCGCGAGTA
Organism: Falco rusticolus; assembly: GCF_015220075.1. Classification (NCBI taxonomy): domain Eukaryota; kingdom Metazoa; phylum Chordata; class Aves; order Falconiformes; family Falconidae; genus Falco; species Falco rusticolus. The sequence continues at coordinate 26,156,281 of NC_051198.1, read as the reverse complement.
CTCTGGCGTCAGCCTTGCTGATGGTTGAACTGTGAAAGTGTCTGCTTATCTCTGGGAAGGCCTGTGTGCTTCGAGTGACCGGTGGCAAAGCACATGCCTTCCATGGACAAGTCATGGAGCTGGTAGCAGGGAGATGCTTGCTTTTCTCTGACTGTTGTCCTTGAGTAGCAGAGGGGGTGGGAACTGGAAGGAGGAGAAAACGTGCTTCCTGGTGTCTGTCTGTGCAGACAAAGAATTTCCCCCAGTGCTTGCTCTGTGTATTTATAACCCAAGGGGCGGAGGTCCAGGAGGGTGTACTTCTCTCTTAGCTTGTTAGACTGACCTTTACTTAGCAGCCTTATTTTAGTCTGTATAGAACTGAACTCATGGGTGCTGGAGATGAGCAGTGGGTGAGTAGAAGGGAGGAAGAAAGACGAGGGAGGCCGCTTGGCCTGAGGCGTTGCATCATGGACCAGTGAGCAGACCCTGAGGAGCGATCAAGCCTTGTTATGGTGGTATGGGGTCAGAATAATGGACAGAGGGAGCTACTTTGTCTAAAAAGTGATCTGAAATTTGTTGTGTTTACATGTATGCATGCTTGTATATATATATATGGTTTTCTGTTAAAGGCTCCTGGTTTAATGTGGTGTTTGGCCTATCCCTTAATGCTTAGGGGTAGACGAGCCCCACCAATTAAGGCAGCATCCAAGGACACTTCCCTTTCTTCACTTTATTCTGCACCTCCTATTTATAACAATGCTGCCCTCTAGATTGAGTCTCCTTTCCCCTGGGTGTTCACGCCAGTCAGAGGCATGGCTGGCAGAGACTGGCTGTGGCCCTGGGGAGCTGTGGAAGGATTTGTTGCTTAGCTTATACTTACTGTATGTCTATAATTCACTTAATTTTTCTGTACAGCTTACTACTTCCAGCCTGCACAATGTGGACTGGGCAGCTAGTTTATCCCCTTCTGTTAGTTTCATAGCTTTAGAGGAGTTAAGGGTCCTGTGAGATACTCCTCTGTGGGTATATCATGTGGAAGCTTAAAATTGCACTGAACTTTCTCCTTGCTCCCAGCAAGTGTATGGTCATTTTGGGCTTGCTTTGATACTTGCTGCAGGTTTCCAGTATGCTTTTATTGAGTCTCTCTGGTCATGATGGTGCTCTTCATCTGTAAAAGAGGGAGAGGAGGTGCTTGGCAGAGTGAGGTTACTACTTAAGTCCTGCTTTTCTGGTGGTAATCATACTGTTGTACAGCCTTTGCAATGAGATACATGGTTGTAGTCTGCAAATCTTCGTATCCTTGGGAAAGTGGGATGCTGAAGGCGGTTTTCCACTGTGTTACTCTGAAAACATTGAAGCTCCTCTGGGCCTCAAACTGGCAGTTTTTCAGTACCTGTAGCAGGATCCTGGCTGGGACAGAGCTGCAGAGCCATAGTTGGGCAGCAGTGAGCTGTCGGGCCCCGTGGGCAGTACCTGTTCTCATCTTCCAATGCTGGTAGCTGCCCCTGGGCACGGTGCTGGGTTTAACAGAGTGCTTGTGGGATTGCTTGGGCTGTTTTTTGTTTTCAACTACTGACAAATATCAGCATCTGCCTGGAAGACCTGCTTAGCAGAAATCCCCTCCCCAGACTGTTCTTCCAACATACCTGGAAGCATGCTAGAAGACATCCTTTGCTTTTGGGGCTTTTGGGAAATGTGTAGCAAAGAGCATCCCCCGTCATCTTAACTCTCCTCCCCCCTCTTTGAAGTGGAGCTCAAACTGGGGCCGATTGGAGTCAAGCATAGGATAAAGCAGCGTTTAGGAAGGCTGTGGTTAAGTTTCCCGGCCGGAGGAGTGGTGCTGGAAGGGCTCGTTATTTAGTTCCACTTGTCAGATAGTGGTTTTTCCATCATGCTTCAGCAGCCCTGGAGCTGGCGTGTGTGCATCCCTGGGTTCAGGCACTGAAATGAAATGGGGGTTAGCTGGGGAGCCCTCTTTGCCTCCATCTATTTCCAGTAATTTCTTTTGCTCACTGCAATCCGGTCCTAATTTATTGCCAGCCCATCTGATCCCCGGTGTTGTGTTTGCAAACACTGGTTGCTAGCCTGGCTGTCCAAGTTCATGTCCCCCTGATCCGGTGCCACCTTCTCCATGTTTGGTGCTGCCTGTCAGCCGGCGGCCCCGTTGCCATTTTCGTGGCGTGGTGTCGCGTTGTGGGGCGAATCCGATCGGCAGCGCTGAGGGTTGAGTTACAGCTCTGGCTTACAGTGTGCTGGGGTAGCAACGTGGCCCTGCCTGCATTTTGGTTTTAGGTGCCCGAGTCTTTTTAAGCAGCAGAGAAACTCTGCTGTTTCCAAAGGCCAGGCCATGCTCTGTTGGATAAATGTATGTATGGGGCACCTTTTTAGGCTCAAGTTAAAAAGAGGTGGTCTGATTTATTTTTAATGTAGCAGACCAATATATAAACTAGCACTGTGGCGAGGGTGTTGGGGTCTTATGTATGCCGTGGTATGGGGGGATTTGAAGACCGCTGTTCCTATCCAAGCCTCTCTTTGCTGCTTCCTTTAACACAGCCTTCCTTTTTGTCATAAATAGAACATTTGCATAATTTTGATTTAAGCTCTTTAGAAGCAAAGATTTGCTTATTTCTTTGTTCGCAAGGCGCAACAGCAATTGAGACAGGCATAAACCCTGTATTTAAAAAAAATAAAATAAAAATCATGTACTTCACAGTGCTGCTACATGGGCTCTAGGCAGCCGAAGCTGTCAGGGCTGAAGCTGCTGCTTGGTCTGTTTTGTATACAAAATAGGAAGAAGTCACGTTTTCCCCTGCACCCACACACCTTTGTACTAGACCATGGTATTGCATGCTTACTGAAACCTAAAGGCCTTTCTTTTTGTGTGTGTTTGTTTTTTTTTTTCCTTTTGCTTAGCAATGGGAAGGAGAGGAGGAAAACCCAGTGTCAGTTCTGCTTGAGGCCAATGGCAAAGCTTTTGCTGAATTTGGGGAGGAAGAGCGTGGTTAGTGTGGCCCCATGCTGGCTCGGTAGCTGCAGTCTTCCTTGGCAGGGTTGTGCCCCTTTCTACCCTGCAAACCCAACGGTGAGGCATCTCTGCCTTCCCTGAGCACCTCCGCTCATAGCAAAAGTGACCTGGAGCCTTGGGGGGTTTGTGTGCTTGAGTTTGCTACTGGGACCTAAAATTAGGAAGTGGGAAATTCATTTGCATTCAGATGGAAAGTATTATTTTACACAGAATGAAATGTTTTAAGTTTGCAGTTGAGCGTCTCTTCTTCCAAGTTAAATTAAATCTATACATGAAAAATTGAAATATTTGTGCCAACACATTTCAACAGCTTTTAGCGTAAGAGGAGCTGCCTCTGTCTCCCTGGCTGGTGCCTGGTAGAATTGTCTTCATCCTGCCCTTCCTTCTCTGCCTTTGAGCCTCAATAGCAGGAGTTTTGTGAACCTGCTGAAGTCTTGTGTTCCGTTTTTTTTTAAAAGGCTTCTGTGTTTGACTGCAGGTAAACACCAAACTCGAAAGCAGAGGTGAAAAATTTGGCAAATAATCAGGGTTTTTTTTTTCCCCCATGTGCTATGAACTGGTGGCTGGACTGCAGCAAGGAGGATGGGGAGGAACCGGCTGGTGGTGATAACAGCTGGTTGCTTCTCTGTTCTTGTTCCTGGTCTGAGGAGCTTATTTATGCTCTGGCTTTCAGTCGTCTTGTTGCTCATCTAACAGGGAAATAAATGAAGTGACTTGCTGTCATTGTAGTGGGGAGTGTAAGACCTGCCAGCAAACCACTTCGTGCTTTCTGCCACAGTCTAAGAATAGCTTCGGTTCTCTTGCCACGCTGAAGTCACTGATCAGCAAAGTTGAAACAACTACAGAGGATAGAGACACCTATAAAGGGAATAAGTACCTGTTTTATGCTGTCCCATGTTCATGTAAAGCACTATGATCAGCTGCCTTTGGAATACTTGACCTGGTCATAATCTGTTGCAAATACATTATTTATTATTATTAATAGCATAATTTAACAGTGTTGGTGTTACTTTAAACCCTAATTGGATTACACTGCACAAGTGTGAGAGTAAAACTTGACGTGATCTTCAACAACTCCAGCTGACCGACAAAACACGTGCCTGGCACTCACTTCCACCAGAGATCTGCACTGAATAATTATTAAGTCATGGTTGTAATAGGGAAATGTGTATTTTTAAGTGTGAAGTACTGTGTGTGAAGTGTCCAGTGTGTTTAAAACTGAAAGCATGTTCCTGCTGCGCTGCTGAGGAAATCTGACCCTATCAGTCACGCGGGGGGGAAAACTTCGGCTGGCTCTGGTGGGGCTGAGATTTCACCTTCAGTTTTCAGACTGATTGCTGGAGCTTAAAAGCATCTCCTCCTCCACTGGAATGAATAATCTTACTGGCCACAACACCTGAAAACTGGTTGTGTGTGTCTATACCTTTTGCATATAGATAATAGGGGCAATAGTGTGGTTGGAGGCCAGTCTTTTCTGGACTTTGAGGAGATGCAGCTGCAGGAGTGTGCCTCTAAATTTTGATTGTCCAGCAGTGATGGAAAGTGTAGCACCCCCTCCCAGACGATGGCATCTGAGAGTTCCAAGTGTTGGCTCGCACAGTGCCTGTCACATTTTAACTGGCCTTGAAGGGGAAGAGGGCAGCGACACTGCCTTGGAAAGAGGGGAACAAGAAGGGGATTTTTTTTTTCCTGTTTGTGTTTTTTTTTTAAGCTCTCCAGCTTTGCTTCTTGACTCTTGGTTTGGCTTCCAAGGGTATGCAAACTGTTACATTAGGCAAATGCCTCTGCTTGTAAAGAAGAATGTGGCTCCAGTTCTCTTTAAACTGGGGGCGACATCCCTTGCAGCGTTGCTGGTAGGCAGGAGGCACTGGGTTATAATTAGCTGAGTGCCTCGTGTGCTGCCCTTACCCTGCTGGAGGTGAGACATGACTAGTAGAACCTTTATAGAGTTCCTTGCTGGTGTCTTCTGGCTTCTCATCCTTAAGGTGAGCACAGCCTTTTTGAGAGGTGGAAGAGTAGCTCTCTTTGAGGTTTCAGTGGTCTTAACTGATAAAGGTGGACCTTCTGGGGTTTTGGGTTTGTGTGTGTTTTTTGGTTGTTTTTCTTCTTCAAAGCTATACGTGGGTTGTTTGCCTTCCAAAGCAGCAGCCAATGTTTTTCCTAGGCTTAGGAGCACAAAAGTTTTCAGTGAGATCACCTTGTCTTTACAAAACATCTGAAGTGGGGGATCAGCCGCTTGTCTTGAGGCTATGATTCTTTCTTTACTTGGTAAAAAGCCATATTATAATTAATTCTTTTTATTTATGAAAGTAACTCTGAAGTGAAGAAATGCCATAAATAGGAGCAGCAGGCACACAGTCTTAACATTTGTCTGTTTTGCATGTTTACTGGCCAACCAGGAGGGAAGTGTTATTTTTCAAATATTCAGCATGGGCTTGCAGGGCTATAGAATTCATGCAGTTTAAAGAAATAACTTATGGTAATCTGTGAAGATGACCTAATGCGTTATCCTTTTGCACAAAAGATAAGAATATGTGTGGTGCTTTGGCTTTGTCTGGGAAGTCTGTGGTGGGCTTGGGAGAGTCCTGGCTACAGGAATTGCAAGGCTGACCTGAATTACCACAAGCTGTTTTCTACCCGGAGCTCTGTTTCTAGGCAGTCACCTGAATCTGTCTTCAGCAGTTTTTAAACACCTCTGCTGTAAAAGTTAAACTTTTTTGAGGTTCTTGGTACCATGAAGGTGTTTGGTAAACTGGGGCTTGAAGAAGAGCAGTTGATGTCATGGATGTCACCTTTCCCCACCTTACCTGAAAGTCAGAGCTGGAAGAGTCCCATTGAGAGGAGGCTGGATAAGGTGCTGTCCTGGGCGCTGCGCTTGCTGTGGCTGGCTGGCCTCTCCTCTGGCCTTGGTCCCGTGGATGCTGACGGCTGTGGTGGTGAAGCTCACATGTGCACCAGTGCCTTCGGGTTTGGCCAGCAGTCCTGGCTGTGCCCCTCAGCGGGGGGGGGGTGTGGTGGGGGTGGTCAGCGGGGTTATTTCTGCAGCTGGGAAGTCCTGGGGTGCTTGTGGTCTCTGTGCAGGGTGGCTGATCAATGCCCCACGCTTTAGTGAAGCTGTGGGGGCTTGTTGCGGTTTGGTTTTTTTAATGCTCTGTGAGGTTTTTAGTACAGGAAACTCTTTGCTTCAGTTACTGTCTCTGATTAAGGCAGCCTCATGTCCCGAAACAACCGGAGGTTGGATGTGGTGTGTCCTCACCATCTCTGAAAGGTGCTGGTTCCCCAGGAGCACGTGTCCCTCCAGAAGGTGGTCTCTGACCTGCTTCTGGAACTGTTAAGCAGCATTTTGGGGCTTGAAGGAGGCGAGGGGAGATGGGAGAAGTAAGCCTCTCTCCCGTGGGCTGCAGGAGGGGAGTAACCTGGCCAGAGGTATCTGTACCGTGCCTAGGTAGCAGGGCAGTCTCGGGGCCTGGGAGCTCTGGCTAAGGCTGTGCAATAGTTATTCTCTTGCTCTGTGACTAAGCACACACAGCAGACTCGCTGCGAGGCCTTGGATAAGTCATTTTAATCTGCCTGGGTTTTCTTTTTCTATCCTTTGCGCGGTTTCTAACACTAGGCTCCTCTCGCTGCCGTCAGTGCCAAGCATGGCCGACCCAGGTTCATCCACCGTCACGGCGGTGCCCTGGGACAACGCAGCTGCCTGCTGCAGAAAGTGGGAGACAGACTTGGCAGCACCCCCTTCCCCTCTTCCCTTAACAGCGCGTTTTAGCTGAAGTGATAAACTGTAGGCTCTGATTTGCCTCTAGGTGGTTTTTGTTCTTTTAGAAATTCAAGGTTTGTTTTCATGTCTTTCTCCGCTTGGCTGAGCAGGTTACCTCCTTTGGAAAGGAAAGGTCCATTCCCAGTGAAGAGACCAAGGTCCAGGGGGGGTGCAAGCTTCTGATCTCCTGGCACTTTATTATTTTTTTTTTAGTGGTGCCCCTAAGAACATGTCTCTGCACACACACCCCTGGGACACCTGAACCAGCAAGTCTGCGCGGAGCAACTGGGACCCTGTAGGTCTGGGTGCCACCAAGTCCCTCTTGTCCTGAAGGAATGAGCCTCCAATTCCCGCTGCCTGGGGCAACGCTAGCCTTGTCTAGCTCCCTTGGCTGGGGTCCAGCCAGCCCATGTGTCCCCCGCCTGGGGCTGTCCCCACTGGAGGGCTCTGGGGTTAGTGCAGTCCGAGTGGCTGTAAATCTGTCATCACCTGCTGCGGGGGACACACAGCATGAATGCGGTCAGTGGGTGGGAGGGCTTGGGAGCCGCTGCTCCCACTACGGTTAGATGCTGCTTTGCACATATGCATCACTCTGTTTCCAAGATAATGGCTTTGAAGGAGGAAATTGGAAAAAATAAATTAAGAGAATAGTAATAATACAGTGATTTGAACACATTAGTTCCAACTCATTTACTATGCTCTAGTTTTAAAAAGTCTACGGCACGCCTGGGTTAATTCCCACTAGATTTGCTGCAACAGAGAAGAACTGCTTCTAATTAAAGGTAATAAAAAAAAAAGAACAAATGTTATTCCTTGTCCACACATGAATTACCATATTTATTTTTTTACAATGGCTGAAAGAGATTTGGAAAATAGAAGATAACTTGCAGGCTTCTGTCATCAGCTGAATTGGTTGTCTCCAGTTTATTACGCCAAAGCATGATATTAAGCCTTACATAAGTGCTATGCCAGTAGTGTTTTACATATAGTGTTACATATGCCAATAGTCTTTTAAAGCAAAAGATGTTGTTAGAGCAGTTGGCCTGTACCCTGTCAGTGGTAGGCTCTAATTCTTCTTGGTCTCTGCTAATATAATGGGAGTCTGTTCAGCTGATGGAAAGAGTAAACATTTTGCTGCTGCTTAGAACTTGCAGGCCTATTTTAGGTGCAAACCCACTTAATGTGATGGTTTATCTTAGGTTCATAGGTGTTTGTGTTAGTCCTGCAAGGCAGCATGACATCTCTGTTAATGGGATAACACAATACTTATGATTCCTGGGAAACGTTAGTGTTAACTCACCTGTGGAGACAAGGAGACACAGGTTAGTTTTGACCTGGCTGAAGAGATTTCTTGTTTGATTGCTATTTAGCTCTGGATTCTGTAAATATGCCTCTCCCCCACCTTTTTTTTTTTCCCCCTTCCCCTTGACTGTGGAGTATGTAGATGCAAACTGGGTCAATTTTCTCTCGCCTTTTGGGGTTTTTTAGGGACCAGCCTTGCCTCCCTGATCATGAGGAATGGGATTTAAGTGCTGCCAGGGCTGGCCCTGAAGTTCGTGTCAGAGTGGAGGCTGGCTTGCACCCTGATAGTTTCAGTAATTTGTTGCTTTTATTTTTGGACAGTGTGGGACTAGGATATGTTGAGACAGCACCCTTTATTTTCTCTGGGTTTTCTTCATGTGCTTTGAAATAACTTGCTGGAAAGCGTCAAATCAGAGCCAGATGTTGCTATTATTTCTAGCCAAAAACTCTAGAACTCTGAGTTTAGATCCAACAGGAACGGATGGCACTCCCAGATGCTGGCGTGGTGTATCAGCACCCTGTTTTCATTGCATATTAATGCAAATAGTGCTGCTGTTCGTGATGGGGAGGAACAGTAGCTTGGGCTGGAAAAGAGCGCCTGTGTTCATCCTCAGGAGAAAGAAAGCAGCCTGTTCTGTCGTTGGAAAGAAGCTGTCCTGAAGAGGTTGCCCTTAAAAGGGTAAAGTGAATAAATGGATGGCTGAACCATGAAAATGTCAGTGTTCTCTAAAACATGCAAATTAAACAGAAACGTCCACTCCTATGCATCCAGGATTACAGATGTCCGACACAGTGTCGGGACCCCTCTCCCTTTTCAGATACACTGAGTCAAAGCCCCTCTTCATTGTGCTCGTGTGCTATCACACCGGCCGCTGGCCATCTCCTGGGCAAACGGGCCACTTGCTTGAGGGATGCATGTGGTGATTGATGGGCAGGGGGAGAATTGGTGGTAGGTTAGAAACCAAAACAAAATAAACCTAGTGGTTTGGACAAATCTGGTCTTTTCTACCTCTGTCTGTGAAAACAAACTCCTAGCTTTTTGTCAATATAAAACCATTTGTGGTATCTTTACTGCATTAAAATAGTTTCTGTTCCCTCCCCCCTCGCTTCCCCTGCCTCCTTTGTACATAGCTTCAGCGTTTCTTGATGACCTTTTTGTTAATACGATTTCCAGTGGGAGCATTTCACAGTAGAAGTATGTATTCCTTCAGGGTTTATGCCGACATTTCCAGTGATTATTTAATTGGACTTTATGTTAGCCTGCATCCCCATGGGAATGCATACTTTTGCTATGAGAAGTTGTAATGTGTCTAATTTTGAGTTTCTGCTATAAATGCTTGCCCTCCAGGGAGGGTAAGTCCAATCTTTGTGGCTGCGGAATCGTCACCATAGTCTGTTTGGGACGTAGGGTTTCTTGTCTTGTTCCTATTTACATTCTTGTATAGCTTAATCCTTGTACCAGTCACTTTCCTGACTGCTCCCCAAGGATGATGCAGCGCTTTGAAGGATGCTGTCCTGTGAATGCTCCTTCCCTTGCCCCTCGGTCTCCCCCTTTCTTTGAAAGGGGCAGATGCGGTACTCGCTCAGCAAAGGGAGATTTCCAGTTACAAGCTGGAACCGGTGTCTTGAAATGAGAGATGTGGTACAGAGGTATTCACAGCAGCTTCTGGACAGGCTGCTGAGGAGTCCAGAAGTTAATGGCATCTCTTGGAAAAGCTGGTGAGTTGGGTAGGGAAGGGACATGTGGGATTTGTGTGGGTGTCCTGGGCCAAAAACTTAGGGTCCAAGGAAAAACAAAGTTGAAGGAAGAGAAAATTTAAAAATCTCAAACTGAAATACCCAGAAAGTTTCCCTAGTGTGGCAGGTTAAAAAACAAATAATAAGTTATTGATTGTTTCTAATCGGAACTAATTTGGATGACGTAGTGGTCCTCAGAAGAAGAAAAGCGAAGGCGTGAGAGTTGATGGTGACAAGCAGCAAGGCGTGTGTTAAGTGTGGCAGTGTGGCTGAGAGCAGGTGGTGGTGGGACAGGAGGAGCTGGGAGTGGAGCTGGGCAGAGCCGGCATCGCTGGCACAGCGCGGAAGGGGCTTTCCAAGACCTCTCCCTGCTTCCCTGGATGTGTCCCTCGGACAGAGCCGGCTGTGCTGTGCCTGGTGTCAAAGTACAAAATAAAAGCAGATGAGGCCGGGGACCGCAAAGGCCAGCAGGAGAGGATGTGCCGTGGCAAGGGGTGTGAGCTGTAGTGAGATGGAATTAGAAGGAATGTGTAAACGTGCGCACATGTGCCTTGGTGCTGAGACCTTTCCTCCTTATCCAGCATCACGCTCGTGACTTCTAAAGGGACCTCAAAGCAGTTGTCAAGGATGTGCTTGTAACTCTTCTAGGCCAGAATCTGTGTACAAACTGACCTCTCAGGGTAGTTCCCACATGGAAAAAACCTGACCTTGCAAGTTATCCGGAATGCAGGAGGTTGTTTTGGTTTTTTTTTTAAGTGCTGTTGGCAGCTTGATTAGAGGGAGTGACTAGATTAGACTGAGTGTATCTAGGTGGAAGCTGTTCTTTTGTGAATTATGTTTACTTTTACTTTTTATGTTTGCTTAAAGCTTAATCTTTTGCAGCAAGGCTGATGCTCTGTGGACAACAGGGAAAGAAACCCTATGATGGGTCTTCTGAACCTCCTGCAGACAGGTGAGAAATACACTCGCAGGACCGGGAAGTTAGACCTATTCTGCTTGCTGGTAGCAAGAGAAATAGAAAAACTTTCAGTTATGCCTTTGATTTTGGAAGCCAAGGCAGCATGGGTTGTTGAGGACAATATGGATACTTACATTGTAAAAAGGATGGAATTTTAATTTTTTTAAAATTTCTCCTCCCCTTTCTTTAACAGCTGGAATGGTAATGTGTAAAGCAGTCCTGGTGTCACTGTGGTCTCCTTGTACTGCAGGAGGATGGGCTGTGCTCTCTTGGGGGCTTGACCTCACATAAATCTCCTTCCAGTGTTATAGACACAACCAACCAACCCCCCTGCCCAATTTCCTTGAAATCAAAGGAGCAACTCCTACCATCACCTGGGTGAGTGTGGTCTGATCAGTCCCCACCCCTTTTGACAGAAGGGAGTTGCCCTTCTCATCTCAGCTTCCCACGGTATGGTCAAGTACAGTATTTTCAACCACGTTGAGCTTTCTGCAGTGGTAAGGGCAAGCCCTGAGCATTGCTCAGCAGCAGCAGCTGTGGTGAGAAGGACATCTGTCTTGGAGAGTAGGAGTGCTCCTACAATGACCTGCTTGGATTAGCCCTCTTACTCTAGAAGAGGTGTGGGAAGGACAGTTCTTCACCACAGTGAGTGGAGCCCTGCTTGGACAAGGAGAGTGGCTGTCTTGTGTTCAGGAAATTTGAGCATCCCTTCTTTGTGGTCCCCAGTATTCACCACAAACCATCTTTGCTATGGTTAAAACGGTGCCAGCAAACAGCTGTGGGACAGTGTGGTGGCTAGCTCTTCCGCTGCAAGGTGGGCTTAGCTCTCGTGCTCTGGGGGTGCAGCCGCAGTGCCTCCACGCCCTCCCTGCTGGTGCCTTTGGTTTGCAGTAGACCTACCCCTTCTCAAGGCTAAGGGAGTGCTGCAGAAGAAATATGGAGAGTTAGGTGCTTTTCTCCTGCTTTTACTCTTTCCATGTCATCTGGTGGTATTGGAGATAAGGTAGTGAGCCTTTGGTTTGGTTATGGCCCAGATATAAGATCCTTTGTGTACAGCCATAAACTTCTGCAGACGTGGCTGTGTTCGTTGGTGGTATGAAGAGGTGGCCTGGGCAGTTGTCCACATCCTGGGAGTGGATTTGGCTTATACTGGCTGAATTCTGCTTCAGACTGTACAGTTCTTTTTTTCCTTGGTGGAAGGAAGCAAGCTGTAGTGGATTTGCTACTAAAAACGTACCTGTGTCGGAGGGGAGCGATGTCGCATGGGGTGTCCCTGCGCTGCTGGCTCACGTGGCGTGGGAAGGCACTTCTACCAGAGACGTGTGATCTGGGGACAAGAGGTTGCCTCCAAGTGAGCTCCGCCAGCCTCAGCCCTCTGTAAACCTGTCATGTGAAGGTCAGCACAAGGAAAGCAAAACTACCTGCTGAAGCCTGAGCCAAAGGTGAGGAATATGTGACAGTAAGGAAAAAACAAAACCAGAAGCATAGTGCTCAAAGGTGAGTGCATCTCACTCAAGTATGGTGCTACAGTCCATAGTTTCCTGCCCGTGCTATGGGACCAGCCGGAATGCTGGCACTAAAGTGGGGGTGGCTTAGCACCAGTGTGCCACCCTGCAGCAGGACCTCTGGGCACTGACGGGGCCTGGAGCCTCCTGCCAAGCTGAGGAAAGGCGCAGCACCAGGTGTGGAAGTGGCTGGGTAGTACCTGGCCTCTGTTTTTACATGCTGGAGTCATGTTTGCTTAACCTTGAGGCATCCTGCACTTTGAATCAACTTGACACAAAGTCATCTGTTCATTAATAACACAGGAGCAGTTTAATTGTTGTCTTAGTGGAAAAATACATGAGACTGTCATCAGCTGTTGCTTCTGGCAGTGCTTTTCTGCAGTAATGTAAATAAATGAGGTCACAGGTTTAAAGGAACAGGCTGTACTTGCACAAATTCAAAGCGTCATCTTAAACAGATATGCACCAATTGTCTGAATATCTGTCTCAAACGCTGGCTGTAACACTGACCTTAAACACACTCAAACGCAGCTGCAGGGGCTCAGTGTGGTGTGTCGGTCCTGATGGGGCACATGCTGAGTGTGGGTGTTCTAAAACTTGGAGTTGTTCCTGAGGGAGTGAAGCCTTTGGTGGCCAGAACCCCAGTATTGTGGAATTCTTTGCTGCTCCCCCTGCAAAAGCCCAGCAGTTCGAGGGGAGGGGAAGTTACAGACCAAATGTATTTTCTGCTGATACTTCACAGCATCCTGGGATCTGTGTTCTTATTGCGTGTGTGTTGGTTTTATTTTATTTTTTTTTTTTTGAGATGGCTTTGTGGTATTGTAATCGAGGATGAGCAGATCCAGAAATTTGCCTGGACAGCTTTGAAAGCTGTATAAAAGGTCTATTTGTCTCCCAGGACCACGTGTTCTGTCTAAATGCGGATCCTGCATGGGCAGTCTGTCATGTATAAAAATGTTCCTGTTTGTAATTGTAGTGGGAACACCCAGTACCTGCCATGCTCAGAACAAAGTATGGCCACGCCAGTGAGGTAATGCAAGGTATGGCTTTATGGCGAGGGTATTTCATGGTAACTGCCTCTCTGTAAGCCCTCACTGGAGGGAACAAGGTCACTTCACTCCCTTTACTGTGGGGTAAGAGCCTGTTTCCAGATCGGAAACATATTGCAAATCAACCAAAACGTATTGTAAACCCACATCCTAGTTTGCATATAGTCACACAGCACAGAGCAGCAGCGATGGTTGAAAGAGGTGCCAAAGAAGACACAGAAAAGGAGGGCAGGTGTTGCTGTACTCCTTGTGCTTTAATTTTCAATCTTAAAAAAAAAAAAAAAATAATAAAAAAAAACCCACACACCAAAAAACCAACCACAACAACAAAGCAGTTGTATGAAACGTGTGCCGGTAAGGTCTGGTTTTGTCCTTGCTTGCTTTGAAGATGGTCACTTCTAGTGCAAGGTCACGGTCTCTTGTATGGCAGGCACTGAGCAACCTGCTTTTACCTTTGTGCCTGCCTTGCCTTCTATTTGCCATCTTCTGGTGGCACATGACAGACACCATGATTGGCACGATTCTTATGAAAGCACCATGCTGCTTGTGGGTGGTGTTGGTTGTGTTTTTTTTTTTATTATTTGTTCAGAGGTGCTTTGGCTCCCATCCAGCTGCTCACCTGGCCTCATAGTGCTGGTGCAAGCCCTGGGCTCCTGGGGGGCTTCTGTGCTGGGCAATCTGGGTGCAGCTGCTGCCTGGGGCCTGCTTGGTGGGGGACTTTGAGCAGCATTGAGATATTTACGGTTAGATGGCTCCAAAGAACTTGAGCAAACAAATGTGAATAGCTGGAGCATGTTACAGTGCTGACTTGAAACTTCCTAAAAGTTTTGAGGTCTTGGACAATCCAAAGTCTGTTGTGTCTCAGTAATTGTTACGGCAGGGCAGGACGCTGGAAGATGTGATGCAGTAATAAGTGCAAAAATATCTGGCTCTTGCATCAATGGCAGGCAAGAGCCCTTGGTCTTTTACCCTGTTCCACTAGATAGCAGGCAAGGCCATCTGCCACAAAGCGTCCTGCTTTATTGATTCTTTTCCTTATGGAAGAAATACCTTGGGCTCCCCAGTGTGCTGGGCATCCTTCATGTCCATCTCCGTGTAGACTCGGGTAGGTTCAGCCCCTGTGAAAGCTTGCCTGGCCGCCGTTTCGGAGCACTGTGTGCACAAAAGCGCTTGGCATGTTCTCTGCATCCACGTGTGGGCAGCGTCAGACTGGCTGGGTGGTTCAGGCTTTTCTGCTGTACTTCGGTTATTAAAGCAATGTGTTAATGTTTAAAGCAAGAAGAGACAGGTTACAGGCATGACATTCTGGGGAAGTGAAGATCGAAGATTTGCTTATCAGGCTGCTGGTGTCTTGGTGTGTCACCAAAGGTGGCTGCACAGCTGAGTCTAGGCTCCGTGGCTGTTCAAACAGCACTGCTGTGCGTGCTGGTGGTCTTTCCTGGGGGCTATATTATATTGCCTCTCTGCTTAGGCTGCCTGTAAACAGCGAATGTATGTATGTATACAATGACTATGCTTTTTGCATATTGCAAATAGCAGCTGAAAAACTGCTTTTAAAATGCATCTTACTTTTGTGCTAGGGAGAGGCTTCGGCCAGGTTATGCTGCTCTTCCATACTCCCTGTTTCTGCCCTCTGTCACACTTCCTTCGTGCCCCAGGTTTGGGAAGGCTTGATCAGCTTCTGTTACACCATGAGTGGAGTCTGCATCCATGCCTTGAGCTTTCTTGTGGGCTGGTGTTGCTGTTAGTAGCAGTGATACATCTTGGTCCTTGTGGAATTTTGTGATCAACTCTTAGATGACCAGGCTTGTAGTAGCTATGTGTTGGCCCCTTCTCTGGGTATGGCCTCTTCTCTCCCACCTCCTCTCCCACTGCATGAAGGCTTTAAATCAGGGGTCCTCAAACTATGGCCTGTGGGCCAGATACGCGCCCTCCCCCCCCGCCCCCCCCCGGGTCCTCAGTCCAGCCCCTGGTATTTACAGACACACACACACCCTGCCGGGGGTTGGGGAGGGAAACCAAGCAGCCGCAGATGACCTCCTGCCACTTCATCTGCGTGCCGGCCCCCTGGTTAAAAAGTTTGAGGACCCCTGCTTTAAGTGCTGAAATAGCAGTTGCTTGACAAAGGGATACAGATGTAAATACAATGCACAGGGTGTTCAAGCACCTTCATGTGGAAAGTCTGTCCCTCTGATTCTTTCTGTTCGTAATGAATGGCTGGACCTTTTTTGGGAAGTAGTCTCAAAATTTCAGAAAAACCTGAGCGTTGTGCATGCATGAGCTCCATTTAAATTACACTAGTGCCTCATAAATCAGCTAGGAGCAAGGATTGTGTGTGGTGAGCATGCTGAGACTGGATTAAGGGAACAGCACTCATGAGGTGTCTGGATCCTGTTCTGGGACCTGCATGACTCGTATGGCAGTGCAGATCCAAGTGAAGCTCCTGCAGTTGGCTTTAGAGTTCAGTTTCCTTCTGTGACTGCATCGTGCTGCATTCTTTCTGGGTACCTGTCCAGTCCCCCCCTTGCTCACATGTCTCGGCCAGTTCAGGTTAGTAATCCTCTCCCCAGGAACGTGTTGTTTCGGGGATGTTTGCTCTGAGAGTTGCTTGGGGTATGGTACTTTAAACATTGCTTGAACTGACATTTTAACTCCCTCCTCATATGAGGGAGAACAAGGGGGGGGGGATGTGGGCTGACATTAGGAAAGGTGACATCTTCACTGGCAGACGTCAGGAGAAAAATTGTTGGTGGAGTTATTGTGTGTTTGGCTGCTCCGCTCGTTCAGCATCTTCCACGTGGCACACCTGGGGTTGCCTTCCCATCCTTTAGCGTGATGCTCCTGCTGGAGTGGTGGTGATTGCCCTGTACCTCTTGATGTCTCCTGGGTACAGTAATAACACTGAGCTCTGCACAGTGTTATGGTCTCTTGTCCTCTCCTCCCTGTTCTCATCTGCTGGACTAAAGCTCACGCTGAGGAGGAGTTGGTAGCAGGAGTAATAGTGTCTCTTGGCTAGCAGGGCAGGCAGAGGCCCCAAAAGGAGAACACAGGTGGTGAAAAATCTTGCTTCTAGACTCTCTAGCTGTATCTTACAAGGTGGCTGGTGATGCAGGATGGTGTCTGACACACCATCTATGTGTCCACACCTGAGTGACGAAGCAATGGGATCCTACCTCTGCCTATGGCCACTTACTCCCAGAAGGCTGCGGGAGAGATGGAAAATGAGTGTGAGATCTGGAGTCACTGAAGCCACTTATTTTTCAGGGCTTTTCCTGAAAATCCCAGCATGCTCTGGTTATTGTTTAAACAGCAATATTTAAGCTGAAAGGATTGCTTGCCTATGCAGAAGGACAGGAACGTGGATTAGGGCATTAGCCTTTAACCCAGACTCCAGGCTGGGGCTGTTGCTTTGGATGAGACTTCATATGTCTTTGGCTTGGGGACCATAGTCTTGTTTGCTTTTCTTGAGCAAACTGAGAAGACTTTTCGACCCCATCAAGGCCGGGTGGTGTGGTTGGCACTTGAGCTCAGATTTTTGTCCTTGCTCTTCCTTCTATCCTGGTCCTCTGTTGTAACAGCTTTGCGAGTACAGATCTTTAAGGCAGATCTGTTTGCGCTGTGTCCTGTGAACAGCAGGAGCAGCTGAAGACAAGCATGCTGTTGAGGCAGGGGGAATACTCTGTGTTTTGTGGGCAATTCAAGGATTCCTGGGAAAATGAGTTCCTAGCAGCATGTGAAGGACAAAAGCCTGGACAATAAAAAGCGCACTTGTATTAGAGGGGCTTGGGTGGCTGTACCTAGGCTGGGTGCCTCATGTGCATAGAGTACTGCGTGGGGCACAGAGGTGGTCCCTGGGTGGGTGCTGCACTGTGGGCACCCACGTGGACATCTGGGGTTGCAGCGCTCCACGTAGCATTGAAACCCTTTGGTGTGCCTGATCCAGAGCCCGTGTGACAGCGTGTTTTGCTCTGTTTTAAAGTCTTTCTGTACTAGGTCACTGTGAAAGAGCATGGAAAAGACAAATAACCTTTCTCACTTTTTTTTTTTAAAATAACATTATCGGGATGATGACATTCAGCATTTATTTTGGCTAGTGTAGCTCTTTCTAGTAATTTCAGCGTAGTTCTCCCCCCTCCTGTTTTTGGTTTGGTTTTTTGGGGTTTGTTTTTTTTTTGGCTTGCATTTAACCAAGTGCAATTGAGTCTGAGCACTTGGCCTGTCTCAACGTGGTGCATGACTCCAAGTATCCTAGTACAACATCAACGTGTGCTTTTGCAGGCGAGGTGGGGGGGATATATCGTTGCATTTCTCCTCTTTCCGCCTTTTTCTTGTGGAGGAGCCACCTGTTAGCATTACATCAGTGGCTCCCAGGAACGCAGCCTCCTACCAAAGGCCTTACACAAAGTAGTTCTTCTTGTATTGTTTGTGCTCAAAGAGCTGATGTCATGCCAGCTGATGTCATTGTGTGCTTTGTGTAATCGCTATGGAAACCGGGCAGGTGGGGAGCCTGGGGCTGATGTAATTGCCGAATGAGGTGTAGAAAGAAGGTCTGCTTTTCTTGCTCCAGTTCTGTGGAGCCACCCTCCTGAAGGAGGAAAAAAAAAAAAAAAAAAAAGACAGCGCGGGGGGGGGGGGGGGGGAATGCTGCTTGAAAAAGCCAACAAGATGTGCAATAGAGCCAGGGGACGCACAAGCCAAAAAAGTGACTTTTCCCTCCCTCCTCGGATCCATTTCCCAATCCATATTAATGTCCTAAAAATAACTCTTGGTAGATATTTTCAGGCAACTGGGGCAGAAAAAGGAGAGCTGTTTGCCACATGTTAAGCAAGCCCCTCAGTCGCTGTTAGGTTTTCCTTTGTTTGACTGCACAAATGCCTAGGTCCAGTTCCGTTCCCTGCAGCGATGCTGGTGGGAGCTGTACCCACCCCTCCCTGGGGGTGTTGGATGGGGGGGTTGCTCCTGGCAGGCAAATCTGCTGTGGACAGGTAAAGCTAAAGGACTGTTCCAGCTGCTCTGCTTTGGTGTGCTGCTAGCCCATTTGCTCGTAGTTTTCTTCCTGGAAAAATGCCTTTTGTCCCATCCCGTCCTTCCCCTCCCCCCGTTTTTGCCTTTTCTCAGGGGCTCATAGGTGAGGCAGCCCCAACACACTGGTGTCGCACAGAGGCGTGTTTGTGAGCATGTTCCTTGGCAGTCGGCCTCGTGGAAGGGAGGACAATGTGTGCCGCTGATTCATGCCACCGTGCTGTTGATGGCCTTGCCCAGCATCAGTCACCATGACAGTGGTGGGGACATTAGAGCTAGCTCCAGTCCTGGTGGCCCCAGTGTGTTCTCTTGAGAAAGGTGGGTCCAAAGCATCGCCGACTTCTGGGTGTCTAACCAAAATACCTGCTTGGTCTCTTTTCCCAGGAGGACTCAGCGGTTTCAAGCAGAACCACGAAAACCTCTGCGATAACTCCCTCCAGCTGCAAGAATGCCCGGAGGGGGGAGGAGGGGGCGGTGCGTCTGCCGTGCCCCCCACGCTACCTCAGTCAATCCCCACCACACCAGACATCGAGAACGCTGAGCTCACCCCCATCCTGCCCTTCCTCTTCCTCGGAAATGAGCACGATGCTCAGGACTTGGAGAAAATGCAGAGGATGAACATAGGCTACGTAATCAACGTGACCACCCACCTGCCCCTGTACCATTACGAGAAAGGCATGTTCAACTACAAGCGGCTCCCGGCCACTGACAGCAACAAGCAGAATCTCAGGCAGTATTTTGAAGAGGCTTTTGAGTTCATTGGTAATTACCCTTGACTGGAAATACGCCTGTTTTCTGGTTGTCTGGGTCTTTTTTTTTTTTTTTTTTTAACTTTCTTACCTGTTACAAGAATCTAGAATGAATTTTACACTTCACTAACTACCCTGAAGGCTGCAAAAGGCCGTATTTACTTTGGTTTAGCTTGTCAGAAATGCTGAGCACCTCTTGTTTCTGCTCATTCTCATCTCTGGCATACCCAGTTAAGTAGCCCGGGGATACAGTTTTTATCCAGCGATAGTGATGCCTGCTTCCAAATTCAGGAAACCCCAGAAAACCTGAGACATTTTTCATCCCCTCTTCTTGATTCCTTTGCATTCCTAGTTTCCACAGTGGCTTCCAGCTGATTTTTTTCATAGTAACTATTCTTAATGATGGCTGAGTCTTTCCTAACTTAATGTCAGAGAAAGCTAACAAACTTTCACACTTCACTTGTTCCACCCTTAGATTTGTAACTTCAGAGTGTGCGTGTGGATGGGTGGATTGCGATGAGAGCTTGTATTAATGAGCCTCTAAACCCTGTAGGCTGGGTGAGAGCTTGCACCGCAGGCATGCAGCTGGTTGGGGAGGTTGCAGAAGAAATGACCCAGCAACGTTACCCACGTTGCTCTGACCCTGGCTATGATCCACAACCCGAAGCCAAGTTCAGGGCTGTGTTCGGCTCTGGCTGGTCGTCTAGGCTAAGGCCAGATGGCCTCTTTAAGCGAGGCTGGTCAGTGAGGACATCAGCACATGATACTGGAAGCTTTTGAGGATCTTCCCTTCCTTGGCCTTTTCTATATGTTTGTGGGCCCAGGTTTTGCAGTACAGTGAATGTCCCCTCGTGCTTCCCCTGTCCTGAGAGATTTTTTGAAATACGCTGGGGGAACCACTGACATAATTATATTTTCTTGTGCTGAGGCTGGGCTAATCTCTTCACCAACATCTTTTGATCGCTCCGAAGTCTCTTCAGGCTTGATGGTGGAGGGCTAGACAAAGGAAGCGTGCTTCTGTGCTGTGGCACAGCTCAGGGCCTTAGCTGACGCTGTGATGAAGGGGGTGCAGAGCCATCTTCCCCCAGACCATCACTGTTCATGGCCCTTGAGTCAGGGTGTGGGTACCCAGCTCCTGAAACTCAAGCCTGCTTGTGCTGGCTCTGTGGAGGTGCCCTCTGGCTCAGCAGGGATCGGGCCTCCCCTTGTGCGACTGGGTCCCAGGGCACAACGTCCGAGCTTGGCATGTTCTTCTGAGCCCACCTGCTCCTGCCGGGGGGCAGGGTCTGGCTGCTCTGGAGCAGACGGCTGGTCGGCCCAGCCTGGCTGTGGCAGTTGGCAGGGGGTCCTTGTGCGCTGGTGCGTGCGGTCTGTGCCCATGCTGCTGCAGTGACGGGGAACGGGTAGGGCACTGCTTATGCTGTGGTTCAGATGGAGGGTACGTTAAGGTTTGAGTCTTACCTCTGGGAGCTTCTACCCAGAGCCCCTGAGCTTGTCCTCTACGCTGTAGAGCACCAAAGGATCTATAATTAAAACAAAATTTTCTGTAGTGTGCCTAACCCATCCTCTGGCTTTACCAGCAGTGCTGTCAGCTCCCCAAACCGCTGATTCTTTTGTGCGCGGGAAGGTGAGTGCCCCTTTCTGGGTGAAGGGAAGGGAACCTTGCTTTGATCCTTTGGGAAGAAAAGCTGCGTCAAGAAATCCAGTAAAACCTTAAACTTTACTGAGATGGGGAGGTGCAATAGTTTTAGCTTACGTAAAGAAACGGCAAAGCTCCGTCGAGGCCCTTTGGGGGTGGGAGGGAGATTTCTGCACCCAGCACCCCTGTGAGATGCAGGATCAGGGCTCCCAAAGGTGGTGTTTGGCTTCTGACCGTACCAAGGGCAGAGGAAGCAGTCTTGCTCTGAAAAGGTTTAGAAAGGGTTTCCAACCCCATTTTACTTTCCTTTGTAATAATTATGGCTTGAGGGTCTGTCTTTGTTTTTAATAAACAAACTCTCAATGGAGAAATACTTTTCTCCATAGCAAACCCAGCCAGCTGGGGAGGTAACAAGTCAAAGCTTTCCCTTCCTCAGGGTAAGCTTTAAATTGCATTTGAGAAGATTTGGAAATGTTTAAACAGCAGATCATTGGCCTATGTTTCTTTAAATATGTCTTGAAAAAAACACAACTGAACCCAGGGTTAGCTAAGACTAAAGCCATAGGAAGTGAAATCATCAAAAACTCTTTGGGAAAGTGTGTCAAAATGCGTTAGAGCGTTTCAGCTTTCTGAAATATTAACTGGCAAAAATGTCTAGAGGGAAGTTGGCTTCGTTTGTGCTTTCACAATACAGGTTGAACATGTGGGGTAGGATTGGTGGATTCATGCCAAAACTCGCAAACTAAATTTGTGCTCCTCCTGTGGATTGAAACAAAAGAAATAGGTTGAAGTGTCGCATCTTGGAAGTTTAACCTCCTGTTATAAAAGCGTGCTGTGGGAGAAGAGGATGATATAGTAGTGACTCTTCTCTTTCTCGTGTCCTGTTAGTATGTGGCTGGAGGGGCTCTGTCCTCCCTAAATCCTGCCCAGGTGCATCTTGGTGGAGAGCGTGTGTGCGTGTCACCCAGCTCCTGCAGTTGCAGACACGCAGCAGAGTGCCCCATTGAAGCTCGTTTCAAGAGTAGCTTTGCAAAAGCCTCAAAGCATCGGGCTTTGAAACAGACGTATTGTTATGGATTGAATCTGAAAATACCTGTTTTTTGAAAAGGTGGTGCCCTGCTTTGAAAAACAGGGAGGTCGAGATGCCAAGGTAACACAGCGGTGTTGCGACAGAGGTGGAGATGGAGTCTGAGCTGCCTTGTCACGGGCCTTGACCTCTAAATAACTGCTGCCTGGCAGCACGCATGGGCAGCATGGCAGGGGGTCTCAGAGAAAGGTGAATGGGAGGGTTTTTGGTGTTACCGCCCTGCGTGTTTCACATTCAGTTACTCTGAAACCCCGAAGGAAGTCAGGCTGGAGGGGAGGGGGAGAAAACGCTGCTGTGCTTGTAATCAGATACAGGGACTTCTCACATACAGTTTTACTCTTAATTGCACTGAGCTTTTTCTTATTTACAAACTGGCAAAACCCTTACTTTCTTCTGCCTTTCTCGTTTCCAGAAGAAGCTCATCAGTGTGGAAAAGGTCTCCTCATCCACTGCCAGGCTGGTGTCTCCCGATCTGCCACCATAGTTATTGCATACTTAATGAAGCACACGCGCATGACCATGACGGATGCCTATAAATTTGTAAAAGGCAAACGACCAATCATTTCCCCTAACCTTAACTTTATGGGGCAGTTACTGGAGTTTGAAGAAGATCTAAACAACGGTGTTACACCACGAATCCTCACACCAAAGTTGATCGGCGTAGAGACCGTCGTGTGACGGCGAAGCTGTGAGGAGGCGGTCAATGAAGGGGTTAACCTATTCTTCCTCTGATTTGGGGCAGTGATGGGTGGGTTGTGGGTTTTTCTTTTTAGCTTTCAAGGGGGGGGTTTTGTGGCAAACTTTTTGTGAGTAAAAACCTTTTTTGTAAGGAAAGGTTTTTAAAAGATCCAAGAACTTCGCCGTGTTTGGGATGCTGTTGTGATTTCTTCCCAGATGCCGGCAGAGCAGGGAGGCTTCGGAGCAAAAGGAGTAGTTTTTAAAATCAAAACAAGAAGAAATATTGGGCTTTTCTTTTTATTTTTCCCCCCTCTCCAGCTACTTGTAGAGTTTATGGCTAAGTAGTCTGTGCAGGTTCATAGACTGAAGAAACCTAAGTTGAAGACAAAACACAAACAGCCAACACAAAGCAGAAAAAAACCTCCCCTAAACCTATGGGCCTTCGTTTTGCAAAGGCTTTGCTAAAGATAACCTAGCAAAATGCTCACTGATGCAAAGGAAATCGGAGCAGCTAAAAAATTCTGCAAGGCACTTTTCACACTCCTGACTCAAACTAAAGAAGAAGGAAAAAAAAAGTTTATTTGGCGTGTTTCATGTTCCAGTTCTATTTTTCTATTTCAGGATGTAAGGTTTTAACAGTAAGGGACTTTGATCATTCTATGCCATATGCCTTCACTGGCTTCTTGTGCAATAATAATATGGGGTTTGTTTTGAGTGTTCAAACCAATTAGAGTTGGCTGCCCACTAATAAGAAGTTAATTTTTAAAGTCTAATAGTGTAACGGCAGCCGGCTTGGTTCAGAAAGGATAAATGAGAGCAATTATTTTGTTCCTTTATATGATTTTGATCCTGGTTACAGTGCCATAAACC
The DNA here is from genome assembly GCF_015220075.1 of Falco rusticolus. NCBI lineage: Eukaryota > Metazoa > Chordata > Aves > Falconiformes > Falconidae > Falco > Falco rusticolus. Next base: position 26,132,924 of record NC_051198.1, on the reverse strand, counting down.
TTGTTACATATGTATATCAGAATGTACAAAAATTGAGAACGAGCAAAGTTTATTTAAAAATATTTTTCGCACAAAATTATTGGTGTGCTTCAGTTGTCTGTAAAAAAAAAAATTGATTATAAAACAAAAATCTTTTGGAAAATGTGCGTCCTTTTATTTCTTTAACAATTTTCATTTTCTTTCTCTGGGATGGGTTTTTGTTCTGTTCTTCCTGTTTTGCTTTTTGTTGCAATGTACATCTCCCTCTGATAAAACTGATATCTCTTGTTTGGCATCTCCTCTTCAGTGTTTCGTTCCTGTCCTCTGCTGGTGGAATGTGTTTTCTTTATTTTTCTACTGTATTCTTGCATCCTTCAGTTTCTGTAACTGGATTATTTTTTTCCTGTCCTGGAAGTGCATCAGTTTTGGAACTGTTCAGCTGAATTGGCACTACTGGTGAGGGCTCTTTTGGACAGACCTGCTACTTCTACCGCTCAGTAGCCATTTGGAAAAATAAGAAATAAACATTCTCCACTGATTCCTTTTCATCTTCCTGCAATTAGCTTATCTTCTATGTTGCAAAATTGTCCAGTTTCTAGAAATATGTTGGTCTTGTGTGTGCTTTTCCCTAGCCTCCCTATAGCCCCCCCCTCCTTTAGCAGTTTCACAGTTCCTGGGATTTTCCTCTCTCTTGTCCATCTCTCCTTCATCCCTCTCCTTTCCCAGCTGTGTCAGTGTTAAGTGTGGTGCGTATTCTAGGGCTGATGTCCCTTAGGCGGCTGACTCTTGCTTGCTTTGTTTGTATTTACTTTTTTTTTTTAATGATATAACCTGATCTCTTCTGGACTGTTACACTCTTAAGTTTATTTGTATGAGCCTAAAATGAGTTAGAAAACATTTCCCGTATGATTCTGTTGTGCAAACTGATATATCCCAGGATGTCTGATAGCAGTGAAGGATTTTCCTAGCTGAAAACCTAGATGGACTGAACCAAGTTTAAAACAGGACCTGTCAGAAAACTTCTGTATAATCACATTAGACGTGTATATTTTTGTGGACATTTTACTTAAAATGTTGTTACTATACAGATATTTCTTGAAACTTATCCCTTTATTAAATTATTTTTCTACCGGAATTGATTTTTTTAAATTTTTTTTTCTTTTCTATGATGAATATTGGTCCTTCTGCTGAGACGCCCTTGGCAGCAAGCACTGGCCGGGCCGCATAAACATCTTGGGCTGTGACCACTCCTGGGGCTATGGAGAGAGTGGCTGGATGGGAAAGGTATTGTTTGCTGGTTGGGAGCTCTCATGCTCCAGGAGGAAGGGGGTCCCTTCGCAAAGGTGCTCTCCCCCTCCCTGCCCTTGCCCCCTTGCCTTGCGTTTGAGCCCAACCCCTTCTAGGTGTTCTCTATGAGGTGCAGGTCATTTGGTAGCAGGGAGGAGGTTAGGAGACCTCTGTTTCTTGCCGGAGAAGCTAAAGCTGCTGCAGCAGGGCTGAGGGCTGGCTGGAAGGTTGGTCCTGGCAGCCTGTGCTCGTGCCCACAAGCGCTGCGTAATAGTGCTGATGCTCTGCCGGGGGGAGTGTGCGAGAGACCTGCCTGGGAACAGCTCTCCTGGGTGTGATGGGAAGGAGAACTTGGTTTGAAATTGGTTTTCCTTGTTACTACCGGTTCCTCGTTCCCATGTTGAATGGCCTGATGCAAACATCTCCAGTGTGAGGAAGGGCCCTGCCATGCCAATGTGACTCACGGCATCCTCTGGTTCAGCCTCAGCCACCACACGCTGCCTTGGATCAGGATCAGGTTTGCCACCAGGTAAGTGCTTGTGCTTTGGTTCTTATTTAAGCCAAAGAATGGCCCTTGCAGCCTTGGGTAAGTTACTGGCTGAGGAGGATCCGATGGATTTGCCGTAGTAAGGCTGAGCAGCGGTGCTGCTGCGTGCAGGAACGGACATGTGGAGGGCTTGCTGCCTGCTGCAGGAACCCCGTCAGCCTCTGCTCCTCATGGTGGGAAGTGGTGCCTGATTCTGCTTTCCAATGCGATGAACTTGGACGTGGTGGGGCAGGGCAGTGAGGTTGTAAGTGAGCAGTTTGCTGTGGCTCTGTTGGTAGCAGATGGGCTGGATCAAACCCTTTGTGCAGACCTGTTCCCTTGGAAGGGACGGGAGCTGGGCCGGAGGAGAGGAGCTCGGGAGGGTGATGTCCCACTGAAGGCAATGCTGGGAAATGCCACCCTGGGGATCACTTCACTGGGGGACAGGCTGGGGAGGAATGCTGATTGTTTGGGGGCAGAATTTATTGAAGCTAGTGAATGATCGCTTGACATCTTTGTGCCTAAGGGCAGCAGAAATTCGGTTAAGGTTTCTACGGGTGTCAGACCACCTGGGAGCCCTGTCTGAGTGCACAGGTGTTGGAGATGCCTCGTTTTGTGGCACCTGATACAATGCACTGCAAATACATGCCTGAGTATCAGTAGTAAGCCCCTGTCTTCTGAGCATCACATGCTACTAGCCAGAAAGAAAAAAAAAACCTAAAAATCCCTCATTTCTAGGAGGAAGGAAGGCTGCAGGGCTGGGGGCCCCATTTGTGAAGGAGTTTGAGCAGGTATTGGTGTTGCTTTGCCACAGAACCTCCAGAAAGGTTATTTCTGACTTTAAGGTCAGAACTGGCTGCAACACACTCCCCGCCTTTCTGAGATGAGGTTTGGTTAAAACACAAATCAGGACAACCATTCAGTAGCCTTTGATGTGCGTGTGGTCGTCAGCGAGGACGGGAGCTGCTTTTCCCCACTCAGCATCAGTGTTGTGTGCTTGCGTGCGAGGTATGCTAAAATAGGTACGGTCCTGGAAAACTGGTTACCTCATAACTTATTTTCCATTTCTGCCCTTTGTGAGTTTGGGGTGGACCTGAGGGCTTGTTTCTGAGACCGTTACCCTCGAGGCCGGGTCTCGTGGGCAGACCCCTGAGACCCAACCTGTGAAGCAAGGCAGGGTGTTCGGCCGTGAGTTTACTTGCTCTTTACAAGCTGGGAGCCCTACTGAATGGTGAACTGTCATGTCTGTGAGTGTTAGGACCTGCTGTAAATCCCTGTTAAAGCTAAAACTGTTCGATTCCTAATCTTGCAAGCTGTCCTTAACTGTAAGGTTAGACTTGCAGAGCTAAAAGATTGTTTAACTTTCCATATCTCATAAGCTTTGTTCTTCTGGGTCACACCAGGGGCTGAACCAAATCCCACTTTTTGTCTTGGCAGTCGATTTTTGGAGGCTTCCTATGACTTTACCTCTCACAAATGTGCTGACGTCCTTTGGGGAAAGAGGAATCAAAGGTCCCTCTCCTACCCACTTGACAGATACAGGCTGGGAGCGTTTCAAGATGAAGCAATCGTGTAGGAAGCGCGTTGTTACCTTATGGTCACAAGATCTGCCAACCACTCCTTGCAGGGAGGTGTGTTCATGCAGGAGCTGAGGAGATGGAGACAGGAGTTACAAGGGGTGTGGGAAAGTGCCGAGCAGACTGGGAGCGTTTCGGCCTCCGGTCCCGCTCGGTCGCGGTGGAGCTGGCTTCCGCGTGTGGGCTACCAGCAGCAGGAAAGCCTCTGGGAACTGAGGATGCTGACTCAGGAGGCAGGACAAAAAGCCTCTGGGAACAGAAGATGCTGATTCAGTAGGGAGGACAAAAATAAAGCGTGCTATCTCTTGACTGAGTCAAGAAGGTAATCAAAGAGAGATAACAAGTGGTTGATGACTGTCTCATTAGCAGGTATCTGCTTTCCCGAGGCATGCTTGCCTGCTGCTCCTGTAGGTACCACGGGGGAGGTTACTGGTGAGCAGGTTCCAAATGGTTTGGGCACAGCCTGACATCAGTAGAGGATAATTAGAGCCGTTGGTTTTGCCCGGAGCATGCTGCTGCTGGCAGCAAAGGGGGGTGGTTCAGGCCATGCTGTGTCCCCTGGAGCAGTCCTGGGTGCTGCCAGCCCCCGACATCCTCCCACTGCTGGGTGCAATGTTAATCTTTCTGCTTAATCGGGTGCTCCTTTTGCTGAGGGGTTTATTTCGTCTGCTGTCTCCACTCCCTCTGTTGGACTCTAGCCCCAGTGGAGTGTGAGATGGAGGAGCTGGCTCACTTCTTGTCTTGCTTTAGCTGCCTCCTGCATCTTTTCCAACCCTATCGTTCCCCAGACTAGATGAAAGAAATTTAAAGCCAAGCTGTGCTGCAATGGGATTAATGCTTTCAGTGACCATATAGGCTCCTGGTTTGATTTGCTTATCCAGGCAGCATCTCTCCTAGGGAGGCCAGAGCCCGCAGACTCCACCTGCAGCAATTCCTGTTCGCAGGCTTTGCAGCCACCTCATTACTAGAAACAAGAGGCACGCTTGGGATGACAAAATTGCATGTTGCCATCACCTGCTGAATAGCACATGGGTCTGTAGCTGGTGCTGCCCAGGGTGGGGAGGTCTGTTGGGGTGCAATGTGCTGTAGCAGGACTTACCCAGTGCGCAGCCAGAAATCCTGCTGGTGACTGGATGACTGACCTGCTCTTTGCATCTTTATGGAGCCAGAATCCTGGAGTATGTAGAGATACGGTCCCTTGCCTCAGAACCTGTCTGAGCTCCTGTTGAATTTGGCCCGATCCAGTCTGGCTTAAATCCTGCACTGTGAGATGCCCATCTGTTCAGCGTGTTCCTGGACTGTGACGTGAGTTTGTCAGGGTGAGCACGGAGCCTGTGAGCTGCTGCCTCAGGGCTGGCTTCATCTCAGTGATGAGCAAAAATAACCTAAAGGCTTAGTCCTGGGGATAAGAATTGCTGTATCTAGGAGGGGGAGATTTCAGCGCAGTACAGAAACACTTAAAAAAACCTGAACATGAGTCAGGGAGTAAAGTTAAAACACATAAAAAACCTATTTCTGATAGATAAAAGCACTCAACCAGAGGTTAAATGTAATTTGACTCATATGCCTTGTCTTCACACTTCTGTACCTTAGCTTCTTTGATTGTCTATATTTAAGAGGTGACATTGGAGAGCATGGATTTATCACGAAGATTTATTTGTCATGGAGAGATGAAGGAGCTATCTGGCACTTGGGGATTTTGTATCAAGTTGCGCTTCTGGCAGACACCAGTGGAGTGTTTAAAGAAGATCACATTGTAGAGCAGAGTAGTAAGTTGCTATAAGGATGGACAAAGGCTTGTCTGTGGTCTGTGATGCAGGGACTCTGACTAGAGAGCCCCTGGACTTGTAAGATGTCTCTCTGGTCCAGGATGCATGCAAATACAAAATGTGTAGCCAGAGGCACAGGCAGTGGCTTCCCCAAAGGCCCATTCTAGTCATTTGTCAAAATCCATTGGGGTGATGGAAGAGGTTGCCGGTGTGAAGAACTGTGAGATACTGGCAGCTGAGGAGCTTGCCTGGAGCCATTTATGTTTTCAGAGGTCTGAACAAGGTCTGAGAGTCCTGAACCAAGCTTTGCCCCACCAGCATCTATTTGAAAGCCCTTTTCAAGGCATCCAGTTTTCGATGATGTGCTGTTTGTGCTCCTTCTCCAAACCCTCCTCAGCTTTCAGCTGTGCTCCTGGAGTGGCGTGGTCTGCGGTGGCCATCGGATCATGGCATGGATTCCAGCTGTGTTTCAGCTGTCGGCCTGCTGGAGTGTGACCCATGGAGAAACTCCTCTGGGCCTGGATCTTCTGGCCTGGGGTCTGTGATGGTGCCTGAAAGGGTAACTCAAGTGCGCTGGGAGGGCTGCTGCTGCCAGCTGGCTCAGCTGAGCTCATGCCCATGTAGCATCAGTAAAAATCTCAGAAAGCTTGAAATGAGAGCCCAGTTCCTACCCTGACTTTTTTTTATGTATTGGGGATTTGGTGCACAGTCATGAATACATAACCTTTGTGAGGGAATCCAGGAGGTAAGATGTTTACAGCTTTATAGGATCTGTATGAAATACAGTATGTTGGCAATAAGACAGGATTGGGTTTCTTGGGGAGCTCTCTCTGTCCCTTTGTCACCCATGCTTGTAAATAACACTTTGAAGCAGGAGGCAAGACTTCATCCTTGGATGGGTGTTGTCCCCCCCATTTTGCAGCTGGGGCAGAGGAGAGGGGTGCCTGTGGTCGCAGGGCAGAGTGAGGAACAGAGCCTGGGAGCTAGAAACTCATCTGTCTTTTCTAATGTCACAGCACCATCCCTTAAAACTTGAGCTGATGGCTGGTAAGTGTGGTGATTAGCTACAGCTTCAGATACTGAAGATACTCCTTGAAATGGGAACAAATTAGGTCCTCGTTGTGTCCAGCTGTCCTATAGGCACCGAAAATGCCAGAGCAATTTTAGCTTCCCCGAAGTGACACTGAAGTTTTATTAGTGCCATTCACTGAACCCCTTTCTGCTGCTGTATAAGCGTTAGCAAAAGGTCCCCTGCACCTCAGCTCTAACTGACGAGCAATGCGTACATATGGCACTTCTCCATCCTATATTTAACAAAGCCACAATTACATGGAGATATAGAGGCAGATAAGCCATTTGAGTGCTCTGCAGAGAAATGGCACCAAAATAGTTGTAGTGTTGTTTCTAATTGCAACGGACGAGCAGCCTGGCTCATTAATCCTCCCTATCAGCAGCACATAGCCTGTCTGCACCAGAATAGCCCTGATCTCAGCAAACCTGCATCCAGCCCTGGCCTTCTGTTTTCAACGTATTTGGAAAAGACAAGCTTCCAGCACAGTCCCAAAGGGACTTCCACTTGGCTGGGCTGCCTTTCCACAGCAGAGATGACCCAGGGCATGAGGGGCTTTGCAGCATTTCAGGGGGCTACCAGGGTACTTGCAGATGTCCATGCAACCCCAACTTTAGGCTGAGCAAGAGCTCCAGTTGGGCAGGTCCTGCACTGTGGGTGGTTGTGCTGGTGAGCAGTGAACCACCACACCAGCATCTCCTGTTGCTCAGGGGGTGGTGGGGCTGCTGCCCATTACCTGGCGACCACCAGCCGTGCAGCACAAGCAGCTGTGTGGTGGGAATGGTGCTCCCTTGCCCCACCAGCCCTGGCCATGGCTGCCGTGGCTTTGCACTGCTGCAGCCTTGGCTTTAAGGCCAGAGGATGTAATTCAGACAGCGCTGCTGAGCAGAGGGCCCGTGCTGTTGTGCTTCTCCCTTCTCTTTTCCCCCCTTTCTTCTTGGACACCTGCATGAATCTGTTCCAGGGGCTATAATGAGCGCTGTTAACAAACCTAGTCTGTGTTTTCTTGCCGTCCTCGGTGACTTCGGTCTAAGCTGTGTTTGCAGAAATTTTCTCTCAAGAGATGGTAAAAGCTACTCTTCAAAACTAAACCTGAGCCTTTAAGAGCACTCAGTGCTGTTGCAATCATCCTGGAATCCTCATGGTAGGAGCCTGAAGTCAGGGACTACGTGGACAAGGAAGCCAAAGCTGGGGTCTGACGGTGGCTCGGTTCCTGCTTAGGGCAGAGGCTGCGCAGTGCATGTGTGAGGTGTGGAGTGCTGCCTGCCTGGCGTTACGGGGTGGAGGAAGGTCATGCAGAGGCAGGGACCGTAGTGACAGGGCAAGCAGGGGTGCAATGGTATCACTCTTTCGGCTGCTAAATGGTGGTTTAGTCCGCTGCACCCACGTGGTATGCAGGTCATCAAGTATTGTGCAGGCAGGAGATTTGGGTTTGGGACGGGCTAATGCGTGTTGAAAGCTAGGAATGTTTTCCATCTATTTTCTTCATTTTAATTGTGCGTATCCTCTCTTTGAAGACCAAATGGCTAGACAGCAGCATCTTATAGCACACTCCGACGTGGTGGGAATGTCAGCTGAATCCTAGCAGCCAGCTGCAGCTGCTTGGTCGATACCAGCCTGGTTCAAGGCTGGCTTCTGCAGAGCCGAGCCCTTTCCCACTCACCACCTTGCGAAGAGCTGCTTCATGCAAGCTGTTGGATCCAGGGCATGCTGTGGACTTAATGTCCCTCCCAGCTGAACTCCTGGGATGACTGGGATGGATATAGCTAGATACACCACTTGGGAATTCAGTACATAAAGTTCTGCTCCCTTTGCCTTGCTTTCACTGGGATGAGGGCACATTGTACATGAGGAAGTGGAGGAACCATAACTTGGTGCAATCTGTCGGAGTAAGGGTCATGTATGGAGAAACTGGGCAAAAGGACTTCTGGATCATCCTAAGATCCCAAGGAAATATACTACACTGTTTTTGCTTCTTTAACCTCTTCTTTTCTATGTTTTTGTCTGCCAAATGCCTTCAGTAGCACTCCAGACACATGATCTGCACCCATAGAATAACGATGTTTTGCCTATTAAAATTCTCTTTTCCATTTCAGCTAAAGATGGCATTTCTCTTTGCTTCCTTTTTTCACCTTTAAGGTGAAAAAAAATCAGGCTTTTAATGATTGAAGGGTGAAAAAGGCATAACCAACTTGCTGAAAAGTACCACGTGTGGGAGATGCTAAGAAGCAGAGGATGGCGCACACAGGGGAAACTGGGCACAGAAGCAAGAGTCCCTCCTCACCTGGGTTTGAGGGACAAGGCCAGATCTCTGCTGAGTGGTGGGGAATCAGGAACACCACCCCTGGCAGTCGGTAGCTGGACCTCTTGAGATAAGCTGCTGCCCAGGGAAAGAAATGGGACCTGGCTGGAGCAAAACAGTAGTTCACGTATTCCTTTATGATACTGTTGGGTTGGTTCAGAGAGATGGAAACGGTGACCCAGATAGCAAGGGAGTTTCTACATGGCTAAAAGTCCACCTTAGACCCCGCTCTGGGCGGCGAGGAGAGCTGGGTTGAGATAGGATACCTGCAGAAGGTAATGGAGACTGTGTACCTGTCCAAGGGTGTGAGATCCTCCTGGAGTCCACAGCTTCCCAGGGAGTGTCTGGGGCTGGCTGCGTCCTGCTGACTGAAAGCTGGTTGGGTCCAACTGGCATCCTGAAGCTGGGAGGCAAGGCTGGACATCCAGCCGTGGGCAGCTCTGCTCACCTGAGAACCGTCTTCGCTTCCCTGCAACCCTTTCACCGTGAAGGTAAAATTCTGTTGCCTTATGGAGGGGACTTGCTGTCACCCTGCTGGCTCTCTGTCCCATTGCAAAGGCTCAGGTTTCGGTGCCTTACAACTTTGCTGAACTTGAGCTACTTGGGGCTAAAATTTTCCATGCTGTCTGGGTGTCAAGTCTAAGCACCCCTTTGCACTCTCCTGAAGCTGATTTACTCTATTTCCATTGTGTTCTTAGGTAGTTCTCTTTTAAGTTGAACTAAAGAGAATTTTTGGAATGATGTTTTGTTTTTATTCATTAGGACAATGAAAATAATTTAATTTTCATCAGGAAAATGATTAATTCCATTAACAGCAAGGCATTGCATGGAATGCGTGAGTCTAATAAGGTTTTTGTTTAGAAAATAATTGGAAAGAAATCTTTTTGATAAGGACAGAAGTGTGTCACTTCAACCTTTTTAGCAATGAAACTGTTCTATTGCTCACCCCCCCCCCCCCCCCCCCCCCCCCAAAAAAAAAAAGACTTAATCTTCTGAATGTGTGTCTAAAATGAAATAAAGTTGCTATTGGAAAGAAGTGCTTTGACTTCTGTCAAAACTTTCAGGCCATCTGTAAATGAACAGTTTTTTAAATGTCTCGGTGCAGGCAGTTTCTGAAATGATAGTGTTCCTTCCAATAGGGAATGTCAATATTTCCCAGTGGATAATAACCCCAAATAGTAAATGTGAGCAGAGAGAGGAGCTTTGCCTGCCTCCTTTGACAGACTTTGAAGCACCTTGAGCAGCTTTCTGCTCCTCTTTCTGGGCAGGCAGACATTCAGGTGCTGAAATGTGAGCTTGATGCTCATCCTCAGCGTTCTTGCTTGTAAAACGAGGGGAGGGAATTGCTTACAAGACATAAGGCTCAGTGCTCCTAGCAGAAAGTGTGGCTGGAAGAAGTTAGGTTGGAGGTGCTCCAAGAGGAGCCATGGCTTAATGAGGAAATGCCGGTGTGCTTCTCTGGATTCACCCTGAAAGCACTTAAAGAGCCCTTGATGTTGTCCATGGTAATGGGATAGGAATGCTTATTAACGAGAGCACGAACGTTGCTTTGTTTGTGAAATAATATTATGCAACTGAAGTCAATATAGTGCTTTGAATTGCCAAAGCGCAGTTCAAGGCGTTGGGGAGTATCAAAGTTCGTGGGCTTGAAAGCCATGGGCTCGCGTTGCTCCGCCGTGCCCAGTGCCGCGCTGGTTCTGAGCTTCAGTGAGAGCATATTTCTCCTATGGCAAGGTGCTGGGAAGAAATCAAGGTATGCCTGAATACCAGGCTAGAGATGAAGGCAACACGTGGCTTTTATAATTTACAGGACTTAATTCATCTTGAGGAAAAACGTTCCTGTTGTCTTTTCAGCTCTATGACACCCCCCCACCCCATGTCTTTGTGCATAATTATCCTGGGTCGTTCAGAGATGCGGCAAAAGGCTTTAGGTATTCACTAGGGATGATTAGTGTTAAATTAAAGGAAGCTTGGTGTATTAGTGTAGTCAAGAAAGTCTTGAAAGGAAGAAAGCAACATGTTGAAGCTGGTTTCTGTGCGATAAAAGTGAACAAGCAGTAAAAACCGGTACAAACACTGAAAATCAGCTGAAAATGTGCTGAAAAGGACAAAACAGTTCATAATTATGATGAAACCAGTCCTGTGGAGAAGCTGCCATCTAAGGTTGAGTTAGAAGCAAGCAAAGTATGCCAAAAAGGGATTTTAATATCTTGATAATTCAGATATATATTCTTTAGTTAGTAGTTCACCTCTTCTTTATAAAGCATCTGCTTGTTGTTTGCAGGACAGCTGCCAGGGACATTTCTTTCATTTCCTACAGATAACTCCACTGACAAGGTAAAAGGTATCATTTAAAGTAATTTTCCAGCAACATTTCTTTATTAAAATGTAAATTTCAGAATTTCATGTCTCGGTTGCACAGTTTTTGTTTTGTGCGGATGAAACTAGGATCGCCTCTTCTGAATTATTTTATAGAAGTTTACATCATTTTTTGGAAAGTCGACAGCAAAATCTTTATAGACCTGAGATCACAGCATTAGCAATCTAATTTCCTCAAAAGTAACCTTGCAATTAGCAGCTGGAGTAAATTTTTAAGAAAGTGAGACTGACGCAGTGTTTGTGCCACAGCACTTTCTGCATGCCAGCATTGAGCAGTGGCCTCAGGAAAGATGTGTGTGGTTTCTTGGAAGAACCCAGCCAGAAACTGTCCAAACAGCCAGCGTGGCATAGCCGCAGAAACCAGGAAAACGGAGGCTACGGCTGAGGTGACCCAGCGAAGGGAGCACGGGCACCCTCAGCTCTCCAGCAGAGGTGGTTTCTCACCCTGGTGAGACTCCGCGGTGGGAAGCGGTGTAGCTAGAGATGGTCTGTGCTTCTGCGCTTACAGCTCCGTGCCCTCTCCCAAAGTCCAGCTCACTGATGAGTTTGTAAACCTCCTTTTAAGGATCTTATTCTCTATTTACCACTGAGGTCCCTGAAGCGTCTAAGCTTTTGCAAACCGAAACCCTCCCAAACCACTGATGGTAAAAGCACTGCGAACACTCCCTGAAGCTGCAGCTCTCGGGGGTCAGAGGCTTTGATGCTTGTTCCACACACCTGGTCCCTGTTGCTTCTCTCCCCAGGTTCTGGTTGTGTTCTGTAAATGGAAACGTACAGGGAATTGTTAAAGAAAAATATCTTTTTTTTTTCCAGATCACCCTCCCCCTTCTTCCTACATTTTAACCACTCGATTACCCTGTTCCAGACAGAATGCAATATTTCTCGGAAAAGGTGGTTCTTTTTTCTTCCTTATCAGCCCCACTTTAACCCAGAAAATAAATCAGTGAAAGTTCAAATTCCAGTGTAGTTATCAAACCCACAATGTTGGAGTAATTACAAAATAAGTCTGCCTCTCTGTACCCATGCTTTTAAAATTACTCTCTAATTTTGGCAGTTCAAGCCAATATCTGTGCACCTATTTGAAAGCAGCTACTTCAATCCAGATTTTTAAGCCTTGTCATGTTTAGCACCATTTTTTTATCACTTGCTTACTTAGTCCATGACTCCATGGATGGTGGTGACCATCGGTCACGCTTACAATTTGACCCGCCTCCATCCAACAACGGCATATTTTTCCCACTACTGATAGTTTATGCTGTTCATTTTGCTCTTGCTCTGCTTTGCTCCTTCATCGTCTTCTCCTTAGCTGACCCAGAGGTTGAATGCCACAGAAATAACCCTCCTCAAACAATTAGCTAGCCTGCTTTCTGTCACCCTAACCGCATACAAACTGGCTGATTGACTTATTTTAAGCTTATTCAGTAATCCTTTAAAGGATTTCTTTTTGAATGAAAGTAAGAGGATAATTATTTATTTAATGTAATTATTTTATTCATGTACTTTGCAACATTTCTTACCTTAATTGCATTGAGGGTTTTTATATCTTTACTGCATTGCAATCCTGATAGCAACACTGGGTTTTGAAGTTTCAATGAATAACAAATTAACTTCTACGTTGGAAAGAAGTAAACTTCATTCCTTGCTTCTAAGCTGCTCCGACCTGACAGATTGAATTTCTGAAGCACCATTCCTGTGATCTCCCCCTTTCCTAATGGACAGCATGATCTTGAAGTTTCTACTTGAAAAACTAATTTGGCTTTGACTTTGAGTGTTAACCCTGTAGCTTCTGGCTCAGCAGAAGAGCGATGGGTAAGCCCATCCGTATTCTCAGGTCATTTATCAAATCCAGTCCAGGCAGGTAGTTTCCAAAAGCTGAGAGATACCTGTGGCATATGTGAAACGTGTCAGTCAGTTGTGAATGGATTTCAGCATCAGTGAAACCCAACTGTAGGCTGGAACCTGCAGTCCTCCATGAAAATATACCTTTTTAAAAAAAAAAAAAATTGTAAGCAGTATGATGAGTGGCAGATCAGTCTGCATGATTTTAATGGAAAAGGCATTGTTGTTCTTGGTCTGTGTGTATGGGCAGGGGAACTGAGCTACCTTTACTTTTATTTATTTTAAAGTAATATTGTGCTACTGCCAACCTGGAGGAAGTTCTTTAGCAATAACACTCCTGCCCTCAGTGGTCACTTGCAGTCTATGAACGTTCCATATGAACGAATCTGCTGCCAGAATCTATAGAAACCTTTTTATAAATCCTGAAACAAACTCGGACCACAGTAATTGCTGCCAGGCAGGGCTGTATAGTGTTTCTTAGTGGCATAATATTTGGGGTGAGAAAGAGTTGAATTAAATATCTTGAATGAAGCAATTTTAAGACATTTTAAAAAAAGACGTAGCTTTCTGGGTAATGAGCAAAACCATGGTCCCCTCTCCACATCTGTTCCTGGACCTTGAAGGGGGGACTTGGTTAAGAGGACATAGGTTAGGATGGGGATTGCACAAGAAATAGCACTTTCCAACTGATTGGAAAGGGTGGAAATAGGCAGTTGGGAATGAGAATTTTCATCAGAGAAAATGATGGGTTGATGCAATCGTTATGCAGTGCTTAAAAATTTGACTTGGAAACAGTCCTGAGTCTGGGACGTCTGCACCTTGCCTGAAAACGTCTGCCAAGTACTGTGATAACTGCTGTAGTTCATCCTAACGTAATGGTGAGTTTTCCCAAGAGATCCTGATGTTCCAATGCTTTCTGTCCGAAAGGGAGGTGCTCAGGGAGGGTGAGATGCCATTTTATGCACGTATGAAGTGCCAGTGCTGAGTTACTGAAGTCTGTGTGGCCATGTGCTCAGCTCCCTACCCCTGCGGCACGTCTGCAGAGATCGCTGCCTTCAACCTTGGTGGCACAAGGGCGGTGGGATGCGGCTCCCACCTCGGCGCTCAGGGGGCTGCAGTGCCCGGTTCTACAGGCTGGGAGCCCAAAGGGCACACGGGAATCCAGCCTTTCACTATAAATGTGGTATGAACCTGGAGGAAAGCTGAAATTAAATGGGAATTAAAATGCATAAAAGGCTGGATGTCATGTAAAACTAAAGAGCCAGCAACTGGTGTGAAGTACAGTCTCATTGTAAAATAATGTCTTATCTAATTAGATGTAATAGGATCACAATATAACAATTAAAAGTCGTTGAAATGACAGTAATTGCAGGAGAGTGTGAGTTATAGCGTGGCTAAAACTCATGAAAATCCGTGTCTGTTCACAAGCATGCGTTGCTAGAGGTGGCTAAAGCAGCAGCCTTAGGGCTACCTGACAGAAGGGGTGGGCTACTGGCCCCTGTCTGGGTTTGGGGGCTAGATTATACACCAGCGCTCTGCTTTCGGAAAACAATGAGCTGGCTTCCTCAGGAGGGTCTCCAAACCGACTCGTTCTCTTCCAAAACATGAGATTTTGGCTGTGGCTAAGCAGAGCTGTGAGCACTGGTCATGTTCCTGCAACTTCTTGTGGTCCCAAATCCACATTTTCCCCAGCTTTGTGGAGGCCAAATAGGCAAACATGCAGGCTGAAGCTCCCCTAAGCTCAGGTACAACAAAACATGACCACGGAGCGAGGAGCCCTCACATTCCTCCTGCCCTTTCCCTGGAGGGGGCAGATCCTGCTGTTCGTGGCAGCAGAGCAGTGCTGTGGCCAACTGAAACACCGTGGTTGCCTCTGGCTCCACGGCGTGGGTACACCGACATCCGTGTCGTGACAGTGCTGCCGTGAGCAGGACCTGTCAGGACTGGCGGTCCCGGCTGTTCCCACCGCCGGGTGGGCTGGGGCAGGTGCAGGTGGGAGGGAGATCACTGGAGCAGAATTTGGGTGGTTGGCTGCTTTGCTGAAGAGGCAGGGAGCCTCGGCTACCAAACCAAAAGTGACGGGGCAGTATGGCCAGGCCGTTATCTTTTCCTTTCCGCAGTGTACTTGGTAGCACAATTTCCAAGGGCAAGAACATTTGATAACTTTTTGGTGAATAATTCTGTTTTGGCTTGTTTAGTGAAGGTGTGTTCAGTGCTGTCTCGCTACCTGTGGTCCTAAAGTCTTGTTGGGCCCAATTAAGGAGGAACAAGACAGATTTGTGAGTGCTGGGACACTTCATAACGTGATGGTGTATTTGTGGAGAAATAACTTTGACCGGAGTGGATGTTACCATTTGGCCTTGGCAATTACGTGCCTGCATATGAAAAAAGCAGCGTTCCCAGGGAATGAGGACCAAGAGAATCGGGAGCTGTTAAGAAGAACCCCAAAGCCAGCAACCAGCAGATGAGATCATTAAGTTTGAGGGTAATGTGGTTCCTGGGAAAGGTTTAGCAACCGATGAATTTTCTTTTTCTGCTTATGCAGACACTCCTTTGGGTACCGCCAATGGGTGGTTGAAGCACATCGATTGCTTCATGAAGTGGAACCTTACCAAGTCCCTGAGTATGACTCAGCCGGTCTGACGTGTGTTGGGGTATGTGGGGCTCAGCGCCTGTATGTCCCTACGGAGCAGGGGACCCCGCACTTTGCATGTTCAGGCTCCCTTACCTCCTCAAAGACGCTCTTTCATTATTTGCTCTTATTTAGAAGTACACTCTTGCAGTGTGTAAGGAGGCAGCTGTGAGGAAAGCGGTGACTGAATTACTCAATGCCTCTGAAGTGTCTGTGGGCAGAGGGAAGGATGGAAAAGCGGAGGAGATGACTGCGCTGTCTTTCCAGGAGCAGAGAAGGCACAAGGATGCAAAGACTGACTTGCCTTTAAAATTTATTGACACTACATACGGATCTGTAAAGTACTTGAGCTTCAGCTTACAATTTTAAGAAATCAGGAGGATGATGCCCCCAGATAACAGCCACTGGCATGCTTTCGTTTCATTAAGGCCATTAAAATGTAGCGTGCCAAAACAGGCTGTGCCTCTACATCTGCCTATGCATAGGTACCTGGTCACACACAGTAGATATTGAAAAGCCAAGGCAAAAAATATCTGCCGGGGTCGGTGTGTGGCTTCATGTATGTTAGTAAATACTCTGCTGTTGTCTTGTAGAAAATTAATGAGATCTGAGCAGTGAGAACCCAGCATTATGTGCTGGCCGGTGAGCAGCAGTGTGCTGATTTTCCTCTCCTTCCCCCACCCTGTGAAAATGATGAGGTGCGTGGATTAGTGACTTCAGAATGAGTAAGGGTTTTCTGCATTTACTTACATAAACCATAGTCCAAGTACGTTTACTGAGGGGATCCAGTTTTTCCCAGCGTTAACTCACAGCCCGTTACGGCAGCAATCCTCTGTCCTTCCCAGCAGGTAAAGCCCCCTTTCGCACCCAGCCATCGAGAAGTGCGGTCTCAGCCCCCTCTGCCCTGTTAACGAGTCCCAGGAGGAGAATGTATGTATTTCATGTATGATTAGTAAATTCTGTGGAGACACGGTCCTGGTATTGCTTCAGGCAGCTCTTAGGAAAGTGCTGCTGCAGATAAACACAGACGCCTTTTATATTATTTCAACGGAAAAGCTGTTCGTCCGTGAGGTGTGAACAGGCCCTATCACCACGACACAGCCCTGCTCCCCAGACTTCGTTAGTTTGCTAGCTGCATCTCAGCAGCCTCCAAAAGAGTTTAAGATTTTGACCGCCTTAGGAAAGACTTAGTCAATCGGACAGCGTTATCTTAGATGCCATCTGTGAAAGGATCCTCACGTGTTCCGTGCCAGTGAAGCTACCAGCCAGGTCTCCAAGCCAGCTGAGACCTTCTCTGGGGTGAAGCGCATCTCAAAACCTAGTTTTTCCTCTGATCCAGGGGGAAGCTATTGCTTTGTGGTCCTCTAGATGAACGGATGATACCTAAGGGGAGGGACTGGGTTTTGAGGGTAAACATAGCAGCACCCTAGAGAAACACCGGTTGTTGGAGGTGGGGGGCTCTAACAGTAGCGTGGCTGTGTGGTTTATGTCCTGTGGCACAGAAAAATGAGCTGCTGCTTCTGGATCTGCGTGAAAAATACTGAGAGGCAATGCAACGTGCAGCGAGCAGCGTGGCAGTGCCCCGTGTCCCCTGGCAGGACTTGTCCTTTCACAGGGAAGCAGGAGGAAATAACGGGAGGGCTCGGGGTGCTGCCTCCGTCCCCCAGCAAGGGAGATGGTAAAAGGGGTGCAACACCGACCACCCAACGAGAAAAAGCAGACAGGCATTAACCCAGGAGGCGATTAAAACAAATCCTGCGTGCTCATTCCGCCCTTTAGCGCAGCGTGTTGTGACGAAGCAGCCGCTGTTCTCCTGGGGCTGGGGGAGGGACAGAAGGGCAAAAGTTGTGGTACACGGAGGGGGAACATAGGTAAGAGCGAGCGCTTGAGTCTAACCGGACCTGCCACGGGGTGTCACACCGATGTGCGCGGGCGCAGCTGAGAGAACATTTATCTGGCAGCTCCCGATGCGGCTTGTGGAGGTGCCTCTGGATGCAGAGTTCAGGTAGTTCAGCGCACGGCGTTTTCTGCTGCTCGTGGGGAGGAGGTGAAGGCCGTGCGTGTTTGTGCCCAGCTCTCGGGCATTGCCTGCCTGTTTGCAAACTGCGCACTGCGATGTTATGTGTATTAATACTCGGCAGCTTACATAAATAGGTTGGCTGCTGATGCACAAGCGGCAGTGGGCTCCAGCTTCCCTGACTGCGACTGCTCTGCTAACAGGGATAGAAAACAGTTTTTAAGTCCTTCTGACTTCGAATGCTGCACCGCGAGCCAATCTTTTATATTAAAAATAGCATTTTCTTACAGTCTTTTTTGGAGTGGCTCTGTATCTCCACTTTCCTTTCCTCTTCTGTGCTTAAATAAAGACTGATTAATTAATCAGGCTTTTCTCTGCATAAATGATGAGGATTTCTGGCAAGCGATCTGATATTGCTATCTTCATGCTGTCCATTGAAATTTAGGGAAAGCAAACTACTTGCAAGTCACTATCAGTGGTGCAAGACAGTGCTGCAGGTTTTGAGCAGGGGAAATTGTGTGAAATATTAGATAGGTGCTTTATTTGAATGAATCTGATTTTTTTTTTTTTTTAACTGAATAACGATGTAACTGCTTGACCTAACACAACTCGATCGGACTTTCCTCCTTTTGACACCCCTGTACTGTAAGGTTAGCACATGGGGTTATACCTGACTGCAGTAATATGAAAAATTTCAACTGAATTTTTACTGTTTTATTTTGTTTTTAGCTTCCCCCACTTGGAAGGCACAGAGGGTCCCATCCGCCCCTGAGCCCCCCAGGGTGGGGTGCTGCACAGTGCCATAGCTGACTAGCCCAAAGGCAGGCTTTGGTGCCCAAGGGGTAGATGCAGCCAAGGCCACAGAGGAGCCACTAACTGCTGGGGGAGATGAACACGGGGGGGGTGACCCCACAGCTGGGGAGGGCTATGGCTCTGCACAGGGCTATTGCCCACCTGGACTTGTAGTTAACCTCTGCATGGGGACTGGAGCTGTGGCTACCCTACAATGCCCGATGGCTGGAATGGAGGGCCACCTCCTCTTGGGAGAACATCTCCATGCCTCATCACGTGACCCGTTCAGCAAAAAAGGACATAGTGGTATGTCATGGAAGGTGTCATCCAGTCAGGGAGCCCACCCGCAGGAGGAGAAAGGAGCCAAACCACAGCTCCACACCTTGGCCCGCTTAACGTAAGGCTCCTGTGAGGAACTCCACTGCGGACCTGAGCCTGGCTTTGAAACACACAGAGGTGACATGAGGTGTTTACAGGGACTCTGCACCATTGCATTTTTGCTTGGTTGGTTGCGGGGGGGGTTTGACCTCCGTATTGATTGGAATTTGTGTCTGAAGCATTTGGAGATCATTCCTTCTGAAAGCTCTGCCTAGGAAGATAAAGAGGAAGGATTGTTTGGATATCTCAGTAACAAACTAGGTTCCCTATCAGTATGACTTATTAGATAAGACCCCAGTTCGGTGTCGAGAAATGTGTGCTGTATTCTCATCTCTGTACTGACGTATTAGGCAGCCTTGCTAATCGTTTCGTCGCCTCCTGCCTCTTCTTTCTTGCTTGCAAATTGAGGCTGCTGATGCTTGCCTCCCTTTGTCACATGCTGTAAAACCCACAGAAGCAGATTGCTGTGGACGATCAAAGGAAAGTCTGATTGTGCTGTTCAATACATCAAAAACGTGTCTTATTACATGAGTTCTACTAATGGAAAGCTTGAATTTACACTTACAGTGGTATGAATGTGACTAAAAGCTCACTGACGTCAATGCAAGGCTTTACGTCGATTTCAAAGGACATTAAATGAAGCTTTATATAAAGATGCATGCTTAATTATTTTTTTCTTTCTTTTTTCTGACTGCCATATTTGCTGTTTGCCCAAAATGGCAATAATTCACTTGAACTGTCAGAAGATACTCAATGGATATAAAATACGGCAGTGGGTGTTGTGGTTTTGAAGCAAGAACAGGGAGAGGGACTCCACAAAAACTTGGACAAGTGTTCTGCTCGCAGTCATCTTTTATAATATTGGGCCTCAAGATCTCGTAGAAAATAACATAGCTCTTCCTCACCTCTGAAAATGCAGCAGAAGCACCACTATAAAATGGGGACTGGATTCCCAAGTGTCTTGTGAGATTCTCCCTCTTCAGACTACAGAAATGTCTGCTGTGTCTTTGATGGCCAGTTACTCCCAGTGCTTGAATGGCAGGCCTTCAACATGCTAAGAAGAAACAGCATACTTGGGCACATCAAATACATTAGATGTATGGACTTTATTAAGAAAACCCCAAGGTGATGTATGATCTTGAATTAACAGGGCAAGAAGAGATCAGCGGTGACTTGCACTGTCCCGTCCCATTTGTTTGCACCACCCAAGGAGTCCCTCATGCAGCAGGCTAGGTGTGCACCTGAAACCTCTGCCCTTCATGTCCAGGCTGTCCATACTCAACCTACAGCAGCAGTGAGTCACATGCATATCAGTGAACCTACTCCTCTTAAAAGGGCTGCCTCTGAAGATGTTGCTGTCCCTTCAACACATGAAAATAAAGCAGTTTGAGTCTTGTTTTCTAGGTTATTTTTCCTGCCAGCCAACCCTTGAATTGTTAAGATCTCCATTTATCCCTTTAGAGGCAAGTAATAATCCTGACAATTTTTTTTTTTTTTTTTTTTTTTTTTTTACTGATTACAATTATATGGTAGCTTTAGTCAGTTATTTTCTGCAGCGATGCAAAGACAAATGCTGAGATGAGTTATTGAATGTTTTAGAGATGACTAAAGCAAGACACAAAGAGTTAATGGCTTATCCGGGGAAATGCCAGGAATGAGCGATACAGCTGGCAGGAGGCTTCTGGAGTTCTCCCGCAGCTCCTTTATCCCAGCTGGAGTTTAGGGTGCCCTAATTCCCATGAGCAGGTAGCAATTCTTCCTCTGCTCTTCACCTTGGGGGTAAAAATGAGCATTGTGCAACAAGACGAGCTCAGCTGGCTGGAAAGCCAAGTGTTTGGCTCCTCAGAGCTGAGGAGGTGGCAGAGCATCAGTTGCAGCAACCCTGGGCTTGCCTTTAGCTCTCCAAAATACCCCACGTGTGTTTTAGGTCTCATTTGAGCTTTAGGGGTTTCCTTCAGGTACCCAAGAAAAGAAAGTATCAAAATTTAGAGATTTATTGAGGGAGAAGAACCTGAGTTGGACACAATAAAGCCAGCTTGGGCTTTGGCACACTGGCTTCCTTCTGGAAAGGAGATGTCCCAGCAGAAACCACAGCCTGGCTAGGGGACGGAAGGAAGGAAGTTTTATGGCCAGCATTTCCCTGATACTACTTTTTTCTACTCAACTGTAAGTAACATTCGGCCAAGCTACAACAAACAGGTTGATGTATAGGCTGGCTTTCAGATGCACAGCTTGTTGTTCCTGTGCTCCCCAGCCACCAAAAGATCTTTGTCCTTAAAAGTCACTTTTCTGGGAAAATCTGCAATCAAAGTGGGATGTCTCCCCCTTTGTGCTTTGTCAATCAACGCAGAGCAAAGCAGGAGGGTTTCAGAGCTCAAAATGGGTCTGTCAGCTTGGATGCTCTGTTACAATCTTACAGGCAGCAACAGGGATGCGGGCAGCGGCCGTTTCGCAGTTAAAACGTGCGAGAGTGGGGGGAATGGCTCGGGATGCTGCCACAAGCACCCAGCTTCATGGCACAGCAGTGTGGGGAGCAGGACAGGAGAGCTCGGAGGGTGCTGGGACTCAGTCTGCTGGAGCTCATGGCATGGTCCAGGTGCTCACTGTGGGCTGAAGTCCTGCTCCTGGGGAGCCTTAGACACTCAGCTGCTGCTTGTCTTCAGAGGGAGCAGCCCATCATGCTTTCAAAGATCTGCCCCACTTGCTCTCAAAACATATGGAAGGCTGGTAGAAAAGCCATTTTTATGATGTGTGTCAGTTCACCTTTTTCTTTTGCCCTGGCCTTTTCAGATGTTATTGCTGTGGTGGAGTTGAGCCAAGTTTTGAATCCTAACGCTGGTGTTCGCTGCTTCCAAGAAACTGCTCTTTCAGCAATCAGCATAACAGATGTACAAAGATATATCCATATGGAGCGGCTGTGAAGCCATGGGATAGCACAGATGCCTCAAAATAAATTAAAAGTATATATTTTGGGGAATTATGTTGATTTCCATTTTTAGATTTCAGAGTTACAAGCAGAATTGTTTGGAGATTACATAGCAATGTAAGTGATTAGCTCTTAATGTTGCAAAGGCCATAAGGAAATAACTAACGCAAAGTCCAATAAAAAAGATCTGGAGTGCAGCTTTCAGGTGGTGATTTTTTTTTTTTTCTTCCTTGATTTAAGATTCCCATTTAGGGAAGATCTGTCACAAGATACAGCATACGTAATCCCAACGATCAGTTATTCTACTCTTGCTTTGTGTTTTATTTCCAGGATGAATTTGGCTAGCTTCGTCTTCCATTAATTGATTCCTGCTATATTTTTTGGTTGTTGAACGTAAGAGCCATTAGTTATGGCGGTTGTGGAAGTTGGTGATTAAACTGTGATGAAAACATTTGTAATGTTCTTTTCCATAAATTACACAGGCTGAATTGTGTACATCCCTCGATCTTTAAGTGTTTTCATTGTTCACTGATCCCTTTACCGTTGCTGAGCTGCTTTCTAGGCATGTGGGTACCAGAATGGAGCACAGCAGTAGTTGCAACAGAGCCAAGCAGGAGGATGTTTGGCTTCTTGGTATTCCCCTGTTTACATGCTTTAAAATATACTGATCACAGTAATTCACAGTGGATTGATACTTGCCGTAAACATAAGCCTTTTCTAAAGGTTGCTGGTTCCCCAGTGAGCGTGGCCTGGGTTCCTCCCTTGGGGGTACAGAGCCGCTCTCACCCTCTCCTGGAGCGAGAGGTGCTTTTGCCAGCAATTCCGGCCACCAAGCAGCGATGCCTGGCCCCCTGACTTAGTCTTTAGGTCTCTGCCATTTGTAACCCTGGATCAAGAGTAATTTTGCTTGTGCTGCAAGATCGCCCACAAAAAGTGTAATAAATAAGGTGGGGTGAGGACTGGTTCCTATAGAAACCCACAAACCTGGCTGTGTTTGGAAACGTGCCTTCACTGACCGCTGCAGCTGATGATGCGCCTGCCGTCCGGGCCGGGAGACACTTGGCATGTGTCACACGGATTTGTGTCGTTGTGGTTCTTTGGTCCAGGAGGAAAACTGTTGCAGAAGGGCAGAGGCTGTTACCTCTGTTAGGAAGCCCCACATCAGTCGTTCTCTTACCCTGCTGGAAATTGTGCCTCTCTGGTACGGTATATGTGTTCTTGTACTTTCCTGGAGCTTCCCCAACATTCAAAGATTTAAAGATTCAGCTTCAGTGATCTAAACAACCCTTTGGATGACTGCTTTTAAAACTTGAATCCACGTTATGTTTTATTAAACCTTCTCCTGTTATTTTTGTAACACTGGGTATTTCTTCACCATATGATACAAGCCGATACTCTTTTACCTATTTCTGTAACAGAGAAATATCTACCAACTACTGATGCATTTTCTTTGTTGCTACTCATAACCCTGCTGTTTCTGTATCGTTTGCTTTTCTTAGCATTCTCAGAAAACCCCCATCCTCTCTATTTAGTGCTAAATTCAGTTTCTTTTTTCAGTTGTCTATTACTTTTGATTTAAATTTGTATTATCAGTTAACAACTTCTGCACTCGACTATGTGTTATAGCTTGGGGTTTTGATGTTTCAAGTATACAGTTGCTCACTTCTCCTATTTAAGCCAAGGGCTTTTTGAATTATTGGAGGCTTTTTTTTTTTTTTCTTTTTTTAATGTGGAATCTTCATTTCTAGGTTATTTAGTAAAATGCTCTTAAATAATAATAGCAAAATATTTTTTTGTGTCTTTTCTTCCATCTCGCTGTGAAATATTTTCAGCTGCGTGAAACAGCAGGAAGCAGAGTTCCATCAGTGGTTTGGGCTGTGCAGTTGTGATGTTCAGAACAAACAGCCAAAGCACTTGCATGCACCAAAGTGTAACCACTTGGTTTCTGTTTTGGTCTTGTGTTGCCTTGTTACCTGCCAGATCAAGTCAAGATACAGCCTGTTTGAGCCAGGGAATGGTGGAAATCGTTGTTGCTAATTTAAAAAATATAAGTGTACTTTAGTTCTGGTGGTTTGACACCTCCAAAATGAGATCCTCGCACCGAACTCTCGGTATTAATGCTGAATGAGAAAGCTGTATGGGAGAGGGATGCTTCAGTAGCTTGTCGCCTTTGTTCGCTCGCATGATTTGGAGGTCTGTGGGAGATAATGACTCATTAATCTGTCCTGTATTTTTTCAGAGCATTGACTCATATATTGGTATTTGTTGCTGGGATGTTGATGACAACATAGCGCCGTATTTGACAGAAAAAGCTACTTCCTCCAATTAAAACCTCCCTGTATACACAGTTGTAGCCAAGAGCAGATTTTGCTCGTTCCCCCAGGCTGTCTCAGATTTGTTTCCATCTTTCTTTATTTCTTATTTTCTCTCTAATAACCTGTTTCTGTCTTGTGATATTTACATGCCGGTCCCAATAACATCTATAATTTATAAGCCTTACTTCCAGTGTACTGAAAGATCAAAATAATGTCCAAAGAGCATGATGCAGTCATCTCAGCTTTGATATTACTTTATTTTTAGTTGTCCTCCCTACACAGAGCAGCATGACATTTTCTGTCAGCTCTTGCTACCAAATTTCTAGCCCATGTTGCCTGAGGCCCAAATGATTATAAATTTGTATTTTTGAGGTGGACTATTCACTGGGGCCTATCTGCTTCAGATTTCACTGAGACATTTGCAGCAATCGTTCCTGACAGAGCTAAATATTTCAGCTGCAGTTTAAGATGACAATTTCACTCCAGCCTTTTTGCATCTTTTTCAAGAAGTGTGAGATGAGGTTGCCTTAAAAGCAACAGGACAAATAGTAATGAAAGAAATATTTACTTCTTTTTTTTTCTTTTTTTTTCTTTCTTTTTTTTTCTGATTATTTCCAGTTAGCAGCTCACTAGCTCTCCTTGCATACTTTTTTCAGCACTTCAGGGCTTTTAAGAGAGGAGAAACGTCACCAGCAGGGAAGCTGAGTCACCAGCTTTAGACAGCAAATGAGTGGCAGAACTGGAACTAGGGCCAAGTTTTCTAATCCCAGTGTCTAAAATGCTGCTCGATGTCTTACCTTGATTTAGCGGGCTAAAAGGTGTCTTTCCAACATAACATATGCCCGACAGTTTCAGTACCTTGAGTTCCTTGTCATGCTGCTGCGAGCCGCTCTCCAGCGAGCTATGGGGAGGGAAGGGACCGGCCGTGTGGGATGCAGCCAGGCAACGGGATGCAAAACTCTATCTGCCCCAACCTAACCTTTCCAAAAATTTGCCTTCTATGACATTTCTGCAATTCGCAGTCCTGGATCACCAGCAGTGCTGTGGTATGTGCAGGAATTGAATGAGGAGCTGGGGCTGCTGAAGGACAATGTTGGTCACGGGACACTGCCGGTGCTATTTCCGTGGAAAGGGCCAGGATTTGTTTATGTGTTTCTATTCTTACATTCCATATGAAACCTAATCTAAAGCACTTCAGTAACAGCTGGAACTGCCTGAAGATTTCTCTGAAAACTTTCATGAGATCAGGTGGTTTTTATAGATAAAACACCTTCCGACTTTATTGGAAATCAGAAGTCCTAATGATGATGCCATGCACTCTGAATTCCCGGCGGGGAGTACATTGAGGCCTGCCATTAACACTGTGCTCTCTAGCCAAATACCTCTCCAGCAGGCATTTAAGCTTTTCTGAAAACCAGTTGTGTGTTTGTTTCACAAGCCCAGTGATGTACGTGCCTGGTGTGCCCAGCTCCTGGGCTGCTCGGCCAAGCACGCCCCAGCATGGCTCCTCCGGGCACCCTCGCCGTGTGCAATGCCAAGGGCTGCTCCGTCTGCTCTGGCACAGCAAAAGTTGGTAGGCAACGCAAAATATTCCATAAAAATGTCCTGGCCTTCACCAGGCACCTTGCATCCAGCCAAGGAGCAGGGCGTGGAGAGGGCAGCAGATGTGTGGTAGGGTCTTTGGGAGGTGGTCTGGAAGCGGAGAGTAAGAGGGTCCATCAAGATGAAAGGCATTTCTGGGGGAACCAGGAGGGAAAAGGAAAGAAAAGGGAAAGAGAGAAAATCAGGTATTTGGTCTTGGATTTGAAGTAGAAAAAGAAATAGCATAGACTGGTGCCAGGAAGGTCCGGATAAGGGTAGAAGGATGAACTGTGGGTAAGGAGGGTTATAGAGGAGAAGAAGGGATTTTACACTTAAAGAGGGCTAAAAGAAAAAAAAAAAAAAAAGGGGGGGGGGGGGGAGGCAGAGGAGCTATGAAAAGGGAAAGAAAGACAATGTCTCTGCCAGCCTGGAGGTGTGAGACCCAGGTTGGTTTATACCCTCTTTAGTATTTGACTATTTAGGGAAACCAATAATTTGTTTTATTTGTTTTTAAGACATTATCCACTGTAGGGCACTTCCTGCTAAAGGAGGGACTTGCAGCCAAGAATTTGGGGTAATAATAAAAAAAAAAAAAATAAGGGGAGGTGAGACTGCGTGTGTAGGATGTAATACCTATGACTGCATAAAACACAGTACAAATATTTAGGGAGCGTAAAGGCTCCTGCAATAGGTCATTTCTGGGTCAGTAAGGCCCATAATCTTGAAGAGACTCAAGTATCCTGACCTGTCTTTTCCAGTGCCCCTATCCACGGCATATGGGATTCTGTGCAATAGAGCTATCTATAGTCCCTACGTAACGTATGTGAAAATTAAATGTCTAGAAAGACTTCCTTAGAAACCAGAGTATATTTGGCATGCTATTTAGTCAATCAGTATTTCAGGGCAAGAATATAAAGATATGGAGTATAGCCAGGAAGGTAAAGATGTACGGACACAGCATGGTGTGACCGGATCCCACCTGAGACTTCCCAGTACTCTGTCAGTACAAACGCTGATTTCCCTCAGGCAGAGGGCTGGCTTGGAGGGATGCGGCCCGTGAAGGGAAAATGCCGTTGCCAAGTCTTGGAGTTAGAAAGGTGTTAAAACCTCAGCCAAAATACAAAGCTGTATTACATAAGGTTTGGAAAAGTGCAGATTGCCTCTCCTGGGCTAATCTGTCATAGCCATCTGGTGGCTTGCTCCTGTCTCACAGCAAATACAAGCTGGTTGAGGTTCGTTTAGTGGGGGGTTTTAGTTGTGGGTTTGGGTTGCGTTTTTTTTAAACGGAGGGTTAAACTAGTGCAGTCACTGTCTGCTGTTTGAGGCAAGAGTGTGCCCCAAGAAAATGACTGCCAGTCAGTTAGCATCCATACCGTGCTGTGTTGGAGCCTGCAGGCTGCTGGGAGCCGCTCATCAGGCATAAAATAATCCCTTTTTTAGCAGATTATGAACTCTGAAGTGTGACAATACTGCTATTCGAAACAACATTCTCTTTTTGTTATTCTAGAAAAAAACAAAACAAAACAAAAAACAACCAAGAACCTGGTGGATGTAGTTGTTGCCCAATCTTTAGTGACTCTTCATGTGCAAACAAACCAGTGGATTAGAGCAGGTGGCTTCCCAGCCAAGGCACCCCACCATCATGCAAAGGGTGACAACTGTGCTTCTCCTGGGAGTGCTTGAAGTGGGGTACTGAGCTGTGGCTCAGAGTAGCCATTCAGGGAATGCATGCCCCGAACGTGGGTCATGGGTATTTCTGGTATAAACATGGTTAAAACTCCATGGAGAAATCACTTTTTATTTTTCTTTTTTAATTAAATCACTCATGAGGAGGAGTCAGAACCATTCGAGCAGGCAGATGAGATGAGAGTTGGATTGAGTAAACAGACGAAACTCCTTCATTTTCTGTTCATGTGGCTCTTGGGACTATCTTATTGCACGTCTTTATGCGGATAAATAGGACAAGCTCTGGCATTGCACGCAGGCTGTGCTTTGAACATAACGCTCCCTACAAGTGGAGAGCTTTACCTAAAAATCATTTTGCCCCACCTGTGTGCCTTCAACTCTGTTTGCATGTGTTCCATCAAGTTTCCTTGATGGATGTGCCTGTGACCAGCTCGCGTTCCCTGCTGGCCCTTGGAGGGAAGCTGCTACTGCCCGATCTGCAGAACCAGTCATTCGGCAGCCAGCAAGCCAGCTGCAGCAAGAAACTTCATAAATGTCATTAATTTGGAGGCCTGCTCTGCAGCTACAAGTCACTCCAGTTATGTAGGTCCTGCCCTATTTATAACTTAGCAATCTGTCACTGGGGGCTTTGTGCAATTCTTTGCTACATGCCACATGGGTTGTAATGTAATAGCTGGGTATATTATAAGATTTCCTTTACCACTTTTTAGAAGCAGCAGGTGCAGTGTCAGCAGACAGCTCTGATGACAAAGCGCAGGTAAGGTGGGAGCTGCTGTGCCTAACACTCCCTCCTGGGAGCCAGCCGGCTCTGCTGCCTCCTTTGACGTTAGGAGGGCAGTGGGTCATTACCTGCTCTTGTACCAATAGCTCTCGGATGGGATTGAATATGAGATATGAAGTATATTCATGGAGAAGCATCACTTCTGCAGTAATGTCCGTTGCAATGCTCCCTTACAGTTTTTCCATGCAAAACCTGTGGAGGAGATGTAACGTCACTGCCTGCTTCCCACCCAGAGTGTGGCAGTGCTGGGTGCTGTGTGCATGACCCCCCCATGCCCCCAAGGAACTCCACAGTCTGAGACAAAATAGTCCAAGATGTGGAGGAAATGACAAAGAAATAATGAAATGGTGCAAGTCAGCATCACAAAGAGAGGACCTAGGGCAATCGGCAGCCTGTGAGCTGTCAGGTTGCCTGTGGGTAGCTTGGCAAGAGAATGCTGCCACAGATACACTTTGTAGATGCTATCGGAGTTTTTATAAAAAAAAAAAAGAAAAAAGAAAAAAAAGTTTTCCCAAGACACTCCAGCCCACAGGGAGTACACGAGGGGCTTTGGAAGTCAAACCTCTAAATAAAATCAGTCTTGGTGAAAAAAACATGGACTGTTTGGTTATGCAAGTTCTTGCTTGTGTGTTCTGCCAAATCCAGAAGCAGGTGAGACTAGTGCGTGGAGAAATTAGGTCTTTTGTTCCTCCCTGCACGAGGAGATGGAGTGGAGGGAGAAAGTAAAGGATGTGATCTGGCCACTTAGGGGAAATTCTCTGTTGTCTGCAGTGATACGCTCCTTTTAATCCTCAACTGCTTCTTTCATACTGTGTCTGTGCGTTCAAAGCTGAGCAAACACCTGATGTGTGAGCTTGCTCAGTCCAGCCAGACACCTTCACAGCTGCTTCATAGCAACAGAGATGGTTAAAAGCGATTAGTTGGAAAGCCAATATTTCATGTGTTTCTTGGGCGGAATGCTATATAAACAGGTCAGAAAATGCTGAAGTTTTGTGTGGGGATAGATTTCCCAGATGCTAAGCATTCACCCAGCATGTGCCTGGCGTTGGCTGGGGCGTGCAGCGCAGAGCACTGTGCTCTGCGTGATGCTAACCATGCCCGTTGGAGCCCTGCGCAGCTCCTGCGGGCTCGTTCTGCAGCTGTTGCAGCTGGTGGGAGCGCCGGGGTTGGTGCTGCTAAAATGAGAACCCCTCTGCTCTGGGGAGGGATGAACTCACACCCACCTCTCCTGTTGAAGGTAGACCCCTGCACGCTTGGCCATGTGCAGCGCCCTGGGAAGGGGGATACATTGCACCTATTATTGCTGGTGACTGGGAGGGGTGGCAGCTTAGGGGGTATCCCCCATGTGAACCTCTGAGGATAAAGGGAAGGCTATTTCTCGCAGTGCTGGCGGAGGGACAGCTGCAGCTGCCTGTGCCTGCCATATTATCCAAGACAAGGTTCTCAAAAAAAGCAGCCCAAAACAATGCTTGTTGATTTATCTTTTCATAAGCCGCTGCTCTAGGATGAGTGTAAATTCAAGGGAAGGCAAAAAACTTCCTCTAGAAAGACTGGTGGAGGTAGTCAGGGGTGAGGACCTGGTGGGGCGGGCACTGAGACCGGGGTGCAGCGGGGGAAGAAGGACAGTGGCACAGGGACAGTGACCTTGGAGGAAAATGGAGGGGCTTGGGAGGGAGCCAAGTGTGTTGGGGCAAAATTCACACTGCAAAAAGAGCCAAGATAAGCAAGCAGTCAGCAAGTGAGAGGCAAAGAGTAAAGAAACCTGCTCTAGAGAGAGGCTGGGAGAGAACAGGGTGGAAGGACCTGAGCACTGAAGCATGTTGTCCACAGGGTCTGAAATGGGGCTGAGCCTTTGTCCTCCCCTGCCAGAAAGCAGCTGCAGAGCCTTGTGTGAAGGCTTGGGCCTCAGCATCCTCTGCTAGCTGAGCGTCACGGGGGGACCCACAGGTGCCCCTCTGCAGCTGAAGGGCAGAGATTTCCTTGGGTGCCTGCATCCTCCTGAATCTCACTGAAGAGACCCGGTGCAGGGCACCACAGGCGAACAGTCACAGCGTTTGGTAGCTGAGATATGGGGTGTGGGGGAGAAGAGGAAAGTTTGCTTCAGTAGCTCCTTGTTGAACAAACCAGAAAAACAATAGCATGGCATCATATAATTGAAGCCTCTGTTACGGTAGATAAGTATACCTTAATTTCTCCTTCCAAACAGCTTTCTGAGTGCTTGACTCTTTAGCCTCGGTGCCTTTTGGTAGATATTTGAAGATGTAATGTAGCTGTGAAATGCCATACAGCAGAAAAGGACAATAACTTTTGCCTACTTTGTAAAGTGTTTATGGGATTCACAAAAGGATCTCCAGTTGGTAATCCTATGTTTTGGCCTTTGAATCCCCTGGTGTTTATTTTCTAGCATGATACAATTCCTTTTCACAAAGGGTTTCCACCTCCAGGGAAACTCAGGCTTTAAACCAGGCAGACAGATTTTGCCCTCTCTCCCGTGACGTCTCTTCCAAGTGAATATTTTTACAGTTTGGCCTTTCAAAACAAAGGAATCAGTGAAAATGTAATGCTTCTCAGGGGTATGATGTCATTTCCATTGTGTCACAAGATATCATAAAAGGGCAATAATTCACGGGGTCCTGCCTGGTACACAATGACATGAATTCCTCCTGCCTGCAAAACGCGTCCGGGGATGATGTAGCTGTTGCACTGCTGGATGCTACAGAAAGGGGGAAGGGGCAAAAGTTTCAATGAGCTTTAACACAATTTTTATGCTCAGCTTCAACATTCTCATTTTTTTCCTGGCCTTCCAGCACCTGAACATTTTGTCCTTTAGAAAATGGGGAAAAGCTGTCCCTGGGGCTGAATGCCGAGCTGTGAGTGTAGGGGGGGAATATAGTTTGCTGTGTGCAGGTGCTGACTGTGAATTTCCGGGGGGAATGGGTTTTGATAAAGACTGGCCACCTGGAGCAAAGGAGAGGTGGTTTGATCCAGCACACGCACTTGCTGTGTTTAATCAGCATTACAGAGAGATTGAACCGAGATCCCTATGGGATGCTGCTCAGCCAAGTGTGCAGGCGCGGGGGGATGTCCATGGTGAGGTTATGCTGCAGGCAGGAATAGTGGAAACAATACCCTGTAATCCCACCTCTGCCCATGCTTCCACCCACGGGCCTGACACAAGAAACCTTCTCAGCCATCCAAACAATCGCCATGGCTAAAATGGGCTGCATTGTTTCCAAAAACTGGATAAAACACCCTTATTTTTACACGGGATGATTTACATGAAGATCATCGTGTAATCCTGCAGCTGTTAAATTCCCTACCGGGAGTGCAGCCACGCACATTAGCTCCCAGGCTACAGGGTCCTGCGTGTGATAGTTTCCATAACCTGTCATCTGAGGGGGAGGTGAGGGTTCAACAGTGACAACCAGGAAAAGGGCTAAGTGGTTAGAGGCAAATCTTGCCTCTTTCCTTCAGCTGGATCCACTGGTTGCCAGACAGCAGCAGCACCGCGCGTGTGATACAGTGATTTATGCTGGGGGTTAGAGCTATGCTGTCTGGTTGTTTCTATACCCCGGACAGAGCAATCTTACAGAACTGTATAGAAATGAACAGGCATTAAGTCTGCATGTTTTTACAGAACTTATTTTGAAATTCTGGGCAATGCAACCAAACCAGTCTTTCATAGGCAGTTCGTGGTGTCCTTTCTGTACTGATTTCTAAGCCTGCTGATCGTAATTGGAATTATCGGTACAGTTACAAGTCCCGTGGGTAGGTTTGTTGCTGCCCTGTAATTCCTCAAGGACAAAAATATAGGGGCTACCAAATAAAATTAGATGGGTGCTTGGTCTGATCCAGGATGGCTGCTTTCACCATCATTCTCTACCTCTGGGTAGAGAACGTTCCTCCCCTGGGAGATGGGGCTAATGGCTGCATCTGCTCTGCAGCGGAGGACGTGGCTCTGGCTACCACATGCATTGCAGGAGGCTCCTGGCACTGGGTAACCTGTGCCTGAGCTCCTTGTCCCAGGTCCCGGCTTGTCCTCTGTCCTTCAATGAGTACCAGGTCAGAGTTCTGTTAGGAGATGCACTGGGGCTCACCAAAGAAGGCTGTAAGAAAGACACCTAACGGCCTGTGCACACTTGGAGTCCCTGCCTGTCCCTGGAAATATCAGGCTCACCCTAAACAAGGTCCAGCTGGAGCTCCTGCTAGCCCATAACGTAGAATGACAGCTCTCCTGGTCTCGGATCACCTCCTGGGCACGTCTACCCATCTGTGAAGATGCAAGCAGTGGTATTTCCTCTGAGAGTTGCTTTAGCTTTTCATGAAAACATGAGATCTGGGTTTCCAGTTCTCCCCAGCAGACAGACAAGCCTGAACAAGGGGCTGTGGCACCTACAAGGAGCTGTAAAGAACTCGCCTTTTCCCTCCTCCAAAAGCAGCACAGATAATGTTGTACTCGGCAGTGTTTCTGTAATCTCCCCCCTCCTCAGTGGCCGCTTCACAGCAGGAGTCATGAACAGGAGACACACAGAGGGGACACAGGTTATCCACATTAAGAACATTTTGCTTTCTGGGGATGCAGTTTTCACTGAAAGACATACGGTTTCATTTGAAAATACAGCCATGCCACGGACTTGGTGTGAATTTTGTCTCCTGGCTATTGCAGTTAATACTCCAGTAGGCTGGCTGGCCTGTTCTCACCAGGGTTTATAGTCCCCATGTGCCTCCAGCGCTCAGGTGACTTCTGTCTCCTCCCTTTATCCCAGGGAGATCTGGCTGGATGAAATCCTATTACACAGGTCAGCAAAGCATTTGCTGACCTCATACTCAAGGAGAGAAAAATACCAAAGCGTTTGAAGTTAGAAGTAAGAACAAATGCCCTTAGGTGGGGGGAAGAGGCTTCCTGATGGCCAGCCCTTCCCCAGCAGGGGAGCCAGGCTGTGTAGCTGGACACAAGCTATGGCATTCAAACCAGGAGTCAGAAGAGCTCCTCTTCACCCCACAGGGTGTGAAGTCTTCCCACCAGAGCTGCAGCTCACGCACCTCTGGTGTGTGCGTGTGCTTCATGGGGCAGCAGTCACAGATTGCTCTGTCCTTTATCCACTGGTCTCGGAAGGGTAGAAGGCAGCAGTGGCACCATGGTGGCTGCAGGGTGAGGGACATGTCTCACCATGGGAGGAATCTGGGGCTGCTGTCCCTTTTCCTGGTTAAGGAGGTGATGGCTGTGACAGGCGTGCCAGAGGCTGGGTTTGGAGTAGACAGGTCTGCTCTCAGCACCCCTTGTTTTTCCTTGCCAGGGCATAACTTGTTCCTGGAGGCACCTCTTTGTCTCCAAGCAGCGCTCAGCTGTTTGCTTACAGGGATGAAGCAAGTGAAAGACCTTTCCCAGCTTTCTGTACAACCTGCTGGCTTATGTCTAGCCTTATGTACCAATCTTAAGGCAAAACATAAAGGGAGGAGCACAGATTCTCTCTGAATTATACAAAAAACAAGGGATGGCCACATTGCACCAATATTACTTGAAAGAAAGTCATATTTGTGCTTCTTGCTCAGCTGTGATGAATGCCCCACTCCACCTCTTGTGAGACTTCTGGGAAAGACTGACTGCCTTTCTGTAGAAAGAAAAATATTTGATGTTTCAAAAAATGACAGATTTTGCGTAACTTTCCCTCAGGCTTGCTCTTTTTTTGCTTTGGGACTCTTAAAATCAGCTTTTAATTAAAAAGAAAGCTTTATGTACAGTAGTCCTCACTACCTGTTTAAAGGCTATCCAAGGTTAGTTCTTGTTCTTCCAAGCCATACTGTTCTAGTCCTTCCCATCACAATTCCCTGTTTAAAAGAGAACCTTCAGTCTTTTCCTTCACCTGTCCTTCTAGTGCTGGGAGGCTGGCAAGGTGGCGGTGACTCCTTCCCTGGACGGTGCAACTGGAGTTGGGTAGGATTAGCGCTCCGAGCCTGCATTAGAAGAGCGCCTGTCCAAATGCTACTAAAGACATGACCTTCAAAGTAGCATCAAACTTCAGCTGAAATGCAGGCCTGACAATGTGTCAAAGTACAGTAGCATAAATAAGATGTTGGCCATAGATCTCTTGATGACAGATGAAAGTGTAAGTATAAAGTGTGCTTTCTAAAAATAGCATACATGTAGAAGGTGCTGGAAGTGCTGGGCTATCAGAGAGGCTTATAAGTAGGTCACAGATGACCAAAAGAGTAAAATATCAACATCAGCAATGTTCATTGTGGAAGTCCAATGTTTCAGGGCACGTGGACAGTCGGGATCAGCTAGGGGTGAGGTGGCACCTGTATGTGATAAGTTTTTCTTCAAAGGCACGGTATGGGATGAAATTCAAACTGGGGTTACATCTGAAATGCACACAGGTTATCTATTTAACGAAGATGAGGTACTACCATTTTTTTCCCCTTTAATTCCCTGTAAAGGAGGCAGAGTTTTCCTGAGACTTCCTGGTTTCTTTTC
Source organism: Falco rusticolus (assembly GCF_015220075.1). Classification (NCBI taxonomy): domain Eukaryota; kingdom Metazoa; phylum Chordata; class Aves; order Falconiformes; family Falconidae; genus Falco; species Falco rusticolus. The sequence goes on along the minus strand of NC_051198.1, from coordinate 26,098,614 downwards.
TACTCTTTGCATTCTTGAGGTAGTTCACTTCACTTGCTACTGATCTGTTCCTGCTTTGGGTAGTGCTGTAGATGTGTCTGCCTAGTGATGACTCTGATGGAAGATGTGACAAACCACTTGTCTCAAATGTGTATGCGTCCTCTTTACAGCCAAATTCTGCTGCCTTCAATCGCTAGTTCTTCCCTGTTCCTCTTGATTTTGGTGATAGTACTGGCAGAGTAAGGTACTGTTCAGGCTGAGCAGAAGTGGCAAGACCCGGCCATCAATGAGTGCTGTCCCTGTGCCAGCGTGGGGTCTGCCCTCATTGCAGAACCGGCACCAGAGATCCTGATACAGCAAACGCGCACGAGACAGCCTGAGTGTGCCTTACATAGCCTAAGAGTTTGAAGAATCTGGCCTTCATTAAACCAAACCTTTCAGTTAAAGGAAAAAACCTTTTGGCACAAACAGACTGAAAATAAAAGCTGAAGCAGGCTAAGAATTGAACAGAAACTGCTAGTACTTAATATTTGTTTTTTTACCTTAGAGTAGAAGATATGAGAGGTATGAGTTCAGCCTTCAAAATGTTCTCCAAAAACCCCTCCGTTCTCCCCAGTGGTCTTTACATATGGAATATTTGAGATAGATACTTGATGATGTTCTGTGTCCTGTACTTTTCTGTGGTACTTACTGAACTGATACACAACACCCGGACTACTACCAGCGGAATGAGTGAACATGTTCCAGTTGTAACCACCATTGCTGTCTCCCATTATTTTAACTATAAGAAACTGGATTTTTCTCCCCATTTCTCATTTCCCATTTTTCTTTGCACCTGCATTGAGACGTTGTCCGTAGGTAGTGTAAGGGTTCTTCCATTCCCTCTTGTGCCACAGGTGAGATCTTCAATCAGTGAGAAACTCTAACCAGATAATTCCCTTCTTGCTCATACTGCTTGTTTCATACAGCGAGAGTTGCAGCATTTCCCTCAGCAAGAAAGGGCTAAAGTATTTATTAAAAGAGGAAATCCTGCATTATTTAAAATCAAAAAAGTTAGCAGAAAATAGGAGCTACCTTTTTGGACCTGAAAGTGCTTTAAGAGACTATTCTTGTAATATCAACGTGGTATAGAAAGAAAGCCTGAATGGAGGTTTCTTTCATGGTCTCTTAGGGATTTCTAGATCAAACAGAGTTACCTGACAAGCAGACAAATAGGTTTTACTTTTTGTAATCACTAAGTCTTAAAACGCAACGTGATCAACAGCACTAGAGCTACCGAGGGCTGAGTAAGACTAGGCAGCGAGCTGCTTTTTTTAGAGCACAGCAGCCCTTAGGTTAACTCTTCCGTGCCTTTCTGCCATGCATTTGCTCAAAGTAAATGATTGCAATGTAGTGGAGGATTTCTGGGCTGACACATGGTGTCATGCGCCAGCTGGTGATCACAGTCTGTCAGATGTCTGCTTCCAGTCCCCCCACGTGTCACACTGTCAAGGAAGAACATCTGGATCCTTCTGTAGTGGCCTAATGAGTCTGCAGCCACTGTGCTTGTACATACAAAGGTGATGAACTGGGAAATATTCATTCTTCTGCTGACTGATTCTGCCTGGCTCTGAAGTTCTTTCTGTATATGAGAGAATACAGCTACGTTGGGTATATATGTCTGGATATACACCTGTAGATGTCTACCTACCTGCATATATTATGTACATAAGATGTGAGTATTTTGTTTCATTGAATCCCAGACAAACAAAATATGAACAGACCAAAGCTTATCTCCATAGCAACGTCCTTTTTAAGAATACCTGGTCTGTTTTCCTCACGGATGACCTACCAAAGGCAGAATCCTGCTCATACCATATCCTCCCATGGCTCTTGAAGCAGATCTTCTAGAATGCTACCTTCATTATTGTGTGAGTAGTCATGAGTAAGAGAAGGCAAGCCATCAAGCATTATTATTCTTTTCTTTCATTTGCAGAAATTTGCCATTTCTGTGCACAACCACTTCTTCTATTTCTGTCTGCCAGAACAGACAAATGACTGCCTGGGCTATTGCCACTGATATTACAGTTGAGCCACCTGGACAGCTGATGTTCCTCCACAGAATGGCCAAGCCACCGTGAGACAAGTTGTCTTCTCTACAACACCCTTTGTAGTTCTCTACAGACCTAAAGTATGTTCCAGGGCATTACTTGGCTGACTTGGCAGTAACACATGCTGGGATTACTGGGAAAACAGAATAGAAGGAAACGTAACTAACTGCTGAACTGGGGAAAAATAGGATGACATTTTTCGCTAATCTGCAGAGGGCAATGGTGTTGGGGAAGTGGAGAGCTTTTTCTGTTTGCAGTTGTGAGATGGCAACTTCATTCATTAACCACTGTTATAGTCACTCTTTAAAAAATGAAGTGTTGCTTAGTGATTCAGCTGTGGGGAATGGTGGTTTTCATACACAGCATGGCCAAAACTTCCCTAGATGGATCTTTAAGCCCATCCCATAACACTGCTATCTAGTAAGCAACAGGAGCTCTCCGTCAGCATGAACGACACTGGAATTTCTGGATAAATATAAGAGACTGCAACTCCAATTTTTTGTTCCAGGCACCAAATGATCGGTTGTGATTTTGCAACAAAGACCTAAACCAAGGAATCTGCATTTTCTTGAGCTTCCTCAATTGTGTGTTTAGATAGCAAAATAGGAAGCGATAGGTGTTGTATGACTCTTCTATGGCCAGCATGAGAAATGGTAGGCAAGTAGGGCCACGTGGGTTGGAACAGAGCATCCCATGGGTTGGACAGTATTGGCCAAACCCAGGGACACCTGTTTCCTCTTCACTTGTTGAAACACTGGGCTGCATGGCCACTTCTGTGCAAGCACAGAGCTGCAGTTGAACTTGCTTTTCTCTGGAATGCAGACATAATGAAGTAATGGGAAGCGTCTCTTCATGCAACAGTGTGGTGAAACCTACCAGATTTCTTCATTGGTAAATTAACTCAACTGACTTCCTGAGAATCACCATCACCGAGCACTCATGTCATCTCTTAGAAAGGAGAAGGAACAGCAAACTGCACAGTTTAGCACTGACTCACTGTTTCAGACTTCTATCTTTTTATTTTAAAGCAAGGGGAAGAGAGGAAGGACTGGGAGAGTAAATTGAGATTATTTCTCCTTCAGGCTCTTGGAGAGCTGCAACATTTGCATCTCCTTTTTGGGTTCAAAAACTACTCTTGGCTTTGCTCTGTAGATCCATGGTTGGCGTCAGAGAGAAAGAGAGCTGCAAACATGCCTGGGAGGGCTCCTGCTGTAGGGTTTTGCAGTCTGAAGGAGCATCCCCCCTACATTTCTCCAGTACTTGGCTTCTAGGAGATTGTTTTAAACAGCTTTTAAATCTCAAATGATATAGTAGTGTTGAAGCTCATACCTTGACCTTCAAGGGAGTGATGCTGAACCATCACTGGAGTATTTTTACTGTGGGAAAACTCTAGTTTAAGAAAATCTCCTAGCAGGCTATCAGTTCTGGCATGAAACTGCTAGCAGGTGGATGTCATGATGGAAGGTGTTAAGTGGGTTTTGCTGGCTCACTGGTGCAGCTGACTTGTTCTCTTACTTCCATAAAAGAGAAGTGGGACCTGCCCTTGGGCTTAAGGGAGAACTTGATTTTGGTGTGGGGTGAAGAACATGTAACAGGAACAACAAAGCCTGAAGTGAAGCCTCTGGCTGAGGTTTCACACGGTATAGCTAGAGAAGTTAGGGCAATGTTATTTTAGCTTTCTACGCCTGATCCTTAGCTGGTGTGGCTGATTTCAGTGCAGCTGTTACAGAAATCATAAGAAAGGAGGTGGAAGATACTCCAAAATGTATGTCCTGCCACAGCCTGAGATTAGCTTTTTAAGACCATCCTTGGAAAACAGTTGTCTTCCTTGCTCTTGAATTCTGATGCAGCCTCCTGCTGCCATCCTTGCAATGCTGAACTGGCCACAGCTTTGGAGGGTTTTTTCTCTCTCCCTGTAGTTTTAGAGCACCATTTCTTGGCCTGACCTGGATAGGGGAAATGGCTTTCCTCTCCCTCTTTGCAGTGATTATTTACTTTCAGATGGCTTTCATCTGTTTCCTTTCATTTTTTTTTTTTTTTTTTTGGGGGGGGGCGCTTAGGGTAGGGGTTTTTTGCTTTCCCCAACTGAGCCAATGTTAGTATATGCAGAAATGAGAGAGATTTTGTGCAAGCAGAGTATTGCCAACTTTTACTGGAGGATCATGCAAAAGTTGCAAGTTTTTTGCGTAGAGGAAGAACGAGTAACAGCCTTGACTTGAGAAGAAAAGCAATCCAGCTCTGGATCCATCCTGGAGAAACTCTTGCCTAAGCTGTAGCATACTGACTCCAGTCTTTCTGCTCAGAGTAAAGAAGAGAAAGTGAAGATCAGAGCCACAGATCTTGCCTACAGCTATGCCCTTAAACAAACAAACAAAAAAGAAATGTTAGAATATTGTGTTTAATTGGGTATAAGTGCTTTACTATTTATCTGTCTCTCTTTCTTCTACTCCTTTAGGCCTCCTTGTAAATTATAAAGCAGGCATTTCTCTAGAGCTATAATTTCATTTGACCTTCCAGTGAAGGAACTTCGAAGTGACGTTGCATTTCAGATAGGAACATGTTACCTGCAGTGTTGCCCCTGTACTGGCTAGAGGCTGCGGTGGGAGCACTTTCTGAGCCTGACAGCCCAGCACCCACCAGCCACGTGTCCCTGTCCTGTCCTCTGACCCAGCCACAGGGTCAGTTCTGCTGGAGCAACCACCATTCTGTCTTCTCCCCTGCTGCCACCATCCTCGCTCTTCCCACAGTAGCTTCAGCGAAGCACCGACAGGGCATTTGTCGTGGGTGCAGCAGCACATAGGAGGGTACAAAAGCTGAGCCAGGCAGTGGTGGGGGGTCCTGACTACCTGCCCTGCTTCTTCCACAGACCGGGGCCTCCTTTGGGCCATTCTGTAAGTGATCATTTCAGATGGAAGCACCAAAAGCTTTTAACAACATATTATGATGATCATGCCTAACCTTATACCTGACATGCACATAGTGCTTCCCACGTTTGAAAGCAAAGCTATTAATCAGTTCTCACCGCTCTAGCTTGTGAAAGATGATCTTGTTCGTAACAATCCAGTGAGGGAAAAGTGAGAATGAAATTGCTAGTCCTAAAACATTGGTTAGGCTGAATACATGAAGCAAGTTGTAGGGGCAGACTGTGTAGGTCAGCCTTTCTGGATGAATGAAAGGATGGTGGAGGGGAAGGTGCAAGAACCGTCCATTGCCTTGCTTCTCTGTGCGAAGCATTTGTCATTATTCCACCCTCTGGTGCTCTCTGCCTGTACCGGCTGCTCCAGGGTGTACAGCAAGAGCCTTGAATTCACAGGTGGTGGCAAGAAGAACGGTGTCTTACACCCCTGGCAAGTGAAATGGTGTGAGTGAGGAAAGGAAGACCTGCCACCATGGTTTTAAAGTTCTGGCCTGTGTTCCCATAGCAAGTGTGAACTATGGGATGAAGCTGGGACCACATTCAAGCCAGTAATTCCAGCCTGCTGGATGAAATCCTTACCCAGACATAGTAGCTATGCCCCTTTGCTTGCTCACTTCAGCTTCAGCACTGCAAATTTATTGAGTCCATTGGAATTACTCTTGATTTATGCCAGTACTCCAGGAGACAGCTTGCAAAGCACACATAGGCTAAATTCTGATCTGCTTTTGAGTATTGAGGTGCTGCTTCCCTGCCACCGCCATACACACCATTTAGCTGCAAAACAAGAACAAAAGTGCTGAAGGAAGGTTTCCCTCCGGCTCTGGGCAGCGGTGGTGGTCAGCGCGCTGCTGCACGTCCCTGCAGTTGAGCAATTGCACTAGAAAGGGGAGTCCAAATGGGATAGCTCACAGAAATTTTGTTCGGCAACTGGAGGGTGTGTCAAACCTCTGTCTTCCAAAATTTCTCATAACTGTGAGGACCCCAAGGGCAGAGAACCTTAAAAAGGCTCCCCTGTTATAGCTGGGGAGGTGTCACAAGGGTCCTGCCGAGAGGCTTCCTGGCACCTGGGTCCTGCCAGCAGGATGGCAGGGCTTGAGAAGCAGGTGGTAGCTGCATAAGCAGGGGAAAAAATGAGTCACTTTTTTATTCAGATGAGTGCAATGTGATTGGCATGTTTAGCTTAACAGTCGTTTATATCTCGTATGGATTGATTTCAAAAGCAGGTTATATTTTCTTTCCATTAAGGCAATACATAGTGTTTATTCTGCTTAATCAGGTGGCAGAAGGAGGACATAGGTTTGTTCCATTCACTCACCTTTAAAAATGTGTGAATGATGCGCAGCTGAATTGATGGGTGATGCATCTTTCCTAGTCTTCATTGCATTAACTTACTCATTTATGTTTTTTGGCTGGAGCTGGGATGAACAAACTAGGTGAACGAGGAGAGATGACAGGCAGAGCTCTGTCAACATGTGGGGTGTTTTGCCTGTCCTACAAAACTGTGACCTCACTGCAAAGCAAACCTCAGTGTGAATACAGCTCTCTTCCCCCAGCACATCCATGAGCGTGGGTTGACAGGTTAATCCTTTTGTGTGCACATGCACGTTACGCAGCTGAGGAATGGCAGTAAGCACAGGGTTACCTCCAAATTAGAGAAGAAACCTTTCCTGCCTATCTGTAGCCATGATTATGCTAAAAGTTGTGTTCTCTTCAGGAAATGGAGGCTAATATTTTGGAGGATCTCCTATAGAAGCAACATTTGCATTGGAGGGTCACATGCTCAAATTTATTTTATTATTTCCCCATTTAAAGATAAATATATTTTAATAGCCTCTGCCCTAAATAAGACAGGTTCACAGAGCAATAAAATTCCTTTAAAACGTATTTCTTTGGGCTTAATTACAATTTTCTCCTTGAGAAGTCCATGGCTGGAGTAACACATTGCCTAACAGAGTCATTCAAATTACTGCTTGAAAAAGTCACAGTGCGCAAATGCCCAAAGCATTCACCGCTTGGAACAAAAAGGAGAAAAACTCTGTCTCCGTTTCAGTTGCCTGTTGCTGTACCATATATCAAGGTGACTCTCCACAACTGTTTTCCCAAGTTTTACAATGGAGCAGGGAAAGCTGGAAGTGGTTTGTGCCAGGGGGATAGGTTTTCAGCCAGCTTCAGCCCCTGGCAAGTTACCTGTTCCCAGAGCTGCTGGCACCGCAGCTCCCACCTGGGGGCCTGGGGGCTGGTCACCTGCTGTCAGCGAACATCCCATGTGGCTTTGACCTAGAAAGATAAAAATAGCTTGAGAACCATAACAGAGCTTTTGTGAGATGATGGACCGTGCCATGAGTAAGAGCCACTTGGTGGGAACCAGAGCCAGGAGCTGTGTAGGGTCTATGGCACCACTGAAAAGAGAACCACAAGGCATGTGGTGGCTCTATACCCAGTGTTGCTCCAAGACCCTGCTCAAGCATTTCTCTCTGCCTGTGCCTCTCTCCACTCCTCTCTCCCAAAACTGCAGTAGGTATGAAGATAAAAGTAGTGTTTGGACGAGATCTGGCCAAGGCCAAACGTCTCTTTGTGAAGGTCCCTATTCATTACTAAGAAATGTCCTAAGGAACATCATACTGCCCCAAAGGGCCTGTCTGGCAGATCTTCTCACCAGGCTGAAGGTAGTGGCTGTCTAGAAAATGTTGGAAGGAGGTAACTCTGAGCCCTGAAAAGCAAACCTGATTTCTCATCAGTCAATTAGTACCTATCAGGAGGATGAGCAACACCCACAGCCCAGCTCCAAGGCATTAAATTCTCAGGAGGTCACTCTAAGTGGCTAATAAATCATCCAAGGCTTACCATTACAGCTGAAATGGCACCTCTGCTGCTGTCAGTAGGGGAGAAAAGGGTGCCACCTTCTTCAGGTGTCTTTGAAAAGGTGGTAGAAAAAATGGCTTCTACTTAGCTGCAACATTGATGCTCCTAAAGCATTTCATTAGTGGCTGCATGGAGGCACACTTCAACAAGAAAATCAATTATCTGCCAGTGTGCTGCTGGAAATGCAGAAGCACAGGTGGAGGGGAGGTCTCCACCGAAGAGATACCCTTTGATCTTCAGAGCAGGTCTTCATAACTATGTACGCAAAAAGTTAAGTGGAAAACTTACTATGAAGATCAGCAGCATCTCAACATGTAAGTGTTTTTAAAGACCTATTAATTCCTTTTCCTCAGGCACCTTGATGTATCTGCACCTTCTTAGCGACAGAGTTGTCGTCCTTCCCATCCACCTCTTTTCCTGTACCTCCCCTCCAGTGCAGCGGAGAGAGCCGACAGAGGCGTATCTTTGAGATGTTGCCTCAGGCGTGAGCTCCTCTTAGCCTAGAGAAGGTCTCTGGGCTCAGGTTGGTGTGGTTGGTGACGGCAGTCCCAGGGGAAGGCAGGGTTGCTTTGTGCACCCACTGCCTTTGGCTCCCGGGAAAGGCTGACCAAGCAGCCCCTATGCAGCTGTGGGGTTTGAGGCAGAGCCATCCTACACACAAAGCCTATAGAATAGTGAGCAGAAGGAGCAGGAAACGTCAAAAAATGACACAAAAAAAAAGGTCTTTTCTCACATATGAACCTGTTGTTTACTTTCCTAATAGTGCTCTTTAGACCTGGCTACGTTTTCTAGATGGTGAGTTAATTGTAAGACTAGAAGGCGAGAGTTCACCAGTGCTAGTCTTCTTCTGATGTTGATCTTTGTGGGGAGTTAGGTTGGTCACTTGCATGAAGTCACTCACAACCCCCCTGAGGGTTTGTCTGGATTTATTCAGCAAGATGAAGGTGCCCACTGGTGGGTGTGGGTCTTACATTTGTGCTCTTAGATGGTGGTTTTAGCTGATTTTGAATAACACTTGTGAACTTTTGGAAATACTGCTCTTGCAGTCAAGAAATTTTGGCCTTTGGTACTGAGTGGGGATACATTCTTTGCCTCTCTGCCCAGACTTCCCCTGTAGTTTTAACAGGTCACTTAAGCTCTGAGTGCTTCAGATGCTTCAGATATACTTCCTGGCATTGTTTTTTGAAGACTAAAGCATTTATCATGCGGTGGTGATAGCACACCACCAATTTTTCCATTTCGTTGTCTGAATCCCAAACACGTTTGAGCTGTGCTGAGAAGCTGGTAGCGCGGGAGCTTTCTTTTGTACAAAGTGTAAATCTGTGATTACCCTAATTCCTTAGGCAAACTCATACTGAGCAGTGCAGGTTGCTCCTTCTGCCCTTCCAGTCTCAGCTTTTGCCCTGACCTACCAGAAGAGCAGACCACACCTGAAGCAGAGGTCTGCACGTGGGAGGTGGAGGCACATATTTCCAAAGATGCACTGGAAGGAGCACAGCGCAATGTCAGAACAGTATGTTTGCAGCTGGCAAGGCTCACTGAAATACAGCGTATGAGATCACTGATTTCATCCTTTTTAGGATAAACCTTCTGCAGTCGCTCCTAAACCAGTCAATCTGGTGAGTCTCAAACTTACAGTCTCATCGTAGCTTTGAAATGCCACGTTATCCAGATGACCGATGTACATCAGATGTTGTTGGTAAGGCTAGATCATACCCAACTCATAGTCTGAGAATTTTCCATCAGGATTTGTTGATGAAATGTTGTGAGTAATGAAAGAAGAATCCTTGTGTCAAATGGAGACAGGGAAAAGGTGATTTTCCAGGTGCAACTGGTTGGGGTTGGGGATATTAAATGGACCAGTATTGCTCCTCAGCTCAAGAAATGGAAAAGCTCTTTTCACAAGCAGCTGGGGAGGGCCGAGGACCTTGTTACCATGTAGGTGGACATATTGGAACCCTTCCCTTAAAGCTCAGGCACTTTGAAAAAGACACACGTACACAAGAGATGAGAGAAAGTCACAGCTGGGAGCGCTGTGTAGCCGAGGTGTCTGCAATTCATTGGAGGGATCTCAGAAAGACCTGGAAAGCAACGTAAAGCTCTAGGAGGACGTGCCTCACAGCAGGGAAGCGGGGTTCTCAGCCCACTAGACTTTCTAAGAAAAGGGTGAGAGACTCATTGCTGATGGTCTTTGTTTTTCTAAACAACGCATCTGATTTTTGAGGGCCTTTATAATGTAAGAGGAAAAACAGAGACCATCCAATGAGTCAAGGTTGAAATTAAAAGCAAACAAGAAAAGAAACGTAGCTTTAATGCCAGGCAGCTGTGGAATACTTCCCAAAGAGAAATCGACTGGATGGACCCCCTTGATGGGGAAAACCCAATCCTGAAAGACATGTGGGTCTTAATGGGCTTAATGTTGTTCATTCATGTAGCGAGGAAGCAGTTAAGAAGGAAGACAATTATGTGGTGAAATCATAAGGCTGAAGCTGTTAAAAGGGTCAGGGCGGATAGCTGTAGCAGTTGTCTTTAGCATCAGATTTACACAGAAGGCTCTCTTCACCAGTATTTTAAATTCCCTGTTGACTAAGCTCTCCACAGCTCTACAGGCGCATCACTGCTGTCTGTATTGATCTGTGGTGCTCAGCAGGAGTTTATTCCAGGACTTGTATCTCTTGCTCAGTTAAGAAGTGTTGATTCATCCTTTTGCTGCAAAAGTGACTAATAACAAATGCTTTCCAGGAACCAGCCCTGATAAAACAGCCGTAGACATGTAGCTCAGATTCAATTAAACTGATAGGGCACACAATTCAGCTCCGATTTAATTATTTCTCGTTTGGTGTAAATTAGCTTTCTTATTGCAGTGAAACAAATTATTATTTTGTCATGACAATGACTCATCTGCACGCTTTACTACTTATTCTGCCCTTATTTTAACCTAGAAAAAAACCAAGTTTCCTCAAAATTCAGAAGCTGAGTTGAGGAGCTAATACTTACATTAGTATTCTGGAGGCAGTACATTCCTTTGTGATCTGGTTGTGCTTAGCTCTCATATAACACTCCCTGATTAAGGCTGTGTGTTTGACAAAATAGATTAAGCGTGACATCTGCCAGATATACAACCCTGGAGGCAAACACCCCAACCTTTGGGGAAAATTTCATCCAGAATTCTGCATTGGGCTGAATTTGCAGCTTAGGATCTTGCTGCTTAAACAATTTCTGATGCATACTTCTGGGATGAAAAGATACATCTCTTCAATCTACCGCCTACCCACCTCCTACTAGGAATAATGCTTAGTTCGTTTGGGTGTAAGATAGTAAGCACAAACCCAAGCAGAAGCTGCAGAAGTTATTCATGCCTCTGGTTTTCTCTGGCACTCAAATGCAATGAATTTATCTCTGCAGAACCCCTGTGACTTGGAAGTGTCAGGGCAGCTTCCTACAGATAGAGAGCTGGAGCACACCAAGGGTGAAAGAATTTCTGCAAGGCACAGGCAATGCCTATAGTCAGGAACTAAATTCAATTCTCTTGCACCTTAACCCGGTGCCTAAGCCACAAATCTGTTCCCTTCTTAGTGTAGATTCCGCTTCTTCAGGATGCAAAGCTTTTGCCCTGCTGTCCCCTGAGCTGACTATCAGAACAGGGAAGATATTTCTTTACCAGCCATGAACGTGAAGTCCTGCAAATTTGGCGCAGCCTATTTTACTTTGAGAAAAAGATAATGGAAGGCACTGTGTGTGCAGTCAGTGAAAAAAAATACTTTCCCTCCCACATACCTAAGTGAGACTACCACTGGGAAAGACAAAATCGTTCTGAGGTTTACCTGCCTATCGAGCCCTTGCAAAAATGTGAAGTTTTTACTGTTAAATTCAGCCAAGTAAGCAAGATGCTGTGTTTGTCTCCAATAACACCCTCATTCTTCCCCTTTTGGAAAGCAGAGACATATAAATAGTCAACTGTCTCTTCAAGCCGCATTGACCAGCATAATAGCTGTGAAAATTAGAATGCTTTTAAAATACACAATTAGAGTGTGTGCTTTCACACAGAAAGAATGAATCAGCCTTCCCCTTCCCAGGCTTTCATTCTGCAGTAATTCTTCACACTTCCTCACACTGAGCCATGAATGCTAAAGTTCATCCCAGAGTAGTTTTACAACCAATGGGAATGGCTTCACGAAGCACTATCAGTCCAAATGCCAGTCCTCACTGCTCATGTTTGTTGCTGGATTCCTTGCTGGTTTAGCAGCACGGAAAGAAATGTTCTTGGGAGCTAACGGTGCCAGTGCTGCCCATCTCCTGGAGGCTGCCAGGAGGAAAAAGCATGGTTTTGTCCAGGCAGGCCCAACATTTCGGACAATCCAACTCAATCGTAGCACCATGCATACACACACGGAGATGCAATGAGTCACTTGGGAAGTAGGGTATATCTTGGCCCCACACCCAGCCCCACTGAAGCCAGCCAGCTCCATCCAGGCATGGGCCAACGTTTGCCTGAGCTAGCAGGGGTGGGATGGGGCTGCCAACTGAAGGGGAGTGGGAAGGGTGGCCCTGCCCCTTGGATTTGGCCTTTTCCTGGGTGCCATTCACTTGAGTATCTGCCCAGTTCTTACACAAAGGCAATAGCCATCTCCTTTAGGGGGTTCATGGAGTTTGCACTATTCCCTCTTTTTTTTTTTTTTTTTGTCTTGATCTGAGATCTGCTAGGATTAATGAATTTTCTTTTGTGGCAAATAGGTAAATTAGATTTAATTTCTGCCTCTTGCAGTCAGTGGCATGAGGGCTTTCAGCTTTGAGCAGGGATCCTTGACTAGGAAAGCTTGTGGGAAGATGAAGGTGCTGCCAAGGGTCTTCAAGGTGGGCCATGACCCAGTTCACCAGTGCCCCTCTGAGAGGCTGTTGCTTGTGTGAAACTTCTCCCCCTTCCCCAGCCATGGCCACCACAGACAGCTGTGACTCATGGGCACACTGACCCTGAAGGCAAGAGCTGTCCTGATGGTTTATAAGCCAAATTGCAGATCTCTCTTGGTTTTATAATAAGAATCGAGGTCTTTAACTTGAACAGGGAAGGTGTTTGGGAGCTAGCAGAGGATGCTTGACAGGGTTCATCTTTCGTGCTCCTGGTTCACTAGAAATAACCCCAGGGCTCACGTCAGCAAGGCAGGGACTGAACACAGCCAGAAATGCTGTGATGGCATGTGGTCCCTGAGGACCACAGGCAGCTGTGTGACCCCAGCCTGATCATGGGGCAGCTACTCATCTTTCGCCTTAAAAACCACAGCCTGCAGGCTGAAGACTTGCCAGGTAAACAGAGATAGCCCCAGTGAATGGAAACTGCTGAGGGGTCCCTTGGGAGAGCAGGGTGGGGGGTGGCTATTGAACAGCAATACGGACTGTGTACTCTCCAGTTGCCACCTGGGGGTTTATGTTTCTTGGGGTCCATCCTGATTTCCTCTTTTACTGACTCATCTTTGTGCTGATATGTTGTGCCTGCATCGTTTCTTAGCCCTATTCAGCTGATATGGTTGGTTGGGACAGTACTGTTAAAGCCTCAGCCCCTTCATTGCACGTGTGATGCACACTGTTTTCTCCACTGCTCGCCCTGGTAAAACTTTTCCATTCACCAGACCACCTGCACCCTGCAGCCATGGACCATAACGCCACAGTGAAAGCATGGTCGCTGTGCAAATTCCCCGTGCCAGGAAGGTTGCAGGAAGCCCTGTGTGAGATAGGTGTGTGCCAAGGGATGAGGTGTGGGTGCCGTGTGGTGCCAGGTTGCTTGCCAGCGAGGTCCCTGCTCATGCCACGGCAGTGGTGAGTGTAAACACATGAGTTGGAGATGAGGAGTGGGAGATGTGGGTGCTGATGTCCCCCCTCCTTTCCAGGCAGAGAGGGAGGCGTGTGAGAAAGCAGAGTGCTGCTGCCAGGCTTAGGGCAGAGCCCTGGCAGACTGCGGCCAGAGCAAAGACAGAATTTGGTCTGATGGAAGGAAAAGGTAAATGTGGAGCTGCATTTACACCAGCCGCTAACCTTGCCCTTGGAAGCATTTTTTTTATTATTATTATTTTTAAGATGCTTGATGAAAATACTTCTGTGTGATTTGCATTTGTATCCTTTGCTTTCTATAAAAAATTACTCGTTTGCATATAGAGAAGAGGCACTTCTTATACACGATTGTCTACTTGGCGTATGATCTGCAAAGCGAATATAATGTGTTGCTGCTTCTGTGAGCTTTTATTAACAAATACAGAAAGAAAAGTAGGAAAGATAACAAAGCTGGGAAAAATTGCATCTCTATTACGAATATTACCTATCTAGTTGTTGCTGGGTTTTGAACATAAGATAACTTAGGCCAGAGCTTACTGTTTCAAAAGCAGCAACAATAGTGACTACTCCTGTTTCCTGCAGTTTGAGTTTATTATCTTTCATTCTTTCTTTGGAAGTAAAATCAAACAGTTTATTTTTGATCCCACAGAATTGCGAGTTTGCCAAAGTGTAGACAACTTGATGTCTAAACTTTGTTCAAATAAACACAGTCCAGGTTTTTTTACCCCTTAAAACTCATTTTCTTGATATGTTCCAGAAAAATTTCATAAGCTCCAAATGACAAAATGAGGAAAATGATGTGCATGAGTTTTTTTCAGTTGTATCCCAGTGTCGTCTTTATCTGTAGGATTTGCAAGCAAATTAACTTTCAGTCCTATCCTTTCCTGCTATCTTTTCTGCAGCTGACGAGAGATTTGCAAGTAAATAGACCTTTTTCAAAATTTAAAGCAGATTTGGCATTTCACAGTTTGTATCTCTTTTGCATAAATATGTTTTTTCCATAAGGCTTACAGGAAGCATTATCTGACAATCCCACTGGCCAGCTTCCGAAAGGTTTTGTTTGTTCCCATTGATGTAAAAACATCTATAGCCTTCCCACCCTGCCTCCCCATCTCTCCTCCTCCCCAGAAGTCTCGCTTGTCTCATTTCATGTGTGTTTATATCTTTATCATATAAACAGATTTTTTTTAAAGGGGAGTGAAGAGTTTTAAAATCAAATTGTTTTTCCCATGGGAGTCACTGTACTATTATCGTCAGGGCTGTTGTCACAGTTAAATTTACCAGATACTTTGCAGTGGGAAACCCTACATTTGCTTACAGTCTGCCAGACTTCAGCAGTTTGGGATAAAATCTTCCCCGCCAGGAATCTGTTTCAGCTCTGTGGTGCAACTTTGTTCCATCCAACATGTTCAGTGAAGGAGTTATGAGCTCTTTGAAAGATGTAGGATGTCATTAAAAGCTGTATAATAATGAATGTGCCACAAGGAGCAAAATAAAGTTTGACCGGGCTATTTAATCATAGCATCTCCTACCATTACAGAACTTGGCTGTGAAGCTCAGTTTTCAAGGGGGTCTTTTGAACACCATTTGTGTTAGATTGACTTAAAACAAATTGCAGGGATATGGCATTTTTCCAGGATCCTTTTTATTAGGAGTTAGGCTCAGCTCACTAGCTCATCATATACCCAGCACTGGATATCCATGCTTGCAGACAACCCCTGCTTCAGCATAATGGGTAAGGGGAGAAATTTTCTTGTCCTCAGCAATCCCCAGGCAGTGAAACTGCAGAGCAGCAACCCAAGACGTACAGACTAAAATCATCTGGAGGCAACGTGTATGGCTCCTGCTGGGGGCCACCTCACCGCTTCCTTCCCCGGAGAGCCCCACTTCTCCTCGATCTGCCAGTTCCCTCCATCCTGTGGCACATCCTTATCGTGTCTGACAGCACGGGGGATGTACAGATAACGGAGTCGGGATTGCACACTCATCTAATCTCGGTGGGGAGATCAGTCTCACAGCACTCGCTGCAGAGCTGCTG
Source organism: Falco rusticolus (assembly GCF_015220075.1). Classification (NCBI taxonomy): domain Eukaryota; kingdom Metazoa; phylum Chordata; class Aves; order Falconiformes; family Falconidae; genus Falco; species Falco rusticolus. Next base: position 26,082,905 of record NC_051198.1, on the reverse strand, counting down.
GTGCCCGTACAGGGGAAATCGTGAGGTTTATAAGCCATCAGGAGGGCACTGTCACACCGAGGTCATGCAGCTGTGGCTGGAGTGGGAAAATTAAGCGTTCCCTACGGAAAGCTTCAAATGAAAGTAGGGAAGGCTAGGGAAAATTTTCACAGGAGGTCTCATTTTGGGACAAAACACAGTTCTTTTCTTAGGACTTCATCTTTTTAGCTTCTCTTTCTGCCTTAGTGCCTGACCCTGCACTGGACATACTGTGTGACTTTTCCCTCATAAAAGACTAGACAGAGGTTACCAGAAAGGCCAGATTCACCCTGTTGTGTGCAGGTGGATTCTGCCCATGTCCGTCCCCCCGACAGCGTCTCACTACCCCCAGCACAGCGCCTGAGCATCCCCATCGCTGCCCAGCCCTGCCTGCCCCAGCCCCAGGCAGCTCGGAGCCAGGGACCGGGGGGCAGCTGCTCAGGGAAGCAGAGAGGGGGGAGAGGGATGAGAAAACTTGTTCTGCACAAAGTTTGTCTGTTGCTGCAGTAGGTCTGCCCAGGAAAAAAATATCAGGGGTTCATACAAGTTTCTGTGCGGATCAGTCTTGAAAATTTGAACTGAAATTTATGAAAACCGAAGTGAGAAAAATGAGTTTGGCCTGACGGTCTGACCTGGGCACAGGGTGAGCTTCTGGGCTGTGCTTCTGGGCACCAGCAGGCATGGAAACCTGGCGCTGCAAAACACGTGTACCTGTTGAGCACCTGCGAGGGATCTTTATGGGCAACAGAATAAATGGTCGTGCAAGTACTAGCCACGGGCAAGTGACATGCAAATCTGCCTGCTGGCTTAATTTTAGCCAGACCACAGCTGAATGCCTGCCTTCCCCAGGCAGACTGGCACAGGGCTAACCAATCTGTCTCCATGCATTAGGCTGCCATTAGGCAGCACCAAAAGTGGGTTGTTATTCAAACTGATTACAGACCCAGTGCTGCCCTCCTCTTGCTCTCCTCCAACACTGGTGTTATCCTGCCCTTCCTGAGCCACCAGTCCTGCAGAGTGCAAAACATTTCTTCGTATAGTAAGTGATATCTTGCCCCACGTTTGTGGTGACTTGAAACAGAAGGAACTGATGTGTAAATTTCCTGGGGGGTGGTTGGAGGTGTTAGTATGTGGTTCTGCAATATTGTCCTATCTGATCTAAAAGTTTCATAGTTTCATGTCCAGCCCTGCTGGGTTTGTAGGCTTCTGGCACTTCAGTTACCTGTTACAAATTTTAGTAAGGAAATAGGCATCTCGATACTTTTTGTATGTTTGGAAAGTTGGTAAAATTAGACTCCAGAGCTACCTAGGTGTGTTTAGGGAGTATCACTCCTTGTGTTAGACTGAGCAATCTTTTTGTTTCCAAGGGTGTTTTCCTCCTAAGCACTGACAAAGAGAACTGGACGTATTCATGCTCTTTTTCTGTGGTGGTGTTGCTTACGGTCCAAATGCTTTCTCAAGCCAAGTGGAACCTGTGTCCCAACAAGCACATCTCAGGTGCTGAAGCTCCCCATCACCAGCAGATGCTGGGGCTGTTCAGAGTGGTGCAGTGCCTGCAGCGTAGCCTGGTGGTGGTCCCCCATCTCACTGGGAGGACCTGCCTCTGGATATGCCAAACTCAGCCCGGCAGGAGCTTGCAAAAACACTGAAGAAGAAACACCTAGGAAGGCTCTGTGATAGTTCCAGCTGTGATTATAACTGGGGGAGTAAATTGCATATTGGGTACATGTTTGCAATAAAATGGGTGTGAGTGGCAAATTAGCAGGACCTCTTCCGATGAGGAATGAGCCTTGCAGGCTAATGCAACAAATGCAGTAGGAAAAACAGATTACAGAGGCATGAAAGATAGGTCTGGAGCCCTCTAACTTCTGTGTCCCTTCTCTCTGCAAAATGGCAGCAACACCCATGTATGTCAGGGCTGAATTTTGAAGTCAGGTCAGTGATGGGGAGGGTTCTGTGTTCAGCGATGTGCCAGACTGTTCTCCACCACTGGCTTTGCCATGTGCAACAACAGCAGTGCATGACTGACGGTGCCCATATCAACATGAGAACTCAGCTGGAGGGAGGAAATGGATTTAAAATTATTTACTTGAAGAAAGATAATTAATGTGCTGCCCACTTTATTCGCTTCCTGTGAAATTCTTCTGCAAGAGCTGTCAGACTAGGCTTTCCACCAACGCAGTTTGGTAGGCTTTCAAAAAGTGTCTCATTCTTTGAGAAAGCACATGTGAGGTTGGTGAGAAACAGCTGCAATCGGGAAGTACCATAATTGCTGAAAGATGAAACATGTGAAAGGATGGCTGTACACTGAATACATGGTTTGCTGAATATAGTCAAGTCTGTTCTGGTTACCTGCACACACTCTCTAGGTCACAGTATCGGCACAGGGTACCTTTGGGGGACCCTCAACCATAACAGAGTCCAAGTGCCTGTCTGTGCTGGCCCTTAGCGATAGGACAAAATCAGAAAAACTTAGAACTGGGCCAGTAACTCCACGCACTATTATGTGACCCCTTGGTTGTTCTTCTCAGTCCTGCCAACACAAACCTTTGTCCCTCTAATGGTCCATGTAGGAGAAATCATCCCCAGGCACTGCTCCGTGACAAGAATCATGCTTCTGGGTGTAGATAATTAAAATATAAATATTTTTGTTTTCCAACTGATCTGTTTAACTATAGTGTCTCCTTGCCAATGCAGAACTTGACTCTGCAAAGTCACGCTTTTTGTTGCTTTTCTAAGACAATTGCTGTGAACGTGGGAATGGCCACTGCCATCACTCACTGGTCCTTTAATTGCTACTGTACCTGCAGAAGCCAAAACACATCTGTACACAGGTTTTACTCTATCTAACACAGAGTCACATAATATGTAAGGGAATTATTTAGTATTTCAGAGACCAGCATATATAGCTTTTTAGGACAGATGCAGCTGGAGGACAAAAATGGGCATATAAGAAAATGTTCCAATTTTACCCTTACAAGGGGTGAACAGAGCAGATGTTTACATCTGGAGGTCAACTACAAGCACAGTAATTCTCCAGCCCAGAAATACCTAACATTCTTCCAGAGACCAGGAGAATAGCTTGTAAATTGGATCTTCAGAGTGACTTCACTAATCAACACAGCAGAAACGCAAAGACTGACATTAAGTGGGCATTAAAAACACACCATTCTTCTTGGGGATGCTCTTCTGAGTGAGATGCACTAATATGGCCAACCAAGCAACCAAACTATAATTAGGCAATTTACCTTCTATTCAGTAAGAGAACAAAAGGGAGGAAGAACAAAAACCTTAAAAATAACCCCCCATTGTAAACAACATTCAAAACGAATGTTACAGGTTTTATTATTATTTTAACTGCCTAATTCCTTCCCTTTGTGAACAAAAGCAAAGAAAATACTTAACATAGACAGAATTCTCTTTCCCCGCCTTTTGCTTTTTACACATAAAAGGAAACCAGTTCTCTGAAATAGTTATATTTTTGACATTTGACTAAGCAGCCAGAGATGCTAAGAAAAATACATACAGGATTTTATGGCTAGCCTTTCCCTAATGTGGTGCATGAGGAACAAGTGATGGGGCAAGCCAGCAAAGCAAGCAAAAAACAAAAAAAGAAAAAAAAAAAAAAGACAGACAGACCCAGACCTGCACACTTCTGTGAGTATGAGTGTCTCTGCTGGCTGCAGCACTGTGCTCGCCACCCTGGGTCTGACCCACGTCAGGTCACTGTAGCTGCCCGAAGGGACCAAAGGAGTGCAGGGAGCCCCCAGGCTTGGCTGGGGGTAACTGGGGGAAAGACAGTAAATCATTCAGATGGCAGAATCACTGGAGGTGGCAATGGGCAGCAGCCTTGCCTGACGAGGGGGAAGAGGGGGGAAGCAGGGGGAAAGGACTGATCCAAACGTCCCCGGGGGGAAAAAGCGAGCAGCTGCCACATTCCCCCACTGAATGTCACTCCAAGGAAAGCAGGGCATGCTGCACCCACCAGGCAGCCAGGCACACACCATCTGCGCCCGGTGGGTGCTCTGGGCATCGCTCATGCCCCATACAGCCTGCCTGCTCCCCCAGCCCACCTCCCATCCACACCACCTGCCTGCCCCGCAGCCCCTGGCCTCTGCTGCCTGGCTTAGAGGACAAGGTGGAAAATAGGTTTGTCCATGACTATGTGATATGCTCGATACAGCCACTAACATTTCATTACCTTTGCTCCGATTCCAGTGTGTTGGTGGAACCTCCTGCCCATCGCCAGGTAGCGGAGGCAGGCAGCTCTGTGCCTTGGAGGTCACTCGATGCGTGCTGTGTGTTGTGGGTCCCAGTGTGCTTCACCCCCCAGCAGCACCCCGCGAGTCCGCTCACAGCCAGGCACGCGGCAAATATACAGAAACTCGTTGATTCTGTACTGAACTGAACTCCTTTGTTTTTGGTAAAATGCTTTCTCATGAACTTTACTTTGAGCATAGAGGTTAGGTCCCTTCAAAGACTCTAAGGACACAAAGTGTTCCTTACTTGCAAAACAGAGCAGGGAACTTTACCAGGACAAAAAAGAAACTCCACTTTGCTGTTAGAGTTATACAGTGTCTTTTCTGGCTTTTACTTATCCTTTTTCTTTTCACTGGTGTTTTTCATGTGGACTTCAAGAAATATTACAGTTATCTTTGCATCCCACAAAGTCAGTTTATATTTATTCACTTTGCCTCTTTCCACATCCTTTCTAGCAGAAACAGCACAGTAGCCACAGGGGAGAAAATTAGCTAGGAAAATTCTCCATCTGTCTCTTTTTCTGTTTCCCAGGGTTATTTGACTGTGCATCTTTTTGTGGGTGTTGGTGGATCATTTCTGTATGATGCAATTTAAAACAAAACAACAAACCTACAGCTTCATCTACGCAACTAACCAGATGGTCCTCACAAGGCTAACCTTCACTGTGGCTTCATGGGCTTGTGTGCCACAATTTGTTTTGTCTAAGGGAAGACACCAAAGACTTTGACATTTTTCCCTCATGGTGTTTGATTTCCCGTGGCTGTCCCTTAGAGGTAAGCTAAGTGGCCTTAAGGAATGGGCCCCATGGCCCCCTGCAGAAGCATGGTGCCAGCAAAATTCTTCCCAAAGTGGTGGCTGAGGACAGTGGAAGGGAAAGCTTGTATGCATGTGTGTGTTTATATCCATCTATGGATCCACCACCTTCCCTTAAGCAAGGTGTGAAGATCAGGGATGTGATTGAAGGAAAGGAGTAGATGGGACAGAGGAGCACAAGCAGACACATCACTTTGCTCTGCAGAGCAGTGAGAGCAGATCGTGGTGGGAATGGGAGCAGTGGGACAGGGGGAGCAGCACTGGGCATTCTGCAGAGCTCCCAGGTGATTGTGTCGCAGAAAAAAGATAGGAGCTGTGGGAAGCCTGAGTAGACACTGGTCACACAAGTAAAATAGGAAGAGTCTAAGATCATCTAGATAGAGGAAGAGAGAAACTGGTGAGGCAAATGCCAGAGATTTTGCAGAAATTGTGGACAGAAAGGTCCAGGTCAGGAAGATGCTGTGTGAGGAGAAGGCAGAGGTCTGAGAGACCAAGAGTGTGAAGACAATAAGGGAAGGGAGTCAAAATAACCAAAGGCAGTCTGTAAGTCTGCCAGACCCTTCGTTTTGGTGGTGTTATTCTGTGATGACTCTTAGTCCACCTCACTATGCATTAGCTTGGTGTATTTCCTCTCCACAAATACTACTCTGAGGTTTTGACTTGGACACATTTTGCACAGTCTTCCCGTGGGGGGCTATGGGGGATACCTATGGGGCTGCGGTTGGGCTATTTCCATCACCCGGTTCATCCATTTCATCACTTCTCCCTTGGCTCTCATTGCCAAGGTCACAAGCAGATTGCCAAGCCTGAAGCCAAACATCCGGTGTCTATTCCAGCTCAAAGCTCTTAGCTCCTCTGAGTCAGTGCGCTCGTGTCAAGAATAACCCAAAAGAGATATGGAAACCCCAAAGTCACTGCCATAAATCACACTTGTCCTAATGCCATTTTCATCTCCGAGAGTGGCCTGCCCTTTGTGTCATGTCCTGCCAACATTCCCAACTGTTGGCCATTTGTTCGCAAAGGGGAATGTGAAGTACACGCTCGCGAGAACCCATCCGATACCAGAGGTATTACATGTTCATATGGACAGGCTAGAACAACTCGTCTCTACCACTTCATCCCTGGGAAAGAAAATGAGCCTGAAACTGCATTAAAGGAGCTGCAGTTTGTTGCAGGGGAAGACCACTTGAAATTTTACTCATGCTAGGTACTTTCTCTGGTTGTAGTTGCAGCATATTGCAAATTAATTTGTCCACTGTGAGTGATGCTCGTAAATTTAGTCTGTTTTTCTCTGGTTGAGCAGTTCATGAAATGATCTGGGTTTCTTCAAATGCATTTGTTATTCATGAGGATTCTCAGAATAGTTTGGACCAACACTTTTCAGCTTGCAGCGTGCTCAGGCTGATAACTTGCAATTCCCTTTCTGCTCTCCATGCTGTGCGATTTGTCTTCCCAGTCAAATGCTATTACCTCTGTCTGCCAGTGAGTGACAGAAACTTTGTAAATAGAAGAGTAATGACTATGGAATAATGATTTTGTTTTGTATGAGGTTTTGGCACAGATTCATGTAGATTTGGAGATTCTAGAATATTTTTATGAATATCTTATTTTCCTCATGGTACTGAGACAAGCTCTGGTGTAAATTTGCAAAGCCAGCTGTCTCCAATCCCCTCGTCCCTGGAGTGTATCATAATAGCAATGTACTGAATTATGACAAGTTGCCTTGGCCCATGCCAGCTCCACGTTAATCACTGTTACTGTTTTATGTTCTAAAAGCTGAAAATATGTCAAAGGACACAGCAAACTAAGACTTTCTGTATAGTTTGCCAACTTGAGAGATCAATTTGGCTCCCCTTGAATCTGGTAGAAAATTCCCAAATCATTGAGGCTCTTTCTTAGCTTACTGTTGCCTTGAGGTGGCACCTCATAACTTGAAAAGTTGTTTTTCTGTTTTAAGAGGTTAACAAAACAAATTTTGAGTGCCGTCACCCAAGCCAAACGCAGGCCATGCTAGGGCCGTGCATACCATTCCTTTCTCCTGACTTGTGTTTGGGAGTCACTTCACTCCAGCCTTTTTCAATCCTCGTGACTCTGCAGGCACAGAGCTATACATTTTAAAATACCTCAAAGCTGACATGAAAGACTTAATTTAGATGGATATTGGGCTTTGACGTCAGATTCCCTGGTGCAGTTACTGCTCCCAGAGACATCGTAGTTCTCTTCCCACCCACTGAAGGAAGAGATGCATTTCCATGTTTGTGGTTCCCATGTTCCTAGGAAGCTCCAGAAAGAGATGACCCCCATTTAAGCATCTGGGGGAAGGAGAAAATCCCCAAGAATATGGCCCATTTTCCCTAGCCATGGCCTTCCCTGGTTCTTTTCTTCATATGCTTTCCACATGGAGCCAGTGACAGAAGTCCTGAGTCAGAAATGATGTTTTCTCTGGTGTGGCTTTTATTCTGATTATTAAACTGATAGTGGCATATAGCAAAAACAATGGAAGAAAACTGTGCAGAGATGACCAGAGCTCTGTCTACACTTCAGTGGCATCAGATATTAGATGAAGTAACTGCTTGGGTTGAAAGTTACTCTGTCTTTTCCTACTGTTTTAATGGTGTTAACTAGCTGTACCAATACTGAAATCCAAAATGACTTAGGCTTTTCTTCAGAGTATTTTCTGTACTTGTAACAAGTTCTTGTTTACTACTTTCTCTGACACTGCTATGGTGGCGATATGTATTTTGGTTTTGTGTCGGGAATGGCAAAATCCAGCAGGTATATATGGGTTGTGGCACATGAATAAATTAATAGCTGGTAAGGTACAAGGGGAATATACCATGTTAACAATACTGCATTAGGTAGGTGCGTGTTTGCTTTTCTCTTAATCTTGATGTTGTAAATCCACAAATGTCACTAGCTGCAAAAGTATGTGCAATGATGTGGCAAGCCCTCCTTCCCAAAACTCAGTTAGCTTTACTGGGTTCAAGAAAAATAGCTCCTTCTGACAAAATAATTGGCACACCTTTCCTATTGCAAGAGCTACTCTTTGTTTCACCTGCTGTGCTGTGAATGGTATTTGTGTTGCTGTGGTACCTCAGGAGCCCAGCTTTCAGCATGGGTGCCCAGTACAAGGCATGCTGCTGACAAGGAGGCAGGGTGAGTGCCTCCAGGGTGCCACACCTGGAGCTGTAAGTTCTGCTGTGAGGGCGCAAACTGGTGCCTCTGCAAAATGCTGCACTTCCCCAGAGGAGGGAATCAGCTTGGGTCTTGTCTAATGCAGGGTTCTCAGCATGCTGGTCCTCTGTGGGCCATCAGTATTCCCTTGGTATGGTAAGAAATCTATGGATCTTGTAAGATGGGATGGGAGAGACATGGAGCAATTTCCTCTCACCTGGCATCGCCCGAATAAGGTTAAGCAAATGCCTTCTGTTCACAATGCCTCATGTGCCCTGTCTTTAAAATGGAGGTTGAGATAACAAAGTCCTTTTGTGGAGTCCTTGGAGATGTGCTAATGTTTGTGATTGATGCCTTGGGTGAGGTTTTATAACATGTGGATCTGGCAGCATTAACGCTAGGTTTGCCTGAGCTTTTACATGCATTGCTCCTGAGACCAGCCAGCCCCTTGCTGCAAGCTCTCTGTTTACTCTTCTGCTAGATTAATGCAAACCTTTGGGATACCTTTCAGATCAAAGTTTGCCTGTTAGGCTGCCTTACCCAGTCGCTAAAGGCATTAGCTCCAAGGAAACAATTTTCTGAAGTCCTGTGAAATCACAGCAATTTTTTCTTTGAGCATGCCACAGTCAGAGAATGGCAGTCATTTTCATCAAGAGCCTTCAGTGATGCTGGTAGTAGTGCCAGCACAGCTACAATTTGTTCATTTTTTAAATTAAAATAATTTCATTTTTCTATTTAAAATTATTTCAAAGTAAAGGATCCTTTTACAAGACAAAATACAGGCATTTCATTGTCCAGGTTCTGCAGTAAGGATAAATTACAATTAATAATAGATGTGCAAGTTCTGCAATATTATGCAATGTAGATTCACAAGATTTTTCCATGTATTTTGAAAAGACACATTTCTCTGCATGAGTCACGAACCAGCTATCTAAGAATATAATTGGGTCATATTGGAATTAATGGCAGGCACTTTGGTGAGTAATGTGTGCATTTGTTCTACAGTTTGCTCACTGTGTGGCTATCACAGTCCCTTGCTGTGTTGGTACAATACCCTGTGATAAGAGAGGAAGGATGACAACACAAGTGGAAAGGAGTGAAGTAACGAGTAAAGCAGGAGGCAGCTCACTCTGGGGCTTTCATCCAGCCTCAGGTGTTTTCCAAGGCTCAGAAGCATTATCTAGTTTCTGTTTTGTACAGGTGTCTAGAACCTACAGTCAAATAGATCAGTTATAACCGTTGCTTTCTGCCGGGAGTCAATCTGAAAATGCAAGTTTTTCCTTACTGAGACTGGAAGCGTCCCCCTAACCTTCTCTGGCATCTTGTATCCAACCACTCCTTGACTGGACAAAGCTCAGAGCCACATCTAATTTTTATTGATGAAACATCTTTCACTTGTCAAATTATCATACCCCCAAACAAGAGTGTACCTTATTTTGCTCAGAAACTCCCAAACCCCAGAAATCTCGCAAATCAGAGACATTTTGATTTTTTACTGAAACTTCACAAGCACTATGTAGTATGTGACATGTTCTTCCATGTATGTCACTAGTTCCTTACAAATATATTTGTCCACTTCTCAGAATGAGCTCAAAAGCAGGGAGAGGAGGAACATGGCATGTGCCTGCAAGAGCAAAGGAGGATATTCTCTAAGCAATTTTCACCTCAGTGGAGATGGCAGGACCTCTGTGGATCACAGGGAAAGGTTCACAGGGAGAGGAAGGGTAAGCAGGGAAAAGAGAAACTGTCCTTCATCAGGACCTTGTTTAACCCATTGCTAGAACTGGGAGTAAATGTCAACTAGTTAAGATGGCTAGCCTGGATTGAAAACCTGAGTTTTGACATGGTGAGCTGATTTTTCAGCTCTGGTCTGCTGTGCGTGGCAAATGGCCTTCACCCTGCACTCAGACATGCTTTCCAAGGCAATCTGCTTGCTGGCACTCAGCCTCACAGAACTGTTGTAAACAGGTCTGAGGTGTCATTGTGAATCAGGAGAAAAATGACCCAACTCCTGCCCAGAAAATGGAGATGTATATTTTTTCCTGATGCAGGTGTTAAGCTTTTCTTGGGCTAGGGCTCAAAGTAGCTTTGTACTTCAGATCGTTCGTTATCAGCATACTGCAGGAAGCCAAATGGGCAGGGATTACACAACCACCACTGACCATTATCTTTACCCATCTCCTATCCCTTCAGAAGTAGTGCAGAATTCATTATCATTCCTTTGTAAAGATATCTAAGAACGTCATGTGGAACCTCCTTCTGCACAGCTTGCTTTCTAGTCAGAAGTAATTATGTAAAAACGTAATTCTATTGGTTTAACTTTGATTGATTCAGACACACTAGGCTTACAGCAATTAAGCTAATATAATGAACAAAGCAGCAGCAGCTACACGGCAAGTTAACAAGCTATAGCCAAAATGTTAAACTGCAAATACACAATGCTGAACTTCTTGCTGGGATTGTTTAAGGACCTCCTAGTTTAAAATCCTGATCAGAGCCAGATCTCTGTTTTCCTTTGCAACTGATTCAACCCATGTCTCTTCATTCACTGCCACCATCCTGTCCCTCATCTTTGAATACCAAGACAGAGAAGCAGCCTGATTCTGAGATGCCTTTCCTTCAGTCTTTGCCAGAGGGAATGTGTTGCTGGTACCTCTTGTGATGGAGAATAGTCAAGGTGTACACCGCATCTCCTGCCTTCCCATCCTTATCATCACTGCGTCTGGCTTGCACAAACCAAAGCTTAATCAAAGCACCCACAGGGGTACAATTCAGTGACAACACTTGGGGACAGCTGAGCCTGAGGCTCCTTTGCAGGAATGGGCATGAAGGGGTAAGCCTATGAATTCTGGCCTCTTGCCTTCACACTGTCAGGCAAGGCAGTCAAGCACAGGCGCTTTTGTATAGAACAAAACTGGGCAGAAATGCAGGTTCCTAAATTATAACCTAGGCCTTTCCCAGCAACCACCTGGAGGTACTTCCTAAATATATACTCTATTGATGTAACTGTAGATGCTGGCGGACGCAGCTGTTAACATTGGATGCAATCATGGGAAGTTTGCTCTCTTGGCCTGCTAACAAAGGTGGTTTGTCATACCCATGTATACATCAGCTGATCTCGACAAATGAATCACCTCAACAAACAGAGCCATTGTCAAGCCTGATCTCTGAATTTCCTACTTCATACTTGCTCGGTGTTGGAAAAATACAGATGACATCTTAGCTGTAGATCAGAGGTCTTCAGTTTTACCTTCTCAGGCTCCTTCCCTGGTAACTGTTGATCCTGTGGGATCTACCTGATTGCTCGCCAACCCTCTCTAGATCCCCTTCAGAAATCCCCTATTTTTGCTGACTTTATCTGCTGAGCTGTTCCCTTCCACCAGCTTCCTTTCATTTCTTCCTGGTTCACATCATTTTACAGATGGTGGTGAAAGTTATTTTGAGGATCTGGAGTGGACTTCTGCCTTTGGCTCCTCACTTCCAAAGACACACTGGGGACATCTGAATGGAGCCAAAATTGTGTGTCTCTGACCATCTCCATTCCAGAAAAAGCTATGCACTGGTTTCAGGAACTTGCTAAAACTGGCTTCTGTCCCCGAACACTTTAATCTCTAATGTGGTTAGGGCAAAGTCAAACAACAGTGGCAGGTCATTTGAATAAAACATTTGAAAGAATAAGGAGCCCTTAGTGTCGGAGGCACTTCAGTAAAGCTAGAGATTTCCCTGGTCGGGCTTGTTTTGAGCCTAGTTTGTCTTGCAAGCTGGATCCCTGATAGTGTGGTGGGGTCTCCATCCTGTCCCATCTCAGCTCCCAGCTCAGCTGGTGCTGTGGCATATCTGGCTGTACTTGGGAATCAGTGGATTTGTATTGGAAGATGCAGAGAACTCTGAATGTGGTTGAGTAACACCTTCATGCTTGATCTGGTTTATTTCCATTTTTCATAAAGTGTAACAGTTGGTGAACAGTGAAATTATTGCCTGCAATCGCCGTGGACTACATACCAGAATCAATGCCAAATCCTCAGCAGTGAACTTCTTTGCCCTGTCCCATTACCCACTTTTGGGGAAAAGCTGTGAGTTTGATAAACAGCAGCAATGTTTCTAGGGCTGATGGCTTTGTGTCACTGCTCTAGATTCACAGGGCCACTGCACATGAAAGTTTAATAGTCACATAAATTTCAGGTGCTGTCTCTCCCCCGTTGCAGAAAACCATCAAATAAATTTATCTCGATGCTCTAGTGCCTCCATAGACATGCTGCAGGCTTTTCCATCCTGTTGTTTTGGTTTTTTTTCCTTTGCTTTTAATGCTTCGTTTAAATCACTGCTCACACCCACAGCTGAGAAAGAGGTCATGAATCCAAGCAGAAGTAACAAATGGGATTTGCTGTTAAAGGACACGATAGCTTCTTACTTACCGGCAGCATGTCGTGGCATTAATCTGCTCCAGTGATGGTACCCGACGCCAAGCTGCAGAAAGACTGCTTGGACGCAGATGAGCAGAAGCCCTGAAGTCCTTCTTTCAGTCTTGTTGCCTGGCTGCCATCATTTCCACAACCCGCTTAACAAGCATCAGCCAAGGAGGTGATCACCGGCGTAGTCACTTTAGGTGGAAAATGCATTCAAGCGTAATTTAGACAAAACCCAGTGAGCAAATTGACCTAGCTCATGCTCAGTATTTAGGTTAGTGTGTGCAGTATCCATGTTGCTCTTCAGGTAGCAGTTTCTACCATACATATGTGTTTTTCCCAGGCCTTGCTGGGTCTGTTCTGCCAGATCTGACTGACCACTCTTTCCCTGGGCTGAAGCCTCAGCCCTCATGCAGGGCGTAGGAGGAGACTCCCCATTTCAGCACTTACTCTGATAGTAAACAGAGATAGACAGACTACACTTGCCTTAGTGAGATAAGACCTGACACCCACCAAAACATCAGTAGTTTGTATGGCCTTATACCCCAAAAAAAGCATTCCACTGATGGGTCCTGCTCCCTGGCCTGCCACCTGCAGCCAGCGCCTATGGAGGGGAATGCCCTGATGGACATACCTCAGAGAAGCACCTCTGGGGCCCCAGTGGCACGTGTAGACAGAGAAAATGAGGAAAATTAGCACCTAAGATGGCAGGTTGTCTGTGAAGATGGAAGTGGGCAGTAGGATGCTGCCCCTTTCTCTTCAAGAGAGGGACATGTGAGAAAAAAATGTCTTCAAAGGGCACCTGAATGCCTATATTGGAAGGGAACTGCAGGGAACAGAAATTAATATCACAGAAACAGGGAGAGCAGATGAGAATTTGATGGACAAATCCTATTTCTAGGACAGAAAAATGCATCAAAAATTACCATCTGTGCAGGATTTTCTAACATTTGGTTTGCTGTGAAAGAAGGCAAAGTGACTGCCACCTTTTAAAAAAATAATACTAATAAAAAATCCCACTGTGCCCTTCACATTACAAAAATTTTTAATAGCTTTTACATAACCTCCCAATTTGGCCCATTCAGGCAGCCTTGGTTTAGGTGAGGGCAGGTAGCCAGGCACAAACTGTGCTCGCTGAATTGATGAACTGTGTAAAAAGCTCATGAGACATTTTTCACTCCTAATTGATTGCAGAAAGCTTCCCTGACATGTGTCACCATCCACCTTGAGGAGAGCTTGACCTGTGGGGGATGGGGAACAGCAAGCTGTGTGGCCCCTTGAAAAATCTGTTTGCTTGGGAAAGCTCAAAATCCTCGGCACTCGGTGCGTGCTGCTCTCCCTCCTCGCCTTTTCGCCTCCAAAGCGCTTTGTAAGAGGAGGCTGGAGTAGCAGCATAACATCTCACATGTAGCTAATACCTGGTGGATTATTTACAGTGTTATGGAGCAAAAGGCTTTCCCCTGTTCTGGCTATGTAACTATCTTAAAGGATTTTCACCAAGTTCTGTGCTGGTTGTTACAGAGAAGCTGCTCTGACCCCAGCAGGTGACTGCCACTTCAGCATCCCGCTGGGTTTGAGTGGATTTTGGGTGGACTTTGAGAAATACGGGGATTCGGCCATCACTGACAGTGCCTGTGCATTCCTCTGTGTCTGACCTGCGTCCTTTTTCATCCTGGCTTTTGCAGGATTTGTTTTAATGCTTCAGCTGGCTAATTTGCCTGTTGATTTGCTATGGTGTGGAACAGCATTTTCCCTTCGCTACTGGTAAAAGTTGTGGCCATTCTCCTAGGAAGTCCTCACCAGCCGTAGCCCTGCTAAGGAGTAGCAAGGGAAAAGCAGATTTGATTTGTCCCCTCAGCACTCGGCTTTTCTCTCCTGCCTTGCTTTGGCCGGTGTTGATGGCCCATCACTGCCCAGGTTCCCACGCGCCTGCAAGCTGCACAAGCGCGACTGCAGGTGCCAGACCTGCCTGTTGCCGTCTCGTGGAGAGGCAGAAGTGAGGTGGGGAGGGAACGAGGGAGTGTTTGTTTGTTGTGCTCAGCCTTGCAGGACCTCAGAGGTACATGCTTTTCCCTTTTTGAGTGTTGAGGTCGGTCTTAAGAGAGAGAACAGCTGAAACCAAGATAGAGAACCAACAAATCTGAACTCTCTGTTCTGCACTTGGCAAAGGCTTTGAGACAGAGGGGGAAAAAAATCCAACCACCACCAAACAAAAAAGCACAACCAAACCACAAAAGATGGGGGAGGATTGCTTTTCTCTGTCTTGTTTTCTAATCACTCTCTTTTATTTTGCTTTTGACCCTGCTTACTCTAGTGATTTTTATCATGCCCACAGAAGTGGGTTTTGAAGTGAAACTCTGCACAGCTCCTGCTTCATCTCAAACTATCTGCCTATAGTGTGACCAGAGCCACCCAGCTTACAAAGGCATGGTCACAGCCATTCTCCATGTGTCTAACACAGTAAGGTCATGGTGGACTTCAGGAAATTCCTGATGGATCATGGTCTCAATCAGGCTCAGGAGAAAGTTTTCTACAGTAATCCCGAGCATCGGTATTCATTGTTAGGGCTTCACAGAGGCTGCAGATGTGGGCTATCCAAGACCACCTTGCCGTCAGCCAGTCCTCCCCCCGGAGTCAGGCACAGAAAACACACTCTGCCTACAGGTCCACGTACGTACCTCATGCGCAAGTCCAGTTCTCCAAGTCTGACAGCTTTCTCCCATCACCCCGCACAACATGGACCCTGTGCTAAACAGGGTGAAGGGTTGTCTCACACACCCATACCCCAAAAGATACTTGGGGAATGAGAGGCAACTTCTGATCATCTTGATATGGAAGGAAAATAATCTGCATTCTTTTGTTTTTCCTAGCCTTGCAACCATGTGGCGTAGGAAGGAAGAGACAGTTTCCACTAGATTTATTTTTTTTTCTGATCCTTCAGATGGTCAGGGGGACCCGTGCAGCTTCAGCAAGGCTTTGAGGTTGTGATGTGCTACAGCCCACTCCAGCGATAGGTATTTTCTTCTTTCAGTAACAGAGCTTATCATCCCCATCTTCCAGAGATCTGCTTGGTCCTCCCTTCTGCCTTCCCACCATGGAGCTATCCTCAAACCTACTTCCAAAGCATCAGTTTTCAGAGTAGGCTCCTTGAAGGAGGTCGGGCTGTGCAAACAAGCCTTTGTCGGGCAGTCTTAACGTATTTGGAATAAGCGTGGAACAGACTTTTTAGAGGTGATGTCTTTTATTTCACTCCGAAGGGAGGGCTGCCTTTTAGAGTCTAAAACTTGCAAGTAACAGCTCCAGCAAGCTCATCTTTTGCTGTTGCTGGGTAGGAGCAGGGTTCTGAGGCTCGGTTCCAGGCACCAAGGGGCTCGACATCACCTTTCACAGCAACACATCCAAATACATAGGAACTTCCCTCCCGATTCAACATTTAGCTGCTTTTGTTGTCAGCCTGTTCTAGGTGGGCTGCCTTCAGAAGACTATGTGTTTTAAGTAAATGCAGCTTTTCTGACAAAGCAGTGAGGAAGTGTGGCCCCTTGCTTTGGACTCATCATCTCAGGGACTGCGGCACTTCCCCCCAGCTCTGGTACTCGAGCTAGCTCAGCCTGGCATGGATGGGAGATGACCTCAAGAGTCATCTCAGGATTTGGCCAAGGAGCCCATGAAGATATTTCTTGGAATTCAGTTCTGCATCGGTTTTAAAAAATATGCACCTACCCTAAAATAACTTTTTGGTTTTCTTATGATCTGCTCCCCTTTGCTGAGGGGCTTGTAGCAGTTACTACATCATTAAAGCTAGAAGCTGATAGACCTTTCAAGTAATTACTAGTGACAAGTCTAAATAGATAAAATAGAATGTTGGTTTCCAACACTGAATGCTTTCTTTCAAGGGAATTGCTAAGCAGTTCCTTTGTAGCTTTCTCATCTGAGCTGTTAGAAAACCTTTTCCTTTAAAGCTGATTATTCAGTTGGAAAGCCAGCCACAGTTAGTGTGTAGCTAACGTTTAACTCAAGATGTGCTTTATAAAGGCATTAGCCTGGGAGGTATGTACTGCCTGTGGGAAGGAGAGTGATGTAACTGCTGATGGATGCATGGGGGAGAAAGGCCACGAACAGCACAAACGAATGAATCACACAAACATGCCTCATTGTTCAAGACTGCTCATTTCTAAGGCAATTGTAGTATAACTGAAAGTGTGTATTGTAAGAGGGCAGGTACTGCACACACTGGGGAAGTGGAGCGTGATTTGGGGATTGCAAGTGAATGGTGGCTGCTTATGAGGGCTCTCCCTCAGTAATGTACCGCTAGTATTTTAAGAAATGCCTTCCTTAAAAATGTCCTTGTCGGAAACTCTGGGCTTTGTGAACACAAATGGGAAAATGTGTAAATTTGTGCCTTTTACATGAAAATGTTTTTAACTTTTCTTCCTTAAGGAAAAATGTACCACGTCTTGCAGCAGAGCTTAGCAGCTATATGTGGGGGAAAAGAAAAGGATTTTGGTAGGAAATATGGATTTTAATTGTGCAGTCTGGATTGTGGTTATGCGGTGAATACTTTGGAGATCCTTTATATGATGTCTGGGAGAAGGCAGGACATCCCAAACCCAAGTGGGCGCTGGGCACTGCTGTGGGATCTGAAGAGGACTGCCTTTGGCAGAGAGCTCAGCAGAGACCAGTGATGCCCTGAAACTCCCCTCAGCTGGGCAGGCCTGCTAACAAGATCTTCCCAGGCATCCCCTTCTAGGTCATCTCCATTTTTCTTTTAGCCTTCACTTTATGACACTCCAACTTGTTTGCAGCAGTGTGCATGTTAGTGTGACACGTGGAGCCCCAAAACAGCCGTAAAGTTCACATAGGGAGCAGAAGAAGAGGGAGTATGAGGTCTTGTCCTCTTCCCTGGATGAATCTCCAGTTCACCTTGCAGACTGTGCAACAGAGAGGGTCTGGCGAAGGAGCAAAAAAAGCCAGAGAAATCAGAGTTGCTGACTTCACTGCATTGTTGACGTGGGACTTGACGCTTATAAAGCTTTCTGTCTCCATAGCATGTCCCGACACGATGTTGTGAGATGGATGGGACCCACAAAACGTTATATGTGTCTGTCTCGGGAGGCAATATGAACTGTTTGCCAACAGATGGTGACTGTTTCATGGATTTAAGTTGTCAAATGGACTCGAGCATTACATGAGAGTGAGGAAAGGTCTAGTTAACCTCTGCCTCTCCCGACATTGTACATGAATGAAGCATGGGGTACAAAATGACCCTAAGGATCCTAGCAGTGTCATGGGACATGTGCTGACATAGAAGGTACTGATGTTCCTCAGGAGACCAGCCACACTACTTGCCTGCCTTCTGTAAACTTTAAATAGGGATTACTGGCACCTAAGTCAGTCCTAGCAAGAAACACAGAGGATGTCTTTTCCTCACACTCATTAAATTTTCAAGAGATACTGAAATGCAAAATTATACACTCCAAGCAGCCTGGGCAGACAGAGAGACTGTGTCTGTGTTAATGAAGGTAGACCTGTAAGGTTTGCTGCATTTACAGCTTTGAACATCCAGACTACTTTACGCTCACTATATGGAGAAGAAAATACCAAATAGACAGTTTTATTTTATCAATAAATGAAATGGGTTTGGGTGGGAATTGTTAGTGCTTGGGCCAGAGCAAGGAGGGAATGTCTTTAATCTTGTAGAAGTGAAGGAGTAGAATTTTCTAATGATGCTCTTATAGTACGCTGCAGGGACTTGCTGGAAGCCACCCAGAATGAAACAGGCTTCTTTAATGTATCTGTTTTCCCATTTGCCCCAATCCGTCACTCCAGAATTAGCACCGGTGTAGTGAGGACTTGTGAAACTTTTTACTCTGGCAATGCTGCAATAAAACAAATGCTTTTCTGACCATCGTACTCCAGCTAAGAAAATGTGAATAATTCAGAATCTGGTTTCTCTCTGTCCTCTCTCCTCCTTCCTTTCCCACTTTTATTCACATAGTTTCTCTGATTCCCACACTGGGGGATGTGTATTTTTATACATGCAATATGTATAGCAAATTTTTGGCCAAAGGGAGGTTTTCCATGGTCCCCTCAGATAGCCTTTAAAAGAAGCCTCTGGTGTAACTTTGGGG
Organism: Falco rusticolus; assembly: GCF_015220075.1. Taxonomy (NCBI): domain Eukaryota; kingdom Metazoa; phylum Chordata; class Aves; order Falconiformes; family Falconidae; genus Falco; species Falco rusticolus. The sequence goes on along the minus strand of NC_051198.1, from coordinate 26,064,106 downwards.
TGAAGGTGGTGGTATGGGGCAGTTTCTGGTCTCTTGGAGGCTTGGTCCCTTCTGCTGGTGGAGGGCAGACCTCGAGGACAGCCCAGCCACTGGCACAGACCATGGCAAGGCACCTTAGCTTTCCTAAGGGGTTCTAAGGTGACTGGTAGTAGAAGCAAAGGTCTAAGAAGAGGAGACAACCTCCATAAAACCTTCATCTGTCAGCCCTTAGCCATGACATCAACCACCTCAGTCCTCTTTGGGTCTCCGAGGTGTTTCTCAGCTTCTCTCTTACCCTGCTGATTCTTCTTACTTTTTTTTCCCCCACATAGTTTCTTTGAATCCCATTCTAGAGGGAATGGGGGAGGCGGGGAATATACTAAAAATTAATATCTGGTGGCTGAGACTTCCTATTGTTCCTATGGTCTTGGATTATTTTTTTTTTAATTCTCTCAAGTAATTGCCTCATTGAAATCCTGAAGGACTCCACCTCTGGGTTAGACAATTGAGTGCACATATCTCCAGGCTCTTTGTCTTTCTGCTAAAGAAAAGACTTTAACCCATTGTGTCCATTGATCAGTCACTTATATAAAGATGGTGAAGCTGCAGGGTGCACAGCAAGCTTACAGGAATAGTACAAAAGCTTCTCCGTACAGTGAGCAAGTACCTACATGGTGTAAGAATTTTCTCCTTTCCTTTCGCACTACTAACAGCCCGGCCATTTACTGTGAATAACTAGGAGTGGGAAACTGGATGTACTTAGTTTAACTGGACCCAGTGGGACCTCTTCAAGGATTCATCTGCTTAAGATGCAAAAGCATCCAGAGGACGTTCAGATGATGTAGATATTTCCATCTTTGCATATTCATCTTGAGATATCCTACAGAAATGTCCCTGATCTTTTCCCTTCTGCCAAACGAGCTCCATAAAGATGTTTGTCTGGACCCCAAAGTCACTGTGGGAAGCACAGACCCCCATAGCCCATCACACAGCCTGTGCATAACCTGGCCTTTCCCTTCACAACGTCTTGCCAAGCATAAAAGTGTTTTTTTCTTAATCCAGAGGCTCCAGGCTGATGTTTAACACAGACATGTTAAAATCTTGTGGAAATTGCCTGGGAGGTGTTGTTCCTTTTTATTAAAAAAGGTAAACAAACCCTGAGAGATGTAAGTCAGGTAGCACCATGCGTGACTATTTAATAACAGCGTTTGTGATGTTGTAATTCCCGTGGTACCGCCCGGCTTCTCCTTTCTATAGGTGGTTAATTATAGCATCCACAATGCTCCCAGCAGTGAAGCAGAGGGACACAGCACGGCCTCTTTCTGTTAGACTTTCCCCCCCACAGCCTCCACTCCCCCTCCTCTCTGCAAGATAAAGAAGCAAATCCCAATTTAGTCATCAAGGTCTGAGACACGCAGTGAATAATTCAGTTCCTCATCTTCACACATGGACTCAGCTGTACAAACAATCTCAGCTGTTTCTGAAAAGTGCACAAATACATTTCCCAGTGTTTTTCTGGCATGGGATATATTGCTGTAGTTGAAAGACGTGAAATGTAAAGAGAAAGGGGTCACGGATGCTTTGCTGGTGAAGCAGCAGGGTGAAAATCCAGTAAGCTCGAGCTACCCTGTGACTGGGGCACCATGAGACACCAGCACAATCCATCAGTTCATTGTGCCAGGAGGAACTCTGAGCTGTGTGGCTGAGGCGTGCATGGGACCAGGGGAAACAGTGACGTTTTCCTCCTGCAGTTCTTCTTGACATCCTGTTCGATGCATCTGCTGTGTAAAAGGCACCAAACCCCAAAAGGTATGAAATCAGTCAGGTTCGTGACACAAACACATAGCTCCACGATGGATGTGGCCATCAGATGGCCACGATAGACATGCAGAGGTTTCAGTATGTGTGTGAATGCTGCTGGACCCTTGAGTCACCACAGCTGCGAAGCGTGGTCAGGGTGATCTTTATTTTCACTAAAGATGACGAGACTTATCATGCAGAGGATGGCTGATCAGCAAGGGCAGTCATGTTGTAGCTTGATAACCTGCTGGCTTACCTACCTTTGAAAGGGGATGGCCGCAGAAGAGCCACTCTGCTGGTGGAGTTCAGTTCACTCCTGCCTCCAGGGTTATCTGGGATGTGTGCACACACATGAAGTTGGCTCTAACGTGGCCTCTGATGACACTTTTCTCTATTCGTTGCTATTCATTTGTTATACACTAGTATGTGTATCCTGATGCTGGCTACATTTATCGGATAGTAAGTACTGTGAATCATCTCCCACCTCCTGCAAAGAAAACTGCAGTATTAATGGAGGGCACCATCCTATGTGAAATCACAAATTTGCTGTAAGGAATGACCACCCCATGGGTATCAGTCAGACAGTGGAACTAAAATTTACACAGGCTAAGTACATGTCTGCAGGCTCTGCCAGGGTTAACTTGCCAGCCTTTGTGGGTTTTAAATTTAATATTTATTCTGGATTCTGTGAGATTCCGTCTTGGCTTGAATTTTGGAGAACATTGTAACTAGAAAGTCAAGATGAGCCAAGGTGTTTGATACAAAGGGGAGATGGCTTCTTTCTTTTAAGAAGTAGGACTTGGTTCTGATTATCGACCCACCCTGTGGGTCTTGCTGCATGGGTTTAAAAAAAAAAATGCATCGAATGCATAATCAAAATAGGGTATATTAAAATACATAAATATATAAAATAAATTAAAAAAATAGGGAACACTGTGATTTTCAGGCTGAGTAGGTCACCTCTTCTCCTGGCTGGGGGCTTCCTTGTGCTGCCTTTCATTGCCTGATACAGAACACGTCAACTCATTGCCTGGCACACACCAAGAAAGAAGCTGTCTGTCAACAACATTAACCTAGAAGATCAGGAAGCTTCAGTTAAAAGAGTTTATTTGCAGTGTACAAACGTGCAAGAACAAATTTCTTGGTAGTATCAAGCTAAAGGGACAATCAGTCACCTGCAGAAACAAATCCCATGACCAGATAACACGGTAGCAGATAGGTGCAGCATGGTGATGGAGGTGTATCTGTAGGAAAGCTGTGCGTCAGATCACCTGATTCAATTAGCCTGGGACTGGATGTGTCATGACATCTGGTGGGATGGTGATGTCAGTCACATTTCAGAGCTGGTTCCTCTGCCCTTGTCATTGCTGTGGGGCGCGTCTTTGCAGAAGTGCTGGCCCCAGCACATATAGCCTGGCTGCACCCAGCTGCAGGTCAGCCCATGGCTGGGCCCATCAGTGGCCAGCAATAGTGGACCCCTGGGAGCATGTCCCCGCTCCATCTCTGCCTGCTCATCTCGTCTCCCTTCCAAAGCAACCGGGGAAATCCAAGGCATGGAGTCAGGCTGTCAGCAGCCCTGCAGGTACCACCCGTGCATGTATCAGGGTGTCTCCCCTCGGTGGGGGACAGTAATTTCCCACCTGCTGCGCTTCTGCAGGGAATTCTTTGCATCTTGCTGAAAAGCGCTTGGAGGACAAGTCCTCTGAAGGTGCAAAATAGGAGTTAGTTGGCGCTGAGACTGGTTAACATCCCAGGATGTAAAGGTCTGGGACAGGTATGCATTTGAAATCTCCTGTGTTCAGTTAAATTGCTCTGAGCTTTGGGGGCTGAGAAACTGGGCTGGCTCTCTCCTGAGAAGTGTTTCACATTAGTGTCCTGCAATCGCTTTGGAAATAAAACTAGGTGTTTGCATAAGGCTGAGGGCATGGGTGCATGAATGGGTTAACCCACAGCAGCTCAACTCGTTCCAGTTTCCAAACAGACTGTGAGTACATGATTCAATTACAAGGAGCCATTAAGGCCACCCAGCAACAATACATTTACTCCTGGCTTCTTGTGGGCTGTTTTCTCACATGATGAAACACCTAACCTTTTGATACACAGCCTGCTCCCTTCTCACACCTCTCACTGAAGGGTCTGCTTACTGGGTCGCTCCTGCTGCCATGCACTTTGCTCCAAGGTTTCACCTCAAGTTCAGGGTCTCCCTGTGTGTGGCCAGAGCCTTTGCTGTGTATTGTGCACGTAAAGGTAAAAGCCACCCACCTAGCTGAAAAGCAAATGTCATCTGGTGTTACACATTCATTGCAAAAAATAAGAGACAGTCATGTTGCTTGGTGTCTCCCTCCAAGATAAGTGTGTGTGGTGTGGTCTTTCTTCTCTTCTCTCCTTACATCGAAAGAATCTGTATAGTTTGCTCTTTGCAGGGACAGGTAACAGATGCGAGCGGGGTCTCACATCAGTGCTGGGTCATGTTTGGACAAGACCTTCCCCTTTATGGCCCGGGAGGACGTAAGGAATCGAAGCAGCCTGATGGTCATACACTTACTCTTGTACCTCGCCCGTGTTCGGTGGGCCAAATTCATCCCAGTTTCCCCACTCCCCACAGGCATTACTGCCAGCACGGGAAGGGAGGGCTAAGCCACCATGTGCTAGTGGCAGCATCTCCCCTCTGCCTCGGCGTGGGCTCCCACTGCTGGGGCTCCCGCCCCTGCCCAGCCCTGCTTCTTCCCGGTGCCTCCCAGGGATCTGCTAATAGCAATGAGAAAGTTCCTGGTCCAACCCCAAGCACTTATTCCCAGGTGATTATTTAGCACCATATCAGCACTTCGCAGCCCTGATTTTCCTGACTGAGAGACAACTAATTACAGGAACAGGCACAGCATAGATTTATTGCCAAATGGGTAAAACTTAATAAACAGCAATGACATATTGGTTCATTAGTATCTCCCTCTGTTATGTTTCTTTTCTTCCCTGAAATGAGATGGGATGGGCAAAAAAGCCTGAAAGCACCTGAAGAGGAGGGCATTAACCCTGGAGACAAGGAAACCATTCAAAGCAGGCAGGATACTTGGCCTGTAGAGGCAGCTATGTTGAACCAAGGAGGTGCAGGAGCATCCCACTCGTGTGGCTCTTGAAGATGCTCAGCTCTGGCCAGGGGCAGTGGTAGCAGGTGGATGCAGCCGTTGCCTTCCCTGCTTCTTTCTGCATCCTCGGCCCACCCCTCACAGGAAAGAGCTGCTTTTTATTCCTAAAGCCAGCACAGAGTATAGATAGTTGGAAATTGCCGAGACACACTGGTGCGTGCGGTGTGAGCCCTCGCCACACTGTGGGCTGGCTGGAGCCAGTGACCCGTCTGGCTGGCTCCGGGTGCAAGCCAGCTGGGACAGGCAGGGGAACGATCCTTTCCCACACAGGGTGCTGCCCTGAATTTTTTTCCCCTTCCCTCATCCCAGCTGTCATCACCTTCCTCTGCAAAAGATGAACATCTTGTGAGCAGGATTTTGCCCCCTCCCCCACTAGCAGGCAGGATTTCTGGGTCTTTTCCAAAGGCTCCCGTGCCACATCTGCTCTCTTGGAGGATATTCGTCCTTGGGTTAGAGTCTCCTGCCTGCTCACCAACAGAAAACTGGGGTTCCTGGTCTCTTCATGAGGCTGAAGGCTCCTTGCTGAAGGGTCATAAACCCTATGTTTGGGGAGCCCAGAGTTGTCCCTGCCCACTCAAACCCATCTGTCTGAATCACAGCTTCTGTGGGAGCATGGGAAGTGTCGAGAAGTCTCAGAGACTGATCTCCAAAATCAGAGGAGTGGCTGGCTAGCTCAGAGGGCCCCAAGATGAGCTGAAAGACAAATTATCACTATGAGAGGGATCTCAATTGATGTCTCTCTCCTTCCAGCTGGTGGACTCAAGTTAGAGAGAGAATGGGAATCCCGGTGTCCCAGGAGGCAGCTGTCCCAGACATCTTTGACCAACCTTCGCCCCAAGTGGTCTATCCCAGGGCTTCCCAAGCCCCACACATCATGCGTACATGATTATGCTTGCCGTGTCTTTCTGACCTGATATATATTTAAGTACCCTATTCAAGGTAGAGCTGCTTCTACATGAGAAAACTGATTTGAACAGTTTCCTTGTTTCTGGTGTTAACATCCTCCTTTTCAGGTGGGATACTGCTTTCAGGCTTTCTTGCCCACCCCATCATAAGGAAAATTACTCTTGTTTCAGGAAAGGAAAAGAGAAATATAAGAGTCCTGGTCCCCTGGAGGAAGAAAAGGCTGCAAATACTGAATGGAGGCAGGTCATCCCTCCAGTTACATGCAGGTTCCTCCTGCAGGTGTGTTTGTAAGGACAGGCAGTGCATGGGCAGAGGTAATACAGAGAGAGACCACCCAACAACTTTCACACAAGTCACACAGCTCAACCGTTACATACACACAGCAGTACAGAAAAGCTGTGTTTTTCCATAGAGCTTTAGTGGGAGGGGGATTATGAGGTCATTTTATTCCTAAATTGTCCAACACCTGCAATGCTATCAGAGAGATACCATGAAAGCATGCTTCTTATGGGCTTAGAAGAAAACACACTAATGGCAAAATCCTAAGGTAGAGAAGTATAGCTGTTTGGAGAGGGAAGCCAGCTGGATCTTATTATAAGGATCCTTAGTGAGGTAGGTGGGTCCTAAACAAAACACCTGGGAGAAGATTGGTGCTATATGAGCATGGCTAGTTGCTACTGGTTTTGTTTCGCTGCTGGAGGTTGTTCAGGTTGGTGAGGTTCAAAGAGTTGGTCTCTTCTGTCGTTCATTAGAGAAGCTGTTCCTGGTTGTAGAGTTTGGAACAGGAGTTTTCTTTATGATGTTTGGCTTTTAATGATGCTAAGGACTTTGGACTGGGGTGTAATGTAATCTCTTAGACAAGGCAATTTGCCTTATTTTGTAGACTATGATTAAGACAGGTCTTCTGGTGTTATAAAGGGAAATTATTAAGTTACTTCACACCAAAAAAAAAGCGTTATTTGACTTCTATGGTGGGCAAATACCAGGGAGTGGCAGGGATGAAGTGGTCACAACTAAACAAGCTGTTAGTGATAACTGTTGGATCTACCTGTATGGGCCAGTAGAGTACCCTTGTGGTCCTCTCTGGCTGGCTAACAGCGATCAGGTCTGAGTTAGAGTTTGAGGCAAGTTAAGTGTGGAAACTTTTTAGCTTGTATTGTGCAGGGGATCAGCATAGGTTATGACAACCTATAGTAGTGCTCCTCTCTAGTCTGGTCTCACAGTTGTTAATCACTAGAGGGTCTTGGTCAAAATTAAAAAGGCTGTTTTCAAGCCCTTCAAGAAAAAGAGTGAAGGAACATAAAAATTGTGAAAGATTGAGCAAAACAGCTGAGATGACACCTAATGTGCTTGTACTCATACTCTCTGTTTACTCATGTAGACAAATATAAGAAAGTCTGAAAAAATAGAAATGTATACTAGCATTAGTCTTCTCTTGGATTTTTTTTCAAGGATATCAGGTTTCTGAGCAGGGGGCAGAAAGCTTCTGAGTAAACCATTTGGACTACCACTAACGTTTCTAAAACAAAATCATTAAACCCCTCAGTTATTGCTAAGACAGGTGAAGGAGTTAAAAATTAACATCAACACTGACTGTGCCAAACACAGCCAGCCTAGGGCTTCTGGACCACTAATACTTGCCATATTGCGTACATCTCACTGGACCATAACCTGCTGCTTGAGTTGTTCTGTGCGATGTGTTAATGCTTTTCTAAGGAAAGAGAGGAGTATGTGACCTCCACTTTAAAAATTGCAGGGAGGACCTATCCTGGACAGAAAATCCTCTCCCTTTGTGGGAGATCCTCAGCAGGTGGAGGACTTCGTACACCGTCTGAGAAGAGGTAAGTGCTCGTCTCTGGTCCCCAGTTGCTTGGTATTTCAGGGGTGACTTGTGCCAGAGCAAAGCTGAACTGACCAGGATGGTGCTGTTACTGCACTGAGCAGAGAGCACTGTCCTTGCTCTAATTATAGTTTAGGGATCAGGAAGACGTGTTCCTGTGTGTATGTGCACAGGCCTTGCCTGCTGCGTAATGCAGCAGCTCTTCAGGGAAGATTGTTTCAGTGGTTGCTTTTCACCAGTTCCCAAGTGCTCAAGTGACCAGGAGCAGAACTATCAGAAGCCTAAAGTCGAGTGGGGGTCAAGAACAATAAACCATGAATTTGTATCACCTGTCCCTGGAAATGGGGAATGCTAGGGACAAACACAAAGCCATCTATAGAAATCCTGGTTTATTCCAAGGAAATTTTTATCGGTTTTGGTGGACTTCACCATGTATGAACAAGATGAATTTTGCTTCAGTCTTCAGTGCTTCCCGCACTGTGCGGAGACAGATTGTTCTGAAAAGAGAGCCGAAATCTGACTAAATTATTTCCTAATAATTAATTAAAAAAATATATAATGTTATTTTCAAATAGTGGAATTGTTTGGTTACGCTCAGGCGCAAATTGCGGCCGTTCAGGGCTGTGTTGGCTAAACTTTTAACAAATATTACCACCTTCTGGGCACGCCGCAGCAGTGCAGCTTGTAACCATTTATTCCAGCGAGTAAGGCGGCTCTTCCCTGCTGGAGCAAGGCGGTACGCCTCCTGCCTTGGAAACTTCTCTGATTTTCTACCAAAGATAGATCCCTTGGCTTGATCAGCCTGGCAAAAAACTGGCGATTTGCATCGTCACGTGAACTTAGTGCTGAGGGGCGCTGCGTTGTGTTTTGGTTTGTACTTCCATGCTTAGAAACCCTGCCTGTACAGAATTCACACACTGTTCGTCGCTTACTTCTCGGTATGTTTTGCTCCTTAAAAACATACGCGATATGTGGTGCCCGGGGTGTTGAGCCAACAGCTGATCCGACCGCCTACCTTGATCGTACATGCTGAGCAAGAAGAGCTGTTGTCTCACCCCAGTGGACCTACTGGAGCTGCTGGTGATGTGGTGGGAGGGTAAGCTTCTGCCATCGGTTCAGCCAGTGCTGTGTGTGGTCAAGATTGGCCACTGGCCAGAGCTGGTTAAAAACACGCTGAAACTCACTTATTTCCATCCTCCTCCCTCTCCTAGGCTAGAACTGGGGGGAAATACTGTACTTTTCAGGCTGGTTTAGCTACTAGCGCTGCAAGACTGGGATGCAGACATCAAGTATTCCTTTACCAACCTCCCAGAGGCTTTCAGTCCTCTTGTGGACATCTGGTTTCTCAGTGCTGGCTGGTGAACAAGCAGGATATTGGTACTTGGAGCATTCCCTACAGAGCTGGTGGGTACCTGTGACTTGCAGCCATCATCAGTTTATAAATCTTTATATTATGGTTGACTTCCCCAGCTTCTTTGTGTTGCGTCTTGCCTAGACTGGTCTAAGGCCAAGCCAAAGGGTAGTGGGAGGAACAGCTGCCCTTCCCCTTGGACTAAAGGGAGCTGCTGAATGCTCTTTTGTTTAGTAATATTCATGAAAATAGAGCTTGCTCAAAAGATGGACCTAGAAGACCTCACTGACCAAGAATGGCTTTGCTGGGACTTCTGGGACAAGTGAATGCTGGGATACTCTGTGATATGTGGTTTTGAGGGAATAGCAGCAGCAGCCCACAGCTAAGAGAGGATAAGGAGAGAAAAGCAAGTTAAGAGCTTCAGGGCAGTGTTCTGACAGTGTGCGTATTGGGGGGAGGGGTGGGCCTTTCAGTCATTTGATTCTTGATTTGTCAAACATGAGGCCTCCATAGGTAGTCTGGTGCAACAGTATCTGCTTGCATGGAGACAACATTTCTGAATCTAATGCTGTCCTCTGGCAGACCCTACCTCTGTGCTGCTCCAGGTACTTGGTTTCTGCCTTTCCTCAGTGTGTTCTCCTTTGTGCAGTGATTCTGTGTGAGTGTTGCCTGTGGTGACCAGTTAACCAGCAGCTACACTGCAATGGTACAGGCAGAAAGGATGGGATCTTCTGTATGAGCATCTGTCTTTCAAGGCACTGGCAAGAGTAATAGCCTTATTTCAGGGTTATTAAAGTTTTCTTCTCTTTTCCATCAATAGTGGCTTTTTTTAAATCATAGCTACTTTTTAAAGATATGTGGGAGGGTTTCCTGGTTTTATAAGGATACTAGCTGAAAACAAGTTTTAAAGCACTTAAGAGCCTCATTTTCCACAACCACGTGAAGCCTCACAGGGTTACTCAAACTTATGGGCTCCTCATGTTTAGGAACACCAGAAACGGCTCCTGGCCCAAACCAATGCTTCACAGAGCGATTGTATGTAATTTTTCCTCCTTATCCTCACAAAAATTGTCTTGCCTGACCTGAGAGCCCAGCCCAAGCAGCCACCCCACATGCAGGGCTCCCTCCCAGCGTGCCCACCCAGCATCAGATTGATTATGTTTGGCAACCCAAATGGCTATAAATCCCCTCCAGGAGTAGAAGAGGTGTGACGGGCAGCAAAGCTGCCAAATTTGGGGGTTGAGATCTGGGAGCCTTGTAAGAGCTATTTTATTTATGTGGTTTGGATCCAAGTAAGTGAATTTTCACCATTTCCATTGTGCTAGGGGCACTGTCCCTGTGAAGGAGCTGGGTGGTGTGACCCCACACCTGCCCGTCCCTCCTGTGCCTGTGCCCAGCAGTGGTCCTCCACCCTCGTCCGTTGGCAGCCTGGAGCAATCCCTCCCGGCCTGGTGGAGACATCCTTCTTCTGAATGTCCTCCTGTCCTCCCGTCACCAAATTATAAGATATTTTTTCACCTCTAGAGGACACTGTGGCCTGCCGCATGCTCGTTCCTCTGCGGGACTCCGGAGGTAGCAGCCCTGTTCAGTGGCTGCATGGCACAAGCCAGTGGTGGTCCCATCACACCCAGGTTGGGAAGGGGCTGGGTGGTTGTGCAGGCTTGAGTGGCTCTGCCACAAGCTGCTGAGTGTCGGGGGAACTTGTCCCTCTTCACCTGCTCTTCCATCGTTATACAAACCCATGAGACCCTGCTGGCTTCTGGGGCTGGCCAGGATGAGGCAGGGACTCAGAAGTGCTTTGTAGGTGTTGGGGGGGTGGGGGGGAGGCATTTTCTTGCTCTTGGCATACATCTGTCCAGAGGTCCTCTAGATTTTTCCTTTGCAGCCCACTGTGGTGCATTTCCTTCCTTCTGGGTCTTAGATTTTGATCCTGTTGCTGTCCCCCTCCATGATACCTGGCAGGCAGGGAGCTGTCAGCTTGAACACAAACCCAGGGAGGTCTTCTCTTTTGCTGTAGGGTTGCACTGCTTTTCATTTGCTTTCTTGTCTGTTCACAAGCCTTGTCGACTTAGGCTTGTCTCTTCTTTTTTTTTTTTTTTTTTTTTTCCCTTCCCCTGTAGGCTCATTCTGGTATCTTACATTAAAATACAGAAACTTCCTAGAAATCTGGTTAAAAGGTGTCTTTTGGTATTCAACAGAGTTACGCAGTACATGAGCAGAACGAATTTTAAAAAGTAGCGGCTGTTAATCAGGATGTGGTGGTTTACCTGGAAGTAGACAGTGGAGTGTGTGATCATAAAGCAGCAATGCTGCCACGATGCTGGGGAAGATGCAAATCTGCTCCAAGTTGTTTATGCCATAGGTGTCCTGGTGCCACGTTGCTCCTCCTTGCAAGCTCCTTCCAGATTGCACACAGTGCCTTGTTTTGCCCGGCTCCTCTGAAGCATTCGTCAGCAGAGCCACACTGTGATGCTCTGCCCTGGGCATGTAGGGCTGCAGCTGGGGAGGGCTCTCTGTCTTGACAATAACCACTGGCAGCATTTTTGGACATAATAATGGTGGTCTCCCCTCACCACGTGTATAAGTAATGTTGAATGCCCAGTACAGGCAAGGCTGATGTTTTTAAGTCTTGTGGTGTTCCTTGCAGGTGAAGAAATATTTGGCTTTGCGAATCCGAAGACCAGCAGAGCTAACAGTAGAGCAAGGTTATTGCATTTTAATTGAATCAGAAATAAAGTCCTCATTGAGTGAGGAGGATTTCTGTGCCACACCAAAATTTGGCCATGGTTTGTGCATCCATGGATGAGGAAGGGCTGAGTTCTTCCCACAAACGCTGTCCTTCCCATGAAGCACATGAAGCTTTAAGTCAAATCTGAACTGTTTCAGGCGATTTCAGTTTCACAGTGAGATCACAAATCCATGGGAACCTGCCACTGAAAACAAAACCAGGCAAGAGGTATCAAAGTATGAATCATGATAGGACCCCAGGTTCCTACTGTATTTTGTCTTCTGCATGTTGCTGGTGACAGACATTGGGTTGCAGAGCAGGAAAGTGGGGCGGGGGAAGCGGCAGGCAAGCGGCATTTTCTACATGCAAATAAGGATGAAAATCTTCCTTAAATTATCTAGCCTGATTTTTTGAAAGAAACTGGGGCAGGGGAGCAAGCAATGGCTTCCTGTGCAAAACAGCTGCTTCTAATTGCCAAAGTCAGGCACGTTATTGGTTTCCAAGCTTTCTGTGAGGAGCAGCAGTGTAAACCCTCTGCAAGTGGTAAACCTGGGCACAAGATAACGGTGGTGAAGGCAAAAGCTGATTGCATTGCTACTGCTCTGGCACCGCAGAAACAGTCTGCAGAAGTGCTATGGAGCAGAAAGAGATGGGATCACTGTTTCTTACCAAATGCAGGCACTCAGATTAGTGTGCCATCATAGGTATATCCAATTTTCCAATGCTATTTTACTACCCTGTGCCCATGATCCACCTGCTCCCTGCCATGGAGATGGACGTGATGTGGCGGCAGCAGCCTCGGTGCATAATGCAGGCACTGACCTTTCCCACAAACACTTTTCTCAGCAACCCTTGGAACATCTGCTGGCCCTGGAGAGTCTTGAAACAATGTGGGTTTCCTGGCCCTCTATGTGGTTTTTCCTCTTATAGGAAAATATATTCTAGAATATCTGCACTGTTTTCCAGTTGCTTTGTCCTAATGTTAGCATGTGTGTGTTATGTCTGCGAGGGAGCCTGTAACGGTGGAAAGTCGTGGTGACAATAAGATGATTTAGAGGGAGATGTGTAGTAACAAGCTATCTCACTGCAGAGTGATGCCCTGTGAAAGGGGGGTTCTGCACAGCAGGGTAAAATCATGTGAGTTGGGTGGGTTCCTCTCAACACTGGGTTTCCTCCGGGGTTTTTAATTCTCTCCCCTTGCAAGCCTCCACATTTGTCCTGTACTCCTTCCAATACCACTTGTAGTCTGACCTGCTGCAGCCCGTTGCCATCCACCCCACCTTCATCTTTTCCTGAGCTCAATAACTTCTCCGATGAAACCGTATCTCTGAGACAGACATTTATCTGTAAAACAGTACTAGCAGAGCTATTGCTTTGCTTGTCAGCCTGTGTCCATCACGGGATACCCTCTGTCGCCCTGACTTCAGTGCCACAGGTAACTTTACTGCTGTTCATCACATTTAGGCCATTTTCCTCCTGTGAAGATGCACGTATTCTGTAATCTAGTCGCTTCTTACTGAACTAAGTAAATTAAATGCTTTAAATTCCACTATAAGGCAGCTTCTGCAGCTGTTAAATAACACTTGTGGGCTGTGTTTTTTACACCCTCTCCAATTTTTCAATATCCTTCTTACAAATGTAAATCAGGACTGGAAAAAATGTTTCAGTATTTGGTCTTGCCAAAACTGCATACAGAGTTAAAATCATGATAGTATGTTTTTTAATTGTTTTAAAAACCTATGGTCTGTGAGTGGTAACTTTCTAGCATTCTTTCTTAATGTGTTTCCTTCTGCTACCTCAAATATCCTGACTAAATCCTTTCCCCTAAAATGTTACTATCTGAGGTTTGATTAAAACTGTGAAGAATGTGTGTGAAAATGGTTCTGGTAAGCGATTGTTCATGGGAGCGGGGAATTATCACTGTTTACATTTTTAAAAAAAAATTTCCCCAAAAGGTTTGACGGGCAGTATGGAGAACTTTATTTTCTACAGGAGCCAGTGGAGTCAAGTGGCTGTGGGGAGGAGGAGGAAGGGCAAGGTGGAATTTTAAGGCAGGTTTCCCTAAAATTGCAAAGGGGAATATTTTCAAATGCAGATGATTGTCCATGCACTGGTGCTCCCCGATATGAACAGCTGGACGTTAAAACCCAGCCACGCTGTTTGTTTGTGGCTGCTGCCTTGCAGGGCATCCTCTGGCTGGCGTGTGAGCGACTGGGAAGAAGCAGGATTTCACGTTTGCTACTACAAGCTCATTCACTTGGTAACACTATCTGTGATCCTCTTTGAAATCCCCAAAGCAACTGGTAATAGCTGGGTCCCAGGGAAAGCGATACGGCAGGAGCAGCCCGCGGGGAGGCCAGTTGCCTAGCATTGTGCTCAGTGTTGTGAAACAGTTGGCCGAGCCATCAGACTTGCTCAGCTAAATGAATTAAGTAATCGCACAGTCCTGCAGAGAATATTAGTGAGGAATTTCCATATTGCAGCTCTTGATATTCCCGCCTCGCAGCCCTGTTACCACAAATACAAGGTTTTGGCTGAGCAGGCAGTAATTTGATATTAAATGAGGTTCTTATTAAGCAGATGCAATGAAATGGGGCAGAGTTTTATGTTGCATTAGTCAACTAAATGCTTTTTATTAGCGTTCATTAGGATGAGGGATAACTGAGTGCAGGGTATTCTTTAGCCGAAGCTTGACCCTTCGGAAGGAGGGTAATTAAGCAGCTAAGAGCTTGGGAATAGGAGTTAGGCCACACACGGAAAACATACAGCAACTCTCTCTCTCCCTCTTTGGGGAACCGCCTCTGCGAGAGAGGTCGTGAGGAAACTTGGGGGATGGCCCGCTCTGCCTGGGGACAAAACTCCTCCTTGTCTCATTCTCCAGGTGTTAATTTGACAAATCACAAAGGCCTCTTGGAAAGTAACCCATCTGCTCAGGCACACGTTGCTCTTTCTGAGTGTATCGGGCTGACAGCCATGGAAATAATACCTTCTTTTTTTTTTTTTTTTTTTTTAGTTGCTTAGGAGAGCTAGCATAAAAGGAGATAAAAAGTCTGATTCTTAATTCTGGCCTGTTAATAAGTATGCACAAATGCACGCGTTTGTCAAAGTTGGCTCCACCAAGGTGGTGATGACCATGCCAGTAGCTTCCCAAGGGGATGTCCCTGCTCCATCAGGGAAATGGAGCCAAGAAGTGATGGAAAAGGCACCCAAAAATCAGAGGTGCCTCTCTGCCGGCCCAGGCTGGTTTTGTAACAGTGAGCTGTGGGCTGTGTTATCCAGCTTGCTTTTGTCCTGTTTAGGTTCCTCTGTATCAAGCTTTGTCTCTGTTTCTCTTTAACCTGTGCATTATGATCAATGAATTGTTCTGTCTCCCTTCCGCACACTTTTACCCCTCATTATTTACACCCTAGTCCATTTACCCATGGGATGCTTTGTCAAGCTGGGCTTTTTGTCTTCATTTACTATTGTCTGGCAGGGTTCAGCAAAAAGGAGAGTGATAATTTTATGAGGATTCCCCATGCTTGGTGTGCGTGTGAATTTGTGGTGGGTGGCTTGGGTCTTGTTTGCAGCAAACTGAGATGTGTCCTCTGGCCTGGGCTTGTTCTGGTCCTCTTGAATTTGAAACCGTACCCAAAGCCTAACTGGTTTGAAGGGAATAGGATTCAGCCAATGCTGAGACCTTGGCAAAGCTCCCCTCCTAAATAAATGTGGTGATAAGTGACCATTTTAAGTTCTTGTGAGTCCTCATGAAGACGCAGGCCTACATGTGGCTGGTGGCCCTCTCTCTAGACCGTTCCCTAGCTCTGTGAAGCTAAATCACAAGTGGACAGCAGTGCCTTCTGTTTTTCCAGAAGTCTAGAGTGGGTTCCACCTGTGCAGTGAGACTAGTGATCCACTTGGGGATCTGGGAATATTCCCCTTTTCTTAAAAAGGAGGGATGAAGGTTTTGAATAGAACAAACTGCATTAACAAGCTGTCAGGCCTGCCTGTAATGTTGGTTTTTGAAACGGCAACCACAAGGCAGCTCTTATTGTTGGGGAGAGGAGGAAAAAGAGGGAAGAAATCATTCAGCAGGAGGTGCCTTTCTGGTTGGAGTTGGAGGAACCTATTCTTTTCCCAAACTATGGGAAAGGAAATGTCTTGATTTAGAGGATGAAAGAGAGCCGCACCTGCAGCGGAGATGTAACACGAGTTGCATGGGTTCAAGCCAAACCCCTCAACAGCCTTGGATTGGCACCTATAAGAATCCCTGGGCTGTATTTTGTGCTCCTGCTGCTTGTTCCCCCTGGCAGGTGCCAGGACCTGGCAGAGGTAGCTGTTTGCATCCCACTAGCCAGCCTGTGTGAAGGCGGAGGCAGACCTGGCTCTCCCGCTGCAGGCACCGTGCTGCCTGGCCCTCCAGCCCTGTGTGTAGGGCGGGCTGTATCCTTGTCTGGCACCACATATGCAGACACAGAACTGGGCATGCAGATCCTTGAAAACTATTTCCTGGAGGAAATTTATTTTTTTTTCCTGTTCTAATTCACTAATGAAAATTACCATGACTGTACTCACAGGGGCAGCTTGGAACGTGCACAAAGATCTAGGGTAGGTGTGAGAGGGGCAATGAACCAAGCCTAAGCATGGAAAACCAAATCTTCAGGGGTAAATTACTAAAACCATACAGTTTGCTGGCCACAAAGGTTTTCTTGGATTGAGGTAGTCTTTTAGATTTGGCAGATGCAGGATGCAGTTCAGCATTTCCTTTTTACTCCTGCTCAGCGCTTGTTCTTCCAGCAAGCCCTGACTCGATAGTCTCCTGGTACCATTGTCAGTGGTTGTCGTTGCTTCACAAATGTAATCCAATGCAAGGGGTTCTCTATTGGATATTCTTCTCTAGCTGTGTTGCTTGGCTTCTTGTTGACAGATGGTCAGTTGTTTTCATTTTGGTTCCCACAATCAAAGGAGGTACTTGAAGCCACTGAGCCTTTCCAAAGGGAAGGGAGCAGAATGGTAGCAGATGAACCCAGAACAACAATCTCGGGAAACAAAATGGAAAATCTTTTTGTGTTTTATCAAGCCATGGAGCTTTTGTAGGTGATGAATATTCCTATGAAACCTGGTTTAGTTATGTGGTTGCTACCTTAGTTAATGGTGGAATGTTTCAATGCAATGTTCATTTGTGCTCATCTCTCTCTGTGAAGCTTTAGGCAAATTGCTTGATTGTACCTACCTGAGGCCTCCAATTCCCTGCATCCTCATGTTTGTTGCTTATAAAATGTATTGATGTCACAGCATCCACAGGCAGAGCACTTCCAAGTGTTATCACAGCTGATGGCACAAACCAGAAATGTATTTGGAAGGTCCTGTGAGTGTGGTTCTCACCACAAATTTGTGTGATGTTTCATTTAGTCCACAGCTATAAGACTCCTTATCAAGCTTTAAAATAAATAAATAAAATTTTAAATACCATCTTTCCTAAAATATGTCCCTGCTGGCATGAATACCCTAGAATGAGAGGTTAAAGTTTGTTTTCCCCAGTTATCCATGCCAATGAATATTTGACTTATGAAAGTTCATGGAAAGTGAGCACCAAAGGGTCAGCAGCACATCTGAACTGAATTCAGTCTTAAAGGTGAATGGTTATAGATAGAAATAAGTTTGTGGCATTTGCCCAGCTCCTGCAAAGAAAAAGAAGAAAAAAAAACCCACAAAACACTTCTAAAATTCATCACTAATTTGCTTTTTAATATTTTGCTTTCTGCATGTGACTTCCCTGCTGCCTTTCTCCTTGGTACCATTCCTAAGTTTATCCTCTTCTATGACAGTGGTGTTAAAATACTGAGGTGACAAACCTGGACAGGCCTTGGTTTTCCACTTTCAAGTGCTCTCTGGGTAGGGCAGCCCGTGGTGTTTGCTGTTTTGATAGCTGCTGGGTCACATTACCTGTCTATCCCCTGGCATTGTAGTAGTAACCTGGCAGGTCAGCTATTTCAATGCTATTTCCCTTCGCTACCTGGCACCAGCCATACAGCATTTTTATATACTGAATTATTTATGGACTCGTAATTATTTAGCATCAATATGTCAACGTTACAATGCCCCTGTTGGCCATAAAGGAGCAAAATCTTTCTCTAATTAAAATTACATGGTCCGTGTCAACTTTCCTTGGACTCAACCTTTTAAAACTGAGCTGGGAGTTTGAATTCCATCCTACCAAATACCTGTGTTTTAAGCAAAGACTAAATACAGAGCTTTCTTTCAGTGAGACTGCTCTTGGAAGCCAATAATTTTATGTGTTTTAGGGAGGTTTATGTTATACTGGGGAGTTTACAATGGACTTCATTGAACTGTAGACCACAGTGGCAGTATTTTTTTTTTATAAGCAGCTTCTAATAAGGAGGAAGCAGGGTATAATTCAGACTGTCAGTGTTCCTGTCTAAGGACAAAAGCTTAAGATGCCTCAATGATGGTTTGAAAAACTGCTGAATGTTGAGAGCAACCTGGTAATGAAGGTAGTAGGCTAGTTTGTTTTAAATAGCGCACAGCTGTCCTCTCTGAAAAAATATTGCATCATTTGGCATTGTAGAAATATACTGAACCACCATATAATTTAATTACACGACCACCCTGCAAGTTCCATGAGCCAAACTCAATCCTGGCGTAAGCGGGTGCAAATCCCTCTGGGAATTGCACCCGCTTACGCCAAAGCTAAATTTGATCCAGTGGTTTTTTTCCCTTTTCCCTGGGAGCTTCAAGGTACGGAGATCCACTTTGTACTGCGCTGTACTTGGAGCCATTAGCTTTTTTCCACACACAGAGGGACTCTATACTGGATGCTGAACTGACTTTTTTTTAGAGCTTTCAGGAGAAAAACAAACAAAAAAAGGCTTCTCAATGCGGTGTACAGAGGTAGCTAAGCATTTAAAGTTATCGTAACCAGAAAGCAAAATCCATCACTTTCTAAGTCACATCTGCCATGGAAACAACATCCAACAGAGGCAGTGATGGCCCTTGGAGAGGGACCAGAACAGATCAAGCGTCTATTAAATGTTTCACAAGACTGCTCACTTGTTGACGTGCCTGTGATACGTAGCTCTTCATCTTGTACTTAGAGAAGTAAAGTCTGTTTTTGTTTAGGATCTTCGCTTTATTCAAGATGTGAAGCTGCCACTCTCACTTGAAACTGACCTTCACTCCTTGAGCAGTCTTCTTTGACAGGAGGGGGAAAAAAATTATTCTAAGAAGCTTCCCACATGCTCTGTGCGTGTGCCATACTGCTCCCCCAGTGATTATTATTTTTTTTCTACCTTGTTATGCCTGCATATTAACTGAATGTTTAAGACCTAAAAAAAAACAAACCAAAAAACCAACAAAAAACAAAAACCACAACAGTCTAGAGGGCTCGTTTCCACACGGAAAGACATCTCAGAATGAGTAAGAACAATAAAATCTTTGGGAGATGGGTCTGCTGAAAGAGAATGCTTTTATCAGCTTTGCTTTTAAACTAAAAACCTCTACCTAGCTCAGGCTAACTGCTTGTGGCATGCACGTGAATGTGTGCAGTCCCACAGACCCCAAAGGTGGCATGGAGCCATTGGAAGGTGCAGAGAAATTAATTCAAATTTTTCAGTCTTGCAGGATGTCTTGGATAGCTTTAGCTCACTCTGCTGAGCCCCAGCGAGACAGCATGTGTATGCCAGGCAGAAGGACACAACCCTGACTTGCTCATTTCCAGATCTTTATTGTAAACATTTGACTGAGATGGGAATGCAGCAAGCTTCATGTATGATGTCTTCTGAGAGCAACAGTTAGTGTCAGGAGAAGCCTTGTTCTTCCCAAACACTGAGAAACAAGAATCACTACTGAGTGCAAAGGCGAAGAAAGGCAAAAAACACATCAAACAAGTACCCAAAGCTTGTAAAATAGGCACGTAGTCATGACCTTCCTACAGTTCCGCAGACATGTGCATGCACACATCAGCTCTTAACTTCAATGGGAGTTGCTCACATGTGTCTTTGGACAGATCTTGTCCCTAAACTGATTTATGTCCAAAGGAAACTTGGGCTCCGATTCAGGTTCAAATCAGGTTCAGTGTGGAAAATCCTGAACTTGGAGCCAGACCCCAAAGCAGCCCTTCAAAGAGGCAAACAAACAGGCCAGAGCAGCTTTTCTCCCTAGCTAGAGCTCTCCAGCCTTGTGCTCTAGCACACCCCTCCGCCTCCCCAGCTGAAACACAATTATTTTTAAAGGGATCTTTATTCCACCCAGGAGAATACAGTGCAGGCAATTGGCTAGCGATAGTGCCTTGGAGCTCAGCCACCTGGGGCAAGTGTGAGACTGCACATGGAGGGAAAGGGAGAAAGCAGAGAAAGCAGCAAGTGATGGAGGGACCCTTCTGCTGCAAGAGCCTGGGAGATTCATCCCAGCGACTCCCAGAGGTTTAAAGCTGCTCTGCTTAAAGGGGCCTATACCATGTTGTTTTTCCCGAATCGGCTGTTGTTGCTGGTTAATTTGGGGGTGGGGGGGAGTGTTTTGATATTTTTAGCACAAGTAGATGTCACCCTGCACTTATTTCAGTATTGCCTGCCCTGCTGACAGTGGGGAATGAACTTCTGTGATGACTGTGCGTGACTGGGCAAAGATTGGACTTTGGCAAAAAAAGGTCAAACAAATATGACCTGTCCTTTTCCTGACAAAGTAGTGAAGGTGCTTAGATTAGATTTATCTGTTTCTCTTCCTAGAGCACGTTGCTTATTCTTGGTGTAAACTATTAAGTAACCAAATTAAAATGCGGTATGCAGTTACAACTAAGAGCATCCACTCAAAATTGATCCTACCACAAACCCCAGCCCAATGGCTTTAGGGATGGGCCAACCAAATAAATATCAGCTGCGGCACAGCCAAGTCATGTCAATCTCAAACCCAGGTCACTGGTACCTTCACCTTTGGTTCAAAGCCAACCCTGCTCCCATATGGAGCAGCTTGTCTACATATTGCTCCTAAATTGTCAGTGTTCCTGTCATCTCATGGAGACATTGTATATCACCTGGTCTGATGGTGTGCCATGTTTCTATACTCTTTGCTACAACCTGAGCACCACCTATTTATGCAGGAGTGCATCCAGGTGTATCCTAAATAGCTGGAATTTTAAATCTTGCACTTATCTTACTCTATACTTTCTCGGTTTCAAGGCATAGGTGACCACTAAAGATTATTTTGAAGACTACTTTTGCTCCCTGTTCTTTCAGGTAACTTCTCTTTCTCGTGTGTGTGTGTGTTTTGTTTTTTTTATTCACACTGCAAATCAATCCCAGGAGTTCAATGGGGGAAAACAAGCATATAAATGTATATTCTGTTCTTTGATAGTACCATTGTAATCCATCCCAAGAAAGGAGTCTATCGCTGTGTTTCTACAGGCCCCACTCTGCTCACATTCTTCTGCTGGGGGGAGTAACATAGTTGTGCTTCTTGCTGTGTCCTGTCCTGGGCCAGAGTCGTAGCCTTTCCACTCACCTTTTTGCAAACTTCTACTTGAGCAAATGACTTCCACAGTTTTACAAATGACTCTGTATATCAACCCTTAATACTCACTGTCACAAAGTAAGTGAAGACACGAGATCAGGAAGAAAGGTGAATCCAAGTTAATACTAAAAACTTCACGTGACGAAGTGGTGGTTTGAAAATGTGCTGGTTTCTTGCTGATTTACTGCCTGGCCTCATTATCACCGCTACGCTTCCTTTTTCTGTTTCCTGCTTTGAGCTTCGCTTGTCGTGTCATTTTGAATCAACACCACAGGTTTTTGGGGAACAAGGTGCTGAGTTAACACAGCACCTTTTGGAGCATTCAGAAAAATGTCAGACATCAGAATTTCCCTTTTTTTTTTTTTTTTTTTTCTCAAAGATTAGAGCCAATTGACTTGACTGCAGTATCTGTGTGTATCAGTCTCTGAAGGTAATAGAATCCGGGGAAAGCTTATTTTCTCCCTGACTCGGGCATGGACCTTTCTTCAAAGAGATACTGCCAGTGAGGTGCTAATGAGAGCTGACTGTGTGGGATTGACTTGTGATGCTGGTGTCCACCCATCAGGAATGATGACAAATCCATCAGCTTGTTTTATTTTAGCCATTAACAGGCAGAGCAGCTTCTTTAAATAGCCCTAAAGTAGTAAATATAACTATTACCTAAATCAAAAGCAATTGCCTAAGTGTTTCTCTATTTATACAGCTGGAATACTTTAACTTAGTATCAGTGCTGCAGAGATGTATAATTAGCAAATTTTACTTTTAATAGATATGTTAGAGGGAATGACTTGGTAAAAATATTAAGGAAAACAGAAGCTGCTGGGCTGTACAAGATCTTCATTAACTTCATCAGGTTTAGTGCTCTGTCTTCAGTTGAAAAATGTTTGTTGCCATGATCATGCTGATTATTCTGGGACCTTGTAAAAGGGCAGCCTATAGACTGTTGTGGTTGGATTCACATAAAATCAGAATTCTGCCAAGGCTGATGCTGTCCAAAATTATACGGTGGTGTTATCCTTACTCCAAAGTGCTCACAGTCCAAATATTTGTTATGGAAATGAGAGGTAAAGCTACCTCCTTGCAGGTAATACTCTACTAAAAGCAGGGCTGGGGTGAAAGCTGTAGCCTCTTGATTCCCAGCCCTGCATCCTGTCTCTTTGCATAGTCAGCTTTTAAGGCAGTATACTGACCCTGTTTCTCAAGGACTACTGCAAGGAAGGCCAAGTGTTCAAATCAAATCAATGCATTCCCATTTAACAGCTGGGGGAAGAGAGGAAATGAAGCATTAAGCATTTGCGGCTGACCCCCGGGAAGTCCCGAGCAACATGGAGCAAAGGGATCTAGAGGCTGGTTCTAGACTTTATTGCAAGACATCCTTTGCCAAAAGCGGCCCCACTGCAGTCTTCTGGTAGCTGCAAAGCGTGGTGCAAACCTGTCTTTGCCTGCTAGACATCAGCCCAGAGACATGTGTGGCTGCAGGCGATGGGAGCCCTTGCCGCTGCTTTCAGTCTTAAATACTTACCCAAGGTGCCGCTCCGCCAATGGCGCACTGCCTGGCGGCTCGGAGCGGCTGGACCTGCAAATTAGGGCATAAAGCAGAAGAGGTTTTCAAAAGCACCAAGGGGCACTTAAGCAGTTACCTTTCAGCAACACCTTTGAAACTCTCTCTTAAAGCAGTAACTTCACAAAGGCACAAGGTGAGTTTTGGTTTAGAGCCTGCCCCCTGCTCAGCAGCAAAGGACGTTTGCTAAAAAGCCACCCACCATTTCAGACATGATGCTGCGGCCCCTCAACTCAATGAATAATGCTTAACAGCATGAATTTTATTATTCTGGCTTTGAAGGTCCCACAAGGCTCCAAGTTCATAGACAGAACCTCCCAAAATACCCAGTGAAAGTGCAAAACCAGAATTATCTTTGCATCCAGTATATCCCTGAAATTTACTGGCTGTTTATATTGCTAACTGCTACTGCTGGGAGGAGTCCTATAAATAACCTTGACAATGTGTGGGTTCTAGGGAGAAACACATTGCATGAATAACGATCCATTTGTAACCTGGAGACTATGTGAGATCTCTGCCTGCTACTTCTTACAGTGTTTATTTGGGAGAAACTACCTCCAAGAACCGGGTAAAGGAAAGCAGGGTATGTTCTCATTAATGTTGAGATGAGGGATGGTCAAGCTTTTTCTTATGTAGACAAGAGCTGAATGTAAATAAATCTTCCAGGCCAGCAAGCTTCAGTCCCAGACCCCAGAAGATTATTTGTGCACATATGTCACTTTGGAGGAATACAGGAGAGAGCCACCAGTTTCTCCAATGCACAGTAGATCCTTCACCCCCGCAGCTCATATTCTTTCCTGAAATAGTCCCACGTGGGTTTGATTATAATTCTTGCGTGACTTCTGGTTAAAGACTAACTTGTCAACATGACCAGGCCACCTCAAACAGATCTTACTGTGGTTTTTTTTCCAGTAAGAGAGGCAGCCGAGGGAGGAAAGAAGATGATACAGAGGAGTATTATGTTCTTTTGAGGTTGGTTTGCTGCACCTCTGAGTAGAGAGACCACAATAAGGAAGACAACTTTGAGTTGAAATAACATACAGATGGAAAATGGAAGGATTCCCTACTGAACTCACATATCTTCTAACTGCTTTTTTAAAAACATGAAGTCCATGTTATTATTCGCTCCCTTTATTTAATATCCAGTCTTTTTTTAGAAGTTCATTCATCTCAGTTTCTCCAAACCGCACAACTTTTATCAAACAGAAAATACTTTTATTTTCTTAGCAAAATCAATTAGCAATGCGGTACAGCAATCTTTTGTACTTCTGATGTCTCAGGATCTGCAAGCATGGTCTCAGTAAACACTGAAGCGGGATAACCACCCTGAATGTGCAGTTGTGCAATGAGCACCTGTAGTGCCATGATCTCTCTTCTGGGTTCTAATTTGTTCCCTTTGCGCTGGAGTTTAAATGCAGACATTTCCAGCTGATTCCCAGGGCTATCCTCCATTAATGAGCTATTTTTAGGTAGAAGACTCACTCGGAAACATTTTTCCCAATAAAATTGCTCCCACTGACCACAAGTATGTAATACAGTGGCTTACAAGAGCTGATCCCAACAGTGTGTTTATCCCTTTTCTTCCATGTGCCTCTGGTGGTCCCCTGCCTTGTTCCAGACCCTTGTTTGTTTGCAGAGATGGAATCAAGGAGTCCATCCTGCCTGGAAGATTAGTGTGACTTCAGTCACAGGCCACCTTTGATTTTTTCAGATCCAGTATCAGCCAACTTTTCACCTCTTGAAATACCACAAATAAAGCAGCACTTGTTCATTAAATCCTGCAAAGTGCTAATAGAAGTGATGGCCCAAAAGAGCAGGGGGACTTTTCACATTGCTACAGTTACCCAGTCAATTTTGACTGACAGAGGAGAGGAGGGGTATGCAGATGGAAACAAAATGCATTTGACCATAATTAACCTTCTGGCTCCATCATAATGTATGGAGCACCTGCAAAACTGCCTGCTAAATTCTGGTTGCGTTCTCCCCTTTTGTGCAGATGGCAAAGGGTCGGGCAGAGCACAGTTGGAGGTCTGAGGCAGAAACTGCCTTGACACTCTGGGTAGTCACTGAACAGCACAAAGTGGACAGCTGGTTGGCCGTGGGCACTCTGGCCTCCGTATTACATGCACAAGATGGGGCTGGGGGGCTCAAAATGTAGGTACTGCTCCTGCTTTGCCATGAAATGTTAAGCAACTGCCGGCAAGCCATTATGCACTGACCTGTCTTCGTTCAAGGCTCAGGGTGCTACTGAAATAAAGAGCGATTATTAAGGGCCAAGCTCTGGATCTGCACAGAGCCTGAGAAACTGGATGTTGGATGTCTTTGCATCCTAAATCCTATTTTAAGTTACTTCCTTTTTATAGCATAATTTCCAGGTGGAGGGATATATTTCTGTGCATTGAGTCTCCTGTTTTCCTTCCTTGATAAGAGTTTTAAATAGCATGCAAGAATTGTCAGCGGGTAGCTCTCTTAATTATTTAGAAATAATTTCTAAATTACATAGAAATATTTTCTACACAACTTAGAAAATTCACGACCTTGGATCACCCCCCAGGGCCACAGGCTGAGCTGGGTGGCAAGGCTTGGCTGCAGCCCCATGGTACCCCCCAGTCCCCTTGGCATCACCTTGTTCCTGTGCTGCTTTCCCAAGCTGGAGGGGAGTTGCCTTCAAGGGCGCTCTCATGAGTACAGCCAAGCAAACCTGAGCTGTTGGCTGGGACTGTGCAACTGCCCGTGTGGATAATACTGATCTCTGTGCCCTATCCCTTGTCCTCAAAACATTAAAAAGTGTGTGTGGGCATTGGGGGAAGGACTGGGAATTTGCAGGAGCTGTGTTTGGGCAAAAGAGAATCTGTATGTTTGGATTAAGCCCTCTCTTCCTCTTTGAAAGGGAGAGCCTGCAGTGTGTTATGTCAGCCTAGATGTCAATGCCTTCAGGTCTTTGCAAAGAAACAGAAGGCTGCAATGAAAGATATGCTGGGCTTTAATTTTGAGACTATATCATCTCACTTAGGCTGTTGCCAAGATGGTATGATTTGACTTGGATGTATGCCACATCTCACTGGTGCCCCCATCAGTCAATCTGGCTCTTAATCATCATCACCTTTCCTGTTGAGGAATGATTTTTATCTAATGACACTGTTAGCCAAGACCATGCCCTCTTCTGCTGTGTCCACCTGAAGTCCTTGCAGAAACAAGTAAGCAAGGTCTTTTCCTTTTCCTATGTTTTTACTCTTATCCAAATCTGCCTTTTCTTTTTCCCCTCTCATTGCAGATAGGATGAGCAGCAGCACTATTTCTGGATGTCTATATTCTGCTGTAGTAATCAGGTACTTTGGACACAGGTGTCCTTATTGTTTCAGTCTTTTTCAAGCTGTTCCACACTGTATACTGCTCCAAGGGCTGCTTTTCACTGTTGAGGATTTTTTTCTTTCTTTTTGACAAGTATTTCCTGTTTCAGCTTTCAACAAAGATGCCATAGACATTTCTGTGTATCCCTCTGTTTTCAGCTGTGTGTTGGTTACCCACTTGACTGGCTGTACTTCAACCCAAAGGTGGTTACCTTTACAGAAGCACCAGTTGTAAAGTTGGCATGGAAAGCAGCCCTGAACTTAAAGTCCATGCTGGGGAACAGATTTCCATGGTTGCCTTTTATATATATTTATTTATTTATTTAATTAATTTTTGCCAAAGACAACCATGAGATCTATACCTGCAGTGCTGTTTTTCCTGCCCCTCAGCCTCTCCACTCACCACCACCACCCCCGACCTTTGTAGCTCCACAATTGAGACTTTTATAAGCCAAAAACGTCTGGTAAGAATAACTCCACTGAAGATTTTAATTAGAAATATCATTTGCCCTGACCAGCACTAATGAAGCAGATTAAGCATGATCATTTGCCAGAGAAGCACTGGAGACAGTGGTGGTTCTTTGCACAGGTGGCACACCAGAAGGCCTCCTTTGCCAGGCAAAGTAGGTTACATACAGCTGCAGACCTACAGAGCTGGAGGTTGCCTCTTTGAAGGGCATAGACAAGCTCAAGTTGTTGTCAGTTATTTGGCTTGCGGGCTTGAATAATTTTGTATTGATAGAATAGGGAAGGTGACTGTATGCTTTTGTTTGGTAAGGGTTACGTATATATCGTACACACACGAACTGCAGCAAACAGAGAGATGCTGGGTGTCTTTGCATTAGTTGTAGCTGCTTGTCTTTCTGTGAGCTACAGGTTCATAAACTGGTGACAAAAGAGTCCTGCTATGTGTAGGTGCCTGGAAGTCACAAAGCAGCTTTTCCAACTTGATCCCACTCTTAACACTTATTTTTGCTGTGGGCCGAGGAAGTAACCATCCACTGTCTTCTAATGTGCTAGTCAATAGTGCAGGGAAAGGGGAAGAGAAATCAGCTGGAAGCCCAAGAGCCCTGTACTATAAACCCTTTTATTTTGCGTCTTCTGAACCACCAGCTGACGCTATGTTCCCTGACATTCCCAGAAGCTCATGTTAGTCTTCCATGAGACCCAAGTGACAACCATCGTCAGTTGAAAAGGTCAGGGGAAGGCCCTATTTCAGAGCCATGATGACCCTAAGTAGGGTGAGAACACAGAGGTATCCCCCTGGGAGAGCTAAGCCAAACTCATCGAGTACCCTTGAGGTGGATGGCCACCCTCTCCCCACGGCACACTGTGAAGAAGAGGGTGATGGCAGCCTTCAGGAGCTGGCATCCCCCAACCATCAGCCACCCATGGCAAGTTAGGCTTGCTTGTAAGGAAGGCTCCCACCGCTTGTCTCTTGTGAGTTTGTGGAGATGGGAGCAGTCAGTGCCTGCTTCGCATCTGCAGGGCTCCTTCATCCTGTTGGGCATGTAATAGCCCCAGGCCCTGGGGTTGTGCATGGATGGGAAAGGAGACTGTTCCTCGAGGACCACAGTGGCTGTTCTGCTCGGGTGAAGGGTGCGGACAGCCCATCTCTGGACACGGGCTGCAGAGAAGGAGCTTTGCCCCTCTGGCCAGCCTTACCTGGTCCCATAGGGGGAGGGTGCTGTGACACCATGCCAGAGCACCGCA
The DNA here is from genome assembly GCF_015220075.1 of Falco rusticolus. Lineage (NCBI taxonomy): Eukaryota > Metazoa > Chordata > Aves > Falconiformes > Falconidae > Falco > Falco rusticolus. Next base: position 26,036,231 of record NC_051198.1, on the reverse strand, counting down.
AGTGCTTTGATCAGACCCCAGGTAGTGGGATGCTGGTGGGGAGGTCTCCTGGCAGGCTCCACATAGACATGGCCACATATCCACTCCCCACTATGCTGCCAGCAGCCCCACCGCGTTACTGGCTTTAATTTAACGTCAGCGAGGACGGTTGGGTCCTGGGTGCCACTGTGGATCTGTGGTGTCAGTATGGGTTGTGTCTTGTAGCAGGCATGTCTCACGTAATTTCATTCAAACTGGGGATGACTCTGCCCTCAGGCTTCTCTGTCTTCTCAGTGCCACACATAGGAACTAACTTTCTTTCGCAGCTAAGAAAACAGCTGCAGGGATCATATTCTACCAACCAAATTTCTGATTCCAAAATATCTTTAATCCAGGACACCATACAAAGAAAATATATTCCTATTTTAGACTATTTCTCTTGGGAAGGGAAAGGTGAAAGGTTTTACTGTGGGTTTTCTTTTTTCTTTTTTTTTTTAGTTAAAAGGAATTAAAATAATATCATAGAAACTTTCTATAAAGAATAGGAAAAAAGATTGAGACTGGAAAATGCCAATTGCTGAACCAGGACGGGGGATATGGGAGGAAAACTTGCAAATAGTACTCTGACTATTTCTTTGAAGTCTGACAAGTATCTATGACAAAGAATGAACACAGGAAAATATTTCAGTTGTATTAAACTAGCCATGCAAGAAAAGAAACGAAACAGACAATTCTCATCGCTTGGAATATAGAAGAAACTGCCAAAGTCAGCAAGCCAAGCAAGGTACATAAATTCTGCAGGGAGCTGAACAATTCATTTATAGTTGCACTAATAAGCTCTAGGTAGAGTCGTATTTCTGAGTGTGCGTGTGCAGATCGTGTAGGTGATGTGGTTTTTCCTTTGAGCTGGGCGGAGAGCATTTTTCCTGTCCTGCAAAATTTTGAGATTTCAAAAAGTGTTCCTTTTCCACCCTGGGAAGAAAGCTGTAACTTTTCAACACACTTTGCTGAGAATAAAAATAAAAGAGAGAGGGAGACTGAGAAAAGAGAGAAATGCTCTTTGATACCGTGTCTTCTCCAGCCACCCTTTCTAAGGACTGCCAGCAGTACAAGCACAGCTTGCACTTGCAGGGTCTCAGACCTGCCCCTTCCCTGTCTTCTTCCCACCATTCATGGGAATGCCTCAAAACGCTGCTTTGGTTCTTCACCAGTAAGTCTCTCACCGAGTGGAGTTAGAAGGGGAACCCTCCTGGCCCTGGTTAGCACCCTGAACCTCAGCTCCTTTCTTTGACTCACTGCTTCCCTCCTGGAGTTAAGAAGCTTTTGCTGCCAAAATTGTAGTTGAAACTGGTGTGCTTATGCAAAAAAAAGTTAAGGTTTCAATCATTTGGCTTTTTTCTTAAAAAAACAAAACACCTTTTTAAACAAATATCTGAACCTGTTCAATTTTTTTTTCCCTATGTTTTACTCCATATCTTTCCTTGAGTGGTCCATATGAAAACAGGAGATTCCAAATACGTGGAGCACTTTGAGAAGAGTAGCTGTTTAGTGGAAGGAGGCACCTGTCCAGTCATAAATTAGTTCTTGTCATGTAGATGTGATTCTACCTTTCATACCTCTCCAGCCAAGCTTTCTTCTGTTGTATAGCAATAGACAACAAAACAACCTTCCTCCTTCCTCTTTTTCATGAGTGTTAAATATTGCTGTCTAGTGGCCAAGTGCAGAAACTAAACTTATCTATATGAAGGGCTACGGCTACTACTTTCCTGGGTCAGTCCGGTGTTGTGCTGGTTCTGGCGATAACTTATGGTGCTCTGGTCTCTTCCAAGGCTTTTGCTATGACCTTGCTACTGGGCCTTTACTTCGCAGAGCCCCGCAGGCTTTCTTACAGTGACAGATGTACCTTCTGTGCAGGGCATGCCACCAGCTGATGGCTGCTGTATGCATGTGTGGTCACAGGCTGGTTATCAGAGCCTCACCCAGGGAACACGCCTGTTTTGCCAGTCTCTGTATGACTCTTTGCCCCCAATCTCAGGGTGAGGTGTTATACCGTGTCATCTCCTTGAGTTCTATCTCTCTTTTTTTACTGCTGGCTTTGGTTTTTTTGGTTTGGTTTTTTTTTTTCACTGTGGAGACAGCAAATGGGAAGCACTGGACGTGATAAATATCTACAAGTCAGTTACCAGCCATTTGGAATTTCACCCCAGGCTATTGTATAGCCATGGTTGAAAGAGGCAATGTTCTGAGTAGCTTTGTAGCTTGCTTATCCCACTTTATATCCTGTTACATGACCCTGCTGCAATGTTCCTTCCCCATTTTCTTTCATCTCAGTGTTCTCTCTGAAATTAATTGGAGAAGACAGTGGAAGAAGGGAAAAAGCATCTGCCCGAAGTACAGACCAGGTGGTGACGTTGGGGCATGCACAAGAGTAATGGGATGGGTAGAAAACTGCTGGAATTAAATGCCGGGCTTTCAAGCATGTCTTACAAGAGATTTCTGCTGGTTAGGAGGAAGGAAGACTACGGGAGGAATGATTAGCTAGGGGGACAGGGTGTTTGAAGGCAGTCTTTGAAGACTGGTCTTAATGGATGGTTTAAGTGGTTTTAATGGATGATGATGATTTGCTTCAGAGGAGAAGGATTACAAGTGACATGAACTGAGAGTCCAACAGTGTGTTTGGTATGGCTCATTTGGGGGAGTTATTGAGAAGTTTTATTTAAGGATGTAATACAAAGAAGTGTCAAGAATGGAGACATTTGCCACAGGCTCCTCGTATAAATATTTGCACTGAGAGGATGAACTTCCCTAGCTGCTGTGTAATTGATGACATCTACTGCTGCAAGAGTACTGTGCTAAGCAATTTTGGCACTGGGCTGGGGCTACGAATGCTGTTTGTTCTGCTTTGCACTGACTTGGTAGCAAAGACCAGGGAGATACCCTCAGGACTAGGGCTGTCAGGATGCCAAAGCAGGCTGGGCTGTGCAAGCACACAGAACCAAGGGGAGGTTTAACTGGGGACGCTTGGGCCATGTGCTGCTTGTTGCTGATGACTGTGTGTGGCTTGGGCATCCTCTTCAGGCATGTCTTGGGGCATTTAGTGGTCCTGTGCCTGGATTTGATGCTGCCCTGGCTGCGTGCTGACAAAAGGCATGGCCAGAAAGCTCATGTGCAGGCAAGGTGGTTTCTTCTGTACCGTCTGTTTGCCTATGGATCTGCATCAGCAGCTGGCTCACAGCGCCAGGAGACCCCAAAACGCAGCACAGAGGATTGCAAAGGAGTTTGAGGAGGGAGAGAGGACTCTGTCTGCAGACACCAAGTCGTTCATGGTCATTTTGGGCAAAGACAGCACAAGGCTGAGCCCTGGGACACCATCAGGCACATGTATGAGAGCAAGCTGCTCAGACGTGTAGCAACAGCCTTACGGCCCTACTGCAAGCAAGGCTGCAGGCGAGGACAGATCACGCCAGTGAGGAGGACATCCTGGTGCCGTCAGCCCACAGTCAAAGCCAGGAGGCATTGCAAGCACCCAAGGAGCCAGGCAGCGAGGGCACCCACAGCATGCAGGGGAAGCGGCAAAGGAAACAGCTGGGGCTGCTGGGGTGCAGTGGCTGCTGCTCTCGTTTCTCTGCCAGATATGAAAGTTGAACCATAATCCTCATGTGGCAAATGACCATAAGACTCCGGCTGTCACAACACATGTGGTGCATATGGGGGAGTTGTTAGGTACTAAAACTTTCTTGAATTCACTTGCGCTCTGTTTTTAGTAACACTATTTCATAAACAGACTTATGTCAACTTTTTCATTTTGATTAGCCTAAATCTTGTTGTTTTCTTTTAAATACTCTGTTTCACCTTCCAACTGAGTAAATAAAGGTTTACTTTTGGAAACACCTGAACTTCTACAGTGAAAGGCTGTAACCCTGGCTTTTTCTGACTTGTGGTCAAACACATGGTGGCTTACCTGGCTTTGTCAGCAGATGGTTACAAAATGAGAAGAGCTTTCTGTGCAGCAAGTTTTAAAATGCCGCCCTCTGAGCATAAACTGCCATCCAAAAGTCAGTGTGTCCTTTTGGTGCAAATGAATTCTTTCGAAGCTGGTCTGACAGTCAGCCTGAAAGCTGCCACAAGCCTCCTCCTGGCTTCCCAGAAAACCTCCTCAGTAGGCTGAAAAAGTCAAATAGCATGAATTAGCACTCTGTAGCTGCCTCAGCTTTTCAAGCAGAGCTGGAAAAGACTGCTTACTCACCATATTTAGTCCTCTCAAAAATGTGTTGGCCTCTCAAACAAAAGCAGCAGCATCCAATACTCATGACACTGCATGATTCTTCCACTAAGTGATTTGTATCTTTGCCTGCTCCAAGAGAGGCGGATTGAAGTAATGACTTGTATTCTTTGTGTTTTTGGTTTTTTGTTTTTTTTTTTACTTCTGCAGATATAAAATGAGTAATTCATTGCTCAGAGGTATGAAGCTAACATGACTAATCATCTGACATTGAACTTTTTTTTTTTTCCTAAAGACTTGGCTGGTCTGTGCATGAGAGTATCATGTGGATGAGATGATCGTTTCTGACTCGGTCTGTGCAGGTTTTCAATCACGGCGCTGTAAACACAAGTAGAACTCTGATGAGCAAATTGGCAGGGGAAAGCCAGACTGTCTGAAAGGAAGCAAAATTGAGGAGGACAAGCATTAAGTTTCAAAAGAGACTATCAGGCATGTGCAGTGTGACTCCAAATGCATTTCATTACTCATTTAAATCAGGAGACATGTGACTAGCCAAGCTATGACACCCCCCACCGCCACCACCCTTTTTTTTTTATTGTTACCTGTAAGAGAAAACTTATGTATTATTAATGTGATAAATCAAGGGTACTTCCATCAGACTTTTAAGTATTCAGGCTTTTTACATGTATTTCTTTAGGAACCTACACTGATCCGATGCCATGTAACAGAAGTACTATTTTCTGGGAGGGCAAGCAAACAGGTATAAGCCTGAAAAAGGGGCATGATATTGAATATAAAGCTAGGGGATGTTTGCTCTTTGCCATATTTAATGCTGAACTTAAATGTCTACGTATAGTGTGCCTGCATAGCTTCTGGATATAAGCATCTTTGTGCATTAGCTTCTTCTTTCTCTTGTTCCTATGGGTACCCAAGCGTTATACCTACTGGAGGAAGACACATAGTTGCTCAAGTGCAAAAAAGTAGCTGTAATGGACTAACGTAGGTATCCAGCATACTGTGTTCCTTCTTTTTCTGACTTGTAAATGGAAGATCTTCCTTCTCCTCTTGTTTGTCTGATACAGGTAAATAAGGCAGGGGTTTGCTGAGCTGCGCTATCCTTTGACGAGGCGTCTGGATCTGTTCTTCCCATTTCTATACTTGACAGCACTGCCAGTAGAGTCCACCCAAATGTCCTATATAGCTTCAGTGGATGGTGTAGGATTTCTGGAATACCTAAAGCTGTACAGAACAGCCAGTCCCATCCTGAGCACTTGCAGCGCAGTCAAAGGGCCAGCAATTGCTTCATTTTTCTGCTCCAGCAACCTCTGCCTGTAATGCTTTAACAAAGGGCCAGCTGTGGAAATGAGATTCTTTGACAAATGGTGCTATTCGTCATTTTGTTTCTCAGCAGCTGTTTAACTGGGTGTCTTTTTTTCCCTAAACTTTTCCACTGGTACAGGCTTTGCCAGGGCACAGGAAGGTGCTTTTGGCTTTTTGTCAGAAGTGTGAGCAAGGAAGTTTCCCCGTGGATTTTTGTCTTGTGCCTGAGTCTCATGTTATTTAGATGCATCGGGTTTTCATTCATCATCTGCTTCATAGCAAAGTCTGGAAATACGTTAAAGCAAACTATAATAATTTCTGAGAAATTATTAATTCTGGAACAAATGTGACAAATTTCATCTTGTGTTTGGCTGAACTCCGCCTGAGTGACTAACTGCTCTGGGAGAACTTTCCAATTGTCCCTCTTGAAAGTCAACCTCTTTGAATTAATACAGCATCCTCTATTTTGATTAAGTATGTGTCAGCTTATTGTTAGTGTGACAGGGAGATATGAGTCTGTTTGTTTTCCTTTTAGTATTATACAAACAAGCTAATTATGACTCATGCACAATACGTGCCTTCAGGGCGTGATAAGGGACATGAATGATAAAGCATTAACTGGACTGTGTGCAGGCTTCTCGTGTGGGTTAAACAAGCAGGGACTGAGTAAACAAAACACAATACCCTCTCTTCCTATAATGTCTTAGCAATTCCTCCTTTCCAAGGAATGAGGTGTTCTTTCAAATCTTATTTTATGGTGAAATTGAAAAAGATGAGAACCCTATGCAGTAGGTATCACAAGCCTAATCTAATACCTCGTCCTGACTCTGCCTCCTTACAGATTCCCTGTTTTCAGCCTATTTGCGGTGTGATTCCTTCCTGTCCTGAGTACTAAGATTTATTTGGCAGCATTTAGAACAAATGTGTATTCACTCTGTCCTACTACCCTGAAGCACCTACCATGGCTCTTTCTAATGGGCCAGAAGTTGAGCCTTCCCTGCTATATCCTTGTAAAAGAGAAAACACCAAGACAATACAATACATAGAGTATCTTGTGAGCCACAGAAGCAGCACATGTTTTCTCTTCTGGAAAAAGTGTTGTTACTTGGTGCCAATTTCTTTGCTTTTCTTGCATCAGTTGGACAAACACTACAACCATGGCAATCCATGTAAGATAACAAACCCACTGCAGGGTGTCTGAGTATATGGAAGAAAAATAACACAGAAACTTGCAGAAAGAACAACCAGGTGCAGATGGAGCTGAAGCAGAAATATTGGTGACAGATGTTCTTCCTGGCCTGCTGGAGGAGTACGCACCAGACAGCATCTTCATCATGCTGCATGACATCTCCTGCTTTGGAGAAGTGAGATGTTACATGATGACTTTTACAACTGTGTAATGCTGCCAGAGGAGGTGAAGTGCTGCAGCACCTCTGCCTGTAAACACCTTCTCTGTAGCACTGCTGGTTGGCAGGGGGACCATAAAGAGAGGGAAGGCTGTTTGGAGAAAACATGCACCAGCAGATCATGCCGTTGACTTGTGAAGCTTGGCAGCTACCCTCCTTGTAAACACTTTCTCCATGGGGCAGTAGACTGTAAATAATGAAGGAACTGAAGGTGATTTGACCAGAGAAGGAGATGAGACAGATGTCCACACCTGCAGCAGAGCAGCTCTGCTATTACATGTGATGTTGTGCAGGGTGGGCTTTACCTTCCTGAAGAGTTAGGGATTGTTGCACTCCTCTGTACCTTCATTAGCAAATAAAGTAGAAGCCATAAGGAAAGGGTAACATGCAACTTCCCAAACCCACCAACTTTTCTTCCTTGCTTCCAAATCTCTCCAGAGGAGAAGCCAAGAGAAGGCGGCCCTAAGCTTTAAGAAACTTCTGCTACAACTGCTGTAGGATTTTCAATCCCTGTAAAGATGTTGTAATGTAAGACAGGTACACACACCCTTCAGTGGATAGCCTAAGCTGCTGCTAAAGTACAGAACATAGATTTGGTTTTGGTATAAAAAGGAAGATTCTAACTTTGCAGACTGGAAGTTAGCCTTTGTGAGCATTTGTATGATGTGACCCTCTGGTTTTCTGTGGATATTAATATCAGGTGAAATAAGGATTTTCAAAGCATGATTATAAGTTAATATTTGCATTAGCAATCAAGTGGCAGGGCTCTGTGCTACGTGCAGTTTTTCTTCTTAGCTCAGAATTCCTTTTGCACTTGGAAAATCTTTGCACTGATGATCCCTCGGTTATTTTGGAGAGAGGTGACTGCAGAATGGGTGGACTTTGTGCAAAAAATCTCAAGATTCAATGGGCAAAAGCCAGCAAAGTAAAGGAGAGTGCAACATGGCTCATGCTGCCTTCACTTAGAGCTGGAGCCGAGAACCAAACAAGAAGCTGATACTTCCACCTCTTCCTATTGCTATTTCAGAACAGGAAAGTCTTTATCAGTGTGCAGTCCTTTGCAGATCAGCCTCCATCCCAAAGACTGTCTGGAGTTTTCATTTTTCATTGGGATTTTCCCTTTGTAATGAATCTTCAATTTTTAAAATCAGGAAAGAATGCTTCATGCATCTCAAAATAAGGCATAGGATGCTGTAGATGTTCTTGCACTGCTCAACAGTGCTATTTGAAGATCCGGCAGCAGTTTTCAAAAGGGAAGATTAACAGGAGTTCTGAGGAATTGACAAAACACTTCATGAACACCAGAGGAAAACTTGGAATATCTTGTCACCAGCTTTGGAAAATTTTACAAAATTGCTACTCTTCTCCAGGCAAAGCAACTGCTCGAAAGGTAAAAAGGCACCTCATTAAAGAAGGAAAAACAATTTTCCTTGCTCCAAAACAAAAGTACCATGATAATCAAAATGCTGCCATTTCACCTCACTGTTAAAAAGGTCACAGTTCTGGCTGGAGGCCATGCTGCAAAGCAATCTGCTTTGTCACTTGAATAAGTTGGCTTAGATCATGAAAAATCCTAAACTGGAGCAGCAGAGAGAAAAAGGGCGAGTGTGTTACAGCCTGGGAAAGGAACAGAGATTTAATAACACTCATTGCTAGTTTGTACTGCGTTAAGACAAGAAAGAGAAAACCAAGCCTCTTCCAGGATCCCCACGCTAGCTCGGAAGGCATTTCCACAAGGCTAGTTGTGCTTTTCTGTTGTGCCAGTCCTGACCAGCGTGAACCGTGTGGGGACGATGTTGTCCCTGCTTGCCAAGAACAACAGAATGGATGTGCAACACCATGCTAAAATTTACACCAAGCTGACAGACACATTCATACTCAGCTGGCTGCTCCTCAGGGGCTTGATCCAAACACTGTCCATGCGGTTAAGTTGTTACCACTGTTTTATAAAAAAACCCCAACAACAACAACAAAAAAAACCAACCACAAAAAAATACCCCCAAAAAACCCCACCCAAACCTTTTTGGCAGGGGAAGGAAGTGACAGGAGCTTGAAGCAAGAAATGTGCGTATGTATGTTGCTGTGTGGAGCAGAAAGGAATATATCCGTGGTAGGTTTAGCAGTATGTAGCTGAAGGAGGAGGAAAGCAATATTTCTGCATGGGAGTTGGAAACTGCTGGGGTTTGCATTGCAGATGGCTTTGCCCGGGGCTGCCAGTGGTGCCAGGCTGGTGGTGGCGGTGACCTGCTAGGTCTGTGTGGTGACCAAGCCACATGGAGCTCAGCTCAACCCCACCTTGGAGGGAAAGGGGGTGAAAAGCTGTGCATCCTCTGATGAGGAAATGTGTGCTGGAGGAGGGAGAGTGACCCAGATCACCCACGCTGGGCTGGGCTGGGCCAGGTGTGTGCTTAGGGTAGGTGAGCATGGTGCAGTGTCATCCAAAAAGGTTCTCCATATTTGAAGACTAATCTAGGGAGTAACAAAAAAAGCGAATTACGAATGGTCTGAGAGAAGTACTGAGAAGAATCAGGACTGGGAGGAAGGAGGAGGGTTTCTGCTGTCATGGTTGTGACGGGCTCCTGGGGCTCTGCTTCAATCAACACAGTTTATCTTGAGCCACTGGCACCCATTGTCCTCAGTAAGGAAACCTGTGCTTGAAAGGGGCCTCCAAAGCACCAGAGCCGAGGGGACCAGTCAGGGAACGTACTGGGACTGAGGACAAAGTGGCCCATCCAGCTGGGAGCCGTCAGATGGGGGTGAGGAGAAAAGGGCAGACCTGCACGTGAGGGGAAGAGAGAAAGAATAGACCAAGAGCTGTGAGCTGCAGGTGGGAGAAGGAATTACGACAGTGGGATTTGAAGGCATAAGTTGTCCTAATGTCAACTGGTTTTTAAGGACACTGTGTTCTCTTGGACATGTTCATTCACATCCCTTCTTTTTCTGGTGACCTTCCAGCTCTTCTGTAGTCCAAGCAGATTTGGAAAGCTGTTTTTCTTCCACCAGGTAGAGAGAGACCTTTCCTGGATTTCACCCGTGTGTCTTGTGTCTGTCTTAAGGGAAAATACAAGCTTTTTTAAGATATTGTTTTATTTTTTATTTTATTCCTCCTCTGAAATGTACTAACCTTCTCCTCCTGCTCTCTAAGCAGCTGCCCCTTGGGATAGGAAAAGGAAATTAAACAGCTAATGATTATGCTTTAATTAGGCTTTATTGGAGTTAACACAGCTTATGCTCTGCATATGTGCTGCAGAGAGTTAGATACTTAAAAAGTCCTGTCTTTGCTATTATGAGTTTATGAGAAAGGAAGCCCAAGGAAGATCAATACATCCTCTGTGTAGATTACAAATGGTTCATGACGTATGTCCACAGGAGCTGTTTTTAGTGAGGGTAGTCTAGTTATTATGGATTTGACATGAACTTGGCCTGTTGCCCTGAGGGAATGCAATGTAGGCATAATTTGGTCTTCCTGTAATTGTCTATTTAACTTGGCAATCCAGAGTAATTTTTTCCTGTGAAATGAGACCGAGACGTCACTAAAGCGGCGGTCAGATTAATTAATGAGACATAATAATACTCCTAATAAAAGCTCATGAGCTGAGTCCTCTTCCCTCCCCTTTCCTGTCCTCCCCTGCTGTCCTCCCCCTGCTGAGAATGCAGCTTCCCAGGAATCCATGAGTCACACTTCGTAAAGGAGTTTCTTCTTTAGTTGACGCAAACAATACGGCAGAGAAAAATAATAAGTGCAGAACCATCTGTTTGATGAAGTCCTTGACATTTTATTTCATTTCCCCCTATTGCATATTAAAGGAAGTAAATAGAAAAACATTTGCTAATTATACCGCTGTTTACAGATTGCTGGGGTGGCTTTTATTGTATTTATCAGAAGTGCTAGCCTGTCCCACAGCCCCGGCTTCGGCATCCCCCCCTCTGCTTTGTGCGAGAGGAGCACGACAGCAGCCATGGGCACCCAGTGAGGCTTCTGAGCCCTTCGCCTCCGAGCAGCTCGCGCAGGGGTGAAAATGTGCCGCTTCCATGCAGGTGGGAAAGCTGGGAGAGGTGGCGGGGCCGCGTGGTCTGAGGCAGTGGCCAAGCCCCGTGCCCCATCCCTGCGGCAGGGCGCTGGGAGGCAGTGGTTGCCCTTCCTTTCTGTGGGACCAGGGGTTTGCGCTGGGGGTCTGGGCTTTGTGCCTGGGCTCAGTAACGCTGGAGAGGGAGGTCGCACGGCAGCAGCGTGAGCAGCAGCTGCTGCCTGCCATTTTGAAAGAAATCTCCAGAATAGGCTGTGCTTGCTACCTCCTTCCAGTGTGTTGGCCCGTGCGCTCGTTTCCCCGGCTGGTTCCCTTTGTAGGTAAAGTTTTATGGCTTAAAAGTGGTCCCTGCGTGATACAAAGGGATTAACAGCAAAACACAGAGCCTCATCCCTCCCTCTGTCCGGGATTTGGATTTAGCTGATGGCCAGGGCAAGCCAATGCTATTTGAAAAAAAGTTGGTAGCCAAAGGCCAGTTATATTAGGCAGCTATTTCCTCTGCAAAATCTAAGCTATTGGCACTCATTGAAAGTGACAGCAATGAATCAAGTGGCTGTGAACTACAGCCACTTTTCTCCCACCACACCATGTAAGGCCAGCACGAGAGCAACTTGGCCTAGCCCCTGACTGGGAAGGGAAAGATTTTCAACACTGAGGAGGACACGGTGACCTTATCTAGGGATGAGGACACTAGGAAATTCAGAAACACCAGCTTGCCTTTGGATGAGAATTCAGTGCTGATGAAAGAGTCTATTTCTGGTTATTTCCTTGGGTACAAAAGACTTGATGAATTATCCAGTCCACCATGTGGACAGATTTAAGTGATTTTTATTACTTATAATTCCATGAAGATTCTATCAGGAACACTGGTTGTCCTGATGGGCTGGGTGTTTTGACTCTCCTCTCTAACATCAGCTCATTCGGACAGGTTTATGTTCCCCGTGCCATAAAACTCTCAGTTCAGAACACGAATAGTGGGAGATATATTTTTCCATGGCTCTAACCCATGGTAACACATATGCTAACTTGGCTCCAGGGGATGCACATTGCATGTTGGCGTGTTCTGTCCAAAGTTATCATGAAAGGAGTTATTTTAAAGCTAGAGGAAGATGGCTGTCTGATTGTGAAGGAGATACTGGGGTTCACACCACTGCTTGAAGCACCCAGCACGTGAAAACCATTCACTAGAGCAGGCCCCAACTGGCAAGAGCCATCTTCTGGACTCCAGGGCAACAAATCTGGGAAAGTTCAAAACTGAGACACGCTGGCTGGAATCCATTTATTACAACATGTTGACTACATGAAATAACGTAGCTTATACAGATAACTTCATAAAGCAGTTATGTCGTCTGACAAGAACTATTGTGCAGTGCAGAGAAGCCTCTGTTGGTTCCCAGTTCGTTTTATTTGGAGGAATCTTGGTGTTTGCAGCAATGGTCTTAGCCGGTAGATAGAAGCGCATGTTTCTTTCCTCATGACATCGTTCATTCTGTCTGGTGGTCTTTTGTGGCTTTCCTTCTACAAATCCTTTTTTGAAATGTGATTATGCATGAAGAAGAAACAATAGTTAGCTTCTGGTTTGTTATGGCTGCTTTGGAAATTTTTTTGAGGATTTATTGTACTAATAATGTTCTATTGATTCATGGGAAGGAAAACATTTTTTCTTGGAGTTATGTATAAGGTCTAATAGTTACCCCGCTATGTTTATATATACCCCACTATCACTTTTTTCCCTGTGGTGATTTAGAAGCAAAATGGGGGGGATATATGATGCAATAATTTCATCCTACGCTTATCATACAATATCTTCAGTATTCAAAGAACTTTTAATTTCCATCCTACAAAACTAGGATAGCAGCTAGGGCTGCATCAGTGTATGATGGTAGAGAATGGTCAGGCAGTAAGTCCTGAAGCAGCCTTTTTTAATGAAAGCATTAATAATGAAGCTGTGGAAAGTTTCTTTCCACCACGTCTGCAAAATAGGGAATGCATTCCAGTCACTACAATGGCCGAGTTTATTTCATCTTACTCTGACTCAGATCGTTTCTCACTCCGTAAAAACAGCCGTGTAAAGTGTGTGTATTTGTGTGCAATGTCCTTACGAAACCTTCATAGGCGATGCTGAATGTGCAGACTTCTCTTTGCTTGCTTCCTCATGCTGAGGGTGCTCACAATCCCCGACCAGCCCAGCAGAGCCCATCTGTCCGGTGTTGCTGGTCATGGGCAGTTGCTGCAATGCCGCCTGAAACATGAGTGCTGAACAGGTGCCACCTTCCTGGAGCGACACTGAACCTGGGGAGCTGGAGCTCCAGGACAGACCAAGGTTACATCCCACTTCAGCACATCACCCTCCTCAGAGGGATATTTTGACTCCTTTCTGCCCTCAATCTGATCTTATCCCTACATTGGGTGGTGCACTGTGGCTGCTCCTGGGATGCCTCCAGCTGAGCGGCAGAGGCTGGAAGAAGCCATGAACCTGTACTACTGCAAAAGCATGTTGTGTCTGAGGGATTGTTGAAAATTTAAATCTCTTACCTCCAAACTGAACCCATGGCATGTTAGAGGTAGATTGACCTGAAATTCAAAGCCCAAAGGCAACCCTGAAGAGCCACCTTTCAGACCCATCAATACAGAATATTGCCAGCCACTCCAGGTCTGGTTGCAAATGTGCCAGGAACTAGTACTGCTGCCCAAACCATGGAAATCCCCAGCACATGAAAGGTTTGGATTTGTTTCTCTAAGTCTCAAGGACTTTTCAATTGTATATAATACCTGGGATGAGACACAGACCTTGTTCTAAGATGTTCAAATATATCCAAAGGTGTGATAAAAAGGTGAACGAGACACTCACCGTGACCAGATAGCTGCCCTGATTTTCAGAACTATGTTTCTCTGGGTGATTGCCTGGGGCTGAGGGCATTGTGCTAGCAATGGTGAGGGAGACAGCTGATCCCTTCTCTTTGTCATCCATCCCTTACAGTCTCATTTATAAGAGCAGCCACGTACCTGCTGGGGCTGCCTGTCGGCTTAGTTGGGGGCAAGGTTTTGTAGACAGAAGCAGAAGGAAGAGGTGCAACCCTGGGTCGTGGGACAGGCAGAGCAGAAGGGGCTGCAGGAGAGGCGAGGAAGAAACGCTGACAGCTTCCCCGCTAGTTGATTAGTAGCGCTGGCGTGCTTTCAGAGGAGGTCAGCCTCCGCTCCCATGCCCGGCGGAGGAGATCCACGCTCGCTCCCAGCAGAAGGAAGAGGAGGAAGGAAGGGGGCTTTATTCAGCCACAGTAATTCCTCAGGCGCTCTGCAGACCAGCTGGATCCCACTCACCAATGGACAAGGGCTGTGTCGTTCCTGCAAAAAATGCTTCGCTTGCATGGGCTTGACTTGGATGCATTGGGGTAGTTCCTGGGTTTGACATTCCTCTGTTTGCGAGCTAACATAAGCAAATACGTTCTTTTGATCTTCCATGCGGCTTTGTGATACTATACATGCAGCTCCATGCTTTCTTTCACAGATGTCAGATTCAGCTGCCACATGGGACCTCCAGGAGAAACTGTTTTGTGTGTTTTTAAAGGAAAATTACCCAATTATTTTGATGGAGTTAATGTGGAGACGGTGACCTTTACATTCAAAGCTGTTATACTGCAAATGTTCCAAATACATTATGTGCTCTGCTAACGCTGCTGACAGGTTCTGCATGATTAATAGTGTTTATAAAGCGTGTACAAGAGTTTGGGAAGCCTAGGACAGAAGAACTGGTATGGGATTTATTTTGCTCTAAACATGATAAATATACGGTTGGACTTGGAGTATTTTTTTTCCTTTCTAGAAATGACTTAATGATGGAAAAGAAAATCACTAATTCATTAAACGAGCTGTTTAATTTTTCTTGTAAGAAAAACAAAAGCAAAGCATATTGGTAGTGGTTGCTCCAATATGTACATTTAGATTGATCATTTTTAAAGGAAGACTGATGTTTTTAATACATGGTTTTTACTTCAAGTCTGGCCTGGTTCCTGCTTCTCTGGAAGGCTGTAGGAACTCTTCCGTCAACTGCACTGGGTCGTGGTATTGCCGGGGGCCACACACAGCTTGAAGGAAATTTCAGGGTGAACCTGACATGTAGGTAACAGAGACAGGTGTTTAAATACGGGGGAAAAGGTATAAGGTTTCCCATTTGTACTACTGTGAGGATGTGATTCAACAGATAGACAAATGCAAGTAGCTCTGCCTACTCAAGAGACATCTTGGGAAAGACTCTTTCTCAGCTTGATTTTATAACAAAACTTCATGGCTTGTTCTTGAGCTGTTTTCCACATGAACAGCATGTCCAAATACAGAATTCTCCTCTTCCCCACCTGATGCTGTGGCAGGGCTCCCTGCCCTTCTGCACATGCTGTGCTGTCCTGCATGAAGCCATGGGCCTGCATCATGGCTCCAGTTAAAAACCTGTATAACTTTGAGGACTACTGAGGAGCCTTTACTTATCTCCAGCAGGATAACCCAAGCAGAAGCAGCCCCTCTCAGGCAGGTCAGTGCAGATGGGGAGAGGGGGTCCAAGCACTCATGCAGTCGCCCACTGAGCTCCGCGTGGAGGTCTCTTACATGGATGGATGGGTGGATGGACTGACTTGCTAGTTGGACTCTAAATTGGGATAATGTAATGTTTACAGCCACAAATTTTCAGGTCAAGAAGCGGGATTATTTCTACATCACTTTGTGGCTAACACTGCACCAGCATAGGCACACTTAGTTGAATCCAATGATTTCTTATTCATAGGATAAGAATGTGAGTAACATTAAAGCTCCTTTATATTGTTCTGGCAAGGAAAAAGTGCTCAGAAACACGTGCAGATTTTGTTTACACTCACTATATAGCTTCTTAGGGCTGTCTGAGTAGAATGAGGAGGCTTTTATGTAAATGAGTAGGGTATGAGCATTGATCTTGTATATTTCATTCTACCACACACATTAAAAATAATAATAATCCAGAAAGTTTTTATGCTTCAGCTTTCCACTGAGCCAGAGCTTGCCAGAAGTACTCAATACTTTCACCGTTAGCTCTGTATTAGCTGCCATACTGATTTTAGAAGGCTCAGGGGAAAAACAAAAGCATCTATAAAGGCAGTCTAATTTTTAACACAAGTTTGGGCTTTGATTGTAAAATGTATCTCATTTGGTCATCTTGGTTTTTAAACTTCATACCATTCCCTAAATTCATCACTTGCTGCAGCTGCTCAGCACTTAGCACCTGTGCATTTACCCCTGAGAGACTCCAGACTGAACCAGAAGATTTTATTGGCGTTGAGGCTAATGGCTAAACTTTCAAGATTTGTTTTTCAAATAAATGCGCTTTTTTCCACATTATACTTTCAGCAAGCTGAAATAGTTAGAGGTTGCTTATGAGAAACCCTCCATAAGGCTCTTTAATGTGGGGATCTAAAGAGAACCAGATTGAATTCCCTTTACAGAGTGAGAGTTTTTAAAGAACAAATATTTAATGAGTATCTCTCTTCTGCATTAAATACCGAGGGTCTTTTGAGCACACGTTTCAGCCTGTTTCTTCTTAATGAAGAAAAGCAAGGGATGTATTTCATGCTGCATTGTGAAAAAAATGGAAATCAAATTTGTCTCTGTGATTTATTTTTTTTTTTTATTTTTGAAGGCATTTGAATTTTATATTTTTCCTGTCTGTATACATTAGTTTATAAACCTTCTTATCCTTGGTAGTCTGGGACTGTTTAGATCCCCCTCTCTCACATACGCAGATATTCTGCTTATGCTGTGTGTATGGTAGAGCACTTTATTATTAGTAAAGCAAAAGCCAGTAGGAACAAAATGGCAGAGATATTCCGAAACACAGCCCCTTCCAAAAGTTTGGAGCAGTTGGAGTGTTGATCTGGAGCAAAATGTCTGTGGAGCTGAGCTGGGTGAAGAGGTGGCTCCCAAATGCCCATGTAGAATGAACCATGGGTGGATGCCTGGCCTCCAAGGCTGCTCTCATCCTTCTTGACTCTGTCTCAGCAGTTCACTGAAGAAGGAGGAGGAGGAAGAAACATGGTGGAGGGTTTCCATGTGTCTCTAAACATGAGCAAGGGGCACCTAAATCTCGCAGCTGAACGGCTGAAGTCTGGGTCTATGGGACCTGCCAGTACTTGAGTCTTTCTAGTGTTCAGCACCTGCCACCATCAAGGCAATTGCATGTTCATTTGGGGTGGAACTCTCAAACTAAGGAGCCCAAATATGTTACAGGTGGACTTCCAAAAGGGCAACTGTACAGGGTAGATATTTTCCAGCTAGCAAAAATCCTCCTCACGGGAAAAATCATACTTCGGGAATAAACAAAATCAGAGCTAATAACTATTCAGGCTTCTGGGTA
Organism: Falco rusticolus; assembly: GCF_015220075.1. Classification (NCBI taxonomy): domain Eukaryota; kingdom Metazoa; phylum Chordata; class Aves; order Falconiformes; family Falconidae; genus Falco; species Falco rusticolus. Next base: position 26,018,903 of record NC_051198.1, on the reverse strand, counting down.
ATATGCGGGTACAGGTTTAGTATCCATCCAATTTTAAACAGCTGCACATTATCCATAATGTAAACAATGGTAATAATTTTTCACCAATTATGTGAAATTTGTATTTGATTTTCCCAGATCTGCTGAAACCTGTTTTGTATCGGTAACAGCATTCAGTGAGTTTCCTGCTCTTGTTTGAGTAAAATCTGATATAAGATGAAGATTAAATGCTTAAAGCTATATATATTACTTTTCATATGTTACTATATGCAGCTGGAATAATTGGTAATCTCTCTGTGAAGCAACTATTTTATTTACTATGTTTTATTTGCAGCCTTTCTCTTCTGTGGTTTCTTTATTTTTCACCTGTGTATACCTTTTGCTGCAGAGAACAGTACTTATGAAATATTGAGGTATTCATTGTTTATCTTATTGCTGGTTCTTGCATTTGAGCCAGAACAATAAACAGTACTCACATTTTTAATCGTTATTCAGAGATTGCTGGATGACTTCATCATGTAGTATGAATTCATCATGAATCACTGCAACTGAAGGAAACACGAGGGAAGAGGAAACTATTATTAGGCAATATATTATCAAATGAACTGTAACGATTTCCAAGATCTCTTCAGAGAATATTCTGCACAATCAGTGCTTTCCTTTCGAAGAATTACGATAAGCAATTTGTTTTTTTCTGATTACGCTGTAAACCATTGTTAGAATTTTCTATGGCAAATATTTTTAGTCTTTATTCTTGGTATAGCTGAAAATCTGCTCTCTCAGGTTTCCTTCAAGGAGAAAAGCAACTCTTCCCTGTCTTGATGTGACGGTGCAATGAGGTCCTAGTTCAAATTCACCGTTTCAGACTTCTGTGCATGCCTGTGCAGTTTAATTATATTTCAGTTTCCCTCTCACCTTTTAGAATTTCTGCTGTACTCTGATGGAAATACCTTAACTGTCTTTCTCACAGAAAACCATATGCATTTTGGCTTCCTCTATGTATAGAAAGTGCCTGGCGTACTTTTTGAAAGTAAGTGCAGGTTAGGGACCGTGTGTGTGTAAGATTAGATAACAAGATTTACAGCCTTCCCAGGGGAATTAATTGAAGAATGCTCCATAACAAGTGCATTAGTCATCATTAGCTCCACCTCGATCTCAGCAGCAATTATTGCTTCTTTTCTTGAGGCTTTGTGTTTTCCTAATTGACGTGCACATTGAAAGGCCTTGCAGTAACACTGAATTCTTTGCGGGATGGTTAACTTACTGATATCGCGTATCCCGTATTCAGGATCCTGTAATAGATTTTTCTCAACTGCTGCCCACATGGGAGCTCATCTGGAAATGTTTTTAACCCTTCCTCGAGGGTGGATTATTCACTCATGATTGCTATAAGGAGATTTCTGTGAAACCAGGAAAAGCACTTTTTCTGCTGCAATGCAAGGGGAAAATCCAGTGAGTTGTGTGGCGGCTCGGGGCGAGGCAGTTGTTCTGGGATACAAGGGCTCCACAGGAAGATTGCTTGGATCCTGACTGAAGCAAATGCCTCTCCTTGCATACTGAGAACCAAAAATCCCCAGTCGTTAGATAGGTCAGGTAAGATACTAAGGATTTTGCAAGGCTGTATTTTTAGTGTTTTGAGGCCGTTTGGTACAGATCAGTATAGACGAGGTTTGATGCCAGTGAAGCCAACTGGGTGAATATCAGTGCAGAACTAGTGCAAATGGGAGTTCAACAGAAATGTTTTCCTTCTGAGGCATCCTTGTTCCCTGTGGAATTAGCCAATACTTTTAGAGAGAAATCTGCTGTCACTGCGCATGGAGAAAGAAAGCAAGAGACAGCTGCCAAAAGCTGTGAAATCCTATCCCACGCTTCCCCATACCCTGCTTCTAAAAGATCTCTTAAAGATACTGTTTTAGGAGAAACAGCAAACATGCACTTTTTAAATTTTTCCTCTTTCTTCTTCTGTTCTTTCTTTCTATCTGTAATAACAAACTTTTCCAGGGCAAGACCTGAATTGTCTTTGACCTCTCCCATCTCCAGATGCCACATGTCACAGTGCTGTTTTGAATTTTGGGTCTGAATGTTTTTATTTCCCCCTAGAATCCACTTTTGAATGCAGCATTTGTTTCCATCTTCAGTCAGTGGAAATGAGATTTTAAATCTTTATTTTGAGCTTCTGGCTGTTCTCTCTTGTCTCCTCTCTTTATTTTTTGGAGATCTGAGATTGTCTGTGTCTGCAAGTGACTGTGTTGCATGTACCTCTCTCTGTTGTCTCTGACTTTTAAAATTATACACCAAGTACTATACAGTACTCAGGGGCCTTATAGAAGGTAGTAAATGAAGGTCAGGCTTCTTTGGATGAGAACACTGATTTAAGCAAAGGATTTGTGTGAATACAATGTGAATTGTGGTAAGAGGTACTTCTCTTATGGGAAGACTTTGTGAGTCATGATTACGCATGAGCTAATGCCATGGTGCAAAACCCCAGCATGCCCCTGCAGTGCTGGCAGCTCGTGAGGATCCTCAGTGTCACACCCCGGTATTAAACTGTCCGTGTGCTATTGCCAGGCTGCTGCCTTGATGCATCCACTCTTCTGGCATCATCCTGCCAATGGCCTTCTGCTGTTATCCTCCAGGAATCAGCGGGAAATACCCTCGCGTCCTATTTGTTTGGTCATCTGTCTTTTCTGTTTTGATTTATTGCCCTGCTGCCCCTTGCCTTTCTGGGTGTCCTTTGGCAAAGGTATTTTCCTTGCTTTTTTCTTCTCACCCCACTTGCTGCCTCAGACTGGGAAGACTGCAGAGTAGAGGGTGGGGGATGCTGCACGTCCTGCCTCGGTGCCAGCTCATGCACAGGTCACGCTCTGAGCACTACTGCCACACAAATAAATACTGGCTTCTTGACACAGGCTTTTAGAAAAGTATTTGACAGTGCATCTTAACTCCAAATGGGACTGGGTAGCCATTTCACTGCCTTGTCTTCATGCAAACACGCTGAGTAAAGCAGAACAGCTCTGGTGCCTCTGTACCAAAGCAAAGCTGTCACAGCTCTACTCACTCCTTCCCAAAACAAAACCGGGAACAGTTAGAACCAAACCAGGCGTTAAAGCAGATGCTCTGGACTATGGAACACTACTTTGACCACAGGGAGTTATCTGAAGGAGAGGTTTATCATATAGAAGTCTTGGCATCGAGGCATTCTTAGCCAATAAATTGGGTTTGTGCCTTGAAAACTTTGACCAGCTTCATAAGCAGAAAAAAATAGAAGCTGTTCTTCACAGGGATTTTAGTTGAATCAAAGTTGTTGATGGAATGACTGTCGCTTGTCTTCCTGTGTGTGTTTGGGGTTTTTTGGTGGTTTTATCCTTGTAGGGCAGTCTGTTTCATCCTCTTGTGGTCTCAGTTTTTGCTAGGATAGAGCAGCACCCTGCTCCCTTTGACTTTTATGGCAAATGAGTTATTTGGCTATTGGGCCATTCATAGTAAGAAAAGCTAAGGAAAAGGTGTGTCATATTCTCCATGAAATGAGTGCTGCCTCTACTTTGTATCTTTGGCAGTCTAGCAAAGGGATGTTAATTATTGATGCATTTTTTTAAAAAAAAATCTTTCATATTCAGGTGATGAGCAACACCCATCCAAAGCTGAAGTAACTTGGATATTGCCATGGTACAGAAGCTCAGATATGGCTCTTGTATGCAGCACGACTTTGTAGACACCATATGTCTTCATTGCTGTTTTCAAGACTAGATAGAATAACAGACTTCTAGGCTACAGTAAACCCTTGTGATTATCTGGTCTGACTGATTTTATTACAAAAGCCATAGATTTCATCCAATGACACTGGTCTTTAGCCCAACAAAGTGTTTTCGATCTAGACCATATTTCTTCAGAAATGTATTTGCAGTTACAGACTCCAAAAAAAGGAGATTTTACTAAAGTCTATAGTGATCTGTTCCAAGTGCCTTATTCACACCATTATAAGCATACAGTTTATCTCCCATTGAAACATTTGCTGGCTCCCAAATTCCAACCATTGGATCCTCTACCTTCAACTAGTGAAGGAGGGACTCTCACATATTAGCAATTTTTTCCTCACAGACAAGTTGGGGGCAAGGCAGCAAGCTACCTCTTAGCTTTTTCTTTCTTGTGTCCCATATATTTTCTTTGAGGTTCTCATGGTAAAGGTAGGTTTAAATTGCTGTGACCACACTGCAGATGGATACGACCATGTCAGACTTCCAGCTTGGTGGTCTGGGCAGGGCATAGCCCATGATACACTCATACGGGCCTGCAAAGCTGGGAAATGCATGGACTGGACTGGGCTAGGTCCCACATCTCCGTGGCTGCATTAGTGGCCCAAGTTAAGTCGGGTAGGTTTGCAAGAAGTGCCTTTACTGAAAGGGGAGATACAACCTCATTCTGGTGACCCTTTCAACCCTCTCTGTGTTGTCAAGAGGCTTTGTGAAGGATGAGAGCCATCTCTCTCTGCTCTGGGCAGGCAGGACTGCAGCTGGATTGCAGCCATCCCCATCCTTCCCTACCTACAAGCGTGCTGCTGTGGCACGTCAGAGGGAGCAGCAGCATTTGGAAGGCAACATCCCCTGCGAAATGAACGGGCTGAGAGGACCAGCAGCACCTTTGCCATGTTTTGCTGGTGTGAAACCAAGGGGCGAATGCAGAGGGAGGCCTCTTGAGCAGCCATATCCTGGCCTCAGCTTCTCCGTGAGGAGCAGGAGAAAAAGCAGGACCTTTATGCCTGGGAGCTGACTAGCGGGCTGGCTGCTCTTTGAAACATAGCGGTGATGAGACACAGCACAGGTCAGGAGAGGATCAGATCGGTGCGATGAGGAGGGAAGGAGGAAATCAAGTGGCTTGTGCATCCCAGAGAGCAGGTGCAGAGTGTGCAGCCCGAGGACAGGGTGGGAGACGGAGAAGGCAAGAGCTGTAGGTCCTGGGGAAATGCTAATGGGGAAGAAGAAAAATCACAGGGAAAGACGGGGAGGGAAAACCTCGGTGATTGCCGAGACCACCGTGATGTTCAGCAGGTGGTGCGGCAGCCTTTGGAGGCTCTGCAGGGCGGCGGGGGTGGGGGCAGCTCAGGGGTGGCACGGCATGCAGCGTGGCGGGTCCCTGCTCACCTGCCCAACACCTCAGCGCAGGGGGGGTGGTCTCCCTGATGCATTTTCTTTTAAGTGAAAGGCTACACGCCACCGTGCCCTGCACAGACAGCGGCACGGCAAGGTACCTACCAGAAAAACACCCTTCATGTAGGCTTTTCCCTTCCCAGCTAAGCTGCTGTGTGCGTTTGATGCGCTAGTAAGTGGGTCCCTCTGCAGAAGTAGCTGCATTTTGGGGACAGGTGGAGTGATTTTGGTATAGGGCCTAGCCTTCCCTTTACCGTGCTTCAGCCATCCTCTGGATAAAAGGCAGCGTGTATGAGTGAAATGAGTATGAGCGCTTGCTTTCTGCATGGCTATCAGCTAGCTACGGTGTGCATAAAGGCACACTCACAATTTTTCTTTGTCTCACTTACTTTGACATTAAGCACAGATAGACTCTGTTTTAAGGACTTATAGAAAGCTGTTAGGTGATCTGGCATTTTCAATTCCTCCTGAGTGCCAAGAACCCTGTCCCAAGTTGCTTAAGATAACCAGATGTTTAAGTGACCTAAACACTTTTATAAGTGGTACTGTAGTTTGTTCAGAGCTGCGTGACATTCTGGGTGTCCTTTATTCTGCTTTGGCTCACTTCCCTGGAGATTTCCCGCTAACTTCAAAAAAAAGACTGGCCCGTTGCTATTTTGAAATTTAAGTTTTATTCCTTAGCCTTATAAGTGGAAGGCTGATTGACTGATTTGATTGACAGTGATTTATTTTCCAGTCGGCACTTCCTAGCTCTTTTGTATGCAATTCAACAGCATGGCCTTCTTGATAAAATGTTTTGGGCAAAGCTAAATAAGCAGGGGGAAAGAGGGAGGGAGGGAAGGCGCTTGCAAAGTGCTGGAAGATTTGGAGGAATTCCTCTGTGGGGAAAAACAACAAAGGAAGGTACAAGGAAACCAAGTATTAATTTCCCGCACCACCATTAGCCTGACACCTGTTAGCCCTGACCATTACCCAGAGCTGAGGGGGAAAAGGCTAATCTCTACCACATTTATATCAACAAACTCAAACAAAAAAGCTGCCTAATTATCCCATTGAACCTGTGTCAGCTTTAAGGCCAGCTCGGTTTCGCAGGCTGGCCACCTGCCAGGACCAGCAAGCTGGGGTTCATAAGCTGCATGCTAATGACAACGTCCTTTCATTCCAGCAGCGGCATAATTGCCAAAAGCAGTTTACAGGCTCATTATTTTTATGGTCATATTTCAGATGACGAAGTCAAAGGTCAGCCCAGGGTTTACTTGGCAACGCATTGGAAATAGCTTGTTTAGCAGAGATTGCATCTCAGTGATAACGGTGGGGCACCTAAAATAGCTGCCTGTTTTTCCTGGGCTGTAAGGGGAGGATGACCGAGGAAGGAAGCAAAAATGACGATGAACCAAATGTGGCTGAATGTTTAGTGGCTCTGCTATGCTTATTTTATTTCTGTTGCTGGTGGTGTTGTGTTTCTCAGTAGTCAGCCTGAGTTGCTGATATGACATCCAAAGCCATGGGATTCATTTGCTTAAGGTAGACAAGATTTGAAGTCCGGGTCTCACAGCTGGCATAAGATGCAAAGTTCATAGATTTTGGTCCAAAGCTTAATTTGCCTGAGTGTTTCAGCTGAAGGGAGTAAGATTGTTGCAGTGTTTTAGCTTTTTTTATTGCAGAAGCTTGATATTTGGATTTGAATTTGCCTGTGTCCAAAAGTCAGAGAAGTTTTGGATTGTTTGTTCCCATACGGTCAATGATTATGCTTGATTTCAGTGGGCAGAGATCAGGTGTGGACCAGAGCTTTCCCACAACGGCACTGACTGCTCAGGTCAGTTGTCTTTGCTCAAACCAAAGTTAACTCAATCTCCTCTAGCCATGCTTGCACTGGCAATAAATCACACTTACCAAGTACTTTTTTTAAAATAAACTCCCATCTGTCTTTGTTAATTAAAAATAAATTGTAAAAAGAGAAGCCAAAAAAGGAGGAATTTCAGGTCTTTAGGTTTTTGGCCAGTGAGAAAATTTGGCAGTGACAGCTTTAGGGGGAAGTGCTGAGGAAAACGGGCAAGTCAACCCTCATTTGTCTCCAAGTGCCTTTGGAGCTGTGCACAAGGTCTGAATTAAGGGCGTGCTTGGATTTCTGGCTGCCTGTACCAGGATTTCCTTGCTAAGCTATGTTCTGTGCAAGTAAGAAACCCAGGCAGGCCATCTCCCATGCTACCGAGGGCATGGCCTGGGGCAGCTGGTATGAAGGGCATGTCATACCTGCCTACAGCTTTAGGCTTTTGGACAATGAGAAGAAAAAAAAAAAAAGGGGGATACAGCTTTAGCACACACGTGTGTGTGTAGATGCATACAATAAAAGTGAATCTTTTAAAAGCTCTTGTTAACAAACCAGCCTGATGAGTATCACGGGTCTGGGTTTTGCCATAATATTCCTCGGCTGCAGGGGCTGACTACTGAGATGTATATTCACATGTAAAGCAGTAAGAATACAATTAACAATTCACACAGAGGAAATCACTGTCAGTTGGCATTAGTTTGATGATTAATGTGAATTATTTTTTTTCAACTTGATTTCCCCCCATCCATGCTGGAGCTGTGTCACCCTAGCCTCTGGGAGAAGGAAAGTAAGATCTACATATTTTTCTGTTTCTGTGGTTTCTATGGCTGTCAGTCTGGCACCAGTACACAATTCCCAGAGAACATCACACTGCCGCTGTCTGGGTGGGTATATAAAGGGAAAGGAAGGGAGTGCGGAGGGAAAGTGCTAAGCTGAGTGTACAAATACCACACCATAAGGAAAAATAGGTATCCCTTTCCATACTGCCCGTCCTTCCGTCCTTTAGCATGGCAATTTCCACATGGACCAAATGACCACTACCCAGCAAGCACTCATGCAGAAACTTGTAAAAATCATGCAAATTAGTTTGTATTTCAAGTGCAGAAACCTCCATATCTGTCTGAAATTGGAATCCAAATGTCACTTGTGTCTGTCTCAAATACCAAACCCTTGTGCTGCAAAAATCACTGAAGATTATTTCCTATTACAAGCAAAATAGTTGAAGACAGAAATCACATATTCAAACACAAGTATGCGATGCAAAAGTTGAGGGAAGGGCACGTAAGAAGCATTACTAAAATACTTCTCCCAGCTTCACTGTGTGTATTAAAAAAAGCGAACGAAAACAGCATCTCTCTTTAAACTACGGTTGAATTGTATTTACTATAGTAAAACTACAGGAGCTTGGTGCATTATATAATAATAAAAAAACGCCAGTTTATTAAGTCAAATAGTAAAACTATAGTCAGTCTCCGCTCTAACGCAGTAACGTGGCAAACCATGGTGACTGAGGCTTTATAGTTTCTTTAGCATCTGCAGTTAGTTACAGCGGTTTTACTATCTACATTTCAATATACTCTTCTGATTAAAACTCCTCATAGTTTTTTTTTATTAGATTTTCTGTCTACATATGTTTGATTTACCAAGACATTGTGAAATAGAGAAAGTTGCTTTAAAAGTTCCCTTGATGTCTTGAATTGTTGGTGAAATACAGAAATAGGAATAGGACAATGGGAGGAAGTGAAAATCCTCTTGAGAACCTCCACCATAACGTATCAAATTGGGGTGGGCAACTTCTCTATGGTGGATACCATGCCTATGGTAGAAACCAGTTTTCCTCAGAGGCAGCTTGGGTCTGGTCAGTGTGAGACAAAGGAGCCAGACCAGGCTTGGCTGGGGCCAGCTGGCTAATTCTCTCTTGAAGTTTGGTGTCGCAACTCACATAGTCCCACAAGTGTTGTAAGAAGATATGGAGCAATTCAGTTTGGGGTTAATGGCTAGAAACCTCTGCTGACTTCTTTGTCAGGGCAGTTGACTTATGTCTGAGCTGAACACTGCGTTCTGGCTCAAAAAGTGGAGGCATGGGTTAGCTAGGGAGGTAGGGGGCCAAAAACATCTAGACGTTTTAGATCTCCTGGCTACAGAATAGGAGATTCTAGTCAGGATCACTCATTTCCTCCAGATTCAGTATGTGGAGCTTGGTGCTGCACTCTCTGTATTTCAGGTAAGGCCTTGAAAAGGGGGTGCCACTGGACATTAGGAACCTGTTACTCTGCTTCTTATTAAATTGTGGCTTTCCTGCCATTCATCAGAGTTTCCCTTCTTTTAGTGGCTGGCTAGCTCTCTTCATCCGTTACCATATTCAGTGTTCCTGTTGAAGTGTCCCACACCAAAGTAGCTCTTCTCTGCTTCAAAAAAAGCACCTTGGCTTCAGAGAAGCAAGTGGAAAATAGCCTGTTGATGTCAATGGGCAGGGAAAGGAATGGGTCAAATACCAGCTTGTAAAGGTGTTGCCTGTGAAGTGGCCCTGATGGTTAGATAGGGTGTCTGGAGTTTGTGGGGGTTGCCGTGGCTGGAGGATGCCAAAGGGACTGCATAACAACAGGCTCACACGGATTCTAACTTGGGAGCAGGGGTTATCACACAGGGATACCACCCAGCTTCCATTTATTTCACTCCCCATGGGACAGCACAAAAACCCAGAAGCAGAATCAGTCATCTTTCTCCTTCACTTCCAGAGACCCTTCTTGACTGTATGTAGCTCAGGGAAGATGGCCTGAAGTTTGCAGCCTTCTGCTTGATCCTTACCGGGTGTACCCATTCCTCACCGCCTAGCAGGGAGCCACAGTTATGGGGCCCTTCTCTTTTCTATTTCCCTCTTTGTCAGTGATGGTCCCCCAGGGTGGCTGGCAGATGATGAGACGCCTTCAGTGTCTGTCAGCTCTTCACTGATGGACACCACAAGTGGAGCAGGGGTCTGTTTTGAGGAGCAGGGTATGGACAATACATTTCAACAGGCATGAGAACCTGAAAGCCATCCACCTGGAGCAGGGGGTAGCAGCTGAACTGAAAAATCTCAGGATGCTCTGATTCTAAGAGGCTATCAATCCAGCATTATCAGAAACACCAGTTGTACAGTTCAGATATTCACTTATTTCAAATCATAGAGAGCCATTCCAGGGACCTCTGTGCCTTTCTTTGTTAGCTTCTCTCTGGGTACCTTCTGGTTTTGTCAAAAATAATAAACAAGGGGTTTTATGGGTCATGCTATAGCTTTAGAAAAGTCAAGATGTGTTTTCTAGCACCAATGTCATGTGACAATTGCAAGGGAGCAAAGAACATTTCCCCTGTTCTGTGTCAGAAGAACTTAGACAAAGGAGAAAAACTTTCTGCCTCACTGCAAGGCTTCCGACCCCCCGTCAGTCCTCCTATCTGCGCTTCAGGCTTGAAAAAAAAAGTATGCGGTGCTTCTAACAAAAACAGAGACACAGAGTGCCACTGGAGGTCCTGTCACCTGTCTGCTGCAGATAAACAGAAAAGGGACGTCAGGACAATGTAGGATGCTTTCCTTTACCTGCATATAAACTCTGATCAATTATTTTTTTATATAATAATTTCTCCTATATGTTCACTAGAGCATAAATTTTTTTTTACAAATTAACTGCTTTGGTTTTTTTAAAGCAGCTGCGCTTTTATTCTCATCTGAAAGAACATTAATCATGCAGCTGTTTTCAAGTCAAACATTTTCTAGTTTTGGACCCATTTTGTGTTACTGCAATACAGCTTTTGGTTGCGCGATATGTCAGACCTTAATTCAAATAATGAAAATACAGGGAATTCTATGTACAAGAAACAGACCCCATCCTTGGCCCGCTCAGGGTGAAGGCTAAGCCCACTCCCAGGCATAGGCAGGCAAAACACTCTGGTTGCTTTTAGACAGCAAGTGAATTTTGTGTGTGTGCTTTTTGTTGTTTTTTATTTGGGTTGGGTCGGTTTGGGGGGGGGGGGGGGGGGGGGCGACACCACAGGGTGTTTTCTGATCCTTCAGTCATTTTACTGGATAGGCATACTGACACTGGAGATCAGAATATCTGGATCATCTATTAAAATTTCACCAGATCACACTCTTATGAGATTTCTTGTAGGCTGGCAGTGTGCCAAGAGCTTCTCTTCAGGTTATGGTGGTGGGTTTTGCAAATTGCGGCAAACACCTTAAGCTAAACTTTTCAGGGACAGAGAATCTGATTTACTATATAGAGGCGAAGGTGAGACTAAAACTCATCTTGGTGCTCCAGGTAACGATGATAATGTAAGAAAACACTGCTGCCAGATATTATTTGAAGTGAATGTGCTACCTGTCCCTCTTCCTCTCCATCTTTGCGGCATGTTTGCAAGTGTCTCATGTAAAACCCAAGTCCCAAAGCTTATCTGCAACTGAATCTTTTGTTTGCAACTGCTTTAAAATGGAGGGGGAGTCCTGTGCATTGACACCAGTAAAACCATTAGATAAACAAACCTTTATTTCCTACATTTCCTTAGGACTTCAGATCCTGCTTTTTTTTTTTCTTCCTCCTAATGCTCCACTCATTAACAGGTTCATTTGATTCTTTCCTTGGGAATTCACCAGAGTTTGCCCTCAATCTCAGGGCAAATACTTTATAAGTGACCTGCCGGATGGTGTTCGTTAACTGCTTCAGTCCCAACGGGACACTGATATACCCTTAATTAGGATGTGAAGGAAAAAACTTCCAAGTGCTCCAAGATGACTTCAGAAAGTTAGCTGAGAAAGCCTAGCTGTTCATCTTCCAAGGTTCAAGGCAAAAGTGGAAAGGGAACAAGAAAAAATTCCACCTCAGGAGTGAAAAGGAAAAGCAGAAACATTAGGACGACAGTTATGCACTCTGTCACATTTTTTCTTTTGGTCTTTTTTTTTTTTTGTGCATTATAGTATAAAAGAAATGTTGAACTCTCCAAAAAATTATACTGGGGCACAGTGTGAAGCCACCTTCATGACTTTTCCATTCTGCTTCAGGTACAAATACCTGACACATGCGAGGAGCAGCCACGCTCCTTGCCTTGAGGGAAGGACTTGTTTATTCAAACTGGTCCTCTTGAAACAAAAGCCACAAGGTGCCTTACATGATCAACAGGACACCGGCCTGCTGAACCAGCCCCAGTTTGCTGATGCACAAGAGTTCAAGCCCTAATACCCCTTTCCTGTGAAAGGGTGGAGAAGTGGGGAGGGGGAGAATTTGACTTTGGAGCTATAGCTTAAGAAAATGAGCCCATTCAGCAGAGCCACTGGAAAAGTGCTTACCTTTAAGCACCTTAACGAGTTCCTGCACCCTCACAGAAGCACTTTCCTGGACTGTGTTCGGTGTTCCAACCATCGGTAATATTCTGTGTCTCTCACGCACTTGTTACATTTGGTTGAAATTTAACACACTACTGTATATTAATAATCCTGTAATGTAATAACATCAGGGTTATTTCCCATAACGCAGAACAGATGGCGGCACCCTGAAAAATGGTGCTTTATCAAGTAGTTCTATGAGGGACTGATTTTGCTTCTTATCCTTTCTTCTTCTTGAGAAATTTTCTTCACCTTCCAGTAGTTTTTGAAGAGTTTGATTTAATTGATTAGGGTGCTGTTTACGTATTTTCCTTTTTTCAGCCCACCCTGCTGAGATGGGTGGGGATCTCCTCTCTCCCCATTACCGGGTTGCAGAGCCTGGGTCCCTCCTGGCCTTTGCTGCAGCCAGGGGATTTGCAAACACCCAGCTGAGACCCCAGCCAACAGCCCTACGGTGCAAGGCACCGCGCTGCTCGGCCTTGGGCTTGGGACTTGTGCAGGAGCCAAACAGACCTGGCAAATATACATGCCTGGGGCTATGGACTGTCAGATGTGCCTGTGAAATGAGGTGGATTAGTTTCGAGGATCTTTCTGCAAGGTTTCATAAGGTCCTCCATGCTGGTTGGTGGAGGGGTGCCCCAGCTAGCGCTACTTGAACAGCTCAGGAAGCAAGGTGGTCTTGCGGGCATGGGGCTCTGCTGCAGGGTGAAAGATCTCTTTCTTACTGGCTTCATTATTATTCTGCACAACACGTTGTCTTACTCTTGGTACCTGAAGTACCTCAGGGTCTCTAGCCTGCACATTATGGCTTTAGCACACCTTTAAGCAGCCATGTTCTGTAAGTGGCCTGTGAAGTCCTGCAGATCTGAGCCCCGCAGAGCTCATCCACGAAGGTCTGCTAACCAGGGACAATGGGTGCTTCAGCTTCACCCGCTCAGTGCCCACCAGCACTAAGCTTTGCAGATATAATCCTAAAATATTAACATATTAACACTGTGGTGTGGTGAATCATCTTTTATTTGGGATTCTTCATGCATTTCTTAAACATTAATTTACCTTCCTCCTTGCCCTTGTACCCAGCGCATTTCTAAAAGCTTGTCCCGATGGCTTGTGTGCTTTACAAGCACATCGCAGACCTGGCTGCAAGCTATGCATTACTTTTGAGGATAGCATATATTTGATCTGCTTGCTCTCTATTTTCACTATCACAGGTTTCCCAGAGAGGGAGAAGTAGCCCAGCCTATAACCTCTGCACCTTCAACCTCTCCAGCTATTACTAATGGTCCTCCTTCTCCTTCCTCTACTTGAGCCTGGTCTTCCTGGATGGGAATGACCTCCCCTCCACCCCCACCTCTTTTATTATTTCCAAGACATGCTATGCATAAAACTGCAAACACCTGGCAGACATTCCAGGGAGCGATCTGTAGTGCGTCTCCTGCACTGCGCAGGCATCTGAGCTGAACCTCGTTTTAGGGATCCCAGAGGTCCTCTCAATCAATAATCCATGTATTTTTATGAGAGCTAGATTACAGGGATTTGCAAAGGGGGTGATTAAGTAATGCTTCAAAGAGCAGTTACTACTAACACCTGCAGAATTAATAGGGATCTATTAATAGAAAGTGCACGATTTATAATAATCCCTTATTCATAGAAATGCCCCTTGATTTATGCCCTTCAAAATAGACAATACTTTCCATATATCCAACTGGATTTAGATAGATGTGACTTTAACATCTGGCTGAGTGATGACATTTCAACTATGCAGACGTCATGCAGGGGGCCCAGAACAGTTAGCTAGAAAAGGGATAATAATCATGCTCCTTACATTGCTCACCACCTGCGTGTTCACGCTGTGTGGAAATGGTTTCCTGTGCTGATCTATCTCAGGTGGTTATCTGCAGGTGCCCCAGTGAGACAGTCTGAGCATTGTCAATCACTGCCCAGGCACTGGGGAAACCAGTATTAACTCTTTTGTGATGTGATGAGGCTAGACACAGACTCTGGGATGCAGCCCATCCTGCCATAGTCCTGGAAATGTAGGACTGATGGGTTCCCACTCTCAAAAAACTTTGAACTTAAGATAGGATAGGGATATATCTTTAGGACAAGAAAAGAGCAACACACAAGTGAGTGCAAGTTCCCTGAAAGGAGATCTCAAACTAATAATAACATCTTGCACTTAGCCAGTACCTCTGCCTAGCTCTGTGCTGCCCTCTGAAGCGTTCAGAGCCATCAGAAGGTTGAAGAATTCTTCCATTGGCCTTGGGCCATGCTGGGTTTTGTCTCTGTTGCTTGTCTTCCTCATACTGGTGAATTGGAGACTGTGTAAAGCTCTTCCCGTCAATAATTTTGCTCTTTGTTAAGGTAAGCCTGCTCTGCTGGATTGCTCCGTGTTGCACAAGTGAAATGGGACCAGAAAACTGATTCATATAGATGGCTTGCAACTCTGCTGAAGGCAAAATATTAGTACCGCAAAGAAATAACTGGGCTAGATGCAGCCCAGCAGAGTCCAACATGTCTGTCACCCTCCATGAGCAAGGTGCTCTGGGTTCCAATCGGTTTTGGCATTGGGACTCTTCTCCTATCTCAATAAATAGTTTCTCCCATTCCCATTTGGACTTGCACTTTTCCACTTCAGTAGGTTTTCTCTGGACTTATGCCATCGTCCCTGAGAGCAGACTGGATACTCGGCAGCCCCTGGACAGCTTAATTAAGGGCTGGAACTCAGCATAAATCCACGCAAAACTCTTTATTGTTTGCTTTTGTTTTGTTTTCAAGGCAGAGATCATGACGACAGGTCACTGCTGGATATGCTATAAATTATCTGGTGGGAGAAAGTAATTTTTCAATGACATGTAGCTGTTACTCCAAACCAAACTTTGATATACTTCTGAGTAAAGTCTATTGGGAATGTCCAGGCATTTCCAAATCCTGTCATTTTTCTTGTCTGTTTGAGTGGGAAGCAGTTCTGTTTTGTTTCGTGACGTTTCCCGTTCCAGCATATGCAGGTCCTGCCTCCATAAGGCACCACTCCAGTACTGCCTTTCTCCACCTTCAGGGCTCTCAGGAATGCTGAATTTAGCCTGGTTATGTCTAAATGCAGTGTCAGGGATGGGTGAAGGTTCACACTGATTCATGCTGGACCCCAAACAGTTCTGTCACTATCCAAAAGCCCTACTTTTTCTCAGTGCGTGTGAACAGCCACCAAGAGTGGTTCCTGTCACCAAAGACCCTGTCCACATGTAAAAGCAGAGCTTTGCTGGGACACATGGACCCAATGTCCAGATGTCAACCACAAAAAAAAAAAAAAAAAAAAAGAGATTTTACTGGTGTGAAAATAAAGGCATAATTTGGGGGCTAAAATTTGGGTATATCTGTCCTGCTGTCCATGTGGAAGTATTTAATCAAAAAGTGAGTTCATAATCATGATGCAGTCCAGTTTAAACATAGGTTAAATGGGTTAACTTGTTTCCCATCACTTTGGCCACAAAGTGAGGAAGCTTATCCACTTCTTCCTCCCCCATGCCTTGCAGCACCACACACTTAGACATCTAATGCTAATTAGATGAGTGGGAAGCTGATCTACCCTTTATTCCATCGTGATTAGTTGTTTTGAATGGGAAAGACAATAGAAGTATCCTATTTATTAGTACAAACTTTCTGACAAATGTCATAGTATGTAAAAATAATGGTGTGACAGACTCTTGGAAAAGAGCTAGTCTTTCTCCTGTGTCTCCTACACTACTTCTGTCATTTAACCCATTGCTTCCCAAGCAGAATATATCTCAGACTCTATAAAGGGGCCATAATGTTCAAGGAGACCCAGAATGGATTAAGTTAGCATAAAATGTATGTAATCGTGCAATCAAAATCCTGTAACATGCAAGAAACGTGCAATGAAGTAACACAGAAGAAAGGTACTCCTCTTTTTCATTAGACATCCTGCTTTATTTTCAAAAAAGGAGGGAAGAATTAGAGAGTAAGGAAAAGCTGTCCTTGCCCTCTGGAATGCAAAATGTAGGCTAATAATTTATATCCTCGTCAAGCAGAATTTGTTAGTGGCTGCTGAAATGGCTTTTTTGGTGAGGTTTCTTAAATATGGGTTGTCTTTCTGTTCCTACTGGATTGTGCTCTTGGCAAGTCACTTGTCAGTACTTTAAGAACTTTGGTTATGGGGCTGCAGAGCCTCCTTTCACAAATCAGGTAAATCGTAAGTAAATTTTGTTGTTTTGTGGGTTTTTGCAATCTTTTAATGGTTTTACTTTATTTTATTTTTTAATTACTTTTGTCCAGACGTTGCATTCCCTGCAGGTCATGAGACATGCAGTGTGTTTAGCAGTGATGCCTGCTGAAAGAGTTTCCGTCTGCTGCTTGTCATTATAAGTGATGTGCTCCTAGGCAGAAAGCTACAATTTGCTGGTTGGTGTTTGTCACTGCCTTCAAGAGGAAACCTCTCATCTAGAAGCTAGGGGGAGACCTTTTCAAATTCACTGTCTTACACAAGCCAGCTAGAGCTTATCGCTCCCCATGTGTCTTGCCCTGTCTGTGGAACCCATCCATTTCAGGCTCTGAGTTCTTCTTTCATGGAAACCATTATAAAATTCTCTTGTTTACTAAAAAGAATAAATAGAACTGGGTTTTGGTGTGGGAAAGAGGGCCCTATCTTTTGCACTTTGCTTTTTAGGAGACCTGTCAGGCTCCAAAAGACTGAGAAATTACTGTTAGGAAAACCTTTGGGTAAATAAGATGATAATTTCCTCTGCAGTCTCCTACTTTCTGTCCTTTGGGTGGGACAGAAATGCAGCTATGCTAAGTAAAAATGCCCAAGTGGAATGAGTTTGAGGGCAGAGTTTTTAACAAGTCTATTTTAAGACAAGACCACTCTGGAAGGCAAGAGCAGTTCCCCAGGGGTATGGCTGGCATCGTGAAGGCAGGAGTGAGACTGGCAGCCAGACAATCACCCCTTGGCCAGCCATGCCTCAAAGGTGGTGGGTGGGAGAACAGTGAAGGCAGTGGTTTCAGCCCCTGCATAAGGGAAAGCTGCTTTGTCCTGCACTTGAGTAATCGATTCTCCTTACCTGAGCCCACCCTCCCCCCAAAACCGCACGCATAAATGGAGAGGAAACAGGATCTAGCCCTCCCAGGGGGCAGCAAGTATCCTTGTAAAACAGGGTCTTTATGGGATGAAGGAAAAGAAAGTTGTAGGGGCTCCATCTGTGCAATAAAAGATTTAAATATACTCTGGGACCAAATCAATAACTCTTAGTTTAAGCCAGGCTTGCTGCTGTTTTCCTTTTTATTAATATTACCCAGTATTAAAAAGACCGAAAGTTCGTAATCCAAAAAAGTTGATCCAAAAGTTAATCCAAAAGTAATACAAAAGTTAGTAAATTCTACCCAAGTCAGCCTTTGACCATCAAGGCAATTTTAAACCTCCTACCCCACTGGTTCATGCCTCAGTTTACCTGCCCACAAACAGGACAGAAACCTCCTCTGACTGAGAGGCAGTGGCTGTGCAAAAGGGCTTTGAGGAGTTGGATATCATGCGTTGGAAGGACACTGGAAAAGAACTTCAAAACATTGAGTCAGTAGAGGTGTGGTGATTAAGGGAAGCTGAAGATCTGCTTTTCGATCATTACATCCATTTACAGTGGGATTTTCACCTTATCTTTAGTGTTGTTTTAATAGACCAGAGCCTTCCCTGCTGTAAAGAAGCACAGCTCTGTTGGGGTGTTCTTTTTGTGCCAATTGAAGATCCTGCCAGAGTAAACAAGAATAAGGCTCCAGCCTTTTGTATTATAGGATGAAGGCAAAAGGTGTATTACAAATTATAGGATTGCTCCAAGGAAAAGGTGTCCATTTCAGGAAGCCTCCTGTCAGCTTGGAAGCCACCATTGCTAGCTAGGGACGTGTTTCCAGGAAAATATCTCTCATTATATTAGTTCATGTCTTGAAGACTCTTAAGTGTACTTAATTTTATTCACTTTCTCAAAGTGCAAGCGCAGCCTTTCCACTTATAACAGCTGTTTTCTTCTTGTACCTGCTTTGTTTAAAAACCTGACTTTTCTGGGAGACAAGATCGAAGGTCAAACAACCTGGTATTTCTTATACAAAGTTTAAATGGGAGTTGAAACATTCTGTGGTGGTTACTGCAGGAGAACCAGCGTTCACTGCTCAAATCACACCTATTTAAGAGAGACACCACCAAAGAAGTGCTGTACTTACTGTTCATCTCCTTTTTGGGTGATTGTAACCTCTCAAAAATTCATCTCAAATTCAGTTTTAATCTGCTTAATGACTTCTTCAAAAGCTAGCTGACTAAGGTTACAGAGGTTACAGGGACGCCACCCCACAGGTGGTTCCTCCTTGCAGTCTTTGCACAGCAAGATGTTGCTGCAGAGCTCAGGACAAGAGAAGGGTCCAAACTACAACATTTGGCTTCGAATTTCAAATATCCTGAAGCTTGAGGGGGATTCAGTTCTGTGGTTTTATTCATCTCCTCTCTTCAGAGCTACTAACAGATTTTAGGCTTTTCTTTTTTTACTTTTTTTTTCTTAATTTTTTTCTGGTGCTGTGGACTTTTACTGAAACATTGAGGACTCCAAGGAATAAGGACTAATGTTACTCTGTACACAGAGTTTCCAAGAACATCGTAACATGAGGAGATCTTTCTGTCGAGGAGCAGAGGTTATCTGAACTGAAGATACTCTGCCAGCTGTTACTGGTGTGTAGTCTGCACAACACAGAGGGGGATTCTCATCCCTGAGCTGAGATACACGCTGCTGCCAGTGCCTCCTCTTCCTCCTCACCCTGTTCCTTTGACTTAAGTCAAGACTTCCAAGTCCTATGCTTTTTAAGTATGCATACATATCCTTCTATTTGCAATTCTGTCTGGAATACACCAGTCTTAGAATTAATTACACCAGATATAGATGAGATAAATACTGTCATCATAAAGTTATACCAGATTTTTGTCGGCTCTCATGGTGCTGGTGAGCACGTGAATGGCTCAGCTGGACCCTGAAGTTAAAGTAAGAAAAAGTTGATTAGTTTCCTTCTCACTTTTTATCTGGAGAAGCATTTTCTAAATTAAAGCAGTCATATTGCTAAGCTCTTTAGAGTATAATATAGACTTGGATGACAGAACCTAGTAATACTGCAGGTTTATAAATCTACTCAACTGCGTACTGAGCCATGTCCCTTCTAAGTTAAAAAAAGAAATGTTCCACAGTTGCTTGCTAACCCCTAATGCACTTTAATATTAAGCAACCCAACCTATTTCTTTGGCTTCTGCTGTATAAAATGAGGTCACCGTTGGCTGTAGATGCATGCTGGAGTAGGACTGTTGAAGAGTGTCTGCTGATAATAAGGATATCTATTCACAGCTGATAATACTAGTTAGCACTTCTGTAGCACTTTAGTGCACACTCTCAAATCACTTCACATGTAAGTAATACTTTTCAATCCCCTCACCATACCAGGCAGATCTGAAAGAAATCTTATTCAAGTCACCCATATAACAGGCTACGTAGTGAAGAGGCCAAGGAGAAAATTCCCTAACATTGACTGGACAACACTGTTAATTTTCAGCTTTTATTACAGTGCTTCCAAACAGTCTCCAGCATTTTCATGATGTTTTCTTTTATAACATTGTGCACAGATCTGCCTGCTACAATAGAAAACACTTTAAGAGATTCAGCAAAGTGGAAAGTTATGTTCCACCTACAGCACATTAATCAGTGTGTTTATTTAAGCCTAAATGCTTGAAATGTGCTTGTCTTATCAAAAGTGTGCTGACCACACTAACAAGTGCCTTCTTCTGGAAATATGGCTTCATAAGGCCCGTATGACCTGCCAGCACTGTCCATTCTTTGTACTAATTATGGGCTCCTCCCTAGGGGTTGGAAGTTGCTTTTGGTTTGCTTCAGGATCCAACATTTCAGATGCTAAACCAAACCACCTGTGCCTGCAAAGCGGATAGAGATCTCAGGCGAACTGGTCATCTTTCATGATCTTTCCATTCCTTCCGCTTTGGCCAGAAACACAAAGCCATTAGTCTCTCCCATGCTATCGTGGTGCCTCAAGTCCTGGAAAAACAGAGGCATTCAGGCCTTGAAGGATGTACTGAGGGAAAAATGCAATTGAAAACCTGTTTTCTTTTTAACTAGCTTCAGAAATCATTCAAGCTCTGACAAAATTGCTCAAAGTTATTTTGTTTAACCTGCTTGCCTGAGCCTGTGGCACATGGGTAAGGACTGTTAGCTTTGCCGCTGATGGAAGAAACCTGATGCTGTGTTAATTATAGAATTTCTGTGGCTATGATGTCAGAAAAGTAGAGCTAATTGGGATTTTTTGGCTTTTTTTCAAGAATGGTGATTTGCCTAAGGAAGAATTTTGTAGGAATATGCTGATCTTGACAGAGGTGTCATTGGAAAGGCTTCTTAGGAACATGATGGAATTTTTTTTCAGAGTCACTCACAGAGTGATGGACATCCTTGTATTTCCCATACGCTCAGTGTGCTCTGACACATCACCCTCTCACATCCCTGTGCAAGTGCCTTACTAACGGATCTACTAGTCCTTGTCCTCTGCTTCTTATGCAAACATTTAAATGCTTTTGTTTCCTATTCCACAGTAGGATTAAATCTCCTAGATAGGGAAAAGCACTTGTTACCTAATGCTGCTTCAGTGGGCTGTACACGACCTTCTAGCCAGCCAGAGACCTAAAATCCCAGCTCTTTTAGGACTTGCCCAGTATGCCCATGGGGTTCAGTAAGCTTGGCTTAGAGCATCACTGTGTTTGCTCCAACACCACAGCATTAGTGTCATTGCACTTTAAGCATCGTAGAGCCTTTTCTTCATGCTCCCAGCACACTGTTGCAGCAAAGAACAGGAATCCTGGCCCTTAACCAATATTTTTCTCATGAAAAGTGCTAAGGGATCATTAGGGTCCACCCAGACCAGACAAAACTCTCATTTTTAAGGCTTCATCTGAAACACCCACCCACTGTGAAGTGAATGGGACTGAATTTATCTTGAGGAAGATAAAGGCTGAGTCAGCCCAGCTGGGACTTGGACCTGTGGTTAGAGAAAAGTTAGGCACACCACACTTGAAGGTTAAACCACTAAGACATCCCCATGAGTTAAGGTAAACATACCATCATTTACCCTTCCTATCTTTTGCTTGCCAAGCTATGTATTATGTGCATAGCAAAATATGCGTATAACTCAACTGCTGGAATAAACATGGGAGACTCTGAAAAAGCTAAAGTACACTCTAGCTGGCTACAGGGACAGCAGAAGCGCACGCTTGTTCTCATAAAAGGTAAAGCAACTCAGCCTCAGTTTCCTAGAAGGGTCTTCCACCTCCACCACAGATTGGGTTTAGTCCCCTGCCCCAAACCCTCTCTCTGGGGAGAGCAGGCTCCTTCCCCCTCGGCAATGCCACAGTGTAAGGCAAGCTGCTTCTTTGTCTGAGCCGTCTGATGGGGAAGACAAATAAGAGCTGGGAGGATTGTTCTGAAGGGAATACAAGTCAGCTACATTTAAGCCTGCTGAAGAGAAGCTGTTCAGGCTTAGTGCCTAACATAATAACAGGAGGAGAAACCGGGTCAGGAGCCATTGCCCTCCAGAAGCTCAGTCCTCCTACTGAAGTCAAGAGGGAAATTATCATCGAGTGCAGTGGGACAGGAACTAAGCCTTGGAGAGGGAAAAGTAGCAGTACCTTTAGCAGGGCTGCCTTAGAAAAGCCTTTGCCTCCTGCTTTCTCCATGCTGTTTCCCAAAGCAGCACTCTGCGCCAGCAGCTGTGTTTGCTCTGTCGAGACTCACCCACCCAGAGTAATTCACCTTGATCTCGCCACTGAGGAGCTGATGGGAATAAGAGGTCAGGCAGTAAGAACCATAAAAAGAAACAGCATCCACAGATGGAACTGCATTCCCATTTTTTTCCATCTTCCTTCTGATACCTGGGTCTTTCAGCTTTCATTTGGGAGCCAGCATTGGTGATGTTGTGGTGCAGCACACTTTGCGTGCAGATCTTTACCCCCTGTCTCCTCATCCCCTCCATCCACTGCACCATGTTACCTTACCTAATTTATGGTCTGTGCATCAGATTCAAAATGCTTCAGCTCAAGAATATCAAGCATGTGCTGGGTAATTTAATTCTGGTTTAACACTAAAAACAAAATGGTCTTTAATTTTAGGCAAATTATTAAGTTCCAGGCTTTGTTTTGTTGTTACAAGACATTAATATCCATTAAAAATGAGTATGTTTTCCAGGTGCATAGTTTCCTCTCCAAAAATGGTTTCTTCAAGTGTGTGTTTAAGTCTGTAGCTCCAGCTCTGCTCACAGGATCCTTTCTCTTTAAATGTACCTGAATATGTTTGCCTTGGCTGTAGAGACCGGGCAGTATACAAGACATATTGTATACCCTGTGCTTTGCCAGATGAACTTCAGCAAGTTCATCCTTTACCTTGAGCTTCATTTTTCTGAATGTGAAATAGGGATAATATGGGGGAAAAAAGCTGTCTGAGCTCATAACAGAGCCACCTGAAAGCACTAGGTGAGGGTGTTAGCGTGCACGTTATCCCCAGTCCTCTACCATGTCATGGGCTGCCACGTAACGTGCATTGGAGCTTGCCTTGTTTTTCAGGGTGCACGTTTGCTCCATGAATGATGTAGCCTCTTCCTATAAGCCCTGTATTTTGTCTGTCTTCACATACTGGCCTGAAGCAGGAGAGCACAGAGAGGATGAGATTCACTACCAGTTATAAAGAAAACCTGCCTCTAAAGCTGGGCCATTGCCCCATTTTCCCATCCCTGAGCATGCGGACTGTGTTGCACAGGGGTGCCAGCTCCTCAAAACACATGGGAAAAGGATATCCCTTGGGACAAGGCAGGCACTTCACTTGTGGATGCAGAGATGGACAAGTTGCCCAATTCCTTACCACTCTTTCTTAACCTGGAGGCTTTTTTGGGGAAGGGAGATGGGTACAGCAGCACAGAGGTTGCTCCAATGCAGTCCTGATCCACCACCTCCCCGCAGTGGGGTGTCCCTGCAGCTGGGTCCTGCCATTCACCGCCCTCTGGGTACAAAAGCTGACAACTTCACTAGCCCACTCAGTGTGAAGCTGTTCAGGTGCAGCAAGCTGCAGAGAGCTATCAGTGGGGGAAAGGCCACCTTGGGCAGCCTCTGAAGAGCAGACGTGCTGCCCAGCTGGCAGCTGCTGGGAGGTCGCATTTCAAAATCACCTGCCCTGGCTGAAAATACAGGAACTCGCCTGTCAGCCACTGCCTGGTAATTACACCAGGCTCATCTGCACCTTCCCTGGCTGCATCCTGATTGAAGTTTAACAGGTTTTGTCCTGAGTGTTTGAAAAATAGGCTTCTCTCAGTTAAGAATCAAGCCAATTAATATAACAGCTGAGTCAATTAATAATAGCAAATGCTTTATGCTCGGTTGGAAAGTCTGGCGGTGCAGGTAAAATAAGCGTACTCACACGTACGGGAGCCGTACTCACACCTCTGCAGGAGCCTGATGCAGCCTTGCTCCACCAGCAGAAATCTGCAAAGGGCAGCTCTGACCCAAGTCACCAACCATAGCCATGACTGCAGCATTCCTTGTGGGTTCTCAGGTGCAGCCCCCCAACACCTCCAGCAAATCCAAACTGAGCAAATGCAGCATTTGAAGTGGCCTCTGACAGATTGCAAGTCAGGCTTTGGCCTTGCTTTATTTCTCTTAAAAATCCACTATCTAGGGCACTTGTACAGTCAGTGGAAAATGGGAGAGGGGTACTCTCCTCATTGCTTGCTACTAATAAGAAAAAGATTTCCTAAGTATATGAAAAGCATTAGTCTCAGCATAATGTTTCTTTTATGCAAGTGTCTGTGATTGCAAGGGAACTATGGTGTAATGCTAACACAGAAGCAATGACCAGAACAAACCTTTAGAATAATAGTTCCAAAGACTTTTCATGGCTTGCTGTAAAGTATTTATTAATTTGGTTAAGAGATGGCCTTATGCCATATCCTGAATCTAACTATGTCTAAGAATTCTCCTGGATACTCCCTGGAAAGATTTGTCATTCCCATTACATGATAATGGGACAACTCAAAAAACAGATCAAAAGATGGCATTTTCAGAGAAAAAAACACTGAGACTGCTGTCTTCCTTACTTAGTCATGGCCATGTACAGCAGACTTAACTCTGGCCTTCAAGCTGCAGTTGGAACTTTGTTTTCTCTGGAGTCGTTTGCAATCTGAAAAGACATCCAATTTGCTAAGCGGAGGTTGTTTGTAACTGTGGGAAGCAAAACTCATTTCTCTACTGAGCCTGATTCTTTTGTGCCTTCACTCTAACCACTTCTTGGTTTGCTGCTATTTTTAATTGCAGTGTAGCTAAAATAAATAAAATGCTTGCCTACAACAGAAAAAGGAACAGCTTCAACCTCCAAAACGGAGGTGGCTATTGTTATTGTAGTTTGCCAGCCTGTGGGAAGCTGAGATGACAGATCTGGCCCAGCTCAGATCCTCTTGACTTGTTTTGACTAGAAGACCCCCAGCTTTATGCCTGCCTATGCCTGCTCATAAGTGGACATCTCAAATGTGAGCACACCAGAAAGAGCTGCCTTAAATGCAGTACTTCTGTGAACAAATTTACAACATCAGGCCACTGAGGTAACTTAGACCAGGCCCATCAGTCTATGAACTATCATCCTCCCCAAAGAGACCGCACAGAAAACATCGAGTATTCAGCAATACATCAGCAAAGCTAAAATTGTTTCAGTGTGATAACATGAATCACAGTTTGGCTGTATGCTCCAGAGTCTGATATTTTCCTAAGAAGCCTGTTGGAATATCATGGTATTTACAGCACTGGGAGATATAACTGGGTTTGTACCGTGGCTGTTAGATGATAAATGATTAACTACAACCTTGCAGAGCTGTGCACCATAGCAGTAATGCACGTTGACTTCTATATTGGCAGTTTTTCCAGACAATTACCAAAGGCACAGTGAAACCCTGCAATATCAGGTACCAGCAGAGCCTGAGTGACATTCAGGCATCAGTGTTTCTGCAGAGAAACACATATCCCTCTCCTAAACCCAGATTTCTACATGCTGGTTTGCTCTACAGCAGGGCTGTGACCACAAAGGCCTGGCAGACACTACCGGTGTTTTTCCATGCTCCAACTATTCACTGAATTTTTATTTGTTATCCGTTTTGTTTATGGTTTGTTGCAATAATAGCTAACCCCTAAGACTTGTCTTAGGAACGTGGGAGCATCTCACCTTCATGCTGTACTGAGTTGATCCTAGCATGCATCCGAAGTCAGAAAGCCAAGAGCTTGGCTACTTTTTTATTAGTGTTGTTTTTGTCATTACTGATAGCACTGCTGAAAAACAAGGCAGAGTTAAATGACCACTGAGGCACAGTTTCTTTTTCTTAATATAACACTGTTCTATAGGGACTTGGGGAAGGATTTAGATGAATCGTGTACAGTAACACTGAGCACCTTCCAAATACAGTACTTTGGTGAAAGTTGTTCATTACTTGTTTAATAAAGATCATGTGCCCTGTTATAAGCATCAAAACTTCAGTCCATTAATCTTGGGAGAAATTTTCCCTCCAGTTCAGATCTTGACTTGAGGTAGGGGGAAGGGGGGCAGGGAATGGCCATTGAGGGTTTTTTCCACTTTCAGAAGAATGGCATGTTCCTCAGGGAGACAGTAAATTGAAATTAAGGCTGTTTCAGTTGGCCTACAGGATATGCCTGCAAATGTAGACATATCGAAATGGTGAAAAAGTCTGTCTGTGCCCATTCATATAAAGTGAATGGGTTGTAATGTTCTCCAGCCCTTGGGAACGGTGGCTAGATTGAGGAAAGAAGGCAGGAAGAATGAGATGGATTTGACATAAGTATATTTAAGTGCACTGAAGGCTTTCTCTCCTCCCTGTGGTTTAATGGTATATTCCACCGGGGTCTACAAGGAAGAAAGAGAGTGAATCCCTACAGCTTTTCTTTTTAAGGATAACAAATCTTAAAACAGGTGTGAGCACAGAAAGATCCTCTTATGTGTTGTTTTTAAGTCCTTCTCAGCCAGCCGGCATTCTGTGTGTATTATTATCATTCCACAGAACGAGCACTGGGGAGAGGGGACTGGGAGGGGAAGAGGAGCTGGAAAAAATAAATGACTGCAAATGAATAATATGAACTAAGTATGCCGGTCATGCTCTATGAAATTTATTATACTGTGGTTACCAAGAAGACATATTAGCCAGAGTAAAAAGCACAGAAAATAAAAGGTTGCACTGTAGGGAAATACCTTCTTGCCTCTTGGCAACACGCAAAACATGGGAATAAGCGTGACGGGAGCTCAGGCTGCTGAACAGCTTCCCTAGCCGAGGGGGCAGGCTTAGGCCGTCGGAGCACAGAAAGGTGTGCTCTGAATTTGCTTTCAATAAAATATCACGTGTGTGTCTATGGGCAGGGGGGGACTCCCTGAGGTGTTTTGTCTGTGGCCAGTGAAGTGGTGGCTTCCCCCCGTGAGTGCTGATCCTGGCACTGCCACCCCCAGGTGGGGCACAGGAGAGGACATGGTACCACCTCAGCTTGCATTTTCAGAAGCCGCTTGTGAAGTCCTCCAGGTCCTCCCTCCAAGAGTACACAAAATGATATGCTCATTGACCAGGCCCCGCTTGCCAGGACTCCCCGCTTGCTGTGCACCCTGCTGGGAATTTCAAAGGAGATGCCTGGATGTGGATTCCTGCTTAGAAAGAGGGACTAAGCACAGCTGGTGTCTCTGCCTCTTCTTTCATGCTCCCTGCCCAGCCCCTCTGGGGAAGACTGGGGCCGACACAGCAAGCTCCAGTCGTCGCTTTGAGGGGCCTAGCAAGGTTTATAAGTCTTTCCCACCTGTGGGACGGTGCTGTCTGAAGTCAGAACCTTGAGGGGTATTAAAAGCATAGTAGGTCTCACTGAGTCTCTGGGTGTTAGGAAATGTCTACTGGGAGATTTTGCCACGGTTCTCATAATCCTGGTGAGGACTAAACAGTCAGTGGTTTTAAGGAGTGCGATCAGCCACACTGCAGGAGTTCACAATATGGTAACTCTTAATAAACAGGAAATAAAATTAACTTCCTTGCTCCCATTCCAAAGTGTTTACTAAAAGAGGAGACTAAACCCCAAACTCCAGAGCAGGCTTCCCCAAGTGGTTGGACCTTTGAAACTTGGAAGGGAACTTTACAACCTTTGCCCATATGTTTCTGCCGCCCTTCAGAAGTCTGGCAACTTTGCAGAGGTTTCCCCTTATAGTTGTGAATTTCACATGGAAATGTAATGGTTTCATCAGGAGTTTTGTGTTTCAGTTGTAATAAAAGAAGAGATAGGAATCAAAGACAGTTGTTCCAAGGGAGTGGAGTCTGTAGTGTATAATTACAAGTCCCTCAGCCAAGGGCAGATGCTTGAACTATTTCAATTCTTTTATTACTCTCTAGAACATAGCCAGTGAAATGTTGCTAACATACAAGGCTGCAATTGCCTCTCTTGTTTTCCCTTCTCTTTTTCCCTTTTGTTCGTCTCTTGGACGTCTCTTGGACAGGCAGGGAGAAAGCAATGCTCTTTCCCTGGATATAGCCCAGCAACACTATTTTTCAGTGAAAGGAATTTTCACCTCTAGAAAGTTAACACCATTTTAATCCCAGGTAAGATTTCATGGGTTTGCCATGAGCTACCTGAGAAGGTTTTTTGGCTCTGAGCAAGGGGGACCACCATGACTACCTTCAGTCAGGCTTGAGTGCAAACCCTAGGAAATATGTCACAGAAGCTAAAACCATCAGTTTTCTGGATGCAACACTATGTTTTTGTGCATAATCTCTGCTTAATTAGTTGGTCTCTGTGCTACCGTTGACACAAATGTAAAACAGTCCACCTGTTTAAATGTCATTGCTGTTGACACAAGTGGGAAGGGTATTCGGAGTCCAGATTTCTAATGAGGATTTGTCTTAGGCCAGCTAAAGTAGACCTGGATTTCGTTTCTCTGGTTTGTTTCAACAGTTGTCTCCATTACATGCTATAATTCCTGCATGTAGCTTTTTCAACCTGGCATAAGGACAATAGGTAATTCAAATATCTATATTGTCCCTGCACCCTATAATGGTATTACAATGACAATTTTATTACTCTCATAAAATTTTTGCAACTTCCCCACAGCACATTGTAATTTCACCAATGGTTGTAAAAGGTCTTAAATTATATTTGTACAAAATTGAGATGAATGGGTTTTAGTATTAATGCATTTCTCATTGTGTAATAAGAATTTTTGTCCCTTTCCTTTTGCCAAGTGCAGAGAAAAAGCAACTCAGTTTCAAGTATTTGTCAACTCCCATTAGAAACATTTAATACTAATAAAATTTATGGATTTAGTTTCCAAAGGATACTGCCAGCGAAGTTCATGATTACTAAATCAGTACTTAAATACAACCATTGTTCACCTTATAAATTTATATATGTTGTTTGACGTATATAAAGTGCAGCTTTGGAGGCTGAGTCAGCAGTGGAGGAGCTTTTTGCTTAATTCAAACTTATAAAATAAAAGAAAACTTATTACCAACAAACCAGCAACAATATGTTAAACGTTACATAAACATTTCCTAGGGATGGCGGGCAAAATATACCCTGAATCAAGAAACAGGTGGAGCTTGCTCTGTTCCTCTGAGCAAGGCACTGTAATTTAAGCTGCAGGTAATGAGAGCAAAGTGGGGTTTCATAAATTTGCTCTGCCGCTGCCTCCTGATTTTAGAGAAATCAGCCTGCATAAGAATAAAGTACTGAGCTGTGAAGTGCTGGCGTCCTTGTGAACGCAGCTCCCGGTTTGAAGTTTCAGTCTGCCTGATCAGTTATCTACATTAAAAAGCCTTGTCCAACTAAACGTGCAGTGAAGTGCGAAGGTACAGTTTGAGTTGGCTGGAGTCCATGCAGTTGTGATGAAACAGAAGGGGAAAAAAAGGTGGCATCAAGGGAAGGGTAAATTCTGCTCTTGACATCTTCAGCACTGGAAAAATATTGCAGAGGGGGAGAGGAAGAAAGCTGAACATCTTGATTTTTATTACACATAAACACAGCACTATTTCAGAAGCAGGAGTATGAAAACAAGTTTCTGTTCACGCTCTAGTTTTACTTGCCATTTCAGTCCTTCCTGGAGTTTCTAAATTCAGGCAAATCCACCTGCAAGGCACAAATGAATTTATCGTTCAAAATAGTCAAAGAAAATTGACTCAAGTAGACAGACTTTAACAGAAAAAGAATTGGCTCATGCAGCACAGGAGATTACTAAAAATACAGAAAGAGCAGAGCCCGTTTTATTTGCAAGAGAATCTTCTGTGGACTTTTTGTGTTTTCAGTTTTGACTACATTTGTTCAGCTGGCTGCAGCTTTTGATTTCTGCATGTTTTGATATTCTTGTATTATTATTTTGGATAATAATCCCAACTTCCCTGGCTAGGACACTCCTCTTTTTTTTTTTTTTTTTTGTTCCACATATAAGGAGCAAAATAATTGATGCTGTAACTCCCTCAGGCTCACTGAGTGCCTGGGAGAAAAATGGCAACAGCATTTCATCTGAAAAAATGTTGCTTGAATGAAAAACAAAAAGCTGAAGCCACATGTTTGGAGCAAATGTGCTTTAACTAATGGATCCCAGCATATTATTAACTCACAGTAACTCATAAATATGACAAGTGGGTTTTTTTTCATTTTACACCAGTGTCCAATTAGAGCCAAATGACGACCCGTCATTTGTGGCTGAGCTGGTGTCCCTGAACAGTACTTATCTCCTGAAGGATTGTCTGCAGGCCTGAGCCTGGCTGGGGAGGTGAGCGGGGAAGAGGGTGGCAGGAGCAAGCTGCGAACACGAGGAGACATTACAGCAGAGCTCTTGCGCACGAGGCGAGGAGCAGGGTGTCGTCCATCACAGCTTCTAGAGCTGGCACCCGCGGCCGTAAAGCTGACAACAAGGAGGAGAAACTAAGTCTTGTGGGGCTGCGGTGGGAGCAGGGAAGGGCTGAAGAGGGAATTATTGAAGGAAAATTTCCTGACAAATTAGTTTGTATTTTCTGTTTTTGTTTCTGACACGCGGAAGGAAATGCTCTGTGTTTTCTTAAGGAAGTGCAAATTTCTCCACTTCATCCATTTTAAATCCTCGCCCTTAGGCCTTTTGTACTGAAGCATAAAGTTTGGAGGCCTTAAATGGTAATAACGTTTCCCTGTAGAATTTGGCCTCAGAAACCTACTAACAATTCTGGAGGGCTAAAAAGGAAAACCATTTTAGAGCAATTTGGCAACATCCATTTATAGGGGGGTTCATATGGAGCATCAATTTATTCTCATGGTTTCTTTACCATATTTGATGAAATATAAGATGCAATTGGAACAAGCGGCTAAAGAAAAAAGGCCATAAACTTTGAAATGGTGTTGTAAAACACACAGTGTGTTAACGTGAAATAAGTTACAGACTTAAAAGAATTTACAATGGCTTGCTCATATAATAGTAGTACAATAGGCTTGCAAGTTGCAGATGTTTTCTGGTAAATCTGGTATTTTAATACATGTTCTCCTTCAGTGAAACTGTGAGATTTGGATCTGGATAATAATACCTCAGTGACACTGGAAAGCAGAGTTGAAGGAAAACTAGTGAAAGAGGGAGGAGGAGAAATCAAACAAAAATAGAAAGCTCAGCAACTGTCCACTTAAGCAATACTCCAATATATTTCTGTGTGGAAAAAGTGTTAAGTTTGCAAGTCAGTCAAACAATCAGGTTTCTTCTGCTTTCCCCAGCTCAGTGGCCCTCATCCAGCGAGTGGGATGTGCGTTTCCCGGGACTCTCCACCCCTACATGGGGTAGGAAGTTTGGCATGAATACAGCAGGGAAGGGAGAGCAGCTGGGAGAGGAGACAGACCCTGGGCTCATATGCCAGCATATATTCCTCTCCTGCACAGGTCCCAATTTGTGGCACAGGTCCACATCAGAAAAAGCTTGTTGCAAACTACCAGGAGCCACGTCCGTCTCCAGGGGCAATTCCCAAACCCACAGAACTCATTTTGCCGAAGTCACTGCAATTTTTATTTATCATTGGGGTCTTCAATGACAGCATGGCCACAGCCTTATAGCATACCACATAGCAACTGTGGTTTAAATTTCAATCTGCAGAGCTGTGGTATGGAGAAAAAATATCAGCATCTCATCGTCAGCTGTCCTAAGTCAGCCTTACAGACCAGCACGTGGCCTTAATGCTCCCACCACTCTGTTGGGAAACTGGGACCTAACCGATTTCATGCCTGGGAGAATCAACCCCAGTGCTAAAAGTGCTGGAGCTTGTTCGTATCCTGGCAATGGACACATCAATTTGCAATCGGCAAGCATTGCAGGAGGGCTTACACGTGCTGTGACTGACAGCGTCTTTTTCCCAGCAATGCTAGTTTAGAGCAGAAAGGTACGGTTTAGCTATTAGTTTCCTTAGAAAACTGGGCTCAGCCCAATGTTTGTGTCTGTTTCTGTAAGCTGGCAGAGAGAAGGATGTGCAGCAAAGCCGTTGGTCCTCAGTAACCACCAGATTCTCTCTGAGGGTTGAATTCTCCATCATCCACTAGCCACATGGTGGAAACTTTGTTCCTCTGTGTGGATCTCTTCCACATGGGAGCAGAGAGCATTCTCCCACCATGCCAGTATGCCACCAGCCAAAGGCTTCCTTCACACTGGCCGTAAATGCAACGTGGTCTCTGCTGTCTACAAGTAGGCAGCAGCA
Source organism: Falco rusticolus (assembly GCF_015220075.1). Taxonomy (NCBI): domain Eukaryota; kingdom Metazoa; phylum Chordata; class Aves; order Falconiformes; family Falconidae; genus Falco; species Falco rusticolus. The sequence goes on along the minus strand of NC_051198.1, from coordinate 25,986,793 downwards.
ATCATGTGCAGCTTTCAGCCCAAGTACAATCAGCCCTGTGACATCTCCTTTATGCAGGAGCCAGGCCCATGTGAAGAGTTTGCATTTCAGTGCTTTTCCTGCTGCCTATATCAGGATAGGTCCTGCACACTGGAGCCTGAGCCCCCCAAAACAGGGAGTGTTCCACTTCTGGGTATATTTACACTTTTCACCAACAAAACAGGGATGTATTGTTCAAAAAAAAACAAAAAAAAATTGCACTTAGTTCTTTGCTGACATTTCAAAATTTGTCATCAGTTCTTCCCCCTCTCTTAGTCTGGGTGTAGTGCCGACGTAACACACATGGTGCAATGTGGATGCATCAAAGAGAGAGAGAACAAGAGAGAGGAGGGTCATTGCACCCATTTTTCAGAGGAGAAGCAGGCAGCCTCCTTCCACCCTAGCTCTGGTAGTTGTAGAGCACCTTGCCCAGATTTCCTCTGCCATCAGTGGAGGCACTTTGACAGTGTGATTCCCCTCACTCCATCTTTGGCAACAGCGTGAGATTTCCAGCATGACTGGGACAGTTCTTTTCCAGCAACGTGAGTTCTGACCCAAAGACTTGTTCCTGGCACATAAAGACCAGGAAAGGCAGCTGGAAGCAAAATCAGAGCAGGTCCCTGTCTTCTTCCTTGAAGACAAAGCAACATTTTGATGGAGAGAAGAAAATCAGTGCAGTTGTCTCAGCTCCGCCATAGATACCAACCTGAGGTTGTCAGGCTCCTGTTAATGGCTGCAGTCTGGGCTTTCGGGTAGCTGTGGATGGCATTTGATCTCTGGGCCATACTGCGTGACTCATTGCTGCAAAGATGACAGTGCAAGGAGGCTTAGTGCGCTGTTTTACATAATAGCTCTATTGAGTCTGTTTTCTTATAAAAGGAAACCCCTACACACTGGAGCAAAACTACTTTTTCAAGTAGAAAGAAAATAGCGGAAGCTGCTGAAATTAAACTGTGGGGGAAAACATCCCCCATTATTTTCTTTGACCACATTGTTTTGTTTTTTAATAGATGTTTGGAAAAGTTCTGTTTCTAGAGTGAACATTCATATGAATCTGCTACCGGAAAGAAATGTCACAGAAAATCTACCACAGGATTAGAGAAGTCAGGAAAAGGGAAATCAGTCAAGTCAATATTGATAGGGACAAATCTCTGTTTAGTTTAGTTTTATGTCCCACAAAGAAGGGGAAGGGAGGAGGGAGTGCCAGGGAGGCACAGAGAGAGGGAGCTTTTCTGTATGGGTAACGATTTCCAGGATTAAAGTTCCCATCCAGGTTCCTGAGAGGGGGAATAGGAAAAAAAAGAAATGTGATCCATAAACATCTTCTCACAAACACTCTGAAAGGCAAACACCCACTGGAGTCATACATTGTGTGCATTTGGACGTGTTAAGTAATCTCAGCCACCTAGTTGTCTTGCAAATGCCCTTTTTTGTGGATTGTGAGCTTAGAGAGAGGAATACCAGAAGGAACCTCATACACCAGAGCAGGGCAGTGCCACAAGACTGCTCCTGATTTGCAGCAGTGGGATAAGATGAGAACTGGGCATTGCATTTAAGCCTACAACATTAGCATTATATGTACTGTGTGTGTGTGCTCTGCTTTTCACACTCTCTATAATCTGATTCAAGCACATGTGCACTCTACTCAACAGAGACCTATTTTTTTCCTCTTGTATAGTTCAGGCCTGAGGTCACCTACAATATGAGACAATGCCAGTACAATATTTCTTTGTATCAGACTTGCCAAAACACCACAACTCTCCACTGTGTTTAAAAAGAAAAAAAAAAAAAGAAACCACAAGGAATTTTTATTTTCTACAACCCCAATCAGAAGGCAGAAGAAGCTGCCAAATTATATGATAGAAACTCCTACGCACAGAACCCAGTAGAGTTGTAAACTGAACTTCTGTAGCTTTTCAATTGTAAATCCAGATGCTTTTATCCACAATTCTTTTCAATGACCTTTCACTTGAAAGTCAATTTGTCAGTCTACTTACAGTGTCTGAAGAAATCATCAAAGCCACAACACCAAGTCATTCTGAAGATGTTGTTCCCGGCACAACTGCAAAGTTGCTACACTTGTTTCCTGAGCCAGGATGCTCACATCTTGCTCCTGCCTGCAGGACTTGAACATGTTCCTTATTCCAGTCAACAGCAGCAGCACAGAACCTTGCCCTTTGTAATCTAAAGAGAGGAAGAAGAAGGGAAGGAAAATTACTAGGAAGCACAAAATCAAAGCCATTTCTAGTTGTTATGCCTGACCTCCATCGAGGGAATTCCCTTAGATAAATCTGGCTCTTTGTGTAGTTGCACAACTTGGGCTACTCTGAAGGAAAATACAGCTCAGATGCAATGGAAATTATTTAATAACTTTAATGATGCTACAGCGCAGATGAATTTGGCCTCTGGCTGCAGGATGGGTGCACAGCATAGTGCTGGCCTTGATTTCCCCAGCTGAGCACTGACTCTGAATTCCCCATCCAGGCGGGCAGAGCAGCACAAGGGATACTCATGTCTGCACACAGACCCAGTCACTGCAGGACTCACTGGCAGAGAAACCATAGAACATCCATTTGGAAAAAGCATCCAAGAGCTCAGATATGTTTCTTCCACTTCTTGGGCCTGAAAAACAGCCTTTAGAATTTCTGAAGTTCAGGCTCAGTTGTATTTCTGGTGCTTTCTAAGTTTGGGTGAGCCAGAAATATGTGAAAGCAATATTTGGTGAGGGTTGGATAATCTTGTTTGTTTTTGTGGCCAATACAGGACCTGCCAAACAGTGAGGATATAAAAAAGAACAAGGAAAGTTGCATGCTGCAGGAGGGTGTTTTAATGTGCAGTTTCTAACATGGAGAAAATTTACATGTAGGTTTTGAGAAAAAGCTTCTGGGTGGTTCTAATTATCACCTATCAGCTGATTCCATCAATCCTAAGGGTGGTTATGCTCCCAAGTGTTGATTAATTTTACTGTTATTAATTCTTATTTATTTTAAGTGCTGACAATGTAATCAGCCCAATGAAGAAAACAGAACTAAAACTCCTGCACTGCTGAGGTCACAGGCTACAGGATAGGAATCAGCAAACAGATGATCTGAGTAGGCTTGAAGAAAGTGCTGATATTTTCAGAAGATATTTCCCTCTTCCCCTTTTTAGTTAGCAATGGACGGGGGAAAACATATACAACTTGTGGGAGCTGCTGCTCATGAGTCATGAGGAGAGGACTCAGGGGTACAGAGAAAGGAGCAGAAGACGTAAAGAGCTAACAAAGCTGTCTGGCAGTCTTCAAATGAAGACCAGGAGAGAGAGAATAAAAAATTAGATCGTCAGCTAGTGCAAAGCTGCCCAGGGTGAGGGCCACCAGGGCCATGCATTTCTGGTAGGGAGGAGAGCAACAGTTTGGAAAATACAGTCTCTGTGTCTTTGGACTGACTAATTCTCCAGTCATTAATGAAAATATTTAACGCTGGATGGGAAAAAGGCCAGTAAAGATGACAGTTATCCCCAGAGATGCAAAAATCAGTCCGGATAGAGCCAGACCTGCCCTCAGCTATCATCCAAACCTTATATGGAATTGAATTAAAAACTTTTCAGGTTTGGAAAAACAAAGAAAAACTGGGTGAGTTTGGAAGCACAAATACAGGAGTATCATGAGGAAATCTGTTCTTCTATTACTGGCTCAGTCAAAACCAAGCAGTATTGGAAAGCTCATGAGAGAGTCTGTGTTTGTGTGATTCTAGTCTGATTTCTACAAGAAAAAGGGGTCAAAAGTTTATCCAAAGTTTAACCAGTATCTGAACTCTCCAATGCTGAGCTGAACTGAACCTCTAACCCAAATCACTCCTCCAAATGTGATGCTATTTAGATCCACTTTTTCAGTTAACCCACTTCATGCTCAGTTACAAGACTGCCTTCACCCTGTCTGCTCCTCCTTACTAACATGCATCTTTGGAGTTAATATTCCTACTATGGGGATGCAGCAATTGGGGCATGCCCTCCTCCTACTTTCTTTCCTTGTGCTCTTCCCACTTGGCACCTGGGCATACACATTAACCCATTGTACATGTCCTTTACACTCGGGTAAGGGACTCAGCAGGGGAGATGTGGGCTGGATGGCTGCAATCACCCAGGCTGCTGTGGCTGCTGCTTTCCCCGCCGATCTTGGTCTCGCTGCTGTGTGGTGCTTTCCTGGTTTACTAGTGGGTATTACTCAGTGCCTTTGCCTTTTGACAGCCCAGCCTTGGGGGCAGGGGTCGGGGGTCTGTGTGTGTCTCCAAGAAAAGTCCATCACGAGAAAGCTATGGCTCACGGCGTCACTGCAGCACAAGTGCACAGGCATGGTGCCTAAAAAGTATGCCAGGGTCTAAATACGGGAGAAAGTGCGGGGTTCTGGGGGCAGACTGGGATGGGGAGATTGCTACTTTTACCTCAGACTGTCTCTGCTGGCACCCATAGGTTCTCCTTAAGGCTTTTCTGCATTATCTGTAAATCATAGTGTAAGGAGAACAATACATTCCATCTCTTGCATGTCTCAGTGCAGATGCAGTTTGAAATAGCAGAACTGTGTTCCAAACCAGCCAGGCCAGCCTAAGAAGCAAAATAAGTTCTTCTTGTAAAGCAATCCCCAGGTAGCTTTGTCAGCTGTAGGGACTTTAGGCAGCAGTTGTATCTGCTGCCGAGTTGCTGCTGCTTCACAGCTCTGAGCTGCATACTTTGCAGCAAAAATCTGGTAAGGTTCCACATAGCCATGAGAGTAAAAGCAAATCCTCCAAATTATTTAAACTGTGAGAAAGTAAAACCTGGAAAGTGAACTCTGAGGCTGTATAAATGAGGATCCCAAACTCGCTTTATAATTTAATCCTTAGACTTAATCTCTAAATTGATAATTGTTGTATTAAAAGCAGCAGGCTCTGAAATTTATTTAAACAGATACTGGAACTGTATCCCCTTATAAAAAAACTTCTCAGATTCCCCTAGGTATTTGTATTTTCCAGGCTGACTTTTCTGTTTCAATACCAAGAAGAGATGCAACTTATAGAGAGATACCACTTCTCTTCTGTCAAATACTGCACATTCCAGAGTGCTTGCTCATGCTACATCCTTCCCTATGGAGCGGCTGCCTAACTTTCCCAAAGCTGATATTAATATCGCAGACCATTATAATACAGTTATTTTCATGGAAGCCAGGGAAGCCTCCCATGGAAGCCTGGGAGGAAGTCACATGGCATTAATTGGTCCCTGGTGCCCATAAGGTCTCCATTTAGTTTGTTGTTTTTACTCGCATAAGCAACAATGAAGTGAAAAGCTGAGGAAGTAACAGTGATTGTCTTAAATGAGTAATTTTTTAGTACCTGTTTTGTTAATGAATCATTGTTCCTCTTAATTGGATGAACATATTTATTAGGCAGTGTGAGGATACACGCACACACATTCTCCACCAGCCAAACAGTTTTCACACCTTCTCCACATCTGCAAGGGCTGGACTGCCCTGGGTACTGGCAACAGTGTGCTGTGTCTAATGCCTTTGGGCCAGGCATCATCCCAGCTCTGTGTCAGGAAGGAGTATGATGTGGTGGCTGTACAGTCATCTTCCTCTGCCTCTGTGCTTTGCTGAGAAACTCAAAACAGTAGCAACACACACGTGCGCGCGCACACACACACACACACACACACGAAGGATCTTTCTTGCCAAATACTTCTGCTCCTGTCACCTGCCAGTTCAAAGCAAATACAGCTCTTCCACTGGTGCTGCCTCCTATTAACCATATGTGCCCCGTTTTGAGACAGCTAGAGCCAAGAGTGGCAGACTTGTCTGGCTATAAACTTGTCAGCGCATGTGCATGTGTGTACACTGGAAAACAGGGCATTCTGTGTCTGGCTACATGCAACATGAGTGCAGCAGAGAGGTGGGAAAGAGCACGATTCTGCAGGCAAAGGGCAGCGCTGAGAGTCCAAAGAGCTGAAGTCTCGTTGGTGACATGTAGCTTCTACAAGAATTAGCAAACTCCCTTAATACTGGGGTCTAATTATTTGCAGTGCTCTAAGGATGTGGTTTATAGCTCTTTTGTTAGAGCTGGCTGGAAAAAAAAAATCCTGTCAAACAATTTTTTCAGTAGAATATTGTATGTTAGCAAATTTTTTTGTTACAATATGTACTTTCTGACAATTTTTTTGACTTTGCATTGAAGAGCTGAAAGTCCTCAAAACCAAAAAGTTTTTGCTGAAAACAGCAACAATTCAATTCAGAAATGCTACTGTGGTACCTCACAGGAACAGAATTTGGCTGCCTCTGTCTTCTCAAGGATGTAGAATCCTCAGGTTAACACCACCTCCAGTACGCATCTCAGGGAGGACTGCCACCGTGCACCTTGACATCTTCCCTTCTAGGAGGAGCGCAGGTTAGAAGTCGGTCAGCTGGGAATGTGCTCCAGCAGCCATTCAAACAAATGGGTGGATACCTGAGGGAACTAATCCACCAGTGTCATACCAGCAACTGCCCTCTTTTTTTTTTTTTTTTTTTCTCCAGAATTTTTCAGGTTTGGAGGTATTTTGGGTGAAAACCCAGGTTTTCAAACATCTATGAGAAAGAAAATATTTTCCCACAATATTTAAAGGAAAAATGGTATTTGTGTATTTCTTTGTATTTGCATATATTTGTGCCTACATTTCTTAGCCTACAATCAATGTGAAAGAAAACCTCTGGCAAAGAGAGTAAAAGACTGCATCCCTCTAATCCACTGAATTGAAAAACTGTCCTGATGGTTTTGAACACTGGCATTGTGGGGCATACAGTGCTGGACATTTTAGCAACAGCACCCAATTTTCCCCATGTTCACTTCAGCTGCTTCCAAAGCTCTCCTGTTGCCAAAATCTTCAGCTTCTCTTTTGCCCATCAAAAAAAGGCTCCACTGGCATCATCAACAAAGCCTGCATATTACAATCATGCCTGATCAACAAACAATTTTCAGTAGTATCAAGAACTGACTAGTAGTGCTGATGGACATGTTTTCAGCAGGTTGACACTTCATCAAGACATGCTATTGAACAGTATCAGCGCCTCTAAAAAGTTACAGCTATCCATGCCCCAGTCTGCCTGCCTTCTCCTAAAGCCCTGCCCATTACAATCACAGAATCATTTAGGTTGGAAAGGACCTTTAAGATCATCAAGTCCAACTGTTAACCTAACACTGCCAAGTCCACCGCTAAACCATGTCCCCAAGTGCCACATCTACACATCTTTTAAACCCCTCCAGGGATGGTGACTCCACCACCTCCCTGGGCAGCCTGTTCCAATGCTTGATCACTCTTTCAGTGGAGAAAGTTTTCCTAATATCCAGTGTACACCTCCCCTGGCACAACTTAAGGCACAACTTAATCCTCTTGTCCTGCATTGGGTGACCAAGGAACCCATCAGACGCAAAAAGGCCTCACAAAAGAAAAAGCTGGTTTTTATCTGAAATCAGCCATTTCAGTCCAATTCTATTCTGTAAAGAACTGAAAGGCTTTTTTGTTTTTATTCCAAAGCTGAATGAAAACAATTTTTGAACTTTAACAGTTGTTGCAAAGTGGAATTGTCATCTTGTGGACAGCACCACTGAGCATATGGTGTTACTGTCAAATAAATCTCATTTAATATCAAAGTGAACAATGTTGCACTGATCACATTCTTCAGTGAATTTTTAACTCACTCAAGTCCTATCTTTTCTCATCTAAATAGACCTTTCAGAAATCTAGGAGTTTTCCTGCAGAATTGAGTCCATTTTTCTATGCAACATATTTTGCTATGCAAGCTAAACATTTTGTTATGGCATTTGATTTGCTCTGCAAGGGGCACCACAACAGGAAAAAGCCTGTTTGCTTCCTCTTCCTGGGAGCATTGGACATCTTGCAAGAAAGCTTGTTCATCAAACTTTAGCAAGCTATGGTTCCCAAGCAATTTGGATAATCTGGAGAAACATTCTTAATTTTTTCCTAAGGGGCCTAGTCACATCAAAGCAACCCTGCATTGTTAGTGTGCCTTTAGATATTTGCTAATGAAAGATCCCTAGATATCCAACCATGGCTGACCAACTGCGGCAATTTGTACCTTCACTTCTGCAAATTTCTTATCAATATGAGATTCCTTGTAGGTCTCAAATCTAAGCTAAAAAAAATATTTTAACATGTTTGAACTCATTACATGCCTGTGAGGTACAGCAGTGTAACTATGTCCAGTACACCCAAGGGGAGCTAAGGTTCAAGGGTGTGAAAACTTACATCCTTGAGAATTTTGGTGCAGAGACCCTTAATGTCAAACCATGTTTGAGGAGCTGGACCAGAAGAGGTCCTGAAAGTTACTCAGAAAATCTGGAGCAAAATAAAGTAGTGGCCTGGGGTTTCTCAGCACCCAGCTCAGGTGAGGCAAACACCTGCATCAGCTGTACCTTTCTCATCAAGGTCCTAAGTATGCCCAAATGTCAAGGAAGCTCTGAGGCTAAAGCACTACGCTTTCCCTTTGCATTTCTTTATTTTTAAAAGAGAGATAGGATAATTGTTCTGCAGTTGTTTGCATTCAGTTTTATTTTGAAACTTTCTTGTTCTTTCTGAAATAGGAACTGCACACATATAGAACAGGCTGAACAAGTCATTTCAGCTCCCTCTGTCTCAGTTTCCCTTTCTGTGTAGTGAACAATGAAACTTCTATAAAAGTGTTGAGTACATATGGATAGAAAGATTGGTTCAGTCAAATTTGACACATCTCACTATAGACTGCATGTTTTTTTCTCTGTGTCCGTGGTCGTGTCAAAAGATATGGGACGATTAGTACTCACAAACTAGCACCATACCTTGAAGGGCTACATCTTCGCCTGCTATGAACAGGCACAGCTCCATCCACGAAGCTGTGCCAATTAACCAGCAGAAGACCTACAGCTATAGCAAGGAGCAAAGGCAGGCGCAGCACTTCCCAGGGTTTTATGCTGACTTCAGCTCCTCTTGTCCAACACTTCACAAGGGGCCCAAGCTAAATAGGAGACCAGAGGGTAAAGGGCAAAAGAATGATACTAATTCACAAACAGCCTCACAAAACTATTCTTATTGGCCCTTTAAAAAGTTCTAACTGTCTGCCAAAATAACTACACATGGATGAGGTCACCATGAGCAGTCAGCAAGCCTTGCTATGCAAGAGAAACTTTGGTTCACATTTTACTTAAATCAATAGAGGTGTAAGTACAACAGAGGGGATCACAATCTGGCCAGCTGCCACCGTCCACCTATTTCCTTATCAGGCAGTCACCAGAAGTGGACCAATTTGTGCTTCGGTCTTAACTTAGTCGTGTCCATCTGTTAAAAAAATACACGTGACCCAGAGATTGTTTCCGTAAGCTGCTGATTCCCAGCACTTCAGGATATGAAAGTACCATTGGATTCACTTGTCATTACCTGCTGCTTCATACAGAAAGGACCGACCTTGCACACAGGAAAAGAGCCTGTTTTACTACTATCAGTCAGGGTGCTCTCAGTGTTTTCTTTTCTTTACATAAGCTATCTCATTAGGCAAATAAAAGAGATTGCTGAAGAATACCACCTGCTCTTCTGTTTACAAAGGGAAAAAAATCGCTTTCCACCCCACAGCTTTTTGAATCTCATAAATACATCGTTTGCATACCAGATTACTGTTCAGTTCCAGATCATATTTTATTCAAGTGTATCTTAGACTTCCATTTTTTTCTTTTGTCATAACTTCCCTGTCCCATATTTATCAAACAGACCTTTACTAACAGCTCGTTTTTTGTTTGTTTGGTGTGGTATGGTTTTCTGCCAACTACAAAGATTATTGATTTATTTATTTAATTGGTTTGGCAAATGGTATAACTTCTTTCTCACGTAATTTTTTTGTGAGTTCTCTTTCACTCTTTCTAAATACATCATTCCATTATGCAATGAAGCCTGCTACCTCTATACACCTCCCACACAAGAATCACTTCGTTTATCACAGAGATGCAGCTGTGAAGCAGTTATCATTGTACTTTGTTGCTTTTTTTAGAGAACTAATAAGGATAGTTTTATGAGATTGTCTGTGAATCAGCATCTATAATTTTCCCTTTGCCCTCTGATATCTCTGTCTGAGACCCTTGGCAAAAGCAGAACAGAATGAGCACAAGTTAATACAAAACCATGGGAAATACTGTGCCTGGATTTGTTTTACTCAACAGCTGGAAGGGAGCAGCTTCAGTGGTGGTGCTAAGCTTATTTACACCAGGTGAGGACTAAGGATTTCAACCAGATGAGATAATTAGCATATGTATGCTCTGAAACAAATAGAGAAAACCAGGCTAACCAATTCAGAAATACCGGTTCAGTTAAACCGGGTTAGTCTGAGCTTCGGATGCTCAAGTTTTGATGTGGAAAACTGACTTAGTTGAGCAAGTGGCTCCACGAGGGCTAGAACTGCTTGAGTCAGGTCTAAGATGTCCTTGCCAGCACAAATTTTCTGCAGGCTACAAGGACTCAGCTCATCAGCCTTCTCCTCAATAAGAACACTAGCATGGTGTCTGTAGGAATTTTGTTTCTTCTAAACCTCCTGCCCTGTCCAATCAGGTTAAGTTGAACTGCCAGGTTCAAAAGTACTTGCAGGAAAGGACAAGCTAATACATACTCAGACACTCACACGCACATATGCGTGCACGCACACAGAGAACACAATTGCATAAACTCCATTTCCTTAGGAAGTAAAACTAACATTGAAGTACATGTTTACATGAAATAGCAAAGCAAAGCAGCCAAGGCTTTGGAAGGCTTTTAGCCAGATCCTTGTGTTCTGTAAATCAGTGTGGAGGGCAATGGAGCAGTACCAATTTGCACCGATTTGGTGCATCTGGCCCTTTTTCTTGACTAGTCCATTGTATATCCAGCCTTTGCAAAATGAAAATGTCAGGGTTTTGAGACCAGGATCAAAGATGTGTTGGAAAGAAAGTTTGCTAGGGAATTGAAAACCCACAAGGGATAGACCATGAAGGCTAAATAATATTATTTTAAAGTAATGGCTACAACATTTTCAGGAAGCTTGCTTTCCCTGGATACATCCCATTTTAAGGCATCACTGTTCAGTCTCATAAAGAGTACTATCGCTGACAAAATAACTTCCAGTTCTTCTTGCTGTTTCAATTACTGCATTGATCAATTTGAAATGTCTGTTTGCTTGGCATGACTGTAAGTGTAAATGATCTGAAATGTGATATGGCATTACAAGATGATTTGAACCACGCTTTACATCTTTCTTCCTTTCTTCAGAAGGGTGGTGGTGAGCCAAAAAAAAAAAAAAAAAGAAACCTGATTTAGGGAAGCACCTACAACAGTTATGGCCTGCCTTCATTCAACCTGATTTAGGGAAGCACCTACAACAGTTATGGCCTGCCTTCATTCAATGTCCTGGATAAAGTGGCTATGTTGTGTTTCATTTAATAACAAAACTAAAACAAAAAGAACCACAGAGTAAGTTCTTCTGACCACAGTTTATTAGGCAGCCTTTGCTCCCAAGCAATCTGTCTGTAAGACCTTTGCAAACTGCTGAATTTCTGTACACACAACTGTGTCTCTGTCCCGGAGCAAACCGTTGCCAGGCAGGACCCTGAGAGAGTGGTCCAAGTGACACATATTTCTACATTTCATATGCTTCCAGGTAACTGGAACCTTCAGCTAGAGTCTTCATAAAGAAACAAAGAATGAGGCCCAAAGTGAATTAAGATTCATGCCCTCTACGGCACAAAACCTAGCTCTTTAGAAAATAATATCATCTAAGATGACAGGGAAATGTGTTTATAACATGCTCACTCCACAGTCTAGAAGAAAAAGGTCAAAAAGCAAAAGGCCTGACCTTTAGGTCAGTGGCTTCTAAAGACTGTTGAGATGGGTACCCAACTATTTCTTTCAAAGTTGACCATTGGCATCAACATTACCATACTATAATCTTACAGAGAAAATAATTTGATGCATTATCCAAAAGCAAGGGTGTCATGTGGAAGACAAGGCACCTTGCCTATAGTCAATGAAAAAAAGACATCTCAAACATGAAAACAAAGGCAGCTGTTTTGGTGTGGTCTTTGTCCTTGTCTAATGAGCCGATCTGAAACATAGTTCCCAGAACCTGCCTACTGTGGGTGAGACTTTGAACAAGAAATCAGGTATTGTTACATGTGCACGTTCGCAGAGGCCAGGCACCAGATTTAGAAAAAGTCACTAATCTGGTTAGTATGGAGATTGTCTGAGCAGGTTTTACTTGTTCTGCATGGGTCAAACATATCTCCTGTAATACCAAATATATCAAAGCATGATGTGTGAAAATTATAACCCACTTTTGCCCAAGTTTTTTGTTGACTAATAGTTTATAACCTTTTCTTAGCTTGTTCCTTGTTTCTTCATGGTTGCAAGAACCACAGTAGAGAAATTAAGATCATACCCACCTGGCCGTATTCTGGTCCAGGAAATCATAGTTCTATGTAGAAGAATCTGTAACCAGTTGATCACTGGTTATAATAAAACACAAACTCAACGATTTCCTTGCCCCAAGCCTACATCAGATTCAAAGTACTTCTTGTCAAGGCCTTCCACCCTGTTGTTTCTGCTACTGACTAGATGTGTACTGGAATCTGGCTCACCCAGGAGTGCTGGGAATATCTTCTCTGAGAACACATTTCATACTCTACAAAATAGTTTTGATCTAGCCAAGTTCCAGGAAAACATAAAATAAAGCTGACATCAGCTCAAAATCCAGGATCCATGCACCCTTAGACTTTTGGAGAAGTTCAGGCATGGATCCTAACTTGGCCACCCTCTCAGCTGCTTGATAACTGGAAATTAAATGCTGAAAATGCCTCCAAGAAACTTTGTGATGTGGCTCACAGGCATGATTTGAGTTGTTCCTCCTCCAGCAAATGATGCTATCAGCCTGATGCAGAATGAAACAGCCCTACTGCTGTTCAACTTTCTCTTCACTGCTGTTTCCTCATGAATCCAAGTACTGCTCCAGCATTTCCCACAAGGGCACCCTGTTATCCACAGCAATTAGATGTATGTATGTAAGGGTGATACTGAGGAACTCCTTGTGCAGACTGTCTCCTACCTTTTCAGAACATTTTCAAAATCTTTGTCCCAGTAGATAGAAGAAAATGAAGCTGTATGGCTTGGAAAATTGTCTGAAAAGATGCAGTGTTTGGCTTCTTTCCTCAGATCCAGAATGTACTATGTGTTCCTTGGATAATGGACAGCTTGCTGGGTAGTTCCAGATAAGGTATCCAATAAGTCTATTTTGTATCCCCACTTTTCTTGCCTTTGTTCCAGAGAAAATTGGACAAGTGCCTGAGAAATAATTTTATTGTGAGGAGAGCTATTATGAAAATGTACTCTGCTATTTTTCATTGACCTCTAAAATGAACTCCCTAATTAAGTGCAAATGGGAAACTGACTTGGAGCAGGTTGTCTCTCATCTTGGACAAGACAGACAGAGTAAAGTTTATGAACTTGATAGACTGGACCTGCCAAAAGTTGATTTTGCTTTTCTTCCATACACTGCACGTAGAATATCTATAACATGTTGCTGAAAATTATGAAAAAAGGGGATTCCTCAGACATCTGTTTGCACTGAAAATCAAAAAGGAAAAGCAGATGATATTCCATATGATAAACACTTGTGCAGATTAATCTTTTATGCAGCAGCTTTTACCTTCTTTTTAAAGAATCTTTTCTTCTTATGAAATATGAGTATATTACAAATTAGTATCTGCATGCATGCTGATAGAGCTACCAGAGATTTACCACTTCAGAAATGTTGGGCAAAAATGTATGGCATTGGCTCACATGAATGTGCCAGGCCAAGAAGTGATACCGGAATAAAGAACCCACCATAGTGGTTCACTTCTACACAGTCTGAACAATGGCAGTCCTGTATCAGAGAACCACTTGTTCCAGGATAAGGTTGCAAGCCAGACTTCAGAATACCCTAAGAGCTGGGGTGGGTAGCCCTACAGGTTGCCATGCTTCTAGGAGGTCCCCCTGGTAGGCACCCATGGGCAGGCACCACCATGGTGGCCAGAAGCTAAAACCCCTGCAGCTCAGTCTCAACTGCTGTCCTGTTTCATCTGCCTTGCTTCCTCTACATTTTTGTTGTATTTTTTTTTTAATTGACCATGATTTTGTGGCTTACCCTCATTTTATGGCCTTGATCTGAACACTAGATCCACTCTTGTGGTCTCCACAAATGCTCTTTCAGCTCATGTGCTTCGCGAGGGAGAGGGCACTGCCCGGCAGATCTGATGTCAGGCCAATGGACTACAGTGTTTCTCTTATTACCAGACTGTAGGGCATTAAGAGTAATGGAGAACAAGAGGACTCCAAATACAACTGTGAAAGCTAAGATAATTGAAATACAGGCCATAGAATGAGTTTAGCTTCTGTCAGAAGATTTCCAGTTTTTTTCCAGACCTCTGGCTGTAGGTATGTGACTGTGTTCCTGTTATTTCCCACAGTGGCGAAAACCAATAGTAGCTCTGCTGGTATCACTGTGAACTAGTTGGAAGATCAGACTTGAACTCAAGAGATTTATTCATCTGTTTTATTCAAAAATATGTAGTCATCAAAATCTGAAATGTGTTTTGTACCTATTCACATATATTCAAATACTGTTAAGTAATACAGATGTGAAGTCTCTTCACCAACCCTTGTAACACATCTGCTGGAAAGATCACCTTTCACCAGAAAGGAACGCTTTCTTTATGAGTGACTAAACTCCTTTGAAATCTTTTTTTTATTTCCCAGGGATGTGTTTTTCCCTAGCAAAAAATTTCCTCTTGCCCAAATAAGAAGCACCCATTAAGGTGTCTCTTGATAAAATCTTCTTTTGGCTCCTTGACTTTACCCCTCATTAGCGACTAGCATAGTATTGTCAGGCTTCTTGGTATCAAAAATGAAGGGCCATTTTCCTCTTTTGAGTCTGCAAGCAGAGACAAGCTAGAAAGTAGAGTTACAAATGCATGAGGAAACTGATACTTCTCTCATTGCAACAGACTGTTGTCGTAAATGATTACACCAATGCCAGTGACATCAAAAAGAATATCTGCAGTATTTTAAGATGAAGAAATAGGGCAAGAAATGTCAAGTGACAGAAGAAAGGTCATTAGAGCAGATTCTGGGGTTAGAATTTGCTCACACTTCTGCACCGCAGTGCCTATGAATGTTTGTTGCATCTTTCTTTGCGCTTAAGTGTTAAGAAGCATCCAAACATGAATGCTTATCATACGTAGCATATCTAAGTACTGTATGAGTGATTTCAGAGTGTTCTGAATACAAGGGGAGCAGGACTTCTCTAACACAGATTTACTACCTGCCATTTGGCAAAAAAAGTAACTTTCCATTTTTAGCATTCTCTCACAAAATGCTGAATGGCCTCAATTCTCCTGATGCTTAGAACTTTGTACCACATGGCCCTAACGATGGTAATATGATGTGCATAAACCAAATGGTGTCTCACAAGTGTACAGATGGTACTTTCACTGAAAGTCAATAGTGGCCACACACGTGCAGGCATGAGAAGATATTGCTGTAGAAGCTGCATATAGAAACCACATCTAAATTTTACTGTGCTACAAAACTGATCCTCAAAACTACTTTCAATGGCAAATGTCATCATTTAGTCTAACAGATCAAAACATGACATGGAAGTCCATCTGCGCTATTCAAAGCCCTTGTGCTGCCAAACATCTTAAATCTAATTTGATTATTTTTTTACATGTACTTATTAGCACCTAATTCTGAGTTACATCACTGAAATCTTTCTTAGGACATCGGCATTTCCCCAGTAAGTCTATTTTGGCTTGATTTGTCTTTGTCTTGATTTGGCTCTATCGTGATCTTTCCCTCTGGATTTAATATAAAGGTATTCCTGGAACAAACACCTGCTGAAGTCCCTTGGGCATTCTGAGTCCAAGAAGAACAATAAAAAAGGCTTATCTTGAACGTAAGACTTGGTAAACTGATTTCTTGTAATAGGCAGCAGTGCATCATGATTCTGAATTGGGGTTGTTCCCTAGAGTGAGCCCTGAATGTCAGGTGTCATGAGAGCGTGAGAACACCCACCTAATAAACAGAGATCCTTGTGACAGTCTCTCCACCAATTTTTTCACCTCATAAATATGTCACTTCAGCTCCATACTCTTTTTGAGAAATTTTCCACCAACTCTGATGAAATGGAACTATCCTGAAAGTACTTAAAGACAGAGCTAGGATTCCATGTATGCTTTTGCTGGAGAGAAGAAATATTAATAAAAAAAATAAGGTCCCATTTTGGGTTCAGATCTATTAGACCATCATGTCCCATCTTCATTTTGTCCTGAACAGACTGGCTCTATGGACAAGTGCTGCCATGTGGGAGAGAGAGTTCGATCAGTTTGTCTCTGGGTTTTTAGAGCTGCAGACAGTTTGGAGAAACAGTAGGCGGTGGATTAGAAGAGACTGGAAATCTATTTCAGGTTCTGTTACAGATTTCCTGTGTCGCTCTATATGCAATCTTTTAGGTCCAGCCTGTCAAAAGTCATCAATTAGATATTTGGAAAATTAATTCTGAGAGTTGGTTCATATGACATCCAACTGCACCTCCTCAGTTCATGGCTCTTACAGAATTCCGCAGCATGCCGTACAAATATTGACTCTGAATACCAAATAAATATATTTTTAATCTTTTTTTATAAATGTGATCTTTCCTTCACATCATAGTAAAGATAAACTTGATGCTGGATATGCAAACATTCTTCAGAGCAGGACAAGGATTACTGAAAGACTTCCAGATAGGAAGGGCTGAACAGTGTGGAACTGTTCGATTTAGAGAAGGCTAACAGAAGAAATATAAAGAAAAATTTTTAAAACTAATCTAAGGAATAAAGAATGCTGTTGCTTTGCATTTCTTTATACTTCAAAAGAGCCAATGGATCGTGTTCTGGCAATTAGATGGACTACTGAACTAAATGAATTTCTGCTGGAATCCCACTGGGCAATTCCTACAGCAGACACGGAAATGTGATGTGTGATGCAGGCCAAACTGAGGTCCTGCAAATGTGTTCTCAGTCATTACTCATCTTAAGGGAGTGCAATGCACTCTTAAAGATTTGTAAAGTGCTTGAGATTCTCTTATACAGGGTGTGAAAAATCCTAAGTGTGTGTGAGTGCATGTGTGTCTGCACATGCTTCTTTGAGAGGGTTTTAATTTATGGACAGAGACATTTGCACACAAATAAACACAGCCATACACAGTTTCATGTCCTTTTGAATTAACCCATCTGGCCAGACCTCAGTGTCATGGACTGGATTCATTCAGATAATGAAAGAGGAAAATAGAAGGATTAGTGAAGCTAAATGGAAAGTACAAGTGAACCCAGGGAAGCTGAAGGTGTCTGGACCTAGTCTATAGAAAATGTATTTTAAGCATCAGATTTTGTCCCAGTATCTGCCTAGTACAACTCTTGACGCAGTTCCCATCACAGCAGTATCTGTGGGCTCTGTATCATGTGATGTGGAAGCTTGCACACCCTAACAAGTAGTCCCCTGGGCAGCTACTTTCTATTTTCTTTGCCTTGTTTTCAGTACTGTCACCACAGCAGCAGTTATGCTCAAGATGATGTGTCATGTTGAGTTACAGCTTGATCATGTCACATTTCTGTCATACTTTGACATTGGCTTCAAATTCAGCGATCATCTTCCATGTAAAATCAAAGTTATAAAATGCAGTCCTTCCCATGTGAGTAAACATGATAAGTAGAAGATATTGATTAAAAAAATGGGAATGTAAAGTTCTTTAAAATATTGCTAGCATGGGAGTTTAGCCCCATAGTTTAAAAGCACTTGATAAAGCTGTTTCCATGCTTAAAACAAGCTCTTAGCAAATGAGGCAGTATTTCATCAGGGTTTATTTATCATCATGGTCAATCTGATCAAGTTTAGTAAAGGAGATAAATATAGAGGGGTTTTGTTCAAATATTAAACATCTGGTACACTGGCAGCATTTTCATCGCGACTTAAATAGCAAAATTGTGAGTCCTTTTGCTCACAGAAAATCAGAGTAACTCAGAGAAAGGGCGTCACTGAAGCCAGCTTACTAACTGCTTGCCAAGGGGATTCACCCTGACCCCATAGGAGTTTTCAGTGCCTATGCTGTTGTTGTCAGCAAGCTGTAGAAAAGGATCAAAAGGAAGATGTGTGCCTAAAAACTGGAAACGGACTTAAAACTCCTCAATCAGTAGCTGCTGAAGACCAGACTTGCCATCAGATGTTTGCAGATATGAAAGCTGCCTTGCTCTATTTTCATCCAAAGTTTTTCTTCTATATGAAATAAATGCATGGATTGAAGGAATACTGAGCTGAAAAGTGATGCTTGTACCTTACTCAGAAATTTAAATAATTTCTTCTGTTACCTTCCCCTTCAATTTCCTCCAGATTTAATAGAGTCTTTGCCTCCATGAGCACAGTGAAATTCAGCTTTGCTGATCATGACCTAAACACCACAGTCTTCAGCCCACTTGGTTAGGGCTCCTGCTAACTTCAGCAACATGGTACCAGGGCTCCAGTGATGTTTTCTTAAAAGCCACTTTTCACTTGTGCTAATCTGCTAACCTCTTCTTTCTCCTCCTAGTGGTTATTACAGTAAAGGAAGTTAAGAGTAAGGACAATATTTTTAAGGGAAACATGGTATTCTTAGTTTCACTTGTTGGTGCATAAAAGCTTGGAAGTGTGGGTATGTGACCTGATTGATTTCCAAGTACACAAACCATCTGCCAAGATCTGAGCAGACTTTATCAGGAAGATGGCTCAGTTCTCTGCCTGTGCCTGACTAGTCCAAAGGGCTTTTCTCTAGCCCAGATCAGGATCTGCAACCATTTATAGAGCCGTTCAGAAAACTGAATTTTACAGACTTTTTTTATTTCAGTAAAATGATTCACAATCAAAGAACAGAAAAGGCTACCAAAACCTGCTGTTTCAATTACTGAAAACAAAACAAAAACCTCCAAAAAAACAGAAACATATTTAACTTACTAGAAACCTCAAGTACTGTTCCTAAGACTGAGTATGTTTGTTTTGAAGTTCCCTTTTACTGAAAATTTTCAACTAGCTTTTAATGAGCAGGGCCTTGGATCTGCTGTTGTTGAAGGCAACAAGACATCTGGCACAGGATCAGTCCTGCAATGATCAAAATGAGGATTTCCCCAGATGATCTCTTGCATAGGAATACTCTACACAAAAGTTACTGAAGAGAGCTGAAATAGAGCATAATGGAGAAAACATCCAGAAAACTTTGAATAGGAGGCAGCAGATATTCTCAGCATAGGCATCTGTACATTAACGGTGACCCAGCTTTAAACAAAGCTTACAAGAAAGACCCTCTCCTGTTCCATACTCTTTTGGCTTCAAACACTGCAGATAAAGATGTGATACCTATTCCTTTCCACAGCACCTGGGACAAACAGTACTGACCTTCCCCAGAGTTTTCATACATCAGTATTGACCTGATCCTCTGAAACCACTAATCCTTGACTACTTCTGAATGAAATAGAATATTAAAAGAGATTTCCTCCTGAGCCCAGTAAAGAGCTTGAAATTCTTCCAACTCTGCTAGCCTGCTAATCCTTAAATTATATATGTTTTTTTAATCTGGTCTAAGTGGGTGTCTCTGCTTTTAGTCACTGACAGACATGCCTTAATTTTGGTGACTGTTATCCTGGAATTTCTACAGCTGTACAGCCTAGGCTCATCATACGTCCACCATAAAATAAAGAGGACTGACTTAGATTTTAAAAAATGGGTGCTAGGCTGGGCTGCACAAAAAGACCTTCCAAAGGTTTGGACTTCAAATGACAATAGTCCTTTGGGTCTTTTAGAAGATACTGTCACCGGAACTTTATTTAGGCTCAAACTTAGTGCCTGGATTCTGCAAGCTTAATGATCTGCCTGTGGCTTGCAGGGCCAATACTGGGAGCCGGCAGGCATTCAGTCCATTGGAAAATTGGGCCAGTTATCTAAATCCGGCCTGCAGAAATCTAATCTTAGCCAGAAGTTTGCACCATTTGTCAGCACACAACTCTTCCTTCTCCCCTCAGAGGTTTTCCAGATTGCACGTATCACATTTCACTGGGGAGTCCTCTTATTTTTTGAGTAGCCTTATGCTACTTTTTTGGGGGGGTTGGTTGTTTTTGTTTTTGGCCAGCTCTGTCAAGAGATTTCATAAGGTAACTTCATTAAACTTAAGGAAGTTACCACACTGACAGTTTGCAGTGTGTTGTGAAAGGTGTAGTGACTTGGAAAGTCTGACTCGTTGTCAAAATGAAATGTGCTAGTGCTGTGTGTAAAAACCTACTGGCCCCTCAGGGAAAACAATGAAAATATTCAGCAAAGACACAAGCCTGCCTTTGTATTGTGTGTTTTCTGTTTCTCCTCTTCTATCTTTTTAGCTGTGGAGGCCCTCTGATAGAAAATTAAGGCTTTAGGTGTTTATGTTCTTGGTAAAGCAGGGCACAGAACTTGTCGCAATAGGAAATCAGCCAAATATGGGAGTGTAACTGCTAAAAGCAGTTAAACTTCTCTCATTTGCAAGGAATCTGAAGTGTCTAAAGGAGTTGTGTTCCATGGCAGCCTTCTTCACAGAGTCCAGATGCTGGTCCATGCACTGACTCACACCAGGGCCGTAATGTGCTCCTAGCAATTCCCAGGATGTCTGGAACTAAGGAACGTATGACCTGGAGCAAGTTCCCCGAGGACCTAAGTCTATGAAAATGTTCACTATCAATGTACCTGTTGTAAGAGGCTTCTTACATCAGGTGCTTAGCTTAACCTACAAGTGCTTATATTGGTTCCTACATCTTCTAAGCTTGTTGCAAGGGAATGAAAATCACCTTTTAAGCCAGTGAAACTGCCAAGGAAGAGGGGCAATGGAATTATCTTGCCTACCCCATGCCCATCACCACGTGGAACAGGAGTAGTTGCTGCTGTTAATATTTGCCCTTCCATGCTCTTGATGCCAAGACAAAACCCTTTTTGCTTAAGGGCTTGCTTTTTCCTAGAGGCGATTCTCTGGATCCAAACAATGCACAGTGCCTTGTGTAAGGCTGAACTCCACCTGAATGTGCCTGAAAGGTATAAACAACACCAAGCTCCAGGAGTTCCCAAAGGCGATAGTTACTCCCTCTTCTACTTTTCATGTTAGATTTCCCTGTATGAGATCCATGGTGTTGATCTTTGTGATAAGTATTGTAGGAGGGACCATACATGGTTCTTCAGAGGACCAGGCCTCACCTTTACTTGTGCATTAAGCCTTTAAGAACAAACGGAGAGACACACACACCCAGGCAAAGAAAGGAGACAGCGCTGCATAAGCAGCAGCTTATTTCAGTTTCTCCCAGTTACATTGCTGTTTTGTAAGAAGACTGATCTGTGCCTTCAAAGAGCAGGAAAATCCAGACCTCACTGAAGCTAACAATGAAGCATTCATTTTTTTAACAAAACCCAGGTTTCTCTGCTCTCGTTCTACCTAAGTGTTTGAGGTACATTGGAATGTTATACTGCACCTTTGAGGGGAGAAAACCCTTCCTCACCACAGTAGCTGATCAAGTTGGACCCTGATGAACAGGGGTTTGCTCATTTTTAGTTTTCTTTCTGAAAAGCTGCCATTCTTTTCCCTGACTCATGTTAGACAATACCACATTTATTTATGTCCGGTTTCGGTTGCTCTCATGGCAGCTCTCTGGAGATGGGGATGGTGCCGATTGCATTTTAGCTCACGTGTGGCTCTGATAGATGATCCACCATTAAACCAGTAGTCCTTGCTGGCTCTTGAAAGAAAGATTAACAGGTAAAAGTTCAAGATGTCTGTGTCTGGCAATGCTTTCACTGCTATGCCATTAACAGACAAATAGCAGCACAAAATCTTCAGCGATAAGGCAGTGTATTTTATGAAGCAGGAAGCATAAATTACACAAACATACCAGTAGATCTTTAAAAGGCAGTGTTGTGAAAGTCATTTGCTGATTCAAAACACTTTCTTCTTTGAATTTTTCCTCATCTCTTCAATTTGTACTCATTGTTCTTAACAAATAGAAAGAAGCAATACTGATGAAGTTGCATCAGATGAAGTTAAAACCAGTAGGAGGTCAAAGCCAAATAAGCTTATTAGAAATTAATTTGTTCCATTTTTTATTGAGAAACCATTTATCCTCTATTGATAAAGCAAGAGGCTAGCGCTATGTCCATCTCAGAGCAGGCTCTAGCTTTCTTTCTGTTGCACCCCTCTGCAACTCTGACATTAAATACAGAGGGTGCACAGGCCTGCATGGTTTCCTTCCTTTACTCCAAAATAAACCATAAAAGTAACACATTGCTGGTTTCTCAGGTGCCCTGTGAGTCAAGTGAGAGGGGAAAATGGGTCAACGGGTAGCCAACAGGGACAGTGATTCAAAGGGGACTATCTGGGATGGCGACCAGGCCCACTCCAACGCCCAGGCTCAGCCCCTAGGCCCTGACCCTGGTCTGAGCCCAGGCGCAGGCCCTGCAGGTGCAGCAGGCCCGCAGCCACGGCAGTGCAGTAGATCCTGCAGCAGTGCCAGCGTCCCGGGGGAGCTGGCAGCCAGGGGGATGATAGAGCTGTCTGTCAGTTGCTGCTAATCCACTAGAGGCCATTGTGACACAGAGTAAAGGGTGCCTGACGGAGCGTTTCACTCCAGTGCTGCTCAGCCGCCCTCTTCATTCAGTTCAAAATGTTAAGGAGTTTATTTAGTGGATATGCAAGGGGCGGTGGAGCGGAGATGTGATTCCTCTGTATGTTGCAAAATTTCCCGTATATTATGCAGGAAATTCTCCCAGGCAGAAGCATTGATTTGTGCCTGTAGTTCGTGTTTCAGCAATACAGCGTGTGTCTTGTTGTGGCGTTTTGAACAGGATGTGCAGTACTGTGCAATTATTTGAAATCTAGAAAAACAACCCAACGATTTCTTTTCCTATTTACAGTATTTTAGAAAAGCAGTTGCTTAAGGATTGGTGAGGAAATACTGTGATGGCAGTTAGAAGTTCATTAGTTTGCACTCTCTCTCTTATTTTCCATGAAAATGGAAGAAGAAAAGGGTCATTTTTGAAAGAGAAATGTGTTTCTGCTGTGGTGACCAATCAGAAAACTTACATTTGCTACTGATGCAAAGGGAACCCTGGCAAATGGGGAAGGGGAGAAAAGGAATCAAATCAGGGCATATATATATATGGCTGCCAGGAAGATAATACAATGGTGAGAAAGGAACAAAAAGAGTTATCCAGAGGGGCAAGGCTCCTGGCCCCACAAGCCTGTGCATCTCAAGGCAGACAAGAGATCATCTCTAAGATCTCCTCGGCCTACCATCAGAAGAAAGATCTGATCCATTTTAGTTGTCCCTGCACAGGCACCTGAAGATAGAACAACAGTATTTGATGAAATGCTGTAAGGTGGTCCACTGAGTTTTATCTTCCATTGAAAAGAAACCCTGACAAATTGGCAAATTAGTATTAGTGAGATAATTCTTCATCTCTTTTCCGTTAGGTACTATACACTATACAACACAAAAAAAACCCCTTTTAAAATATATATATATACCCAAAGATATTATTTCAGAAATCAATATAGGAACATTTAACATCTGCATGGAAAAAAACTACCAGAAAGTCTGCGATGATGCAGTGCCATCATAGCAAACATTGGGTTTTGTGGTAGCAATATCATGATCTTTCTTGCGTTGGGATTTAGGGAGCACTAAACCTAATGATCCTTTCTCTGATCTTCCTGAGACTGGCAAAAATCAGGAACAATTCCACTGAAGTCAACAGACTTGACAATCACATACAGGTCCTGGGTACAGGATCAGGCTCCCTGTCTCAGGGTAAACATGAACATTGCCTCTCTTACCTCTTTTACCTGAAGCACCTGGAAACACATTCATGTGCAGAAAATACTTCTCTGGAAAACAGGGTAGCTTCTTGCATGTCTGAAGGGACTGATCCCACCTGTTTTTATGGCAACGGCTGCTCATTTTGTGAGGGTGTTGGGGAACTTGGTCAGAGTGGCTGTCAGCATCAAGTCTAAAATTAAGCAAAGCAGGAAACACTGATTTATTACACAAAAAGCAAATCTTTTATTTATGAAATGGAAAGTTTGCACACACATGTTTTCAGACAAGAATATTAAGAGGAGTATGCAAGAGACAGAGAGCAAAAAAGGAATGCTTGCTAGATAGGCAGGATTTTTTAAATAGAAATACATTAATGAATAAAGCATTGAACCTGCACTGTAGGCCCTGTGTTTTTAAAGATTTAGAAAGCTAATATAATATGAATCCAGCTATATAATCCTGTGTTCAAAAAATGTGAAATAATAATAACAATGTAACCTCATCCTCCGTATTTCCTCATTTCCTTAGGGCCACAGTTTCAAAAGGTCTTAAAAAACATAGCAACAATACATTCCAACACTTCCCTCCGATTATGGGAAAGCACCCTGCCCTCCAAGCCTAGGTAGGTGTTGACGTGCTCAGTACCTCCAACCTTTTCCTCTACGAGCAGTTAGAGGAATGGGTCACATGTGTGTGTGATAGGGGTCAGGTCTTTATTTCAGTTTTTGGGCCTGGCCCAGCAAGCATTTAAAATTAGCCTTGGGGTTTGTTATCTGAAGAGCTTTCATGGGTTTTCACTGAAATATTGTGTGGTACTTAGCACTGCTACCAATAAGATTTTGGGGAACAGAGCTCCCTCTGCAAACTTCGATATTAATCTGCATATACAAGAGAGTGCATTTCCTTTTAGACTAAAGGACAACCTCCAAGTTGGTCTTTTAAATGACCTGTGAGGCCCTCATCCTGTGATAATACCACCCTGCCTTCCCTAGGCAGATTCCTCTATCTACATAGCAGCCTTGGACTCTTTCTGGGGTTATGCACGACCTCGGGGATCTATCAGCATGGAGCTTGCTGGAAGATGGATGGCTTGAAGAAAAGTGAGGGAAGAGTCAGACTTGGTTGGAAATGTTTAGCAACTTCTCTTGGGAAAGCTAGAAAAAGCCTGAATAACCGACAGGAACAGGAGCAGGCATGGACAGACCTCTAATACAAACTCTGACTAAATTGAAGAGTCCTGTGGACCTCACTAAACCACAAAGCAAACACAGTCTTTTAATAATGATCATGAGTGTCTCTACTTGTACTGAATATTTCATTCAAGAGTCTTGGGTGAATTTGTAGGTATTTTCTTTTTTCTGTGCATGAGTAAACTGAGGCATTAGAAAGCATTTGGCAGCTGATTTTGTGCAGATAACACCTGCAGATCTGGATCTATAATCGAGCAATCCTGATCACTATATAACTGCTTCACAGTGCACCTAGAGAGAAAAAAAAAAAGGAAATTATTTTTCTTTAAGCAATATAAACTAAACCATGGTTGTTGTGGTGTTTTGCTTTATTTGAAAATATTTGGATCTGGGTTTCCTTGTCTTTGAATGTTCTAGGGCAAAATGAACTCTACTCTAGTGCTATCATACTCTAAGTAGATTCTGGAAACTAATTTAATTGGATCCATCCCTTAATTTTAAAATAAGGGGATGTAAAATTATTTTGAACTGTTGTTTCATCAACTAATTTTAGTTCAGGTAAATCCTCTGAGGGATTTGGCTGTGTTCATGATTTTGTAATAAATAGTCAAAACACTACTATCAAAACAGCCTTTCCACAGCTAGGACAAAGCCACATCACCACCACAACGTTTTGGTGACTTCAGCAGCGCATGTTATGACAGAAATGCCTCAGTCTTGAGAGTAGCTACTTCCCTATTTTTTTAATTGTCTCTTTGTGCCAAGAATATTTGCCTTTCTTCTTCTTCCTCTTCTTCTTCTTTTATGCACATGAAACAGAGTTCTCCATTACATTGTGCTTCAAATCCGCATTTTCCAGTGCCTGGAAAAGACAATTTCTCAGCCCACACTGTAGCTCTCTGAAGTAAAGGTTTTTGTATGCAGTGAGGAGTGCATCATGCTTCAGCCATAACTGGAATGTGCACAGCTTTGTGAAGTTTCTCAGAATGACTCAAAGAGTGGAAGCAAATAAAAAACCACAGAGATATTTGTATCTTAAATGTGCTTCAAGTAACTGCATTATTACCACAGCACCTCCTAGGCTTCCCATTTTTGCAGATTGCACATTGTCACCACTTCCTAAATAGCTGTATTTATTTATTGAAACTCAAGGGTTTTATTTAACATCTCACCTAACAAACACTTCTCCTTATCCAAGTCATTTAGGCCCACATCTCCAAATTTGGGTGCCTATAGCCACCCACCTTAATCCTTATTTAGATATGCATGCGAGTAGCTTCATTTTTAAGGGAACCAGCGGAAGCGTTTGTGAAAAACATACTTCTAATTTCTTTGATTGCCTGGCTTTGAAATTAGGACCCAGTTAGAATGCCAGGTGATACAAGAGTCCTGAGCTATGGCAGGGGCTGCAGTCAGAACACTCATATAAATTAAATATAAGCTGGGTTTGAGGTTTTGTTGCCTACAACTGGGACACATGGAATTGAGGTGAGATTGCTGTAGGAATGAAAGTTACGTGGTCATGTCTTGCTGGAGGGGGACTGCAGGGCATAATTCCCATTAACCTCTTCCAGGATCCCAGCACTGGCTGGCACTTATATTTGGAAAAGCTGATGGGAACATCGTTGTGTACTCAGCCATTAAACCTCAAAGCCAGTGAAGGGAAATGTTTTGGGAGAAGCTAGGAGCTAGTTGGAAACTTTCTGTGAGAAATACCAGAGATCTCCCTTGCAAAAGGCAAATGTGTCAAAAATACTTCTTGTCTGTGACAGACCACACACTTGCTTCCATCATCTTGAATGCAATGTAAGTAGGGTTGGAGGCTGCAAGGCAGACACGCAGCAGGCTGGGTCCAGTGGAGCCATGGCAGCAGCTGAAAATATCCCTCAGGTGGCTGATGGCTGCTGTGTCAGAGAACCACAGCACTCCTGGTATGAGCAATGAACATCAGCGAGTTGGGGAAGTGGCAAATTTTAGATTTTAATTTTGCAGGTTTAAGCCCCTGCCAAGTCTATAGTGTCAGCCAAAACCACAGAATTTCAAAATGTGCCTTAACAGCAAACCAAAAAATCAATATGCCTTCCTCATTTTCCCGGAGCATGACAGAAAGCCCATTTAGTCAATAGCTGTCTCTCTGTCAGTCTCAGTGGGCATTGTATAAAGTCTTGATGGACGAAAATGAACAGAGGGAAAATGAAGAATATGCTCACACCCAGAGGGCACCTTTCTGATAGGAGCTCCTCTGTGAAGGAAGCAAATGGGTCTCGTGCCATGTAAATAGATAAAACACTGCAGTCTTGCATGTAAGACATCAGTAGCAATGCATGTTAAGGACTACTTATTTAAGTTCATTTCTGCACAGTAGATCAAGTAAGGAAATGCTGAACTATAAATTTCTGTTCATTTACAAATGGGCACAACAATAGGTAAAAGCATAGTAAATTAGGAGAGATTAGATTGACAGCACTGTAGAAATCTTGGTTGGTAACCGTACTTAGATGACCAAGATCCTGATAACACTTATGTAATAAAACTGCTCAAGGAAATATTTTCAGATTAAAGGGAAATGATAAGAGAGTAAATTATGTACACAATTTTATTCAACTATCCATAACTGTGGTTTAAAATGAAAATAGGAGGCCAGATTTGATCTCTAAATGAGTGCAGCTCCATGGATCCAGCTTGTGATTTACAAATAATTTATCTGAAGATAAAGGACAATGTGTAAAATTACTCATTGTTTGCATGGATTAATGTTAATTCATATATATACATTTTTTTGCACTTTTCACACTTAATGATGGAAGTTTTGCAGACAAAATCAAAAATACAGTCTCTTGAGTCAAACTGTTTCTACCACTGTGTTACTGAAATTTCTAATCATCATCTCATGACAATAGTTTCAAGGGATTTATGAAAAAGTAGCAAAGAATACACTTTTCTGTAATTTACTATTTCCTGTAATTCATCATACCATTTTTTTCCCCAAATCGCTTTGACTTTTTTCAGGAGTATCATATATCACAGTCCTACTGCTAGTGACCCTTTTTCGACTGATATTCTTCTGCCTTTATACATTGTTTATTAATTACTGTTTCATTACAAAGACAACTATAAAACTAAAAGGCAAAGTGAGAGACAACTTGGTGGGGTAGGGTAGTTGACTCAAAGGCTACCTCTGCAGGGTTTTGTTTGGTTTACCAAAAAAAAAAAAAGATTTAGTGAACTTAAAAACTAGGTATCGCTGACCTAGTAAGTGAAATTCTATAGTCTGGGCTGCATAGAAAGTCAGACTAGATGGTCTACTGATCCATTCTGGTTTTATGATACTTAAATCTACTTCAGATCTATTGAAACCACTGACAAATGTTAAACATAGCCACACCAAGTACATTTGGAACCGATTCACCTTTGAGAACCATAACTAATGATGTAAAAGCAAAGCAAAAATAATGGTGTCAGTATCAAGAAGGAAATGCAAAGTAACATAACATAAAGGCTGGCTAAGGTAGGAGTCCACATTAACTGGTTCACCTGTGAAGCTGATGAGGAGTGGCACAAGCTGTCACTTTTTGAGTGATTTGTCTACTAAGCTAGAAGATGAGAAATAATAAGGTTTGTTTGGGGCTTTTTTTTTGGGGGGGGGGAGTTGCAGAAGCAGAGCAGGGAGGGTTGCTAACATAAATAAAAACAAACCACAATATAATGAGGACAGGAATTACTGTCCACAGAGGACAACTTGAACATATTAAACACAATATTCCAGAACTTTTGGATGCCCATCCGTGGCATCCATGTAGTGTTAGTACCTTTACAACTAAGTCACTTGAACAAAAGGACAAGGAAATACAGCTTAGGGTGCAATGTTTATGACATGTCTTTTTAAAATCTGCACTTTCATAATGTATTTATGTACACTTTGAATCATCTTTCAGGATTCCCAGCAATTATTTGAGGGATGGCTGAACTCTCAGCAATCTTCCTATTGTGGCAGAACATGATCAAATAATTAAAGAGGTAGCTAGCAGCTGGAAATTTTGCATTCAGTTTCCAACACTGACACAGTCTTCATGTATGTCCATGGTGAAGACACACAAGCTTTTTATCACCCAGTTCCTCTTCTGTGCTTTGAGTATGTGAAAAAAATGAAGTATTTTTGTTTATCTCTCTGAAAAAGCATCTCTGATGTCAAACCTGCCAAGTACCTCCTGACCCACAGCCCAGTTGTTAATGTCTCTTTGTGAATTGCACAGTAAATGTCAGTCTGAGTAACTAGACCTCATCCACAAAGATTTTTAGCAACTTACATGCACTGACAAGGAACCAGTGTAGTCCTGAGCTCCCATTCAATGAGCTCATGTTCCCCTGGTAGGTGGTAGCAACCTGATGAAAGTTTTACTAGTTATATATCTGGTTTTATTAAAAGAAAATTACTCTTAATTAGAGCAGTTCTAGGAAATGGGAAGTGTTGCTAGGCATGTAGTAATTACACAGCTAGTCAGAGATAAGTGTAGGGGACCAGCAGTGCAATGCACAGTATTCTGCTGGTGGAGAAAGCACTGTCACAGAAATTACAGCAAAAGAAGCCCTTACCCAGCTATACAGCTTTTGAGAATTTATGTATAAAGCACATTAGAGCTTCATTGGAGCCACGCAATCAAATCAACAACTGAAGGAGCAGTACAAACCTTTCTTGGAGCCACAGCTTGCCCCCAAACCTTTTGAGGAACAACTGGAATAGAAAGAAAAAATAGAAAAGGCCTCAAATGAAGATGCTGCTTGGCAGTACTAGCACGATTTCTCAGAAAGGGAGACTTTCCTCCTTATTGTCACACTTTGCCTTTTACATGTTGTCTTAACACCTCAGTGATAGGAGACACATTGACCATCACTTCATATTTGATAACCATGAAATAAGCACCAAGAGCAAACCACTGCATTTCAAGTGCTGCTCAAACCCTGTTTCTCTATTAAAAGGCAAGAACTGTTTTTTCTCTATTTTTCATGCCTTCACAGGTATCTAGGTCTCTCTTGTTTGAAATCAGCTCCAGGATTATGTGATCAAGGTACAGCATTTTTGCTTTTCTTTGTTGTTTGATTTGTGGAATTGCCTAGAAGAAGGTCAGTTTCTTTACAATCACTATGTGTTTTGTTTATTCTCTGAACTAACTGGGAATGTCCAAAATTTGTCCTGCAGTGCTGAGCTGTGACCAGTCATGGAAGTCATATGGACAAAGTGAGGATCTGATCCTTGCAAGGTGAAGAGACTGGGAGTTGAGGGTATGTTGGAGATATTTTTTTCCCTCACGGATATTTCCTCACACAGTTACAGAGTCACTAGTTATGTGGCATTTATCTGGTTGCTTAGTCATTATCTTCACCCCATGACCTAAGTCTGCTGATGTTACATAGCCTTCAAATCATCTCAGAAGACCTGTGGTATGTACTTTAAACACTTAAATTAGTTTAACATCTGAGTCTATATTTATTTTCAACTTTGAAATTAACCTATGACTATATAATTGTTAGTATCTTTTTGTTACTTTATCTCTTTGTTAGCATTATCAATAACTTCTGTCACGTAAGTGACTGAATTTCAAAAGGACTCATTTCACATGCACCCTGGAACAATTCTTTTAGGATTGTCCTCCTTGTGTCCAGGGATGCCCGCACCAGTTCTGTCCTCCTCTTGCTTTTACGTTTTATCCATAAAGGAGTCTCATCCACCTCTTGGTGCAATGAACTATGTCTGCAGCACATCTGTGAATCCCAGTATCTCCATTCTAAGTCCAGCCAAAACCCTCTGAGAGTCTGTAGCACAGATGAGCTCCTGGGAACATATTTTGCTATCAGAAGGGTGTGTCATGCCTAGGGAGCCCAATCTGACTCATTGCACTGGAAAAAGAGACAATTGTCTGCACCCCTAAATGGCCTGTGAATGCCTTGAAGAGGCATCTTGCTAAGTTGTGAAGGGCAATTGATACGCTGTAAGTGTTTTGAGAGCTTCAAATTAAAAATACCGGACTTACATACTTTTTCCACCTCCTTGGAACTTCAAGGGGTAAATGCATTCATTTCCTTTCATTTTGCATCCATCTGATTGCTTTTAAACATAGTTAGGATCAAATCTTTGCCAACCTATGGCAAAACTCCCTCTGACTTCCATGAGACAGGGAATTGGCCCATAAGAATTAGTGTCTTGGGAGGATGCATTGAAATAAATGGTGATTGTCAAAGCACATTGGAATTTAGAGCACATTTGTTGCAAAGATAGAAGCTCACTGGGGTATCTGATTGTCAGAGTCAATTTTATTTTCCTTACTGCACATATGCACATATTTGAACCTTGTCATGCTGCAAAGGGAAATACCTCATTAGATTTCACTAGGGTTTCTTCAGAGTTGTTTATACACTACATTCAATAAAGATATTTTTTGTTTAATAAATGAAATACTGGAATGGCTTGTTCTATCAGGAAATCGAAGGAAGTGTATTTATCTCTGGTAAAGATGAAGCTCTACTTTATAGGGTGCAGAAAGCCTGCAATGTGTATTATTTTTCAAATAGTTGAAAGATTTATAGTAGTAAATGGATTCTTTTTCAGTCTCTTGATCTTATTATCTGCAACAAAGCAAATGTTACAAATAAAAACAGGAGTAAACCAAGAGCATTTAGACATTCTGTATTTTCAATTACGATTTTAACAGAAATGAATCACTTGTCCTTTTTTCATTTGGAAACAGTTTTACTTCCCTTTTCCCCACTGGACATATAATTTTGATTTATAAACACAGCAATCTGGAGCAAAGGGAAGTTTTAAGCACAGTACATACTCCTGCTGAAGCCTAGTTTTATTTTGCTTAGAATTTTTATCTTTATTTTTTTATATTTTCAGATCAATTTTATCTTTCTACTTTAGAGATGAAAAACATGGTTGCAGGCGACATATTTTGCCCATTTCAGATTCACACAGGCCTAAGGTTTCATCTTGCACTCAAGGCCTCATTTTATAAACATGGTGAAAAGTTCTTCCAGTTAAAATGTGCTTTTAACTGGGATAAACCTGTCCCCCCATGTTAAGACTTATAAATCTTCTCCACAGTGCTATTTACAATCCAGCTACTGCATGCTTACTTTATTGACTATGAATGAATAAATCAGTTTTCCACATCACCCCATTCTCTCTGCTGATGTTTTGATTTGGTGTCTATCCAAAAGTCTCTGATCATAGACACATGATTATAAAACCATCTCTCGCACTGAAAACTATTTAAGAAACAAGCAATGGAATTAACTTCTTTTAGATATTGTTTTACACTGCACATTTGAACTTGGGGATATACATTTTTCACAGGGCTCAGTTCTGCTGGGCAGAACACTCTGATAAGACTGCAGAAGCCAAGAAATTAAATGAGGGTTTTTTTCATCATTCACTACTTGGCTTGAGTTTCAACAGCATAGAATCTATGTGTTTAACTCAACTTGGGTTCTTTGAGTGGATACAGGTGTCTCTGTCCTTTAAAGATTTTTAAATCCTTTGAGAGTTTCGTAGGTTTGTTTTGATAAAGTTGGGATTTATATTTTTTTATTGCACCACTCAGGTGGAATTTTGCAAAACTACAAGAGGGAAACACATTGGCTGTCAGAGACTTACACAGGGTTTTTTTCCATTCCCTAAGAATGTAGGAAATCCAGAAAAGTATTTTCATTCACAACTTACTCTTCAATTTTGAAAACACCCTGGATAAAGCCTGTAGGAGATTCCTAGAACTACTAGGAAACATTTTATATACTAGAATCAGAGACTGGCTTGGGTCTCAGCAAAAGCATCTGTCATTCTTTTCTCCCCGTTACCTTAGGAAGAAAGGGATTGACATGAGCATTTCTAGATCTGAATCAACTTCTTTCCTTTGAATCCTGGGTAGAATTCAAAACTAGAGGGAGCCTGCAGAGCGCAGGCAACATCTAGTGATGGAAATAACATGAAGACCAGCCTTGCAAGGCATTTGATCTCACAGGAAAAGAGACCCTGAGAGCTGAGCATGATGGAATTCAAACCCCACGTGAAACATTTGCTCATTTTCAAAGCCAAAATTCAAATCTTATCCTACAGCTCATCCAGAGGCGAAAGGCCACTGCAGTGTGACACTTGACCATTCCTTTTGTAGGACAGGTATAACACAGTTTGTAAAGTGAGCCTTATATAAGCACATTGTAATCAGAAGAGAACAAGTGTCCTTTTTAATTTTAGAAAACGTTAGGTAGCTGAAGGGAATGTGGGACATGCAGAGGCCAGCAGATGATCTGTCTTGGAAGATCATGGTTCTTTTACTCTTGATCTTGCAAAGATCTGTAGTATCAATATTACCTATTTCAAACAAGTCTTTTTGTGTATACCCAGCTAAGGCCTGTGCACCTAAAAAGATTGCATTAAGTTTCCTGAAACCAAATTCCTATATTTTATTATCTGAAATAGAGAAGTACCATGCTTGCCTACCTTATTCTTCAGATGACCTTCAGTCTTATTCCAAGGGAATCAGATTTTGTTGTGCACTGAGAGGTGTGTCTGGCAATTGTAGCTTAATTATATTAAGCCCTTCATAAGATATGTTGAAAACAAATCTGTCACTGAAAGCCCAGGCAATATTTATTTCAGTGTACTGAAATATTCTTGTCCAGGTTTCAGTGGCAGCAGTTAAGGTAACAAGGAATTGAACTGAATTTACCTTCAAGAAAAAAGCCGTTTGAAGTTAACACAGGACTGACTCAAGCTGGTGACACAGGTGATCTTATGCTCTCTGTCATTTCCCTTCTTTTCCTTTACTGGAATAAAACATGGAAGAGATACTTGAGATATTGTGCTCATCAGCCCCTCAGTGGCACCGTTGTTAAGGGTTATGTCTTCCCTCTGTGGTTTGACTGCTACCCATCTAAACTCTAACCCTTTTCCTGAATTGCCTTTGAGCAATTCAGTAAGTTAGGAGCACAGTTGCGCTATGGTCTTACTATGTAATTTGGTGGTGGTTTAGTCAAAAGAGAAGTGAGGACAATTTCACTCATTTAAGATCTCAGTTGTCCTCTTTCTCTCTCTGCTGGCTTTGTAAAAGAGTGGCAAGGCACTTAGAGAAGCCGCATAGATCAGATGAATCTGGGCCTCTGGTTTGTATTCCCAAATTTTTCTAGAACAGCCATCAACAAACAGCACCAAGGCACCAAAAATACAGCTAAGAAAAACTAAAATCCAAGCCAGAGAAAGTCCAGCAATTGTCCATTGTAGAGAAAAATGAGAAGATTCAAATTTAGAGGCAGATTATCTCTCTGGGACTATTTCAGATGGGAAAAATTACTCTGTAACAAGAGAATAGAACATTAAAATCCCAAAGAGCAGTAACAGACAAGACATTAGCTTAAACACCTCCTAAAAATAGTGAGACTTTGTCCTGGAAAACACTGACACCAACATGTGGCCTATCACAGAGACAGGGAGATACAGTGCAGAAAGACAGTGAGGATATGAAAAGAACAATGATATCACAAGTAAAACAACAGTTACAAGGAAAGCTGAAGACGAATGGTAAGAGAGCAACAGCAACAGATGTTTTCCCTTAAGGTCATAAATGAAAACAGAAATCCTGATGCACAGGAGCTTTTCTGGAGAAATACATCTATATCAGAGCATGAAACACTAGCGAAACAGAAACAGATCACAAAACACAAAGAATAAAAACAGAACAGCCTCCTTTCTGCAAAGAGGAATAGAGCAAATACCCAGGTAGCTGGTGATGGGCTGTTGTTTCCAGGGCAACGATCACATCTCTTCCCATTGAGACATGCTGGGTTCTGGTGATGTCTTCATGACTCACTGCCCAAGGGCGAGGTAACTGGCGCAAGATTTGGCCTGCGGTTGATGTGCCATGCTGTGCTCAGCAATGGGAAGCAGAGGGAAGGGAAGGGCAGCAGCGCTGATTGCATGGGCTGAGGCAGAGAGCAGGGCTAGTACCAGGGGCAGGAAGGTGGGTCCCCCTCACCAGTACACTGCCAGAGCTTGTGAAGCTGGCAGTATCCTCACTGAGTTCAACCAGTGTCACACCACACCTTACTAGTGAGTGAGTGAGAGCAGAGGGAGCCCAACAGCGTTTAGTAGCTCTGGCTCACAGGAGGATACCATAGCAGCTTCAGGGAGGGCCTGATCTGGGATCACTGGTGGTGCAGAGAAGCTCCATGGAAGAGACAGTGTTACAGGTGCTGATATTCTCCCTTAGACATCTGTAACAGGCCATTATGAAGGAACTGAAGGGACCTTGGTTCTCACCCACAGTGTCTGTTTCTGTATCCCTGTGATGCAGTTTTCTTGAGCGCATCATGATGTTCACAATACACTGTGTCATCGTTTATGTGCAGACAGCTTAATGCACCCACAGACAAGAGATGACTAAAATTTGAGATCCCTGCAATTTTCATTTTTCATTGTGGAGTTTCTTGTCAAGTGCAACACAATTCCTCTTTAATAGGGCAATGCTTTTTAGACAAAGAGGGCCAAACAGGATCCTCTCCAAAGTCAGCCACCTTTAGTCCTCTAATCAATTAGAGAAAAGCTAAAGCATTCTCCATCCTTCCTACGATCACTAGAGCAGGCTAATTCTTCTCTTCCATGTCTCCCCCTGGCCACAACCACTGCCAGCCCATCATCTCCAAGCAGTATGGTCTGCTGGGGTACTGCTGGACCCCTGTGTGCTTCATCTTGGGCCATGAGGTGCCCCTTGGAAGTCATAACAAGTTGTATATGAAGTGTCAGAGCACAGACTGCGCTCAAGTGAACGCTGATATGTTATTCTATCCTAGCAGGCGAGCACACCGCTGGCAGCTGTGGGGTGACCACATCCACAACCCTGATTTTCCACATGGATCTCTGCTCTTTATTTTTTCCCTAGAACATCCGCATTTGATCTCTGCTCAGGAAAAATGCAGTGAAAAGTGCTTTCTCAGACCAATTCCCTTTCAAGACTGACATTATCAGTTTGGAATATTTGCAGGGCTATTGGGTGTCCGGAAGAGGGAATGGCTGGGATCTGAGTGTACCGTTCAAGCCTAATCCAAACACCTCTCCAGATTTAGCTCAACCTATCAGGAAAGGTAATTTAGCACCTGGGTTAGATAGGGTTTGGAGCCTGCATTTGGCACGCCAGCCAGCCACCTCTGAATGGACCTTCCAGATGAGATATTCTGTCACAAAAAAAAGTTCACGGAGGTGTTAAGTGCAAAAGCATTCCTCAACAAATAGCAAATAAAAAGAAATAAAAATTAAAACACTTTTGCCAGGAAACAATAGATTTCTCTGTGTTTTTCAAAATATTGTTTGCATAAATAGCTGGGAAAGAAGGAAAACACAAGAAAAAATATTACTGTGATTTTCACAGTTCTGATAAACATGCAGAAGAGCT
This sequence comes from Falco rusticolus, assembly GCF_015220075.1. NCBI lineage: Eukaryota > Metazoa > Chordata > Aves > Falconiformes > Falconidae > Falco > Falco rusticolus. Next base: position 25,950,232 of record NC_051198.1, on the reverse strand, counting down.
CTGGAAACCATCTGGTTGTGCAGTCAGTGTAGTGCAAGCTTTGCTGGGCTATAGACATACCTGTTGAGTACAGGAGGCTAACAGCGCTTTATGCTATACAGCCTGACTGATTGTCAATGGAAACAAGGGTATATGCATGTGTGCGCGTGTGAATCGTTGAGACAGCAGATACAATTTTAATGGACCTAAGGGACTTTGGATCCTGTGCCCCATTTTTATAAGTGGCTTCTTGTTGGGAATTCAACCCAATGTCATGGCAACACTATAAGAAGTTGCCACTCCTCAGCCGAAGCACTTTTGAATGCTTGAGCTGAGAGCTCATCCTGCTCATGTGGTGTAACTCTAACCTCAGGACAGCCCCATCACGGCTGCAGTGCACAGACATCAAGCACAGGCAGCTTGTCAAGGGATGGGTGGTAAATTGTTACACTGCCATAACTCAGTACTGTATGCCAGCACATGGATCCTGCTTTGGTTCTATATGCGTTTTTTAACAGGACTCCTAAATTGCTTGGATAACTTAAACGTTTTCTGCCTATTTGGGAGGCGGGGGGGTGGAAGTAAGATAGAAAAGCTGAATGCTCACAGTTTGAATCAACAGGAGAGCTGACCATGAGCAGATTTGTGAAACATTATAGCACTGTTATTGTGGGTTTCCAATTGCAGAACCAGGAATAAAGCTGACACAAGATATAATCAAAGAAGAAGTAAAGGACTGGAAAAGACATAATGCTAGTCAACATTGTTTTATGAACAATCCGTCTCCTCGGACAGATCTGATTTCATCCTCTAGTGAGATTATAAACTTGCTTGATAAAAGTGACTGCATAAATGTGACAGACGTTTTAAGGCTTTTGAGCATTACTACATGACATTCAGACTTTCAGATGAGTTCATTCAGAACATCAGCATGTGATGTTCTGAATGGTCTTAAAAGAGCCAGCTAAGCATCAGGGCCCAAAAAGCAGTGGTCATCATCATATGGGCATGGACAGGGAGGCTAGGTGCTCTAAACTCCTCTTTTGGTTAGTCAGGAGAAATGGCTATCTGCAGAAGTCTTTGTGTTTCAGGAAAAAGAGCTTGCCAGATGTGTATATACTCTATTAAATATCTGCAAACAATGTCACTCACCCAGACCCAAACTTATTATCCTGCCATGGCTTAAACTCTCCTTTGGATATTTCCAAAATAACTATTTTGGGGAGGCACTGAAGAGACACTGGGAATCAGTTTCTCAAAAAAAAAAAAAAAAAAAAAAAAAGGAAAAGACCTGTTAGTTTGAGGAATAAACATTAAAGGACACAAATTATTTGGGGTTTGACTCTTAGAGCTGTTCTTCCTTAAATATGAACTTCCCAATTTCATATGCCAATAGTATTTGAAAACCATTCTGCAAAAATATGTCTCTCTTGCCATTATAATACCATGGTACTGGTGGTCCCTAGTTTTCCTCCAATATTCACAGTAAGCAGACTTACACCTTGAAGTAGATCTCTCTTGAACAGTCTTGCACAACCTGTGACTCATGAGCTGCTATCATTATATTTCTTTCATTATTTTTCTTTCATTATTTTTATTATTAATTACAATGCAAACAAAATGAAATGGGGGTGGGAGCAAGAGGCACCTTGTGTTTTGATGTTAAGATTGTAACAGTTCCCTTCCACAGGAGAAGGTAAACCACATCACCATTGTGAAAACTGGTGAGAATAATATCAGTATAAACTAAAGTATAAAAAAAGCTGAGTATAGAGCAGCAAACCAAAGACATCAATTTCAAAAATGAAAACATATTTTTCCCAAGCTAGTTATTTATTTTTCTGAAACTTTTTATTCTTTATTTCTGTGGCAGAAATACTGGCTTTGTAATCTATGATGTTGGTGTAATATAGAAGAAATTTAATTCATTAGTTAATGTACATTTCAGTGTATCTATATCCAGATTTTGTTATTTTAAGCTAAAATCAGGAAATCTGTGGGAAGAAGGTGAAAATAACCACAGATAACTGAAAAAACAGCTGTAAAAAATCTTGCTTTGTATCTTAAATTTTAGACTGAGCACACATTTTATATAAATGTTTATGGGGAGGACACATCAAGTTCTGGTTGTTCTGTAACATGGCAGAGTTTGTTCAAATCCAAACGACTAGGGAGATTTTACTTGATCACTAGGAGCATGAAAGGCCAGTGGCTGGCTTGTTGGCTGAGTATTGAGCAGCAGTCCAAGGTGCTAACGGCACGGTTCTCTACTTCACTGATACAAAGGTGTAAAAACAGGGCAACTTTTAAGTTCAAGTTTGCATTCCTGAGGAGAAAGGAAGGCGCTGAAATGAGGGCTGCTGTTACATATTCAAAAGCATCAGCTTCCCTCAAGCATCCAAATGACATACCACCATTTGTCATCAACCTTGAAGGTTCTTCCACTGAATATTAAACTGATTCAGACCCTTTCTTTCAAAACAACTCTCCTTCTCTGTCCTGCTTCACAACATGGACAGTCTCAGGTGCTGTGCAGAGTCCCATCAGTCAATACGTCAAAGAAGAATTGAGCAAACCGCTTGGTCCAGCAGTGTAACCTCACATCCCCTTGCTGATGCCCGTGGCATAGCTGTGGCACCTTTGCACTAGCTAGCATTCAATATTAGAGCCAAATCTTCCTCTGTGTAACTGCTGCTGGAGATCTGCAGTGTTTCTGCTTTCCCTCTCACATCCCTATGAGCTAACCACATACCCTTGCTACTGCTGTCCTGTAACTGCCTTGAAAGGAAAACAAAATAGAAAAAATAAAAAAGGATCAGAAATCCCCTAACTAATTTTATCAGCTAGAGAGCTGGCAAGCAGAAGTGTATGTGCTGTAGAACCGAAACAGGTGTGGTTTGAGCATTTTCCATATTTGGTCTTGGCAAAAGTGTGAACAGAGGGTATTAATTTCTCCACAGTGATAATGGGGGTTGGAATCCATTATCTGAAATAAAAATTCTTGGCGGAATTCCTCATGTACTCAAACGGGCAAGGAAAACAGATAATAATGGTTGGTTTTTTTTTTTTTTTTGTTATTAGAATTTTTTTTCATTAAGCATTTCTAAATGCACCAATTTGTGAATTTTATTGAAGGATTTTTTTGTTTAGTGTGCTTTACATGTGAAAACATCCCTGCTTCTCTCTTAAAGTGAGCTGGATCCCATGGCTCTGTCTCAAACAAATACCCCATGGATAGGTTTGTGTCTCTGTGCGTACGTGTGTGTGCCTCTGTGCTTGCATACCTGCCCATAACGTGTGCGACACAACCAGGTCTGGTGCACTTGCACAGTAAGAACAACCTATTGTCACCAGCACCTCTCTGCAAATGTAAGAAACTGTACATAAACCGTCTTCTGGAGTCAGAGCTGGCTGATAAGTCTTGGTAGGTAAATCAGACAACATGATTATTGCAGTGCCTGGTTGCTTGGTCGGATCATTTTCTCTGCCATCTTTTCTGACACCGCATAGCGCTGAGCACTGCACACAGCAGAGTCTTTGGTGCCCCTAGTTTTGGGAGAGGCTGCAGCTGGCAGGTCACTGACAGTACAAGATTTAAGACACAAAGCGAATGAAGGGCCATTTGGTATTACGCATGGCCAATTCTACCTTCCTCTTATTCTTCACTCCCTCCACTCTGCACAAGCCTCCCATAATCATCCTGACCTTGGGGAGACACAAAATCCCTGTCAAGAAAATTCTGCTGTATCTGTGCTACCTGTGGATGGTCTAGTTGATGTGCTATATAGGGTGATGATGGTATCCCACACATTTCTGTTCAGTGGAGAACACAAGTTACTCTTTTTCTTGAACTCCTCCAAAGACCCTCTCAAGACTCGTTGCTTTCACAACACAGAGAGTGATTTGGCCAGCTAATAGAGGATTGATAATGCTCACAAGTGTGCCTGTAGCTGTGCCGTGTAAGTGAAACAGTCAAAGGAAAACATGTAGCCAGCTCTCAGAATGGGGATTAGACTTCTCATACGCCCTAGCTCTTCGGCCCCTAGGCCAACCGAACTCTTCAACTCCCACACTCTGACTGTTACAAGAAAGCTCAGCATCTTTGTTGAAGTTGCCCTCAGGGTCTATAGGAGGCACAGGTTTGTGTCTTACTCAGGTGAGCAAAACACTAGTTGGAGGTCCCCTCACTTGAGTATTCTGCACACCAGGCCATTGGCTATAAAAGCAGAACACTTGTTTTGGCGGTGTTTTAGTGTAGAGGAGTGAAGGCAGTGGGTTGATGAGCATTGATAACGTGCAGCTGTGGCCTTGCCTCCAAGGCAGTGGGTTGATTGACATGGATGATGTGAAGGTGTAGCTTGTTCCCACTAAGTAGTTAAATAGCCGTGAGGATTATGGGAGAGGTGGTTGGATGGAGGAGGAGCAACAGTGTGGCCTGGTCTCTGAAGGAAGGTGAAACAGCACAGACAGTAGAATCTAACTGACGGTAAAAGCCTTGTTTGCAGCCTAGTTGTTTGTGCTGCCTCGTGTGAGGCTGGCTGAGTTGGACTCAGACTACAACAACTGGCACCCAACATAGCTGAGACAAGCGGGAGAACCTGCAACCTGTAACAGACACTGTGAGAGGTGAGCTGTTGACAACTAATCGATATGGGTGTATTGCAATATTTGTTGTCCATCTTAACTCAAATTGCAGCATTTTAGAAAAAGAAAAGATGGTCCTTTTCTCTTATGAAAAACAAAGTTTGCTGCAGAGTTTCAGACACTGACACCCAAATGGACAGACAGCCTCTGTGCCATGCCAAGTGAGAAACTGAGGTTTCTCCTACGCAGGCTGTGATCTGTGTGTGGCCTTTCACCAAAGCTGGGGCTTCAGGGCTCCCAAAAACCAGTCAGAGCAGCAGGATGTTCATAGATTTACAGATACTCAAGAAACATGGTTCTTCAGACCTAAACTATGTTTCAGTGGTTTCTTCTTGTTACATTTTTCTGTAAGGAGAAATAGTACAACGGTAGTAAATTATCTTTGGGGTTTGGGGTTTAGGATTTTTTTCCTATGTCACCAGTTAGTCTTTGGTAAATAAGACACTACAGTTTAAATAGCCATATTGAAGTGTATACTCAATATGATGTTTATTGCAGCCTAAGGTCTGAATATTTGAGACATGGATTTTGTATCCCAATACATGTCATGACTCTAAGTGCTCTATAAACACTGCATTTCCATCCTATTTGAGATCAAACTTCTCAGCTTATTTCTGGAGCTCCTAAAATTCTCATATTACTGCTCTCTTATTCAGCAGTATCACTCATAGTTACCTAAGTTTGAGGGCTGGACTCAGTCCCTTTTATGTCTTCAGCATCTTAACATCTGCATAGTTTGGTTAATGTAGTGCTTCTTAGTTTTGCCTTCAGATTTGCATTGATTTCACTGTGCTCGCTTTGGTTACGTTTTCCGGTGGCAGTATTCTCCTCACTGGCTGAATTCATCTCTGTCAACACAACAATGCCCGTCAATCACTTATACCCAGACTTGGCTTCTCGGTAGCAAGTCCCATAGGAAAAGCCAATGGTAAACGAGGGGAATTCTCAATGAAAAGCCGGACCACATTTATTTCTGCACGTACAGGCTTCAGTAACTTTTTTCATTCATTGGCCAAACAGAATATGCTGGAAAGCCTGTAATCCATAGATGGCCAAAGGATACGGGCTTATTCAAAGGCAGCGCTCAGGAAGGGTGGGGTAATGCCAAAGGCCTAACGTAGTGCTTTACAGCTATGAAATCCCTGCAGTTTTTGCCAGCTGTAGCAGGACTCCACTGTGTGGGCGCCAAGCCGCGGGGCCACACACAGGCTCCGTGGCTCAGCACCCACACAGCCAACATTTTCTTAAAAAAAAGTGGGGGGAAAAAAATGCTGAATCAGACTCTCAGAGCCTGACCAAAAAACATGCACATAAACTATAATTTTTATTATAAAAACTCTGGTTGGGAGCAGAGATATTGTAGAAAAGCTGGAGAAGAGGGGAAATATTCCTAGTGTTAAAAGCAAGCTAGAGCTCATGGTGTTTGACCACAATAGTTTTCTTGGCTGCTATGGTTCTATGACTGATTTAAGAGGGTTTAAGGTTAATAAACCATAGTTGCATGTTATTATCTGTGTAGTTCTTGCACTCTTGCTAGCAATGCCATTTATTCATAGATTTATGATGAACACCATAGTAGTATAGAGGATATGTGTTTTTTAGGAATGTTTGCTGGTGGAGGGAAAAAATGAGATCGGGGAGGGGAGAGGGAGACTTGATATTCTAATCTGTAGTGCTGCTACACCCAGGCCATAGAAGGCATGGGTCCATAAGCTGGCTCAAAATCTAGAATGCACAAAAACAAACCCCAACCAAAAACAAAACCCTAAAATGACTCTTCCTCGCCTAACCAGCATGACCATAAATTCAAATATATCAAAAAGCATTGTTGGTGTCAACATGATTGACTGATGGGTGGCTGACAAAAAGTGGAGGTAAGTAGAAGTAGCAAAATTAATTGTTGTCCCTTGACAAAACAGGTAGCCTTTGCCTTTCATAGATTCCACAAACTGATTATTTTTAAAAAAGAAAAAAAGTAGGCGTCTGTTTTTTTTCTTTTAGTCTTTCATTGTTTCAAGACTTTAAAGCCATACTATAAGAGCTGAAGGATGTTAATCTGTCATAAAAAGCTTAACACACAATGATATAAATGACAGGAAAATGATCTACAACAGTGTTAAACCACAGAATACTTATTAATTATTAAAGCCTCAGCTCCAAAATATTCTAAAGGAGTTTTCCTGCTTTCTGTTAAGTCAGGAAGAGAAAAAGTAAGAAAGAAAGAAAAGCCTATAGTCCGTTTCCAGTCTCTCATGCTTTCTGAGCTGAACTCTGCATACAAATCTATATTTGTAAGACACCCTCATCTACCAGTTAATCAAAGCCCTGGAAATTCAAGGAAACCTGTGTTTATGGAAATCTGGCATTTCTGTAAAGTTTTGAATGAGAGCTAAATAGAGCAGTTCATCTCATTGAAACTAATGGCTTCTGCCAAGTGGTTTTGCAGTGCTGGGTCTTCTGGCACAGTCAGCATTTAGGAATTCATTTATGAGCTGGGTTAGCTGGAGACTCTGGAATTCAAATTTATGTCTAAGACTTAGTGGTTTATTCCTGATAGGTCTCTGTAAAGAAATTGTAATCAATTTACCAAACTCGGACTTTGTAATATGCAGAATAGAAAGCTAGTCTTTTTTTTCATGATTTAGGGCTTGGGATTTTTTTCCCTCTTTCCCCAGTGGACAATTGCAAACTGTACACATGTACATTGTGTAACTGAAGGGGGCTTTTTAATCACCCATTCATACTTGCTTTTGAAAAAGCTTTGTCCTTGTGCTCTTGACTTGACTTCCTACGGGCCTGATCCTGCTCCCACTGAAAGTGCTCACATTTTCCTTTAGGGGAAGAACAGAATTTGACTTCAGATGAAGTCACAGTCGCACATAAAAAGCAGAGAAAAGTGTGGCTTGTCACACGAGTTGATTTTATTTCAATCAGTATTTGCATGAACATGCAGTCAGGCTCTATTAACTACTTGTTTGATTTGCTTTAAAAATATGTCTCCAGGAGCTGGCCAGCATATTTGAATATTGGGGTTTTTTTTCTGAGTCATAAAAACCTAGACATTTTTAGCAAGCAATGAACAAGAATTGCTCTACACTTTCAATGCAACTATAAATTTGCTCTTTTTTTTTCCCCCTTTTAGAACTCCTTTGAAGAACTCATTGAATAAATTAACAACTTGGAAAGCTGCCTGCCGTTTTTGTTGGCTTTGGGTTTCAGGGAGTTGCTTGGTAAACAAAAGTCAATGGATTCAAATAGTAACAAAGTAATTTAGATGATTAATCAAGTGTTAAAACTAGCTTAACCTCTCCTGTTTTACAAACTCTATATCACCCTCACTAAACTAATAGAGGAATAAGACACCCGTCTGGAAATCTCATCTGAAATATTAGATTGAGAATCAAAAATTCAGCCAAGCAGTGTGGTTTGTAGGGATATCCTGGCGGATAATAAATTGCATTAATCTTACTTAAATTTTCCATCTAAATCATGTCTTGAGACCATATTGCACTGAGGGGAATGTACCTAGCTTTGAATGCATTGTGCTACTGAAAAGGTTATTAAAAGGGGAAAAAAACAGATAATGACTTTTTCTTGTTTTTCTTCTGACTTTTTCCAATATTGAGGAACCTATGTTAAATATTCTGGCACCTAATGAAGAAAGTCTGCTTTCTCCTGCCAGTGCTTGTGTTTTCTAATAGAAGATAAGAAACTCACATACTCAGAACGCCTGAGGCATTTTTTTGTTTGTTTCTGGCCAGAAATTATATGTGTGGACAAAAATAACCCCAGAGTTTTCCCAGCATCATCAGAGCTAAGTATTTTCCTCACCTTACTCATTCAGAAGAGTTTCACTTTTCCAGCTACCCAGAGTATGAAAACAATATCAGAAAAGCTCCCCTGGGTTTTTCATCAACTTGCAAATCTGAAAGGAGTCCAAAGGCTATGAAGTTCTACCCATCTTTTCTGCTTCTGTCCACCATCTACCACACCAGCATCATTTCGTAAGTCTTAAATGAAATGAAAGATGTTACAATGAAAGGAAGAGTTGCTTTAAAGCACAACCCCCTGAAAACTGGGAGTGGAGCTGTCAGCCATGCTGGCAGATGGAAGTGGAGCTCTGCAGGCAGGAGCATCACTCAGCTTGGTGTGTTTGCCATCAAAGTTGATGGATGGAACCATGATGATATCCTGAGTGCTCACAGGGCATGTGCCTGGATTAAGGCTGCAATGGGCAAGAGCAAGGCAGGGGCTCCCACTCAAGCAAGTGGCAAGGGATGGTGCCAGCATGGTGATGAGGAGACCAAGTCATCTAGTGTTCAAGCCAGGCTGCTTCTGCTGGGCTTTGATGTTTGCCTGAGGTCCTTACTCAGGTAAAGGAGAAGTATGAATTGAAGATGAAACTACTGCCACTTGGGAGCAGAAAAGATGTAGATGTATTGTAGGAGCAGGACACAGCTATGGTCATGTTTCTATATGGTAGGAAGGAGGGAAAAGAAACATGATGGAAGCAATAAGCCCACAGAAATCGGCAGGATGGGGCTTGACATGCTGATCAGAAGAGGTGGCAGTGTGGCTGTTGCCAGAGCTGTCCACAGAAAGATGCAATTATCACCAAACACATCAGTAACCACATCATTTGGGGCTAAGAGCAAGATTATTTCCAAAGAACATTACACAATATTATGCAATGTCATGCTGATGAACAATTTTGGTTTTTTCCTATGAAAATTTGGCCTTGGAAGCCTGAAAAGTTTTCAGTAGCTTCTGTCAGTATTTCATCCCCAATCCTAAGTCTTAGACCACTGTTGAAACAGGTATGCAACCAGCTGGTCTGAAATGAGAGAGGAAAATGGTCCCTCCAATGCCTTAGGACCCACCTGATGTGTATGATCAAGCAGGGGCTGAGGTGGGCAGAAATGTGTTTGGCCACAGCTCCTCCCAGCCATGGTCCTTCAGACCTGGGCTAGCCAGCTGTGTAAGGAAGGGGCAGGGTTAGATCCTCCTGAATGACTCTTGCCGTGTGTCTCATGATGGTATCCGAGAGGCTTGCTTGCTTTTGCAAATGCTCTCAACTCCATGAACACTGCAGTCACCATAGCAAAGGACTGCTGACTTTCTGAAGCCCTGTAAGAAGGGCTGTCGCAAAATATGTTTTCCACTCTTTCTGCAACATCAAAAGCCCAAGCAAGTCAAATCTATTTTCCATGCAAATTGTTTTTGCACAACTAGGAAAATACTGAACCAGCAAATTCTTCTTGGGAAACAAATTCCCATTAAAATCCATGAGGCAAGCTTCCCACTTGTTTCTATGGTGTTTCATTATATATTAAACAGCCTTATGAAAAGAAAACATCTCGGTTGTATTTAGAAGCATCAAAACTTTAATATGGGTCATCTGAGCTTGAAGTTTGTACATCTTCTTACACAATTGTTGCAATCATCTCTAAACTGACTTTTTAAACTCTGGTGAATCAAAATTAAAGTTATGCTTCAGAGGTAGTAAATACTTTCAAGGCACCTGAAGACCCTTAATTCTTCCCTGAAGTCCAGGCATGCAGAAAGAGAATAAGGGGGGGGGGGGGAATTTAAACAATAATGAGGCTTTTAAAAATCAATTCATTCTCATTTAAGGTCATAAACTCTGAAATAGCAGTCTGACTTGATTTCAGGAGAGGATTAATGTTGCCTGGGTGGTTTTGCCCTTCCTTTTTTCCCTTAATGTGTTTGGATTTGTTGTAAGTGCAGCCTTGACTGGCGTTTACAGTGCTTGAGTTAGGGTAATTATATGACCATGCTGGGCTTTTTATCTTTTGAATATGGATATGTGTTCTCACATCTTGGCTTCATTTTGATGTAAGGTTTTGTTCTTCTTCATGTCTGGCACAGTATCATAGATAGGTGCATGAAAGGTCGGGCCAGTTCTGAAGTTTTCCAAAAATTCAGGAAATTCCAATTCAGAATTAGTTTATCCCCTTATGAATAGCGCCGTGAGTTGGACCCCATAGACAAGCCACCTCCAAGCTTGCATCCTGTGTTTGGGATGATCTTTTCTTTGACAGGGCTAAGAAGAGCAGCAGGAATGCTTTCCACGCCTGAATCTGCTGGCGTTGAGTTTAGGGGTGTGGTACTGACATGCAGGCAAAATCATCACCCAGGCTGGGGACCTCCTCCTCCTTCCAGCTGGCGGTTTTGTGAATGGTGCTCCCAGCCCCTGGGAGGGATGTGGAGATCAGGATGCATACTGGGAGCTCAGCTCCCACATCTCCCACTGCAAGGGGCTGCTCTCACATCAAGTGCCACGGATAACAAAGCTCCCATTGATCTCCAGGCCACAGGATCAGCTTCATACAGGCCTAAATTGCTCATCTGTTTTTAATGCCAAGAGCAATTTGTTTTCTTTATGGACAGTGTGGTTGCAAAAACATGTTGTTTAAGATTAAATTATTTCATCTGGACAATGGCAGCAACAACGATGACAAAGAAAAAAATGCTTTTGAAAATAATGAAAAAAATCAAGTATCTTTTTTTTTTTTCGCATAAAAGAAAGTAATTATATCCAGGCATCCACGCTGACCACAAATGCCAAGTTTGTGCTTGATGCAGTTTTAACTGGTTGAAATATTATTTCTAAATAAACAGTTTAAAATGGAAATTCTGACGAAGCTTTGACCATATTGCTATTACTATCATGTTAAATCATTGTTATTGTCCTAGTGGTGTCAGTGCATAGCTACAATTGCTTGTGGAATGAAGGAAGCTCAAATCCGAAAAACTCAGCTTCCCATATAAACTGCAGAGTATTCAGCTGGAGAAGAATTACACCAAACCAACTTTTTAGCACGAAGTCATACTGGATTTGTTATAATAAACAAGTTATTAAATGTAGCTTCTCTCTTAAATCATTTGCGTGCTGTACAGCTATTCAAGGAACTCTGGTTTATTTTTAGTACCCACACCTTATCTAGGATGCTCATCACAACAGCAATAGTTGGCAGAGTGATTTATAAGGCTGCTGTCCACACTGACCTTTATTTCTTGGTTTGCTGGAACTTTTTTACTGGAATGAACCTTTCAACAGGGATTTTTGGGGGTGTCAGCTGTTACAAAAAAGCTTCAGCAAAGTATAACTGGTTTGGTTTAGATAATTTACTTGGATATTATAACATTTGGAAAGCATGGAATTAACTCGGTGAAAGTGTGGTTATGGTGTTAAAACTGGACATTGCAGCGCTGGACTCTACTAACTGAAAAGTGTTTTTTTTTCTCACATGGACTCACAGATTTTTATTAACGAAATTAAGTTCACACTCTTGTCATGTATTGTGTAGCATCTACCACAAATATTTATTATGGTGTCCTCCAGCTGCTGCATATAGTGTTCATGCAAGCCCTCCACTTTCTGCTGAGAAGGCATTTAACTGGGCCTAGTCATTAAGAAGCAATACACACCAAGGAAGAAAAGCAAAGTTTCTGCCCCAAAGTATTCCCAGTGATGCCTGTTGACAGGTCAGGACCCCACTGCCCTAGGCAAGGAAGCTGGGATCCACATCTGGCACACAAACCCAGCACTCCTACAGAGGAAGTGATGCTGCACCACCTTCAGCATCGTCTGCTGGCATCCTAGCTCTGAAATAAACTTTTTTTGCATATGCATGAAAAAAATTTAATGTTATGTGCCCGAAGATCTGCACAAGCTGCAGACTCTTCTTTGGACACATCCCAGCAAAATTATTAGGAAAAATTTCTTTGCCAAAAGGGTGGTCAAGTGCTGGAACAGGCTGCCCAGGGAAGCGGTGGAGTCACCATTCCTGGAGGTATTTAACAGACACGTAGATGTGGCACTTAGGGACTTGGTTTAGTGGTGGACTTGGCAGTGTTAGGTTTACAACTGGACTCAATGATCTTGAAGGTCTTTTCTAACCCAAATGATTCTATGATTCTGTGATTTTTTTAAGCTATCCATATGTTTAGGCACTTCTTTACCATTAACAGCCAAATCACAGTCTACCCAGCCCCTTACAAGCGCCTCTGAAAATCCATCAGGAGTAGAGGGTGCTTACTGGCACGGTCATTCTGGGAAAAGCTGAAAGAGAAGAAAGAAACCAGCCTCAGAGTGAATGCAGGCTGTGATGCATCTTGTTCTGCCTGCCTGGCTGCAGCAAGTGTGTGTGAGCCAGCCACCCTACCCTGCTCTGCACAGTTGTGAGCTAAGGTGCTTGTGCAAAGTCATCATTTTAAGTGGCACGTTGACAGGGGATTATCTATGGAAACCTGTGTCTGAGAAGGACGTGTATATACATAGCGCAGCACACAGAAGGACACAGACACCACTGTCAGAGTGCAAAATCATCCAGCAGGCTTCTTGCAAAGCCAATCTTTTTGTCTTGGAGGAACAGCCGTTTGAAAGCTACTTGGCTGTAGCTTGAAAGCTCACTTTCTCATCTAATCACTGGTGAAAATGACTGCGGTGTCCAGGTGCTGCAGCTGAACAGTTTGGCTTGCTCTGTGCATTGCTACTTCCTTCCTGAGATGATAATGAAACTGTATCAGCCCACTGTGATGGCCACTAGGAGGAATTATTCTTCCCCTTCTCTGTCAGCCTGTTCTTATTTTTCGCCAGGTCTGTCGTCCCCATGTATTTACCATCTCACACCCCTCCTTTTGTCTAAAATAAATGGTCTATGGGAGGGTGAGAGAAGGGGTCTAGTGCCTAGTTGCCCCCACTGCGTATGAATTACAAGTCAAGGCAGAGCACAGATGGACAACACTCCTTGAGGTCCTCATCTCTGGAGAGAGACTGACAGACAGGTTTGGAAAAGTGAAGGAACAAAACCTGGAGAAACTGAAACTACCCTCAGCCCTTCATAATCCAGCGTTCTAATATTCTTCGCTTGGAAATCAACCCCCATGGCCATGTGTACCTGTCACAGCTCTGCAGGCATCAGCCCCTGGGGACTCCAAGGCAGGACTCCAAGCTGCCAAGGCAGGCAGAGTCAGTCACTCCTCACCTCTGGTTTTGTACAAAACACTGAGCAACGGTCACAGACTCAAGGTATGAGGCTCCTTGGGTATGAACAAGGGGCTCCTTGGTGCAGGCTCCAGGGCAGGCTGGACTCCTAGACCCTTGCACACCATAGCCTAGCTGTAGCAAGCTGTCAGTCAGTCTGTGGATGGCTTGTCTGAAACCTCCGAACTTTCTGGCTTGGCAAGCTGGACACCTTAACAAAAGTGCTCACTTCCAAAGGTGCTGGCACCTGCAGTTTTCTCAGAAGTTATGTCTTATTTTTTCCCCCCTAACTTCACTAGTTCAGTTCTTCAGCATGCATTCTTCTAATTTCATTGGAGAAAAAGGTGGTGTTCTAAACAAGACAGAGGCAGAAAGGGGGGGGGGTGGGGGGTGGGGGACGAGAAAGAAGATGAATTTCCAATAGCTCAATTTCATCTTAGTATTCATTTATTTTAGTAAAATAATCTGAAAGTTTGGTTTATCTTTATGTCTGAAAGAAAGAACCTGAGTTCTCATTAGCACGGTGTTATTCATGAGCTCTCTGGTTTTTACTGAGTTTGCTGGAGACTAAATATGAAGTCAGAGAGGTGCCAAAGTGAGTGAAAACATGTTTTTCTGAGCAACGCAGCAATTAGGGCTAGGTGTGGTACAGACCTAACTTCAGCTGGAGGGTTGCTATGCTGCAAAGCGGTTGTTCCTTGTCCCACAGCAATGGCATCCTTTGAATTCTTCTCTAAACTTCCCATCTTTTGGGCAACGCAGACTCAGTTTTAATCCTGGTTGCAACATGACTAGACTGAACTAAAGCCTAGAGTTGAAACACTTTTGAACTCAATCTAAATGCAAATCTGGACCTAGCTTCACAGTTGGGACATGTCTGTGGCCCCCATCAGAATACACCGTAATAAATAACAGCTGGGGAAAGGGGTTTCACCCCTTAGTCCAACAGCACTTTATAAGAATGGATGTACTGTTCCTTCTGTTCTGCAAATGAAGAAACCGAGGCACAAGGTGTTTCAAGCCATTATAGTCTGCAGCCCAACAGTCATTTTGGTGGGTCACAGTCAGCCCACGCAGGAGTCCTGTGCAGGCAATAAAGCCGCACCTCGTTTTAGTTAGTACGGCAATGGCAGCCTGATTTACACACTCCTCTGCTGCTGGGGTCAAAAATTAAGTCACTTTTCAGCCGTGGGGGCAGACCTGCCAACTGTAATTAAAAGCTTTCCTTTGAAATATGTGTCAGACTTTACACATGGTGAAAAGTGCTTCTCACAATATGAGCTTTCAGGCTCCTGCACTGAACAACATACATGCGGCTAACCACTTCTCTGTTGGGTCCCAACAGCATCTGTTCCTTTGCCAACGTTTTACTGGCATTCCACCGAAATCGGTGTAGCGTGCGGTTCTGCCAGGTAGGGCCAGAAGCAGTTAAGAGGTTAATAAACTCAATCCAACTTCAAATGAAGACACAAACCTCAGAGGTGAACCGAACAGACTGATATCGAATGAGGAAAACAGATAGACCTTGTGACGATTTGACTAATTGCAGGAGAAGTTGTCTCATGCAGATGGTACTCTTCTCACTCCTCCAAGATGCGTGCTGGCTGGCTGGGAGTCATCGATCACAGCTTGCACGAGAGTCTTAAAACCCCTAATTCAAGGAAGCAATCAAAGGTAACTGTGTCCCTCAGTCGTCTAGACCCCTTTGAAAAGCCTAGCGTTGTCTCCCTGTTCTGGAAAGAGCTACCTCCAAAATTTCAGCTCCTGCTGGGAAAGTGTAACACCATGGTGGCTGCCCCTCATGCTCTGACTTCAGCTCCTGCAGCGAACGCCTCACCCACCACTTTTCAGGTGGATTAAGCTGTCTGTGGACAGTTACACAAGAGGCTTTCTTGTGAGATTTCCAGAGTGCCTTGTCTCCAGCCAAGTCAGAAATACTGCTAGCACAGCCACCTTGTGGCATTAGAGTATCTGCACTTTTGGTCCCGGGAGACAACAGGAAGCACAGAGTCAAGCCAGGATTTAAAATAAATACATAAAAGTTAAGCAAATATTTTTGAACCTCTCCAGCAGGTTTGGGTTTTGTTTGATTCCAAGTAATAATAATACTTAGCACTTATAGTGTACTTTATAGTTTGAAAACATTATGCAGACTTTAACTGCTTGGGTTTTGGGCAATGGTCTGGATCAGCTCATTTGATCTGAATTGGTTCTCCCATGCCTGGAGAGTATATTTGAGAAGTCAGAAGAGAGAAACAGGAATATCCTTTGTGCCTTTTTTGTTCTTCTCTCAGTTTTTGCCACTGAGCCCATTTGTAGGAAATCATTCCACCTCTTTCTACCTTATTTTACCCAACAGAGATACGTGTTCTCCAGCCTCACTTGCAGGCTTGTTATGAAATTTAATTTCAACGATGCATCTAATGTCCCCTGACAGTTACTATGCAGATGCAGATGTTTCTCATTCTTCCTCACTTGCCTGGTGAAAATTAAAGCTTAAATTGTGAATTAAATATATACTGGCAGCTAAACAGCTCAAACTATTCACGATTACCTATATTGTTCTAATAGTAATCTCATCCACTGTCCAAGGCGCAAGGGTTTTGAAAAGGTTACAGTAAAATATGTAAATAGATGAACCATATGCATGAAAAAAATTCTCTTGGGTCCTAGTGTATGTCTGTTGTGGCTTGAGCTCTCCTTCCAAGCCTTGTTTTTCCAAGAGTCAGCTTTAAAACTCGGCATAGCTACTGGACCAGTTTATGATCTAAAGACATATTTACAAGTTCAAACCACTTCAGGACCTAATTATATTCTGGACATGCTACAATATTTGAATGCCAAAATGTCCGTATTCTTTGAAATGAATATTTGGTAGCTTTCTCAAGAAGACCTCGTTTCACAAACTCCAGTTACAACAAATGAACACATGTTCCTCTTTTTGTTTCCTCTTTTTTTGCTGAATTTGAAAAAAAAAAGTAATCATACTGCAATGGAAAACACTTCATTTTCTCATTAAAAAGTACATTTCAGCAGCTTTTCATCACACTGTCCTGCCACTCAGCTTTCTGTGAAAGGAGCTGCTATGAAGGAGAGAATCATCTAGCAGCCAGTGCGGCATTGAGAAGGGACACAAATGACCACAGAAAAGCAAGCAGAGCCTTTCTACATTGACTCCCGTGGGTGCAAGGAGAGGCTCAGTTTAAGGGGAGCAGCAGTCACTAACCAAGGCTTCTTGTTCCTCAGTCAGGTTGTTTAGTCCCTCACCTTGACATTTCTCATGGAGCCAGCAAGTGGACAGCCTGAGTGGAGATAGATGGAGTTGATCTCACTGGACCTGGTCCTTGCCCCATACACCATATACAGCTAAGCCAGGCACTGCTGCCCTGATTCCCAGTGTTGTGCCAGCAGAGGGGCAGCTGGCGAGCCTGCTGGTCTCTCTGGGCGTGAAGGCTAGCTAGGTGCTTTGCTGGACGTGCTCAGTCCACAGCAGATCTAGCCCAAAGCCATCAGAGAAAGAAATCAAGAGCCAGAGGAAATTCCTCACTGACTTCAGCACGCATTTGGTGAGGCTCAAAGTGTGAGACAGCAAGACAGGACAGCAGCAAAAGTGGGAGCTCTGGGAAGAGACCATACAGCTGGTCATGCCCCCAGGACAGGAGGCTAAGGCAGATGGTACAAAGGAGCCCAGCCCTGGCATCAGGGAGTGTGTCGTGTCCCTGCATGGTGCTGCTCCAGCTGGGGAAGAGGCAGGAAGCTGCTGGTGGGAGAAAGCTGGAGGCCGAGCTGCTTTGCATCCTCAGGCCCTAACGCAGAGTTACTCGGTAACCAGTCTACAAGCAATGGGTGACATGCCAGCCCAGTGTGCACATGTCAGAGCCACGTCTGAGTGCAACCTATTTGCCATATCTAGAATCAAGTTTTTCAAGTTTTCCTTCTCACAACTGATCATTTACCATCCCTATGATTTTTCTCGCTGCTTATTCTCCATAGACGTTGCCACCTCTTTGATCTCTACATAAATACATGCAGCTCTTGAGCACACTGTTTACATAGATTAAAAGGAATCCTAAACCTTACATGTACACACTGATAACCTCAAATCTGATTTGTGATTGAGTACCTGAAAATGGCTTTTACTCTCTGGAATTTTAAGGTTTACAACAACAAGCCAGATGTCTTAAGCCTTAAACAGCACGGGCTTTCCCCTTTGAATATAGCAAATGCTGGCTTCCACGGTAAGGTCGGATCTCCAGCCGCGGTGCCTCTGAATACCAGAATGGCATTCGAGCCTGTGAATTTTACTGTGATCCACAGAGCCAGTTTTATCTTCTATGAGCAGGATCAGTTTATGCATCATCCTGACAGTGCAAGTATCTTCAGAGAGGTATGCTGTGTTCTTAAACCAGACCTTAAAACATAATGCGGTATGGCATGTGAAATAACTTGAATGCTATTAAGCCACTGTTGACTTTGTACAATTTCTTTATCTGTTAAACAATCTGATGAACTATATTGGTCACAGTCCTTCTCAGTAAGATGGCCTTATCTTTGCAAAAGAAAGGCATGAGAAATGTTAGCACAAATCTCGAGATTATGAAACTAGAGAACACTGCATATAGTTGACATATACATTAAGGCCAGTAACTTTCACAGGTTCTTGAATTCCTTGATTCATTTCTTACCCTAGTTGTATCTTCATAATGATTCTCAGCACTTCAATTATAACTAAGAAATTGTATTCTGGACAGTGTTCTTGCCAGTAGACCTGCGTACCAATATAGACTGCAGTAAAATGAGCTTGTGTGTCTACACCAAAACCAATACCAAAACCACTCCAACTTACTAGACAACCTCACAAACATTTATAGGTTCATTAATTATAAACTGTAGTCATTAGAGGCTATTTTCCTCATGTACACTGACCACAGGACTTCCCTGAATTAAATCTTGCTTCAGCTAAGGTAGATCATTCAGGGAAAAAAGCACTGTAAGATCAAGTCACAAAGGTTTTTCTATTAGTGCCTGTACTGGGACCTGGGCTTTTAGAGCACAACTACCTGGTGGTACCACTATTGACCCAGAGTCATGAGTCTTTGATCTGCAGGGCACGGAGACTCTTAGGTGAAGAGGAATCTGTTACCACATTGATGAGGTTAATCCTTTACTACCACATCTGTGCTGAGCACTGCACTGCTTAGCTCAGCTCATCTAAGGCAACATCAGTTTCAGGGAGCCTGTGGTTATTTTTAAAAAGCCACAAAAGCTGTAGAGAAGCTTCTTTCTACACATTTGTTTCTGGAAGCCACTAGACAGGTAGAAAAATCATGGCACTGCAGGCACAGGAAAGATCTTATCGGGTACCCGATTATTTTCAGGAATGAGATGCCACAATGCACTGATTTAGTGGAATGGGTTCACATCGAATTGCACAAAATCCCAAAGCAGACAGCGTTTGGGGAAGATCATACACACATGAACAAAGGCTGTTTATGGCCTGAATCAGCACATGAAGTTGCTGTACAGTAAGTCACAAGTGCATGGAAATTTACCTCACCAAGAAGAGATACTGTGATAACATTTAACAGATTTTTTTTTTTCCACCTGGCACTTGACACTTTAGTCCTTTTCAAGTGTCTGACCACCTCCATGTGCTTTGGAAACCTCTCTGCCAATCTCAACAAGGCCTGAGAAGATCACAGGCATTTTCACATACTTGGCTGCCCCAACTTATTAAACAGTCTCCTTATAGGATGTTTTTATTTTTCAGCCTATATCCCAAAACTCTGATGTTCTTGGACAAGGAAATGTGATTGCGGGTGGGCTCAGGAGTTTCTGCCCTCGCTGCTTTCCTACCTGGTCTAAGGAAAGTTCTTTAGACTGGAAAGAGGTTTCTCCCAGACTTCTCTAGGAGGTGATTTCACAGCCCCAACTCACACTGAATGGCTGTTAACCATACAAACAGCCAGCCCTTCAGCTGATAAAAATACGTATAGTGCCAGGGTTTGGCCCCTTCACACTGTATAGGACGACTCATGTGATCAACGGCTGCAAAATCTAGCTATGAATTTTACAGCTGTAATGCGCAGATCACCCACTAAACTCTCCAAGTGGGACCTGTAGACCTTTAAAAGCACACTTTTTAGTGAAAAGAACTACACGGATCCAATGCTGACTTTGAAAAAAGGAATTCCCTCTGTCCCACAAAAACTCACACCTTCCTCACTCCACCTTATTTTCAAGGGAAGCCAAGGCAAAGAGAGAAGCTTTGTAACATGTGTTGAAGGTCAGAAAAGCCAGACACGCATTCTTTGCCCAGAAGATGTGTAGGAAATCCATGCAGCTCTGCTAGTTTGGGAGGCTTTAGAAAGCCAGGGTAGGTATATCTGTGCTAGTGTTCGATACCTATCCCTGAACTAGTATTCTTGACATCATAATATCATCCCCTTGAAGGGGAAAAGGCACTTACAGAACATAACATATCTTCCTGAGATAGATTATGAAGTTGGCCAAATGAACCATGCCCCCATACAGCCTGTATCTCTCCATGAAGAGGCTAGCTAGATATAGGAAACTACTCTGTGGGCACCTGCACTGGAGTTGTTAAGGCAAGTGAATCCTACTGGAGGAGACTGTCCTAAAGATATCCAAAGCCTCTGCTTTAAAGTAATGATAATATTGCAAGAGTTCCAGAAATAATTATTTCCTAAGTTACCAAGACATGATGAATTCTAGAGCTTTCCTAAATGATGTTTCCTACTAGTGTCTTCAACCTGCATTCCTCCTGCTTTTCTGGAGTCAACTGTGGATAAAAGAAGCTGAGTCTGAGAACTGATGGGTGTCGAATCCCTGCAAGTACGGGGCAGTGTAGGGAGTCACAGCTTGGTTTCTATAGTTGTTTGTTTTTCAGGAAGCTGTCTGAATTTCTTTACGGCCCATCTTACTCTTTTGTGCCTACTTGGCTCCACTAGCCAGCACGTTTGAAGGACAAAGGCAATACTCCAACTATCCCTACCCAATTCTCTGTTCCCATCCATCTCTAGGAGGTTTAATGGTCTAGACCATGGTGGCTTCTCTTCTAGCTACTCCACACTCTTACCTCCAAACAAAAGCAAAGTACAGGAGTAAGAGGGGAGAGAAAGGTAGCTCTGTATGTCTTGCTACTGCTTTGCATCCATGTGCACCAAGGTTTGAACCCTACAGTAGTTTGTACTATAAGTCTGAATATCTCAAAAGAAGAAAAATGCAGTTTTGGTTGGTAGCTAAAGAAATAACAGTGATGCTGCTGTACAGCCTTGTGTTCCTGGTCAATCCCTCATTGCCACCTGTCCTGGCCAATACTGAGTTGCCATCTTTGTTCACTCCTGCTGAATCCTTTCCAGTAACATACCAAGTCCGAAGAACACATAGTCTCTCAGGAGTCATAGGTAGATTTCTCCTTAGTAATAGCTGTTATTTGAGCCAGGCTGGAAGAGTCTGGTGGCTTTTACAGAAAAACTCCGAGGTGAGTGAACACCCCTGTGATTTGCTCTTGTTTTGCCATTTCTAGTCCACCAACCAGGAGAACCGTTACTGAGCAGGAGAGCTTGAAGTTACAGTGCACATCAAAGAGGAAGTCCTGCCAATTCCTCTAACTCATCTATATTGATCCTACTTTATATCAGTGGGATATATTCATCCAGAGAATGCCTGACTGTCAGCAAAAAGGGCAAGTATTCTTCTCAGCATTTGTCTTCCTGCGAAGATTAAGGACCTGGTCTCTAACTCTTTCTGTCATGGGGAACTTGCCCCTTTAATGTGGGTCCAAAGTCCCTGCAACAGAACATGTGCTTCCCAGATGGACCTAATTAAGACTTTGTGGTGGCATTTGGGGGTGAATACATAGAGGAAACTTGCTTGGTGGGAGGTCTATGGAAAGAGCTGCAGAGGACTGAGAACTGGGAGACCACTAGAGTGACCAGTGGTGTCTTCTCACGGAAAGCCACAAAGAGAGGAGGGCTTGTGGACTGAATCCTTCATGTTATGGTGTCAAGCTTGAGGGCCAAAAGACATGGGGAACAACAGAAACAGAACAAAAAACAAATCTCATTATGTGTCTGGAGAGACATAGCTGAGACATGGCAACTGAGAAATTCCTGGAGGGAAGGACAAAGGATGGCTGCAGCTCGTGAGGGCAGATTTGCAAAAGATTTGTGGAATCTGCAAAAGATGACGTAACTGCAACATTTGTCATGTTTGTAAATACCTCTGTTTGGGACAGAGCTGGTTTATTTTCAACCATTTGTATAGCTGATGAATACTACTTCTGTTTTCCCTCCTCAGAGAGTCATGTCTTCTTAAAGGGTAATATTGTAAGATTGTCAAAGGAGCAAGTAATTAGATTTTCCTTACCTGCTGGAGGGCAGTTGCTCCGGCTCTCTCCCCAGGTAGGTCTGACCAGCTCTCATTGCTTGGTGCGCTCACACCAGGACCCGTCTTTCGACAATCAGGAACTGAGGACCTACAATTTTGAAAACCAGTGTTGGAAAACATTGGTGAGTCTGGAGGAGAGTTAGGTTGACCGTGAACAGAACGACATTCAATATTACCAATGTGACATGAAGCAGAGGAATGGCTGCAGCATCGTGGTTGTAATTTCTTTGGACCCATGACTGCTCTTGCCTGTGGACACTGGAAGACTGGGGTCACATTAAGCTTTCTGGAAACTCCTGTCATGCTACTAATGAACAAGTGTGGGCTTCTCCAGATTGGTTGGCCATCATCTCCCAAAGGAGGCCTGCAATTCAGCTCCTGCATGCATATTTAGTTCTGACTTACAGACCTGCCGAAATCCAGTGGGACAAGAGACATCATGGTTGTGAAACTAGGACTGGGTTTCATACAAAACCACCAAAACACTCCAGGATTTTTACATGGTCTTGAAAATGCCCAGGAGCTGTACGTTACTGATGTAATTTCGTAGTCATTGCTACTTTACTGGAAAGGTTTTGTTAGAAGTCCTGTAATCTGACACAGCAAGGGGCATTGATCCCCTTAGGGACAATGACCAATTAATCTCTTTACATCCAGCCTGGGTTGAGAGACAAAAACTGAAGACCTCAGGCTCACCAAAGGGAAAGTGATTTGTGCTCTCATCTCATCCTTCAAAAGATCACAGTCAACCTAGCAGAGGGAAAGCCACGGTGGTGTTGGCAGCCTGGTGAGTGTGCATAAAGAAATCTGAAGATTCTGGAAACAAAACAGTTCCTCTTGGCTGAGGAATGAGTCTTCCAGAGGCTGTTCAGGCAGTTTAGTGGGTCCCTGAGCAGAAAGACGGGAAGCAGGTAAGGCTTTGTGTGTCTCTATCGGGTCAGGGAATAAATTCAGGATAAAGTATTGGGAGAGGAAACAAGTGCAAACACAGCCTTCACAAAACAACCACGGCATTTCAGGCAAAACAAACTAAATGTGTTGTGAGGAGAAGCTGACAAATGTGCCTAGTTCTTCTAAATAGGAGAAAGGTTTTCTTCAAACTTTTTTCTTTTTTTTCAAGTGCTTGCTTCCCATGAAATCATTCCATTTACCGTTTACCTACAGGCATTTTGTGAGATGGCACTGG
The DNA here is from genome assembly GCF_015220075.1 of Falco rusticolus. NCBI lineage: Eukaryota > Metazoa > Chordata > Aves > Falconiformes > Falconidae > Falco > Falco rusticolus. The sequence goes on along the minus strand of NC_051198.1, from coordinate 25,927,001 downwards.
AGGTTACAGGAGTTTCTCTATGTAAAGAGCTCTAACACCATGTCCTGCCCATTTCCCTTCCTCTTCCCAGCATTCTCCTCCCTGGGTTCTGAGTCTTTTCCAGAGTCTGACTCCAGTCCCCAGTTCCAAGGATGGGATTTTTTTTCTCAGGGAAGACTCCCTTAGACCTCTGGGCTGTAACCGTTCCAGGAATGTGGCCATGGGAGAGTAAAACGCCAGAAGAAATATGAAGATCATTTTTTCACTAAAATTATGATTTATGAGGAACAGCTGAACAGACTATGCAAGGTTTCATTTAAATAGAGGCCAGAATGTTTTAGTAGACCTGTATATGCTAACTCTTCTGTGAGACTTACACGTCACATACGTAAGTACCAGGCTCCTTTTCCTACTGTCTGTGTTTAGTCTTACACGTGATAACCATGTGCTTTCAGCACCTTGCATCCACTAATTTTTTTTTCATGAGGAAGCCCCTCAAGAATTGTGGGATGGAGAAGTGAAATAAACCAACTAAGCACGCCCAGGAAAGCTGTAGGCAGACTGGGACCAGGCCCCAGGTTTCTCATGTCTCAATGCCAGAGCCTCAGTTGCTCCCTTTCTTCCACATTCTTCTGCTGCCATGACTACTCTTCCTCATCCATAGCTTCATCATATGTTCCTATGCTATTGTCACAAGTGACCACTCATGTCCAGGAGCCCCCCAGCACCACAGGATGGTGAGGAGCAAGTTGGGGACATTCCTGGACCACTGGGAAAACCTGCAGTTGCCCTGGGGGCTGGTGGCCACTGCCACCAGGAGTGCTTTGCCCTTATTGTCTTCATTGCAACTTAGATGAAGAATCCAGCTGAACTCCAGGCACAGAAATGAGGAGTATTAACACACAGAGAAGAGCTGATGTTCTTCAGAGAATGACGGAAACACACTAGCTCAAAAAGTCGCAGATGAATGGATTCCACTCAAACATAACCAGCAGGCTCCATCCGCTCAATCTACTGCTCCACCGCGGACAGCCTCACCCAGTCAAACACAATTCTCCCTAAAAGGTGGGTGCACACACTTGGACCCCATTTCAATAATGCAACACGAAGCCTTCCCTCCTATGCCAGGTCTAAGACAGGGACAACTATTTAAACTTAATGACCTTAATATGCATTAAATATATATATAAGCTATAATAAGCTTAGCCCCTACCTCTAGCTAAACCATGCAGACAGGGAGTAACTTGGAACCATTTTCATTCCTGTGGAGTTTTTGTTTGGGCTGGTGCACTACATGTGAGGGGTTTAAGGATGTTTTCTCTGTCTAAGTTTCCCATTACCATGGTTGAAACTGTTAGTCGACTTTAACATATTTTCCTTGGCAAAATACCTTTGAAACAGGGAAGAGCCTTATCTTCAGTTCTGGAGGTCAGGGAAATATGAGGTCAATTTGTAAATCTGTTTGAATGCCTAAAGATATCAGGTAGGATTTTCAAGAGCATCAGGAGGTGTCAAATTGGGCCTTTGATAGTCCATTAGAAATCAACTGTAACCTGAAGTTCCAAAATCTCCTTTAAAAATGGTTTTAAAGTACCCTTAAGCATTCTGTGTGTCACTTCGACATCTGTGAATGAGCAGGGAGCTGAATAGTGGTTTCTTGTATCTCAAACAGAAGGCACTAAAAACCAGTTGGGTTTTCCATCATACAATTATAGAGAAAATTTCTCTGTAAGTTGCATTTGGCAGGCCATCTTCAGTGAATGTAATAATAAGTATGTGTCTGCTTTTGCACTCCCCTCACTTTCAAATTTAATTGTGTGTTGCTTATAGTGTTTTGTAATGTAGAAACCCAACAGATATAAGAAAGTCTGTCTAATTGCTTTTCTTGCCTTTAATGGATAAATGTTCTGTTCTGAGATTAAAGCTGGTAGAAGCCAAGCTCCCAACTTTTCCAATAAATCTATGTAATACATAAATAGAAATTATAACATAAAATTACATAAGATATATAATCCGTTTGCAATCTTTCTATGTCCAGATAGCTAATAGCTAATATCTCTTGTTTGTAATGATTTTACTTCTCTTGGAATGGCAACATGAAGCAAGGCTAATGTCTCAGTGTCACTTGTGTATCAATAGAAAGTAAGGTTCAACGTTGTGTGGAAGTGGTGTTTGCACGACCTCAGGTAGTGGCCAACCAAGACTAGTAGAGCTTTGTTGGCCCTTTCACCTCTGACAAGGTGTAGAATAGGGTCAGAATCCATTTCTTCCTGCTCCACCATCCATGTTACTTTTTCTGAAAGAGATAAACAAAACCTCTTCAGGGAATTGCTTGTGTTTTCTTCGTGTTATGATCAGACCATGGAGGTCAGTTCCATACCCTAAGTACTTCAAGTCCAACAGTATTTGGACACAGAGCTGGTCTCATGTCAAAGAAATATACCACCTGGAAGAACTATGTTTACATACTAATTTGTTTGCCACTACAAGCTCATACGTTTGAGCTTAAACCAAAGACTTCATAGATGTAGCCCTGGAAATCACTGTTGATGAATTTTACATCTAAGCTGTAGGTAGAAAGTGGCTCAGCTCCTAAAGTCTAGAAAAAAGTTACAGTAAATCCCTGTGAATTGAAAATGTGATGCATTCAGAGGCATACATGTACACTGCAGTAAAGAAATCCCATTTTACTTATAGTAAAATAAAAGCGTGGAGGAAATGTTACCGCTAAGGTGGGTTGCATATGTGTTTTTGCAAGTGTGTTTATGTAGAGTTTTTAGATCCCAAAACTAGAGGCCTTGCTCAGGCAAAAATCCAACTGGCTGAAATGGAAATGTTGCCTTATGCAGTCTGCAAAACTGGGCTGGGAGTGCGTGTTTGTACATTCTCTGTGCATGCTAAAGGTCAAGGAAAAGGTTTCCAGGACTTCTTATTTGTGTCTCCCTCCCCAGTACATAGCCAAGATGCAGGTAAAATTCCCATGTCTTTCAAAGAGGCTGCAGAATTTGACCCACTGGGTATCAAAACAGCTCTGAACAGTGGAGTACAGCTAAATTATTCCAACACCAGACAAATGGGTCTGCCTAACCTAAGCCATAACATTTGAATTATTAATGTTCTCTAATAAAGGGGATAAAGTGTCTGTAGAACAGAGTGTTTCAGAGCTCTGTTAAAGATCATGCCTATTTTAATTTAGACGTCCAGCTTGAGGAGAGACAATGCTGGCATTGTGTTACAGAGATTTATAACAAGTCTGTCTTGAGGATTTTCCTCTGTCCTTATCTGTAATAATAGAATTTAAAAAAGAGTCAGAGCAAGAGCAGCAGCACTGGAAAATATCTTTCTCAGAAACTATAGCAGACAGGTCACAACATTTTTAAACAATGATAGTAACATTTATTCTATCAAAGCCATTTTATGTTTTATTTGGAACTCTGGCGCCTTTATTTTTTTAAGCTCTCATAACATGACACTAATTACAGACATCAAGATGCTCTATAGAAGATACCAGTCAAAATCCAGATGCTGCTTCTTTTCCTTTCCCTGCACTCCCACCCCAGCCCTTTTGTGTGCATTACATCATTGCATAGTTTATTTTAAAAGTGCCTCAAAAATGCAATGATAGTAATCGTAGACAGCAGGAAATTGATGGTGAGCACCTCTGGTCTGCAAATTCCTTTACAAAGCACTCCCGCTGCTCATCAGAAGTCCTTCTTGTTAGCAGAGGCTTGAAATTACAGGTCAGTTGATGTGTTAAAAATTTTTTGGGCTAAAGTAATTTTCATCTTAGGACTGTGCATACATGTTTCTTCCTCTCTGTCTCCTCCACCAAATGGAAATGACCAGGTCAGTTGGAGGAATGGGTAGAAGGGTTTGTGGTGTTCCCCTCTGGGAGGCTGATCTGCTGCTGCAGGGCCAGGTGGGAGCAGAGCTTGGCTCTGGCTCCCCAGTGAGCACCCACAGGTGAAGGTTTGGGGTGAAATATCTTGAGAGAGACCCTCAACTCAGGGGTGTCAGCCAGCCCAGAGAAACACAAGATGATATGCAGGCTACATCCCCTTTCTGTCACAGCTGGCTGCAAGAGGTCATTGCATATCTTGGGGAGCTCATGTACTCTGTAGTTCTTCAGGTGGTGGTGGCCCTCCACAAAACACCCACGGTGAAAATAACCAAGGGTGTTAGCAGCACTGAAACTGAAGTATCCCATGGCTTTTAGAAACATTGATCCACTGCCTGTAGCAGGTGGTAAAATTACCATCCAACCCTCAAAACTGTTGAGTTTCACCCTGACTTGGCCACTTGAGCATTTACAGGCTATATGCGACACTTCAGCCAGGGTAGCATCATCTGAAAGGGCATCTGAGCCATGACCTGACTCTCTGCATGTCCCCACTGCATCCCAGGGGTTCTCCACAACTCACACCATGTTGCCCTGGGCCTGGTTGACATCACTGACATGGCCAGCTTTGGTCAGGACACCAGAGGCCCAGCTCCACTGTGTGTCACAGATCACTTAGCACATCCTCAGAGCTTTGTGGTGACACATGTGCACAGCCCCGCCATGCTCCAGGGTTGAGTGACAGCCACCTCCCTCGCATTTTCCCACAGGCAGACAGTTCACAGGATGAAATCCCATCCCTGTTGTAAGTGTGAACCAGGATTTCAGCCAAAATGTTGCAGCAAACACATTTGTCCTGCAGAGTAAGCAAACAAAGAGGCAACACTGCACCAGTAAAGAACAGGAAGCTTTTGATGACACTGGCTCCGATTTTTTAGCCTATTAAGATTTCCATTACCCTCAGGCTCATTATTCAGCAATAAGTAAACACCAATAAATCTGAAATAACAAGTGAAACACATGCACTTAAGCCAAAAAAAAAATATCCTAGGAAATAGTCTTTCCTTTAGCATGTTGAAAAGGTCAATGCAGCAATGTTAGGGTGACTAGGAAGCTCTGAAATACATCCCATCCTCCAAAACAAGGGTCCCATGAGCCTGCTGAGATGCAAGACTTGGGTCTCAGGAGGATCTTAGGATTTCAGGGAGGAAGAAGGGAGGATCCCTGGTGAGACCCTTTATGCCCATATCTGAGAGTTTCCTTTCCAGCAGTAATGGCAAGGGCTAAACTAAATGTGGTGATTTTCGTTTCCCACTCCAGTGCTGTCAGGAGCAGCGCAATCTGCACACACCTTTGTGTCTGCATCGTGCTGTCAAGTACCCATACTCTGTCTCTTGTGAAACAGAAACATGAAGACACGTGAAAATCATGTGTGTTTAGCTACTACAAAAGTCATATTCCCAAAAGAAGAAACATTATCTTTTTTGCCACTATCTGTGTTAAAATACCTTGTGGACCTGTGAGCAGATCCAAATTCTTCCTTTTTCATTAAACTGTGGAAGGTTTATTCTACATTTCCATAAGTAGCCATTTTAATTTTTCCATTTTCCTTTTTTAAACAGGAAACCTCTCCACTGCTTCTCCACTTTCTCTAAGCTCTTTGTTTATATTCTACTTCCATTACCAGAATTATTCTTACATTTTTCCATCCCCTATTCTGAACAAACATTTACGCTGAGTCTGAATGACTGGTATTATATATAATGGGAAACAACAAAGCAAGAGGGAACAAAAGTAACATCTCTGTAAGAGGATGAAATGTGGCTGCTACCTCCTCAGTGATAGCAGCCTTGAAAGGAAACTGTTTGCCAGTCCTGAGCATCCCTGGCCACAGGACCATGTTGAAAATGCAGAGATGCATCAAACAGAAAGTAGAGCCCTCTGACATACAGCCGTACGTGCCACGGTTCACAAAAGTAAATTACCTTTTCACCCATGAGTTTTTACCTAGTTATACAATGATTAATATACATCTGCCCACCTGGGCAGAGGAAAAAGGATCCAGCCAATACAAGGGATGTGGTCCTAACTGCTCCTTCAGGCTAGCAGCTCCATCAGCCCCACACTGCCTGAAAAGGGAGTGGTGGGCAGGTGGGAGCAGACAGGCCAGGAGCGTTGTCTTGGCTATCTGGGAAGAAGCAGCAGGGAAGTGAAACTGCACTGAAGAGCAGGAAAAGCAGGCACATCTGGACACATCTGGTCAGCAGGAAGGTGTCCACAGCTGTGGAGGCAAATGGTACAGTGGTACAAAGGGTTAGGTGGGGTCTCTAGGACAAGCTGCTGTTCTCGTTCAGTAGCCTGTGGTTAACAGGACTTACACTTAGGTATCAGGAGCCCTGTTCTCAGCTTTCCAAGATGTGTCAGAGCCCAGGCCTGGTGGTTGAGCACCCATCAGCCTTTGATTCTGTGCTCACAGTGCACGCTGCCTGCCAGTTGTGCTGTTGTAGCAAGGATTTGTCTGTCCAAGCAGCTCCCAGAAAACTATTTTCATTCCAGGAGAGGAAAAGGAAGGTTGTCTTCAAACAGCTGCTCTTCACAGCATCCCTCCATTTGCAGCAGGTAGGAGCTGTGCAGGGGGAAGACATCTTCCAGTCTCCCAGCCCCCAGCAGCATGTTACAATACATGGAAACCCCAGCAGTCAACAGGGAGGAAGAGCTGAAAGTTTTCCCTCTCCTCAACTCCCACAGCCTTCCTTCCTTAAAACAAACATCCCTCTGTACATTTACCGAGTAACATGTCCTAATACATTGAGCACAAGACCAGACAACACCTCGCTTTCCTTGCTTCTACTGCTGGTTTACTATTTGTCCTGTAAATATTCTCTCAGCATCTTATTAGTTGGGCTACAGATAATCTGTAAAAAGAAGGGAAATTTCCACGTTTATGTATATGTTCTCCATCTTTTTCCAAAATCCAAATAAGCTTGCAAAGTCTGTAGACATGTCAGGCCTTTTCCACAGATGGTCTTTAGAAACTTTATTGCTATCCATGAGAAACAAGAAAAGAATCTGCTTCGAGGTCCCAGGATGGATTTGCAGGCCTGGTGGTTGAAAAAAATGAAATGTTTTTACTTGAAAACTGAATATATTCATTCTGTAAATCATTGCCTGACAATAAACCCATGCTCTTTTCAGGGTTGCTTTTTACTGTAAGCATTTTACAGCCTAATTTCCAGAGAGAAGATCTTTGAGTAAAAGATCATGTGATAAAATTTCTCGACATAGTTCATGCTCTCTATGTGTTATTTTCAGCTTTATCCCAAAATAAAAAGACTGCTAAAATTGTGACAGTTCTGTATCTTATAGATCTGGTTTTAATTGCATCTTCCATCCTTTTGTGTTTGTAAAATACAATTTACAAATGTCTAGATATTAACTCTACTGAAGTTGTCTTACAAGGCAGCCTTTTAGCTGCACAGCCAACGCTGATCCACCCACACATCCTAGTAAAGGAGCACAACGTTTTTTAAACTCTGGCTCAGAGTCTCATCTCTTCTGTGGCGATGGAAATGAATATTGCATCTATGGCAAGGCATGTCAAGCTCTCTGTGGAATTTATTATGGTCTCTGCACCAAATGTTCTACCAGCAGGTCTGCCTCGTGCTCTTCAGAACATGTATAATTAGAATTCAGCTAACGCTGGAAAGAATGACTGTCCATAACTCATCAGGTTAGAAAGCTGGAAGCCCTAGAGCAGAAAAGAAATGAGCGGAATATTCAGCTAAAGAGGAAAAATTCATTTTCTTTGTTTTCTTACTGTGAGAATAAGTATTTTATATGTAAGATGTCGTTCATCGTCTCCTTTTCGAATAGGCAACCACATTCTTGATCATGCAGACAGCAGACGCGTGACACTAGCAATGGTCCCGTGCGGCCCACAGCACAACCTTTGGATAGCTGGAAGGGCAGTTCTTGCTTAGGAATGCACTCTCTGGTCCTGGGCTGACTGTGTTTCTGGTTTAAGTCCCTGGAGAAAGCTCTACCTTTTTTATGAGTCCCCAGGATCTCTGAGAACCAATGCAAATTGGCAAAGCTCTTGGCTTGCCCCCTTCAGCTGCTGGTAGCAGAGTGCATTAGCAGTGGCTTAGACACAAGAACTTCAGGACTTGTGTGTACACAAGAACCTCAGGACCGAAGTCAATAGAGAGACCTCTGCAGTCAGCTTGAGCTGTGAGGGAACCCAAATTTGTTCCTTGGTGATGAACACCAGGATCCTTACTCTGAGCCGATTAACTCTAGTCGTTGTTCATGACTGCAGGATTTTGGACTCCACTTTTGCAGTATCACAGGGTCTAATTTAACTACTCTCCACATCTAACAGGCTTCTAACCACAAGGATCATGGGTCTGCATCCTTCTTTTCTCCTCATTGTAATGTCTTCCCCAAGTTGCCCAACTGCTTCAAATTCCTTCCTCATCATCAGAACCTAAGCACTGATTTATTCTTAACCCTCCTGCACTCTGAATTCTCTGTAGAAACTGGAGGTCAGCTCCTTTGCTTTAAAAAGAAGGGAAGAGCCAGCTTTTCATAGACATAGCCTTCACACAAAACTTACTCTTCATCTTCAAACTGGAAACACCTGCGTTAGGATGACTGACATGCAAGATAAGGCTTAGGGTTCATTAAAAAAAAAAAAATCTAAAATTTTCCCAATAAATCATTTTTCTTCTCTTGGAAGTAAAACTCTTAATTGCTGGTTTAGGTATTGGAGATTCCAGGACAAGGAGATTCCGAGGCAAATACCTTTATTTTTAAAAGTTGATAAAGGCACTGGGATATCCTTTGTCACGTTTGCTAAAAATATTAATAATTGTATTTTGAGTGTGAGTATACTTTTGCCTGCCACACTAGCCAAATCTCTGCTTGTTTCATTTTTGTTAATATTATTCTCATCTGTAACTTCACTGCTAGAAGGCAGTGCTCATCATACAAGTCTGCCTTCAAGGTTTCAGCGGTGCAGGCTCGTAGTGACGGGGAAGGGCTTTCCATGGTAACGTCACTAATAGAAACCAGTCAATATAGGAGATGGGGCTCTGACTTTTTAGTTCATCCTGGTGAGTCCAGTCTTCTGTGTATGTGACTAAGAAGTGTCTGGCTTCTTATATGGGCCAGGAACAGACGTTTAGGGAAAGCACAGAAGAACCAGGGCACATATCCCAGAGTGATTCATCCCCATTACACTCAGCCAGTTCCCAAGAAGCAAGAGGTTTGGATTTCCTGAGGTAGAAGTCACACATGGACAATCACTTTGAAGAGTCACTGGTTGACCTATCCTTAACGAATTCGTCTCATCCCTTGCAGAATTCATTAGTACTTTCGGTCTCCATGAGGCTCAGTATCCAGGAATCTCGTATCTTCCTCCATTGCTTTTATAACTGCTGCCTCGCACTGTTGCTAGTACTTGTATGAGTACATTGCAGTTAATTATTTCTTCATGTTCCCTGCCAGCTTCAGCACCTCACAGGCATCTGTCAGATTCCAGATCTGCCATTTTTTTTCTGAGCTGAAGGGAACAAGACCTTCTAACTCCTCCTTGTAGAGAAGCCTCCAATCATCTTTATTGCCTTTCTCTCTACATTTACTAAATTACCTGTATTCTTTTCAAGGTGCAACAAAATTTTAGGTCCTGGGTAAGTACCATTGTAGCAATAATAGAATCAACAGCATGCTCCCTCAATGGTACTCTCAGTCTTTCACTCCATCTTTCAGCTGATCAATCTCTCTTGATGATTTTTGGCCGGTTTTTTCTCATTTTCATTTTCCATGGAGGCACCTCCCCTACATTTTCCTTCTCAACTGATGTGTGATGAGAGTGGGGGAGATGAAAGACATTGCCTGATTTTCAGGTCTGCAACTGAAACAATACCCTAGAATACAAATAAAGGTATAGCACAGTCAAAGCATAAGATTAAAAGACTTACCTAACAAAAGATCATTAAAAATATCTACACTTAAACAATGGGTACTCATGATGTCCCCCTCGTTCCTTGCATGGTGCATGGGACCATTTCTGTGTACTTAATCAGAACACATTTTAAATCACACCGTACAGTATACTTTGTGGCAATACATGATGGCCAAGTATATAAAATATGATGAAGTTAAGAAGTTGCAGCTGAACTAACAATATATTCTCCTGGAAGGAGACATTGAATAAATTGTGGATGGTTTTTGATAGCCAATTAAAGTTCTTATAAGAGTTCTGATGCATTTTTCTGCATTCTTCGGTCATAACCTTTTAAACAAATATTTGCAATTGTAAATAATCCCCTAAAGTTCCCAGGTATTAATAAGTTATTGTGTCTCTTGCAATGATCAATTAGCATAATGAATACAAACTTAAGAGAACATTTCTCATCAGCAAGTAATAATTTTATCTAGTTTTTTGGTGACAATAGCAATTTCTGGTTTGGGACCAGTCATGTATATATGCTCACATATATTTCTTCAAAGACCGACAAAGTTGATTTAGAGTCAGACACAGATTTTCCCAACAGAAAGGACGCAGATTTCCCTAAAGGAAAGAAAGAATTTTTTCCTCTCAGTATTGTCAAAGGCAAAAATGTAAGATACAAACAAAACGGTTTCCAATGCAATAGTGTATAATGAGCACTAATGAATGAAGACAGAAGGTGTGGTCTTGTCAACAATTCACAAAGATTAAGCAGCAGATCTGATTTTACCTTAGAGTTTGTCATTGAGTCATTCAGAAATCAAGCTAATCACTCTGAACCAGATTTCATAAAGGACCAGATAATTTCACTTCTCTCATTTTTTTCTGTGAGCACCATCAGAGAGGACCAAGGTTTGATATGACAAAATGCAGCTTCTAGAGAGCTGCATTTTAGAATTTCAATTAAAATTTAAATTAAAGCCGCAGATTCTCTGAAAATTTGCAAAGCCTTTCCTATGACCTTGACCAAACAAACTCCTTTAGCTTATGTGTAAATACATGCTTGCTCCCTCGCAGTGGCTGGCTCACAGGGGTCCCACACCGCACAAGCCACAGCTATTCTGCCCAGGGCCTAGGGTAGCCATGGGCTACCCCAGAAGCAGCTTTCCACCTCCCTTTCACCTCCCCCTCCCAAGCATGCAGAAAATGTCTTGTAGCTCTCCCCCAGCCAGAAAATTTTGGGGTGCCATTTGGGAGTTGACAATTCTTGCCTGCGACCTTTAATCAGCCACCTTCTTTAACATTAACTGTAGGATTTTTGCACTTCATTTCCCCTAGAAGGGACCGTAATACTGGCCAGCTTCGCATCCTACGCAAAGTTCAGTTAGTGCTTGGACAGCTTTTTGAGGTCCAGACATGAAAAATACATAGCAATGCAAAGGCTTATCAGATGGTTACAGCATCAGAATATAATTATACAGCTTGAAACCCAGCTATAAAGAAGCATGTTGATAGAGAGAGGGTAAACACACTTGCATGAAATCTGAACCCATCCAACTTTTTCAGTTCAGACTGTATTAATCGTTTCCCTTTCCTGAGTCCTCCTTCCATCAATGCATCAACCTCAGGCCAGATTTGTTGTTCATTTGTGCCCATGCAAAGGGCTTCTCTAATGCTGCCTTGTCAGTGAAGACTGATCTCAATAATTTCCTTATTCTTGCTTGTGAAAAATATTTCCTCCTTCGCTCTGGAGGCACCCAGGGAGGTAGCAGTTAAAACTTGATGCAGTAGTGTATTTCTCTGGTTTATCAGATCAAAACCCATGTCTCATTGAAGAATTGTATTTGCAGCCTCTCATCACCCTGGAGATAAATTGCTGCAAGCATCACGAAGACTCACAGAAAGTTTTAGCCATCTCCATAATTAATCCTGCTTTTCATCGCTCCTGGCTTCACCTACTTTCCTGCAGTTCGATTCACAGACAATATTCTGCACAAGTGAGCAGCCATCTACCTACTAACCACAATAACTGCACCTCTCCTGTGTCTGAGGAGGCATTTCAGAGCCTCTTTTGCAATAAAAGCAGAAGTACTAAACTTGAAGAAAAAGCACTCTTCCTAACTGACTGTAACCTTGGAAGCCTCAGAGCTGATGCCTCTTCTCAGTGTGTCTTTTCTTATGCATATTTTTTTTTAAATAAATATAAACCAGAAGAAAGATCTAATTTTTGGAATTCTGATCCAGATCAGAAGATCACAAACTACAGCTAGTGAAAATTTTTCTATTTCATGTATGAACATAAATGGAAAGTGATAACAGTCTTTCAACATCTTTCTCTTTTGTACTCTTCCACAAGCCCTATGGCTGGCTATACTCCCTGTGTGTGCATACATCTTCTTATATACACATATATAAAACAGCACTTTTAAACAAAATTATTCTTTTTAGTCTAGACCCATGGATACTAACTAAACTGTTGATGGGCAATTCATAATACAGATGAAGAAGAGGAGCCCTTTGATGGGTCCCAGGCAGCTGGGGGATAACTGAAGTGAAAAAGAAAGGCTCTGTGTCTTGTGGATGGGACCCAGAGCCCAGGGGCTTATTTTGCCTCCCACCACCCGGCTCACACAGGTTGAGCCCCCGGCCCACCCCACACATCGAGCTTGCTCCTGCTGAGAGCGGCTGGCTTGTGGTCTCCCATCTCCACAATGTCCCAGAGAGATCTGGTCAGACGAACAGTGATTTCCAGCAGGTATCTGAGGAGATCAAGGCTGCACCCGCCCATGTCGACAGCAAAACCCGACAATGCAAGGATCCAGATTTGCCTCCTTCCTGTCCTGCTCTCAGAGAAGGTTGGCGAATAACTTCACACCTGCCCTTGCATCTCAGCCCCTGAGACCCCTCCAGCTGTGCTGACTGTATTAAAGTCCTCTCTGGCCCAGTGAGGTGCCCCTCTCCTCACTCTTCTTGGCATCAGCTACCACACTGACATCCCTGAAGTCCTTCCTAACGTGCTGCACTTATTCTCCTCCTCTCTCTCTCTCTGGCCAAGTCTGAAGATTCCCCAGAAGTGATCACTGAAGAGCCATCCTCCTACCACAACCATCCAGTGCGAATGCTATGTGGTCTGCCCAGCTTCGTGCACCTCCCTGGGTTGCTGTCAGCCCCCCTGCATCACAACCCAGGCTCCTTTCAAATAAAACAAAAGAAGGAAAAATGAAAATATGCCATATGGCACCTCCACACACAGCCGCAGGGCCCTGGAGCACAGTCTGGGAGAGAGACACGCTGGTGCAAGGCAGGCAAGGAGCCTTCTGCCTTGCCCACTGGCAGTTCCCATCTTCACCCCTGCCACATCTCCCTGGGGTAGCCGGGGGGCTCTGCCTGCCACCCTCGTGGCCTGGCAGCCCCACAGCAGCCCCACAGCAGGTCAGGGAACCTGCTGCCCTCCCGCAGGACCCAGCTGCAGTGCCCATCACCCACCACAGATACTGGGACAGCACAGGCTGGTCACCTTCTCCTCAGCACCCGCAACCTCCACACAGCACTTGTGACACGAACATTACACAGCGCTTGTGACACGAACATTGCAAAAGCAAGAACCAGCTTTTTCCACACCAAAATTAAACAGTACATAAGATTGACTTAGAAACTGTGAGATTGTTATAACTGGAAACATATTAGGGGTGTTTTCATTTGCTCTCTGGGTTTTCCCGCATTCCTGGTTGTCTTTCCAAGATTTCTGTTGCAAGAACAAGGATTAGAAACCATTTATTTCCCCTGTACAGCTAAGGTTGTCATATAAATGTGGTTCCGGGAGCCAGAGCTTTAGGAAACAAATGGCAAACATTCCCAGTAAAATTATGAGTGTCAGCAACACTCTTTGTGTTTATGAAAACCTTAGTGAGGCCCAGCAATGAATAAAGATGGAGCTAAGACTACAATGAGACCTGAGAAAACCAGGTTTGACCCTTTGATTTGCCACAGGATTTCTGTATCACCTCAGGGAAGCAGGTCGTGCTTAATTTCACTGAAGATGTTGAGTCCAATTAGTTTGGCAAGGCCAGGAAGAGTGCTCAGCATCTTGCACGACAGAGCCCTCGGTGCTTCAGTGTCCTGCTTCTTCTGTCCTCCTGCTCTCAGCTGAGCAGGGTGTTCTCTGCAAGCAGGGATTTTCCCTGTGAACTTGATACAAGTTCAAAAAACACTCAGTGACTATTAACCATAATTAATCCACTGTATTAATTTCTGCACCATCATTACTCTGGATGGGGTAATGTTTTGGTGTGTAGAAAAATTATGTATGTTGAAAAAGCATTGCTAGGCGAGTCTGCCTCCAGTGTGTGTGTGTGTATATATATATATATATATACACATATATATATATATGTGTGTGTCTGTGTGTGTTTCAGGGACCGCGTGGGGACTGTATACCTGGAGGATCCCACATGCAGCAAAGCAGCCAGTGATATGAAACTGAAAATAACATGATTTGCTAATTTACAACTAATAATTAAAAGGGCCTGTCAAGGAGCCAAGCTTCCTCAGCATGTGTTTAACATTACTTCTGAGAAGGTCATTGCTGGCTTCTCCAGGAAGGGAGTTCCGGAGAGGGTACAGTAAGTGCACGGAGTTTAAATGAGCAGCCCCGGCGCAGACATTTCACAGTCTTCAGGGATGCACAAACAATTCTGCCTCGGCAGCACAGAAACAATGCCCTGTATTCACAAAGACTACAGGAACTTCAATATTGTGTGGAGGGGAGGTGGGGGTGAGGGAAGTCTTGAAATGCAGATAAATTGGTATTCACCAAGTGCCATTCCTTAATTTACAACAGTCTTTAACTTCGGAGGCAATTGCCAAGGTGCTCATAAAAAGCGAAATGATGAATATTCAGGATGTCTTCTGAATCCATTAGGCAACTGAGGATGAGGTCTCCATATGTATAACTTCGGCTGTTTTCACATGCTGGTAGAGAGAGTGCCAAGATGGCGTCAGGAAGAAAAATGGCTCCTTCAGTTGCCAATGGGGAGAGAGGAAGGGGGGGGGGGGGGGGCAAAAAGTGTATATCAAGTGCATGGAAATGAAAATTTATTTAAGTACAGTAATTCAACCTAAATGTGCACTGCATGGCACGGTGTGAACCTAGCTCTCCGAGCTCTCTGGCACGGCCGGCTCTGCGGACAGGTGTGTGCAGGATCACTGTCAAGTTAAAAGCAGCCACTGAACGGTTTTCTTTTTCCACACCATCCCCTCCAAGGGTCTCAGGGAGCCTGAGTGAATTCAGCCTCAGGACAAGGAAAGGCTCAGGCTACACCAAGGAGAGGGAAAGCTCAACCTACAGAGGCTGAGAGAAGCGCCAAGTGTCTGGCCTTGAGTGAGGAGCAAGTCAATGGTGGAACAGGCTCTCTCCTTCTCCCTCTCATCCAGCTCCCCATTTCCCTCCCTGACAACCTTTACCAACATCCTAGATAAGGCAGATGAGGCATTTATAACCACAGCCGGCAACTGATGAGGAAAACATGCTGTCCAGCTCTTGCATCCCAGAAAATAATGTCTCCTGGATGCCATGAATCATGGAAGATCACAGGCCATTAATCATCAAAGGGTGGAAGGGACGAGTTTAAAGTCATGTGTACCAAACACAGCCATGTCTCTGGGGAATCTCAGACCTGGCATGATTCATTTTGCTTTCTCAGGGAGAAATCACAAGGATTAGAAGAATAAATAATGCCACAGCTTCCTGAGTTCAGCTGGTAGCGAGGCCAAGCCTCCCATTGAGGAAAGGAGGCTTTGGTCACAGGAGGTGCCTATTGCCACAGCAGGCATGGGCGTGGGAAACAGTGACACTCCTCTGGTCCCAGAGTCAGTGTAGGGGTACTATTTGGTCCGCTGGGTCTTCCCCAAAAGACTGTAGGGAGTCACTGGGATTCGCAGGGAAAGCAGAAGCGTGACAGCCCTCATTGCCCCTGTCTCTTGGGGTTGTCGGTATCCTGATCCGGTAACAGCTCAGCTTTGCAACCTGGCTCTGGAACGGCTCTGGGGCTTTCTAGAAGGAAGGAGCCATCCGCTGCAAGGCTGTATTACCTGCGGGCAAGGGGCAGAGGTCAGTTACCTGCCCTTCCAGCCATGACCATAAAATGTGGTTGGCACAGTGGGGACACACAGAGAGTCTCATGGGGGAAGTACTCAGTGAATTTTAGTAGTCTTTGTTGCAGCCCTTTAGGCAAGTCAAGAACCAGCAGCTGATGACCAGGTAAGTAGTGCACGAGGCTCTACCACAGATACCAGGTCATCCCAGATCCATATTCCCAACTCAGGGACCTTCAAGTGTGTGATTTACCCCTCTCTTGCTCCTAAGTATGGCTGTGGGGAGGAGGCTGTACCTCACACCTGAAAGACGCACTACCTGCCTATCAAGAATGATTAGATTATAGTCATGGCTAGTTTAGTTGATTGTTTCCTGGGTTTTCCACATCAGTCTCCCATCCACCCTAAATAAAAAGCGCCAACACACCTGGAGCAGAATACACAGATGACTTTCAGTAAAGACAAATACAGTTCTTCAGACTCACAGATTATCTAGCCACAGAGTTTGAGTTTGGTTCAGTTCAGAGCGGAGGTTTTCCACTCTTCGCAATTATTTACAGAACACTTTGTGTTCACACAGCTTTCTAGGGTGCCTTTTTGGTTTTAGAAGAGTTTTTTCCAACCAATCGCTCGTTATTTCGCATATGGGACTGGTCACCATTTCTGGTTGGGCTGTTCCTAATCTGTGATGAAATGAGTGAAACACGATACATGAGAGAGGGTACTTCCGTCGTTAATCCCCAGCACTTACATTCACACACGAGTACCTTGCCCACATGCAAGCATGGGTATTTGCAAGAAGAACAATGAAAACTTGGCAATCGGCTGAGCAGCCCCCCATTTGAGTGTTTGCAGGAAGCTGTCAAAAAGGAGGAGAGTGGTAGAAGCACGCTGAGTCCAGAGCGTTTCATAGAATTGTTCCATGGACATGTTCCACAATTGTCTTTCCTCCCTGTGTGCTCAGCTGCAGTCACCAGGAGCGCACAGGGGCATGGGCAACACGAGCACATGCTTTTCCCACTGCTTCCGAGGTTAGTATGAATAATGTTCCACAGTCTGTTATTGTGGAAATACCAGCGATCATCCTGCAAAAGCAAGCCAAAGAATTATAGCTAGACATTAATAAGAAGGGACCAAACAAAGCATCTCAAAGATGGCAGAATAACACCACTACAGTGACTAGCAGGAAGAAATAGCTCCAAACGAGTTTTCCCTGATCTACTGTCAGCAATCATCCTTTATCCAGCGCCTCAAGGAGTTCGGCACACGGTGCGTTCTGGGCTTGCCGCAGCAGAGGCTGCGCTGAGGCGTACAGCTCAGCCCGTGAGCCCCAGTCTGTCAGTGCTGTGATTAGCCATGGTCTGAGAAGGTAGCCAGCAGTGTCTGCATTCCAGACCACAACTAAGAGTCTCTTTCACAGTTCATTGCACTGCAATGAAAATTAATTTTCCTTCATCATTTTATTCTTGTGAAAAGAAAAAAAAAAAAAAAAAAAAAGGAGAGAATTAATAGGAGGGAAAACCCACAGGGCACTTGGCTGAAGGAGCTCTCTGAAAGAGGCTCTAAAGATGGAAGTCTTGTCTGTCATCTCAGCTGCTAAGTAATACTAGTGGTGGGACTCTTGGAAAAATTAGTACAAATTGCATCGCAGAAAGGACTGCTGCAGAGATGTTTCTGTGTAGTTTTATGGTTGCGGTGAAGACCAGTGGGCGTTAAAACTTGTCTTCAGGGGTATAATTTGGGTAAATCTCAACTTTCAAGTCTTCAGTCCCTGAACTTAAAAGGCAGATTGCCCGCTAACCACTGCCCTGCTTCCAGATCTTGCTCTTACAACACAGTGTGCAGGTATTTGTGCCACCAAAAATCATGGCAGCCCTTCCAGAAGTGTCTGTATCCGGAACAGTGGGGTACATATTTTGGAAGCTGTGATGACTTTCCCAGGCCTTTCTTCCCATGGCAAAATTAAAAGCACCAGTTGGAAACAGAACCTCTGCATACTTTTCCCTTGCTATGAATGCAAGGTTCATCTATTTTTCTCCTTTTTTCCCACAAGAAAAGTAGCATTTCATATGTTATTGCACAAGTTGGATGTTGCCAGAAAGAACCAGACTATTATCCTACTCCCTGCCTGTTCTTTAGCACCTATTGCCATAGGTCAGGACGTTTCCAGCGCCAGTTCAATGAAGTGATTTCTCATGGTTACCTACGATCAAGTACAATGAAAAGGCCCAGATCACTTACAGAGTATCAGTGATGATGCTGGTATCCATTGTTTTCATTCCTCTGTCATGGGAGATTCAGGTTTGGATATTTGTAGGAAGGCGGGTGCAGGACTCCAAGATGAGCAGAATGAGAGGACTGAAGTTCTTTGCATTTCTACTCAGCACCAACTACAGCAGTGAAGACTTTCTACATGGTCGTGTCAAAGCACCTCAGCACTGACCACCTCTCAGGAAGAGTTAGTGGTTTACGCCTCATGATCCTCCATGCCCATTCCCCTTTCTATGCCTCTGTTGGTTTTAGTCTTAAATAAAGAAACGTTGCAGAGTCAACGGCAGAGAACCATCTGAGCTGCTTTGCATGGCTGAAGGGCTGGCTGTGGCACTGCTGGCTGCTGGCATTTGAATCGCTGCATTTAGGGGGTTCTGTTTAGAACAAACTTGGCTTATTAAATGACAAAGTCATCTATTCAAATGCAACGAGCTTAGGTTTTTTCTTTCTTCTAACAGCATAACTTCATTCACTTCAATGGAATTGCATTTGGTTTACACAGGTGTGAGAGGGAAATCAAGTAGCATATAGAAATGTTTTCTTTTGAAATATTTTTGGAGAAGAGGGGTAAAGAAACTGCTTTTAGACCAATGCAAACATTTTCATGGAAATTTTCATTAGGGTTAAAATTTTCTGGACAAAAACTGGAAATGATTTCCCACCCCCCCCACCCCCCCCCGTAAAATAGTTTGATTTTCAAAAATCCCACAAACACTTAAATGGAAATCTCAATATTTTCACAAAAACTCTAATTGTATTTTTAAAGCTTTGGGTTTCCATTTTTTTATCAAAAACTGAAGTCTTTTGTCCAAACTACTTAGAAAACCTGACTTCTTTTTTTCAAAATTTCTCATAGCAGATTTTTTTAATGCGACTTTAACATGAAGATTAAAAAGATTATGAATATGAAGCCAATAAAAACCCATCACAACTGAGCTGTACAAACTAAGTGCAGAGGTTAACATACATGAAACCTGGGATGGACATGAGTTGTTTACAAGTTTAAGATGTTTGTGCTAACATACTTCATAGAAGGGCAAGTGAAGGGTGGGGGGGAGGTTTTCCCTGAATTTAGATTTTATACAACTCACATAAAACTAAGAAGGAAATGAAAGAGTAATGGAGGGAGGTGGAAAAAAACCAAAAAGGGATCACAAGCAATAGACATCTCTGTACATTTTGAGGTGCCTCAAGATGTTGACGTCCCTAGTATGATGTACTCAAGAATCCCATGGGTTCCACAACTGGGACACATACCCTGATGTCAGATGAGATCATGGCAAATGAGCCACAGACAGGCTATTGCCACACATGTAATTGTAAGACTTTGCATTCTGCAGCTGAAAGTTCAATGTGTAGCTGCCCATGAGAAATTCCAACGACTCCAGTACTCACTTTGTCCAAAACAATTGGAAAGCTCTGATGTAGCTACTGTGTATATTTAAGCGCTATAACAGATACTCTGGAACTGAGTAAGCAGGGCAATAGTTAAGGCTAGGTCTCTTATTTTTCACAGCAACAAACAATCTGAATAGAAGCCTTCATTTAAACAGTGATTCAACACAGCAAAATGTTGAAGCTTCTTACACCTAATGGTAATGGCAATGCCTTATAATACAAAAGAATAAAGAGTGAAACTCAGAAAATATAGAATAAAACCCTGAATGGAAGCCTGAAGATGTGATTTTCAAAATCAACTCTTCCAAACATGAGAAGGAAGTTGACTTTTTTGCTCATGAGCCATTTCTCTAGAAAGACCGTAAGAATTAATTACAATAAAAGAAGAAAGCACAGCTTCACAAGGACAACAGAGGGCCTAGTCTGAAGTGGGATCAACCCTACAGGTCCTTAAGAATATGGCTAATGGGAAAAAAAAAAAAAAAAGAAAAAAAAAGAGGAAGAGGACATGTGTACAGTCTCAACCTAGGACTGAATGGCTCCATCACAATCCTACTTGCACTTGGCATTGCTGCCCAGTGCTGGCCAGGATATGTGCGGACACTGCCGGCTGTCAGCGAGCCCTGTTGGCTGACTGTGGTGGGGAGCACCACCCAAACTTCCTGGACATACCTGGCAGGAACAAGAAGTGACTGATTTCTTTACCCAGCCTCTTCCTCTGGTCATGCCAGGTTGGGGGTAACTTCAATTTAAGCGATCTCACAAGTTACAAGCTGAGTGAACACAAGAGGAAAAAAGAGGGTAGAAACCATTTGGGCAAGAGGTAAAAACAGACCAGAGAGTGTGCATTTGCTGTGTTGGGTACCCAACAAATAATTTTTAATAATATAAGGTTTATAACATTTTGTAACATCATCCCAAGAAACAGGCCGTGTCTTCACTTGCATTAGATTGGCTGTAGCAAAAAACACAGAAATCATAATCTATGCTTAAAAAAATAAAAAAATAAAAAGCAAAGAAGGCATGGGGAAGAAACTGAAAAGGGAAGAGGGGAAATGAGAGTCATCACACCGTATCTGTCTCAGAAGAATGAAAATCCAGAAGCTGTTTTCTTTCAGGGAAAAGAACCAGGAAGGAAGTTTTCAGCAAAATAAGGACAGCGAAAGGGAGGTCAGGCTTCCCCCTGAGCAAAGAGGGAGAATTTCTTTCATGGGGTTGCAGTCTGAGTCTAACAGGAAGAGACTTAAGAGGTTACATCTGCTAGGGTTCCCCAAGAGATCACTAGGAGTTGACTTGACTGCCCTTCAGCCATCTACGGAGGGAGACGTTTCCCTCATCAGACGAGTATAACAAGGTCTACTGACTACGAGATGAAACCAGCAGGATTAAGGCACACTGGTTATAACAGGGAGTGCTTTCAGCAACCCCCCCGCATGCATGGCAGATTCTCCCATGTCAGGCTTCTAAATCAAGGCAACGTATTTGGAAAGGTAGGTTTTAACTTAATCTAAGGGTACAAATTCTTATGCAGGGTTTATTAAATTATAACCCATGGCCTTTGTTTGACAGAAATTTAAATTAGATAACTATAATATAACCATTTCTTTTGCCTTGTAATCTATAAAATTGCAGAGGAACAAAGCTTATGTTGTTGTCCTTTTGCAAAAGATGCCATAATCCTTTCACACGAAGGTTCTGAAGCATTTTATGAAACATTAATAACCCCAAATAAGTGTCTTCAAATCAGCTGGGGAAGAGTTCAGGTCTCTTGAAGCAATGTCTTCTCCTATTGATGCAATGCAGAGGCACTTAGTCTGCAGGAGTACAAATACATTTTAATATAACAACCAGGAATAGCCACTAAGGTGTTCTGTTTTATTCCAGTCTCCTGCAGTAAGTAGAAAAAAGACAAAGATTTTCAAGGACTGTAACAGAAATAATTGAGAAAAAGGGAAAGAAATTTAAAAGATTCAGCCTGGGTTTGGTAGAAAGGACATGGTTAAGAGTCAAATTCTCCTTCGTAATCCAAGAACCCAAAGGCTTGCAACAGTCAGGAGACATAACAATTTCAAAATTAATCAAGGAAATTGTTCTTCCACTGCAAAGTCCATTGCCAGTCTACGGCTGGCAGATTCTCGGGGTTCAGTGGAAGAACCATGTGATCCCTAGTTCTCCTCCAAGCCCTATGTCTATGAAGTCTCCAGCGCGTATATGCACACCCTGGTCATGCAAGTCTATAAGCCTATAGGTGACACTAGCTGGTAGAACAAGGTGTGTGCATTCAATGGGTTTGTGATCTCCTCAGTCACACAGAAGTCCCAGTGGCCCTGCTTGCCCTGGCCTCCCTTTCTACAGGCCACGTCAGCCCTGTGTCACAAAGCTATCTCAGTGATCCATTCACAAAGCTTTGGCTTCAACAAAATTGCATTTTCTGTGCTTCAGGTCACACCGTTTACGTAGTGTAACACAGACTTCAGACTGATCATTACCTCAGTCAAACTACTGGGCCCAAGGGTCAGCTGCAGAGGACTCTTCCTTCAAAGTCAGATGCCATCAGCTTAATAGAGAAGAATTGCTGATCCGAGCATCCCTTCCCAGAGGGCTATGGGAACTATGAAACCGGCTTCAAACAGCAAACCAAGAGTTCTCGAAGTATAGCCAAAAATCCTGGAAGACTAAGGAACATATGGCTGTGCCAGGATGCAAACCCAGCCCTAACCTTGCAGGCAGTACCAATAGTTTCTTATGTTTCGGGCCATAAATTATCCATCAGCTGAAGGGCACTGGGAACAGCACCTCTTTGTAATGGCATTTCCATAATTACCCAGTATTAATTTCTTTGCACTTTTTTCCTAAGTCTTGGCTGCAGCCAGTAACAGGACACATACAACAGGGTGATCCAGTTTTCCCATTCATGTCTTCTGCTCTTTGCCTCTTCTGTGGCTTTAGGCTTGGAGATGGTCTGTGTCTGCCTGGGTGTTTTAAAAGAGCCTGCTGGGTGCAGATGCTACTGCAAGTGTCATTATTTTTGCAATTAGAGTCATTATTCTGCACTCAGATGCCATGCAAGAAAATGAGGTATAACTGCCAAGATAGCTGGGGGGGCTAATAGATTATAGATTATACAGTGTCAGAGATGCAAGCAGTACTCGTCTTAAATAAGATTTTAATACCTTTAAAAGCTGTGATAAATTATAAAGAAAGGTAATATAAAATGTGGGATAAAGTGTGGGCTCGTTTTACTTCAGGCTCTCTACCACATGGGGACCAAAGGAGAGGGGGAGAGGGGATGGATCGTGGTTTTTATTGCTTGGCTGCGATGTCAAAATTGGGTTGGTTTAAAATATTTATGACATGAGAGAAAGAAAATCTGTGAATTACTCAAAACTTAATGTATGTACTCTCAATGTGTTTCACATTTTCTTTAGTGGGGACAGCAGAGTGGGGAATTGAGGATAACTTGTTTACTGCCAAACAGCTCTCCTTGGTACCTAGTATTGCTATGTATTAAAAATCGCGGCTGGGGCCAAGAATGCTGGGGCTGGAATTAAAGACAAGAACACACAATAACTTTAAGTAATGGCAGAGAGATTTAAATAGCACACATCAGCAGAAAAGAATGGGGAAACCTACAGTACACTGACTTCATTGATACCCCATTTATCAGCAATTACTGACTCCATTAAAGGCAGAGTTTACAGCAGACAGAGAAACAGAGCCTAAAATATGTCCCAACAGATGGACGGAGAGTGTCAGTGATGCCGTATTTCAAAGGCATCTGCAACTTTGTTATCATTGTACATGGAGTCAGAAAGACAGCAAAAAACACTGGAGTAAGGGCCAGCAAATGATTTACTTGACCCTGCATGGGCAGAACTGACAGCAAAAACCTCATTAATTCCTCAGGTCATTCTGGAAGACATTAATTTGGTTTGGACTCGGGACGAGGGGAGATTTTCCAGACATACACCAGGAATTATGAAATCTCTATAGCCAGAGGAAAGTATGTCCAAATCACTTTCTGCATAAATCAAGCTGACTTTCTGAAGAAGGATAATATGCCTAATCAGGGGAGTTATGGAACTTCTTGTACTTATTAGACAGAAAATAAAACAGTATTTTATTTGATAATCAGCTTGTGGAGGTTTTTTTTTTTTCTTTCTTTTACTGCTGTCTTCTCTTGCCAGAGATGATTTGGAAAAAAGACTCTGGTGCATGAATAATTGCGAGTGCTGTGATATTATTTGTTTGTTCGCGTGGCGACATGTGGGTATGCACATAAAGATATATAAATAGATATACATATATAGGTAATATATGTGCATCATTTTAGTCAGCCTGCTGTATTTACACATCTTTTGGCCTTTTACCTCTATGCTGCAGAATGCCAAGTCCCATCACCTTCCCTCTCCAGTTTTAACTCTTACTTACCCTCAGCCAAAACGCATCTGGGTAAACAGGAGAGCAGAGCAGGGCTTGTCCTGGGGAGGCAGCCCTTGCGCCATTCTTCTGCTCCTGCACAGTCCTTCCTCCAGCCCAGCTCCTACTGGCATTGAGGGGACCCTTCCGTAAGCAAGGACTGATCAAAAACGGGGAGTCCAGCCTGCAGGACTTGGAGCAGAAATGTAACTTGAGGTGAGCAGGAGCCCTGCCTGAGCAGGCGAACTAGGAATGACAGGCTCAGGTCCCAGCTATGACTTCTCCAGTTTGGCCCTAAATCTCTGAGCCTAAAAAACGGTCCTGGAACAAAGCACCAACTGGATGTCCCCAGCTCGGTGGTGGGGAGCTCCAGACTGAGCTGGGGTGAGCGGGACCCTCCCCTCCCACCTGGCTGGCTGCCACGATGAGGCCACTTTGGCTCCAATAGCAGCCCCAAAAGCCCCAAAAGCCATGCAAACAGCCAGGAGCTGCAAGAAGTTGCCCCACTAACCCCCCCACAGTACATGCTTTCCAGTGCTTATACAAAAGCCCTTGCTGCACAGGGTATCTTCCTCCATAAAAGATGCATTCATCATGTTTAGAGAAGGGTTATCTCTCCTTGGAAAGAACATGCATTAGTACTTTTTACTCATTCAACACTGGACACTCCCTATCAACAACAGCCTGCCGAAAGGGGAGAAAGAGGTGAATTAATCACAGGAAGAGACAATTTAAAGGAGTTTGGCTATAAAATGGAGTTCATTAGGAGGCCATAATGTATTTGGGACTAACAAGCTGCAATTTCCCCACCTCTGCTGTCCCAGTCAACAATAAGCAGCACTAATTGCATTGACACCATGTCGCAGGATAGCCACCTACCTTCTTTTAGCTCCTTCTATAGAGCAGTCACACAAAAAAGTTATTTCACTTACTGCAAATGCAAGTTCTCTTTCAAGATGCTTAGCTCCTTATCTCCTTGGATTGAGAGAAAACAGTATTAAGTGGTCTGCAGTTTTCACTCTGGAGCGAAGGTTGTAATAATAATCACGTTGCTTGGCTTTAAGACTGCACTTAGAGAGATCTCAAAGCACATTACAAATGTTTATGGTATAGACAAAATCTCACCATAGGCACAGAACCAAGCAAACCCCAGCTGGGAACACAGCACAAAGCACTTTTTCCCATCCTTCCTCCAGGATACGACAGTATCTATTTTTCCTGTTTTTCCTGGTTTGGCTTGTTAAAAAATATGTTACATTGGCTAATAACCTTTTTTCCTGGGCTTCAGATTTCTTTTGATTTTTGTTTCATGTTACTATTATGCCAAAAAAACCTATATAAAGCACTCTTGAAAACACTGGTGCTATAGGGAAGTGAGTCTAAGGCAAAAGAAGTAAAACAAGGACTGGAATACTCGAGTGACCCAAGTTTGTGCAGTGCTGCACGTCTGGACTTCTTTTGATCGAGTCAGAACAAGCCAATTTTTTCCTAAGGCTAAATTACAGTTCAGTCCTTTGTTGGGCTATTAGCTGGTGACTTTAGCTCTATGCAGCACACTAAAATCTAATACAGAATAAATATTTCATTTGGGAAGCCTTTGCTGCCTATCAACTGCAAAAGTACCGCAGGAGGTAACCCGGCTGCAGGGAACCGTGTGTGTCCCATCACCTAAGCGCTTTCGCTGGAGAGGGTTGTGTTACCGCTATTACAAGGGCGAGGGAAAGGCACTGCCTGCAGATTCAGGAGTTGGGAAGCTTCAGAAGGAAGACAAGCAACCAGGAAACATATTTTTATGGGCAAGGTAAATTATGGGACCAATTTGCAGTGCACAAATTAAATTACTTTATGCTGTTGATACTATCAGTTTAAAAATAAGAATAAAAAAACCTGAGGGGTTCATTTTCACATGTGCTCCAGCTATCTCTCTAGCAACGCAAAAGAACTGAATATAAAAGTTAATTATCTGTATGACAAGCCTCCCGGCTAGAGCAATAGAAATTGATCTTAGCATAAATGAAAATCAGACAACAGGAAGAACCCTGTTCGATCATGGTGACTCAGTGTCCAAATCCAGCAGAATACATATTTTTAAAGAAAATTACCATGTTTTAAATAACAATTTAGATTATTCAAATAATAGCAGAGGTATTTTTATGCTCCTTGCACCCTCTGTGGTGTCTTTTCTTTTTTCTTATTTTCTTTTTCTCCCTTTTCCTCCCTTTTCCCTTCCCTTCCCCAGTTCTGTCAGCATAAAGACTGAACCGTCACTAACTACTTTCAGTTTGGTTTCCAGTCAATTCCTGCTGAATTTTACTTTCAGATTCTCATGCTCAATACAATGCTAGAAAATCTAAGTTGAAAATATAGTAATAACATGTTTGCTTGTTGGTCTTGTTTTTAAATATTTCCCTGGGGATTTGTAACAAATCATAAAAATGTATTCTACTGGTCTTAAATATTGTAAAAGCTTATTTAATTTAATCAAAACTTAAATATTAAGCCAAACTTCATTGCACAATGTGTTCCTTTAATGGAAAGAGCTAATGAAAAACACACTAGGCCAAATTCACTCTATTTTCTTTACCAGGGAGATATTTGCTCCTTTATTACTAAGGATCATTTGTTTTGCTTCATTTTGCTGGGAACAGTCGGCAAATTTGTATAATCAGACTGTGTTCTGCACATATTTTTCATGGCTATTCTGAAACAGTTTTGTCCTCATTTCTACCCCTGGAATGGCTCTTTTTGAAATGTGAATCTTGGCTGGATGACTCACTGGGACACTAACTTTATCTTCATCTGTTTTACAGTAATTGGGCCTGAGTGATTTTTGTAGCTGTATCTGAGATTGTTTCCTGCTTTGAACTCAGCACTCGTACTGTCATGTGTTAATTTTAGTGATTACACAAACTAGACTCTAGCCAATAAAGTTATTGTAGTCAAAAATATGGCTCCGATCCAAATTGCTCTTACTTTATCTGCGGCTGAGTAACTGCCGCTTCACACTATGAATGGACTAAAATCAAATAAAAATATTCGCCACAGTGACCTGCCAGCAGAACAATGTGCAGTATCGCTCCTTTGACTGTGTAGTTGAGAATGTTATACAGCTACATGGTGCATAGGAAAGCTTGAAAGTCTCCTATCTCGGTTATAAAAGGACATTTATTCTGTAAGGGAGGGGAAAAAAAATAAAATGTTCAATGCTTTAGCTTTTATTCAGGTATAATCCCAGTTCAGAAAGGGCATAGAAGCATGTGCTGGAAATGAAGTGTGTGCTCAAGTCCCATTGAAGCCAGGTAGATTGTAAGCATATGCTGAAATGCTTATTTAAATTGAGCCCTTAATTATTATGTGCTATGAGATTGAACTACGTTTCATATTATTTTCATACATCTATATTTATATACGGGTGGGTGGGAGGGTGTGCAGGGATATATGTAAGCTGTTCACTAAAGAACGTTAAAAATGAAAAAAAGAATCCTCCACACCCTTCCTCCTAAAATGGCAGGTTATTTGATGTTTTTGACAAGCAAGATTTAAATGTTTGGGTGAAATGGCCATTTTTTCAATGAAAGAAAAAAAAATCAGAACTTGTTTTTACTAATCTGGTACTGCACTTCAGGTACGTTGTACGTGCACACAGGGCTGCAGGGACCCCCTCATCCTTGCAGTCACCAAATGCGTCTCATTCAAGCAGAGCGCATCTCTGCTTGCATCCAGGGGTTTTGTACTTTAATGAGTCAGTCGTCATTTTAACTTCTATCTGTCCTCAGATTCTGTCGATCATTTCCATCATTTATGGATAGCAAGTTAAAAGTTACGTGCACCTCCTGTTAGCCTACCTGGATTTTCTCCATGATAAATCTCTGTCCCATTGGTTTGCTAAGGGAAGAGCTTCCCAGAATTTGATCTGGTATCACTGGCCTGTACCCTAACGAGACGAGCTCGTGTTTCTGATATTGTGCAAATGCAGGAAGGTAATAAAATGGCCGGGGGGGGGCAGGTCAATAGAAGATCTTAAATACACAGGTTAAAAAATGTTTTATAGACTGCCAAATGTAAGCTAAGGAGAAAATGAAGGCTTTGAGGAAGGATTTGATTTAGAGGGGCAAGATGTTTGGCTCCAAGCAGAGAGGAGGTGCAGGCACAAGTGAAACAGCATGGACTGTCCCAAGGAAGAGACAAAAATACAGTCCAGGAGGAGAGCAGCCCACTGGTAGGAAATGAGGGAAGGTGAAGCAGAGTCCTGAGTGGTTTTACAAGGCAGGAAAGTGGTTTTGAATTGAATTCAACAATGGATAAGAAGGTGACAGGGGATGGGAGCAATGCGATCCTATTTCTCAGAACGAGAAATAATCCAGCCATGAAAGTCTGGATCCATTAAAGTTACAAAAGATATATATTTTTTTTATCTTTTTAAAATAAAAAAAGGATTTGCAATTGCTGAGGTGTAAAGTCAGGTCTGGGTATGGACGAATTGCCGTATTGCTTGTAAGATAGTGACAGACCTGCCAGCAAGGAGACGCAGCCAGGCCAGGGAAGCTTGGGCTCATTCCTTCAGAACCTGTCAAACACAGCTGTGCATCGTGCAACTCCCGGAGGAAACCAGCCCGCTGCCTCACATCCAGAGCCAAAGCAGAGCAAGGAAACAGGGGTAAGAGAGGCACAAAAATGTAAGAAGCCTTGCAAAATCGGTGAATGGCAAAGCTGAGGCTATGCCCCAGTCTCAGGCTCTTGCTCAGTACACAGTCCACCAGGGCAGGCAGACGGTGACTGAATTTTCCCAGTGCGTCTTGGCTCCCATCTTCTTGCTGACCAAAGCGTTGTGCTGCTGCTGCCCTCCTCGCTTCTGGTTGTACTGCAAAAGTCTGCCACATCCATCCTGTGGGCAGATGGAGACAACAGCAGTGGCAGAAAATTCGTCCTGAAGCAGAAAGAGAGGACATAAATGCCCAGAGGGTAGAAGGTAATTGTACGAAGAGATATACTACCTTCCACCAGCTAGCAAATAAGAAGCCACTAACAAAGAACAAGGCAGAAAGGAGACGTTTTCTGCTTGTCTACCAACAGACCTGGAGCAAAGGCTAGGATGCCCGTAACTCCTGGGTTCTGCAACTACCCTCAGCAGATTTCTTGCTAACTTTGTCCCGATTCAGCATTAAGGGTTGCTGCCAGTTCCCATAAATGTATCTCCCATATGAGACATGGCACTCGCAGCCCAGCTCCAGCCCTGTTACACAATAAGCAAAAAAACATGTGTTGTCATAAGGTTTTATCACAGCTGGGCTCAACCAAGATGCTCAGAAAACAAACCCTCAAGCTAGTCAGTGCAACACTGTCTCTCTTAGCATGCAGAAGGCAAACGGCTTCAGGAATGTTTTATGTTTCTGTTCCATCCCTGAAGTTTCCTGTTGTTTAGAAACCTCCTGGATACAAGGGAGATGAATTATTGATATGCCAGCCTTGGGAAGGAACAGCAAGGCAAGATTAGAAAAAGGGAAGGGACCTTTGTCTGGAGTAAACTGTATAAAAAAGCAGGACATTTGGTTCCCAAGGAGCAGTACACAATGAAGAGAAATCAGACTACCGTGGTCTGTGTAGTTTTTAAACTACTAATCATGGGTGATTCAGTGCATACCTCTGGCTGTGCCGGGCGCAGGGCTGCGTGGCGGCGTGCGGGGAGTTGGCCTCCAGCGGCAGGCGATGCCGGGGGGCACGCACCACCGCCCCCAATGCCCACCCTGCCACACAGCCCCATGGTCAGGCTGATGCTGAGGACCTGGGTGCAGCTGGCACCACAGCCCTGGGCTAGGGCACCACGGGCATGCTTAGAGGCAGGGTAAGTGTGGGCAGGGACCCGAACACACAGGGTGTCTCTGCTGGTGCCCATGCTTTGCCTGCAGGGACATCAGCGGGGTTACTGTGAGTGCCATGCAGTCTCCAAAGCACCTGTGTCCATCAGCGGGGATGACAGCTTTCCAGTCATCTTCCAGCAGCGTGCCAAGCCCTCGGAGACTGCTCACCCACCCAAGGTCCCCCCTTCCAGTGGGGGTGAGAAGGACAGGACCCTCGCGTCAAGCTCATGAGGAAAACAGCTGTCCAACCATGAAAAACAAAAAATCTGGTGCAGAGTTGGTCTGGAAAAAAACCTTTTCAATTGAAAGTACCCCCCAGCTGGTGCATCCATCTGAGGCGATACCACTGTGCCCTCACCAAGGGCTCTGGGGTTAGGGCACAGGAGCTAAGGAATGAATCTGCCTTGCTAACGCCTTGCTCTGCAAGGACTCTCATTTACGGTTTGATTAGCCCCATCAACTGGGACAGAGCACTTCTGCATGATTAACGTGTGTGGCATCACACTGCTGCTATCTCCCTACTTCTCTAAAGGTCCTATATATGGCTCACCACCGGCCACTTCCCCCTCAGCTGTGCATGCTGAAGGCAGGCAGGAAAGTTGCGAAAACCCTTGCTCAGTCTTCTGTGTAATTATGTCCACACTGTTCTTAGAAAGTAAAGAGTCACGCTCTAAAACTTAACAGCATGTAAAGACACACCTGCAGCACTCACGTCTTCCCATCGCACCTTCGAAAGCCCAGCCCAGGCGCAGGGGCAGTGGCCAAAGCGTAGGAAGCAGAAAGGGGACCCACTGCAGCTGCTGCACTGCCAAGGGGTCACCTTCCCTCTGCCTTGGTCCCAGAGGGCCGAAATAAAAATTAGTCTGGCCGAGATATTTGTGGCTGATGGCTGTAGCTGGAGAATAACTGAAAGGAGCTGTTTGCCCAGAGAGAGAAGCAAAAACTTATCTTTCAGCTCACTGACAAAACCAAATGATAAGGGAGAAGCACGAGGGGGAAGAACTGCTTGAAGTGGACCTGAAATATGTGTTGGTTTGGGGTTGGGTGTTTTTTTGCAAAAATGAAATGTTGGAGGAAAAGTATTTGAGTTGAAGGCTGTGTTTTGGTTCCTTCATGAGCCTTTAATGTCATTCTCAAGCAGTTTCAATAAAACTGAAGTACATCTGAAACAAACGTTGGTTTTGAATAATGCTATTGAAAGGCTCTCTTTAAAATGTCAGCATCAAATGTTTCAATGTTTTCAGACTTGTTTTAACAACAATTCATTTCCCTTTACAGCAATTTTGTATTTATGCTAAATACACGTTCACCAGTGGACTAAAAAAAATGTGGCTGAAATTTGTTACCCTGCATTATCTACCACTACAAATTTTCACATGCAAAGAAATATTACCAAAAATAAATGTCATCCAGCAAATAATTGAGTTGATTGGATGCTGCTTATAAGGTTGGGCAGGAGGCAGAAAGTACCATGACATCCCTAAGTTCAGCAGTTGGCAAGAGTGAATGGAAACCTCCTCCTAGAGTAGGATAAAAGACGGTTTAGATTTGCATTGGCCTCCAAGTCTATGAGTAAGATAAGGAGCTCCCCTGACAACACAAAACCAGGGTAGTCAGCACAGCCAGTTAAAAAATAACATTTGTTGGTCAAGAGGTTTCAACATTTTTGTCTGAATTTTCCACTAACCATTTATTTTCCTTCTCAGTTAAAAATAAGGAGGAGCAACACAGATAATGATTTTGCCACTTCCTGAGTGACTTCATAACTCTGAGAACTGGCTCTAAGTATGTTTGTTTATATACAACAAGTACCTGCATGCATTGTGAAAGAGTCTGTAATCAAATAGCTTGTTTCTAATTTGGGGTTTTTTTTTTCCCCTATAGTGCTGATGCCCCTTGTCACCACGTGCTGGCTCATGGTACCACCTTTTGGCTGGTGGTACCATCTTTTGCCCCCATGAAAACACGTCTCCTCCGGGCTGGAGGAAGCAGCCAGCAAGGACAGCAGCCATCACAAACGCCGAACCACCCTCCAGCAACTTCATCTGTAAGTTCTCAAAGAGCCTGACCACAGGGACAAGTGTCCACACACCTGGCACCGACAAAGCGGGATGCGGCAGGATCGACAGGCGCAACATCTCTGCCGTTCAGCCTGGGGTCTGGCGCGCTCATCGCCTCCCTGGCCCTGGGGGTTGACCCTCTGTGTGTCAGCCCCCCACCAAGCCGGGGCCCCCCACCGAGCAGCGAGCAGCGGTGGTGGGTGCTCACCGGCGGCCCTGGGGAGGACCGAGTGGGACCAGCCGCTCCTCCTGATTAAGACGAATGGCGCTGAGCGGATCGGCTGGACTATCTGGGGTGTCCATCACTTACCACTCGATGAGCTGTAACCAGCTCTGGGTGAGGCTGCACAGGGGAGTTGTGGCGCTTAATTTGTTGGGCCCGTCAGGCTTGAAGACCACAGAGGAGGCAGCAGAAGCAAGGCGGAGCATACCTAGCAAATCTGTGGAGATAGCAGCTGTTAATTAACTCTCTGTGTTTATTTGGAAGGAGAGCCGTGCAGAGTCAGGGGGTTAACCCCTGCCATCCCGCACACTCGGTTTCCTGCTTCATTCCTACAAAGCGACTTTTCAGACACATTTCTAGAGCAAATGCCATCATTTCTGCATTTGCATTTAAATCCTGGCCCCCACCTTTCTGGTGAGCAGTTGGACTCTGATTCGTTTCCCCGCTCCGAGGTTTCCGTACACTCAGCGGAGATTTCCAGCCTGACCTGGCGGCACAGCAGCCCAGACAGCACAGCAGTCCTGAGATACTTTCTGAAGCAACTCTCGGCAGCAGCAGTAAACCGCAAACCATCTCAAACATGCCCAGACCAGACCAGCATGCTGTGGGGATATGCTGAGAATTAGACCCCAGAGAAATTCCAGCGCACAGATACACATGAGAGAGCAAATAGGTCCAACCGCATCTGGCATGTGGACAGCAACAGGCGAGCTTATCTCCTGCATTTTATAATGAGAAAGTGATGGGCCAGATCTCCAAAGGCATTTAGGTGCTTCGACATTTAACCTCCCACAAGGAAATTAGGTGTCTAATTATTCTTGGAGGTCTTGGCCCCAGAGCTCTGCTTTCCTGCACTGTTTATTTCTGCATTGTTTATTGCTGTCCACGAAGACAGTAGACGCCCCTTGGCCATCTAGGTAGCGTGAGTTAGTGCTGTGAGATGCTGATCCCAGTCTCTCAGCCCACCTTCACCTCAAAGCTGTCTGCATGGCCACATACACTTCTTGTTCACAGAGCCCCTTGGCACTGCTTCGTTACATTTTGGGTGCACACAGGGGTGTGGGCATAGGAGGGAAGATGATAGCTCAGCAAAGGGCTGGCTGCTGCTACAGTGG
Source organism: Falco rusticolus (assembly GCF_015220075.1). Taxonomy (NCBI): domain Eukaryota; kingdom Metazoa; phylum Chordata; class Aves; order Falconiformes; family Falconidae; genus Falco; species Falco rusticolus. Next base: position 25,893,794 of record NC_051198.1, on the reverse strand, counting down.
AAAGCCTTGGGCTTCAGCATGAGCTGTGTCCATGGACCAGAGCTGCAAATGTCAGAGGAGAAGTTTGAGAGACATCATGCTCACATGCCTTCTTTGCAAGGTATCTCGGGCAGTGTTGATGGCAACAGCTGTGCACAACTGGGACAGTCACTCCATAGCCACCATATTCTGGAGAGAGGCAGGAGGCAGCAAATCTCCCCAGGCAGCTGGAAAAGGCATACGGACATGAGGAGATGCCAGATGGTATTTTCTACCCCTGGTTGCTTTCACTGAAGAGCCACATACGGATTTTATCCATCCCTTCACCACCCCGGAAATCATGTGCCTAGGGAAGTGCAGACATCTCCTCTGTCTCTAGATCTAATGTCACCATCCTTTCCCAGTTACAACCTGTGTAATGTCAGAACTGCTCCACTGGTTAACTATTGCTGGTTAACCTGGCTGGTAGTCTGGTGGCCTCTTGACTTGTACAAATACATCGCCATCACTCTATCTGTATGGCCACAGTGCAACGCCCTTGTGCTTCTACCACCTTTGGTTCTGGTGGGTGATGAACCTCCCAGGCCCAACATGGCTGGCACAGGAGAGAGGTTGTCCACTCAAGGTGTGATGACCACCACTCTCTTCGTTTCAGAGCCCCAGACAGGCAAAAAACACTGTCTTCTTGCAGGGGTGTGGATAAGTCCCGCGGCACCACACAGGGATTGGCCTCAAATTGTTGCCAAATTCTTCACAACTGCTTTGAACCAAGCAAAGTCTGGAGCCAACGGTGACTGTGCACCCTGTGCGGTGTGCGGGCGTTTGCGATTTCAGAGAGTTGGACTAAGGGACAGGCTTAACTGTCAAAAAGTCCAAGTATTTCCTACAGCAGAGTTTGTAGCTGAGGCCTGTTTCTGATCACGTCATCGGTCCATACAGTTGGATGCTTTCCTGCATCCAGCAGTGGCCAAGAAGTATTCATGTCTACAAAAAAAAAAAAAAAAAAAAAAGAAAAAGGGAAAAAAAAAAAAAGAACATTAGAGAATAAATTCGCTCCTTGTGAAATAGAGGTCAGTAGAGTTACGCCAGGGAGGAATTTGGACCAAGATACCTGGACTTTGATACATTTTAAATAGTAAAAATATTTTCAGTGGACAGGGAACTGTAAGAGGTTTATAAATGCAAAAGAGAAGAAAAAAAAATGGTGCTGCTCCCCCGCAGCCTCCTAAAAATAGCAAATTACACACCTAATAAATGTATCAGCAGCCCATGAAATTGACAGCCTGAAATTGAAGAACAGACCCGTTTTGTTTGGAGAAATAGCCTTTAAGAGTGTGGAGGTGAATTAGAAAAATAGCAACTGACATTAAGAGTGCAAGATTAATTCGACCGAGCTTTAATTGAGACAGCCTGAATGAGCCAGAAAAAGAGAAAAAGGGAGAGGATCCCAGCTCTGTCTGGCTCCATAGAAACTCCACCTACCATGTCCTTTCAGCTGGAGCTCCAGTTACAGCATTACATCACCCCAAAAACGTCCCTTTGGCTGATAATTCCCTGGGAGCCCCGCACCGGTGCTGTGCGCAGGGTTACGCATGAGGCCGCCGGGTGCAGATTCACCCTTTTGGGTTCATCGGTGCGGGGACGGGCCGAGAGCCACCCTGGGACAGCCTTGAAAACCCCCTCCTCTTCGGGGGCCGGGGACCGCTGGGGCCACCGGGTGCTCTTGGGGTGATGCCCCCAGCATGCCATCCTCGCGCCCGCAGAACCACCATGGAGCCGCCCCAGCTGCAGCTTTTCCTGGTGGCTGGGGGAGCTGGGACTCGCTGGTGCTGGCGGGGCAGGGGGGGAGATGTTATTTATATTTCAGAACAGATCCGCGTACTCGACAAACCCTGAAATCCCGAAGCCTGTAAAAGCATTAAGCAGCCCATCCCGACCGTGAGCCTCGCTCGGGTTTCCTGGCTTAAACAAGAAAGTCCTTCTCGTAAGCAAGGAGTAAGCTCTCGCACAGGCAATATTTCAAAAGCCTTGCTACTACTGAGTAAATAAATGTGCGTAGCAGATACAATAAACATTTTCTTCTGTTCTGAAATCAGATCTGCAGATCCCAAATCCCCCTGTGCTGTGCAGACTGTAATTACAGGATATGTTAAATTTTCTTTATAGCCAGCCCTGATGGTTGTTAAGTGACCGCACCGCCCAGTACAGCACCCCTCTCTGGTCTGCTACCATTCGTAATGAAAACCAGATGTTTGTTTAAAGTTAATAATCAATACAGCACTCATCCCAAGTCAAGTAGGGCTAAACATTTGCTTAGAGAAGCCATGTCAGAGCCATGATAAGCAGGGGCTTGGTGCAGCACGCTGCTCGGGACCCTGCTGGGGCGTGAGATAAACCATCCGAATTCCAGAGAGCGAGTGCTGGGAGCTGATCCGAGCCTCTATGAGTAACTAAAGCAACTAAAATAAATGCAGCCCCGGCCCCATCCAGAATGACCCAGATCCCTGATGGGCACCACAGCCCGGCTCCCAGCCCGCTGCCTGCTGTGGCGAGGCCAGCGCCTTGGCTTGCACCGTCCTCTGTCTTACACGCAGCTCTGAATATAAGCAGGAGGAAGAGTAGGGTGCAGCTGAAAGCCACAGCGCTGGTAGGCGGCGAGTGCTCCCTGATCACTGTAACGGCAGCAGGAGCTGACAGAGAAGAGGGTACCCGGCATCTCTTCACAGTCGATTGAGGTCAAGGCTGAAGTTTTCTGATCTTCTTAAATCCCAGGTCAGACAGGAAGGTGGGCAGTGAGATGGAGGAACTGTTGGGGCAAACTCTACATGTGGCCCACACATCTTCTCACAGCTGGCAATAGCCAAGCCTCCGTCTCAGCAAATGGCTGATGAGGAGGAGCATTGGGAATGCTGGTGGGAACTCCAGATGGAGGTAACTCCAGCTGGAGGTAACTCCAGCTGATCTGCTCTGCCCAGATCTTTCCTAACTGGGTCAGAGCTGTCCCAGTCCAAACGTGATTTGGAAATTAATACCGGGAGAGTGATTCGCTGTTGCTCCAACACTGCTCATTGTTTGCAAACGGCTGGGTGGCCAAATCCTTTGTTTCCTGTGCTGCAGGTATAACTGCTTCAAAGGAGACGGAGTTATTTTTCTCCACTGTTTGCTGTTCAGCAGTCTCCTTGTCAAATGACCTCCACCACCCAGCCCAAGAGCTGAAACAACGCGGTGTGGTTCAGCTGCCCAGCCTGCACTCTGCCCTTTCCCCCCTGCCCTCCCAACCCTTGCTCAGAGAAGCCAGACACCATCGTCTAAGCTTCACTGCAATACCCACCACACCGTATTCTGTATGGCAATACCCAAACGGATTTGAGTGGGTCCTGAGACTGAGCGTATGGCCTGATGGTGGAAAAAGAGAATTCTCTTGATTTAGCCTGTTCCTTTCTGACGCTACTTAGCAGCACATGCCGAATGCTTGCCTATAGCCTAACACGGTGGCAGAAATCACTGTTCAGCAACTCTGGTGTCAAAGAGACTGAAGTTTTAAATTCTAGGCTTTCCCTAGAAAACTAACAAGTAAAATGACAAAAAGAAATGATGGGGAAATGTATATGACTCACAGAATCATAGAAATTTTGGTTAGAAGGGACCTCTAGAGGTCATCTAGTCCGACTTCCCATTTGAAGCAGGACTATCACCAGCAGTGTTTTACTGAGGCTGTACTCCAGGGTATGACCTATGTGTTTGCTCCATCCTTTTTGCTTTCTTTTGTGTTTTTTTCCCCTGAAATTTTTGTCTGCAACAGCCTTTTCCAAAACCTTAGAATTTAGCTGCATGTAGTATCTACCCCCTTAACTCATCTTAACTCACACAATTAGGCTGAACAGTTTCCATGGAAATATTTGTGTAGAGTGGGCAATCCCTAAACTCTTTCAGGCTTTTCGATCCTAAATAAAAGGCTTTGGCCCCTTAAGCAGCATATCTACTGAACTGAGGTGCCATCCCCATTGTCTCTGTCGATAGGGTGATGCAGCACCTGAGCTGAAATCCCAGAAAGGACAAGCGGATTACAATTCCTAAGGCGCAGGGCGACCTACACCAGCTTCACTTTTTATTATGCACGTGCAGAAAGGGAGACATGGGACATCAGAAACACTCACATGACAGTTCTACTTCTGCACTGTGCTGTGTTGTTAACTTCCTTTCTTCCTCAGCACAGAAATCCCCAAGTTAAAGTACTCATTTAGAGTTACCCAGAAAAGCTGAAGATAGATTTGGATCCTGTTGAAAGCCACTGTTTTGTAACAAGCCAGAACCAGCCCTCTTGGCATAAAGAAAAACCACCCTCTCTTCCACTTAAAACAGGTTCAGTAAATGATCTGTGACCAAAAACAAAACCAAGTACTAAAAGCTGGATAAAACTGCCTATCTCACCTCCAAATTAAATGATTCTGACCTGCACATCATGCACACCAAGACATTCCTAGATCTCCACGGCTCGTGAACATATCAAAAAAGGCATTTATTAAAAACAAGTCCATTTGAAATGATACCAAGGGTGAGTTTTTATGAAGAGGGTTCATCTGCATTCCTAGGTCGTACCATGACTATGGAGCTACAGTATCCTTCTGATACACTACATTGTCTCTGTTTCCCCTCTACAACCGGACTCCAACAAAAAAAAACCCTCAAAGCATAGCTCTGGGTGATGCTACAAGGAAAGCAATGGCTCTAGAAGTGGTGCCCATGGGTCTGTGTCCTCAGGACTAGTCTGCACAGCAGACACCCTCTGCAGCAAGCTCCTGGTCTCCGTGTTGGCTCGGAAGTCCCTCCGTAGACCAGAGTTGGTCCGGAGAGGGCAAGGCTGCGACCACCGTCCCTTTCCTCCCCCCTTCTCCATTACCCAAGTTAGGTGGCCCAGCTGCTGCATGGCTCCAGCTTTCACCACATGTTGTCTACAGATGCCTAAAAGCTGGGCTTCGCGGTGCGTAATTCCCAAGCCTTGCCTCAAGCAGCCAAGTCAGCCACACCGTAACGCTTTCAAAATAGCAGTCCAGTGTCAGCCTTCGTGCTGAAAAAAACACCTTTCCTTGGGACAAAAGGCCTTCCAGTCTGGGTATTCCTGGGACCTGGATGAGCACATTGCTCCCATCGCTCTCAGGAAAAGGCACAGGATTAGGCTGGTCACCACTGCAACTGAATCCAGCAGTATATTCTCATCCAAAATCTTCTTTCCCTGGAAGAAATACTGAGCTTTTTTTTTTTCTTTTTTTTCTTTTTTTTTTTTCTTTCCCCCAGCTTGGTAAGTAATCCTATTCTTTACTCTTTGCTGTCTTGGCACCTTCCAAGCAAAATCTGACACTGAAGAATAGATCCTCTTTTTTTCAAATAATAAATGGAAATACATTTTTGCTGCAGCCTTCCAATCCGCACAGGCGACACTGTCAAAATGCTCTGAACTTTTTTTGGAAGCGGCAGATGACTACAGCTGGTTAGCACAATTATAGCCGTTGTGTAATGCTTGGATCCTCTGTTGTTTCATTCATTCTATTCATCAAATTCTGCATTATGCTGTGGGGGAAGATCTGCCTGATGGTAAATTGACATTTTTTCCTATGTTGCTGTTATTTTTCATAGTTAAAGGGACACTGGCAAGTGACACATCACTTTTTTAATGTTGTTTCAAAAGTTGTTTACCCTGTAATTTACAGTATCCTCCTAGAAGCCAGAAGAATGGAGAGCTTGAGCAATTTGGCATTTCCTCACTCTTGTATATTGATTTTTTTTTTTCATTGCGGGCTGGAGGAAGGTCAGACACTTTCTACTTAGAGTGGTTCACAGTGGACTTAAGGACAGAGGCTGCCGATATTCACAGCATTCCCAGAGGTAGGTAAGTGTTATCTGAAAACTATCCTCCCCGTTTTACAGGCAGGAGGCAAGCAGCCCTTGCAGAGATGGGGCCAGAGCTGTGCTGTTTTGTACAGAAGTGCCTCTGTCCCAGACAGGGGGGCTGGGGACAAAAGAAGGACCTGCCCCAAAAAAACCTCCTCCAAAGCACCCATCCACCCCAGAGCATGAGCAAAACCTCCTCGTCTTGCCGCTGCAGTCACAGCCACCATGGTCCTGCTACCCTGGATGGGGGAACAGCCCGGCTGGCCCCAGGTGTCCTCATGGGGTGTCCCAGTCCCACCAAGAAGAGGCTGAGGAAAAAGGGGTACGAAGCTGATCTCTCCTACCCATGATTATAGCAGCCTGAATTTTAATACTTACATACATTTATTTATTTTTTTATAGTATGCAATATCAACATGGGGTAACAACAATAAAATGGGCACTGATGCTGATACTAATTTTTGGTTCTGTAAAACCAACACTGTATTTGAGCTTCCTTGGGTTTTTTTCAAGGTAGAAGTCCAAATTGTGTTCAGTTTTCCAACAAAAACCTTTCTTCTACTGTTTTTCAGATGGACATTTTGGGGATCTTTTGCAGAATATTGATTTTTTGTGTTTCAAGGCTTTCACTGGCAAAGAGCAGGAATATATGAAAAGCAGTGACTTTCTGAAAGGATTTTGATATATAAGTGTTATAACAAAAAGAATTAAAAAGAAAATAATGGGATGGCATTAAAGGAAGAAAAAGGGAAGGAATATAGTGTACAGATGCTGTTCCTTATTTTTCTTCCTCTTTTTGGTCTTCCTATATTAAAAATAAACAAATGAACCAAAAATAAGATAGAAATGTTTGAGTTTTTGTAGCTCCCCTCTATGCAATTTTCTTTTATTGTTCCTTTTCTTTTCTTTCTTGCCATTGTTCGGTCCATAAAACTGTATACTTAAAATTCATTTGGGTAATTTAGTTAGTGAGAACAGCAGAATTTCATTAGGCTGGAACAGAAAGTGGCTTCAACGAGCGCCAGTGTTTTCACACGTCCCAGGAGGGGGTAGAAGCACAGTGTCACCCAGCATCAGCCCCTGAGCATCGGGGGGCTGAGGAGCCTGAGGTGAACCCTTAGACCTGAGATACACCTTGCTGTGTCGCGTGAAGCGGCCGCCCTGCGTAGTGACGAGTAGTGGCCAGCAGCGTTCCCGGGTTCCACTGCAATAAAGATTATTTATGCACCGTGACTGCTAAGTGCTACTAAACACAAAAACAAATGACACTATAGTTTCAGACCACTAAATTTGTCTCTCTGCTGTACATATCCTTCGTTTTCCCTTTGGCTGCCTTCTTGTTAGCTGTAAATTGCATAATTCATCCTCTCGGTTGTTTTATAGTTTTGTGGTGAAATTCAGATTTATCATCATTAAATATTGTTATCACTGTTTACACAGTGACGTAAACTGTCTGAAATGTGTCTCAGACTCAACGCTGACATCTAACCTCAGGAGAAGATGGGACTCTCCAGACCAACTCAGACCCAGCATACAAGCCAAGTAATTGGGATGAAATCAGAGAAAACTATTGTAATCCTGGAAGTTGGGAGGGAGGATCGTGATGTGTTCAATTCTGCTTCTAAAAGGCAAGGGGACAACGCACAGTTTGTCGAGAAATGGGCCCGTTGGGGCTTTTAATATTATCGGTTAGCAAGGATTATTTCTGTCCCTTGAAACACGAAGAAACCAAAGATACTGTAGAAGATGGTCTGTGCCCAGCATGGGGGACAAAGCCCCATTTCTCCTCTGCTTTATGTCCTTTTCTCAGTCTCCAGTAGGATTGTGAATTAGAAACCTTTCCACGATGGTTATTTCACGGCCTGGATGCTGGGGACCTGCTCTCTGTGCTCCAGGACCTGCTATACCCCTCAATTCAAGACTTGAGAAAGCCACCGGTGGGACCATGCCTTGGTAACCCCCGAAACGGAGACCACTATACCCTGCAGTGATGGGGTGCTGGCTTGGTTTGTAGGTCAGGAGGAACACACTGCTCCCCCCAAAACTAACTCCATGACCTGCTGGACCGGGGTCACCTGCAGGACGTTTCGGTTAGCCCCACTTAAGTCACATCAAGGATTAGCAGGTCTCAAGCAAAGCCACGGAGCGCTGGGCCGCCGGTCTCGCAGGGCTGTCTCTGCTTTGGCTGGTTCATAATAATGTCATCGTGGAAGATTAAGATGTTGTAGCTTGGCGAAGAGGAGCGATAGCGCAATAAATCCTTCTGTTGGGGCATTTCCTCTGGCTGGTTGTCTGTGCAGCCATTTCAGGCTGCTCTGAAATTAATTTCAACATTCTTGTAGGCACTTATCTCCCCAAAGTGAGATTTCCTGGGAATCGTCGGGGAAGGAATGAAGACAGAAGAAATACGGCTAAACCCCAGCACTTAAGACCTGAGCCCTGTCTCGTTAATATTCTTGGTGTAAATCAGAAGGAATTCCACTTTCATCGAGGGAATTATGCCAGTGATATACTGTTATTGAGAGGAGATTCAGGTGTGAGTCCTTTTAGTTGGGTTTCTTTTATTAGCTTTTAGAAAAGGAGACCCTGATCCTGTGGATAGTCATGCTCGGCTTTTGGGTATCAGAGATCTTGGGGTGGAGAGACGACAGAAGAAGCACGATCACTCGCATACTCAGACTTTACCATGTATGTAAAAGTTTCAGAATCAAGGCTTAGTCACTTCAGAGGGAAATTACAGTCACAGTCATAGTCAAATACTAACTCAAAAATACTTGGAAATTGCTTGTTCTTTGATGCAATTAACTGTAAATTGGACACCCTTTCTATTCAGGGAAGTTGGGTTTTTTTCTCACTTTCAAACAAGTTGAATTCAGTCCTGAAGCCGAACATATCTAAAAAACCCTCTCTTTATTTGCTGTATTTAGTAAGAAACAAGTGATGGGAACTGAAGGTAGGGGAGGGAATAGTGCAGGGCAACAGATACAGAACAAAATGCCATCACGGAGAAAGGCCTCTCACAGAGAATACAACCAGCTGGGTGTCTGGATGCTTTGTAAAATTTTATTGTGAAATGCACAGATGATGAACACAGCTGCAAAACATCAGGAGTGTTTATCATGATCTCCCAGAGCGTTCTGGGTGTGTTCCCCTTTGACACTATTTATGTAGGCTTAACCTAAGCTGATTTCAATGGAGACATCAAAATTGTTTCAAGGTGCATCCTATTATACACAGGATAAGCTTGTGGCTTAAGGTTTCTCTCCTCTGTCTTATGTGGTGTTTATCAGCATGCAAAGGACAACTGGATGAAGAAGTAGCTGATAGCATCTAACTAACCGGCTGCTGTTGCTGAAGCAAATAAAAGACGTTTCTGGCACTCACACAAGTATTAAAAAGGGGATTAAGCAGATTTTTTGGATGGAATTCAGGCTGAAAAATCTGTAATCCATCCTTCTGTGCCTAAACATTACAACAATCTTCAAGCAGCGGGCCCGAGTCTTCCCAGCGTTACTTATTTTACCTGAATTTGGGTCGCTCCCAGCCTTGTCCTGGTGTGATGTGAGAACAGCACGGCCAAGAATCAGTTTTGCTGTGCGGCGTGCTTCACCTGCTTGTGGTCCCAAAGGTTTCTCCGTGATCGCCTGCATCCTGTAACATACAGTCAAGCCCTAATTCAGTCAGACATATGTTCACAGACATATGTTATCACGACTGTTGCACAAGCCTGTTGTACTACAGGGGAGGAGAAAACATAACAGCCTGTTCCCAATGCCCTCAGATAGCTTGCTGTAAAATAATAACAGTAATAATTAAAACAAAAAAAAAAGGTTTTCTGTGTATTTTATACTTCCTGATTTTGACAGGCAGTGAAAGCATCAAAATACTCCTAAGGAAGCTGGTTTTGCAAGTTCCGGCTGGTGGGGGGTGGAGAGAAGGGGAGCAAGAATATGACCTTCAGGGGGCAAGAATAGACCCTGACAGCTACCTGCCCAAAGAGAGCATTTACATTCCGAATTCAAGAAGTAACTTAGGAAATGTTGTTGATATAAATCACACAATTATGAAAAAGCTAAAGAGCTTTGTTATAATTAAGCTACATTTCTGGAAGATAAAAAGTAATTAAACCATAGTATTAATCTTAACGGCAACCCCCCCTTTCCCACACTAAGACCTTGTGACAGCTTTACTTAGTCTTCATTAAGCGTTTTCAAACAGTTCATTGCAAGCAGCGTCTGACATGCCTGTGAAATCCCTGTAGCGCTGTCACAGCTGCAGTGTCAGATTTTAGAAGTGAAGGAGCACTGGGAGAGACACTGTTTGTAATCACTAGCCCGGGTCTCAAAGCAATTCAGATTGAGCTGTTTACATTGTGCTTAGGAGAATTTTTTTTCTCCTCTCTGAGATTCACAAATCGCTTAACAAAAGTCACAACACCCATTTTTTTCACGTCAGGAGCTGAAATGCAGAATATGGGGAAGATTTACTAAAAATGGTTTGTTACAAAGCTAGGATTAGAAATCAGATCCTCTTAATGCAACCTCCTACCTAATCAGCAGAGACAACGGCTGCCTGGACCTAAAACAAAAATGAAGCTTCTTCCCTGCTCTTCCAGGGTTGCACAGAGAAGGAATTTTGGTTCTTCTGGTCCTGAGAATGGCCCCTTCCGAAGGAAAAAGCCACCTGCCCATCAAAACGCCTCTTTGCAGAGCAGGTGCTGGAGCCGAGCTGGGCACAGGTTCCATTGAAAAGACTGTAGGCTGCAGGTCAGCGCTCCGAGTCTCCTTGCTGCCTGCTTGCAGTGGTGCTGCTGATCACAGAGCAAGAAAAAGCTGAAGGCAGTCCCTGGTGCTGCGTCAAAACCTCTGATTACAGAGCTTGTAAAAGCTGGAGTTCAGGAGGCGCGTTTCTGTACTCTCATAATTAATATTTTATACTCCCGTTTTTGCAAAGTTGTTTTTACAAAGCCAGATCTTGGCTGGGCCCCAGCAGCTCTTATCACAAATCAAATTTTGCATTTATTTGCACTTCTGTCATTGGAAAGGAGGAGTTTTTATAAATAGTAGTACTAATGTTCATATCTGGAATTCACTTCTGGATTGAGAAACTCCTGTGCCAGCGTTCAGCCAGGAGTGAACTTTATGATCGTGTTATCAGCTCTGAAAACAGGAGGTTAAGCAACAGCCGCTGAAGTGGTAACAGATTTTTAACTCTATCAGAATCAGTTGCCCACGCCTCTCTGTACTGCTTCCCTGCAATACCAATCTCTCATATTTGAAGGCTTTCCCAATGAAAGAGAACCACCGTGTAGCGTTATTTGTAAAACAGCTCTGTCCTGAAACACGATCGTGCATGAACTCGACCTGATAATTTATGAACTCACAGCTAAGCAAGAAACAGTTCCCCTGCAGCCCAGGGAAAATGTACTGTAACATGCTAAATCTCTTTTTTTAAATGTAAAATCATATTGCCATTCAGGTTTGTGGCTTTCTTAAATGTGGTTGTGCTGGGAGAAGTGACTATAAAAATGACACACTTTTAATCAATGGATCTGCTGTCTTCTGCAGGAAATTTGAGTCAGATATGTTTCATTTACTGACAAAAATGATACCTTGTTTTTGTATTTTCTACTCTGCTAGAGCATAGAAACTATACAGCCCTGGGAAATGTAGCCAGCTCTCCTTTGGTTCACGCACCATCAACAGTACTGGTAATTAGTTTTAACCACTGAGTTTTGATTGCCTGTGCAAAGAGATTAGGTTGGCTTTCATAGCCGGGGCTGGAACTACTGAGCTACTGGCTAGAAAAACTGGGCCACTTTTTCTGCCGATAGGCAGCTCCCTCAACTGCAGCTGGAACTCTGAGCCTCCACCTCCTCCCCACCTGCCCTCCTCGAACAGGCATCTCTGCTTGATGCTGCCCACGCCACGCAGCGCGCAGATTCGGAGCTGGCACACGTCCCTGCACAGAAGGATGAATTACACCCCAGGACCAGCGGTGCAGCCGCCCTGCCGCCACTGCCCTCCAGCTGGGTGAGAAAATGCCACGCTTGGGAGCTTGGGTACCCGACAGGGCACATGCTCCTGGCTCGTCCCAGCTGCAAAATAAAATCCGTGCCTGTGAACCACTGGGACAGCTGGTGGGTAGATCATCTAGGTGGCAAATGCTGAGGTAAAACAAGGCTCCAGCCACCAGCAACGACACAAAACGACCATCAGTCTAATTCATAATGAGCTGTGCACCAGTACGGGCATGTAGTTGGTACCAAGAGGGGTTGGATAAGCCCCCTCGAGCCATGACATCCCTCCTGCTGACTCAGCCTTGCTGCCACCTCCCTGGCTGTGAGGGTTATCCCACATCTGCCATGCATTCAGCTATTCTTAGGATTTAGCCAACAGGTAGACTGCACTACCAGTGCACTTCATCTGGTCCTGGCTCATTTTGTTTACAGTGCCAAAGCAGTTCAAAATGAAATTATCCCTTCAAACAGTTTCCAGATTACATGAGCTTCTAGCCTCAAATGAAAGCCACGCTGTCATCCCAACAATCCAGCTGTTTGTGTGCAGCACTGGAAATCAGCATGCTGAAAGCAGACAAGAAAGCCTTCAAGTCAGCCCATTCCTCACTGCGAGAGATGACGAAGCTGCAATTGCCTCACATTTTCCAGCTAAACCAAAGCAGGAAGCTCCCATCCTGGTGGCCCGAGTTACAGGAAGGGCAGTTCTGCATGAAAAATTCACATTTGTCGCAAACGAATATACCCTACACATGGTGGTTTGTGTGGAGATCACAGTGAGCTGACTCTGCAAAGCCAGTTTGTCAGTACCCCTCCTGTGAGGCCAGGAAGCGGTACCAATGCTTACCAAACAGCTTTGCCAACTATGAGAGTTGTTGCGATTTCTGTGTAAGGTGTATGTCTCTGTGGAGCCACTTTCATGGGCTGTGATCAATTGCTAAATTAAGATCCTTTACAAAACATTCAATCTGTAACTGAATTTTCCCTTTCTGGTGATTTTGTGCAGCGTTTGACATTAAACACAGCTGTCTTAGGTAGCTAACTCCACTTGTCCCTGATATTTCATGATGACAAATGGGATGTATTTCCATCACTTATCGTAAGATCAACACTGCAGCCAAGCAAGTGCTAGCTTATTTATCGTCAGTCAGGGGATGGATGGTCTTAAGTGCCTCCCTTAACAGGGATGATTCCTTAACAAAGACTCTACTCACGGACTGAAGTGTCGGTCTTCGGGTTTTGTCCATCAGTCCATCAAATTTTGTCGGTCACACTGACTGCGGTGATGTGCAAAACGAGTTTGCTCTGCCTGACCCAAAATACAGCAGTAAAACAATAACAATTCTTAACTTTTTTCCCACTGGTGGGCACTTGTTAGTGTGATTTCCCTTCCTTGATCTGAAAGTACCAAGTGTGGTTGGGTGCTCCTTCCTCCCCCTGGTTGCGTGGCATTTACACCACCAGCGCGGGTCCTCCTTATTGATCCACCGTGTTTAGGGGAGGAGGTGGGCTGAGGGGGACAGTCATGGCACATGAAAACGCTGCTTGCATGAGACCAGCGGAGCTGAGGCTGCGTGCTGCTCCCCATCCAGCCCAGCGTACCAGGACTAGCTCAGAAATGGCCACGGCCTTACAGCCTCATACCACAATGTTTTGTCCGTTCTCGAGGAAGAGACTTCTCCGAAGGGCTCGTGCAGCGCTGGCCGTAACGGTGAGCAGGCACGCCGCCCTCGTGCCAGGGCAGGCTGCATTAGCGGCGCTGCCACCATCGCCCCGATAAGCCCCGACCTGGTGGTGTTTGTACTTCTCAGTCACCTTTATTTGTTTAAGAGGCCAGACAAGGCAAACACTTGTGATGCCTTGTTTATCCTGCGGCTTTCACTGGAGCATATTAAACTCATCATTACTTCATATAAGCTTGAGATAGGCATTTTCTTGCTGGCAAGTGTTGACAGTAAGTAACAGACACTCTGCCACAAGGTAACATGTTTATATACTGGTGCGAATGCCTGGTGGATTTTATTCCTGTAAAACTATCGCAGATAAAGAAGCTACTATCAGATAAGTGACTATAATAAATGGCCACAATTAGTGCTCTCCTGATGAGACTACTCGGTGGTCTCTCTGCTCTGTTTTAGACAAACCCCAGGCTCGGCTTGCTTAGTATAAATGGAGACAAGGACCATTTAAAATAACATCAGCCTCTCCTGATTTCTGGGGGCGTTTTACCAAAATACCACTGTTAACTGAATTGAAATCTCCCTCTATTTATCTTCAGAGGACATACAAATGGGAAAATCAAATCAGACATAAAATAAAGATGTCCATTTATGCACACACAGAGTCTACTTGCAGGTTTCCCTCACTTTTAAGACTTTAGGTTTGACTGTAGCTTTTGGTCCCAGCTGGCACTAGCACTCACCAGCCTTTCCTTCTGATGTCACTGGAAACAATGGTAGAAGTCAGAGATTTGGGGAGGCACCAGCATCAAGCTGCCTGCACCCCACTGGGGGTGCGTACACCCCACTGCCTGCCACCCTGGGCAGGGAGGAAGGGATGCCAAGAACCCAGTGGCCCACCACCAGCATCACATCATCCCAAGGCCCAGGTGGGAGCAGTGCCTCCCCCCTTGTTCTGGCTGTTCCTGGGAGCTTGCTGAACCAGCACAGGCACTGCAACTGAGGCAGTGCCACCGTGGTGCTAACCCAGGGGCAGCAGAGGCAGTGGTGGGTGCAGCTACCCTGAGGCCAGCATCCCCAGATGTCACAGCACTCTCCAAACTAGCTGGCTGTAACAAGGTCTTTTATAGTCTCATACCAACATACTCTTCATGACAGTCCCTCTGCTGCCTTCTCCTCACCTCATCCAGAGCCCACTCTCTCTTCTCTTCCTCAGCTGGTCTCTTCACTGCCTCTCAACCACTGAACAGAACCAGCCACAGCTGCACCTTATCTACATCAGCCAACCCGCCGCCCCTGAAGCCAGCCCACAGCTGGATATTATCAATGCTAATTAGCCCAGCTTCATTCCACTACACCTGGGGACAACTGCTGTCTGCTCGCAGCCTTGCGCCAACCTTGATAGCAGTCCAGAGGGCCTGACACGTCTTCAGATGTCTGCTTATATTCTGTATATATTTATATTCATATGGCACTTAGTGCCTCTCTGAAGTCAGTGGATCAACTCCCACCGAGAAGCATATCTCCAAATGAAATCCTTTCCATTGAACAACCAAAGTTCTCCCCAAAACACCCACCACCCATCAGATACAAGGTATCAACACACACACACACACACACACACACACACACACACACACACAAAATCTTTACCAACAAGAGGACTGGAGAACAGCAACAGAAGGGACAGCACTAACCCTGGGGCTGCACAGACCCAAGCCCCAGCGCAACCCAAGCTCCAACCCAACCCAAGCTCCACATCCTCCTGGTACCCCACTGGTAAAAATAATCACTCCTGAGCCATGCTCCAGGTCTGCAGCAGTGAGAAGGGGCTGTTGTATCAGCTGCAGCCTGACCCCGTTTCTCTTCATTAGCAGCCCTTGTTTGTAAAATAAGCTCATGTTGCTTCATGAAGTGATCTTATAGTCGCTGTTTCAAAGACATCTCTCTTGACAACCAGCCAGATCTCATTATGGCCAGAGCTCAAAAACGAGAGCCTGTAACTTAAGCGCTTTTGCTGTAAAGCTCTTTAAAAGACATGTATACCCTTGCACAGTCTAGTCATTTATAGAATGGCATGTATTTACAATGGACTGCTTTTACACATAAATATGTGTGTATGTATATGTGCATACTCAAATACATATACATATGTATATATACATATGAATGTGCTGAGATTTCCGACATACTTTTACTGTCACTAAAATAATGATAATAGAGAAGCTCAAAAGGACTGGTTGTAAAACACAGGCTATAATGCTCTGGAGTTATTTTTCACCTGTAACTACACATTTTGTTTACATAGTGCCAAAATGGCACCATCCAGCATGGCTGAAGGTGTCTCCTGATCTATCTTCTACCCCGTCCTAAAATGCAGTGACTTCTTCAGACCCAGCTAGTGGAAAAAGCTCTTGCATAAAAGCACGCTCCTATTGGGGATTATAAGTCTACATGATTTAATATTTCCTTGTAATAGTTTCAGAGGAAATTGCATTGAATGGTAGAGGAACCCCTCCACATACACACTGCACCCCAGGAATTAGGTGCTTGTGTGCAGCAGGATTTATGGTGGTTCTTTGTATTCCCATTGCCAGAATATCTCATGAACTCAGAAAAGTTATGCAGGCATCAGTGTGTTTACCTTTTAATGAGCTTAAAGCTGATTTATTTCACCTCTGAAAAGCAGGATAATACTTCTTGTTAAAAACACCATGGAGTCCAGATAAAGGAAGACTGTCAAGCAGTTTAAGCCCCAAATCTGAGCTGCCTTTAACTATTACAATTTGAGGACAGTGTTCACTTAATTCAGCTGAAAACCAAGACGTCATGTCTGCCCATCTATGCAATTTACACAGGTGAGTTCATTTAGACCTTCGTATGTATTAAGCCCCGGGGCTCCCCAGTGGCAGAGCAACTCTGCTGAGGTAACACATTGTAACCCAGCAAACGCTGCTTTAAGACACTGCAAAAAACCCCTATGGAGCCTTGCACCAGAAAGGCAATGATAATTATTTCAGCATAATTACATGGGTAAGAGCTTCCTTAGATAAAGCAGAGGTTTAGAGCAGATCAAGTCATTTCTCCCCGGTAATTTCTCATATAGATCACCATTTGTTGTTTTGCGTTTGTGAATGTGTAGTGTGTATGAGGCAGAAATCTTCTCTTGTATTAGCTATTAAAAACAATTTACAAATTTCCTTAAGTGCCCCTTGACCTGCTGAGTGTTTGCAAGCTGTTGCATTGTGCAAGTTGTGTCCGTGGCCGTTACACCAAGCCTGTTGCACTGCTTCTGGTCAGCGAAGGATACAATTAACCAGTACAGTACAAATCACAAACATGCAAATGTGGTTCCTCTGCTAGGAATTTCCAAGTCGCCCCATTTAAAATCAATGGTTTTAGTGTTCACCACAACCATGCACAGGAACTCACATGTTCAAAAAGTGAATAAATGTGAAAAATCAGTAGGAAAAATTAATTAATTTCTCCCCAGACTGATCCAGGACTGGATTGCATACCAACAGACATGGAAAGTGAATAGACCCATTTATTTCACAGCATCGATTTCAGCTGTGACAAACGAGCAACAGATACTTACATGCAACCCCAAAGCAAATTATCTATGGCACCATACCTTGTTCAGGTGCTTTCAATAGATCACTTCAAGTGAAACGATCAATTCAATTGAAATTGAAATTGAAATGTATTTTTAAAGACTGAATGCTCAGATCCACAAAGGAATGATATACTGAGGGAAGGGAAGCAGGGCTCCCTGGTAAACAGAGACACGGGGAGCAACCCATGCTAGGTGAACACTTCATACAAAATATCTGGAGGCAATCTTGGCTGTCATGTGCCTGTGTGGAGTACTGTCAAGGTCCTGAGTTCACAACAGGAGTTTCACATGTGTATAGCTCATGCTGAGCCCCCCTGTTTCCATGGAAAGAAGATGACTCCTGTGGTCAGAAGAATACCTCACTCTTAGATGAGATCAGGGCAGAAACCAAGGTCTGCCTGGCCTGCTTATGCCCTGCATGTCTTCCTCAGCCACAAGTAAATGGTTTGACTTAACCACAGAAGTGCCTGCTATTTTCTACTCACTCACTGTTCTACTGGCATTGTTAGTCCCCGTAGCTTCATAGGAGTGATCAGGTATACAAATCCTTTCAAATATGTCTGAAATTACTTATCTGTATGGAATCAAACAGGACAGACATGCATGATGTTGGGGGGAGGAGAGGGGAAGAACTTTTCAAATAGCAGATGAAAAAGGTTAATTTTTCACATCTCCTTTCCCTGCTCTGGTCATACTACTGGTAGTAAGTATTTCTGAGTCAGCTTTCTGCAAAGCCATGTTTTAGTAAATTAAACAGCTATTAAATATAGCTCCAGAAATTAAAATAGCTATTGCATTCCTCCAAAATACCTCCTTAAATCACAGTTCAGGAAAACATCATTCACCTTAATGGAGAACCACTGTAATGAAGCAAGAAGCAACTTGGAAGCAGAAGCAGCGAAGACGGGAAGACATGGTTCAAGTTCCCCCTCATATTTTCTTAGGAAGCAAAACTATCTTTATTTAAGTAACTCACACAGTTCCAGCCAGGTCCACATAGATTTAGTCGGGACGTGGTTCAACCTCTCCTCTCTTGTCTTGCTTTTATATTAAAAGAAAAAGCCCTAGGAAAAAGTGTATTTTGCAAAGGCGCATACATGTATCTTAAGACACATAGAGAACTACGTTAATGCTGGTGGCTGGATTACTTTGTTCTTATGGGGGCTGAGAAAGGGTCCTTACACTCAGGTCTGTTTCCTAGAGTTTATTGGTCCTCACTGCAACCTACTCAAGATCGCAGCCAGTTTGAACCCTGGGCTAATTCACCATAACACACCACGACATGTAATTATATATCCCATTGTATGCATACAATGATGACACTGTTTAATAGCTTGCCATAATTTCAGGCTTTAAAAAATGGTGGCCAGTGAGGTGGAAGGGAGGCATCCTTTCCATGCACAGGCTAGGCTAACCAGGGGAGGTGAAGTGCCTGTTGCTCAGGACCAGCCTGGGTTAATCTGTTCTGTTGGCTTTGATTCTCAGCCTGCTTTTATACCAAGAAGTCTTTAAATTCAGTCAAATGTCCAGATTCCAAATGTAACTGGGTTTAAACAACAAATATGTGTCTGCAATACTTATCTGTGCCCCAGAAGCTTCTCATATTAAAAAAAAAAAAAAAAAAAAAAAAGGCACAAAGACTGGCTTTCCCAGTCTGGTCCTTGGTGGCTGATTTATTAGCTTTCCTGTTTTCATCAACATGTTCAAGTTGCTGAAACCTGTCCTGTTAAGCCTAATGTGTCTGGCGTTCATCTCCTCAGTACCATCTGCAGTAACGGGCAACAGTTCCCTGATCATCAGCTGTAATGTCTCCCCAGCAGTGTCCTCCAGTAAAACAAACAAACAAACAAACAAAACAAAACAAGCAAAAAAAAAAAAAAAAAAGAATGAGCAGGATGAGCCTGACTTCAGTTTGGGGCAATCCCTTAATTCCCTTCTCTTAGATAATCACAGTAAATTGTTGCATCACCTGCGCTTTCATTTTCTAGTGGAGGGTGAAGGAGTTTCAAGGGTCCTCTGTTTTAATGAGTTTGCAACTTGGCAAGTAACAGAGGCTTTTCCTGTTCCTGTGGGAAGTATCTGTTCTCTTTATTTCTGCAATAGTGAAATAAAGCTGTGAGCATTGGGTAAGCACTATGAAAAGTGTCCTACAGACATTTGTCCCAGTGAAGTTCTGTGTAATCAATGACATTTGCTTTCTACAGCTTCTTCTCCATTCACTTCTTCACCATTCTCGGTGGAAGTACCACTTCGCTGACAATAACATGAGTGAAAGGGGCAATTTTCATTAGTATGCCTGCAAATGAGCATCTGAAGCAAAATATAATCCATAACATTCACGCTCTAAAATTTTCTCAGAGCTTTCTTAAGAGGACCAAAACCATGACCTGGAGTTGTGTCTTCAAGAAGGACGGCTGAAAGATGCTGTGGGTGTAAAAGCAGGGCGAGTGTCTTAAACCCTACCCCCCTCATGCTCTCCTGCCTCTACCCACTTCTAAGACATCCCACGTCTGATGTGTTCACTCACTTGGTGACACTGTGTGGATGTACTGACACAAACTAGTTGTCTCCCTTGAGTTTTGCTATCTTCCAGCATCCACTACACCCTTGGAAAGGCACGGTCCAACCCATCTTCACCTTTCGTTGGCCTTGATCTTTGTTCCCATTAGTTTCGTTTGGTGGCCCCTTGGTTGTGCACAGAAATAGGTGTCTCTGTGGGTCCTTTCGCATTTCTGCAGTGAAGTGGGAGCAATAAAGTGTAGCTTCAGTCAGACTCAGATGATCTTCAGGCCTTCTAAGAGATGTTAACGACAGGGGAGGGAACGGCAGCTACAACATGTGCAGCAAGTGAGCACTGTGCATGTGCCCCACAGGTGATGAGCTCGGCTGCTAGCTGAAGAATCGCTATTAAATAAAAAAATTGCAGGCATTCAGCCTCATGCATTTCATCCTGCAAACAGAAAAGGGAACTCTCATCTCCAGAAGTATTATGTTGCAATTAGTTCTGATGCAGGTCCATTAGTAACAAACAGGCTGAGGGAAGTAATTATTGTGGTAAATTTATTGACGGAGCTGGAAAATCTCTTTGTATCACTTCTCTCATTCTCTTCACTTTTTCTTTTGTTCTGCATACACACAGTATTACCTCTGCTAGTTTAGGCTCTCTAGGCTAAGGCAAGCTACATAAGAACTGCAATGACAATCTGAAAATTAAGTAGAAAAGTTGGCAACCAAACCCACCCTCCAGAGCAGTAGCTTTAATACCTTTACCCTAAAAAAATAAAATAAAATTAGGCAAGCGTTCTGAGAAGGAAAGGTGTGAAAAATATTTAATAGGTGATTGGAGAGCTTTATTTGTGAGACATCAAGAGCTTCTCTCAGCAGAGCTTGACACTTGCTGAGATCTTAAAGGACATTATTGCATGGGGAAGAGAGGGTAGGAATTCAGCTTAGCCAAATTTGAAAGGGAACATCAGTATTGTTTACACCCATTTCTGACTTCATCGGCATGAAAGCTACCTGCTAAGATGTGGTTAGATTTCCTTAGAGTCACTTGTAGTAAATATGAGTCTAAATGCCTGTAAGCGATGTGCCTCGGCACATAGCTGGGAGTGTGCGTTACAGCAGAGCTTTTGGCCATACAGAAAAAGTGACAAAAGGCAAGACAAGAGAGTTATGACCGAGGTGGAGAGTTCCTGAGCATTAATAATACAGGAGTAGACTGAAATTAGATAGGTAGAAAACTGCTTTACAAAATCAAAAAGATTGATTTGGGATGGGAGCATTTTGCACAGAGAGCTGGGGGCCTCTAGTAAACTGTCTGAAACTGGATAGCTGAACTCGGGCTGCAGCATTTGTGGATAAAGTTGGTGACGACGAGTTTTGTAACAGGATTCGGAGTGATTTGGATTTTTGAGCACTTTGAGATCTGATGAAAAGCACAAGAAGGAAGCCAAGCCTATAATTATTGTTATTATTATTATTAAAAGCAATATTACAACACCAATATTGTTATGAGTGAATCAGCAGATGGCAAATGCCTTTCAGTGAAGGCAAAGGCAAAATAACGTGTCTGGTAGCAAGGAGTGAAGCTAATGATTATGTGCTAAATGAAACAGCCATTCAGCATGCTGATCAGGAAAAAACATTTGGGAGTCATTGTGGAAAAAACATGGAAATCATTAGCCCGGTTCAGAATAGCAGGAAAGGTAAAAGCAAAGGAGGTTGTGTTGTTCCTGCACGATGCTCTAGTTGGTGCCTTATTTCTGAGTTCTCGTTTTTGTTGTAGTGTCTACATCCACACTGACCACCAAAAGGGAGGGTCTCATCCAGCTAGGCAAAGTGTCCCTGTACCCAAGAGGACAGTCCCTGGTCCAAAGCATTTAGGTAGAAATCTCCAAAATGCCAGAGGAGGCATTCACAGGGGTCCCCCACTGTCCCCATCGAGTGCAGAGGGCTCCCTTGGCCAGCCAAAGCTGGAGCTGCTGAGCCACTCTGACACCAGCCATATGGGAAAGGTAAACCAGCCAAAGCAGCCAGCAGGACCAGGGGGAGGTCACAGCTCAGCACCTCCAGGCTCCCTCTGCCTATGGCACAAGACCACATCCTCCAGTGTCACACAACCCCAGCCAAGAGGTTGAGGTCAACATCTCCAGGACCTGAGTTTGCACCCACCAGGAGCCACATGGACCCACTTGGCTGGGAGAGATGCTTCAGTTCTCCCAAAAGAGGTGGGTGAAGCTCCTCCATGAGAGCATCCTCAGAGGAAAGCAGGATGTGGGGCTGAAGCCAGAAAGGAAAGAAGTAACAGGGAATCCAAAAGTTAATTTTAACCATGTGACAAGGATTAACTGCACAGCATTCAAAGGGTACAAACCAGGGCTTCATTTGTTATGGTATGACACAAATACTCCAGCCCTCGCTGCCCACAGCTTCCCCCACTTCAGCAGCATTTTCTAACAAGCCTTTCTGGCTGTCAGGGCTAGACCCAAACCATTAGCGCAGAGGTAGATGGCTTTTGTTTGCTTTTCGCCTGATCCTTTTTTTTTTTTTTCCCCAAAGTGGGCTCTACTGCTAAAGAGTAAGAGTGCTTTGCTCCTTTTAAAACAGAAAGGTCTGAGTCCAGTCATCTTTTAGTGACTCCTTTGCAGCCAGTTAGCCCACAAAAATAAGCAAACCGAGGAAAGGAGTCAGAGCCTAAGCCCTTTATGGGAGATTGATTGTAAAGCTGGTGGCAACATGACAAGCTGATTTGTGGTGGCTTCTCGTAGCTTGTTTGAACTGTAAACCCCAGTCACATTTATTTATTGTATCAATACAGGTTTGTCACAACCAGCCTGAACGTAAAGGCTGGTATCTCATGCCCTGACCAAGAAATGCCCAGCACAGGGAGAGCACAGGTATGTGTTTGTGCATGGCTGTGTGTGCGTACACGCGTGTGAGACCCCCGTGCATCCCCTTTCCAAGCCCCAGCAAACCTCTCCTCTCCCTCAGTGCCAGCCGCATCAGGAGCTCGGCTGGCTGCCACGCTTGGTGACACCACAGCTTTCCATGACGGCACTGACCCGGGGCTCCACGGCTCCTTTGCGGAGACTTAGACCCCTTTGCGGGCCTTAATTCCCTTCACTGTCATCTTTTCCAGTGATAGCTGGAGCAGCTGTTTCTTCTTCCTCCATAGCACGTGGATTGCCAGAAAGCCTGAGGGGCCCACCAGCTAATTTCCATACTTGGATCTAGGTTTGTATCTGCATCATATTTTCTTGAAACAGTAGTCACAGAGCGAGTCCCTCTACCTTCTACACAAACATGATTTAATGTCTTCCTCAGGAGCAGTGAGCTCATCTGCTAGAACATGAAATCATAAGAAGGATTGGCTCTTCTCTTATTAATGTAATCACTTTAGACTGGTTGATATGTCCTGTATACAGCTTACGGTGTAGAGTTTTATAGCATATTACTGCACTTCCCTATAAGTCTAAAATGATCATAAAACATAATCACTTTCTGAAGAAAAATATATTAATGCTGCTGAAACTAGGACACAAAGTGATTTTCATAGCAACGGATAAATAAAGGCCTTGGCAGAAATCCTATTCTTTTGCACAGAAAAATGCAGATAAAAGGGAAAGCGTTCTACCCTCCCTCCACCTCTTCCTCATCTTTTACTCTTTCCCTTTTCCTTCAAAGTACCCCATCAACCATGAGCAGAACCATGATATTAATAGAGCTAAAAGGGCTGCAAAATTCTTGCTTGGCCCAGCAACTCTTGCTGTTACCGATGTCCTGCAGATCCATGGGAAAAACTTCCTGACTCCAGCAGCAGTCTTGGAAATGTTTTTGCCATTTTTTTTTTAGAAACATCAGCCGGTGAAGAAAATCAGTAACACTGGGAAGCAAGACCATGCCGTGCTTACCAAAACTGTCTTCTCTCCAAGTAAGCAGCCTTGAGGCAGACTCTGGTGCTGAGTAAAGCTTGTCTAGACACAAAATTAGATCAGGTTGAAAAGACGACTGCATTTCTGCTCTCTTCTGTTTATACGGCTCATATCAACACAGTATTTTAGTATGTGATGTCTATTTATGTATTTAACAGTTGTTAAACAGCTGTGTAAAGCACTGTCTGGATATTTTTATTTTAGTTCAGAAGTGAGTCAAAATACAGTTACATGTTTAGTATGCTTTAGGACTACCAGGGCTTTCAACTGCAAAAGGCAAAGGCCAAAACTGTTTGTGGAGAAGTTGTGATGCCCCATCCCTGAAGGTGTCTAAGGCCAGGCTGGACGGGGCTTTGAGCAGCATGGTCTAGCTGAAGGTGTCCTTGCCCATGGCAGGGGGGGTGGGACTAGATGATAAAGAGTTAAGGTCCCTTTCAACCCAAATCATTCTGTGATTCTAAGGTACTTAGGTAGACCTACCTTGCTGATAGCAGTGAGGTCCTCCCTCCATCTGAATAATACGTCCTACATGAAGTCCTTCACAGTAGGACAGGATTATAAACACTTGCAGGGTAATTTCCAGCAAGGCTACAGTAGAAACAAATTTGCCAGAGCTGAAAAAATGAATCTGTCATCACCAGATCAGTGTTTGCAAGTAAAAGTGTTCAAATTTAGCTTATGAAATTGTTTGCCTTGGCTTCGAGTCTGTCACTTTTAACGGATATTTTGTATTTCAGAGGCATTGAAGTGAAGGAGAGCATTCTTCCATCAAGATTTCAACAACCCCTGGCTTTGGAAAGATCTCAGACAGCCCGTCTTTCCTTTTTTTCCCTGTGCACATGTTAAAAATGGCATGATCTCTGTTATTTCAACAGGTGGCTTTTCACTGTAACATGCTGCGCGAGCCTTTGTTGTGGTCTTGCAGCAAGGCACCTCCACCAGCAGAGTAAGCTTGGCCCTCGTATATTAACCCTGACAGTGCAATCCGAAAGCCAAAGTTTTGAAAAAATGATACCAGGCAAATGGATCCATGCTGGAAACAAAAAATAAATATAGCAGCTGAAAGCTGGATTTGTTTCACATGCCTGAGTGAGAACAAACTGAATCTGTCAGTCAGCAAAGGGGAATTACAAGGAACTGTCTCTCAGGAATGCTGCACTCCACCATGGATGGGGATGTTTTATCTCAGTCAAGCACGGGATACCTATGCATTTTCATGTCATGTTCCCAGGTAGCAAGAGAAAATTATATCAATCGTGAGATTCAAACTAAAAAGTATGTACCACTTGATCATCACAAACTCTCTCAGCTAACCTCATCTTATCAAGGATCACAAGGATGAGGTCATTACCTCAGATGAACCTTCTCCGATATCCTCTTAGGCACTTCGGACCAATCTCACATTTCAAGGGACAAAATAAATCTGAAAGAGAAAAAAAAATTGTTTCCAGAAATACTTGTTTACAGAAGTTGCCTCCTGCCTTTCAGCAAGGCTGTTCTGGAGGGGAACTGGTCAGCCTTCTACCAGAAGTGGTCTCTGATTCACATTTGGCAGCTTTGGCCACCAAACTATTACGAACCAGTTCTTGCACACAACTAGTTAGTACCAAGGCAAAAGCTTTCACTGCACTACAGACAAGCTTAGGAAAGCCAAAGCTGAAAATAATTCAGCATTCCAGTGCAACAGCAGATTAAATAATTGCTCAAGAAAATGCGTGCAAGGCCCACTATGGTATCACAAGGAATATTTTAGGAAACCACTTCAAAAAAAGGACAACTATAGATGAAATATACCCACTTAGCATTTCTTTCCTACAGGGAGGAGCCTGGGCTCTCATTTGAGTGATTTTTCTGATTACTGTTCCACACTAGCCTTTTTAAACAATCTCGTTCAAGAAACCTTACCTGCTGTGCTTTGTGTAAATTGCCTTTATAATACTTTATCATGCCCCCCCCCCAAAAAAGAAAAAAAGTTAATATTAATGAAACAAACACCGTCTGCTTTCCCCCAGCAGGTTAGTGCCATCACTTTTCCCTTTTGCCTTGTTTCTTCTTCTGCCTCATTCATGGTTATACAGTGTTGTGAAACATTTATACAGTGTATGCTTCATTTTATATGGTGTATTCTTCAACATTTATAAAAAGTGAAGGATGGAAGAAAAAAGTGCTCCATGTTTCTCAGGATGGGTCTTGATGTGCCCAGTTTAAATGACAGAAACCTCATGAGGTTGCACTGTTACCCAAGCCAATTCCTATTCTACCACGTCGTGTTGTAACCCATCACCAGTCCTAGACTAAAGTGACAGGCTAGGATTTGTGGCCCTACTGAAATTTGGCCCAGGAGGGACAGTGAGGGCTGGGTCTGGAGCAGTCCGTGGGGTACTTACTGAAGAAGAGACCGACAGGGTTCAAGGCTTCAGCGGTGCATCTGCCCCTGGCACAAGGACGACCCAGCTCACACTTACCCCACCACTTGTAGGACTGGACAGCCACCAGTTCCCACCCATGCCCTGCGGGTTCCTGTGCAGCAGAGGGTCCTCTGACCCACATCTGCATGAACATCAGCCAGGGGAAACCCTAAAATAGCACCCTGCAAATCTGAACGGGACAGGGGAGGGAGAGAGTCTGATTACCTTCAAGGCAAATGGCCTTTCAATATCAAATTCCCAACCTCCCAGCAGCAGGAGCCTGACGATCTCTGGGGTTCAATGTGACACCAAAGGGGGTGGGGAACAAGTCACTAAATGGTGCGTAGTGACCTAGTACCACTGCCAGTGGGTGGACAGGCTGGAGAGCTGCTTCTTCTGAACAGCGAGGCTGTGGGCCAGCTCCGGGGCTCATCCGTGCAAGCACGGAGCACTCCAGCAATGGGGGCTAGCCTAGGAGCTCATGCTTTTCGGAAACACACTAAATAAACAAGCGGACCAGGGATTGGTAACCACTGCTCCTGTAGGAAATCTATGCAATGAAAAAGTCATCAGCCCTGCCTTTTTTTATCCATTCCTCTCATTCCTCAGATTGAATTTCTTTCCATGCCATGCTTTCCCACCCCTCAGCCCCCCCCCCCCTCAAACATCGGTTCCCTTCAGAGCTGCAATATTGGCCACCAGCAAGAAAGAAAAAGCTGATAAAAGATGATACACCACTCTCATTATTCCATAGTTTTCTCTTGATAGATTTAGAAAGGTCCCGAATGCAAAGAGAAATTAAATCAGCAGGTAGGAAGACAGATGCAAAGTGAAATTCAAGATGCTGGAAAGCTGCTTTTCTCCAGAGGTCCTACTCTTCCCTCCGTCCGGAAGACAGGAAAGAGCAGACTGTTCATGACAGAGGAGAGAAAACTTCTGGGGGTCTTTAGGGGGAACTCAATCAAAGAAATTATTTTCCCACAGACCAGAGCTGAGCAAACCTTAATGGCTTTTTCCTGATTGAAGAATAAACCAACTGTTAATTTATGACCTGAAGTGTATATAACAACACTCCAAATGTTTTCCAGTTCTGCAAGTAGTGATGCTCGCGTCCTTTTTTTGGGTTTTATTCTTGCCAGCTAATTTAGCTAACGGGCTAAATATTCCTCACAAAGCTGTGGCTTCAAAAAAAAGAATGCTTAATTAAAAAAAAAGGCCAGCCATGTGTTTCTAGCATAATATTATACGGGTACGCATAGAGATCCACATGTATTAGAGATAAAGTTAAGTGTAAGCACATGGCGGGCTGGCGGGGAGGGCGTTTGCGTGGGGAAACCAAGGTCCCATGTGCAGGTTATTAGGGGGGGGGCAGGAATCCTGTACGGTGGGAGCAGAGGCAGCGTGGAGGGGGTGCAGGGGGGGGCCGGGGGGGTCAGCACACACTGTCGCTGCCGGGACATCCTGTTAACTGGACCTCTGTGGAATTGATAAATAGCTCTGGATCACTTTGTTTATTTAAATGGAAGCCCAAGTTTTAACAGCAATAAAAGGCAGGCTAAATAATTCTCCGGGCTGGCTATCAAGACGAGTATGATCTCTGAAATATACGGACTGCACTGAAGAAACTGAACCCCACCGCCCTTTTGTTTGTATGCACACACTGCTTGGGCAGCCAGTATAAATTGTAAAATAAGATGACAATATTAGCATCTTCCCTTGGCTTCCCCTCGCTGGAAGCAAACTGCAGAAGGAACACTACTCAGGCGTTTCCTTTATGCTTATAAGTTAATCGAGAAACATCAGGGAATGGAACGGTTTTATAGCTTTGCAGTAAAATGCGCTACAACGCGCAGACACCAAGTGGTTTTACAGTTACCTTTCCAAAGTGTGGCAAACTGAAGAACAAGGAGAAAATAAGCCCAACCAATGCTTGCCCCTTGCTCTGGGAGGCTGGCAAGAAGGTTGCAGGAGAAAATAATGTGTTTGTGATTTCCGAGCCGGCCGCCTACGGACAGAAATAACAACAGTAATGAAGCCTCGGAACATCTTGAGCAGTTTACGTGAGGATTGTGCTCAGAGTATTAAGCTCCACCACAAAAATTACACGATCGCTGTTGTTTCAAAGGCAGGGCTCGATCCTGCCACGGGTGGGGGGGGTTCTCCCTGATGCCTTTGGCAGCCCCGTCCCCTGTCCCCAGCCCATGTCCTGCTTAAGCCGGTTCCCCCAGAGAGCTCCCTGCCCTTGGCTGGGGGGGGGTGGGGGGGTGTAGTGATGGGTAGGCCCGGGGGAGACTGAAGCCCCCCGGGGCAGAGCCCGGCTGCTTGGTGCTGGACCCCCTGTAGCATCCCTCTTCCAGGCTGAAACTTTAGCACCTCTTACACCGCTCTAAAGAAGGCAGTCGGAATTAAAAGAACCCTCCAAATAAACCCGCCCCTCCTCTCACACCTTCGCCAGCCAGGCCTGTGGAACGGGGGAAAGGGGGGAAAACCTCCCACCATCACCCACTTAATAACGCGAGTGGACCCCCCCGCACCCTCCCCTCCAGGTACTGCCGGGCAATAACACTGCCAAGGACCCCCCCCTTCAAACGCTAGTGTGAAATGGCCTCCTGCCCAGCATCCCTGCCCAGCATCCCTGCCCGGCATCCCTGCCCGGCATCCCTGCCCGGCATCCCTGCCGCTGCTCCCCAGCGCTCCATGCTTTAGGTTTGGGAGCCGTTCCCGCACCGATGCCTTTATCAAGAGAGAAGAGAGAGGCATCGGAAGGGAGCCCGGAGGGTGGCCGGGCACCCTGTGGGTTTGCAGCCCCGGCTCCCCTCGGCAAACACCGCTGGTGCGTTTTGCTCTTCATCTGCCTTTCACCCGCTCCAACGTTTATAGCTAAACAAGTTCACAGTTTACACACAGTAAAACGCCGATATTACGCTTAATGCTTGCGCAGAAAAGGCTGTTCGCAGGGATCCTCATAAAAGCCCCTTTATTTAGTTTCGAGCATTTTCTGGTAATCAATAAAAGTTGGCTGTTATCTCCCGGCGCATTTAGCGGGGAAGTTTATTGCTTGCCGGGCGGCTTAAGGGCGAGACGGGAGTGCACCATACAAGGAAGGGACTCCCGAGTCCCTGCATCCGAGCCCCGGGTTCATAAAATATAACCATCCATTACGCTGCCGATATCTGGAGCCAGCAAATATATACAGACTATAAATTGTCGCCGGCGGGGTGCGGGCCGGCCGCGGGCGCGGGGGCTCTGCCCGCCCGCATTCCTGCCCGCGCCGGGGGGGGCGCCGGGGGGGTCCCCGGCCCATCCATCACCGCCGTTATGACTCTGCGATGCAGCAAATGGGTTGTGTAAAGAGGCAGCGTTTGACAAGGTGGCATGGTTATCCTGTCCAAATGATGCATAATATTAGTATTAGGGCTTAGATCATCGCATGCTTTTAAAATCATCACCGCTAACTGGGGGTAGGGCGGGGGGGGGGGGGGGGTCGGGGCTGGGGCTGCAGGGGGCAAAAGTTTCCATGTAGATAATGATTATAGATGATGGGATTCATGAGGAGGGGTGCTCGCACAAATAAACACGTCTACTGTAGCCGGCGAGAGGGGCCCGATCCGGCCGGGGCCTCCCTCCCTGCCCAGGGCGGGTTGCGGGAGCGAGGGGCGGGGGGGCCGAGGCACCCCGCAGCCCGGGGAAAGCCATCGGGGCTGTACCCCTCCCACCCCCCGGAGGCGTCCCCAAGGGCTTGCTTGAGAAGGAAGCAGAGACCCTCCAGCCCGCACCCGCCGACGGCTAACTGGCCACGGCTGCGCTGACAGACACCAGCGGGTGGGGGGCGGGAAGGGGGTCTCCAGGGCGGGGGAAGGGGCCACTCGGGCCAAACCGTCCGCACCGGGATCTGCCCCTGGAAACACAGTGTGGCGAGCGAAAATTTCGGGGAGACGGGCCGGCGCCGTGCAGCATCCCATCCTCCTCCTTCCCGCTTTCCGAGGCTGGGGCCAGGCACGGGCTGGAGGCTCGGGAGTCCCGGCGCGGCTGGGGGTCTGTCCCGCTCCCGCACGGGTCAGCGCCCTCCGCAGCCCGGCGTGGCTCGGGCAGGGCCGGGCGGGCCCCTCCGCCTGCAGCAGCCCGCCCGCCGAAGGGCTAAGGGAGAGAATGCCTGAGGCGAGGGGAGAGGGAAGGGGGAAAGGGGGAGCCCCGGCTGCAGCCTTCCCGGTAACCCCGCCGCCGCTTCCCGGGCCGGGGCACCGCGCAGCGCCCGCTGCCCGCGAGTCGCCGTGGCAGGCGGCGTTTTTCCAGGGAAAACGGCTTTGGGCTGCCGCTCGGGCCAGCAAACGGGAAAGGAGGCGCGGGGGGGGGCGTGGAGAAAGTGCCTCCGGCTTTGGCATCTGCGCTGCCGCCTCGCCCGGGGCCGGTGCCGGGGCACGGCTGGCGGAGCTGGGCAGCAGAGCCCGGGGACAGCGGTGCCGCGAGGAGGGTTAAATCCCCGCTTGTCGTGATTTATCAGCCGTCTCTGACCCCTGAATAGTTGACTTACATGGTTGGTGACACATTACCCAGGAAATGGGGCTGGCGTGATTTGTGGAGTGTCTGTGCCCCCCCTCCCCCCCCCCAACCCCCTCCCCTCCCCAACCCCCTCCCCTCTTTTCTGCTGCTGGGCGCAGGAAACCTCCTGCCTCTCCGTCCCGCCCAGCATCCCCGTCCCCTCCATCACCCCCATCCCCGCATGCAGGCAGCCGGGGTAACCCCCACGGGCCCGGCCCGGCCGACGGGGTGGTCCCGGGCAGCCTCCTCCTCTAGGCGCTGGTTATCGCAGTGGAGGGGGGGGGAACAGGCGATGGCAACGAAGGCCGGGAGAGATGGCCTGGGATCAGGCATAGCTGGAGGGGTGTGATGGCTGCAAACCTTTGATTTGGGGTTTGCCTGGAGAACAGGGGTGGAGGAGGGTGGCCTGGGTTTTTTAAGGCAAGCAGAAATTTGATTATAGCGTACGGCAGAGGTCTGTGATTTGCGGTGAGCGGATTTCATTAACTACGGCCGTTTGAGTCTCGGAAAACCCGGTCAGGCCCGCGGGGCCAGGGACGAAGCTGACCCCGAGGGCGGTTGGCGAAAGGGGCTCGGCCGCGGCGCCGGTTCTCCGGGCCGGGGAGACCCGCGACGGCTGCGGGGCTGGCACAGCCGCGGGCACTGCCCTGCGGGTCCCTCGCCTCGGCCTCCCGCAGCCCCCAGGGCATAGCCCGGGTGGAAGGGAGGGCGGGGGGCGGCCGCTTTCCCCGCTGCCCCGGCGGGCAGGGGCAGCCCCGGCCCCTGCGCTGGCTTTCTGCAGGGAGGCCGTGGGGCGCAGGGAGCCTTTCGCCCCACCTCCACCCGTGTCACCTGCTGCAGCCGTCACCGAGGCGAGAGGAGGGTGGGTTAGCTCGCCCTACCTCGAGGTTTAGCTACGGCGGTCCCATTTTTGATGATGATGATGGTGGTGGTGGTGTGGTGAAGGAGGCAGCAGCGGGCGGGGGGTGTCCGGAGCGGCAGCGCAGCCCGCCCCTTCGGGGGCTTTCGGGCTGTCCGCCGGCGCAGGAGTGGTATCGGGTCTAATTGCCGTCAACGAATGTCACCGGCAGAAGGAAAAACAAAAGCTGCCTCCAAAGATCCCGGAGCAGAATTTGGCAAGGCTCCTAAAGACACCAATTAGCAAAGGCTAAACCCATTAATGAAGTGGCGGCTCTCTGGTTTCAGCCAGGTGGTGCAGATCAGAGCGCCTGTATCTGCAGCAGAGCTCCGCTTCCCTCCAGCCAGGACCTCACAGCAAACCTCCACATCAATAATACGCTTAATGGATCTCATTAGGGCTGGGGCCGCTGGTCCCGGCCTGGGAGCAGGGGGGCTGAGCGGAGCAGGGGGGCAGCACTCCCCCCGCGGAGCGACGGGCTGCCTTCCCCGGGGGGCGACGACCGGGCGGGGCGGGTACCCCCCGCAGGTACCTGGCTCTCCCCCTACCTGTCCGAGCCCGTGGGTTCGAGCAAAACCCATTTTCAGCCGCCTCTTTCGAATCAAGAAGACCTTGCCGTCGCCTCGCCGGGCTCACACACCACCACCACCACCACCACCGCCCCTTTCCCCTTGATCCGAGCACTCCCGGCCCGCCAAGCCCCGAGCATCCCCGGGAGGTCAGGCAGCGGGAGGTGGCGGGGGGGGGAAGGGGGGTGGTTGAGGGGGGAACGCCTTGCCGCGAGCACAGCAGCCCCCGCCGCGGCTGTGCAAGGGGAGGGAAGGGGCTCTGCACATCGATTTAGGAAGAGCAGCGTCCAGACCTCACCTCTGTAAAAGGGGAGAAGGGAAGAAATATTTCCGCTTCTGCTAGGGGAAAACAAAAAACAGGGAAAAAAAAGGGAAAAAAAAAGAGAAAAAAGGAGGAAGGAAGGAAAGCTGGGGTAGGGTAAGCTCGGCCGAGGTGAGCTAGAATATTTAGCTAATGGAGGTGGACGATG
The DNA here is from genome assembly GCF_015220075.1 of Falco rusticolus. Classification (NCBI taxonomy): domain Eukaryota; kingdom Metazoa; phylum Chordata; class Aves; order Falconiformes; family Falconidae; genus Falco; species Falco rusticolus. The sequence continues at coordinate 25,861,297 of NC_051198.1, read as the reverse complement.
AAAGGAGACTTCATATTTCTCTCCGAGGAGTCTCTCCAGGTCCGCAGCCGAGAATACACACAGCAAACGTTGTGCTTGAATTATAGCTGAGGGTTTGCTTTATTTGAATTCACTAGTGTTTATTTAAGAAAGTGAATAAAGGTTTTGTGTAAACAGCCATTATTTCTGATGAGCGCTCAACAGCAATAAGAAGGGGGTGGTTTTTTTAGTCGAGATTGTGGCAAAAGTTGACATTTCGGAGATTGCAGTTTGTCTTGCCGACGCCAGGCAGTCCCGAGGCATGAGCTGCAGGGAAAGCTGTGTGTGCCTGTGAGTGTGAAACGGCGATGCCGAGCGAGCCGGGGTCTGAAAACAATTATTTTTTAAGACATCAGCTTAAGCCCGACATTAAAATAAAATAAAAATATTTTCCTAAGGAGCGGGGCCGGTCTCGCTCAGCTAACGAGGGAGGCGAACTCAGGTTTCGCTGCCGCCGGCCCCGCGCCCGCGGGCTCTGCGGGGGGGGCAGCGCCGACCCGGGGGGCTGCGGCGGACACCCACCCCCCCCGGGCGGGGCAGCGGTGGACCCCAAGGCGAGCTCCTCGCCTGGCCCTTTTCGTACCGTAAATCACTCGCTTGAAGCATTCCGTCTGTTTTGGTTTATTATTGTTATTTCTCTCGTCTTCTTCTAACGCGGCTGTTATTTCCCAGATTGACTCGAGTCTCTTTGGAGATGGGAGGTTTTTGGTAAGAAAACGGGCGAGAAGGAAAGGATCTCGTTGGACTTAATACAGCGCCCGGGGAAGGTGGTGATTATTGGTAAGGTGCTCCCCGGGAAAGAGCTCAGCAGGAGCTGGCTCTGAGCAGCCCGGCTGCGCACCTCTGCGGGTGTGGATGCTCGTAGACGGGGCTGGGATGCCGGAGGGGCACGGAGAGGCCTCCCGCTTCGTTATTAATCCGATTTCCCACACATGCCACGCAGGGAGGAGGCAGGGAAACCTCCGCTCGGCAATGCGTATCGTTCCCGTGTCTTGATCTCCCGTACAAGCTCTCATCTGAAATAAGCCCGAAAAATCTCTGCCGGGCACCGGGGAGGGGAAGCGTGTGCTGAAGAGCCTGTCCTGGCCGCGGGGACGGGCGGCAGCGCGGGGGAAGCCCCCCAGGCCCCTCCGAGGGGACCCCGGCCCCGGCCAGGCGGGGGGAGCCGCGCCAGCACAGACCCGTTGCGGGTTGGGTGTAGCCCATGGGATTTGGGTTCGGCTGGCACAGGTCTGAACAGAGTCACAACGGATTTAGGGGGGGTAAAGAGACCGCCCGAAAAGCTGCGACCCCCAGTTGAAAGATCGTCGAGGAACCGGATCGGCGGGGGAACCGCGGGCTCGGGCATTTCGCCTTCAGAAATAACCAGCATCAAAATCCTTCCGTGTTACCAGCGATAATAAAGCAAACAAAAAAGGGGTACCCCCCGAATTTTTTTTGGACCTGTCTGGGGGGGGTGGTGGTGCATTGAGCTACGGACAGGTCGACTTCGCCGACGACCGGCGGCCGGGCTGCCTGCAATCACGACACTATCCAGACTTTTCTCCGCAGAAACGGAGCAGCAACTGCAGCCTCGCAGGACCGGGCAAACTCCCTTCCCTGGCGCGACGGGCACAAATCCCTCCACCCGTTCATCTTTCACTAAACTCGTTTTCGTGGGTTTGCTCTACCTGCCCGAAGAAGTGCACAACGGGAGCAATGGGTGGAGAGAGATTATTTTTTCCCTATCGGTGGGAGAAAGGAAAAAAAAATTCCCTCCCGGCCCCGCCGCTTGGCCAGAGCAGCAGCCCGAGGTGCGCGGAGCACCAAAGTCGGGGGGCGGGGGCAGGGGTGCGGGGGTGGGGCGGGGGTGCACGGAGGCAAATTCAGGGGCAGAGCGAAGGAAATTTACTCCAGCCTTTCATTCGGATCTGAGCATCTTTCTTGGTAGCCTGAGTCCCAACAATGTTTTTTTCCCCATTTCACCGCGTTATCTTAAAAAGGTGCCATAAAGGCGCTGTTTCTGCTTTCTCCCCGATCCGGGGGCCAGGCGGGCATTGCTCTCCCGTTATTTAGGGAGCCCGGCGGGACGGTGGGTGTACAGCCTGCCCCCTTCGCTTGGAGGTGCGGATTCCTCTAACCCAAAGGGAAAAACCACTTTCCCGACTCGATTTTCCTTTCTCATCTGACAAGAGCCACCTTACACCCCTCTCTCCGCACGGCTTAGTCTTTAGGAAGCAAAACCAAGAGGCAAATAAATCCCTGCGTGTCCCCAAGCCGCACCACGGCGGTTTATCGGAGGCCAAAGAGTCACGTTTCGCTGGACATCTGTCCCCAGCTTCCCGTGCTGGCGGGGGGGCACGGCCCGCCGCAATCCCCGCGCTGCTCCCCGGGAACAGCCGCTTTCTGGGGCTGGAAGCGAACTGCAGGGCCCGCTCCGCGCCCGAAAAGCCGTGACACCCCCCTTTTCCTCCCTGACGGTGTCTTCAAGGCAGAACCGATTTACAGGCCCCTTCCAGATCCTTCCCGCCGCTTCCCTGTCCCAGCAGGGCTCGGCCGGGGACGGCGCCCCGGGTGCGTCCAGGGGCGCAGCAGAGCTTCGTGCGCGCCCCTCCTGGAAATGTCCCAGCCCGTCGTGGCTCTGGCGGAGCCGCTGCCCGCTCCGTTATGCCTAATTTACCATTTCACCCGTCCCCTCTTCGCCCAGCCAGACGGCCCCTGGGCTCGCCGCTGGCCCCAGCTCTTTTCCCCCTAGCGCTTGTGGCGGGGGGATGCTGCCGGCATTGCCTCCTCCCTCCTCAGGTGTTGGCTCGTGCCAGTGTCCCCCTGCTAGCAGGGGTGGCCTCGAGGAGCGTGTCCTCCCCAGCAGACACACACACACCCCGGCCCCAGAGGATTTCTCGCCCAAGCCCTCAGGGAAGCAGCAGGCGAGGGCCAGGCGCTCCCTCGCCACCGCATCGCCGGAGGACACTGGGGATTTTTCGGTCTTTCGCCTTATTTCTCCTTCTCCCCTTCCTTTCTGGCGGTGTCACAGGCTCAGCGCCCGTCGGCCTAGTAGAGGGCTTCGCTTCGCCTGCCCGAGCCCTAACGCCCCTGGGCAGGACCGGGCCTGCCCCGGCCCCGCGCGCATTGGCAACGGGATTGCTCCGACGGGGGCCCCACCGGGAGCGCCGAGGCCGGGGGCTCCTCACCGCTGCGGCTTTAACCGACGCTGCTGGGGCTGGAAGGAGGGGGAAGCAGCCAGGCCGAGAAGCGGCTCCTCGCCCTCCCCCGAGCCCCGGCAGCCGCCAGCGCCGAGCACCCCGGCGCTTTACACACTTCCGAGGAGCGAAGCGGGAGATGAACCCGAGCGGAGCCGGCGGGCGCCGGCCTGGACCCCAGGGCAGCCCCGGCAGAGCCGCCCGGCCGCACGCTCCCTCCTGGGGAGGGCAGCCAGCCCGGCAGCGCCCGCCGAGGGGGAAAAGGGGCCGCCGCGACCCTCCCCCATCCGCCGGCGCAGCGCCGCGCTCCCGCCCACCGCCGCGGCCCGATCCTGCGCTCGGGCACCGCGCCGCGCGCGCGTAGCGCCTGCGTGACGTCACAGCGCGCCCCCCCGGGCCGCACAGTCACGCTGTGACGTCACAGCACGACCTCCCCACCCCGCCGCGGCGGTTTGCGGAGGGATGCGCGGCAAATCGGAGCGACACCAAAGCAAAGCCAAGCCAACATGCAAACACCCCCTCGCACCCCTCCCCCGCACCCCCCCCGCACCCCAGCGCGGCCCCGCCAGCTGGTGGCAGCGCCCCTGCGAGTGGCGGCGAGCCGGGCAGCCCCGGCCCGGGGGGCACCGCAGCCCGGCAGCCGCCCCGCGAGGGACATATATGTGCATCTACAGATGTAATTGGCAACTTTCTCAGCGAGGCACAATTTTGCGTAATCAAATCCGGTCGTTGTCATCGCCTCCATTAGAAAAGGAAGGGGGAAAGAAGAAAAAAAAAAAAAAAAAAAAAAAAGGAGGAGGCTGCCTCGGGAGGCTTTTCGAGGCGAGGAGAGACAGCGGCTGCCTGTGAGCGGGGCGAGGGCAGCTGGGGCAGCCTCACCAGCCCTCGGCCCTGGTCAACAGACTGACGTGGTTACAAACCATAGCAAACATTTTATTTACAGGAGATAGATAGATATATATTTATATATTTTGTCAGTGCAGTATTTCTTGGCCAGATTATTCGAAGCAACACGTTGCAACCGATGAGGACGTTGGCAAAATACTTCACATTGTAAATTGTTGGGGGGGCGGGGAGGGGAGGGAGGGATTTCGGAGCAAGGTCTCGAAGTCCCTCGCTCAGGTTTTCCTGGAGAGGACAAGGGGCGGGAAATGGAGAACAAAATAAAATTAAAAATAAAAATTAAAAAAAAAAAAAAAGAGAAATCCCGCTCTCCTGCGAGCAGCGTGGAGGGGCAGGCGGCCGCCTCACGCACAGCCATCCCGGAGCCGGGGCTCCCCGCTCCGCCCGCGGCCCCGGCCCCTCGCCCCGGGCCGGTGCCGGGCCGGCCCCGCCGCGCTCCCGGGGCGGAGGAAGGGAGATAAATTAGCGCGCAGGTCCCGGGCGCGGGGCCGCCCCGTCTATAGGCCGCTCCGCGGCTCGGGGCTGGCGGCGGCGGCGGCGGGCGGCGGCGAGGGGAGGCCGGTGCTGGCGGAGGGCTTGCCGAGCCCGGCGGCTTGCAGGCTCCGCTCGGCGCCCTCAGTCCGTTCCGTGTCGCTGGGGGCCATGTCGAGGGATTCGGCGTCGCTGCTGTCGCTGTCGCCCTCGGAGCGGCTGGGGCTGTGCTCGGGCTCCCCGGCGGCGGCGGGCGGTGCGGCGGCTCGTTGGGCCTCCGGCTCCGGCTCCGGCGGCGGCTCCTTGTCCTTCTGGGCCTGCGCCTCCTTGGAGTGCCGCCACTTCATCCGCCGGTTCTGGAACCACACCTTCACCTGCGGCCGCGCCGCCCTCAGACGGGCGGCATGGCCCCCACCGCGCACCGCACCGCTCCGCACCGCGCACCGCACCGCCTTCCGCCGGGGACGCGCAGCGCGGGGAGAAAAGGAGGCGCCGGCCTCACCTCCCCCTGCCCACACCGCGACCAAGGTGGCTTTTAATTTTTTTCTTCTTCTAGGTCGTGTGTTTAAATACCAAACGCACACCCCCTTCCACCCGCCGTTTTCTTCCCCCCCCCCCCCCCCCCCCTTCTGCTTCTTCTTCCAGGAAACCAAATCTTGCTCAAGAAACCACAGCGTTATACAATTCTGTGCGCTGCGGGCCCTCAATAGTGGAATCATTACAGAGTGGCGTTTAATGATTCCGTTTGAAGAAGAATTTTCACTTCCCCAGAACTAAGGATTTCACAACGCGGGGAGAGATTTAGAAAAAAAAAAAAAAACAAACCAAAAAAACAGAATAGAAGAAAAAATAAGGGACATTAAAAATAGTGTCTTCTTTTCTACTTCCTTTGACCTAAACTGCCTCCTACAGCGAGTTGCACTTCAGCAAAGCGCACACAGCTGATCCGCCCCGGCCCTGCTCGGGCTGCTCCGCGCTGGCCCAAACGAAGGCGAAAGCTCCGCGCCGGGCCGCGGAACGCCGGAGAACCTGCGCGCAGGCGGCGGCCGGGCCGAGGTGCCGCTCCTCAGCCAGCCCCGGCGGAGGTTAAGGAAGTGAAAAGGCTTCGCAGCCCACCCGCACCCCCCACTCCCTCCCCCCCCCGGCCGTACGCCTCCGAACTGGAAGTAAGATTTGAAATAAACCCGAAGCCGTTCTTACTTGAGCATCTGTCAGCCCCAGCATCGCCGCCAGTTGCTTTCTGTCCGGTTTGGTGACATATTTCTGGATTTCGAACCGTTTTTCTAAACCTTTCCTCTGCAGGTTGGAAAAAACAGCCCTGGACCAGGAGCGTTTCCTCTTGTACGTCTGGGGCAGCGTGTCCTTGGTTAAAACTGCATATGGACCTGGGGGTGGGGGGGGTGGGGGGGGTGGGGGAGAGAGAGGGAGACGGCGTTATTAATACCGATGCCTGAAAGGGAGCCTTAAATCGATGGAAATACCGGCGGCGTGCGGGGAAGGCCCGGGCCCGTTGCCTGCCCGCCCCGCCAGCCCGCGCCTCCTGGGGCAGGGATGGAGCCGCTCGGCCCCCGCGTCCCTTCCTCGCCCCCCGCCCGCCCCTGCTCTCAGGGCCCAGCTATTATTTTTGACCTAGACGGGACGGTCCTCTGGGTCAGGCCCTAGCCAGCTCTTCCTTCCCCCCCCTCGCAGCCCGACTTTCGCCCAAAATCTGAGCCTCGCTAGAAAACGTACGCCCTGGCCTTTCAAAAGAGTCTGGCGAGCCCCTCCGGGAGGAGAGCGCCGGGGCCGGGGGGGCTGCTCCGGGACGGAGGGCCCTGCTCCACGGGAGGGTCGACGAGGGACGAGATGTACCTGGAAAAGTGTCTTGAAACTGGTGCTGAACTGAGCTCCTTGGGTTTGTGTTTAAGGGACCCAGGATAGCAGAGGCCTCGTTAATGGGCTCTAGAGACGCGAAGAACTGGCCGGCGGAAGGCTGCAAGTTGGGGAGATGAACCCCAGTTTGGCGGCTGGTAGTTAATAAGGAGGTCAGATCTGTGAGCACAGGAACAAGGAGAGCTCTGTTACACCGCGGTCCGTTCCGGGCGACGGGGCCGGGGGGGAGCAGGTCCCCGGCCGGAGGGGCTGGGCGGGAGGACGGGACGAGACGACACCGGGCATCGCCTCCTCGCCCCAGGGCTCTGCTCGGGGGAGGTGGCCGCGCCCCGGCCGTCGGGCATCCCCGCTGGATTCGCTCCCTTGGTGAGGGTGTTTATACGCCGCGGGGGGAGATGGCTTGCAGCGAACGCCTTTCAAACGGGCTGCGCCCTCGGGGCACAGAGCCGCGGCCCGCTCTGGGACGCGGGGGCCGTTTCACTCGCTATTTTTACGCTATCGCTATTTTCCCCAGCGGCGCAAGTCCTGTGCCGCGGGCTGCTGCCCTGCTCGGGGCCGGGGGGGCTGTTTTAGGGAGCGCTGTTAGAGACTCGGCTTTCTAAGGCTTTGGTGAGTAACTCTTTCTCCCGGCTAGCTGGGGCAGCGTTCACACCGCGGTTCTACTCGCTACCAGCACCGACAGCAGAAATCAGAGAGCCCCAAGAGCGCGCAAAGCGGGCAAGCCACGTTCTCTACCTCTCAGCGTGTTGCCTTCCTTGACTTTGGGGTCAAACTCCGCCGATAAAATGCGGTCGATGCCGAATTTCAGGTCCTTGCTGGCGGGCGCCGGCGCCGAGCCGTGCGTATGGCCGCCCGGCAGCCGGGCGGGGGCCGGGGCGCCTCCGCCGCCCGCAGCCGCCGCCGCCGCCGCCGCGGGGGACCGGTGCTGCGGGGGGCGGTGGTGGTGGGAGTGGTAGGCGGCGGAGAGCGGCGAGAGGCGCGGCGGGAAGGCGGCGGCGGGGGAGTCGGGGGCCACGACGGGCGTGGGCCGGAGCGGCGAGGCGGCGGCGTGGAAAGGAGCGCCGTGGTGGACGGCTCCCAGCGCCGCCGGCATCCCGGTGCCGGGACCTCCGGGCAGGCTGTCGGCGGGTCCTCCCGCCGCCTCGCCGCCGGCGTGGAGGATGTCGGCGATGCAGAAAGACGGCTTCTTCGCCGCCGCGGCGTCCAGAGGGAAGCAGCCGCCGGCTGCCGGCCCCGATGCCGAGCAATACGCCGCTGACCACAAGCTGAAGTTGGAGGCGTAGAAAGGAGCCAGCCCGGCCGTGTACATCCTGCCCGGGGAGGGGACGCGCCGCTGCCGCTGCTCAGCTCCCGGGTGCGCGCCGCGGGGCTGCCCGCTGCCCCGGGCGCATGGGGAGGGATGGCGGGGCGAGAGGCGGCTGGCGGAGCACTTGCCGGATGGGCAAGAAGGGGGTAAACCCAACCGCCACCAACAAAAAAAAGAAAAAAAAATATAAAAAAAGGAAAAAGTCCCCAGAAACCCACGGCGAGAAAGAGCGAGCGGGCGAGGAGCGGAGCGGCGCAAGCAAAACAAACCCAAACCAAACCCCCTTTCCTCGTACTGGGGGAAAAAAAAATATCCACCCCTCCCCAAAACTTTCTCTGGCAGCGACACTCCCGGCTCCGGAGCAGCCCTTGCTCCCTCCCTACGCCCAATCCACGATCCGCGGGGCCGGGATGCACCGCCCGCCGACACGCCCACGCAAGGGCCGGGTCGCGGGTACGGGCCACCGCGCCGCCAGCGCGCAATTTGCGCGCTGGCGGCGCGGTGGCCCGTACCCGCGACCCGGCCCCACCCGATGTGCCCCACAAGGTACCCACCTCCCCCCACCTCCTTAAATTCCCCCCTCGACTATTAACCCCCCCCCCCCAAAAAAAAAAACCAACACCAAAACACCTCCATGCTCTTGCCGCCGCTGTTTCCAAGCGTTTGAAAGAAACGCGCAAGAAAATTCTTGGCCGTTGCAAGCAGGGTCGCCCTCTTAGAAATTATTCCCAAGGAAATGTGTTTCCTTCCCGGATAAATGAGCCTTGGATAGCCTGGAAGAAAATCATCTTTTCTTTTTCTTCCATGCACGCAACATACGTATTGATGAGAGCTCTGAGTTTTTCTGGGCCCAGGGCACGTTGGATCCTGTATTAGCAGCGACTAATTAATTTTATTTTGTCGATAGTGTAATTTTATAGATTTTTACCGTGTTCTCCAGCCTGGTGGCTGCATCTGCTTCCACACCAATTTCAAATTAAAAACTAGTTTGCATTTTACAAGCCTTTGACAACCGAATTACCCCCATTTTTTTAAGAACACAATCTATTCACTGCAGTAGTTCAGGGACAGATTTATCAAAGCGTCTTTTGCCCTGTTTTTCTCCCCTCTAACACCCACATTTGTCCCGACCTGACTCTGAAAAAACACGTTTAATTAATAAACACGTGTATTTAATTTTTGTTTTCATATACGTAAACGAGTCGCTGCCGTTTTGAGCAGGCTCGCGGGTCGGACGATTGCAGGTTGGCTTTGATTTTGTTTTTTAAAAAATAATATATTTTTAAATAGCTTCCCGACTTCTGAAGGTTGTCGGGGAACCGCCAGAAAGGCAAAGTATTTTTCTTTCGCCAGGTATGAAGACGTAGCTCCTGTGCGAATATTGAAACCACCTGCGAGCGAGGGGAACGCGGTCCTCAGCCATAATCCCGCGCAGGGGCAAAGGTGAGGCTGGTTCCCCCGGACAAGCCAGGCACCGCTTCGCTTCGGTTTTTATTAACGAGACGAAACCGAAAAATAAAGACGGGCTGGCTTGCCGCAGCGCGTCCCGAAACCGACGGCGGCTAGAGAAAGGCTTGATTAGGTTTGAACTTTTCCTGCTTCGACAGCGGAAAGCCCCTTTTCCTTGCATCCCCCGGCCCTTTATTTATGACCCGAGAGCCAGCCTCTTGCTCTCAAACCGGATCGAACGACTCCAGTTTCCCCCGCGTTTCCCCCTCGCAACGAAGCCGCCCGCCCGCCGCCTCCCGAGCCCGCCCCGGCACTGCCACCGGCACCGGGGCTGCTCGCCAGGGAGGAAAACCACACCACGGCGTTTTGTGTTGGCTATTATTATTATTATTATTATTATTATGGTTGTTATTATTTTAGGAGCTTATTTCAGAGATCCGCTCGCCTCGCTGCCGTGCGGCGCCCGGCGGTGAGCAGCACCGGAGGGCAGCGCCCGTTTGCGGGGTCCCCGGGCAGCCCCAAGCCGGGGCACGGCCACAGCTGCGCTGCCCCGGCGCTGCCGGTGCCCGGGAGCGCGCTGGTCCCGGTGCTTGGCGCGCAGAGAAGCGCTCCTTCCGCGCTGTCCCCCCGCGGGGACCGAAATGCCACCAAAGGGAACACTGAACCCGTCGCAGCAAAGCACTTGCCCCCCCGGGCAGGGCCTGGGGAGGACGAGGCAGTGGGGGACCCCGAGCCGGGGGGCAGGTGCCTCCCCGGGGCCCGCTCGCTCCACGCCCGGCCGCGCTGTGCTGCGCCCCTGCGCATCCCCCGCCGGCGCACCGAGGCGCACCTGCCTTTCCCCCCCCCGGGCCTCTCCCGGGGGACAGGGCTGTCCCAAAGGCCCCCGCAGGCCTCCCTGCCCGCGCACCTTCCTCCTCGGCGGCCGGGGAGGAGCAGGGCTGCGCGGCCGCGCTGGCCGGGGGGGCGGCCGCCCCTCCTCCCCGCGCAAGGAGGGAGAAGGCTGCAGGAAACCCGGGGCTCGCTGCAGTCCAGGTCATCTCCTGTTTTTTGAGAGGTTCCAACTCGGACTAAATGAGCGGATGTGCCTGCGAGATTTGTCCCAAAATAGAAGCGGCTTTAGTATTTTAGGATACAGCAGAAATCCTTATTTCTTCCGGAGAAAAACTTCATAATGAGCGCGAGCACTTCCCTTTTCAATATTTGTGCAACTTTATCTCGACCAGCAAGTTGCTTTGGTGACGCAAATCCGCCCTTGTGTATTGCAACTACAAAAATAAATGCAAGGAAATCAATTCCCTTCTAGCAATGAAAACATAAATATACAGCTGCGACTTTCCCCTTTAATCTTGCTTTCCGAGGGACTCGAGGAGGCGGCGAATAAACTGTGCAGGCGGGAGCGATGCCTTTTTTTTTTTTTTTTTTTTTTTGAGGAATGGAGTCTCGAAGGACCCCTTTTTTTTTTTTTTCCTTCCCCGAGGCCGACAAAGGAGGTGGAAAAAAAATTATACGAGCCTTACGAGGGGAAAATAGCAGCGCTAACCCCGAGGCGCTGTAGCTCGGCGGCCCCACCGGCGGGCAGCCGGCCGGGAGCATCCCGGAAAGGGCCGGGCCCTGCCCGCCCGCGCCCCACCGGGGGGACGGGCCGCTCCTTCGGCCGCCCCAGCCCCTCCGAGCTCCCCATGCTGAGCAGGCCGAGCCCGTCGACCCTGCCGGGGCAGCCGGAGCCCCCCGACCGCCTCCCCGCGGCTGCCAGCCCCGAGCGGTGCCGGTCCCCGACGGGGGCTGTCGCCCCGCCGCACGGCCCCCGCGGGGTCGGGGCCTTCCCTTGGCTGCAAGCAGCGCTGGGCGGCCCGGCCGCGCTCCCTGCCGGGGGGGCGGGGAGCCACGGGCGCCCCTCCGAGCCTGCCCAGGCTGCTGCGGGGTGCCCCCCGCCTCCGCCCTGCCCGGCGGCTCTCAGGCTCCTGTAGGCGTTGCTCATACCTCTATCTGTATAGCCGCACATATATCTGCAATATATAAAAGCACAAGGCAAATATTTTTTACAATTCCTACTCTCTCTCCCTAGCAGTCCTTTTAAAAGCAACCATTTACACCTCGTGGCAAGTCCTTCGGGGAGGCGGTTTGCTGGGGTGGCGTTACTGGGCTGGCTGCCGCCCCCCGCCCGCCGCCGGGGTCCCGCCGCGCCCCCCCGCCCCGCCCCGCCCGCGGCCGCGCTGCGCCGAGCGCCCGGCCCGCCCCAAAGCCCGTTCTCTGTCGCCACCTGCCGACACGGCCCCCCCCACGCCCGGCACCCCCGGGACCTGCCTGCCCCCCCCAACTCCCCCCGCCCCCGTGCGAGCAGGCAGCGAGCAAATTTTGCGAGCCAAGCGCAAAAAAACCCCCAAACCCAAACACAGCTCCAGCCGCCCAAAGCGTGCAGGGTGGGCAGGAGCGTTTTGCAGACTGGCGGGGGTGGGTGCGGGGGGGCTGGCAGCTGCTGCCGGTGCCCCCCCGCCCCAGCACTGGGGCCGCGGCTGGATGCGGGCTCGGTACCTGCAAGGCTGCACAGCAGCCCCGGCGCGGCAGGCGGGACCTGCCCGCCACCGCAAGTGAATGCAGTGACGAAGTGGCGCAGCAACTCGACGTTTCCTTTCTATTGTTTCACGCGTTACTTAGTCGAATACCTGTGTCAGTGAGTAACCACTCGTGTTATGTCATCCGCCGAGCGTGAGTGGAAGGTGCCCGAAAACAGGCAGCATCCCGGTTTCCATGCGGTACGGTGGGATTTCAAGTCTCCTGCAGGTGCATTTGCACCAGGATTGGAGTCTGGGTCAGAGTGTGCTTTTGGAGGGAATCACCTGATCCTGATCACCTGCAGCTTTGCATCACAGGGAGGTCTCGGGATGCACAAGCAGGTATCCTTGATGAGAACTGAGTCCATGCAGCATGCTAAAATGACTCTGACACAAAAATATCTCTGAAATGTGTATATTGTAGATGTCTGAAAGCTCCACGGGGTTTTCTGCACATAAGCAGCCCTGAGAATTGTCCATGTGATATGGCAGAATAGGTCCCACTGGATATAAGTCTGTATGTTGGAGTGGATGAAACCCCAAGGCACCCAGCTCCAGGGACAGCACGGCAGCCCCTGAGCTGGAGCCTGGTCCTCACACTTGCACATGGGCACTCCGTGTCTTTCTTTCAACTGCTGGTCTGATGAAACGCATCAGATCACGTGAAGCTGACGGGTTTCGAGTGGAGAGACTTTTTGCATTCCTTCAAATGCTGTGTAGTCCCTCAAGTCCCTTCAGAGGGGACCTGAAAACACGGACTCCTCTCTGTCCCTGAGTGCCTGGCTGGGAGATCTGGGATGTGGGAGGACACCGCACCTTTCCACAGCCATGTTTACAAGAGAAAGGGGTGACCTTTCCTTCCTTTCTTTTTCCTTTTTTTTTTTTTTTTTTTTCCCCCCAAGAAAAGCTGCAGATACATAAATCTTAAAGAAGGGTCAGGGTAATAAATAGCAGTTGGAAAGAAGTGCCTCTGCACAGCCCCGGGAACGCAGGCTGCGTTCTGAGGAGCGGAAGGGTCAGGACGGTCCCTTCCTCGGGGTTTCCTACGAGTTAGAGCAGGCAGGTCCTGCCTGCTGTCCTGGCTTTTGTGAAGCCCATTTTTAGGCATCTGGTGCTGTGCCGGGAGCCAGGCACTGTGAGCCTGCAACGCTGTAAAGGTTTAAGGTGCTCGAGGTTGAAGTGCCAAGTCTCCCACACTTGCTCCATCCTTGCCTGGCTGCTCCTGTACCCAGGAATGTCAAACTGCAGAAAATTAACTCTGCCAGTAAGAAAAGCTTTTCTGCTGTCATAGTTCCCCAAAGCAACTTTTTTATCATGTGGCCAGCCAGGGTGAGGGAGCTGGGGAAAACACATATTTGGGGAGGGGGGGTGACAGGACAGTCACCCATTAATTAAAGTGCTGCCTCTTGGAACTGCTTTCTGCAGTCTATATGGGTCCTTCTCACCTGGAACGACCCCAAGTTTGCTTTCATTTCCATCAGCATCACTGACTTCACAGGTTACTCCACTTTTACACTGCGGTCAGACTGTAATCTGCTTGCAGACGGAGTTATTGCGGGCTAGTTGCAGGCTAGTTGCGATTCTTCGGACCACACCAACAGAGAGGGCTGCAGAGAGCTGGTCTGCAATTAACCCCCAGTAGCTGATTAAAGGTGATGTGCAGAAGTGCTGACCCACTGCTCTAATGTGCAACCGCCAATGAGAGAAGCATTTGTATGCACGCTCCACATTTAGTTTGCACAGTCGGCAGTGACTGAAAACAAGCATCGTCGCATAAAATGATGGCGATTCGACTCTCAATGCAGAAAGATCAGCCACAGGTTATTTCCTAAATCCAACAGGCGAGTATAATTACACCTGTTTTCAGCTGAGACCCAAAGGGGCAGCTCTTTAACCGAGGCAAACTGCTCTGTTGAGGACAGGCTCAGTGTAACTTGGTTCAAGTTGCATATTTAGGTGCAAGTACAGATGGAAACTGAAGGAGGGATTTTCTATTCCTATAGTGGGTCACTACCCCTATGATCTTGTTAGAGCAACCCCATCTATTTCCACAAAACCAGGCTAATGCTTTAGGCCCACCCTCCAGCAGCAGCACATCGAAGTCACAGTGCAGAAAAGCTGTTCATTATTGAAGAAGGAAATACTAATAACTGCCTAATAAAAGTTTTAGTAAGAAACAGTTTCCTCCTTCTTGCCAACCGTGGTCAAAAATGTGGGGAAGCTGGAAATAAAGCTATCAGAATGCAGTCGCGTGAAAGGCAAAATCAACCCCTGAAGGAAGTCAGGTTTCTAGAAGAAAATTACTCTGTAAAATTCATCTGGATTTGAGAACAGTTACTGTTTTTCTTCCAACCCTCCTTTCATGTTCTAAGTGGACTTAAATGCAGTAAGTATACATCAGTCCAGCTTTAAAACCAGCTCCTTCCTTACTATTAGCATATATAGAATCCCAGCAGAATAATGCCATCAGAGCCCTTAAAAAAACATCTCATTTTAACCGTTTTTGCCCAAGAGAGGTGCTTTCTGGTGGATGCCAAATGCAAGTGCCAGCCAGGGAAGTTTTACAGTCCCATAAGCAAGCATGCCAGATTATACAGCACATACATCACACCCTGCGGACCTGCCTCCCACACCAGGACCGAATCTGCCGTAGATGAAGCCCAGCCATCACTTCTCAGCCCCGTGGGCAGCTCACGGCTTCCCTGTGCCAGGCCTTGGAAGACCCAGGTCCCCTCCCTGTGAAATACCCGGGAGGGTGAGGAGATGCTCCCGGAGCTGAGCAGCGTGGCGTAAGGTATCCCCTTCCCCGCTGCGGGTCTGGGATGCTGCCTACAGCAATAGCCATTCCTCCACGCCTTTGGCAAATGGAAACGAAAACAAAGGAGGCACAGTCAACGGAGCAACACAGCACACAGGGGAAGTAATTTCCTACTGATACCTCTAACACATCATTTTGTATCTCGATGCCTGGGATCTGGTTACCTTTATCTTAGCCAAAAGGCTGTAGTGGTCATAAAATGTATTTTGCTTTTACTTCTTCTAGAAAACTTTATCATGAGATTTTGATTATCTGTCCTGCAGCAGTGAATCCCAAAGGTTCATTATCTCCCATGTCTGCCTTCACTGTCCTGTCCTCAGCTTTTTTCCTAATTTCTCAGCTCCTTGAGGCATCCATTCATCCTGGAATTGTGAAACGGAGAGAAAAAAGGCAAGGCTGACTAGTTTTTCCTTTCATTTGTCACTGTGTCTAACCCAAATGTTTACCCTCGCCCCCCAGATGTATAAACTCCTTTCCAAGCCAAGACATTCTCATTTTCCCAGCTAAGCAATCTGTTTCATTTTGAGGCCACGCTGAACGGTAACACAAATCTCAACACAAAGCCTCAGCCTCACTTTTGCAAGGAATAAAGACATCGAAGACGGTCTCATTACTGCGCCCTTTCCCCAACACTAACGAAGCAGCACCCTCTAGTGCAAGCTAACAATGAAATCCTCAACAACAACAACAACAACTCTCCCGGGTCAAATTCAGTCTTGGTGCTTCACCACTGGGACCGCTGAGGATGAGCTCAGCCACAGGGCTTCTCCCTCCTGCCCTCTGAATCTTTCACAGATTTCCTCCCTAGGACCCCCAACGGGTGCTCTGGGCACCCGTCGGATGCTGAACATGGCCCAGGTGTCTGGCAGACCCAGGCAGCAGCAGCGCCCGCAGGCAGGAGGCATGGACTCACCATCGCGCCATGCTGCTTTCCTTTCTATGGGATGCTGCTGCCTGCCGGAGCCTGGAGGTGAGAAATTTTCCTTGCCAGGAGTCTGTGTCACATCTTGGGTGTTTTGAGAGCTGTGAGAGGGATCCTACCTGGTTGGAAAGGACTGGGGGCAAAAGAGAGGGTGAACAAGGGGTCAGCTGATGCAGGGAGGGGGCTGAGCCTAGGGCTGGCGTGGGGAGGGGGGACTGGGACTTGCACACAGAGAAAGGTGCTGGGAAAGTCTGTGCTAAAGCTGGGGACTAACTGGGTGTGAAAGCAAAGACTGAGGGCAACACGGTGTTGTATTACTTCTGGTGCACTTTTCGTTCATTACTAGCTCTTTCCATAGGTTTCATCAGTTTTATTGTCGTTAGGAGGAAGGAGAACAAGAAAACGACACAATTCTGGCAGACCCCGAGCAGGGGGTGGCCTGTGGGGTGAGCGAGGGGGAGCGCGGGGTCATTCCTGGATGCCATCGGCCACAACACGGAGGCAGGGTAACTGTGTTGTGTCCTGCACAAAATCCCATCGCCCAGGCACGCATCTAGGGATTTTATAAAAACACAGAGCTCCTCTCTCACGCTCTAAAAATAACAGTGAGTAAATGGCTACTCAAGATTTTGCAAAAATTAAAAAAAAACATACCTGGTTAACCAGAGGTGGAAATTTTCTCTAGCATTTCAAGGCTAGACCTTCCTTTCATTAAGAACTAGGAGGGAGCTGCAGCGCTTAAGCCAGGGAAGGAGAGTAAATCCCTCGGTGTCAAGCCAAGGTGATGCTGAGGGTCGGGAGCCGGCGTGTGCCCACACACAGCTGGGGCGAGCGTACACTGTGGGCACATGTGGCTCCTCACAGGGACATACCAAAGCCAGAGCCCCCGGGGAGAGCAGGCAAGGCACCAGACCTAATGAGCTATGCGGTGGCGTTACCTACTTCTAATGCCGCTTCTTTTTTAATGTACCGGGCATGCTGTGAGTCCAGCTGTGGCTTCAGCACCAAAGGGAAGTGTGGGGAGCGACGCTTTTTCTCGAGATGTGATAAATAACGGCTGGGGCTGCAATTTGGTTTTGGGTAGCGCTATTTTTAGGTGGACGACAAGGAGTTCCAGGGTGAGGTTGGACTGTGCGGGTAAGGGGGTGGAGGTGGCCTGAAGCCATCTCAGCACTCTCCAGATGTAAGGCTGCACTGGGGAGGAAGCAGGGGCGGGTGGAGGGAGGCTGGACCCCTTCCCTTGCCCAGCCCGAGCAGCCATGGAGGCCTGTGGGAAACAGGGCAGCAGCGTTTTGTAGTGATGCTCCAATTTTGCAGAGCAGCCCTTTGCCCCCATCCCCATTCCCTACCACCTCCGGGGGCGTCTGCACCGTGGCCGGATACGTCCCTGCTGCGCAGGAGAGGGGATATCTTACAACAGATGCAAAAACCCATAGCGCTGGAGAGAAGAAACGGTTCTCTACCTTCTCCATCTCCACACTGTGTTTTACTATTCTCTTTAAATGAAGCAAACATCATTATTTCCCGTTAGGTGTTCCTGTTGCAAGAGTATTTCATTGAAAAATGGTTCTTTAATGCTAATGGGAATTAGACTCCTAGCGTGATTTATATTAATACAGCATGTGCAGTTCCTTAGTACACTCAGACCCAGATGGGAAATGGGATATTATTATTTTTTTTTGTCCTTCCACACAACATCTGATGAAGTGCTCCAAGCATACAATTTAACAAGCTATTCTCCTCTGGCCTTACAGATGAAAAATAGTCCGTTGTGTCAACTCCTCAGATGCCTATTTTTACACCTTCTGTTTGTTCTTAGTTTGACGTTGTTAATCACGGTCCCACCAAAGCCCCATTGTTCAGCTCTTCAAGAAGAATGTTGTTATATTGACTGTTTGTGCGTCAGCCTAGCTCTCTCTGGAGCTGCACTTGGATGAAATTAGATAATTTCCATTAGGAGAACAGGCATTATTAGTCCCCAATGCCAAACTGAAAAGAGAGCCAAGATTACTATTTCTGGCCGTGTTCACCTCAGGAAGGAACCTTCTCAGCTTTAATGGGATTTTGCTATTGTTGGTTGCCTTCTGTTTGACACCGGGCCAGCAGGGTTGAAAATTGTTTAGAAAGCTGCATGAAATATAATAGAGCCCAAGCCATTTGCTGCAGCACATTCCAGCGTGATGTTTATTTTGAAAAAAAAAAAAAAAAAGGAAAAAAATTATTGTCCTTGGCAGAAAAAAAAAATCCCACTAACTTGAGTCTCAGAACATATGCTTCTTGTTGCTGTTGTGCTTTCAAAATGTGCTGCCAGGATTGGCGCGTTATGTACAGAAGTGATAAATCTGATACTATTTGTAATGATCCACGGGACTTGTAGATGCAGATTACAGGCAGGGATGGTGACTTTACGACAGGAAAATGAAGCGAGGGATGATCCCAGGTCAGGCCAAAAGGAAAAAGTCGAGTCCCATGTTTGTCAACAAAATGGGCATCTTCATGTTCTGTGGCTGGGTTTTCCCATCTGTAGAATGGGGTCAAGCCCACATCCCCACCAGCTGAAGAAATCAGGAGGACACGTGCGCCCTGGACTGCCTTTGTGCGTGCCAGGGGTCTTCTGAGCCAGGCTCAGCCCACCCCCAGCCCCGGGTGCACAGCCCTGCCATCCCACCAGCCACCTTCCCCCGGCAGCGGCCAGGCTCTGCTGTCGCTGTCACCACTCGCAGGGCAGCTCTCCTTCCCCCCTTGGCCGTCACCTCGCCCGAATGCCTCGCCTGCATCTCAGGACGCTAATCCTTGACGTTCAGTGCCAGAGTGGGGCTGGTGGGCTGAGCTCGAGCTGAATTCCCCATGGGGCTCTTTCTGGTCCATATAGTACTGTTTTGTTCTCTGAACGCCGTCTTAAAATAATTATTAATGAAAGTAGAGTTGATTTTGGAGCGAAAGTTTCCGGTTCCTTGGCATTTCCAACATGTAAGCTATCTAAGGGTATTGAAATGTGGGACATTTTTTGGATGAGATCAGAATCCAAAAACACATTTTCCCTCCAGGCCCCTTTGGAGCCAGACCCACCTTTACCGCACTTTACCTCTTGTCTACTCAAGCCTGTAAGAAGCTGAGCAAATAGAACAAAGTTAGCCATCTTTAGAAAAATAAATAGAGCCAGCAATCTTCAAAGCCTTCAGCTGAGGATTCACACCACAATGCCGGCGCTATCCCTGGGCAATAAACCAGAGCGCTCTTGTGTTTATACAACCTAGTGTTTACTTCTATTTTAACCCGCAAACATCCACTGATTGCATACTCTTGGCTCGCAACCATCCGCCAAATAATTAAAAATACAATTAGGCTAAAAGAAAAAAAAAAACCCCAAACATGGAAGACGCCAGCCGAGACACACCAAGCTGCCACCCGCCGGCACGGAGCTGCTTCAGCTTAGCCAGAGCAAAGCGGTGATCGCCCCCAGCAAGACCACCACCCGAGCCCCTGGATAGACCCAAAGCACCAGCCACCCCAGTGCCTGCCCCCACGGAGGCTCCTGTGAGCTGGGCTGGCAGGCACGGCTCGAATTTGGCAGGTCCTGGGTGAGGATGACCCCTTCCCGTCCTTGCTCATCTCCCAGATCCACTGTCCAGTGCTGCAGGCATTTTTAGGAAAGGTCAGGTCTGAAGCTGACCCCAGGCTGTCCCTGCTCAGAGCATCCTTTGGCACCTGCCTGACACAGGAGAGGTTTTGGGTGGTCTGTGGGAGAAGACGCTGCCCCTTCCCCATGGGATCTGGTAACTGGGCTTCTCTGGGAGATTTCCTAGGTCTCTTTCTTTCCCCACCATCCCAAGCCGCAGGAAAGTGCGGTGCCACCACACAGGTCACCCACTGGTTTCACAGCCCATAAGGAACAAACTGGTCCCGATGTGACCTGTCGCGGAAGGTCACCCCCAGCAGCTTGCAGAGGCATGTGTCCCCCCAGACCCCATCCTAACTGCCACCGCTGGCAGCTGCAGGCAGGGAGGCCTTTGGTGTTTGGACCATCGGGCTGAGGTTTATGGGTCCCAGGTGGAAGTGTCCAGATGATGCTCAGGTCCCTGTTTTCACCCCTCAATAAACTCTGGAGCTGACTCAACCAGAGAAACGTTCCAAAGTTGTAGATTAGACAGAAAATAATCTGTGTTTACAAGGCCAGGGGAGCTCATCTGTACCCTGGTCTCTCTTCACATAGAGCATTTGTCTTCTCACCAACCTTTTTATTTTTTTTTCTCTTCATGCTGTGAAATGTTCATTGTCTCCCGCTAAGGAAAGTTTGATAAGGATCTTGCTGAGAGTGGCTTTTAGGAAAACCCATTGCTCCGAAAAGGAACCAACCATTGTAGAGCCAGCACTTCAAAGTTATAGCAGTATCTTGGTTTTTTGTACCAAATAAATAAATAAAATGAAGATGAACAATGTGTTTCCATTTAAGGGGGAGTGTGGGAAAATCCAGGTCTCATCAGACTGGGAAGCGGAGTGGTATATGCTGACTAAGAGACTGGAAATAGCGCGGCTGTCAATTGAAGGAATTCAGGGTTGAATAATCACGTCAAGCAGTCAACGTCAGATGGGAACTGTGGCCCCAAACCTGTTCATTTGAACTTGTCAAGATTCACATGAGAAAATCCACATTGACTCCACATGTGGCTTCAGGGTAAGCTCAGGGCCGGGTCACCCCATCCCTGCTGCGAGCCCCCACGAGCGTGTGCCCGCCTGGGCACCCACCACAGAGCGACGTCTCCAGCGCAGCAGGTCATGTGAGTTGTACGTGCTGCCTTATGTTGCAACCAAAACTGGTGCCTGCCCTTGTAAAACCCCTCTCCTTGGCTTCAGACACCTCTGTATGGGAGTTCACTGCCCTGTGGTTCAATCTATTCATCCCCTCGGCGCTTTTGTTTGGATACAGGGCTGAGGTCCTGGATTGCAGAGGGACTGCAGGTCACTGCCTTTGCCTTGCCTAAGGCATCTTCCACTCTTCACCCGGCATTGGCTGAC
Organism: Falco rusticolus; assembly: GCF_015220075.1. Lineage (NCBI taxonomy): Eukaryota > Metazoa > Chordata > Aves > Falconiformes > Falconidae > Falco > Falco rusticolus. Next base: position 25,840,791 of record NC_051198.1, on the reverse strand, counting down.
ACGTGCTCAGGCTCAGTCGCATGCTACAGGTCTAAGGGGAGCACAGGCTGTGTCCAGCGTGACCCATCGTCAGGATGGTGGTGGTGGTGGTGTGATGCTAATCCTTGGCTGTTCCTCCATCTCACAGTGGCACTTCAGGGTGGGGGTGGTTCAGCTGCAGGAGATGGGGACCTGTACCATGGCCCCATCCTGCACCCCCAGCACCCCCAGTTCAGCCCAGCCATCAGGGATGGTCCAATGTTTTCTTTTATGGATAATTACCTTTTTTTTTTTCCCCTTAGCTGTTGAGGAAGGGAGAAAAGTGCAGGAGACATCCCATCCTTTGGTGCTGTGGGACTTGGTGCTGTTTAAATAACAACAAAATATTGAAAAGGAAAAAAAAATTGCAGTGTATCAGCATGTTTTTAAGGTTGGTGGGAAAAAAAAGACCTTCTAGTCCCAGTGGTATCAGTGAGGAAAACGTCCATTGGATTCTAGTTCTTAAAAAAAAAATATCTGAGTCATGCAGAAAGTGCTTGGCTTGGGTAATGTGGTTACTGGAGCACTTGGTGAGGGGGAAGGGAAACACGAGGCTAGTCCGGAGCCTCATCATGGCCTTACGAAAATTAACACGTCTGTGAAGATGTGTCCTCTACCCAGAAGGGTGCTGCTTGCCCAGGGGAAGAAGAGGGGGAGGAGAAGGAGGGATTTTTCGCTTCCATCTCACTCCAAACTTGCTAAATTCAGCCCTTCATGTGCTGAAGAACTTAAAAATCACACTCCACCTGGCAAGATAATTTTCCCCCCTAGTCACCAAAGGCTGGAAAATGGGTGTCTGTGCTGTAGGAATTTTTCTGAATAGGCGATGACAGTTACAACTTTATTCCTTTTCCACTGTTTTATGGAGATTTAAGTGAGTCCTCCAGTCTGTACCCACAAGAAAGCCCGCTTGCCAAAGGTGTGATCGGGCAGAGACCCTCCGCACCTGTGGGGAGAGGGTGCTAAGTACATATATGTTCACATACGCATGCACGGGCAAAGGGCAGCACCGCAAAGACACAGCTGGGAGGACAGAGCCAGGGCAATGAAAATGGAGGAAGGGATTGTGGTATTTCACTCTTTTCCAGAAAGAAGCTTCTTTGAAGGTACGCCAGAACACAGAGACACGGCGGTGGAAAAGGGATCTGTCCACCTTACCAGTTCAACTGGCTTACAGTAGATCCCTGCTGTGGATTGCAGGCTGCTCCCACCGCGGCTATGCAGGGGCAGGCTCTGCCTCTCCCACCCCTGGCTGAAACGACAGTAATGGCAGGAGCCATCTCTCCTCTTGGAGATGCTGGGGAGAAGCCACCCCCCACCTCGCTCCAGAGAGCCAGGAAAGCCGAGCAGGGAGCCGAGCAGCCCCCGTGCCGGGCTGCCTACCCTGAGCCCAGGGTCCTCCCAGCCTTCCCAGCCAGCAGCCGTTTCTCCCAGGGCACGTTCCTGTGACTTGGGTCGACTGTAACGCTGCTGTTGGTCTGAGGGTCAGATGAAAGCCTGAATTCCGCTGCAGCTGGCCCGTTTAGGAGCTCATTCCTCAGCTTCAGGCTTACTGCTGGTGTCTTCATCCACCCCCAGCTACAAGCGAGCAGGGATTTCTCTTGCTTCTTCACCAAAAACATCCCATTTTTCAGGTTTTCAGTAAAACTGGGAAGTGTCCGTGCATGTTAAACACTGTTGAAAGAGAAACCTTTCATTTTTATCAACAGTTCCCAAGGACACAAGGTTTCTCAGCAGCTCTGTGGACAAGATATGTGAGTGAGAAAGACGAGGGTTTAATCACTGTCCCTCAGCCAGGCCAGGTGGAAGGAAGATGTTTTTTTCTATGCCTTAAACAAAGGCCTTATTTCCAAAAGAAATTGGTGACAGTGGCTGCTTAACTCCAGGCAACACAGTGGGATGCATCATTAAGGGACGGGGTCCTCCAGCTTTCTGAAACATCGGACCTCTGGGGTGTGACAAAAGGAACCAGACAGAACCACAGTCCCCTTAAAAACAAACAAACCAACCCAAATAAATGGGTCAGGTTTTGCCTGTCACCCACACGCAGGCCTACGAAGGAGTCCCCCAAGGTCCAGATCCAGCTCTACAACCCCCAGAAAAAACACAACTAGAACTTCAAGCTGGAGGCATCTCTCCAAACATGCTGCAAATCCCTTTGCAAAGAGAAACACTTCAAAATCCTTCTATTTGTGATTGTCCCTCCAAATTTAAACACACATTTAAAAAATAAATAGGGCATGGGTGATGTGCCGGAACAGCTTGCTGCTTCTCTTTTTTTTTTTTTTTTTTTTTTTTAATAAAACAGCCTTAAAGAGGCCCCCTCAAATGAGTTCTGTTCATTTATTTTTCTTGGAAACTTCCAGTCTCCTTAACTTCTTTTAGACACATAAGAGGTGAATGATTAAGTTGAAACTATTATCTTTGCAAAGAACATCTCTGCTGGCTGCCGGCCAAGTGGAGAGGAAAAGTGAAATGAAATAAACATGCCGGAGCTATTGTGTCCCCAACCGGTCCCTGCGGCGAGGTGCTGGGAAGCTTGGCGAGGTTGAAAGGAGGTCCCTGGGTGGGGACTGTTAATGAGGCAGGGCACATTTTGGAAGAACGTTTTTCTGGCCAGAAATAAGAGCGTATGAATAACTTCACGTGAGATGAAGTCAACCCTCGTATAAACAGGTGCCACTTGGAGCTGCAGCGCGCTGGTGGCTGCCCCTGCCAGCTGTGGCTGCCAACCTCCTTCCCTTGGCCACCCCTCCAGAACATGAAAGCAGAACCTTTGCCAACGAAGGGCATGAAATAAATTAAGCTTCCAAGTGCCCTATTTCATGAGACAGCATAATGTCCACTACTATTTCTCCTGTCTCTGGATGGGTGCAGTGCTCTGGGGCGGTGGGCAGGGAGAGGGACCCTGCGGCGCCGGGCAGCAGCGAGGAGGGCAGCGGGCATGCTCTCCCCCCCGTCTCCAGGACACGCAGTGATACGAGCCCCCACGTGAGATGTGTGCCCATTACTGCCGGCTCTGCCACCGGCTGCTGGTCCTCCGGTCGGTGATAGCCTGTGCAGCTGTTTCCCAGCTGACACATGAGCTTTGGGAAGATGCTGCCAGGTGAGTTTGGGAAGGACTGAAGCCTTGTGCATAAAGAGAGGAGCATCCTCAGCGCCCAGCTCCTGGGGCTCCAGCAGCTGTGGTTACCGCTCTCTGAGCCTCCCAGGACAGCACCAAGACGCTGCTGCCTTGGCACCGAAGAATCTCAGGGACGCATCCAGCTGTTGGTGCAGGAAGACACAAGCTGCAGCTGCCTGGGGGGATGGTTCGCAGCCCCAGAGTGACCCACTGACAGCAGACCGCTCGGGGGAGGGGCTGTGCCAAGGTGCCAGCAGTCAGCTGGACTGCTGGCCTCTGCATGGGCACACAGGGACATCGAGTGTGACATCTCACTGTGCTCATCCTTACAAAAAACCCGGGCAAGTGTGCGTCTGGAAAGGTGACAAACACTTACACTGTTACAGCTGCATCTGATTCAGAAGAAATTACACGATATCCTGAAACTGAGGTGATTTAAAAGACCTAAATAGTTTGATCCAGCTTGATTTCCAGACTTTAGACTATGGAATTCACTTGTCCTTAAGAAAAACATGAGATGCAAAATACTTACTGATTTATTACTCCAAAACCGTTACAAGAAATACTTCAGTATCTTGCTCAGGACAGAGACACCAGTAAGTTGACAGGCAGAGCAGTGGGGTTCACGCAGGCAGTTACACAGGATACATATACTGAAGCTGCTCCGAAAATTTGTCTTACTTGCTAATTCCATTTGAAAAGATGACTTGTAAGGTATTGGCAATTGTCCCTGGACCTGACTGAGTCAAGGAAAAGCTTGCAACGACCACCACAGGCCCACATGTCTCACATACTCACAAAGACTGTTGCTTTGGAATCACCCCACTGGATTACTTTTTTTAAATAAAAACTAAACCAGAAGTAACATTTACGTCACAAGTCACATCTGCTCCTGTAAGTACTTTCCTGTCGGCTGTTTTCGGCAGAGAAGGAAACCTAACAGAACTGGTATCCAACAATGGATTACAATTCACCTCCTTAAAATCTCCTGGGTTTCTGAAGGGCGTAAACCCCACGGCACACAGTTGATCCTCAGCACGTGGCCACGAGGACGACAGAAAAATCAAATACTTGGCTTTGACAGCGTGTTTACAGATCACTCACCGGGAAAGGAAAGCCTAGAAAATCCCTCCTGTGAATCTCCTATGTGTGCACATAGCCCTACACAGCGCAACGATGCCAAAGTCCCCTGCCAGGCTGAGCTGCTGCAGGAGAGGGAAACCCACGTGGAGCCAGCGGTGCTGGCTCATTGAGGCTTCATCTTCAAGCCACACACCATCAAAAGACCAACAGTCCAGCAGCAATCGCAGCGCCCGCACACGTGTGCAGAGCGATGGTACTGCAGCCAGGGCAGGCTGTTTAAGTGTGGGTCACTTAGAGAAGTGCAAATAACCTGGCAGACTATAGAGAAAGAGAATCAAAATTGTGTTTGCAGGTCATTTCCAAAGAAAACACACAATGTGCACAAACAGATGAGAAAGGGTGGGTTTTCTGCAAGAGCAGAAGCCGGGGATGACGCAAAGATCCTTTGTGCTATACCCTGAGCTCAGATCAGCTAATGGATAACTTCCCTTGCCTTCTCCAGAGCAGGAGGAACAAGAAGCAGCATCTGTTTGCTGCTTCACCACAGCCAGGAATTTCTTTGTTTCGATTTAAGACTGTGATAGGTAAATCATGAACCATGTCAGCACTAAAGCACAGAAAATCCTTATTCCCTTACTGCTGCTACGTACCCTGGCAGAGGTATTGTCTTTCCAGCCTGGATGCCCTCCTGGCGCTGCAGCAGCTCGTTCAGGCATCAGATGCTCTGCAGAGATATCCTGAGCAGGGCTGAGCCCCTCCCTGGGCTTGCTCGGCCCCTTGCCCTGCAGCAGTGATGCACCTCTGCACACAGGGAAAAGGTTTCTTTTCCTTCCCTGCACAGTGGGTGCCACTCAAGTTTTATATTCTTAATTTTTTTGATGGCATTTGGTCCCCATGGTGGCAGGCACCCACAGCCCTGGCCAGCTCAGCTCAGGAGGAAGCTTTGGCTGCATTCCTGCATCAGCTGTTGGGAGAGAGCGGTGGTGACTTTCCCAAGCAGATGGAAAAATGATCTCCCAGGAACACTGGATCCAGACATTCAGTGTGACTTTCAGCACCAAGTCTGCAGGGACTGATTTCTGTGCTACAGCTGTCAAGACCAGAGCACCAGTCCCATTTCATTCATCTTCATTTTCTTCCTTTTTCTTAAAGCAAATCTAAAAATTATTCCAAAACTATTGTTTTAACAGACACGCAATAAATCAGACTTTGTAAGGGGAGAACACTGCTGTTCCTCGAGCCAAACACATTCTGTATTTCCTGGCCAAGGATGGTGACCATCAGGGCAAGCATTACATTTCAGCTTTGCTTGGGCCTGAAGTCAGTGGCCGGCCAGAGGGTCTCCATCTGGAGTCATTTTATAGCACTAGAACGGTTCTCCTCCAGCAGCAGCCACCGCCTGCTAATATAAAAATACTTGGGAGAAAAAGCAATACATTTTATTAGGTTGGTAGGAGGCAAAAAAAGCTCTATTCAAGACTTCCATTAACTTTTATGAATATCTCCAAAGAGATTTATTTTTATAACATGGAAGCAGAAGTATAAAACCCAGGTTTCTTGACCCTCGCAATTACGATTTCTCACCAGAGGCAAGTCCAGAGTATCCGTGGCCAAGCCCTGCTCACCTTGTTCACGTGGAGAGCACCTCTGAAAGCCAGAGCCTGGCTGCGAGAGGAAGGGTGGCCCTTGGCTGGCACCCAGGGGACCTGTGCTTGTATCTTGATGCCGCTGCAGGCTCCCTGCATGACCTTCTCCGCACCACTGGTTTGACCTGGTGAAGTTCAGATCCGCTCCTGGAGTCCTACCAAGTGCCAAAGTAACCCATGCCACTTCAGATCCCAGCCTGCAATGATCAGAGGTCATATTTGCCTGAAAGTTTAGCATTTCTACCCAATTAATACAAGGTGCCCTCTCTTGACTTCAGTGTCTCAGCATCCACACTGTCCATCCAAACACCCACCAGCCCTTTCCAAAACCCTCCACATTGCTGGCCGTTGCTGTCTCCTGCAGCAGGGCGAGCTCCTCAGCCTGGACACATCAGATAAAAATACTTCCTCTGATCCGTTTTGAATTTGTCACCTTCTAATTTCATTGAATGCCCCTTTGTTCCAGTGTTATACGACAGGATCCCGTCAATCTATTTTTCTCGAGACTATTTATTATTTTCCTTCCCCTCTTAAAACCTGAAGCAACATTACAGAAGGAAAAAAAAGAGGGGGGAGAAAAAAAAAAAAGAAAAAAAAGTGCTCCCCAGGAAATTGTACTAATAAAAAAATGATTATACTTCATGGTGTGGCCTTGCTGCTCTCTACAGCTGTTGCAAACAAAACTGGTGTGGTGTTGAGCTGTCAGGACTAAGGCACCACACATGAGATGCTCACGCATGGTCCAGGCAGCCCAGGTGCACCGGCACAAGGAGGGCAGGCACCGGGAGCAGAGCGATGGAGGCACCAGCCGAGGCTGCGCCCACGAGCACTGGCAGCATCCCCAGCACTGCTGGCACAGAGCTGGGAACGTGTTTGTTTGATTTTGAGGCAAACCCTGAGGCACTTCAGCAGCGCAGCTCCCACCCGGCTGTTGCTGCCAAGAGGGGAAGGTCCCTCCGGTGCCCAACCAGGTCCAGATGCTCGAGAACCACGCTCTCACCAACCCAGCAGGAACAACACAAATATCACTCTGACGAGTTAAAGCCCCTCGACTGGGAGCACTTTCCTAATGAGATTTCAAATACCAGCTGGGCGCAGTCGGCTGGCCAGGGTGTTTGCAAGGTCGCTGCAGCAGGCGGCTCCTGCTCCGAGCAGCTCTGGGGATGTGCTTTATGTTGCAGCCACTGCAAGGTGTGAAGCAGAAGAGCCCCTGGCCCCCTCCCCAGGCACAGCTCCATCCCGCATTGTTTATTATGTTTTCAGCTGCATTTTGAAAGCGTGGCTTTCTCCATTGATACACTGCCCAGTGACTATGCAGCTCCTATTGGGAAGGTCTGGGGAGCCCATGGAAACTGGGTGAGATGGCCCATCACACGCAGGAGCACTGGGACCAGACTCAATATGGGTGCAAGCAAGGTGATCCCACCAGTCCCCTGCTGGGCCTTCACAGTCCAAGTTGATGAGTAGCTGCTCAGCCTCGGCAGCAGACACGTGTCCCTGGTTGCCCAGCCCACCATCCACCTTGTGGCCAACAATGTGGCCGTGAAATACCAAAATGCTGAAGTAACAGCTACTCCTCCCAGCAGTAAGCCAAGAGACAGCACTGACATTTTTTAAATAGCCCTGAGGTAAACAGGGCTGCTCGCTCCTTGTTCCAGGCTGGCCACAGACTCAAGACTTAGGACGACACACGGATTTATACTGGGATCACCGTGCTCTGCCCCACCACAAAAACCTGGTTGCCTTTCACCTTCTGCCTTCCTTCAAACAAGCGGAACAATAAAAGCTCAAATTCTGCAGTGCAGGTTCTGCAGCCATCGCACAAGTGACCCCTTCCAGCCATTCCAGCAGCTGCATCCTCCCAGCATCCAGAGGCTCTCAAACCTCTGAGCAAGACGACCCTGTACCACAGGGGCCTGATATTCCCTGAGGAACAGCCCAGGCCTTCAGAGTTCCGCGTGAATACAACCACCAACAGCTCCTGGCACCAGGTCCAGGGCCACGGAGCGCCAGGGCAATGCGGTCAGCACAGCACCGCCCGTCCGCCTGCTTCACCCAGCAGGTCGGCAAGGGGCTCCCGCAGGGTGGCCAGGGCACAGGGTCAGAAGCAGCAGCTCACCCATCCCTGGCTGGAGCAGAAAGAGCAGGGCTGGTCCTCCAGGGCTCAACCCAGACACCTGAGCTCACCCTCTCCTCCCTGGAACAAGAGGACTCCGGCCTTGGCCCCTTACCCAGGCTGACGCCATTTACACTTTCCTAAGGTCCTAAGCAGCCTTGAAGGGCTCAGAGCAAAGCACGCAGCGAGCAAGCACGGTACAACCAGCCTGTTCAGGTACTTGTAAATTAGGAGAACCCCCCCCCCCCCCATGGTTGTCATCTCTGGACATTATCCCCCACAGCGTGAACAAGGCTCCCTTTGCCAGAATGGCAGGCACGTGTCTTTTCTGGGGAAAGACTGGCCTGCTCACTCTGCTTCCAGTGACCGCGGTCCCCGAGGGCAGGACGTGCCGAGCATGAGAACAGCACACATTCTGCTCAGCACAGCGCTCTGAGGCTGTCCCCCACCGCAGCGAGGCAAGCAGCTGAAGGCAGCTCCATTTGAAACTTGGGAAGATGCATATTTAAGGGAGAACAATTTTTCCAGTCGGTTGTTTCACGTCTCTGCAGTTCCCGCTCCCAGCTTGAAGAAGCTCCACGAACCATCAGCAATTTGTCCAGTTTCAGAGGAACATCAGAGGCCAGGGACAAGGAGTCAATCTCCCTGTCTCTCTCGTTAAGTGGAAGGGTTTGGGGGATGGGGGTACTGCCTAGCCCCCGGGCAGGACAGCAGGCTCAGCCCCAGGGCTCCCCGCACCGTCCGCTGTATCCCACTGCCCTCTACCCGGCGGCGTGGGACGTACAGCGCGGCTGGAGCAGCCCAGCCCAAGCCCACCCCTCGCCAAGCAATGCCATCAATTATAAAAAAAAAAAAAAAAAAAAAAAAGAAATGCATCCAGCCCTTAGGACATACCCTCTTTATTTTCTCAAGACTCATGCCACAACGCCCCGAGTAAGGAAAATGTGCCATTGCAAATGTTTATAACATCTGATTTAATGTTATGCAGCTTCTCCCAGCCATAAACCAGAACAAATACTCCCAAGATTTATTACATCCTTCCTTCCAGGGCCTGAAGCAATTGTACTTGATTAATTCAGCAGTTAAATGGCACCAAGCAGAAGCTTGATAATTTTGCATCCAGGATTCCTAAGACACATACTGTTTTCTGCAAGGATTTAGGTCTAAAACCAGAAAGATGAGTTTCTAAATATGCTCTTACCCATTTGCATGGGATAACAACACACACTGGATATTTTCTCCTTGCAGAGAGATGCTGAGCAAAGTTTCTTCTTGCTCTCTGGCAGTAAGAACTCCTCATCACTTTGTACAATACCTGTTCCTCAGTGTACATTCTGGATACTTGTCCTAACAAGTATTCTCAAACTTGACTTACTGCAGTGTCATTTTAAGTGACAGAAATATTTCTTCAGTTAACAGGAATGAGACCTTCCGGTGCATTTCTCCCGAGCTCAACATCTGCAAGCAGAGTCCAGAAACTTCCCTTTGCCCCAACCCTATGCACAGATACCCAAATTTGCCTCCATTCTGCTTCCTTGCAAATCTGTGACGGCATTTTGGAAGTTCATTCTTTTCCTTGCTCTGCATGAACACCTTGCAGCAACGTGTCCAGGAGGGGAGATTCAATTGCACTGGCAGCACGCTGGCGTCAGAGATAGGTATGGTGACAGTTCCCCCCCCACCCCCCCAGAAAGGCACTGGAAAAACAGAGACCACAAGTTTCTTACACACTGCCCCAGGACCTCTCAGACCAGGTCTATCCACATGACAAGAGCCCTTCAAGTGCCAGCTTGGAAACATGGACAGGAGCTGGAAGAAAACAGGTAGCCCTCCTGCTTCAAAGCTTCTTCCAGGGTCCCATCATGCCCCGCAAGTGACCTGTGTCCCCAAGAAAGGGTGTAAGCCAAGGAAGAAAGCAAACCTGCCTTTTGCATAGAGTTAATGAATTTATGGCAACAGAACCAGAAAGGAGTGCTTGCGGACAGTGTATCAGCTCTGAAGTGCTCCAGCAATTGAAAACAGCGAGCCTATTTTATATCATCACTGCAGTGAGCAGGGGGCACCGAATAAGGTGCACTTCAGTTAACAATAACGCGCAGAATTTATTGCAAATTAATCTGTTTACTGTACAAAGCAATTTGCAAGCACTGTCACGCTCACAAGTTTTTTTACTGTTGACTTTTCAAGTATTAAAACCCCATCGAAACAGTATTAATTGAATGCTCCCTATGCCCTTCCATATCCTCAAAGACATTTACACATCTTCAAGTAATCCAGAAAAACGACCGAGATTGTTTGCATCTAATGGGTCATTACTGTTCTACAATACCCATTGGAAAATGCATGTTAACAGTGGTTTGACAATAATGTATTTGAAGAGACACAAAAAATTGCGGAGTGTATAGACTAGTGCTTCAATTGATTTGAAATATGGTCTAGCATTTGTCTTGGCTGCATTAACAAGGTCTGTTTTACCAATACATTTGTATTTATGATGACTAAGGGCAGATTATAGTTGTTAAAATTTGTCCTCCTGACATGAAAACACTATTTTGTCATTAATACATTTTGTAGCATAAACTATGATGTCAGGTCAATGTAAAGGGTAAAAACTTTCCTAAAGTATGCACACATCATTTTTTTTAAAGCTATTGAGCCTAATGGAATAACAGAGGTCATAATAACAAACCATTACAGCTTTGGTCTTGGCAACTATGTCCACAGAAGAATCCTCCAAGAAACAATCATCATTTCTCCAATGTTATGGCATTAGGACGACAGGAATGGTTCACAAATGAGTCATGTGAGCCCAGAAACGCAGTAGCTATGTGAAAGCTGAGCAATCAATTATTCAATTGTTTACCAAGAGCTTTCTCAGCTGACATTAACCAGAACTTCTTAAAAAGAAGAACTTTACAGCTGTCCTTGGCTGTCCCATGAGGCTGCACTCAGAGGCTGAAAAGATTGCTTAATTTCTCTGTAAGTAATCTGGTATTTTTATTGAAATAAACAACAATATATGGATTAATTGAGTGGGTTCAACCTGAGACCCAGCAGGTGTCAAAATATCAAAGACCCAGGGCTGGGGTGACGGTAAGATGGGAGACCAGGGCAGAGAAAAGGATGGTTTAAGCAACCAAAACTCTAGCTCTTGCTCAAAACGCAGTACACAAAATCCCAAGTGAGCTGTCCTGTACGTGGCATGTTGAGGATACAGGGATACATCTTGGTTGCATTAATACACATAAATAATCCACTCTGATTAAGTTACTTTTTTCTCATTTTGTAGTGACTGTTTACCCTAGATCCTATCAAAGTTGTTACACTGAAATCTTTTTCAACCACAAATGAGTAAGATTTAAAGAGGTTTAAATAACGCACCTTCAACTCTCTTTAATCTATGTTCTTTTTACCTTTTTTGGTTCGAACGACCCATCCAAACCAGGGAAAACTGCCACATGAAAGGAACTGAGAAAATCTGGACATAAACACAGCGCAATCAAGTGCAAAGCAAGCACATTAAAAGAGCTGATCTGAGTGGAGTTAAATTTTTTTTTTTTTTTAAACAGTTACTTCTACATGCTAAAGCTATGAGGAACGCTAAAGCTTTGGATAAATGCAGAGAGCAGAAAAATGTTTATACATGGGACTCTACCACATTACATCTGAACTCCATTAATATTTCTAGATGAAACAAAACTGAGAAAAACCTGGAACAGTAAAGTCTTTCATGCTGAACGTGCCCATCACGTCCAGGGTAGATTCTCAAGATGCCATCTGTGAGACCAAAGAGAAATTATTATGGAGTTGGGGATTTCAGTTTTTCAAAATTGCTAGCAAATCAAAAATCCTACCTTAACCTTTTGATATTTACCCTGATCAATCAGCCTCAGCTTAATTTTGTTTTCTTTTTCAGACAGAACACACAAAAATGTGTGCACACTTTAGGAAACGTTTAACCCTTTACATTGCATCCACCTCTAGCAATAAGGGCAGTAGAAAGTACACTGTTTTAACAGCATACCTTATTGGTTGGACTCGATAATCTTAAAGGTCCTTCCCAACCTAGATTATTCTATGGTTCTTTAAAAAGCCTGTTATATTCCTAGCATTTGTAGCAAGAATTCAGAATTTGTCAAGAAGAGCCTCCAGCAGGATTTGAGCGGTGACGAGGCGCTGCTGTGAAACCCGCTTGCTGAATAAAGAAGAATCTCACTTTTCATAGGCTCTTTTAGCATTTCTAAGTGTTTTACCTACCCACCCTACACATGTTGCTCGAACCCAGTGTCCCTCCTCCATCATTTATAAAAACAACTGAACAAAAATCAGCAAAATCTTGCACTTACTGGAAGAGCAGCTGGGATTGCTAGAGTGCCTCGGTAGCCAGGGAAAAGCTTGGAGAGGACCCAGGAGTCCTACTTTTACTTCTTCCCCCAATTATGCTTAACGATACTGACACTTCAGATAGTTTATTACTAAGCACAGCTCCGTCTTCCTGCTTTATGAGGAAAGTGAGTATCAATCCACCTACGTCAAAGCTAAAATGCAGGAGGCTCAGAAAGGCTGCGCAGGGTCACTTTAGGCTGAGCTAGGAACAGAATCCCTGCCTAAACAAAAGTCTCAGCTGTTTCACCCCACTACTCTCCTCTAAATGATTATGCCAGTCCTGTGAGCTATAGGCTGTCTATAGGTAAAATCCCACCCCGTCTACTTTCACTAACAGAAAAATGAAGAGATACACTGTGAACAAACAAAAAGCGAATGAGAATAGCTGCCTTTCTGCATTAGCCACTACAAAGAGGAAATTCAGGAGAATAGGGAAATCCTGGTTCCAATCATGAAGCTACAGCCAGAAAACAGATGGATGAAATGTGTATCACCACCCTTCCAATACATTTATCTCTACACCATGGGCTACTTCTCAAGGTATTTAACCATCTAATACAAAAGTCTGTGTAGAAGGAAGAGTCAACGTTGCTTTCGATAGACCCGCCTTGAAAAGCAATTGCCTCTTCTGTCAAACGTGTGACTGTCACCTGAGAATTGTGGTTTGGTTTGGGGTTTTTTTGTGCATATATGAGTTTAGGGATGGAGGTGTACAAAACACACGTAACAAAGACCAGGAGCTGATAAAAATGAGAACGCATAACATGAAGCCATGTATATCTAGATTGCTTTTAAAAAAAATAAATACTGCATTTAAACAAACTTTTTAGCATTTCAGTTGATTTGAGCTCCTATACGTGAAATGCACTCTAAGTATACACACTGTTCATTTGCATGAGGTCTGAGCTGCTTATTCAGATCAAAGAATGAAGAAGTCACGAGTAAAGAGTGAGAGTTATCACTCACAAAAGGTTGAACATTCCCAAGGCCACCTCTCCTCAAAAGGGTCTCCACCTTCAGAATATCTGAGTTACAGTCCTATCTGCAACAGGTAGTATAATACTTCATGCAGTTAGTTGGAAAATCAATCCCACATTGTGACATATGAAGGCACAGACCCCAAGTGAGACCCCCCAATTGCATACAGATATATAATCACTTATCCACCCAAGTTTTGCTCTAGAATATACCTACCTGCAGCAAAGCACCTTTGCAGCCAGTTCACACTCCACCAAGCTGTTTACTCCCTCCCTGCTCATCTGAGGAGATCTCTTCTTCCCCGATACTTAAGCTGTGGGAGGCTTTGGGCAGCCCCTCACTGCACACAGGTGTGCACAGAATTAATTTGCAGGTGAGCTGAGAGCGCCACGTTTAGTGTTGGTTGTTTCCTCACTACATTTTCAGGTGTAATCACTCTGCAACCTGGCACCCAGACAATGAAAAAAGCCTTTTCTCAGAAAGGGCCCCTACACTACATATTAATTAATTTTCCATGGAAATAATGACACGACATGACATTATTTCTATACAGTTCTAATAAGTTAATGGAAACAAATAATGCTACACTAATGGAGCTGCGCTAGGGTGAATGTAAAGTTGCCACCTTCACCTTCTTTGCCCCAAACTGCTAACTGGGAGCAATGCAAATGAAATCCCCATCTTCTGATTTCTTTCACTTTTCCCAAAGCCATTTTTGTCACAGATGATTAAACCTTCCCTGGCACTCTGACTACTCTTCTCCAGCAGCCCAGTTTGAGGAAGGGTTGACTACAGGTGGCACATCAGCAATACAGTGGTAGCCAGCTGCTGCCCCAATATATTCTTCATTTGGAAACCAGCCCCGACACCCACCCAGCTACCATGTGGCTGGTTCCTGGCTCTGGGAGATCCTAAATCCGTGGCCTAATTTTGGACATCCTTCTCAGAACAGTTTCCAGCCCCTTTTTGATAAAAGCTGATCTTATAATCACTGCAGCAGAATCGCTAGGTTTCAAACGCTGACACAGCACTGCTTGTTTAAATATCCCATTGCTAAACCACCCTGCCCCTTCCCTCCTTTGTCCTGCACACCACCACGCTCATGGAAAGAGCCACCTTCAGTGCTTTAGGGTTTCACAAACAGGCAGCGATGGGTACGGGCTGCAGGAGGTTGCATCTCCTCCCGGCACCTGCCCAGAGGCACAGCGAGCTCCAGCTCAGCACTGGCCGCATCCTGCCCGAGATGCTCAGCCCCGCTCTGGGAGCAGCAGAGCCCAGCGCTGTGGCACTCACCCTCTGTCACTTTAGCGCTGGCTGGAGTATCTGTGCCTTTCGGAAAAGCAGGGGAAAACAAGGTCTTGTGGAAGTCAGTGGGAGGCTGAGCAGGGATTATCCATCACCAGGCACGTCGGTAGCTCATGGGTGTTATGGAGAGACAGCAAAGGCAAGGAACAACCACACGAGCACCGGCAAGCAAAGACAAAGTAAAGCCACAAGGACAGATTAGCACAGGGGAAGCAGACAGGTGGCAAGGAAAGGAAATTAATAAAGACTATCACAATACAGATAATGATGCTCATGACTAAGTGACTTGCCACAACCATTTAACAGCATTCTTTTTGGTTGAGAATATTTTTTCAGGCCATTGCCCAAGTTGTAACTGCACAGAAAAGAAAGCAAATTTCTCTCATCTAACCTGTGTTCTAGTGAATTGGTCTGCTAGAAAAAGTACCGTAAACAAGAACTGCCTTCTTTGTCATATTCCTTCTGTTTCACTCCCCCACCGACCAGATAAAAATACACTCTGAAATAAAATTCATATTCATTTCAGGACTGTTCTTTTATTAGAAGGAGCAAGCTCATGCTGTAAAGAAAACCTGAAGATTGAACACGGATATATCACCTGGTGACATGAGAGGAAAGAATAAATAAAGTTTGTCAAGTCCTAAGATCTGTGTATGGATAATACTTTGCCAGAAGTCTATGTGATGCAAAACCCAAATGAGAAGGGAATATGGTAGTTATTTCAGAAATACAGTTTGGAAAAAAATATTTGCAGATAGCTTTCAAGAGAAATGTATTCCCTTGCTCAGTTTTTAAGTGGGAGCCTGGATTCCCTCCAGCCAACTCCATGTATGAGATTATCTTTGCTTTCTTCAAACCGGAAAGACAGAGGCACCTCTTGAGGATGGTTTGGCCCTGGTAACTCCAGATTCCTCCTCCAGACGCTGCAGCTAGGTGGGAAGTTTTCTGGAAGGCATGTCTATGCTGAAGTGCATCACCAAGCAGCTGATGCTTTCAGAAAGAGCCTCCTCACTGGAAGCGAAACCAGTTTATTAAGATGATTCAGAGAAGGATCATTTAAGCTGTACCTTGAGTACCACTAAAAGTTAAACTCATCAGCAGAAAAGCAGAAACACTGTTTCTTAAACACAGTTTTTAGCTGGCACTTTTCCTCCCCCCGTGATAAGAGGGCAAAATATACTGCAGCATAATGTGTTGGCAATGCCTGCTTGTGGATGTGCAAAGCTTTGCTTTCTCTCCCAGCTCATCATTAGAAACCCCTCATCTGCTGCCAGAAGAGTTGGGTGCTTTCGGAATTTGCAAGGAGCAGAGAAGTGTATCTGGGAGAACCTGAAAGGCCACAGGTTGCCTAGTATGGGTGGCCTTGTTCCCCGCTTTTATTATACATTTTTCATTCAGTGAGTGAATTGAAATGCTCTGAAACAAGGAAAGCACATAAAATCAAACTGTTAAAGGTCTGATCCTCTTCCTATTGAAAACAATGGCAAAACTTCCACTGATACACTGGGCAGGCAATTCAACAGTAAAACAACCAGCGGGGTGTTTGCAGACACACCCCAAACAAGCAGCACATGGGAGAGGAAGATCTCTCCTAGGATCCCAGCCAGAAGAGTTTCATTTCCAGTAATACCAACACCCCCAAATACACTAAGGGAAGCAAAGCTCCCTGAAACATTCAGCCCAGGGTGATCTGAGCTCCAGTAACGGCAACAGAGCCCTGACAGGTGAGCAAGAGCGACTCGATTCAAATGTGGGTTTAAAGTGAATTTATACTTTACCAGTGATTTAAGATCTTAACTTTTTTATTTATTTAAAAAGCAGCAGCACTGTCAAACAGCTGACAATAAGAGTAAAATGCAGCTTTACCTCTTGAACATCTGGAAAAGGATAGGGGTAGGAGAACTGTTTGCTGACAACTGCAGAGCTAGCACAGATTTAGGACCCCGCATTGCCAAACGCAAAACCTCTCCAGGCAAAAGCGAAGAATCCTCAGCTGAATCTGTCATCTGGGATGCAGCAAAGGACATCAGTCCCTCAAATTAATGATTCCCTTTCCTAGAAACCTACGCTTTGTTGTATTTATGGGAGCTTAAAGTTCATGCACAGTCCTAAGGGAGGCTAGAGAGCTCAGGGTGAATTCTTTTATCTGGGAGAAGTTTATGAGTTTTTTAAGATGGTTGAAAATGGGCAGAGTTCAGTTTATTTTCATTGAAGTCCCTTACAGACACAGTCCTTATTTATCCACACAGACACTCTAGTGAGCAGGTACACAGCAGCGCAACACATCAGGACTTCTTGGAGTGTGGACGTCAGCTAGAACAGGTCTCACAGCAAAAGTGCTATGTTTCCAGTGCTCCATTTTTTAATATAAATAACACAGTAACAAAACCAGGGATGCTCCTGCGTGGGAAGTTTATCAGGCTAAACAGCTCACAAAAAACCAGAGCTCTGAAGAAACAGCACAAATCCCTGAGATATTGTTCAACAAAAACATCTCGAAGAAAGGGGAAAGGCAAAGAGCATCTGTAGCACACTGAGATCTCAAGTCCAATCCTACTCACCTTACTCAGGTGAAATCAGTCTTCAGTTTCAGGTCTTGGAGATGCTCACTCTTGGAGATGCTGGATGTATGGCTTCTTAGGGCTTACAAAACCTTAACAGTTCAAATAAGATAACTAAAAATGCCTGTGCTAAAAATGCCTGTGATTCAGCCTGTGTGTATTCAAATGAAGAGCTACTGAACTGTGGAACATGTCAGGAACCACAAAAAGAACACAAATAAGGAATGAGTCAGTCTAGAAGCAATTTCCAGTGGAAAGGGAGGGTGAAAACGTACTATATTGTGCTGTGCGATTTGACAAATATATATGAAAGCTGAAATGAAACCATGTCAGTTTGTTGCGCTCTCTGGATAAGCAAGGCTCATTCAGCTTTTCATTGTGTCCACAGATGACATATGCTCTAGGTTGGGTTATTTTTTGTTTTATTTTGTTTTGCCCAGAAGGTGCAAGAGTTCAATAACAATCTAAATCACTTCTAGCCTGTCTATTCTTTGTACGGAGTTTTCTATCCAAAGTTATCTATTCCAGCATAGGCAGGAATTAGCATTTGTTTTTAATGATTTAAAATGCCAGATCTATACTGTAAGTGGCTAAACCCATAGGATACACTGTTTTAAACACCATTCCAGGCCATGCCTGCTGGGCCATACCTACCTATGCATACTTCTTACTTACATCGCCCAAAGACCACTTCTACAGTTGGAAGAACGCATCAGCACAGGCCAGCGTGTTTTCGTAAGCAGGGAAGAGGGACGTCATAAAACACATCTGTGCTGCCAGCACCCTTGGGAAAGGACATCACTGCTGTAAGTGCTGCACTTACACATCCAGAAAGAATTTACAAATTAAACCAGCAACGCAAAAAAATAGAACAAGGGGATGGAAAGGACTGTGATAAATCATCCAATTTCATCCCTGCTCTAAGGCAGGATTGGTTACTATGATATTTCTGGGCAAGGTTTGTCCAACTTGTCCTTAAAAATCTCCAATAGCAAAATCCAGTCCAGCTTCTCCCCCTTTGCCACTCAGAAACGTTCTCCCCATGCCTAACCTGGATGAGCTCTGCTGCTCGGCTACCCACAGACCTAGGGCTGCCATACCTGCAAGTCTCCTTAAATCCTTTTACGCCCTAAATTTATCAGGGCAGGCTGCTTGGGCTGCAGCAAAATGAGGAAGATGGGACATCTTGCACAGAAGCCTTCTGCCCTCCTCCCTGAAGGAACAAAATGCTGGATCCACTGCAGCTGTGGATCAGCCTTGACAACCCATGACGGTGACACACCATTATCACCAGTCTTTGCTTCAGAAAGGGAGACAACTACAGCCTACACCTCACGGGAAGAGGAGCTAAAGGTGTTTCTACCCCAGGAAGCCAAGTACAAGGCAAAAATGTCCTCTGTAGCACCAACCCAGTCTCACGGCACAGCCAAGCACCAAGCAGACACCTTCAGCAGGATTCACGTTATGTCCATGCTGCATTCAACCCAGCCAACCCTGGGTGCCAGGTCCACCCCGCACCACCACGGGGCTCCCGGACCCAGGTCTGGCGCAGGGTGCCCCCCAGCACGCCGGGGGCTCCTGGATGCTGCCGGCTCACTGCACACACCCCATGCACTGCCGGTGCCCAAAAATCGCCTGGCAGCCCTCCAGAAGCCACTGCTTTCTGACTGTGAAATGCTGGCAGGAGCCGGGCTGTCATTACCAGAGCACTTTGCCGCTCGTGTTTCACCCTGCCCCTCTCCGAGCAAGAGAGGACGGTTGCCCGTGCCCCTTGGGGGCCGCAAGAAGCCCAACGGCTGCCAGGTGCAGAATTAACATGCCCGCGGTGCTGCAAGCCCTTTGCGGGGCAGCCGCTGGAGTATTTTACGTGACTCCTGGCTCTAATTCAGAAGGGGTCTCCTGCCCACTCAACAACATTTTCACGAGCTTGTTACCACCAAGATAAAAACCAAGAGAGACTGGAGACTCTTATCCCTCCACCCCCCGCTGGTGCCACCTCCAGCACACACAGGCAGCACAGCACTGCTGGGCAGCAGTGCCAAGCAGGATGGTACCCGGGGCTGAGTCATGCATCCTGGTGCCCAGAGGAGGGATTTCCCTAGGGCTCTTCCAAAATGTAGTGGAAGTCCATTTATTTTTTTGTAACATGCACAGAGTGCTTTCTTCCACGTCTTCCGATCCATCAAAAGGATGTTAAAAGAATGATGTTAAAAACACCGAACTTCTGGCCAAAAGGAAGGCATGTGAGAAGGCAAACCACTTCCAGGAAGCCATGCCCCTCTCCAGTACTGCACACCCCAGGAACACCAGTACCCCAGCACCCTTGCTCAGGGTGCGCTGCCCAGTCATTACGCACCCACGTGTCCACAGATAACTTCTCAGTTATTGCAACTATTCACATGTCAATTCAGCAACCATAGGTTACTGCAGATAAATCCTGCCCCCCTGACTCCAGGAAAGACTCCCTGAAAGAACTGCTTTGTCGAACGAAGCGTCATTTCTGCAATGTCACTTAGGCCTGCCTTGAGAGCAGCTCCCAGAGATCTAGATGATTGCTTTCCCACTTGTTTAGTCCCTGTTGCAGAATTTGTGAGGGTATCTTAAAGCAGAAAAGCAGCTTGCAAGATATTGCCTAAAGTAGTTATTCCTTTTCAGAGACTGACAGTGTGCACAGCTTTTTTTTTTTTCCCCCCAAGAAGCTGATCTGTGTGAAATCTTCATGCATTTATTCTCACCCTTGTGTTTCTGCCTGGCTTGTCCCATGCAGTTGAAGGAAGGCTCCCTAAAGCACTGGTTCCAGTCACAGATCCAACCGAAACAAAAATAATCATGCACAAAACTTCACTTGGGACAGCTCTGAAGAGAGAATCTCAGTCCGTTATTTATTTCTTGGTGCTGCTGATTGCCAAGATTTTTTAATTTCAATATGGTGTGGAGATTCAAAGCAGAGAAGCAGAACCCCTGACACCAATGGGATTACACATAAATACATTCACTCTAACCCAGTAAGCCTGGGACATCTTACATCCCAAACTGATTTTGCATCTTTCTTTCTCAGTATATATCATCCTCAAGAGGTAGCTATTTGGCACGCGTCTACAGTAAAGCCAGGTGATAACATTAATCAAAAGCTTCTGTGACAGCACAGGTACAATCAACATGTAGGAAAGCGTATCGCACTGGAAAACCCCACGTCCCAGCACAGTGCACCTAAGAGATCACTTGGGAAAGACAGGGAAAGATTTACTGAAGCTGCAAAACCTAGATAAGCAACGTCATTCTCCAGAGAAGGCCAGAAGACAGCCTTCCGCAGAGAGCACCTCCCAGTCACAGCAAAAGCTAAAGCAGACTACACACTGCAACTGGCCATTAGCACCCACCAGGCCGGTTTCCAGTTCCACTGGATACCTCTGGGGATGCCACCCGTTGCCATCCAGCATGCAGAGGCTTCTTTTACAAGGCTGCACAGATCTGCACATGTTGGAGCTGTCACTCGGCTCCACAGCACAGGGGAAGGCTGCAGGACCAGTTCCTTGTCTCCGTGCACAGTTACCCCCGCAGATGCCACTGGGATGGCTGGTGGAAACCCCAGCTCACCCCAGCATCACAGACTCCCTCACAAGCACGTACACCTGCGACGCAGCCAGGTGCAGCCCACCAGGCACTGGGGGTTGGTGTTTCCAGGATGGGGCTGCATTTACGACCATGTGCTCATCTCTTTCGGAACCTGCCAGGCACACCGGGGTAAAACATGGAAACCAGCCAGCAATGGTGAGGGTCCTGTGTTCTCGGCAGAACATGCCCTTATCCAGCAGAAACACATTACCTCCTGGGCCTTATATCAAACTATTTCCCATTCTAATGAATTATGATCATTGTTCTTCTCCCTTTCCTTCCCCTAACCTCACTACACACTAAGGTGAGCGGAGTCCCAGTGCCATCCCACCACCTGCTTCCCACCCGACTGCACTACACCCTGAGAGAATATGTGAGCAACCGCACCAAGAGCCACTGTAGGTCTAGGAAAGATTTTCAACTTGCAGAAAAGGTGACTGAGTACTCAAATACACTAAGGGATGCACCATCTGTATGACAGAGAGGGATATGAAGTGCAGCAGGGAAGCACCGAGGCCAGACATTTAGAAAAAGCTTCCTTTAAGATCCCTGACACTAGGTAACTTCCCAGTCACTAAAGATGGAGAAAGGAGAAAGAAAACTCAGCCAAGAATCACAACTTCATCCAGGGCTGGGACACTACGTACCATCTTGCTTTATTTCACTGATGCCAGGAGACTTTTAATCCAAAGGATGTACCAAAAGTGACGCCTCCATTTTTATTTTTTTTTTAGTGGAAACCTGCCAGGAAAAAGAACAAAAAAATCCATGCAAACATCTATAATAGGTTGTGGTGAACATGAAACCAGAATAGCAAGCCAGGGAACCTTCACATTTTGCAGGAACGGAGCTTCCATTCCCTTACACAAGTTAAATATGTCATTCAAAAGGATTTTCTCATGGGAAAAAGTAAGCAATCAGGAATGGAAATAAAGTGGTCAGAGCTGATTATCTTGCCAACTTGAGATGCCTTCCAACATGTGTTTGGGGCAGGGGAGCCTGACAAAATGAAGTATTTGAGTATGAATGCAAACCATGCCATTTTGAAACAAAGGTTGGTTTCTTATGCATTCAACGATAAATATGCATGCATGCATATATACACCTAGACACACACACTCTGCAAACAGCTGACCACAGTAAGGGTTTAAAAGGGATGCAAATGCAATGTCCATATTGCATTACCCCCTAAAGAAAGTGAGAATTTGGAAGAATTGAATTGCTTTCTCAAACCCACATCTGTGTTGTATGATTTTTGCGGAGAACTTCAGGTTTTTGTGATTTTAGGGGGAATATGCAGATTAAACGTTGACACTCCACAAATAAAACCTAAACAAAACCAAAAGCATTATCTGAAGCCTATTATAAATAATGCACAATCAAATTTTATTTTTTCAAAGGAATAAACGAGCTTGGTTAAGTGTGGTTGTATTCAGACTCACCTGTGGGCATGCTTCCCTTCCCCCCTTTTAAATTTGCATCTTGATGTCTTCAAATCCAGCTCCAAATCCACATTGACAGCTCCACCTAGATGAACAGATAAAATACACTGACCTCTCCTACTTGAATTAACAGAGGATATATTAAACAGCACCTGTGGGAGGCCCCTTCAGAATGGGCCAGAGACACATACTTTACCCAAACCTACTCCTTTTAAAAAGGGCAAACAATCCCAAGGGGACCGGGGAGGGCAGGAACTATCCGTGATGCTAATAGCTTTAAATATACTCTATTTTCTTCAATCGTAGCTGGCATCAAATATATTTATGTATGTAGAAAGTTCAGCAGGGTAGGAACAGCTATTTTTGGGTTGCAGAAATGTCAGAGGAATGCAAGCTAAGCATTGGTGTTCCAAAGCTCTTGTGAGGACGCTAAACTTGACAGGGCTTTTTAGGAAAACGCATCTTTAGTAAAAAGATGCTGGTTGATAGCTTGATGATGATTACATGTATTAAGGACTCTACTTGTCGATCAGCGATAGGTCTTTTCTACTGTTTGGAGCTGTGTTGTTGGGAATCCTTTTCACAACAAACAAACCAACCCCCCAGGATTTTTTGGTTTTAGGGGTTGGGGTTTGTTTTTTCTTGGGGGGTTGGGGTGTTGGTGTTTTTTTTTGGGGGGGTGTTTTGTTAAAGTTTGTTTTTTCTTTTTTAAGTAAAATGAATGATATTTTAACATACCTGTGCAGCACCACTTTCAGAGTACAGTTGGAGCTCAGCCTCCTGCCATGCTGGAGGAAACCTGCTGTACTGGAGTGTTCGAATAAATCCCAGCTGCCATCTGCCTCACACCCTGCCCGCAGATCCGGTGGCATTTGGGGCTCAGAAGCTCTCAGCCAGGGCCACGGATGCCCAGGTCCCAGAGTACTTTTAGCAGCAGCAGAGTTGCAAGCAGGCTTTGGAAGCACAGCGCTTTGGATACACTGCTACCTCGGACCTCTCTGGGTGCAGGAGCTAACCACTTCTGCTCTCCGTGCAAGAACATTTACCTATGCCATCTGTGTTTGCAGTTTCTCTACAGCTGGCAAGTGCAACAGAATAAAAGAAGGGGAACTTGTTTTTTTTTTAAATAAGCACACTAATCTTTTTATTTACTCTAACAAAAACTTTGTATCACCTGTCCCTTGAGCTAATTGCAAAAAGGTTGATATTCTGCTCTACCTTACATAAACCCAAGGAATGGAGAGTTAATATTGACCATCAAACCACACAACTGCAAACACAGTGGAAAATTTGTATTTTGAGCTCAGTCTTTACCTTTGAAAGCATGTAGGACATTGCTGGTACTCTTATTAATCTCTCCCATGATCTGCTTGCAGTCCAATTATTCCTGTAGCATTTGATCTTTCACTAAAAACCTAAAGTTTCCAAAGCACTACAGGCAATGCCCTGTGGCCCATGATAAGTGAAGCCAGATGAAGCAGGAATTCTCCAAGCCTGAATTTAATGTCTATTGCTTTGTTTTCTGCAGTTAAGAGAAGACTGCATTCTGTGATCTGTCTAGTTTCTTTCAGTCCTACACTTCCATGAGTGAAATCTTGGTAAGAGAAGAGATTTAGCGATCACCTCTTACTCGCGCCAAGGTGATACAAGTAGGTCTGTCAAAAATAACTGTCCACGAGTCAGTGCATATAATGGTTCCTGCTATGACTGAAGAATCATCATTCTTCATAATCTCTGGAATCCAAACCTCAATTAACAGTGAATGCAGCTGGTTTTTGGAGTTAACAGCAAAGAGGTTATAAGGGTTAGTGCATCAATGAAGCTTGGTAATTGCTTCACCGTGCTTATTATCTCGCCCCTAAAGAGAGTGAGAACAGTCAGCTGGTAAACAAGCAGTGATAAACTGTCAGAGCAATTTTGTGCACTAGAGCAGATACAGTTCTTCTCTACAACACCGACCCTGGAGAAAAGCAAAGTTTCACTCGGCTAGGTGCCTAGTGCATAATGGTCCAAGGGTGAAGGAGAGATGCTTTAGCTTTACATAGGGGCAGAAAAATGAGAAGTTCTCACCCAAACTCTTCACGATGACGTACCACAGCCTTCTGCGGGTCTATTGTCTGCACAGGTAGGAGACAGTCCCCACCTGCTGTTTAGCTCAATTACTCACTTGTGTTTTGATCTCCTGAAGTCAATGTGATGAGCCATTGCCCACTGGGAGCATGGCATTCCTCAGGCCAGGCTACAAGCCATTGTGATGCATATCGGAAGCTGACCTACCCCACAACTAAGGCTCATTCTCAGTTTGTCTGCACAGACACACCTTGAGAACGTGCAACCACCCTGTTCCCTGCCTTGGTTCGCAGCCCCGTCTCTTGCAGCTCCAGCCCTGACACCCCCCCTCTACACACCTGAGCCTCACCCACCCTTCCACCCAGCCCTGTTCCATGGCCTGCCTGACCAACAAACTGCCACTTGCCATGCTGACACCACCCTTCCCTTCGCTGTAGATGGGCACCTCCGCAGCTCTCTGCTTCATGGCTCCATGCCAGTCTCAGCCGTGGCAGATGATACCCGCTTTCACCACAAGTTCAGTCCAAGCTTCATTGCTAGGCTTGACTGCCCACATCCTGGTTGTAACCGTCCCAAAGAGGCATTTCCCAGCTAATGAGCCAAGAGGTATTAACCCCTGCTTCACCAGCACTGACCAGTACCGTGTGCTTCCACACAACACAATGCAGTCACGCTGCAACATCCAGCACTCCCCTCGGCACCTCCATACACTGCCCAGGCAGCAGCTCTGCTAGCAGACTGGCATGGCACTGTTGCAAGATACTTGAAAAGAAACACCAACAAATAAAAGCGAGGAAAATTATAAGTACATCTATAGGTGAAACCTCTTGTCCCATACCTGGAAACTCAATACAAGTGAAGATTCTGGCTCCAGAATCCAACTATCATCATGCTGAGTAAGCAGATTTGTTTCAGAGGCGGCCCAGGTCTGAAACCCTTACCGACTTCACCAATTTCTCCAGGTAAAATGCAAAAATAATTACTAGCAACAGTGACACTCAAAGTAGAGATTGTTAATATTAACACAACGGCTATGTAGAATATATAGAAACAATAACCTTTATGAGGTATCAGTGCTGCTTCTCTTCCAGTTGAAGGGAAGACTGAAACATGTGGGTTTGATGCCTGCATTATCTTTTAAGAACCTTGTCCAAAAGAAACAAAGGCTGTAGTCCTCAGCCCTGCAGTGGCCCAGCACAGGGCATTTCTTACAGATCTCAAATGAGAATAAGGCAATTTAAAGTGCTAGAACAGACCAGAAATGATCAATCTGTGGCAGCCCTGTTTGAAACCTTTTCCACTGGTAGTGGCAAGGGCCAGGAATCCCTTTTCTTCTTAGGGAGAAGTGCAGCAATGGCTTTGGAAGGTTTTTTTTCCTCCTTAAGATGCAGAAGCATAGATATTTCTCAGTATTTTTTTTTTTTTGGGGTGGGGGGCAGACATGCCTGAAGATGTACCCACCTCAAATCTAAACCAAACAGGAAATTTCTGCCTGCAAGGACTGTCTTCTCTGATGGTCTTCTGCAAGAATTATGTTGGTGCAATTAAGTGCTGTAAAAAAAAGTTCTAGCTTTATACTTAAGAGACCTGAGATAGGAAACACGACCTTCTGTTGACTTGAGTGTGCAAAACTTTTCTGCTTTCAAACCCATTTTGACCTAGTTTCATGTGTCTGTGGAAAAAAGAAGATAGCCTGCAAACAGACTACTTAAATCTGATGGTTCTCTTATGCATATAGCTTCCTCTGGTTAACTGTGTATTTTCCTGAACTTAGAAATAAGAATTAAAAAAATAAAAATAAATCATCACTGTTAATTATATATGAGGACCTGGAAACAGCAGAAGTTAAATATGAAACAGAAACAGAAAACAAAAGAAAAAAGAAGATTCACAAATTTTACACCTTAGAAGAGTTTGGATTCATAGAAGTTGATACTTTTTGTTTTCTCCCTCCAGAGTTAAAAAAGCAATTAACATTTTTTAAGTAGACAATTTTAAAAAGTGTTTGATGATTGACATGTTTTCAGTCGATTTCCTGAACAGCTTAGGAAAATCAAATACAATTCCTACAGTTACAGCAGTTCAACATTTATACGAATACATTTATACTGTAATGTTTGTAAGTTATGCTCTCCACTTCCCAGAACAGCCCTCTTTCATCACATAATTGATTTAAGTGTCATTGTGGCAGGTGGTGTACACTAGAGGCATACCTGATTTAGGATTCTAGCTTCTAAGGTGCTTTTACAGGGATAAATCAGTTTTAGATCCATGGCACTTTCTTAACAGGCACGCAGATGCAGTTTCTCATTGGAAAGACAGTTCCGTTTCCAAATTAGTCCAATTGACAATAGCCTATTCCACACAATTTAGGTTACATAAATTTTAATGTGGTGCTAAAACAACAGTGAAAAAAAACTTTCTGGCTAGAGGCAAAACTTCAGCTCTTTTCTTCTTTCTTTTCCTTCTGCTTCTTTGACTTAATGAAGAGACTCACACTTAAGCAGGCTGTCTTTACTTAATAATGCCATTAGGAATTCCCCAAGGTTTCAGCTTCTAATATTAAGGATCTTTAACATACGCTTTTCAAAACTGAACTTCAGGATTATTTCCTTTTCAGAAGACACTTTTTCTCTTACTTCCTCCCACTAGTTTCTGCATCAGGCATAACAATACACAAAGATGCATCGTGCAGTCTGAACTGGGCACTTATCTGTCACAGAAAAACTTAACACTTACAGAGCACTCTGCTAATAAAAGAATATTCGAAGCAACACTGAGCTCACAAATAAAACTACCTTCCTCATATGCCTTCTTCATGCTTCATACCTCTGTCTGAATTTGCTCAAAGGCTTAACAGCTTTTCATTTTATAGGTCTGAGTTCTGAACATGCCGCAGAATTGCAGTTTCATATTCATAACAGAAAACAAAGACTCTAGACACCAAATTGTGTCTTATTTATCCCTCTTCACACTTAATTAGATTCCTCTTTTTGTCTAGTTAACACACTTCCTAGATCTAGTAATCCACAACAAAGCAACAGGCATTTGAAAGATGGCTGGCTTTTGTCTTGGAGTTCACTTATTTTTTTATAAAAAGTCATATAATATTTAAAGTACTGCTGCCATAATCCAACTAGTTTCCTGCCCTCTCTGTTTTATGCAGTATAAAATATAGCAGAAAATATAATTATCAGCCTCCTACAAATGCCTGACATTTTAGTTGTAATGGGGCAGGGGAGGGGGCAACCAGAGATCTAAATGCATAACCAGCAAGGAGGTCCACACGCTCAGCCTAAAACTGCAGCTTTCCAACTATCTGCTTAGCAGCCTGCCTTACTATAGCAAGAGATGCACTGAGCCAGAGAGGAACTATGCATGAACACAGAGCCACACAATATTGGCCTGGGCATCAGCTTCAGTGGGGCAGGCTCAGAATTAGATCCATCCCAATAGCTTTTCTTCCCCTCCAATGTGCGTGAAGTGTCTGACACAGCGAACACCTAATTCTTTCAGTCAAACTGGAAGTTCTACTGATACGTTACCAAATGCATCACTCCCCTACACCCTCGGTGTTACAGTATGCTTCACAGGAGAAAAAAGATCAACGGTTCAAACTCCATCAAGCAGAGGTCATAAACTAAACAAACCCACAGCCTTACACATCATTAGCCAGTGTTTCCACCTCTAGACTAGAGCAGCATTCAGTCAGCTCGCAATCCTCCTTCTGATTTGCTCCAAGCTTGAAAGACAGTAGCAATCTTCAGAAAACAATTGCAGGGTAAGAAACATTGCAAAAAAGTATCTCCATACATAGATAGGGTTAAGATGATTAGGATCAAAGAAGGGTGGAATCTAACACAGAGACTTGCCACCTGCACTCCACATTCACTTGTAAAGGCAGTTCCGTAACCAACGCATTTACTTAATGCTTGGCATGACTGGTTCGGTGGTTCTTCATAGGCACTGAACGTATGTAATACATGCCCTTGTACATGATTTTGGATTCTGATATTGAGCCTGACATAAAATTTTAGGAGGCATGATACCCACAGTAGTGCTGTGAAGTCTGTCTTGGATCAGTTTCCTCTATCACAGCCTCCAGAAAAACTAAAGACATGGTTGCTACCCGCGTGCTAGTAGATTACATGATCTGAAATGACTGGCAGTTCCCAACCTCAAAGACCACCCTGCACCTTAGGAACGTAGCACAAAAAATACTGCAAAGAATAAGAAAAAGTTATGCTGGTGACTATGTTCATGGGAAAACAATTTGCATATCAAAGTGAAAAGGCATCTTCCGATCAAAGTCTCTCTCATTACTGGACCATCTTGTACACAGGGTCGCCAACTCGAATCGTTCCAGTTCTGTCAACAGCAAAGTACCTCCCAAAGAGAGGGCTGGATTTGTATATGTGTTGCTCAGATGGATCACATAAGCGGTAACTGCAGAGAGAGAGCACCCCTTTAGAATCAGTGGTAGCAAATTTTAAACATCAAAATATCAGTGATGAGCGAGAGGACATATGAGCAGTGATGCCCTGTTTTGGCCACTACGCTAGACTAAAAATCAAATAAATATTGTAATTAAGAGAACCCAGCAGTTCAAATAGAGGAAGAAAAGCCTGTCTGTATGCACACATCTGTCTATAATACACATACAAGAGACATTCTAAAAAGAATTGCCAAAGTTGCAAAGTCAGACCTTTAAATACCTTAAACAACTGTTACCCCAGGCATTCATCGTAGCAGAGATGAAAGAGACAAGGAATGTAAGGTTTGAGAGAAAAAAGAGAAAACTTCCTGAATTTTCTTACTATATAGAATTGCAGAAAGTAGAATGGAAGCCAATACACACAGACCTTTACACTGCATTATTATGTCCCACACATACCTCAAACCACTTTTAAAACACTAGTCTAACATCTGTTGGGATCTAGCCTAAATCCACTCCCACAGCCTAAGAAGCACTGGTATTTTTAC
This sequence comes from Falco rusticolus, assembly GCF_015220075.1. Taxonomy (NCBI): domain Eukaryota; kingdom Metazoa; phylum Chordata; class Aves; order Falconiformes; family Falconidae; genus Falco; species Falco rusticolus. The sequence goes on along the minus strand of NC_051198.1, from coordinate 25,811,464 downwards.
AACCTTTTCAGTGTTTCCAGAGGCTCCTTCCTGTCCAGGACCCCAGTGTCTGGGTTAACAGTTGTTAAAATACACCTGCAATGACAGACAGCACCAAATCAGTAACAGCTTCTTATCATAAATCTCTATACATCTATATAAAATAATGGTCTCAAATGTCTACCTGGCACAACACACCGTCCCTTTCATCTCCACATCACCAATGAGAATGTCCTCCCAGGTATCCTGAAGGAAGGTAAACATGCAGAGATTAGGCATAGCCACATGCAACCATTTTTGCCAGGGTACCACAGTCATTCCTAGAAGCAGTATCATTCCAGACGAGTACCTTTACTTGTACCTTCAAAGTAAGTACAGTTCTATTACGGCACTATTCTAATGAAAACCCTACGGTTACTGCATTCATCCAACTCAGGAACAGCTAGTAATTATATCTGGAAAGAAAGATATGCAAATAATAAATCCCGTTCTGCAGTGTGCACTTGTCTGAACCTAAAGCAAGCTTATTCTTACTGTATGTATGATAATCTGAACTGTGACGTCTGTTAAGTCACCAGTTTTGCAGGTAGAAAATTTTTAGTAGAAGTAACTTTTCACTTCTTGTCTACACAAGCTTTCTATTGCAACCTCTCTTGGAAGACAAAAACCCATTCTGACTTTAGGAACTTCTTAGATTTGGGAAATTATCAAATATATCCAGAGCAAATTCTTTGGAAAAATAGCAACATGACATAAAAACACGTAAACACCAGCATTACAAGTTCACTTCATCACCAGATACCTTCCTAGGTAGCGTTTTTTGAACTACTAGCATATTGTCAGAGATGCAGTGATAGACTGCAGTATTGCAAAGGTCGGTTTTACTCCTGTGCCAAAGGCTATAAAATATAAATTAACAATTTGTAAATTGACAGTGTGATATCACTAATCGATCAATTACAGCATGCACAGCTTTCCCTACTTTACACTTAAAAGACGAGTTTTCAGTAACAAGCCTGTCATTTAAATACACATATTTTATCCTTTGCTAAGCTAAATAAGCATTCGCAGACCCGTCTCCTCCCTCAATCTTTTATATGCACTGATGTGAGCAGCAGCTGTATCTCTCTGGAATACAGCTGTAAAAATCACAGGCTGGCAGCTTTCCTCACCCTTGTAGGCACCATCACACAAGGAAACTGAGTTACAAAGAAACACAACCAAGCCTTCAAAAAGACATTTAAGACCATTATTTTACCTCCTCAAAAGCACTGCAATCTGTCACAAGAATATTTGGCCTGAAGTTCTGTATCTTAACCTTCTTCTCCAGCCTGGCATTTAAATCGTCCAGTGAAGCTTCTGAGAGGATCAAGACTGGGCTACAGTCAGGATAGGCAACCTGCATAAACAAACACAAACAAATCCTAATGCTGCTGTAAGAACACGCGAGGAAAGTTACTAAATGGCAAAAGGGCTGATATGTTGGAACCAGTGGCCACATATGAGCCTGCCCGTTAGGCTGCTTCATTCACGTTTTAATTTTCCTGGAAGTAGGTTAACAAGTAAAATAACATACCCCTTCCTATTTCAGTAACCACGGCAAGTTTCATTTGCTCAAATTGTAAAAGTAATCTTCTACTTAAGAGAACTTAACCAAAATTATTTAAGCTACCACAACTTCTTACAAAATAATACTGTATGCATGTCCCAGATATTTATTCTGGATGTTACAGACAGAACTAGTATATCAGTAGAACACGTCATGAAATGTACTTAAGATGTTTATGGACCTGCTGAATTTACCTGGTTGACCATAACAAACTAACTGGATTTTTCTATATGATTAATCTATCCTATCACAACACCAGAGGGAGTTTCACATGCAGAATAGCAATACTAAATTGCAACTGTCCATTCGTCAGTCTAAATTTGCTTGGAAGCAGGAGGGCTGCCATTGTAGCAAAGAAGGCCAACGAACAGTATTAAAAGAAAACTACTAAATATGCTAGTTCCACAGACAAAAAAAAATTAAATTTGGCAATAATGTTAGTATACAGCCCTCCTCCTGTCTTTCTATTATATTATCCTTCCCTCTACCCCCCTGTACATGCCTTTACAACCACAAGAAGTTGAGTGTTGAAATAATTACACAAATAATTCTGCCCTCTTTTCCTGCTGGGATCCCTGAACGTCACCCCTCCTAATCTGACATCCCTTTTGCTGAAACCTGGTCTTCTGTATTGGTCTCAGTGTCCTCACACAATAAATGCATATCTATAAAAGTCCATTAATTGAATTCTTTGTGCAACAGCAAGCAAAACATCGATGTCCTATAGATAATACCATCACATCGGTAAGGCAAGGTACTCACAGTTTGCATTTGCTTAAAAAGCTTATACTCATCAGGTACAGTTCAAACCACCTTCACATGAGAGAGTTGTTCAGACAGAAAGAAGGGCATCAGTGGCTCCAGTGATACGAGGATGCCTGAGCACAGCACCTGCTTTCCCTACCTCCATTAACTTTCTCTAATATCACACCTTCAAGCCTTTTCCCACAAAAAAGAGAGAGAGGAAACATCTGTAACCTTCTCTGGACTTTAATTCCTAGGCCCACAACTACAGGCCCCTGGGTTAAGCATTGTTCCTTTAAATATGAGGTGACAATTTATATCAGTGTACTCCTAGACCTAACAAGGGATAAGGAATGGAGTATTTCCATGCAACACAGATTAAACCATCAAAACATCTTTAAAAATGTAACTTTTTTTTCTATTTGCTGTGGCACAACAGGAATGCTGTTCTGCAATATAATAGTCACTCTTTAAATATTAGTATCAGGCTCTTTAGTTGTGAATGGTCAAAAGCTTACAACAGATTTAAAGTAAAATTTAAGCAAGTCATCTCATCATAGAAAAGGAGAATATTCATGTGATTTAAGCACATGACTACACACCTACTAAACTTTGCTAAACTGGGGTCATTCACCAATGACAGAATGGACAGGTTTCAGTGGGTGGCTGGGAAATGGTTAAAAGAAAGTACTTCCGAGAAAAAGAACATTCATTACCTCATCTGTGTTTCGGAAAAGTTTTATTATGTCCTTTGACTTTCTTGGCACCATGGAGGGCTCAAAGTGCACCAGTCGATACGGCTCTGAATTCAGGAAAGTGGTGATCCACTGAGCCACTTCATCTCCGCAGTCCCTGCCTTGGATATCCAGTCCAAACACCCTGAAGAGTCACAAGATGCATCAGCGAGTTAGCTTGAAAGCCAAAGGGTCAAGGATGCTTATTATTCAAAGGCAAACAACTTGTTTTAATAGCAGTAGCAAGACACAGTAAACAAACCACCTGGATTATAATGAGGTGAAAGTCAGGTCTACGAATTTGGCACGAGAATCATTCCCAGCGTGCAACCTGCAAATGTGGCCACCTTGTTTTGAAAGCTAAGTAACATGGACATGGCTGGACGACGCCAGTTGGTGAACGAATGAGCCAAGAAGTAGCCTTTAGGTACCCAGAGCTAACTGCCACATCAATGACCAGTCACAAACCTACTTGCTGGCCACACTTTCAGCAAAAAAAGGGTCTACTCTTGTGTTTGTTTGCATGTGATTGCAACACCAAAAGATTTCTACCCAGAAATCAACTGAAAGGTAACTAATTTCAGAAAACGAATGACAGTTTGAAAGGATGAGGTTAGTTACTGTAACTGACATTTGTAAATGTTATTAATTGTGCATGTCCCCAGCTGTTAAGGAAACTTTCCTCCAGACTTTACTGCTGTAAAAATTTAGCCAGAGCTGAAACTCTTAAGCCCAAACTTAGCATACAGAATAGCTTAGTACCTTAAGCGTGGTCAAAGGTTTATAATGGAAGCAAAGTCCACGAGGCACAAAAAGCCAACGGCAGTGGAATACAAACAAGTTTACACAACGAACACTTTCTTGGCAAGAAAAGGTAAACCTCAACTCATCCTTTTATTAAACTTCAACACCAATCATGAGTAGTTTTACTACTCTTTTCACAGTAGCAATTTTGACCCAGAAGCACTGCAGTTTACCTCTGCAATCATATCCGGGACAGTTTAAAGCACAGAGATGCCCTGGCAGTCCATCTAGCCTGAGCCCAGCTCCTAGGAGCCCTCCTTCACTCAGCTGGCAGAGAGATGAATCATAAGGGTGCTGGCAGCAATGTCCCTGCTCTGTTTGTTGGGATCCCTGTATCAACTCTTGTGTCACAGGTTGGGATTAAGTGCCATTGCCCCAGACAACATTCAACCGCCTTTCTCTTCCCTCCATTCTCTCATTCCCTGTGTGCCTTCTGGCTGGCAGGACAACAGAGGTGAGAGTCTTAGAGCTTCCAACACTACTGTTTTCTACCCATGAAGCAGATCTACCCTGAGCACTCGGTGGAATAGGGATAATGTGATTTAAGTATTGCAACACATACAGACAAAGGGCACAAATGAACATGAGGCTTCTTAACCAGAGGGCTACAGAAACCCTCTAACATCTGCACAGATAGAAACTGTACCTACACAATGGCTTCAGTCCTACATTTGACCTCCTCAAACACAGGCTTTTTCAATATCCACATTAAAATCTGCAACCGGACTTGACAGCTTTAAAGACCAGCATCTGCACAGCCTTTGGAGCCAGACACGCTATTGCACTGCCTTAGCTCCGAACTCCGGGGCACGAGCTGGCACCAGTCTGAAGGCAAATACAAGTCCATGCAGAGGGCCTTGCTGGCAGAGCGTACTGTGCAGTAAGAGAGCTACTCCCACTCCCAAGCTGGAAGGCAAGAAACTAGGAGCAAAAGCCAAATCTTCGTCTGGCTGAACATAGTACTACTCTCAAACCTCATTCTTACAAATGGCTGAATGGATCAGAAAGAATCTGCCTTGAGCTGACAAATGGTAAATTGTTTAAGCACGGCAGTCACACAAAATCTCAGGATTCTTCCTGTGAAGTACAAAGCAATGTTTAACTATGGGTATTACTAATTCCACATCCTATGACACTCCCTACAAAACCAGACGACTCGGTTATTTTTAAAGTCCATTTACACGCATCTAACTTCTGCTTATTTGCATTCCCAAATTCTAGCAATTTTAAAACAAAGAAAGGAAAAAAATAATAAAAAAGAAAAACAAATCACTGAGATTTGAAGTTGGAAAATCCAAGACAATTTTTCATTACTGAAATTTATTTACCCTAAATATTTTTCTAACGGCACAAAAAATTTTAGAAAAATAACAGCTTGAAAACCGTATGTTTTTGTAGTCTACGCCATTGGTTAACATGTAGGCATTATAAGCAGATCTTTAAGACTTTAAGTCCTATTTCTCCATAGGAAATGCTATAATTTGTAACTTGCACCTGCCTTGTATAAACAGAGATACTAAGCTATGCTGACCATGGATTTCCACAGCAACACATTTATGCTAAAAGCTAGCAAACACAGTTCCTTTCCAGCAGTCTCTTAATAGCAGCTGACACATTAACCTTCTCTGCTACCCAAAGAAAAAACACTTATCGGTATCTTTGTAGGGGCTAACACCATTAACAGTTACTAGTTTTACATGCTAATTGACATTTCAGCAGAGAAAAGGCTTCCTGCTTCTCCCTGGCAATTTTCCCATATGGATTTCAATACATGGATAAAATAACTAGGCCTGCATTTACACACCGAAGCTCTAAGCACACAGCTAAATGACTATGTTTGCAACCTGTTCACCTGAAACCCCTTTGAGATAGCACCTACAGGGAATGACCGGCTCTCTGGGGATGCCTGTCCTTCCCCTTGACCACAGAGCGAGCCTTGGGCAATCAAGTTTTTAATTTAGGCACCTCAGTTAAACGCCTGCACACAGAGGTGAGGGAATCCAAACTCTGATATCTCACTAATTCCAAATGGCCAGCATGTATCCAAATAATGCTGGTGCATATACTAGTGGTGATCAAGAATTACCAATATGCATGACTCAGGCTGAGATGCAGTTGCCCACCCAAGATCACTGTTCATTTGGCTGATGTATAACATATGGTCTTTGAATACTGTGTCATCTTTTCTCAAGATTTGTTTCCACCAGTGTTTAGCAGATTAAGACCAGCTCTTTTGTTGCAACAATCAGCTCTGGCCTCCTGTATAACACGCTGCAGAGAATTCCACAGAATCACACAGTGGTTTGGATTGGAAGGGACCTTTAAAGATACTTAGTTCCAACCCCCTGCCACAGGCAGGGACACCTTTCATGAGACCAGGTTGCCCAAGGCCCTGTCCAACCTGCCTCATGAGCACTTCCAGGGATCGGGCATCCACAGCTCCTCTGGGCAACCTGTGCCAGTGCCTCACCGCTGTCATCGTAAAAAATTTCCCCTTATGTCTAATCTAAACCTACCCTCTTTTAGTTTAAAGCCATTACCCCTTGTCCTGCCAGTACAGGCCCTGCTCCGAAGCCTCCCCCCATCACGCAGATGGGGACACAGACCCATGCAGAGAAGCAGCAGCACCACCCAACTTTCACCCTCTAATTTCTGTGTAAGAAAACGCAAACTAGCACACGATCTTGAAAAGCAAAGCGTGTATGCGAGGCAGTATTTAGAGAGAAGGGAGAGAAACCCCCCTTCTTCAGTACCTGCAGTTCAGCACGCGATTCTTCCTGGGGACCTTCACGGGCACGCACAGCCTCTGCATTTCGGGGGCCTCCAAGGTCAAGTGCCCATCTTCACAGCCGACAGAAACGAGGACCAGCCGCGGCTCCTGGCGAGCGGTGACCATGTGCCCATCTTCCTTCGTCACAAGCCAAAACCTGAGGGCGCCGGGGGACAGAAACACGCCGCACCGTCACAGGCCGGGCCGGACACCGCAGGTGCCCCTTCAGGGGGCTGAAGGGAAGCGCTGGCGATGCCGCAGCCCGGCCGGTGGGGGCCTGCCCCCGCCACGGGCCGGCCCGGGCCCCCCGCCTCCCCGCCGTACCTGTCCCGCAGCTCCCCGCTGCGCAGCCCCATCGGCGTCACCTGCGCCCGCGCCACCGCCATCCCCCGGCACGACTTCACCGGGTACACGAAGAGGTTCAACACCGTCCCCACCCGCTGCAGGCGGCGGCGCGCCCGCCTCCGCCCGCCGGCCCAGCGCCAGGCCCCCAGCAAGGCGCCCAGCGCCGCCAGCGCCGCCGCCCCCCACAGCCAGCCCGGCCGCGGCCGCAGCCAGGGGCCCAGCGCGCCCCGCGCCCCGCTCATGGCGACTGGGCCGCGGCGGCGGCGCGGGGCCGGAGGGGCCGGGCGGAGGCGGGTCGAGGGCTGGCGGCCGCCCCCCCGCGGCCCAACGCGCCGAGCGGGCCGCGCCCGCCCCGGCCTCCGCGGCCTCCGGTGGGAGAAAGGCCGCGCTGGCGGCGCCCGGCACGGCAGCAGGGAGGCCGCAGCCGCGCGTTCCTGGCGGCCGGGCGGTCGCTCGGAGCAGCGTCGCCGGGAGAGGGCGGGCTCGGCGGGGAGAAGGGGGAAGGGGTGGCGAAGGGCCGGCGCGGGGGGCAGCGCCGAGGCTGGGGGGTCCCGTGGGGTTTGGCCGCCCCGGGGTGCCCCCTGCGCCGGCGCCTCCCTGCAAACTCGCCAGGCCCTGCCGAGAGGGTCCCCCCATCGCAGGGTCGCGGCAGGAGGCATGACAGGCCGGGGGGACGCCATGGTGTGGGTGGGAGTCACGCCAGGCCAGTGGGAGGCCGTGGCGCGGGTGGGAGTCACGCCAGGCTGGGGGGATGCCGTGGCGCGGGTGGGAGTCACGCCAGGCTGGGGGGATGCCGTGGTGCGGGTGGGAGTCACGCCAGGCTGGGGGGATGCCGTGGCGCGGGTGGGAGTCACGCCAGGCTGGGGGGATGCCGTGGCGCGGGTGGGAGTCACGCCAGGCTGGGGGGATGCCGTGGTGTGGGTGGGAGTCATGCCAGGCCGGGGGGATGCCGTGGCGCGGGTGGGAGTCATGCCAGGCCGGGGGGATGCCGTGGCGCGGGTGGGAGTCACGCCAGGCTGGGGGGATGCCGTGGCGCGGGCGGGAGTCACGCCAGGCTGGGGGGATGCCGTGGCGCGGGTGGGAGTCACGCCAGGCCGGGGGGATGCCGTGGCGCGGGTGGGAGTCATGCCAGGCCAGTGGGAGGCCATGGCGCGGGCGGGAGCGGCGAACGCCGCTGCCATCACACATCCCACCTCACAGGCAAAGCAAGAGCCTGGGCTGTTGGTTTCCCCCAGCTCCCCCTTGCAGGAATCTGGCCAAACTCACGCATCTAAAATTTTAGGATCAGTGTGCTGAGACCAAAGCCCTGGCAGGCAGAAGATGGGGAAGCTTGGCGCTGGGCGTTCCTGAGCGGTTCGGACAGCCCAGCTGCCATGGGTTGCTGGAAGTACTATGTCAGTGGCATCCCGGCGGGCAGGAACGCTGATGATGGGGCTGTTTGGGGCCTCTGGCAGCAAGTGTGTGTGGGTGGCCAAGCCAGGGGGGCTCCTCGCAGCCATCTCGCCTCAAGAAGGGGGCTTGATCACAAGTCAGGATCAGAAAATGTTCCTGCTAACGGGAATCACTGTAGCTGGCAAAAAGTGTGGTGTGATTTGTGACAGCCTGCTGGTGGATGAAGGCAACGTGCTGGATGTCAGAAGCAAAGGCAGTGACAGCAGATCCATCTGTATTGGCAAGACCCCCAGAGCCCTGATCTTACTCATGGGTGAGAAGGGAGTCCATGGAGGAGCCCTCAATCAAAAGGTTCACGATATGATTGTGGACATGAAAGCATGAAGCAAACAGCACAAAAGAGACAGACATCATCTGCCCGAGCGGGGGGGCACAGTCATTGCTGTAGGCCAGAATGGAGATAAACCTGATTTTGTTGCAGATGTCTTTGCCTGCTTCTTTTGGGGAGGGTGTGCTGGGCCGGCAGCAGTGCAGGGACACCAGCAGTCTACCAGACCACCTGTGGTGCAGCAGGGAGTGAAATGAACATTCCACATCAGGATGCTCAGTATTACTTGAGTGGTCTCCTGGCCACCTTGGGTAATTGCTCCCTGTTATTCCCATTTTACTGACTGATTTGGGGGTGAAGGTTTCTGATAACATTAGCTTTGGGAAAGGACAGGAGAGAGGGCAACCCTTGTGCCCTCTTGCTCAACACTTTGCTGTTTAAATCATGCCCTAAATGCCAGTCATTGTTTTTGAGACCTTTCTGTTTCTACAAGTAGGACACAACACTAAGAATAAGCAGGACTGGTGTTTATTTTGAATTTCCCCCTGAACAAGCCCAGTTTGTTCTGGAGATTATTGATGAGCAGAGCCTTGTGCTGCTGTTGGACTGCATGGGAGGCACGTGCAGAGACAGTGTGCCACCTGCTCACCTTCCACATAATTTGAAACCCCTTCTTAACGCCGCTTTGAGAGCCCCTTGCGCTCTTTGATAACTGTTAATCTTCTCATTTAATATGGAGTCAATATTTTGTAATTTAATTTAATTCACATGGAGATCTTTAATCTGCAACTGCACCCGCAGGAGCAGAAAAACACTGTAAGGAGAGCCAGGCATCTAATGTATTAGCAAATGTTCAACAAAACTGCAGTGACTGCCTAATTAGTAAGCACCGCCTGATAAGCAGTGTTTACAAGCATGAATCAAAACAAATTAACGTAAGTACTAAAGGGATAAAAGCACAAAACCACAAACTGGTTTTAGAATCTAACAATAAAAGCAATGCATCAAATGCAAGAAATGAAAAAAAAAAATATTATTTATGTTGGCCACAAGGTTTTTAAAAAGCATGGGCACTCCTGATGAACATTCATGCTTATTTTCACAAGCTTAAGGCAAAAGTAAGTAACTGTCTCCTCTGATTTCTCAAGTACTGGTGTTGCTCTGCTGTGCAAATCACAAAATGCAGAAAGCCTTTGCCCTCTGAACTTTGGTCTACAAGGCATCAGAATGACAGGATTTGGAATAAAGGAAAAAAATTAGGGTGATTTATTGCTTGCTCCCTTCTTCTGGGTGCGAGAGAAAATAGATCTGGAGTGTATACATATTTTGCTGGCATGAGAATTTGGAGAAGTATGGACCTATATAGTGTGATGGTGGTGTGAATTGCTACAGCTCCTCCCTAGTTACACATTACAGGCAGCACAATGGTATACAAAACCAGATTCTTTCAGTTTGAAGGACTAAACTGACTAGTTAAGGACTAGCTAAATTCAGAAATAACAGCTTTGCTAACAATTGCATATTAATTTAGAGAAAAATTTCTTTCCAAATCCAAGAAGGACCTTACATTTTCATTCTCTAAATCTACCAGCTTGGAGCCTAGTGAGATTTTGTTCAGCCCAGGCCCAAGAAGCAGCTGTCACATTCAGCCCTGACTTTTCTTGGAGACTATGGTGTGAAAGAGCTTAAAGAGGAGTAACAGAAGGCGGCAGCATCTGCATAATCTCTCCTCTCCTGCTGTGATACAAGGAATGTAAAATCAAAAATAGCTGCAGAGAGCACGGTTGTGGCTTAGCATTTCAGGTCTAAGGCTGCAGCCTTGGAAGAAAGCCCTGTTCATCCATACACCAGGCACCTCAGAAAGCCTCCAGTAAATAGCTTGACCCGCAGGTTTGTTTAATCCTCCATCCCAGGTACACCTGTGCTTATCTAGCAGCCACCAACTCCTGCTGCTGTAAAGCAATGTGAACAGAGCCATGCAGACAAAATGCAGGTATTGCTTTTGCTACAGTCCAAACGCAGCATCTCGTGTGACAGAATTCTGTTTGCTGTAGCCAGAGCGGGCAGGGTAAAAGGAAGTGACTGTGTTTTCAACTGCTTAGAACTTCATCAGACTTCAGGACAGTTATGCTCAAATTCTCTGGACCAGGTTCTTGCCTCAGGCTCCTTAAAATGTGTCTGATCAGATGAAGGATTTGCAGTGTCGGTCCCACAGCAAACTGGGGCTGGGCACTCTCAGTCATGAAAGCGGGAGATGCTGGCCTATCTTGAAAAAAACCCATGGTGTCTGCTCAGAAGCATCCACATGACACATTTTCAGGTGGAACAAATACTATGGGGAAAGTAGTGACATCCCTGCCTTCAGATGCAGTAGGCAATTGGAGATAATTCTTCTAGAGTTAAACCTGGACTCTCTTGTAGCAGCGGCTCAACCAGAGGTCTAAGATGAATGATGAGGAAGGAGTTGAAAGATCTTACTTGCTTTCACTAAAAAAAAGACAAGTGACTAGGGTCTTGTAGGTTGTCAGTATGTGCACAGTGCTGTACTTTGGAAAGGCATAAAATATCACCCTGAGGTGGAGATTTGGATGGGCATTAAAAAAAAAAATAAATAAAAATCCAGTAACAAAGACAGCAAAATGCTTGCCTAGAATAGGTGACAGAGTGTTAGGACGGAGCTAAATGCAGGCTGGGCTTGTCTCAGTGAAGGAATAGGGTTAAATGACCACACCAGGGATATGCCAGTTATTTTTCCAGTGAATCTGATAGTTCAGCAAAAGGCAGGGATGCGGAGATGACGTGGCCAAGCATGCAGTCATCCTATGCTGATTTTAACAAGATATGATGAAAATTATATTACACCCACACAAGTTATATCCTTCTTCCAAACTTAGAACAAACAATAAATTCAAAAGATCTTCATAGAGAGGAGAGGAGGATAAAAGCATTGCTGTTTCCTCTTAAAATCTTCAAAGAAATCAGAGTTCAGTGAGTCATGCACTAGAAATGAGCCAAGTGAAATTCATGTATGGAAAAATCTCAGATGAATAATTGGCGATGATAGAATTTAAAATAGAGCCATTAATGATAAATGCCTTTTAATGGAGCCAGAGCAATGAGATAAAGGGATTTTGTGTGTGTGTGTGATTTTTTCTACACAGAGAAGCATAATACCAAAAACCCAGGCAGGTTGGTAGACTGCTTTGTTCACTGTCCAGTCATATAGGAAGATGAATTGAAATTTTTCTTTTTCCTCCAGTCAAATGGGAAACTTCAGTCTCTTTAAATTCACCAAGACAATACAGAAATGGTTATTCCAGGCAAATGTTCGTCCCAGTATTAACTAACACAGGCTAATTTAATTTTTTTAGATTTCATTAAAATTTTAATCAATAAAATTAAATTACCATTTTAATTTTAATTTAGCATTACAAGTTCTCCCAATGTTCTGTAAATGCAATTCTCCAGGTGAATATAATACCCGCCAGGCAGCTTCAGGAGTCTGAATAGTCAGGGTAGAGCTGCATGTCATCTGGGAGAGCAGGTAAGGATGAGAGGAGAGGCTTTACCGGGGAGCAGTGCATTTATTCTGCAGCACAAGCACTTTTGCAGCTATGGTTCAGCAGCCATCACGGGGAAGGATGGGATTCACCAAGGGCAGGCAAGTCCATGCCGTGATTCAGCCACAGCTGAAAAAACAGTCTGATGCTAGCTTAGCGTCCCAGGAAAGCAAGGAACAAGGATTCCTTCATGGGCAGCACAGACAGGGGGATTCCAAAGTATTAGGAGGCAAGTACGCACGGCGTGCTGGAGCTGGGGTCCAAGGCAGCTCCTGGGGGAGGTCATTCCAGCCTGCCGACCTCCATTCCTCCTGCATTTGAAATCACATGTCCTGCCTCAAGCAGTTGTGATCCCTCCAGTGGAGGATGACCTTCAGAAGCGAGAAGTGGCCGTGGTTCATCCCTGTCCCTCCACTGAAGCATCCTTAATGAACGTTTCTAAGGTACAGCAAGAACCTCAGGACAAAGCGTAATGCAGTTTCATGTGTTGAAGGGAAAAAAAACCAGCTCAAGAACAGTGTTCTACGGCTTTATTGAAACACGTGCTTACAGGAGGCTCTGGGTAGAAAACACTGGTATATGGAGACGCACATGCCACTGCTGGGACCCAGCATCCCGACGATGGGTGTGGACAAACCGGGAGGCCAGCCTCCGGGAGGACGGGAAGTCCCTGCAGGAGATGAATCACAGCAAGGAGGCAAGCTGACAAGGCTGGAAATCTGATTTTTTCCCAGGAGATGGCACTAAAGGACAATCGCCTTTCAGCCGGTAAAGTGCGATGCGGTGGAAACTTTGCTGGGGGCCAGACTGCTCCTCAGGTGCTTCGCGCTGCCACCTTCCCAAGGCGCTCCTAGCAAAGCTTTACTCTTAGTGTCTGGGTTTTTAGCAAGAGTGAGGATGTCAGTCTCTTACATCTCCATACAGTAGGTAAATATAAGCTTTCTGCCTCTCCTGGCAGAATCCACCCACCGGACCAAGGACCCAGGAGGTTTATCCTCCAGCCCCCTGCTCACAGCAGGGTCAACATGGAATTCACACCAGGCTGCTCTCCACTTTCTGCAGTCATGTGCCGTGAGAGCCCCCAGGGCCGGACGCTCCCCAGGCTCCTGAACTAACCTCTTCTCATGCATAATTACCGTGTTACTGGGTTTTCCCCACCTCGTATCTGGCTGGAAACTCCCCAGTTTCAATTTATGGCCATGGCCTCTTGCTGTCTGGCTGCAGACCTCAGCAAAGAGCCTGGCTCCATCTTGTTGGCAATGCCTTCTTAGGTCTTGAAAAGCTGCTGTTGGGTCCCTCCAAAGTCTTCCCTCCTGCAGCTGAACAAAGCCGGAGCCCTGAGCCTCTCCTTGCAGGCGACGCGGGATTTAGGAAGGAGCATTGCCCTCCCTGAGCTCAGGCTAGACTTCACCCCCAAACAGGCCCGGCAGCCTGATACTACTTCCTATGAAGAGAATGAAAGGAGAATTTTATTCCTTTACTTTCTTTTAATTTAATTATCTTCATTAATCTACAACCTTTTTAGGGTCTCTGTTGCTTTTTGAAGAAAAACTATTTCCAAAGCGCACTCTGTACAGCTAACTGCAGCAGCTTGGTACACATTTTAGGAGCAGTTTTGTCTCAGAAGAGGCCAGTGCCTAGCTAACAAGGGGCTCGGGGTACAGAAAAAGAGAGAACTGGTTTTACAGCACCCCAGTGCAAAACCTGCCCTCTTGCCAGTCTTGCAGACCGGCAGAAGACAGAAAGGTCGTTCATCCCTGAAGGGAACCTTGGCCGGGGACTGGCAAAGCACCGAAGTGACGCGGTGTGGCGTGGTACGGCTCTCTTCAGTTACAGCACTTCAAAAGCAAGCTGTGCAAGAGGGCTTCCTTGTGCTAACCTCGCAGGACAAAGGACAATAGCTCTGCCATTTCCTCAGAGCCTACGGTAAGCCCGATAGTAATTGAATGCCCTGGAAAACCAACAGAAATAAGCTTTATACTGCTCTGTGACTCACCGAACAGGCACTAGGAATGGCCAGGGATTTAATTTAAAAGCGACTTGCTAGGCTGTCACGTTAGTGGAGTTCATTCCTGAGAGAAGCCTGGACCAGTTGACTGCTTCTTGCCACGCTTGCATGTAGTCAACTTCCTGAACTTATTTATCCTGTTGTTTGTTATAGGACATGGTGAAAGGCGGGTGGAAACCTGGGGACACACACTGGGTAGCACAACAGCACACCGCTGAAAACAAAAACTTGCAAGGTGAAGTGGTGGGCAGAGGTGCCAAGCAAGTGCCTGAAGGGAGGAACGTATTTCATCCAGCTCAAACATCAAAGCTTCCCCTCGTGCCCGCTGTACCGTAATATCTGCCACATCCCACCTTTGTCTACTAGAGGGTCAAACGCCTGGTTTGTTCCTCAAAGGCACCAGGCGAACCCATTTTAATAAGGAGCCGGCCTGTGCCTGTGGGTTGACAGCTCTCTCCGCTGGGGTGGCTCCTCCAAAGCCAGCCTCATCAAGAGCACGTGAAGCCCGTGCAGAAGCTGCAGGTGAATCCTGGGCTGCCCTCCTGGCTTGGCACGCCGTCAGGGCTGCCCCGGCGAGCCCAGCCTCCACGCCGGCACCAGCCTCTCCTCCGGGTCACCTGCAAACTCCTAGCACAACAGCTCTACTTCAGGTGGAGGTTGCCATCTCTTGCTAGCTCAGCAGGATTGCCGCCCGATGCTGAGCTAGGTGGGGTATATTTCCTCACCTATTACGTCACTGAGACAACATTTAGCAACAGCGCTGCAGGACCTGCCCTGTCCCACCTGTTTGCGTGATGGCTAAGCCAGACCTGGCGCAGCAGGGATGCTGCCGTGATTGACAGGAACTACAGCCCTCTGCCATCTACCCCGCTGAATGAAAATCAAACCTCAGGCCTCTGCCCCGATTCAGATTTTCTAGACACTGCTGTTGTCAGCTGGGGCTGCTGAAGAGAGCAGCAAACCCTCAGGCCAAGGTTTGGCCTCACAAATTCACTCCACCAGCTGAGGAGTAAATTACTGCTCAAGGAGAACTGATAAGCAGCACTAATTGGTAGCCTCAGTGAGAACCATCAATTCATTCTGAGGAAGGAAAATAGGCTGGCACAAATCACCAGCTGTTTTATAGCAACAGCATAGGTTACTTGCCTACTTTATCTTTCTCCTCTTCGTTTTTGGTCTATTTAGAAACACTGTTCAGCAGAAGCTGACTCACCAGTATGCATCTAGCTTTTCTTTTCTCAGGCTCACACAGAAGCACCATTTACATATCATTTGGGTTCTGCATAGGTAGCAACCGCGTTACTCCCTTAAAGTTGCTCCCGGTAGGCAGAGACCGTAGGTTAGCAGGCAAAAATCAGTGGCAACAATTGTGCTGAGCAAGCGGTTCATGAGCTGAAGTTCATGTTTACCTTTGTGGAAAGTCCCTGCATTGAATGGGTTGGACCCTGGGTGTTGCAATTGCAACAAGGGAGCAGCCTTTCCACTTGGAGGACACAGGGACAAATAGACGGACACTCCTTTCTCACAGAAGAATGGAGACACAAATCTCCCCCTGCACTGCTTTAGTCATTTAAAAAAAAGCTCTAATGATTCATGTTGTAAAAGCACTGTAAAACATAGAGTGTTGTAAAAAAATCTGTAGTGAATCCCAAAATATACAGGCTGGTGTGGCACGGGGATGTTAGGACAGCCCTGTTCTTATTGCAAGACACAGCAGTTATCAACACCCTCTGGCATGCTGGTGGGGCAGATTGAAGGGATAGAATCTGTCCCCACCAGGAAGCTCGAGAGGAACAACCAAAGGCATGAAATCAATGACTGAAATCCCTTTGTGGCTATTCCTACCCCAACCCTAGATCCTCTGCAGCCTCATCTCCCCACCCTGCCTTTCCTGTGCGTTTCCATGCAGCCTGGGCTACAACTGGCTCCTTCCAGCAGGGCACGGCAGAATGCCATGGGGATGTTTACACTGCAGCTTCCCCTCGCTGCCTGGACCACCACCGAGAAACTCCTTTGTGCGCCTACTCGTACACGTAGGTAAACACATGACATGGACCACTTTACTTTTATTTACAGTCCAGTTAGAAAAGAGCAATAAAAAACCCACCTTTGTTTCATCTGCTACATTGAAAAGAATTAGTGAGGCTTGCAAAGACGTGCAAACCTCTTTGTTCAAAAAAGGCAAAGAAAGCAAACAGCATTTTTTTCCAGATAAATCAACGCCTTGATTACAAAACCCAGTATCAAAACTAGAAAGATCTATAATAGAGAAAGTGGTAGCAGAGAAATAAATAATTTCCTCCTACCACAAAAGACAGAAAAAAACCCCAAACCCCCAAAATTTTGAAGGCACATCAACCCCCTTGTTTCTGTGTCATCAATACAAAATTTATAACCCTGGAGGTGTGACATGGAAGCTGCTCCATCCGCACCATGGAGCCGAGCCGTCTGATGTTGACATCCTCTAGCTAAACTTCCACAAATGGAAACAAAGATGGAGCTGGCAGGTTATGTGGCCCCATTCTTACACCAAACAGTTGTACATTCTCATACCAAACGCTGTATGTACTTTTTTTGCAGACGTAGTTAATCATTCATTTTTTTTCCTGGCGAACATCACAGAACTGGGTGTTCTTATGCCCCAGCTTCCAGAATCAGGTATATCAGATATAAAACCAGCTCTGTCAAAAAAATACATGCAGATTGCACAGCAGCAGAGGAAAAGTTTGAAATACTAATCACAGTGAACCTTTAATGCCCCCAAATCAGAAGACAAACACACCTCATTTTCTTTCTGGATTTTTGCATCAGTCTTAAGACACAAACTCATTATGCCTAGTGTTTGAACTGAACAGCTGCAATGCAGCAAAGCTCTCTGCGTCTCAGACCACAATCCATCTCTATCCAGGTACATTTTTAAGTATACTCATAATCTTAACCCTCTGAAGGAAAAAAAAAAAATACTTCAGAACCCCAAAGACTTATCTTTTCCTGATCCCCTGTTACCCGTTTCCTCCACTGCTCTGACAGTTCCTCTCACTAGCCAGACTCAGACCTCCACCTCCCCACCTGCTCCTGCATCCTCTGTTTTCTTTCATTTCTCTCCCCCTCATCTACTTGCTTTTCCATCCATCCTTGGCTCCCTTCCACACACAGCGCAAAGCTCTAGAAAGCCAACTCATATCTGAGAACAAACTTCAGCTCAATGAATTGAAGATTATTTCCTTATCCTTGCATTTCTTAGACCTGATCTGATTTCATAAAGCGCTGGAAGTTTTTGCAGAGAAGAGCCCCCAGTCCTGGAGAAGGGGCTGGTGGAGGGGCTCCGGGCTGGGAATGTTTGTCCAAGAGGTTTCTCAGGTGCGGGTTTCAGATTTAATCCTAAGAAAGCAGCAATGTCCTCAGGTCCTCCCCCGTGGGGTGCGTGGAGCTGCGCTAGCGGACGAAGGATGCCACCTGAGCCGCCACTCCGAAGGGAGCAGAATAGGCCGTCGCCAATCCTTGCAGGCCGACCACCAAGTAGTGGCATCCCTTCTGCAGAGCTTTGCCGACGTTCTGCAGAGAGAGATGGGAGAAGGGGATTAAAAAAAAAAAAAAAAAAAAAAGAAAGAAAAAAGTGGTGATGGAAAATACCTTCACATAAAATCGTTCTGACAGCCAGCGTCACTGACCCAGAAAATTAATTTCTCCTGTAGCTAATGAGGGCTTGAGCATGGAATAACATTTTACCATCTATTTTTATACAGAAACACACCCCCACAGAGTATAGTTAGACCGAACGGATGCAGCCTCCACAGGAAGCCAGGCTTTCACATGGGCTTCTATTCAAGAATAAAATTAGTTTAAGTTCATACCTAGTCTGTAGAGGTACATGTTTCCCACACACACGTTCTAAGATTGTTAGTATCTCCTAAAAGCATGTAAGCTGTTAAAACTGGTCCTGAACAAGGCAGCAGTAAACCACTGAGAATACTTCTGCGGAAATTTCCTTGTTCTTTGTCAAAACAAGATTTTTTTGGTCAAAATAAGAATGTTTTGACCCAGTTCCATGTCTGTATGTGTTTAAGAACTCATCCGTATACTGTGTTAGAGACAACTCACTACAGATTACTTAAACTAAAAACCTTAATCCAATTTTAGTTTCACTCTTGATCGTTTTTGCTCATATGGCTGCTCGTGACTGGGGAATTAATACAATGTGGTCAGTTTGGGAGGAATATTGGAATTAACTGTTAGTAACACTCGCTGATTGTGGGGGACTAGATCAAAATCATCTCTTGTAATATGGAAAACACTGAAACAGAGAATATACTTTTAAATGGGTGAAATCCAGTCAATATCTGTTATATTACTGGGATTACTGGGGTAGCTGGATTACAGTAGTACTGCATGCCATTACATAGCTGAACTGCACTGTATTTACTCCTATGGAAACTGGCTTGATGTGAGTTAAGATGGCAAAATCAAAAGGCAGCTCGAGCCTGAGGACGGAGAAGGGGACGCGGGGCCTTCCCTTCCCACACCTGCCCCCGTCCCACTGCGCCACACCAGCGACCCCTTTCCTCCCTCCCGCCCCGCACGCAGCTCACCCACCCGGCCCGCACCTGTCGTTCCTCACCGCCGGAGCCAAACTGGCAAACCTGCCCCGGGGGGATGTGGCCTGAGCAATACGGAGGGGAATACGCGGCGTCCAAGAACCGGCCTGGGCTCTAAACGCCGTCCCGACGCCCTCATGCCACCAGCACACACAGCAACAGCAGCGAGGGCGCACTGACGCATGGCTGCGACGCAGCAGCACCCATCAGCCGGCGGACTGGAG
This sequence comes from Falco rusticolus, assembly GCF_015220075.1. NCBI lineage: Eukaryota > Metazoa > Chordata > Aves > Falconiformes > Falconidae > Falco > Falco rusticolus. Next base: position 25,792,372 of record NC_051198.1, on the reverse strand, counting down.
GCTGATGGGGGTTTACTGGTGTAAGCTGTGGTTTACTGGAAATCACAGTGCTGGGAACTCGAAGCATCAAATCCATCAGGAAAGAGGAAATATTCATCTCTTTATGAAACAGTAGTGTTGGTCAGGCAGCTCATGAGTATGTCTTACACCTGTAAACACTGTGAATTTCGGAGTAACTTTGCCAGCCTAACCAGCATTTTCTGCGTGTCGGACATCACAAGCGTATCATCGTTTTTTAAAAGAATGCATAGAAAATCATGTCTCGTACTGGTATCTGTGATCTCTCTGGTAGGAAAAGGATTCCTGACACCAGACGGATTTTTTCCTACTAACACCAAAACTCTTTTTTGCTAGATATCCAAGACATACTTTAACTGTATTTGAGTGACACGAACAAGTGGAAAATAATCAAATGCTTCCCAACAGCACTTTTGTAACCAAAGGCACCTGCCCGGGGGGGCCACACACAACCCACCACGCTGCAGGGCTGGCGGCTCCGCACCGCAAAGCCACAGAACCATTTCGGTCCCAACCAGGTGCCACACAAGGAAGAACATGTTGCATTTTTTTTTTCTTTTAACACCTACCAGTGATTTTCAGGGGACACCCAACGGGTGAGGTGGCAATGGAGTGGGGAGGGATGGTGGTGCCCTTCCCTGCGGGCACTTGGGCAGAAGGAAAAATCCGCCCCAAACCAGGGCAATTCGTGGGAAGTTTTAAGGAACAGTGTCAAAGCAATGACGCCGGGGGAAACGCTGAACAAAGCCGGGCAAAGCACTCATCACATGGATCGGCTTAGTGTCATTTTTGCTCCCAACCGGCAGCTTTTCCCTGCGCTGATCCCGGCCCGGGGGGCTGTCCCGTCCCGCCCGGGGGGCTGTCCTGTCCTGTCCCGTCCTGCCCGGGGGACTATCTTGTCCTGTCCTGTCCTGCCCGGGGGACTGTCCCGTCCCGCCCGGGGGGCTGTCCTGTCCTGTCCTGCCCGGGGGACTATCTTGTCTTGTCCTGTCCTGCCCGGGGGGCTGCCTGCCCGTCCCGGCTGAGCTCGGCGCCCCAGGACGCAGAGGCCCTTCCGACAGCCCCTCGGAAAAGCCCGTGCCGAGACCCCCGGTGCCCACCCCCGCCCCCTGCCCTCACCTTGCCGTACTTCCTCAGGCGCTGCCCGTAGGGCCGCTTGCGGGCGGCCCGCGGCGGGTGCAGCGGCTCGTAGGAGTCGGGCAGGAGGGCGAAGCGCACCCTCCTGGCGGCAGCGCCCTGCTCCTGCTCCTGCTCCTGCTGCTGCTGCTGCTGCTCCTGCCCCTGCCCCGCCGCCTCCTCGCCGGGCAGGATGGAGACCTGGTCGTCGCCGGCCCCGCGGCGGGAGTAGCGGCCCCTGGCCTTGGCGCCCAGCCGCGCACCCACCGCCATGGTGCCGCCGCCCGCCGCCGCGCCGCAGGTGTGGCTGGAGGCGGCCGCTGCCCCCTCCCCGGGGCGGGACGGCGGCGGGAAGCGGCGCTGCCGGCCCTGCCCGAGGAAGCCGGGCCGGGGCGGGCGGGTGCGGCCGGCGGAGCCGCGGCGGCGGGCGGGTGGCGGGTGGGCTCCGGCACCCCCGGGCCGCCGGCGCGGAGCACCTCGCCTCGCTGGGGCGGCGGGGAGCCGCTGGGGCAGCCGGGGCTCGCTCCGCCGGCGGCCCAGGGGAGGGGCAGCCCGGCTGCCGCCACCGCGGGGGGACACCGAGACCGCCCCGGCCCGGGTCGCTGCCTTCCCCCCGCAGCCCCGGCTCCTGGCAGCCCCGCAGTGGCGGTGTCCCCGCCGCAGCCCCGGGTGGCCGTTCGGCCACCCCTGGGGTGCCGCAGCCGCCACCCCACGGGCAGCCTCCGCCGTGGGTTCTGCCCGGGTGCGGGCCGTGCCCGGCGCTGGTGCGGGCCAAGAAAGCAGAGCGGTGTCGGGAGCATCGATGTCATTTATCGAACTTTATCGACCTTTGATAGACGTGCAAATACTTCAGCTAAGCAGATGCAATAAGGGTTCAGACTAATCCTTTCCCGTGGATTTTTCTTACCGAGGAACAAAGCCTCGAGCTGGTGTCGTGTGTGTGTGTCTGTGTGTGTGTGTGTGTCGTCCCCCCCCTTCCCCGAGACGCAGCCTTAAGGCTCAGCCAGTGCCTCCGGTGCCTGGCGTTGTGACCTGCCCCGGGGACAGCGCTTGGCCACCGCCGCTCCAACCGGAGAGCTGCAACGGGCGGCTCGGCCGCTCCTCGGAAGGGTAGAAGGCATGGGCCGAGTCTCGGGTCTGTCATCGTAGGAAAAGTGCTTCATCCTTTCCCCTGTTTTATATTAAAGGCATCGGCATTCCTGTTACCCTCACCAGGTTTTTTAAGTTACATCTCCAGGAGGTCGAGTGGAGACCTAAACCCAGGAGAGGGTGTCATGCTCAGTGCACCTGTCCCAGACACCTTCCACAGGCCACGTGCGGCCCTCGGCACTCTCCTTCCCCCGGGCTCCCTCCTCCAGGCTCCGGCTGCGGCAGCACCCGCAGGGCCCCTTTCTGAGCCACCCAAGTTCTTTCCCCAAACCTGCTGGAGCCAGATGCCGAACTTGCCTATGTCCTGCACCTGCAGGTGTGTCCTCGACACCACGGAGACAGTGAAACAGAGGAGCACCACGGGTCCTGTCCCGAGTGCCTGTTGATAACCCCGTGGCCGGCAGCCTGAAGCAGCAAAGGACAGGAGTTACACTTCGCATGCTCTGCTGCGTTGCTGTAGATGTGCACGCGATACTTCCTTAAATGGTTTGAGGGATGAAATAATTGCTAGATTCTGATTAAGTAGTAGCATCAAGAAATAAAAGATCGGTAATCTGTAAGCAGCTGTTGAACGGGATCCTTCATCTTGTTAGCCTCAAGGTCTCCTGAAAAATTTTGAAGGGAAAAATGCATTAAGTATTTTTTCTGGGACTTTAAAAAGTGTTCGCATCTAGGTTTCTATTTATAGATCCATTACTGCATGTATACTTTGCCCCTAAACAAGAATTGCAAAGATAGTCAAAGGTAAGCGGTCTTCTCAAGACGGGTTTGTACCTTTCCCCACAGACTGGGTTTGTACCTCATGAGTTTGTTTCATTTTCCAGAGTTCAACTGTCAAAACCTCAGGGAATATGTCTCTCAGCTGGGATTTACTGTCTCCATTTGCATGGCACCAGGGGAACCACAAGTTCTTGGATTCAGAGGTCCAGAGCACCTCTTGGGTGTGTGACACTGGGTATCCAAAGCCACGTGTCTTAACAGCTCATGGAATCTTAGCATCATCATAACTAATTAGCATTAATGATGCCACTTGGTGCTCAAGCATTATTTTTCATCCAGAGAAGCAGAAGCAAATGTTTATAGTCCTTTCATTCACCCATATCCGTGTTAATGTTTTAAACTGGACTGCATGAAAAGGGATCTACTTAGTTTGGAAGTGTCTGCGTACCTTAAAGAAAGCAAGCAAAAAACCAACCCCAACCAAACCAGCAGAACCATGTGGTATTCCAACTGCTCCCCCCCACCCCGAAATGCTGCCAAGAAGTTACGATCAAACACATAAGCCCCCTGAAGATCCATCAGAGACCCATCACTTCCCAGAGCCGTGGAACATGACGTGGCATTTGACTGTCTTTTGGATTTCTCAGGATAACGCCACGCTGACATAATGCTGCACTGATCCCTCCCATGTGAAAGTCAAGCTGCATTTCTGATCCAAATGTTCTTATCTCATTCTTACCCAAGGAGTAACTTACACGAAACAGGTATGTAACAAGGCAGCAGTTGAGGGACCCAAAAAACAGGCACTGAGGATTCACTATGCAACATGTCACTGATTTCCACACAAAGTACGCTCTGCTTGCCAATAAAGCCAGCAATTCTGAAAAAGCTCCTTTCTCAGATCCTCCCGTCTTATTCCTGCCAGGCACAGGAGATTTGGAAAGCCAAATGATGAGTTTGGGTGCAGCTACACCCTTCACACAGATCATACTCCTTAGTGTATTTGCTAGGGAGAGCATAAGGTGGTTCACAGCTCATCTTCCAAGAGGGCAGAAGGAAGGAGGTCAGCAGGGTTGGGGAATCACGGCAATTTCAAATCGCTGGCAGGTGCTGGAAATATTGCCATTAGCAAGCTGTCTGTATACAGAAACATTACACCGGCACTTTGGGGCGCAGCGTTTCATGGGAGAGTGGAAGTAAAATTTGTAGCCTGTTCTTTGGAAACGCTATCTGTGTTTTGTGGAACATTAATACATCTCCAGTTACACAAAGTGCCGAAACCCAGCAACAATCTAGGGCAAAGTTAGCTAGGTAGGCACGGGGCACGTAAAGCAGGGCGCTATCCTAAGCGCTTAATCTACCGTCTCGGCATGACCTATATTTTTGCTACTGAACGCTCCGAAAAGGCAAAGGGTTTTGTTTCATGACTAAGTTCGTATGTGATCTTGGATTAACCTCACTGTTACGTTCCAGCGGTGTGTTTTCAAGGATAACTAAACATTCATGGACGTTTACGGGTAAATTGAGCAGACACACAAACCCTTCCTGAGGCTGGCTTTTGGTGAATTTCTGGAGAAGCTCGTGGACATCCATTTCTGAGTGCTAAACCACCGATAGTTTCTGGACAGCACAGGACCACAGAACCAATGCAATGCTAATCCCGAGTTCGCACGATGCTGAAGATGAAGCCTGGCCTCCTTCAGCCTATTTTGCTACCTGCAGTAATTACTGCGCTTTTATAAAGGGCAAACAACAAGTATTTTAGTATGAGAACTGTTCAAGTAAGTTTTAATAGAGTGCACCAGTGAATCAAGATGACTTGCATCAGATTTTGTTTCAATGAACATCAGATGAAAAAAGAAAAGGGGCTACAGTTCTTTCTTTCCAACACCACCCTTTTTCTAAGGCAACAATACACGTCCATTTCCGAACATAACTGTTACATAGGAAAGCTACATCACAGTACAGTATGTAAAAGTCCATCTCGGTCAAGAAGCCATTAGAGAATGGCACATTTACTACACTTACAGCCTTCTAACTTAGGGTTACAGAGTTTACCACATCTTTTTTTTTTTTTTAATTTTTATTTTTTAAAGTGACAGTTTCTTAATGAACTTTCTATTCTTCACAAGAGTGTGCAGATGGGGCCCATATGTTGATATTACAGTAATTACGACATTAAATAACATTGCACAACCAACCTCTATGGTTAATTCAGTACAAAATAACAAGTATTAAAATGTACCAGTACTAGTGGTTTTACATAGTTTATAATCATTCATTATGAAGGAAAAAAATGTGGGTGTTTTTTCTTTTTTTCTTTTTTGTCTTTTCTGTAGGCAAGTGCCTAATTACAAAGCTGCACATTACAGGCATAATGATGTGGAATAAATACAAGAAATCTGGTAAAATATTAAACACAAACAGGTTACATGGGAACAAACTGTACAACCACGAAAGCATAAATCAACAATTTATCATTATAAACAATGTATGTTTAGCTGTAAAATATTACGTGGAATTGCATGTACTCTTTGGGGGCACATGTTCCAAAAGCCAAGCTAATTCCTGAGGTGGTATTATTAACTCATACAATTGGTCAACACTTCAGATTATCTTGTGCTATTAAACAGTCCCAATATTAATATATTTCCATAAAATGGAATTTCGAGTATTCTGAAGGCAGCAAACAAGTGATATTTTACACCATGATATTCAAATGAAATAATTACGGTTCTCCATTTTGGTGCTACATTTGTTAACGGGCCATGGGAGTGAGCACTGTAATTTGCAGACAGAACGTCACCTACGCCTGGTTTCTGTTCCCCCACAGCTCTGAGCTGGCCCAAGGCAGAACAACGTTTTTAAACTGTAAGTGCCAACACTGTAAACATGTTTGTATTTTTTCAACTAAACACTGTCCAATAACAAGGAGAAGAGCCAAAGATAAGCAGGAACAGTCTCGTGTAGAACAAAAGCCAATTATTCATCGGCTTCTGGTTCAAATCATGAACGATCTTTAAATAATTAAAAATGGTCATGCTACAGTTGTGAAAACTATTTTTGTGCATTTGACTCAGGACACAAGTTTTTTAAAAAACGCACAATAGAGGTAAGACTTATAAAACCCACCAAAAATGTAAATGATAGGGAAGAACTTTTCCAACTCAAAGCATCAAACATACATTTCTGTGCAGAAATCTAGACAACTATACAAGATCTGAATTTAAGCAGTCATCTTTTTATTATACAACTCTATGAACATAAAATGAACAGAATGCTCTATATACTTACCTGTACATGTGAACATAACTTCTTTAGCTACAGTTATTTAATATAGGTCATACTGGATTTAACTTTACAATTCTGAATAACTATGTATAACCTTATTGCAATAAGGACAATTTCTACATGGGGGTTTCACAGGCCAATCACATTAGGCGCAACCAGTACATTCAAAGTGTAGATCATGTATGAATCTTCCCTGATCCCAAAAAATTTAGGTTCTCTTTACAGCTTAAGCTCGTTTGCTATCTTGGATGCAATGTTCTTAAATGCGATAGAAGTCCCAGATATTCTCTTGAAACGAACTCCATTGAGTGACAATCGCGGCAGTTTGCAGACTTCCATCTCCCACTGAACAAGGCTATCTTGTCGTGCATCACCGTGCACACAGAAGAGCAAAAACCTCTCTTTTTGTTCGTAATCACAGTTATTAGCATCTAACACTTTCCGAATCTCTCTCATCATATCGTTGGGGTCCATAGAACTAGTGGTCTTCATACTCCACGTGAACCGCAAGGAGCGCGGCTTCGAATCTTTGCTGTCCTCCTTCTCTCTGTCTTTTGGCTCCCCAGAAGCACTCCTGGAAGAAGTGACATACAGAACAGTCAAAGATACAAGGGGTATAACCACGACACAGAAGAGAAATACAGCTCTTGAACAGAGGTTTCTAAACTGCAATTGGCACACCGCTAGTCACAGGAAAGCGAATTCAAAGAGTCAGATGGATACTGCTGGAACGGCTGTGCACCATCTCCTGCATGTGCGCGTGCTCTGGCACAGTGCTGGGAGCTGCTAGAGCACCGGCGCAGCTCCCAGTAGCGGCACAGGAGCAAAGCATGTTTGGAAACCCCTGCTCCAAAACGTTCTGATGACATGTGCAATGGTAATTGCAGCAGACACACGTTACTCCGTACTGCTCCAAAGAAAGTGGAATCTATGTGAAAGCATGACTGAGTTTCTGCTGATTTCATGATCTGGAGCATGCCATACACCAACAGAACTGAAGTTGAGGGACACAATCCTGAAGCATAAATCATACTATAAAAGCAGCAGCAGAAGAAATCCCACCCTGCAATTCACAAGTCCTCAGTTAATTCCCTCCCCTCTTTTCCACCTTTTCCCCTTTTGCATTTATCACGTATTTTTGACCTCTCTCTGTGTAAAAAGACCTTATGATAACATGCTTTCGTTTAATTGATGAAGCAGAATTTTGCGCTGTAATTTGGTTGTGAACAGCTTGTCTGTCAACCAGTTGAGCACACAGCCAGCAGCTTTTTCACAGAACAAACAGTGACATGTAGACACAAAGTATTTTCAGTTGACACAATGACTTGGACAAAATTTCAAGGGAGTGATTTCCAATGAATATTCTTACTCTGATGCTTCCCTACCAAATAGATTACTTATTCCATTGTAGAAATCATTTTGAGAAACAGCACTAATTATTTTAAAGTGATTCCACAGCCAGCTACTTCTGTTTTTGTCCCAAGTACTTGAGATGCCTAATGCCTCCCCATCCGTCACAAGGGGAAAGGTGCTGTTCTCATTTTGGTAGTCTATAAGCCATCGCTATTCAGAGAGGAGTCAAAACAAGCATTTTTAATTTAACTTTCAGAGTGATCCCCAGAGAACCACAACAATATTAAGGGATAGAGCATGGCAGGGATAAGATCTCAAACGACTTTTAGCCCAAAACAGACACTGTAGGATGACAAAAAGTAGAGGAAGCTAGAGAATGAAAGCAAGAGCTGAAAGCAACTTCACACTTCATTTCATTTGAACATTTGATTAATCTCTTTTCCCTTTCCATGTCAAGAATTCGACAGCTAATAGACTTTGAATTGCAAAGGGCTAACATAGATAGAACGCATTGTGTATTATACAATGTATCCTGTTAAGAATGTGCTGGGTTTTTTTTTTTAAAATAAAGGCCTTCTGTTTTGAAAACTAAGTTGGTACTTTCTGTAAGTGACCAGTTTAGAATGCAAACTACAATGCCTGTTCATTAGAGAGCATAAAAATAAAAAATTATGCACTGTGCTAAGCACACCAAAAATGCAGAACCAAATGCTGAAACATGGCAAAAGAGCAGATATACTGGAAAATGAGCATATGAAGGAATGCTTGATTACTAACAAAGCACCTATAGAGTTATGTACAGCAGTTGCCATACAAATTCAGTATTTAGCAGTCACCACCCTTTTTGTCTGAGTGTCACTTATGTCTCGGTGCAAAGTGACATTCATTTCTCAGGGACTATAAGGTGTTTACTTCTGGCAAACAGCAGCTTTAGTAATGAACAGAGTATGTAACTATAGTAAAAATTTAATATATACATATATACACAGACACACACACAGTATACTGCATTTTCCACTGAAACCAAAAGTAAACACCATTAAATATTTATAAGCCAAAACATGGTTTTAAGTGCCTGAACGATTGGTTAACTCCTACAGGGGGCTTTATTATTCAAAGGAATATGCTTAAATAAAATTTTGTATTAAATACTTCGCAAGAAAGCAAAAATGAGGGATAAAGGACCTCACCAAAACCCCCTCCCCCTCCCCCCCTCAAATAAAAAACATTTTTGAAATGCACATTACTTAAGCACTATTCTATTTTACATCCTGATTAAAAAAATGTTTAAGAAATCAGTTAAACCTTGATGCGAAAGACCTAGGAGCGAAGTATTAATAGTGGCTCCTCACCTTGAGGTGTCAGTTCTGCCACTGGCTTCGCCTTCACTTGGATCCCTCAAAACAAAGTTAAGGTTGAGATTCAATGATAAAGGTGAAAAATAAAAGTTAAGAAAACCTACATCTAAAGCAATGTTAAATAGCTACTGAACCAAAAAAAAATAAAATAAAACCAGTAAAATATTGTCAAGCCTAATACTGTTTAATAGTATTTTTGCACAGCTGTAATTTTAATTTCCCTTTATGAATACCTTTGCTTCTTTCCACTCTGACATGTAATTGTTTAGTGTTGGTGTTTTTAACTGATGGTAAAATTAACACGCTGTCGACCTACTGCAGACGGAGCAATGGCCACATGTAATTCCAGCAGCACAGAGGAGCAGCGGCTCAGGGTGGTGCAGGGGGGCTCCACTCTGCACCCTTCTGGGCCAGACCTTTAGGCCTTGGTCCGTGCCCAAGCTTAAGCACGTTCAAGTAATTAAAGATGTTCAAGTAATTAAAGACGTGCCTAAGAATTTGCGAGACCAAATGTTTGGAGCCCAGTTCAGAAAGGCGACTTCAACGTCTGCTTAACTTTAAGCAAATCAGCTGTTAACACTGACTTGGGTAAGATTATCAGTGAGCTTTAGGTTACACATACCATTTTTTTGTCTTGTTGAATTAGAGCTGTACTTTACCAAGTAACTGTTCTGTATTATGCCTTTTTAGTCTGAAGCAACTTGAAAAACATCCATAGATTGTATAAGCCAACCTAGTACATTCCTAGTGTTGCTGTACAAACATTTTAGCACCCATTTTCAATTAATACTTTCAAAACACAAACACTTTAGTAACTAACATCAGAGGTGTATCATTTGACATAAACTGTTAATACAAAATACCTCATTACCCTATTCATTAAAGCATTGTCATTATGTTTTTATTTAAATACTTACCAGAAGAGGCATTTACCTTTGCCAAAAGATAGTAAAAAACTCTTTCATGACACCTTCTAATCAAAGTGTGCTTTAAACAATAATTTCCTGAACAGTAAGAAGTTAAAAAGCATGCAGTTATGTGACCAACTAAAAGAACAGCAACCCCCTGCCCTGAAGCTCCACCCATATAATCCCAGCCACTCAAAGTCTCAAACAACCCAAAGTTTTAAAAAAATAAACACACAACAAAACAACAACAAAAAGAATCCACCAGCAACAAAGCAAACAAAAACCTCTACATGTCCTTCACTATAGGAAAATGTATTTTTAGCAGTATAAAACATAACAGGAAATTGTATAAAAATGTTCTATAGTAGAGGTCATTTTAAAAGACATCAATTTACATTGTTAATTCTAAATACATAGTTTACAATATTATTTTAATACTGTAGTTTAACATAGTGAAAGAATTAATTCTTTGGCCTCACTCTTCAAAAAAAAAAGTTCAAGATACCATTCCCTGTAAATCACAATGAGCTACAACGCAAAAAACCAGCCTGTGCTCTTGAAATTGGTTAGTTACTTAACAGAAAATACCTTGCTTGCCATCTGGAAATCTACACTGACAACACAGTTGACTAACTTAATGGTAACTTTTTTTTCTTTTTAAAACCAGAGAATAAGCTCTCTACCCCCCCAACTATGTAAATGCTGGAGGTACCAATAATGGAGGATCATAGTCCTGTATCTTCAGGTTTCTGAAAAAAGAAAATAATTCACATACTTTTTTTTTTTTTTAGTTTATCATAGGAGGTATTACTTAGACACACACTGACACACTAACAGCTCACCAGGTAAAATGAATTTTATGAAGAACATCACTGCATTTCTAGCTTTCTAACTCTTTTTCTCTCTTTTTTTCCCTTGTAATACCACCTTATGAAATTCATGATATTTTACTTACAAGTTTATGACTACTAGCTCAACTTAGCTTTGAATTTGTCTTTTTTTTTTTTTTTTAATACACAGAAATAACAAGAGTTCAGTACATAACAGCATGATTCTACAAAGAAAATAGAGGTTTTCCAGATACAATTCTGTTATAAAACACAATAATGCAGTATGGACACATCCACAAGTGGGGTTAAAAATTATAGGTATATCACTGTTAGAAAGAGGCAAACTGAAAATTAAGTCCCCTTTTGGGAAAGCGATTGTAACTGCTAAGTCAAGAGTCACTTGATATTAAACAATGTATTTGAAAATCTTTCCCAGCACCTCTCCTCACAGTATTATTACTGTTAGCATCATCACAGGAATGAACGCAGGTCCAGGATGTGTGGGTTTTCTCCTTTCAGAATCCTGAACTTACACTTGAAGAACCTGATAACCCGATATGAGGCTGCATGAGATTGAAATACTAGTATTTCCAGACATCCAGACTTCTGCCCACTTCTAAACTTTTATTCAGATTTTAGAATTCCCTGAAATAATCTGTTAATACCAATTCCCTCTAAGCACAGCAATAAAGTCGTAAATATAGCCCTTGCCAAAAACTAAATCCCATTAAAAAAGTGAAGTATTATTAACATTAAATAATGACTGATTTTTAAGTCACTGCTTTCAGTATTTAAGTTAATTCGATTTTAACGTAATTGTAGCATCTTTGTATTTTAGCTGTAAAGCATGAGCAAAAAAATCTTTTGAGTAGTGTTCTCTGGCTCCTTTAACATAAAGCAGCAGAACAGCTCATCAAACATAATGGTTACAATGCACACAGAGAAGTAAAACAAAGCAGGTTCTAGAAGGTAGACACAAAACAAGCAGCATTCTAGCTAAATTTACATGTACTTCAGACTTGAACTGGAAATTCTCAATGACTTTGCAATTATGGCCCTAGTTATAAGCTGGGCTTTTATTTTTTTCTCTTAAAAATCGAGGTACTAACCTGCGAACAAACTTGGAAGTTATCTTGCTTATTATACCAGTTGATGTCCCTCTTCTAGCATGTGCAAAAGCACCGGTTTCATGTGATGGTGAGGCGGGCGGTCCATTGTAAGTGGCATTACGCCGCTCCCTTAGCTGCTCACCATGGAAAGTGCTTCGACTTGAACTCCCCCGAGGAAAGCGGGTTCGGTCTGGAGTGGTAGTGCTAATACTATGAGCAGACGGGGAAGCAGCAGGCACTCTTTGAGTTGCACTGCTGGGAAAACAGAAGCATAAATAAAGAGAAAGACTATGCTAGAAACCCTCCTACATGATAACCATTTCTCAAAGACAGGAAAGAAACACCACTTTTGATTCTTTTTTCTTTTTTTTTTTAAACCTGAATCTGCTGATTTGCTTTTATGATTCATACTTAGAAATAATCAAGAGATATTTTCATTGCAAAATCAAATTATCTCAAGTAGTAAGAGCAGTTAAAAAAATATACACAGATAATAGAACACAGGAAAAAGGTAGAAAAGCCTGTAGTAAGATCTGAAAGTGTTCCCAGCCCTCTTCCAGAAAAGTATGTTCAAAACTTTTTAACACACAAGCACTCCAAAAACTTAACAGATATTTCTTAATAAGTAATTATCTGGCACAAAACAATGTGTAAGGCTGTTTGGGCAGTTAATAGTAAAAGCAACTATACTATTGTGCTTTTAGACAGAAACAAGCCTAGCAATCTACAAAACCAAGATGTTAACATTTCAGTATTTCATTTGAATTTATGATCGTCTGCGTTGTACGGTCCTGCTGTATCAGTTAAAACTCAACTAGTTCAGTTTTGCAGAAGCTTCCAGAGGGAGGCAGTCAAGGAACTTCTTTAACTGTATGCAAACATGCGTGATGAACAAATTCAGGCTTAAATACCTACACCACTTAAGTAAGCTACTGTTTCGAAGCAGAACACAACGTGACAGTTTTGAATAGATTACTGGAGCTTATCATGAACTGAACAATAAGATTTTTGAAGTGTACAACATTAAAGAAATAATAATCAATTCATTACCTTGGTCTGTAAGCTTCAGTGCCATCTTTGATGGTTGGCAGTGTAACTTTTATAGGATGACCAGAGGCAGACATAGACTTTTGATGTCGAGGCCGTGCTGATACAGCAGAAGCTACTGCAGAGCCTGCAGAAGATGTGCTGCTCGCAGACATTTCTGTTAGGCTTTTACCATGGCAGCAAGGCAGGAGGGACAGGCAAATGAAAAGGGAAGAGAAAAGTTAATGTAAAACCCCACAGAAAACAGGGAAAATAACAACTAATTTCTTCTTTTTGAACATAGCAAGTACTGTTTAAATAACCAGAATGCTGAGCGACCAGGCTGCCTTAGTCAGCTAAAGTGAAGAATAGAGAATTCTGAGAAAATTATGTTCATCCATAAATCAAATCACCATGTGTGTTAAATTAGGCCTTTTCATTCCTCCCAAGATTAAAGCTTACAGACACATTATTCAAAATAATAAAGGAAGACTACAAAGAGTACATGGAAATAGTAAAAACTACTGAAAAAGAAATTCACAAACGATTTGAATAGATTGATTAAATAGATTCTCCTTTTGTGAAGTGAACATCCTTATTTTCAGTTCAAACTCGAACACCTAAAAGCTGAAACATTTGGAACTGCTGTCACATTACCACTTGAAAGTGACTGTGCTTTTAAAAGACCAAGTTGTACTTCTCTGGACTGTCCCAGCCACTGCTAGGCTGAGCCAACCCTTTCAAAATACAGTTCCTTCTACTGGTACTGTTATTTCTGCTTTGTCTAAGTGGCGAGGAAGAGATGAAAGTAGTGGCAAAAACTACTGTGTTACTGATTTTTTTCAAACAAAAGTCAAATGACTTAAGCCAAACTAAAGCTTTGCCTCTACCAGCATAAACAAAATTGCATTAATAATGTATTAGCAACAACAGTCCCAAAGCTAAAAAATATCTGTAGCAAAGAGGTAAAGATTTCGGGTGAATGATCCGATGACACAAGCAGTTCAGCTACATCAAACCCAAATTCAACTGCAACACAATGTGTTGTAGGAAAGGCAAATAGACAACTCAGAAGAAAGTTATCCTTCACTTTTCCAAATATACTCAGACAGCTGAGCATATTCATTGCACTCATGAAAGGAATAGGGATTAAGAGTTGTCTGTCTCTTCAATATTAAAAAAAATAAACATTAAAATGAAAAACTTCAAAATAAGATCCCTTCTCATTAGTTTTTTGTATTAAATCTATCGAAAGAAAAACTTTATCAATCTTTGAGATCATAAGAATTGTTTTAGTATGTATTTTAACCCTAAATCTAAAAAGCATATGTTCCTTCTTTTTGAAAAAGGATTGTTACAAACTTTGTTCAAATATTTTAAACTATACACAAAAATTTGGAAAGATGCTTTTTAAAACACCCATTTAATAACTTGAAATAAATACTGAAAATTAGTCTCCTGTTTTTTAACATACCTCCTTAAAGCACTTTAAATAGCTGTGCTGTACTTTACGTGTTCCATAGCTCATCATTTTACTATAGATCAACAGCCCTATGCTCTTCCTATTTCCAAAATTAAAGGCGTCATTAGAAGATTAACACTAAGACAGAAAAAAAACCCCAAACTAGTTTACTAGATTATGTTATTTCATGCTAGGGATTTTTTGGTTCATTTTATCTTAACTGTTTTATTTAAGTACCTAAACCCCCAACAGAGTAAGATCTATTGCTTTAAACTAAAAAAAAATCCAGGTTTTGTTACTCTCCATTAAACCCAATTTTTTATTTTTTCAGTCAGGTATAGGGGTTAACTAACACCAAGGATGAACAAAGAACATATTTTTAAAAACTGTAACTGTGGCAGTCTTAAATAAGATAGTATTTAACAAAATATACTAAACTGAGTGTAAGTATCATCCCACATACAGATACAAAATGGTTACCATCACTACTAAAATACTATTTAGGCCAAAAAAAATGTATCAAAAAGGATTGACAAGTCTTAACAATTTAAACTTTTTGAGTGACTACTAGGAGAAGTAAAAAAGGATCAGGCTACACTGTTAGGGTGATCCATCTCAAGTTATTGCCTACTTAGTTGTGAGCATAGTTACTTTGTGTTGGAGGACAACCCTTGGTAATAAATGTGATTCCATAAAAAGAGGCAAAGGCAGATCTACACCATTAGTTATGATATTTCATCACAAACATAGAAATTGTGGTGGAAAATGAGATGAAAACATACAGTCAGACTTCATGTATTTCACACCATGCTTCAGCTTTACAATGGTATTGACTGACTGCATAACCTGCTGCTTCCGTGCCGCAGTTATTGCACCCAAATTAATAAGCAGGGGAAGTTGAAGAATACCTGTTGTCCTTCCCATTCTGTATTGCAGAATAGCGATCTGAAGAACGTTCACAAACGTAAGTGTTCCTCCTTGTCATTCCACTACCAGAAAATACATTACTCTAGAAGAAAATTAAGACTAAAATTAAATACTTTCTTATACTGTATATTACGTTGTTAAAAAATGCAAGCATTGGAAACAAATCAAGACAGAGTTTTAGCCATTGATGTATATGCTTAATGCCTTCAAATGTACTAGGTTAATCTATTGACACAAATGATATATATCATCAGCTATTATCTTCCGGTAGCTCATTCATCATCTCATTACTGTACCAGTGACAGCACGCTAAAAGAAATCAGAGAAATTTAATTTTGCTGACACTTGCTTTACTAATTATTATTATCCAATTCCCACATACTGCGTTACTGAATTATTGGTCTCTGGGATTGAAGGAACAAACTGGAATCCCAGAGAACACATCTATCAAAAGCTTCCCTGTGCAGCCTTACAGTTTGTTGCCCCCTGTCAAAAGAGTTTTCAAGAGAAAAATGAAAATATTATTGATCTGTGTCAGTCAAGCCAGAAATTATGATGCAGATAACATGGCAAATAGCTCTTGTAGCAAGAAATACTGATGGGACTTTCTTTCTGTTACAAATTTCAGTTGGCACAGACTTCATAAAATACCTACAAACATTCTCCTCTGCCACCTGCCATGCACAGACTAGCTGCTGAAGATTTACTTCGAGTACATGATGTACAGTTCTCAGTTTTTAATACAGTACATACTGGATTTGGGCTGGGAGAAGTTTGCAAAGGGCTAACATTACATAGTGATGCACGCTGGCAAAAGAGTTCAAATACTCTTAACTTGGGTACTGTAGGGCATCATGAACTACACAAGATTTACTGTGTGTTTAGGTTCCCCATAGCTACAGCTTTTTGGCATTAGTATTGTCCTGCAGAGACTACTGAATAAACTGTTTCAAAGCCAAATAATAAGGAAGGTTAACAACTGCAGTAACTGTTTTTGAAATTGAACTCTCGTAAGTTAGACTAGTATGACTGAAGATGATAAATATGTTCTTAAGAAGTCCTGCCTTCACTAACATCATAGTTACCCCCAAAGTTGCACAGAAGTATTTTAAAATATTATCCACATTAAATTAGTTTTGTTCATTTAAAATGTCTGAGTTTTAAAAATACTAACTTTTTTTCTGTGGAAGCTGCTCAACCTTAACTACTGGTGTAACATCAGACGCCACTATTGCTTAATTGTGCCCATACAAAGCCTTCCTTTCACAAAGTTCCCAAAATAGTAACAGAACCAAAATGTACAAATACTGAAGTTGCTATTGGCAAGTAAATCCACTTCTCATTCTTCATAGCAAGGATACTCCATTTAGTTAGTTCTCACAAAGCAGAGAAATATTTTTGACATATCAGCTTGTGCCATACATGACTGTTATCAGCTTTGGGGCAATATAGTTTTAGAAAGGCTCAGATATGAAATCTAATCTTAGAAGTTTCTGCAAGCAACCCACACAGCCATAGTTTTGAAGACTCTTTGTTGGGGGGAAAAAACATTTAAAATTAGGAAAAAAAAAATGTTTTTTGCATCTGTGGATGTGTTGCGAACACAGCCTGCA
Source organism: Falco rusticolus (assembly GCF_015220075.1). NCBI lineage: Eukaryota > Metazoa > Chordata > Aves > Falconiformes > Falconidae > Falco > Falco rusticolus. The sequence continues at coordinate 25,775,492 of NC_051198.1, read as the reverse complement.
GAACATTAAGAGTTAAATGAACTTCAGCATTTAATTTGTTTAAAGAGAATTCTAGCAGAAACGCATATTGTCTTCAGAGAACATTCAAGATGGGAGCCAGCACATAGAATCCCAAAGGACAATGAGAATTCCTACTGCCTGTCAACTGTACTATAAGATAGCCAGAACTTTTGTATTTAATACAGCATGTCTCTTAAATAGCAAACAGTATACTTGAATCTTAAATTATGATTCATTCATATTTCTGCCCAGACCCACCCCCCCTTGAACCTTGCTCCCAGGTAGGTCTTTAAAAACCTTAAAACTTAAAAAAAAAACCCAAACACTTAAAAAAATATTTTTCCATTGTGTATCCTAAATACTGATACTACTGCACACGAACTTCCACAAGGCAAAATAGATACTTTCACATCAGAAGAGAGAGATTCCTCTATGTGGAAAAAAGATGTCTGAGGCAGTAATACTATAGCAGTTTACAAAACTACAAATGATATTGTAACATTATTACAAATTATATTATAACAGAAGAACTAGCAAATTAATGATTTCTTAATACAAGAGCTAGGTTGTAACTAATACCGTCAAGACGCATACACACGAGGGAACAAGTGTGCTGTTCTCCCTCACCCCATTTCTGAAGTCCAAAAAAATGAACTGGTTTCAGAAGGGTAAACAGACAAATTTACAGAGAAAAACTGCATGTGGGATATTATGCAGGATTATTCAAGATGAAATCTCTGATTCAGGAAGTCCCTCGACTTCCTTGTAGATAGACATACATCAGAAACCAGAAAAAGAGGACTCTACATTGGTTCTGTTCTTTCATTCTTTCCCTAAATATCCACAGTTTGTCTTGAGAGATCTTCAGTCTGCCCAAGTGCAGACATTCTCCTGCTTACTGTTATGTCAGTGTTAGAAAAAGTAAAGTTGTGGGGGGAAGGGAAAGGTTTATTTTAAAAGACATCCACTGTAACCTATTTCTGTCCGTCAGTAAAAGTTGCCAGAAATAGACTTAGTGGCTTATTCAGTAACCGTTATGTCTATAGTAACCTTATGTGGCAGATTTTGTTTAAATAGGGAAAAATAAATATAACAAGCCAAAAGCACACACACTCACGCTGGGAACTGTAGTTGATTTCTTTCTTTCTGGACCCACAAGTGGACTTGCAGCCATTTCTCCTTTGGATCCCACTGTAGTGCTGCTGAGTTTGCGTGAGACATCCTTGTCCCAGTCTTCTTTCTGTTCACTTTCCACGCTGTTTGCCTGAGCCCTTTTTGTGTATGACACAGCAGGAGGAATTGAGGGACCAACTGCCAAATAAAAACAGTATTAATAAATACCTAAAAATAATCACTGCATTTTCCTTGGCCAAAATAGTCTAAATATAATTCCCCGAGTCCAAAAAAAGCATTTGAATAGCTATGACTGCAAACTCAGCACATATACCAACCTATTAAATTGAGCTTTGATGGCCTACGTTCTTTTTACCCACTCTCTCTTCATTACCAATTTGCAGTTCAGAACTAGTTCCCATATTACATCAATATGTAAAACCTGAAATAGTATCTTCATCCTCATTTTAAGCTCATGCTATTTGTGCAATATTAAGAATAAAGGAATTCATCGATACTTTTCAATTTTTTTCAGTACTTTTTGCTGCATTTTTTTTTCTCTGAACACTATGAAAGATCCTTTTCCCCTGAAAACCCTAGAACTACTTTGTTTAAAAGCATGTTTATACTTGGAAAAACAACAGTTCTTTCCCCCTCATTTTTTAAAATGCACTGAGGCAAATCCTCCATCAGTAGATTTTTACATTCCCTTGAAATAAAATCAAATCAGCTATTGATCTTCACAATATTGGTTACTTTTTTGGAAAAAACACCACCACACTAACACAGAGAATAGTAAAAAAAAAAGGGGGGGGAGAGAATTACAAATAACAGTGTAAATTAGGCAAAGAAAAGGGCCAAAGATTTTAGAAGTATTTCTAGTAATTTGATAATTTTCTTTAAATGACAGGTGATTTTTTTCCCCTCAGTGTTTTAAATAGGCACTCTTTTTTGATGTAACCACTTTCACCTGAAAATGCTTCCTGAATACTTGGTAAAACTGTTGTCTCTTGGAAACCAACAATTTGGCCCCAACTCCAAATATACTGATAAACATAAGGGTTTGCTCTTTTGAGTTTATCCAGACCAGTATTTTGCTATTACTTCCTAAACAGGAAACATCTTCAAGCTCTTATTTAGTGAGCCAATCAAGTAACAAGTCTGAAAAATCAAATCTGTAAATTACATTGAAGCATTCATACAAATAAAAGCATCACAGCGGAGCATGATGAGATACACAACAAATGCACAGAGTGGTGGACCTGCCAGGTTCACAAAACACTGCACATTCAGACTTAATTTGTGTATGTTACTTTACTTGTTGGAATGTCATCCCCACCATGATCACTGAACCGCCGTTGTTTTTGATTAGTTGATATACTCCGTTGGACCTTCAGGTGAGCAGGAGACTGCACAGAACTGTTGTTAAGGTCACTGCTAGGACGAGACCTTTGACCCAAGTTGCTGCTGGACAAGGACTCACCTCCTTCAAACTGCAAGAAAAAGTTTTTCAAAGCATTAAAAAAAAAAAAAAAAAGTAATTCAACATTATTGGTACTTTCACAGCAAAATAAAGCCCAGAGTTCCAATCAAAGGCCTTTTATTTTTTAAATTTAAAATTGTCTCTAGAGTTTAATTTTCTTCAGGATTAACTTTATCACTTCATCTCTGTTTAATGTGCTTTAAAAACACGCAGCTAAAGCTAAGAAGTTAATAAATGCTCAAAATAAAATTAGAAGAATCTTGACCATGACAAAAGCCTATTTTAAAACCTAAGCCAAAGAATGTCTCCTTTTGCCTTTTTTATTCAAAAAGCTTAAAGAGCATTTATAGTTTCAGAACAATTTCAAAATGCATTGCATTGAGTTAAAAGGGTTAAAAAAATCAAGTGCTACTGATTCAAGTATTCTTTACTGCCTTGAACACATATTTATAAGATGTAACTCAGCCACCAGTTTGCTGATATCTAAGAAGCCTAAGCTGTAAGCAAGAGCAGTGGAAAAGACAAATATCCTCTTCCAAGAAGTTTGAGTCAGAAATAATTTTAGACCAATTTCCTTCATGCTCTGCCATCACAAGGGAATTCTGGTTCAGAGATGTTGTGGGAAAATGCACTCAAGGACGCACATATCAGATCTACACTATCCTGGAAATGAAGGAAGGGCAAGGAAGCAGCAGGAAAAAAAAGTCCTTAATAAAAATAAATCCCTTGGTCTCTGCTTGATTCCTTGAAAAAACGTTGTGGTTCCCCCCCCAAAATCTACAGGTCCCTCTCGTTCCAAACCAGTCAAAAGATTTTCTATCACAAATTTATTAGTGACTATGATGCAATTATTTATTAAATAATGCAATATACTATAAAACAGTACACGAGTGAGAAAGGGTGAGTACATTTCTGGGAAATAAAGGATGTCACATCTGAGAAGAGTAACTGCTCTCGTCAAATTCACTACTTCAGATTTTAACTGTAAACACACGTGACAGGAAGAACACTCAGCATTTACATATCCAAGAAGATGTGAGAAGAGAAAGGCATTAATAAGTTATCAATCACAATTTTTTAAAAAGAGGTGTTACAGAATAGTTCATAAAAACATTGACAACCAGAATATTCAACTCAGCCAGATACAGAGTCCAAAATAGAAGATGTAAATTAGGCAGCACTTACTTCAGGTGGTTTTCTACCTAGAAGCAGGTAAGTAGCCATGACTTCATCGTACTTTTGGTTTACTAAAGATTCATGGATTTCTTCTCTTGAAAAGCCCATTGTGACCATAATGTCTAAAAATAAAAAGAGCTAGATAATTTAGCAGAATAATTGCTTGGGTTTACTGACAACTTCAGAACAATGAAAACAGAGAAAAACTTGTAAGTTAACAGGTAACTAGGATTCAACTCAACCAGCATCATCTTTGCTGTGCAAAAGCAAAAAGGCTACAACTCCTCTCATTGTTATTTTCTTTTTGAAAGCTCTCAACTGTGTTTTTCAACACAGTTCAACAAGTAAAACACTGGCAAATAGAATTATGAATAGCTACAGGGCCAACACAGGATCTTTCTCTGGCCACGGCAGATAAAAACTGTTGCCCTCGAAAAAAAAATCTGTTTCCTTCTGCCTGTTGCATTCTGTAATCTTATTTGCCTTTTTCTGTGCTTGTAGATTCACGTCAGCTCAGTGAAGTCACAACAATAGTTATAAGGAGGGCACTGTAATGAAATTTCTCATTTAAATAAAAAGAAAACCTTTTACTTGTACAATGAGTTTGTATCTCTAATTCGAGAAAAGAGTTTAGTTTGACTTAGAAGATAAAATTGTGTAAGTACATCAGATGCAACATCCTTGTTAAAGTCTTACCTATTCTCTTGGTGTCATTAAAATCTGGTTCAGGCTCAGTATATGGCTTTAGTTCTTCTTCTTCATGGCCAACATTCATCCACCGATCCTTCATAATTTGCTAAGAGAAGAAATGAGCTTTAGGTTGATGTGCCATTTACCATACCTGATTAGATCTGTACTAGCTGGTCTGGGGAAAACCAATTTAAAATTCACAATGATCTGAATGCTGCTCCTCTCCTCACATCTTACAGTTTCCTCTTATCTTTCACATAATTATGTTGCCATTAGTTCATTCCCCCCTACTATTTACCCTTTACAATACAAGCCCTCCACCAAAAATATAAAAAACCCAAACTACTGAGAGAAAAAACTTGCAGCTCCAGCACACAAATTTTTTTTCATTTTGTACTCTTCCACTTCCACTATCTCTTAATCTTGTCTTGCCGAGTGCCTGACACTCATGCCCTAATCTTGGTTAAGATCCATAGATGTAACTGCAATACCAACTCTATCACAATAAATAACTCCTTCAAATAATAACAAAGGAAGTATTTAGAAACTAAGGAATATTTCAGGAGTGTGCCAATGCTTCCTACAGTCATTAATTTCAAGACTGTGATGCCAACTGGTCATTTTTTCCTATGGATCTTCTCACTGCACCTGACCTAAATACGTTCACAGTCTGGCTGGAGGGAGAAAGGCCTCTTAACTCTATCTATGCCGTGCAGATATTTACTTTAAAATTTTCTCCCGCATTCTTTGCAAAGTTTCCCTTCTGCTGTGGCCTGGATCTTTTATATGCCTGCAAGACTGATCAGCTGGAATCTCTGACCACCAGAATTTCTCCTTAAGGACATATTCATCTTTAAAACAGCTAAAACCAATTTCCCTCCTACAGCAACAGGAACACATGCCTCTTTAGGGACAGATGCTAATATTGCTCACTAGATTGACAGAACAGTGAAACAAGTGCCAGCAAGTCAAGTTTCCCACAGGCTCCAAATATGCCTCGCAAACACTGAATTAAGTTATTTCTCACAAAGAGCAAAAGACTCAGTTTTCCACTGATATAACCAAATTCTTTGTATGTAGTGCTGCTGCCAAATTACAGACCCAAATAGCTGTATCCTTACAAGAACAATACAGAATTTTGCGCTCCGCCCAGTTAACATTTTGCTGACTGTAAGACTTCAAGATTTGTTCAAAGTTCTGCCACAGAACTGAGTTTTTTGGCTCTTGAGGAGGCTAAAGGGGAAGGGATGGTGAATACACATTGCTATATTGCATTTCTGACACACAGAGTACGAATCTATTTAACAATAGACTTTGGGGGAATCTATCATGTTACTGCAAGGCTACAAATCCGTAACCAAAGAGTACTATATAGTATCTACAATTACAAATTTTTTTAAAGATACTGTTAAATCTGAAGTTTAAGCACAATGAGGTGTTTGGATGACAGGAATCACACTGCTCAAATCCTGCCACCCTTTCTTGATCCTTCTGGAACTAATAGGTTAACCCAACAGCTCCCACTTAAGAGTTTTTCATGTCTCTTCGGTAGGTGGATTTATAATTCAATGTAATCTGCTCTAGCATTCCACCTGCTAAACATCTGAACTTTTGCTAGCTTCTGTCTTTTAAATACATGATCTCATAGGCATACTAAGTTACTGTACAACTCCTACAACAGGCTCTTACAATCAAGCGTTTTGAAGTGACAGAAATGATCCCATTCCAGGTTCACTACTACGTCTGTGTAAGTTCAGCTGGGCTTCCAGTCAGCAGATCAAAAAGTAGTAGCCTAGCAGCCTTGGTCAGGGTATTAAAAGGTCCGACCCAAACTGTATTCCTTAATGATCAACCCAAACTGAATTTCAACCAACCAGATATTATTGATGAGGTTTCCTTCAATTCTCAGGAAAACTGTCTAATAAAGACCTGGACTTGCTCAAGACCTGTCTGTCTCAGTATTACCCGCTTTACTACTCTTTGTAAGCGTAAATCTGCTCTGTAGGTATTTCACATTGTGTTGCTTCAGAAGACTGGGGCGGGGGCGGGCAGGGAGGAATTTGTTGAAATGCTGATAATTAAGAGAGGTCCACATATTTTCTGTCAATGCATTTTTCCCATCTCTTCCTGTGAAGATTGACTGTTTTACAACAACATTCTCTTGCTTCTGAAATGTTTTGTCTCTGTTACAACCATGAAAAAGACTAGGCAAACCATTTAAATAAGATTTGCCTGGTCCTTACCAGAGGAAAAGTGCCAAGCCTAACTCATACGGTACTGATCCTGTGTCAGTCTCAGCTTTGAGGCTAATGTGACTGACAAACATTGTATTGGTCTGCGAAAAACATGAATGGGAACTGGGCAGGTGTATGGCTGGGACTGAGCAAGTAATTAAAAGACAAAGCACAAAAGTCCCCCTACCTAAGGTGATGTTGTCTTTCTACCTTTAGAAACTTAATAAATATGAACTTTCATTGTAAATATGCGTTTTTAGGAAGTGCTCAGACAGAAGAAATAGTAATTTCTTTCTAAAGCATGCATCATAGCATTCTAATACAAGAAACGTGATTTCAGGAACATTAGTTTAAAAAAAGTTTATGATGCTTCTCTTCCTCAGATTAGCATACTGATCAATACCCGTTATCATCAGCATTTTGGTACTGGCTCAAGACCCCCTGTTACACATAACACTTAGTTCCTCTCAATCTGACAACTACACCGTTCCAGTGAAGCTGCTATCCAACACCTTTTTCCAGGGATGGGAAGGAATTTTAGAAGAACTGGATAACACTGTAATATCTATAATGAAAGTGAAATCAGGTCTGAAGAGAAACTGCTGAAAATCCAGAGGAAAGGTCAATAAAAGGAAAATCTATTTTCCTAAAACTTAAACACACCACAGGAAACAAGTGATCTTTCACCATCTTTGAGTGACTACGCTCTTACCGTTTTGACCTCTAGACAGTAATAAATGCAACATAACTAGTGAATATCAGTAAAGTAGAAGCCACCATTCACTATTCTCTTCAGCACAGATTTTATCCAAGTTAAGACTATTTATAACAAGTAACAAATCAGCATCAGCTCGAAATGTTACACGCAGACAGAGCTCAGTGAATGCATGCTTCCTTGCACAGGTAGCATCCATGCCAGGAAGCATAAGTCATGCCACTACAAATAAAAAGCTGCTTAAATGGGATTTATTCTCTGGAACACCATCCACTGCTGCGCAAGTATGCACAGAAAGATGAAACAAAAGTCACTGGTGATTAACTCATGCAAATACTATTTTAAAACCGTTCTATTTATCTTCTGCTCTACTTTCATCTCTATGGTAAATAGATGTTATTTAAAAGTCTCTCTTCATGAAAGAATTCAGAAAATAGAACACAGCAGCATTTAGAGTGAACTCTACACAAAATATTTGTTATCAGCTTCAGAGTTATCCGGCAAGTATATACCACTACAGCAATCCTGAACAAAACAGCCCCTTAAAAACACTGAACCTTTCAGACACCTCACAAGTTATGCACAGATCTTCTCTGCATACCACAAAAAGAAAACCCAATTTACTAACAAAAAAAATTAATAATAACTGTAACTCCCTAGAAATCCTCAAAACAGATACCAGAAGGGGGAAAAGAAAGGACTGAACAGAAATAACTAGCAGTTATTAGCTTATCATTCAAAGAGTTCTTTGTTTTAGTGCCATAATACAGATAAACACTCACAAAAACCCCCACATAGTTTTCTATCACAGCTGTTCTTCTTGCATCTATCCTTTTTAAGAAGTCATGCTGGAAGTGGTAAGTTAATTCATAAATGCCTATGGTACTGCCTGCTGCTGGTTTTTGTTTTTCTGAAAAACTCCAAGAAGGTATTTACAATCTTGTCCTACTTTCCACATATTTTGAACTAGCTTCATTATCTGACTGAAACAAGTGGGAGAAGTTTGCACTTTGAAACACTCTTAAATGATAGTCTTTAGTGAGCTGCAATTAAGGTTAGACTTTCATTCATTAACACTTTCTATTTTCAAGCTGCACTGTTTCTGGGACATTTCCTCAATTTTTTTCAACAAGACTTGTGGGCCCTTAAAACAGGAAGAAGGTACCTATTGTGAAAAATAAAGAAGTCTTAAGCAATTATCCTGTTTTGTCCTTTCTTAATCTGAACCCCCTTTTTTTCCAAGATGAAATTACTTACTTCCAAGCTGCCTCGTTTTATTGGGTTCAGTACTAGTAGCTTCTTAAGTAGATTTTCACAGTCTGTGGACATATAGAATGGAATGCGGTACTTCCCCCTCAGTACTCGCTCCCTCAGTTCCTTTAAAACAAAGTTTTAAAAGGTGAGCCTTCTAATGACATAGAAGTTTTAAAGAGAGTAAAAGCCAAGCTTTCATATTGTAACTGTACCTTTAAATTCTGACCATCAAATGGCAATGATCCACTCACTAGCGTGTACAAAATCACCCCAAGGCTCCACACATCCACTTCAGGACCATCGTATTTCTTTCCTTGGAAAAGTTCAGGAGCGGCATAAGGCGGGCTTCCACAAAACGTGTCCAGTTTATTACCAACTGTAAATTCATTACTAAAACCAAAGTCTGCAATTTTAATGTTCATGTCTGCATCAAGCAGAAGGTTTTCTGCCTAAGAGAAAAACAAAAGAGGAAAAGGACAATTTATGTATCAGAATAACATCAATATATTACAGTGTATCATTTACCACTAAATGCAAAGATGTTTCTTCTTCTAAAGTGGTTCACATCTGTATCCTTCTTGCAGAACAAAAGAAATTAATCCCCCTGAATACATTACAAAGATTGAAAATGACTATGTTTACTCAGGAAAATGTAAGTGTTAAAAGCAGCTAAACAGACTTAAGTCAGCTAGTGAGTCAACTAGGAAGATTTTCTTTTCTGGAAGAAGTAACTTAGTTCAGCTTTAGACAGAAGTATCTAGGCATCTCAGAATAGCAGTTTCAGATTTTGACAGGTTCATGCCAATTTCTGATGCCAAGGAGCATAAATCTAATCCCAAACACCACCTACCATTTTGGTGGGGTAAACGTTAGAAGGGATTTAAGACTTTGAAAGAAAATCTCTTCTGCTTACAAGATGAAACACTTCAAGCTACGTGCTGTATCTTAGCATTCTGTACCAGAAAATTCTCTCCCCTTTGTTATCAATGTTTGCTTTAGCAGTAACACCACCAAGGTGTTTAACACGCAAGTATTACATTGTGTATGAAAAAATGCACGTATTATACATCTAAGAATATTAATGCCTGTGCAGCAATCACCATGTGAATGCAATGCGTCACACAGATGCAAGTATTCCGGAACCTGGAGAATCAGTAAACAGAATCTTATACTTAGTATCAAAGGTAGGTCAGATGATTAAAAGAGCTAGGTCAGAGAAATACTGATACATTACCGGAAAAAACCAAAGTGCATTTCTCACAGCGCAAGGATGCTATGCAAGGAGCGCAGCAGAACTGGGCCATGTTCACTCGTATAACTGGGACCCAGCTCCCGATCTGCTTATCAGCAACACAGGAGCAGCACTGAGCAGTGCAGGAATCCTTCTTTTTCAGCAAGAGGACAGAGACATTTAACCAGAGCAGAGGACTCACCTAATTGCCAAACATCAGTTTTATAGCAAACACAGACACCTGTCATTGGATGTTGCACTCAGAATTGAGCTCACAAAATAAAAAAAGTCTTAGGTCAGGATCGGAGAAGCAGCAATAAATTTGTTAGTTGCTTTTATTAAAAGGGTAAACAATCTTGTTTGCATGCATTTTTTTTAAAATTTTGTTTTTATTTTTAAAAATTTCACTTGCACTCAATGAACAGAACAGGAGACAATTGGCTACCAGTATATCAAGGCAATAGCTACGTGAGAATTCAGCCTTTATCAGGAAAAAAAACACAGCCCATTTTTACAAACTAACTTTCCTGGAAAATATTTTATTTTCTCAATTCATGACCTGTAATCTCAGCTGGTTCCAGCTGATGTGCCTGCAGACAGACTCACAGAGATATTTTCCAGATTTGACAGCCTTCTACATTACTGCACAAAGACTTCATTCTCCTTGTGGTGAAAACATAACTGTCAGTGCAGCTGCTCTGCGATTACAATAGTCCTCCCAGTTCAACAGTACTCTGCTACCCAAGTACCCCATGCTTTTAGGTTTCTTACTTCAAACACACATACCAAAACCCCCTTTTTAATATGCCAAATACAAAGACTGTGCTTTTGTTGGTTACATGCTCAGAGCAAAAAATATTAACAGTCACTGAAAAGGTAAGATAAGTTCTGTGCATCACAGGATAAGCCAAGTTGGAATTGGTTGTAGGCCTTTCTATGCAAGCTGTTTATCATCACAGAAAATTAAAAGGACACAGTTTAAGTACCCACAGGCCTTGCACTCACTCCTCTTCTGCCAGAATAGCCTGGACAAGCTTCCACAATTTCTTGTGCTTCTTCCTAGTTTAAAGTAACTTACATTTGATAGAATTTACCCTTTCTGATATTAAGGCCAAAAAGGCTTATCAAAAATCTCCAAAGTGCTGCCAGACATCCGCCCTGCGATACCAACAGTGTCAATTGGTCGGCATGCTGATAGCATTGAGAAAGTCAACAGAGGCAGATACAAAAGCAGACACAACTTTAAAGTTGCTTCTGCCTTCTCTGCAGCTCCATGAGAAGAGTTTTAAGTAAAACAGAGATAACACATAACATTTGAAAAGAAGAGAAAGTGAGAACACCTCCTCAAAGCCAGATGTTTAGGCCTTTTTTCTTTGGGTAATGTATTTTTCATTGGCTAGGCTGAATGGCTCTCAATCACATCACAGCACCACGCTTAACTTTTCAAATTAGTCTAGCACAACTCCATCCAAGAGAGGACAGAGAGAGAAAAGCAGGCAAAGACATTATTTTGGAGCCTGCCTGCCTGTCTTGCAAATAGGAAGGAGTTCAGCAGCAGAGGACTCGTGACAGATGGTAAAAGGGATCCTGTGCGAACACTGCGAAGCGGTTTTGGATAGTCCTGTGACCAACGCGGTGAGCTGTACGCGTGCTATGGAACTAAGAAATGAGAGAAGGGTTGGAGGTTGTAACGGGCTCTGGGAGGAAGAGCGAGATGCAGGATGCTAAATAACTGCAGGGTTTAGTGCAGTAAGGCTCACTAACATAGCTGGGCTGAGCAAGCCGATGCCAGATAAGCAGGCAGAGAGGGCTAGCTCCCTACTGCCAGCCAAGCACAGGGCTGAGACAACCAGTGAAAGCGGCTTATCCAGCCAAGCCAATAGGTCCCTAGGCGCAGCCTTCTGGAAAGCTCAACAACAGTGGCTGCAGTAAGCTCCAGGGAGCTTGACAAAACATTCATGGGCTTCAAACCACCATGCAAGTTGGGGAGGAATTTTTTTAATTAAGATTTCAATGAGATCCAGCCCTTTCCTTCCTTGCATTCTGACTTCAGAGTGGCCAGGCACCTCCTTCATTGTCAGATGACAATGGTCGTGGGGCAGGTAGGACTCCGCAGAAAAAGATGCATTATCCAGCACCATATGCACACGCAGGAGCTGGCAGATTGACAGGTATTAGGGAACAGATTTGTGAGAAAGAGGTTGTAAGCATGCTGCAGTTTATTAAAAGCAAGTTAAGACAAAAGATACTAGTGAAAAAAAACTCCCTTAGGAATTATTCAACCTCAGTTTTTCACAAGTATTTAGATACATCAGTAAAAAAAGAACCTACACCAATATCTTCTTTGTAAATGTACAAGACGAAAGCAAGAGCACAAGCCAACTTTTAAGCAGGTGAAGCTCTTGTGTCCACGTCCCATGGTTTCTAAACCTGGCACTAAGACAACTTCAGGTTGAAGGCTTAGGTTGTACCTGCAATGGCTGAACTCTTTAACAGGGTCTGGTACATTTATACAGATAGATATATCAGAAAGCATCAAAAAAAGAAAAACCAGCCAGGAAGTCCAACTTATTTCTGTTTACATTTGATTTATTTTCTGTCTGAATTAAACACTAGAGCATAAACCAGAAGTTCAAATGGATTAAAAACCTAATATATTTCTTACGAATCATGAAGAAAAGATCATTTTAAGTATCTTGCAATATATTTTAACTGAAAATATTTTAATTAAGTAGTGCTGACTGGTATCACCGAACTTCTGTAGCTTCGCAGTGTAGATATCTGCATGCCAGCAGTTATAATTCTCTGGAGAGCAAGTCTTTTTCTTAAAGCCAAAACTGGAATGAAAGTAACACATGTTCTATTCTTGTCTCCCCTGCTCTACCAGGCAAACTACACCATTTTTGTGCTTCAGAAAACTGAGAATAAAATATAAGTCATAATTCCCTCATTCACATGTTTGAGGCATTCAGACAGTAGCAAGGACAAGTATATAGAATGAAATTAAGTCATTAATTTCTGCCAAATAGAAAAACGAAAAATAAGTAACAGCCTACCTTAAGATCACGATGAACTATGCATTTCTGATGACAGTACTGCACAGCAGATACAATCTGAAACACCAAGATGATCAGTGAAATACTTTATTTCAATCTCGGTACAAGTTTTCATACATAATTTAGTAATTTTGGTCCTGATACGATCCAATAGGACATAAGGAATTAATAAAAACAGCTTGCATTTTAGAAAAATATTCATGGAAGTTTCATTAAAGCCCAAATAATAAAATTAAGAAGTCCCTAAAAGCAGCTTATTTTCTTATTAAAAAAAAGTTTAATACATACTCCTCAAGGTAATAGGAGAAACATCTATTTTAAATACGGATCACCCAATACCAATAACTATAGAAGAAAATTATTCCATCCCAACCCAACAGCCAGATGTACTGTCTCAGATTTTATCTTCTGAAACATTTGCAGCATACCTCTGCAATTCATCCTTAACAGAACAGTTCCTTCAACATTTTCCTATACATGCATTGCATATATATAACAAAAAACAAGTCCGAAACAGCAAGTTAAAAGCAGTTTCTTTACATGCTAATTACATAACTTAATTCTGAAAAATACCCAATTTTGTTTATTTATCTAATTAAAGCTTTTCACAGAATAATCACTAAAAACAGGGTAAGAAAAAGATTAAGATGAGAAAGTTTGTAATAAGAACATGAAAACTTGTTACAGAATTCCCTTCATATAAAAAGTGTGACATGACACAGCAATACATGTCATTGTATCAACATCTCTAGATAGAACATCTGTTAAAATTCTAAAATACTCAGAAAAGGATTAAAACCTCAAGTGAGTCACAATAAAAAACGTGGCTCTTAGGAACATCCACTAAAAAAGAATGTACAACAGTGTTACTATTTTTAGATAGTACGTAGGAAGCAGTTATTTTTCCCTTCAGGGATTTTTTCCATTCTAGCTTTAATAAACATTATCACAACAATGAATATTTTTTTAAAAGTAAAAGAAGTATGCTCACACTCATCTCTATCTGAAAACACCATAAATAGAAACAAAAGGAAGATTGAATGTTAATTCCATACCTGCCTGAATTTTGCACGAGCCTCTTTCTCTTTCATTCTTCCATGTGCAACTAGGTAGTCAAACACTTCTCCTGACCACGACAAGGACAAAACATCAGTCCTATTGTCCTATTTTATTTTTGACTGTCATGCACAACTGTATCATGCTTGAAAACACCCCCCACCCCCAACCCCCTTTTTCAACAGAAAGGAAATAGAAGCAGCCAGGAAAAATTCCTTTTTACTGTTTGCACTGCATTAAATTTTTCAGACATGTCAAGAAATATAAAAATGGAACCCTCCCTACTAAGGCTTCTTCAATTTTTAAAATTACTTAACACTGCGAAACAAAAAAATAATTTACTTTAATCACAAAAACCCATTCATACTGCATAAGACACACTGGGAAACAGGCAACTTCTTATGTACCAGATTTGTTTCACATCTCTCTAGTGGCTTCACTTAACAAAATTAACTGTATTACTTTTGTTTTTTCCTGCTTCTTCTCTTTCTAACAAAGCTGCTCATATGCCCTTCAGATCCCCATCTTTGTACTGTCTGATGAGTAGCCTTTCCTAGCTGGTCACTAGCCCTGTGGTGGATTCCCTTCCCACACTCAAACATTCCCCATTCAGATGCTAAGCTGCTTCTCAAGCGGGCACCCACTATCCTTTACACTCTTATGATCCTGCTGGTCCCCCTTCCAGTGTTCCTTATTCTCATTCCTCGAGCCTGCCTCTCCAAGTGCTTTGGCACACATTTTCAAAATAAAACAGGGCATCGGTGCTTGCCTAAATGTAGCAGATTAATACTGAGCCAAGTTTTTGCCGGAATCAGTACCAGATTACCTCCCAGCATTCCAGTACAGAATATGAACTACCCTTAAGCACAAGCCTAATAGGTTACAGAACGTGATGCAAGCAAGCAAGTGTGCCCTGGGAGGTCTGCTAGGACTGTTGTGAAGGCCAGACAGGAATAACTGTTTAACCATAAAATCCTTAAATCATGTATTCCTAGGCATGCAACTAGCACAGTTTTCTATATTGCAGTTTATCCTTAAATCAGAATTAACAATCTACTTACCACCACTGGCATACTCCATTACCAAATACAACGTCTTTTCAGTTTCAATAACTTCAAATAATTTTACTGTAAGAAAAATGAATGAGAGAGAGATTGCAGCAGGGAGCAAAAGCACAGCACAAAACCCCTATACTCATTAAGTGAGTATACTTTATGGCCAGTGATAACACTAAACCATAGGAAAACTTTTAATCCTTTAGGTTAGCATTCTTTTGAGGGGGAAAAAAACAAAATTAATTTCTAAATCACGGTTGACAATAAGGCACATTAATTCATCATTTTCTCAAAAGTTTATGCATACTGTACAAACAAGGTCATGCTGAAATTAGGGTTTAATTTGACACAGACATCTTTAAGATTATACAAACCTTCCCGGATTCACTAGTAAACTGCTCCCAGTTAGAAATCTGAGATTCTGACCAACTGAAAACTGAGTGGATACCAGAAACGTTAAGTCTGAAAGACTTTCCTCAGATTGTAATAGTAACCACTCATTTAAAAACACACACACGCCCACCGCCACCCCCAAGAAAACAAAAAACAGCGGAAGCTAAGAATGCTGGAAAAGCAACAAACAATTCAAGGGATGAGAAGGGAGTGCCTAGCATGTAATAACTTGTACACCTCATCCATACCTTGTATGCAACAAGCCCTCTGGCCAATTCAGGACCATTAACTGTCTCTGGAACAAGACTGTCCAGCCCTCCTCAGCCAGAAGAATTGTCATCACAAAGTAGGGCCCTGAAGCTGTGGGGTAGGTGAAAGAACTAAAGCAGAAAGGGAAAATTACATACTTTGTAATTCTAATTTTCTGGAAATATCAGTCAACGGGAGTCTTTCCTAGACTGAACTAATGGAGTTTTGCTACTTTCACCCAAGAAACTCATGCTTTTTGGCCTCCAGAGTAACTTAAATGGAAGAGGGGAGTTGGGGCCCTCAACAGACTGGACTGCTCAGCATCTCCTACTTTAAAGCTTTTTCGGACTGAGCAGTTTATCTCCTCTGAGCAAAATTCTTGTTTCAAGCACAGTCAATAAAAAGAGGTGAGTGACAATGAAGTATTTACTGAATGCTCATTGTCCTATTATCTCAAAAAAGTTTAACGAACAAAAGCATAACAGTAAAGTACATTCAAATAAAGCCAAAGAGAATAAAATGTAAACAGGATAATTAAAAAAAAAAAAGAAGAAAAAAAAAAAAAGACTTTGCAGAAATGTAAGGTCCCTACCAATATTGGGATGATTCAGTATCTTCATTATTCGTACTTCTCGAAACAACTGTCAAGGAAGCAAGACAATTTTCTTAGTGTGTTTATTAAGGAAAAGTTACACAAGATATGCTATTTTAGATGGCAAAAAGAAGCAACATAACCCCACAGAAAATGGCATTAGCATAAAATACAGATAAATAGAGTGCAATGAACTTCAGAAAACTTAATCTGCATCTTATATGTCACATAAAAATAACCACTACCAACTGCGTATCAAAACCACACCGATCTTTAAGCTTTACATAGACACAGGTAAGTTTTATAGCCCCTTCTGGAATTTCACATTGACCAAACCCAACAGATCATCCACGTAAGTTTTTGTTATATCTCTGCTTCAATTTCTTTGGTGACTTGCAAGTTCAGCTAACTAACTACTCCTGAACACAAACATAACTGTGGGTGAAAATACAAGGTGTAGTACTACAAAAAAGTCAAATGCACAGTTGTTAAAACAGAATGGGGTATCAGGAACCCTGATGTCCCCCCGTCCTACCACTCCACAGAGGTGAAGCAGGCAAGTTCGCTTTTCTCACAAATACCAGATTTTATACTGGGTCTCTCACAGTGATGTCCTGAAGATTTATGATTGATGAAAGACCATTTTATGATCCCAAGTCACATAATTAAGAACAACTGGACAAACTTATAGTTTTAAGTGTATATACTTAAGACAATGGTGGGTTTACTTTTTTTTTTTTAAACCAGAAACAAGAGGTCTTTGCTCTTAAATTTCTAGTACTCCTGGGTTTATTGATTAAATAAGAGGTGAAGCAAGACTAACCTAGGTGCTCAGAGGGAAGAAGGCAAACAAAAGGAATCCAAAATGACTATATAGTTCTGTTACTCTATACTTAAGGCTGTCAATACTGATAAGCTTGCACTGTTTTACTTCAAGTGAACAGCATATCCCCATCATCAAATCTATTTACTCTGCTGCATGCTCTTTAGTCCCGCATTGGGCTGAAGGAAGATGCTGAAAGGAAGGAAGAAAAGCCCACTGGCTTCCACGTAATGCTTACATTTTGGAAACATTTTAGCACTACAGTCCTCCTTAGAGAGAAAAGGCTCAATGCAGAAATGATGTCTCAGAGACAACTCTCTCCATTTTCAAAATCAGTCCCATTTGTTTGGATGCTACCTTTGCAAAACAATGATGCAAGCCAGAGAGCAAACACCTCCTCAAAGACTAGCACTTTAGTTTCTATTTTATGACAGCTGAGGCTACAAGCCTACTTGTCTAAACAAGTAATTAAAACTCTTGTTTAGACAACATTGATGGTTTTTTACTCCATTTGTACAACTTGGTCATAACAGTTCTAAAATTCTGTGGTTATTCTACAAGATTATAGAGCAAAACCTTTTTGAAATCCAGCTTTTGATAGAGTAATATTGCAGTTATTGTTTTACATTATTTAATTATTTCAAGATAGTTACTAACTACTCACCTTATAATTGCCACTAAAACAATTTCAGAGGGAAGCAAAGACTACAAAAGCATTTTTCTGAGAAAACATGAACAGTATGATGCAGTTTGTTCAAAATGTAACACATGGGTATGTAATACTGTGCACTAGAATTAACTTCAGCAAATTCTTGTTGCCTCATAAAGTCAGTTATTTCCAGGAAAAAAACATCATACCAGGCTGTTCTTTGTGCATTTTTTTTCCTTTTTTTGCTAAATATATGAAAGTCTTGCACAAGAAAAAGTTTCTCAGCTAAATCAGTATCAGTTAGTCAGAAACTAACAAATTCAAACCAATAGATGGCACAGCTTCAGAACAGCTTCTAAGCAGGTGTGGGGAAAACTGCAATTTCTGCAGAGGACTGGAAAGTTATTTCATAAATTAACAGTATTAATGCTGGTATAAAAGTTACAGCAATGAGTATGTGTCTTCATAAGCAGGCTTAAAATATTAGACTTCTATAAAAAATAATTTCATATTTAGAAAAAAGATCATTTAAGAAGCAATTTTACGTGTAATGTGAAGCACATAGTAAATAAAAAAGTGCGTTACTGTAATCAATATTCTCACAGATTTTTAAGTTTACTATTGGTTTAAGATTCAAGTTGATTTCACAGTGATATAGTTTGTTCCACACAGTATGCAAATTCTTTCCTCCATAAAGGAAAAAAATCTACTAGGAAATGGACATAAGTCTATTTTCCTCAAGACAGAACAATACTGACCTCTAGCCTGATGCAGATACTTTGTTATATGAAAAAAATACTTACTTGCTCTGGTTCTGAATAGAAGTCATCACCAAGACCCAAAGTATGGGCTTAGGTTTATTTTGCACAAATGCCAATAAAATTCTTTACAACATCTTGTATTATATATCTTGTTGAACAGACATTTTTCAGAAAGCTGAAGTGTATGTTCTCATATAAAAGCAGGTACGCAGTCATGGTGGTCACCATGGGTACATCAAGAGGAAGTTGTTCGTCAGTCTTTCGAAAGAGAGCAGCTATTTTAAGGCAAATTCTAAACGAACTCGAAGTCATGAGGTGAATTTGGGTATTTTCTTGCTGGTTAGCAGCTCAGAGGTGAGCTGCTGCTTTGGGGATTTTTGACTCAAAGGCACTTTTAATGCTGGTCGAAATGCATTTGCATGCTTAGAGCAAGAACTGGACAAGGCTGAAATAGCTGAAGTTATCTTAGGTGATGCTCATCCACACAAATCATGTCAATCATAAGCTGAATGGAAACTGATTATTTTATTTTACAGAGGGGATGGCTTCAGCCTCCCTACAAACATATAAGAGCAGGGCAATAAAGAAATCAGCAGAGTAAGAATTGAAAGAATAGTTGAAATCTTGGAATCTACCTGCAGGTACCTGGCTGACTAAATCCCTTGCCCTGAGAAAAGATTAAAAAAAAAGACCCTAAGTCTTTTAGGTAAAACAAAATTCGTCTCCCAGCTGTCTGCCCACTGCTGAAACTACAGCACACAAGGCAGCCACCTTCACAGGGAGACCTATGTTCCTCAGAATTTGTATTTTGCAGTTGTTACTGGATTCTAACAAGTTCCCAGCAGCTGCTCACTTTGAAACCGACATTTTCAGATCTTTTTCTGAAGTAACTCAGGTCTAGGCACCTTGCAAATTAGGCATATGTAATTTAGGTATTCCGTAATACTGCTACATCACTAAGTCAAGCAGTTTTGCTAAAGCTGCTTGGTGTAACAAATACCTTCCAAAATACCTTCCAACCCAGGAAGAAAGAAATTACTTGAAAGGCTGAAAGAACTGAAATAATGGAACAGCACTGTGCAGAGACCACAAACACAGCCACATTACACCTTGTGTAGTTCCTGGCCCATACAGTCCAAGGGGATGTGTAAGGGTCTCTAAAATGCAGAGTGGGGAGAAAGATCACAGAAGCCTACTTCAGTACAGATGTTCAGACAGCAGAGGGGGAGTGGGATGGAAATTGGGCAAACTGTGCTCTGGAGTCCTGGTGTATATTCAGGATTTTATTTGGTCCAGTATAAATGCACATTTATACAAATTAAAAAAATGCCGGCATTCAGTCCTCCAATTTTCTCTCACAACAGAGAAACAATCTAGAAAATCCCTGAACAATGGATAACACCTGAATAAAAGCATTAATGGTGTTCAGGTGTCAGAGTACATTATTTTACTTTACAACTCTGCATTCCGTGGAGCACTGCTTTGGGAAATCACCCGCTGCCACCTTTCCTCTTGTAGAAGCATGCTGGTCATTAACACTGGTTATGTCAATAACTATGTATTTACAAATAGATGTATCTTTACACAATAGCCACTACACCCCTCAATAACACCCAGGATACATCTCTTCCTTTGTGTACAGTGGTATTAAAACAAGATCATGCCTACCTCCTACAAAAGTTTGTTAATTTTATAGAAATCTGGACAGAACAGTGAGATTAGCTCTCCTTTCACGACAAGGCAAACCATAGGATTATAAAATGCTCTATTTTACTGATAAAAAAATAGTGTGTTCAGAATTCACATGCCTCTATTTTCTTGAGCAGCAGCATACTTCTCTCTCTGAAGGTGGCAAGTGCTCCCTGACTATTGTCCCCCCATCCCACCACACACTTATAGGACTGCTCTTCATTCTTAACCAAGTGCTACCATTCAAAAAAGCTTTCGAACAAGTATCTCCTTGTTGCAAATGGGTTGTAGCCTCAGCTTCACTTAACAGTAGAGGACCGCCAGCACCATACTCAATTCATAGAACTTGGACCTATGGAAAAGGCACAAGGCTTGAACAATTGATTCCTGCTTTTCCAGTTTCATTTTCCAGGGCACAGACTGCAGAAATACAAAGACCTTCTGTCACACCATTGCTAACACTTCTAAATGCTGTCAGGTTGACATCTACATTTAAGATTTACTATTTTAAGTCACTACAATCAAAATAAAAATCTTCAGTTAACCAAAGTTTTTTCTTGCTTTGAAAGATGTGCTTGAATATGTCTCTAGTTTCCAAGTCATTACTGAGAATGGCTGTTGCAAAAAAAGCATAGCTTTCAATAGGTAACATATTGAAGTTGTTCCAAACCTTCTACTTCTTTGTTTCTGTTCTGCTTCTCTTAACAACAGAAAGAACCAAAGTTTGAGGCTTTGGATATGTTTAAAGAATAAAAAGAAGCCTGCTGACCCCTAAAAAGGGAAAATTTGAAATGCCACTTGCTAATAAAACCTATTAGGAAAGCAGCACCTTCTATTCCACTAGCAGTCTGCAGAAGACCAACGGAATGCTATTTCAGAAACATCCCTAGTGAAGCCAGTACAAGACGACACTGTAAAAGTAGCAGACATGCAGAAAATAGAACAGCTATTTTGATATAAATTCCAGTTATGATAAAACTCCAATACTTACCTTTGGGTAAAAATTACAATCATGACAGTGGAAAAAGCTAACTCAGTACAGTATGTTACTATCAAGACAGCAAGTTCACAAAAAAGCCAGCTTTGTCTTCTAAACAGGTGCTCACCGAGTAAGATGGGAACCACATACTGAACAAATTGAAAACAAAATAAAAGGCAGTGACCTTAATTCAACATTGTTTATCTATTTAAATAGATAGAGGTCCTGAAGCAAGAAATGTAATATAACTTAAGACTATCGCATTGCATGCACAAGGATGCAAAGTTAAAAATTCACGAGGTCAGCTTACTTGTGTTGTCTCCTAACATTTGATGGTTTAAGTTAAAATAACTGCATCTGTGAAGTGCCCTGCCCATACTATATGGCATAAACAACATTGGAGTGGTGAAGAACAAACTAAACACTTTCCTTGCTTTCATACCCGTGACTAACTACAGACCCAGCTTGTATGACACTTGCAGCAACTGACGTATGTGCTCAAATATTTCTGTTTACAAAACAGAACAGTGCATGAGAAGCTATGATGCCTCAACTCATTTTACTTAATTAGGTCAGTAGCAAGTACTATGGCGATACCTACTTGCACTTGGCATCCTTTATATTGTAGTGAGCAGAAAGGGGATGGTCTTGTGAATGACCCTGTACCAAAGATCCCTATATTTGTCTTGTTTGATTAACAATAACCAATAGTGGTTGAAAGCCTAAACGTTTTGCTGACCTGCATACAATTTACCCGCTTTGAAGTTCTAGAGACTGTCCTCTCAACTATGCTAATTTAGATGGGTTCACACTCAGGAGTGGTATTTTTGTGGCAGTAACACACTCCAGTATTCCCCTACAGACATTCCTTAGAAAAGTGTCTGTTCCTACTAAAACAATACTACTATTGTAGTATTCTCAACATTACCTCTTGAAATAATAAAAAAAAATAATCGACTACTTAACAATCCTATGTACAGTTAAACCTGATGACAAAATTATAAAATTTCACATTGCAGTGATACTATGTAGAACATGATCACAAACTTTATATAATAGCTCAGTGCAGAAAGAAAAACAGATGACTGCTTTCACAGAACAGAATAAGAATTTTTTATTGTTTTATTTACAATACACAAATGACCTATCAAAATACTAGCAGAAGTAATTTTAAGCATGCTGATGAACCACCCTCCCACCCTTATTTGCTTTAAAAAACTACAGCTGCTTGAATGACTGTGCAAAAAACTGTGCTTAAGCTTACTTAAAAGCTTTCAGGAAATCAATATTCAGCTTCACTCAGAATTCTCAGAAAATTGTAGGAAGCTGAAGACATTTAAAGCTTCAAAACAAAGATTATTTTTTCTGAAAATTACAATCAAAATGTTACAAAGGAAAACTTTGTACAACAAACTATCACTTTCCAGTGTAAGCAGAAGATGCATGGTATAAATATTTCTATTAGCTATTGAAGAAGAATGGAATTGTGGTTAAATGACTAAATTTAACTTCTGTCCTTAGTTCTGCCATAAGATACTTCTAACTGTACCTAAAAACGTTTCTCGTTATCAACTTCCCACTCAAAAAACAAGTTAACAGCAGCAATGTCCTATTACATGAGTATTTTGTGCGCTACTTGTACAGTGTGACAGCATCTTTTGCAGGCTATGAAAGTTTCATTGATACTTGGATTGATTTATTGAATTATTTAGTATTTTTGTGTAAAATACAATATATTTATCATTAAATCAATTATCCCAGAAGTAAGGTGTTCATGCTTAGTTTTCCAGAAAGTTTTATTATTTTTTACCCTCTCATTGCTCACCAATGAGACAAACTCACCCAGCTCTCCAAGTGTAAATACCAAGCTAGGCAGGAAACAAGCTACACGAGCAGCAAAGGATTTCCCCAATATGCTCTGTCACGTACTGCATCTGTGGGTCCCTCTTCACTAGCTCAAATATTAGCAAAGAGATTTGCTTAATACGGGATATAGGACTTAAGGATAGCAAAGCTTTTGCATGGACTCTGCACAGCAGGTTGAATTAAAAAAATAATCCTAAAGAACCCATACTCAAACAAAAATTCTACAGAAGAGAAATTAAAGCCAAGTTGGTTATAACTCCCCATAACCAAAGTTACACAATAAAATAAATGCAATGGCAGGCAGAGATAAAAGAACAGCATTAAGCCCTAGCCTCTTTCTCTCATTCTACAGCTACAGACAGCAGCAGCCTAGTATTTGTAAACAAAAAATATCCCAAATTTTTCCAATAGGCACCCTCCAGTATAACATTTCTGTGCTTCAGCTAAAACCAAACATATGTATAGTTAAATAGTAAAAAACTCCAAATCAAACAAAAAAACCCCCAAGGTTTTGTCAAAACAGTTACTGTAATGGTTATGAAGGATTCTGAGTTTCTATCTACAGGCATGAACAAGAATGTTCTGATTACATTCAGTCATTTTGTCAATTTAGTACATGAAAAGTAATGCCAAAGGTCCCTGGAGTCTGACAGATGTTTTATTCAAGTTGAAATAATATAAAAACAAAGGTAAAAACCCCCAAACATTAAAGCCATGAAAACTGTCACTCTTACAAGTCCACAAAAAACAATTACGACATTAAAGAAAAACCCAAGAAAAATACTATCTTTAACAGCATTACATCTTGATTTAGTATTAAGACAAACTACTTATGTTCCTAATTAGATACAAATTTTATTGTCTGCAAAAAGTAAAGCTTTTGGAGGAAGGAAGAGCAAAGAAGCAATGCTTAGACAGGAACCACACAGAATAACTGCTCTCAGAAAAACTGCACATGCACACTACAGCAAAGACAGTAGCATACTGCTGTCTCCCAAGGCCATATGTACACAAAGATGGGTGTTTAGCAAAGTAAAGGGACCAAATATTTTTGTCAAGTAAATAAAAGATCACAGTTCAACTGTTTATAGAATTTCAGATATTATGGTGTATTTCTTACCTTTTGCAGACTAGTAGGATTTAGCTGGGTTTTATCTATTATTTTCACAGCAACCTTGAGGAAAAAAACAACCAACCATGGATTATTAAACTCAGAAAAAAGTTTGAACAAAAATATACTGCACCTCTGTAAGCAAAAGCATGGATGTGCCTCTATGACATGCATATATATCTGCTTTTATGTATTTTACCACACAAAATTTCCTCACCTATTGGGATCTACCAGCAGGAGCTCAGAACTTTGCCACCCAATGATACCACCAAGGAATCAGTTTTATACTTCTGTCAGTGTTTGGACAGAACAATGTTATCTTGTCCACTGCAAAACCAGGCCCCCCAAACACAAGATCAATGTATCAATAGATTTCAATATCAAGGTTCTATAGATTATAAATATCAATGAAATTATCTATCAATAGATTTCTCTTTGGTTTTGGAAATACTTGGGGATGAACAGGTGCCCTCCCAGGCCCAAAATATCCCTTGATATGCATCAAACTTTTTGTTCTCTTCACCAAGAGGTTACATTTTAAAAAAAGAGGCGAGTGGTTAGAGGGAGAAAACTCGGGCACCTCAGGTAACTTTTCCTATATCCTGAAACAGCCTCTTTGCATCTTCCTTTATGATGACAAAAAATGTGCTTTTTCTATTCAGAAGAGAAAGGTAAAACAATAGCAGAAATACTTATTATAAAGATAGCCAAAGAGAATATAAAAAACACTGTCAGTATTTTTTTTTTCTTTTTTGGAAGGCTTACCTCTCTTCCAGTAAGTACATGTCTTGCCAGTTTCACTTTGGCAAAATTTCCTTTTCCTATTGTTTTCAGTAAGCGATAATTTCCAATGTGAGGATGCTCTTCATTGGTAGACGTAATGGAGTTTCTACATCGGGGAATGTTCTGTCTGCTACTTGACTTGATAGGCTGGACATGTGGTTCAGTGTATCCATCCACAGAGGTATGCTGGAAAGCAGATAAAACAGTTGCAAATTTAGCTACTTGGATTTTAGACAGTTGCAGCAGAATAGACTAAAAGCATAACAAGGTGTAAAGGGAAGTAATTTATTTACTTTCACCATATAATTACTAATTTTGGATGGTAGCCTAAGCAGAATATGCTGTCTTTGGGCTGAGTTTGATGCATGTCTCAAGAAAAAAAAGTCTGCAGAAAGATTCTATCAGCTCCTAAAGTAAAACAAGGAACATCTAGGCAGTAATCAACAAACCATTGCAGACTTTTTTTAAATATGGAACTATGCCAAGCTACACACTATACCACTATGTTGCAAATAAACTTGTCTAATCATAACCAAATTTAGTGTTTTAAAAATACACAGTACAAAAAAATACTTGTACTTTGGCATATTTGGAAACAAGGGTTCACTCAAATTTTTTTTCTTAACTTTCTTCACTTGAACAACATTACGAGAAAGATTTTTTGAGGTAAGTTTTGCTCCCTAAACCTTGGAAGTCACAGAAGTTCTCATTCAAGTGACAAATAACTTACATCTTTATTTAAAAATAATAATTTATTCTTAAAAAGAAAACTCCACAATATCTTGAAAACATACTTTAAATCTCAAAAAGTCTGAAGAACTAAAAGGATGTTATTTTTAATGCATGCCAACCCATCATCCCACATTAAATGTTAGTCACCAAAATCAGCAGTGCTTCTGTACTCTTTTAACTTCCAAGTATGTAAGAGGCAAGATAGAGATGGGGCTTGGAAATGTTCCAAGGAGAAACCAAAGTAAAGGAAGATGTCAATGGGGTGTTAAGTGTTTCAGTATTTCAAATGCTTTCTATGATTAGCGGCAGATGGGTACAAATGTTTAACAAGTAAAATTTAGCCTCTAATCTTATAGATTTTAAGGCAGGCAAAAACTGTAGGTAGAAACAGTGTCTTCTCAGACTAGTTTTTAGATTTGTAACAGAAAGCCATGCTTACTCCTAGGCCACTCAGTTCCTGCTAAGCATCAAGCACCAACAAAACTCAAGGCACCTTCATATTTTCCCATTATTCACTGCTTCAATCAAAAAGTGGGTATCTCAATATCTCTGTGCAGAGCACTAACTGAGCCTGTTCCTTTACAGACCAAAGATTTCAAGATCTTTGACCTTAAGCTGAGAGCAGAGTCAGAGGAGCACTCAGCGCCTCAGCACTGGGAGGTTCCACTGTTCCACCCAGTACCCCAGCCTAACGCTGGTCTATGCTGATATCACCTGTCATTCCTTAGACAAGTAATTATTTTCTTACACAAAACACATTTTAAAGCACTGCTTCCAACTTCTATGTGTATTTATTATAGACCAAAGTCAATCCTCTCCTGTAAACACCCATGCTTACAGATAGTCCCACTGAGCCAAGCAGAGTTATTTCAGGACATAAGGACTAGTAGAGTTGGGAAAACTAGCAAACAGCTGCAACACAACCGGAAAAAACAAGGAATATATCACAACCTGAATATTCTTCCCAAATGTAGCACAACACTGCTTACATCACCTCCAGCATTATTAATTCACTATGCCAGAAGGAGGGTCCTAAATAGAATTTTCTGTTGGTCTTCATTACCCACGTCTCTGCAAAATACTACTTTACCCCCACTGATAAACTGTTTTCCAAATCACTGCAGAACCAAGCAAGCCAGGCATGTTTAGATTCAGCATATCAGACAAATTTATTCAACCATGAAATAACATGCTAGCAATAGTATTTATCCTTTAGAAGCACATAATTAAAATACTTTCTTTGGGCTTGGAAAGAGAGGATCAGAAGGACATCTCCAGGCAAAGAGGCTTTGAAACATTCCTTCAACATTGGACACTAGTCGTACATGCAATAAACCAGAGCCCAAGTAGAAGTCTTGCCTAAGACAACACCCTGCAATATCAATATTTGTATGGTGCTAATAATGAATATTATAGCTGTACCTAGAACCCCATCCAGAGCTACAGCACTATGCTACACAAACAAGTTTTAGAAGTCTTTAAGCCTGTTCATGCACAGAATTAGATCTTCACTACTTGAAATAAAATGCCTACCAGAAGTACTAGCAACCCTAATACCAATTGCCAGTTTCACACATTTCAGAGGATTAGCCTACTTCCAGTAGATACTTGAAGGTATCTTTCAGATAAACAGTTGGATAGGCAAGCAAAACCAATGCCACAGGCAAAGCAAAAGATGGCTTCACAGGACAGATCATCTTCACGCAGATTTAACAGGGAAAGCAGTTATTTAATCATGATGACAATGTAACACAGAACAAAATCCAAAGAGAAAAAAAATAAAGAAGGTTCATGGTCATGACAGTTCTGGATTTTGGTCTTTACGGGACAGAAAAAATGAAGCCCTCTGGATAGTTTCTTAATTATTCCCTCTTAGACAGACTTATCTTCAGAGTCAACCATTCTCCCCAGCTATGCCCAAGGATGACAGAAAATATGCATAAAGGCAGCCAAGTTTCTTAGTTTGTGAGCCACATATATATAGCATTTCTGAATTTGAACAGCACTGAATGAAATTCCAATTATTATTCTTAAGTCTTGCAACAGGCCTCCCTTTTGCACATAAACAGCTTGCTATTGTTGGAAAGTACGGAGGAATTTAAACTAGAAACTCATGAACTTCTAGAAATCAGCATTCAACAAAATCCAAACATAACAAAGTTAAGATGTTGAAAAAACCAACCAAGTTAGGTCAAATAACGGTATCTCAGAGATTATTTCCAAACAATGTTAAAGCTGAATTCCACAGAAGCATGCAATATCCACACTGCCTAGAAAGACAGGCTACGTAGTTTTAAGATCTTTCTGGTCCATTACAATACATTCATTCATTACACATCAGCTACTACGTGACTATTTAAAAACGCCATTTCAGAAGAAAAAACTCTGAATTCTGAGAAGTTTTTCAGGGTGCTGGAAACAAGTGGGCTGTAAAAACCAACATGCTCCTTGAAGTTCACTGCCATCTAAACCAATTCCAGCTAACAACCTTCATTTCCTACACAGGATTTTAATTAGGGATTCTGATATTTCTCTAGCTACACTGATAATATATCTTTATATGTACATATGTAATGTAGTGGGAAACACTGTCTTACTAGGATATCATAAACATGACTCCCTGTATGTTGTTTATGTCACTGTTAAATAAAATGTCTAGAAATAAACACATAAAAATTAGATGTTTCTTAAAATAAAATGCAATTTTAAACAAAAAAAGGTGCAGTAGTGACAAAAGTTTAGAGCTGAAACAGTACATTAGAACAGCAATTTAGGTATTTTTCACATTAGTCAAGTGTTTTTAAAAAAATAAAGGAAGAGCACATACAAAACATTTACCACCTTTTCAGAAATCTCAGAAGAGTAATTCTAGTATTCAATTTTAGATTGCGACTGAAGAGAGCTCAATTAACAGTTATTACTCCTAACTAAGGTTGTTTCTGACACATTCCATTAGTGTTATTACAGAAAGTCAGTGGCATTAAAATCACAAGAGATTGACCCATTGCTTCCCGAAGACTCAAAGCTATCGTCTTCCCCAAAGCAGTTTTGCGAAAGCAAGATGACCCAATGCCCAATACATTATCTCTGAGAAAGTGCAGAATAAATACCCGCACCAAGCAGATACAACACGTGTGGTCTACTACTTATTCAGCGTCCTTTAGTCACTCACCTAGCCACTGGAGTAGTATTCTCACAGATTATACACCATAATTAAACTTATATCATCACATATATTAACTGCGCTTACAGCTTAGTCTGAAATAGTCCCCCAAACCATTCTGGCCACCAAACGACACAGCCTTTCTCAATCAAACAACACCAAACGCCTCTATAGTCCTTCTGAGTAATAGGATAACTTCTACACATTGACCTGCCTACAAATACACCTCATATGATTAAGCAAACATCTTAGTCCTGAATTTTCCCCTTCTTGAATTACTGCAAGGCAAATTCCTTGGTACAGTCAGCCCATGGAAGCAAAGTATGCACATGAGGTGCTAAAAAAAGCACATCATCACACTTCCTCTTCTCAGTATTATCTCCAGTTCTGAACTTATGCTTCTTACAGCCAATTTTTATATTCATAGCTCCAAACATTTTCAAGCATGTGCCATACACATGAGCATTTGTAACAGCTGTCATGTTTTGCAAGGTAATCAAAACAGCTAGCCCAGACAGAGGGAGGCTGAAGAGTTTAGAAGACAGTCTTCTGAACAGCTCTCATCTGCCACAGCTTTGATTCACAATTCAGGGGAAGGAAAGGGGAGAAAGATGAGAAGTAATGTCCTGGATGTCCAGCTGTTTTCATGTTTTAACTGCTTGCTATCCCTAACTATTCCTTTAGGACCCAGGAACTTCTAGCAAACCACCTCAAACAAATATTTTTTTTCCCCCTCTGAAGTAACAATCAAAGTAAAGTAGAACCACCACATTTTTTGAATGATCTCAGTAAACCTCAATGTAGGAACCAACAAAAATGTTCACATCAGCTTGTTCTGCATCACATACCAAAAGCACCCAGAGGGTCAGGTTTACAGGTATGAAGCATCATGCAACTCTGAACTGCACAAGATGATGATGGTACGTGATCCATCAGCTACTGCCAGAAGAAGGGGATTCACTCCTCTCCCAGGTAAACCTCACATCTGCACAAACCCACAGCTTACCCTTGCCACATGTACCCGTTGCATCATACTACAATTACTAAAGCCCCTCTGATCTCAATCAAAACATTAATAGATCACTATCTACTCTAATTTTTTGTCTCTCCGAGACATGTGAAAAGTGCTTTGGAGGAGGCAACTAAAAGTCTGAATGCATGTACGTGTGATTCTTTTCATAATTTTTATCAGCAATTAAAAGCATGTTAGACTGGGAACGTGTGATAGAAACTTGGTTATTAAAAAAAACCCCAAAGCCAAAGCAATCAACCTACTCCACTGAAACAGGATAATATGAAGGACTTGGCTCAGAAAACCCCATGAAACAAGCAAACACACAGAGTGAGTGGAAAAAGTATATATAGATTTTAAATCAGATACCAAGGTCAACGCATGCCAGACAGAACAGAATCAGACAAAACCGTGATGTTTGTCTTTAACTTACATGCATACCCTGAACCTATTCACAGAGGCTTTCCAGAGGTGTACACAGAAAATAATCACACACATGCATGTGCATCTTGCTGTTTCTATCAGATTTACATAATATGTAGGAATTCCAGGCATGAACTTTTGAAAGTGCTTGAAGCTATCAACAATAAGAAACAAAGACTTTGAATAAAGCTGGCCTCAGTCAAGCATATGGAAACATTTAATTAACTGACGCTGTAACTCTGAAAAGCATTTTGTAAAACTTTTTTTAAAATCCAAACTATAACCATGGACTTCAATATATAGTATCAAGTGAGTTATTAAACAAATTAACTTCCCCTTACTCTTCCTTTTTTTTTTAATCTCTTTCCTTTTCTTCCCAATTGTAATAGCCTGTATTTAAAAAAAAAACAAACAACAAAACATCTTCAAAGCTAATAGTAAAACACTTCTATAGCAAGGTGAAATACAATCCCTTAACGTCAATACACAATGAAGATTCTTTTCTAAAAGCATACATACACACTTGTGATAGGCAAAATTACACTGAGCACCGAGTAAATCTTATCCTGTGCTTGTTACTATGGTACCTAAGCCCCTTAGAAGTTTTGATGGGTTTTTTTTTTGTTTGTTTCGTTTGGGGGGTTTGTTTGTTTAGGTGCTGAACATAGCTTTTTTTTTTTTTGACATATCAGAAATAAGTTTGCTAACTTGGAGACAGAATTATTTTTCTAATCACAAACTACACAGCATGCAGTGTTTACAACTCTGTACTTGAAGCAATCTAGGACAGAAAACTGAGCCCATGATCTACCAGTGCAGGGCCAGACACAGCTAATTGTTTCAAGAGTTTACACACAAGGTTCTTCAGAATACTTGCAATTTCCATACAGTGACACTAAGCTGTCAAAAATCCTGTCCATGTTGTAGTAAGCTTGCTCACCGGTTTTGTTTTTTGGTTTGTTTTTTTTTTTTTAAAGCACAGCAGTGATGTCTCATGGAAGGGTGGAGTTCATTATCACATAGAATGACAGATACTTTTTATTTCAAGGATAAAAACACAAACAAAAAAAGGCACTGGTCCTCTCCTGAAAAGTCAGTCAAAACATTTCAGAAAAACAAATGCCTTCACAGCATTAAATCAGGTCTGGTCACCGAACTCAGCTAACACGCTTCCTCCTCTGGCTGGGCCCGCAGCCCTCAGCCTGGCCAGGGGGCAGGTGCAGAAGAACAGGACCTTCCTGCCTTTGTTCCATTTCACTCGGAATTGGCACAGTTCTTTCAACCTGGCACTTTCCTTCCTGACTCATCCCAAACACACAAACAAGATTTTCCAGGACTAATTCAGGACAGTCAGCCCATATCATCTCCATTAACTGCTACAACAAAAACTGAACCCTCCCTGTAGCCCTGGTGAAAAATGAAACTGGCCAGCTAAAAGCTGCTGCAGTAAACCACAGGCGGAACTGCGTGGGGGCAAAAAATATATTTATTTTTTTCCTAAAATCCTCTTCCATTTACTCACTTTTGTCATTTGCTATAATACTAGAAGCTACAGTCAGCCCTACCAAGCAAAGGAGTAAAACATTTCCTTTCTTGTCAAAATAAAACAGTTCACATCCTTCACCCATGAAACCTACATGAACCTGTGTTTTTGAAGAACAGCACTTGCAGGAGGGGGGGAAGGAAGGAGAAAAGCTATTCCTGCTCCAGCCTCCTGCATGCATTTGAACACTGCCCTTCACAAAGAGAGAGTTCTTTCAATATTTTTTGCCTTTCCTCAAGAGGTGATCAGTTTAACCTCACCAGTCTTTGACTATTTTTTGTTGCATCTTCAAACCTGCCAGCACAGAGCTCCCAGTGCGTGTTCCCAACTGACCCAGGACATCCTGCCAGCACCCGGGAACACAGGCAGCTACAGAGCGCTGCTGCTGAATGCCACAGCACTCACAATTTTCTCAAAAACCCACAGTAAAACAACAACAACAAAAAAGAAATGCTAGTGTTGATCGTTAATTGAACCAACCAAACAAGAACAGGAACACACCCAGAAAGCGAAACTTCTGGCAAAGGAAGCTTGCAGGAGTTTTTATTGCACTTACAAATGATGCAGCCAGGTCATTTTTTCAACTGGCCTGATGAAAGGCAGGAGAAGAGAGACATGAAAAAATTTACAGTTCAGGATTACGTCAAGCTCAGAGAGCTTCTCAAACATTTGCAGGAATACAAGAAGTGGAGACTACTTTAATATCAAACTTCAAAACAGAGGGAAGAAAAGCTGTTTCTTCAGTCTGGAGACTACAATCAGGAAACCTGAGGCTTGCCTCCAGACGAGAACAGCAGCAAGAGGCAAGGTTTACTCACAAAAGAGTGACCTGATTATAGCACCAAGTGTCTCTGACACTCATGATCAAACAACCAGTCTTCTGGGCCAGCTGAGGTTCTTTCTACAGAAGGAAAGCGTACATGCAGCTAATTGGGACCAGGCTCTGAATTCTAACTCATTCTTTCTCTCAAAGTTTATGAAATGGGAATTTCTTCCTTGCCGACTGCATACCTAAAACAACTCTGGAAGAGTCCACACGTGGCATGATGGTCTTGGTGGTATCTAGTTCATTTTCACTTATGACCCCATCAACAATAAGGCCATATCTTTTGTCTTAACAGTACACAGTGCTTTGGTATACACCATGTATGCAATCATTGCACTAGGATTAAATCACAATGGAGCTATACTCCATCCATTAGAACACAGACCATGGGCCCAATGAAACAGAAACAAATGGCAAACTATTGATGTTAATGCCCGCATTGTACAGAACAACAAGGATTTATTTGTGAGAGCAACACTATCAAAGCCCAAGACATTTGTCTTCATACTGAACAAAGTGTCATTTAGAAATACATCCTGATGAAACCCCTGGAACTGTACCTGTATATATTGGAAAAACACGTGCTTGTATGAGAACCCTTTGTGATTTTATACTTGTAGATAACATTACTGTAGATACAAGTAATCACTCAAATATTTGTGTTTGTAGCTTTACTAAAATTATGGGGGGTAAATATTTGTGTTTGTAGCTTTACTAAAATTATGGGGGGTGACTTAATTATTCAGCCCCTGTTGCTTCTTATCAATTATTATAATCTAACTATACACTGAGTCAAGATTTATTGCCTACCCCCATCAGAATGAACCTTACATCGATGAAGAAACTACTGCAACAAGATGATCTGTGTAAACTGCTAGAACATGTCCAAAACAACGGACACAAAATTCTAATCAACATTCATCATGATACAGAAGAGATACACTGTGTCTTGGAAAGAGTGAAGAAGGATGGAGAGCACACTGGTGGGAAACGCTTCTTGGATGGTCACTGACAGCAACAGGACTTTTTAATTTCACGTTTCACTCAGCCATGATTTTACTAACTCTGACTTTAGTATGTCTGTTACTTATAAATATATTATATATAAAGATCTGCTACATCATAAAACATATAATCCAACTTCAACCATCCAAACCATGCAAATTAGCACATTACAAAGAGCAGTGCTTGACTATCTACTTACTGTGGGTCTGTAAGTGTACAAACTACGAATATACTACTTATGGCACAGAGGCAAAAGGTGACCACACCACCACTCTGTGAGGGTAAGATGAGTTGACTATAGTCATGGGGTGGAGTGTGGTGGTGTGCTCCCCCCCTCTCTCCATCCTGACCTTTGTTTCTGTGACAATGCTCAAATGATAACCACCTGCGGCCATCAAAATGGATGTGTCTGGTTGGGATGGCTGTATCTGACTCAAAGTGGATTCAGGGGGACATAGATAACGATACGATAGCTAGCCAAGGGCTAATCTGAACAGTGTGCCCACTTAACAGTGCTGGTCAAGGTCTGACTCAAGCCATGTTTGAAAGAAACTAACTTCTGTAGTCAGTATGCAAAGATGACCATTACTCCATGAACAGTGGACAGCCCAGGGACCATTGAGCACTCCTGCATGGCAGCAGGCTGCAGGCCATGATCTCCCCTTGCGTAGGGACGCCTCCCAGGGTTACTCCTTGAGGCTGAGAGATTCCTTGCCGCAACAGATTCTCTGTAAGTGATTAACAGCATGCTAAACTTTGAAATCCTAGCTAAGTAACATAGAGGACTGATAAACTGTTGACCAAGTCTAAGACTAAGTCTGGACCTAGCCACACCTAAACTCCCCTCTGAGAAGGAGTTTAGAACACAAGGGCGTCCTTTCTGAACCTCAGGACTCAACAGGAGGACCTCCCTGACAGTTCTGTCTGACCCTGTCCTCTGTGCAGTAAATAATCAAGTATACCTTGCCAGCAAATCTTGTTAAACCACTGTTGCATTTACTATCAAACTTTGTTGAATCACTGTTTTATACCAATAAATATATTGCTACTTGTCTCTTCTGAGTGAAGTGCATCAGTCCATCCATGACAGCTGGCTGCTGAAGCCAACCCAACACTGCTCACATGCCTGCACCCACTTACAAGCACACTACCACTGGGGTGGCAGGACGGAAAGGCAAACCAGAGAAAACATAGCAACTCCTCTGCCGGGGTAACCTCCAGCTCCCTGAGCATGTGTACCCACAGACAGTTTCCCAAGCACCGGTGCAGGCCCAAGGAGGAAGGGGAACATCCAGTACTGGGAAGAGAGGGCCACATGTTAAGCTCTGCTGGAACCACACTGTCAGGACAGGAACAACATGGGAAAGAAAACTGATCACACCGCTTTTCTTGATAATCCAGAGGCAAATTGACACCAGTAGTGAAACTTTAGCTAGGAGATACTTATTCCCATTCTAAAACAAGGTAAAACCCCAGAAAGACGACAGAAAAAAAAACCAACAAAAACCACCAACCCTCAAACCAAACAAAAGAAATACCACAAACAAGTTAGCAGACTTGCTTGTTTGTGTTGTTTACCTGCACTGGGTGTGTGAGACAGAAGAGCAGACAATGTGAGCTTAAGAAGCTACCTTTTAGAAGTGACATGCATGGGCAAAGCACCTGTAACATTTCCACTACATAAAAGAGAAAATGAAGTTACTACTTAGCAAAGTGGACAGCATTTCCAAAGTCTTTACAGCCCCATTACTGGATTCATCCAATGATACATCCATCGAGACAGATCACCATCTTATTTTGCAGACTATTTTACCTCAAGGTCTTACTAACTATCTGGAGTAAAGCCTGCTTCTAAAAAGTGATAAGATGATCAATTAACATATCCAACCTGATAGCAATATAACCTAATTGATGCACACATGTCCTAGAAAGGAAACTGTGGGGCAGTACAGGACTCTGAGGAACATGTCAAGCTATGCTTCAAACAAAGTTACCCAATATTCAGGAGGATTTTCCAGTATTCTTTTGACATAGGGATCTCGGAAGTCTAAACTAAAGGGTACGGAGACTCATCTTAATTAATATTTCCCTTCATACAATACAGTACATACAACACAAATGTATTTAAAGTAGTTGGGCAACCAGTTAATTTGAGAATTAGAAGAGGAAAAAAAATGCATGGACCTACAGTAAATTACCAGGGCCTCTCTCATCCCTTCCACAGGAGATACGGCCTTCAAGGGAGGGGCAGGGAATTCTTCCTCACCTGGAAAGCACTTTCAGGGATGGCCTCTTGCACTAGAGCATACTAGCTTAGTTTCTTCACCTTCAAGGCCTGATAATATTTTCTGTTCCATCTCTCTGCAGCAAGGCCTCCTCATGTCATTAACAAGTCTTACCTCAGAAGGCTGAAGTGCAGAGTGCCTACTGGACCCCATCTGCCAAGGAGATGCAATTTAATATTTAAGCCAGGATACAATCAGACTCAGCATTCTGCAGACATTAGGTTTTTTTTCATAAGCATAGATACAAAGGCTGCCTCTGAGTAGTAACACATATTTTGGCACACAAAACCAGCCACCTTCGTAAGAGGAAGAAACACCTTAAGATGGTGTAGGACACTTCTACTGATGAGCCTGCACTCAAGCAGCATTCAGTTACAATGGTTTTGTCTACCAAGAACAGTCTAGCAGAGTCTGATCTGACAGCAGGAGCCACAGGTGAAGTAAGTTATAAGGACCTCACTAAACTTGGTCTTCTGAAAGCATAACCCATGTTTTACACACAGAGCAAGATTACGATGATGTATCCAAGCAAGCTGATGTAATGGGACATGGTGAACTCAAAGGAAAAAAACCAAAGCAAGATGAAGACAGTCTTCTGCTGAGTGCTCTCTGCCCCGTTTTTGATATAAGTGTTAATTAACAGAACAAATAAAATGTCCTTAGTTGGGCTGTAGTAACTATTTACCTTTATGTGGATAATGCTACACCACATTTCAACTCAGCAAACACATTCCCAGCCTTGCACAGATTTATGCTTAACTTTAAGCTGTCCAAACACTGTATGCCCCTTGGACCTGCTCATATCTTATGATCAAAGAGTGTGCTCTACAGAGAGCTCAGACTACAGTCTCCTCAGAGCCCTATTCAACCACCTATTTTAACCTTTGAGCTTCAATTATTTATGATCACAGACTACCATGATTTAGCACTTCAGAAATATATGCAACTGGGAAGCTAAATTGAAAAAAAGGAAAAGAAAAAGCAAACAGCAGCAACATGCCTCAAAGATTTTGCGAAGTATGTAACATAGCTAGAAAAAAAGAATATATTTCTTTGTATGTTTTACACCGGCAAACACGGTAATACAGTAGATAATTAACACTGACAATCACACATATACTGCAGATATCTGTCAATGTACTGAATTCAAACCATAAACAGAAATCATGTGTGAGTATAGCTGAGATGTAAATGCCAAGCACAAAAAAAAGAATGAACAAATGAAATACTCTACGTTATGTAAATCAGCAAAGGAATTGAAAGAAAAAACATCACAGGATACAAAGAAAATCCTAAAAACAATAGATGCTGGATTTCCCCAGCCCATTAAAATAAAAAGGTCAGAAAATATGGAAGAAATAATGTACATGTATATAGATAAAGCTTAAGAATACAAGCAAAAGAATTCATGATTAAAGGGTTGAACAAAAACTAACATGTATTCAAAATATATAGTCATTAAAACAAGCAGCCAATCCAACAGAAAGTAAAAAAAATAATAAAACCAAAAAGTATGACTTTCTCTCTTGAGTCCTTGACAATCAGTGGGTGAGGCATCCCAGATGCCCAGCTATGGTCCTTAGACAGTACCCCAGCCTGCAAGCTGTCAAAGTCAGGCATTTCCAGACTTCTTTACCTACACTGTGAGGTACAGCAAAGAGAATCACAGAACGGTTTGGGTTGGAAGGGCCCTTAAAGACCACCTAGTCCCAACCCCCTTGCCGTGGCCAGGGACACCTTCCACTAGACCAGGTTGTTGCAAGACTCATTCAAACTGGCCTTGACCCCTGCAGGGATGGGGCACCCACAGCTTCTCTGGGTACCTGTTCCAGTGCCTCACCACCCTCACAGTAAAGAATTTCTTCCTCAAATCTAATCTAAGTCTACCCTCTTTCAGTTTAAATTCCATTTAAATTAATTTGATTTAAATAACCAGTAGCAGCAATGGTGGCCTCCAGCCCACCATTAGCAGTGGTAATTTGGTTCTGGCCTGAGCCGGACATCAAAACAGTTTGGGTAACACTAAAGCAACAAGTCTTACAGTCTGCAAATCTCAAATTGAGGTGACTTACCTAATCCAATGCTCTCTCATATTAAAATAGGAATTAATTTGATTCAGCCTTAAAGAAAAGGCAGGAAAGCAGAGAAGTCACAGGAACCCAAGGACAATGTCAGCAGGTGACAGGGACTATCAATCTCTGTACCAGCAACTGAGAATCCATCCTCAAAACCTTAAAAGAAAGTCACCCTTATGCAGACTTCAAATGGACATCACTGAATTATTCCAAGTCTTAGGATGGGTCAGACAGCAGTGTTATGTTCTTTCTTCCACCATCAGCCTGCCAAGGGCCCCTCTCAGTCCTCAGATTGCTCTCTGCCTCGTAAGAGATGAGGAAATCCACAGCACTGTAAGAGAGACGATCACATATCCCCTTGTGCCATGTTATGATCCCTGAATTATCACAGGCTCACTGGAAGCTCCGTCTGTAATATTTTTCCTTAATTTACCAAACTAACTAGAACCCTTCTGATCCCAGGGGATGAGAGCTATCGCATTAAATATCCTTCTCATTTCACCAAGCAGCTAACAAAGAATAAATTAATTTTCTACTGTTTTCCTACCACCCAACAGCCGACATGAAGTCAGGCACAGCTTTCTCCTCTTTCTCAAGAATTATCTGGAGGTAAACTTAACTCCAACAGTCTCCCAGTTTGCTTTCTTTTTTTCCTGTTTGTCACCCACTGAGCCAGTCTTAGAAATCTTTTCAATTAAGACAATATTAGGAAAATGGCTCATGCACCATTAATATTTCACTTTATCATAGTAACTTTAGTGTAACAGTCAACCGCTACATTTAATTCAGCTTCAAATTAACAATTGTTATGTGAAGGGAATGAAAACAACAGAGATGGATACAGGAATCCAGT
Source organism: Falco rusticolus (assembly GCF_015220075.1). Classification (NCBI taxonomy): domain Eukaryota; kingdom Metazoa; phylum Chordata; class Aves; order Falconiformes; family Falconidae; genus Falco; species Falco rusticolus. The sequence continues at coordinate 25,736,617 of NC_051198.1, read as the reverse complement.
TTCTCTCTTCTATGCTACTCCAGAATGCCTGACACCACTCACTTTGAAAATAATTCTATCAAAACAATATATGACATGCCACTAAGAAAGACGTTTAATGAGTAATGGTGAAGAGCCTTGTACACAGTACTGAAATATAAAGTTTTACAAAAGGTCACACACACTCACAAATAGCAGCAGCAATAATAATATTAATAATCATCATCAATATTTTATCTTGTAGTATTTATAAGCCCCCCAATTTTATTTTTATATAAGTGCTATACTTCTGCAATCACTGGATAAGCAAGAATAATTTTCTTAAGACCTTTAAATGCAGTTTTTATTTTATCAGCCTACTTTGCACAGGTTGAAGGATTAGATTTCCCTTAGCCTGTCTACAAACACTGCTGTAGGCATACATTCTCTAATAATTATGTCTTCCACTGACTAATTCCAGTATCTATATTAGATCGACCCTCATTGCTCATACCAACTTTCTGTAGGTAAGATTTCTCTGCACTATGCAGTAGATGGAGCAAGAGTTTCATTGTGAAGTGCTTTCATAAATGTTCTTTGTTCCTATGCATCTTACGTCCATCACTGGAAGAACTCTAAAATCAGCCAGCCTTGTTCATTTAATATCAAATTAAGAAAAGAAAATTTGAAAAACTATTATTCATAGGTACACCTGGCAAAGACTACTCAGAGACAGTATTATTAATATTTTCTAGTTATATCTCCTTGTGTTGAATGATTACAATTGTTACTCCTTCTGAAGTCTGATCTTACGGAGAAAATGCTATTTTAGTCCTTCACCAAGTAATGACATTTTCCTGATTTTTTTTAAGGACCAGTAGACAGTCCTTATTGTAATAATTGCAAGGGGAAGAAAATCTGATTACTGTTGGGGAAAAAGAAGAATTACTAAACAAAACCCCAAATGCTTTAAGGAATTCTATTACCTTCAATCGATGATATTATCTGGAATAGAGATACGAGTAAATACATTACACACGTAATCCATTTGTGGAGAACAACCATATCCTTTGCAAGAGCTCAAGGTAGCATTTAACAGGATAAGGTAATTTCTATGGCAAAAATCGGACTCTTCTTAACACACATGATTCTCTAAATTTTTGAGCTATGCCTCTGCTTTTTTAAAGTAATGACAGAAACATCTAAGAATTAGAAAGATACTTCTATACAACTGAAGCCAAGCACGCACTCTCAGGAGGAATTTCAGATATTTACTGTTTAAGCGCAAGTAATTTACGCTGTTGCTACACGTACTGCAGTACACCCTACACCTCACTTCCCTAACTCTGCAATTCTTGCACGTTAAATTCCTTGTGGATCTACTGAGTTTATTAAGACAATCTCTCTCTACAAAGAGCGTTATAAAATTGTATGTCCTTTCTAAATAAACATTATAAAGCTCTGGTTACTCTCTGCTGTTATCTGAGAGAAGAAAGCACAGTAACTTTACTGGGGGAGGGAAGGAAAGGTAGAGTGAGGAAAACATAATCTAACATGACTATTTAAAGTTGTAACAATCCTTTTTGCTAATAATTTCAAGAAGAGCCTCCAAAACAGAAACAGCTCCGCTCAACCCACCCACAGCAAAGCATTTCTTCACTTTCTTTAGCTTTACAGTTCAGATTATTCCCATACTAAAATGTTCATTGGGATTCATACACAAGGGTATTATTTGAAGGATAAACAGAAGCTACAACTACATAGCTTTAGTAAAGCTTTGTATTGGTTTTGCTTATGTCATTAAATGAGCAAAACTGGAAAAGGTCCCAGAAAGAGTGAGAAGCATAAGGAAGCTGGCAACAAGTATGCAAGCACAAGCACAAAAGCATGTTAGTAAGCAAAATGTGGGGGAAAATAAGGGGGAGAGGGGCAAGAATGTGATAGGCCAGGAAATTACAGACATTAAATGGCCAGCAACTTCACAATGGGTAAATGGAATCTCAGAAAGATGAATATTGTTACGTATATAAGGATAAAGCTGGTGTGGAGGCAGGTTATAGACTATCACCAGGTTTAAAATGAAATTGGTCAAATATTTGAAGGACTAAGTAAGAAAAATGGTCTATGTGATAACCTTTAACATTAAGATTACAAATCAATGGCCTTTTTCCCCTCTGAAAAAGGGGGGTGCCTGGAGACAAGTGAAAGATATTTTACTTTATTTTTCTTTAACTTTCTTCCCAAGTATTGGGTTAAGATGGCAAAGATAAGAACTAACAGTAGGGAAAGGCGGAAGCTGGGAGGAAAGCTTCCAAGAGAGCTGAAAATAGCTCTCTATCACAGTGACTAAGGCTGTGCCTCCACTTACAAGAAGGTGCATGTTTTACTGCATCATGAGTAAGGCGTGGGTCCTCCTACAGAAGCACAGTGGAGCAGAGGCACTACAGGTTTTACCATGAGGTTAGCCTTGGGCAGGAGACTTTACAGCAAGCCCTGCTAAAGCCTAATCTATCAAAATCTAATCTATTTCCTCCAACCACATCTGCCTAATGAAAGGTACCACTTCCCTCTAACAACCTTGCCTAATTTTGTCTCTGCTTGAGATTTTAAAAGTTATCATGCACTACTATTACTTTATAATACAAAAACAATTAGACTTTGTCACCAGTAATATTATCATTACCTGTTCTTGCAAAAGATTGCCATGGGCTATCCAGTAACTCTGTATGTTCAGTTTTGTGAACATCAATGTACTACACAAGTGCTTTCATCAGAGGTGAAATAAAGTTCTGTCCTATTATTCAACCTATTCATATCACAACTATGTAGCAACACAACTGGACAAAGCTCCTTATGTTGAATCAATTAAAATATACAATAAGTTTGGATATCATCCTCTGCTTTTCTATGTTTTTCTACTTTTGTGAATTCTACAGGCCACATGTTTAAATGTAAAACAGGATTATTACTGTACTTACTGCCAACACACCATTAGGGTCATGGTGAACAAGGCAGACACTTGACGTGAAATCATGAACATGTTTCATTCTCTCCTCAGGTTAAGTTAACTATGTTTATCAACCTTTATCTGAGAAATCATTTGAACTATGAACACATACCAAGGTATTATACCTACTGGGCATTCAAAATGACTGAACAATTTAAAGAATGTTTTACTGCTCCCTTTTTTGCAAGTGCTTCTTTAGATTTGGTATACAGATTAGAAATTTAAACAATGAAAATGGCTAAAGCCTGTACAGCTAAAAACTGTAACCAAGAGTCCTCTTTCTGACATATTGCCACCAGTCTTTTGAAGAATGCAAGTGCAAAGAAAAAGAACGCATTTTTTTCCCTTTCAAACCATGTTTTATTACTGTACTATGATTACAGGTTTCTATAACACGTCTTGCATTTTTCTAAAACATTGCAAACTTGAAATAGTTTGCACACAAAAGGACCAAGAGTCATTGGTATTGAGCACTTAAATCTTGAACAGCTCAGCAGGAGTCTTTACAAAAGTCATCTTGATAGTAAGCCACGTTAATGCTAACCAAACAAGTGTAGTAAGGTGTCTCATAAGCATAGGAACAGCAAGATAAGGAAAATTCCTTTTTCCTGGGATCCGTATACAACAAACTGCAGAATACCAGAACTTGAAAACACACAGACAATGCATTCATTCATTCCAACAGAAGAGTGCCTGCTTTCCACAATGATTCAAGTGATGTAAAGTGACTGTCAATCAGCTGTCCTGTTAAGATGGAGAATTTCAGAATAATGTAATGATCTTCTATTCTACAGAGATGCACAGAAAACCTGTGCTTTTGGGTTTTACATAAATACACACTATTGATCAATCATTACAGCCTAAGCCATGGCACTGCTCCATGAGCACGTCCAGTTCATTGCTTTAAAGGTTAATTGTAGCCCAGCTGAATTTAACTGTGCAGACACAGTTACTGTGACTACGAACATCTGTCTTTCAGCATAAGTTGGTGTTTTCTTTGAAAGCATACATAAAGAAATCCCTGGAAAAATGCTCATCTGAAAAAAACCCAAAACCAACCAAAAAATCCCCAAAAACAAACAACCAAACTTTTCCAATTGCCATCAGTTCAAAAAGCAGCAGGATTATGTTAAGCACAGAGAGTGCCTTTCAGTGCTTCTGCCTCAAACTATTTTACATCGATAGCTATAGTGTGTTTGGTCAGTACTTAGAGAGAAGAGGGGGGAAAAAAAAAGCTGAAACAAGCACAGGGAAACTTGCCTTAACAAGGACCATCTTATCCCCTTGGAATTTTTAACCTTAGATTTCCTAGGATGCTCACCAAGACTAAACTGTATCACCACATACAGCTATGAAGTCTTAAATGGACCTCGAGATCTCACCAATCCTTTGATTCTACTATTTTACTAAATTATTCACAGAAAAACAAAAAAGGAGAAATTTTCTTTCTTAAATGAGATACAATTGGCCCATTTAAAGTTTAATTTAGCACTGAGCAGAGAGAGCACACAAAAAAATGTTAATTTTCAATGTGAAAAAAGGAGAAAAATGTTAACAATTAAACAGGCTTGGTAGTTGATGTTGAGAAAGAGCTTATTAAAACTCAGATGATTGAGTTGCATTATATCCATTACACTGAACAATGTGAATGTTTCAATAGAACTTTCCTGTTTTCATAGCTGTTTTCAGAAACATTCAGCTGTGGAGAACATTTCTTAATTTACCACTACCTAGAGGTAAGTAAACATTCAAGGATGAAGACCCAGAAAATACTGTGAAAAAAAAAGATTTTTTTTTTTGTGATTCTGAAATTCCAGAAAGTCAAAAAAACCCCAAACCCAAAGAACGCCACAAAAAGCAAGCATTACATTTCCAACAGCAACAACAACTTAATAGATCATTTCACGACCACAACACAAATAAGCTAAGTTTGAAACATGTCACTGTCTGCAACAGTTTACAAGTAGTATATTTAACCTGGAGGGCAAAACAGAGCATAAACACATATGAGAGAGAGAGAGGTTGACACTACTAAAAGATAATCTCTAAACAGAAGCAATAAAATGCTTTCTCTCTGATATCACAAAATCTGAAAAGTTTGCTCAAACTCTGAAGTTGTTAGTAGGTCGATTTGTAAGAAATGTCTTAGGGCTTTAGCTGCATCAGATTTCTAGCTCCACATTAGTAGTAAAATAATCTCTCCTTTTTAAAGGATAGTTTCTCAATGAATCTGGACAATAGTGTCTGAAGTTCTCTCTCAAACATCAGTAAGATATTAAAGGCTAGGTCTATACTGAATTCTGAGAACAAGAAAAAAACCTCTGCAACTGCAAATACAAATAATTGATCAACAACATAATTTAACAGAAATCACTATCTGCACTTAAATAACTACTTTTTCTGTGTTTAAACTATTGGTGTCAATTAGAAGTTAGCAGGAGTTCCCTCTGCTAAACAACCGCAATTGTGATGATAGAAACTTACCACATTTATAGCAGAAACATTAATTTCAAAATATAATAGGGAGCCATGGGCGGGGGGGGGGGGGAATCCTGCCTTTACTGATGTTTAAAACATTTTAAGTGCAGACTTAGAAAATTTTAAAAGCTATATTAATATAAACAGTAAATCCACATCATTGGAAAAATGATAGCTGAGACCCCACCAATAGCAGCAAGGCTCCATGGAACATAATCTCCTTGTTCTAGTTCAGCGTTTAACTCCACTGACCGTGTAAGTAGTTTTCAGAACACAAACCACAATCTATGTTTACCTATGAACCTCAAAAACCCCATGAAGTATGAAATTTAAAAAGTACTACAATCAAACTGCATTAACTCTTTCTGAACTTCAACACTATAGTCTTTTATGACACCTAGAAAGAACACTGAAATGTGAAGCTACATTTTCACTTGTTTGTTCTGAAATATTTCTCTTTACAGAAGGAAAACGAAACTAAACATCTGTGCCACCTGTTCCGTGACTCTCTATGATTCACACAGAAGATTAACTTCAAAATGGATAACATACTTCATAACAAAATGAACCTTGCTCTCTCTGCGCACAATACTCTAGCTAAATGCGTTTTTCCCCACAACATCGGAGCTTGCTCAAGACCTGAACCAAACCAAACCAAAAAGTCTGCACAGAGAAAACACAAACCTTCAAAATAAAGATTAGAAGAACATACCCAGTTCACACCATTCAAACAAACATACACCTAATGGTGTATTCATGATCAAAGAAAATAATCTTACAACGAAAAAACCCAGGCATTCTCTACTTTGCTAAGGCCCATCTCCTGTGGATAAGAAAGATACAGCTGTACTCTTGAACCCATAAGGCTTGGAAACTAGGCCATTCTTCTGCTTAAGGCACTGAACGAAAGAATTCTTGTCAGATACTTTCTCCCACGCCCCCTCTGCCCAAATCAAAACCATGTGTTCTTATTGTGCAAAAGCAAATCCAGAAGGAAGAAAAAGAAAAAAAAGAAAAAGAGAGAAAGAAATTAAACATAGTTTAATTATTACACCGACCTGACCACTCCATTCCATCCTCTCATCTCTTGCCCTGTTCAATTTTTTTCCCCTTTAAAATGCAGCTGTCCAGTAGCCTCCCCTATCAGAAAGTCATCTTTAACCACACCTACTTTAGCTGGCATCCCAGCCATCGCCCTTCCCTCGCTAGCTTGCAAATGGGTGTGTGTGTGTCAAAATTATAATTATTTGTATGATAATTAAGCAAATCACATGATCATCGGTCACTGTACTATCCTTCCTTAAAACTCCCTTTGCCATGACATCTCTTAATCACTCTCATACGGCACTGGCTAGGTAAGACCAACCACAATTCCCACATTCCTCCTCAGCCCTGGCCAGTGTTACCAGCCAGCACTCCTGCCTCGTTTGGTCTTTCTTCCGCTGTAAACATGCAAGATCTCTGCAACGGAATTAACAGACTTTTATGTGTCTGAAAAGTACAAAGCAAAATAATTCCTTAAAACTTAGCTAATGGGTGACATCACAACACAAATAAAGAGTAATACCTTCACAAATAATAGTAATACCTTCAAAAGATTAAACTACACTCACTGTAGGGAAAAAAAAAATAGTATTCTTACGCCAGACTAAGAGGTCCTTATGTCACAAAAAGCTAACTACAACATTCTCATTTTTATTAATTTTACTAAAGTTGTATGTAGCTGACTGTTGAATCTCTAGTCTTTCCTTATACAGAGAATGTATTACCAGCTTATTTCTTTTCTTTTCCCTTAATTCAGAAAAAAACATTCCCCGACTTAATGACATGATACAACACAGTATGAAAAACATAAAAGCCTCTCTTTCGTCAATTAATACCAACTCAATGAAAACAGAAGAGCTACTCTAGCTCAAAGCTTTTGATTTGTGTCCCTCTCCTTCTCCAGCCTCAGAAGAAATGGGAAGCTCAGTTTACCTAAACTCACCCCAACTGCAAGTGTTTGAATGCACTGAAACAATACCTACCGCAGCCTACTTACAATGTATCAAGAGGAAGCTGTAAATAGCTACATGTACAAAATCAAAACACAGAAAAATTATTATTTTTAATATTACTCTCACCCCTCACTTGAAAAAAATAAATCCAGTAACAAGCATGAAAATAATCTTTACCAAACTGCCTCCACCCATTAATTTCCCCAAGTTTCCTAATAAACCATTCAACAGGAATAAATGATTGACAATCATACTCTATTTCATTTCCCCAAACATAAATTTCATGAAAGAGAAATAACATTTTCAATGAAAAATATTTACGGATGTATGCTAGAAAAGTTAAATATAGCACTGGGAGATGTAAAGAATAGTAAAAAGGAAAAGAAAAAGAAGGGTGTGAATTTCTGTAACGCAGACCTATCAGTTATACACATACTGTTTCACAACTGCTGTTTCCCTCCACCTGTTGTTTGTCCATTGTCGGCAAAAAGTCCCTGTACCTTTCATCCAGCTTTCTGATAAGACTTATCAAGTAATCTGTTGCATGATCTTACCCCTCCTAGACTATTTTCAAAGGGTCCTGTGGGATAAAAGGTACAAAGAATTATGGAAATAAGCATGTTTTTCACCCATCCCACCAGGAACTCCTGTAATTCCTCAAGGAACGTATATTCTTATAATAGGTGATATATGCAATTATTGTAATTTTTTTTTCAAAAAATCAGAACATATGCTTGCATACTCACTGAGAAAAGCACACACTGACATTTTTTTTATTTTCTATTATAAAGAGCACTGAAAGCAGCTGCCAAGAGACGGGGAGGGGGGGTGGTAGGCTAGTTTGCCATGATTTCATGCAACGACCTCACGCCACGTGCAAAGCACAGCTGGACGCGTACGTAGGTTTGTACTCAGAACCATCAATCAGCTCTCTCCGGGATACAGAGCTACAGTCTGTCCCTTGAGAGTCACACAATGGAGCAACATTGCTGAGATGGCCACGCGTATGAGATGGAAGAAAAGAGCGATCTCCTGAAGATCACCATTAGCTGTAGAACTTGGGAGAGCTTTGCTAATATACATACTCAGGAACTGCAAATATGCACTATGAAGATAGATTTACTTACCAGGCCAAAACCACTCATACTTACTCTGCTCTCCTCACTCCTTCCAATAACTTCTCCCTTTATTTCCAAGTTCTTACCACCCCAGTTACCCAGAGCTTACTAGCTACACTCTGCGCATCAAGACCCATCAGCATAAACACTTGCCAGTCCATTAGCGTTTATTAGCAGGAGGAAGCATATTAAAAGTAAATTAAGAGTCTCACCTCACCCTGACAGAGTCCATTTTAAATCAACAAACGCTACAACGGACCACCTCCTCCACCCACATTTTGCCACTTTAGCAGAAGGTCTGATGTAAGGAAGACCTCAGGTAGCAAAGAGGGGCTTCCCGAGGCTCCCTGACAGGCAGAACCAACAACCTCCAGATCTCTGCTCCAAAACCCAGCAGATGCCATACTAATAGCAGCACTACAATTACTTTGTGCAGATTTGGGAACTTACTACTGCACAGCTCTTTACTGTTCATCTGACCGGAGGATTATATTCATTAGTATTCGGTTACAGACTAATACCAAGATTTTCAGAAGCAAATGTACAATTTAGAGTATTTTGATATCCTGTACAAACCTGTTTTTTTAGATACCCAACACACTCTCTGAAATAATAAAAATAAAAGAATCCTTACTTATTTCTAGGTATCAAAATAGAGCATTCAAAAGTAGCATAACATTTGCTAAATGAACTACTAACACTGTAGCTGAAGTTTTCATTCTACAGAAGTTAGTGATGTTTGAGAATATTTCCTTTTGCCTTATGTAAATGTACTTTGCGAGTCTTATGTACTATATTACTGGATATGTGCATAAATATTTCCCTTCCTGTCTTCTATCTCTCATCTACATTCCTATACATGCTTGAATGGACACTCAGGAGTAACATGTATCGCTCAAACCTGGCCTTTGTCATTTAATTACATCTAAACTTTCTTTTTCATCTCAAGGACTTGTTTTCATTCTGACAGTAATACAGGACTCATCAGTCCACGAAGAGTAAGGACAGACCAAATGCATCTACTTGCTTTAACTTGTGCCCAGGCTGATATTGCTGTCAATTAAACTTCCACTGAGTGACTGATACTAAAAGCTCATTACAATGAAGACACCAAGGTAGGGTTTCACTTCTTTAACTATATTATCTCACTTGTTACCTTTGTCTTCCAAATTCTCTTCTCATATCCACTTTTCATATAATTCAGTAACCTATTCATCAGGCACTGCTGCTTTGGCTCGTACAGTAACAAACATTATGAGCTCCTACTGTTGACCTCTTCAGATTGATGCAATGCAAGCATACATCTTCTTCAACCTATTTCAACCCACCAGGTTTCTTACTGATCAGTTTCCACCCAAGTGGAAGCTGAGTGTGACTGCACGCGCCAAATCTCGTATGACTTTTTTCCCCTCCTGTGCATTTTGCCAGTTTCCCAAAGGCAACTAACGATACCTAGCACACATTCCAAACATACCGCTTAATACTGGTCCCCTCACCTAAAACAAAAATTTCACACCTCCTATACTACCCTCTCTTTAAATAAAAACCACTGACAGATAGGACCAGATACGGGCCAGGATCTTAAGATTTCTCAGGTACACCAAGACTGGTTATTTTCTGCGGGAAGACCACCACAACGGAGAACACCGCCATGCTCCTACTCCGTCAAGTCCGGGTGGAGCAGAGGAAGAGCAGAAAGATGTTTAAACAGCACAAAGGAAGAAACAAACAATCAACTCGGGAGGCACCAAGGGCACACGACGACAGCCCCGCTCAGTCGCAACACAAAGCAAAACCAGAGGAAAACAGCAACGCCGGGGACCACCTTCGAGGTGCAAACAAAGAGCCAAGTACGGCTGACTCCCAGGCGGCGAGCCGGGGTCGAGTGCCAGGCAGCTAGAGAGCCCAGGGGTGGGTGCCCCGACCCCGACACCGGGGTGCCAGCGCGGGGGCTGGGGGGCCCGGCCCGCAGCCCGCGGGGGCCGGAGGCCTCTCCCCGCGGGGGCCCGACGCCAAGCGCCCGTGCGCGCCCGCAGCCGCCGGCTCCAGCCAAGTACATATAAGGGCAGCCCGGCCCGGCCCGCCCAGCAACGCGGGGAAGGGGCTGCCCGGCCGCCGACCCCGCGGGAGGCCCGGGCCGCGGGCGGGCTGGGGCGACGTGGAGCCCAGCGCGCCGGACCCGCCCCGGCAGCGCCGCACGGAGGAGCCTGAGGCGCGGGCAGGCGGCGGGGACGGCCCGGCGCTGGGGACGGCCGCGGCCCGCCCACCCCTCGGGTACCTGGCCCGGGCGGCAGGGCAGGCCGGGCCGCCGCCAGGTGCCGGGGAGAGGCGGCCGCGGGGGGGGCGGGGGACGGGGCGCGGCGGAGGGAGGCCCGGCGCGGCACTCACGTTCTCCGTGTCCCGCTCGTTGACGGTGGGCAGCGGCGTCCGAGTGGACATCTTGTGGGCCGCGGCGGCGCCGCGCCCGGCGCGCTGAGGGGAAGGCCGCCCGCTCTGTTTAGGCCGCGGCGGAGGCCGCCGGCCGCCCCCGCCGGCAGCCGGGCGCACACGGCGGGACGCGGGCCTCCTGCCGCGCTGCCGGCCCCGCTAGGCGCCCGGCGCCATGGCCTCGCCCGCCCGGCCGCCCCTCCGCCCGCCTCGCCGCCGCCGGGCTCCGCGCAGCTCGGCCGCCGGCTCCTCCTCCCTCCTGCCCGCTCAGGTGAGCGGCCGGCAGCGCAGGGGGGCCGCGGCGCCTCCTCGCAGCATCCGGCGGCACCGACTCCTCCTCCTGCCGCCGCTGCCCCGCGCTCCCTTCCCCGTCTTTCCCCTCCTCCTCCCCCTCCCCGCCCAGCCGCGCCGGGCCCGGCCCCGCCGGCCAGGCTCCGCCGCCCCGCGCCGCAGGAAGCGCCGGGCGGTGCGGGCGGGCGCGGCAAACGCGGGCGGGCGGGCTCCGCCGGTGCCGCCGTCCCTCCCGCCGCGGCACCCGTGACGGGTGGCACCGCGCCGGGCCCGGCGAGGGCGGGAGGCGGCCGGGAGGGCGCGCTGGGCCCGGGCCCGCGGTGAAGCGGGCTGGGGCAGGTGTGCGGCTTCGTGAGGGGGGCGGGCGGCCCGGTGCCCCTGCCTCAGGGCCCGCCGGCGAGGCCGGCCGCATCCCTCAGGCTGCCGAGATGGCGGGCCTGGGCGGAGGCCGGCGGGGCTCGGGCGGTCAGTCAGTCAGTCGCCCGGGGAGCCCCCAGCATGAGGGGACGCGGGACGGGGCCCGTGTGGGGGCCTGCTCCATCTTGGCGAGTGGGTTACCACAGGGACTCGGCCTTGGAAGGGGCGGTGGGGCAGCCCAGCCTGTCTCTGTCACAGTGCGGAGGCCGCTGGCCTCAGACCTGGTGGACAGTGGTGAAACCCAGGGTACACGGAGCCCAGCGTACATGGCATGGCTTATCTGCAGGCCCGCACCAGCCTCCCTCACCCGCTCAAAGCTGGGAGCGGATCAACAAGACTATGAGACATGTCCATCTGCCCGTGCCTGACCGGCACACAGTCCTCGAACACTTAAACCGATGACCTCATGTGCTTAAAATTAGAACCATACACATATTTTTGTCTTTGAGAAGTTACTAGTGTTTATATGGCAGCAGTGTTTGCTATAAAACCAGTCGAACCCTTCAATAATCTGTAAAAAAAACAAAACAAACCTAACAAAAAAACCCTCCCCTGCACCAAAACCAGAAGACAAGCAATGTGCCTGGATTTCCACTGCGATACCTTGACAGATTTTTGTAGCTGGGGCTGTGAACATCTTCAGAAATGCTGTGAATGCAGTCCTTGTTCTGAAAGACCTTCCTTACGAAAAACACTTTGGAAGGCACTTGATGGGTTGTATGTCTCGTCTCCAGGAAGCCTTTATGTGCTTGTGAAAGGGCATGCGCTCTTATTTCTTTTATTTATAGGTTATGTATATATCTCCATATGTGTGCTTATATCTGTAGGTGAACACACTAAATAGAGTATATTTAGTTCTGGCTGTGTTAGCGCTGGCGTGATACAAGAGGTGTCCCCAGCTCCTCAGCACTGGTCAGCTGATGGTGGAGTTTTCCAGATGTTTGGGAAAGCAGCTCTTTCCCTGTAGCTGATGCAGAGCACATCCCTGCATTGTATGAGCAGTGTGACTGGAATCGCTCTTTGCACATTCAGCACCACGTTGCTCTGAGCATGCATGATTTGCCTGTCTGGAAAGGTAGAGGTTCCCAGCTAGTCCTCAGCTCAAAGCCTCCCAAATCCTTGCAAGGGCCTCTGTGAGCTCCTAGTTCTCTTCTCACACAGCTGGCACTACCGACTGCGAGGGAATGTCAGGGTTCTTCATTCTTCTGGGAACAAAATAATCCAAGAATTGGTTTACTCAGGGTAAACAGCCATGGTCTAGCTAGCATGCCAAAACAAGTTTGTTGACAAACTGGATATTAACCCAGTTTGGTTGCTTAGCTCGTCAAAGTGCATTCACTTTTATCCCAAATAAGAACAAGGCTGTGTCTGGGGCTCTGCGTGGGGCCTGACTCTGCAACCCTTACTTGGTCAAAACTCCCACTGATGCAAGCCCGTCGTGGTAAGGATTTGTGTACGTGCTAGTGGTTGGAGGAGAAAGGAGTATAAACTCATATGTCTTCTAAACGTGTTTCATGGCACCAATGACTAAGAGAAAGCTTAGAAACACTTCCTGCCCTAGAATTTGAATATGTTTTGGTCAGTAATGCGTAGGAAAATGCTGGCTCATCAGAAATTAAAAACATAATAAAGTAATAATTCTTGTTATCTGAAGATCTGCTTTGCAGTTGTTTTGGTCATGGTTGTTACTGTTATCATCTTTCAGACTAATAAGGTCACTCATTCATTTAATAGCTCAGTTTAATTTTGTTTGGTTATTACTACAGGCCTCTTGTCTCCCCTGACTAAGAAAATGCAGGGATGATGACTGAGGAGCTGCATGGCAGAAAGAGTGGCCACAGAGATTGTCCCATCATCCCCCAGCCGCTCTCCAAAGAGACAAAACAGGAGATAGGCAATGGGCTGAGCACAAAAATGGCCTGCAAGAAGGATGCTCCAAACCCTCTGAGACCTACACTAAAATATACAGAAAGTTATTGCTGCTTCAAGTGTCACAAAGTCCTGCTTGGTGCCCAGCGTGAGTCACAGAGCACAAAGCAGGGCTCGGATGGTGGCGGCAGTGCAGCCCCCGCAGCTGCAGAAGGGTGCAAACAGCAGGCAGCAAGGGGAAGGCTGTCATTTTGGGAAGGCAGGAGCCAGCAGGAGTGTTTTGTTTGGGATCCACGTTTTGAGGGGCTGGAGGAAACCTTGACTCCTCACATCAGAAATGAAAAGGACCGACTGCTGTCAGTAGAAAGCCCTGGGTAGTGGTTGTGATCTTTTACCCTGATCTCTGAGAAACCTGCACAGGCCTGTGCTCATGCCTGGGTGAATACCCAGTTGCTTTGTTTTTTCAGGCAAAGGGAAAGGATGCAGAGCACAAGACTTAAGCTCTTACACCATTATTATTCTGAAATGTGCTCATTCTCTGCATTTTTGCCAGAAATGACATGTTTATTTATGATTAAACAACTTTGTTTAGTGAGGAAACTAAGGTGTCAGTCAGCTTTGTAGGCATTTGTCCCTCCCGAGGGGAGCTCCAGCAGTGAGTCAGCTGCAGCTCCCCAGCACACAGGCAGAACGGACTCGTTGCTTTGTGCCTTGTGGAAGACAAGCCCATATGCCTCCTTCTCCACGAAACCAGCTGGCTGGTGCTTAGGCCACTTTTCTTCTTGGTTGCAAGGATGTGCTGGGTGGGAGCAGTGCAGCCAGGCAAGCGCAGAAACCCCGAGCCCTCAGGCTCAGCACAAGGCTGGTTTCCCAGCTCCAGCGCTCCCTCCGGACCCACCTCAGATGATCTGTAGTTCATTTAGTGACTGGCTCAGACTTCAGCACTGGGAGCGTGGATGTTCCACCATCTTAAGAGTAACTGAATCCCGTCCACAACTGTAGCAGTGATTTCAGACACTGACTTGAACGAAATCTTTTCCCACAATTTTAAAATTTAAATCTCAACGGCAAAAAGGTGAGAGGCTCAGAAATAATGCAGGAACAGGTGACCATGAGATGGGAATAAAACAGAGCAAAATCTTGGTCTCTATTGCCTTTCATTGCACCAGGACATGTGTTGCGGAAAATGAAATTAAAGACCTGGCAAATATTTGAGAGTAATATACCTCCAGCTGCATGCACATAATAAGACTGCAATAGCATTAAGGACTCCCGAGGTCATTACAAACTACAGATACAGGGCTCCTTGGATTATTTACTTTCATGAGGGACACTGGACAAAATGATATGTACTCTGAATGTATGTAGACTTTGTAAATATATTATTAGTTATAGTCAAGATTCTGATACTGCCGTAAGTATCGTTAGAAAGTAAAATCTTGGTGAAAAGTTAAATAACATATTATTTGGGGGAAATAATTTAAGCCTCCAAACAAATGAGGTTGTTGGGTTTTTTCCATTTTAATAGGGACATGCCTCTTACGAATACTCTTGTCATGTATATTCAAAAAAAAGTTTAAATATGTTTAACAGGCCAGAACTTGTCTCAAGGTCAATTGTACTGAAATTTATCCCTAAATGTAGTTAAGTTTAGGTCTTCACATTTCCTGGGTAGCTGCAGATTTTTATAGTTTTGATGCCATCGTGAGAAACTTCCATAAGAGTGTCCATGTAAGAACTTCATATGAAAACAGTAAATAAAAGCAGCATTTGTCACTGATCAGCCTGGATCTCTGGGAGGAGTATAACAGAATCATACAGAGCTTTACTGCGCACCTCCAAGGCCTCTGAAACGGTATCAGCAAATTTATTTCACAGAAGGAAGACTAGCTCTAAAAATCATAGGTTGCCAATGGTCTGAATAAGCTAGTAATGACATTTGCTTTGTCTCTGAGTGTGCCTCTGATTATTAGGCATTATATATTGGTCCTACATTGCTAAAGATCTCTGTACTGGCTCTTAATAATCATTGCTAAAAATAATTAGTTTCGATTGTTTCCTTCAGCTTTGATATCTCATCTTTCTTTTGACGCCCCCAGTCTCTACAGCCACAGCCAACTTCTTCCCACATCTGAAGAGTTTCAAAAAGGAAACTAGCAAGCCACCGTAGTGCTGAGGTAGAACCACAATGAAACCTGGGGCAATGGCATCTGCATGAATTTCAGCCCTTGTTTTCATCTGCTGCAGTCTTTTTTTGACTCTTGTGGCGTTCAGTAGTGGTTTCAAACTTGCTTTTTAAAAATCTCATTTTCTTTTTTTCCCTTTTTGTAGCTTGAGTTTAGATTAAGTATATTGCTAGAGGAGGTAAGGCTTGGGTAATTTTCATGCATCAGCACTGACAGTACCTTTTTTGATACTTTATTGGAAATACCAACGCTCTTAGAAAAGACTACGTATCAGAGGGTAATAGCAACAAAAACATAGTGTAACATGTTGAAAATACCTGTAACCTACTGCAGTATCTTGGTATCCTTTTTACCTGAAAATATTTGTTATGAAGGCATGTTAAAGAGTAAAGTGACTATTTAAATACTTACAGGTACTTACAGGATTCCTATCACAGCTGTATCTGAGATATCACATAAGATGTAACACACCACTGCATTAGAACTGTGAACCTGGGAAGCTTCTCTAGCTGTTGCTCAGCTGTAGACCAGTGGTGCAGAGGGACTAAATATCCTGTCCAGGAACAGAGAGGAAGCCAGGGACAAAGGAGACAGCAGACTCTCTATAAGTAGTCCTTCGGGACCCTCTGGGTACAGATTTAAAACCAGCTTTAGATAACCCCAGGAGAAGGGGCAGGATGGCAGAAAGCCTGCAACAAGATGCCTGGTGTTCTGCCATTGATCTTCAGAGGGCCATCAGAGACCAGGAGTGGGGGAAGAGTTGGGAAAGGCAATTAACCTAAGTGGTCACAGATGTTCTCACTCTGCATCTGCCCTCTGCAGACTTCAGTGGTGTGGTTTCTGTGGAAACAGAAACTGTGCTAAATGGAGCTGCTATCCCTGGCAGGATCTAATTTTTCCAAAGATGTATTCTACAGTAGCGCAACAAGAGCTTGTTGATGCAGAAAGGTGCAAAGCTATGCTGCAGCAGCGTTGCATGTTCTGATGCAAACCAGAACAGCTTTTGATCCAGGAATAATGTCAGGGTCTGATATGAGGTAACCCAATAAATGATTCTGTGACAGGGAAGTCTCTAACTGTTGCAAAGACCCTACATAATTGTCAGTGAGTGCAGGGTCAGTCCCAACAGTCTTTCCTCCCCCCCATTTGAAAGTGACTAAGGAACGAAAGATTTCATGTAAACTCCTGACTGCAACATTTAAGCATATATGTGTGTCTGTGTGAATGAATATTTTTTTACTTACTTCTATTTCATATTTTTATAATATCTTGTTTGGTTCAGATACCTTGTTAAGTGGACTAGGTTGCATTTTACTGAGTCATTCTACCACTTTAGAGGCTTAAAATAGCTTGGGATGTTGGGTACTTTTTTTTTTTATCTCCCCCCCGAATGCCCCCCCCCCAAAAAAAACAACAACCCAACAACAAACAAACAAACAAACAAGCAGTCTCCCTGTTTTGTTTTCTGCTGATTGCACTGAGCTGGCAGAATAACCTTAAAGATAATTGACAAAATGACAGGATAGAAGAAAATGTTGGAAGGGAAGAACTGACACAGGCATTCCTGGACTTTTTAACAGTTAAACCACAATGGCCTGTTCAAGTGAACACATTGCTCCCACAAGAGAAAGTAAATTTTATCCCTTCCAGAATTTGTATGTGGAACAAAATGTCGAAGAAACACTTACTGCCAAGAGTTGTACTGACCGTGTTTTGAAGCAGACTGAAGGCTAAGCTGAAATCTGTCCTGCCGCCTTGGAGGTTGTCAGAAGCAAAGAGAGGCCATCTCAGCCAGAGCTGGCCATAACCTTGGCTGCACAATAACCATCAACGTTTACTTAAAAAAGGATGGATTCTAGAGATCTCCTTTAAAGAGTCCTAAGAGGGTGTGAAATGACCAAGGGAGAATGATCGGCAGGAGGGTTTGCTTTGCGTGGACTCAGTGACTGCACAGGAACAACACCCCAAAGTCAGGCGCGGGGAGAGGGGAGAGGAGAGAGGGGAGAGGACTTTACTCTGGGTTACCTGGTCACCCCCGAGATGTGACAACTGAGCGTACGGGGCTGTAGCCTGCCACCATCATCTTGCAAAACCACATCATCTTGCTTTCCCAGCCTGTGAAGGGAAGGTGCCTGGGAAGAGACAGGAGAATGTTGCAAACAAGAAAAGAAGCACGTTGTCACATTTTACTTTTTAAGTTAGCCAGAGAAATAAGAAACAATGTCAACCCAATTTTCAGAATGAGCTAAAAATAAACCGAAGGGTTTATTTTTGGATGTACCAAGTTATCCAGTAGCAGCTCAGCTTTACAGCATGTAGGAATAGGATCCAGATTCTGATTTTGGTTATATTGCTGGAAGTTTTCCATTGGCTTCAAAGATAATTAGTAGTTTCACCAAAGTAATTTGATCAGAATTTGGCCATAGAGCTATTGTTCCTTGATGTGATGCACTTCCACGTAAGTTTTAGTGGAAAAATAATTACTAAAAAAAAAAAAATAGAAGCAACATACTTCACAGTTTTTTGAGGTTTAAATGATTTTAAGTGTGTTCAGAATGAACAGTGCTATATGTATGCTAAACATTATTATGCATTATATAAATGCATAATATCAGGCACGCTATTTTCGTCTTTGCCCACAGCACAATAATGACGTTTCTGCAGTAGGATGAAATGCAACACTATATTTAATAAAGGTTATGGATTACGTTTGTATTTCATGTTGTTAGGTGATATGCTGCTTCTGATTATCTAGATCACTGTTCAAATCTGGCAGGGGTTCACCATGTCCTCCTCTCTGACACCTGGCATGCTTCTGCTGCTAAAGGGAAAGTTGTTCCCCTCTGTAACTCATCAACACCACTGAAAATGCTCTGTGATGGTGCCAGCATTTACAGGGGTGAAAAAAATACCAGTCTTTATTCTGGGATAACCTATTCAAAACTCAACTAAGCAGTGTTGGTAATAGTGACGTAAAATGAATTAAGAACATATAGCTAAAATGCTGTCAAGTCCAGCACTCCAGCACCTTTTAGGGGCACTAAAAAGCTAACTAAAATATCTGAGAAGAAGTTTAGTAAGCTAATGGATTACTTAATATAATAGTTCCTTTTTTTAACAGAGATCTGGGATGGTTGCAATGAAGTATGGGACAGAAGATCTCATTGGAGTACCAAAACATTTCCCAGTATGGTTTGCAAGTCCATCTTTGAGAACACTGAAGTTTATTTCAGTTGCAAAACTGAAATACATATGTAGAAATTTTTCAGGTTAGATTTGTGTCTCAAGCTTAACTTTTGGCACTGCTCCTGTATTGCCAGTATCTGCCCCACAGAAGTACATTGAAAATCCACCTGATCAAATCTTAAGGCCTTCTGGTCAGTTTTTATTGAGCTCTTACTAGAAACAGCGTGCAGTAGTTCAAATCCTGATGGATAAAATGCAGCTGAGCACTCACCCTTCCCTCTGATTTCCATAGCAGTTGTTGCTGAGTAAGAACTGGATGCGTCTCCTGCTCCTGCGTCAGGACTGCTGACATGAACAAGTGGGAGGAGGATCAAGCTCCAGCAAGGACAGGCTTCAGAAGCTGGTCCATTCTTCTTTCACACGGATGGGAGTGTCACAGCGCACTTTCCTGCCTAATCAGTCTCAACCCAGCCTTGCACAACTCAGCCTGTTTTAAGCTTTTAACCAGGGTGTAGGAGTTCAGAAAAAAAACCACCTCCCTTCCCCCAAGAAAAATGTAATTGCAAGGATTTGTTTTGATGTAGCATGTACAGTAAACTTGAATCGCTGTAAGTGAACCACACATTTGTGCGACTATTTTTTCTTTCCCTAATTTTCATTCCTAGTTAGCTATTCATTTTATTTACCTCCTTGACTTGATCTGACTCCCAGTAAGGCTCGCAGTGGAGCTGCCAAAGCCATGATCCCCAGGGCTGTAAGAGAGATCCTCTCTGTTGACTCCGCTGGGGCTATCCCAGTATATACCAGCAGACAGTCTGGTCCCCATCATCATTAATGCAGACAGCCTTCCATATGACTCATCTTATGGGCCAAAGCAAATGTTAATGCACAGTAGTAATATCAAAATAGCACACGGGGATAGGTTCCACTCTCCTTGTAATTGTGTTACTTATTCTCTATAACACTTATTTGTTTTAATACTCAGAGAGATCAGGAGCCTGGCGCATTTAAGGCGTCCTACAAACAAAAGCCTCAATGTTACATGACCTGCACAAGAAACCAGGCTTATATGCAACTTCAGTGTCAAGATCATGGTCCTTACAAGTTCTCTAGACCTCTGGTGAAGCCAACACAGAGGCTTCAAATTTATTCTTCTGTTAACAAGGTCAGAATATGGATCTTGGTTATCATTATTGCCAGTACATAGCATGCCAAGATGTGGAGGACAAATGGAAAAGCAGTCTAAAATTCAAATTATGCAATAAATGGGCATAGCAAATAGCAAAGCAAGAATGGAATACCAAGGGACAAAGCCAAGAAAATGATTGTTCAGTTTAGGGAAGATGGTGCAACAAAACTGACTAATATTTAACAATTACGTACTCACTGTAGAGTCATTTGTTGTGACCAGCAATAAGAAAATGAACGTCTAAAGAAATATACGGATTGTCCCCCTTAATATAGCTTCAAAACAATACCATCAATGAATATGGGAATTCCTTGACAAGATGAAAAGGAATATAATCCTACCTCCGGTACTTATACAGACTCTTTTACCATGGCACCTGAACATCTTTCTCATAATAGTCCTCATATTCCATGCAATTGGGAAGCTTTAGAGCTGGCCCAGAGCAGCAGGCATCCCTGGGAGGGGGTAGGCTGCCAGGGGTGGCACAGCCGGGATGGGTTGTCCTAGCCTGAGTGACTGATCCCTACCTCCTACTAGCACAGCTGCTGGAACCATCACCCAGCAGCAGCTCTCCAGGGCTTCCCCATCCCATCCCACCCCATCCCATCCCATCCCACCCCACCCCACCCCACCCCATCCCATCCCATCCCACCCCATCCCATCCCATCCCATCCCATCTTTCTCTTCATGTTTACTTCTTGTTTCCCTGCAGCAGGACTACGCTGTGATCTCAGCCTCCTTCCGCTCTATTCCCAGAGCACAGAAGATCTGGAGAGAAGGCTGTGAGTGCTGCTTCTCTAGGGAAAGGGAGAGCTGTTGCTTTTTGGAGAGAGAAAGTAAACTCTTACTCTTCCTGTCCCCATCTGCATTTCACTGATCTTACCAGCCCTCCTCACTTCAGACATGCTCAGTGCAACTACACAATTCTTTTTTACCCAGCTATCTCGGGATTCTTGGGAAATCTTATGCCCTTCATGCTAATGGGAACAGAAGCATGAAAGAATAAATGAGGCTATCCAGAAAGTCTACAGTAGAGAGACCCAAAAAATGAATCTTCTCACATGCAGGCTGTTACCTTAGCTACCGAGACTCTTTTTGCAGAGCTGTACTTTCTATATGTTAATCCAGGCTTCTCTTTTTCTCATATTTTTGGGTCTTGAGTTCATTAAGAATGGTTTCTTGCTTCCTCCGACAATGTTGATCAACAGAAATTCATTTGCAAGTGTATCTAGGTAGTGAGAAACTTCTGCAAATATTTGTGCAAATGTTCTTCCAGTTCACTAACTGCATGCTTTGACCATCTTGAAACCTTCCTGTGGGTTGGAAAGACATACAGACAGGGGTTAGAAATGGTGCCATCTGACAAATCAGGCCAAACTATAGGCAGCTGGTATTCTAAGCAGTTGCCCTAATGCATAATTCATGAGCGAGCCGTTGGCTGCAATATGTTTTAGCCATTTATCAAATAATAACAAGCACCAAAGGCTAGATCCTGTGAATGGATTAATGGGGCTGATTCCTGCACCTTGGTATGAGGAATGTGTCTTGAGGCCCGTGTTTATGGAGCTACAAATTTGTTCTTTGATCTCTTACCAATAATAAGACTAAAGGAATGCAATTTTTGTCGTTAATATTTTGCTTAATGTTAGTCCAGGGAAAGGT
This sequence comes from Falco rusticolus, assembly GCF_015220075.1. Taxonomy (NCBI): domain Eukaryota; kingdom Metazoa; phylum Chordata; class Aves; order Falconiformes; family Falconidae; genus Falco; species Falco rusticolus. The sequence goes on along the minus strand of NC_051198.1, from coordinate 25,714,832 downwards.
TGTTAGTATTCTATAGCTATCTCATCAGTCGCAAGGGACATGTCATATACATTAAAGGATACAAATAAATAATTAGCATAAAAACTTCCTAATCCTAAAGTCAAATATTAACATCCTTCCTTATTTTTTTTCTTTTCTTCCTTTTTTTTTTTTTTGGCTTATGGTGAATTCTTAAAGAACCTAAGGCTGAAAGGCTGAGAGTGGTAGAATTTTGGCCAGAGATTACAAAAATAATGAGATAGCCATATGCCTGCCTGTCTGTGCCAGATTTCAGGCATATAAATCCACAGTAAACTCAAAAGTTAAATATGCAGGGAAGTGCTTTATGATGTGACATAGTCCTGGAGTTTGCTCTGAACAAAAGAAAGTTCAATACCTAGTACCTATAAAACAAGAATTTTTGGAGGATAAAACATATTCTTCTCTGGATTAAAGCTGCTCCTTTCTAAAAGTCTGTAAAAAAACCTAATTGCCATTTATAGAAACAATTTGGTTTATATAATCTTTTCAAATATGCCTATTTAATTATTTTTGAAATTGAATATTGTTAGATGTTTCTGAAACTGAGTTATGAACCTGTACATAAAACCTTGTAGCAAAAGCTCTGTTTTCACCTTGCAGCATTAGCATTTAGAGCATTTTAAAAGGTACAATAGTGCCGCACGTTCGAAGCAATTCCAAATTCCAATTAAAGAGTAACATCATGTTAAACAGTTATAAAGTTAAATATATGTACATAATTTATTAGGTATAGCATAAAATTTTTTTCAAATGTCTACACACATCTGAAAATGGTACTTATAACTCTATATTCATACCTGTATGCATAACTGCACACCTGTAGATAGACTAGGTAGAGGCGTATAGATAGTTCAGATACATTCCCAAGTCATCTTCAGTTTTGTAATGTGATCTGAAATGTAATTTCAGATACTAACACAGTGGGAAAGAACGTGATCTTTCATAACAATGAAGCAATTGTTTATTTTCTCCTTCCCATTTTGTTGCAGATATTAGACATTTTGGGTTACTTATTACCATGAGATAATTCATGCCAGTCTGCTGAAGGCACAAGCAAGGCAAAGTGTTTCCTAATTCCCAGAAGGCGTGTGTTATCTTGTGGTGTCACACATTGCAGTGTGACATTTCTTCTTGATACCGGTAAATGGACCGTACTGTATCCAGGATATAGCTTTTTGCTTCCGTTAAAATCTCACTTGTAGTTCCCTGCTTGCAAAATACTTCATCAAGCTGGATAGTACAGAACAAAAAAACCACGGAGTGCATGTAGCACTGCGATTTTAATAAAATCCAGAGAAAGACTAAACAGAAACGTATGACTGCTGAAAAGCTAAGGGGCTGGCATTTAGGTGAAAGTTGCTGTCTTTACTCTTGTGGGGGGGGAAAAGCATATTGATAATCTCGTGCTACTGATGGGCAACAGTGTGTGGATAGCTGTGTTAAAATAAATTGTGAACATAATGGAAACGTATTATTGCTAACTCTTTTCAGGATGTTGCTGTCGGAGCCTGACTATAACAAGGTTTCCTAATTTCAGTCAGAAAATCAGGTGAAGAGCCTTGTGCAAGTCTTCTCCTCCCTGGCTGCCTGTATTCAGTGCTCTCAGTCAGGAACACATCCAGGATGCATCCCAGTTTTCAGACGGCCTCTAGTACTGTCGGCTCTGCAGTCAGTCACTTAGAAAGATGGGCAAATCTGTGTGGTGGGCAGCCATGTTGCATCACCTCAACCACCCTCTGGGCCCAGAATAAGATCTGACTTATTTTTCCACACATTGGTTTACTCTGAGGTGGAGATTCTCCGTGCTGCTAATGTCTGCTCAAGGGAGATGTAAAATCTCCCTTCTACGAGATGCAGGAGCAGAAAATAGAGGAAGACAAGCCCCAGAATCCATCACTAATTTCTGATTGTAGCATATTTTTCTCAGTTCCCCATAGCAGAGTCTCATTTCACTACTTTCAGCTCTTCATTTGAGTTTAAAGTCCACTGAGATCAATATACAATGAAAGTGGACATGAGAGTACAGATCAATGATGGAACATAGAGAGTGAAACAAGGATGGAAGCATGGAGAGTGAAAATGATGGAACAGACAGTCAAAAGGGTCTGCTAATTATGGCACTTGGGGACTTCTTTCAGAAACTAAGGTTCTTCCAGATTCCCTCTAGAAAGGAATCTGCAGCCACTGGCCACCTACACTTTGTGTCAATAATTTATTGTATACTGCCGATGAGGCAATACAGCCCTTTCTTTATGTACAATTAGCTGTTACACTTGCAAATAAATTCATGCATATCGTATTATAAATGTGATCTTTAAACCCCAAATTCTTCTGTGTTTCAGAATCATCAACAGAGGAACCTCTTTCTTCTGTTAAATGGGGACATTCTCCACAGGGAAATCACATATACCATAGGAATGATCATGACCCCGGTTATCTTCTAAATACGGTCACAAATCATCTTTTCCTTTTTGTTGGTAAAAATCCCCCATATTACTTTGGAACATTAACAGGCAAAGATTTAGCAATAGCTTTTGGTGCTTCAAATGCTTTCCTTCAAGAAAAAGGAGGAAAAGACATTTGGACTGGAGGGAACTGGGGAGGCATGCTGACTTGAACACAGTTAGCTGCAGTAGCATGACCAACATGAAAAACAGATTTTTTGCTTGTGGTTTTCTTTTTCCCCAAAGTTGTCTGTGGGACTAGCTCCCCTACAGATGTATTTCTTAAGATGACAGCCTCTGCTTTGCGTCTGTTACATACAGACCTGAACATGGGCTCTGAAGTTTGAAATTGGATTTCCAGTCAGTCAGAGTTCAAGGAACACTTGGCATTTTGGCTCGGTTTCATAGCTAATTACATGGGGCAAAATCCCAGCTGTCTTGAAGTCAATGGCACAAATCCCTCTGGTTTCAGTGGGGCAAGAATGTCACGCCTTGCAGTTTAGAGGACAACTACAAAACCAAAAGAACTATGATTCTGACCATACTGTGTTTATATCATCTTTATGAATGCCCATGCTCATCATGTCATCAGTCTACTGGATCTATCCATTTCCCTTACTATATATTTGTAAAGGTTTCCCTGCCTGCCTCTTTCTGGAGTTCCTGTGATCTGTTCAAGGGGTGTGATCTTCAAACGCAAGAGACAGAAAGACCACTAGGAAGTCCATGAACTTGGATAAAATGCTGATAGCGTTCTGGAATTTAAATTCCAAATCCCAATGGAGTCACAAGGCAGATTCCATTTATTTTAATTGTCATTACATCAGTTCTTTTTAGTGCTTAAGGAGTACTGGACACCATCAGATAAGATGTGCCAAAAGTGTTCGTCAGAACAATTTGGCAATAAACTTCTGTGTAGCTATAATCTTTATTTTTTTTTTTTTATCAGCACATCTTCCTCAAATATTCCTGGCTATATATGGTATGAACTTTTTGCCTTTATTCAGCAATCTCCTTTTCAATTTCTCTTTTTTCTTAAGGCAGCCTGTACTAGGACAACATGAAAAAATTCTGGAGTGTGATCCAGTCCCTTGCATTCATATCTGAAAAACAGATGGTTCTGTGAACTTCAGGCAGCGGAGGAATATCGTCACATTTATGGTTTTAGTGATAATGCAGACAGTTACTCCAAAACATCATATGTTACACCAATATTTTGCACCAACTGAGTAATGCGGAGCATTCTGCTAAGGCTCCTCAGTGTGCTTTTTCACAGCTGGGATGCTGTCAGCCCAAAGACAATGCCTGCAGCAAGGAGCCCCGCGCTCCCACAGACGCTCAGCTCACTCGAGGCTGGATGGCAGCCAAAAGGCTCCTGAAACATTTTCCATGGGCTACATGCTAATGTATATTGCCTATGTGTTAGTTCTTTCTAATGGCAGGATGGTTTGCAGCATAGCTGCTGGGCTGGCTTGGAGTCCACTCTGGAGGTGCAAAGGCAGAGGTCCCCTCTGTAGAATTAACGGTGTTTTCTATGCCAGCTATGCATTTACACATAGATACTGTGTTGCGTTACTTTGTTTGCTCAAAGCTCGTTAAACTATGTGGTGTTTGAATAGACCCCAGCCGTGGTGGTTTATAGCATCCTCCTTGCTGCCCACTGTTGTAGCTCTGACCTTGTTTGACTGAACAGTGTGGTGCTCAGGGAAGACAGCCTCCAGTGTGATGAGACGGCCCTGTATTCTGCATGTGATGGTTTCTCTGGCAGCATGCTATGGGATGGCCAGCATGAAGTATAGGAGCTGAGGGCCTGGAAATTAATGTCCCTGCTTCTTCTCTAGGTATGGGTTATGAAGAAACTGAGCAAGCACTTCAGAAGAGCATTTACCTGCAACAGCTGTGCCCAGTGCAGCACCACTTTGGGTGCAGCGGTGGGTGCAGCAGGGTAGAGGGGCCATCCTGGGGTCACCAACGAGAGCAGCTATTGCACGGAAGAGCTAAAAGTTCCACTCATGCCTGCGTCAGCAACAGGCACACACACAGAGAACTCCTCTCCAATTTCCACTCCGGACTGCTAATGGCTGTAGCAAGCCAGTTTTGCAATGGCTGATCAACTGTAGAGGTTGTTGTTATATAGGCATCTGTGATTTTGTGAGAAGGTTGCTGCTGTATCACTTATTTTTTATTAGTTTATTAGTTGCGCTGCATTTCAAACAGTTTAGGAAAAGTCCTTACTGACAAATGGGCTTTATCAAATACCTTTAGCAGGTAACATGTTAATACTCTGAGTACTAATAACAAAAAATAAGATGACCACAAAAAATTAAATCACATACCCCAGGTCACAGGTTCCTTCTTTGGTGAAGAGGTAATTTATGCACACCTAAGTTCCTTTCACGCCCTTCATGCAAAGACATCATCGGTGAGAATGGTTGTTTCTTAGTGGATTTTGACGTATGTCACTTCAGTGCTCCATATCATGACAGACGAAACACCTTGCCTTATGGTTCTCTGCTTTCTAACACTTTTTATCTGTTGGTTGGACAGGAGAAAACAGTGGTATAATTCTGAATGATGTGTTTGCAGAGTGCTATGAATATGCTCTGGAGTAGCTGAAGTCAGTAGGAACACCTGTGTAAAAGCTGATGTTTCTTAGCATCCTGAGTCAGTCATGCCAAGCGCCTGGTGCGTTTTGAACATTTTTGTGAGTGTAAGAGAAAGATGCTGAAGGACTGGGGGAACGGGAATTCAAGAGATCCTCTGGGCATGTGTAAGCCAAAGAGGACATGTTGGCGAGCTGCCTCCTGTGGTCAGGAGACCAGAAAATAGTTGGAGGGAAGGAGTGTCATGTAAGCAGGAATATGTGTTTGCATTTACTCATACTTGCAGTTAATGGCATGGAAGGATATTATGCCATTTATAGGTGGTACTGCAATGAAATTTTGCAGCTGAGTGGTATCAGAATAAGTTTATTTTGTGATAAATAATAACAGAAAATAAATGTAAAAGTATAGGTAGCACATTGTTTCTTGAAAAACAAGCCCCTGGTGAATTGACCTTTTGGTAATTAGGTAGGTAAGTAATAAAACAAGCAGATGGTGTAAATTAACGGAATACAAATCAGGACCTCCACTGGAAAAGTGCTAGAGGTTTGCAAACCACAGACCACTGGTTAAGAATGACCACTGTAGGTAATGCGTTTGTTCTCAACCACCTTCTGCAGGGTGGGACTGCACATTGCATGCTGTGGGAGGCCCCTCCAATCCCCCCCGAATGGTGTATCTACTCCAGAGTGCAGTACTTCGGGATGTAGTCATTCAAGCTGATTATAAAAGAAGTTAATCCATGACATTCCTCCCCTGCAATGCCTGTGTCAGGGCTCTTTCCAGGGCAATGAGCTCCATTTCACTCCTCTGAGGATTCTCCGGGAAATGCTTTAGGGCCTTCTATTGGGTTACGTCCAGTAGCTGCTGGAACAGATCCTTCTCTCGCTCTTTTTACTTTTTGAACTACATGTTGGCCATTCTGCCTGTACAGTACCTACTGCTTCGGGGTAACTGTGGCATCGAAAAGCCTAAAGCAGATTTTAAAAAAGAGAAAGGGATTTAATATTGTGCCTTCTTAATATCAGTCCTCATGCTAAATGCAACAAACCTGCTCCCTTAACACTGCTTCTTCAGTTCACACTCTGGAGTCCAGATGAGGCAGTGAAGTGTAATACAAATTGCTTTTGCTTGCTGTAGGTCTTCATGTGGCAAAGATGAGATGCTTTGGAACATGGCAAGACAGGGGACAATTAGCTAATTAGCTGGGGTGGGGTGGGGGGCTGTGGTGGTTCATGTAAATAGAGGACATCAGTCAGCAGGTTAGCAATTCTGCTGTACCCCCGGTTCTCTTTGTACAGGAGGATATTGCAGCCTCAGGAATCAGAAAGAGCCTTGCAAGGGTCTTGTGCAAGAGAAAGGACTTTGTCATGATGGTGGCCCAGTGGCTTTAATATTCCTCCCTGTGCTGGGCTCTTGTGCAATTTTTAGCCCTGCTGATTTGTGCAGCATTGGCTGCTCTCATAAATCTCCTGCCTGAATCCCAGTGCATACACAAGATCAAAGGAGCTTGCAGTGGGTTTTACGCTGTTTGTTTGGCTGCCTTCAGTGCCTGCGCTGCAGCCTTGAGTGCTCTGCAAATAGCTAACCACCACAAAATATTCAGAGCCTCTGCCTGCAATACTTCCAAAAAATTGGCCCAGCTTGTCCTTGGGTAGTTCACCTGGAGGTCTCTAGCTTTGCCTTGGTAGAGTGGCCACCACGGTGTAGTCATGATTCCCTATTTGTCTTGAAAGTGTTCTCTAAAGGTGTCCGCATTCTGGTGGGTCTCCTGAGAGGCACCACAAAGGTCTGTCTGTACGAGTGCCAGTAAAACTTTATCTCTCAGAAAAAGCACACTATGGTGCTGGTAGTTATTCTCCTTTAAAAGAATAACCAGTAGCAAATTCACACATAGTATTCCAGCCTGGGGTCTTTATAGACCCCAGAACTAACCCCATATGAAGTGCTGACCCCAAATCCTCTAGCTGCTAATCTAAATCTCACCTGGAAACTTGGCAAGTCCCAGCCCTAACCACAACTTGCCAACACTTACACACCATGCAGCTGTGAGGTGTGAGGCTGCAGTGACCATGGCCTCTGCCTGAGCCCACGAGCTGCAGCAACAGTTGTAGGAAGGAGAGGTATGGAATATGGGGTGCTAAGTACAGAAATTCTGCAAGACCATTAAGATTTGTTTGCTTTTGCTAAGTTGTTCCTGATGGTCACTTTCTTATAAGCCTTGCATGATGCCTCTGCTTTCTGCTATGCTAGTTTTCATTTTACCTCTGAAAATTGCTTTCAGATAAGACGTGATGAGGCAATTCAGCTTTGCTCCGTAGCTCCATTGCAGGGCTGCAGTCTATCATTTCATACTGCTGCTTGTGGCGGTCACGAACCACGCACTGCGATTTTATAGTCCGCACTTCTGTTAAAAGAGCAGCTAGTTCTGATTTCTTCAGGCTGAATATTTGCATGTTTATAGCAACCTGCTCCCTGCCTGTCTATGCGAAAATACAGGTTCTGTAATCTTCGACACAGCTGTTCACATGTGGAGTGTTTTCTGGAGACTCAAAGCTATGTGATCAACGCATGCATCTCCTATTCCAATCTGAAAGGTACAACTTTGTTGTTTTGTTAAAATCACAAATGGCCTGTATGCACTACACTTTATAGGGAAGCTGGTGGGGGCTGATAATGAGGTTTCTACCCCCACATCAGCCAGCCTTGCCTGCAACAGTGGCCTGTCTCGCATTCTCAAGCTGGAAGTGATAGTATACCGGTATGTAGGAGCACCTAATTTCATTTTAGCATCCATAAAGGGTTTTGATCTCTTCTGCAAAATTAACTCTGATTGTCATTTGATGAAGTAACTTGATGAACTTATAAAGTAATGGGTACAAAAAACATTGCAGCAGCAATTATCTTTTGCCAGACGATTAATACAGTGGAATAGGGTTAATTGGGAAGTGGAACAAATAATCACAGAAATATATATACTGTAGAAACATAATTTTGAAGTGTTGTTGATCTCTTCCAACATCATCATGTAGTCAATTTTAACAGAGGAAATCAAGACAAATATAAGCAGTTACTGCTAGAGGTGAGCAACATACCAGTCTCTTAAAAACTTCTTAAAAACACTGACTGACTTCACATTCCAGAGACTCCACAGAGATCATTCCCTGGATAGTGTTATGAATCATTTGCCCATCCCAACGTTTTGTTTGAACAACTACTCTACTAGTCATCTGATTTGTCAGACAACTGGATGATGTCAAATTTCTCCTCTGTGTCTCACTTTGTGCCCCCAAGGCTGAGAAAATGGATTGATTTTAAAATGGGACCTATCGTGCCAAATTTCCTGAGCACTTCAAATGAATACTCTCGCTCAGTCATGACTAATGCCTTCTCAGATTCTGAGAACATGTCCGTGGCTTGCATGCTCTCCTGTTGGTTGAATAACAAAGAACCTCCATTCATAAAGAGATCTTTCAAGAAACTTCTTGTAAATCAATCACTGACAACTGCATAGTCAGTCTTCTTGGTCTTTTTGGGTTTTAATTAAAAAGTTACACCAACAAGTGATGACAGACACCAGCAGCACAGTCCAAATACATCTGAAGATGAGCACGCAGGGCAGGTTACTGTGCCACTCACAGAGTATCAGCTGAAAATGACCTGCCGTGTAGAAATAAAAGCCAAACATTAAAAGACAGATTATTTTTTTTTAGTTCTTTGTGGTTTGTCTAAAGCCAAAACGTGCTCTCTGCCTTTCTGCCCTAATCCAGGCCTAGATGCAGCCCCAGAATAAACAAGCTGACTGTACTTAATCCTGCATCATTTGACAGCATGACATCAGCATTCACTCGGTGGTGCTAGCTTACAGGGAGTGGTGGAATGGCAGCTCTGTGTTTCTTTCCATTCGTATATTCCCCTGAAACACACTTTATTTAGTGTTTGCATTTTAAATTAATTAACATGTTGAGGAAGGAAGCCTCTGCTGTAAAGCTATCCAGCACTGAGTGTGTCTTTCCCTTCACATCACCTCCTCCTGGCAATTTTAACCAGCTTGTGAGAAGTATCGACATGCATCCTTGCAGGATGCCAACAGATGTTCATGCAAAACCAGTGAAGACCCAGAATTGACAATCCAGATGATATGAGATGAAAGGAAAGCAAGGCAGTATCATTTAGAGGTTAAATCTTCTCAGGCTGCCTTTCAACATCATAAAGAGGGAAAGGGAGAGAGAAAGGACAAATCAGTTTAAAATTACTTCTTTCAAGGCAGATAACCTTAAAAATAGAGAGAAGAAAGCTGCTGATTTGGGTCTTGTGAAATCTTCTGTCCCTAGACTCATAACGTGTGTAGTTTTCTGCTTGGTCAGGAAGTAGAGATTAAGGATATTGGCCCAGACTCACAAGAAAAAATGAGGCTCATTTGGAGACCTTTTTTATCTTTGACCCCAAATATGAAAGTTTACATTTTTATCATTCAGTTAGTCAACTCCGGATTACCTCAGATATAGGGACTTACTGAGGATTTGTAGAAGTCTTTTCAAAGGGCTTTTGTTGCTACACTATGAAGTAGTTCACGCTGGCAATTTCAGAATTCCCCACTGGTTTTGTTTTTGTTTTGTGTCAAGAGGTGCTTCATACAGCTTAATATGAGCGTTATTATTTTGCTTTCCATTAATAATTCAATGTCTTAAGAAAGTGCCATGATTTTGTCTATTTTTATCCTTCCATTCTTTGTAGCAATGTCTGAGATTAAAGTAACTAGAAGAGGGTAGAACAAAAACAGATCAATTTTCTCAACTTTATTTTATCCCAGCACATTGCATAGCTTTTAATTTCTCACTTTTTATGCTATTTCACCTGCATTGCCAGTTATGGCGTAGTTCTACCCATGGATCCAGCAGTACTGACTGCTGCAGTTATGTAGTGTTTTATTCTCTGAACCCTGTTTTCCTTGCATTCTGAGTACTCAAGGCAGATCATGGCCTTAAAATTTAACTTTCTGCCTATTTTTTCATTACAAGAAGATCCTTTTAGTCTGTGCAGGTTTCCAGGAGTGCTTGATGCTTGGTGCACCAAGTATATGCAGTGAATATATGTGAGGTACATTACTTGCATGGCCCAGCACATTTTATAGCTGGTAGTATTTGAGAAATATATTTCACTGTAGAAAAGGCAGAGCACAATGTTATGCAGGCAGGCAGATCTGCTGGGAAAGCAATCAAAAATATTAAAAAGAAAAAAAGAGGAGAGAAAAGGTAAAAGACCAAATCAATGCTATGTAGTTAACAACTCTGTAACAATCAATAAACCCCTGGACTTCTCAGAGACAGGCAGGGCAACCACAAGAACATTTACAGAAAAAAAATCCGTAGTTACAGATCAAGAAATAACATGCTTATTCATAACTTTGTCATTACAAAGAAGTGATAAATTTGTAGGAGGAAGCCAAACGTATTTCCCTCCTCCCGATAAATGATTTTGCCCCTCTTTAAAGAGCCATAATTTCCCAGACAGAGAAGTACTCGTCCATATCTACCAAACATTCTTTTGCTGAGGTTTGCATTATTGCCTAAAAAACCCATATGAAACACTTTGGCTGGACCCATAGCTTCTAGACTTTTCTGTAACATCCCTCATGACAAGGCAAGGGTAGCACTGTGGTTAAGGTATGGCATTTGGGCTCAAAATATAGGGGAGCAATCCTCTACAAGTTATCCCAGGCCTCCTTTGGCAGAGAGCTGTAGGGCTTGTTTTCCAAACTGACTTCTGATTTTCGTTGTGTTTGGGTTTGTTTGCCCAGTTGGAGGCCTGGCCTTCAACGCTCTCAACTCCATATGAAGCCCGTGGGACCCGCAGCTTCCACCATGTGCAAATCAAGGCCAAGATGCTCCCAGAACAACCAGAAGTGGCGTATCCCCAAATTAGAAGCCATGCTTGAAAGTCAGGTTTTTAATCTCTTTGCGATAATTCAGAATACCTAATTTAGGTGGCTGGGGACTTAACTGACTCTGTAAGGAGCCTAAGGCTCCTATGTGCCAAGCCAGAAGCTTAAAGGTTGGCAGTGTGAGTTTGTAATCCCCTGTACAATGGGATACCGTCCCATCGCACACGGGCACTGTGAGGCTGAACCCCTGCATGTTTTTAAGTGCTCGGAGTGCGTCAAAGACAACATATAGAAAAGTAGAATAAGCCTCTGATGAGCCTCCAGTTATGCCAACCACAGGGACGGAGTGGCGTGCTACCAGTTCCCCCCCCCAGCAAAACCCCTTGAGCGGGGCCAGGTTAAACTACGTGGAGAAATCCCACCAGCATCAATGTCCCTATGGCAGGCATAAGGGACAATGGTGGGCAGCCAAGCAGAAGGTTAATATATTAATATTAGGGGCCTGAATCTCATCCTTTTTATTCTCGTTCAAACCAAAAGCATCTCTCCTGAGACAGATGGATTTGCCTCTGTGAAGTTCCTTCAGTGGAAATTAAAACCAGGCTCTGACTGACAGGCTCCTCACTTTCAGCTGCCGGTACGTAGGCAATAGACGTCGACAGTGAGAAAGGGCTTAAGATCTGTTTAATCCTCTTAATGACTTATTATATGTTCTAGTGAGTTTGATGTCATTTTGGGATATCATCCAAGACTAATAATAATTATGATACTATTGCATGAGGATTGGCTTTTGCCTTTACCGGAGCCCAGTGCAGCAGCAAGGAGGAGAGAGAGGAGGGAGGACACAGAGACCCTTCACGGCTTTTCCCCATCCACATTGTGCACAGGCACCCAGGGAAAACTCATTCTGTCGTCTGCAACACAAACATGCTTTGGATGAGGGTCAAAGAAAGAATAATGGCGACGCTGGCGGCTATAACTCTGCCAAACCCCTTCCTGATGTGGGATTTACAAAGGTTATCATGGACTGGGGAATAATTTCAAAGGACTTCTTTATTGCTATGGCCTGGGGCCAGGGGAATAAACCTGGAGCAGAGGAGGATTCTCTTTACCTTAGGCTATTCGTTCTAACTGTGAACACAGAGTGGAATTGGACCTACCAGCCTCTCCCCTCCAGAGGATCCCCAAAGTCTCTTCTTACAGCACCTGAAGAAAACCAGCTGCTGCTGGAGATGAAAAGATTAGAGCTGAATTTGCCGGTACCAAAAGCACATTGTGTAACACTGTGGAGGGAAGAGACTGGGCCAATGTCAGGGGAAATACGTGCTCCTATAACAGCAGGAGAGAGAAGCCAAGAACTGATTTCCAAAGCCCCATGTGAAATTCCAAGACTATAGAGATCTATTTTAAAAAAGTTAACAGATAAACTCACAAGTTAAAACGGGAATTTTTTAATTCTCTGAAGCCTGTGGTCTGAGGTAAATAGCTTGTCAGCTCTTTTGGAAGTCCCAGCCTTCATTTTTAAAAATGACTTCTATTTCTTAGCAGGTGGTTATTGCTTTCTCTAAGTCGGGCATCATCTAAAGCTCAGGTGAGGCAGTTAACTTTCCTCCTCCTAAAATCAAGGTTTGGGTGCTCCAGGGTAGGCACAGTTGGACTGAGGCAACAAATGGGAAACTCCTGGAGAAGGTGTTCGATGCTGGGAGACCACCACTGCCAGCAGGACCTCCTCAAGGGGTCTGGCCTTGTTTGAGCATTTTTACTTCTTCTTTTTTGCCCCCAGTCCCTCGTTTCTTTGAACTCTGATGACTGCTGGATCACCACAGCTGGTAGGACTCAGCATATGCCTTTTTTTTTTTTTTTTTGCTTTCTAATGGAGATGTTGTGTAATCTTTGTGTCCTAGGCAGGTTGACATAGTTGTGGTTTGTATATGAAAGAAGGCTGGAAACTTTCTCTCTCTGCTGTCGTTAGTCAAAAGGCTACGGCACAGTCACCCTGGTTTGGCTGTGCCCTACCTTGCAGCATGGCAGAGGTGCTCATAGACCAATTTACCTTTTTTTTTTTTTTTTACTGTGTTTATTGTGGTTTACTGTGCAATATACTAAAGCCCCAATTTCCACCCTCCCCCATCCTTTATTCATTTTCCCAGTCTCTTCTTTCCATGACAATCACAGCTGTCATCATTCTTTGCCTAAAAACAATTCCTAGCCAGTCAGGAAACAGGCTGAAATCCTGGGAGTGGCCATACGCTGCTGGCAGCTTTAATGCACATCCTTCCCATCGGCATTAAAGCTTGGGGTCACACGGAGCTGATCACCATGGACCGAGGGCAGGGCACGAACATGTGTGTGCAATTACAGGACTTACCCCTCAGTCAGTGGGAATTCAAAGCCCATCCCTAGGCCATTATTAATTTGGAATCTTGCCTTTTGCTCAGGTAATTAGGATCTACTTTTGGATGACGCTAAGTACACCTAAACTCCAAGTAACTTCAATGGAAGCTAAGACCGAGCTTTCCATGCACTGAGCATAACAGAACAACAAGAAAACCTACCCCTGACCAGGTCTCATTGCTCGGCTAGTTCCCTGCTCAGAAGTGAGCTTGTTTCACAGCCCCGGAGCTGATCGTCTTGTCCTACGTGGTAAGACTGATGCAGAAGAGGTTTTCTGCTGCAGATTCCAGCCTGTGCAGCTCCTTCTTGGAATCGCTTCTGAAAATGAATTTACAGCTTCAAGACTACACCTGCACAGGAGATGCCTGTGGCAGTCAGTAGGGAATGTGGCTAATTAAATAGGAACAGATTTTCAAAGATTACTTCATCCAAGAAGCAAAAGCTAATAATTATATGGAACAAGATGATTACCTGGAACAAGATGATAAAACTGCTAATGTTCCTGTTTATAATATGACTGTGAAGTTTCTCTGTTAATGCTGGGCTGCAATGCATTACGGTTTATTTTCTAACAATACAAGAAATAATGCTGCCAGTATTCTGTCAGAATCATGCTTCTCTTCCAAATAAAATTCCACCTGGAACTGACCCATTCAAGTAACTCCCACGTTTTTCTTTGCGTTATCCTTACCTGGGAGGAAGGAACGCTTAAGAATGGAGAACTTGGTTTTGCCTCATATATTGATTATATGTGGGAACTTCAGTAGATGCTGAAGGATTGGTCCCTTCGTTACAGGAGGGAACACTCCCTCCCCCTCCATTTCTATGAGATGGCAAATTGCAGTCAGCAGGGTAGATCTGTGATCCTGTGCCTCCTCTTTTGTGTGATGAAAATGTGCTGACGCAGGGGCCACAGCTACCCCCCTCTCCTGGATTTTGTTTTAAAAGGAGAGCTCTGCCACTGTGTGCGCATGGTCAAAAGCTACCAGAGATCGTTTGTTCATTGTCAGCTGGGGGTGGGGGGTGATTGCAGGGTGTGCCCGAGCCATATATTCAGCCATTACACAAGAAAATACACCAGTTAAAATGTTGATATTTCATCTGTCATTACTGAGTTAACACCTCTGACCTCTCTGTAGCTCTGTGCAGGCTCCACTCTGCTCTCCACCCAGCCTCTATGCCTTTTTATTTATATTCACATTTTTTCTACCTTTCTCTATTTCTTTTCAAGAAACCTGAGGTTCTGGCAGCTGCCAGTTCTTACGGGAGCTGCCAATGTGTTGTACCACGAGCATAGCTCAGTACAAGCGCTGCCTAGACTCAACCACAGTACTCTATATTTTACTGAGGACCCTCTGCAGAACATTAAATTACTGCTTGTCTCAAAATCAACTCTTCCTCCTGCTTTACCATCTCCCACATCTTCCCTGACGCCATTTATAATGACCTCCGCAGGTTAGCTTCAAAAATTTGGAAGCATCTTGGCATCTGCCAGCCATGTGAAACCTGCCCCGAAGTGAATCTTGAGAGTGGGGGTCAGCATCACTGGGGGTTCGATGCACCACTTAAGTCTTTGCAAATTTTTTAATTCTTTCAATTTCTGTGAGACAGGTCACATCTTGAGAGCTAAGTATGACTTGGAAAGGCTTCTTGGATCAGGATTTAAGGCTTTATGTGGACCGTGTCTCAGGGCTGGGACCTGCATTTCTCTATAGCCTTTGGTGTGCCTGCATAAAATCTCCGACAGGAGGGATCCTGGAGTCTCTGTGTCCATAGGGCTGAGCAGCCATTTCCAATTAAAAAAAAAACTTCGATAAATAATGGCTGTGTTTCGGTTGCTGTTTGTTTTTAACCATTTGTGCAATACCTCAAGCCAATTGGCAGGATTAATAGGTTAACAATGCTATATTAATTAATATCATAAAATTGCTTTGAAGGAGGGAAGAGCTAATTAACTACGAAGCATTAACACTCCAACCAAGGGAGAACCCAAGGGAAAAAGTCTACAGTGTAATTAAGAGAGAATACATTTTTCTTCCTGCCCTAGAGTCTTCCCATTGTCACAGTCACTAATGACTTTCACTTGGCTTTCTGAAAGGTTTTCTGCTCTCTGTCAACCGATGCCACGCATAAAAATACCCAGAGGCAATTTTTATTATTTTTTTTTCTTTCTCGACCTTTTTTTCTGGTGATACCCTCAATGCAAGCTATGAACTCTCCTCTTTCCTTTCCCACTGTGAAATACTTGTGCAGCTTCTTTCTTACACGGTGGTTAAGACCCAGTCTCCATCCGCCAGTAACACAGGCACGGCAGGAGAACAGGGCATGCCGCAGCAACCCATTCCGTTCTATACTTTCCCTTCCTACTGTACATCCCACATTTTTCCTGTGAATGTCAGGTGACTCACTGATTTATTACAGCCTTTTTTTTTTTTTTTTTTACCTAGTTGGCAGTCAATCTGCTTCAAACCACACTGCATTTTATTCATTTGCCGTTCGCTAGTAACAATCCTCAAGAAACAAACAAACAAAATGACAAATTACAGACAATTAAGGGGGAGAGAAATTAACAAAAATGTGCTTGCTTCTATAAAATTCCAGCTGTCCTGAGATGGGGTTTGAAATGAAAGCTTTCTGCCTTGCTTTTTATGTTTGGACTTCAACCACCTGCGCAGCAAATGTTTGTGAAGGTGCCCCTGAGTGAGGAACTGGGGAAGGGCACAAGGAGAACTCTCAAAATAAACATTGCATAAAGTGAAATAGCTACCTTCTTGCTGTAAAAATATCTCCATGCTAGCGTTTAAGCTCAGTTCACCAATGGCATCCAGGAAACAAACATTTATAAATGTCTAAACCGGAATTTACAAACATGCAATAGCAGCTTCAGTGAACTAGCCAGCAAAAACTAAAACCTTTGTCCAGATGAAAATGCTTTAACTACACCAGTACACTTGAAAGTGTAGAACAAACAAACTAATAAAACCCAACTGTAATACTGAGGCATGTACACAACATACAGCTTATTCTCTGGTGAGAAGTATTTTCATGCATCTGCAGCAGTGACTTTGCCTAATTATTCTGTTTAAGAAAAAATAATAATATTCAATTAAATCTATTTTTTTAAAAGCCCAGGACTCCAACCTATACAGTCCTTCGAAGTTATTACGCTCCCCCGAGCTCTGCTTTTGTAGTGGAAAGCAGTTTGTCCAACTATACACCTGAGTCAGGGGGTTCAGGTCTGAGTCCAACATGGCAAATCCAGCTGTGTGGTATCGCCAGGAGAGTGCTGTGTCATTACAGAGTCTGTCTTTCAAAGGAGAGGTTAAATCAAACTCCCTAATCTCTGGATGAATAATCTCATTCTTTTCCTGAGAAAACATCTCACTGAGCAAATAGAGTTGAGTCTTGCCCGGACATGTTTTCTATAGGTGGGAATTGGTAATAGGTGGATGAGGGTGTGGAATGGCCCTTCTTGATGAAGTCTCTCTACATTAATCATTACATGTCTCATACACGACAAAAAGTGTTGATGGAATAGGTTTAGACATACTTCTGAGTTAGAACAAAACCCATGTCACAGCAGCTCAACAAACATTACTTTTCGTGTTGGTGGTTGTCTGGTGTGATGCAATGGAAAATTGCTAATAAAATTCCGATGTGCTGTCAGCTCCCGTGAACTTTATCTGCAGGCAGGAGGGTGTCACAGAAATAGAGCAGCTCCCCAGGTCTCACCACAGACACCTTCTGAGACAGGAGGAGGGGAAGTCTGAGATTACCATTGTGAGAGATGACTTTTCGCACAAAAGGAGGTTTGGCTTTGAGGGCTTTGCGTCTTTATTTTATTTACCCAGGGTTGAATTTCCTTTATCACCTTCTATTAGTCTGTTTAATCCACACGGGCCAAATTCACCTGTCAGCTTTATAGAGGTAGGCAATGCACCATGATCCCTGTCACTGGGCCAACGCTTCATGTGGGGAAAGGTTCTTGCCACCTCTTCTGAGAAGCTCCAACACCTATAGTTTGTCTCACACTTTGAAATCTGGCAGGAAGAAAGTGATCAGCACAGAAAAGTACCTTGGTTTCCTTCTGGTAATTTCTCTTCAGATATTGCCACAATGGAAATGATTGAAAACTTACTATTTCCTCAGTCCTGGAGGAACTGCTGAAAGAAAAAAAATATTGGCAGCACATCAAAATTGTAGCTGATTACAAATATTCTTAAGAAAGGCATTCACGCACCACCAACGCAGCTGCGAGAACTGATACGGCACTGGCAGCGCCTGGAAACTGCCGGAGCAGATGGAGCAGCAGGTCTGGGAAGGAAGAGCGAGTCCAGGCTTCTCCAGCCATCACCTGGTGGTGTTCCCTGCCTGAAAGACACCCAGGATCCTGCAAGAGATTTCCTCGCCCTTCCTCTCCCCACATTATTCCTTGCCATGTCCCGTGGGTGACCTGTAATAGGGTCTAGCGGACAGGCTGCAGGCTCTCCTGCCGGATATTAGTCCTTATCCCTTTTTAGAGAATCCTGTCTATTCTGTGGGTCACAAAAACCCCCAAACTACCTCCAGTCCAGCCCCAGGCTTCTTACCCATTTTACTTTGGGTTGACTGGTTGTTGCCTGAGGGAAGAGCATTGCAACCTGGCACTTACCACTTATCCCAGCTGTCAGCCCAACCGGCAGGTCATCCATAGCAGCCTTGGGAGAGAGCTGGAATAGGTTTGGGACTGTTGCCAGCTTTCCTCGGTAAGGCCAGGGAGGTAGAAGTAGCCTTGATGGTTGAAGTAACTGAAGGTGGAGCTGAGGGTCCCCTCCACCGGGCTGAACAAGTGTCCGTGCAAGATAACGAGTATCCATGGCTCGCTGGGACGTTCGCGCCTCCCACCTCAAGCTGCCTTGACACACAGCTCGCCAGGCATCACTCTGCTCTCCGACGGGAGAAAGGTGGCTCTAGGAAATGC
The DNA here is from genome assembly GCF_015220075.1 of Falco rusticolus. NCBI lineage: Eukaryota > Metazoa > Chordata > Aves > Falconiformes > Falconidae > Falco > Falco rusticolus. Next base: position 25,696,526 of record NC_051198.1, on the reverse strand, counting down.
CTTTGCAGTGGAAATCCTCAGGGTGGCAGGTTCAAAACCCAAACCTTTGACAAATCCTTTTGTGATATTTCCTTACAATGCCATTGTTATCATGTACCATTGCCAGTAAAATAATTTACTTGAGTCCTTAAAAAGTGGAAATACAAAATGGGTAGAAATCCATTTAAAGCTAAGGAAACCGGTGGGATAGCAGAGTTCACCTGGACTTTTGGTAGTGGAAATGAAGCAGAGCCTGCACTCAGCCACGAGTACTACAAAAATCATTGCTCGCTTTTTCTTCACAACCCTCCTCCTGGGCTTCTCCAGCTTGTCAAGTTTAGTGCAGTTGCATACTTAACAGCTATGCCTCAAGCATGTTCATTTAAATGTTCAAACCAGGAAGTAATTATGCAAAACCTTCTTGCAATATTCACCCAGTTCTAGGGCTGCTTCTCTGTATTAGAAGGAAAGAAAAACAGGTAGAATAACATACGTTGCATGCAATGTTCGATATACTTTTTAAAACGTGGGGTTTGAGCCTGAGGAAGCAAGTGACATCTTCTGCTTCTCTTATATTTTTGCAGGGTGTGCATGAGTCAAGTTTGAGTGTATGGCCAAAAAACTGATGCAGACTTGTGAGCCAAAGGTAATATCCCCAACTTATTGGCACAAAGCACCTTCCCTTGCAGATACTCTTCACTGTCGTCATTTGGCTCTTTATTTTAGCAGCTTCCAAAGCTGATAAAATATATATTGTTACAAACATTTTGGATGTACATTTTCAGGGCCTTACGACCATGAAGTCATTCTTGTGTCTGTCATTCTTTCCATTAGTGATGAGCCCAAGGTGCTGAGCTTATTTCTGAATCCAGATGGGTATTTGGAGCCTGGTTTTTCATCTGGGCACATGATCAGATGCATTCCCTGGCTAAACACATATCAGTATGTGCATTTTTTGAGTACAGAGAAAAATACAGGCAGCTTTATGTTAGTACTGAGTGAGACGATCAGTATTTCTTTCCATGCAGAAGGCAAAATATGATGCAATTGTAATGAGTGAACATAAAAAGTGGAATCCCCACAATCTTCTGAAAATTTTAGCCTGTTCTATGTCTGCCTGGGTTCAGCATCTTTTCACACTTCCTTATTTTTATCTTGAGAAGGAAAGAGAGTTGTCTAGACTGGATCCTTAGAGCCAATTAGCAGGCACAAACACAAAGATTCGGATGGGAACCTTGTTATGCATTTGCACCCTGTGTCCTGCAGGATAATTCATTCCTTTGGGAATGCACATAGTACAGACGGCTATATTGTGCTACAAAGTCATACTGAAGTTGGTATTTAGGTCTTTTGAGACTGCCCAGGCTCTGCAGCAAGAGCCTGGGCAGTCTCTTGGGGCTTGTCCTGGAATCAAAAGTTGCAGTTCCTGAAAGCAGGAAGATAAATGCATGTGGTATTTTCTACGTATGCTGTATACATGCCAGCTAAGCTCCCTTTGACCTCAGCTTCAAGATTTATTACTTGCTGCAGAGTGATAGTTTCAGCTGCTACCCAGATCAGTGTTCTGCCTGGTTAAGGGACCCGGAATGGGTACAGGGTTTTTTACGCACACCCCCAGCAGGCAGCACACCAGCCCTCCAGGGAACACGGCAACCTGTCTGTAAAATGGGCATAAATAACCCTTACTTGTCTCCGGTGTAGGAAGCTTAATTAGCAATTTTAGATAATCTTGAGATCCTCAGAGGGATGGTGCATATGCCCATAGAGTGAGTAATTTGGCACAAATGTGTTAGCACACCTACAACTTTATTACCATGTAGATATGCTAGGGCAAATAGAGCAGCATGTGTCCCAAATGCTGTGAAGACAAATAGCTCTGGAATTGCCCAAAGGCCTCTAGCAGAAGAGAGGGATACACCTACTGCGCACATGCTTTATGACAGCACATACTGATATATCAGTAGCCCACAACTTTTCAGCCCTATAGAAAAAGACACCCACAACCACGGGCTTTCTGGCAGCACAGGGATACACCTACAGTCCAAAACCTTTCAGGAACCCTTAGGGATATAGTCACAGTCGCTACTTACTGGCAACGCACAAAAGATACGTCTGTAGTGTGCAGACTTTCTGGCAACACAGCTGCATCCCCAGAGCCTGGTTTCCCACGAGCAGTGATATACCAACCATACCACATCCCTTAAGGCAGAGAGATGATACAGAAACACCTCACATTGCAAAGGGAAATGCCTTTGAAAAAGAAAAAGAGCTTTTTTTTAAAAAAAAAATACACTGGATAACAGGGGCTGTAATTGTTACTTAAGTGCCAACAATGTCAAAAGCAATCTGTGCGTGCAATGAATGCTCAACGTTAAGAAAATTCATCCAAACTGAATAGTCTGTATGTTCTGCTGAGCTGTACAAACCACGAGAACTCCCTACTCTTTGTGGTTTATGTTTCCACCAAGAACCCGTAATAATGAAAGCACTGACCTAGCAATCAGCGTTCTGAGTGCAGGCCCCGAGATTGCTCAGTTGGGTAGAATTTCTTTCTCTAGAAAAAGAGCATGTAATGCAATTAATCCAGCTAGTGCTGCACAGCACATTAGGGGACAGCCACTCCTCCGTTTGAACAAAACAGCTGGCATTCCAGTATTCCCTTATTTCTGAGTACTTGACTGTCAAAGCTGATGATGTTCTTTGACACAGGGAAGACAAAAAGCAAGGGAGGAGTTATTTAGTATTATACAGCAGATACAGATTTGTTGTTATTTAGGTTTATATCTAGAATAAAATACTCTGGGATTTACTTTAATCTCCACAATGGCCTAAGTCTGTTTGGATATGCCGGTGTTTACGTTATAGCTGATCTACTGGGGATCACTCAGACCCAGAGTTTTTCACATGGAGATTGTCCTCATGTTATGCTCAACAACTATTCAAAACGGGGTCCCGATTTCCAGGTGTTTTGCTGGCTGCAGCTGAGTGATGTGCTGGGTATGTGAAGGAGTTTTCTGTTACCTTGTGGCTTTTGCTCTCATCTGGGAGGGCAGCCAGGAGGGCTGGAGGCAAGTGGCTGCCAGGCTGCTGTTTGTTGTCTTGCTCAGTCCAGAGCAGCCATGCCGCTTGCCCAGCACCATGTCCTTCAAGGATTCCAGGAATGAACAGAACAGGACATATCTGCCACTTGCACACCGCCAAAGGCGGAGGAGAGTGGAGCCAGTACTCCCTGTGCAGAGAAGAATATTACCAGAAGTCATTATTAATGACTTGCCAAGTAATAAATCTATATCACTTAAATTTTGTCTATCATGCAGCAATAAAAGACGCCCATTACCCTGTAGGATGTGACTACACAAGGGCTCTGGAGAAATCCAGGTTAGGGCTTAGAGTTTCTTGCTCAGGCTTGTCTCCAGTAGACATAACTCACCAAGAGTGATTCTCTGCCTTCTCTCTAGCTCATTGCTATAGCCCAGTGGTCGACCAGCTGCACTGCACATGTTGGTGAGAAGATGCTGGCTGGAGTACGCCTTCGGGTGAGAGCCTGTGTGTAAGGGTGCTATCCGCTTGGGGTAGATGCAGATTTTTCTGCAGCTGAACCTCATTCGCCTTCTTCTGTGGAATGAAAGGCAGAATAAAGGCCCCGTCCGTAGGCATTGGGGAGCCACAGTGACAGAAGGATTGCCCCGTGGAGCCTCCAACACTAGAGACTGAGAATTGTGAAGACCTGTGCGGTTATGAGTGAAAGGTGTTGCTTCCCTCAAGAACCTGCATACACGGCTGGAACCGTGAGATAAGCTTTGTCTAAAGATATTTGACAGGTCTCAAAAATGGGACTCGGCATAGCTGCTTCCAGCGCTGTAGCTTGTATGGGAGGTTCAACATAAAGATGAAAACAGAGGTGGCTGAAAGGAGACTGCCAAGGGACTGATGCACTTACATCCCGACACCTTCTCCTGGACCTTTGTGGGGCTCTCTGTTTGCTGCACCGTGGGTTTGTGGGGGCACTGACAGCATTCGTCGTGTGCTAGTGGAGCTGGTAAACTGCACTGTTCTGCTGTATGGTAAAATGCTATCAACAGTGTTTACAAAAAGAAAATATAGTCCATATCTTTATGGAAAGCTTGTAAAATAAGTTGCTGGCACAGCTTGTACTTAATGGCAGTGAGAACCAAAATGTATAACAATAATAATAATAATAATAATAATAATAATAAAGTAAGTCTTAAGGCTGGCATCTTGCACAGGAAATTTAAAATGAAATATTTCCAGCTTGTTGGGTTATGCCTAAGTACAGTATGTCTTGCTAGGCTATGTCAGGCTCCATTCCTACTTCAAAGTTTACTTTGATCTTCCTTTATTTACATTAGCCTTTGCCACAGTATTCACAAAGGCTTTTCAATGACTGCTCCAAGTCATGTATTACACTCTGCTAAGCCAAGATTTAAGTCAGTGTTGTGGTGGTGCACATTATCTGGAATAACGATAATACCCCCCGCAGTATGAAGTATTACCCTTACTCCTTTAACGCACACACGTCAGAATTTATGCCACTTCAGTGGTGCTTCCAGATAATTAGGGACAGTTTCTAACCCAAACTCCCCAAAGTTCTGTGAAAGTTGTCTTATAGACCCAAACCTTGTATTCAATATGCTTTTTCACAGTGTGCTCCCTCAGAATGGTCCATAATGGCACATAACAAGCAAAGTTATGGATTGCTTTGCCCAGGAGAGGTACATAAAAGATTGCAACAGGACAACCAGCCAAGTAAGGATCAAGCTGGCTATCAAGCACAGTGGCAGAAAGTCACTCTATATCCCGCCTATATGTGTCAGGGAAGCACAAAACCTGCAGGGTTTTTGCCTTTTTTGCTTAGCTGTAAGCAAGCTGCATGTTTGAGGGTGACACAAAACCGAGCCCTAAATGCAGAGTCTTTTGGGCATGTCTTGGCCCTCCCTTGCCTGATGCCATGGGCCAGGGCAGGCAGAATGGTGGCTGGCTTGGTCATTGCCATGGAAATCACAAGACAATGTGGCTTCTCCGTATTTCTAAACATCCCAAGGATGAGGCGGGAAGTTTCAGAGTGTTAGCTCTTCATTTTTTTCATTACTTATATCCAGGTCTACTTAGGAAGTATTGTAATAATAACACTGTTACAAGTGTCACCATAAATTTGGTAACATTTTGCATTGTAAAATCCTAGATTTTTTTTCCCTCCCACTGACTTCAGCTAAGTAGCTGAAAGGATGATGCGATGGAGATGACCAAAGCATTAGGCCATGAGTTTTATTTTCATTAAGGCCTTCTTAGATTCCTGTAGAACGAGGGAATCCTAAACCCAGCAGGTAAACTGGCAGTGAGTGTGAGAGGACCATGAATGACTTTGAATGCAGATTTTGTTCTGTAATTTACGCTTGTCAGAAGGCTACACTAACTATATCACTCATGTAGGGTGTGGAGTATGAATATTCCACCACATTTTCCAGAAACCAGACAGTTGGTACAGAAGACATTATGCAAACACCGAGCTTCTTGCTCCCATTAAAAATCTGTTGCAATCCAAGTCATGTTCCAGACTTGAATGTGCTTAGGAAAACACAGAATTCTTTAGATTATTTTTTTTTTTTTACTAGCTATCTACCGGGTTTCCATCACAGTTTAGAAAAACAATAGCAAACCAAAGAATGCAACCTGACAGCCACATTGAAGGGTAAGGGAGGAAAGCCAACCTCATGCCCTGCAAAACACACATAGGAGAATGCCTAGGAAAATATACTATTTTCCATAATGCCATTCTAAGAACAGTTGTATTCTTACTGGTATCTGTTGTTGCAGTAAGTTTAATTGACACCGCATTTACATAATGGATTTTTAAAAAACAACAATTTCAAATTAATTACTGCAAAATGACTGAGTGGTAATAAATCAATAATGAGAAGCTATGGCGAAATATTTGGATGGGTTTATTTAAAAATAGACCCGGAATTACTACTTTGTGAGCTGCTGATTTTTCAGTTGATTGCATTATTTAAAATGGAGTGTTAAACGCTATGTAATTCTCATTTGATATAGCATGTGCAGATTGTGAAAGGAATGGACAGACAATTAGAAATCCAGGAATTTAGATGTGGCATTGGACTCAGTTCATTTTTCTGTAATTGTCTTGAACTTTCTGTGTCCTAATTCCTTTGCCTTTCAGTCTGAGGAAGTAATCTTAATAAAACACTGTGAGATCACTATGCGTGGTTTTATTCACAAATACAATCCGTTCCCATTTTACAGACAGAAAATACAGTGACGATTTTCAACAAACACTGACCAGTGGGTTTTAACCTTAACACAAGCCTGGGAGTGATGCCGACTATAAACAAAGGTCACACCCTTCCTTGCCTTAGTGGATGGCATGCAGTTTGGGGAAAAGGTTATTACAGTGATGACGTGTAAAACAGAAGTAGGACGAGAGATGACTACCATATTCCAAACTGGAGGTAAAACTGGGGCTGGACGCATTACTCTTGTTACCACTGACACCACTCATCTCTATTGGTAAGGAAAATAAACAAGTGGAGAGATTGCTGTATATTAGAAGGCTGTGTCTGCTGTTTGTTCTGGGTTGACTGGTTATAAAATCAGCAGAGCATCTGGAAAAAGAGGCTGTAGGACGTATTGTCTGTGGGAAAGGAGTCTGCAAATCCTGTGGAGCACAGAGGCACCACTGATTAAAGATAGGATGTGCTCCTTAAGCTCAGACAGAAACATAAACACTCCTAGACTTCAGGATATTCAGATTCCAGATTTGAATGCTTTCCATTATAAAATGCAGGGCATTTTTTTTTCAGGATCCAAATCCAAACTCCATCAAGTTCATAAAAGCATGAATGAAATGCTTTTTATACTTGAAGGCCTAATCTGAAGTGGCTATAAATCTTCCTAGGTCCTTCGATCTCACTGAGAATCTGACCTAGAAGTTTTTAATGTTCTGTTTTTTTCCTAAACTTCTGTTTAGGAAACTTAACAGCATTATCAGTCATGGACTGGAAATGTTAGAAATGGTTCATTAAACCTCACAATGCTGAAAATTTCATTTTAGAGAGTCATTAGTGGAAAAAATTTAATGACCAGATCTTTCTGTTCAAGAGTGTATTGTAACTCATAACAGCAGGCAATTTCTTTCCTGAGAGATTTTTTTCTAGAGGTTTTTATTTAATGGAATGAAATCCTATAGCTCCTGCTTGTATGATTTTTTTCTCTTTAAAAATAAAAAAGCATTGTAATTGCCATGAAAATTGAATTGCATTGTCAGGTCACCATCCTGGTTGCTGTGACCAACAGGGTGCCTTGCAAAACATTATTAATCTGGAAGGCTTTTCCATAGTAGGATCAAAGCTTTCCTGACCTGCCACAAAATCGTCTTGGGTTACACAACTGTAAAATAACACAGATGATGTGTTAAGAAAAGTATAAAACAGAAACCCTGTTACCCAGTCTGGGTGAAATGCCAGCCCATTTGGGTACCCCCGTGCAGTAAGCCAGCACAGATACAGAGTAAACTTCAACCGGGGAGAGGTTTAGTCAGAGAAAAGACAAAGCTAATAATTCTTAAGCACCAAACCGAAAAGCTTCAAGGGCCCTGTCAAAGAAATGTTCAGCACCATCTTGTGGCATTGTCACTAATTCAGCTAGTTGGTCTTTCTACTGTGGAAGCTACCCGACTCTTGTGGTTTTCTCCCCTGAAGAGACCCAGTCAGAGATTTCTTATTTATAAAGTAAGAGGACAGCTACAAATCTGACAAAAAGAGCGAGTTTAGGACTAGCAGTATTGTTAAAGGTAAGATGTGCTCCTCGTGTTCAGGTGGGAACATAAACTTTTCAGCCTTGCTCTTACTACTTGAAAAGTGCGTAAAAGCTAAAATTAAGGAGTGTTTATCTAAAAAGACAGGAGCTAGGTGAGGTGACATCACATATCCCCAAAACATGATGGGGCAAAAGGCGAGAATGCCCATACTCAGCGTAAAATTTTTCAGTCTTCCTGACGAGGCTGTGATCTGGGTCCTGCCTTCCCTTACGCTGCCAGCATCCAGGAGGAGGCTGGGATTCCATCACTCCTCTAGAAACAGGCTGGGGAACAATGCTCCTTCTGATGGCCTAGCCAACTTTCCTTTCTCCATAAGATGGGGTCAACTTGGTGCCAGCTATTACTGAAATAGAGCTGCTGCCACATTTGCTTACATATCTGATGTACCAGTACCTAAGTCATTACTTGTAGAATGCTATGCAAGATGTTCTGCGTAAATGTGTATATAAAACCACATCATGCTTTCAGCTAAGTTTATAAAATACTCCCACACAGCTTCACAGCTTCAGCCCAGAGTTCAATTGGGCCAAAGAATGGAAAGAATAATTTATGGGAAGTTTTCAATATTTGGGACTAATGCTGCTTTGTCTCACTTTGTTCAAACAACAAAACCACCCAGCTGAATTGCCTTGTTTTCTCCACATCCGTGTGTGAATTAAATTCCACTGTGAGCTGCTTGGTTCACAGATGTGAAGTTTTTATCCAGTTCAGAGGAAACTCTGGAAAGTCATCCTATCGTTGCTTGCAAGCTGACGTTTTTCTGTCTCATCTACCTCGGTGCTTTTCAGCCTGTGTTTGTGAATAGTTTTAGTTCACTCTAGTCTTTGTTCTCTGCTGAGATTGATAAAACATTCCAACTTGAAACAGCACCTGGCAGGGGGGTTGTTTATTTTTAACACAGTTTGTTGCAGCAGAAGTTGTATTATTGTTACCAGATTAATTTCAGAGATCATTGGATTCTTTGGCTTCCACCCACAACTAATGTACACTGGTATAGCTCCACAGACATAGTATCTCCTGAGGATCTGGCTACACTTTTTAGCGTTCATATGCTACAAATGTTGCTAATGCATAATGCACATGTATATAAGTATCCATGCATTTTTCAAAGCCTTAGCTTTAAATCTTGAAGCTCATCCAAATCACTTTTATGAGCCCTTAAGTGGCAAAAAATTAAATAATTAAAAAAAAAAGGCGAAAGGATGTAGTACATTCTTCAATTCTGAAATTATTAGTTAATCAGAAAGCCATGATCACGCCTTGAATTAAAATGATGGAGATGATGTCCTTCTCATAATAAATACCTGCTCATGTTAACCTCTGACAGCAGGGAGTGTCCTTGTAGCTGGTTGCAGCCTTGCAAACATTTGTTGCACTTTGGTTTGCCCTTCCCCAGAAATCAGGAATGGGATTTCAAAGAGAATTAAAGTAGGGCTTTTGAGGCAGCACTTCAGATAGCATCTTTCTGCTCTCTGAGACTGCATTCAGAGCCACAGAGGATGCTGTACCACAGCTGGGAGACATGGAAGCCAGGGAACCAGCTTATGAACTCGTTGTGACTTGTGATACTGAATAGCCTAAAAAGACCCCTGAAGGGGTTGATAAGGGTAATGCTTTGTTTTTTAACAGACATTTCAAGCAGGGAGTGAACACAGGTTCTCGAGGTGCACCTTGGTGCTGTCAGCACCTGTGGTCTGGTGCAGTTACCTCTTTTCTAAAAAAAAATAAATTTGGGATAAGCCCAATTTTTGACCAAAGGTGAATGTACAGAGATATTTTTTTGACAAATACAGTGTTAATAGGTGTTGAATCTCAGATGTGCTTGATATTCAGTTTAGCTCTCAGTTTACTTGCTATTTAAGTGAGACAAGGCTGCACTTTGTTGTAAAGCTTCAGTCCGTAGCTAATGTAACTCCTTCTTTGCCTTTCACAATAAATCAGGTGAAACAGAGCTTTGAAATAAGACACATGCAGACACATGATTTGTAGTTAGTGGTCACTGCAAGATATTTTAAGTAGCAAAACAAGTGGATAAGATTACTTTACCAGAAAAATTGAAGTATACTTGGGAATGTATATTAACCAGATGGGTACCAGCAAGACTTCCCCATGCTTTTATGAAAAATTGCTTTACAAACAGATGCCTGATCTCTAGCTGAAGGGATTACAAAATAAATAGCAGACTTGTCCCTCTAACTGCAGCTTAGTGAATCATTGATGGTATGTCAAACTCGATGCACATCAATAAATTGACTTAATGTGTAAGTTATTGGGTTGGTTGTTTAGTTTTGGGTTTTGTGAAATGGAATTTCAGTCTTTCAGGAATAAAGTAATGTGAACTGCAGCAATGGAGTATCTTGATGTACAGGAAATGAAAAAGGAAGAATTATCAAAATTCAGCAGACAAAAGAAATTATCTACTTTGGGCTAGAAGAGCAGACTGTGGCCTTACTAACTTATACAGGATAACTAAATGAATTAATATTCAGAAAAAAATTCTGAAGCTATAAATTAATATATAATAATGATAGATAAACTAAATGAAGAAAAAAATAATTGTTTTATTTGCAAAAATGTTAGAAAAAGATACAATACTCAGTAGTCAGTTACTGAAAGACATGCCCATGAATGCTTTCAATATGTTTTTAAAGAGAGACTTTCTCTCACCGTTGCCTGTCTGAAAACTTGACAAATGAAGACTGTTAGTTTTTAGTGCAGGATTACCAAAAACTTTTTTTTAAATAATATTATTCAGCAGCTATGTTTGTCTTTTTAAATTAAAATAAAGACATGTCATTGGCTTTGACAACAGATTTCTGTAATGCAGCTTCATATCCGTTATCTACCCAAGCCAGCAATTGTGCGCAAAGGGAAGAGGATGTTTTCTTTGAAAACAGAAATACACCAGTCCTGTGGGGCAGCGATGTCTCTCAGATCTTCCTGGGAGCAATGCTTGTCCCAGGATACTTTAGAAAGAGGGAATTATGTATAATTTGACAAGGAGCAGGCCCATATAACCCTACAACCAACCTTAATAGCAAAGGGGTATGTTTGATTCCTGTGACATTGAAAGGATTAACAGCTGAGATTGAATTCAAACCCCTCTATTAATCCACTGGGCGAGCATAACATCGGTATGAGCACTGGCGGTGCACTCGAGACATTATTCTGTCACTGCCCTCTGTGCCTTAAATAATTTTCAACATCAGTAATCATGGCGTGTGGCTTCCCCACGCTTCTGCAGGACACCTCCCTGAAGGATGGGGCAGCTCCTGCCTTCACCTGCTGCAGCATCGGCATGGCTGAGAGGCCTGGCCATGGGAGGCTGCTGCCAGTTTCATTTCCTTTGTCTGGGAAAAATTCTGTTTTAAAATGCTTTTCTTCCAATTTCCACACCCGTGATCTCCCAGGTGGCTCCTTGAGGTGATGTAATGAGGGTGAGAGCTGCTTTCTCCTCACCACTGAGGGGACTTGAGCCCTCAGTACCCTGTGTCTCCTGTGAGCAGGAGAGGACCCTTCACCACCTCCTGGCAGTCTAAGCAGCGCGGCACCCCTGTGCTCAGGGTGCTACAGCATTGGCCTCCCGGCAGCCTCTGAAGTCCCTTGGCTCATTAAGTGCTCTGAACCTCCATGCATCCAGGGCACACGGTCCCCTCCTGCTCGTGGGTGAGCCAGGTGGTCACCATGGCTTGACAGATCTCCCTCTGCAGCAACCGACCAGCACTGGTGGCTGCCCTGTGCTAAGGGAGGGCTCAGGCTGGGAGCCAGGCAAGGGTGACAGCCCTGCAGCCAGGCTGCATGTCACCCTGCGCCCTGCAGCCCTCTGTCCCCACAAGCAGCTCCCCATGAGCCTGGTGTCCCAGATTCAGCCAGGAATGACCACTCCAGCCCTGTGCCAAGGGGCAGCTGGAGGCAGTCCAGTGGTTCCCTCTGACTTCCTCCCAGTATGATCCACCTCCCCACCACTGGAGCAGGGTGTGTCTTGGTTTCATGATAGTATCTTATGGAATCTTAGTGCTAACATAAACATTTTCATGTAGGACCTTGCTGATGGTGGAGTATTCCTGTGGAAATTTTCAGGTGGAAATTTGCTGATGGGGTAATGCTGTTGTGGCATTTTTCTTGTAGTTTGTTGATGGTGGAGTGTTTTTGTGGGAGTTTTCATGCAGGAATGTGTTGATGGTGGAATACTACTGTAGAAGGACTGCTGGGTTTATTTTGATGTGCAATGTTGGGGAGGACAAGAGTGGTTTGGTGTGAGTTGGTGGAACCAGGACTCTTGACAGGGGCTGGTAGGTGCAGCACAGAGGGCAGGGCTGAGGTTGCCTGTGCAGTGTGGTGGGACTGGAGTGGAGAGCTAATGCAGGTGCTTTTCCAGAAGTGAGGAGAGTTGAGACATAGCTGGCTGCTTCACCCCTTCTGCCTGGGCTGAGGAAGGCCAGGTGGAGCTGAAGTGCTTCCCCAGTAATTTGCTGCACCACTGTAAGCCTGAATATACAGAAATCTGAGAGAAAGCATAAAGTTTGTGGGAAAATCTGTTTCTAAGCTAGAACATCTATTAAATAGGCAATGAAGTTTCCTCTGCATGGAGTAGATTTGGATAGAAGTGGCACTGTTAAACTTTATTTCAAGCGAGAATTTCGAAAGATATTGAAGTTTATTTCAAGAGCAGCCACTGTACATTATCAAATAAGATCATTTCTTATAGTGCTATTATAATATAATTAAATAAAATTCAGAAAGACTCTGGATTTAATTAAAGAAGAGGAAAGGCAACACAACTGTTAGCTTTGTAGTGAAAATGAAATAAAACCTGTCTTTCATGATACAGGAGAGTATTTTATTGTAATGCCTTGCCTACTAATTTACTTTGTATAATAAAGACTCAAAGTTCAAAGAAAATCTCACCTAAATGAGAAAGAAATCAAATAAGGTGGGTTTTGGTATTAAACCTGAACTACACCTGCTTGAGGAGAAAGGTGGGGGCTTGAAACTGGGAGTGGAGAATGTTGCAGTCAAGAAGGGTGTCTTCTTTGGAAGAGACGGGCTGTGCTTTTGGGAGTGATGGGGATGTGTTTTGGCTAAAAAAAGAACAACACTCAAGGCTTGCGTCCTATTTCGGAGTGGAGGGCAGTGCAGCTGTAGAGGCGGTAAGAAGGAAGGACGCTAAGGGCTGTATCCTCTTCGGGAGATGTGGGGTTTGTGGTTCAGAACAAGCACAGGTGAGCTGAAAATCAATTTTTAGAGTAAAGTAGAAACATGTTTCCCAGCCCAGGGCTATGCTGAGCCAGCTGCCCAGGCTCCCTCTGCACAGTGACATGATCTGGAACCAGGAGTTAGCGTCGCTGTGCAGAGGAATTTGCCTCATGATGAGAAATGCATCTATACGCTAGTTTAAAAGAAAAAAACCCTCATGCTACTGCATTTGGGAGCTGTTTGAGCAGGGGTTTTCCTATATGTGGCAGAAAGAGAAAGAGTAAATCAGACCTCCAAAGCTAAGGGGGTTGCACAGCTGTATTCCAGGTTCCCCTCATGTGGGGAACGCCTGTTGGCAACAGATGGGCTGTTAAAATGCATGGGAGGTGCTGGCGGCTCTGGAAAACGGAGTTTTGCAGTCTTTGCAGGTAGCTGGGATATTGGCTATGTGAACGTGTGAAGCACGTGCAGGATATCGCTACACTATTTAGATCAATTAAAAAATACAAATCACAAGACCATTGCAGTCAGTTCAAAACCCAGATACAGTGGGCTCCGAGGGAGGGCACTGAACCAGGCTGCAGTACCAGTGCAGGTTGGTTTCCCTGCTTGGTCAAGGAATCTCTAGATTCCCTAAGTTAATCTGTTTGCACTGGGTTTCCTTTTCCCCCTTTTGTTCAGTCACCAAAAGACATACAGAAAGGAAATCTCTAGGAGCTGAGGGGGGGTGGCGATGAAAGCTATCTCCCTGGTAAGAGGAGTAAGTGCAGCTGTGTGATGTACACCTGTCCTGAATCTTTCAGTCTTCCCCCAGCAAAAATAAAACCCCAGCCTGCCACCTAGAAAGATCATAAGTAAAATTATGGGGCACAAAGCACACGGAGCCACATCTTGCCAGCACCGGGCACCGGGGTGTCCCCAGGGCTCACTGGCTGCCCCCGGCGTGCCCGGGGGGCTGCGAAGGCCAGCAGCGCGTGGGTGGCTAGTGTCAGAGCCAGCGTGGCCAGCGGGCCCGGAGCAGCGGTCGTGCCCCCATGCCCGGCACCGGTGCGGCCGCCCCTCGAATGCTGGGCTCGGTGCTGGGCCCCTCACGGCCAGAGGGACGCTGAGGGGCTGGAGCGCGGCCAGAGCCGGGCAGGGGCTGGGGAAGGGGCTGGGGCACAATCCTGTGGGGAGCGGCGGGGGGAGCTGGGGGTGCTCAGCCTGGAGAGGAGGGGGCTCGGGGGGGCTGATGGCTCTCCACAGCTACCTGACACGAGAGGCTGTAGCGAGGCGGGGGTCAGTCTCCTCTCCCAGGTAACAGCCTACAGGACAAGAGGGAACGGCCTCAAGTTGCGCCAGGGGAGGCGTAGGTTGGACATTAGGAAAAATTTCTTCATCCAAAGGGTGGTCAGGCATTGGAACAGGCTGCCCAGGGAGGTGGTGGAGTCACCATCCCTGGAAGTATTTAAAAGATGTGTAGATGTGGCACTTGGGGACATGGCTTAGTAGGGGCTTGGCAGTGCCGGGTTAACAGTTGGCCTCAGGTGATCCTGAAGGTCTTTTCCCATTTTAAATGATTCTGTGATTCTATGGATAGCTGGAACAGCCTCGTACAGAGGTGAAAGAGCACTTCTGGCTCTGTTCCTTCTCAGATTCCAGATGAAAGGTGTTTTTCAGCCTTTGCTTGCAGAAGTTCAGCTTATGCTCCCTGGGTTGAGGGAGCGTGCTTCATCTACTGGTTTACATTGGTACACTGTAGGCTTTTATTCTGCTGGTGGTCTGCAAAACTCAGCGTCTCTCGTTTTAATCTGGTATAATGACTTGACATTTAAGTCACATTCCTCCCGTCTGCAGAAACACAGCCACAGAAAGCTCTCTGTGACAGGCCACTGTTAGCAGGGAAGTGCAAACAGGTTCATTCCCCTAGCTGCCAGCTGTGGTCGACTAGGACAAAGTAGTTAAAAAATGAAACAGTAAAGTTTCAGAGGTCTCCTATAACTGATTATTTCCAGCTACAGCCTGCTCCTAGGGTGACACTTGAGGAAGTTAATTAGTGGGTGTTTTGGCTGTCTGCTCAAATTATATTTCTACATTCAGCTAGGTCAGAGTACCCAAACAATAAAAATATCTTCTGAAAGTCAGAATGGATTGCTCTTTTATCCTCACTGCTGCCATTTTTCAGAAATCACTTGGGCAAATTTTGTAGCTAGGGGTGTAGGTGGACACCTCGGAAGAGAGCAGCCAGGCCAGGACCCACTCCTGTTCCTGAACCAGCGTGCTCCCACGTACTGTAAAAGAAATTGTATGTTCCAGGTTTTCATCCTCCACTTTCTCTGATGCACAACCAAGCCAAAAACACCTCACAGAAAGTTGTGCCAGGGGAAGAATCCTCTCTGTGTCTGCTGCAGCCCCCCAAAGCTCAGATTGCATGCAGAAAGGGGCCCACCAGAGAAAGCTCCTTGATCTGTCACAAGATAATAAAGCATGTTGCTTTCTTTTTTTCTTTATTTAATATTTATTTCTCTTTAGTTAATATCCTCATTCTGTTCATATTGTTCTGAAAGTGAATAACCTGTGCAGTTCTTGTTTTGCATGATACTGTTTCCTTAAAATGCCCACAGGAACCTGCACACACACATTTTTCTGTTGAGATGTCCGCTGGCAAAAAACGTTAAAGGTGTTGCTGTCTACCCTATTCAGATTTAAGGTTTTTCTTTATTTATACAGGAAGCAAGTATCATCAGTGACATTCACATCTGGGCGCAACTACAAAAATCCAAGAGTGTTTGTATCCAGATTGCAGGTTGAAGCTTTTATTTGAGAATGCATCATTGTTCATTCCCCACCTGTGGGCTCGTCTCAGTGAACCAAATTATTCCTGGACAGCCTCAAACTCCACGCTGAGAAACTGGTACAGGGAAACCTTTTACTTTCTGGAGCTACCCTGTTCTTTCAGTTAAAAAAAAAAAAAAAAAAGTCAGCACATTGACATTTTCTCTTCTGCTTTCAGCTGAAACAAATTACTCTTGCTACTAATAGCTGTTTCCACAGTCATGCACTGACTTCTTTAATAAAACTAAATGCATATAAGTAATACAGTTCAGTTGTTGCTGTTACTGACCTTGGTGTAATACCTCTGAGCTGGTGGGGGGTGGGGGGGAAGTGGATTAGGAAAGAAGAGGACTGAAAAGGTACAAGATTGGGAAAAAGGAATGAGTTCTTAAATTACCACAGGTCAGACAGAAATGCTTAAGAGAAAAGTAAGATATTTAATGAAGTTAGAATAAAACTGGTACAGCAGCCTGAGTCTTCTGGATGTTGGCATATTTAACAATATGATCTGTTTAAATAGGCCATCCACAGAAACGAATCTTGGAAATGAAAGGAAGACAACACTAGATTATATTTTGCTAAGCCTAAATGTTATTATCGTCATTCAACAGGAAAGCAGACAATTTTCACTGGACTGGCTGATGTCCACCCCTGTACCATCTTTACCATTAGAAAAACTTCTCACAGCCCTTTTCCCAGCTCACGCTTTCCTTTGGCAGCCCCTTTGTGTTCCCACTCCAACTGCAGGTCTAGGATTTCACTCAACCCAAACCTGAATTGTAACCCTAAAAATAGCCATAATCTCAGGATTATCCTATATGGGCAACCAGCCATTACCCAGGAAAAAGGTTCTTACAACCCAGGTCTCTCCACAGCCCACACTTCCCATTGGGTGCCCATTTCTAGCCCCACTGCAGCTGCAGCTTTCCAGGCTCACTCTTTCTCTCAACCCTAAACCTAAGTTTTATTTAGGCTGAGCCTGTAAAAAAGCCCCCCAGTTATTGTCCAGATGAAAAATTTCTCATGGCACAGTCCTCTCGGCAGCCTATGCTTTTCTCCACTATAATCCCTTGTGTCATGGATTTCTTAAATATCAGAGGTGCAAGAGGAAATCTGTGCAAACCTCTGACTTTCTTCATTTTCCTTATGTATCACAAAACATTTTTATTCAGTATCTTTAATCAGGCTGATGTGTTTAGTCAGGATTTCCAAGAGGAGCAGTCTGAAACTAAGCAGGTGTTGACGGTCTCTTTTTTGGTGTGGATCACTAATTATTTGTATAGTACAAACCTTCTGAATAATTCTTCCAAAGAAATAGCAATACCTGAAGTACAAAATCACAGGAAGAAACAATAACTATATTCAAAATAGACTCACCAGGAAACAGGAGAAAGAAGAAATTACTCCTGAACATGCACATTTCCATGGAAGATTTAACAAAAAATACAGGGGAGCCAATTAAATGCCTTTTTTAGAGTAGTATTTATAGATATCAGAGCTAGGTTTACAGACAATTTCCTTTGGAAAGTGGTGTAGTTAAATGGACGAAAGTTAAATTATAGTTCCTGTACTGGGGAATTGAATCTGCTACAGGATTGTCTCCTAAGTCAGGATATGCAGGTTTGCTGTAACTAATGGTTAAATTACCATAATTGAAAGAGTTGAAAGTTTAAAATCTTCCAGAATGCTAGGCCAGGTTTTTATTTGTTTGCTTTTCCTCCTACTCCCAAGGTCACAGATGTGCAATGAGAGCTGAAGGAGAAGGACATGCAGATATCTTGATAAAGAGAGTAGAAGCACAGTACTGATGAGATATCTGCAAGCTTAAAAAGCAGATATTCAACAGGTTTCAGTGGTTGTGTCAGAATTTTGTAATAGAATTTAGTATGTCTATAAAAATTAAAAAAGCTTTTGAGTCCATCATTACACTTTCTAAAATTCCACTCCTGAATGTTGGAAACATTAGGTGATTTGAAGAAATGCTTGGTAGAAATATTTTTGGCATTAACAGAATGACAAGAGTTTAGATTGCCCTCCTGAAGGTGGTTGTAAAACTGTTCAAATCCGCAAGAAAGCCTGAGCTAAGCAAGACAGTGCATGGAAATATCAACCTGCAAAATGAAAACTTAGAAAATTCATAGCTGACTAGCCCTGGAGGTTGAAATGAGTGCTGGGCAACATTTCTCTGCCATTGCGGATGCCACAAAGCCCTGGCAGAACTAGGTCATGGTGCCCAGAGACCTCAGCGAGGGTATCTGCCGCCCTCTAACAGCCACGCGTCGGAATCACACGGTGGTTTTTACAAGTAAACTAGAAAACACCCGAGCAGATCCTGCCCAGAGCTGCACACCCTCCTGCCTCCTGTCACTCCAGGAGCACGTCCTGCTCCTGGTTCACCATGGCTTTAGTGCATGCTGCTTTTGCCTGCCAGCCATCACTCCTCGGATTTTAAGCAGCCATCAGAAATGTAAAGGGACTATGAGTATATGCATAGCTTGGAGTCTCCCCTCCAACACCATCACACTTTACAACCAAACACGAAGAAACCTTCTAAAGAAGAAAGGGTCTTTTTTGTTGATTATTCTTATTCTTATTATTATTATTATTCCCTCCCTCAGAGGCTGTGCCTTCTGCTCACGTGCAAAGTCTGATTGCTACTGAGTGAATGACAGCTGCAGTTGCATTTAAAAAAAAAAAAAAAATTCTCCCAAACTAAGTTTTAAAGACACGTAATCTTCCTGAACCTGTAAAAAAAGTGTAAAAGCTAAGGAATCGATGTCCATGCTACAGAACTTAGGATATCTTCTCCCTAGACCCACATGCCTGATGTATATAAAGAATTACTGCTGTTTCGGAGATGAGATTGTGCAGAGGTGGCTCTGTTAGCTACTCAGTTTGTTTCCACTTCATGAATGTAATACTCTGACAGACTCTTGATAGGATAACAGCATAAATAAAAATACAGAAAATAAAATTTTCCTCCCGAAACCTATACAAGTACGGTTGCATAAAAAGGGGGTTAGCATCTTTGTAACGATTTGAAATTAGTATAATAGGTATATCCAGACAGGATCGTCTTGAAACATTTGTTTAAAATGTCAATTTAGAAAGTTGTTTATGTAAGTACTGTAATGGAACTCTCTTTCTGCGCAATAAACACACGCTGTTCTGTGCAGACAGTTTGAAAGGGTGAAGAGAAACTCTTTCCCTGCCAACATAATTTCTTTTGAGAATTTATTTTTCATGCTGTTTAGGTCTTCACATCTGAAGGAGAGGTCTAGCTAAAATAATGAAGCTGAATAAGACTGTTATCCAGTAGTTCAGTTCCAGTTTTAGAAACTAAGCAGCTAATGCTAATGGGATTAACTCTTAGCCCACTGGCACACTTGGTGCTTGTGACACTGGCCAATCTAACAAGCCCATGGCACTATGAAGTTAAATAAATTACATAGAGCTTAAAGCTAGCAGCTGCTCTGTCTCCCTTCTTTATCTAGAGGTTGTTTATTTCTCTCAGGAGGCACAAATCATGCAGTTTTCATAGTTCTAGCCAAGGCCTGGACTCCTAACCACTTCATCCAGCCCAGCAATACACAGCTGCTTGCTTTCTGCGTGCAGTACATCATCTCAGAGGCATTTATGGATGTTCCCTTTTCCTTATGTCTTCTAACAATGAGAGACTGACTTTGGTCTCTGTTTCTCTGGAGTTACATACAGAAATTAAAAAAGTTAGTAAAATCTCGCTGAGTCGAACAGAAGACAAGAAGATATAAACTGGTCCTATCTTAACAGACATTAATTCTCCATGATTATAGAAACAAATTGGTTACCTACAGGGATTTAAAAAGCAAATTACTATTTGCTTAGCATTTGAGAAAACATGTTCACAGGTCTTTAAGTACGCCTTAATAAATTGGATTCTGATTTTGATGTGAGTTCCCATCTTGGTTAGGTGGGAAGATGATAGAGACAGCACTTCAACAGAAATGTTATGGCTGCAGCTTTAATCCAGTTTGCAAGTCCAGTCAAACCAACCCCATCCACACTATTTAAAATAATAGTGCCAACCCCGTTTCTGCTCTGGTCATGAATAACCACTGCCATGGATTAAAGAGGACTAGCAAAACTTTTTCCTTTCTAAAATGTCTGTGAGAATCTCTTTGGGTGCTGACTGTAGTTTTGTAACCTTCTGTGCACGTGTGGATAAGCCCCTTGCTACATGGATATTTGTTAGGAAGAAAGATTTTTCTGAGGGTGATAAGAGAAACCAGTTATCTGTTTCCTGCTGATGGGGTGCTTCCTCCACAGGACAAAAAGGAAATAATTTAGAGATCAATGCAGAAACATGAAAGAGAAATTACAGACAACATTGTCTATCTGTGTTCATCTCTAAGATATACTTACCTTAGTTTAGTTTACTTATAATCTCCTCTCTTACATTTTCTTTCATGTTTCTGAATGTGTAAAATAAGAAAATGAATGTGTTAAACAACGAATGGTAGTTTGCAGGCTCCAGTTTTGTGAAACTTTTCAGATACTACCACTACCCTGATCTCAGCTGGAAAGGGCTGTGTGGCTTACAAACAACAAATTTTGTGGTTCTCAAAAAATCACTGAAGAGCACTGCTGAGACTCAGCGCTGAGCTCTTCTGTTCTTAAGCTGTAGATGAAAATCAAACGTAATGCTGGGCTGTAAAGCTTACTCTGGCACAGATGAGGTTGAGATTTATCTCTGTGTATAGGAAAATATGTCTACTGACTGTTGACCAGATATATTTATTTCAGAAAAATCTCAAAACCACACTATATAAATGTATTTGTCCAGGATCTACTTTTTATTCAGTCTCAAACTGCTTAAATCTATGTAGAGAGGAACCTGCAATCACCTGTATTTTCATTTACTGTTCCATTCATGCCATCATCTAAGCTACTGCAGAAAATAACTAGCTTCACCTCTTGCAGATCTTTAACTAGAATCACCTTTTAAGCTGATGGTTGATAGACAGGGAACCCCATTTTTATCTAAATCATAGAAAGCTGCCTCAAGCATGATAAAAGAAGAATTATTTGCATGCAGAGACCTAGGATAATTTCTTATCACTTTGACTGCCCTCCAGGAAAGATGAAAGCAGATGCAAAGAAATTAAGCGTTTTGCCAAAGCTGTGATAAACCAATTGCTGTTAGAAACAAAACCTGCCCTGGCCCTCAAAATTCTTGTCTGGACACATACAAGTAAAGCTAAGACAAACAGTATGTGAAATTAGGGGTACTGAAAACGTGTATAGACAGTGCAGATGCCACTGCCCCATTTTTGCAGCATCCCGATATCCCTTAGAAATGTTGCAGGAATGCCTTCCCCTGCCCTAGAGGGCTTCTCTAGAGAAATACATGGCAGTAAGCTAAAATACCCAAACAAGACCAAAAGAATTCACTACTTGGAATAAGAATTTTTCTCTTGCTTCAGGGAATTATGGTGATACACTGAACCAGCATGATGTGGATGAATGTAGTTTGGTCTGTTCTATAAAAGAGACTCTGCTGACCCATGTCAAGCTGTCTTGCACCCCCAAGTCCTGCCACACCACTGTGGCTTGACAGCTCAGGTCTGCCTCTGGCTTGCACTCCAGTAGCGATTTCATTACAAGGATTTGTGGGTGGCTATTAGCACTCTAGCCAGTTGTTATGTTACATGTTACGTTATTCCTAAAACTTCTACACAAACCCAATATTCTTCACACAAACTTTAAGGAAGCATTTCCCCGACTTCTTATGAATACTTGGATAGAGACTGGTCCTTCTTT
This sequence comes from Falco rusticolus, assembly GCF_015220075.1. Taxonomy (NCBI): domain Eukaryota; kingdom Metazoa; phylum Chordata; class Aves; order Falconiformes; family Falconidae; genus Falco; species Falco rusticolus. The sequence continues at coordinate 25,674,883 of NC_051198.1, read as the reverse complement.
TGCCTCCTGGTGATGATCACAGACAGGGGGCCTATGACAGTGTGATTTTTTATTAACTACTCTTCACTATTCAGTATATATTTACTTCCCTCTTTAAAAGGAAACAAAGGACAAAAAAAACCCAACCAAAACTGAACAAAAATCCCATGTAAGTAACCAGTCACAGATCAGAAACATATCAAAGGAAAACTTGAGAACAGACTGTAGATTGAAAATAATTAATCCAAATAATCCTACAAGTGTTCAGAAATCAGGCCATGTTTGCAAAGAGTTTGCAGACTGAACAACTCAGTAAAATGTTCACTGGATAAGATAGCTGCAATGAATGCTTTGACTACTGGAAGGTATCCAGTTAGATCGACTACAAAGGCTCAATTTCTCAGCCCTTCAGCCAGATTTATCAGCCCTAAATCCCCCAGTTGGCACTCAACTCATCCTCTAGATGGTAAATTTGCTTTGCTGACATTCAGGTTTTCTCTCATTAAGGATCATGAAGACTAAGCATCCGTTCTCCTCTATGTTTATCTCTCTTCTTGATATTTCTCTCAGATCTGTGACACCAAAGTCTCACTGTAATGAATAAAGACATTGAAAAGATGAACTTCAAATACAGAGAATGTTGGGGTTTTTTGCTTGATTGATAGCATGTCAGCAAAGTAGGAATGATACAGCATCTATGGATATGTCAGCTGCATTCTTAACAATACTGAAACCAAAAAAGTCCCTAACTTTTAAGCATCTCTCCAGACAGTTCTAGCTTACACGCTGAAAACCCATATATATAAAATATTCTACTGAGACAACCAATTATTTAAAAAAAATGTACTTCAGAGATATGGATTGTGTAGGAAATCCATCTTGTTGGACTCCGTTGCTGAATAAGCCTATGAGATTTAACTATCTTGCTTGATGTAAAACTCAAAGTAGTATCTGAAAGTTGACTGAAGAGATATCTCTGAAGTAAGATCTCTTAAATTCTGTTGCTGTTATTTAAGAGCAGGAGAAAAATAGAACAAATGATTGACTGATACCCACTACGAGCAAAGCTGTGTTGCTGAAAAGCAATCACCTTACTTATTTCTCTCTGCTTTTGTTTTCAGTATTCTGAACACCAGAAACCTGTGTTAAACTTGCTCAGATTTCACTCACATATTAATTGTAAGAATTCTTGGCCTGTACATTTTCCAGTCTAAATATTCAATATTTGAATTCTCATTCATACTGATTTGTCATAGCTAGACCAAAAATTCAGTGGGGTACACGTATGCTCCATGACTGGGGGTGGTGTAACTGGTAAAATCACGATCGTAGTACAGGGTTTTTTTGGCAATGTTCTTCAATATTTGCTACTTTTTTTTCTAAGACTGTTTCAGCCTGTGAAATTATGTGCTGAAATATTCATGAAAAGTGAACACAGATGGGAATAAGTACTATTGCAGTGAATTAATGACAAAACATTAATACGCTCAGAAAAACTTGCATATTTTTCCTTGGCTTTTATACCTCTAGAACAATGATGTAAGAAATCAAGCCCAATAGCCAATGTGCTTTTTCATGGAACACTACACTCCGGATTCTGAGGTCAGGGAACTCAGTCAGTACAAAAGAATGAGAATTGGCCATGCTTAGTTAGCACTGAATGTCCTTATTGAAAGAAAAAAAATAATATGGGCTATGCATGAATGCAGTAGTGACATTGTTAGGGTTACAAAAAATATATGGTGAGTCCCCAGTCACTGCGCAGTCACCCAAGGCTGCTGCAGGCTTGATGTCATGCAAGCCAGGGTGGCACAAAGAGTCAGTGGTGGTAACAATTCCCCAGGACAGAAAACTGAACTATTAAATTCCCTCACTTTTTCTTTCCATATTATTTGTCTCCTATTAGAGGTGTCTGTGAGGCTGTGTTTAAATCAGGACCAGCGAGAGGCGGAGGTGGAAGGTTCTGTGGCAGCACCTTTTGTCCACTTGTTTGTGTTATGATAATGTCCTTGAAGATCCTAGATTTGGAGCTTTGCTGTGTCAGGTGATGCATAACTATAGAGACAGCGCTTGCCCTGAAGAACACCTAATTCTCTATTTATTCCTTCTGCTTGGCAACACACATCATTCCCTCTGTGCCTTCAAAACCCCTTTCTGCTTGGACACCTTTTGTTCTCCAGTGCAAATCACAGCTGCTTTTTCTTTTCCTTCTTGCTCCTGCCTGCTCTTCAGCTGTATCTTGTCTTCCTCAAAACTAATTTAGTTAATTCTTCATTTTAAAACCAGGCTGTGGTGCCTGGTCCACAGTTGCTTAGCAACAGCTGCCCTCCGCATGCAGGGATAACAGGCAAGCAGGGATGCCAGTGTGTGAGTCTGGCCCAGGAAGGTGAGAAATAAAGGAGCAAGACAGATTGCCTCCCTCTAGGCTTTGAGGTTGCACATTGTACTGCTACACGCTGGCAGAGATGTCGCAGGGGCAGGGTTTGCTTTCATTTCCAGAACTGGTTTTTCAAATAAAAAATACTGTCTCAGCGCAGGACAGGAATCAAGTGCACATGACAAAGTGCAAATTTTGGATGCATATATAGAAATCTAAAATATTCTATTATTAAGCATTAGGCATGGATTACAGTTAATCAAATCCCAACACTTACAACTTCACATAAGCCCGAAGTATACCAGGGAGGAATGTGATAACTTTATTACACAGAAATTAGAGGACTAAGTGTTTCAATGTCCAACTAGGAGGCCTGGCATTTCCAAGGTGGGTATGTAGGATTTATGGTACAGATCTCTTCTGTCCCAAGACTTGCCTTCCAAAAATGCAGAGGAAACTGTGCGAAGAAAACTTTCCTCCACTGTCTACAGGTATTTGTAGGTGGTAATATGCCTTGGCTCTCTGTTAAAATAGTGTTTAAACCACTTCTTTAGGTGAAAATCAATAAATGCAAAAGGGAAGATCCTTGAGTGAGCAACATCAATCACAAACAATCAATGATGAAAAGAGATCCAGATTCTCTTAAAAAAATTACCACCTAAAAAATAAAAACCTGGAATATGAATTTGGGATTCAGATTATCTACAGTTTGGGTGAAAATATTCTTACAATTGAAGGCCGCGATAGTAAACACATGTCTCCAGAAAGATTTGTGAATAAAATTTCAAGAGTAGTCGAGATACTAGTCTTCGTGCCTTCCACATTATCTTAAGTTGCAAAGGATGAATCTGGGGCAAGGCACAGCCAGACTTTTTTTAAGCCTTACAGGCTGTTGTAGAGAAGTTTCAGCTGGAGCTGCCTGCAGTGGCCCACCTAAGTGTAGAGAGGGAAAAAGGCTGCTTAAATCCAGGCTTAACCCAACTCAGGATGATCAGACAAGATGTACTGTCTGCTCCTCCATCTTCACTTCTATCCTGCCTTTGCTGTGAATCAGAACATCTAGTCTAGGGACAAAATGGAAATAATTTCTTCAGTATGTTGTTTTCCCTCCACAAACTCAGGTCTAGAATACACTTTTTCTACATGCAAGAAATGTAATATATAGGAAAAGAGAAATATGAAGTGCATCTTTCCATTCTCTGTTCTTCAAAGACGTTTACTCAATTTCATAAACTATCTGTAACAGCAGTAATGAATCTTCAGGCTTCTAGCCTTGTACCAGTTCTGCCTGGTGCCTGTGTGGGAGCTCGGGACAAAGAATTCAATGCCTTGTCCACTGGATAGACAGAAAGGTATGTTACAGATCTCTCAAGGCAAATAATTTTGTGACACACAGCTCTTTTTATATCTTTATATTTTTATATAAAACTGAATTTAGAAATATATATAAAGATATAAACATGAAAATTGATGTTCAGAGGTGACAAACCACTGTAATTTATATTGAAGCTTTGGCAATCACGGATATTTGGCATATGTGAGACAGACATCACATACTCAGGCATCTAAGGATGAAGTTCTATGCTTAGCTGTGATTACACAGCAGTGAAAGCGTGGTGCAAACACAAACGTTTGACTGAGATCCTCCATATTCTCTCTGTTCTCTGCATTTTATTGAATGCTTATTAATTCTTACTCCCTCCCCATGAGCGCTAACTGCATTACTTGGAAGCCATTTATGCATGTATTTCATAAGGTGATTGTTTGTATCAAGTTGACATTATGGTATAGAAGTGTCTGCTATAACTATAACTAAATTGCTGGTTTCATTTTTGGTTATTATCAAAGACCAAAGGCAGGACTCTACATATGATAGTATAATCACATTCATCCATGCTAACTAGCATGAAACAATCGGTAGAAATCATCACTGATGATGAAGAAAGCAAGAGTTTTACCCACAGTACTCCACAGATCTGTGGATTAACCCTGAGTGAATCACCAAATATTTCATTACCTTCATTTCCCCGAATGAAATTCCCTAACATCCATAATTATGTGTTTTTGTAAACAGCATTAAGGTCTCCAAATAACAGGACCTATGTAAATGTGAAGCATTGTTGTTACTGTAAATGTATTGTGAATTTTGGGTATTAATACTTTATCTGAACGGCTTCAAGAACTTTGCTTAATATTTACGACAGAGATTTTTCAAAGTTGTTTTTTTTCTATAACTTCCCATATAATTTAATATTTAAAAAAGAGTAACTATAGAAGAAGGTATAACAAACAAACAAAAGGCAATTCAGTAACCAAAGCGGTAATGTGAGTTCATCAGGGATAATCCCTGTCTTGAAATATTTGTCTTGAAACCTGATTTTGGGTGGGATGGAGTTTATTTTCTTCCTAGTAGCTGGTATAGTGCTGTGTTTTGGATCTAGTGTGAGAATAATGGCGATAACACACTGATGTTTTTAGTTGTTGCCATGTAGCGTTATACTAAATCAAGGACTTTTCAGTTTCTCAGGCCTTGTCAGAGAGAAGGCTGGGGGGCAGAAGAAGCTGGCAGGGGACGCAGCCAGGACAGCTGACCCAAACTGGGCAGAGGGATATTCCCTATCATAAAATGTCATTCTCAGTATATAAATTGGGGGAAATGACTGTCCTGGGACTGGCTGGGCGTCGGTCAGCAGGTTATGAGCAATTGGGTTGTGCATCACTCATTCATCCCCCTCCCTTGAACTTTATTTCTCTCTTTTTGTTATCTCCCTTTCCATTACAATTGTTATTAGGAGTATAATATTTTACTGTATTTCAATTATTAATGTGTTCTTATCTCAACCCACGGGTTTTACCTTTTTCTGTTTGACCTGTCCATCCCACTCAGGGAGGGGAGAGTGAGTGAGTGGCTGAATGGCACTTAGTTGCTGGCTGGAGTCAAACCACAAGGAATATTAACTCATTTGCTGAATTATCCATTACCTTATTTTATGCATTAATTGGTTTCTTGGCAGTTTTGTAACTTCTTTGTGTACAGCAAATCAGGCAGGGATGTGACGGTGTCTTACAGTGTTCACTGTTCCCTAAATAAGGAAATTTTTGTACGTGCCAAAAGTATCACTAAAGAATGACAAACCAGGTTGTCAATTTTTTGCATACTCTTTATTTATTCACTTGACATTACTAGTGACTGTGCATGTTACAGATCTAAAATGTCATCATTTCCCCCCCATAGGCTTTACATGTTTAATTAGAGCATCTTCAAAGTCATTAGCCATTCCTCAACAGTGCTTTCAACCTTTCCCACACTGTGACCTTATTTTCAAAGAACCTCCTTCCCATTGGCACACAGCAAGCATGTAATTTTATGCCCGTTCAGAAAATCAGGATTCAACAACTCTATTGAATAGGCACAGGATTATTCATCTGCTTAAATTCAAATCTAACCTGCATATTGCCTGAGGAGCCACAGATTTTAAACGTAAAAACAAAATGTCCCTGCTGTTCCTAAGGGCAAAACTGCTAATAGGTCCCAATTACTGCAACAAAATAGAACAGCTGAAGACATTTAGAAGTTGTCAGGGTAAGTTAAAGGCAGTTCTTTCAAAATCTGGTAAGAGATTTTCTGGAGTTTATAGCCTGTTACAGTCTGTGCCTTCACGACAGTCCAACTAGATTTGTTGGGAATAAAAACTCTCTTAGTAAAAATGCATTCAGTTTTAGAAGGTGTTTAAAGACCACCCAAAAACCCCAGACCACAACCCAAAATTTCAGAATGACTTGCTCAATCATTTCTGCTTTTAACTACTAAAGACACACACATACATTGTTATCTACCAAATAAGACGTGCGAAAACAAGCAACCATATTTTACACTAAAACAAAAAGCCCTGTAATAGGATCCATTAAAAACAATTGTAAACACCTGTGGACTGGGCAATTTCTATTTCTTCAGGGCCCAGAAAACATCCCCTGGTGTTCTCATGCATGTTTTTTTTTCTTCTCCTTGCCCTAGGGGAGATTTTTTAGGCTGTGGATCAGCTGTCAACACTATACCGATACCGCTCTACAGCAAATCTCGGTCATCACAATCACTTCCGCCACTCAGATGCCTCAGTTTCCACAGAAGGAACAGAAATTGGTCGACATTAAACCAAAACAAAAGCTCTCTATTCAGGCTGAAAGACGGCCTGTCCTCACTACCTGTTAAAGGTGTACCCTAGTCATCCGGGTGACATAGGCCATTAGGGCCCTGCTGGTTTATCGTTAGGCCTGGATGATCAAATTGTGTCAGCACCTCACAGCACCCTCCTTCAGAGCCGGGCCGGCTGGGAAGCTCTCGTGTCTCCCCTGCCAAGCACGCAGTCGCTGGCATCAGTGCCAGTTACTGCCGCTGGCTGCATAGGGAGCTGGCCCTGAGCAGCCCACACAGCACTCGGTGGCTGCTCTTCCTCCCGCCCCTGCCAAGCCCGGGCGGGCCCAGCCGCTCCCCGGTGACGGAAGCAGAGCTGCCCCCGAGGCCGCCATACCCCTCAGGAACGGCGGCGGGAAGCAGCGCCCGCCACCGCCGATCCCGCCTTTGGCAACGGCGAGCAAGCCACGTCGCTGCCCGGCGGGGAGGAACGCGATGCCCGCCCCGCGGCTGCCGCCACCTCCGACCCGGGTCGCTCCTCCCCGGGCCGCGGCAGCCGGCCCCGGGCGAGTGCCTAAGGGACCACGCCGCCCCCGCGGCCACCAGCCGGGAGCCCGGCAGCTCCCGCGGGGGGGGGACAACGAGGGGGGTGGGGGGTGCCTCCCCGCGCCGCGCATGCGCCCTGCGCAGGGCTGCGCGGCGCCGGCCGTGAGGGAAGTGGGCGACCGCTTCCGGGTCGTGCGGCGGCGGCAGCACCATGTCGTGCACCCTCGTCCCCTTCGGCCACTTCCAGGACCTGGAGGCGGCTCGCGACTTCCTGTGCCCTCAGCGCCGCCCGGGCAGCGCCGCGGCCGGCAAGGAGAGCGGTGAGTCCGCCCCTGCGGAGCGGGGCAGCCGGGGGCCCGGCGGGGCCCGGCCCGTGTGGGGGCGGCGGTGGCGGGGCTGCTCCCCGCGGCCCCCTCGGGCCTCCGTGCGGCGGGAGCCTCGCCCCCCCCTCCCCCCGCGCACGGCCGCCGGGGCCTGGCCCCACGGTGCGTGCGCCCCTGCCCGCTGGCCGCAGCGGGGCTGCCTGGCGGCGGGGCCGGGGTGCCGGCTGGGCTCTGGGCTCGCTCCTCCCCGCTTTCCCCGCCGTCCCTGGCCGCCCGGGGCTGTGCCAGTGGCCGGTACCCGCCGGTCGCTCGGCGTCGTTGCTGTGGCAAAGGGTGGGTGTCCTGCTGCAGCTGCTCCAGCTTCGCCTACAAGTTCAGACTTTCCTGCTGTCCGGAATTTCAGGTGTCCGGCCGTTCTCAGCTGTCAGTCCTTATGCTGTAGTGTGTAGGTGAAGCTCTTTGACCACAGACCCAGCGTGCCACAAACTTCGAGGTGAAAGTTTGGAGTTTTCTTGCTTCAGTTGTCTGAAAATGTTCTAGTAAAGTTAACAAACCGTACACATGCAGGATTACCTAATAATGCAAAATGTGCTTAAAGCATACGAAAGCTTTAGCTTGGCACTTAAGAGACAGTCTTACAGCAACTACAGTGTAAAGTTGTGGAGCAGATCTCTGTTGTGTAAGGCAGCGCTGTGTTCTCAACAGAGAAGAAGGACCAACAGATCCATGCTCAGGTCACACTATACAGGCAAATGAAGCACTGCCCGGTGTGTTAGTGCCGTGCCACGTTAACTGTAGTTGGCTAATGTTTTGGCTTTCTGGCAACAGCATGGAAGGGAAGGTTTGAAGAGGTTAGTGAGGATGTTTGTAAAGTCCTCTCAACTGTAAACAAGAGCTATGAGAGAAAACAGCAAGGTGCTTATTTAAAAAACTTAAAAGATTTTGGGGGAATTAAAAGAGAGGGAGATCATAGGATGGTTTGTGGTGGAAGGGGCGTTGACAGTCCATCTAGTCCAACCCCCCTGCCATGGGCAGGGACATCTTTTAACCAGATCTGGTTACTCAAAGCTATGTCCAGTGTGGCATTGAATGCTTTCAATGATGTGACATCTCTAACTTCACTGGGCAACTTGTTCCAGTGTCTCACCGTCTTCATTATAAAAAATGTCTTACTAATATCCAATCTAAATCTACACTCTTTTGTTTTAAACTGTTGGCCCTTGTCCTGTCACTACAGGTCCAGGTAAAAAAAAATGATGCAATAGTTGTGAAAAAGTTTTAAAAGTACACTGTATGGTCAGCTAGTTAACTTTACCACTGAAACTTCTGTATGCATGGTGTTGTACTTCCTTTTTGTGTTTAAGATTGAATGTAATTTACTTTATGGTTGAAATCACTTGGAAGAAAATACTTCTGTGAGGATTTTATACAGCCAGCCTACATTGTGCAAAACTTTGGTAGAAAATGGTTATGTGCTGCTACTGGTGACTTCAATAATTAAAGCTCTGAAAAGTGCATACAGATTCCGTATGGCTGTTCTTTTTGTATTGTCTGTATCTAAAGAAGGGATTCTGGAACCAGTAGTGTCCTGTTAGTGCCTCTTGAATACTGAAGATAAATGCAAAATACTGTAATGTATTTGTGTCTCCAAAAAATTTCTTGCTGAAAGAAATTAAAGTATTTCTCTTGTATTTGGTGGTACATGTGAGAGAAGTTTGTGCAAAATAACTTTTGATTACTTCTGGAGTGGATTTGTCAAATGGCAGCTGTAAAGAGAGAAAATATTTATTATGTTGTAAAACTATAAAAATGATAGAAGCAAAGAGGGTGCATGTACTAAAATGTGCTGTTCTTCCATTTTAATGGGTTGGTTGTATTCTGGGCTATTTTTATATTTGCTTATGTAGTCAACAAGGCAGAGTGTTCTAATCAAGTGTTTTTCAAAATATTTCTCATAGTCTTTGAAATCTTTTGGATATGTGCCTGTATATATATATATATATATATATATTTTATACCACAGCTGTTTTCACAGTTCAGGATAAATGAGCATAAAAGTAAGCATGTGAGAGTTCCCAAAGTAACTTTTATGTAAGATTATAGATCAGTCATTTTTAAGCAGAATTCCTTAGTGCATTCATCTTTGACAGGGAGAAAACACTTCCACAGCTTGCAGAAGTTGAAATAAGTAAGTTGTGGAGGTATCCTAAGTCAGAGAAAACTGAGTTTGGGTATGCAGAACAGGAGATTCTTTTCCCCTTAGGCTTGTTCCTTCAAGTCTGCTTTGCTGCTGCTGTGTGGCATAACCAACTGAACGGTTCAGCTGCAGCCTTGTTTTGAACTGTGGTTGAGATGAGGTGATACAGATCTTGTGTTACTGCTAGTTTCTTGGCCTTGCGTCCACAGTTACTGCTCTGGTTGGAAATACTTCATTCAGTTTTTCATTCTCTCTTCCCTTTTTTTTTTTTTTTTTTTTTTGCCTACATACTAATCCATTCCTTTTTCTTTGTAAGCAACTGACTTGTTGCATGGCAGTCCATAATTACTGCCCTTTCTTTTTGATGTGTACCTTGACTTTTACATTGATCACATGGAAGAACTTTTTGCTGTAAGTAAAGTGTAAGTGACGAAGTGTGAGAACATAAACCAAATCTCTGCTTCTAATGTTGTGCACCAAGGAAAGAAAAAAATTCTGTCCAATCAAGTTTTTGTTTTTGTTTTTTTCTAGTGTACACACATGAAAAAATCCATCTTATTTGCAAAATGTGATAAAACTTCATAAGTGTAACAGAACTTTACCACTAAGAAATTAATGGATATTTAACTGAAAAGAGCAGAAAATTGACCAAAAAAGAGACATAACATTTTCTATAATCTTTATAATTTGAGAAATTTAACTACAATTTAATTAAAGTGATGATGTCTCTGTTCTTCCATTAGAGTCTGAGCTTGAACTGTGTGTTTTAAACCATTTGATAGGCTTGATGACAGCAATTCAGTGGCATAGCCAGGTAGGACTGCTCCTAGCTAAACTTTGGGGGCGTTAAGATGAAATAAAGAAATTGGTACTTTCCTGGTGTGTGGATATTTTTAGGTCTCAAGTGTGCTTATGTCCCATTACCTAAATGAAATTAATAAGAAAAAAAAAACCCCAAAACCAAACTTGCCCTTGGGAGTTCCCAGGCAATGTCACCTGCATCTGTGATGTGAGCTGGTCACTTTAGGGTGGTGTGTGGCACAACACAACTTTGAGATGCTGCTGCTTATTAGGGGGGAAGAAAAAGTTTTCCCCCCTGATTTGGGGGGTTGCCCAGAGCTATGAGTTGTCACTTTGCTGCTTCTTTTTACAGTAGGAACAATGACTTAAGCCTGGCACAGAAACTCTTCTCCAAAATCCAGCCCTGTTAACACTGACAGTGTCCTAAAAAGTGCTCTTGAGCCTAGTTCCTCTAAACCAACATATTTGGAGTTGTGCTTGCACGCTTTGCTTTATCTGGATCAACTAATTAAGTTCAGAAATACAGAAAGCCAAGCTTTTCATTTCAGAATTGCAAACAAGGTTACAAATACATTACAAAATCAAATTCTAGACGGCATTTAGCAGTAGGGTTGTTCTTAACTGTTTCTGTATCCCCCTTACTGAATTTGGTGTGTTCCCATTCTGACAAGCTCTTTTGTGTTGCGTTTTTAATCAGAGTCTCCCTTTCCAGATTGCATTATATACATTTAAGATTCCTTTCAGTTTTCATATAAAATGTCATAAAAATACACTCTCTATCTGAATTGTGTTATACCTGTAATTGTTAATACATTCTGAGTAGTGGGGAAGAATATATGACATGCTCTCAACACACAACAGAATGGTGTCAGAGTACTTTGTCCAAATTACCTTTGCACCTGAGTCTTTTGCTGCTTTAAGCGCCTCCTTTACTGGGTAGACTTCCTTCTTTCTTGCTATAACTTAAGCTGTCACTTGGACCTGAAAGAAAGCTGGAATACGTATGTTTTATATGTAATCGGTTTCATTTCTTCCCTGTGCTATATAGCATCACAAAGCCCCCCTGCCATGGTACCTCAAACTTTGGTTTTGGAGCTGTTAACAACTGTAAGCCATGGGAATTTGCAGCATTACTTGAAAGAATCTTTGTAGTACCTGGGTTACTTTTAATTTGATCATCCTTTATTCTGTTGACAATAATTGTGACCATCTAAAGGAAGAGAAATTGCTCAAGTGGTTCTTTTTCAGATTTGTGAGGTAACTTAGTTTGTAATTATTCCCCCCCACTCCCTTATGGATGTCTGAAGTGATGAGAGAGAACAAGTGTAATACTAGTCTCAAAAGGGGCTTCCTAGTAATGCTGGCAAAATAACCGAATATATTTGTCAGTCCCCATGTTGGAGGAGCTTTGGTAATAGATGGCCTATGATTACTGAAGAGCAAGAAGATGCAAACTATTTCTGGAATTCCTTGGCCTGCAGAGAAAAGAAACTGCTTCTATTTCTTCACTAGTTATGCAATCCAATGGTATCAGAATTGCAGTCAATATACGTGGAAAAAAATCTGAAACTCTTGCACTTCAGTAATAATGCAAGAAGTTATTGCATATTAACTTTATACATTCTTGAAGCATGGATGGGAAACAAGCTGGAAGATCATAAACCTGACAAACAACACAAGTGCCATAACTCTGAATGTCACCCCCTCTCCCTGCCCCCTTCTGTCCCACAGATTTTATTGCTGGGCAGGACATCATATTCCCTTTGGTCAGCTGGGGTCAGATGTCCCCACTCTGCCCTCTCCCAACTTCTTGCATACTCGCAGCCCACTTGCTGCAGGGCAGTGTGAGAAACAGAAAAGGCCTTGACACTCTGTAAGCACTGCTCAGCAACAGCTAAAGCATCAGTGTGCTTGTGTGGCGTGCTTGTGTCATCAAAAATCCAGAACATAGCACCATACCAGCTACTATGAGGAGAATTAACCCTATCCCAGCCAAAACCAGTACATTAGGATATGAAACCAAACTATGCATAGCTTGGTTTTATTTATCTTTTTTATACATACAAGGAGTGTAAATATTAGCTTTTTGGCTGAAGTAACTTGATGTTTATGGCAAATAATCTGAAACATGCTGAGGACAGATTGGTGTGAAGATAAACTTGCCTGTTGTAAAACTATATAACAATGTAGGTAGGAATAGTTTGACCTTTGTTGCTTTGGGGGTCCAGTTTTCAACATGTGCTCTTCTGCCTGGGCAAATACAAGCTTTTCTGGGCAGGCCCGTGCCAAGCATGTCCTGTGGTAGGTAACCTGCTGCGTAGAGCTGGAACGTAGACCTGAGGGCAGGAGGGAAAGGCTTCTGCTGTGTGCCCCAGGTCATCATGCTGCTCTGGGAGGGAGGGCAGTGGCAGTTCTCTGCACTCAGAGTTATATTCTACCATTTGGGGAAGAAGTCTTAGACTGAGTAAAAACATCATTCATATTGAATTTGACCTGTTAAATGCCTATTAGACCTCATTGGTCTAGGTTTGTTGCTAGTGTTTCTCCTCTGTTGTCTTTAAAACAAAACTTGCTTATCATTAGATATTGTTCTTTTGTGTATGAAGTTTGATAAATATGCTTGAAATGAATTCTGTTATACATTAACACCAGTGGTGCACACGTGCAGCATTTAAAGCAGCTGTAAAGTTTCGGGTGTGCTGCTGATGGCATTTTAATGCTGTATGCTTCAAATTATAGAGTGAAGTGGTTCTTATAGATGCAGTAGATGAACTTGTGTTTTTGCAGTCTCCCCAGTAAAGCAAAATCTGGAATGTTGCTGCTGCTTTATCGAAGTAGGGAGAACTATTTACTGGACATCTGCTAGTGAGAGATGGAGGTGAATGGAAATGTAGATTTGCACAGGAAAGCTTGACTGTCCCAACAAAGGACTGGAAAAAGTGAAGAAGCTGCAAGTCAAGAACTTTTTAGGGCTTGTTTAGGTATTGGTTACTAGATAACGTATGTGTTCTACAGTTGTTAGTTCTGATCTGTAATGTTACTAAAGGAAATGATGGGGTATTTCTTAAAATCTTCATTGTAAACAGAACTTCAATCCTGTGTCATGTCTCAGTTGAACAACCTTATCAGGTGCCGGTGCGTGGGAAAGCATCTGCAAACTGACAGCTTCTGTGGCACATTTTGTAATTAATTGGCACGGGTGAATAACTGTTTTGAGTTCAAGTATGACAGGTGTATCCATCTGTTGCTTCTCTGTCCATTGTTTCAGAGGTTGGTTGTCCATTGTTTAATACCTTGCTTCACTAGCCCTTGCATAGGTGAAATGTCTGAATAATATGGATGAGGAAACATTAATTTTAATTTCTTTTTTAGAAGAGGATTAATGTATGGAAGAAAGGAATGCGTGCAGGGTTTTGAGGAAGACGTGATTAGTGCATGCAGCAGCTGTCTATGCAATGTAGAGGATGGATCTGAAGGAGCAAGCTTGTAAACCCTTGTAAGCATGAGGAGGTGCTGGCTTTGCAGAGCAGGTCACAGTTCTGGAAGATCTCTGCAGCTTCATGAGTGGGGTGGTGCCTCACCATTACCTCATTTTTCCATCCTTTTTGATTTTTCTAGCTTCATCTGAGGAATATGACAACTATGAAAATGTAGCCATTTGCAAAGAGGCAGCAGGAGTCCTCACAGTTGAAGTTTTGTGGTGGGTGTTCAGACTCAGAATTGAAGTGGCCGAGGTTTCTTGGAAAGGTCGGTCTTTTCTGTGCTGTAGGGAAGGCATTGGCCTTACCTGTGTTTCTTGAATATCCTTATGTTTCTCTCTGGACGGTGGCACGCTGACAAATTTCTTTCCTCCGTGAGTTTTATAGGAAGGAGACTTTGTTGCCTTTTGAGATAATAAAATGCAAACAGAAGTAGCATTTTGTTAGCTATCTTAAATTAAGCATTGAAATTAAGTTACTGTTTTCTTCTTGTGGTTTATATTCAACAGTATTTGCCATAATTTTCCTCTATATATTTGTACACTGGACAATTCCCAAGCCCAAACACAAGATGAGACCGTGACCCTTGGAAGCTTGTTGCTTGTATAGTTGTGCCTGAAATAACTGTGCAGTCAGATCATATTGATGATGACACAGTGACCCTGGCTGACTCACACATTTTATAGATGGTATAAACCTTTCAGTTTTAATAAAGGTTATTCATGGAGTAGGCGCTTCTGTCTTCTACAGTCTTGTGAAATACCTTCTCAACAACATTGGAGAAAAGTTTCTTTCTTAAGCTAAAATATTTTTTTAAAGTTTTTTTTTCTTTATTATCCATACAAAAGGTGAAAGATAGAATACAGATTTCTGTTTTGTTTTACTGGATTCTGCCTTTGGTGGTAAAGGAACCAGAGTTTTTAGAATAAATAAAATGGGAGTGTTGTTGATAGAAACGTTCTTGTCATACTGTTTGGCCATCCAAAATGGCAAAATCTTCCTTGCTTAAAACTAAATTTAAGCTAACTTGACACATGGCATTTAAACTTCTGAAGGTCAAAGTAGCCATGACATCAGTTATTGAAAAACTTGAAAGAAATTCTTGAAAAGTCTTGAAGTCTTATTGATATTACTGCTTCAGATTTCCTGCTAGTGCCTCTAGATGGAAGTTGGTGCTTGGCTTTTCTACTGAACTACATGACTTATTCAGCGATAGTGGCTTTGAGAATTGTACATCTACTGCTAAATGCCAGTGCAAGATTACCCTTTGCGTAGGCTTTTAAATTCATATCAAATTCTGTATTTTAGGTGAAAGAATTTCAGATGTTTTCTGTATAAAATGAATACATTTTCTCTTGTAAGACAACTGAGAAACAGACCTGTCCTTATCAGTCTCCATCTTCTCAGGTGTTCGAGGTATCTTGTAAGCTTGTGGTTTGACTGAGGTTTCTGAATGACGTAATTGAAATAGATCAGTTTCTTGTTATTTTTCCTCTGTGTTGTCCTGCAAAGGGGTGAATATCCAAGGCCCTTGTGCTCGTTGTCCCCTCAGAGGCCACAGCTTTAGCTGCATTGGGAGTAGTGGTGGGATCTGCATTACACTGGGCTCAGATGTTTTGTTGTCACAGACGGATTTTTATGTACTGTCAACCCCTGTTAAAATAAACTGGTGTTGCTACTGGCTGATCCTGCATTTGACATAAACCAACCAAAATCCACCATTATGGAAAGGAAGATCTTTTACTTATGTATAGAAATACTGTTTCTCAAAATTTTGCATATATGGTTCTTGTGGTGTGTTACAGGTCTTACGCCAGTTAGTAAAACATCTGGAGGCATATACACAGAGACCTGAAGGGTTGGAGAGAGCCTGCTGTCCCCTTACTTTCCCTCTGTAGCTGCCTAATACGTACAAGATGGGACTTTTGTTGTCTTTGGAGCAGTAATAATTAGATAAACGAAGCTAAAGTTTAAATTTTGCAGTGGGGTCTTACGTCTCTGTACCTGCTGGAGAAAGTTTTTGTCATGGACACATAGGGTTTCCCCACCTTATGCCCTCAGTCTTTGCTTCAGCTTGCTGCGTAAAACTAGAAATATGTCTTAGCTTTCTTGAAATGTCTGTGAGAAACTGAGAAAACTCAAATTTGTTTGAATAACTTGTTAAAGTGCATAGAGGCCCTGTTGAAGGATCAATGGTGTGTTGTACCAGGCACTGTAAGATGTTAGTTACCCAGAGTTGTAGAGAGCGTGTCAAAATTAATTTGACACGGGTGTCATTACACCTGCTTCCAATTTGTACTTAGGAGATTACAGCTTCTGTTACTACTTTTCCATAGTCTTAAAAATTGAAGTAAATACAGAGAAGACGGCCATTTCTACCACTTCATGGTTCTTTCTGTAGAACTCGTTAGTGCTGCCATAAACAAAGTAATAATGCATTGGTGGGAAAGGAAAAACAACCACCAGCAATCCTTTTTGATTGTGTTTTTTGTTGCTTATGCTGTATTCATGTGACATATCTTTTTTTTGCTTAAAGCAGGCAAATCAACAAGCTGGGAAGATGGTGGCTGGGGAGCCTGGGATGAAGCGGAATTACAAGAACCTGTAAGTTCATATATGAGTGTTTGTGGTGGGTTGAACCTCGGCTGGATGCCAGGTGCCCACCAGCTGTTCTGTCACTCCCTCCTCCGCACAGAATGGGGCAGGGAGAAAACGAGATTAAAAAAAAAATCTTGTGGGTCAAGATAAATGCAGTTTAATGAAACAGTGGCAAAATTCCACCTGCACGGAAGCCAAGAAAAACAAAAGGATGTATTCTCTACTTCCCATCAGCAGGTGATATTCGTCTGCTTCCCAGGAAGCAAGGCTTCAGTACACGTAAGCAGTTGTTCCAGAAGACAAATGTAAAGAACGAATGCCCCCCCTTACTCCTTCTTTCTCTTAGCTTTATATCTGAGCAGAATCATACGGTATGGAATGTCACTTGGGTCAGCTGCCCTGGCTACGTCCCCTCCCAAGGTCTTGCCCACCCCAGCCTACTCTTGCTCCTGAATTGTTTCTAAATATAGCTTGGATGTTACCTATTGTGTTAGTTATTCCTATTCTTGTATTCTGTAGGGCTTTTTTCTCACTAGAGGATACACACATCTTTGTGTTGCTCCAGCTGGGGACATCTTTTTGCCCTATAGTAGCCAGAGACAGTAAGCATGGTAGTGGAGTTATAATGGTCTACTATGAATGAATACAAATCAGAACCTCCTAAATCATGAACCACTGACACAAGCATCTTTCTAATGATCATGTAAGTACTCCTCTTATGTTGTAATGTGCAGATGGTATTACAGCAGGGATCAAATTATGTTGTTAGGATGGGGCGCAGCACAGTGCTTTTTTAAAGAGTGATAAACATCCTTTGCCCAACTATTTCAACTAGAATAATGTGGCTAGTCTAGTATTTTTTGGTGGGGCTGAGACTTCTAGCTACGAGCTGACTTATATAAGTTGTTAGGGAATCTGTGTAGAAATCCTCTGCACCTGAGTGAATCATCTGACCAGAATTGCTTGCCCTGTTAGAGAGAACTAATGGGGTAGATTGAAGAATCCAGACTTCACATTGCTAACCAAACTCTTATATGCCTGTATTTATCTCAATATGCTGGAAATATGCCCAAGAAGTGGGCAGTAGCCTTGTAACTACTTATTTCAGCAGGGAAACAGATTTTCAGCTGAGATGACAGGTTGAAATGAGCATGTGTTTCCCAGGGATGAATCACTGATGCTGATGTACAGGGCATGACAGGAGTATAAAACCTTTTAAGTAGGATGGGTATGCAGCTCCCACTATAATTGCCATGAAATGAGTGTGTTTTCTCAGGCCACACCTCTGTTATGTCCTGTAATGTTTATAGCTTCCTTAATGAGGAAAACAAATGCTTTTCTATTTATGTTGTAATTTGATTAGAACCAGCGTGTGTTGCTAAGTTGAAATTGTCTTATTTTCATTCTTTTCTTTAAAATGTCAAACTCTTCTGCTGGGTAGTTCACACCCTTCTTGCTAAAGTCCTCCTCCTTTGCTTACCTGTTTTCCCTCCAAAGCTGCTAGTGGTTCCAGGTCAAGCAGGTCAAAGTCCTTCTTTTCAGAAGGAAAAAACTCTTATCCACACAGCAAACAGGTTGTTCTGTGTAGGAGCATGTAATTATGTGAGTCTGTATGTCTGAACACGCACCAAAATGAGTGCATCAGTCTAGCACAGAGTAGAGAATTGTTAGTACAATATAACAATGAATTCCCTTGTTAAAACTTTTAACTGTTGATTGATTTGCATTATAGCTGGTGTAAAATCCAACTTTTCTTGGAATTACTCAAGTCACCTGGACAATTATCTATATAATGGAACATAGCAACTTTTGAGAAGTCATGGAAAAATTTTTCAAAAAAGAAAATAAAACCCCTTAAAATTTTAAAAGTTTTCTTCCGTGTAAGGTGTCTTAATGGAACTGATTAGCTGTTTTGTAGGTATGACGATGTTGAAATCTTGTCTTAAATGCTAATTTAAATCATTCTGTCTTTCACCTTTTAAAGTAGTTTCTTTTGAGGAATTCAGTGCTTTTCCATTTTAACCCTTAGCTTACTTTTGTCACTAATGTGAGAAGGCCATATTTTATGTCTTTAGATTTCAAGTTGTTTATGCATACAGATAACTATTTAAATACTCCTGAGATATAATTTTAATTCCTTTTTATCTTTAAACAAGCCTTAATTTCTCTTTCTTTTTCCTTGGTTTACAAATCATTACATTAAAAATTAGTACAAGGCTTTTCTTTGAGCTTTGATTTTTGTGTATTTGCACATGATACATTTACCTCTGTCATGGGTATCCTAGAAAACTTCATCACCTTTTTGTAAAGTCTTGAAAAATGGCAATTACTGTGGAAAAATTGTTCCTATAGAACTTGGCATCCATCAACAGACAAAAATGACATGAAAATAGGTTGTCCGCTTGCATAATTCAAGAGATAGCATAGACAAAGGTAGTTAGCAGAATGCTTATAGTGTGCTAATGTAGACCTTATTCTTATGTGCACAAAGTGACTGTTTTTACAGTATAGCCTTGTGAAAGGAATTGAATACAATGAATAGCTGATTAAGAGTATGATATGCAAATTATTCCTACAATTTATGGTGTTTGTGGTTGTTGGTTTTTTTAATCTGCTGGGAGTAAATGCGTATATTTTCAAGTAGACGCAGCTTTACTACAACAGAATACATCACATAGATCAGCAAATGATCACACTGAAGTTGTCAGGTTTTTTATTTGTGTATAGCTGCTTTGAGACACTAGAGGATACAGAAACAATTTGGAGAGCTAGGAGGAGGTGGGATTGGATATGCTGCTATGGAAATGGAGACTGATCAGGGGATGGAGCTAAGGAAGCAGGAGTATCATCTCTGAGAGACCTCGAAGCAGACCACTCAAAACCCATTACCGACTTTCTGCTTCAAACTATGGTTAGCAGGAGCTAGCTACCTTGTTTGTTCCACAAGCAAATATTTGGCTTGTTGCTCCAAGGAAAAAAGGTGCAATCTTGTTGCTTTTATACTCATGATGGTATCTAAGTTGTTCATTACCCAGCCTTAAAACCCTTAACACTTGCCACTTCTTTGTTTGACTTTGTTTCTTTGTAAAGTTCCTTGTGGAAAGCCATGTGATACTGTTGCGTGGTACATTACAAGGTTTGTAATTTCATGGCTTTAGTGTGAATGGCAGCTAGCTACTTTCTTCATGTATGTGTACATTACTTAATGCTGGTCAGTGTATGAGCTTTGATAAATTGTTAATTATAACGAGATAATTAAGGAGATTCTACCAAGTCCTTAATAATACAAAACTTTAAAATCTCATTCTCTAGTGTCTCTGTTGAAAGGAGAAGATTTGAGGAGTTGAGTTAGTGATGAGTACTTCTTTGTTTTCCATTTTGTAAACACACAGATCAAATTCGTGCAAGGTTGATGCATTTCTCATGGCTTTTCATGCAAATTGGAGCTCTAGTGAGTTGATAAGTAATAGTCAATTCAGTGCTGGTATTGAGGGCAAGCCAAATTGTTGTGAATTTTTCGAGCATTGCTGTGTTTAAAAATTGTTGCACACATTGACTGAAGGTTTACCTGTAGGAAGAAGAGGAATCTAATTCCAAGAGCCAGAGAAATCACTGGCTTCAGGGCTGTGTGTTGTCCTTGTCACCAACAAATGACCTGATGGTAATAGCTAATGAACAGAAAGCAGTCTTTTTAGTGCGTAAGTATACATTCTACTAAGTATATGTGCTAGTATACTTAATAGTAATCAGGACAAGATTTGTCTCCTGCTAACCTAGTCATGCCTTCAAGAAATTTGGAGTGTTTTATAGTACACATCATGCATTTTCTAGGTACTACTCTATTTTGATCTGAGAAAACTATTATATCATGTAGAATTACTATATACTATAACTACCCAGTTGCTTGAGATGCTCAGACATATTGACATTAATTGTGATCAATAAGAAAAACAAAAGTTTTGTGTTCACTTTAGCCATTAAGAAATAAGTGACCTTATTTTTATTTTCCCTTGAAAAAAATAAGCTAACTGAGCCAGTGTCACTTGGAGGAGGGAGTACTGAGGTGGAGTATTTTTGAGATTTCCACCTTGATAGATAATAATTCTCCATCTTGAAGAATGGGTGACTTTATAGTTTACTCTAAAGTAGGGCTATTGGAACCTTTAAAGGTACCCTTAGTAATATATGAACACTGATCAGCCAGCTGCTGTTCACATGTGTGTTCTTGCCTGGGGTGGTGGTGCTATTTACAGCTGCGGTTGGTGGCACCTGAACGTGATGAAGGGAAACCTCCTGATCTGGGTAGTACTGTGCCATATTAAAACAAAAACAAGCTGTTGAAGCTCAGACTTCATAATTAGGCAGATTGCATTGAGTTGTCATGCTGCATTTGTCATTCCCTGCAAAGTTGTGTGTCCCAAACCCAATGCAGATTAGTTACTTATTTTTCACCAAAGATGATGACATAGCAGTACTCCTCGGAAAGTTCTTATTGGATAAAGAATAAGGAGGTGATTTAGCTCACTTGCTGCAGAACTGCTTCTGCTGAACTGTGCCACAGCAACTGTACCACACAGTGGCAGAAGTGTCCCTGTGTCTCAGGTTTTGGGTGTTAGACAAATGGCACACAACAGTTGTCCATTGGCACCTGGGAGATGATTCAAATGTCAGCTGTAACAGCACCCTGTGAATAATAAAGTGTAGTGTTTTCTAACCTTGATTATGATGCGATGATTAAAAATTGTCAGATTTAATGTAGGGTTCCCATGTCCTTCTTGGTGGTTAAAATTAACATTTTCCATTTGTTCAAGCTCATCTTCAGTAATCTTCACAGAAGAAGTTTGCTCTTGCTTAGTACTTTTCTCTTAAGGCTTCCTGTTTCATGAATTGAACCTTTTAAAATTTGCTGAAGTAGATATTATCGTATAAACCTTTTTTACTTAAAACTAGGCATTTCAGAATTTTAGTAGCATGTTGTTCCATGTGAATTTAAAAGAAAACATAAGAGTTCTTCAGAAAAGTCACTAAAATGTCTTGTTATTTTTATGGTTTTCAAGGTTTATAATTGGTACTTAATCTAAGAGTGATAGGATGTATTGTACAGAAAAGAAGGATTAGGAACAGAACTACATTTGTGAGATGCAAAACATTATAGTTTTATAGATGGTGTCTTTTATTCTTAATGGCAGCTAAATGGAAGCACAGTGACAAGGGAAAAGAGGAAATGCAATACGCTGTTGGCTGGAGCGGCTCTCTGAATGTGAGAAGGGTAGTGTTGAAATGCAGCTGTGATTAAAATCTCATATTCATGTTTAATAATTAGTAGCATATGCTTTTTTACTTGTACTTTTTCTTTCATCCAAGTGCATTCATGGTTGTGTGTACTTTAATGTTGAAAACAGAAATGGAGTAACCTGTGTGATCAGAAACATTGCAAAAGTCACTCCTCATGCGTAGTGTGGTATCTCAGGGCAAGTTCATACAAAATTACAGAGGTTCTCTCTGCAAATTGGTGTATTTGCATGTAATTTAGACATCTTAAGAGATCTGGATTATCATGCTTTTTATACGTTCCTGTTCTAGAAGGGAAAAAAATAATTACTGTTTTTGATAAATCTACTTTATAGTAGAGATTAAAGTTTGTTAGGGGATGTTGCAACTGGAAATGTGTGAATTTGTTTTAGGAATACTTCTTTTCATTTTCAAAACCTCAAGCAAATATAAAGTCAGCTTTCTGGTCAAGGAATGATTTTGGGCTCTAGTCATTTCGGGACTTGGAAAATTTGCTTTGGTCATACATTTGGTATTTATACAATATTTCTGCTTGATCTGCCTTCAAATAACCAGACAGATGCTTTCTTGGGTCTCCCATATGGATGAGGATTTTGCATTTTATTATTAAGTTTGCAGCCTTGAGTTGCTGTTTGCCTTTGAACATGCTTCCTATTGGCTTCAACCTTCTGTTATGCTGCAGGAGGTGTTGACTTAGTCTGCTTCACTCCAGTCTGTAAAAATCATAATCCTTTTTAATAAAACTGCTGCTGCCACACATTTAACTGTTATGTACATCTCTTTAAGGTTTGTTTTACACCTTCCTCCATACCACCACTGAAAATACTTTGTCATCTTTTATTAAAAAAAGGAAAATCTGTTTGGGGTGCATGTTTCTTACTACTATTACAGCCCTAGGAGACACTACCATATGGAACAGGTAGCTTTCTTTAGATGGGCGTGGCTATATTCACTGCATCTTGATTTAAGGTTTGCAAGTGTTACTGGTAGATGAGGGTTCTATTTCTGTGTGAGTATGGCAGTTACTGTCAGATTGTCGAAAGACTTGACTACGTTCTAGCCCCCCACTCCGGCAACGTTGCCTTCAACTGATAATGTTTTGGGGTGGTTAAGCTTTGCTATTGGAAGGTGAGATTTCACTTTCATTTTTTCATTTCAACTTAACATTGCTTTGAAGTTGTAACTGAATTGCAACTCATGTCAAACTTGCTTTTTCTTTCTGTTACTGTCTAGCCTAATTAATCACTCCTTGGGGAACAGAGGTGACCTGAAATGCAAATAATCAACAGTACTGTGGGCATTTATGCTTTTAAGTGCTCTTTGGGATGTCATTTTGAATTTATATGCTCTTTTATAAAAACTTTGTACTGCTGCTGTTGCCCCAGACAGTGTACAATTTTCTATCATGGTAACAGATAAATAACTTTTGATTTGAGATGTAGAGGCCTGCTCATCTGCTTGCCTTCTGCGTGGTTTCCTGCCATGCAATGAGCATGTTGAGTTATTGCATTAACTGGAAAGACCATGTTAGCCTTTCAAATGCTCTTCAAATTATAAAGCAGTGAAATGTGATGGGTATAAAGCCTACCTAATTGCATAATGTATTAAAAAATATTCTGATAAGTATAGTTCAGTTGTGTTGTTTTTTTTTTTTTAAAAAAGTGGCCGTTCTTGTTATATCATTTTTGATCAGAAAAAAATTATTTACCTTTAGGTATATGAGATTTAACTTGAATCTTTACTGAAGAGTGATGGCAGAATAATCAGTCTGTGAATCATGAAAGACGGCATTAGCAAGGTGCAATGAGCACTCATGCAATCTATTTGGGCACTCTTGAACTTGTAATTGAATGTCTTTAAAATGAAAGGGGTTTTTTTTGCTTTTTGTATGAATTTGTTATATTGTGTGCTGCATTAATATATTCTTAAAATATTAAAAATGTTGACTTGGCAAGATCTGTTGTGTAGGGCAAAATTTCACAACTGGAGAAAAAAATATGCTTACTAGTTTTATCTTTCTGTTTCTAGTGAGTGTGTGAGTAGTGTATTGTGTATCCCATTGGCAAGTCAGAAGAGGTAAGGATTGATACTCTCATATATATATATATATATATGTGCATCATCAGTCTCACTACGTTACACTTTTATAAGTCTACAGCTTAGAGCAGGATTTGTTTTTAACTTCTAGTGTATCTTTGTGAAACAGGAGTTCCACAGGCCGTCCTGACTGGACCTGCATTGTGGTTGGCTTCACCTCTGGCTATGTTCGTTTTTACACCGAGGTACGTTTCTCAGCGTGGCAGGCCCGCAAGCAAACTGTTGTAATAGACATCTATTTCTAGAAACCTTTTATTTCAGCAGATGATGTTTTTTGCCTTATCTAAGAAGAGGGGTAGTAATATTCATGTTTATTATTCCTT
Source organism: Falco rusticolus (assembly GCF_015220075.1). Taxonomy (NCBI): domain Eukaryota; kingdom Metazoa; phylum Chordata; class Aves; order Falconiformes; family Falconidae; genus Falco; species Falco rusticolus. Next base: position 25,650,739 of record NC_051198.1, on the reverse strand, counting down.
CTCTTCTAGAGTGGAGTACTGCTTCTTGCACAGCTTTTAAATGAAGATCCTGTCCTACAGCTTAAGTGCAGAACCTATGAAATTCCCAGGCATCCTGGTGTCACTGAACAGGTTTTGTCAGATTATTTCAAAAGCAAAGTGGCAGTGTTAGAGGAGTCTTCTCCGTGAATCCGCTTGTGTCCTTTACTAGGTTTTGATGGGATGGACAATGCCTTAGAACAAGAGACTGGATTTCTTGTTCTAGAAGTATTCATGCCTGTGTAGTCTGAGGATTCAGAATTTCTTTTTATTTTTGGAATATTTGTTAGCTCTATGGATACATTATTTTCTGTTTTTCTCTGTGATAACATTGCAAGGGAAGGCGCTATTCATTTCCTGTTTATTCATTTATGTGCACAAAATATGATAACGTATTGATGAAAGGAGGAAATGTAACTTGACAAGTGCCAAGAGCTCTGTGTACTCATTCATGAGAACTTATCTTAATTATTTCACAGAGAAGATAGCTGAAAATTTAAACAATCTTTATAGGAAATAGTGCTAGGAACCTGCATGTTGTTATGAGTATCATGCAGAGAAGGCTCTTGCAGATCTCAAGCTATTTAGTAGAAAAGCCATCTTTCTTTGTTCTTAGCTGAGTTGGCATGCTTTATGCAGAAAACTAACCAAGTTACAGAAATTTCCAAGTTTGCTTCATATAAGTGCTTATGTGATTTAGTAAGACATTTTCAAATCAGTTTTGAAATACAAAATCATTAAAGAATTTTAGTCTTGAATTTATATGACCAGATTATCACATTTATGTCCCCAAGTGGTAAATCAGGTACTAATCCAGTTTTGGAATTTGGCTCATAAAACCTTGATACTTGCATTCTAGATAAACCTGTTTTTCTGTGGCCTTCACAAGCTGCTTTAACTTTTGGGTTTTTTCCATAAGCCGTAAAATAATAACAGTAATTGGAAGAAGATAAAAATATGGAATTGTGTGCCTCAGTAGCTTACCCATGTGTTGGATGGTTTAGTATGGGATTTCTGTAGTTTTGCCTTAGTCTGTTGCCTGTGGCTTGTTAGATATTAACTCTCTGGGTGTAATCCTCATCTTTGTGTAGTTAATAGTATAAAAAGCCAGAAAAGAAGCTGTTACAACAGCAATTTATTTATTTATTTTTGTATCCCTTCTCTAATTTTCTTCCATAGAATGAAGAACTAAGTATCTTGTACCCAGCAGCAATTGTGACAATTGATGGCTTCAGCCTCTTTCAGTCCCTTCGTGCATGTCGCAATCAGGTAGCCAGAGGTATGTTTAAGAGGAAATGTTTATTTCTGATTCTGTTAATAGTACTTTACATTACATTAAATTTACTTATGTTTGTTAAGTATCAAATGAAGGTGGAATTTGTATCTTCCTTGCTTGTCCATCAACATATAGACATCTACTGCATATGAGGAAATTTCTGCCTCGTTGCTGGAGCACAAGTTGTCCAAGTAGCATTGACTGTCCTTGTACATTCTCACTCTAATACTGTATACTGGTTTTGACTGGGATAGGGTTAATTTTTTTCATAGTAGCTGGTGTGGTGCTATGTTTTGGATTTGTGATGAAAACACCGTTCACAACACACAGATGTTTTAGGTATTGCTGAACAGTGCTTCCGCAGCATCAGGGCTTTTTCCATTTCTCACGCTGCCCCACCAGCAGGCAGGCTGGGCATTTGCCTGAAATTGGGAGGGGACATAGCTGGGACAGCTGACCCCAGCTGGCCAAGGGGCTATCCCATACCATATAGAGTCATGCCCGGCATTAAAAGCTGGGAGGAGAGAAGGAGGAAGGGGGGAATGTTGAGAGTTACGGCTTTTTACTTCCCAAGAAACTGTAACGTGATGAAGCCCTACTTTCCTGGAAACAGCTAAACACCTGCCTGCTGATGGGAAGTAGTGAATGAACTCATTATTTTGCTTTGCTTGCATGCAGAACTTTTGTTTAACTGTTAAGCTGTCTTTATCTCAATCCGCAGGTTTTCTTGCTTTTACTCTTCCAGTTCTCTTCCTCTTCTCTTCCTCATCTCACTAGAAGGGAGTGAGTGAGCAGATCTGTGGTGCTTAGCTGCCCACTGGGGTTAACCCACATGCTGCTGTGGTGCTTCTTAGCATGTCAGACTGCTGATTTCACTGTCGGTGAAATGCTTTCCTTCCCAGTGAGGGCCTTCTGGGAAGTGATAATGCTCTGATGATATGTCGGTGAGGGTCACTGCTCTTTGTGTTAATGTCTATTGATAGGTGGTTTGATTGTGCAGCCCTTGATCCTGTTCCTTTACTATAGTGCCTGTTCATACTCTAATTTGGAAACAGGGTCAGTTTCCTGGGGTGAAAGGAGAACCACGTAACAGTACTGTGTGGTAAATTGCACGAGTATGGTGCTGTTACAGTTCTGCCAGGTAAGATGTTAAATAGGTGCTGCTGAATTGTTCTCCCCAGTTTCCTGATGGTTGTTCTCATTGAACTTCAGAGTTGTCAGACTCCAAGCCCCACAGCAGACAATCATGAGGCTGCACATAGGTGGGAAGCACAGTGGATCTGCCAGAATGACAGCATTAGGAACTGTTGGGACAGCAGCACCCTTAAACTGAGGCTTGACTCTTACGTAGAAGGGGTGAGTGGTAAAGAACTAAGAAACGCTGCTGCCCCATCGTATGGGGATGGCCCATAGGAATGGATTGGTCACTCTTTCTTCCAGTTTGGGATTAAGTGACACAAAATGAAGCTAGGTGATAGTAAATTCAAAATAAAAAATAGATGTGTGTTTGTGTAGTGTGAGGCTGAGTTGTGGAATTCTTTGCCTGAGGTTGATATGGATGCTAAAAACTTGCTGGGGCCAGAGGGAAACCGATAGATTAGTGGAGAAGAAAGCTGTGGAGGTTTACTGAGTGCTTAGAGCTTACCTGTGGTGGGGAAGGTCTCTTCAGAAGCAGGTTTAGAGAAAGCATCAGGTATGTGTCCTTGTTCTAATATTCTTCCCTAGACATCTGGTTTTAGCTCTGCTCAGATCCTGGTCTGCCATGCTAAATGGTTCCCTGGGTCTATCCAACAGTGCCTGTTCTCTTAATCAAAAGGTAGCATTTCTGTGGAATATAAGAGAAGGCAAAACTCTTGTGAATCAGAACTTTAAAACTGGTATTCTGTGAATCATGCAACAAGTACAAAAGGAAACAGATACTGTAACAAGAAATATCCATCTGCTTTCACAACCAGAACATGCTCTACTCTACTCATTCAATGAGATCACCACTTGCAGAGAAGTGCTTACGCCTAGTTGTAATACCTGCAGCCAGAGTGCTATATCTTCTTTCATTCTTGATAGTTTGTTTGTTGTAATAGATACTTTTGAGAAGTTTCAATCTTTGCTTTATCTTTACCACTGTTGTTACCTCATGTTGCTGCATATCTAGTGAGTGTGCTGGCTTTGCAAGTTTTTGGCAGAGGAGTTTCCATTTAAATATGCCCAGACCACAGAAATAAATTTTAAAATTGTACAGAATATTAAACCATAAATGACTAGTAAAACAAAGCTCTCGGCAAGTACAAAATACAGTTGTGATGGAGTAAGTATCATGTGCAATTTTATTCAGTGAGTTTTTAAAAAATGTTCTAATTTCATTAAGGTAAGTATTTCAAAAGGCCATTTTTAGCTCAGCAGGTGTTTAAATGTATGTTAATTTAAAACAATGTTATTTTGTGTCTTCAGATTGCATCAGTTTTTTGCCCTTTTATGTTGTTCCTTTGTCTTTGACTCAGTAGAAATTTTTTTGTGTTTTATCAACTTTTGTCAGCTGCAGCATCTGGCAATGAGAATGTTCAGCCTCCACCATTAGCTTATAAGAAATGGGGTTTGCAAGATGTGGATATCATTGTTGACCATGCTAGTATTGGTAAGCATTTCTGTTTAATTTCAGATATTTGGCTTAAATTAAACCGAATATTTTCATGCTGTGAAATTCAGAGTGAGAGCACTTAGTGGTACTGGTTGGATAGAAATAAATAGTGGGAGAAGGCTGTTGTAGTGAATGATCTCATTAACCATCATCAAAAATATATTTTACTTTCTCTTCTAGTCTGGTTGGGCCTCCCCTTTCCACTTGAGAGGGACAAAGGATGTTACAGCTGTAGCTGTCCTGTCCTCTCTTGTTTGGTAAGAAACAGCTGAGAGAGACTAGATCAGATGCAGTTACTCCCATTTCTTTCAGGTTAAAGAACTGTTTGGCAGGCAGGGTAAGACTGGTAAGGATCTGTCCTGAGTCTAGCACATAAAGAAACTAAAATGTGAGATTGCTCCTTTCCAAAAAAGGCAAACTGACTTTTAGGCTCTCAGACTTTTACTCCTTAGGAATTTGCAGAAGCCCAGGTTCTTGTCAAACAGGCAGTTCTGAGGGATAGTAAGCTTCATTTGTCTCCCACCCTTTTCATAAAAGCAGGTAAGAGGGCAGAATGGGGCTAACAAGGCAGGTGAAGTGAATTGGGTAAAAGTGTTTTTGCTGTTAAACTCTGCTGATTTTTTTTTTTTTCTTCTAAACAAACCAACTACGCTTTACAATTAACCTATGTATTTCCAGTTACTCTCTACTGTGTTCTTTGGAATTTCTGTGGTTAAAGCTGCTCTGGTCAGCCAAGAAGGCAGGAATGTATTTAGGCTTCTAGAGCAATTGCATGCCTTTGTTCTGAAAGTATAAGACATTCACTTTAATATTTTTGTTAGGCATCATGACACTGTCTCCTTTCGATCAAATGAAGACTGCCTCCAATATAGGTGGATATTATGCAGCTATAAAAAACAGCCCACCTGCTATGTCTCAGTATGTTACTGTTGGATCCAATCCTTTCACTGGTTTCTTTTTTGCCCTGGAGGTATGTACTACAAAGCTGACTTGCTGAAACTTTGAATAATTACTCCTTTTCTTTTCTGCGTGGGTATTTCTGAAGTATTCTTATGTTCATTTTATGCTGACATTTCCCCTTCTTGATCTTCTGAAACTGAAACGATTTGCAGTGGATGTGATAGTAATGTCTACCACAGGTTCCTGCTAATGAGAGATTTTTATTTTCTATCTTAAAATGAATGTGATAGTCAAGTAATTTTTTACGATTTGTTAATTTATTGCCAATTAAGTAACTGAAGTTTTTTTGAAAAATTATGTTGAGATTGTGTAAACATGCACCTTAGGGATTTTTGGAGGCCTTTTGGTCTTTGATCCTGTATACACATGGCCTGTGTATATTTGGGCATTTCACATAGTGACACTAATACTTGTACAAGAAAACTGTGACTTAAGCTGAACAATATCTGTAGGACACTTACGTTGTCTTCTGTTGTACTGGAGGAGAAGGATGGCAATGTAGCTGTGTGTCTTGTACATTCAGACTCTATGTGTGTGCTGTCCTTATCAGGGTTGAAAGCGATTGAAAATGCTAGAATCAGAATTTTGATTTTGTACTTGCTTTTCCAATATGTTTATGAAAAAACTGCTTACGTTGATATTTGCAAGGATGCCAAAGCCATACACCCGGTAACTCTCCATGATAAATCATACACAGGGTTTTTTTAACTTCTGTTGCAGACAAACATACTGAGCTACCAGTGACTTGCAGGAGGATTTTGAAATGGTAAAGAGATGTCAGAATGGCTTTTCTGGGGGCAATGAATTAAAATTTTGCAGTCTTAAAGCTATGCTTTCTGAGCTGAAAGTCCGTAGGAGGCCTGACAAACTATTCTGCAATTGAGTTCAGTGTAAGAACTATTTCTTGGCTTTCTAAACACTTTGTTCCTTCATTTCAGGGTGGCTCACAGCTGACTAGTTTTTGACTTTCTAAACACTTTGTTCCTTTCTTTCAGGGTAGCTCACAGCCACTGTTGTCTCATGTTGCCTTAGCAGTTGCAAGTAAACTGACTTCAGCATTATTTAATGCTGCCAGGTAATAAAATAAAAAATGGCATTAAATTATTTCTGTTGTAGTACCTACATGAATAGTTTAAGAATTTTTAGAACCGTTAGTATGATTCTCCTAATGTGATTTTCTATTGCAAGTGGCTGGCTTGGTTGGAAGAGTAAACATGAAGAAGAACCTGCCCAAAAACAGAAGCCAAAGGTTGAACCTGCAACCCCATTGGCAGTGAGGTGAGTTTTACATGCTGTCTCAATTGCTTTAGATGTCTTGTGTTTTTAATTACTAGAATTATTTTGAAAGGCACATAATTGATGAACGTGTTTTTCTTGACTTCAAGCAGTGATGATAGTTTGCAGGTTTTTAAGCTTTGTTTCATTTCAGTTTCTCATTCTGGACATATAATTACCCATCTCCTTCACTTCCAGTGTGCTGGGTTCATTGTGACTGTGAAAGAACAGCATGCACAGTTTAATGACAGCATAAGTATGTAAATGTCAGTCCTGAAATTTATCACTGAAGTGCTTCAAAGAAGCTGTGTAAGGTGCTTGCAACTTACGATAGCCTAAAGCCCCTCACAAAAATTAGGAGGTATCCTGTTTGCCTGTTGATTGCGGAGAGAGGATAATGGGGGCAACAGGTTGTAGCCTAATGTTATCAAGAAAGCTGGTAAAATACTAAATTAATTCCTGATTGTTTTTCCTGATTTTTTTTTTTTTTAAGTATTCTCAAGACTATTCAGCAATAAGGCAGGGCTTATAAAGTAGCCCGCTGCTCTGAGATCCCTGCCAGACAACGCATGACAAGACAGTCGCTTATCCTAGTTTCTGAACTTTGGTTTTCAGTAGTTTAACAGATCTATGAGATCTCTCAGACAGCACAAGAACTTTTTTCATGATTTGCTCTTAATGTTACCTGTACCTTTATGTTAACTTAAAAAAAGAAATCTTAGTCCTTATAAGATACTCTGTTTACTGTTTCTGAGGAAAAGTGGGTATCTAGTGTTTTTACTTGATTTTTTAATTTTTTTTTTTTTTTTAGGTTTGGACTCCCAGATTCCCGTCGCCATGGAGAAAGAATATGTCTTTCTCCATGTAACACTTTGGCAGCAGTAACAGATGGTTTTGGAAGGGTTATTTTACTGGATGTGACAAGAGGACTTGCAGTTCGCATGTGGAAAGGTGTGTTATGTACAACAAATAATATTCTTCCAACACTGTGGTGTCTTATGTTCAGACTTAGAATTCCAAGTGATTTTCCATTATTAAGACTTTGGTACATTGTGTTATTACAAACTAAAGGCAGATGTAACATAAAGTCCTTAAGGGTATTGTTGTAGTGATCCCTGAAATACTGATATGGTCTATAGTAAACATTTGATCTGTTTGGTTTAGATTTTGGTGTAGACTTTTAAATTTTTTCCCCACAGACTGTATCCCAATGGAAAGCTTTTGACCTGATTTTTTTGGAAGAGCTTTAGTGGTCTTCTCCAAGATTCTTTCTCTTGATAAGCTCTAGTATCTTCTTCAGTTCTGCTGAGAAAATAAACAGAAGTTTGAGAAATCTGTAAGAGGATACACAACTTGTTAGAGTCTTGTTTCATCATGGTGACTGCGCAGGGAGTGCTCAGTCTCTTCTAAACTGAGGGATTTTTATAAAATAATGCAGATGTTAAGCTCTCAAACTGTAATTATACCTAATGTTACAACACTTTATTTTCTCTATAGAATTAAAATTTTGCAGCTTTTTGGGAGATCAAAGTTTTAAGAACAGGTAGAAAATCTCTAGCTTCTCTTGTCTCCCCGCCCCCCCCCCCCCCCAAGATTAATTATGAATACAGCAGCTACTTCAGCAGCTTGCTAACAGTGTAATAGCTAAAGTAATCATTTCCCCTGTGCATTCCCCTTCTCTCACATTTTGAAGCTTATTAGCTTTAATAGGTGCTTGCTCATGTTCTTGGACATGTTTTTTTTTGCTCATTACTGAGAGCTTCATATTATCTAGGAATTACTTTTAAGAGTCCCAAGCTTTATTTGATAGTCAGACACATTTACAATTTGCCAGCCTTTCCCCAGTGAGGCTGTTGAGACGTGAAATAACTTCTTTTCCTTTTTTTTTTTTTTTTTTTTTTTTTTTAGCAAAACTTTCTACTGAATTAAATGTTTTGGACTGTACCTTTTCTCATTGAATTGTGAATACTTTTCAACCTTCTCAGTGTAATATATCTTGTTATAAACTTGTTTTATACGTTAGTATTTCACTTGTGGTTTGGAGTCTTCATTTGTACTTGCTAAACCATTATGTAGTTTAGTCATGTCAGTAGAGCATCTCTGCCTTTTTTGTTTAGGAAGATTTTATCAGGGAAAGTATTTTCCTGACTGAGAGAGAAAAAAGATGAGTATGTTTATTGGGTTACTAAAAATTGCATTTTAATGATGGTAAGATATGAATGAAAATGTACATATCCTATTTAATAAGTTATACAAATTTCCTTCCTTAAATCCCTTTTTTGTTGATTTGAAACATGGGACATCTGGACACTTCACTTAAGAGATCTTTCTTCTCTGAGAGGCTTTTGCAGTGGTGTAATGTCCAGAGTCCAGACCTGATGAGTTTGGGGTTTTCTGTGGCTTCTTCCAGAAGAACTTGTTCCTTCCCAGGTCTTTGCAGGAGGCTGCATCTGATGGCCCTGCTCAGAGCCCGTGGACCACAGTTCTTGACAGGATTCTGGCTGCTGGCAGAGTAGCACAGTTTGAAACAAAGCTTAGGACTGTTTGCTGCTGGAATAGTACTTAAGTGGGTGGTGGTGTTTACTAATTGTGTATTAATTTCTGTACACTAAGGAACTTCTGCCTTCTTTTATGAAGGGTACCGTGATGCAGAAGTTGGTTGGATACAGACTGTAGAGGACCTTCATGAAAGGGAAACTGAGAAGATGGATTTTTCTCCTTTTGGAAATGCACAGGGTCCAAGCAGAGTAGCTCAGTTCCTTGTGATTTATGCTGCAAGGAGAGGCATTCTGGAAGTGTGGAGCACGCAGCAAGGGCCTCGGGTTGGAGCCTTCAATGTGGGGAAATGTTGTCGGTAAGAAACAGCTAGCAGGTAGGCATGTTGCCTGTGCTGCTGCCATAAAGTGATATGTGGATATGCCAGTGGTAAAACTGGAAAGTGCTGGCAGGTGCTTTTTGCATTGCCCACAGTGTTTCTACTGAATGCAGCTTGTTGTTTTATACAAGGGGACTTTGTCATGTTTCATCACTCTACCGTCTTTTTTGATAAATGCATTTAGCAGTTGTTAAACTTCAGCTCTATAAAATTTCAGCTCTATAAAATTTGTCAACTTTTTATTCAATGTGTAGAAAGGGGAAGGTTGCTAATTTTTTCTTCACTCTAAAGGCCACAGGGTTTTTTTGTTCGTTTGTTTCAGGTTGTTGTATCCTGGTTATAAAATAATGGGTCTAAACAATGTGACCAGTCAGGGGTGGCAGCCCCAGACTTATCAGATATGCCTCGTTGATCCAGTCTCTGGAAGTGTAAAAACTATCCATGTACCTTTCCATCTAGCACTGAGGTAAGGACTTTATGTGCTCTGTATGACCAAATGAATTTTGTTAGGTTTTTTGGAAACAATGTTTTATGTAGAGAAAGCAATTCTGGTGTTCCTTCTGACTAGTACTCTAGTAATAGTCTTATTGTTTTGTATGCATTGACTTGATTTTTATTAATGTGATGTTACTTAAAAGTAACATACATGATTAAAGGGTTTTTTTTCAGAATCCTTCACTTTAGTTCTTTTCACTCATACAATTAAAATTATTTCCCTTCAGTGATAAGAAGAGTGAGCGAGCAAAGGATATGCATCTAGTGAAGAAGTTAAATGCTTTACTCAAAGCTAAAACCTCAGATCCAGGTAGGTTCTCTTGTATAATTTCTTAAGACGGTACGTTGTCAAGTGGTTCTTGTGTTATCTGACCTGTAAGGATGCAAACCCAGGTCTGATTGTGCTACGTTCCGACAGCTGTATGTGCTATGAATTACGATCTTTAGCTTGTTTTTTTTTTAATAAACTACCAGATTAAATTTAATCTTGTGCAGGGATCCAGTATAAGCCTTGTCTGCCCTGTAAATCTTAACTAAACTATACTTTGAGTGCTTGCATGAAACACAGTGTGGTTGTGGTCAGTTATGCTGTGTAATGGAGTTCAGCATTTGACTCTATAGGTACCCTTCTTTCTGTCAGTAATACACATATCTTACAAAAGATGGATTTGGTTTAAGAGGTGGCACTTAGCTGTTATTTTGTTTCATTTTCCCCAAGCTTGTTTTATCAACTTCTCTAATAGTGTCTTCATCTCTATAGATGCACGTGGGTTCAAGCTACACTGTGGTGTGGGTTGACTGACTTTTCAGAACGAGTTTGAGAAATATGAATTGAAGTTGTGACTGTATTTCTTTGCAGATCTGATTGAAGCTGAAGCAAAGGAATTAATACTTGATATCAAATACCCTGCTACAAAGAAACAGGTGAATACGTAGAAGCTAGTATACTTCAATATTAGGGAAAAAATTGCATGATCAGATTAAGAGTGCTAAATCTTTTTAAGTCTTTCAAAGTACGTTACTTTTTCCTAGAATTACTTGGAGGAAATAATTGAGCTATTTTGTTCTGATGTGGGTTTTGTGGGTTTAATTTTTTTCTTTACCATTTATTAATTGGAATTAATTTTGACTTGTGACTTCCCCAAGGCATCTTCTGTGCTAAAAGTCAAAGTAATAACAAGAGAGCAGACCTTTCTGTAGGATCAAAGTATGCCACAAGTATATGTGAAGACAAAATATAGATGAAAAATCATTGTCGAAGTTGCGCTATTGTTGGCTTACCTTATATATTTCTACAGTGAAATTAAGTAAATGTTTAATTCTGTTGAATGTCTGCTTAACAGGCTCTGGAAAGTATACTGACAAGTGAACGTGTGCCGCTTTCATCTCTCACAAACATCACTCAGACATTAATGGATAATTTAAAAAAACAGGGTAGGTGGATATTTATTTTGTAAATATGGAGAGGCGTTTGCACCTTGTCTGCAGTGCTGTAAGACTATTGTAGAACTATTCTTTCCCATAAGACTAGACTTGGTCTGCTTAGTTTTGCTGCTACATACTATAGGATGTTGCTTCTACATTATTTATTTCTAAAATGCAGACTGCAAATAGCTTGCTAGTAAGTATGCTTTGCTATGCTTGCTATGTGCTTAGTAACTTGTGATTATATTTTAAAAAACAAACCCAAACCCCCAACAACCGGGCTTGGTACTTCAATCTAGTAAAAGTTTCCTTCAGAAAGAAGCTTTCACAGACTTCTGTCTGTAGATGTTTTAGTTTGTTCTCTCTCCAAGGAAGGCAGTAAGTATATGGTACTTTGGATCTGTGAATTTTAATGTACTGGAAGCACAAAATCCTTATTACTGAGGATGTGAGCTCTGGCCAGATGCCTGGTATCTTTTCTTGGGAAGCTTTGCTGAAGCTATATTTCATATGTTAGTAGAGATTTCGGAGCCAGTGTCAGGAAATGTCATTTACCATTCAAAATCTTGTTGCTGAAAGTCTGCAAGATTGTTTCTTTGAAATTAGACACTTTGATCTTTTTAAAATTGGGAGAGCCGCCTTTGTGCTTGAGGTGACCACATTTGGGAGACCCAGCTGGGGACTGAGGAACGGAGAAGAAGGTGCCTCCCACTTCCTTTGCATGTGTTGGGACTTCTCAGCAGCGCAGCTGCTTTTTCTTTGTTTTGGTTATCACTGGATTTAATTCAGCTTGTTAGATGAGGCTTCAGCCATAGGAGTCAAGAAATCCCTACCACTGTTGTGTGGAAGTCCTCAATAAGCCATTTGTTAATTAGAAAGGCTGCGTCCCTTGTCGTGCCTCAGTGAGAATGTGACAACATATTTTTGTAGTTTCAGAGCCTTGAGAGGATCTCTTTCTTTCACTTGTATCAGTGGTGGGGTTTCTGTTACCATTTTCTTGAAGTAGATAGAGGAGGTTGAGAGCTTCACACGTGAGTTCTCTACCTAATTTTGGTCTGACATTCTAAATCACTAGCATTGTCCATTTATATTGGAACTCCTAAAAAACTGAAGAAAAATGGAAACGTGGCCTTTTACGCTGAAGAGAGATTGACAGAACTGTATACCTACTGGGGTCTGTTCGTGTATTTTTAATCTTTAATCTCTTATTGTCATACATAACATTCTCTCCTCACAGTCATAAGAAAGAGAAACTTGGCTGATGTTCTGGCCTTCTAATTTCAGAACAGTAGCGGCGCATCCTTCCACTTGTGCTTAGTAGGTAAAAGATAACGTGAAGGAGATGCTGGGCTCTGAATGCTGTAGTTGCAAAGAAAAGGTCAAGTGACTGTGTGGCAAGCTCTGTGCATTTCTTTTCTGTTTTTAGGATTTTTAATAGCAACGTGTCAAAAGTATTTAAGGGTTTGTAGGGAGAAAATCATGTTTAGAAGCTGTTTCAGCTGAAGACGATATATTCAGAGATATCTTTTGTATAGAAAGGGCCTCTCAGGATCTCTAAAATACTTTCTTTTAAAATAAATAAGTTGGCATAGAGATTCTGTCAACGTTATGTTGATGTTAGTTTCTTATATTCTGATTGTTTTAATTGTTACTGAAATTTGAATGTCAATAGATACATGAAATTTCCGACTGAGATTGTAGAAATACAAAAGGCAGTGTCTTGCAGAGGTGAAACTGAATTCATTTCAGTAGATATTAAGCTCTCTTCTGATGCGAGGAATATGCTTAAAATACTGTAAGAATGAATAAAATATTGTAGTCTGGTATTCTTGATAAAAGAAAATATGTTTGAGACTTAATGTATTTCAGTTTTTGGCAATTTCTGGTTTGGCCTTAAACCAGGAAATTAGAATAGATTTGTCTTTTGTTCAGTTCCACATTGTCAACCTTCTTCAGTTAAAAAATGAGCCTGATATCTTTCTCTAATACTTCTCGGAAAAAATAATTCTTGTTTTATACTGCTGTGAATTAAATATAGTAATTGCAGGCAGCAGCGCATCAAAAAATTACATTGAGAGACGTAAGTCTCTGCAGTTGTAATAAAGGAGAAGTTTAATGCAGCTGTGAAGTATGTTTCACTATTCCGGGCTGTATATTCAAATTCAAATGAGGTTTTATTTTTTTCTCAGAGCTTGAGTGTGTGGATGAAGGACTACTGCAGTTCTGCGCAAACAAGTTAAAGCTGTTACATCTTTATGAACTAGTTAGCAAACTAAATTCCCAAAGCATACAGAAAGACACTCCACCCTCGGATAATGTGAGTAACTTCAAAATGCAATTGTCTTATAGAATCGAGTAATGATTTGGGCATAAAAATATGTTTTCAAGGCCTTGGATAAAATAAGGAGGTAAGCAAGTTACATGTTTTTGTGGCTTGGAACTTTTAGTGAAGTCATTGTTTTATAATGTGTTTTTTTTCCCCCGCTGTGTAATTCATCTACCTAATACTCTTTAGCAGTCACAGAGTTGAGACAGTTCAGTCCTTTATCCAAAGCATATTCTTACCTTTGTTTAGTTTTGGAGGGGTGTTTTGGGACCAGTAGAAATAACAAATTCTGATACTTACTTTTATAGCATCATAATTTGGTTTGCTTTTGATAATAATTTGTAGAACTGCTTATACATTTGTAAAAGCCATGTGGAGTGGTGTTATATAGGCTTGTTTGCTCGATGGATGATTGTTATGTTATCAGCAGGATCTAAATGTGGGAAATGCATTGGTTGAAGTCCTTAAATATGAAGCTAGTCAAGGTCTTCCTGTGAGCTGTATGAATAGCTGATTTTCATAATCATCATCACAGAACGGTTTGCTTGGGTTGGGAGGGACCTTAAAGATGATCTAGTTCCAACCCTCCTGCCATGCCAGGGACACCTTCCACCAGACCAGGCTGCTCAAAGCCCTCTCCAGCCTGGCCTTGAACACCCCTGGGGATGGGGCATCCACAGCTTCTCTGGGCAACCTGTGCCAGTGTCTCAGCACCCTCACAGTGAAGGATTTCTTCTCGATACCTAATCTAAATCTGCCCTCTTTTGGTTTCGGTGGGGTTTTTTTTTTTTGAGATTATTTAATCTTTACTTTTTAAAGACATCTTTAATATTCAAAATGAAATATTTTGCCTCTTCTGACTTTTGCTGTAGTTTTTACTGTGTTTTTCAAAACATCTGTTTACTTGTGGATTTTTTTGGCTTTTGCCTTTAAGGACTTGGCTAAACTGCTTCGACTGGAAGAAAAAGATTTTCGTAGGCTTGAAACTTTACTGGAGAACTACAAGAAAGAAAACACACAAAGTACTGTTCAGTTTGCTGATGAGAAGGATGACTCACTGTCTGTGAAAATGTTCTTAGAATATTTGGAATATGAAAAGGACATGATTAATGTGAAAAATATGGAAGATGGAGAGTATGTGGCTTTAGGTAAGAGCTACCAAACTGTTTGTCATATAACTTGAAGACTGATTATAATCTAAGATGGTATAAATATTCTAGCCTTAATCTGGTTTACCTTGAAGTAGTATGTGACAGTGCTACTTCCAGACTCTCACCTTTAGTTATAGGTCTCTCTACCTAGATGGATATTAATACAAGTTGACTATAACTGTGGATATAACTACCCTAAAGTGATGTTACGACTGTTTATTTGTTTATGAATGCCACTAAGTTGGACAGTGATAACTAGATACTTCACAGAGCAGCTGTATTTTGCTGTTTCTGGGCTGACTTTACCCTCAGAGATGGGGGAGCTGACTAGAGGCAGCATAGGACCATTAGGTGACAGAGTAAGGATTCCACATTTGTTGAGCTGAGACTTTGGACAATGTTGATCTGAAATATTATGGATGGGGAGAGCGTGTGGGCTGTCTGTTGGGTTGTATGATGGGGTTACTGTCTGTAGTCTGCTATAGTTTGCAAATCTGTTCCAGACTGTCCTTGAGGGGACCTTGGAGAATAACTAGTGGAAGCCGCTTGAGCTAAATTTGTCTCAAAGGCACTGTCTTTCCAGAAGGTTTCTTTTCCAGGGAAATTTTGGTGTGAACACGGAATTCTGTGCATAGGTGTTGTATGGCCGTCGCTTTGTAGCCTCCTGCTTATTTTAGCTATAATTGTCAGACTTTCAGAGGAATTGGGATTGAAAAGTTAGGCAGAAGTTTGGCTTTCGTCTGTAAGAAGATGAAAGGCTGTTCTGAAGCAATCTTAGAATTTGCATTTTCTCTACCATAACAATATATTTAGTTTTAAGAACGGGGATAGAAGTACCGTGGTTCAGCCATGGTGCCTGTAGTGGGGGTTGGAGTAGCCACGGTGCCTGTCGCCAGGGTTGGAGCAGTTGTGGAGCCTGTCATGGTGTCAGATCCAGACACCTCTTCCCTTGAGGGTGTGGATTGTGTTGAGCAGGGCTCTCCCGCCGTGTGGCAGTGATTTGTGTGTCTCCAGAATTGACAGGGTGACAGCATACTTCTTCCCAGCTATTTTACTAGTTGTTCAGGATTCTGTGCTTGTTCAGAAGTGAAATTCCAAAACACTGGAGGTGACCACTGTCCTAAGCACTTGCCCACACTATCACCGCCCCCCCCCCCCCCCCGCCACTCTCACCTGTCCAGCCTCGATGCAGATCTCTGGGTGGTATTCTTAAACAGCTGTTTAACCCAAAGCAAGACCTGAAACACATTCAGGAGACATAGCAATAGAAACATGCTGGTTCAAGCATCCTGAAGATATTAAAAATTCTGAAGAGCTATTGTAATTAGCCTGGAGGAGATGGGAAAGGTGGAGGAAAGTAAAAGGTGTAATTATTGGTCGTTTCCAATAGATGGCTCCTGAAGTACAGAGATGATGGTCACGCTGAGTAGAAATACCAGAGCAGTTGTGCCACCAGCAATTTTACCATTTTTTAGGCCAGTGTTACAAAGTACCACAGAATAATAACCTTAACCCAGCCCCCAGAGGGGATAAACAGCACATCAGGGAACACGTACGGTAAGTAAGGTGTTAGATAATGCAACTCTTGAGAGCAAATAAATAACATTGTGACCAGCGACTATTAAACTAATATAATGAATGCTTAGAACAAATTTGTTTTAACACGCTCTGGTCAGATCTGTTATGTCAACCCATCGTGCCCCATATTGGGCACCAAAAAGGACTGTCATGGTTTAACCTGGCAGGTAGCTAAACACCACACAGCTCTTCGCTCTCTCCCCCCGGCCCCCAGTGGGATGGGAGAGAGAATCGGAAAAAAAAAAAGTAGAATTCGTGGGTTGAGATAGACAGTTTAATAGGATAGACAAGGAAGGGAAAATAATAATAATGATAGTGATAAAAAATTAGAATATTCAAAACAAGTGATGCACAATGCAGTTGCTTACTACCCACTGGCCAGTACCCACCAACTGATGCCCAGCCAGTTCCTGAGAAATGGCCCCTGGCCAGCTTTCCCCCCAGTTTATATACTGAGCATGATGTCATATGGTATGGAATATCCCTCTGGCTAGTTCAGGTCAGCTGTCCTGCTCTGTCCCCTCCCAGCTTCTTGTGCTCCTCCAGCCTTCTTGCTGGTGGAGTGGTGTGAGAATCTGAACTAAGTGTAAACACTGCTTAGTGTAAACACTGAACTTGGTGTAAACACTGCTTAGCAGCAGCAAAAACATCAGCGTGCTATCAACACTATTCCCATCCCAAATCCGAAACACAGCATGTACCCGCTATGAGGAAGAAAATTAAATCTACCCCAGCTGAAACCAGGACATCCAAGCAGTACAATAATCTTTGTTTTGTTGTAAATTCATTTTCTATATGACTCCTTTATTGGTAGGAACACTTGTGTCCTTTGTAATGAACCTTCTCCACTAAGGGTAAACCATTAGGGCATCCTGGATGTAACTTGGTCCTTCGTGTTGCACTCAGTGGGACCTGATCAATAGATGATCTCCTGTGTAAGCGTACGGGAAGAGGCTGTGGCTTTATGTTGTTCATAATGTTGACTAATTTTTGCTTCAGGCAGCTTTTTCTTCTGGAAGTGTTTGTGTGGGGAGAGTTCCATAGAAGAAATGTGTCGTGCATTGGAATCAGCAGGTTTTAGCCCTCAGATCCTGTTGGTAAGATATTTATTACATACTTTAAAACTTTGATGTAGTATTTTGAAAACAAAACATTGAAAGGAAAAATTCTGAATGTTGATCTTTGGATTAATGCTGTGTTCAAATATCCCCATGTTTAGTTCTTTAGGTATTTGTGTCTGTATTTCCCACTAAAGAGATGCCAAAAAAAAAATCTAGTTGCAAATGTGGATATTCTAGTGGGAATTTCTAGATTATGCCTTTAGGACTACAAGTGTTAAAATTTTGCTGAAGTTTTCTTCTACAAAGAAGCAAAAATTATGAGAGTAGTTAATTTCAGGCACTGATACATTTGTTATAATTCCTTTTTGCAAGCAGGGAAGTTTAAAAGGAATTAAAAATAAATTTTTCAGAATCGCTAGTAGTGTTCAGACAATCATCTTGGTCTTTCAACTGCATGTAATTTGTGTTTTGCTACTCTTCTTCCATCCACTACAGTGGAAATACATATTTCAGTATTATTTGCTTGTATTAGGATTTTCAGGGGTAGTATTAATAACTTTTACTAAGCTGAGATTGGTAGCATACTGGTATTAGCTGGCTGTGCCTTCAGAAGAGGGTGTTTCTAAGGTATCTTTCTAAATGAAAGATACAGGTTGTATTGTTTCATTTCAAAGTCTTCATAGGGTGTCTTATGCAATATTTATATTCATATAGTAAGAGTTCATGGGTATAACATTTCTGCTCTCTGCCACAAAATTTTTTAGAGAAAGAAAGTGTTTGTATTAGGTGTGTTGCAATATTACAGTTTCATTCAATTGCTTTAATTCCATATTCTATTTTTTTTTTTTTTTTGCAGTCACTCCTTCTCAATTTATGGCTTTCCAAGGAAAAAGATATTCTAGACAAACCAGATTCTGTCAGTTGCCTTCACACTATGCTGTCACTTCTGAGCAAAATGAAAGGTGAAATATGCATTTGGGACATGTAAACACAACTGATATTATTAGAAATCTGCTACTCTGACCAGCCTGTGTTACCATTTAGGGTTTCCTCCCCCCCGCGCCCCCCCCCCCCCCCCCCCCCAGTTATGTAACAGCTGCATGCTGCATGTTGATCAACTAACCAAAAATGCAATCAAAATCTGAAGAGCGTTACAATTAAAGGCTGCTTCATGCCATGTAGTTTCACTCTCCACTAAGCTGACAAAGCTCTTATTTGGCACCAGAAGGTGACTGTCCTTCCTCCCTTTTTCGGGTGTATATTTCTGCCCCGCCCCCCCCCCCCCCCCCCTTGTGCTGCCTGCCTCTCAGAAGTCGTTTGAGTTGCTGTAACTTTTTGAGACACCATTATTCTAGCAGCATTTGTATATTGAACATCTCTCTTACTTCAGGGGTGCTATATAAAGTCAACTTGTCATTATTTGGGGTAAGCTATGTAAGGAATAATTCCTGATTCTCCCACCTCACACAGAGGTGCTGTGGATATATCTGTGCCAGGTTCCCTTACGTCTAGTTCACCACAGGGCACCACTGTTGGCTTGAAACTGGAAGCATGATTAAGCTACTGCTGCTGTCTGAATAAATTAGTTTTGCTGAACATGAGGCAGCCTGAAGAGAGACGGCCTGAGGGCGTTGAATATGTGTGGCATCTAGAAATCACAAAAGGAGCTGTCTGCGTTGTGAAGTGTCATTTTGTAATATTCATTAGATCTAGTAAGCACGCAGCAGGTTTTGCTGCCGCGTGATTTAGATCTGTTGCCTGTTTCCTAAAAAGGAAACTTGGAGACAGAGTAATTCACATTATGCTCTTTATTCTAAATTTAATTTATAATCTAGAAATTGTATGCTACATATCTAGAAGAAGATAATGTAGAGTAATTGGAAATTGCTTCTAATAAAAGCTGTATTAATACAAGTGCTGCTTTACTAGTTTGAACACCCGGTGACCCAAGTTGGGTGTCCCACCCTCCCTTTCCCTCCAGTGGCTATAGACGAGTCCTGGGACACTCAGTCCATTTCCCCCTGGTGGCAGCAAATGCGAACGGCTTGTGTTCAGTCTGAAAATAACGCAGCTGCCTTGTTGTCCGCTCACGTTGGACATTCCATCACTGCACAGATCGTTGACAGTGTGACAGAGAAAAAGGTAAGTCATTTTGGATGCCCCCCTTCTGTTTTATTGACTGTGTCAGTTCCATGCAAATTGCTGTCTTTAACAAAACAACATCCTCAACACGGGCACAAGCATGCACCATCCGGTAAGCCTGAAAATTTGTATTTGAATTTGAAGAATATCATGCTGAGGCGAATGAATGATACATCATAATTGTTTACTAAACATATTTATATATGTCGTGGGAACTGTACAGTGAGCTTTTGTCTTGATAGCAAATGATGTTGACAAGCTTAAAGTCTACACAGTTCCCACGTGAATTTGAGAAGTCCACTGAACTTTGGATGTTAAACCTGTTTTAACATAGTTTTCAATATTTTTTTTTAAATACGCTGGTGAATTTTCTTAGCACTTATGTTACTATGTTTTCTTAAGGTGATGGGTGTTTGGTTCTCTCGGTAATAAGTATCTTCTTTACAAAGCTGTGATTGAGACTGTGAAACTGCAAGCAGCATTGCAATTCAAGATGGAAAAGGTTATTCCATTCCTACATAGCACTAGGCATATGTGTGTTTTTCTACTTGACTGAACAAATTAGATGGAGTTTAGGTGATGTTCAGTCTTGTAAGTAGACTGCCTTATAAATTGTAACTAGATTACTGGGAAGTGTTTTAGTATTTTATTGCAATTAACTATTGCAATTCTGTATATTAAAATAGTCAGCGTTGCCCAAATAGGATTGTTGGTATGTTGCAACATACTATGCTTTACCCATGGGCTCTCTCCTGTATCACCTTCTCTTCTGCTCTTAAAAGAATAAAGGAGGAGCTTTATTTCCCTCAAAAATTCCCTCCTCTAAAGCCATTTATTCTGCTGCCCCCCCCCCCCCCCCTTTGTCCTAAAGCCTAGAAATCTTAATAGCCAGGCTTCTGAGAACTCTAGAGTTTACTGCCTTGGTGCACAAAGCTAAAAATCTGATCTACACCCTACTAGAAAGATTCTTGGGCTTTCTGGCAGGGCATTTGCTGATAAATGTGGGAATTAGCAAAACAATGCACAGAACTGCCATGTGGTATGATCCAGTGTTTCTGGGTGCATGATATGTATTTTTTAATATGGTAGGTAATTGAAATGTAGGTGGATTAATGTGTATATAGTGAAGGATTTAAAATTAAATCGTTTTGAAGGGATTCTAACACACTTCTCAACTAAATATGAACTTAAAAATGGGACTATTAGATGACTTTTCAGGTCCTTTATTTCCTTAGGCTTCTATTTAAGAATCTGTGCATCTTGTGAGCAATGTGGGATATTGATTGGTCGTTGCATAGTAGTTGATGTACATACTTTGAACTAAATTATTCTTTAAAATGCGGTAGCTCTTGGGATATAGCTTTCAATTTTAACACTATCCATTTTTTTTAAACAAAACTGTGCTACTTTAATTGAACAGACCTAAACCAGTTTGTATGTTCTGTTAGTTTTCCCAAATAATTGTAGGTTCGGACACGGAGTCCTGGGAAGCACTTTCCCTTGATACTGAGTATTGGAAACTTTTGCTGAAACAGTTAGAGGATTGTCTGATACTTCAAACACTACTGCATAGCAAAGTGAGCAGAAGGACAAAAAGAGTGTCGTCACTGCAGACTGAGCCTTTGGGCAGGCTTTCCGTGAAGAAGTTGCTTGAGGCTGGGAAAGGTACGGTTTTTTTTTCTCTTGGAAAGACGGGTGATTGTGTTTCTAGTAGACTTCTGAGCCATCCTTACCTACTTAATGATATACACTGCGCAGGAAATGGTTCTGCTCGTTACTTTTCTTAATTTAAAAACCAATGCAAACCACATAGAATACCGCTTTAAAGTTGTAAAAGGGTATTACTGTGAAGACTGCATTGTAAATGTCTGATCACTTGAATGGGAAGTTTTCTAATTGGTAGAGTTATTATGTAATTAATGGTAGTAGTTAAAACTTGTATCTCTTCTCTTGTCCTTTGATTCTGAATCATAAATCTTGTGGGACACATTGACTATACCTCATACTTTTTTTTTTTCTTTCTGTTTTAAAATGGCCTAGGAGGTATTGCTGACACTGTAGCAAAGTGGGTTTTTAAGCAAGGCTTCAGCCCTCTTGTACTGAATTTGGCCCAGCACAAAACCAATACGGATCGTACTGATGAATCTGTAGAAATGCATACCCCTATCTTTTTTGAGGAACCAGAAGAAGATGCAGGCTTGGAAACAATCCTAGGTAAGGAAATAACACAAATTTTTCAAATTCTAAATGCCTGCAGAGATGTTTTAGTTGCTACTATTGTGAAGTGGCAGAAACCAGAGTGGGAAGAGGTCTGTCCCGTGACTTTAGATTTTCTTTTTCTAGAGCTGCTGCAACTAGCGTATCAGCAGTTTCCATGTAGTCTTGAAGTGGATGTACTCCATGCACACTGCTGTTGGGAATATGTGGTGCAGTGGAATAAGGACCCAGAGGTAAAAAAATTTAATTTGCAGGGAGTAATGGTTAAGACCGGCTTAACAGAAGCCGTTGCACAAGTTTGTAATAGTTCATAAAAACTTTCGTTAAGAAGACTGATTTTGAAGGCATACTAGTTACCGTTTGTTTGTGATAAGTGGCAAGCAGGAGCTGATTTGAGAAAATGAATGCAGGGCCTGCGGCTGAATGGCACCTCACGAAGGTGACATACAGGACTGTACGTTCCTAAGCTACCAGATTCTCAAAACTGTAAATGTGGAAACTGCATTAAAATAAACAGTGTGAAGAAGGGTTTTGACTGTATCTTGGGCAAGTACAAAACAGTTTAAGTACTGCAAAAATAGTGATGAACCTTTCTTCTTTTCTAGGTATGTTAAAACAGACCACAGAATACTAGATTTGTTAAACTAGAATCCATTCCATTTAAAGAAGAAAGAAGGATTTCTTGAATATTCTTAGATTCCCTGGCCACTGCTTGGAATTGTCATAGGAGAAAGAAAGAAAAATTTCTTTCTTCCACTGCTGTCCTGTAGCTTCTCTAATATTGGAGAACGTTGTCCAAAGTTCTGATGATGATAAAATTGAAATTAGCATTCCTTAGATTTCTGCAGCATAACACCTTGCTATAGAATAGAAGGTTCCTTTGAGATTGTGAAAAACGTACTCTATCATTATGAAATGGAGTAAAAATTAATCTTCCTAGCACAAATGGATTTTGTATTTGAAAAGCAACTGTAGTCAGTGGAGGTACCTTTCAGCGAGGAGTATGTTAGCAGAACATATACTAAAACAAAGCCGTGAAAATGGTGCTGAAATCACAGTGTGTTTGTTACTTTGCCATGCGTGTGTATGTTTGTCACGTAATAGCAGAAAAGATTGAAATATCAGAATAACTTACAAGTTTTGTAACTGTCAAAAAATAGTAGCTTTAAACTAATCTGCCTGGGCCCTTTAAGAATCAATAGTTTACATTTATACCAAGTTTTGAATAATCTATTAACTTGCTCTTTTACTTTTTTGTTTTACATAAGGAAGCATGTTTTCTCATTAGGTCCATAGATCATCTAAGATGCATTGTTAACGCTCACGTTCAGCATGGTAAGTATGAAGCTATTATTAAAAAATATCTTTGTTGAAATTGTAAAACAACAGAATAAACGACTGTGTTCAACTAGTGTGAATGTATACAGTTCATAGGTAGTGATAGCCATTTTTTCTAAATAAACCCTAACCAAAACAAAAAAACCCCCAATCCCCAACTGCTGACATTCAAGCTTTTGTTTTTCATGTTGAAAAGCTGTTTCCATCAGAACCATGAAAATAAGTTGGTGAGATAAAGTTTTAATGTGTTTAAAACCATTTAAAATAAAATTGCTCTGAAACTATTTTTTTCTTGTATTTTAGTGACACGTGCTTCTTGCAATTACTCTTCATGCATTTCTTGATACTCTTGATTTTTGATGGATTTCTTGATACTTGATACTATTTTAGTGAATGTGATGACAATTGCCTTTTTTGTAGACTGTTTATGTGTACAAATAAGGTGCACTCTATGCGTAAACAACTAGTCTTAAACCTTCTTGCTTAGCACCAAAGTTTGTCCTACCTACAATGTTTAACCCAGTTTACATAATAATTTTAATCAGTGGTTCATCGCATTTCTGACTGTTATTTCATCACCGAGGTAGTCTCCCCCTGAGAAATCTGAAATCTAAAGTACCAAGTATAAAGCAGTGAGGATAACTTACAGTTCCTTCTTGTTTCGTTCACCATCTTTTTTTTAACTGCCCTCCCTGACTTAAAGAAACTTTGGCTTTTCACGCCATTGCTAGTAAGATCTCTTTTCTGTTCCTTTGGAGTTTACAAGCTTGCGATTGTTCTAGGTATTGCTCTGATGATGTGGAACACATTCATAGTAAAAAGGCTCTCTTCTGCTACGTATCTAATGGAAAAGGTGAGTGCAGTGTTGTGACAGTATTTTTGAGGCTGAATTTTTATAATTAACTGAAAAATGAAACTAGTATTTTAAACAATTGTTTTAAAAAGTCTGGGATATCTCCGATTTAAGCGTCAAAAGCCTGCTTATTTCATTTGTTATGTAGCTAACTTGGAATTGATGAAGGAATGCATATTTTAAAATATCAAAATCTGGAATGATCAACTATAGGCAGCTTTAAATCACAGCTAATCAGCACAGGCTGATGTATACTGAAGACGTGCAGTGTTAGCTTGTAGCTGCTAAAGAAAAAGTATTTGTGAAACAGTTTGAAACTGTGTATGTGTCTGTTTGTGTCATTTTACATCAGAAAACAATAAATAAGTTAGTGTTTTCTTTGTGCCTCTTTCCTGCTAAGTTATTGCCATGAAAGTTTCTGGTTCCCACAAACAGCAGCTTTTCCTAATGTGGTCCAAGTTTTGCGTGTACGAGTGCTTATTTTTCAAAAGGCAGAACATTTTGCGGATGTTGTGGAGCGTTTCTGTCACTACCTTTGTGTAAATCAGCTTCTGTTCTAGTTGGCAGCTTGTTTGCTGTGGGGTTTAGCAGTCTTCTGTCCCTGCTGAGCTTCAGGTTTTTTCACGCTTAGAAATACAGCATGGATCTATTTATGGGAAGTCAGTTCTGTTTAGGACTGGAAGACAGTTTATGAAGGAAGAGTACTGTCAGTAAGTGATAGATCTGTTTACATTGTGTAAGGGGAATCTGCCTGTTGGTTTGCTGGAGGTAGAGCAGCAGCCAAGTGTTTTTCAGTGTAGAAGTCCAGATGCAGAGAGAGAAGCATTGACAGTGATTTAACTGTCAATGATGGGGGCACCACCCCCCCACCCCCCACCCCCCAACAAACAAACCAGCAAAGAAAACCCCACAAAACCCAGAAGGATTTGCTGTCTTGTCATCTTTTTTCCTTCTCCTTTGCTCCTCTCATCTTCTGCTTTTGCTTTTTGTTTAGCTCTATGAATTGGGAGACTGTCATCTTCCTCGTTCCTTTCAGCAAACAGGCTCAGTTGTAGTAGGTGTTTCTTCTGCAAAAACTCTTCCAGTTTTTCTGCATGCCTTTATGGAAATCCACCACCATTACTTCTGCCTAGATTAATACTCACAGGAGAAGAGATATAAAGGCTTTTATTAACTGTTTTTGCACACATCTGTTACCTTAAACAAATATCATGTAATAACAAATGTTGCTATCTTTTTTTAATCATTACTTATGTATGCTTGAAAGCTGGGAGTTAGTCCTTTGGGTTTGTGTCATAGAAGCAGTAGCACACTCACCAGCTTCTAGAAAAATAAAGTTTCCAAATCTGTTGGTACTCAGTCCCATAATGGACAGCTGAAAGTTGTCTTGAATTCAGACTTTGAAACAGGATGATGGATCACTTGAATTGGAGTTTAAATAATCCTGTAACTCAGGACCCTGGAATCTCACTTCAGCTGTTGTTTAGACTCTGCCATGCTGTTGTAATTATTTTATTTTTTTGTGCTATGGAAGAGAGAACTTCCACTTACGTGTATGTGCTTTGTCGTGTGCAGCACGTGATGCAATTTACAGAAATAGGACCTCCTAGTAACATTCCTAAACAGGGGATGATTGAGGTGTGTCTTCTGAAGAATTCAGACAGGCAAAGCATGGAAACCCCTTTAGAACTTTGTTATTAGACCTTCTCTATCTCAATGAAAAGTGCTGGAGCATTCACTTTCCTTTTCTTCTTCCCTTGTTCCCTAGTGTGTGTTTCTAATATCACAGAGCTAGAGCCATGTAATACCAAGTGTATTATAGAAATCACTGGGAATTTTTTAGCTGCCTTTGAGATTTGAATTGAGGACGTCGGGGACTTATTTCTAATCCTGGACTTCAAGAGGGATGAATTAAGTATGGGCATCAGCAGTGTGCATTTCTGAGTTGTATGATCTGTCTCAAATCTTTTGCTGAAAGCAAGCTATGCAGTGTGTCACATTATGTAGCTGTAATGAACTATTTTCCCCCTCTGAATTAGAAAAATAGTAATAAAGGGTTAGAACATGGGGTAACGGTTACCTTATGATGAAAATTATTTAATTGTGCTGAATTATTATGTTTTATTAAACAGGTTGGAAAAGCTCCAAAGGACAGATTGTGCAGACGGGCAAGTAATACTACTTTTGTCTAAATGGAAGGAAAGAAATAAAAATGCCTTAATTTTAATACTGGTTTGTGATTTATTTCTGGAAGTTTCAAAAAAATTCAAAATACAGCCCTAGAGAAAATGTTACACATTTTAAGAAATGTAAATTAATCTTTATCTGACTAAGCAAATTAGAACAGTAGTATAACTTCAAATATTATAGAAGATAAGATTTCAGACTATAACATGACAAACTACTGTTAGTTTTCATGCGTAATTTCATTAGTTACTTTTTTTTTTTTTTTTGGAAGACACCCAGTGTGCTCAGAAAATGAAATTTACTAGACGTGATTACTTGAGGAATTCAGTCTTCTTTAGAGATACAGTATTATAAATGGCTACATTTAGCTTTATTCCTATTTTTTCCCATTATTTCTAATTAGTTGTACTTCAGCAAATATTTGTTTACCTTTAAATAGAATAGGTTAATAAATTGAGCTTAATGTGTTTTATGTCAACAACTCTTCTCAAACATACAGAGCTAATAAAAGCCTGTTTCAATTCCAACTGAAACGATTTAAACCATACTCTTTGTTAACAGGACGTAGGTATGGGTGACACAGCGATGACAGCTTTTCTCGGCTGCTGTTCAGATCTTCTTCAAACATTGCTGGAGGTAAATTTTTATTTTTCCTGTAGCAGGTAAGGAACTTCACATTTAAAGAATATTGTTATACAAATTTCTGCACTGTTCAATTCAGACAAATAGGAATGAACTTCTAGTCGATGTGAAATTTTCTTCTTAATTTCGCTCCAGAGAAGTTGTGATTAAAGCAGTGTCTTTTGCATAGAAGGCCGATACAGAGGACACTTTGCATGTGACTACTTTTCTGCGTTGCTCTGGCAGGCTGATGTTAGCAGCGACGAAATGCAGGCTCCTGTCTTAGATACCGAAGATGCTTGGGTGTCGGTAGAAGGACCAGTATCGATCGTAGAGCTAGCCCTTGAGCAGAAACGCATTCACTACCCACTTGCTGAACACCAGTTTGTGTTATGTACTATCTTGTATGCCATCATGAGGTTTTCTCTGAAGAGTGTGAAGCCTCTTTCGCTGTTTGATAGCAAGGTATGTCTTTTGAAAGCATACATCTTAATATTGCTATCCTTCCTCTTGCTATCTATAATACATGCTAGCGTTCGCTCTATTAATAGTTCATGCACAATTGTCTGAAAGACATTAGTTCACTGTGGTGCATTAATGAAGTTGTCACCAGAATTCAGGCTGAGACCCAAACTTGGTGCCTTTCCTTATGAATAAAAGATTTGTAGTGACCTCAGATGCATGAAAATCCGCTCCTTAATAATTAGCTGGCCTGAAAATACTGCTTCCTAAGAACACTGGGTGACTGTTTTTTTCTGGTGACTTTGAGAAGTGCCAGATCAGTCAAAACGTAACATTTCTGACCTTAAATATATATGTTAGTGTCGCTCTTGTATCTGTTATTGCTGGTGATTATTCCAGAATTCTGAGCATCTCAAAGAGAATAAGCAGCTTGTCATTTAGTGCATATAAACCACTTTTTAAATGCAGTGACCTTGTTTTTAATATTCATTACAATATATCTCCAGGAAAGCTTGACCCCGATACAAAGCAGGTACCACAGACTGAGCTTTCCTCCTCCTAGCCTTACCACACTACAATTTAAAGAAAAAAACAACAACAAAACAAAACCCACAGAGTACTGGTACAGACTTTCATTTAATTCCTGCTGTGGAAAAGATGATTTAGTCCTGCAATACTGTGCGGATTTCTTCTTAATGATTTACTGGAATATTAGAAGTGCAGAATATTACTCTGCTTTTGCCATAGGTTCTTGTCTGTGGGCAAGCTCTGATGAAGCAGTTGGGTCTGGTTTCAGCATTTTACCATAGATCAAATTCCATTGGTTTTATGCGCTTTTTTTTTTTGCTTATCTGTTAGCAGAAAGCATTATACTACCTCTTGTCATTTAAGAATGCATATTACATCTCAGGAGTGAAATTAGATCCTGGTCCTGTGCCTCCTTTCTTTTACATACAACTCTTATTCTCAGCTGCTGCCTTTTTGCCTTCACTCACTCAAGATTTCCATTTGTTCTGTGAGCTTTATGAGACAATTTCTAGCAGGTCTTTAGAGAATCTTGGCTGATGGCTGAAAAAAGGGTTAAAAGTTCTGAAGGCCATTTATTACCTTATTTCTGACAAGGCAAGTCATTGTCTAGACTTACACGTTCATCACTGTCTTTTAACACAGGCGCTTTTTCGGTCCCAATTTCCCTACCCCCTGCCTCAGTACGGAGCAGGAGTGCCAGAGATGCTTGGCATTGCACATGTCACTGCTGCAGCGTGATGGGCTGAAACAAGGGCTACCACGTGCCATCACTCAGGGCTTTACCTGAAATTTGATTCGTCTGGAGCTCCAAGAGACCATAAGATTCCTTACGGGTGTCAACTACACCAGTAGGGAACAGATGAAATGCATTTTTCTATCAGCTAGTTTCCATTTCTCTCTACATATTATGCTTGGTATGTTGGTCGAGAGCCAGGGACCGGGAAATAACATCCAAACTTCAGCTCCCGCTGGTAGTATATATCAGCTACCTGTAGTAGGCAGGCAGTCTGAAGTTTGAAAGCAAATCCTCGACATATTATGATTGCACGAACAAAAGTTTGGTTTTGTCCTGTAGCTTTAACTTACAATATTCATTTTTATCCTCCGAGAGAAATAGAAGATGCAGTACAAATTAAATGTAAAAAAATAAGTAGGCTTCTTAGCATTGGATCAAAATGGATTACTTGCATTCCCCTGTATCTCTGAGGCCTGTCTTTGTTTCTCAATTTTAGGGCAAAAATGCATTTTTCAAAGACCTTACTTCAATTCAGCTGCTACCTAGTGGTGATATGGATCCAAATGTGTTATCCCTACGACAACACGTAGGTATAAGTTTTGTACTGAAAGTTCTTAAACTTCTAAAATTTCAAATAATACTGAAGTAACCTGCAATTTTTGCTTCCAAGTTCTTGGTCAAAGTTGTGAGTGCAGTGGTTCAGGCACTGTGTTCATCACAAAAGGCCAAAGAAGTCTCAGAAGAGGAACTGTTTCCTTTTGAAAAGGGGAAGAATTGGCCAACTTTGGCTGTGGACCTTGCTCAGTATCTTCAAGTCTCTGAGGATGTGGTCAAAAGGCATTATGTCTGTGAGCTGTATAGTTATGGGATGGATCATCTTGGGGAAGAGGTAATAACAGCTTTTAATGATTTTAAGTCGATAACAGCATTATGTCAGATACTCTGCTAAAATTACTTTTTTCACTTACTTAAGATGCCTGGAAGGTTTAGGCAAGTATTATCAGGCTCAAAAAATCCCTAGGCTGAAAAAGCCAGGCTGGAAAAATACTTTTTCAAGACTGATAATTATCTTCATTTTATTTCCCAGCAAGAATCTGTGTATAGCAACTAGCAGAAACATGACAGGGAGTTGTACTACTGGTCTAAACCAGTATGGCTTTCCTTAGAAATTTGACTATATTTGATAGTTTCAGGAATCTGCTTTTTTTTTTGCCTGTTAATCTCTTATTTTAGGAAAAGTTTACCAGTCCTTGGACAAGAAAATCCTTCCCTTTCTTGAGGGGGGAAGCAAACAAGAGATTATATGGAAGTTAGGAATATGTTGTTGAACTTAACATATGTTGTAAAACCTGTCTCTTGTTCCTGCCCATTGCTGTGTACGGAGTAATTCTCTGCCTTTGTTCACACTTCTGCTGTTACGAAGCTTTTAGTAATGTGCTTTATTACAGTAACAGGTTACACAAGAAATAGCCTCCAAACTATTTGTCCTTTTAGTATTGAGAAGCTTCTTTTGATACAGCTTCTCCCTGTTTTTCTACTCTCTACTTCTCCCTGGTTTTCTGTTTTCAGGCCTACCTTCAGGTGGCTGACAAAGAAGTGCTTGCATCCCAGCTGCTTATACTGGCTGGACAGAGACTGGCCTTTGCTTTACTTCATGTGCAGACGAAGGATGGTACGGAACTCCTTGCCAGGCTTCCTCCAACACTGTGCACTTGGCTCAAAGCTATGGTAAGTTAAGCTCGATTTAGGAAAACGGGTTGATTTTCAGAAGCTTCTGTTTCCCAAGACAGAGATGACAGCTGAAGGGCCCTTTCTTACTAACAGAAACAAGATTTTGTTCTCATTTTTCCTGGTGGTAGTTCTGTTTCATGAAGGATAGAACACTTTCAGGGGTCAAAACATCAGCTTGAGTTGATAAACCTTAGTAATCTGTTTTATACAAGCTCAGGAGGATTTATATGCAGATGATCAGCTGTAACATTGCTCCGATTTGTTTATTCTTTTATATAGAACCACCGGGAACTTCAAAACGCAGAAGTGCCAATTGCAGTAACAGCCAAACTCATCAGCAAAGTCATGGAGCACCTACCGGAGAACCACGGGCAGTATAACCTGGCCTTGAACCTGACAGAGGCGGTAGAAGCCATCTCACAGTGACGCTTTCGGTTGGCGCGGTTCTGCTGTGTAGCGGTGTAACGCGTGATTTCACACGACTGAGGCTGAACTTGCACTGAAAGAAACTTCTTCTGTGTGGCTCTTGTTTAACAACGAAAAGAACAATGCATCCCATCCCAGAATTTCAGAAGGTAATTTTAAATTGGAGTATATTTTAAATTCTGCGCTAGTACAGAGATGTTTAGTTTCTAGTACACTTGTTAGTATCTGAAATGCTTTGTTATTTATTTCTGACTTGAGTGCTTTTTGCGGTAGTCTATCTAAATTGGATATATTTGACAGCAGTTTTAGTCCGTTTACAAAATCACATCTTGTGAAATTCTGTATTTCATGCTGGCAGTAACTGCTGCAGTTTCAATGTTCCATGTATGATTTATTTTTCCAAACGAGCTGTAGAATTACACCCGAGGAATAATAATAATAATAATGATAATGATAAAAAAGAGTCTCTGAAGTTACCATGTAAAGCCAATACTGCTTTTTCAGAAGCTAGAGCTGGTGTTGGGCTCGTGCCTTGTAACTGCATTGTAGGTGACGATGACAGCTGCACTAGACAGGGTGAAACGTGCTGGGGCCTTACGCACGGGGAGAACAGCCCGCGCTAGAAACAGCTGGGAAGGAGAATCCAATTCTCCAGACACAAATACGGACTCCTCTCGCAGGCCAGGTCTCCCCCAGTATTGTCTCTTAAGGTGCTGGGCTTCAGCTAAAACTGGATTTTCATCTCTCTCCTCTATTATTAACCTCTGCTGAGTTTAAGTAGGTCAAGGAATGTCTTACTGGAAGATTGTTCCCCCATCTTATCGCTGTAGAAGATGCAGTATGCTATAGATCTCTGCACATGTTAACTCGTAGTCAAAACCTGCTTTAAGTAGTTGACCCAACTTCACTGAAGATCTATAGTACCGAGTACACTTTAGCCTTAAAAACCCTTTTATTTACAGTACCTACAGGGAATCATATAGTGAGTATCCTCACTATTGCGGTGGTATTAAACATGATTATCTTGCATCAGTTAGTACTGTTTACTGTCTACCTAAAGGAAGCCAGGAGAGAAAAATGAAATTGGTGTACACTTTTTGGAGTCAGCTGAAATTCCTAAGTCCATCGTGTAACCTGCTCCTCTTGCATTAGACGTAAGAAACAAAGTATTCCGCCTTGCTGGAGACAGAATTTGTTCTTACCTTTCTGAAGTATGTGCTGCTGTCATCTAAGGGTTAGACTCCCCCTAAAAACCAAACTGTTATGTAGGTGGCTTGTTCAACCAGCCTCCTTCACCTATTTGGCATTGCCAGTTCCTAATTACTGCACTTTAAAATGTAGCTGTTAAGGCTTCTTGAAGTTTTGATACTACACGAGATCATAGTAAAGAAAAGTAAGCGGCCAGCCCTGGTCTATGTTTTAGGTACTTCTGTAGTGACTGCCCTAACTGAGGTTAAAACAGCTGTAGGGGAGAAATGCAAGGCAAGATTATACAGGAGACTTTACCTCCTTGCCTGACAGCACTTCAGACTTCTGCAGAAAGGAGTACGCTAGAGATTCAGTCATCATGAAACCCAGGGAAAACCAAAACTGTTTCTTAGTTGCGTTACACTCCTGCATCCTGGGAGAGCTGTGGAAAGGATTTTACTGTAAGTGAGTATCATGTCAGAGCTGACCCACTACACCAATCAAATCTGTAATGTATTGTAAGTAATACTCTGTATATAGTGCTATTTTGTGTCTAATTTGCTGTGGATTTGTGTAAATTGATTAAATAAAATTTGAGGTTTCATTGTCTCTTCCTTCCTTTTAGGGAATGGTGGTCACTACCTTTTCTTCTTCTGTTCTGTTTTACAAGAGGAGCAGGCACTCCAGGGTAGAGAGGGACTGGTTCTCTGGGGTCCAGAGAAGCACCTGCTGGCAGTATAGAAATTAAACAACAGCTGTTTTACTGTGCAGTTCCACTTCAAGGGAAGTAAACTTTGAAAGAACACAGGCTGCTAAACCCAAGTAAACGGGTTATTTTGAATGACCCTTTTTATTAAGCTGAAAAGTGATATACACAGGTAGGTATATATACATAAGGTTCCCCCCAAACCAGCAGAAAACTCAGCCGGGGCTTAAGCATTTGGTTCTACAGGTTGCAGCACAGAGACCTTCTGGTTAGCCACCGCTCTTGTATACTACTCGAGACTTTGGAACAGCTTGTGCAGAAGCTTTTCATCTTCACGTGCTGCCTTTTCCAGCAATGACTTTCAGGCACCGTGGGCAGGGAGTGCTTGAGGAAGCGGAAGTGTATCTCCTGCAGCGAGGGCATTTTGCTTTGGCAGCGGGTAGGGCTATAACTTTATACGACGATTCTTCACGGATATCACCACCTGTTAAAGAAAGCGTTATTGCTGAGAGCGGTGCTCACTTCATGTGTATAGTAGTCAGCTCGTAGGTGTAGGTGTAGTTAGCAAAGCATGGTGTAGTGCAGAGAAGTACCACCTGCTTAGCGTAGTAGCGTGCCTGGGGTAGTTCTCTTACCTTCCAAGTTTATGAGGAAGGTCCCTTTGATGATGTTTGCATCTGCAGGTGTTTCTTTAGGCAGCTCGCTCAGCAGGGTTGTCTGGGAAGCCATCATTATTTCATTCAGCTGTGAAACACTAGAAGTTTCTTCAGCCTGCAGTGCCTAGGGAAGAGGGTTAATTTTCAAACTTGCAACCTGGTTTTGTTCCTTGACATCCCTCCCATAGAAAATACTAAAGCAAAAGCAGAACCACTGTATGTGGTTGCCACAGCTGTCACAAGGAACACAAGTTTGCTTACGCACGCCTGTGCCTGTGTGTGTGTAAATATATGCATATATACAGCTCTGTGTACATCCAGCATCAAAACTGGGGTCCGCTGCTGCAAGCTCTAAAATACTCTGGTCTTCAAAACAGATGCTAAGACACCGGTTCCTAGTCAGCGTGGGTGATTTGAACCACGAACCTAATTTACTTACTCCTGCCAAGAGGAAGAGTCCAGACTGGAACTACAGCATCTAAGGGTCCCTCTGCAGAAATTTTCAAGTTACTTTGACCCCCAGAGGAAGAAAGCCCATTACTTTGGGAAAGTGCCGCCGGCGGCACTACAACAGGCGTTCTCAAGGAGTGCAGAGCTGGCAGTCACTACTAGCGTAGTCCAGGGGTCAGCACGGGGTCCGGTACCATCTAACACGTTAGGAAGCTGGATGACGGGGCAGAGCGTACCCTTAGCAAGTCTGCTGATGACACGGTGCTTGGAAAAGTGCCTGACGCAGCTGAAGGCTGCACTCTTTCTCGGGCTGGAGAAATGGGCTAGCAGCAATCTCCTGAAGTTCAGCAAAGGAAACTGGTGCTCAGTGACAGGAGCCAACAGACAGAACTGGAAAGAGGAAATTCCAGGGAAACACAAACCCGCTTTTTTTACTCTGAGGGGGGTCAAGCACTGCCACAGGCTGTGAAGCCTCCACCCTCCAGTATTCAAAACCCAACTGCGCAGCTGCTCAAGCTGACCCTGCCTGGGCTACACCATCCCCAGCCATCCCTTCCAGCCTCAACTATTCTGCGATTTCCTGGCAAGTAACAAAGCAGAAGAAAGTTTACAGAAATTAGTATTTTTTGCACAGACAACACTATTCTTAGTTGCATCTTTTACCTCCATTAACTCAAACAGCAATCCGGGCTCAATTACAATAACGACTTCATATTCCAAAGCATTCTTGCCGGAGATGGACCCAAGGAAAGAGTCTCTCATTGCACATGCACCTTCTATTGCTTCCTCAATGCCGGGCTTCTTCCATGTTGAGCTTGCATTAATCCAGCCAGTACGAAACACACCCTCTGAGCAAACAAAAGAGTTTTTAATTTAGTGTCTCTCTATTCATAAAACCCAATGGTGTACCTCTGCATTTGCATTCTTTCTAACTGTGTAATTAAACAGTGCACTAGAAGAATTGCTTAGAAATTATACGTGCTTTACCTTTCTTATAAGGGAGGTGCTGGAAAACCTCCTCTGCCAAGTGAGGAAGAATTGGTGCAAAGGATCGGACCACGACATCTAAAGTCTCTGCTAGCACAGTTTGGCACGAGCGCCGCTTAGGATCTTTTTCCTCTTCACAATAGAGCCTGCAAGACAGAGGTGAAAGCTGGAAAGTATTTGCACGTTCATGTTGCTGTTCTTGCTTAAGAGCCATAGTTCCAGGACTGCCACTGGAAGTGCAGAAGTCTGACCTAGCTTGCCTTTCTAAGGAAGTTTTCCTTAGCTGCCCTTCCTGGGCAAGCACAGTGGCGTGGGTACAGAACCATGTGCATATGCAGCCACGCTCCCTCATAGGAAAGGAGATTCTGTACGTGGCATGTTAATTTGCCTCACTTGTATGGCAGAGAATCTTTTCTCAGGGAGGCGGGTGAACCTGCAGCTCCGTTAGCCTTTTGCTCTGGTTCATCTATAAAATTCAGCATTAGGGCTTTTTTCTTTCCCCACCCT
Source organism: Falco rusticolus (assembly GCF_015220075.1). NCBI lineage: Eukaryota > Metazoa > Chordata > Aves > Falconiformes > Falconidae > Falco > Falco rusticolus. The sequence continues at coordinate 25,615,929 of NC_051198.1, read as the reverse complement.
GCCCTTTACTTGCATTCTGAAAACTAAAGATCAGTATAACCTGCAGTCAGTATCATCTCCCTCCCCCGTGAAACAGCCCTTTCAAAAGTTACAAAGGTATCGGTCACATTCTTCGGATTCTTTACGTGTTTTTTAGATCAGTAAAAGACAGTCGGCTGCCCAGCTCAGTGCTCAAAGCCCTTCCCTCTGCCTTCCCGCGTTCAGATGCACTTGCTTCTGCGTAGAAATGCACAACCAAGAATCTATCTCTAAAACTTCAGTTTTAAATGTCTACGCTTGATTACTTTGCAAAATGATTCAGTACCCCAAGTGGACAGAACACAGAAGCACGCTGATGACATTAACACTCAGCTGAGAGCAGCTAAGCTTTTGCCTGTGAGCTTTAGTGCACGAACACAGGATACGCAACTGTGAAATCTCCTCCGAGACACCCGCAGTCACTCGGCATTCGCCTGGAACGTTATTACCTCGATCTCAAACAGATTAACTTGTCTTTTCCCTTTTAAAGGCAGCAGTAATGAACTTACCTGTCTTTGACTGTGGTGAAATAAAAGTTAGACAGGTTTCTGGAACAGAACGCTTGCAACAGTCGAACAACTTTGCTATAATCATATTCTTTGTACGCCTCGGTAACCTGGGGGAGGAACAGTATATCGGTTTTCATCACGTGGCACATAATGACAACCTCTGATGAACCTGAACTGTAAGAAGCAACACAAAGCCTTGGGAGAATCTTTTCTTTAAAGGTTGTTGGAGTGGAAAAAAAAAAAAAAAGGTAATTTGGTTAACAATTCGGACAAAGAAATAATTTCAACTCAAAATTTGAGGGGAGAGGACAGGGGGAATCCCAGAAATTCATGTCTGTATCTTCTCATCCAGCAGAATGGTTCTGAGTGACAGGAATGACTAAATTTTGGACTACAGAAGATTTCCAAAGCTCTAGAAGTTTTTGGTTTTGTTTTTACATTTTTAAATATCTTACTCTGTTTCTGTAGACTTCTGATTTCAGGCCTTGGGCCGGGGGAGAGCGGGAAAGACTGGTCTATGTCAGAACCAAGTTAAGAATGTTAAAAACAAAGCCTTCCTCTCAAAACTTGCAATGTGCTTAAGGGAGTGCACATTGCATCAAAGAAACCTTCGTGGTAATCATTTGCCTACTTAATACATACTCGTTACTCATACTCTTAAAAGAATTTTCCCTAGAGGTATAACCCATGAAAAATGTTACACATACAGTCATCTAAAGACAATCTGCCCCTACCTTGCTGCCATAATCTTGCAATAAATGCAGCATGTATTGATCCACTATGTACATCTCTGAAGCGGGGATGGAATCGGTTTCTGGATTGAAGCCAGCCATGTTTCCCAGCATGAAGCGTAGTGTATTCCGAAGCTAGACAGAACCAGAAAAATCAAGCGTTAATGGTCTGCACTTGAGATGAAACACAAAATGGCAATATTCTATAATGAGTTAACTGAGGTTGGCTGTTTTTCAAACTGGTTGGTTGAACAGTTACAAAAGCATCACGAAGTACATAGGCCAAAACTAGTCTTTTCCTTAGCACGCTTTACTATTTGTTCCACAGATGCAAAAAGCTGTAGTATCTGCCTAAATGAGTTTGGAAAAACCTTCCTTAGTCTAAAGATTGAAGAGCTTTGCAATGAATCCTGCTCAGGCAACACAAAACCAAACACAAAGAGGACCCGTCGTTAGAATGACAAGTGTTAGCATATTGGGCTCTCACCTTGTTGATATCATCTCTTGCAGCATTAAGTACAACGGGCCCAATCAGAACCTCCGTAAAAACATTGGATTCTGCCACCCACCAGCGAAGAACATCGGCACCGTATGGGGGATCCTTGGTGTGATCCTAAGCAGAGACAAAGTCACATGAGCAGGGCTGCAGGGGGTCCTGCAGCATGGCGAGCAGCGCAATTCCGTGTCGTCAGTGCTGCAAACGTATCCCTACGTGTGCCCAGAAGGCCCCTGTATTTGGAGGCCTTCACCCTATTTTAGCAAGATTTACTGTTAAGCCAGGGCCACAATATACACTCACAGCAGCCTGTGTACAGGCAGTGCTAGAACCCAGGTAAACTGAGATAAAATCCTTCGAACGCTTAACATAAAAATAGCAGTGTTAATATCTAAGACTACATACATTTTTTCACCCCCTTCAGACTGTTTTCCACCCTGTTTTCAACCCTGAAAACGGCTTCTCTCCATTTTGGAAGAATAGTAACTATTGTGAGTTTATTGAATCAGATAAGCGAGTCTTTGTAAGGATGGATTCTTTCGTCTAGAGAGTTGCAATATCTGCTTAACAGCCTCAGAAAGAGTGACAGCAGGACTGGGGAGGGAAAAAAATTCAGAGCATCACCTGCAGTGCAACCTCCATGACCAGGGAATGAAGGACGTTTCCAGAGTCAATAAACAGCTTAGGCTGAGAGCAGACAGACTGCTGGGGTGCAGCCACTACTCTGACTGCTCTGCTGCTAGGCCCAGCTTGTGAGTTTCAGTCAGTTTGAAAGCAAAGGTTATTTTTTTTTAAATCCCCCCCATCGCTCCCTCAGCAGTGTTCCCAAGCAAAAATGAACCATTCTACATCCTCTATATAATGTGTTTTCTTTTCTCTTAGCACAGAACGAAGGCGTGGGGTGTGTTTGGCACTCCAGCCAAATGGAATCGCGGTGTAGCTGAGGTCTTTACAAAAGCCTTACAGAGTTCTGCTGTAAACAGGATAGATGTTTAGTGAAAAACAAGGCACAAGACAGCTGCAGAATCTGGCAGTGAAAAACTGTAACTAGGATTTATAAGAATCTCATGAGTTCAACTTACTTCGCCTCCATTGATAACTACATCAGGGTCAACCACGTTGCCAATAGATTTAGACATCTTCTCCCCTTTCTCACCAAGAGTAAATCCATGAACTACCAGAGTCCTGAAGAACAAATTTCAGTGTAAAACAAAATCCCAGTGAAAAAAAAATAATAAAAATCTATGTTAAGAATAGGTTTCTAATGAGGGTATTCCTAAGTCAAAACATACACAAATCCTCTATCTTGATAAGCCTAAGACTTCATCCGTTGAGTTGAACCAACCATGAGTATGCTGTACTACTGCCCCAAGTAGTACATACAACTTCATTTTCCTTATTTAATTTTGCTATGCGAGCAACAGATTGTTTGCAGATATCCAGGGCACACGTATTTCAAATGAATTGAAGACCGAAGTAGCGTTTGCTCTTTAAGCCAATACATTGCCCAGATTACGCAGCCTCCTTGCAACCAGGCCACGTTACCCTTCCCTTCCCTTCCATCTTCCAGGGGACACACGGTACGTCCCCAGCTCCGGTACAAGATGTGCACCCAGTGATTCTGAATTCCTTACAACCTCACGTTCAATTCACAAGTCAACGATCTTAAGAGATTTTCATACCGCACCTCCCATAATAATCCCTTTGATCACGGGAGTGGGAGGGATGGCAACAGAACAGAGCTGTATCTGATAATACAATAGGATATACCTCAGTGACTGAGAAAGAAAACATCTATTAAAATGATGATGGAAAAAAATGAAGCAATAAATCCATTACCATCTAATCCGAGAAAAACTTTATACTGAAATCAGATACTTAGTAACTGCTTGATTTCTCTTATTTACACACTGCTGCCCACACTATCAAAAGCCTGATACTTAATAAATAAACTGGCAATGTGTTTGCAATTCACACACTTACTTATATGGTGCTTTTTTCCTTGCTGCCACGCTAGTTAATAGAGAGGATTGAAACCAACCTCCCAGCTGGTCTTTTCCTTCAAGGTATGTATCTGCTCTTTGCTCTGCACCTTTAAAACCAGAAGATTTTGTTTTAAGTATCAACCTATATCTTCAAACAATTAATACACTTAACAGAAAATCTTTGAAAGCGATTAGTGAAACTTACTCTGCTCTTTCTAAACCCAGTAGGTAAGTTGCTTTTAGAAATTGTGTAGAGTTACTCGGAAATGACACAAGCGATTCATTAGTATCAGATTTTTTTTTTAAATCCAAGACTCACTGAACCCCAAAATGTATACGCTTGCTTTCACCCAAACAAAATAATAAATTATGAAAATAGAAGCTAACATGCTCAGAGCACTTCATAAGAAGTTATCAAAATACTTCCCAAGTACTCCTAAAGAAACCGAAGGACCCAAGAAAAGATCACATGATTTGGAATTAATAAAAATCTATGCTGCAACCTGAAACTTCACCAGTTGGGAATTACTCAGGATCCAAGTCACAGATGTAACGTGCCTGACTAGCCCGTGTAAGGCATCAGGTATTTTCAGAGGAGACCAGGAAGCTTTGGCAGTGACCGCAGCTCACCTGCAACAGAACTTGTATTTCTGATCACTGGTGTTCCAGGAAAATTAAAAATTTCAGAAAATAAGGGTTAGGACAACACGGGAATCAGAAAGCCTGTTGTGGGAGACAGGGGTGTGGAAAAGCCTGGCTTGTTTAGCTTATCCAGGCGAAGCCTGAGTGGAAATATTACTCCCTATAACTACACAAAAAAGAGGAATGCTAGAGAAGAACAACTGGAGCTAATCAGTACTGCTGGCATCAGAAAAAAAGATAGTGGGCTACAAGGCACATAGTCTGGGTATTAACTGATTGCATATTGCAAACAGAAGAGCAAACCCAGCTTTCCCACAGGATTGAAAGAGGGCAGCAAAGTTTTAATCCCTTTGCTGGTGGCATTCAGCCACTGTACAAAAAAGGTACAAGACTTGTTGACTCAGGAAGTCCTTCCTCATCCTAAAACACCCCGACAGGTTGCCATCAGAGTCGGAAGAGAGTAACATGGAGCACAGCAGAACACGCAAGTCAAAGTCTACACATGTGCCACGTTACACACATCTTTGGCAGGAATGCAGTTTTGACTTGGAGCTGGTGGCGTAATTTTCCAGATATTCAGACAAAAGTAGTTTCTCTACTCAGTTCTTATCTACTAGCTCCTTTTATCCTCTTCCTAGGACCCCTGAGACAATGCTTCTTTCTACTGCTGACACACTGGATTTATTTGTTTAACTTCATGGAAGTTTCGATATTTAGATCCATCCTGCAATAAAAGGAAGTTCAACATTACAAAGGTCAAGGCCATACGGTGCCAGCTAGCTCGGGAAAAACGTGTGGGTGGGTGTTATGGTTTTTAAACACATTTCTTTATTTCTTCAAGAAAATCTACAAAGAGTTTGGGGGTTAAGAATAGAGTAAGTAGGGATCAGCCTTTGCGTTGACAGACTGCAAAAATATTTATAAGAACAAGATTACAAAAAAAAAAAAAGGAGTATTTGTGGTGAGGAATAAAATAATAGTGGAAAATCTGTAACAACACATTTGTTATTTACAACTAGTTTACTAGCCACTGGTTTTTAGAGAAGTGAACTTTTCATGGAAATGGCAGTAATTACAACTTACAGGAGAGAAGAATTTAAACAAACAACTGATGACAAACAGCAAACTGTATTGGTCTTTTCTGACGGGAACTACATCTGGCAGGCTGGCTAATGTAGCTTACAAACTTAATGGAGGCCTGATGAACATTTTATCTCTGCAAAATACAAACATGGGTTTTGCCTACACAAAGCCTGCCTTTGAAGTAGCTCCCCTACCACAGTTTCATGAAAGTTGCAATGGTTATATATAAATTAATTAGAACAGTATGCAAGTTTCTTTGTAACTGGAAGAGTATGTCCGACAACCCAGAAGAGACTTTCCAGTTGTTTATTTTACACCGAGGTACAGTACATAGGTCATTAAAGAGAATTACAATTTATGATCCTTCTGGTTTAGATTTCAAGATTCCATATCTTTGATCTCACAGACTTTGCCTTTTAGATTAAACGTATTGTATTTTAATGCCAGGAACGAATCAGCTAAGATAAATTCAAGTCACTCAGTCAGCACAAAAATTTTAACTACTTAAAGATAGGTAAGTTGTAAAATAATCACATTCATTCAGTTAAATATTACTCAATAAGATAGGGAAAAATGTTATGATGTTGAGAACTACCATCATTGTGATACAAAACCATGGGTAAAAAAAGCTGTGTGACTTTTCCCAATGGCTTAACACGCCACAGTAGAGTCCCGTGTGCATTTTTACACGAAATATTTTGAAAACTAATAATCTCAAGGTGGTAGTGCAGCTGGCACTCTGCCCATAAGGAAAGCATCAAGACCTGTAGGAGAATTTTAAGACAGAATTCTCTAAAGTGGATACTCCAAAGACAGCTACTGAAATTCAAAAGGCTGAACACAAACTGCACTTCAAAGCAAGCAAGAAAGAAAAGTCCGAGGCACCACAGCGTGGTGTATTCAAAATTAGCAAGTGCTTTTGAACCAGGTTTTGCTATTGCCACAGCCTCTTTTTGGAGGCAGCGTATTAACACTCTTCTACCTCACAGCAATACTGTGTATTATTATCATACGTTATTCATGCATGAAGCATTCAGACTTAAATTTTAACATTGCACAAAAGAATATGGAAACCCTTCTTTCCAAAAATATCCGAGACGTGTAGCAAGAAACAGGATTAGAGAGCACAACAATAAACTGTTCAGTGAAAACAGCGTTAGGCAAACAGAGCACTAAACAAGCAAACAGAATTCCCAGAAAACTTCAGTAACAGTGAGTTTTTCAGAGCACGTTGCACTTGCGGATCTGCTCTCAATGGTGCGAGTGGGGTAGGTATTTATTTTATTTTACACGTAATCTAGTTATAACTGTACACTTTTGGGTTTGTGACTGCGGTTGCTAAATTTTAGATCTTAGTGTGTAAGTTGCACTCTCCTACCTGCCACCCTGATGATGCAGAACGGTTTGGTTAATTTGCCATTTAGCTAGAAGTGGTACCTTGGACAGACCTAGGCTGGAAAAAGGAAGCCAACCATAACTTAATGGAAAAAGAACAACTTTTAAGTCATTTCCATTAGAACTATCCCCCGCCTCTGGTAGGAAATGCACCAGGGAAAGCGTTACAAATACAACTGTATCCACACAATCTAGGGTTTAGGTCACTGAGCTTGCTGTCACTGGGCAATTCCTTTAACCTGTTCGAAACACTCATATGGCAGAATTTCCCTCTCTCCTTCCTCCTCCTTGTGTCCTTCCCAACCTGCCATATTTTTTGGAAGCAATCTGTGCAGCCATCAGCTAAAGGGGTGAATTTTGTAGCTGCTGCATCTTATTTAGCAAGCTTGGGCACAGCTCGCTAAAGTCCAGTGAGAGCTCAGGCCTAAGCTCCCCAAGGTGCAGAGACACTGGTGAGAACAACTTATTTTTGCGAGAGTGGAACTGGCAGGGAAATCTGCAACACCTTTTATTCCTGCTGGTTACTAACAGACAGATCATTAATTTATAATTTTCCATAGCTCGAGTTCACGGTAGAGAGAAACAATTGACCATTATTCTCAGTTTTAGCCATCTATTCTACTCTCCAGTTGCCCTGGACTTAACTCACACGCTGTGAAATAGCCACCGCCGTGCACGACACTGTCATCAGAAGGCAAGCAAGAACCGCTGCTGTTATCGCTGATCTCCTGCCACAAACCCACCAGGCAGCAGTTTACAGGAGCATGCCAGCTTCCATATGCCTCTGTGCTTTCATGAGTTTGAGCCATGGGAAGTTCTTCCTGGTATGACATCCTTTAAGCAATTTTGGATTTGTGTATTTCATCCGTTTTCCCCCCAAAAGTACTTGGGAAAAGAATCCCATCAGTTTGTTTGTAAGCCTTGCCAATTATTTTTAAAGAAGCAGGAAGAAGTTCTGCAAAAAGTTTGAAAAGCTGGAGCATATTGGGAAATATAAACCTACTAATTCAACAGCTTCTCTTGCAAAGTGCATTTTTTCAATAAAAGATAAATTAAAAAAGTAATTTTATATGAATCACTGAGACTGTACTTCCACTTCTGGCAGTGGCTGGGAGCCTCAATTACATAGGAAAAAAGGTAATGCGACTTCCGTGCCACTTCTGAAGATAAAGGGGCTTGCGAGGTCACACTGTTAGTCCTTCCCCCAGCTTTTGAACCTGTGAGGCCACTCCAGTCACGTCAGACAGCAAAAGCAGGCGCCTTACACACACCAAGTTCCAGCAAGTTTCATGAAAATAGCTGACTAGGTAAAGAGGAACTTTTAATGGTTCCATGAAAGAAGAAGTCTGTACTGTGAAAGACCCAACGTTTATTAGACATTACAGAATCCATACGGGAGCCTTACATAAATGAACAGTGAATCAAGAGTATAGATTCTGCTGTTCCTTATAAAACAGGATGCCTTTCTCTACACAGGATTAGAGGTAGTTTTCGCATACTGAAGTGTTAAGCCCTTAAAGCACGCAAATATGTAACTGTGCATAAAATACCACTACTTTGTTTTACCTTTCAAAACCAAACCAGGAACATTTTGAAAAGTTTGAACCTTAATATATGTAAAATATATTTAAAAATACATGTTTGCTGATGGTACTGTTGCCTGAACACGTTGCTAAGAAATAAAACCTCTGGTAGTAACGTGTTTTATAATTCAACAAGATTGTTATCATGCAATTGTGTACTGAGGGATTAAAGTCCAACAGACTTGATGTAAAGGACCAGACTCCTCCTTTAGAAAGGACTCCCAACTTCAGACTACCCTCCAGGCAAACAGTGTATATTTCACATATTTTTATAGATCTGCTGACTAGAAACTACTGGCAGTAGGATCTTTATATAGCATATAGCAAGCATAAATATTTTAAGCCACAATATACTGCTTTAGTTACTGAAAGTAATGAGAAGTGAAAAAAGTACACCTATGCTGTTATAATTATAAAACTCACTTAGATTCAACAAATGATCTCAGTTTTGTTCTGCTTCAAATAGCACGCACAAGCAAAAAGTGAAATTTGTTAACTGAAAATAATTTAAGAGTTACTAGCTAGCAGCAAAGTACCTTGGCCATTTGTGTCGCGAAACTTAAAACAAACATGCTCTGATTAGAAGATATATGGTATACCACATGGCCGAATCAGTCAGAACGGAATATTAGAAAAATCTCAACCTCAACTATGCTGAAAATGCATTTGCCAACATTTAGTCCTTATCTTTACAAGCAAGAGCAGCTACACCAGAAGCCGTAACAGGTTTGCTGTTGGCATAACCTAGTTCAGTTTTGCTGATACTAACACCATCGTGCAAACAATTATATTTGTTTCCAAGTATTTTAAAAGAAAGATCAACATATTAATTCTGTACCTTCCAAAACATGAGCCCAGGAAGTTCCACTGTCAAACCAGATGTCTAGGACATCCTGTCCCTTGACGTAATCCAAAACATCATGACCACCAGCCTACAGGAGAACAATTATTAAATAACGCAAACAGAATACTCTGTAATGCTTGTCAAAACTAGAAATGAAGATTTGGTTTTTGGACCAGTTTTGTACGGCTCTGCTACCAATTTTGTGAGTGATCCAGATTATTTTGTATCAATTTTTCACAACAGTTTTCAGATAATTACTGATGAAAACCCAAAACAGAACAAGGAAAAATTACCAAAAAAATGGAGATGGCAGAGTAACACTACAGTTTGTGTGCTAGCTTAAGAACACAATTGTTAAAGGAACAATAAAAAGTTAGGAAAAACTAAATAAAATTTCTAATCTATTTTAATGATATTTAAACAGTTGATATATATTTGGCCTCATAATTTGGTTTATTAGGATGCCACTTTCCTCCTGAACTAAAAGGAGGAGGATGGAGTTCTCTGCCTGTGAGAAAATCTGATTGTGTGTATTCTGCCACGCTCAGATTTCACTTGCTGAATAGTCTTTTCACAGGACACCTTCTCACGAAGGTACAAGATTCAGAAGGATCATGGGAGCAGATGAAAGTTTTATATTATTCCCCATGGCTGAACTGTCTTGAGCGCCTTCTGTATTTGAAATTACCTTCAATTCAATTAGCGTCACAAAATTACCTTTGCTACAGCTTCTTTTGATAGTAGTTGTTCGATAGGGAGGGTCCACCATGCATCTGTTCCTTGCTGCTCCACTATTTTGATGACATCTGTGATAGTGTCACTGGGTTAGAAGGAAAAAAGACATTTATGAATTGATGAGTTAATCATACCTTTCTACAAGTATCCCTGATCCAAAGCGGTGAGATATACTGATAAAGAGATAAAGCTATTTAAACCTGTGATTTTCCAGCTTCTAATCCAGACATGACTCCACAGAGCTTTCTGCCTGTATTAAGACTTCCTACTTTGGTCTTCCAAGATGGGTAAGGTTGTGCAAAAACTGGACATATAGAAACCCGCATGTATCCAACGCAGCTTTTTTCTGCAAAAACTCAGGAACTGGGCACTCAGAAAAGATGCCCGCAGCTTAAAACCTAAAATCTACTGCACTTGCTATTTCTTGACCTTGAATTTAAAGAAACTAAACAACTATTGCCCTCCCTAAATATTTGCTCTCTTTGACAACAGGCTTCTTTTCTCCACTGGGTAGAGACTTTGAGAACTCACGTGGAAATGCAGTTAGTAAACTGCAGAATTTTGAGTAACAGGCATATACATTAGACTTCTGGTTGCCTGGATTCCCCTTTTTAGCAATTTATTTTTTAAATGGCAAGAAACACATATATAAATATATTAATTCCAATAATGTGGGAAACTGAAACTTATGTGCCCAGTAGAGGAATGATCATTCCACATGCAGTCTGAAGGCAATATACGAGTTCATATGGTATAGTGCCAGCCAGGACAAAGGTACTGAAATAAACAGATACTACAGAAATAAGAAAAATAAACCCCCCAAAAACTAAGCGCTTTTTCTGATGTGAAGAGATAATGCAAGCACAAGGCATGCAGTTCTGTGCACTATTTGTGACAAATTCAATCATGGTCCCCAGTAGGTAAGGCTATGGGGAATTGATTTTTTTCTCTCATTTAATGCCAAGCCTAGACATAAATTAAGATAGCTTAAAAACCGAAACAAACCCCACAAGTCTGACTCACAGAGCACTGACTAAAGAGGTGATTTTTAAGGCATCTGCTGTATTCAGGGAGTACAGCAGATCATCGTGAACTGCCAACTTCAAACTAAAACCACTACGTTACCCAAGCCACCAGAGATTTGTTTTTAACTTGAGAAATGAAGACTTAACTAATTAACTAACTTCTTGATACGGTATTGCAAAAGGGGAAAAAGTAAACCAGCGATCTAACATATTTTTCTTGAAACCACAAAAGGCAGATGATCTAACTTCTTTAGTATCATCACTGAGTTTTGCATCTGGACTTCAGCACAGTATTTTTTCTGCGCTGCTAGTAAGTTGAGCTACATCACTACAACATTTAGCGGACTCTTACACACAGAGTTGAAGCATAAAACTCCACGTACTCCAAGAAGATGAAGAACAAATTATTATTTAATTGCATGACATGAGGTGCAACAGCAAAAATACATGCAGTTTTGCTTGTAATTGTAGGAATAACATTGCAATGATAGACCAACAGTTTTGGATTACTCAATCAATCACAAATTAATCAATTTACTTTTCAAAGTAAATTCCTGTAGAACACGCCAGAATGTTTTCTGGAGAGAAAACCCACTAACCAATAACACTCACAAAGCGACAGCCAGCCAGCATACCCCCGCCATTCTGACCCTTTCAGATGAGAACGGGTATCGTTCACCTTCTAGTTTATTATGATAGGACACAATTTATGGCTTTTTAATATATCTGCAACATTATCTTGGTAAAACAACATTTAGGAGCCCTGGTTCTGAATGGTATCTTTTCCTTTCAGAAATATTTGTACAGAGGCCTATTTGCCTGTATTTCCAGCTGTGAAATGTTACTTCTCCAAGACAAAAGCAAACAACAACTCCAGTCCTGATAGATAACTGCTGAATAACCCTTACGCCTTGCCTCCCTCAGGCTAAACCTTCAAATTCAGAAAGCTGCCAGGAAAAAAAAAAATAATCCAACAGGCCAAGAAGAAGTGCGTTTGTGCCAGTCAGACTCAACTATTCCACGGAATTTGTCTCTCTTGCATGTTCAGGACCTTCCACTGAAGAGGCTGGCTTTACACCCAGACCTTCAATGATGACCCAGACCGTAGCACCTGGGAACATTTTAGAAAAAGCAATGCAAAACATCATTTTTCACTCCTTGCCAACAGAAGGCTCCATCCTTGATTCTTCTCAAATACACTATCAGTGTATTTTTAAAGACAATTATGGATAACTAGTTGTCTTCAAGTGCGTATTTCAAGGGCTCTTTCCACAGTTCAATGTCTTCCTGTTACTGGCCAAGTCTTACCCATGGAAGTCACCAGCAGAAGACAGGGTAGCTAAATTAAATAGAGGAGTATTTACCCTCAGATGTGCTTATTACTACATCAGATGTTACTGCATGTTGAGTGATTCATGGAAGAAGTTATTCAGTGCTCGGGGCTCTGCCATCAAATTAGAGCCAGAAAATTTTTCTAATCAAGAATCACACCCGTAACTAGTAGAGAAAAAGCTACCAGCATGCCCTGCAAAGCAAGCAGAAAACATAAACGGGAACTAAAGTTGTCATCCACATAACTTTTCCATATTGCAAATACATTTCAGTAGAGGGACATAAACTCTAGTGATGAATTCATTTTCAACCCATATATTTTTCAAGCATTCAACAGGTATTTGATGATATCAACATCAGTAGGGATTTTTAAGAGGTGACAAATCCAGCTACAGACCAGAACTAACAGCTACCTTGGACACATGTAGGAGTATACTCTTAACAACGTTTTCCAGCAACTGTCTGGATTCAGTTTGATTGCAGCAGAAATCTCAGTTTGTCAGATACTCTATGCTTGAAGTAAACGAGATACAGCCTGAAGGGCCAGACCTATCACACAAATATTTGGAGAAATTAACAACGGGGATGGAACCTGAAACATCTTGTTAGTGCAAACTGTATTACCTGCAGCGAAGATGAACTGTTCTCCTTTCCACTGGAGATGGGGAGAGGGAGAAGGAGGAAATAAAAACTTGCTATCAGTCTCCCTTGGGAAACCATCAGAAAACGACTGCCTTCATTTACAGTAAGTATTGCCAACGCCACACAAGAGTTGTCTACCATTGCAGATACACCGTTACTACAAAACCTACTACGGACTAACCTTTTAGCCAGCGTTATGCAACGCAAAGGCTTACATGATTTTGAAGACACATTTTCATGACACATGAACTAATAGATACGATTATGCTACAGGTAAAGGTTTTCAGACAGCTGAAAAGGTCAGATTTGTGTTATCAATCACTCAGAAGAAATAAGGAGTCGGTGACTGTGAAGTCAACATTGTATCGAACAATATACTCAAAATTCTATCACAGTTTGAAATCAAGTGGGGAAAAAATTTTTAGCCATCTAAGGGGTTATTATTATTATTTTATTCAGTTTCCCTACAGACTAACATTAACAGGCAAGTGTTTTATAAGAGGAGACAGTTAAGACCAAAGATTTCCAGGATACCATTTCAACAAATACTTTTTCGTCCTGTAGTTTGAAAACCCCAAGACAAACAAACAAAACTTCCCCTCGCCCCGTTCCTCTGACCTTTTCCTAGGATCCTTATGATTAACTATTACCACAAGAGAGAGAAAAGCCTGCATCTGTATTGTAATGAGGAAGATTTTTGCCAAGTACCTTTATGTAAGGTACAAGTGAAAACCACCTTTCTCAAATAGCTACTCATCACTTTATAATCTGCAAGCTTCAACGTGAGCATGATAATTCACCGACTTAGCAATAAACACCATTGTAAAACTTTGCCCTGTATTCATACACTATCTAGAAGAACTTGCATTACGTGTCACTTGTTACGTTTTAACACTGACACCCCTACGGCAATTCACGCTACCACGACACCAGCCAATCACTCTGAAGTCTGATATTGATTATGCTGAACACTTATTTAATGTGTTAACAGAAATTAGGCAGCACTAAGATCTAGTCCGGAGGAGAAGAATACAGTGCCTGATGTTCTCTCGACCTCTTTTCGAACAACAGGGAAGTGGGCAAGTCACCTTCTTTTTTTATGTGACTGTCGATAGTGCAGCAGTAAGTATTTCTGTTACGGTAAGCTCCTATTGCTTGTAAGTCACTGAAATGTCTTCATATTTTAAAAAACATATTAGAGCACAGGGTAGATTTAGTTCAAAAAGTTTGGGGTTTTCTTTGTCAGAAATTGAAGTTACTTGTTAATCAAAGTCACAGAGAAGAGGACAAAAGTTCTCAGGCATTACAATAACCTTAGCAAAAGTACTCGTTATCACCAATATCTGAACCGCGAATTTGTAAAGAAGTTATTGCATGAGTTATTTAAGCCAAATTAAACTATGTATCTCACATTTATTCCTTGGTCTGAGCTACTACTGGAAATACAAATCTCTCATTTTACTTCTGGAGCTCTTTCTCTCTTCCATGACTTAGGGAATTTAAATATTCTCTTTAAATCTCTTAAATTTTGAAAGCTGACAAACAGTATCAGTGTTTATTTGTGCATGTTTTCTATTTAAAGTCTGGTTTTCTCCAGCTGTGCAGAAAAATCGCACAGAGTCTTACCTCTGTTTTCTTAATGAAAATGGCAATAATGAAAAAACATTCTCTCCTCTCTCTCTCATATAGGGTTTTCTTATTTTATATTTTTTTAATTCCTGATTGCAATATAATGTGATATACTCTGCATAAAGAATTTAATCATCAGTAGCATATTACGTTTATAACTATGGCCAACAGTGTCATACAATCAAATGTCTTTTAGGGCTATGGGGGCCACAACAGCGAACAGGAAGACTGACGGAGATCTTGCACCAAACTTGTTGCACACAAGATTACAATCTAGCTCTTCGCTTTCACGTTAGAAAGACAGGATTGATGGTGTGGGAAAAATACTCCGTTAAGAGACGAGCAGTTGCATCTTGAAAGAGAAGCCTTCTGCAACCTTTCACATGACAAATTCAGGGGAAACTCAGAGGGAAACACAGCAGTTTATTTTAGGGATTTATTTTTCTTCTTAAAAATATGTTTACAGGTGAGACAAACAGGATCACTAAAGACCAACCATTGGTGCTCTCATATGTAACAGCAACTCCATGTGGACTACACTGACTTCCAGTGGAGATGCTGTTACTTTTGATAGCCACTCAAAAACTCCAGACGGCTGCTACGGGAAGCACATTTATCCAGCATTCAAGATAAGAAAACAGCTTTTGTTTTGAAATGTAAGTTCTTTACTGTTGTTTTAATGCTGTTAATTATTCACACAATCTGAATATGTAACTTCTTCAGCATTAGAAGTAAGTCAGCAACCCACTGCGATATGATTTTCAGCTATCACAAATTTCAGATATCACAAAATGATAATGCAAACAATAACAAAACACTTCGGCTTAGCTGTTTATTTCAGTAAGAACTGGTGTCCAGGAAAATGACCTATGAATTGACAGACTGCTTTCTAAATTTGCCTGTCATTTCTATAGGCCAATATTCTGTGCACTTTTCCTACTCTGGTTACTGAAGCCTGCTAAGCTAACTTTAAATACTTATAAATGAGCGTTTTACATTTTTCTTTGAAAATTGCACCTCTACTGTACAATGTTAGAAGTAAAGAGTACCGACTACAAATAAGCATCAAAAGCTGTCAGTCAAATGAAATAAATCTACTTTTCAAGCATATTGGACAGGTCTCTTTTTTCACCCACGCCAAGTGTCTCTCTTTTCCCCCCAGATCATTCCTAACCAGACATGCCATACTGCCTCTTTGTTCCTTCACCTGCCCCCGTGACTGCTAGGGCAACACCTACACACAAAGTTCGAGTTGTTAAACTGTTGCAGTTTATCACACCAAAATGCCCTGATTGCCACATAAGGTACAACCCCAGCAATAATCTCACACAACTCAAGCGCTTACAAAAGACATGCTTTTTAATACAGCTCACTGGCTTTCAAGGTAATTTCACTACAACCTAAAGGAATTTGCATGCAGCCCTCCTTTCCAACGCTTTCTGTACCAACTGGGTCAGCTCCTCGATGTTCTGAAGGAGCTATTGCTTCATGGTGCCTTTCACATTTAACTACCAACTGCTGAACTGTTTTTCACTACACTCTTATTTTGCTGCTAAACCACATATTTACCAATCTTAAGCAAGCACAAGTAATACAGTCAAGCCTACTCTTTAGATAAGCCTAGAACAAGTATTCCCCAGAAACTCTATTTTTTATGTGAACACACACTTACTTTTTAATACAGTAACAATTTTTGCCGTAAAATGATTTTACACCCCACAGAGCCTCCATCCATTTATTTCCTGATGTGTGTCAGCATTATTCAGGTACTATAAACGACTACAGTTATTGTGCTTTTTTCTCACAGGTATTGCCTGCTGCAAGAGAGTCAAAGTACGTATCTGTGCACCTACACACCCAGTCGTACTAGGTGAAGCTAAGGGCTAACTGCTTAAAGTCCATTCCCTGCTCCCCACACCCTAAGCCTCACCTACTACTATGCTTCTGCGCTCAGCCCAGCGGCTGGAAAACGTGCTGGACTCTCTGAGGTGTGTTTATTCAACCCCAGAGTAAAAACAGTTCTGCAACACTACAGTTCATCTCCAGCTATGCAATCTTATCATCCATAATGAATCTGCACAAACGACTGTAAGGTTAAAGGTGTGTAAAATGGAATTACACTAGCATCTCTCAAGACAGAAAACAATTATGGAAATAAACAATTAATGTGGAACTGCACAATACTATTTCTATAAAATCATTCCTTAGAGGATATTCACAAGTCAAAACATCTGTTCCCCTATTACTCCTTAAAATGACAGAATAGCATCGTATTTGGTTGAGTTTTCTTGTTTTAAAGCATAGCTTGGATTTTCTCAGCATTGCATTGTCTGGAATTCCTGAAATGCATTGTTTGCAATATCTGGATACTATTAACCAAAAAGATGGCAGAATAAGGCCAGCATCTGAAGCTTTAGACGTACCAAATCATATAGCTAAAGGCCAGTCACTCGCATTTATCGAGGCTCTAATTTTATTCTGAAACGAGGTGCAGTTATTTATTCTGCAACCGATTTGGTTATTCCACTTCAGATATCTCATTGTCCCTACTCAATTGCCAAAATCTATTTTAACAAAATATCTGTATTGTTCAATTGACAGTGCTACAATTACAGTTGCATTCTATTCTAACTACAACCTGCATCTTACTTCTTGCTTAAATAGAAAGGCCAGTGATAACTGCCAGCTCACTTAACTTGAAGATGAGGGCTGAAAGCAGCAATTACTATCAAGGGGACTTTTCAGGTAACTTAAATATCTAAGTAAATTGACTCCTATTGCTTATGTACAAGCCACCTTCAGCAATGAGTTTTCGCTTGTTCTAATTTATAGCTGAATTAGTTCTGTGGATAAACAGCTACAAGTAAAAGTACATATTTGTACTTAAAGAGTTAGAAGTCTTATAATATTGTGGTACAACAAACAGTGCTCATTCTTTCGTTTTTCAGTACAAAAAAGCTAGACAAATACCTGTTTATCAAGCATTCTCCTGTGTTCTTCTGATAAAAAACAGGAATCGGGACACCCCAACATCTTTGCCGTGATATACACCAAAATGTCCTTCTGTCCAGCATTTCGAGCATTCTGTTCACTGCAGACGTAGGAATAACTTTCACTTTTTTCAGCACTTCCTGTAAAGTAGATAGTGAATTGTTGAACATGCTTCAGCATTCAGACACACACTGTCTGTGCTACCAAGTAAAAAAAGGTATGCGTCTACACTTGCACTCCCAGTACTGAATCTACAGTACAGTTCTTGGGCAACTGTCACATTTACTCTGTTTACTTCACTGCATCTTGCTCTTCAATAACACACTTTGAACGCTGTATACACTGTACCTTTCCCCACAGAGCAACCAACACCTTTTTGCCAGCTCCGATTCTCTAGCAGACACACCCCGAGGCAAGTTAGAAATGGCACTAGTGTCTCTAGCTGAAGATTAATAGCTCAATGTGCCTTGTGCTCTTGTCTGCTTTGAAACCCCACCTTGATACATACTGCCTGTATTACGGAGTCTGGGGTACCACTCACTGCCAACCCTGATGAGTAACACCGTATTTTCCTTCATTCTAGATACAGATGAATACGGAATAAACACCTCATGCCCTAATTAGAATGAAATCACTGTTACCCAAGACAGCCTAAGGTGCTGGTCTGAGTTTTCTGTGTGAATGTACATTATTTCAAAGAGCACTGTATATTAAAAAAAATATGTTTTACAGTTATTTAAAACAGGACTGTGGCAAAATTAACAGAGGAGCAAACAAAAATGTCTGACAATGCAAGGCTACCACAACAAAGGCAATTTTCATTGTAATAAAATTGTGTCTTCTGATATAATTACCTGAAACTTATTTTTTAAATTTTTTTTTGGGAAAACCTCTAAGAAACTTATACATCTCCTGTAAATACACTGAACAAATCTATCAGTCAGTGCATTTGTTCTGCATTATATCATTATTTAAAAAAAATAACATCCACCACTTCCACAAATGATTAACGCTTCTCAACTACTGTTTCTAAACCCTAGAGAATAACATATTCTGGAGTGAGCTATAGCACAGTTGCTTTGCTGATTCTAAATGGCATCAGCTGTCTTTAAATGTCTCTTAACAAAGCAAAATTATATACCTGTGCTGTAGCCTTGACACTTGCTGTGTTTACAAACCACTGTTTGCTGGCACGAATAATCATTGGTTTTTTAGTCCTCCAGTCATATGGGTAACTGTGCACATATTTCTCTTCTTTTAACAAACTCCCAGCTGCCTGAAGCATCTGAATGACTAAGAGAAAACATAAGGCAGGATTAAAATCGAATTTGAACATACTGCTACTGTTGACCTCAATTCATTCCTATAAATGATCAACATATAATAAGAAGTGGTTGTGCCTCATCCATATTCAAAATGGGTTCAGTTTATACAAACCCTCAAAATATAACTGCAGGAATGTAACCGATAAAGTAACAAATAGCTCAGCATCAAATACTCACCAGCTTCATTCCCTTCTTCAAGGACATTCTTGTTTTGAAGTTCAGGACCTGCAGCTTCCGTAAAAAACCCACCTTCATCTACAAGGCAATCCTAAAAATAAATACGTTAATCATGTCAATAAAACACCATGTGGCAATTGATCACCTTTTTTGTGTTCAAAAATGAGTTAAGTACTCCGCTGAGTAACTACTTTTTTGTTGAATACCAAAGTATGTTATATCTAAGTACACTTCAGATTTAGTGAATTGCAATTCAGTAATCTACCAAGCAAGTGAATTTTACGTATCAGAAGAAGGGAGCACCGTTACATTTGCAGATATACCACAACTGCCTTACATCAAGTCACTGGTTAGTATTTAAATGGCTTCTCAAATTAACAGTGAAAACCAAATCAAACAAACAAACCCCCTCCAAAAAAATTCTACCCCCAAAAAACCCCAACCAGAAATAGAGTATAATCAGGTTTTAGAACATCAAGCTTAACCTCTTTAAAAAGGTAAAAGATAAAAGATGCATCTTCGCCTCCATCAAACCCAAACTGGTCTGCATAACTGAACTGTATTTAAAACAAACTTTACTGAAGAAGACTAGTAATAATGACCTACATAACTGGTGAATTACTGGTCTGCAAGATGCAGCTTTAAAAACAAATTTTGAGTCTGAGAACTGTTGTCTGTACTAGCCTTTAAAATTAAACAAAAACAGAGAGAGAAGAGAAATCTGATTCTGTTCTACCACTTCCCTGTAAACTTTCATTAGCAGATGGATGAAATATTTCCTTTCATTTTGATGCAGACTTTTCCAAGGTTAGTCCTGCATTCCTGCAGACCATTAGTAATACTCACGTGAACGCTTCACAATCTTTTCAAGTTTTATGCACTAATTACAACAATCGCTTTAAGAGCACATGATCAAACAGTTGCAGGAAATCAAGGGCAACAGCTTAAAAAAGTACCGTTGGTAGCTGATGGTGGGAGGCTACGCTGTAGTCTTCCATACCATGAGCCGGGGCTGTGTGAACTAATCCTGTTCCTTTTGCCATTGTCACGTGATTCGCAGGTAACAGAGGGGAGACTCTGCCAGGAATTGTGGGATGAGCACAAGAACCATCTACCAGATCTGCACCTGGGGGTGGAAAAAAAAAGCCAAAAGAAAACCACAATTCATGCATTCTGCTTTTTTTATCAGAGAGCAGAAATGGAACAATTGCTCAGCAAGTGCACGCACAGGATACTATTCAGATGTACTACTACTATATTTTGTTTGTGGGTCCCTGTCCAAATGCTTTCAAATTCTCTGCATTATCATCTTGCACAGTTTTTCTTCATTTGAAGTGAAAGCTTTTCTTCTACCTTAGACAATGGTATTCCATATACAGACACTTCACATACACCCATTCCTTGGGGACCACTACCTCGGTGTTCTGGAAACAGATCACAATAATGATTTAGAGGGCTAAAACCCTTGAATGTGGGATCTGTTTCTAGTTCTGCCACTAAGTACTGATATTATCATGAACAATTGATTTAAATCCTTTAAATTACATACAAATAAAGAGAGTACAGCACAAATGAAGCTGGTGATGATTTAGGGTTAAAAAAAAAACACACTACTGAAGAAATCTTAGTAGTAAAGACATCGTCTTCACTGAATGCTTTCTTCCTAGAAGGAAGATGTTTAGGAACTGCTGTCAGCCAGTTAGGTACACAAATATAGAAAGGTAACAAATACAACTAATTACTGAATATATGGGAAGAAAGTAAAAGAAATTTAATATTAGAACTTCCTCTTTTTCAAGAGGGTCCTACTGTTGTATGTTATCTGAAAATCATGTGATTCAAGAAGGTGGAACCTGTGAGAAGAACACCTCCAGGTAATTTTGTCATTAGGTACAGCCAGGATTATTAAGCAGAGAAACAGAATTTTTTTTTCCCTCTGAAAAAGAAGGCATTGAAAGACATGAAAACAACCTAAAAAGACAAAATAATAGAAACAGACTTCTCACCTCCTTTAGATATGCATATTTCCAGCACTGAATCACTGATAAAGGCAAATGAATGAAGTTCACAAACGACACATCAAATACCAATTCATGACACTGGTTCAGAAGTCTGTCTATTAAGAAATATCACTATGCAGTTTGTCAGGATACAAACTTAACTGCTTCAGTTTGTCTGTACAGACAACAGTCACCTACGATACCTCAATAGTCTTCCTGGTTATGGTGAAGGCTTGAGATACCCCTTAACAATGAAAACCGTGAAAAGTAACATAACATGACAACAACAGCCGATAGTGCTACCGATTCTGCTACACCAGGAAACGTCAATGGTTTTTGTAGAATTTGGCCATCAGGCAGTCAGCAAGCATACTTGTAATTAGCCCTTTGTTCTCATCAGCCATGGATGAGAAAGACAAAATGCATTCAGTGTAATTAAATCTTGATACTGAACAGACTTCCACTCCATGCTTAAGTTTTCCAACTGTGAATCCAGATTTTAAAAGGTACTTGGAAATCTGTGCTACAAAAATTTGAGCTACAATACACCAACAGTAAACCTGATAGAACACTACTCCTCTTTGTATTACTTTAGTGAAATGTGTTCTCAAAACAAAACCAAACATAGTAAGACATCAAATCTGAAGCAGTTTTCAGACACGTACAAGCAGATTTCTAAGTAATTTAAGACTAACAACATCAAAACCTACCTTTACACGTTGACATAACCTCAAACTGCATGTCCAAAATGGCAGCCGTAGATTCAACTCTATCTGCAGCTAGAATGAAGTGTTCACCAGTAGTTGTACATTTCACAATTGAATATCTGCGATGAAAATATCTATTTGTGATACTAAGTAATTACGAGCACTATAAAGCTATAAATTGTTTAAATGCTCTCTAGAAGACACCAAAATACGTTTAAAGATCTACATGTCCAAATCACTCATAAACCTCAAAAGAATTTCAAGATAACATAAATCAGAAAGAACTTAAAAAAAATAAACCTGAAACCAATAATTAATATATTAATAGAGATACAGAACAAAGCTTACGATTGTGTCACTTAAGAAGAAAAAAAACCCCAAACACAAAAAAGATGCCTTAAATAAAATGTAATGATAGTCCAGAACATTTTAACTTCACTGATAAATATTGATAAGGACTGATGCAGATCACTGAACAAAGTTAAAGACACATACGCTGAATCTGGCATGTAACAAACTGCTTGATTGGCTGGCACAGTCCAAGGTTGCGTGGTCCAGACTAGTGCACTAGCAGGGGATGATCCATCTATAGATGTAAATTAGAAGTACATTACTTACAATTGTAACAAAAATAGAAATTATCAGTCTTAAAATCTAAACAGAAGCCATACCTATCACAGAAGTCAGCTTAGGCGGTGACTTTAAGAGGGGAAATTTCATATAGACAGAACGACTGACATGCTGCTCGTTGTATTCAAGCTCTGCTTCAGCCAGCGCTGTCCTGGGTAGATACCAAACAGAAGTTAGCACACTCGAACATGCAAAGCTGTTGATATTCTCGCTAAAATTTTGAAGACAAAACAGTAACTTGATTCTTACTTTGCTGAAGGGGACCAGAACACAGGTTTATAGTCCTGATAAATGAAACCCTGAAGAGGACAGGGAGGGAAAAAAGAAAGTTAGGAGAATCAAAACTCATGACAAATCAACACAAACTTCAAGGAAGGTTCAACATACCTTATCATACATTTTATAGAAGACTCTCAGTTGGTTTGCTTCATACTTTGGATCAAACGTACGGTAGCAGTTAGCCCAATCTGCCATTATGCCCCAACGAATGAAAGCGGATTTCTGCTTCTCAATTGCTCTTTCTGCAAATTCTCTGGCTGAAGGGAATAGTTCCATTAAGCTCATGGTTTAGGTCACTAAGATCAATATAATACCATTTGAAATATGCTACTGACATTTTTTTACAAAAACCTGAGCTGAACTTATTTGAACTATGCACTAATTATCGATGTGTATTAAATAGATTATTATGGCTCAAAAAAAAATATGCATTTCAGAGAAGCAGTTACATAAAGTGACTGCAAGAGTAAAAAGATCCAGCAGTGGCACTTTTTGACTAATACAGGGGCATAAAGCACAGATATCTCTAGAATAGAAACTTTCTTTTTAAGGAAGAGGGGAAAAAGTAAGTATTGAACATACGAAGAACAATTTCTCAAATAACATAAAATAAAAAAGTGAAAATTAACTACTACTGCTGATGCTGATCCAACCCTGTCAAAACAACATGCGTCTGAAAATAAGTTAGCCCATTTCATTGTTGCAATTTCAAGCTAAAGCAGTTTAAATTGCTCGCTACAAATAGCTTTGCAGCTTAACGTTGATGTCTTCCAATACATAAAATATTTGAAACTATTTATTCAAAACAGTATCCATATAATGCAGACTAACTTCCTCTGAAAGGATCATCCCTATAGTTTTGCGGTATTGCTAAAAACACAGTGCACAAACACATTCCTACTTATAACACTAAGCCAAGCTGTCCTGACGCTTTATTTTTACATGCATCTTTTTAGCTCCTAACCAAATTCAGTCTTTAAAAACCAAGAGGATGTCAATCTGATAAGCATCAGTTTCATGCCACTACACAGTTAAGCAAAGCAGAAATCCAAATCCTCTGCCCTGCCTTTGTTTTTTAAACCCATTGTCAGTGCTATGTATGTCCATTGCAGTAAAAAAAAATCAAGCCCATGTTGCATTATCTCCTTTCATAAGATTCATTGCACTCGATCTACAAAAGAGGAGTAGGATGTACACATACTTAGGCCTACTTTTTCTATAAAGCTATCGCGAACAGTAGTTTACCTTTCCGTCGAATTTCCATTGGTGAAAGATTTTCAGCTCCTTTGACTTCTGACAATGCCTTCAACTCAATTGGCAATCCATGACAATCCCATCCTGGCACGTAATGTACTTTATAACCTCTCATCATGTAGAAACGATTAGTGATGTCTTTCAAAATCTGAAAAGACACAAGAGTCTGTTATCACTTCAGCTCCCCCATGTGGAATAGCTTCATTATTAATTATGATCCAAGCAAATATAAAATGCTGCATGATTTGTTTATATTTAAGATTATGCACTTGTGATTTTTCTTGTGCATCATTTTGTACTTTGACAGAACCTCAGAGGACCTCTGATCAAAGGCATTCACGTTCAGTATAACCGAAATCTATAGTTTATAAACTTGCAAGACTTAAAGTGAACAAATCCTACTCACTCTCATTTTTAAAACGTTGACCTGGATCTACAGCGCTGGCCTAGTGCCTATTACTGCAGTCCAGGCTTTGGCACTAGTACTGCAAGAAGCTGTGGTCTAAAATGTGGTCATGCATTTTAGTCTTTCCCACCTTGTAGAATATGTAATGCTGTCATTCTCAGGACTATCTAAACATGTCCAAATATATTTAAGAGTAATATTTTAAAGCTGAAATTTGTATTTTAAAAGTCATCAGCATTTAGCCATTGCGATTCCATTGAGAATACCCAGATAAAATAAAAATAAATGGAATAGAATAAATTTACAAAATACTCAAAGGAAAAAAGAATAGCAAGGCACAGCTCAAACATGCATTGCAGTAACATTACATATACACACATAGAAATATACATTCACCTATATGTGTATGTGTGATACATTCAAAACACAAATAATCTGAGCATTTAATATTGCTTGGGAACGAATCACAGGCTGGGCTTTCTCTAAACAGACACTCTCTTTTTGCGGAAACATTCTGCCTCATAAATTAACACTCAGCATACAGGTACCACATACTACTATATGGTGTTTATGTCAAAGCATGGTATCTACACAGCCACAGTATTTGCTTTTTAAAAGCGCCATCTACCAAAATACCGAATGCTTTAAAGTGTTCTTGGTTTAAGTGGGAATAGAGAACACACAGGACATTATAGGAAGCGTTTACTACTTCAAAACTACTAGTAAAGAGTATGAACAAGCAAACATTTACTTTATTTAATGCATGGCCAACGTGAGGGTCTCCATTGGCATAAGGTGGTCCATCATGCAGACAAAATTCCTGTTTTGTTTTCCTTTGCCTTTGCCACAAATACAGTTCCGAAAAACCGCATTTCTGTAGAGACAACAAGCAAACACCTAAATCATCACAGGTCTTTACGCTTCCAAAAAGCCTGCCTTTTGGCTAGATGATAGAATACGTAATAAAAGCAAACAAAGAAATTAACACACACGGAGCATTAACTTTTCTAAGTCTGTAAGAGGAGATGTTAGTAGTTTAAAGACATTAAAATGCCCGAGACAGGTATAATACTAAGCTGTAACATCATTATTCTGGCTCTCCACTGTCACAAGGGTCGTTCCTGCTTCTCCAAACGAAACCATAACAAACCTGCGAGTGCCCAGACCATCGGTAAGTAGCCGGAGACCCCGAGCTCCAGCTTTCTCCAGCGGCCAGCTCCAGAGGGCCTGGCCAGGTGCCCGCGGGAGCCCAGCCCCACCGGGGCGGCTGAGGCCGCAAGCGGGGCCCTGGCCCGCCACCCCGCGCTCCCTCCCGGGCCAGGCCCCACCGCACCGGCCAGGGCAGACCCCGCCCGTCCGGGGCCACGCACCCCGCGGCGAGCAGGCCCCGGCCGCTACCTGCTGCGTCTCCAGCTCGGCCTCGGGCTGCAGCCGCCCCGGCAGCTGCGCGGGGAAGCGGCTGTGCGGCAGCAGGACGGTGTCCCGGTACCGCGAGTCCTGCCGGTTCTCCTCCAGGGGCTGCCGGCTCTCGGCCTCCGAGGCGACGGGGCGCGCCCAGCCCCAGGCGGCCCCGGGCCGGGCGCGCAGCCCGACCCGCGCCCGGGCCCCGGCCCAGGCCAGCGGCGGCGCCCGCCAGGCCCGAAACATCCTCTCGGGCCCCGTGCGACGCGCGCGGGGAACACTTCCGCCTGCGCTACGGCGCGCGGGAGGGGCCGCCCCCCGCACAGCGCGCTGCTCTCCCCGCCGCGGGGCCGAGCCAGAGGGCGGCTGTGCGGCGCTACCGGCCGGCAGGACCGTGGGGGCGGTTCGAGCCCAGTTGTAAAGGCGGCGGCCGCCCAGCGCGATCGGGGCGGGATCTTCCTGGAGCAGCCGGGCCGGCGGAGGAGCGCAGCGGCCGCGGCCGGGAGCGAGGGACCAGCGTGGTTGGAGCGGGTGAGTCGGCCCGGTCACCCGCCGGGCCCTTCCCCGTTCGGCGCTGCCCGGTCACCCGCCGGGCCCTTCCCCGTTCGGAGCCCTGGTCAGCGCCCGGTAACGCTGCCCACGCTGGCCCTCCGGACCGCACTACAGTTCGCCACTGGGAACCCCAATTACAAGAGAATCAATCAGGAAGGAATAGGCTTTTTTTCCACCAACCCCCCCCTCCTTTTTTTTTTTTTTTAATTTAAAAAAACCCGACAAACTCCGAAGGCCTCCCAGCACTTTACTGAAGTGAGATTGTACCGTCTTTTTCCCCCTGGAAGCCTGCAGGCGAACCTCAGCGGGACCCTGGCGTTCCTGCTCCGAGTCCTAGCCTGCTTCTGCTGGGTAAATGCTGCCGCCTTCCATCACACAGAATAAATAGTTTATCTTTCGCTAAACCTGAGCCAAAGTTTATTGTAAAGAAACAGGGAGCTGTAGTCACTGGGGCTTTGAGGAGGCCAGAGGATGAAGTCCCAGTTCAGCACTGGCATTTAAAGGCGTGCGCTGTGCAATTGGCCATTTTCTCCTTCCGACAGGTGAAATTATAAATTTGGAAAATGGATGTTTGCAGAAAAGACACTGAAATCATAACATTAACAAAATCGTTCATACTTGTTTTGATAAATTAATTGTAGCCATCCTGTGATACTTAAATATTTCAAAATTAACGTGTAACAAGAACTGGAGAACTCACTTATTTTAGTAGGTATCAAAGCAGGCTTGATTTGCCAGGTTGAGACCATTCAACAATTTGGTTACTAGGCTAGGAGAAATGATGGCTGGTCTTTGGAGGTCAAGGTAAGTTTTGAAAATAATACACAAATTTAAATTGAAGGACAGTTGCTGTGAAATCTTTGTAAACTGTACAGTTTTCTAAGAGTCAACCTTGTTTGTCTAAAGCAAGCAATATATTCCTGAATGTATAATGGCAGTGTATACATTAGACATTGCCCTCATCAGAAAGAATGTGCCATAAACTTATAAATAATTAGAGAACAAAACGTTACAGAGATTAAACACTTGTGATCAACTAGCACACACAGTTATCTAACCAAAAAGGTCCAACACACTAGAAAATGTGGCATGCAGGAGATGCAGCCCTGTAAAAATTTAAGG
This sequence comes from Falco rusticolus, assembly GCF_015220075.1. Classification (NCBI taxonomy): domain Eukaryota; kingdom Metazoa; phylum Chordata; class Aves; order Falconiformes; family Falconidae; genus Falco; species Falco rusticolus. The sequence goes on along the minus strand of NC_051198.1, from coordinate 25,588,436 downwards.
CACCTTTTGCAGTAGTAACATGCCCAGCGCTTCCTTAGTTTGTTACTCTGTATTGGGGAGAAGGGGTGTTGAACCTCCCATTTTAGTTTCTCTTAATAAAACATGTTTTTCATAAGAATATTTTACTTTTAAGGTTTGATTAGAGATTTCAGGTATAGGGTCACTACAGAAAGAAGGTATAGTTGTTTGCCTTAAGAACACCCCTAAAAAACGTGCCCCAGAAACTACTTGGGTCAAGCTTCAGGAACATAAGATAAATAGTACTTCTGTGTTGTTTCCTGAGTCTTTTGAAACTTTATGCAATCATTAAAAAAATAAAGCCTTTAAAACAATTTAACCTCATTTTACAAAGCAGGATCAAATATGCAGTAAAAGGACAAATTAAGAATGAGAAGCTGAGCATAAAAATCTTAATTATCTTCTGAGCTCAATTCTTTAACCCAAACTTCCCATCTAGTATGCTTTTTTTTTTTATACTGTCTCTCAGAAGTACTCGCATTCCAGTATGGAATGAGCTACATTCAATTTTCCTTCCTGTTAACTTGTTTCATATGATGGTACATAAAAAAGTATCTAAATTCCATGTGTTATGACATATTTTCTGTATGACTTTCAGTTGTTTGAGAGCTGGGTTTTGCCACAGGTAGCACACTGAGGATTTCCTCTGTAATCACTGTTACCAGTACAAGACAGCCCGCATGTGCGCTTTGGCTATAGACCTTGGCTATTTTACAGGACTCCAGAGCCCTTTGCTCCCATGCATGAGCTGTAAATAATAATTAACAGTAGCAGCTGTGCTTTTTGAATATACTTATACAATCACTCTACTCCTTTAGCTTCAGAGATATACAGACTATACAGATACCCATAACAGTGTTTCTAAATGCTGAAAAAGTTCTTAAACCAGCTAAACCTGTGATTTTGATACCTCAAACATTGCTGTTTGCTGTAAACAGATGTGAACTTGAGGTCGCATTGAGATCATCTACAGTAGCTAGCCTTATCACCTCATTATATTATACTATACCAAGTAGATACCTCAAGCAAGAAAGGAAAGGTATTGCGTAACAACCTATTGCCACTTAAGCAATACTTGCTGCAAATAATGTGAGGGAAGCCTAATATATCATCTTCTATGTGGTGATTAATCAATTCCTCTGTATTTTTTTCTAGCTCTGGGCTCAAGTGTCTACTTGGGGTATATCATTATATCATACATGTGAGCCCAACCCAAAAAACCACGTAATCTACACAGAAAAAACTGACAGGAAAACATTAAAAGCGATTAGCTCTGCCTTTTAAAGAATACAATGTGGTTATCAGTACTACTTTTTCCTGACAGAGAAAAGCTGAGAGGAATGGATGATGTTTTTTGCAAGTGTGAGAGTTATTCTCCTGTTTGGGAGCTGAAGGCATCGTGATTTGCTCTGATGTGTGTTGGGGAACAGATGTAGAAAACAATACAATAGGAAGAATGTCAGGACATGCTGTGTTGAGGAGAGGAAGGAAGATGTAATACATTTTCTTAAATCAAGAGTAGTAAAAGAAATGCAGAAAGGATGGTAAAATGTAAATAAACAGGCTTCTGCATACAAGTGCAGTGTTTGCAGTATCTTGAGTATCATTAGCCTATTTTGTGTCCACAATTAGGCCATCTACAAAAGCCTATTTTATATTTAAACAAATTAAAGTAGTGAGTAAAATTGCTGTTGTCATCCTTTCTTGAGCCTTGTACTTTAGTCTGGGCACCAACCAACTCTGTAGGTTTGATCCTGAAAAAATTACCTTTGTTCAAAATGTACAAAAAATGAGTACTGTGTGTAGATATATCCTTTCTTAAAATTTCTGATAAAGAGTTTCTGCTGCTGTTCTTGTTTAATGCCAGATTTTATTTTAGTGAGAACTAAGTTCACTGTTACACAGAGCATGGATATTTGAAAAATCTTCTCTAAAATGGCTATATATCCCTGTGTTTCTTAATTGTATTTTTAAAAAAGTCAAAGCTCACTTCATTACTACTCACTGGCAGTAACCCACTTTCCCCTTCCTATCCGCTTAAACTGTATCTGTTTTGCAACATTATATAAAATATTTTGTTCCTTGTCTTGAAATGTACAAGTTTGCTTTTTGTTTCTTTTCAGCTTTCAGTATGGCTTCTCCAGCTTTACTCATGCGTGTGGTTGCCTCTGCATATTCCATTGCAGAAAAAGCGGCAACAATTGTTAGAAATGTAATGGCTGCAGGAGATCTGGGGATAGTGGAGAAGGTATTACTTTTACTTTGTTCTAATTTAATTTCTCTTATTAATACTGAATTAGATACAGGTCAAAGTGGTATTTTCAGAGATCAGCAGCTGGGGAAAGAAATACAGTCCTCACCTCTCTTGATACAAGAAATATTCCTTACTAAAGGATTAAAATAGCACTGGAAGGAAATACAGTCCTTACCTCTCTGATACCAGAAATATTCCTTATTAAAGAACTAAAAAAGCACTGGAGAAGTGTTTTTTGACCAATATTTTTAAAGAATGTTCAGACACTTTCAAGAAACACACCATAATTTTGTCCTGATTCCCCTCACAAAACACAAGTTTTGGATAGCATGTCAGAAATCATAATGCAGCATCTTTCTCATTTATTTCCATACCTATGTTTTAACATCTGTAGTACAGCTTAAAGTACTGTGCCTTTGATTAATTTTGGATTAGGATAAATCAGTGCTGAGTTTCTTAAGCTATAAAGAACCTTAGATTTGATTGTAAATCAGTTTTCAATATAAATTTGGAGCTTCAACTTTAATTCTAAATAGGAAACAAAAATGAAATCAGTTATCTGCCTAAAGTTCTTAATTTGCTCTGAGTTAGTAAGATGCACTGATAAGCCAGGACCTTTGTTTTGACTATAGTACTAGAATAGGTGGAATTAACTTTTGAAATTAATTCCAGCTTTACAGGTATGTCACAATATTATGGACTGCATTAAGTATCTATATTTTTTTTGTCTTTACGTTGAAGTAATTGTTGGTATTTACATTCTTTACATTTAAGCAAGCACTTTCAGCCAGTTTTAAAGAAAAGCCTAATCCTTTATGACTTCTACTGTCAGTTCAGACAGTAGATACAAAAAGATTATTTTCCTTTTTCATCAGTTATCTTCACCACTATGAAAACTTTTGCAAGTTTTTCTTACACTCTTTTTTTCCTAAGCAATCAAAATCAGAGGTATGGGGAGAGAATTAAAAAAAAACCACCCCAAACTGGAGACTAATGATCTGTGTTTTCAAAATTATTTAGATGCATAGCAGGATTTTCAGACACTTGTATGTACAATTATACTCTCCCACATAATCTCCTTTTAGGTTCTTGGAAAAACTAATGCAGCTTCACTACAAGAAAGCCTTAAAATACTTGCATCCAGAGGTACAAAGGAAGCACTATCTGTACTATGATTAACCTGTTAATTTTAAATGCATAATCAAGTTTCCTTAAGCTTATTTTTTAAGAGTCCAGCAAGTTTAAGGTAATTTTAACTACAACTAAATGCTGGCTTCTATCAGTTTAATTCACTTTCCCTTTAAATAAAATTACATGTATTAATATTATTTCCCAGTAAATCAGAAATGCATTGCTCAATCATATTTTAATATAATAAAACAGCAAATGAACACAGTTTAAGCTCTATAACCAATTAATACTTATAAATATAGCATAACAAAAATGATCAGAAGCAACAGGTGATACTGGTTCTAAACAGGACTGGTTATACCTACTTTCTATTTAAATGAATACTACAAACACACAAAATTAGATCAACAACAATGACCAACAGAAGAGGTTCCTGTTTTAGGGACTAGTGATTTCAGAATTCCTGCAAGCTTATTGTCAAAGGTGGCTGATGAAGAAAGAGGAAAAATGCAAGAGAAAGAACCTGTTATGTGTCTGTGCTTTATAGTCTGGTGGGAAGAGGTGCACAAGAACAGAAAGTGCTGTTTCTTACCATTCTCAGCGAGCAAACATCAAGACCAATTTCAATCGGCCTTACTGAAAGCTTTAGAAGAGCTAGGATGCCAGTGTTCCACCTTCTCCCTCAACACATTGACCTCCCATCCATTTATTTATCTCGATGAGGAATAGTTCAAATACAGTTGAATTTTTAGCTAGCTCCTCTCCTGATAGCCAGTTTTATTTCCCCTTGTCAGCTCTAAGCTCTCCATTTATATTGCTTCTCCTTTAGCATTTTTACTTCTTTTTTTCTCTCCCTTTTTTGGTAGGTAGACATTTTATCCAGCCATTCTTGCATTGTTGGTAACTGTTTTGAGAAACTATTTTATACTGGTTTATGTGCTGTGCTGAACAAAGGACATTCTCTGCAATAACCTGATCTTTCTAAGTCTAAGCTTAGTGCCAAATTCAACCCAATTTATTAGGGGACAAGAAGGAAATTCCAAAGAAAAGTACCAAGTTTCATGGAAGTAGGCAATCAGATATGGGACCGACTTGGTTTTGAGCATGCAAAAATTAACCCATAACATGATTTTAAATGGAATATTCCATTCCTATCTATAGCTAACTTCTGTAGTTGGATAGAACACACTTCGTGTTGTCACCAAATAAGATATAAGCAGATAAAATTTTTGTTTGATTCAACTAAGATGCAAATCCTTGGGTGAACTGACTTTCTTAATTCCACTGCTAACAAGTATTTCTTACTGGTATTCTGTCCCTGGACCTAAAGGGCTCCTCCATTCATAGGTACGTGAAGATTAAGGCAGGGAAGTATTAATAACTTATCCAATTCCACTATATAACAGGTTATTAATGTTTAAGAAGAAATTACTGTAACCCATCTGGCCACATCCATTTGGCTGCACTGCATCTTTTGGGAAGACTTTCAGTCATTGTTTCATGTCATCTTGAGACACCAAATCCACTGTTTCCTGTCTAGTATTTTTGCTGGAAAAAAGTGTATGGGTGTTACTGTCTAGTTAAATTTCATTGATTAGTTTCTGGCCCTCCTTGGTCTTTCTTTGCTAAACTAAGGAACTGCTCACTACTTAGAAGATTATACATCATAATTGCTTCCAGTTGTTTCTTTTTTTTTTAAACAAGTTAGATTAATTGGACCTTTGAATCGCCTTTTACTAACACCTTCCCTATATTGGCCCTCTGTCCTAATTTGCCGTGTCTCCCCAGTGAGCCTTAAAATATTTTTTCCTATTAACTAACTAATTTTTTGTTATCTCTCCTCTTGTATTTATTTGGGTTCATACTTGTATTAATTTATTCTGTGTGGTATTTGCACAAATACATATTCCGTACAACTGCACCAGTGCATGAGAAGAACACAGCATATAAATATTGTTCTAATATCATACCAGTCTATCTTAGTTCTGGAGCGTACAGGGAGTCTCTACTTTCAGTTTTTAGCCTGCCTCTCTCAAGATCACTTACTAGGTTGATGATTTATCAAATTAGACTTCTTTTCTATTACAAGGTAGATACTCAGAGTGATATATGGGCCATTGCACTGTGAGGTTTGTTGTTGTTTGGAAATACAGAAATTCCTATCCATCCTTTCACAGACTGGAGCCAATGACTTGCAGACCAAAGCTGACAGACTGGTACAAATGAGCATTTGTGCTTCCCTGGCACGGAAGTTTCCCAAGGTGACAATTATAGGAGAAGAAGTAAGTACCTGGTTTGTTTCATACTAACAATTTAACTTGCTATAACTTGCAGTAGAATTTGCTTTGGCAGGTTTTAGGAAATCGTTTGGGGTTTTTTTTGTTGATTTTTTTTTAATAGTATTTTCATCCCATTTCATCTTTCCACTGCATTAGCTTCATCAGGTAAGCTGCAAGCAAATCCAGTTCTAAGGCAAATTCAAGTGACTCCAACACCTTTTTCCAAATAATTCTGAGAATCCTTTTGTTAGGAACTACCCACTGATGAGGTAACCGAGGACTTAATTGAAGATGGTCACTGTGAAGAAATACTGAAGAAAACTTGTCCTGCTCAATACATGGGAATTAAAGAGGAGGAGGTAATGCTATACATATGTTTTCCTATTTTACACTCTTAACTACATTACTTACTGATTTTAGCTAAGGATGTATTAAGAAAAAACATGATTTCAGGGTTGCCAGTTTTTCTGTTTAGTTTGAAAACTGAAATGTAGTCACAGGAATCACAGCTCCAGAGCTGGAAATGCTGCATAGCTTTGTGTGCAATAACGAGAAATGGAAATTTGATTTTTACAACTTGTGATTCAAATTAATTTGGAAGGAATCTACTTTGGACATAAGAGAGTAATGTCATTTCCATGTTCAGTTTAAGCTTCCTATTAAGATATTTGCTGAGAAGTTCCAGTCAGTTTTTAAGCTTTTTTTGTGTAAAATACTACTGTGGCTTCAGCCGTATCATAATGTTGAAAATTCAAATCTCTATTTCCTTGCTGCTATAAGGAAATAAAAGCACTAAAATAAAATTTATTCTTTGCATGGTAATTTACATTATTTGCATTTGTTAATTTTCCTTACTTTTTTATTTTTAAAGCTTGTAATATGGGTTGATCCCTTGGATGGAACCAAGGAGTACACTGAAGGTTGGCTTCTCTTTTAATTCTGCTAATTAAAAAAAAAATACAGCAATGTAATAAAGTAGCACATACATGCAGATAGTTTTATGACAGAAGTTACATAGACTATTGTTTCTTGAGGCTGATATTGTTTCTGGCTTTGAGTTCTATGGAATTTTTTAATCATTCTATTCAGTTCTAACCAGTACTGAATATTTCTGACACGCTACTGAGTGTCCACCGGTATTCATCATTTCAGGGAGCAAAGGGCTGCTTTTGATTGCTGGCAGGTTGTGTTTTCAGTCAGACTCACAAATTTTGCATACTTTGAACTCAGGGACTAAATCTCCCATTTGCACATGAATATGCTCAATTACATTTACATCTTCCTCTTGAAACAACCCAAATACCACAGCTGTATTTGTAGCCCTTCCAAATAAAACATCTTTCCGCAAATCATAATTTTTCAGTTATGGGAAGAAACTTTTTTCAGGAAGGCCTAATTTGTCCCCATAGACATAGACTCTAAAATTTATTAAAAAGAAAAACCTCCAAAATCAATATGCTGAAACTAATCTCCTGCTGCATCTTTTAGTGAAAAAGATGTACAAGTGTCAACACATTGCTAGTTTTGAATACCGTTGAAGAATTCACACCACAATTATAGAACGTCATCATATACTGCTATTTAGTTGTATCTTTAAAGTTTTCTCATTATGTGTTAATTAGAATTCTCTTAATAGAACTAAATTATATCAGGGGCATTATTTTTGCAGACCTTAAGGCTAAAAAAAATACTACCCAACCTATTACATCTGAAAATCCTGATTAGTATTTGCATTTTTATGATACCACCCTGTGTATCAACTTCTGGACTTTAATTGAAGGGTTGTTTTTTTTAATATATATATTCTTTCTTTTTTTCAAGCATATCTACATTCATATTATTTCTGTACAGGTCTCCTTGACCACGTAACAGTTCTTATTGGAATTGCTTATGGAGGCAAAGCAATAGCAGGAGTTATTAACCAGCCATACTACAACTATGAGGTATTAAATGTATTGATTTGTTTAAAAGTTAGGTGATTTCTAACTGTCACTTCTAAGCCATTTCCAGTTAGTACCTTTCAAATGACAAGCAGTGTGTAGTGGAACTAATGTTGTAATATAAGGTGTTCGGTCTTTTTATTAGATATATACAGTTTTGAGAAACTGAATCTCAGGGACCTATTAACAGCCATACTGAATCCTGAGGCTTGTGTAATACAGTATATATTACATATATACTGCACTTACTACTACACTACATATAAAGTACATACTGTAAAACAAGTACAGATCAGTGCTTTGGCAGTCTTTGCTAGATATTCTTTAGTAAATCCATGCAATACGTGAATGTGTGCCATAAATCTCCAGCCCTAAATAAACCAAGAGTACTTGTCACTGACAGCTGGGTTAGAGTGTATCAGGCCAGGTTTCAGGTATAAGTCCAGGATGGCCAACCTACAGGCATTCACACATTTGGAGATAATTTCAGTATTAATCTGTGAGGGGGAAAAAGCTCATGATACAGGCTGATGACTTAAACTTACTAAAATTGAAAGAAAAAGCTCTCGAGCTGATGTAATGCATATCATCAGCTGCATCTATATGTGGTATATGTATGAGGAAACATTTAAAATTACAAGATATGTTCAGTTATGGATTGTGCCTGAAGTATGGAGATATACAAATATTAATTTGTCAGTCAATGGAGGCAGGATGTAACGTACCACCACAATGTCACAGATAAATGAGTAAATAATGTCATTGCCTTAGAGGGAAAGAGCGGGTTTCTCACTGTGGGCTCTAGAGTAGTTATTTTTACGTGCCACTGTTTAAATGCATAACCCAGTATTAATATTATACTCCCTGATACGCAAAGATGTCTCTAGGTACTTCTTTCCATTTCTGCTCTCAGTGCTGATCGCAATGATTACCCATCACTTGGACTTGTGTACCTTTTTTGTAGGCAGGAGCTGACGCTGTGCTGGGCAGGACAATCTGGGGAGTCCTGGGCATAGGTGCCTTTGGATTTCAGCTCACAGAAGCACCTGCTGGGAAACACATCATCGTTACCACCCGTTCTCACAGCAGTACCCTGGTCAACGAGTGCATCAGTGCCTTGAATCCAGACAGTGTCATCAGAGTTGGAGGAGCAGGAAACAAGGTATGAAACTCCAAATCTTTTGGTTTTACTGGAAGGTGGTATCTTTGGAATAAGAAAAAGACCTTTTAAAGAAATCATTTGCTTACTTGCATGAATGTACAGCAGACTTCCTCTTCCTTCCCCAGCTCATTTTTTCTTCATTCCTAGCATTCAGTCTGCTGTAAGGTAGACAGAGGTACAGAAACATTTGTAACAGTGGCTGTGGTGGTCATGGCTGAGGTCCATCTTCCCCAGTATTCTGTTTCTAGGGGAGAAAATTAAAAGTTATAACACCAGAATGACTGAATGGGAATTCAATTTAATGACAATTATAGACATTTCCTTCTGTTCATGTTAATACAGTTCTTATTCCAACTACCTAGCAGCACATACAAAAGGATAAAAATAGGAGTACACAGTGATATTTCCTTTGCAAAAGTTTTCTGCATATAGGGAATACTCATTTGCTACAGTTTGTAAAGCTTAGTTTTGTCATGGCTGTCATAAGCAGAGTGTCCAATCTCTTTTCTCCAATGTGTGCAAGGCAAAAATGGCAACAAGACAACACGGAGATAGTTTCCACTTTATTTTTTTTAGTACTCGCACAAGATGGGAATTCTTGTTTCTGAAACTAAAAGTACACACACTGATCTAATCCCTGTTTCCTGGTGTTATTTTTACCCATTTCTAAATGCCTAGATCCTTTGCAATGATTGCCACTCTCTATTCATAACAGATCATTCAACTTGTAGAAGGCAAGGCATCTGCTTATATATTTGCCAGTCCTGGGTGTAAGAAATGGGATACATGTGCACCTGAAGCTATTCTACATGCCGTGGGAGGTAAGTTAATAGTATTCAGAATTCCAAGATAAATTAAATTATATCAATTAAAAGCTATTTATACTTTTCATAGAAAAAAAGAGTTTCCAAACATGGAAAATATTTTTAAATAGTCATGATTCACTAGGAGCTTTGAGCCCTGTGAAATCAACAGTAACTCCAAAGGGACAGCAAATTATGCTCTGGAAAGCATGAATGATCTGTTTTGTCCTGGACTAATATGGTCAATAATTGTTAGATAATTAAAAAAACAGCAGGTCAAGGGAGGTGATCCTCCCTCGCTACTCCACTCTCAAGAGACTCCACCTGGAGTGCTGTGTTCAGCTCTGTGGCCCCCAGCGTAAGAAGGACATGGACCTGCTGGAGTGAGTCCAGAGGAGGGGCAGGAAGATGCTCAGAGGGCTGGAGCACCTCTCCTATGAAGACAGGCTGAGAGAGTTGGGGTTGTTCAGCCTGGAGAAGGCTCTGGGGATACCTTACAGCGGCCTTCCAGGAGTTAAAGGGCACTTGTAAGAATGATGGGTCTGACAGACTTTTTAGTAGGGTCTATAGTGACAGGACAAGGGGGAATGGTTTTAAAGTAAAAGAGGGCAGATTTAGATTAGGTATTGGGAAGAAATCCTTCACTGTGAGGGTGCTGAGACACTGGCACAGGTTGCCCAGAGAAGCTGTGGATGCCCCATCCCCAGGGGTGTTCAAGGCCAGGCTGGACAGGGCTTTGAGCAGCCTGGTCTAGTGGAAGGTGTCCCTGCCCAAGGCAAGGGGGTTGGAACTAAATGATCTTTAACGCCCCTTCCAACCCAAACCATACTATGGCAAAAGCCAAAATCCAAAATTATGGGTATATTAATTTTAATATTTTAAAAATAAATGTGGTTTTTTTTCATTGGCTTCTATTTTACAGTAAAATCACACTGTCCTACTAACTGGATATAATAGTGTGGACACCGGATTCTTTAAAATAACAAAAGTAGGCCAAATCATGAGGTTGTTCCTTCAATGTACAAACTCCAAAATTGAGTCATTCATTTAATTCAGTGGTGTTCAGCCAACATAAGCCACTTCACCTTTCTAGGGGGTAAGAGATTAGAGAAGTTACAAAAAGTCTCGCTAACAAGTATCTGAATATGTTTTATTGTTATACTACTTCTGCTTTTTGCTTTGATAGATCTTTTACCACTGTATGCTAAAGTTGTGGGGTTTGATCTCCTAAATTCTGTCAAGTGAGGACAACAGTTCATAAATAATGACATTATTTAAGTCCTCTGCAGTCTCTGGTGTTGATAACTGGGATAGCTTTAAACAGGTTAGCTCAGGCACAAAAACCCACCAATCTGGGGCAGCAGTGCTGTATTTAGGCTCCTTGATATGTAGGTATCTCGTGGTTAAATTAGCTTTGATAAAGATCTGCGTTGCTCTTGCTAAGTAATTCTAGAAAACTAGTTTAAAACCAGCTGGGGTACTTCTATATTATGTTAGTTTGTTGAATAGATTTACCCTGGGTTTTACTTTAACTGAGGATTCTTGTTTCCTTCTTATCCACCATCAATGTAAAAAAATACTCAGGAAGTATTTTAATTAATCCATGCGAGAGAGATGTTGTTTTCTTTTTCCTGAAACACAAGTTAAGGTATTGTTGAAAGAAAATGAAACCATTACTTGGTTTCAGTCAATGAAAAACTGTCACATTTGAACTGGGAGCAAAGATACTTCACATCTGGAGACAGGCATGTGTACACCAAAGACTGACTGTTTTGTTTAGTTATTATCATTTGTACTAATAAAATAGATCCTCTCTCTCCAACTTTTGCTTGCTGGAATGTTAATTTTTATTTTCTTTGCAGGCAAGATAACTGATATCCATGGAAATTCATTTCAGTATAACAAGGAAGTGAAACACATGAATTCAGCTGGGATCCTTGCCACTTTGAGAAATTACGACTATTATTCCAGTCGTATTCCTAACACCGTTAAACAATCTCTTGTGCCTTAAAGCAGCAAAGCATCTTTGCTTGGCCTGGAAGGCTGAAAAAGTGAGCTTGGAAAAAAAGAAAGAAGATAACTGAGGTTGAAATTTTGTTTTATAGAATCTGAACTGAATTCTTACATTAAGGCGTTCAATAATTTCAAAATTACATACAGAATCTCTAGGTATACAGTGGATCAAATTGTTTTGCTGCGTTTAGCAGACAACATCAAAACAGTCACATTTCTTCAATAGTTGTTTTCCATATTCTTTGGAGTATTCGTTCTTCATTACTGTGCTTAATATACTGTTAATCATAATACTACTGTCCAAAAATAATCTTGATATTCAGGGCACAAAATCATGTTAAGTCCTTTACCTGATCTTGCTCAATGATTTTTGTTGTATGTAGTCAACAAGGGTTTATTGTGTTAAATACAAATGCACTAAGAATTTGCCTGGATGGATTAGACCATTTATAAGAAAGTTGACAGTTTTGGTTCTTAGAAGTGAATCTTTGAATTTTTTGACCTGCGCTCAGTTTTGGAATGGCAGAGATTGCTATTTGTGGTGAGCTAGGTTGTCTGAGTTTTGCAGGAGCAAGGACACAGTCCAGCTGGGCCTCTGACATCTCAAGCAGGGGTTCTTGGATCACTGATCCATTGAAGATCAGTGAAGCATTAATACAGCAGGGCTCAGGACCCCTCAGTCACCTTCTCATATGAGAGAAGTAGAAAAGCAATTTAACCAAGTTTGGTAGTAAATGCAACAGTGGTTTAACAAGGTTCAAGGGCAAGGTATACTTGATTATTTACTGCACAGAGGACAGGGTCAGACAGAACTGTCAGGGAGGTCCTCCTGTTGAGTCCTGAGGTTCAGAAAGGACGCCCTTGTGTTCTAAACTCCTTCTCAGAGGGGAGTTCAAGTGTGGCTAGGTCCAGACTTAGTCTCAGACTTGGTCAATGGTTTATATTTAAAGGACACACATCCTGCACAATCGATCCTTTATACTACTTAGCTAAGATTTCAAAAGTTTAGCATGCTATTAATCACTTACCGAGAATCTGTTGAAGCAAGGAGTCTCTCAGCCTCGAGGAATAACCTTGAGAGGTGTCCCGGCTCCAGGGGAGACCCTGTCGTGCAGCCTGCTGCCATGCAGGAGAGCTCAATGGGCCTTGGGCTGTCCACTGTTTATGGAGTAAGATAACAGACTCATGGTTGTCATTGCATACTGACTACGTAAGTTAGTTTCATTCCCACTTAGCTCAAGTCAGACCTTGACCAGCACTGTTAGGTGGGCACATTTTCAGTATCTGTCTCCTACAAATTCAGTTTGAGTTGGATACAGCCATCACAACCACCACAGATAGTTATCACTTGAGCATTGTCAGGGAAACCAAGGGCAGGATGGAGGGGCAGGGGGAGCACACCACCAAACACAGTTGAGGAGAACCTGAGGAAACAGCACCTCTCTGATGATCTGTGTCAGGGTCTATACAACCTCAGTCTTGAAAAGCTTTGGGCATCCTAGGTCACTGTGTTATACATGGGGACAACAGAAATGCCAGAACTTGAAAAATTTCATGTCCAAATTTTGAGAGAAATGAAGTTCAGGTGCCTTTCCAACAGCCCCAAGAATTGAGGAACCTGACACTACCACTCCCCCTTCCTGTGGAACACAGGCATGTTAGGGGAGGGGAGAGAGCAGGGAACAAAGTTACCCAAGATGAACTTGAAAACTGGAAAGCCTGTTTCAGTCAACTTTTCCATAGGTGTGGGAGTTAGGAAAGCAGGATTCAACTCTTCAGCCCACTTGAACACAAAAGAGAACAAGTAGTAAATCAGCTAAAACTGGCAACCTTAGCCAAAACAGATGAAGCCTCTTCAAGTTGAATTGAGGATTCTTGAACCAGTGGGGCCTGTATGTACTTTGTTTTCTCCAGAATTCGTGACCCTAGTCCCTCACGCTCAGATTAAGGGAGTCTTAGGGCCTCCCTTTCCCTAACAAATGTGACACATACTGAGGCATACCATGAAGAGAGATCAGTTTAAATGGACAACACCATAGTTGTGCTTATAGCTGTGCTTTTTTTTCTGTTCTCTGTGTGGATACAAGAGTGGCATATATCAAGGTCTCAGGCTTGTGGTGTCACAGAGGATGCCTGAACTTGGCTGCTTGTTTACATAAAGACTGAACACCTAAGCTCTCTGAGCATTTTTTTAACTTAACCTCTCCTGACACTATAAATGGCAAAGTAGTCTGCAAGTTACACTGCACCCATTCTCATTTCCTCCCCGCCCACAAGATTTAACTCCTGTGAATAACTACACTCTTGGTCCACTCAAACCATCTTTACGCTAGCAGTGAACTTCAAGATACAAAAAGCTATGTATTCCATACAGAAGAAAACTTCAAAATTCAGTTTTCAACAGTGTGTTCAAGTTACCTCTCTCATAGAATCACACAACATATTTAACAACTCTAATTGTCCTTCCCTCACAGCAGGGTAACACCAATGTGACTTCATTGGTTTAAACTTGGTTCTATTACCAGCAAGCAGGAACACCTTGACACCAAAAGATACGAACAAGACAACTCCTCCTAAACTGTTCCCAGTCTCTCCCAGTGCACACATGGAAAAGGATCTAAGGAAGTTCCTTCCCTAGTGAGGTCAGCTTATTATAACATTTGCAGACAAATCAGCAAGATTGTCACTTACCTCATTCTATCATCATCAGCCAGTCCATAATGCTATCATGACACTGGATTAAAGCTGCATATATAGGAACAATGCATGCTTTTAATCCTTTCATCTACAGCCTACCTTTCTTGTCCTTCCTCAAGCACATGACTAGTAAGAGCACGCAAGACAGATTCAGCCTGCTTTAATTACAGCCTTCTTCATATTTTGACCCATTGTACATTTATTCATTCCACATATTGATAGTGACTTAAGTTTGAACCACATAGCAAGTACAAGATTAATCTAATTTCACTGCCTAAATTACATGTAATTTTCACCTTTATCTTCTGCAGGATTCTTGGATATAGATGCTTTAGTGTTCACACCAAAGTCTTCACATGAATTTGCAAAGCACATTAAGATAGAACATAGAATGACTTAACACAAAGCCTGCCATAATAAGTCTTTCCATGTAATCATTAAAATACAAAGCCACGTACAGAGTAATCTTCATCTATGTCTCTGCATCCTTATTTTCCTCTGAAATCTGCTGTTTGAAAATTTCCTCAGCACAAGCTTCTTTCTAATTCTGTAATTTATGTGCTTGCTCATTTAGTATTACCTCACTGGCAGCAAAACACAGCATATATCATCAGCTTCTACCTCATGTATAAAGACACTTATGTATGGAACCATTTTCCATGCTTACAGAAACTGTAAAACTGCTAAAACAGGAAAATATTAAGGTAAGTTGAGATAAAATCCAGCAGGAGGAATTAAGGATAAAAGCCAGCACATAAAGTTCAGTCATGCTTTAGCTATACCACAATGCCCACTGCACAAAAAAGCACTGGTCTACCAATCAAGCATTTGGTAATTTCTCTGCTAGCACATTAGGTGCTACAGTACCATCCATAAAATAGACTAGGGAAAAAAGCACAGTGACACTGCAACGTCCTTGCAACAATGTGAACTTGAATCTGTCTCCTGTGAAAAACTGCTGACACAGCATTTTTTGTCATTCATTCCAAGGCTCGCTTGACCCACTGCAAAATCTGTGCATTTGTGAGGAGCATAACAAGTAACACTCTACGAAAACAGATAGGTTAACCCACTATACTCAAAAGCGTCGGTACACATTGCGCTGTTTGTTTCAGTATATACAGAAAGGGGATCAAGCTATCTCTACAGCTGCCGCCAGACACCTAGCTCATGAGAGTTTTCACGGTTAACGCCCGCAGAGCTCTCGGGAGGGCTCTGCCTAATCGCCGGTGCAGCTGTGAGAAAAAAACCCAGCAGCCTCCGGCCACACCGAGAGGCAGGGCGGCCTCCTCACAGCCACCAAGCTCCCCTCCGGGGCTTCACTTAGCGCCAGCCGGCGGAGCCCTGTGCACAACCCGCTAGTCACCTCCTGCCCGGCTCCAACCTCACCGCCTGTCCCCAACCGCGGCAGCCACCACGGGAACCCCACAGAGCGGCAGCGAGCAAACTACGCCCCGCCTCACGCGCCCCCTCATGGCTTCTCCCGCCGGAAGTGACGAGCCGCGGCTCCGCCCCGCGGTGGTGGGCGGGGACAGGGGCGGGGCCCTCCCGGGTGGCCCTTGCCGAGCTGGCGGCGCCGCGCGCCCCGCCCCACTCTCCCCTTTGGTTCCGGCGCGGCGCCGGCAGCGGTGGCGGGATGGCGGCGCTGAGCCTCACCGTCAGCGCGGGGAGCCCCCCGCTCGGTAAGTGCGGGCCGGGCCCCGCTCCCCCTGCTCCCACGGGGGGGGCCCGGTGGGGCGCTGCCCCCTCACCGCCCGGCCGGCTGCGGCGGGGCCGCTGTGTTGCATCATGCGACGCCGCGTGTCCCCGTGTATGAGGACGGGCGAGGCGTGAGGGGAGGCCCGCGTCCGTCCGTCCGTCCCGCCGCCGCCGCCCGGCCCTGCTGCGGCCGGCGCCGTGTGCCCGCTGCGGCCTTGGCGCGGGCGGGGCGGGGAGGCCGGCGGGTGCCCAGGGCGACCCCCCTGCCGCCGAGGGGGCCGGTCCCCGCGAGCAGGCCGCGCTGAGGGGGCCGCCGGGGCTGCCCGCGCGGGGTCCCGCTGGCACCTGAGGCGCCGGGGAGGCGGCGGCCCCGGGGCCCGGCTGCCTGTCGGGCCCGGCCGCGGTGTGCAGGGCCGGGGCAGGGCTGGTCCCGCCGCGGGTCCCCGCGGGCCGCCTGTCGGGTAGCGGTGACAGCTGTCGGCGCCCAGCGCCGCCTCACGCTGGAGCAACCGCGGCGCCGGCAGACCGAGCCCCTGGGGTGACTTGGCAGGCTGGGGCTCGGTTTGCAGGGCAGCCCCGCGTCGGATCGCGGGCGTCTGAGCTCAGCCTCATCGCGGCTGGCTTTCGCTGTCACTTCTCATCTGCTGCTAAGGCTGGGCTCGCCTGGGGAGCAGGGTCGAAGTTGCACTGCAAAATCCTGCTTTTTCAGTTACTCGCTGTTCTTCGGTGTTATCTTACCTTTAAAAATCTGAGAACCTCCTTCATTGCACTTTCTGCCAGCTGGAAACGGCCTTTTATACGTATTCTATACCATTTCTCCATTTTGTTACAATATTCAAAATACATTTTCCTCCCGTTCTTCATCTTACTGATTTCTTTTTCATGCTGACGTTCCCAGGTGCGTTTCAGAGTTGAATACAAGCTGCACAATTACAGATTTAAAGAGTAATAATACATAAGTTTTAAATAACATTTCTTCTGATACTTGTTTGAGCTGCTTTGCTAGAAAAGATATGATGCAACGTGAGCAGTGATTAACATAGGTTTAGGGGCTTTGGAGGATTCTTTTATTTTGATAGCTAGTGAGTGGTACTGGAGATTTAATTCAGGAGATTGCATAATTATGTCAGAAATATCACATATTACAGATGAAACACTTGAGTAAACATTTGTATTGAGAAGGCAAGCATACTCATCCTATTCATTCCAACCTCGTACTATTCACCATAGTTGTGCACTGGGAAAAGTGTAGTAGCTTTCAATATCATTAGTATTAATTACATAGCTTGGTGTGCATAATACTTGTAATTTTCAAAGCACTTCCGTGCATGTTATTAAAATACTTCTATGTCTTGCAAACATATTGCATAAGGGATGTCATCCTGACTTTCACAGATGGATAACTGAGGGTTGGGAAGAAGAACCTTGACTTACTGTGGATAAAAGCTTAATGCCACAAGAAGGGTTTGCAGCTGAGCAGGGGTGAGAGCTAGGGAATTCCTAGTGCCAGTGCTTTGTATTTAGGCCAGCGTATTAATAGCTTACAACATCGTCTGCCATGGGTAGTCTGTGCATTGCTCTAGGGAAGATAGTGTGCCGTACACTTCATGAAGACTAGCAGGTTAAATGCCTTTTGAGACCTAGAGTATAGTTCTTTGCCTAGTTCAATTTAAGTAATAGCTGCCTATTCAAAAGCTTGCTGTCTTTATATGTGCTTCTGAGCAAAGTAAAAGAACATGAGCTCCTCTACTTATGCTCAGCAGGCTGAATCTGGACCAGAGCCAATCCAGAAATACAGCCAAGTTAGCTCAGTGCTTTGTTTGAGCTGCTGTCGTGCTATAGAGCATCAAGATCAGAGAAGGTTTGCATCAAGCCTCTCTGGATGTGGGCAGAGCTGTCTTCCAGTTGATGATGTAGCCTAAAAACTTCTATCATTCTTTTACTTCTAGAGGCCATCCTTTATTGTCACTGGTGAACCACTTTGAAAAGCCTGTGTAACCCTCCTGCACTTCTACATGGATAGAATTTCTTGAGTTTTGAATGGCTAATCTTTCCATAAACATTAAATCGGGTTAAAAAAAGTCTCATCCTTGCTCAGAAAGCACTGGTATATAAAGTAATTGATCTCCTTTGATGCATGTATCAGGGCTGGGATAGAGTACATTACTGTTCAAAATTAAAAGCAATTTGATTGCATTCTCTACATATATTGGGGGACAGGACTAATATTATAATACCTTTAGGAAGCAAAATGTACTGCTGCCAACACTTGCTGAGCTCACTGCAGGTTATTGTATGCTGGACATAATCAATTTGGAGCTGTAAGACTTGCCAAGAATAAGAAGCCTCTTGCATATGAGACTGAACATTGATTTCTTCCCTGGGCAATCTTACTTGAAGGAGCCAGTTCAGTCACCTGGTCTTATTTGATAAGAAACATAGCTGTTTTGTTTCTACTATGAAAGATACCTTTCCTGGAAAAAAGTTCAGTATTTTTTTCTCTTGTTTTTTAAAGGAGTTCTGCTGACGGTAGAGCATGTGAAGAATGATATTGAAATTTCAGTGGAAGAAGGCAAAGAAACCATCCTCCGTGTGTCTGAGTAAGTGACTTTGCATCTCTCCTTCTAGCTTTGGGTCAGCAGTTTTAAAAATCACATGCTTGTAACACTGACAATAACCTTTTCAGGTAGAGGAAAGAGAAGAATACGGTTTTATTCATCGCTGCATTACTGATGCCTCCTTGTCGCACAGGCAAAACATTTACAATATATTCTAAACTTGATCTTTGAGGAAAGAGCTCTGGTATTCTTATTTGCATTCACATACCTCTGATCATTTGTGCTGTACCAGTCACTTCAGTGTTTAGATATTTGCCTTTTTGAAGGTGCCATGGATTATCAAAAGTAGGGCCGTTTTATGTTAGGCAAGATTGGTATACATGATTCCTTGGACTTATACATATGTGATGAAAGGAATTCCAAAGGTTTATATGGCATTATTTTGGGTTTACTGCTGCATATAAGTGAAGGCATGATGTTATCTTGAGAAGTGCTAATTAACTGTGCCATGCTATCCAGTGTATCCTTCTGCATCCTGTAGGAAGGATATTGGAATTTTTTGTAGAAATCTATTGTTTGTCCTTCTAAAACCACTCTGCCATTGGAATAAATATTTCCAAGTTTATGGCATGAAGGTTGTTTTTATGATCTGAGTACGATTGTATGGATATCGGAAATGCAGGACTAATGCTGTTGGTTTTGGGAAGCTGCACTGTCATCTTAGATTCCATATCAGGTAAGATACCTGGATATATATCAAGAGGAGATATCCTGATATCTTAAGTACCAGTGACATATCAGTGGAAATTTCCTGATGTCTAGTGTCTACAGTAAGGAGCATATTTTGACCCATAAATATTGCAGTCCTAACTTAAAGCATCTTAACACTATGATGAGTTTGGAATTAGTGATTATAAGTGTAGTTTTTGAATACTGGTTGTTTTTTTAAAGAACAGGGGGAAAATCTGTTGTTCACAGACTTGCTGACAAACTCCAATTTTGTAAGCTATTTCAGTAGAAGATGCTGTTAAAGCCACCAGTGCATCATAAATTAGTATTCCTGAATGTCTATAGAATTGCTATAAAAACAACATAGTATATTTATGTTGTGTTGCAGAGATCCTGACTTGATCCTCTTAAATTAACACAGACTGAGCTTTTCCCGCTGTCTTCTAACCTCAGGGAAAGAGTGCCACTATATATATATTTCTACAAAAAAATCAAAGCACAGGATGATTCACAATCTTCAATCATAAGGATTATTTTACTGGTTGCAAATATTGCTTTCTGTTTAAAATGTTGGACTTGAACTCAGATATGAGTTCTTTCCTTACTGTAATCTCATTTTACATGTTACGTGTTGTCTTTTGCTGTGGCTAGTGATGGCATGGAATTGTGATTTTGAACTGAAGCCAGAGGAATGTGGCACGTTGTACTGGGACTGAATTGGTACAACATTAAAAAATTTCAGTGCGTGTTATGCACATGTGGGATACAGCTTACATAAGAGGGTGAATTGGGTGGTTTTTTAATTGCATGAGAGAGTTTTCCCCTTAAGTTGCATTAAGTCAGATTTTGGTTCCGTTTTCCTTTCGGAGTTCAGGCATTGTGTGTATGTATATACCAAAAGTGCTGTGACACACAGGGATAATCTTGGAATAATACAAATTTACATACTTGGCTTTGAAATAGTATTTTATTAAATGATTTTATAGTACCATGCCTTCTTCCCACTGCATTACAAAAACACTCATTGTAACTGTAATTGAAATTGTCAGAAATGTAAAGCAAAAGCTCTTCTGCATTTTGGCCATGTGTGGATAATATCTAGAATCATGGTTCCATCAGATGGAATTTTTTGTGTGTTAATGTCCTCTCATCCCTGCCATTGGATTACGTTTCAAAAGTTATTCCAAACCTCAATATTGCATTAATCTTCTCTTGTTCAGTTGAACGATAATTTTAAAAATTGATTCTCTATTTTAAAGTCTGTTAAAAGTGTATCTGTAACTTGAGAAGCATCAGCCGAACTCATATCTCAACTAATGCTTTTGGTAAATGGATTTCATGGCATCATTTCTGCTGAAGCCATCTTATTTTGGCATGACTTTGAAATTCACTTAGGATATTTCAGGCTGATTTTTTTTCTTTTTTTTTTTCAGGAGACCATTAGTTCTAATGACTTGACTTAAACAAGAGAGAACATTTTATTTATTATTTTTCTGGGTTATATTTTGAAGTTCAGTTAAAATCTGGTGATAATCTTTTCAGCTAACTAGCTGAAACTTTGCTGTCAGCTAGTTAGCTGAAAAGATTAACGCTAATTTGAGATTATTAATTTTACTTTAGAGGTTATTTTTGATGGCTTAGCTTCAAAACTTCATGCTCCTAAATAAACCGGTCTGCTAACTGCTGATGGCTTTATGGAGTGTTTTAGCGTAGCTGTATCTTATCAGATAACAAACTGCAGTACAACTTTTCTGGTTTTTGTGAGCACATGCATACTTCAGAGTAGTATTACCATCTTGTCTTTTGCTTCTTGAATATTTGCCCTAGTATTTAATTACGTGGCATTTTATATTGCTTTTGAGAAACTTACTCTTTTCCTGTAACATTACCTTGTCCCTGGTTTATTCTTCCGTATTCCTGGAGTTAGCTGGCGCTAGCTGCAAGGAGCAGCCTTAATGTTTTTTAACTTCTTCAAAGAAAGGAGGCCAGTTAGCACTGTGTTTGGGTGGAAGTAGATCTTTTATTTCCCAAAGAAAATAAACAACTTTTTAAGCACAAGTTAGATTTTAGTCAGAGTAACATTGTTACATTTCATGTATTTATTTAGTTTTGCTGGAGTAATCAAGGGGATGTGTTTGGTATGAACTACTGCAAACAAAACTTCAGTTTTCATACACTTTCTGTAGATGCAGGTGTGTTAGAAATGTTTTTTCTTCTAAGTTTGAAAAAGCTTCATTAAAATCTGATAGAAGTGTGAAATTATAATAAGACATACTTTGTGTATGTTTAGCCCTCCACTGTGGCTTTTGGTTTTAGTTATATTTTATGACTCTTCTGTATACTGGATCCTAGAAGCTTGAAAAGCTAGAAGCAAAAAAACTACAAATGAACAAAGTTCCTTAGGTTTTAGTGCAGTTAATGTGACTGGCTGATCTATTTGTATTAAAAATAGGACTCATTATAATTGTTAATATATCAAGAAGTCTTCTATATCTTCTCCAGAACTTCCATTGATTTTTTGCAAGGCTTTTTGAGGGCTATCAAAAATTCTTTTGATTTTATAAAGGACACAATAGGTGTAATGGGAAGTACGGAACAATGGCAGAACAGAAATGAAACCTTGTTTGGACAAGTGTAGCATTCAGTCCATTAAACTGAGTGGAACAGAACACTTACAGGAATGCTTTTTGTTGGTGTCAATGCTTGCTTAGAAGCAATTGGAGCTCTAATTTTGTAATTTACACCTATGTGGGACTGTGGAGATGAGTATTATCTGGAGAACTGATGGTTATGATGTATCTTTCTTCCAACGCTCTTTAGTAAATATTAATGAAAATACATTTATCTTAGATGAGTTTGAAGTTAGATTTCTGACAGTACGCAGCTTTTTGAAATACTGTATGTGAAGGTAGAAAGGGAGATTAAAACAGAAAGAACTATGTTCTTTGGAGAGCCTTTCGCCTGTGGATCTATTGAGAATTTCCAACAGCAGAATGGGAAAAACAAATTTAAATTAGCCTTTTATTTGGAGAAGACTGGGTAAAAACCAGAAATACAGAGAGCTAGGTTTGTTCAACAGGGGACAGTCTCTATGAAGTGTGAATTGAGTAAAGTGAGTAACAAATAAACATGTTTTTTAACCCTGATGCTAGCCCTTAAAACCGTAGTGGAGACCTCTTGTTTCCTCTGTAGATTCTCTAGGAATCCCCTTCAAAGGCAGCCTTCTTGTATGAAAAGAAAAGAAAACAAATATTGATTTAGCTGCTTATATTCTGGAAAATATGTAGCTCAGGTTACACTTCTGCATTCTGTCAGATGTGGGGAGAGTTTTATTCTTTGAAAGTATAATTAGAGTTTTATTTTCTTGATTTTTCTCTGTCTGACCAAAATTGTTTCATGTTTAGAAGCTTGTTGTACCATCTGGTGATAGCAAATCAAAGATTAATATATCCTTTTGTTAGATTATTTTTTTTATTTTATTCTGGTGATCTGATACCTGTTGATTCACCCAGAAATTATTTTGCATTTGTTTTACACCTGTTTCAACTATGTGTATGATTAAAATTGAAATTGAACTGGAGGTAGTAATTTAATATATCTTTATCTTGCCTCTTTCTTTTTTTAGGCATGTTTCATTTACAGATGTGAATTCAATAGCTCGTTATCTGGCAAGAGCTGCTGGTTCTGCTGGGTTGTATGGTTTGAATCTGTTGGAACACACTGAGGTGAGAAGGAGTCATGCATCTGGGTTTTTTTTTGGTTTTTTTTTTGAATTTGTGTCTATTGTTCTGCATTTTATTATTAGACTGTTTCCAGCTATGGGATGCTGAGGTTTCATTTTCTTAAGCTTGCTCCTACTTATAAAGAAGAGTTGTAAATCTGAGCTTTGAAAGGGTTGCCCTTTTCCACCCCTGCAAGAGCAACTCCTAACCTGACAGTTCACTAACTCAGGTTGAAGGTGGTGTCTGCAGTTTTCCCTCTTCACTTTCCTCAGCTCTGTTGCCATCAGTTGCTACCTTGTAACACTTAGTGTAACACCAAGGAACACTACTGAATTAGTTTTTGCTGTATATGATGGATAAACCCCTGACCCCAGTTTTATTCAGTGAAATGTGTTGAGACATCACCACACAGATGGACTCTTCCCTCCTGCATGGTCCTGTATTCTGTAACGCTTCCCTCATGATGCCATGAGGGCATCAGAATTTTTGTGCCGAAGAGGGAACTTCTTTGGTCTGCCTTGGTTATACAGGTTACAAAAAGTTATTAGGAACTGTGAGTATGATATGAGAGGGAATTCAGCTTGAGCTTAGCTCAGAATAATCGTATGCTGAATTTTAAGTTGGTAGCTGAAACTTACAGATAAATTGAAATTTGTTTCCTCTGAGATCTGGGGAGGGACTGAAGGTCTTGATTTAGCTCTTTTCTTCAACTACTTGAGGCTAGTAGTAATCATTCTTCAGCCCTTATAGCTGGTCTCAAGGGAAGTGTGTCTTAGTATAATGCTTGTAAGGTATTTAAGAAGTTGTAGGTTATTTTGTTGCTATTTAAACTTTCTGACCAAAACCCTTCTTTTAACTTAAGACCCAAGAGCTCTGCAAACACGCTTTCTAGACTGGTATTTTTGATAAAATACTACTTATTCACTTCTGCATCTTTCAAAAATAAAGTTGTAATTTGAGAATTACAGTGACAGCTGCATTTGTGGTGGAAATATTTTGAAGTATAACTGCAAATGACTGAAATGAATTCTGTGGTGGTGTAATTACATCTGTGCCTGCCACGTTGGCTTGAATGTTGGAAGGATTCCTGATGCGGTTTAAAACACTTGCACATGAAATAGGGACAGAGACATTTAGCCTTTTCCAGGATTGAAGGATTCAATTTATAGACAGGGCTACATTATTAACCAAGAGCCTGATTCTTGATTTTTCTTTGTTTATGGATCAAGATACATTTCATTTTATAGGAGAAGACTGTTTTGCAGGAGAGAGGGGAGGGAAATGAAACGGAGGAGGGATTAGATTTCTTAAAATCTAGAAGGAGATGAGGCAGAGAAGATAGGGACTGAGGGGAAAATGGTGTACTTATGCAATAGCAGTACCAGGAAAATCAAATAGGTTGCAAATATGGTATCTAAATAGTTAAAGGATAATGAAGATTATTATATACTCTGTGTGATAAAACCCACTGATTATTTTTACCAGTGGGAATAGCTTCAGTAAAGCCAGTATTTTCAGCAGTTTGAATACATCCTGAAGGAAAAAATTAAATTTAATCATTTAGTATAGTTCTGGGTGAATCTTTCAGTATATGTTATTTTAAATGTTCTTTAAGCATATATTGTGATTTATTGCCCAATATATTTATGTTCCAGTTAGTATTTTCTGTTCAGCTATTAAATGGATTGTATATTACTTCTGTTTTGTTTTTTTTTGTTTTTTTTTTTTAACAAGCTACTTTCTTACTCCTGTTGTAACTTTGACTATCTTTTGTCACTTAAAACTAGATTGACCACTGGCTGGAGTTTAGTGCTACAAAATTGTCTACAGACAGCCAGTTTCTTTCGGCAGTCCAAGAGCTCAACCACTGTCTGTCTCTAAGAACGTACTTGGTCGGAAACTCTCTGAGTCTTGCAGACTTGTGTGTCTGGGCTGTACTAAAAGGTATCATTGCATGTTCTCACTTTCACTGGCTTGCAATCGGTGTATGCCAGGAGTCTCCAATTTACCTTTTTCTGGATGCCAGTAGCAAATCTTAGCTGTGTGCCAGACTGTATACTATTGTGCATACTGCTCTGGCCTGTGCACTGCGAGTGATGGCAATAGTATAGGAAACACTAGAATTTTTTTTAAGTGGTTGTTATAGTTGAAAATTTATGAGATGTAATCATTGATGGGAATTTTGTAATTTCTTTTGTGTTAACTCTAAGAGTGTCTTTTTATTACGTGTTGCCTAAATATGAAAATTTGCTGTGGCCCAAAATTTTGGATTAAATATTTAAATTATATTGCAATCCAGAGTAAAATTATATACACAGACCTTTCCATGACGTTTTCTGAATAGAGGAAATTTCTTTGGTGTTTTGTTTGAATTATTAAAAGAGGTTTACGTTACTCTGTGAAATACCCTTTGGAGGTTAAAAGAAACTTTGATGATCTGTTTTTATGGGTTTGGGTTTTATATTCTCTTAGATGTGTATCTAAAGTTGATAGGTGTCAATCTACCATTCATTATAACCAGCTTCCTCTTGAAAGTAAAATGCCTGTTCAAGATTAAAAGCTAACATCTTTTGGTATTTTTTCAAAGTTGCTGCTCTTGAGAGAAATCTGAAGGGAGTGTACTTCTTTCATAATTTTTTTTTCCTTTCTCTGTCAGAATCTTTCTAGTGAGGTTGTGTTCCTGGAAAATTAGACTGTGGAAATACAGCCCCTTAGAAATAAAGGGTATTATTGGTACATCTGATAAAGCTTAGAAAACGTCAAATGTAGTCACACTAGAGGGATATCCTACATTTATGTCTTGAATTCTGTCTTGAATAACGTTGTTATTAATTTTGAGGTGGGTGATACAAATAAAAATGTGTGTTCCCCAGTTGCTCCCACCTTCTGCTTTGATGAACCCAAGAAAGAATGCAGTATGTCTTGGGTTTGGGAAGAGTTTATTTAATTTGCTTTAGAGTTACTTGTGTCCCCGTGACTAAATGTCTTTTCAGAAGTGAGCATAAGTAGATTTTTTTTTTTGAAATCATAATCTTTTTATTCTTAAAAATTGCTGTTGGTAATCATTCCATTTTTCTAATTTAATAGCTTGAAAAATTATTTGTTTTGTAACAGATAATAACATATGGCAAGAGCAATTACAGCAAAACAAAGCTCCTGTCCATGCAAAGCGATGGTATGGCTTTCTTGAAGCACAGCACGCTTTTCAGTCAGTAGGAGCCAAGTGGGCTTCTGGTAAACCAACGGCTAAAATGGTAAGATGTACTCAGATCCTCTGGAGAGACTAGCTTTATTTGTGTGAATACACTATAAGAGATTTTTTTTTTTAAGTTAGAGATTTAAGAGCTAAAGAGAATCAGTTGTAGACTAAATTCAATTTTTGTAAACTCTTTTTTAAAAATAAAGCTGTCACTTTCATGTTTAGAAAGGCATGAGTGGTGTAGTCCAGTGCTTAAATGGAATAATTTAAAAATGGCACCGCACCTCTTAATTAGCACTTCTCTTTAGTTATATTGTTTGCTCTTTCTAAAGAGGATTTTGAAATCCAGATAGACCTGCAAAGATTGCAGTCTTTAGTTGATTGAACTTGTTGATCACATTCATTTTAAGAACACTAATATAAGAACTTGGCTAGCATCTGTTTTCTTCTATGAAACAACTTGGTGGGACTTCCAGTCCTGGATCAAATTTGGTAATAGAAAAATTTAAAACTCCAGAATTAATCTTGTTTTAATGTACTATGAATAATGTGAAAGTTGCGAAGAGATGTATTTGGGGTCCAGTATGGCAGCTTTTTGTCTTCTGGTTTGAAAGGAGATTTTGATGCAAAAGGTGTTATCTAGAGTTTTATATCTGATTATACAGTTAACGCATTCTGTAAGTATGTCTCTGTTTATTTTCAAGGCAACAGAAAAGAAAGCAGATGTTGGGAAGTTTGTTGAACTTCCTGGTGCCGAGATGGGAAAGGTCATTGTAAGGTTTCCTCCTGAAGCAAGTGGGTAAGAAACACAAATGATTTGAGAAGGTTCTATCTGTGCTTTTTTTTTTTTTTTAAAAAAAAAAGTGTGCTTGTTGAGGATGTTAATCAGCTTATCAGACAAGACTTTTAAGCCAAATGAGTATTTAAAGCTTTGTCCACATCTACATTAGAGCTGAATATTTACTTTTCCTCTATACCTCATTGCACTGTTGCCTGAACTTGGAATCAGGAGGTTGGTTGCCAGCAGCTGACATGGTGCTGCTTGGCAGTGGGACAAGGAGAAGCAGAAGGATGGCATTTGCGTGGATAATGGTGGTGTGTGCGCTGAGAGAAGCTGTGAAGTGTAAATACATTCTTTGTGAGCTGGGTGAAAGGACTCACAGTGCTTCTTAACGAAGCTTAGATTTGAGAAGGGAAAGGAGTATGGGATAGCCTCCCTTTGGGAAGCTTGACACCAGATGTGTGATGAAGGGCTTATGCCCAGGGGTACAGATATGTAGTCCCAAACCACAAACTCCTTAAAAACCACACAGTGGAGATGTGATGAGCCAATTTACTAAATACGAGTTTCAGCCAGCTTTTAATTTTCTGTTTCTTTTTAGAATTGTCTGATGAGCTGTAAAATTTCCATGATTGCATTTCTTCATTAAACTGGCTGTTCAGCATCGTGTGACTTCTGTAGTAGTGTTCCATACTCTATTAGTGCAGCATAAACTGTTGCTCAGATATCATAAGTTATGTAATGTGCATGTATGTATACAGCATATATTGTTCTCACATTACTTCGTAGCTTTTAGTGTCTTAATTCTGGTGTTTTACTTAAAACACTGTTCTTTAGGGACACTGTTTTACATTGAGAGTTATTTTTGTTTTGTGGATTTGTTTTTTTTATATTTAGTTTAAATTGACAGTAGCTTTTTAGCTTATGTTAAACATACACAGCAACCACCATTTCAGAAAATTCCACTCTTCTGAATGTGGTAGGTTCAGGTTATCTGATAGCTACTGAGTATCATCAACAGTTGGTTTAAGTTAGTCTGTAAAACTTGTGATAAGTGGAGTCCTGCCTTTATATCCATAATGACACTCTAATTTACAAATTTAGGTATTTTTAAACAGTTAACTACTAAATTTGTGGTAGAAAAAAACAATCTACTTTTCATAAATGTAGGGTATTTCAAGAAATACCCTGGGTTGTTTTCTTTGTTAGACTTAGGTATTGCTTTCCATTCTTTCTCATTCCCTCCCTCACACACACAAATATTTGGCTGAAGTAGTGCTGGTGTATATATTAATTTTTTATTTCCTTTTTAGATATCTGCATATCGGTCATGCCAAAGCTGCCCTGCTAAATCAGCACTACCAAGTTAACTTTAAAGGAAAACTTATTATGAGATTTGATGACACAAATCCAGAAAAAGAGAAGGAAGACTTTGAAAAGGTATGATAAGAGAGCAGGGAAATCCACTCACTAGCTAATTCAAAGGTAAATGACATGCAGATCTGCTCTTGCACACTTTTTGTGCACTAGATTATTATATTATTAGTATTATACTTATGTCTTGGTCTTGGAAGAGATTTCTATCATCTTTACCTTAAAAAGCTTAAAGCCTTTTTACTGTTAGCTTATTTCTGCTCTTTCTCCAGTGTTTATTCTACAGTATAAAGATACTCAACTCTTGCAATACACTGTTGTTTTCATTGTATAAATACTGCTTAGTCAATAACAAGTGATTTGTTTCAGCTTTCATCTCCTTTTCTTTTCCTGCCTCTTTCTTGTATTTGTTTGAAGTCTGATCTCCTGTAATTATAGGCTGTGAATGAATGATAAGTGCCCGCCTCTCTTTTCTTTCATGCATGTCATGTTATTCTTACGGTTTATCCTTCCTGGACAATGGAGCATTACAACCATCACATCTGGTACAAAGAGGATAAAATTTTAAGAAAACTAGCTTTCCCAAATGTTAAAGTATACAATTTCACACTTTGCAGGTTATTCTTGAAGATGTTGCGATGCTGCACATCAAACCAGATCAATTTACATATACCTCAGATC
This sequence comes from Falco rusticolus, assembly GCF_015220075.1. Classification (NCBI taxonomy): domain Eukaryota; kingdom Metazoa; phylum Chordata; class Aves; order Falconiformes; family Falconidae; genus Falco; species Falco rusticolus. Next base: position 25,559,397 of record NC_051198.1, on the reverse strand, counting down.
ACTTTGAAACAATAATGAAATATGCAGAGAAGCTTATCCAAGAAGGGAAGGCATATGTGGATGATACTCCTGCAGAACAAATGAAAGCAGAGCGTGAGCAAAGAATGGAATCTAAACACAGAAATAACTGTAAGATATTTTAAGCTTCCATCTTGCTTTCTTATTTTTTTAATTTGGCATCAAAACTTCATTTTTCTTGACAAAGATGGATGAGATGACTAATTGCATATCTCTACTGACAGGTGTAGTAAACTTGTGTATGTATGAATTCATCACCATTCATTACTACTTTTAAAAAACTGAAATTATAAAATGCATAAAAATGCATGCCAGTGTGGGAATCCCATAAAGTGGGGGGTGACATTGCATTTTTTTACTGCAGTAATAAAATGTGGTTCTGTATCAACTTCATAATACCTTACAAAACGATTTATATTTTTTATACTTAGGTGTTAATAAGAATCTACAAATGTGGGAAGAAATGAAAAAGGGAACAGAATACGGACAAACTTGTTGTCTACGAGCAAAAATAGATATGAATAGTAACAATGGATGTATGAGGGATCCAACTCTTTATCGTTGTAAAAACCAGCCTCACCCACGTACTGGAAGTACCTACAAGTATGTCCGCTTCCTCCTTGTGTGGCCTGTGATTTTTGCTCTTTTCAGGGCATTTACCATTCCTTAGTAAACTTCTTCTAATACTTGGAACCTGCTAGCATCTTTTCGGTCAGAATATGTAATGAGTCTCTTGACTTTCTGAAACTTCTGCTCATGAGGCTTAAAACCTCTGAGTTGGCCATTATGGTCAGCAGTGAATATTGTTTCAGTTTTGTCCATAAATATGTTGTGTCAGTGAAGATCTTTTAGTCGAAACATGAATTAAGACTTAATGGCCCTATCTTGGACAGCAGAGCTGTTTGCTTTATTTCTTGGAGCTTAAATAGAACCATGGCAATTCTGTGTTGCTACAATTTTACATTGCTGCAAAACATCCTTGATCTATTTACCTGAGTGGCTGCTTTGGTTTTCACAACAGCTTCTGTCTTTGTGCAGAATGAAGAAACACTGTGGTGTGCATTGAAGTAAGCCTACCCAATTGTTCAAGGCTATGGTTCAGTGCTTATTTGAAACCTCTGTTTCCAGCTATACAGCTCCCTTTTTGGAAACACTGATTTGATTTAATGTGTGTATAATAGTAGAGCTATTGCTGTGGGTAGGGGTTTTTTTTTAAACATGAAGGCTTTGCTCATTATTCAGTTAACTAATTATTCTTTTTGATATTTAAGGAAGAAACCCCTATAAGTCAGCATTTTATGTGTTTGAAAAGAACAATAGCAGTGTAGGATTTATTTTTTTTTTTTAGTCTTGAATATTAGGGTTACAATGAATTAATTTCTTGAAGGTTTTCTTGTTTTAAAAAGTTACTGCCCTCTGGATCTTTTTATGGACAATTTCTTGTGTATGTGCTATTTTAGTCTTGATCTGAAAGTTTTCAGGATCATAGATTATGAATATTTATAATATATAAATATAAACTATCCTTAGTTTAAATGTTTACATGTGAAGAAAGTGTTTTGTGCTTCTGCCCTGCTAATTGAAGGTCTTTATTCACAGGGTTTATCCCACATATGATTTTGCCTGCCCCATTGTTGATAGTATCGAAGGTGTCACACATGCATTGAGAACAACTGAATACCATGACAGAGATGAACAATTCTACTGGATCATTGAGGCACTGGGCATAAGGAAACCATATATATGGGAGTATAGCCGCCTAAACCTCAACAACACCGTGCTCTCTAAGAGAAAGCTTACGTGGTTTGTCAATGAAGGGCTTGTGGATGGATGGTATGTTACATGGTTGTAGTTCAGCATTGTTCCTTAAGATACTCATGACTGATGCATGCATGCATTCTCTGTTTTGGACAATGCTTTGACATCAACGCAGCATGAATGAATATTTAAGCAGTATTTAAGAACACTGCTTAATTACAGTGGCTTCTGCCACTGGCTGTGCCACTACTGTCTCAGTCTATTTACTACTCTACAGTAAGTCATTCATATCCTGTAATAAACACGCGGTAGCTTATTTTTGAACTCTGGCTTTTGCCTGTAGATGCTACTTACACATTTTCCAGTCTGAGTCATTGGATACATTCCTGAGCAATGCCAGAACGGGGCCTGAATTGAAGAACTTCTGGACCTATCCATCTAGTCAAACCTGCCCTGCTTCCTGCCTCCCTGCCTTCCCCCTGCCTTCTTTCTTTTTTTCATGTTTAACTGAATTTCTGCAGAGACTACTTGGTGGTATAGTAGCCTAAGTATTTTCTGGGAAAGGGTAGGCTGTGGTTTTACACTTATGCAAGTAGTTTGGAGTCTAGAGAGGCTCCTTTGTTCATTCCCGTGATGGGCTAGCTGTGGGAACATGCCATCTGAAGTCATCTCTTCATAGTACAGGAGTCTGAAGAAATCCATGGATAATGCTGTCAGACAACTGCTTATAGTGTTTTTCCTGGGCTGGTTTTAGGTTATTCTGTGCTCAGCCTATGAGAGCATCATTTTACACAAGTTCCTAGCTTGCCTGGTTGTCTTACTAAGGTGTGCCAAGTGTGGGGTTTGGGTTTTTTTTTCTGATTTTATTTTTTTATTGTGTTGAAAGCCTGGATTCCTAGCTTATGCACGGAGCCACTCTGCTAGAGCCAAAATTCTTAGCAAGGTCCTCAGCAAGGTTTGATTTGTGTTCCCACCACTGCTTATTTTGCATTTCAGATTAGGCCTTTTTATTTCTTGTATAAGAGAATAAAATAGAATTCTATCACTTATGTCACTGAGAGATAACGTTATTGTCACTCAAATCTTTCTGTTTTTTCTTGGGCAAGAAAGAATCAAGCCATGTTGTTTCAGGTTCCATTATTCAGGTGCCATGAAAAGGAAGTAACGTGATAGGGACATAACTTTGCCTTGCCAGTTTTTGAGAGACTTAAGATTCAATAGGTACAGGAAAAGAGCTACTTCACCAAGAGGTCCCTCTCTGGGGTGAGCTAGAAGAAAACCTGCTCATACATTTTTGTATGGATAAGAGCTCAGTCTTTTCAGTTAGATCTTCTCATCTAGCTCTTATTTCATGCAAGCAAAACACACTGAAGCTGTGCCTTTCATGTGTGGCAGTATTAGTAAAGCTTTTGATCAGTGTAACCCACAGGTAGAACTTAGTATGTGACACTGATGAAACATCTTTTTCTACTAGGGATGACCCACGATTTCCCACTGTGCGTGGTGTCCTAAGAAGAGGCATGACAGTTGAAGGGCTAAAACAGTTTATTGCTGCTCAGGTGGGTGTTCTGTTCTGATTCTTTGAATCTCACTTGAAAAAGGATAAGTTTTTGTGAAGTTTCAGTTAAAGTACTTGTCATTGGGATGTTTCTTCTTTTGAAGATATGCTGCTTTCATGTGTACCACCTCAACAATACGAACACCTGTGAACAGGTCTGGGCAAAATGGGGTTTCTTACTTTAAGAAGTGTTTATTTTGCAAGCTCAAAATGCCTTTCTAAACTGTTTTGATGAATGCAAACCATAGAGGGCTTGTAGTCTTTGAAGGACTTTGGTTTAGGTAAGTCAAAGAGCTGGAATGTTTATATTAATGTGAGTTTCTGGGGTTTTTTTCCAGGGCTCCTCTCGATCTGTTGTAAATATGGAGTGGGATAAAATTTGGTCTTTTAACAAAAAGGTATGTGCTTACTTGAATTTGTTGCTACTCCTGGTATTCTCTTTCTGGGATATGTAAAGAATCCAGCATTCATTGGAGTGCTTATCACAACAAGTAGCAGTAGCAGTATGTTGCATCATTTGGCACACTTTCAGGAAAATGGAATGTCCCCCCCCCGCCGTCTAACCTGAACTAGCACTAATGCTATTGATTCTCCTATACCAGCACTTACTTGCCTTACTTAGTAGTACGGGAAAGATAACGGTATTTGCTGTAAATCTGATATGAAAACTGCATTTCATTTTTCTGCTTTCAAGCTGCGAGCTATCTGTAAGAAGGTATTACTTAATGCTTTTTACCTTAGCATATAGCTTACAGTGCTGTAAGCATACATAAGCGATCATTTTGCAGCTTCATAGCACAGTCACATTTGCTTATATAACAGGAGCTCTACAAACCCACTGAAAATGCATTATTCCTAGTTTTAAAAGGCTGCCCATTTCTGGTTTGGCTTATTTGTTAACATAAACAGAAATCTTAAATTTGACTTATGTTGGCCGCTTTTCCGTTCTGTGGCAAAAGGACCAATGCGCTGCGTATACTGCCTGTGTAGATAAAGCCAGCACTGCTGATGTTTCTGACTGAATGTCAAATAAGGAATATTGCATCTTGACATGGTTAGTCGCTTTTTGGCAGTGGATGCTTGGACACTATAATAAGGCGAATTGTTATAATGCTGATTGCATATTTTGTGTGATTGTGGAAACACCTGTTATTTTGCATTGGGATTCCTGCTTGAATTTGCTTAGACAGTACCTGGATCTGTTCATTTAAGTAGTTTTTGCTTGTCTGGCATGTGTCTTGTATTTCTTCATTTATTTTGCATTTGGTCTGCTACATACACAAAGGTTTATGAATTGGTTCTTTCTGTTGCTGCATAAATATATTTATGACTAAGAACTGGATTTTGGGGAAAAATCCACAGTGGGCTCGTTTTTTGAATTGGCTTTTAAACTGAGTTTCTTAGACCTCTGACTCAACTCCTTGGACAGCACCATATTTCTTAGCCAATTTTGTTTACATGTATCTGTGCAGATAGTTTCCAATTTGCAATATGAACAAAACCAAATGGTTGCGTGCAGGTAGTTCCGAGCTCAAAGACTTCATCAGTGTGAGAGCTCTTACTTTATATGTTATCCTGTAATTACGTTACTGACTTTTTAGCACCTGTTGTCTGAGTAAGGATTGTGAGTTCTAATGAGTGAAATAAAGAGCCTGGTAATAACATTGTAAAATTCAGTCATTTAGTTATCAAAATTATGATATTAAATCACACAATACACCTATATTTTGAGATAGATACACAAGTCCTTTTTTTAAAGTGTATCTAACACTTAGGAGTCTGATTTCAGTGACTACAAACTTAAAAATGTAACTTCTTACAAGTATATCATCGTATCACCTTACTTGCTAATGCCATGTAATTAGATGCTAAATTTCTAAAATTGCTGTGTAGTTTTTCACTTGAGCAGGAATAAACTAAGGAGAGAAAAAAAGTAACTTTATATTAATAAAAGCAGGTGTTTTCCTTTGTTAGTTTCCAGTTAAACTGGTAGATCTCTGGTATTCCTTTTCGACCTAGACAACTGGCTTACTTGAATTATGTTTTTAAGTGCTTCTGAACAGTTTGACAAACCAGTGTTTCAGGTATGAAAATGCTGTGAAAAATTAGGTCAGCTGAGTTTGAAAGTGGGCAATAAAAATAAAGGAAGACATTTTAGTGATAGCTTTTTCTTGCCAAACTCATGTCGTAGAAATCCTGATGAAGTCAGTGTTATGATGTTGCCTTATTATAGTATCTAATGCGTCTGTATTAAAATGCCAGATTTAATTGGTGCTTCCTCTGTAGCCAGGCCTGTCCCTGATGCTGCTGGAGTACTGACCTGGAAAATTAGTATGGGATCAGGTCTTGTGCTTCTGGAAAAAGAACAAACTGCACTGATAAATTATTGCTTTAAATACAGCTACCTAGAGAGAAAGTGGTCCAGATGTAATAGCTAGCCTATGTGCATAGTATAACTATGTCAAAGTACATTTTGCTGTCTTTCCTATGAGGCATTAGCTTGTAATTTTGGTTACTTCTGGTATCAGTAGTGCCCAGTCCATAGTTTTTACTCAAAATATTTCAGTAAAGATGGGAAATTGTGAAGTATTACCACTGTTTTCTCCCTTTTGTCTTCTATAGCTTTGGATTAGAGTAACATTAAAGCAAACATAAAAAAATGCAGTAACATAAAGAATACCAGTTAATATTCCATTTTGGTGGTGGTTGTTTTATACAACATCTTATTTCTCTGTCAATGTCATATATTCATGATCCACCTCATTTGTTTTCTGTAGGTTATAGACCCAGTAGCACCTCGGTACACTGCTTTACTGAAAGATGCAGTGGTCCCAGTAAATATTCCTGAAGCTCAAGAGGAGATGAGAGAAGTGGCTAAGCATCCAAAGGTTCTTGCTTTACTCTCTTGATATTCTTGTATTGCAGATCAGTAAGGTTGGAAGTATCTTGGCTTGGAGCAGTCAGCATGGAGAGTCCTGCTTTTAACTTGCTCAGACAGCATGAGATAAAACCAAGGTGTATTTTTTTTTCACAGAATTGTCAAAAACTGGGCAACTACTGAACATGTTTGTTCTGCAGGAGGATGTAGGAAACTGCTTTTGTAAATAATATATAGAGTGCATATAGACAGTGCATTGAAAGGCCTCTGTGGGAGTTTTCAGAGGAGTGTGGAGTTGTGCTCAGACTGTTTTTATTATTGCTTAATACTAATTTGCACAGAGTAGTTTAAATATAAAATTTTATTCAAGCTTTATGGGTATAACACAGTAGATACTGTTTATCCATGAGAGTGAAGAATGCAAGAGACTTTTTAAAATAGTTAATAACATTAGACTTAATGTGAAGTGACATACTAACCTGTTAATTGCACCAGTCTGGATTTTTTAATGTCACTTTTAAATTTGGATAGCAGATAGTTATCAAAAGTTTGAACTTCCTAATTTAATACTGCTAGTATCCAGTAAACGGAATAATATCCCCGAGAAAGGGGAGTGCATTACTGATAAAATTCTCTTTTGGCACTACTGCTAGGAAGGATGCTTTCCTTTGAGTGTGGCATCTCAAATTGTACTTAAGCTTCACTGAAAGCATCCCTTAGATATCACACTTATACTGAGGAACAAGTGAATATTGCTGAGGTTTTGCTTAATTTCTTTGTTATTATTTTGTCACTCTGAGTGTTCCTGTAGCCGTTTCTTGTAACTGAGAGGTGGGCATCTATTTTGCCCTCTCCTCTGTGGCAGATAAACAAGGAAACAGTTTTAGAGAGTTTAGAGCAAGTGAGAATTGTGACTCTTATTTTAAGAGTCAAAAAGTCTGAAGTTTGGGGAGATGCAAGCCAATATACTGAAACACTGATATTAAAAATGCTGCCTCTAGTATATAATGAAATAAATACTGACCAGAGGAAACCAATTTCAAACTCCTGATCAGTTGAAAAAGTCTGAACTCCCAGCTGTCTGACTTTAAAAAAAAAAAAAAAAAAGTTGTATCTCCATTGCTCAGATGTTTTAAAGCTGAGTGTTTTTAGTGTTATAAGTGACATATTTCCAGTTTCTGTCTTTAAAAATCTATGCAGCTGACAGAAGCTTCACATTTGTTTCCATATTAACTATATAAAAAGAAAGAATGAGAGTTACAAAGTTATTTTTGAAGGGAATTTGCATAGCAGAATGGAAACTTGAGAAAAACTTACATAGTTTTTACCTGTAAGATCTTTAAGATGTATGGACCTTAAGGAGATGGGATATGCTATGGGTTGTGTTGGAGCTAGTATTTGATAGAAGAATTTTCTTTAGCGTACTGTCAGAGGAACGCGTGCAACACTTGTGAACAGGAAACCTGAGAGAGTTGTGGAAGAATACTGCAGCTTTGCATTACTGTTATTGTCTGTCTTCTATCTTCATCTGTCTTCTATCATAAAGCAGTGTTTTGCCTCTACATTAACTTTAGTCAGCTTCATATAATAACAGTCACTCCTTTGAAATTAAAATCATTATTCACAGAACGCCGATGTTGGGTTGAAACCTGTGTGGTATGGCTCCAGAGTCCTGATCGAGGGCGCAGATGCAGAGACCCTAACAGAAGGAGAGGTGGTTACATTCATAAACTGGGGCAATATTATCATCACCAAATTGGACAGGTAACCCGTTTACTAGGAGCTGAAATTAATTTTTGCTTTTCAGCTTTTCGTTGATTTAAGATGTAGGTTGTAACAGTAAAATATTAATGCTTGTCCATATAGGTCCATTCTGTGATTCTTTATATAGATATCCACTTTGAAATATGCCACAAAACTGCATTTTAGCATAGAATGTATTTTACTATATTTTCAGGTCTGAAATTACCAGTCAGTCCTTGTAGTGCATGGCCCTCTCATCCAGCATTCTCCATGTTTCTATGGTCTTATTTCCACTGTGAAACAGCTTTTTCAGACAAAAAAAAACCCACCTGGAATTTTAACCAGTTTCACCCTGTAATGCATACTGGTTTTGCATTCTAAAAACCTGATCCTATCACAGTTTCTGTTGCAGAACTGTTGAGGTGGGGAAGGGGAGACCATTCATAATGTCTTTGAAATAGATGGGTTGAATCAGTGGTGGAATGGGGTGAGCTGGGACAGAGAACATAAATATGTAGAGAATTTTCCCCCATGATTTTTACTGTCTCTTGATATTTAAGATACCAAAATTAAAGAACTTCAACAGGAGTGAATACATACAGTCTTTCATTTCCAACATCTCTCAACCTTCAAGACTGAACTCTAAACATTTGTTTTTCAGTGAATCTATTGATGGTCTGTAGTTCCAAATGAGAACTAATCATTTAGGCTTTACTCTTATTTCTGTTTTCCTGTAGAAATTCAAGTGGAAAAATTGTGTCTATCAATGGCAAGTTGAACTTGGAGAATAAGGACTTCAAAAAAACGACTAAGATCACTTGGTTAGCAGAAACTCCACGTGCACCACTCATCCCAACTGTCTGTGTTAATTATGAGCATCTGATCACTAAGCCAGTTCTAGGTAAAGATGAAGATTTCAAGCAATACATCAACCAAAATAGTAAGGTAAGTTATCTTTTTGTCTCCTCTATTCCATAAAGGTTAATGTTTAGAGGGGTGTTTTGCCATCACTATTTCCAGTTACTCTTTTTGATCTAAAGATTTAATTTCTCAGACAAGTAAATCCTGTGCTGTTGTATCTCGTTTCCATGTTTCCTTTTAACCTCTCATAATTTTAAAATTAAAATTTGACTCATGGTTTTTTTCTCAGACATTACCTGTTTTTTACACATCTAGGACCAATAATCTGAGTTTTGGTTTTGATACATTCTTACGATATGGCATCTTCTTGCTAGTACTTGTTCTGCTGCCCCTGGAATTAACTAACATTTCAACACTTCCAAAATCAAAAAATCACCAGTATCTTTCTACAGCTCTACTGTATTTCTTACTATTTCTTTGCTCTGTTAGATTTGGATTGCTTTCTTTTAATACTTGCAGCAAGAAGAACTGATGTTGGGTGATCCTTGCCTTAGAGAGTTAAAAAAAGGGGACATCATACAACTTCAGAGAAGAGGATTCTTTATTTGTGATCAGCCCTATGAGCCAGTGAGGTAAGCTACCTAAGAATGGCCTGAGCAGACTTCACAGAGTTTGCTTTAGCTTGCTATGTTCTGATGTTTTCATACATGTGTTGGCAAGAGTAACGTTGCCTGCAAATATTTTGCCCTTTACCGTGATCTTTCTGTGGAATATTTCTGTGGACTGGCATGGCTTTTAGTTTGTACGTTCCTACCTCTTCAGACTGTCTAAGCCAAGTAAGTACATGGCACCCCAGCTAACCCACTCAGTGAAGAGATCATGCTTTCCTTGTGATTCTAAGTATATAAATTAAGAAACCATGTTACAAAATAAAACAGACATTTCCCCAATTGGTGTGCACATACTATTTAATTGTAACAGTTCTTTAGCAAGCTACCAAACATCTAAATTACGCTGCATTTTGGCATAATATTGTAACATAAAGAAAACTTGTGCATAACAGGATTCTATGCAGATCCACAATTGTGTAAATCTGGGTAACTACAGTTGTGTACAAACGTAAACTTGCAGTTGTGTGAGAGCACCTTGTAGAAAGATTTGTTTCAAAAAACATTTCGTATGCATCTTATGTTTCCTTTATCGTTGTATTTTCTATAAACCATTTTATAGTCCTTACAGCTGTAAAGATGCCCCATGCATTTTGATTTACATCCCTGATGGACACACTAAGGAAATGCCAACATCTGGGTCAAAAGAGAAGACCAAAGCTGAAAGTGCAAAGAAAGAGGTAAACTTGTGTTTTAGAAAAGTGACATAAAATGTATTACTGTACATCTGTTACTGTACAAGATTATTATGCTGAATACTTGGCTCTTTTTTTTTTTTTTTTTTTTCTTCTCATTGTTAAGGCTGGTTCAGCTGTAAAAGGAAAATCTACTCCACTTGTTGGTGATACCTCTACTCCAACCTGTACTTCATCTGAAGGTCACCTGGTTATGTACAACAGGGTGTCTGCACAGGGTGATACAGTTCGTGACTTGAAAGCTAAGAAGGCACCAAAGGAAGATATTGATAAAGCTGTGAAACAATTGCTGGCCTTGAAAGCAGAATATAAAGAGAAGACGGGCCAGGAGTATAAGCCTGGAAATCCTCCAGTATCTGTAACTGAACAGTCTTCAAAGCTTGAGACCTCTGGTACTCTGAACAGTAAAGCTCTGTATGATAAAGTAGCAGAGCAAGGAGAAGTGGTCCGAAAACTGAAAGCTGAGAAAGCACCTAAGGTGGCTGATTAATATTTTTTTGTTTGGGTTTGCATAGCCCTTTGTCCTCTCTTTCTGTAGATGAATGGGTGCTTATGGATCCATGTTTCTCTAGTGATCATCATTTGGACTGGGCTCTGTCCTGTCAAGACTTGTGTTTTCCGATACTTCTCTTTTAGCTAGATGTGTTTGCCAAAATTTGTGTCAATATTCATAAAGATGCAAGTAAATTCCTATATTTCTTAGATTGCTGTTCTGAAATGTGGACAGAATTCACCCCACAGCATAAGCTGATTAAGTATTCACATATGGTCCTTGGGGTTAAAATGTCCTGCAGTATTTATGTATTTTTTTTATTTATTTAACTCAAGATGGTCAAATTATGTGACTTCATAGGATTGACTTGTTGCTATTTAGACCTTAAAAACAAAACAAACCCCAGAAACCAGAAAGGAAAAAAGAAACTAAAGGTCCAAATAGAAAACATAGCTACTAGTACCTGTGTTCTTTCCATCCTTTCTAATGCAGAACAAGAAAAGATGTGAAATAACACTCTTTGCTTGGTGGTTAAATACTGTTCATAGTAGTGTCTTGGTGGCACTGTAAAATCTAAATAAATGGGAAGGTCTGAACTAATTTATAGGGTTATTAGGGTTGTATATCCCTTAACAGGAATTACTTTGTTAAAAGTAGGAAACTAATAGAGAAAACTTCTCTGAACAACTCTATTAAATAGTTAAGAAAATGAAATAGGTGCACATAAACTGCAGGTCTTTTCATGAAAGTATTTAAGATGCACTTCAGTCTTACATATCTATATCTTTGTTCCTCCCTCTTTCTTCCCCTTTCTTTCTTTTTCAGGATGAGATAGGTGCTGCTGTGGAAGTCCTTTTATCCCTAAAGGCAGAATATAAACAACAGACAGGCCAGGAGTACAAACCTGGAAGCCCACCTGTGGTCTCTGTCCCTCCTCAGTCTTCTCCTGTTTCTACTCTTCCATCCCCATGTCCAGTAGACAGCAAATCTCTGTACAACAGAGTAGCTGAACAAGGCGAAGCGGTCCGCAAACTTAAATCGGAGAAAGCTTCAAAGGTGTATTAATAGTGAATACTTCTGAGTGGAACAATGTTTTCAGTTTAGACTAAAACCTCATTACAGGTTTTGTGAAGCTTGGGGAACAAAATATAAGCAAGTACTTTCAAATTTCCTAAAGCGCTTTCCCAAATTCTCTTCAGCTGGTATGACTGACTTAATGAGTTCCGTAATAGTGTATGGAGAGCCCGGAAAATAAACAAACTAGTCCTTTTTGTAGTGATATAAGATAAGTGAAGTAGAATATAAGCAATAACTTGAAAAAAGGGCTGGAACTTGAAAGCTAGAATGGCAATAATAAATTTGGTAGTAATTTGACAGTGGCCAGGGAACCATTCTTTATTCTCTTTTTTGTTTATTAATTCATATAAATTAATTCATATTATGTATATTTATATACATATAAAATAAATTCATATGTATTAATGGGAGAGTATTTGCTTCCATTCTCCAGTGTACAAAGTCATGGACTGCTGTATCTGGAGGGTGCTAAGCTGCCTGAATGGGAAGCTTTCATGGCACAGAGGTCAGCCCTTGCATATACTGCCTGATTCAGTCCTTTTGATGTGCAACTTGTCAGTATTCTGGCTACCAGGTTTTACTACAGAACTCAATAATGACAACTTACACTAACAAGTTAGCTCTAAAAGTTTTATTGTAACAGCAAAATTAGTGCAATTCCAGTAAAGGTTATGTTATCTTACCTATTGTGTTGCATCTCTCTTATTTCTATCTTTATCTGCAACTGTTGTTTTTCCTTTCTTGCTTCAGGAACAAATAGATGAGGCTGTGAAAATTCTTTTAAATCTAAAAGCAGAATATAAAGAAAAGACAGGTCAAGAGTACAAGCCTGGAAACCCACCTTCAGCTCCTTCTTGTATACCTTCTACTACTCTTCCATCTTCTGTATGCTGCAGTAACTTGGCACACTGTAACTTAGTGGATGGCAAAGCACTGTATGATAATGTAGCTGAACAAGGGGAAGTGGTACGCAGACTCAAAGCAGAGAAAGCTTCCAAGGTATAATAGTCAATAGAGTAAGCAATTGTAACTCCTGCCACTTTTTGCCACTGGGGGGAAATCTGTCACCAAATAATGATCAAACTCCCTTATGTTTGGGTCATAGCTTAGCCATCAAACTTGCATGGTCTGGTAACACCACACAAGACTATTCTGATGCTGGATACTTTCTTGACTCAGAGGTGTGAATTCTAAATTCAGCTGGTGTAGAAAGTCAAACTTAACTTCTCACATCTAAATTAATAGACACATGCATGGCAGACGTTAATCCTGCAGAAGTTTTTAATGTATTTTACTTTTTCTTGCTGTATTTGGGACGGGTGAAGATAGAAGTATGTAGTGTCCTGCAACAATAGTAAGACTTCAAAACTTGACAAATCCAGTGATAGTTGTGGAAAAGAACACAAGACAAACCTATATGTTTTCAGGAGCTGCTGGGGGTTTTTTTTGCTTATATTTTACCTTGCAGAATTGGTTTTGGTGTTGGATTAGGTTTTTTTCTGTGTGTGTTTGGTTTGGTTTTTTTTTAAAAGGCTGTTTTCTGAAACAGTTTCTTGTATTTTTCAGTACAGATTCTGTTGCAGTTTTTAACAGGCTATAGCTGGCCAGGTGGGCTAAGCAAACGTTCCGGTACAATGTGCCAGCTCTCATATTCCTGTTGCTTGGAGAAGAGCTGTTACTTGAGTCCTTGCCTAATTATGAAGCACTGTTTATTGCTAGATGGAAATTTTATTTTCTTAGCCTGAAAATCAATGCTGCTTGTCAGTTCTCTCTAATTCTTATCAGTACATCTTGCTATTTGTCCTCCATATAGGATGAAATAGATGAAGCAGTAAAACTCCTTCTTTCTCTAAAAGCTGACTACAAGGAAAAGACTGGGCAGGACTACAAGCCAGGACATCCACCAGTAGCTCAAGCCGCTTTGCCTCAGGCATTGGACACAGTACCCAGTGGTCCAGACACACCTGAAGCTAAAGCTCTGTTTAGCAAAGTAGCTCTTCAAGGAGATGAAGTTAGGAAACTGAAAGCAGAAAAAGCAGAAAAGGTAAAAATGTACTGTAATCTAAAAATCTATTTTAAAATCAGTGTGATTATGGGAATTAGAAATACACATTTGGAATAGGCAGCATTTGAATTCTGCGATCTGAAATATACTTTTAAAATTATTCCTGTCAGATACAGTCCTTAAAATGGTAATGCATTTAAGTTAAGCATTGGTTTTTGCAGATTTTTTTCCCCAATGCTGTATGGATGCCCACAATGCCATACATAGATCTATTTTATTTCTTTGATAAGAGCCATTTTATTCCTGTGATTTCTGTATAAATTTCTCCTTTTTTTTTTTTTTTTTTTTTTTTTTTTTAAATTCTTCAAGGAAAAGATAGATGCAGCTGTTAAGGAACTTCTTCAGTTGAAGGCCCAGTATAAGTCTGTTGCAGGAGTTGATTATAAACCAGTTTCGGCTAGTGGCACTGATGACAAAGACAAGAAGAAGAAAGAGAAAGACAACAAGTCTGAAAAACAGAGTAAGCAACCAAAGCAAAATGATGGCCCCAAAAAAGAACCTTTGCAAGGACAGCGTGGCAATGAGCTGTCCTCAGATGGATCAGGAGAGGGTCAAGGCCCTAAGAAACAAACCAGGTAAAGATACAGCCTTTAAGCTATTCTCTAGAAACCTTAACTGTTTACTTCTATTCAGATTTAGAGTTGTGTAGGCTTCTCATTTCACTTGAAAGTGCGGACATGTGCAAAATAACTGTATTCGTATTTAGGATCAAAGCTTATTTAGTGTCAGCTGTACCTTGGCATCCTACTAAGGAAAATCCTGCCTAGCCTGTAGGAAGAATATAAAGCAGTGTGCACACCTAGTAACTGTGGGTATTGTTATTGTCATTGAGAACTTGGTATGCTTCTGCAAATGTGCTGCTGTATCTTGCTCAGTATAAACCCTGGAGGAAAAAAACACCCTTACGCTTATTTCATTGTACCAAGGTTTCCAAAATACTAACTGCAAGTACCATGAGAAGTACGTAGCCCAGCCCAGAGCAAGGTACTGCTGCTGTTAATGGTGGAAGCAGTGATGATTGCTGTGCATTCCCTCACTAGCTACTACCCTGAATTTTAGAAGTCTTTGCACAGCATGTCTTATGCAGCACTATTTATTTCATCTTTCAGATACGCAAATTACATGCTAAGAGACAGAGATGTGGTTATTTTGTATAGAAATTATGCCTGAAAAATGTATTTTTCACCCTTAAAATTTCTCTGTAGAGATGTAAAAACTTTACTTTTGTCTACTGTCATTTGAGTCTGGTGAGTTTAGCCTTCTTTAGAATCATGTAGTTTTACTGGTTATCTTTATTTTGATGGTAGGGTCAGTTTTCTGTCTAGAACAGTGTGACTGATGCTCACATGAGTACTGAATTCAAGTTGCATATGTTTCCTGAAATTGTAGCCACTGGCTAGGTAAGAAATTTTTAAAACAAAGAGTAGAACAGCTTACACCCAGGTCTGGTTAATCTTAGATTCTTACTGGAGGTGCTTGAGATTCTTAATGCATCATTATGGTGAGAATTACAAGGGTTCAAGCAGTAGAAAAGGAACTGAGCTCTTTTTATGAAATCTTGTTAGCCAAGGTAAGGAAATACTAGCAATTTGTAATAGGCAATATGTACTAAACTTTCAGGAGGAAAAAAAAAAGGAAAAATTAGCTTTATGAAGTAAGATTAAAATATTCTGTTCCATGGCCCATTTTTTCTCCACCCCAACCTGACCCTCCCTCCAAAAAAAAAAAAAAAAAAAAGCGAGGGTAAATTTCACTGCTAAATACTGTACAGCACAAATGTGGTTCTTTTCTAATACTGTAGGCTGGGTCTAGAAGCTAAAAAAGAAGAAAATCTTGCAGACTGGTTCTCCCAGGTAAGTGCACATCAGTTTGAATTAAAATACTTGCTTTTTTCTGTTTCCTGCATTTCTATCATGGTCTTACGTAGAAGTGCCTGGATTGAAGGTCTGACTAACTTCAGGAAGCTGTAAAAAGGATGAGTGTCAACCATTCCACCCCTCCCTCCTTATATATATATATATCTCTCGATACATATATATATATGATTTTCTTAATTCACATACGAACTCTTTCATTAAGAGTACAAAACTTCAGTGAAGTAAGAGTATTTCACAGGCTTGGGAGTTTGATTTCACCTCAGGATGGTGTATAACAACAGTCAGAATCTGTTGATACTGAATGAATTTGCTGGCTCATAAGGCTCAAAACAACCAGAGTAGGGATGATTAGTTTAGATTAGCCTACTTACGAAAGATTGTAAAGAGATATTAGTGGTGTACATTGCCTCTTGCTGGTATAATTTTAATTATACCCTAAGAAATAAAAATCTTTTCTGACATGAGCTAGAGACATTTGTTACAGAAGTGCAGTTTGTTGGTTCCTGTAAATTAGCTACTGTCTCTTATTTGGATTCTTGAAATTCAGTTTTAGTTAAGTGTGTTTACATTATTTAGATCTATTATTAAACTTAATGTTCCTGCATAACTTTTTCTAATTACAAGAAACAGAAGCAATATCAAAGCATATCTTTGCTAACTTTTTGGGCACAAAGTTGTAAATAGGAGACTTTGCTTGAATTGCATGCCGCACAGATGAATTACTAAATGTTCTTTGTGTATAAAATTGAAACTTTAGTATCTAAATAATCTTTTGAAAGGTGATCACAAAATCAGAGATGATTGAATACTATGATGTGAGTGGCTGTTATGTTCTTCGTCCTTGGGCTTATGCTATTTGGGAAGCTATCAAGAACTTCTTCGACGCAGAGATCAAGAAACTTGGAGTGGAAAACTGTTACTTCCCCATGTTCGTGTCCCAGGCTGCCCTGGAGAAGGAGAAGACTCACATTGCTGACTTTGCTCCCGAGGTACACTTAAAAACTTTGTTCTAATCTGAGTACAAGAGAACCCAACAACTTAGTCTGTGGTTGAGTATGATAGTAAAGGTTTTTTTCAAACTTACTTTGTTTGATTTTTTTTTTTTTTTTTTTTCCCTCTCTTCCCTCACCCCCTTCCTTCAGGTTGCGTGGGTCACAAGATCTGGGAAAACAGAACTGGCTGAACCAATTGCTATACGTCCCACAAGTGAAACAGGTAGACTTCTTTTCATGCAGTTTGGCTGTAAATAACACAGTTAGAGGTATAATGTAGCTGATAGACAAGTTTCCATTTTAAAAAGCGGAAACCTGTTTTTTAGAACGTTTTCTATAACTCCTTACCAAAATTTCCTAAATTTGCTGCTGCTTATAGCAAATGTCACAGCATGTATGTTCCCTTAAATGGACTTTTCTAGGAAATGTACACTCTAGGAATTTTTCCCTTAGTATCCTGAAGAATGATTTGATTTGACTGAACAACATTTGTTGTTCTATATTGTTCATAGGAAAATTTCTTCATCTCATAATTCACTTTAGTTTTGCGTGTACTTTGACCATGGCTGTGAAACTAGCTTTTACTAAAATTTCCTCAGAGTAATTTAAATAAACAATTTAAGACCTAAGGCTGGATGAGTTTTTAATTGAACCAGGTATGTTATAGCATCCTGAAATCTCTAGGTCAGTGAATTTCTATTTTGAACCTAGATGTATTTACATGCTCAAAGTCAGTGACTCAAACGTAGTGTCATTGGATGTTAAGCTTTGGATTGTACTTTGGCTAGCAAGCAAGCAGTTTTGCAGAGAAACAGGATGACATGAAAGTATTCTTTTCAGTGAAAATAGTATGTGTTAAGATAAAAAATGCTTTGTAAAGAGAATTAAACATAAAAGCATAGTTTTTACAGCAGAGAATTACATACAGCTTGTATGTAGCAGAAAGAAAGGTTTGGCATAAACTGGCTGTATTGTGCAGAGACCCAAAGCTGCTTTCTTTTTCCAGTCATGTATCCTGTCTATGCAAAGTGGGTGCAGTCACACAGGGATCTTCCTATCAAGCTTAATCAGTGGTGCAATGTTGTGGTATGTCTGTACATGATTTCTGAATAACTGTTGTATCTTAAGTGCAGTGTAGGACAATTATTGTATGTGGACGTGGCATGACGATACTGATCACAGCACGTATTTCATGGCAAAAGTGTGAATGTGGTTTGTGTGATTTGTTTTTCTCACTTTCTAGTAAAACGTGCTTTATCAATGTACATTTATATTGTTTAAGTAGAAATCTGTGAATAGTTGACTTTTTGTCTTTGTTGAGAATTTTCTAATACTTATTTATAAACATTATATTTAACAATAATTTGGCACTTCAGCATTAATCATGGTGTTCAATTATTTTATTCCTCCCCTCCAGCGTTGGGAGTTCAAACATCCCCAGCCTTTTCTTCGCACTCGTGAGTTCCTTTGGCAAGAGGGTCACACAGCATTTGCAACATATGAAGAAGCAGCAGAGGAGGTAAAAAGCAAATGTGCTGGTGCTTTTACTTTCACAAAATTACTTTACTCCATAGCAACACAAATCTTTTTACTAGGACCTCATGGAAATCTGTCTCCTTTTCTTTGGGAGTCCTTATGAAAAATGTCAAGTGTACTAGAGCTCACTGTTTTCTTAGATGTAGCCTGTGTCTGAGGCTTTAGTCTCTTCAAACAATATGGGGAGTCTGAAGAGTGCGATATATAAAGAATGCTTTTCCTAAAAATTATTTTCGTTAAAAATCTATATAATGTGTTCACATGTTAACTGCTAGAAATTTTAACACTTCCTTTGCCTGAAATACGGATGTTTCGTTGACTGTCATGGCATATCAAACTTTTAGCTGGAAACCAGAAGTTAATGTAACCATTGGGCTGGCATTTCTGCAGTGACTGTTCTTGTTTTCTGTTGTGGTTTATAGTTGTTGCTATTTGACACAGAACATAACAGCCAAAGTTTAAAGCAATTGAAAAAAATCTTATTTTTCAATCACAATCTTGAGAAAGCGTTAAATTTTTAAGTTTGTAGACTGGTACATAAAAGTATTTCATGATTTAGCAAATGCAAAATACTGAGTAATTCTTAAAGACAATATGTTCATCATAGGTAATGCAGATACTTGATCTGTATGCTCAAGTGTATGAAGATCTCCTAGCAATACCTGTTGTGAAAGGAAGGAAGACAGAGAAGGAGAAATTCGCAGGGGGTGATTATACTACTACTGTAGAGGCATTTATATCTGCCAGTGGAAGAGCAATCCAGGTGATTATCTATTAGAAGCTTATTTTTTTTTTTCAGTAAGTACAGTAAGATGAAAGTCTTAAACTGATGCTTGATAGACTTAACTTTCCGTTGAGTAGAATTTTCTGTGTGCATCTGTTTCAGGGAGCAACATCACATCATCTAGGGCAGAATTTCTCAAAGATGTTTGAAATTGTATTTGAAGATCCCAAGAAACCAGGAGAAAAACAGTTTGCTTATCAGAATTCCTGGGGCATTACAACTCGAACTATTGGTGTAATGACAATGATTCATGGAGATAACATGGGATTGGTGCTCCCACCTCGAGTAGCCTGTGTTCAGGTGTGTAAAAATTCCTTAAACTACAATTTTGTTTCCTTTCCTGTTGTGGAATTCATGAGCATTTCATGTTGGACACCTGGAAGACTTAACATAGTATAGGAGCTGTTGAATTGCAGAGCTTGCTGTATGTAGTCAATACAAATTATTAGGGTATTGTGGTGGACAAGCTCCCTTTAATAGTCCATCCATTTCAAGTAATTTTATCTGTACCATTTGGATGAAAAGGGAAATGTATCCTTCACTTCTGAGAAATTGAAAGAAATTACTGTGATATAGGGCCACAACATTGTTTTAAAGTTTTTTATAACTATGAGATAACTTTTTTATAACATAAAGTACATGTCATGTTATATTGCAGGTTGTAATTATTCCCTGTGGTATCACAAATTCCCTTTCTGAAGAGGACAAAGAGGCTTTATTGAAGAAATGCAATGAATATCGTAATAGGCTGCTTGGTGTTAATATCCGTGTACGGGCTGATTTAAGAGACAACTATTCACCTGGTTGGAAGTTCAACCACTGGGAACTTAAGGTACTTCTGTTTTCAGGAGGCGTTTTGAAGCTTGTAGGTGGGGGGTATATATGAGGCGTGTTAAGCATGCCTTGTATTCTGAAGACAAATACTTCTCTAAGTGAAGAGTTTCTGCCTGATAATCAGTGGTCACTTTCATTAATAAATGAAGAAAAGATGTTTTGAGACTTGTTCTCTTCGCTAGGATTTACATGTCATTAGTGATTTTTGAACTTGCAAGTCTCCACTTCGTATAACTAGAAAATGAAATTAATAGAGCAAATTACGTGCATGTTTAAAAATGTCTGCTAATACTCAAGTGTCTCCAGGGTCACAACAGTGCTGCACACAGTGGAACAGCAAAGATAAACCTGTATGACATCAAACCAAAACCACCCACCAAAATGCATTCACACCCACTGTCTTCATTTCCAATGAAAAAATGTGTACAGCTTGGGACATGTGTTAGCAGGATGTAGAGAAAATAAGTTAAACTCAGTGGACTCCTAACTTATTAGTTAAATGGAAACTCTTTTGTTTGATGTTATATGGGAGATGAGAAATTACATAGTTTTTACCACCGAAGTTTATGAATCATAAAAGCTTTACATAAAGCAGCTGTCTGTTTGTAGTCTAATATTCTATGTTGATATCAGGGCTATATTTAACAGAACTTTTGCTATCTGCTGTTCATGCCATTGGAAGTGTTCTGTAAAAACAGAATTAAAAGGTATTATTGGATGAACTAAAACATTAAAATGACTATAGAAGTCTTAATCATTCTTTAAAATTCAAAAAAAATCTTCAAAATCTTCAAAAAACTGGATTTGCACTATTGGGGATACGCATCTTAGTGTAATTTTAGTTGTGGTTTAACTGTCTTAGTATTAATTGCATGTTGGCACAGATGCAGCATCCAAGCTAGTGAATCAAGGTTGGAGCAAGGTATAATGCACAAGTGAAGAGAGTGTGGATGGAAAAGACAGAAATGCATAAAAGCAGTGGACTATATTCTGATACTTTTCCAAAGAAACTTAAATGTGTAGAGTGATTCCATATTAAGATGGGGCTTTAGAACAAAAAAAGAAAGAGAGGTGGGGAGAGAGAGAGAAAAAAAACCCAACCAACCCAAAGACTTCTGAGAATGACTTACTCATTGTACCTTCTATAACTCCTAATGTTTTTTAATGAAGGGTGTTCCAGTCAGGGTTGAAGTGGGACCACGAGACATGAAGAGCCAACAGTTTGTAGCTGTTAGAAGAGACACAGGACAGAAGCTGACCTTTTCTGAACATGAAGCAGAAGATAGACTGAAGCAGGTTTTGGAGGAGATCCATGCTAACCTTTACAACAGGTAAATTGAGAAGTACAGTAAACAGCTGTGCTAATTGCAGATGCACTTCACCTGTCAGAAGAATTTCTCCCATTGTTGCTTCATTTGTGGAGAAAGACGAGTTAGGCCCATCTTTGTGACATTTCATTTTTGTGCCTCTGAAACTTGTTCATGTATAGTGATAGAAGTTTCCTGTTGTGCTACATAAAAAGAATATTAAAGGTTTGAAATTATTTTTTAAAATACTTATTTTAATTCATGTGAAGTGTTAATAAACAAATGCACCATAAATAGTTAATGGGATAATAGTGCACAGGATTCGTTCCTGAAAGATGCTTTTGGTAGGGGATTTGGAAAGACACAAAGCTGTCCAAGAAACTTCAGTAGTTGAAGTTCTGTGTTCAGAGGTATATTTTAGACCCTATATCCTGTTGACTTTCATAGGATTGCTTTCTTATAAGCAATCAAATGCATTTGGAACTGTTATTAGCACTTATTGC
This sequence comes from Falco rusticolus, assembly GCF_015220075.1. Taxonomy (NCBI): domain Eukaryota; kingdom Metazoa; phylum Chordata; class Aves; order Falconiformes; family Falconidae; genus Falco; species Falco rusticolus. Next base: position 25,537,750 of record NC_051198.1, on the reverse strand, counting down.
ATGTGCCAAAATCCCTTGTGTGTCTGTCATTGCAAATTGTTGTTTGTAAGTACACTAAGAACAGGCTGCTGATCCAGCACCAACAGCAGATTGAGTTTTTCTGCTTTCTTCTGTGGTGATAGAAGTTGCTTACAAGCAGAATATTTTTACCTGGTGTCGTAGTTTTTAACCTAGTTAAAAAGCATTTTGCTATTTAGTTTTAGAACATGATTAAAAAAGAAAAATCTGCATCTATAGTACTTACTGTTTCTATCTATAGCTGGTTGGCGTTGAACTGACATGCACAACAGTGTGAATTAACACAGTGAAATGTTCAGCAGCCCGGAGAACACCCCATTGGCAATTAATCAAGATTTTGTCTTTGAAGGTGGAAATGATAGAAAGACATAACCTGATTCAAATGAATATGTATCTTCTCTTGTAACTTTTTGTTTTGACTGACTCTGCAAACTTAGTTCATTTGGCCAGTAAGGTTAAGTGCATAAATCTGCCCTGACTGAATTTTTGGTTGTTTTGTTTTCTTAGAGCTTCTGAGGACCTAAAAAGTCATATGGTGGTGGCCAATACTATGGAGGACTTTCAAAAAGAGCTTGATTCAGGAAAGGTAAGGAACTTTACTTCATTCTATCCCAGGAAGTGCCTTCGCGTATTTTCTGTCCCTTATAGATAATCAGGGGCTAGAAATTTCAAAGCTTTTATATGAATACTGTTGTGGTTTTTATGGAACTTCCCCTCACAAGCAGATGAAGCCTCTCCTATAGAGTTGCACACAAAAATAATCAGCTTTCCCAAAATTTATGATACACATAGCTTTCTTCTTTTGCTAAAATACTGTATTTACTAAATAAAACAGTGTTTCAAGTTACCACCACTCAAAGTGTAGTCCTATGCCAGCAGTGACAGGGTGTCTTGCAGTGACTTACAATGCTACAGTTTGGTAATTTGTATTTAGAGTGTTACATTTTTATCAGAAGGCGCTTTTCAGAGAGATTAATGTAAATACTCAGATTAAGATAAACTTACTGTCATTATCATAATGGTAACAGTGAAAAACACTTGTCAAATCTCATAATAGGGTTCAAGTAGGAGTTTAAAGTACATGCTATTTACGTCATAGAGTTTTACTTTTATGACCCAAGTAGAAGCCATTGGGTTCATTAATAATTACTGCAAGTCTGAAACCTTGGATTGATAGTAAGAATAGCTCATAATGTGGATGATTGAGCTCTACTGATCTAGAGATCTGTGAAAAATGTAAAGTTCTGACAAAGTATTTGTACTCTAGGTGAGAGATTAAAGTCTTCAGTAGAGAACTGAGCTGCGGCTTCTTTTTCAGAGGTCCACTGCAGAAGTTCTTAACCTTGAAATTCTGTCACAAACCTCAGCTTGTGAAATTGTACATGTATTAAGATTAATGTGTTCAAGTAGTAGGTTCTCTGGGATCAATCATTAAGGCTATGTTTTATAAAAAGAGATCAGCGTTTTTTGTGTATCAATTAGATCTACTCTGAAAACGTCAAAATTTCTGATGGAAAATGCACAAATACCAAGAATTCATAGTACTTTTGTGAACTTGCACTTCTGTTGCACTTAAATTCAATTTATAAGAAGATTTACAGAAATAATTATGAAGCGAGGAGGGACTGATTTAGCATGCTTATGAAGCTGAGGATGTAGAATTTTCAGATATTCTGTGCGCAGGTGCTCTAATAGTAGTACTACCTTTTTTTCCTCTGCATAACTAAATACAGGTGTGAAATATTCTGCTTCCAAAGAGCTTTGGGCTCTTTCTGCTGACCGCACCATTTCCTTGGTGCGAGTGTGTCTACAGCATCTGGTAGTCGATTTTAAAACCCAAAAATCTTTACTCTTGGCTTAACAAATAACTGTGCTCTGCATAGACGTTCAGCTGGTACTACTGCTCTCATGTGTTGTGATTTCAAGATGGCCCGTCATGTACCTTTCACTTCTGAATTAAACAAGCACACTGAAACTATTTTTGACTGTCTTCAAGACAAAGAAACAGTTAAGGAAGAAATAAGCTCTTAAAAAAATCTTAAAAATTACAGTAAACTTGTACGTAAAAAATAAACTGAAATGAAGAATCAAGCTCATTCCAAGGGCAGCAGGAATGGAATGTGAAGCTAATTCTGTATTTGTGCATGCACATAAATTGTTGTTCTTTAATTTTGATGAAATACTGCAGAAACCCCTTTCTTCTCCTGCCATAGAGGTTCCAGATGATACCCTCTGCCTGTGGAGAGGGTAAAATGCCTGGTCTTCAATGTCCAACATTCACCATTGTGTACAGCTAGATTTTGGTACTTATATAACATAGTTTATTATAATCAGCATCTCTGAATTGAAAAAAAATTACATACATCATTTTATGACTGTTTCACTCTCTACTTACATATGTCGTGTGGACAAAATTTAATAGCATATGTATTCTGTAATTTCTTGAAATTACGGTGTTAGCGCTGACTGCTATTTAAGAAGAAAATTTGTAAGCTTAATTCCTGTTGCTGCTCTCCCCTTACTATAATTGCAATGTAGACTGTTAGCTCTTTAAAAATGCTGACTGCTTCTGTGTTCTTTTAAGTTGCTTGCAAAGCTTAGTTGAAACTTTAAGAATAATTGCATAGATATTTTTTAAAAAATCATCTACCTACAGTTTAATGCAAGAAAAGTGTAGTAGGCTGGTAATAGTTCCTTTTTTCAGTTGCAAGAAAGTGAAGCTATAAAATGAAGTCTAGTGAAGGTGTCTTCCAGTTCAAGGCAAATTGAGAATTTTGCACTAAGAACGCAATTTTGGTGAAAGCAAGCCACAGATGAGCAAACCTTATTCACAGTTTGGATAGAATTAAAATGCCTGAAGGCTTAATTTAGTAGCTGTTGTTGCCCTTAGCTGTTAGCATTACATAAGTGTTCATATGTGTGTAAGGGGTGTTTTTTTAACAGTAATCCTACTTTTTAGTAGTAAACAGAATTTTCACTGTGAAAGCCCTATAAAATGAAAAAAATCAGTGAAATAGACTATGAGACTTGGGAAAAGAGATTTGCTACAACAATTAAGAGTAGTACTGAGAAGAGTGTATGGGATTATTATTTCATCTTTCTCAGTTTTCTTCAGTTAAGCTAACGAAAGGAAAGAGCAGGAAAATAGTCACCACTTCACCCTGCCCCCAAGAAAAATGTGCTGTTGATGATTGTTTTCTTAAAATATGTATGTTCTTGTCTTACTCAGAAAATATGAAAATTCATAGTAATGGAATTAAAAATGAAACTTCATCATGAAAGCACTGTCTTGCAGTATGTAAGCAAGCATTTGTTCTGCAGTCTGAAAGTATTAAACTTTTCCAGGAGAAAACAGTGATTATAGTTTGCACAGAAGGAAGATATATTGGGTTAAAAAAAAATAAATTATAAAACCAGTACCCCGACTTGATTTAAATGCTGCTGTGGGTTGGTGTAGGTTTTTCCATGCTGCACTGTGGAGGGATGACTATGCTTATCTATTTCTCTGACAAGAAAGAACTACTAAAATTTAATTGTGGCAATTGGAACTTTTCCGGTTTTGACTGTATGTGAGATGTTAGGGTTTAGTAATCTTCCATAGGCAAGGATGACTTTTTTTGTTTTTCCAGACGTATAACTGTTGTTCTCTTCTTCCCCTTCCCCCCGTCCCCCATCCTTCAGATTGTACAAATCCCTTTCTGTGGGGAAATTGAGTGCGAGGACTGGATCAAGAAGACCACTGCCAGGTAAAATATAACTGAACTGGAGAGTATCACCAAAGTCAAAATCAAAATGTTTTGAATATAAAACAGGGATGTAAGATGCCTCTGGGTAAACACTGATGTACAGTCCTCACCCTTGACTCTTGCTGTCCTGCATAATTCAGTGTATTTACTCTCTTACTTGGGAAACTTTCAGACTGCTTAGTGTGCTTTTGAGGTTTATGTGTAATACGCTTTATTGCATCTTTATTTTTAAATGAAAGTATCTATTTATGAGTATGCTTTTATTTCAGGGATCAAGATCTTGAGCCTGGCGCCCCCTCCATGGGAGCAAAAAGCCTCTGCATACCTTTTCAGCCTCTCCATGAACTACAGTGTGGGGCAAGATGTGTCTGCGGCAAAAACCCTGCCAAGTTTTACACCCTATTTGGTCGTAGTTACTAAATTACTAGTGAAAGCACCTTCTCCTTTATCTGTGAATTGAACTTTTTTTAATAAGACTGAAATAACCCCCAAACTTAATCAGTTTTGCGACTTTTTAAATGATTTAAAAAACAAAGCCATTAAACCATAAACCTGCCCCAGTTGTCAGTCTTAGGCTAGCAGTAATTCACAGACTTTTCTGTAAACATCTCTAATAATAAACATGTATTGTGAGCTGTAATGTGCTTTGGTGTTTTTTTCTGTGTGGCTCAATGGGGAGCATAGGTATCCTTTGCTCGTCTTTTCTCCGTTGTGATGCATGTGTACATTGAGAAAATGCCTGAAAGACTGGAGAGAATGCCATGAACACTGTACAGTACAGTTTAGTGTGCCCACATCAACTTTATAGATAAAACATCTGCTTTTAATTTTGCCTTCAAATTTTTCAGTTTTCGGTACAGACTTGCTGCTGACTTGTAGGCGTGGTAAACGCTACCCTTTTTGAAAACTCCCCCTGGAGTCAGGCGTTTTGAGGAATATTTTCACCCACTTGTAAACAAATTTGAAAGCTCTCTTGCTTTAAATGCCACATTGTTTGCAAGATGCGCGTGAATGGCATTCCTTGCAGGTATTTAGCAAAGCCCTGTTTCTCTTACCTTATAAACTGGCATTTATACTTGTCTGTCAGTGATACTGCAATGAGCAATGCAAAGGCAATCCAAAGACAGGTATTTTCAGTGCTAAAGGTTTTAGGCTGTGGTTATATATGTGGTTATAGGCATGTTTCATAAAACCCTTTCGCTTCTCCTGCACTTAATATGTGTTGCTTCAGCAGAGAATGCTGGATGCTGCAGTTAGGAAATCATTTTAAAAATAAAATTACTTCCACTTTCCAATAAAATTACTCACGCTCTGATTGAATTAAAAAAATAATAATTAGATAGCCCTGCCTGGCACAAAATAACTTTTGGATGACACATGCTTAATTTGTTACATTTTTCTCCTGTCTGTTTGAAGGCTGTCTACTTAAATCCCTTTCCCTGAAAACAGTTACGTGAAAACTGGGCAATTAAAAAGCTGGACCAGTAAGAACCTCCCCAGACTCTTCCTGGGACAATACTCCATGGCTGCCTGTTTCCAAAACCCTATTTTTATGTAGCATCAATAGTCTAAAAGTCTTTTAAGTATACAGGCAACTTACAATGCTATTCCCAGATCTTCACACTTCTCTGCTTTTCAAAAGCATGCAGAATGTTTGCTTTTGCCCAGATTCCTGTGGTCAGCCTTCCTAATCAAAATTCTCATTATTAAATCTGAATCAGTGGCATGTCCATTTTAGGATCATGCACCTTGGGGTAATACCCTGATTCTTCACAGAAAAGTGTGAAAATTATTAAACACTTCAGCTTGCTGGGAGTGCTTGAGCACTTGGAAATTCTCTGTAATATTCCTTTCCTGATGGTTAGTCCTGAAGGGTTTGCTTCAGTTGCATCTTAAAATCGTCTGCCTTGCATTCACCTGTATAGGTATTTTGTATAGTAGGTATTTATTAGGTATAAAGACGGTCGCGGAGGTAGTAATGAGCAAAGGATTTGGGGAATGATATGTCAGTGCATGCAGTCATCTTTTGTTTTCAGTTGACAATACCAGAAGAGTTGCCCTAAGGTCTTTCTACCCTGGTATGCTGTCTCTAACGCTGACTGGAATTACACTTTGAGAAAGAGAGTAAGTAGTAATATTGGAGTGATGTTTTTCCAGCCTCCAATGCTGGGTAGCTAAGACAAGTCTTGAGAGGAATTGCCTGCTGCAGCGTTCTCATGCTGGGGGCGAGGGGAGGCAGCAACCAGCAGTTTCAGTGTCCTCAGGCATAAGACAGGAGCATGCCGAGATTTTTTTGATGGAGCAAAACATTATTAAGAATAGATGAGCACTTTCAACTCCCATCAAAACGCTCTACAACACCGGTGTTTTAAAAATGAGATGTGGAAGCAGTTAATAACGTGGAGCAAAGGGAAGGCAAGACAAAGTCAGTCGCCAGCACTGCTGCAACTTTATCAGTTTGAACAAACAGCAACCTCTCAACCAGTTGACTGGACCAAATTCATGAGCAAACATGTTGACAACACTGTTCTTAGAAATGAGTTGCTCTCAACTTACAAAAGGGTTTGTTTGAAGCCAGGGATTTCACAGGTCAGCCCTTCCCCCCCCCGGCCCCTCTCTCTCCCCGCCACCCCCCCCCCCCCTTTCCCCCAGCATGTTTCTTCCTGATCATAGGTGGGCTTGAAGTGTCTGGAATGTGGACGAGTCGGCAGCAGATCTCTCTGAGGTGATCTTCTGCAGGGAGGCTGACGGCTGCCTGGGAGAGGCACTTCCATCTGAGGTGTCCTTTCACCAGAAGTGCCATCCGAGCTATCAGCAAAGCCTTATAGAAACATCCATCCTCTTAACTGTACTGGGGTGAAGGCTTTCAGACTCTCAGTAGATTGTGTCTGTTAGAAAATAAGTATATGAATCAGAATAATGCACTACAGTTGATAAATGATAGGACTTTGTGTTTATGAGAACTGTAAATCTCTCGGTGTTCCTCGGTTCTTATATATGGATAAAACTGGGTTAAACAGCATAGTAAGGTGGGAGGTAGGGGATCTCCCTTAACATGGTGCTTCTCCTCATTGACAAAATAGAGCACACTTGGGCGTTTTAGCCGTGCTGCAAAGGGAGTGCTTCATTTAGCTTGAGCTCTTGTTTTGGCAGTCAAAACCTTGCGTAAGGCAGGACATTTGAGAGCTCTGAAGTTTGGCCTCGGTCTGTTCCCATTGAAAGATGAATAACTCTTGAAAAAAATTTTCTCATTTTGGATGCTGTGTTGTTCAGGTAACAAAGTAAGCAGTTGAAAAGGAAGGAAACACCATAGAAAAATAGCTGGAATAGAAGTAGTAACACAGGTGGGAGACGATGGAGAAGAGCAAGTACCAGTTTGAATGTTGTAATTAGTTCTACTAATTCACCCTACCAGGGTTAGTGGTGGTCTTGAAATAGCGGCGGGGGGAACCCTCCGGAGTTGCAGCTGCAGTGTGTAGGTAGACAAATAAGTAAATTGCATCTGTTGGCAAGCAAGGCTTCCAACGAACTGGACTTTAAACGTAAATATTTTGGCTATTGAAATCCTGTGAGCAAAAAAATAAGAATTGGGGGTGGGTGTTTGAGTTTTTAAGTTAATTCACTTTGGGAAGCCTAAGGCCAGCAGGGACGGTTGGTCAGCTCAGGTTATCAATGTTACTATCTTATCTCTCGGTGGCTGTACTGCATGTAATTTCCTTCCATTTTTTCTTGTAACTAACCGTGTATATATGTGCGCAGGTGGGCATTTCAAACAAAAACTGGATCGTAAACTTTTCAAGGAAGGCACCTGGTCTTATCATCCATATTGCCTAGTGTGCTACGAGCAGCTAGATTTCCTTGGCAGCGGTTTGTGAGTGTGCCTAAATTAGGTGTACACCGAGGAGGAGCTTAACAGATGCTACAGTAAGTGACCAAAAAAAAGTTCACTGCTTCAGATTCTTACTCTGTTCCGGAAATGACACCAGGTACAAGCCAGGACCTCTGAAGCTCTTATTGCCCCCTTAGCTTCTGGTTGGGCTTTCCCCAAATCTGGCTCTTTCTTGCAAGTGTATGAGGATTACTTTGGGATTATGAGATAGACAGGGCTTTCTAAATGGGAAATAAATAATGTGCTTGGGGTTTGTTGTGAAGACTCAGCCTCCATGTCTACTGCCTGCATGTTTAGAAAGTGGCCTCCAACTCTGCTCCATTTCCACGGGCAACGTTAAAAAGCGCCACAAGTACAAGCAGTGGAGAACTCCAGGTTGCTAAAATGGAAGATCAGTTGTCTTTGAAACTTGCTCGGTGGACAACGAGTTCAATGACACAGGCAGTTCACGTTTACCATGTTCTTAAAAATAATGACCACCCATTGTGTCTTCATCTGCAGGCAGGTCGTAGTATTTTCTCAGTACTAAAGTTACTGGTAACAGAAATGGTTGAAATAGACCTTAGAGGGGAGTTTTATGCAAAAGAAAAGCCTCAAACTGCTTAAAAATTCGAGCTGCCTTCTTTGGCTCTCCTGCCTGGGCCTAATTCATTTTTTTAGGACAGTGACATTAGGCAGGGTAGCAAGTGCTGGTGCTCCCAGCAGTGTCCCTTGGTTTATTTTGGGGTTTGTAGTAATAAAAAAAAAAAAAAAAAAGCTTTCTGAGGGTGGAACCCTTACAGGACTGGAGCCTTCAGGCTGCCTTCATATGACAAATCTAGCTAAGCTGCCCTTTAAACTGATTTATTGCTTTACTGCTTCCTATAAAAGTGGCTCCTGCATGTGAGCAGCCCTGACAGGTGAAGGGCAGAATCGCAGGCAGTGAGTTGTTCCTTGCACGCTGCGTCTCGCAGAACCTCGGAGCAAGGGGAAGAGAGCAGCCGCAATGGGCCGCTACTCGGGCAGGAGCAGCAGGCTCATCCTCATGTGCGTGGTGAGCCTCATGCTTTTTGCCGTTGAGATCTCGGTAGCCTATGTTGGCAATTCTCTTTCCTTAGCGTCAGATGCCTTTGCTGTTCTCTCTCACTTGATCTCCATGATCATCGGTTTGTTCACCGTTCGGTTCAGTCGCATCAGGTGGCACAAGGCTAACACTTTCGGCTTCAGCCGGGCAGATGTGCTAGGAGCTTTTGGCAACTCTGTTTTTGCCACCGCTCTGATGTTTAGCATCTTTGTTGAGGCAATCAAGAGGTTTATCAATCCTCAGAAGACTGAGAAAGCACTGCTCGTCCTCATTGTCGGGATTGCAGGTCTGCTCTTCAATGTGTTCAACTACGTTATCTTCATGGACTGCTGTTACTGTCACGCACCCCAAGGAGACACCGAAACAGGTAAATAACCTATTGCAGTTGCTCAACGTTCCCAGCCCTCTGCGCTTCTGCTTAATGACTTTTCTAGAGACTATTTACTGCTCCTCCGAGATGGGTGAGTATAATGTCGTTTTCTTCAGTCCTTTGTTAGCAAGGACAATGGATTTTATGCCTGCACCCATACATGTTTCCAGCTATCACCACATGTGTTTCTCAGTACGTAATGTGTAAGTAGCGTAAGTGTTGACTTTCTAAAGCCTGCGGTGATCCACAAGGGACATTTTCTCCCTAATCCACTGGCTGGCCAAACACAGGACAAAGTGTACTACCACCCTAAGGAGATACTTATCAGGAAATACCTAATCCTGAAATACCAATCATCCACAATCTCCTCTCTCAGTGCTTTAGTAATTCTGCTGTATTTTTTGTCTAGAATGTAGTTTTATTTGGAGAAGTGTTCCCAGTTTGCATGAGACAAAAGAATAGGTGAGGGCAAAAGGAGAGTCTCGGTCTTCCCTTAATTTGGGGGTAAAAACTGTTTTGGGACTGTCTAGATGCTGACTGAAGAACCTGAGCTGAAGTTTTCTTTGCTGAGGTTTGTTAACCTGTGCTTGGGAGAGCAGGCGGGGGAGAAACTCTGCTACATAAATCTTTTGCAGGAGGTTCTGCTGAGTGCACAGAGGTTTAGCCTTTCAGCCTGTTTTTTCTTAGCATAGGGTTTTGAAAAGTCTACATTTGGGAGGAGGGATGGGGGCTGGTTTTTTTATCCCTGCGGAAACTATCTCACTTTATTTGACATAAGACACACATGTGAGTTCTCTTTCTTTCTCTCTGTACGTCTGTATATATATACATATCCAAATATATTTCTTAAAAATAGAAATATTTCAGTTGGGATAGGAACCAGACATTTGCAAAGTGTTAACTGGACATCCTGGGGGGAAAGCTGAGAGAACCCGTCTAATAAAGCAGCTGCTTTTATGTACTGCTCTAGGTGAGGTCAAGTAAGTCTTATATTCAACTTTCAGGGCTTTGGAGCTAGAAATTACAAGTTTTGTTAGTTTACATTTCAATGTTTAATGTGTTTTCTGTAGGACTTAAAGCGGAAAAGATTTCTGTTCATTATTAAAGGTACCTCCAGATGGTATCGAAACTTTAACTTTACTGGTGTATAACACTAAAACCAGATGCGCAACTTACTTTGCTGCCTGAGTTTAGATGCCTAACTGTTCAAAATCTGAGCTGCTGTTAGGCTAAAGTTGTGGTGGTACATGATTATCACAGGGGGTGACTGGAGTTTTTGTGAGGAGCCGTCAGTAATTCCTGACAAAGTCTCTGGTTTTGGTGGCTTCTTGGAAGACAGCTTTGAAATTATGCCTGTGGGTGAAGTCAGGGAGGAAGGAGACATCAGCACTTAAAACCAAAGGCAGAGAGTGTCAGGCAATTAGGGAATTAACTGATGTTAATGGCAACTGTGTAGGTAAGTGCCATTCTCACTGGATTTCCAGGATCCTGCTCTTAACAGCTCTCTGGGATGACACAGCCATCCCTCTCCTTCCGACAGTCTCTCGTGTCCAAATACCTGGCAACTCCACTTTGCTTTCAACTGAATTTCCATAAGCCAGGGATGAATTTTGTACCATCCCATGAACACAGTGTGTAGATTTGTTGGTGGGTTTGCCTCTCTGTTTCTGATACGGTGAATCTCCTCTGCTTGCCGTAGCACCTACAGACAAGACAATGCTATTTTATACTGTAGAGGGGATGCTCCTCTCTTCTGGGCTTGATTTTATAATCCCCACTTAGGTAAAATTTCACATCTATTTCCTCTAATTCTCTGTTCAACCAGGGTGGGATTTCTATTAAATTTGTTTTAAAAGAAATGCTATTCCCCAAATAACTGTTCTCCGAAAAGTATACTTATCTGCTTTATATATATTTTATGTATATAATAAAACATGGAAAAAGAGGGACTCCATATCTCGTTCTCTTGTTATCCTGTATACGAGGAAAACATACTCTTTCCTGGAGGGAGAAGTGAAGGCAATATTTGAGTGTGCCAGTGCCACTAGCAGAAATTCGAGTGGATGGGCATGGTCTCTGAATCCTGCTGGTGCAGTCAGCTGTCCGCAGGCAACGCCTCAGGGACACCTGAGCGAACTCCTGGCATCAGTGATAGTTCACTGAAGGGTAAAGGTTCGTAGAGCAGCCCTCTGTCTCTTAGGCTCTCTGGGAAAGATGGAGAGCTGCTTTCAAATCTCTGTTCCCCCAGCAGGGAACCAATTTGGACAGCCCTCTCCTCTCTTGTGTGTGATCATTTGCATCGCTTTGAAAAATACAAAGCAAAAAATAAAGAGAGAGGTTCAGTTGTCTACTGCAGTATTGCGGGAACAACTAAATCCACAGAAACAAATACTTCCACACGTATTAGTGCCACGATTATTTGCAACAGCCAACAGTTCATCCAGTTCCTCTGTCGCATGGTCTACGGTTAGGGATAGAAACATTAGCTGGTGGGTTTCCTGGATGCTACTGACAGCAAGGGCAGAGCGAGCCATACCTGCAACAGGTGTGCTAGCCAGGTCTGAGATCCAGTGGACACAGAGGGTGATGTTCACAGATGCCAGCCCAGCTCTCTGTCCTTTTCCCTTGTGCTACTTCTGTACTCCTCATTTAGCACATTGAAACATCCACACCTCAGGTTGTCAGTACAAATATTCTTACTGAGCAAGTATAAATGCATTTTTCCAAGTTGCATTCCCTGCTTACCTGGGCAGACCCAATTTTCCTCCTCCACCCATCAGCTGGGTTTGGTTTGCCTCTCACCCCTTACCTTCTGTCCCTCCTCCTTCCCTTTTTTCTGGTTCTTGTTACCCTGTTGCTCTGTGTCCAACTCCCTGTTTTCATCTTTTGCTGCCCCCCTTTGCCCCTCTCTCTCTAGCATTTGAATCCACATCTGTCCCCTCTGCCAGCTGCAGGCACCCATCTCTTCCCACCGGCTGAAATGGAGGTCTCCCTGCCCTCTAGGTCTGTCTTTTGCACTTAATTCAAACAGTGCATGTAGCTTCCCATGCTCCGCTGGGACTAAGAGCAGAGGTTGGCAAGAGTACAGGGAGGACACGCCCCTGGTTCTTTCATTTGATGCTGGCCCGGAGCCGCTCTTACAGGTATAAAATATTTCCACACTCTCTAAAGGAACTGCCATGTAGCGGGACTCGGGCCAGCTGGGCCATCCAGAGCAGTGTGGAGGGCAGAAAAGACTAGCTTTTGCTTTGACTTAAAATTCAGGAAATACTTGTTAAAACATAGAAATATTAAAGTTTCCTCAAGAAACTTTTGCCAGAAGTTAACATGAACAGAATGCTTTTCTTACTGTTGCTGTTGGAAATGAGAGAGCAGCTTTAGCCTGAGTTTTCTGTCAATTTTGAGGTCTTGTATCTTACGCAGAAAGTTTTGGCACGAAAATGAAGAATATGGCAAAGTAATAAGCAGCTGAAAAAAAAAAAAAAATCAGGCTCTGATAATAAATACCAGACAGCTTTAATACTGGCCATACCCTTTATGGTCAGTCATAAAAATACAGAAGCCTGTTTTACTGCACACAGAGATCAGATTAGTCCTGTGTAGTTCGGTGTAATTGTCTCTCCTACTCGTTTATGTGCAGTTTTAAACTGTTAAGGGGACCACAGTCTGAGAAGCACCAGGTTAGTCTGATTATAGTAAGCCTCTGTTGTTTGTCTTGAGAAAATGAATAAAGGTTTCACACAGAGAAAACGTTTGTTCTGTCATCTTGTGATCTGTGGGGGGGAAGCAGGACATGAAGAAGATGCCACCCAGCCCAACCCGTCTGACACCAAGCTACCTGTAATGTGGCTGGGGCTGCGAGGAACAGCTCTGGTCTTCTCTTGAGAGACTTCGTGGTCTTTGCACAGTTCACTACTCGTTACATAAAGCACGTTCTGCGTTAGCAGCCAAGCCGCTGGCTTTTGTGTTGTGGTAGGCGCCGTTTGGCAGGCGTGTGTGTGAGCTTTTTATGTGGTAACGCTGCTGGGGCTTGACTCTCCTATCTCATTCCTCACTAGCAAGCCGGCCTCTCAGATAAGAGGTGCCATGCAAGCTAGCAGTCACATAAACCAAAAACATGCCTTCTTTCTCCTCCTGGACCTTATGCAGAGGGTGTTTGTTTATTCAGAGCCTTGCCGTGGGGCCTATCTTCTTCTCCAGGCTTTTGTAAGCAGGAGAGGTTTGGGGGGGGTGTGTGGGGGTGAATGAAGAGAGGCACTAGCTTTGACTGGCTGGGTGGCTCGAGAAGACTTTTGCTATAATATTCTGAGCTAAACTTTGCATCTGTTGTTGCAAACATTGATCCCAGGGGAAGCAAGAACATTTATAGGCCCAAATAAGTGGGTCAGTGGCTCTTTGACCCATACCTTAATGCCACAGACCCTCCCAGCAGAGTCCTGGTGAGCAGAAGCGCGCAGGTAGGGAGAAGCAGTTGCATTCGTGGCGATGCTCTGCGATGCCACAGACCCAACAGGCTGCACTGCGGGAGACAGGAATGCACCAGGGATTAGAGATCCAGAAGAGAAGGTTTCAGTCCCTTAGGTTGTCAGTGTGAAGAATTTCATGATCACTTAATATACCTGCCTTTACAAAGAGAAAAATCAGTTGGCCTGGATAGGTTTCTCCCTGGAAAGTGATGCTGAAAGGGTGCCAGGCTATGCCAGCCTGATGGCTTGGAGACCTTTGTAAAGAACGGGAAGGAACCCTGGGTGTAACACCTGTAACACCAAACCTCTGGCTTACTGTGCTTTTCACACCTGAAAAACCTGAAAGCTTGTCCTCACAGTCAGCATGACTACCTCTATTTTACCTCTCTTTTGAGTATATCTTCAGCCGGTTGATATATTTTTCCCTGAAAGCACAAATCCTTCAAGCAAACATGCCAACTCATCCCCTGACTGCATTTGCAGACAGATGATTGTTGAATGCGCACACACTACATCCTCATCCCTACAGATTTATGCTGCTTGTGTAGTGCGCTGTGGCTTCCACCTCCTAAACTCCTAAAATCCCAGAGGTGCTAGTGTGTTGGCACACAGGTAACCAAAGCCTACTCTAACCAAATATTTATGTTTTCTGGCTTTGATTTCTACAGCATTATTGGACATTGTCCTCTCAAATGGAATAAAAAAAGCCAAGAGAAACTCCCAAAGTAATTGTGTTTATCAGGGACATAAGACTGAACATGTATCTTTTCCAAAGGTCTACTTAAGTTTAATATGTGCCAGGTAATACCCACAAAATTCTTCCAGAGCTTTTCTGAGCAGCTACCCCCAAGGTAATCAGATCTGTGTTAACTTATATTACCTGAAGCTCTAAGCCAGAGTCTTTAAGAAAGACCAGACAGATGGGAAAGGACCGTGAAAGGTTTTTTAGCAATACGCTTCACTAAATTATCTTCAGATCTGTTTAGAATGCTTCACTTTCTTAAAAGAAACCTCAGAAGACAACCCGAGGGAGAGACCTTTTACTTTCCTCAGTTGTTTTCAGTGAGAAAGTCTTGCATCAAAACAAGTGAAAGCAAATGTTTCGGGGCTACTTTTTTGGCCAAAATGGAAAGTGTGGAATGAAAAGTTTAAGCCTATAAGTAAAGCAAACACAGCATCCCTGAATGGCTTTTGCAACAGCATAAAGGTAAGATCAAAACTTCTGAACCTAGATTCCAACAGCACTGGTACCACTGAACTTTGGGTAACTGCATTCGCTCTCAACCTTGAACCAATTGAATAGTAAAGGGACAGACTGAGTTACATCACGGTATCTGTGGTGAGTTGTAAGGAAATGAAAGGACTGTAAGATAACTGAGTTCAAAGTCATGAACAGTTTCAATACAAAGGTTTTTTTTTTTAAGGCTAACATGCTATATGTTAATTGTAATTGGTTTTTTTGGATGGTGTTCTGCACAGAGTTTGCTACAGGCACGTTTGGTGTCTGCTTCAATCTAGAAATGCTGCTGGGATAGAAAAAGAAGTTTTTGCAGAAGGACTTAGGGTAATTTACAAAGATGAAATCAGTGAGTGGCTTTCTCCTCTTCATGTTCTTTGCAACATGCTGTGCTACCTCCTGGGAGGAAAAGGTGTGTGTATATGGATATACATCCACATCTTTATATGGGAAACTTAATAGAACTACACTTTTTAAAAAGTGAATTA
Source organism: Falco rusticolus (assembly GCF_015220075.1). NCBI lineage: Eukaryota > Metazoa > Chordata > Aves > Falconiformes > Falconidae > Falco > Falco rusticolus. The sequence goes on along the minus strand of NC_051198.1, from coordinate 25,522,473 downwards.
TCAAGTAGCTGAAATATTCAGGGAAGCTCTGTCCAGGTGCTAGAGCAGATACTGACCGGATACATCTTTAAGTATGTAAAAGGTCTCTTTGTGTTAGATATTAAGAACAGGGAATGGTGTTTTGTAAGTAACAAACTGAACAACCGTCTTAAAATAGAAAACAAATCTAACAAAACAAAGGCATTCCAGGCTAGGGATTAAATAATCTCACAGGTTCATCATTTCAGATTGACCTACCAGTGTATTCAAACCCTCTTTGGAAGGACACAAAAAATCCATTCTCCATGTCCAGCTAGCCTGTGGTCTGTCTCCGGGACAGTTTCAGGACCATCACGAAGAGTCACAGCTTCAATTAAAAAAGCCAGGGACATTCACACCTCTGCACTCTGCCAAGGACACTGATAAAACTTTCCCCCAGACTGCTAAACCCTTGCAGGCGTCTGCTCCCCGGATTGAAGCAGACCCCATGAACTGATTTCCCAGCTCTCCCACCCTTAGCACATGCCAAGAACCCCCGCCTCCCTCTGCAGGTAATGTTATGAGCACGATGGGAGGGAGGTACAAATAAAAAGAACAAAGAACGAGGGACCAGCCACCAGCAAACAGAATGCTCCTGTACTAACCATCTCCCACAACAAGGTCTGTGGGTCGGTGTTTATTTTGTGGTTCCTTTTGTGGTCATATTTATCTGTGGCGGACGCCAACCACATTGTTTCAGTTTAGGTTTGCTACGGATCTGGCCCAGCATTCCTGATTTAAAGAAACAAGCTTCACAAGCTTCCTGAGAGCCTTCAGGGCTGTCACCAGGTCTTGTTGGAATGAAGCTTAAAGGTCCACTCTCACCCACCCGTTGCGTCTCAGGCTCTTGCAGCCTGGGATGCTGCCTTTAAATGTAACGCACCTTGGGTCAGCCTTTGCTTTTTAGTGCAAATGTAGTATTTTTCTCCCCACAGCCTTAAAGCAGCACAACTCCTTTATCACGTACAGCAATGTGTGGATGTTTGTTTATTCCATTCTTTAGTTTCTTCCAGATCATTCCTGAAATATCTTTTGTAAATCATTTTTATGATGGGTTAAAAAGTAATCTCTGCCAGGACTTTGATAAGCAGGATGAAGAGTGATCTCTCTTACTTATAGTGTTCATAATTAGGTCTTTATTTTCATGACTTTTTTTTTTTACTATCCAAATTTTATAGCACCACAAGGTTATGAGTGATCTTATTTTTATTCTTCATTCAGCAGCAGAAGAACATTACCATTGTTATTGCTGTTATTGTTGCCATATTTCATACTGACACAAAGATACGATATTTTCAAAGGCTGGTAATGGCTTCTCTGCAAGGAACAGCTAAGCAGATTTTAACCCATCACCTTGAAAATGGATAACTTGAGGAGGGTTTGACTGAAGTCTGCAAAACCGACAGTGGCGTAGGGAAGGCCAGTAGATGAGTGTTTGTTCTGTCCTCTGATAGAAGAACATGGACATACTCAATGAAACTAGCAGGATCCAGGTTCAAGACAAAAAGAAAAAGTGATTCTTCACACCATGAGTAGGAAGTGTGTGATGCTTGTTGCCAGGCAATGTTGGTCTACATCAGTGAGTGAAAGGCTGGATTAGTACATGGAAGAGAAATACATTGAGGGCTACTAAATGCAAATATCTAGCTCAGAAACTCGCTGGAGGTAGAAATACTTGAAGGATGGAAGCATATTATGAGAAAGTATCACGTATACTTAACCCTGCTCTTACAGTTACTTAAGCAACCCCTTATGGCCACAGGCAGGGGTAGCCTGTTGGCTAGAGGGTCTGACTGCCAATAGCTAAGTGTTAAAAATTTTTGTGTTAATAACTTTAGAAACTTGGTACTTGCACCTTACAGGACTGCTTTGCATCTTTGGGGTTCAGAAGGAAAGTTGTCTTGTTTGCAGTAATTTTACCAGTTTGTAATAATTTTACCAATTTCTGTTCCTGATTAGGATGAGGAAACTGCAAGAACAACTTTTGCAGCAGTATCGTAGCTGAAACTAAAGTTGGTAAATAATTCAGAAAACTAAGGTGCTTGGACAACCCTTTCTGAACCTCCTAAGAGGGACTTGTTCAACTCAGCATAGTTAGAGAGACTGGGATATCCAGGCTGATGGTTTTGTTTAATAGTACGGAGCTCGCTCAGGCAATCTCAGTCCTGGGTGGATAAGTGGAACTGTAACGTTATGTTGTTGAATATCTGCAGTCAGTGTAAAACACACAAGGATGCTAAGCATGCTGCAAAACAATCAGAAACATGATTCCTTTCTAAAAGGATTTGAGATCAAATGTTCTGATAGTGGAAGTGGATCGGCACAAGCAGGACGGTAGTGCTGCAAGGGGGAAAGAGCCTGAGTGAAACCCCTGGTTAATGGGGTCGGTGCCTCCTACGTGCAGGATCAAGACTTTATTTTGGACTATGTGGAAGAAGATCAAGGTGCAAAAGAGCTACAGGGATAACATGCACTTCATTCTGAAAACAGGAATAAATTATTCTTGTTATTGAAATGATGACTTCCTGAACAAGAAGATTGGTGTAGCTTTTTTTGGATGGCAGTTTTGGGAGTTGTTTGTCTTGAAGTGATGGTGGGACCTGGGTGGAGAGGGCTGGGGAGGCTTGTATGCATAGTGGGGTGAGCAAAAGCTTGGATTTCCAAGAGGCTTTCCAAGCAGCCATAGTGTGAAGGGAAAGGCCCTCGTGTATGTAAGCAAGTGGAGAGAAGACGAGTAACAGAAAGCAGGAGAGAATGATCAGTTCCATAAAAAATGTTCCCTGAAGTCAGAAGACAAATGGGAATCAAATGTGAGGCAGTACTGGGAAAGGAGTAAAGGAAGAGTTGGGACCTTTGCCGTGCTTCTCTCTGAGTCTGTGGCTGACCTGTGTCCTGAAAACTGTGCGGCTTTGGTTCCCTCATCTACAAAAGATGTAGATGGGAACTGGAAAAAGTTCGGAGACAGAGCTGGACCTCTGGTCTAACCCAGCACAGACACTGCTCTGTTCCTGTGCAGCGTGTGGCTTGCAGACCGACGCTGTGCCGTGAGAGGCAGGCTGAGGTGCGTGAGCCTGATGGGCAGAAGGAAGCCTCCATGGGTCAGGGGCAGAAGGAAGCCTCCATGGGTCAGGGGCAGAAGGAAGCCTCCATGGGTCAGGGGCAGAAGGAAACCACCATGGGTCGTGGGCAGAAGGAAGCCTCCATGGGTCAGGGGCAGAAGGAAACCACCATGGGTCGTGGGCAGAAGGAAGCCTCCATGGGTCGGAGGCTCTGCATGTGCACTGCTCCTGACTTCAGTGAGTCATCTGCAATTGTGCTCCACGCCAGCGGACTTAGTCACAGCCTCATTTGCTGAAAATAGTATTTTTAGCACTATTTCTTCAAAATAACTGATATATTTTGGTTTTTGAAGTGAGTTCAGGGCTATGATGTGTTACTTTTTCTCAAAGAGAATTAATGTATATTTTGTACAGAAGGAATAACGATGTTCCAGCTACTGTGTCATATCACTTCCTAAAATAAGAACCCCTGGAAATTCTTTTCAGTTCTATGCAGGTGCAATGAGCTGGGCTGCAGTGATATTTTTTCATTATTATTATTATGAGTGAAGTGCCAGAGGCAGAATTTTCTATCATTAATTACAGTAAAGAAGATACAGTCTGTCATTTTAAAGTTTATATCTAATAGTCTAGTCAACTTCCAGTAACTCTCATGTATTTCTCTTCTTCTTGTTCAACCTGTGTCACACTGCTTTTTATTTGGCACAACTGTTTTAAGATCTGTCATCTTATGTTGGTACATGTACCTACAGAGCTGAATGTGTATCGATATAAATTATCTGCTTCCACTGTTGTGTTTGTCTTTATGGTAAGATTATTTTCCAGACATTTATTTTTACGCATTTGTCAATTTGAATACTGCAGGGTACTTTGACTGCTCGGGCATTGAATATGTGAAGGAGATGTATGAGAATCTCCAGTTAACTGGGAATTGTGCGTGTGAATCCTTGCAGATATGTGGGGGATGATTCCCTGAATGGCTGTGCAAGCCCACTCCAGAGGTTAAGATACATCTTGGGTTACAGCAAGAAAGGCCTTGGCGGTGTACACAGAATTGAGGTGGAATTGAGAGGCCTCATTTAAAAGATGTATTCAAGCGAGGGCTCAAACTCGATTCGCAGTCAAAATACAATTGCTCCAGAGTTAGAATAAAGAGGAAATTCTCAAGGGCTTTAATGAGTTTCCGGCTGTAGAGAACACCATCTTTGGGAGGGGGGACATGCTGGTGTTCCCTGGCTGTGCTGGCTGATTATCTGATAGCGATGTATATATATATATGTACATATAGAGAGATAGATATCTCTGATAGCTTTCGTCAAGCCTGGCGATATGTTTGATGTGGCACTTCAGCAGGTGCTGCTGTTGCTGCAGCAGTAACTCTGGCACCGGTGAGCCTCTTGCATACTTGCAATGCTCCAGACTCTTGCAGAATACCATTTTAAGGACATTATTTTATTTAGGTCTTATGTCTTTTATTTATGTTTATTATTTTGGAGTCCAGTCAGGTTATCAAGACCTCACAGTTGAGGATGACTTAATTTCCCAGCACCTCCTTTGATCAGTCAGTTGCTCCCATCATCTCGAGGTGCTGTATTAGCAGCCTGGCTCTGTCCTTTTTCCATTTGCACGCAGGGGTGTCACATTCCCGAGAGCCATTGTAACAACAAAAAATATCTATGAGTACAAGACAGACTTACTCACTTGTTACACTTCTTATAGACTATCCTGTAGGTTAAAGAAAAGGCATGACATGATTTTTCTCACAGGGTGATGGTGCACGTGTAGGCACTGTTTTGACACCGGTTTCGACAGGCTGGCGGCGGGCAGTGACTGGCTCAGTAGATGGCACTCTGTCCTTTCAGTTGGCCACTAAGCCACCGGGGAAGCATCCCGGGGCGCGAGCGCTGGATCCGGCACCGATCCTGCCCCGGCGGCGGCGCGGCGGGGCCCGGCGGGCGGCCAGGGGCAGCCGGCGGCTTCTCTGCGGGCGGGCGGCCCAGCCGTGCCGGGGGGCCCTTCCAGCGGGGGCTGCGCCTCCCGTGGCCCCTTGGTCTCCGGTTGGTTTCGGGTTTGGATTGTTTGGTACCACCGGCAGGTGCTCCCAGCGCCCCGGGCAGCGGCAGGGCGGGCGGGGGGTCCGCAGCTCCCGGCCGGGGGCGCGGTGCCGGTGGGGCGGTGCGGGCGGTGCCGGTGGGGCGGTGCGGTGCCGTGCGGTGCCGTGCGGTGGGGCGGAGCGGCGTGGTGCCGGTGTGGCTGTGCCGGTGTGGCGGGGCGGTGCCAGTGAGGCGGCGCGGCGCGGCGCGGTGCCGGTGAGGCGGAGCGGTGCTGTGCTGTGCGGTGGCGGTGGGGCGGTGCGGTGCCGGTGGGGCGGAGCGGCGCCGTGCGGTGGCGTGTAGCGGTGCCGTGCGGTGCGGTGCCGGTGGGGCGGACCGGTGCGGTGGCGTGTAGCGGTGCCGTGCGGTGCGGTGGCGTGTAGCGGTGCGGTGCGGTGCCGGCGGGGCGGGCGGCTGCCCCCCGGGGCAGGGCGGCGGGCGGGGCCTGTGGCGGCGGCGGCGGCGTTAAGGGCCGGTTCGGCCGCCCTCGCTGCGGCTGGCGGCGCTGCTGCCGGCGGGGCATGGCCCGGCGCTAGCGGGAGCGGGGCGGCCGCGGGGCCGGTGGCCGCCATTGCCGTCGCCATGGGGCGGTACTCGGGGAAGACGTGCCGCCTCATCTTCATGCTGGTGCTGACCGCCGGCTTCTTCGTGGCCGAGCTGGTGTCGGGCTACCTGGGCAACTCCATCGCCTTGGTGTCCGACTCCTTCAACATGCTCTCGGACCTCATCTCCCTCTGCGTCGGCCTCTCCACGGGGCGCATCGCCCGCCGCAGCCACCGCGGTCCCCGCGCCACCTACGGCTACAGCCGCGCCGAGGCGGTGGGCGCCCTCAGCAACGCCGTCTTCCTCACCGCCCTCTGCTTCACCATCTTCGTGGAGGCCATCCTGCGCCTCGCCCGGCCCGAGCCCATCGATGACGCCCAGCTGGTGCTCATCGTCGGCACCCTCGGCCTCGCCGTCAACCTCGTGGGGCTCCTCGTCTTCCAGGACTGGGGCGCCTGCTGCCGCCGCCGCCACCCACCCGCCGCCACCACGGCCCGTGGCCCCCTGCCCGGGGCAGCCGATGAAGCAGGTGCCTTTCGGCTGCATCCTCGCCCGCCAGCCTTCCTCTCCCATGGCGACCTCTCCCCATCCCTTGCACCCTTCCCTTCCCTCCCCGTCCGCCCTCTCCCTCCCGGGGGCCCTCAGGACCCACCGACCTGCTGCACCCCTGGCTGGGCCCTGCCAGCGCCCCGAGCCCACCCGTGGGCCATGGGGGGTTTCGCGTCCAGCGCTGCCTCCGTCACCTTGTACTTTACACCCGGCTGCTGGGCGGCTGCTTGGGCGGGGGGAAGGAGGTGCTGCTCGGAGGGTGCTGCGTGGAAAGTGTTCTGGCTTCTTGTATGTCTGCTCGTCATCTTTGAAATAAGTTGGTTTTGAGAAGGTTGATGTTTTTTCTGTTTGTAGAACTTATACACAACACAGCGTTTCTTCTTTGAATGCAGGTGATTCACCAAATGACCAAAAAAGCCCTGAAGAGGGGTCTGAGAAGAAAAAAGAGAAAAAGTCCGAAGCCTTGAACATCAGAGGTAAAGCACGGGAGTATAGTGCTAATATTATATTCACTTTAAACACTTTCTGGTTTCCATTTCAAACTCCCCCCCCCCCCCCCCCCCCCCCCAAATATCAGTAAGAAAAGAGCAAAAGCCCAGGACTCTTCTGTGTGTATGGACCCAGTTATCTTTAGCAGAAAGGTTTTGGCTGTATTGATGCAGCAGAGATAATGACAAAATAGCGTGGTGCTGAATTGGCTCCAAGTGTGCTCACATTTTGGTTTTAATTCTTTAGAAAATCGCAGCTGAACTTTTTGGAAAGGAGGCAAAGCCTGCTGCACTAAGTTCAAGTCGCTGGAGGCTTTATGGGAGGGTAAAGCAGGCAGATATAAGGCGCTTCTTGGAGCATCACTGCTGTAGTAGTTGAACAGTTTTCAACTTCCAAAATGCTTTTGGGCAGAAAACAGAATTTCTTTAAATCCCAGGGTTGCTAATGTTTTACTGTCAGCAACAGGAAGGTGCTTCTGCACGTTGTTTTTCCAGGTCCTTGAACTGTGAACCTGTCCCTCTGACAGGATCAGCCCTTCTTACATTGTAATGCAGCAGGTCGCCGGGTATTTGCAGAATGAAACAGTATAGTTACTTCTAGGAATAAATAAGTGTCTCATTCTTTCTGTATAGGTGTTTATATGCATACATGTTTACATATGTATTCTGAGCAGAACCCAGAGTGGGTGTCTTTGAGTATATTAAACATTGACTTTGTCCACAAAGAAAGTGCTATCAGAAAGTTGAAATGGAATGGTAGTTTCAGGCTTCTAAAGGTCACCTGTTAGCATCTGTTATACCTCCAAAGTCATGTAAATTGGCATCACATCAATTCAGCTTAAGAGGTTGACATGGCAGTCAAGCACCTGAGTTTGTTGTTGAGTATTTTTTGGTTTGTTTTTTTTTTTTTTGGTGTGTGTCTATCAACCTGTCTTTCAAAAGTATTTTCAGAGTGACACAAATATGGCTGTAAGGAAGGACACTTCGGAAATCAACCCATGTGCTAGAGCCACAACACTTTCCTGAATGTCTGGAAATCAGTGTCACTGGATATTGTGGCATTATAGTGGTGAGATTATTGGAGCAGGAAGACCAAACTCACTTTCAGGGGTGGAAGAGAGAAGAATAAGAAACTGCTGAGTATATTTTAGAGAAGGCCTTGCCTGAGCAACAGTGCTTAGGCATAATGATGCTAGAAACTTTTGAGGATAAGGAGTTTTATGTCAGTTATTTTAAGATACCTGTCATCTCTGATTTTTAAAAAGAGAATTTTTCTTTAAGTGCCACTTTAGCATGTCATCTTTGCAAAATCTATTTTTGTTGTTCTTATAAATATTCCTTGCTTCTGTAGCCGCTGCTACGTGTCTCTCAAATTCTGGTTCAAAATCTGTTTTTCCTTTCAAGTTAGTTACATAGCTATGCTTACTTCATCATCACTTGGCAAAAAAATCTGTGCATTATAGAATTGGAGGGTCCCTGAAAAACATGGCTGGACAAAATGGATTGGCAGAGGAGCTGCTTCCTTGATTTTAAAAGTGGTGGGAACAGGAATCCATACATTCTGCCTGTGACAGGATTAATTACTAGTGTAAAACTATTCTTTTTACTTCTGGAGCATATGCAGAGTAGTTCAGACTTTCCAACACAAGCTGTTGGAAACTATGCATTACCTATGCCATGGTCTTACCATACTGACTTGATTTAATAAAAAGTTGTGTTCCTCTCTGTCTTATAACCATAGCTTTGGGGACTGATAGGGAAATGGGTTCGTTTCTGCGTAGGCCCTCATTATGTGGTGCGTAACCAAGACGTAGGTATTAATGATGTTAGTAATGTAAAATAAGCATTTTCCAAATTCCTTATTCTCCATTCATAATTTATGAAAATTCTGACATACTCTTTTCTTAATTCAAGGGAAGACTTTCTGAGACCTTTTCCTGTTCTTTTTAAGCTGTGCTCTCTAGTTAGTTGCCTTGGCAATTGCATCCTGCCTGTCCTTCTTGTTAGTGCAATAGCTGATAGCCCATGCTGAATCAGGATTATTTGTAAATGAAAAGGAAACACTGCAACTCTGTTAGGAGGAGTAAAACCCTGTGGGAGTCTGCCAAATGGGGCAGAACACGCCTGACTCCAGCAGAAAGAGCTGGGCTCACTGGAAGCTTGTACTTTCTTATCTGACCCAAGTGATTCGGCAGAACTCCAGTGGTTATGCCTTCACTTCTCACACTGAAGATCAATGTTCGTGCACGGAGCTGGCAAGAAACAGCAGCACAGGCACAGCTCTAGGACTTATCCAGCACCAAGCATCACCAAAGAGTCAAAACTCCTCACTCTGGTGCTAATGAGTTTCGGAGGGAGCCTTTTACGGCTTTTCGAGCCAGGAGGAAATGATTAAATTGGAGTGAAGCTCTTGAAAGTGCTTGCCATAGGGATGTTGAAAGGAGATGGTCCATTTTATTCTCTTACAGGCGCCAAATAGAAATTATTTACGAAGAAATTAAGTTCATATATTTAGAAATGTTATGAATTAGGCATGGAGTGGAATGAAATCTGAGTCCGAACAGTAAGGACTGACAAAACTGGAGTGCATTTGAGCAATGACTGGAAGAGGGAAGGTTTTGTAGAGTAGTAAAGAAACAAAAAGGAAGAGAAAAAGAGTTCTTCGATTATTGTAACTTTATAGCAAGAAGACTGCTTTGGTCAATGTAGTTGAAAGGGCAGCTAAAAACATGTTATTACAAGAGCCTGTTTTGTGTCTTTATCTTTTGTACAAAAACATATTTACAGATGTAAAAAGCGGTACCCAGCATTCCTCTTAATTCGGAGTAGTCCAGGCACATACTAAACTGTGGCATCCATGTATGACTGTCAAACCAGATTCTGAATTTCTGGGGTCTGAGGGCTAGTAGAGTTGGTGGGACAAGGTTTAATTTGACTATAATCAAGCTTGATCCAAAAATTGGAGTCTGAGGGCGTTTGGAGCCGTAAGAATAGATTTCAACAGCGTCATAGAAGCTGATGGAGGGGAATAACTGTTACTGGGGGTGGTCTGTGGCTCTCTCTGCTTCCAGGGTAGAACGGATGGATTTAGTCATCAATTTTTAATTGAGAATTGAGATTTAATGTGCCAGGATCTCTTAATAATCTGCAGGCATTTAGGCAAACACATTTTACGTTGCCATGGCATTGCAGTTGGACTGCAGTTGCCAGCGTACCCTACATGTTTAATAATGCATCCCACAATAATGCAGCTGTGATTCAGAGTCAGTATTTCCCTTTCTTTTTTTTTTTTTTTTTTTCCTGAAAGCTGTTATTGAAAACTTTGCTTATGATGTTAGTGCCTGGAGTAACCGCATTTTTTCATGTCAAGTAGAACAGACTTGAAAAATGCAGCATTACTTTCCTCCCCTCTCAAAATAAAAACTCACTAATGGAAATCGTGCCGTTTGTTTCAGGTGTTCTTTTGCACGTTATGGGAGATGCACTTGGATCTGTGGTCGTGGTAGTTGCTGCTACAATATTCCATGTACTTCCTCTGGGGAATGCTCCATGTAATTGGCAGTGCTACATTGATCCAAGCCTGACAATAATTATGGTGTTCATCATCTTGTCTTCTGCCTTCCCACTTATCAAAGAGACCTCAATTATTTTGTTGCAGATGGTTCCCAAAGGTGTTAATATGCAACTACTGAGTAAGTCAAATTTGTTGTTGAAATGCGATTAATTTTAATGATATATTTCAATGCATATGTTATTTCTGGAATGACATGTTTGGCTTATTTACTCATAATAGCTCTAAATTCTCAAGGACTGTGAGAAATAGTCACATGCCTGTGTCCTAGCAACATGACTCAAATCTCTCTGGATTAGTTAAAGCATGCATTTTGAGAATGTGGTACTCCAACAATACATTAAAAATACCAGGTCTTGAGCTATGAATGCTTTGTTTGGGGTGTTAGTGAAAGAAACACCACCAAATTACAGCATTTCCCAACCCTGCAGCAGCTTCTTCTGAAAGGCTTCCAAAACAGCTTAGAAGTTCCCAGTGGGGTTGGTTAATGTTGTGGCATTGGGGCATTGTTCACACTGGTTAGTTGTGGGGTAGCACTGGTTATTTCTGGAGTGTTACCATGCTCAGGGCTAAAGAAACCAGCAGTTGTGGAGCCTTTGGCCAAGGAAGTGGTGCTTTAACATTGCTTCTCTGAACAGCTGCTAAACTGCCATTAGGGAGCCTGAGGGATGGGTGAACCCAAAAGGAAGGGTGGCCTGCTCCTGTGGTCACCTGGAGGCTGAACTGAAAGCAGCTGGGCATAGACCTATTTTACAAAGTACAGCTCTTTCCAAAAGATAGTTCAGAGACTGCTGCCTTCGGATGAGGCTCTTAATGAGAAAGCTAGTAATTAGCCAGTACACCAAAGCCTCTAATATCTTTCTTTCATATCTTCCAGCTGACAGACTAGCTCGTGTACCAGGGGTTAGCAGCCTGCACGAGGTGCATGTCTGGGAGCTTGCAGGTGGGAAGAATATCGCTACTCTTCATATCAAATGCCAAACCCCTACTGATTACCAAGATGCTGCTTACAAAATACGGAAGGTTTTCCACGAAGCAGGGATCCATTCTGTGACCATCCAGCCCGAGTACATCGACCGCAAGACCTCCCAGCTACTGTGCAGCTCACCCTGCATCTCAAAAGCCTGTGACTCTCAGCTGTGCTGCAGCCAGCGGGAGCCCCCCCTGGCTAAAAGTAATGGCTATACCGAGAAAAATGATAGCTGCCTTTCTGCACCGCATAAAGACAATGGTTCATGTAAAAATGATATTGAAATCCCTATTGAGTACCCACTGGCAGAGGATAGCATTAAAAATGTGAAAAATTGTGATGCATCCGATGACAAATCGCAGCTGAGCAGTACACGACTTTAGGCAGTTCCCCCTACTCCACGTAATGTTTTTGTGGAACAAGCGTGTCTTGGCTGGGAAGGGGGGCGTTGGTGGCTGTAGCTGAAGTTGGTGTGGCTAAAAGATTTCTGTGCTTTAGCTGTAAACCAAAATACGCCTGAAACCCCCTTGTATCTGAAATAAGGGTTAATATTTCCACGAAGGATGTTGCGTGCGTCTAACGTTTTTTCTGATACAGCCTAATCCAGTTCCTTACCAAACCATGTGTGAGTTTCTGTTGTTAGAGTGGGTGGGCTGTGCTGCCCTCTGCACTGATGCTTGCAGTTAATGGCCAGTGGCACTGGGAATGAAACGCTGGCCTTGTCTGCTGAAGTGAGCTGTTCTCCTGCAAGCCCTGTGGCCAGTTAATGATTGTACTGGGCTGAGTACTGTATATTTATAAAGGACTTCAGTGGAGATGCTTTACTGATCCTTAAAACCCATTTTTGCATAGACAGTTCGTGTTTAACAGTCACGCTTGTGCTTCTGGCCAGTGGGGTTTGTGAATGAAATTAAGAGTGCCTAAGGGGGAGGGGAAGCACTCGGGAATTTGAACTTGCATTGTTTTCTTGATCGACTCCTGTATTTAGGGACAGAACAGAAGCTGGTCTTGTTTCTCTGCTAGCAATACTGGAGTCCTAGCCTAATCACAGATAAGTATCCTAAAGAATAGACTTGTCACGAAAGCAAAGAAATACTAACATTGTCTGTACTGATTCTAGCACGTGGAAGTGCGGGCAGTCATCCAATTAACTTTTATCTTGTTGTGATTGTACAACTCAGTCATTTCTTTTTTTTTTTTTTTCTTTCCCCTCCTGACAACGGAAGCTATAATAGCCTCGGTCTTAATTCATCATTGTGTGGGATGGTTGCAGTATCTTAAACACTGAGTGTCTGTCTTCATTCATGCTGAATAAATAAGCTAATGTGTTTATTATGAACATTTAAAATCCTGCAGTTCTATGATTAAGGCATAACTTAAGATCATATTAACTAAGAAAGCCCCTTTGAAATTTTATGTGCAGTATTATCACTTAGAGGGAGCTTTACAGAAAATGACAGGGAATTTTTTCCTGGTGTAGTCTCAATTATTTCTTTAAAGTTCTAAGCCCTTCCCTTTGCCCTGTCTCTCCTCCCCCTGCACAAAGGTGTGTTTGGTAAAGCAGTTCCGTGGTCCTCGTGCTGCTTGCTCTTTTGAAGGCATGCAAGGGTGCTCTAAGGAAAACCAGATGATGTGCCCTGTCATCGGTGCTGGATTTAGGTCAGGAGTGTTCCCCAGGTTTCTGGGAGGGGGAACCCACTCCCTAATCCACACCGAGTATAATGTTTGGCCTTACTGGCTGTGCAGCTCAGATCCAGAAGGTTTCCAATACGTTTTTCTGTCAAAAGCAGCCTTTCAATGGTCCGTGTGGCCTGGGCAGGCTGTTTCATTCATTTATTCATGGAGACAATTTATAAAATAGTGGTCTCTTTACCTCAGTGACACCTTAACAGAACGGGCAAGTGGATTTCCTCCCTGGGCTGGGAAAGCACCAGTTTGAAAGCAGCCAGCTCCTTATTAATAGAGACAATTACATTAAGTCAATGAACATTAAAACATGCAGCAGGATATTCTGCTGCTTGGGAAATGGTATGTACTGAAGCCGTGATTGCAGTCTAAATAGCACATTTCTAGATTTGTAGTTAACCCTTTTAAACAGATTCTTGGGTGAATTAATATATTTTATAGCCTTCCATTGTAGGTTTGTGTTATTTAAATTAAGCTATGTGTTAGTATAATTAAAAGCTTGATCCTCCAGTCTGTGATTCTGTTGGCAGCGGCAGAAGTGAAGGCAGCAGGATCTTGCTTGGCAGTTATTGCATGAATTAATGTAAATCAGGAAATGTTTTGAGAATTGCTCTCCCTTTTGAAAGCGTGTGGCATAAAGTAAGACAGCCCTTTCTTCTGGGTATTTTTTTGTCCTTATTTCATCTATAATGATGTTTAAATGTCAAGGTTTAGATGTAAATAACAAATATATTTATAGGGGTTTTGAGAACTGGAATAGAAGGCTCCCAAAATAACAGCAAGTTCTATGGGAGAACTTGCTTCCAAGGTATCCTCTAAAACAACCACCCTTTCATAATTATGCATTTGTGTCTTAAATCAGGTATTTTATATATATATATGCATTTTATTAAATGATTGAAGGATGGAATGGCAGTAGTTTACTCTGAAATTAGAGAAAACTAGTATGTGTAATGTTGGGGCATTTGACAAAATGGACCATCTTTATCCTTCTACTGTTTGTTAAAACTGTGGGGTTTTTTTAAGCTTTTAAAAGTGTTGTAACCTGAAAATACAATGAAGTAATATTCTTAAACTTTTTTTCTTGTCTGATTGAATGTACTGTAATTGTTGCCTGTGGATAAATATGAAAATACCAGGGATTATAGAAATCTTCAGGTCTAGAACTCAAGCAGATTTTAAATTTGCTTTATTATGTAAGCAAGCAAACCCAACAGAGCTATGTTATTGAGGAGATGAACTTTGCTTTTTCTGTGTAGCAACTTTCAGGGTATTCAGCTAAGGTTTCTGACCCGGTATCCTTACCTGCATTTGAGTCCTGCAACAAAATATTGTTCTTCTCTGTTTTAAGTGTGTCACAACTAGGCTGTACTGGGTGGCCCCTCTCTACTTCTGTAGAAGACCTCGTTCCAACCAGTGTGTATTTTGTATTGGCTTATTTCCCTTCAGTTCTTGCCATCTCACTTCTAATTCTCTTGAAGTAGGCTTACCTCATTTTGAAATACAGTATATTTCAGTATTTGCCCTTATCTGTGGGCACTTGTTCTAAATTCAGTTTTGTAGCCTATTGCACTGTCAGAAAATCTCCTTTTGGCTTCTTTAGCTTTTTTCCCCCCTCCAGTTCAGTAATGTAAAATTACTGATGATCGCAGGTTGATTGTGCTGCTTTGTCCTCTTCAAGTACTCCCTTATGATTGCATTGTGATGGCATTTGGGTTCTCTTGCAGTGGTTACCCCTATCTGTTCATCACTGTCTGTAGCAAAGGAAATCTGCTTAAAATGCAGGTGAATTTCAACAGGTAGTCCAGTTTACGTGGCCCTCCGATCCATAACCAGTCATACGTGACCCAGTTGTATGACAATGAAACATTTGCTAGCCTTGCCAGATAGTTGTGGAGTACAAGTGAAATTTGCAATAAATTAACATGGCATTGAATACAAAAGCAATTTACTAGCCCTCATCAGTTATGGGTCTTTTCTTAAAAGTGAATCAATTTTTTGTCACCTTTTTGTATGTGCCAAATGTGCCAATTTGATGGTTAACTTCTCCTTCTTCTGCAGCTCCCTAAATGCATGCCTTGCCTTTGCTCTTCTATGTAAAGAAAAATATCTGATGCTATTTTTAGTATTGCCTTTTTTTCTGCCAGGTTTTCAGTTCTCTTCCTTTTCCTTGTGTTCTTCGCAATACTTATTTTGACTTGTAATGCAACCAGAGGTTTTTTCCTCTTAATGTTTCCCTTATTCTTTGTCTCTTCAAAATAAGCAGTATGGTTTTGCTAGCCCTCTGGCCATGGTGATGTACCTATAATACAGTTTAGAAATACCTCTTTTATGCACCGGTTTAATTTTTGCACTCTGTTTTATTAAAATTCACCCACTTTTTGCTGCGTGATACACTTTACCATTGCAAACCACTTTTGACCCTGTTTAGCTCTTCTTCTTTTTCCCCCCTCCCCTACCTGATTGTTACCCTTACTCTTCTGAATGCTCTTTTATTCTGAACTTTGAAGGGGATATGCCAACAACTGAATTTTCCCCGAAGTCAAGTTTACCACCCAAGGTCTATGGATGGCTTGATGTGAGCTACTCCAAGGACTATTTTATGTCCTCTGGTCTGTGTAGAAGTGTTGTTTGTCTAAATAGTCATCCTGACATGTAAATATATTTATATATACTCAAATTCTTTACAAACACTCCACCTGAACCAACTTTTTAAAGAAGGTTGGTCTGTAAACCTGAGAAGGTATAATGAAATCAGTAGGGTTCTTTAGTTGTTCATTAACACCTTAGGGGAAGGCTTGGCTCACTAATTGGAAAGCAGGTAAAAGGGATGTTTCTGAAAAGGTAATTCAAAAGCTATGAAGATTTCTACAGGTTCTACTACTTACTCTGCTGTACAGCGGAAGCACTTTCTATGTTAAATACTTTATTTGAACAGCGATACCTTGATATGAGGATGTCACTGTATAAGATTGTTACATTTACGGAGTTGTGTTGCTTAAGTTTCCTCCAGTTTTTCTGCTCATTATGTCATTTAAATAATGCGCCAAAATGTAATTTCCATGATTGCTGAATCAATGAACTGTAAATCTCACCGTGGTTTTGTTAACTCTAAGTGAAAAATTACTTAAAGTTTTATGTACAGTTATATTTTTTTCAAAATGAAGTTTGAATGTCTTATAAATAAAGTGTGTTTTTAAGTAAACCTGTTGTTCTGAGTTTGATGTATGTTAGCAATAGGGAGCTTGTGTCAGTTCACATAACTTTAAGACCTTTGTGTGAATAAGGTTTGTTCTTAACCTGTGAGCTTATTAATGCTGCAAATATTGTTATGGGTTTGGAAGAAAAGGGGACAGACACTCAAAAGCTTTTTCTCTGCAAGCAGCCTGGCGTTTCCTAAGCTGGAGGTGAATTTAGAGCCCATAACTCCGGGGTGCTGGGCAAGGATCTTGGCTGCAGCAGGATGGGCTCTTTGCAGAACGTGGGTGCTTTGCTGCTGGTTGCTGGTTCTGGGTTCTGCCCGCTTGTCTGGTGTTTAGCTTCAACTCACCAACCCTCCTGCCTTCTCTGTCTTCAGGCATGCACCTCTGTGTGCGTGAGGGTGCTGACGCGTGGAGAAAGTTGACTGTATGCGTAACACCAGGTTCAGGAGAGCTTTGAGATTCTCACTTCGGGTTTTACGACCTGAATGTGCATGTTAGAAACGAGATGAGGCCTAACACTACAAGTTTAGGTGCTGTTTTTGGAGCAGCAGTTGTGGAGGTGCCCTTATATGTTCCTCTCTCCTTAGCAACAATATCAGGTCATCTGCCACCTGGGTTCTGCCCCATTGTGTCCGATTCCCCAGCTGTCCGTGTACCTACACATTTTCGTTAATAGTCATCAATAAGGAGGCAGTAGTAGTTGTTCCTGGCTTTTTTTTTTTTTTAAATCTTTTGAGTATGTCCAAATTGCAGAAACTACATCAATACTCCATAAAAAATTCAGTTCATATTCAGCCAACATGTTGCCTGTGGCCATGTGCTTTGTTGATGTTCCTCAGCGTGTAGCTGGTGGACCACTAGTGATTTGGGAGGCAAAAATGAAAAATCTATAAAGCAATTCCTCACAAATAAAATAATACATATACTCAGGAGAAAAAAAAATTCAGAAAATAAATGTTGAGAATTCAACCTGTTACTGGTCGTATACGAGAATGACCATAGCAACACTGCCCAAGTGATCCTGGAATTGCTTTTCAAAGGCATAAGATCATGTTGAAAAATACCATCTCAGGACAAGAAGAACAAGGGCTGATAGATTTGGAGCACACAGTTTTAATCCTGACATTTAATGAACAGTTTCCCTGCTGCACGGACTGGCATAAGGCCCTTGAAATTCCCAGATGCAGAGGCCCTTGTTTTGTATCTGGCTCCTTCTGGAGCAGGAGGTATTTTCTGTATTGGAGGGCTTCTGCTATTTTGATACTTACCTACTCTCCGAGAAGCCATAGAACCAGGATGACTTTGGGCTGGATGTAGTAGGTTGCATTTTAAAAAAGAGCTTCTGAAAAAAAAAAAGCCCAAACAACTACAATCTGTATTCTTTCTTATGCATCCAATGTTTATGTTACCCAAACGTTTATGCATTCAAGTTATAGTCTATATTTGCAATCACAGTTTGTTGGGCTTTCAGATGTGTGGTTTTAAACCCAACCCACATCCTTCTGTAAGAATATTTTAGGAGGGTGCTATGGATTCCCCACAGGTGGGTGCACAATGTCTGTCTGCTGTGGTGGAGATCCTGTTCTGATCCAAGGTTGCAGCAAGAAGTGGGGAAATAATGGTGGTCACAGGTGGGTGACAAAGGGTCAGCTAAATTCCCTGACCAATTTAGACTGTAGTTGGGATGAAGTTAATGAATCTTCCAGTTAGGGCAAGGTGGAGGTTCAGTAAACCTGGGAGTAGAGGGTGTGCAATGAAATGTTGAGGGACGTTAATGAGGTATTCAGTGGGGATGGGGAAGCCTCTGTCTCTTCAGGGACACAGCCTTTGCCTTCTGATGCAAAGATGGAATTTATCGTTGAGTCCTAGCTGTGTTTTACAGGCAGAGAGTTATTTCGCTATAAAACTCTAGACGGTGAGGCAGAATTGTAATGCCTACTGCCAACTCTTCATAGGAGTCACTAGAGCAGCCCTGTAGGTTTGTGAATCAGCTTGTCTCTGCTAAAGTGATGCTGGCTGTCTGATGGAAGAAGCACGTATCTTGGTCAATAGACATAGCAGGCATTTGAATAACTGTGAAATGTCACTGACTACTTCTATATTAGTAAATTAATTACACCTGGAAATATTCCCAGGCACAGAGACCGGTCAGCATAGAAGAGCTTGCATCTATGCTAGTAAAATACTATCCACTTCCAAAGAGGGCGGCTCCGTGGTGATGGCCAACTGAGATTAGGTCCTTGACTCTGGACTGTGCCCGGGAATGGCTGGGGAGAGCAGCAATTGTCACGGGCTGTGAAATGCTTGAACAGCTTACTAATACAGACGATCATAGTTCATCCCCAGCTGCTGTTTAATTGATGAGGCCCTTGGTCCCTGAGCTTCTGCGCTGTTTTCCAAGGTAGCAGTACCTCAGTACCTGCAGACAGAAAAGGAGATGAAGCTGGTGGTGGTGTTCTTGGGACCTGAGGTTGAAAGGTTTCTTCTTTTTCCACGCCTGTGCCGTGCTGCATCGGTGCATGGGGTGAGCTGGGAGGGGCAGGGCTGCCCGGCTCAGCAGTGCAGTCAGCAGATAACGCTATCGTTGCGGCTGCTTGCATGGCTCTAAAAACAAAAGGCACAAAGCAAGTGGCACGTTCGATATGGTGTTGCACTTTGCTTTACCTCCTTCGAGTCCTAGTACGTTCCGCCCCCGCCCCCCGCGTAGTGTTCATCCATGTTTAATACAGCTCTGTGTCTGTTTAACAGCGTATCGCTGACCACCCCGTGTAGAGGAGATGGAGACAAAACTACGGCAAAAGGCTTCAGGGTAAGTGTGGGAAAATAAACCCGTGAAGACTTTATGCAAGTCATTGAAACAGCACAGTAGGGCCACAGCCGAGGGTAAGGAAATTTTTGTAAGTAAAGGATTGCATAATTTGAGAGGTAGAAGACAACCCTTTTTTCAATATACACCTTAAAAATCAGTCATGTAAAAAGCATCTGATGCAGATGAACCTGTCCCCCGAGTTTTAAACCAGGCAGTACAACAGGTGGTGGGACATCAGCACAACAAATGCCATGTCATCCTGCAGAACAGCACTTGCTTTAATTAGATATTTCTCTTCTAAATTGCCGTATGAAGTAGGGATGGTAGCCTTTCTGCATACCCCAGTTTCCCTCATCCAAATGGTTCACAGAAACCATTTTCTTATGGCTAGGCATAAGAGCCCAGCAGGGTGCAGGGGCTACCCTACGACAAAACACCCCCGGCAGCACGGAGCCTGCAGCTCTTTGCTGGCTGCTGCACATTCGCACCCAGATGATTCTGGGGATCTTGCCACCTGGGGAACACCTTTCTACTTGTGAAAGTCTCTGGCACGGTGTAATTTCTAAGTGTGAGCAGGTGTTTGGTCAGCCCTAAATTATCTGGGTGTAGCTTGGTAAGTCGTGGCAGAGGGAGATAATCAGGACCCCCAAAATAATTGTGCGCCTTTGCACGGTGCTGAGAGGAGCTGCTGCCCAGCCCTTGCTGAGGAGGAAGAGGGTCCCGCTTGTCCCCCGGGCCACTCCAGCTCAGGAGGAGAAGACCTGTGGTGAAGCAGACCCGTGCCTGTGCTGTGGTGAAGGGGCATCACGCACCCCCCAGGACAAACAACTTCAGCTGCTGCTGGGGAAGAACTTGGCGAGGCTTTTGGGGAGGGAAGGGCAGGAACCTGTGCAGCTCCCATGGTGGCCCCCGCCACCCTGTTTTCTGAGCACCAGCTGTGCTTTCAAGCACTGTTTCTGAGGGCATCCAGAAGCGGGCAGAGGCGCGTACGTCTTTCTGCCTCCTACTCCTGCATGCTTTTTACGTGAAGGGAAGAGACTGACTTGGGTTGAGGCTTTTTTACAAATTCCACTAATTCCCATTGCGATTCCAGATGCGAGCTTTTTTTTTTGCAGTAACTCTGATTTGCCTCTGTGCTTTAGTATCTGAAATATGAAATCCGATCTTAACCGACGAGCTCCTGACACTCACGGTCACAGTAAGTCCGTCTACCCCTGACAGTGACACCGGCTCATCCTTTATGTGAATACCCCGGTGCTGTATGTCTGCACTGAGAAGAAAGGAAAAGGCAAAGGCGGAGATCCCGAGGTATAGTTCTCCAAAGGGCTATAAAGTTCTATAAACGATGAAACGGATTATGCTTCCTCCTGGTTGTAAGGCAGGGTACTGCTCCTCCAAGAGGCAAACTGATCATTTGGGGTTAGTGGTGGGGCTGATGCG
Organism: Falco rusticolus; assembly: GCF_015220075.1. NCBI lineage: Eukaryota > Metazoa > Chordata > Aves > Falconiformes > Falconidae > Falco > Falco rusticolus. The sequence goes on along the minus strand of NC_051198.1, from coordinate 25,502,044 downwards.
AGGGCTGTCCCCAAAGCCTGCCCTGGGCAGACTGGGAATCACTGTCCGTGCCGTTCCCTCAGCTTTGCCAGCCCAAGAAGGAAGGGATTCGGCCCCCGATGCAGGAACACGGCAGCAAGTTATCTGCTGGTGGAAGCAAGCACAAGTGTGCTGGCTGGAAGAAAGTTCTGGCTGTTTTCACTCGCTGAAAATTTGGCCCTGTGCTCCGCTCTCCTGCATGTGGCAGGGAACTGGGCTGCCGGCACAGCGAGGAGGGGTTACACAGCCACTCAGCGGTCACCTTAAGGGGATGGAAATTTATTTTTCTGGCTGCAATAGGGATCTCCAGGGGCCATGGAGCAGGATGGCAATGACCCCCCGCCCCCCTCCTGCTGATGGCGGTGCTTGTTCACGTGTATATATACATATACACCCATCTATATTATTTCTGGCAGAAGACAAAGGCTTCTACTAATTATGTTATATTTGCAGCCCCCCAGCTAACACTGGTGTTGTGTTTCCTTCTGAAAGACAAATGCTGTCTCTCTTAAGCACTCCGTGTTCTGGCCAAAGAGTGATCACGTGAGGCGGCAGCAGCGGGAGGCCGAGGGGAAGAAAGCGGAGCCCGGCTCACAGGGCTCTTTCAAAGCGGTTGTTCACTCGGCCAAGGAGGTCGGCAGCTTGCCTGTGCCCTCCTTGAATCCAGCATCTATCGTGCAGCCCCATGTCCGTTGCTGCATGGGTAAGGGTAACCTCCTTTGTATGGGGGACATACACCCCCCCCCCCCCAAAAAAAAAAAAATACGTCTGGGCAGATGTGGCCTCAGGACAAGGAGCTGTAAGGAAGTGAGGGATGGAGCACATCTCTCTCATAGGACAGAGGTGGTTTCCACAGCAAGTGCCAGTAGCAGTGGGTCTGATGAAATGGAGAAATGTCTCATATATAACACACACTTGCACCCATGTATATGAATGTACTTATTTTTGCACACACACACACATGTGCGTACGCACACACATGTGATACTGACTATATATGACCATATTTGTTATTGTTACCATTCAGCAAATGAGAGTTTTTGCTTTAGTCACAGCGCCGTAGAAATGCCACTCGCTGGGTATACCCGATATGATATATCCTTCCAGCTTATCATTTTGAAATTGGACGGATTTAATGTGTCAGAATTGCGTAGTTGCCTTTAAATTGTTGTGTGTCTGCCTGGTAGAAACTGCCAAGGTCTAGTGGCGGGGGTTTGAGTGTGTTTGGTGTCTTTTCTGTACCATTAATGAGCGCTGCCGTGTGGATCCCAGCTGTGTGAGGAAGCCTTCTGCTAGGCACTGGAGTTGTGAGAAGGGCAGAGGCAAAAGAAGCGGAGTAGACTTGTGAGGCTCACTCTGACTTTCCCTGCTGTGTGATCTGGGCAGAAAGGAGCACAGAAGTGGTCTTTGAAAGGTAGCTAGACATGCATGGTGAGGAAAGAAGGCGGCATGGATGGGCAAATGCAACCAGTCCCCTGGGAAAGTCCTCCTGCTGCTTCTTGCAGTGGGTAGTTGCTACTGCACCATGTTTTTTGGTTGGCAACAGCAGCCATAATCTGACCAGCCTTTATCACCCCTCCCCAAGTGTGCCGGGTCCTGCTCCACCCTGGCTCTATCTGGAGACACCAAACTCTGGCACCTCCATTCCCTTCCATTATTTTCCTTCCACTTGCTTTTCTCAGATCCTTTCTCCCTTGTCACCCAGTGCCTCCCTAATCTCCTTTCTTCCTTGCCCATCTGTCTGGGGCTGCCAATCTCTCCCTCACCAGCGTGCTGCTGGCCACCTTGTGCTTGCTATCTTTCTGCTTGGAGTCCTCTCTAGTTTAGTCCTGGAAAAAAAAGTCTTAAAAAGAGGTGTTCACAGTGGCCAGAGCCAGGGCTTGAAAGAGCAGCCAGCTTGAAAATTAATTTGCTCTTTACAGAACTGCTGCTCAGTTTTATATCTAGACCTGGAGGTTGAAAATACACTGCTGGCCATTTTTCTTTTTTCTTGAAAACTATCAAGTGGTGTGTTAAAGGTTAGAAAATTTGAAGATGTGAAAACTCAGCTCAGTTACCATGTCTAAGTAGAATTGTCTTTTACTACTACTACTGCTAACAAGAACATAAAAAGGAAAGGCTGTGGTGACTAGTTTCAAGCAATTCAGAGAAGGGGATCAATGCAAAGACAGCCTGCAATATTGCTACTTAAGGAAACAGTTGTGAACCCTCAAAGCTTTTGTGGGAAGCCAGGTAAATTCAGGGGTACAGGAAGAATTTGGCCAGAACCTTTTCCCCATCCTCCGTCAGGGTCACGCAGTGACTCCTGAGACAAAGCTCCCTTCGGCCACCGAGTGCTCACCCATGGGCAAAGACCACAGACACTCTCAAGACCAACTTTGAGGTCCTGTCCATCCACAGCACTGGCAAACCACCCTTTTTTGGAAGGTTTTCATCTTGTTTGAGACCAGGCTGGCTAGGCTGCAGCCAGACGGGGCTGCCACAAGGCTGACTGAGCCCAGCCCGCTCCCGTCGGCCTTTGCCGCCTCCAGCAGCTGTGCTCGGAACAACCCAGAGCATCCTGCTGATGTGTGATGGGTCTCAAGACATCAAAAGCATTTTAGAGAGCTTGGGGTGAAAACAAAATCGAGAAGGATGTGCCTGTGTGTGCTTCTTGTTTGTTTGGGGTGGGGAAGGAAGGAGGGTGTTTTGGGTTCAGTTACAATAGAAATTTATATGTGTTCTTTACTCAGCACTATGTGCTTTAGCATAAACCTCCTGACCCCTAGGGAACTGCTGCTGTCATGATAACAAGCAGGCATTATGAGTTAATGCCTGTTATAACATTTCATATGGTAAAAGATTTCCAGGGTTTACGACTTTGAACCTGTTATCCTATACCAGATTAATACAACTGTATTTACAAAAGTGATTACAAGGGCACTTCTCTCGAGATAGGCAACTTTTCTTGTATGAATGATTAAGCAATTCTGACTGATTTGACTGCCGTTACACTTTTTAAGCAAAGAAGTCTAACAGATCTTGACCGAAGATTCCAGGCACTTAGCCTTTTAATCTGGTTAATTAAAAATGGGGTTCTGCTGATTTGGAAGACTGGTGATTCTACCTTCACTGAGACCACGGGTATTGCAGGAGCCGTGGGTCTGAACCTCATGGCCCTCCACTGTGACACTCGCCACCGCTGCTTGTTTTGCCTGGCTGAACCGGTGCCTCTGTCCTCACAATCTGCCCCCCTGCTCCAGGCTTTCAATGATAAGACTATGTTAATAAGGCTGATTTGTGTTTGCCCGGTTGAGCATTGTAAAGAAACCCTCTGAAGTCTTGTTTGACTATATACTGAGGAGTAAATGTTTAAAAATGTTAATCTATATAGAAATGTCCTAAAGTTTATTGCTCTTAATATTACTAATCATTCCTTTACTCCTAATAAAGCACCTGAGAACAGTCAAAGGTCAGAGCCCTTTTTTCGCCAGATGTACTAGAAACATAAAATGAGTGACACTTCTGAACGTGAAGAGTTTAAAATGTACAGCAAGTTCTCAAACTTCCTGCTAATTTGGGGATTTTTTTGATGTGAGTTTTACTTTTGGTGGGGTTTGGTCTAGCTGTGGTGAAAGGGGTGTCAGGAGCTTGTGTAACTTTTGCTTCTTGCTTGCTTTGTCTTGACTTTAGGAGCCGAGTCCAGTTATGAGCTACTACATCAGGATTTATGTGTGTAGATATATTTTAATCAGTGAACTCATTGATTTCAGTAGCTCAATAAATAGCTTAGGCTTAGTAAAGAGACTAAGTTAATGAGTCCATTCTTCAGCTCTGACAGGAGTGCTCAGGCTGGCTTCCAGACCTGGTATCTATGCCAAGCTTCGTGCTTCACCTGCAGATTCCAAAAGGAAGGGATTTGGTCCCTGGTGCAGGCCTGTGGCATTCGAGGGATGATACCCTTCTGCAGGTTTTGAGTTGCCAGTATAATTCAATTAATGCTTTTCAAGAAATATTTCATGAAGTCCTATATGAAAGGCAAACACAAGCAGCCAGGAAACAACCTTTACTTTTGTGGAAATCGTGCTGAGCTGGAGTTGTCTGAGAGTATAGGCTCTACACTATCAGGAATTTTATTATCTGCCTGAAACAGATCCCTTTTTTGTTATCTGCTTACCACATTGTGTAGCCTGAAATCTGCTTTGGATGCCATACACAGAATAACTTCAGCATTTATTTCAAACAGTGGAGGTTTCTTATTGAGCTAGTAATCATCTACTTAGCCTGCCTTTTGAAAGCACACACACCTCTTCTTTTACACTGCCCAGGGACCTGCTGGGTCTGACCCTGGGGTTTGGGTTGGATGCTCAGGGCTGGGAACCCCAGTGCTGCTGTGGAAGTTTCTAATGGGCCTTGAGCTGTCTAGTCATATAATGGCTATCAGTAGGGCAGCAAAGAGCATCAACAGGGCATGGAACTATACCAAAGGTGGGGAGCTCCTTCAAAGGTGGGATGAAAGAAAAACTTTAAAATGAAGAGTGTGGCAATGCTCTGACAACTTGTTTCTCTGCTTTGATGTCACTTGTTGAAGATGAGCCTGTTGAAACAAGTGGCAGCTTAGTCCTTATGTGTCAGAGTAACGCTAGGAGGGTATTTTGTGAAGACTTCTAAAGAATAAAAATCTTTGCTGCTCCTCTTTTCAGTACAGCAAGGACTGGTACAGGGACTCCTGCTGTGGGAGGGGAGGGGCAGCAGGGAGTCAGGAGGACTCATCTGGTGTGGGTCGACTTGACCAACAGACAGGCTGCTCTGGAGAGCTGAGCTTCTTCACACCACGAGAGGTTTTGGGAGACGGCAAGAAGCAGCAGACTGCTGGCAGCTGACAGTTCCTGTTAGACTTGCTTTCCTGATCAGAAGCTCTTCATGGCGAGAGAAACATAAACTTTATGTGGTAATTCCTTGGCAGGCTTGTGTGGTACTTAAAAGACGTGTCCCTGATGAGCTGCTCTATACTCGCTGTATGGGTTCAGTCAGACACCTACATCTCAGAATGAAATAAGCTAATGATGTAAACCAGACCACGCTTTAGTTTGTATTCAATGGAAAAAAAATCAGAATGGGTTATGGTATCGCTATTATTTTAGTGATATCTTTGGTTACACATGCATCTGTCAGGACCTGGTGCAAATAAGCAGAAAATAACATGACACACAGGATCTGATGTATTTGCCCTTCTGTAGTTGATATAATAGATTCCTCCTCATCCCCAGGTACTCAGGCTTTCCTTCTTAATCATTTTTTTCATGCACCAACTGTTGAAAGCCTGTCTTTTTCTGACATTTTTTTTTCTTTTAACTTACCTTTAGTGTATGATTTCCTAGGGATTTTGTTTGTTTACATAGGAACAAACTGAACTGGCAGTGCCCTCAGGGGGCTGGAGACACATACGGCAGGGGGGGGACCTCTGGCTTGAGCAGAAACCCTCTGCGTGTGCCAGCACTTTATTAGGATGAAGGTTTTTTTGATGGTGAGTTTCATAGACAGTCAATGAAGATGCTTGTGGGACATACGCTCCTGCCTGCAGTATTTCCATCCTTGTTTCTTTCTCATTTTCTTTCTTTTCTTTCACATCTCCACCATCAGGAGCTAGCCTTCCCCCCACTGTATGCTTTTATGTCTGTGTGACAGCAAGTCTTGTATCCTCTGCAGTTTCCCTATCCCATTCCCAGTTATCTCCTTTCACTGTCTCTATTCTAAGTTCATCTAGTCACAATCCTCAAGCGTTGGATTCACAACCCTGACAGTTACAGCCTTGCTCAATGTAAGTGCTGTATATATGTTTTTAGATTTACAAATAAGCTCAAGCAACATGCTGGGATTGTAGGTGGGAATCCCACAGCTCCAGCCTCCCACGCCGCACAGCAAGGCTTGTCATGACACAACTCCCAACAAACATTGTTTTTATAGGGTGGTGCTAAATATGCTTATGCCAAACACAAAAGGAATCTGTTTCAGCACATGGCCTCCCACTGTCCAGTCAGCCTTCAATTTGGTGCTTGCCTCCAGACATTTAAAGCAGCCTGCTTAGACTTCGGGTTCATTTCTGGGGAATGGAAGGTGACCCATACGCCTCCTCCCCACCCCACACCTATATACAAAATCCTCCAGGGGAAGATGACGTGTCAGTAAAATAGAAAAATTAAGTGGGAAATACTAAATGGTGGGAAGAACTAGGGCTGAGTCAGCCTTCTTCACCTTTAGACTGGGAGATCAGCATAATCTCCAGAGCCATGATGTAAGGGCCTGGCTCCAAGTGCTGCTTTCTTTGCCTTGACAGAAGTCAGAGATGCAAGCCTGATAAATACTGTACTGGGTTGGATCTTTTGCTTGCACTGGTTTTGTATTGGTGTTGCAAATGGAATTAATCCTGGTTTATGCTGGAATAAATCAGGGGAGAGTCTGTGCCATGGTATCCTGATGTCTCAGTAAGAAGTCTAATCTGAAGTGCAATAGATTTAAAATCCTAGTGAACTTACTAGGCGCTGGATCACGGACAAAGTTAAAGTTTACGATGACTCGTGCAGTTTTTGTATCAAAAGTGGGTTAGTTCTTGAGTCACTAACAAATAGCAATAATTACTCATGGAAGAGACAGAAATTGGTGGTCAAAGGTGAGATGAATCATGCTGCCAGTGAAGCTCGGTTTTGCTAACGACCTATGTCTTCCTAAGCCTTTTCCTGAAGAAATAGCAGTTCTCTGAAAAGCAGCTGGGAGAATGGCTTCAGGGGAGCCTACATCTTTATACGACCAACATTTTGCAAACAAAAGCATCTTGCTCTTGTTTAAAACCAGCATTTTTCTCTCTTTGTTGCCAGACCCAAATATACTTGTGGTTCTACATCCTTACACATTAACTTTGCACGGTGTGAAGCTTGTAACCCCAGGCTGTGGACCATCAGGGCTGTTCCTCCAGTGGTGCCCGGGAGGACCTGCAGCGTGGAGCAGGTTGTGAGGTGCCACGTTGGCTGCTGTCCCTCTGCCAGGAGGGGCATGGCATCATATTATTTCCTCCTTGCTCTTCATTTTCATCACTTTATTAAAGGTACTGCCGGCCAAATTGTCACCTGTCACTTTGCCACCTGCAGCACTTTAGCTACAGGTAAGCTCTCTCCACAAAGGCAGCGCCAGGTCTTTGCCAACATCACCCGAATTCACAGTCTGTTGAAGATCCGAGTCCACTGAAGTCCTCACAGGGAGTCACACACCGCGGACCCTGGGGTCAGGAGCCAGCTATATGGGTTCTTCGATGTGGGAAGGACCTCTTGCTGGATTGCTCACTCATCCTTTAGTTCAAGCCAGTTGTTTGAGGGAGAAGATAAATCTGTTTAAAGCACAGGCAGGTTAATATGTGCTAAGACCCCCTCTCAAAACAGCAGCACTTCTGTGGGCTCGGCACGCACAGTCCCAAGATAATAAATCCAAATGTTTCAAGATGTTGTTAGACAAAAGCAGATGAAACAGCGCAGGGGAGGAGATGCGCCGTGCTGGGTGACTGTAAGCTGGCTGGCACATTATCTCATGGCATTCCTCATACAATATTCCTCGTGTAAGGAAAGTATAATGAATAAACCAGTGACCTTAAGCGCAGCCTTGAGGTGAAGCAAGCAGCAAGGCTTGAAGCAGTACGTGAAGGAAGCTCTGTGCACAGGACTGATCCTTCTCAACTTCCCTTTCCCCCAAAACATGATTTAAAAACCTATGTCGTGAAATTTCTCCCGCAGAAAGAGTATCCTTTGGGAGTTCATTTGCAGTATTATGAGCAATGCCACATATTCATCTAGCAAGCAAAAGCATTACAAGATTACTTAATACAATATTTAATAAGCCACTGTGATTATTAGTGGGTAATACCGAGAATGGGTGGTGTTAAAATATTTCTTATGGAAAGGAGAGCAATGCTGCTATTATCTCAGATGAATACAACAAATTTCAAGTGTGAAAATCTTAAGAAATGGATCAGCCAAGGTAATTGTTAAATTAGGTCTTTGTCTCAAAGAGATAGCCTGAGGGAACACATTTTCTCTTTGCCTGGGGAGACAGGTTATTTTCAGGTATTTGGCCATTTACCACTGAATGCTGATGTGGTGTGGAGATAAAAGCATTTTCAAGATACATTTCTGCATGATATCATTGAGGTTTGGGAGATGTAAACCATCCCAGGAAGGCTATTTTAAATCTAACTGCAGCAGATTGATGATCTTTGTTGACAGACATAGATTTTTTTTTCTTTACAGTTGTTGTTTTCCTTATTCTGATTTCTGAGAACGTGGGAGGTTTTTGTTCGGTCTCTGCCTTGGAACACTAACAGTCTTCCTCAGGTGAGCTGTTTAGTAAAGGATTGAGCATGTCTGGTGGGACAAAGTTTGTGATGATGGAGGTGCCACCAATGTGCAGGGATGACTGAATATTAAGAAGGAGCTTCCAGAGGAAGTTAGAGCTCTTCCACAGTAAAAATGGTAAAATATGCCAAGTACAGCAGTAAGTATTAGAAAGCAGGACAGCGTAGAGAAAAATATTTCAAAGTCTGGGAACTATCTGAGAAAAGAGATATAAGAAATATTAGTTAAAGGCTATTCCATTCCCTTTCATCTGAATCCTTTCCTCCAAAACCTTTTTGAAATTTTTTTTTTTTGAACACTCATCTTCTTTAGGACTGTCTACCTCTGAGCCGGGAGAAAACTTTGCTGTTTCTAAAGGCTCAACACAATCACGAGTTAAAAAATAAACCAGACCGATCCACCACCCCAAACCCAGTCCCTTTAATTAAAGCTACTTCAAAAACCTTTTCTTACAGTCTGTTGAAATTAATTTTTAATCGTTTCTTCCCCAATGTGCATGATAGTCCTTGTTTCTTCTCTGTTCTGCAAACTAGAAAATCGTAGATTAGTTGTTATCACTATTGCATGCAGCTGACAGTTGGCCCAAAGGTAGCAGTGCCCATGACGCAGGCACCCACATGCATTTTGACGTTTTAGGCATTTTAAATAAAAGCGAGAGAGGTGGCGACTAAAGAGATCACCTAGCGTGATTAACACTGAACCCAATGACTCTCATAATTGTAATAGGCAAGGATTTTCCATTGCACTTTCGCCTCTACAACGGGCATATCTGTTTTTCCTGTGGAAATGGTTGAAGTATTGCTAGCCAGACGTAAGACATGGCCTCTGTGTCCTGCAAGGAGTGGGATGTCCTGGACACAAGTCACGTACATCTGATCGCAGGACGAGCCAACACTGATGAGTTTTCCATGGAGGCTGGAAGGTCACTCATTTAGCTCCTCTCTCTGCCAGTGCAGGACACTTCCCCACGTTAAATCTCTCTAGTGTGGTATCAGGGCAGGTTTCAGGTGGAAGTGGTTTCCCTTGCAGAAACCGTGCTTTACTTGACTAGATAAATGCTGAGAAAGGAGAGAGAATCGCTCTCCCATAGCCAGGAGATACGGTGTGGGGATCTGCAGCTAGAAGTCGATGTCACAAGACTCTCTCAAACCAGAAATGTTACTGTTTACTGAAAACCAGCAATAAACCAGAGGAAGAATGGGACACTTTCTACCAAATAGCAAAGGCACCATGGCAAAACCTCTGCCTACACAGCAGTTTTCACACTCGGATGACGCAGATGCTGGAGCCCATTTGTGCGAGTTATCAGGGCAGTCTGGTGACAGTGAGTTTGCTCCCCCGCTATCAGCCTTTCCTAGTAGCCGTTGTGTTCACCTTATGGTTTGAGTTCACATACGAAGTGGCTAACAACCCTGTAAGAACTTGCTCTTTGTGTGTAAAGATGAATTGTATAACCTGAACCCTCCTGATCTCTGGATGCTATAAATGCTTCTATGTCCTTGGCACACATATTGCTTTTGCAAACAAGGCCCATTCAGTGCTCACCTTGAGCGAAGGCACCAGTCTCTGGGCTATCTGCACCCACAGGCTCTTTTCACCTTCCTAGGAGAGAGGTCACCTCTGGGGCACCGGCAGCATCCACTCACCCCATTCCTGCCTCCCATTTGTGTCATTCCCCAGTGCCCTGGATGAGCTCAGCCTCTCACTGTACAGACAAACAAGAAGTCATTTGCTCAAGGGTCAGTGTCAGCCCTCACAAGTGGTCGATTCATCTCATTTTTGAGCTGCTTTCAACCAAAGCTTCTGAGCACAGCTCCTCAAGAATCAGTAACAGTAGCAAAGCCACTAGCAGATTTTTTGGAGTGTCTGGCTTTCAAAGCTCTCCAAGAAAACACATCCTTTTGGATGAGTTTTTATGTGCCTTAGATTTCTTTCTTTCTTTCTTTCTTTCTTTTTTTTTTTTTTTTTTGGTAGCTTCTCATTGATCTCATTTTTTGAAAGTATTTTTTTGTTTTGAGATGATTCATACTTGGTTAGCAGTTTGGAGTGTGGCATGCTCGGATATATTGTGAGCATGGTTCTGAGGGGGAAAAGGCCATTACTTTATGTTAGAAAGAGAACAGATGGAGGGGAGGAGAAAGTCAGGGCTTCTACCCTGTGGGTGAACGAGGAAACGGATGCCCAGTGAACTCGTGCTTTGCTAAAGACCCCAGCTGCACTGATTGCACTGCTGGCAGCAGGGGTTCTCAGCACCCTCCTCTACCTGGGACCTCTCCGGGTGGGCTGCGGGCAGGGAAGGGCTGTGAGGGGTGTGTAACACTTGTGTAGAAGGACAAGAAGGACCCTCTCGGTGCCAGCAAGGGTACGTAGTTAGAGGGGAGAGGATCCCTTAGCCTCCAGGATATGTGTGCTTCAGCTTTTCCATTTGCTTTCATCCCTCACCCAGGAGCACTAGGAACCTCCTTTCTCCCGAGCGAGTGCCACCCACGCTTTTGCCAGGTGGGTGACTTAACAGACCCGTGCAACAACAGGAGGCTGGCCCTGGTGGTACGCCTGCCAGCGGCACTATGTAAAAGCCCACCAGCCAGCCCAGCTGCCCCCGCAGAGCTGAGGGGTCTCTGCTCCCAGAGCTGTGATGCCGGCGCCTGGTGCTGCCCTGGCCTTGCCTGGGTGTCTCTGCCAGCAGCAACCAGTTTGGGAGCTGGAGCTTCTGGAGTGACTGGTGGCCAGCTGGCGTGGCCGCAGGGTGGGCAAGGTCCCCAAGGGCGGTTTAACCTCCAGAAGCTCTGTGACTCGGTGGGAGGATCACTGGGGCAGCGAGGCTGATTTTTGTGGTTTACACTTCTTGAAGGAGACGGAGGATTTTACAAGAGGACGGACTACCGCTTGCGTCGTGAATTGTCACTCCTCCCTCAATCTCAACTGAATCCCACTTTGTCAGAAAAGTCTTCCAGCTTTAGACGTATATATCCCACCTTTTCTGTTTTAATTTTCTCATTCAGTCGTGCTTTGATGCCGGGTTGTGTCAACCTTTTACTCAGAGCTTCCTTTTCATTGCAGACGTGGAGTACCGGCACGGGGGGCGGCAGGTGCCGCGCTCCGCCGCGGCCGGTGTTAGCGCGCCCCCTAGTGGACGCACCAAAAATGACCGGTGCCACTGCCTGGATGAGTGACAAAAATAGCCCCAAATTGGGGTGGGAAAGGGGGGGTGGGGGGAGAAAACAAACAAACAAAACCACCCCCACCCCGCCCCCCGCAAAGGACGGCCACGTTTTCTTAAACTTTGCCACTGAAAGAAGATTTTAAGGTGATTGTTATGAGAAGGGATAAACATGGGCAAATTGCCTGTTGGGTGTCTTTTGCAAAACTCTTTAAAGCCCTTTTATTTAGACTTTTTTTTTTGCACTGAAATAATGAGATTGTTTTACATATTGTCACAAGTATCATCTTGGGAGAGAAAAAGATTTGACTCTTTTTGAAGTACCTTCTGGATGTTCAGGAAGAAAAAAAATAATCTGTTGTGATTTCTTCCTCAAGGAGAAGGCATAAATATTTTATTGAAATGACACTTCTTAATTTTTTAGTCTATTTCAAGAGATTTCAAGAGATTTTTCAAGAGATTTAAACAATTACAGCCAGGAAACAGCCAGGCTTTGTGCTCTAACAAGCATTGCAGGTACCACCTGCTTTGGGCTGGGGACAGCATGTGCCACTCATTACTGTCATTACTCATAATTAGCACCTCTTGTTAGGGGCAGAGCAGAAAGGATCCGGGTTGGTGGCCCCTCCAGCACAAAGGTGCGTGTTGAAGCTGCTGTGTGCTCTGCCTGTGTGTGAGATGCCTGGGTGTTGTCTGATGGAGGTCTGCTGTCTTTAGCTGCCCTGAAGAACTAATTTATAATTAATGTTTTCTTGTTGCTGCTACTGTGGCAAGTCTTTGTGGAACAGCCTGCGGCAGCCTCCGCAGCGAGCTCCTCTCTGCGTGACTTGGTGGTCTATTACTCCACATTTTCCTGTAGGATCAACAGTGTAATCCTGTGTGGCAAGAAGTGCTCCTTTGTGTAAATACAAACATCTATGAAGTTTTGGGGGTGAACCTCCAGGAGAACCGATGCCACCAGTGGGGCATACCTCCTGTTGCCAGCCCCTTGCTCAGTTTGTTGTTAGGAGTGGCTGCAGGCAGGAGTTAGACTACTGGAATCTGGTTCCTTATGGATTTGTGCTGTATCTCCTTTCATCCTTTCCCATGTCTAACCACTACGCAGAAGCTCTGTGCTCATCACGTGTCTATGCTGCTTCGGTAGAGGGGATCCATCCTTAGATCTGTAGTGCAGCTTCCATGTACAACCTACAAACGTTTTTATTCTCCAGATGTGGTTTTGTGCTCTGTCATTGGAGGGTCTCCTCTTTATCTTGTAAGGCTAACTCTGTCTGATGTGGAGGTTGACGTAGCAGTGCTCTTCTGCATAAGCTCTAGATGAAGATCAGTGTGTCTTGGGTCAGGAAGAGAGAAGAAAAGAGATGGGGGGGGGTGAAGAAAGGCAGTGCTTAAGGCTGAGTGACAACCTGGTGTCGCTACAGTCTCATATTCCCTGGAATTATAAAGCAGTTTCAGAGGGGGGGCAGTAACGTGGTTTTAAGTCACAGTGAAGCTGGTCCTACCTCTGTCAGGCAATGGAGGATCCCCCGTTGGGCATTGCCTACTAAATGTTTCTGAGCAGGGCTGCCTGAAGCTTTAACAACACTTGTAACTTTCCTGGATGGCACACACTAAGTTACTATCTTGTGGCACTTTAGTCGGGATTTAAATTATAACTGAACTAAAGGAGTTTGTCATGTTCATGGATTGCTTGACGAAAGTATGAAACCACTGAAATGTATGGAATTACCTCTTCCTGGGTATTCAGTGCAGAATAAAAATGTTTGGATCGCTTAGTCACACCAGTCTTGCTATAGATAACACCGTCTGTGGAAAACTACTTCTTTTGCAAAGAACTACTAAAACATTCCAACAAGCTTTGGCTTCAACGCACCAGTAAGACTCATGAGCGCAGTTCCAGTGAGTGGTGCTGATGGAGTTCCCCACTCCCTTGTCTTCGTAGAGAAGATGCTTTTTCAAAAAAAGCTGGGATTTCTTCTCTCCTAGCCTGTGGATTTTCTCCAGATGGAATTGAAACGGAGGGTTTTCAATGACTGTTCTGACTGTCCTTCATGGGAACCGTTTTTCCAGAGATGGTGCTGAATTCAGCTGCTCGCAGAAACCCTACAAAAGGATGCTCTGTGTCCTGGAGAGCAGAACAACGTGAGTTCAGGCAGCAGCGAGTCTTACGGTTGGGCTGGATCACAGCTGACTTTTTCTCTCCATCCCCAGTCAGGGGCATCTTGCAGTGATTCCTCCAAGCAGAACAAGGTTTGCAGGTGGAGCAAGCTGTTGGTTTTGTAGAGGCTCCTTTGCTGTGTGTGCAGACAGACCCTGTAGTTCAGTCTGTATTTGGCTGTATGTGGTCGCTATATTAATAAATGTTCAAACTTAGTAGCAACCTTTTCATCTTCGCTAGAAGGAACTGGATCAGGTTCTTAGGGAACTGAACCCACCCGTTGAAGCTGTCTGCAGGTAGCCCTGTTATTTTCCTTAGAAGTGAGCATCATCTGTGGAAATTACTTCTGTATTTGGGACTCAGGTTCAGGGAAGCTAAAGCCTAACACCCTGCCGTGGGCAGGTGAAGGGCATATCAGTGAAGCCTACAATGCATTGCCTGCTTATCTTAAGATTTGCAAAATTTGACTTTTATTCAATTGATTTTTGCAAATGTCTGTAGTGGTATTAATTGCCTTACTCGACTGTGCAACCCAAAGTAATCACCATTAATATGTTAATTAAGAGAATTACATATTTTCACAAAGGAATAGAGTATATGGGCTAATGATGCCCAGTCTCTGTTCTTTCCACATTTGAGTTGTAAATAGTGTACGGGAAGTGAAAGCAATTTACGTGATTATGTAGCCAGTGTAAGCAATTGGAGCCGACAGCCGGCGGCTGCCTGGGAAGCGCTGTTATGTGCCTCGTGTACACTCCTAGGCAGGCAGTTGACTCCAGAAATCCAAAGAATCCATAGAACACCCCAAAATACATCACCCATAGGGTTTCCCTGTTGTTGTTTTTGTTGTTTGAGGCTTAGGGTCTTTTTTTTTTTTTTTTTTTAGTTTCTATTTTTAATTAGTAGTTTATAACCTTGCAGCGAACTAGGAGTGCAATGCAACCTGCTAATTGGCAATCACAAACCTCTGTGCCCCGCCTCCTAACATCGTGTCAACAGTGTAAACAAACGCTCCTGAGGCTGTCATGAAGTGGAGCTGATGGGGGGACTTTGATGAAGTGGAGCTGATGGGGGGACTTTGAAGCACTGGTAAAGTTTTGGTTTTAAGTTCAAAAATCAGTGTAGTCCCACATTATTTTCTTTTACAAGTCCTGGCAAATACTCCTATTGACCAAGAGCATTTGTTTGCGAGGCTGAGGATGAAAAGCTGTAATGCATTTCTGAGCACAGGTGACAATCCTGTATCTGAAGGTTTCACAGCATTGGAATGACTGGGGTGTTGGAAGAACCAGGTTTGAAAATAGCAGGCTCAAGGAAGGGCAGTTCAGAAGAGCATCCATGTAGGTAGCTGAAAGAACTCCAGGGGACAGGCTCAATTTGGGCTGAGTTTTAGCTAAAGCACAATAAATAGGATTTTTAACAAAGCATTTTTAGACTCTGTTGAAAACAACTATTTCCCTTGAAGGAAATAAAACAGTTGCAAGCTTTTCACTAGTTCTAAGCTAAGCTCAGTGTCTCACATTTTGCTTGTGTGGTGGGAAACTGCATACAATTAACTTTGGAAACCTCACTAGGATTTAATCATCAGTGAATTGAACTACTTAGGTCATTAAGCATTCAGCTGTTCTGCCATCTCAGTGTAAAAGTGGGTGCCTGCTTTTCATGTCAGCTAGTGAGAGAATGCTGGAGAGCAGAATACAGAATTAATTGGAAAATTAGCATAGATTGAATTGCACTTGTGGAAGCTGTAAGTAATTTGGCTAGGAAGACTGGAAGCGCTTACTGGGGGATGCAGCAGTGTGGAGAGCAGGCGTGGATTATAAATGTACGGAGGATGTTCTGGAATGTGGTACTTCCAGAGCTGGAGAACAGGTGGAATTCATGACAGTGTGTAACGTGGCGTTATTAAAGCTGTGTAACAGTCTGTCCGTGTGTCGTGGCCCCCCGCCCCCTGCCGCCTTCTTTTTTCTCTCCGGTGGCTTTGTGTTTTGGGGTTGGTGTAATGCAGAGGGCGACTTTCACTGATGGCAAGTGTGTGTCAGCCGACTATTGACTAAGGGCGTGATTCTATTAGTTTACCTGGGGGCAGAGTTTTTAGTAGGACCTGTAGCAATAGGGCAAGGGGTAATGGCTTTAAACTAAAAGAGGGTAGGTTCAGGATAAATACAAGGAATAATATTTTTTTTTGTGCTGAGGGTGGTGAAACTGGAACAGGTTGCCCAGAGAGGCTGTAGATGTCCCATCCCTGGGAACATTCAAGGTCAGGTTGGGTGAGGCTCTGAGCGACCTGACCTAGTTGAAGACATCCCTGCTCACTGCGGGGGGCTTGGACTAGATGGCCTTTAAGGGTCCCTTCCAACCCAAGCTGTTCTATGATCCTACTTAGGAACCATTTTGCTGAAAAAGATAGTGAGTTTCTGTATAGTTAGTAGGTGCCACTGAGAAGGGGTAACGCAGCTGAAGAGCGAGCAATGGTTGTAATTTCTTCTTAGTCCTGGGGCTTATTTTTAGTCTTTGTATGGGAGTATCTATATTCTCTTTTCAAGTCTGCAAGTCTCCCCATAACCACAGTATAGTAACTCAGCCTATTGCCCACGGAGACTGTTCTTCTGCACTTATGCTCTGACAGAGGAGGTAGTGGAGAGCATTCCCAGGTCATTTAAGAAACGTTTCAGTCACAGACACACAGCTCTATAAGATGATAGGCGTTTTGATGTTTATGGTGTTAAAGCCATTACAAGGCTCTTTCTTAAACTGTTTTGGGGACACTCTGAATATGATTATGACTGTTAGCAATAATGCTGTTTGTAAAGTAGATGCTGGATCATGTGAGTTGTCTATGCAATTGGTAGGATATGGCTGATAGGAGTACACTTGTGCTAGAGAGCGGGTTGCATTTTTGTAGAATCTTCTCATGTAATGTTTGCTTGAGGTGACTGCACGTGTTTCTTGAAAACAGTGTTATGTCTGTTTTCTCTTTCAAATTCTGCAAGGTTTTATGCTACGTAAGTTGCACAAGATAGTATGTTCTTCAGTTATTTTGGTGGGAGAACCAGCAACACCTTAGCTGACTTCCTGATACCTCCACATTTTGGATGTGGAGGTTTGAAGGACAGCTGTAAATGCAACTGCTTCAAAGATGCAGCATGGAAATGCAAAACTAAATTTATTTCTAATAGATTTCAATGAACTATCTGCTATTTAGTTTGGTGTTGCCAAGTTAGCTTAATTTCTTAGCTGGAAGCATGTCTCTGAAAATCTTGTTGAAGGAGAATGGTTTGGAAGGTATGCTTCTAAACATCTCTATATGTGACTATTTGGTGGGGTTTTTTTGGGTGACTTTTATCTATAGATGGAGTCATGAGGTGTAGGTATGGTAAAACATTTTAAGATTTCACATGCTTTTTGTTTTGAGACCTGTTGAGTTTGATGTGTAGTGATAGGGATGATATTGAGCTAAGCAGAGTAGATGACTGTGTTGATGGGGTGACACCTCAGGATCCTCGCTGGTGTTAAGGAACATCACAGTGTTCCCCAGTGTGGGTTTGTCAAAGCTTTGAGAACAGTATTGGGTCTTCCAGGCTTCCAGCAGTTTAGCTGGGAACCATCACTTGGTATTTCTGGTTTCACCCTCCAAAGGAGCAAACAGGATTCCTTCTAAGACCATACCGAGCTCCCCTTGGATTCTGGCAGCACTTCAGGTTTGGGGACCCATGCCAAGGAGCTCTCTGGAATTCTCTGACAGAATGGGGTGAGAGGGGAGAAAAAAAGACTTGATTTTTTTTTTTTTTTTTTTTTTTTTGCTTCTTGTAGGCAAAACAATTCTTTTGTTTAGGAATTTCCAGAATTTTTTTTTATTATTCTTCAGAAAAATCTCAAGTGGTTGAACTTTTATTCCATATTGGAGTTGGGTTGTCTTCAATGTAAAGCGTTTTCCAATGACTTCCAACTGGCTGTAAGCACAGAAGGGCTGGGAAAAATTAGGTTACGTGTCATATGTATTTGTAAGATTGGTTTCTGCTGTTCTCTGTTAAGCTACACCCTTCAAATGTTAAAATAGATGAAGAAAAGGAAAGACTTGCTACACAAGTGATCATATTTATTTGCTAGGTATTATCACACTGGTCTTTTGGTATGTGGCAAGGTAGCACAGATGTCCAGTTCGTTGCCAGCTCTTGTCTGTAGCATGACGTTACTCCGCACGCTACACAACATGAGGTGCATGCATTCCAAGAGACACATGATGATATTTTAATGGGGGAAAAAGTTAATTGCCAATTGAAGTGTGAACATAGCTTTCCTAGAAATATGACTGGATGGAATATGCTTCAGGAAACTGGAAAGGGATGTTTTGTATATTTTTTATAGGACAATTGAGTGCAGTTGTGACTAGTGTCAAGTTAAAGGTTCAGCCTTCTTGGCGTTTGCATGGGAAGCCGTACGTGACTGTCTTCTATCGTTTCAGTTCTGTGGCTTCATCCACATTGCAGCTGAGCAATGTGATTCTGTGCTGTTTAATATTGCCCGAGTAACACAGAAAAAGCCTGTAATGCAGGCTTTGCCTGTGCTTTGGGTGACGTATAGCATCTTTAGTCATACTGTGCCAGTGTAAGTTGAGAGGTGCAGCGCATAACCTGGTCTGCTGTCATACTAAAGGACAGCTGTCACACTTTTTGTCCCCATTATAGGTAAAGAAACACACAGTTTTGAGTTGAGCAATAAGGAATAAATTTTGAACGTTAAGCATGGCATTCTATGGTGCAAGGAAAAAAAAGGTAATAAAATGTAAATGAGAGTGTGCTATGGAAAGCTTCTCTGGAAACTGGGAAAATTATAGGAGATTCTTCTGTTGGGGTTTGGAGAAATCGGGAGTATAGTAAGTGTGTGTGTATGTATAAAAATATTTCTTCAGTCTTGAGGGGAAGAACTAGAAGAAAATCAAAATGAAACAGAAATGGACAGAGTTGTTACAGAGAACGAAATTTCCTATGCTGGTTTGTTCTGAGCAAGTGAAATGTATTTTCATGCTTTTGTGTTGAGTTTGGAACAATTTGTATTTTCCTCACACTTTCATTTTTAAGTAGCTGATATTTATGATATGACTTTTCTATTCATTTTATAAAAACTGTATTTAAAATATACTTCAGTAAAAATGGAAAATGTATTTCTAAAGCATAAGTATACATATAAAGTTCATGTAAAGTGTAGGTGTTGAATATTTTTATTCAGGTTGCTGGTTTTGTCCACATATGAATGTGTGTATACATACATATGTAAAAGGTTAATGGATAGTCTGGATTTTCCAATATTGCACTCTACGTTTTCAAGCATATTTTAAGGCTCAGCACGTCTCTCACATTCTGTCCCAAAGCCATAGAGACGTCTTTGTCCAAGGATGTGTATACGTTTATGGAGGGTGTGAAGTTTTTTACAATTTCCTTGGCAACCTAACAATATTTACACCACCACAGTTTTCTTATGCAGTAAACATTTGCTGTTCAGCTGGCTAGGGCATCCCTGCTCCTCTCCCTCTGAGCTGTGTGACTGTGTTATCCCAGATAACACTTTTGGTTTGTCATTTACTGGGCATATGCATGGATAAAGGAGCTGTTTGATCTCTGTGGGTTTTTTTTTTCTTTGCTTCATGGAAATGCAAGCAAGAATTCTTTGTGGTCCCATAAAAATTTTGTCAGGGGTGCTTATAGGAAACAGGGAAGACTTCCCTGGCAAAATACTAATTCTGTGGCTTTTCTTGCTGCTATTTCATATTTCCTATGAGAAGTCTTCCCAAATCCTTCAAAGTCTTTTTTTCTTCATTTGCTGAGGGCTGCTTCAGTTCTTCATTCACACAGCTTTTCTGCTTTTCAGAATGAACTCTTCAAAATCCAGAAGATGTCAGCATTTGTGCCTAAGTACATAATCAGAGGATACACTCAGATAGCTGGAGGAGGGTGTCTTTGCTGAGGTCACACAAGGAGAGATGCATGCTTTTGGAAGGGCCTCTCAGGAGCAGGGGCACCAAGACTGTGAAGGTTTCTCTTCTACCTTACTTGGGATCTAGGCTGGAAAACCAGCAGGAGTCACCTTCCCTCCTCTGCAGGATGGCACTTCTGTTTGTAGTGTGCAGTGGAAGCTGGAGGCATGAGGCAGCCCTGGAAATGTAAATAAATAATAATAATAGAGAACATCATTCTTACAAAAAAAAAAATCCCCAACCCAAAAACAAACAAAAAACAAAACACAAAACAACCACAAACCAAACAACTTGGAAAACTACTAGTCAGTGAAGATTTACTTTTGAGTTTCATAATAGCTAACCCTCCTCCTCTGGCCTGGGAATGCTATTTATTTTATTTTAAAGTTAATGTAAGCCTGCCTTGTAACGTAGCTAACGGTTCCAGAAGTTCACGGTTCTGCCGCGGGTGTTGGTTTGTCCCTGTGTCAATATGTGTCATTGACCACGCGGTATGAACACAGCCTGAACTTCTCTACCCCTTTTCTTCACGATTGCCTTCTGCCCCGAAGGAAGCAGCAGCAAATTATTCTTTCTGGAGGGGAGATACTTCATTATGGGAGCACACAAAAGGCAAGGGCTACCTCAGCTGGCAGAGGAAGGATAACAGGGATTGCAGGATGCCACAGAAATAAAGGGTGGACTGCTTTGCAGGATGCCTCATAAATAGAAGCGTGGACTGCAGCATTTGTTAGCGCCAAAGGGACCATACGGAGCGGGCACCGGAGCCTTGGTGATGGAGGTGTGCTCCAGCCTCCCAGCTGGTGGGCTGTGCGTGCCACGTTTGGAAAGCAAATCTGGCAAGAACATTAGGTAGTCAGAGAGGTAAACGTGTCCCACAGTCATAGTGGTAGATGAGCGCAATTTCAGCTTGCTTCTGCTCTTGCTTCCATGGGTCATTCTTTAGTTATCTATGTTGTGTCCATCCATATTAGACTGTAAGGTCCTCGGGGTAGGAACTTGTCTAAATGATGCATTGCTATGCTCACCTATGACACTGTGCAAATAATTAACTGATGTAATTATTGTCCCTGTAAAACACCCTCGCCTGACATTGCTACTAGGCAGTTACTATCATCTGAATGCATTTGTGTCAACCAGACTAAAACCTTGAATCCAAAACCAGAGGAGGCTAAGCCCTCATTCGCTAGCATGTTCTATTACTTTGAAACATTTGTCGAAAGAAACCAAAACTTTACCCGTTAAACTTCTCCTTAAATACTTCCTGGGTTAGAACGACCAAACAGCCTGGGGACCAATGCTTGTCAATGGTGAGCATCTGGGAGAAGCAGGCTCTAGCCCATGCTCTGCTAAATATTAAAAACACTTCTACCTGAGGCAGATTAAAACTTGCCAAGGTCTCACAACAGCCCTTGCTAATACATTACTTTCTATTTTACCATCTTCCAAGGTGCTCATCAGTAGAAGATGAAGTTTCTAGGGATCATGGCCTTCCACAGGTGCTGACCTCCCTGAATGCGCTGTCATGATGCTCAGTGTGTTGAATCAGGCATGTTGGCTCTTGGGAATTGCCCAGATCTGGAGCTGTGGGCAATCCCTGTCCCACCTGGCTCTAGAAGAGTTGCCTGGCTTTTTCTCATCCTTTTTCTTGGTTCCCAAAGTGGTGCAGTCCCTTGAGTATACGCTGACCTTACCAGAGCTCTATATACTTGCTGCCACAGAGTTAACATGAGGGGCAAATGCTTTTCTTTCACAGATCAGAGTAGGTAAAAGATCCCAAAGCCTTGAGGAAGGAGGGTAGAGCAGTCAAAAAGCTCTACCAAAGCTCTGCTCCTGCTACCTGAGCTTTTGGGGTACACTTGAGAACTTTTTCAGTACCTTTCCTTCCCAGTGCTCCTAGCAGGTCTGCAGAGGAGCCAACAAAGTGTTATTTTTGCAGAAAAGGAGCCCTGAGCTCTTGCAGAGAGCTAACGGGGGCCTGCTGGTTAGCGAAGGTGGCTGTCAACAGAGGGAATGTGCAAAAGTAACTTTATACCTAGAATGTGCAGGGACCAAACAGCATTAGTGTTGCAGAAAACCAACACAGACGTGTGCGTGCTTGTGCGTGTGGAAGCCTCGCGCCGTGGTTTCAGAGAAAGGGTGGTCTTTGCAGAGAGCCCGCTGGTGGCAGCAGGAGCTGGCTGTGCCAGGGCTGCAGTTCGCAGCCTGAAACCAGCACCCAGAGCGGTGGTCAAGCTCCTCGGCTGGAAGGGGTCATCTGGGGCTGCCGGTCACTGCATGAGTTATTGCCTTTCTTTAGCTCCAGTGGCCAGTGTAACACCTCAACAGCCCCCTAAAAGGAGGAAACAGCCCAGGTCGCCCTCTTCCTAGCTGAGCACCTCAACTGCCTAACTACAGAATCAGGCTTCTTTCACTTTGTTTACTTCTGAGTTTCACCTTCTTGGCTATCCACTGAAGCACCTTCAAGAGGGGGAATGGACTAGAATCCCCTCTGGCTTATTCCCTGCTTAGTGCTGAGGCACAGCTTGGGAGGAGGGCTGCCGTGGGTTTGTGCCCCTCTTGGGTGGAGGAGCCCCTACGCCTTAGTGCCCTTTTGCCGCCTGGGGCTTGCCGTGGGCATCTTCTGCACCGCAGATCCAGGCAGAGGGCTCTGTTCTGGCACAAGGAGACTGCCCTGCACTTCAGTTATGGACTCGGATGCTACATCTCATCGGTTGTCCTGCAACTACATAATGCTGTGCTGTTGATCCTGGGCTGAAGAGGTCTTGCGTGTGTATAGGCACTTGATTCAAAAAGGCCAGCGAGCGTTTTGTTGCAAAATTGTACTAAATAGGCTTTGTCACATGCATGTGCTTTAGTTTTTCAGCTCTCTGGGAAGCAGGTTGGTGTTCCTCTCATTTTAAAAATGAGGGCTGACTTTCTCCTGTGGGCTACAGCAGATGGTAGCTGTGCAGAGAAGAGAGCTGTGTGCTGTCCTCGGGCTGTGCTGCCCTGTTTTGGTGTCGCCTCTGTGTCAAGGTCAGAGGCCAAGCTCTGCAGCTCTCCCAAGCACATCTACAGCTCTACTGAACTCAACAGGATCAAACACTTCGGAGAGCAGGATTTGGTCCTAAATATGCAAAAGATTTAAATGGGTGATTTGAGACACCAGGACAAAAGAGAGACTTCTGAAAAGTAACAAAAGGTTGTGAAATTGCTAAGGGATTAAGTTGTTTGAATCATTGTTCCAGCTCTATTAAAAAAGGTATAAATTCATTTCAATTCTTAGCAGATTTCAAGCTGCCAATTTCTGAGCTTTCACAACCTTTGATGTGATTCCAGCTTTCTATGATGTAAGTGGATTATTTTTTCCTTAATTCTGAAGAGGCCATTTCCCTCCCAACCCCCTCCAGAAAAATACTGCAGCAATCACACTCTAACCGAACACTGATTTTTTTTTTTTTTTTTTTTTTTTTTTTGGCTCATTGTGAATATTAACCCACTCTCCACAGTGGTCTATTTTTTGTATAGTCTTTCAAGACTTGAGTGTAAGATGAAGATACCAGTGGTAAACTGCTGGTTTAAATAACAATGATCCTAAAACACACAATAGACCATGCACTCCAGTTCCAAACTGCATGCATAAAGAACAGTTAATCCATCCTTTAAATACAGCCAAGTTTGGAATGGAATATGGCAGCTTCTTAGCATGCAGAGCAGCAAAACACAATGTGGGCTGCAGCATGAGGATTATTTTATCCAACTGAAAGCAAAAGGGAAATGTAGACAGGAAGAATGCAATTATGTACCTGGACTTAATCCAAGACACCTGAACTGACATTTCTGTGCTGGAGGAAACAGCCCCAGAACCTTTAAATCAGGGCAAACAGTCCAGACTGTCCACCTTGTGCAGTGGCAGGGACCTCCAATGGTACCAGGGTCCTTCCTGCTGACATGGATAAGCAGGATCACTGCAGGTTCAGAGGAGACATCTGCCTATTGAACTAGTGGTGTTACAGCCTGTCTATTTCTAGCATGGTAATGCCTCTGATGGGAGCAATACAAGTTGTGAGAATTGCTGAAATCACAGTGCAGACAAGTGCGGTCGAAGATATTCGTGTGTATTTGGGACCAAAAATGATACAGCCTTTAACAGAGCACTGCAAGGGCAAACTTTGTACTTTCTCCATTTCGGACAGGTTGTACTTCCTTGTGGAGCATCAGCACCTTTTAAATTACACTGGCAACCAATGCCCCAAAGGGTCTGGTGGAGCATCCAGGAGCAGGGAGATGCAGAAAGCTTCATATGGGTGCTAAGGAAGAGCAACTACTCTGATGGGGCTATGACGGGGTGGACTTTCCTTCTTGGTGACTGGCACACTCTACAATGTGTTGTACTACAAGCCAAGGAGCTTGGCTCTTGTCTAACCCTAAAGAGTGGTTTAATTTTGCAGTGGAGCACAATTGCTGCAGATTAACCTCTTAGAGTAGACAACCTGCTTTGTCTTGCATAGCACTAAGTTTGTACTATCATGGCAGAGATGTGGAGAATTTGGGCAAATGCTCCTCTGGCTTCTCTGGTATGAGCTAACTTACAGGTGTGCTGAGGATCGCCTCGTGCTGCTCTGGCAATGTTTACTTTTAGAGTTTTCTGTGCTGTAAGCAACGTCTTTGGGCTTGCTGTACTAATTGCAAAAGTTGCTCTCATGAGCAAAACAGCAGTTTGTGAATTTAGATGTTTAGCTCTTACAAACGCCTTATCAGATTTTAATGAGCAATCGTAACAAGTCTCATTACTTGAGACTCACCAGTGATTCTCCTCTGATTGCTCTCCACTTCTTAGGGAAAGTCAGTACACAGGCTGTGAAGCTGATACTGCTGTGATAAGTACATGCCTAATTTTGGGGATAGGTAGGAGTTTGGTTTTTGTGGCATGGAAAACGTTTTCTCTGCATAAGCATTTAATGAAAGAACTCAAATGCTGAGCAGATATGATTAATGTGCATTAGTGCAGACCTAAATTTTAGAAACAATTGAAATTGGAAGCTTTGCGCTAAAGATGTGTCCAGCTACCTTCAGGATGTTTTTCCTTAGGGAAAAGGATTGTTTAGTCTAACACCCCGTGTGCACTAGATGGCGCTATTTTATAGCGTGTGCAACTGTCATTTGTCCTCAACTGAGTTTATTACTGTGCAGGGAAGTTAGTGCTCAGATAGTGGTTACATTTGAAATACTGGTAAACAAAATCAACGTCTTGCACAGGATCTGATTACTGTCATTTAATATACAAACTGGCAAAATACTGAAACAACACTTGGTTAGGGATTTTGGCCTGGAAGCTGAAACCAAAGTCCATAGCTGAAGCTTTAAATCACACAAGCTAAACAAAAAATCAACGTTTTTGGAAGGCTTATACGGACCTTGAACCCTCACAACCCTCCTTAGCCCTTGGTCTGAGCAGCCATAGAAGCCGTGCAGGAGCATGACACCAGGGACAAGGAAACCCTATAGACATGCATGTATACCCTATATACCCTTGGGTGCTAACTGCCATCACCAGGCTCTGGATTTGCCCTAGAATGTACAGCATAACCATATGCTGCCTGGCTTTGTAACTTCACCGTGCTCATCTGTAAAATGAGGATTTCTCTTTATTTTCCCTCTTATTGGATTAGCTTGTAAACTGCAGCTACATTCAAGTTTCCCCTTTTTTTGGTTGGGGCCTCGCGACTGCTATTACTATGAATAATGCTACGTCGTCATGATGTATTATGGTCCCCAAATAGCCATAAGCTATATAGGAAACTGTGTCCCAGGATAATACTGGGTTTTTTTTACAGTCCAAGTAGATTTTCATCTGAATAATATTAGGATTCCTTTTGCAGAATAGCAGATGCTAGCTGTCTAAATTAAGTATACCTGAACACGGAATGACTTTGAGTTGCTCATTACTCTATAGCACCAAGTGCTAATGTCACTGATAGGGCTGTGAGATGATGAGAGTGAGATCCAGCTATTTCCCCCCCGCCCCATGACACGGAAAAAGTTTTTGGCGGCTCTGAACTACCAGGTCACATTCACTTGCAGCCCTTCTAGGGTTTGAAACTGGCAATCCATCAGTGATGGACAAAAGCAGTAACCTAGTGAGCCACCAAAGCACTCCTGAGAGCCAGTCTGCGAGCATTTCTGAGGCCAGGGTCTGTCTTCCTCCCTCACAAAGCCATTTCCATTTGGTTTTGTTCACTAGGTGGCACAAATGCGTAACGGATTGATTTGGGAAAGTTTTCTCTGCAGTTTTACCGTTGATGTTGTAAATGTGTCCAGGGTAATTCTGAATGCGTTTCAAGAATGATTTGGGGCTCCAAATTTCATTTTTGAAGGAAGACCCATACTGATACGTTCACCGGGGATGAGCCAGCGCGCTGAGTTTTAGCAATCTGAGCAACGCTTCCTCCAGTGCTTTGCATTCATGTCCCTCATGTTCATCAACACCTTTCTTCCCTTCTTGGTCTTCTCCCAGGCTGCAGAACCAGGGCAAGACAAATTTTCACTAAAAAACTTGCATAAAGATGGAAATGCACATTTTTCTTAATTGAAGGGGCAAAATTCTTGGGGAAAAACTTCAAATTTTCTCAGGTTTTATATTCTCATCCACTTGTAAAAAATGTTACATGTAGATAATTAATTACTGGGACTTTATCTCCCATGCCTGCCACATTCAGAAGTAGAATAAATTGGCAAAAAAAGCAAAGATTTACCAGGAAGATGCATTTCTTGACCCTTGTTTCTCGTGTACTTTTGCCAAGACAAAACTTCAAAATGGAAAATGATCAGCTGAAAAGAAAGAGAAATTTAATTTTCCAGTTTCAGTGAGGAAGCTGGATGCGTCAGGGAACCAAATTTGTTTGTAGAACTTTTTTAAAAATAAGTACATCAATACTGAAAAAAATCCCATCAATTCCAGTCATTGGGGGGGGTGGGGGGGCGGGGGGAGGGGAAGTGAAGAAAGCCCCTAACTGGGTAGCAAGAACAGTGTAAACCGGACAGCATTAGAAGGAACACCAGTAGATGCAACAGATAGTAGCAGTGTCATTCCTCACCTATGGTTTGGCTGGACGGAGGGAGCTGGGGCAAAGCCAGTGGCACAAGGATGGGAGCTGGCCTGCCTGCCAGCCATGCCACCACTCTCGGAGCTAGAAGGATCAGGCTGGAGATAGGCACTTTAGACTTCGTTCAGTGTTTGAGGTTCCTTTTCTGGCTTGGCAATACAGGTTGGCTTAGTATGTGTGCATTTACAAAGTGCTAGCATAAATCACAAAAGGTATGTGCCCTCTACTCCTTTCTCTAAGGATCTAATTTACTACTTAAGATTTCCACAGCTTCACCAAATTGGTGTTTTCCAAATATGACTTTTTTGTTTGTTTGTTTGACATATATTTACATACATATATACACACATTTTATTTTCTGGCTTGATAAAGTTCTTTTTGTTAAGGGATAATGAGCTCTTGGGTTTCTCTCTCTACCTCCATTGCTTAACTGAGAATAATAGAGGTGATGTGATTTCAAAGTTAAGGGTGAGTGCGAGACCTGCTGACTCATGAGGTTTGTGCTATGAATGAGGAGGGAGCAGGCAGTGGCAGAAAGCCACCACAACCATTAAAAATGCAAGTGGAATACTGAAGGTAGGGAGGGAGGGCTCAGGCTTTGAAAACGAGTAACTTAAACATTTTCTTTCCAAACATCTGTAAATTGTTAGTCTGATTTATTTTGAATTAAAAAATCTTTTTTAGCAGACTGACTGCTTATTTTAATTTCCAGCCATTAGACTTTTCAGCCATTTGTATTAGATGCTGTGCCATTGCCTTTGAAGCGGGAGGCAGGTGCCCCCCGCTCATCAGGTTTACTTGGGCCCTTTAGCAATGACTCCTGGATTTTTTTTCTTCCTCTGTGGACAATACCCTTCTACTTGTCTGATAAAGTCCTTGAGGCTGCCTGCTGCCCCTCTTGAGGCTCTGATACAGTTTTCAGTCCTGCTGAAAACAGCGTTAGCTCGCTTCCGAGGCCAGTCAGATGAATCAGTGTCTTGATTTAAAATAATGTTGCCAGATGCTATAACAAATGTGGGATGTCTGCCTCTGTGTGGAAGTAGCCAACATTACAAAAATTAATTAAAAAAGCAGCACTTTCCCCAGTGTTTCCCCTTCACTATTGGTATTTTGCTTTTGTTACAAAGCTTATGTTTCTTCAGTGAAATTACTTTTTTCTGGAAATCCCAAACTCACCTTGTATAAGCATTTTCACCTCTAATTTCAAAAAGATTAATGGAAGGAAGGAAATGTGTTGGATTATATCTCTACCATTCACTTTGGTAGCTGATACTGACTGTAGTTCAAGTAAATGCCTGTGATACTGAGTTTGGTGTTCTGACAAGTGAAATAGCTGGGCTTGATTTCTCTTTTTTTTTTTTTTTTTTTTTTTCTTTTTTGGTCTGTGGCTGAGTAAGAACTTCCAGATAGTTCAGATCTGTGCTTGATATGACCTTTCTAGCAAATATGTATAACCCTTAAACTTGGTAAACATTTAGATCTGAATCTAGTTAGACTCATTTCTAGCTGAAATTGTATGCTGCAAAAGAAGAGTTAAACTTTTCTATAGATGATCAAGTTCAGCATCAGATGATCCACCTACCTATAAATTTCAAGTAATCTAATGCTGCTGAATTTTCCTTATTTTCAGGCCAACACCATAGGCATTAATATTATTTTATCCCAACCTATGAAATTCTTCCTTGGCATCTGAAACCCTTCCAGTTTTGCTTGAAAGCAGTAGCGAACTCAGCAGAGCTTTGGATGAACGACTTATTTTGGCACGTCCCAGAACTTACTCATCTAATAAAAGCCTGACCACCCTACAACTGAACCCAATATAGGCTGTGGCAATGACACCACAGGGTGTTTCACTTTTTGTGATTACTCTTCTCAGTAGCGCAAAGGTCTTTTGGGCCAGGACTGGTTTTCTGTTGACCATGGCCAGCAGAGAGTAAACATATTTCCAATAAATGACTTGATCTCTGAGTGTTGTTAAGTTTGGATATCATAGTAGCAAACACGCATTAATGTTTCTCCATTCAGGTCTCCATTCTGCAGACTCCCTTAGATGCTTGCCCTTGTAGGCAATATGGGCACCATGGTTACGTGGGTTTCATCAGGAATAGTATGATGAACATCTTGCCGTGTCTGGGGAAGTATTTAGTTAACATGTAAGTGAACAAAAATTCCCTCTGTCTCTGCCCACCTCCTCTGAACATTTGACAAAACATAGACTGACAGATTCCTGAGCAATCCTCCAAGACAATGGGTACCCCAACATTTTCCCAAAACTTCCCCTGTTCTTCCTTCTGTGACAGGTCCTAAGCTGTAGAGCTAACAGACTGCTTCCACCTAATACAAATATGACAAGTGCAGGATAAACTCAATGGAAATCCACGTGAAAAAATTCAGTGACAGAAATGTGCAAACATAGATTGAAAAAGTGTCTGTCTCTAGATTTTTCAGTGCTATTTATACAGTGTTTTGGGGGCCCTCAGAATTGAGGGATTTGGGCAAATTACTTGGTGTGGAAAGTGTTTAATGACTAAACATAAAATGCATCAGAAGCACTATTGGGTCTGAAAAGGTTAGGTCTGGATAACTTTAGTCATCCCTTTTATACAGAAGTTGGACTGAATATTTTGCAAGATCAGGTTTTGCCATGTTATTTCTATTATTCCCCTCCCTTCAATCTGTATATTGCAGTAACTTTTCTTTCTTGTACCGTTTCAGATTTTTTTTTTTTTAAACCAACCTTTCTGGAAACTCATAGTTTGATTTATGCAAAGTTACGGTTGAAGTGTGATATGGATATGAATCAGGCAATGCAGCTCTATAAGCTACCGAATGTTTTATGATGTTGTACTCAGAAACTGTACTTTTGCAGAGAGTGGTGGACGAAAAGCACCTCAGCAAATCCGAGGGAATCCTAGGAGTTTTGCAGGGAGCATGAGTGACTTTCCCACATCTTAAGCAGCTGGCTCTTCCCTCCTATCAGCCTCCCATTAACCATTCCAGCAGCAATGGTCTTGCTGGCCTCTGATGCACTGACAAGATTGTATAACTTAAGAGCTTAGGGAAACCCACAGTAGTTGCTGCAATTTTTTCTTCCAGCTTAACTAATGGCTTTTGAAGTTGGAAATCTGTGCCCTGAGTGTGATGGATTTTGTTTGGAAATTGATCCCAGTGGATAATTCATTTAAAAGCGTTCCTAGAGACCAGACATGTCCAGGGAAACCTACTTAAAGCAAGGCTCATCTCAACATACAGAGCCAGTGCAGAGATGAGAGAAAGGATCCTTACATGTTAAAAAGACTCATGTATATTTAGTGTGTGCACAGTCATGCTGAACGATTCTCAAAGCCGCCTCCTTCCTTTTTTTTTTTTTTTTTTAACTTCATACATCATTCTTTGAGCTGCCTTTGTATGCTCTCTTTCCCATGGCACTTGGCCAAGAAAGAGGACACAGGGCTACCCTATAATGGGAATCCAAGAGGAAAAGGTCAGTCACTCTCAGCCCACAAAAGAGGACTTATCAATCAGTTGTCAGACCAGGAGGCCAGGGCATCCGATGTTAAAGAAGTCTGAAACAGGTCATCATCAACACCTCGCAGCTCTTCTGTAGCAAGTGTGTGGAGGATGTGGGAGGGAACCGAGCTAGCTCTTTCTTCAGGTCTGAGAGAAAGTATCATTGTTGAAAAACCTTTTGATAAACTGTCTTGCAGTTCCAGTAAAAACAGTACATGAGGACAACTGTCTGCAGGGTTAGGCATCTTGGATCAGCAAAGGGAGGGGACGCGTGGGGATGGTGGAGAGTAGGGAATGCAGTTAAAGGGTTTTAGAAGAACAATTCTCAGTCTCCTCTGTGCTCCTAATTGTTCAAATAGCTGCTCTTCTGGTGGAAGATTTTTTCCATGTTTGTGTTCACAATCTTGCCACCAATCACACAAACCAAAAATTGTCTGGGAATGTATGTACAGAGCAGCAGTTGCAGCCAGCAATTCTCAAAAGGTATTGGCGCACCAAAGCTAGTATGTAGAACTTTAATGCAAGCTGGGTAACTCAAATCGAAGATGCAAACAATAATGTGAATAATTAACTCTGGGGAGGTTCACATCTGTATCTGAAATGTTCCAGCTGCCCTCTCCATGTGTACAAAAGACTGAACCATAGTGCTGGTTCCAAGCAGACATAATCTGGGAAAATTCAAGGCAACATGTAATCTTCCCTACTGGCAGACTTCTCCTGAAAGAGAACAAAGAAAACTGCAGATGTGAACTCCAGGAGCATTATGGACGTTCGTGGTTTTAATATGGATGCTATGTGTACAGTTCTTTTTAAAGAAAACAGAGAGCAGAGAGAAATGTTAAACTTAAGTCAGAGGGAGACTTTAAATCCATTTAGGTAGGTACCATGGTACAGATTGCTCTATTAAGGGCAGTTGGCCCTGAATCTATTTATATATATTTATTTATATATGTAGAGGAGAGGTTTGCTGCCTGGAGTCAGGCCTTGCGTGACTTCATCCATGATGCCATTTCCTGGGTTCATTAGGGATCATTTTAGTCTTGCAACACCTAATATTAAATTGAGTTTAGGCAGCAAGTACAAAGCTAAGGCTAGCGTAGATTCTGGTCTCATTTTGTTAAAGTATCTGTTAATGGCCTAAGGAGAAGGGTTTGGGTTAATCCAGAGATGGACTCAAGATGCTGCCAGTCTTGAATCTGGACACACATTTAAAAGCTCCAGCGTGGGGTGGGTGGAGGGTTACTTGGACCATTATAAATATTTCAAGATGATGAATAAACAAAGGATAGATATTTTGATTTCATTCCACTTCTGTTATCAGCTGCCAATTCTTTACAGTCCCCGCCCTAACTCTTCAGGCTAAAGCCAGACTGCAGAACTGTTGTAAACCTCCTCCTGACACTCTCAGCTATGACAATTGTTAGACTGAATCAGTTTGCCACGTCTCCTTTGGCTACAGCTGAAAGTGTTCATGAGTCACTGCTCATCTAGGTAACATCTCTAATGTACTCCTGAAGTGAACAATAGGTTTGATTGCCTCTTGTAGCTGATAGGCATCGTCCTGCGCAGGAACATTGGTGATGGAGAGGGAAATCCGCTTGAGGACCATGTTGTGCTGACCTGTGGTGGACTGAGGTGTGCTTCTTACTTATCTCCAGTGCTGCTTTGGGATGAACAACCATGGCTGTCTTCTCACAGAAGACCTTGTTTAATGTTTCTTTCTAGTAGTGTCACTGCCTAAGCCACTAGGGAAACCATGGGCAGTGTTTCTTGCTAATAAACCATTCAGGTGCTCTCCTGGAGAGAAGACATGCTGACAAAGTTGTTTTTTTTTTTTTTTTTTTTTTTTAAAAGGGGGGGGGGAAGAAAAAAAGAAAAAAGAAATGAAAGGAAGGAGTGGGAAATACAAGAAGTTTTCATGAGTGTTTTGGGTTTCTGGACTGTACCTTCAAGCATGTCTCTGAGTTGATTTGCAAGCAGAGAGAAGCCTGTGCTCTGAAGCAGCCAGATGTGAACCAGCTGTAAACTGAGAGTGCTGCGGCTGTGTTGGGGAAGTGTTGAACCTGCAGTAGTCTAAACCTGGCTTTCAGCAGGAGTTGTGCTCACTGCTGGGCTAACCATGATGGTATGATTTCATGTGTGGAGCTGGCAGGCCTGGAGAGCACGAGCAGAGCCACTGTACTTCAGTCCCCAAAACACGATGCAGATATGCCCTTGTGCTGGTAAGAAATGCTGGAATCTTTCCCCCGCTGGCAGTGCTGGGTTTACTGCCCAGAGCAATCCTTTAATGCAAATGGACATATCCTACTCTGTTACATCCATGGGTGTCCAGGACATGTATGATGACCATCCATGAGTGAAAGGTAGCATTACGTTCAAAATTTTGTTCTGCAGAAAGAAAACATACCTTGTATACAACATCAAGTATTATTTGTGTAACTGAATTGCTATCAGTATAATTAATGAATAATTATTAGTCCAGATCTAAATAATAGAGAAAAGAAAAATAGAGTACACTTCTAGAATATATCTCAATAATGATGCAGTTAAAATTGCTATATGCACACCCCCTTGTACCTGCGCTTTCTCTGCTGTTATGCACGCCCCTCGGCTGCCCTCAGGATCCTGAAGTCACTGGTTTCAGTCTGGAAGTGGAGTTAGTATATCTTCAGTGTCCTAAGTCCTACACATGGAAGGCTATGATGATGGTGTTGAAGGCTTTTTCCTCTTAGTCTGTGGTAGATTTATATCTACATATTGTACATCTACAGTTTTAGATTTTTTTTTCTAACATGTTTTAACGCTTGGCTTTTTTTTTTTCATTAGTCTGCACCTCCACATTACACCCAAATTTGCTGTTTGGAGTGTCTTGCATCTATTAGACGCTTTTTTTTTTTGTTCACTTTATTCCCCCTAGTACCAGTTTTACACATTTCCCAAGTCTGCAGTTCTTTGACTGGTGAGATGTTTACATCCCCTGGTCTCTAGTGCTGTCTTGTGCCTGCTCTCCAATCGTCCCATGCCTCACACTCATCTACGCTTTGACCTGCATCCTCACTTTCAAGTCTTCTGCTGCCATACCTTGCCTTTATTCACCTAAACTGTACTGTTATTCTAGACGTTTCATTCTATTCATTCTTTGCTACAGAAGAGCTACTGGTGACAATTACCTCTTATAAAAATGGTGGTTGTATGACATCATTAAACAAAGATAAGCAAAATAAAACAGATACAGCAATTGCCACCAAGTCATTAAAAAAATTACTTTTACAAGGGAATAAAGCTGCAAGAAGGCTCTAGGCAGGCTGAGACAGGTCCAGACAAGGCTTGCAGCATTAGTATGAAACTTGTGGTCTGTTGCTAGATATAGCAATACTGTATTTACTGAGTTTTAATGAGGAGGAGTGTGAGGTCATTGGTGGTAGTTAACCGCACCTTGCATGCTCTTTGCCCATCTTTGTTGGAGCAGGAGCTTCAGCTACCTGACAGTTGGCTCTTCTGCTTTCTTCTGAAGGATCCCTGCATTTCCAGGGGACCTCCAGCCCTCCATAACCTCATGGGTTATGAGGCATGAGGTGGTGCTGCTCACTGTTGTGGCTCAGAGGAATATAAGAATTCAGGTTTTCCGGCTCCAAAACATTCACTTCTTGTGAATGGTAACGAATCAACTGATATTTGCTGTTAGTAGCAAAAGGTTTTTGACAGACTCCTCGTTGTGTATGTTAAGGGACATTTTTCAGAGGCACACATGTAATTGGCATAAAGCACTGGAGGACTGTGTCTAGGTTGTGTCCAGATCTATAAATGTGCAGGAATCAGGTTTTCCATCTTACATTTTACTTCGTTACGTAGGAAAGCAGCAGGATCTGTGTGTGTTGGTTTCTTTTTTTTTTTTTTTCTCCCCACCCAGATGTTATGAGAGGATACTTAATCAGTCTGCACAATCCCTAGGAAATATCCCGCTTGCACGAGAAAAGGACAATGCGTGACAGCCTCTGCACATTCCAGTTGGGCGGGCAGTGCTTTTGTCTGTTCTTTCATTTCTTTCTCAGGTGTGTGGCTATCTTTCATATCCAGCACAGTTCCGTTTCTCGGCTCAGTCAGGCACTCAACCATTTTGCCTAATTATATCTGATGTTTTACTCATAGCATTATGCTCTTCTTCAGAGGAAATGAAAAACAGATTGTCTCCTTGGCAGCAAAGAGTAACGAATGTGCTGCATAGAATAGCTGTTAGATGAAAAAGGGCCACAATCGGCCTCCATGCCAACCAGCGCTAAAGACACTGACAGAGAGGAGGCTGCTCTTAAAGCTGCCCCCTTGACATATAAAATTGCTCTGAAGTAAAGCTAAGGTTACTTTCCTGAGATGGAATTGTGGATATTTGACTAGGCAGAGGGTATTGAAAAATTTCCAGTAGGTTCTTAAAAATTATTTCAGTGACATTTCATTAAAATAGATAATAAAATGCCATGCTTCGGTAAGACTGAAAGACATTTCCTTATCTGGATATGTGTTTGTATTTTGGCTTTTTTTTTTTGAGGCAAATTTTATTTATTAATTGGATATGTTGCAATTAAAAATAATGAATCTCTCTCTGAAGCAAATATATATATGAAAAAAGCAAAATCAAATTAGATGCTTCACTTTTCGAAGCAGGGTATTTTAGTGGACCTGATTTTTTTTTTTCTTATTGTAAGTTTTGCCTCACAGGAAAATTGGGGTATTTGTCTGTTTTTAATGCTTGGTACAATTCCCTCTACCCTACTGAACTGAGACTCGAATTTGGCTAGTTTTGTGATTGTAATGGTGTCTATGCTATCTATGTGTTACCGTTTCATAAGGTATTTCAGATTCCTCTTATTCATATTACCAAGAAGCATTTTATTAAGTGTGAATTAAAGTAGGTGAATGTTCATGACTTTTTATAGAGGAGGCACAATCCAACACTTGATTTACTTCCTTTAACATTTGCAGTTACTATTAGATCAGAGTCACAAAGATGGAAGAATGAGCAGAAAAGCTGTCACAAAAAGTACTTAGCTTCGTGTAATTCCATCCCATTCTATTCCATCCTATAATGACTGTCAGGCTGTCTTCCAGGAATGGTGGCTGAGTGCCTCTGGGGACTTCCAGTGCTTTTTCCTGAGGAGATTCAAACAAAGGGAAGCCAGAAGTCCTTCACTGGTGCCCAGTGTAGACAATTCTGCTCTATAAATCCTTTGGTGGACTGAATTTGACAACATTGTGATGTGCGTTAGGCAACCTTTCTTTCTGGCATCGCTGCTGTTCTTCTTCCACTGTTACCTATTCAGTGAGAAATGTGAAACTCATGATGGTTGCATGTTCTGTTGGTTATGCTGGTGAAACAGAGAGTTTTCGTATGACTTGACATACAGTTCTGCTTCTGCTCGCAGTGCACTCTGTTTGATACCTTCATAGCATATGTTGGGAACTGCGTTTCACATTTCAAGGAATCTGCAGTGATAGCTTGGATTGGGCAAGCCCAAGCAGAAAAGCCTGTAGAATTAGGCTCATCACACCAGGAGAGGTGGTGGTGGAGGTCTCTATTCCATCCCATTCCAAATGATTTCTCATTAACTTGATGAAAGGGAGCAGAAAATAATTATTTTTCTTATTGTGCTAGTAAGTTGCCCAAATATTTTGTTAAACCGAGTTTATGAGTCTGAATGTCATCACCGCAACCATGCTGAGTTTCAAGAATATGTAGTTCATGGTTGTTTATTCTGGGATTTATTTTTTTTGTTTTGTTTTGCTTCTTTGTGTTAAGCATCTTAACTAATTTTACCTGCTATGCCAGCTCAGTACTAGAGACAGGATTGTTTATATCTATCTGGTTTCTTAACCAAAAATGTCTGCTTTTTTTTGGTATTGACTACTAAACCATTTTATTACTGCATCTGTGCAGATAAACTTTCTTCTGCTTTTTCACTGCGGATCTGACATAGCACTATCTTGCACCTTAACTTTTGCTTACCCAGACAAATCCTAGCCTTCCATCATTACATTAGAGCACTGTGCAAGTGAGATGCTCATAAACTTTGCCTATCCTTCCTTTACTAGCTAGAAAGCTTCATCAAATATATCTTGTTCCTGTTATCAGTCAGAGAGCTCAGTCTCCAGCTAGATCATGAATTTCAGCTTTGAATTGCCACTACTCCTCTTTGTTATTAGAAATATGTCAGAGAAATGCGTTTTTGTTTGTATGTGCAAAAAATTGCTGGGTTTTTGGCTGGAAATGGAAAGTAGAAATCAGAATAAAAAACATTACCTCGCAGATTCTCAAAGTCCTGCATCGGGCTCCTTTTGGTTGGGGCACGCTGCTGCAGTGGCTGGGTTATCTCTGAACCAGGCTCCTCTGACCTGCGATACCTCATCAAGACAAGTGCTGATGGGAGTGCCCTGTGACTGCTCACCTTGCCTCTGAAAGCTGAACACCAAGGTCCATCATGGCAAAGTAAAATCTGGCTTAAACTGTCCTGGAGGAGGATGGACAGCTATGACTACATGGCCATTAAAGGGACTGGGACAGTAACTCGAAATCAGGACATTTTTTATACCTAATGCTTTTATTGAAAAGTTATCATCTATGGATTTCTTTTTTTTTTTTTTTGTTTCGTTTTGCTTTGTTTTTTTTTCCTGGCTTTGCTTCTGATGTTACCGCTTTGGTAACCTAGTAGTTTGCCCTTGCAGAGTAAGGGGTTTATATTCCCATCTTTTCATATCTGCTGGGTTTTCTAGGTGAGTTGCTGAGTTATGCAAAGAGACCTGAGACTGTGGCAATACTTGTAGACCCTGTCCCTCTCCAGCTTCTCTGCTCCCTGTCCAGCTTCTGAGTAGCAGCACCAAGTCCACCACTGCGAAGGCAGGCAGTGTCTCAGCACCAGAAGGATATGGCAGTGCAGGGACCTGCTGGGAGAGAGCTAGGTTTGGCCACCACTCTATCACATGGCAAAGGTAAGGAGAGGAGAGTAGTCTCTCATAATGCTGGAGATAGTAGCTATGTTGTGGAAAGAAAAGAAATATTGATTAGATCTGGAGATTTTACAGTGTAGGGATTATGTCCTGTAAACAATGCTTTGTTGTCCTCCACAAAGTTTGCTCTAACATGAGCTTAGGATGGCTGGTGACACTTTCCAACTTGTAAACAAAGCATATGGAATGGAAAGAAAATGAAGATAACACTGAAGTTTATCTTAATCTGAAGTTAACCACAAATGAAAGAGTTGCATGACATACCAAAGATTTGGTGTGCTTGTAATTGCTAACCTTGTTTTAAAGAGCAGCAGGGACTTATTCTTAATAGCTGCTTCAGTTTTCCTTTTTGTGTATTATTTTCTGAAGTTATGTTTTTATGCAGTGAATCCATCTCAGAGAACAAAAGCCTTTTAAAAAGTTTTTTTTTCATTGTCCCATACAGCCTCTGCCTTTCTACCTTCATGTTCAAATCATGTTGACATATCCACACAGCTGAAGTTGGCATTTTGACACACGTACGCATCATTTTCATCTGCTTCCTGGGGCTGACTCCAATGCCTGAGGTTTCTTTTAACACTCTGAAAAGCCTCTGGCTTTGTGCACGGCTGCATTCCTAAACAGTATACCAACTCTGAGGTTCAGGCAATGTTTACTTTGAGAAAGAACTTTTTAATATCAAAAGGAAAACAGTCCTCCTACATTCCATGTAGGTAGATGCTATTTGCCATTAAAAAAATAATAAAGTAATAATAATGATAGATGAAATTACTGGTTCGGAGGAATAGTCCTAATTACAGTTGAATCATGGCTGTGGGCTGACAAACAGGTAAGCACAACTTGTTTTGCAGAGTCAGGCATGTGATTAAGAATATGTCTTCTTGCTCTGCCCTTCATGAAAACAGGAGTGACTGGTGTTGAGGACGTATTTCATTTTTATTGGAGACCTACTTAATATTTTCAGCCTTGGGGAGACTGGCTATAATGGGACAAATCGTTATCTAGTTTAAGTCCAGACCTCTATAGTGATGATCTAACTGTTGACTTATCAGCAAAGGATGTGGACCGGTGTAGAGTAATTTTTAATTAACAGTTCCTCTACAATTCCTCTACAGACCAATACATCTGAAAGATATGTTGTTGATGGCTCTCCAAGGCTGAGCTGACTTCAAGCTGTAAGGGAAGTGACCGTTCCACTCTTGCCACTCCATCTAACTAGGTGCTTGGGCTCATCCTTTGCTTTGGCAACAGTGATCATGCAGCAAGTTAATCTGGCTAAAAAAGTTCACTTTTTTTTTGGTAAAGTTCCCATTCTGCCAGATCAGCTGATCGGTCTGTGTGATTGCAGGGCCACACTGTTGCTGGAATTTGCATGGGTAAGGCAACAAGAATGCACATGGGGTAAAGTCAAGGCACCTCACAGATTGGTATAATTTATCTGTGAAAATGCTTTGCTAGATAAACAGTTGCAGACTGGGACCTTGCTCTTGCTGAAATGAGCAATAAAACTCCCATGTGGTAGGACTGGGCTCTTGCTGGATAAATCTGATGATGCTACAGAAGAAACATCTTTGCTGTCTGTGAGAAATGCATGTATCGTAGAGGTGAGGAGAACAAGAAACAGACATAATCCTTTTATTGTGCAGTTATGGTTCCCAATGCTGAGGGATTAAATCAATTATGGATAATATATGTTCTGGAAATTGAAGCATGTGGCATATGGAGCATGTGGAACACCTTCATGAGGTGGGCAGCAAGGAGCCAGGAGGGAATGGGGGAAAATGTCTTTTTGTATTTGTTGAATTCTGATCTTCAAAACCAAGAACAACGGTCGCTGGAAGAATGGTGCCATTAAGGATGATTTTAAGTTCAGGGGTTAATGTGTTATTTTCCCTAAACTTAGAAATGTGCTTTTATTTGTAAAGATTGCTTTCATGGACTATTAACTGACCATTTTGGGAACCAAGAAGAAATCTTTCCAAAGCCATATGAGGATATGTTAGTTTTACCCAGGGTGAATGTGATACAGGCACTCTTCCCTGCAAGAATGACCCTACTTATTTGTCTCCTGCTCGGCAGTTTGTTTTTGCAATAATCCAAATAGATTCAAAGGGAAGGAGGGCTGATCCATTTGTTTTCTTCCCACACAAGATGCATTTCAAGTGTTTTGCACTTTCGCAAATGTTGTGCAATCAATCTCATTCAAGGACGTGCAGTCCACAGTATTTAGTCCTGACAACTGTGCCGACGTGAAGAAAGAAGGTGCAGCTTTGTTGTTCTGAATCACTTCATAAAGACCAGCCAATCCAAACAGATTTTATTTGGGTGTAAGGCTTTTTTTGGTGTTATTGCCAAGACGGCTTCATGCTCAATTAAAACCAAAACATGCTGAAGCCCTAAACCTTTTAGCAATTCCAGATCTGCTAATGATGTCAGATTGGGCAGTTCCCCACCGAGGAGACATCATTTATTACAGAGGCTGACATCAGTGAGAGACGATGGTTGGCTGTCAAAGCTCTTTACTGGAACATGGGAGAACTAAACTCAGTTTTCACCTTCCCCATGCAACCTTTGTGTGACCTTGATGAAACCACTCCGCTCTCGGGCTTGACATCATGGCACTTAGGGAGTTTATGACATACTCATACGCCGGATGGTACCTTCTGAAGAATGGTTAAAGTGCTACGCAGGAAGCTTGTAATCGTTGGTAATGTGCTTTTGCAATTTTAGAAGGTAGTTTAATTCTGGGTTATATGTTTGGGTAACGTTTCACCAGCTGTAACGTATTGAAATGTATCAAGTTCCACACAACACAGTAAATGTGCAAGACCACCGGGATCAAGCAGATGGATGCCTCTTTCTCGGAGCCTTCCATTTCTTCTCTAGCACTAGTTTTCCTTCACTTAAGCAATTTGAACAGAAAACAGCAGGAGTGTGTCTTTGTGCCAAATTGTCGTTTTGACTGCTGTTTAAGAAAGGTCTCTGATCATCATTAATTACATCTTTTCAGGTGCTGCAAATGATAAAATTGGGGAAATGAAGTTGATGACAACAAAAGTCAGGAAGAAGAACAGTCTATACCTTTTTCTGAACTCATTAAGTCACCCTAGAGAGTGTGGCTCCTACCAAATTTCACGATTTTGAGGTACCTGTAGTCTCAGTGCGTGTCAACCCCCACAGGCATGCTTGTGTTCCACAACTGCTTTTGATAACCAAGTGAATTTTTTCCTTAAAAATAGTAAAGCCTTCTGCCAAATGGCTGTCTGAACAATTAAATTTGAGTTGAAAAATGGAAGGAAAAAATATTCTGTTGGGTCAACCTGAAATTAAAGACTTGTGGCTTTGTTGGTTGGTGAGATCAGTTCTCATCCATCATATTTTTGTAACTAATTATTTTTCCATTCAAAATAAAATGCGTCAAGAAACATATTGTTTCGGTGAAAATAAATGTAGGTAAATTTGGTCTCAAAATGTTGCTTCAGTATGGAAAATGGATTAATTCAATTTTTGTCTTTTCCAAAATTATTACTTTTTTGGCTGTTCTCATGACAGTAAGGAAAACTCAGAAATTTCAGGAGACAGCCTCTTGTGAAATTATAGTCTAACTTCCCAAGAAGGAGAGAAAGAGAGGAAACACATGATAACAGCAGGGAAGGTGCACTTTCTCAAAATTTGCTGGCATCATAGACTGGGTGAATATCTGTATTCATGTTCAGCAGTAACTTTTTTACAGAGGTGGTCCCACCAAAACTGGTCAGAACAGTATTTTATGTAAGAATGTGAGCTGCTGAAGGGTAGGAAGGGAAATATATAAGTTTGCCTTTTGCTTAATGACAGAGCTCAGATTTAGTTGGAGTGCCCTGCATATTTTTGTGTTGGTGTGGTGGATCTCCCCCCCAACCACCTCAAACTGTTAAGTAGATTTTTACCCTTTTGAGAAGCTTCTCCTAGATTTCTAGACTGCTGCCAGCATCTGGCAGAGGCCAACCTACTGCGCTTCCTGGCTGCAGTATGTGTGAGCTTTGATGTTAGCAGGATGCACAAGTGGATGCGTGCTTTTTTGTCCGTGTTTACTTCGTGGCTTGTAAGGAAGAGCAACAGGTAACCAGCTGCCATGTGTAGAGTCCTTTCCTTGCCACTGCATGAGCTGGTCTTCTCACCAGTTCAGATAATCTTTTTATTCTCCTGGTAGAGGAAATTATCAAAGTCAGTAGTTGACTGGTCTAAAAATAGCAACCCAAAATGTAAGAATCTCAGAGCCCAACTCCTAATGTCTATTTAGATTGTAAAGCATCCCGAGTTATTTGAAATAGTGATAAAAGGAAATATTGTCTTCCTATTAAAAGACAGAGATATTTTTGCTCTATTTAACAAAGGTGGAAGCTTTTTATATGGGTTACTTCTGTCATTGTTTTGATATGATATGTTGAAAATAAGAATTTGTATAAATACTGACTGTCTTTCCAAGACAAGTGCCTGATGGTAGAATAGCCTGCTACCCACTTTTCTTGTGCTAAGTAACATTAATATTCCAGCTTGGGAGCAGGCAAAAGAATGTCTCAGAGCTTCATAGAAGGTTATAGACTCTCTCACACCATACATTAGATGCTAAACCATGCTGGCATTTATCGTTCTGCAGACTTGTCAAACGATTTTAATGGGCTTTGCTTATCTACACTCATGCCCTAGAACTCCTGGCTAGGCTGGGCAGTGAAAGCCATGCTTGCCAGCAGTCCTGTGGTGTGACTGAAGAGCAAACAATGCATCATGCTCTGCTTTGAAGGTGCTTACAGCCATGGACAACATTGCCTAGACAGGCAAGGGATGGTTGCAGAACCAAGCTTGCTGTAACCTCTGTATTTCACTGTGTAGGATGATTGTTCCGCACCTTTCCTTAGCCAAAGATTCTGAAGGATCAAGTGGTGCTGCTGTGCTGGTGTTATGAACTGGATCAGAAGAGCATTACCACCATCACCTCTTAGTGAGCTTTGATTTGCAGCAGCACAAGGTTGTAATGCTCGTGAGCCTGATTCCTTTTGTATGAAACCACAGTGGAAGATGTGCACATAAACCCCTGCAGCTGCAAATGAATGCTCAGTACTTGGGATCACACTAGACTTAGCATGAGTAAACTGTGGATGTCGGATCCTCAGCAGCAAGTGGTTTGCCCTACAGAGCTGCTCCTATTGACTTGCATTACCTGCTATGAAAGCTGGGTGTACAACTCCAATGGGACTAGAAAAACCTAACTCCTGTCTATGAGTTACCCTTATGCAGTCTCTGATAGCAAGGCGAAGAAGAGTAGAACCAGAAGACTCAGTCCTGCAGGTGTGAATAAACAAAATGAAGAAAGCCACAACATGTGATTGCTTAGCCTTATTCAGAGCAGTGTTTGCCACAGGTTCTGCTTCAACTCCAGCACAATCATATATTTGCAAATGTTAATGTGGGTCAGAGGATGAGAAAGATAAGTGAACCTAGTGACACATGGTAGGGAAGAAATTGGATGCAAAGTAGGAATGCAGTGTTTGGACAAGAAATGTTACTGTACTGAGCCAAAGGAAAAGGCTCAAGATCAATCAGCCAGAAGACGAAAAGCTTTAAAGGCAGAAGAAATACTAAAGTTAGCATGTGTGGCTTACTATAAATTGGGGTAATCTGAAACAGATATTCTCTGAAGAATACTTCCAATGTTTCCTGGCTCTGCTCCAGCTACTTCAAAGCCCTGTTATCAGTGAATTGTGGTCCCAGTGTTAGGAAAGCTGGGCGATGTTCTAAGGAAATGTCAGCTTCAGATCACAGTTTCCTCTAGTTTCTGTGAAAAAAGGTCAAATTAGCAAAAGCACTGCCCACACGCCGTCTCTGTCACAGCCCTCCATGGCCCACTTTTTTAATCCTTGAGCTAATCCTTAGCATAGGGAACAAAATTGCTTTGAAACAGTAGGCTATTTGGTTTAGGAAGCAAAGTTTAGAATAATACCCCAGCAGTATGTGTTGCCAAAAATTGTGTAGGCTGTAACATTCATTAGAGACATGCAGAACAATTAAGGGAAGTTTTTAATTCCACTCATCCGCTTTAGGATCCTTCCCATCCTGTGGGATCTCTTAGGACATTGAGTAAACCTGTACCTTGCTGTCTGGGTGCTAATTAGTACAAGGTTTGATCAGGTAATTGGGGTGAATAGAAATATTATTTCTGTTGTGTTCTTTATAGGCAACAACATAGGAAATTTCCTCTTTTATATAAACAGTACCCATGCTGCTCTTCACTGCCTGTTTCTCCGTGGTCTGAAGGGCA
This sequence comes from Falco rusticolus, assembly GCF_015220075.1. Taxonomy (NCBI): domain Eukaryota; kingdom Metazoa; phylum Chordata; class Aves; order Falconiformes; family Falconidae; genus Falco; species Falco rusticolus. Next base: position 25,458,464 of record NC_051198.1, on the reverse strand, counting down.
GAGTTAGGAAAGGTTTATTGTTTTATGTAATGTGTCTGTTTCAAAAATCCAGGTGTTGTTCACATTAAAATACTAAGATTGCTTGGTCTGCCAGGATTCAATCTTGTTCTTCAGAAATGGCTTTGCTAGCAGGTCACATGTAAGAGACCTTTTAGAGGTTGATGTTGCAGTCAACAAACTGTCTGAGATCATTAAATTGAATCACTTCAGTTTGGCTGCTGAAATTTCAATGGAGTTTGATCTGATGTTTGTAGTGAAGATGTTTTACAATGTAATTCTTCAGATTTATTTCTGATCACTTTCATCAGCCCAGGCCAGGAATATGCTGAATCTGTGCATTGACATAGCACAACTCAGTATATCAGCTAAGGATCCACTGAGGTATCTGTAGTAGCTATTGCTAGCCACTTAAATGAAGTATCCCTTGGTCCTCACTGCAGTGTGCAGTCTCATCTTGGTCAAATCAATCTGTGGATACATTCCCTTTCCTCTACAGCAAAGCTTTACAGTAGTAGATAGGTAAACACAACGCCATCCCCAGAGCTGAATCAAACTGCATGGAGCTGGAGCTGGATTTCCATGACTCCACATATTATGAAAGCAGAGAAGAGCAAAGCTAAGCTTTGCTAAAAATCCATATATATCTCATGCCCATTAAGTTCTTATTAATGCTATATCCTGTGGCAGAAGCAGAAGGAAATACATAATCAAAATCCATTCAATATGTTGGTCTAAAACCAACTCCAAGACACAGGCTTTTAAGACATGTGATGAAAGGAAATCAAAAGATGATGGTGTTTTGGATGTGTTTATTTTTCCTAGCTCTGGGAGTACTAATAACTGACAGACAGAATCATTTGCTTCACTGATCACGGATGTAGCTGTAGTAATAATACAGGTGACCCTTACAAAACCCTCAGTGAAATTCCACCCCCACAAATGGAATCCTTCCCACCCAACAAAAGTCTATAGAGTTTTAATGGTGTCTTCCTCCTCACCACCGTGTGAGAACAGGCCATCCTGGGGCAGGGATGCACACACATGTGCACTTTGGGTGCATTATTGTATGTAGAACAAATGTTTAACCTTCATTATGTTGTTCCAATCTGAAAAATTGCTCCCTCTAAAAAGATTAAAATTATAATACGATTATTCATCACCAATTCTTCAGAATCACAGGTTAGGTTCAGATGAAATACGAAAGGCCACATGGGTAGCAAAACATCAGAAAAGGCATGCAAAGAGATGAGGAGAAAGATAGTTGTGTATTACTCAGCTGGACTCATGAATCATGCTCAAGAGTGTCTCAAATATTCAGTTCACATGCTGTTTTTCTGGGGGAAAGGGTAGATGAAATAAAGCATTACAAGTGAGATGTTAGACACTTTGTTTACTGCACTAATAAAAAATGCTCAGATGCTCAGCTGAATATGCCATGAAGACCTATACGAAGCCAGGTAGAATAAGAGTAAGAAAGCTGAAGTAATTGGCAGAGAGACCCTTGCGGATTTGGAAAGGCCTAGTTAAAGCTGCCTCTTTACATTTTTTTACTGCTAGTGGCAAGTTGGTGCTGGTTCTGGGCTTGTTTCTTACTTCTGGCTCACAGCTCCCACTTCTTGTAGAACTGCACAAACTAATTGGTGTGCTGAGCCAGCAATGGTGTTTCATGCACGATCCAAAGATTCATCTCTCTGAGATTAGGTTGCTTGTCTTTCAAGGTTTGTTTTGCTTTTTTGATCACTTTTGTTATTTTAAAAGACAAAAAAAAAAAAAAAAAAAAAAGAGAGATCGTGGCCAACTATGAGTACTAAATGGCTTTCCAAAGGTTAACCTTTGTTCTCTTTGTAAGTCATTTATGAATAGCCAGCTATTCAGTTTGTTCAGTTATTGTGAGTCATTTAATTTCAGATTTGGAAGTTTGTCATGAACTATTTGCTCCGTGTTCAGGTAGTCTGACTAGTGGGGTATGACTAGTCTGCAGTTTTGCTGACTGGAATGCTAATAAATAGGAGGAAAGAATTCAACATTTTCGGGATGACTGCTTTAACTCTTGCATGTGAAACCTTTCCTGAGCAAACAGCCACAAAAGTATCCAACAGGCTTTCACTTTCAGAAAACAGTCTCATGCGCTACAAGTCACTTATTTACAGATGTAGAAAACTACTAAAATGGTTTCTGAGTGCTGTAGAAGTGGTTAATTGTAAACCAGTGTTCAAATAGCTCTTTTAGTGAGAGTGAGACATCATCACATTTCACTGGGGGCAGAAGATGTTGCTTTTGTTTAACATATAGTGGTTGCAGTCTTATGAATATCTGATCCCTAGGGATTTGAGCTTCTTAGAAACAGTACCTCCTCCAAATCCATGCTCTCCTATTCCCAGAAACTCATCCAAAGAGCTAGAGCTTGTTGTAATTGAATAAATGACTGGGTCTATGGAACAGCTTCATCTTAGGCCAGGTCTGAAATTTATCATAACAGTTCTCCCCCGAGGTACAGCATCAGCAAAGAAAATTCAGGGCTCCACTGATGGAAACAATTTTCAAAAAGAAGGAGATCTACTGTCACAATGAGTGAAGACAGACTAGTCATTAGTTTCAAAGTATATGGAGAGGGTAGCCTCATGATTTTTCTGTCTTTATGGTCCTTTTCCATTTAATGCCAACAAAAGTATAACAGACAATAGGCTGTTAAAATAACGTTTGTGTAAAAATAGAAAAATGAATGTTAGATTCTGGAAGAATTCAGATTTCAGGAGTGGCAGAGACATGTATTTTCTTGGGCTTGCTCCTTCCTAAAGGCAACCCTTTTTGGCCCCATTTAAAGTTTGAAAGGCTCACTTTTCCTTTAAAAAATGCTCCTTCATTACAATATTAAGGGACATGCTCTCTTCCTTGTGAGGGAGGAGAACTGAGGGTAGTGCTGCTATGTGATCCAGCCTGTGAAGTAGTCTCTGCAACTGCTGCAACCAAAGTAAAGACAAAAGAAATAATTTTGGGACTATGCAGCAGGAGTATTGCCTTAGGCTGCCCCAGGAACTGCTGGACATGGGCTGAGAGCAGTTACTGATTCCAGCAGGACTAGTTGTACAGTCCAGCAGGACTAGTTGTACAGTAACTGTTTAATGACTGTGGTGCTCACTGTTTAGTACTTAAGAGTAATAGAGTACGCCTTTCCTCATTGTTGTTACTGCAGAGGAGGCCCTGGGTACAATTGTGCTGCTGCAGGCAGTTATTAAAGAAAGCCTGAGAAGCAATGGGGATGTTATCTCCTCAAGAAGCAGGGGCATCTCCCCTTGCCTCTCCCATCCTGGGGTCTGACCTTCCTTCCTCAGACCTGTCTTTAATGTCACTTACTGAGAGTTACAAAGTGCAGTGCTGCTGAGAAAGGTCTGGATAATGAAGCCTGCCTCTCGTCAAGGATGGGTCCTGAGAGCCTCCAAAGGACCCCCACTTCCTCCCTAATCTTTCAAAAAAGATTATATGAAGAGGAGATGGGGACTGTCTGTGCGTGTTCAGGGAGGGGAGAGGAGGAACATTTCCAAGAAAATAGTTAAATAACTCTCTCGGTTAGCCTGATGCATCCTTCTGCTAGTTGTCTGTTTAGCTGGGAAGATCCCTGCGCACCCTGAAGACAATTTCTGGCCTAATTCTCACAACTTTTGGGGTACTGCAGACAACTTTCTTTCTCTTTTTCATTGTCTTGATATTTAGGGAAATTTGCACAAAGCCAGATGATGCAAAGTTAAAGTTGTGAGAAAAAAAAGACTAAAACCAAGGAAATTCTGAATACTGGAGTTATTCCAGCAACTATAACTGTGCAGTCTTTGATCTCCTACATATTTCATGGTTTGCATCACCAACAGAAAATTATCTTTATGTTCAGGTTTAAGCAGAGAGAAGTAAATTAAAGAAATACATCATCCTAATTTTACCCTGAAGATGATCAGAGGTTCTGTCAGATACAGCAGGTGGGGCCAAATTAACAGAAGATACGAACCTTTAAGCAAGGGAACAGTAACATAAGGAATTCTCATGGCTCCTTTTATTGCTAAAGCAGCGAGGTTCATCTTATGGGTATAATTTACTTTGGATATCCCCTGCATGATGGAAGGCCCATATTTCTTAGTGAACAGAGCATTGGTGGGTAGTCCGTGCGAGGTGGAAGCTGTTACTGCTGGTATTGTTCTGCTTGTGACCTTTTGCAAGCAGCTCCTTGCCATAGGTTCCTCCAGTTCCCTCTTCTAAAATGAGGGAAAATAGCTTTTATCTCATTTTAAAAGCACTTTGAAACTTAATATGGAGTAAAGGTTTTGCTTATAGGCTTTTTTAATTTATAAAAAAAACCATGAGGCAGAAAGCCACTTTGTCTCTCAGACCCTTGTAGTTTTTTCCCTCTTTTCTGAGAATGCCAATGACTGAGACCAACTGTGACAATGCTCTTTGAAGTGAGAAGCCTTGTGCCTGTCATATCAGCTGAGAATCCCAAACACACTTCATATGCTTTGGACTCCTGAGTAGCCCAATGAAGCCAAGCACAATGTTGCTGTTATGGTAAGGCCAAGATTTTTGCGCACACTTTTTTCTTTAAATAGGACTGGAAAAACTGCACGAAGAGCCTTTTCTTCTTTTGTCTCCTTTTTCAGTTCCAGACCAAGCCAGACTGTCATGGAAATCCAGACGCTTTTTCAAAAGTAATTGTTTGATTCTGTGTATATTTTTGTGTGGGGGTTACAGTACATACAATTAATGTGATTCAGACTCAGGGTCAAAAGTCTGGGTTGACTATGACTGGACTTCTAATTTCCTCCATACTAAGTCACCCATCCTTTTTCTGAGTCATTTTTCAGCAGACAGTTTCAAGTTTAAAATTAGAAAGTAGAAACATATACCAAGCGAAAAGACTGGTGAGAATACTGCAGTCACAGCTTGTTCAAGTTTTGTGAGCTGATGTAGCAGCAGCTATCTCAAGGGGGTCCCGTTCTAACGTCTGGAACAGATGCCCCTTAAGATATTCATAAGTAATTTAGGACGTAGAACATCTGCAAACCTATATGGCATGAATGCATCATGAGCTGGTAAACATACCCATTGTTGGTGTCAGACAATCCCTTTGTGCAAGCTTGCTACAGATGTCTTTTATAGAGAGTCTTCCACTGTGCACCTTGGTCATACAAGGCCTTTGGAGCACGAGCAAGGGCTACCAAGCAACAGCAGTGGCATATGTTATGCACATGGGTCTTTTCAGAGAGCATGGCTCCCTTGCTAGAGGTCTTTGGCACTCACCAGCAGGCAAAGGTTACAAAGAAGGCCCTCACTAGATGCATTTGAAAGGGAAGCTGAAGACCTGAAGCAGAAGTGGTAAAGTCACTCACTCTCCTGACTCTCGTCCTTATAGTGGTACACTGAATTCTTTACAAAGACAGGTCTGGGAAGATGTTTATCAAAAATTAGATCATTTATCACGCTACTGAGCTAGTACCTACTCCTCTTGGTTATTTAAAATCTATTCAGTTAAAATACTGACATTCAAAAAGCAGGGCTGAATAAAGCTGAGATCGCTGTGTACATGAATAAAAAGAGCACACAATCTGTCATCAATGCCTTTGAAAGAAGTTGAGAGAGTCTATTCTGATCGCATAGCTTTCTCCCTTGTGTAATTCCCTTTGCACTCCAGTCTAAACTTGTGGTGTCCACACCCTGCGCTCTCTTAATGGCCACCAGACTCATAGATGTTTTTAAATAGTATTTATGTTATAGTAGTTTATGAGAGACCAAGTAATAGAAAGGGACAAACAGATTGTATTGTAACATAGAAAGGAATAAAATGATTGTCTACTGAAGTTAATATAGAATCTCAGTCTGGATCTTTCACCTTTTCTGTTGACTAGTTCTTGAGTTTCAAGCAAAATCTTTAACTACAAGTCAAATATGAGTTCAGAAAGATGTCTAGGCAATGACATTCTTGGAATTCACTTTAACCATCCAACAAATACAGGGTAAGTATTGCCAGAAGAGGGACTCATCTATCTGAAAGACATGGAACATCAGCTCACTAGAAACAAAAAGGAAACAAAACCACTTGAAATGTCTGTTAAGTGCTTAAGCCCTTAGCATTTAAAACTGAAGACGTAGCCTCTCTACTTCTCAATTTCCACCTCTGTAAAAAGGGGTGACTTTAATGCCTGTTCATGTAAACTATAAATATCAGTTGTGCCTCCCAAAGATGCTCATATGTCATGGTAATAGACACAACAGGAGGTCCTCAAATGTCCCATTGAAGTCAGCCGGTGGTTTGTTGTTTAACTTCATGAAGACAAGATTTCTCCATGGCCAAGAGGCTGATAGAAATGTTCTCTCTAGGCTACATATCACAGTAAAAGTTCCAGATATTAAGCCAAATGTTAGCAAGTGAAATGGAGAATGGGTAATGCTTTCTGACAAGGCCAGGTAACAAGCAGTTGCAGTTTCCACTTAGAGATAGCTTTCTCTCAGCCACCAGTCAGTCTAATTAATGTTTGCAAATAGCTTGCATTTTCCTGAAGAAGGGAGTATAAAAACAAAGGAGGAACTTCCCCAAAATCACTACTATGTGTAATTGTTTTCTGTAAGAGTTGGCACTGGGGTTTGCTCCTAGTAAGAATCCCAAACTGAGGATGATTTTCTGAAACCTTATATGACTTGTTTAAAATGCCAACATCTGAAAACTAGTTTAGATAACTTGTGTTAGGCCAGAAAGGAGGCAAATGCTGGATTATGCTGAACCAGATCAAACTGATGAATTGATGCTTTTATAGAGGAATAGACTTGTACTGAAAAGATCTAGTCTTGGTAACTTTTTGTCCTACTTGGAATTGCAAACTAAATGCACTTGTTCACTTCAGATTTCCTATTTCAGCATAGACGTTTAAACAATCGGTTGCTGTTCAGAATGTTTTGTAATGATGATAACCATCTGCTAACCTGCATGATTCCTTGGGAAAAAGTAAGCAATTAAGAATATACCTATGATATTTGCTTGGAAAACCTGTACAGTTGTATTGTAAAACTTTTGGAAGCATTTGGCAGCATGAATTGTTTGTGAAAGAAGTAGTGCAATACAATTAAATGTGGAGGAATGAGACTGTATAACTTCCATACCTAAAAACAGTGGCTAGGTTTATTCTTTATAAGGAAGATCAGTGTTTTCTGTTTCACTCGATGTCACTTACAGTTGCTCTTATGTCAAATAGTTTGTATAGCATATACAATAACAAAGCCAAAATATTTTTATGCCTTTGCATCTGATTTTTTTGCCATATTTCTACGATAAATAAAATGGAATACTAAAGCCAAAGAAGAAATATTCAACCCCTAATTTTTTGTTAAAGTAATCATGGTTTGGAAGTGCATTAGGTGCTATCCAGAATATCTTTCTGTCTCTTTCTGATAAAGATCAACTATTCATGTTTCATTGAGCAGAAAAAGCTTTTTAAAGGGAAGGAAAGAAAAATATGACAAAGAAATGAAAATATGTTTCTAAAACCCACAGCTTCTAAGGCATCTCAGTGACAATCTCAGTATAAAAACCTGACTGAGCAGCCTTTCAAGTATGGGTAATTTTTTACTTATGGAAGTGTTTTTATAAAGTGCTTACATTTAAGGTTCTTGCAACAATATTTGCTGACTTTGCTGAAATGTTACAGATTAGCTTTCATGACCATGATTTTTATATACAGCATAGTACTAAATATAAAATAAGCTTTAAGGCATTATGATGAAGCAAGAAATGATGAGTGACAACTTCCCTAACTCATCAATTGAAGACGCTTGCGATGAAGACAAAGAACAGTTTCACAGAGAAAAGCAATTTATGCTGAAAAATAACTCTGGTCAAAACTCTATGGAAAGGGAGAGTTTGTATGACTCAGGATGGAATTGCTAGAAAACCCTGACATTAAAATCCTGTCATTTTCTGGAAAAGTTATGTAGTGGTTCTAATGGACACAGGAACAACCTCTATTTTGTTCTTTCTCTCGAAAAATGAGCCTGTGCTTTCCAAACAATAACGCCTCCTGACACTGTGTTGAGCCACTCATGTAATAAAAGCTCCCAAGGAAGCTTGCCATTGACTTAATTAACCTCCCTCTTTCCTAAAACACTGAGATATTTTTCAGAGGTCCAGGAGAAGCTTGATTGATGGTAAGCATCTTTGAAAGGTTTATAGTGAGATTTGTAATGACATTCACTGCTGTGTGTGCTTGTCTCAATGTGCAGGGATGCAAACCCATGGGGCAGGCACAGCCTGCACCTCTGGGGTGATGCTCAGGTGGACTTTCAGCATTGCAAGATTCCAGAAGGACGTTTGATGTAGATTCAGCCAGCCTTCATTTGTATTGGAGGGCAGGGGCAGCAGCCTTTTATCAACAATCAGGAACATCCATCCAGTCTCTTCTTAACTGCATCTACTACCATATCTGAGGTTTGTGATATTGATGCCTCTTGTATCTTGCTGCACAACAGTTGCAACATATTCAGGACTTAATAATCAGCATTTCACCTGTTGTGATGACTTTGAACTTGCTCTTTATAATGCAACATGTTTCATCAGGTTGTTCTGGTTTTAAGAAGTTTGAGCCCTACAAGAACGTCACGCTAGATAGCTCTATCTGTTGCTGCTTTTAGCCTTCTAAATAACAGAGTTTTTTTGCCTGCTCAAGTTAAGTGTGAATAGTGTTTGACCCACCATACTGTTTAAATAAGCTTAGGTAAAATCATCATTTTTCTTACATGATTTTGTTTAGTGGCAGAGGAACTATAAACTGATTTACACTAGAGGTCTAGCTTGTCCTATTTCCTTTTGTCCTGAACAAGTTCATGGGCAAGTTTCCCCCAATCCTCTCATGTACTGTTAGTGTAGACAATGGAAGAAGCAAATTTTAATTGATTCTTTCTATTTTGTTTTTGTTATCCATATAGAACTAAGTTGGGCTTGGACATTCTTGCTCCTAGCTCTTTTGTAGTATAAAAATGTGTTTAATGAAAACTACAGTTATGAGGCTATCTAAAATAAATAGAAAGGAGACTGATAGCCTTTCAGCAAGGGTAGGTAATTTCTACTGACTATTCTACAGTCAACACTGTCAATGTTAACTGTTACCAGTGATCTTTCAAATGCATCATGTACTCAATGTAAATACTATAGGAACCTGAGGCTGCTACACTGAGGCTAATGAGACCCAAGAAAAACATGTAGGAAGGTCTTCCTTGCAGTAGTTTTTCTCATAGCTTTCTAAAGTCTTAGAAAAATAAGTTTAATGTAAATATATAAATATATAAATTATATGCGTGTGTATGTATACACTTGTTAAATATTAATTTAAAATTGAAGAGATAGGCATTTTTTTTTCAAAGGGGAAAAAACCATGAATCCTTTGTGTAAAGGATTTTATGCTGCTGTTTCCAGCAGTGCATCTAGAGACATTCTGAAGATAACTTTCATGTGTGATCTTTTGAAAAATGAATGAATAATCTGTGTCATACATTTGTGCAACAAAACAAGAAAAGACAACTTTGTATAATTCTGTGCCAAAACAATGATTGGAGGAGGCAGTCAGTACAGTTTTATGGCTTTTAGGCCATAGTGCTTCTTTCAGTTCATTCTGTTCCAACAACTCCATGCGAGTGATGTCCATGCCCTGGATGGCTTTATTCAATTAAAGCTGCTTCTCAAGGTCTTGGGTCCCTGTGGTGGAATCATGCAGTGCAGACATGTGCATCCGCTGAACTCGAGCCGTATTTGCTGCCAGCTCATCAGCTTAAGGTCACTTAAGTACTTTCTAAGGGGAAGAAATTACTCCAAAGAATTATCTGCTGGCCTGGCTCCTTCAGACAGGAAAACTGCTAACTTTCTCAAGACAGTGCTTTTGTATGCATTGTTTTATCTCGTATTTACAAGTTGCTTCCAGCCGGGTGCAAGCTGCGACTTATATCTGTGTTCTGCCAGCAAATCTTAAGATGGCAAGGCTCATAGGTCTGAGTGTCTCACCTCACCTATGTGAGCAGCTGGTGAGCAATGAAACTGTGAAGTGATGGATGCTTCTCACAAAGCAAGACAGCATGCAAAAACACTGGTCTTCCCACTTAGCATTGAGTTGCCTGAATATGTATAGTTCTGGTTTCCTATATAACATCAAAGAGCATGAGCTAAGATTATGAGAGGGTCCAGCGGGGGGCTGTGAAGATGATGAGGGGGCTGGAGCATCTCCCTGCTGAGGAAAGGCTGAGAGCGCTGGGGCTGTTCAGCCTGGAGAAGGCTGAGGGGGATCTTATCGATGCATACAAATGTCTTCAGGGCGAGTGTCAAGGGGATGGGGCCAGGCTCTGTTCAGTGGTGCCCAGCGACAGGATAAGGGGCAACGGGCACAGACTACAACAACCAAAGTCCCATGTGAATATGGAGAAGAACGTCTTTACCTTGAAGGTGGCAGAGCCCTGGGACAGGCTGCCGAGAGGCTGTGGGGTCTCCTGCTCTGGAGACATTCAAACATCTACCTGGATGTGACTCTGTGCAACCTGCCTGAGGGGAACCTGCTTCAGCAGGGCTTGGACTAGATGATCTCCAGAGGTCCCTTCCGACCCCGACCATTCTGGGATTCTGTGAAGATTGGATAGGATTAAATAAAAGAGCTGAAGGAGGATATGTTGGTAAAATTGATACAGTTACCTTCTTTTAGAGAAGTAATCACACTTCACTATAATTTGATTAAATCTTGGCCTTAAGCAACTTCAGCCCTAAATGACACAATCCATCCAAGAGTTTAACATACTTTTCATTTACAGAGTTTGTAAGTTTTTTTTCTCCTGAGTGTTCCTATCTAGACAGCCATAAAAAAGGTACACTAGTAACCAGTAGTTCCTAAATAACTAATTTCACCATGTGAAAATTCAGAACAGTGTTAGTTAAGAACAGTTGCATAGCCTTAGATCTTACTAACACAATGAAACCCAGAATGACCCACTGTCTAGTTGACCGACTACTTTAACTGCATGCTACTCGAGTTCTGTGTCTAGCAGACTTGGTGATAGAGAAGCGAATTTTCACTGGATCATCAAGAAACATTTTTGACCTAGGGTCAAATTTTAACTCTCTTCCACTTCCTGCTGAGATGCTGAGCTGTTCGAAACCAAAAAAGGTTGCCAACATAAAAAAAAGCAATTTTACACTCACACTTTTCTGTCAACATTCTCAGAAATGGCTTAACTGTTTGTGGTCAAACTTAGCATAAACTGTTTTAAGAAAAGCCAGGTGGAGAAAACTGAATTCTAAAAAGATGAGAAAACTGAGTAACGGGAAAAAAACACTCAACCCTTGGAAATGGAAATGCTCAGATAGTGTGACTTCTGTTTTATCGCAGATAGACTGTCTAAAACCTTACTTTTATCTACTGCTCCAGGTAACAACAATAATGGCGTCTGCTCTGTCCAGGGTGGGAGAGAACCGGGGCCACACAGAGTACGGGTGAGGCTGGCAGACTTCAGGTTGGGGGAAACAAAGATTAGTAGTCAGAGCTCAGTATCATCCGGCAATGGTTAACCCAAACACCAGCCCTGAGCAAGGGCTTGGCTGTGGCTTCACATCCAAATTGCTGCAAGGAGGAGAGAGATCTCTGAGTGCTGGTCTGCTGAAAAACTCTGTTTTGCTTCTGTCCTGCGGCAGGATGACTCTATTTTTCTAGCCTGTGATGTTTTGGTCTTTCTATTTAAGGTGAAAAACCTCAGAAACTGTATGTTTTCTTTAATGTCTCTTAGTGTCTTCAGTCTGAGAGGATGCAGCTATTATTTATATACACCAGCCCTTTGTTCTTGTTTAGGCTGCTGTAGCTTGTCTGAAATTACTCATTGGGTTCTTGTCCCTGAAACTGGAGTAAGCTTTGTGGCATGGTATCCACACTATAATACATCCCCAGCTGGAGTTCACTCCGGCGTAGTTTCCGAAAACTTGAGGCTTCCTGAGAGAAAGAGGTTGTGATAGGAAAGATGCAGTAATCTTGATTATCCCTGTCGTGACCCAGACTCCAAGACAGGCATCTCAAAGTACTGAAGTCTACTTCTCCCCTGAGATCCGCACGGAAATGACTCGATGAAATGTGAGTGATTCTCATCTTGCACAATGTGAACTCATTTGAGTAAAGCAAAGTAACGTTACACAACTCCCTTACAGCATGTAGCAAGTGCTTTAAGAACCTGCTCTTTGGATGCCAGGCAGGCATTGGTGGTAGGGTGTATTGCCAGAAACACGTTATAGACTTCCTGGCAGGGCTCTGCAAGGCAGGGCATGTGCCCTGTACGTGCACAATTTAAAACCAAAATGCACTTGCTGATGATGCTAGTTGCAGGTGCTGCAGGGAATGGCTCAGTGGGGTGGTAAAAGGTGGTGAGGCAGAGCAGGCAGCCTGGTTCATCTGGGCTGCTGGGTGCTTGGAGCCTGTTTGAAGAAAACTCCTTACAGCAGCTGGGTGCATTTGGGGTTGCTGGCTGTTCTTGCAGGAGGGGGAACTGCCTTTCAGACAGAGGGGCTCCAAAAAATCCAAGGGGTCACAGTGGCATGAAGCAACTCAACCAGCATTTGCACAGCTGATGGGAGGAATGGAGAGAGGCAGGGGTGATGGTGTCTCTCTTTGGATGCTTGCTGGGCCAGTGCTAGGCAGTTCACATTTGTTTTCACAAAGGGTAGTGGAGTTGGGAAAAAGGGACACAAACTTTATGCTAAGGCCTGGCAAAAATTCTTTAGAGTGGGAAATTAAAAATGCTTGATTTCTCTGGCATAACAACAAGACTTTCCTGTTGTAAATGAGTTAGGGGTCATAACTACCTCAGTCAGGAGGAAATAACAAGATTTCTTTAACCAACCACTTGGTGTTAAATACTCCAGAAAAAGTCACCTTTTAGAACTACAGTTCCAGCTTTATGGTAGTGATTAATCTCTGGTGTTTGGTGCTAAATGGAGCCGTAATTTCTCCATATCTTTATATTTTCTGGAGCATCATTATCGAATGGGTCTGTTTCTACTTCAGTTTTACAGAGACTGCAGGAGCTCTGTCACTTCCAAAATTTTTATTAATGATTTGGGAAGAAGTGCCAATGTTTAGATAAAGATCTGTGTTGACACAATGGTTGTTGGAGTGACTGTTCCTGGGGCAGTAAGACTGAAGCCTAAATGCAAGCTTTTTTTCAAGTAACATTCATTGAATTGACTACAAGACTGAGAAAAATTCCCTGCCTTGTTTTATACAGGATGCAGACTGAATGACCTAACGGCACTGATTTGCCTTAAAATAGAATTAGTCATATCGCTTGTGTGAGTAAAGCAAGCAGCAGCAGACACACCCATGGGTATCTGCATAATTTATTTGAAACCACTTTAGGCAGCCAAAGAATATGAGAGTGAGGAGCATTTAAGTTTTAAGTTTAAGGGGATGAGTTTCCTTAGATTGTCAGTGGGACTGTCTGCACATGCCTCCAGCGGCACTGCAGAGCACCTAGGTGAGCTGGCTAGAAATACAGTATTCATCATCATCTCCAGAGGTTACTTGAAGCCAAGGAACACCCTTACACAGCATATTGTATTTTAAACTATCAAACTAATAGTATTTTAACGTTTATAGTGGTTTTGGCAGCAGTATACAACTTTCTCACTGAGAGTGTAATAAACGATAGCAATCTCTGATTTGATTTTCTCTTGATATTTTGAGTGACCATTGTAAGAATGGCAGACTTCATACCTAAAGTTTAATTTTGGCATGATTTTAAGGGATTGGGTGCTGTTATAGTCAGCAATAATATGGTGCAAAAGAGAATACTGCCAAGTCTTGGGAGTTACAAAATATTAGATATTCATGTCCCATGAAATTACAGATTTGAGCCAAATGCAGAGCACAGAAATCCTGGGGTTTTTTCAATGGAAAGATAGAGTGTGAGTCTGAAACTGTATCTAATTACATTCTGTGTGTTGGGATGTCAGCATTAGTATAAAACCTCTCCCCAGAAGGGCAAATCCACAGAGAAAAGGACAACATGAACATGCAACAGCAAAACAACTAGAAGAAATGCATAAATATCAGACGGTAACTCTTCTTCCTAATTCGTTTCTGGCAGTCTTTCATTCTGTTAAAAATGAGATATGTAAAGTATCATCTTGTGCTCTAGAATATAAGGTTTTTGTACCTTTTCTTGCATAACAAGTTAGTGGTAATGACTCATGAAGTTATTCAGCCCTTCATAAAAGACCAACTTTTCATTGACTTCATGACCTCCCTTACAAGCAAATTCCACAAGATGATTCCAGCATATGTCCATAAAGTAGTTGTGTCAGAATTTATTGCCTTGTAATTCAGCAATAATCTCATTCTTCTAGTGAGCAAAAAATAAAGATGAGGAAGATGGACCAGTTCTTGCTTTCTTTTATTCTATAGACCTTATTTTAAACCTAAGAGCTATGTCTTTTTATGTAGCTCTAATCTCATGGATAACAAAATGGTTCTAGTTCGACTTGGTTTGCTACCTTAAAGCTTTTAATACTCTGAATATGAATTTTGTTCCAAAATGTGAATCAACATCTTTCCACGCAATCTATTTTTGTCTTTTGATCTTTCTTTTATACCTTCATGAAAGAAGTGTGATTTTCCAGAGCCTTTCAGGGAGCAGCAATACATACAGTGTTATAAGCAATAGGTCTGTAGCATATAAACTGCCTGGCTTTGAGCTAGAGCATGAGTTAGTGGTGAGGGCACTCACTTGAAAGGCAGGAGACATGACTGTCTCCAGCTCTTCCACTGACTTGTTGTCTAACAGCTGCCAAGTCCTTCCATCTCTGCCTCTTTGTTTCTCCTCCCTCTGTTTTGTATTTTTGGTTAGATTTCAAATTATTTTCAGATGGAGGATTCTCTCTCCCTATGTTTGTGGAATGTCTAGCACAACAGAGCTTCAATGCTGACTGCAGTCTCTAGGCTCACCTTAACATAAATAAGAGGGACAGAGTTTCATTCTTTCCACGGTACTGGTTTTTTGCTGTCTGCAGACCAAACATGGAATGCAAAATCACAGCCTTTGATTGCTAATGACCCATCTCTTCCTTGGTGTCTTCACCTAGTTGCTACCATGACGTCTTTTTTCTGTGAATCGGTGTTTTGATTATGTCAGTTTCCCAGATCCTACAGAAAAGATTTCAGTAAGCTGGACAGGCATTTAAGGCAAAGGTATGCTATGAATATATGTACAGCACAGTGCACGTTGAGCCTGTGCCATGCAGTATGGTATTGAGATCTATATGGCAAAGTCCAGAGCCACATGGAGACAGTAAAGTAATAACCTCTACAATTTGTAAGTCAGCACTAGCTCTGCAGTCTTTGCAGGTCATGGTATACATGCACTTTTACTGTCCCTGGAAAAATGTGGCTACTCCAGGGATGCTAAAATCCCTGTACTTTCATGATGGAGAGCTTATACCATTTACTTTGTTTTGCCCAGACCTCCTACTCTGTAGCAATTTTTCTGCCAGCTGGCTGCCTTTCAAGTTCTGCTGTGTCTGTCTAGTTTGCAAAACGTTTTGAGATTTTGTTCTCTGTTCTCCGCTAATCCAAAAGAAAATCTCTGGGTTTTTTGTTAATTATCTGTTGCACAGATACAAATGAAATTTATTTTTTTTCTCTCAACTGGAGACCCACTTGAGCCTCCTGCTGTATTAGGAATGAGTTCGAGTGAGGAAAAAATGGATATTATATACTTATTTACTGGTATAAATGCAGTCATTAGGTTATAATGGAAAACCACCAGTTTTAGGTCTTTCTGGTCTACTCTGCAAGGTGCAGTGCTGCTTGGAGTTGCCACAGCAGTTGATATTGTTGCCCTATGGTCCCTTCTCTGCTGCCATTCTGAGCCCCAGAGCTTCACTGCCTTCTGTCTTGCTTGTACTGTGGGGCTGACTTTGAGACAACTTTCTTCATGGCCTTTCCCCTGACACAAAGGGTTTGGGGCGTTTACCTTTTGTAGGTGTATTATATCTACTATAAATCTCCGGTTTCTCAGGACCAACGTCCTTCTGCAGAGTCCAACCAAATAAACAGACTTTGTTTAAAAAGATGAAGCCCCAGAGGGTCCTGTAGGAAACAGATCCTGTGACACAACCCAGTAACAAAACCAAGGGAACAGTCATCCTTTGCCTTTCTTTAGTTTATTTATCCTTTATTTAGTTACCAGAGTATAACAAGGGAGTGATTTTGGCTGGAATATGAAAGCAACTGAGCTCCGCTATACTAATTGTGCTGGCTTTGAGGTTGGTGGAAGATTTGGTCCACCCTGAGTAGCAGTCTTCCCCAATTTGTACTGTCCTGCTTACTCCACAGGAACAAACTGGAGAGCTGTGCACTGTTTATCCTGAGCTCTTTGAAATGTGAATCACTCCAGGACAGCCTCTCCCAGGCTAGACTAGGAAAGCTTATTATCACTGATTTACAAGCCTTTAGAGATCAAAATGGGCCAAACCAACATTTCCTCCCTTCTCCTTTAAAACCACAACAGAGTGTCTGTCTGCTTTTGAAAGTAAAAATTCTTTCCATAGTGGTTTTATTCTTTTGCACTTCTACTGACAAATAATTTACTAATTTCTCCCAATTGTTTCAAAACAGCTTGCAATTAATGAGGTTTTTTGTTTAAATCATTAATTTCGTTGTTGTTTGGGCAGCAGCATCCACACTGAATTCGGCTGAGCTCTGGCAGTAACAGACCTAGTTCTTGGCTGTTCTGTAATGAGCGTATGCTGAAGACAAAAGGGACAAGCTTCATGTCCACAGAGAGATGAGCACAGCCACCACCAACCACCAGAACTCCATAACATGGGCCACTTCAATGGCTTTGCAGTGGTGTCATATTCCCTCTATTTTTAAAGCGTGATCATTTTCTTCTTATCAGGTTAGGTGTTCACCTATGGAAAGTAATCTGCTGTTTCATAGCTTAGTTTATTAATAGAAAGATTGGAAAAGTGCATAGAAACAGGTTACTGGGCTGATAGAATTGCTAGGTTGCAGTACTTGTAAAATAGATTATGTCTCTCAGCTGCTAGTGGAAATACATTTTGCCATGGTGCTGGAATCTCACACAAGGATTTCTAGGGACATGTAGTGTCGTATCTGTCAGCACTGGCCAACGGCACAGCAAATGTAGGGGCTTAGTACGGAGCTCTCTGCTCTTGCTGCTTGGTTCTTGTGGTGCAAGTCCCTACACCTGTGTGCCCTGCATGCAACAGCAGCTCTTACTCAGTGTGAAACTCCTTGGTTTAAAAATCCAGCACTATTAAAACATAAGCATTACTGATGACATAATCCCAGTGTAAAGAAGCGTTAATCAGCCGAACATTAACTTTCTAAACTCTAGGAGGTCACCCTAAAGAATTTCTATAAAAGCGTAGAAATCAGTGTAAAAGAAGACAAAATGAGGGAGCTCTTTTGGATTAGGGAAGGTGTTTTTCTCTGTTTTGGTGGCAACCCACATATAAATTCTTAGTCTGCTGTTTAACTTACTGGAGTTGTCAAGCAACTACCACATGAGATACTATACTTTCTGAGACAGCAGTGGCACCCCTTTGCTATATAAAAGAGTTAGGTTGGGGTTCATGTTACCATTACTGTGTCTGTGTTGGGGCAGAAAATAATTTCACACAAATTAGAGCTTCTCCTGTGAGCCAGTTCAGGGAACAGCCTTGGTTATTAGCTGAGCTAAACTACACACCCACTCTCAGTAGTGTATGGAAGGGCTGCAGATGGTACAAAACAATATGTGGATCTCTAATAGATCTGCAAGTACAAACAAGACCTCAGGGCTGTCAGAAACGGCGACTATCTGCTCTAAAGGAAAGGCACCATTCTTTGTTGCCTGGTGTAATGCAACCGTATTTGCATTATATATACAATATATACCAAAGACAGGTATGTAAGTATGCGTGTATCCTAAGGGGAAGGTGGTAGATGACAGCTGTCAGTTGTATTGCTTGGTGACTGTTAATGATGAGAAGAACCTGCAGATAACAGGAGACTGTATCAATATCAAAAGGCTAGGATTTGGGCTTCAGGCTGTGGAAAGTGGTTGAGCTTAAGTATTTAGTTTAAAATGTAACCTGTATCAGAATGGCACCCCTGTGTTTCAGTTATGAACCTGTGTATACTGTACACTGTGCTAAGCCACATATCCAGAATGTATGTATGAACAAACTACCTTCTGGCTTGTCCCGTTTTTCTGCAGAATCAAAGAGTTCATTCTGGCACCCTCAGCCATTTTTTCCCCACTCCTAACCACATCAAGAGCATTCTTAGCATTTTTCCTAGGAGGTTACAATCATTTCAATCATAACTTGAATAAAAAATGTTGGCATTTGTCAACACATTTATAAAATCTTCACCTGGAATCTCTTTTTTCTTGCTAATGAAAAACACCTGCCTGCAGAAAAGCATTAATTGACATAAAAGTGCTAGCAACACAGCATGCAAACAGCAGATTTGATCTTGAGAACTATGCCCATGCCCTGGCTTTACTGCTTTGTTTTTTGTGCACTAAATAGCGAACCACAGTTGGCTAAATCTACATGAGGTTGCCACTTCTCAGACAGGGTGTGAGAGAGGCTGCCAACATCTTCCATTCTTCCTCTGTGGGAATAAAGGAGAAGGAGCAGTGAATGAAAATGGAAAATAATGAGCTGGAAGGGAAAAGAGAAGATGAAGATGTGTGGAAGTTGCCCCGAAGTGAAGTGGGCGATAATGGCATTCATTTGCAGAGTGCCACTCCACACCTGCTAAGAACAGGGAGCTTCTGCAAAATTTGTTCTGTATTCCAAGAAATACAAATATATTGAATCAGGCACTGATAATGTTGATGTCAGTGTGTATAATTTTATTACTCTATTCTATCATCCTAAGAGCAATTGCTGAAAGTTGTCACAGTTTGCTTTTGGAAACAAAACCACCTTTGGAGAGACGTTTGCACATTTCCAGTGCCAAATGCCAAAGACACGTTGCCTCTCTTCACGTAAATGCGCAGATCACACCTCAAAGAAGTCTGAATTAAGCCCTTTTGCTAATTTCTAGTTGCTAATTCATCAGCTGAAACACCTTCATTTCTGAAGAAGCAGAAAGAGAATCCCTGGGGTGGGGGCTTGTTATTGCAGCAATGTTAACAGGAGATGTTAATACAGAGGTGCAGAGATGTTTTCTTAACTGAGAACAGCTGCACCAGAAAGGTTTCATTAACTTTCTTCAACCACACAAACATTTCAGGTTGAGACTGCTAAAGTCAATGAAGAGATTTAGGCCTATCACCAAAGCCAACAGCTGGAAACCCTCAGATACAGTCAGTTTCTAATGCATTGGTGAGATAGCATAAGGCAGGAGGGAACTCAGGGGGAGTTATCTGCTGTTATTTAAAAACACAGGAAAAATCCAGGCAGCAGAATGTGATTTGGGACAATAGCTGCTTCCTGAGCTATGTGCTGTGTGGAGCCCCTGCCCGTGGTGATCTGACCTGCTCTTCCTGAACTGGTAAGTGTCTGAGAAAGGCTGAAGAAGTGAAATCATATTTCAAAAGGATTTGTGGTTGCAAGCACAAGTTCATGTGCCCATCTAATCCCACCTAGAGTGAACTGCGCTTCAGAGGTAGCCTCTGGATAGTGGAAAAGTTTCAGATTGCCCAGCACTCATGTTTGCACCGGGAAATATGAAAGGGGATCTGAATACAGCTGTTAGGGAGATTTGCAATACCAGTGGACCATGAGCTTTGCAGCGCAGAAAATGCCCCACCCAGTCCTGTTCCCTCACCTTCCTTCCTGCATGGCCCCCTTCCCAAGAAGAAAAAACCCACAACGTCAATCAGTCCACCTGTACTTGGCAACATGGAACCCAAACATGTGCTTGCCAGGCACAGCTGGCTGTTTGCTACTATTGACCCAGTGTAGTGCAAGCTGCATACTGGTTGTTTGATCAAGATGGTTTGGGAGAAGGGAGTGTTGGAGAATAATTTGCAGTGAAATTAAGAAGCTGTATTTTCCCTGGCTGCCTACATTTCCCTCCTCTCTGTAAAATTCTTATTAACAATGCTTGCTTTGGGCATGTGCTTGTGTTGAACCTGGGGAATTTGTTTTGTTAAAAGAGGGCATGTGTGCCTGCCAGTAGATTTTTCTCTGCTAGTGCAAAATCATATGCATAGTACAATCTCTTCTGGATAAAGAAGGGTCTTTGGAAGTGAACCATGATTAAAAGTAACAGGAATATATTCCTGCACAGATAAACAAGTCGTACAAAGTGACATCTGAGGGAACTGGAGAGAGGCCACAGAACAGTGAAGGTGTGCAAGGGAAACAGGTCCTTCAGTGTAGCTTTGGAGGTGGCAGTGTAGATGAAAGAGTAGCTGGGCATAGCAAAAGGCAGAAAATGAGTGAAATGGGTTGTGACTAACAGTGCAGTAAAGATATGGATGAAAAAATGCTGTATTGTGTGCCTTCCGAAGGAAAGAAAATGACAATAATGAAAAGAGAAAGAGTAGTACATGGAAAAGTGTAAAGTAAAAGCTATAATGACATGGCATGAAAAGGATACTATGAGGAAGTGGTTGGACTAAACATTTTGAGGTCCTTTCTGACCTGAATGGTTCTGTGGAATCAAGCAAGCCTACAAGCAATTAACACGTTATTGGATTCTTCGTGTTTTGGTGACACGTGGAAGCTTCATGGCTTCCAGCACCACTGTTGCAGGGTTCAACATATGCAGATATGCTTATGCTCTGTGCAGAACATATACTAATGTAATTCTTACCTCTTGTTTTATACTTCTGCTTTGTCTCTCTTAGTTTGAAGGACGTTAATATCTTTGGCTGTTTGTCATATTGTAGTCACATAAACAGAGAAGGTAAAAAATAGTAGAGTGTTCCTTAAACAGTAAGCAAAGTAAGAAACTTGGTTGACAGTTTCCTGAAGTGTTGGGGATAAAAATAGTCCCAGTAAGTGAAAAAATTTTCAAATTCAGCAAAGTGTCACCTAAATAGAGTAGCCAGATGTTTAAGTGTGCACCTCTCTGGCAATTTCATTTAGCTATTTAAGCAAGAAAACCTTCTTCTGAAAGCCTATCTTCTTGTCGTTCCTGAGTATTGGCTTATCTGAAAAAAAAAAGTCCTTTGATAAATAATGTGTGATCAGTAGGAAAAAAACCCACCATAAACCCTCCAACAAACCAACATTGTTGTGGTTCTATTTCTTCTGCAGCAGAAAAAGGTACAGTAAACTCTTTGTTCCCTCAGTCTTATTGAGAAAGTACTTTTGTTGGAAAGGTCAAAATGATTGGCATTGATTTTGTGGTATCACACTTGCACATGTTTTTCTGGCACATGGAGATGTGCCATGTGGACCTTTTGCCTGTGGAAAAACCAGGCTCCTGATCCCCTTTTTCAGCCTCCTCTCTGTAGTTTGCATGGAAGCTTTTCCTCACAGCTAATGGTCAGCAGTGTCTTTGTGGATTCTGGAGTGACAAAAGCCCTCTCCCCAAGTACTTTAGCTCATGGTTGAACGGCGTTGTAATTTTATGTCTGCTTTTCTAGTCTAGTTTTGAGTGGTGTCTATAACTGTTCTTTCCTAGAAACAAAAATCACTGAACTCCTATGGTGAAAGGCACAGACTTCTTGAAATACATTTGGGAACTTTGAGATGCTTAAGACTTCAGCATTCCCAAAGATTCACAGCTATTTTTGTGGTTTCCAGCATACTTCCAAAGCAACAGGAATTGGATCATCTAGAATGTGACCAGCCAAAAAATCTAGAGCATGGTGGAAAGGTCCCTAAAATATCTGGTGTTGAGAGTAGTTTGGCTTTTCTGGCATCACTTAAATAAGATGGTTCTTATTATAATCCTCTGCTTTTCACATGGACTGTACCAACTCACCTCATTTTGAATCCCAAGATACTTTGTGATTTCTTTAGATCCCCTATTGCAGTATTAAAGCATACGATAATCTTAAAATTTGTGCAGCTCACTGTGTTAAAGTAATCTTCGAGATTCCATGTGCGTGAAAGGAAAGCTTCAAAATGTGGTGCAGGTATTCCTGGGAGACTCAGAAACCAACGGGCAAAGGAAAAGAATCACATGCCTTTGTATGTGGTCACATATTTTCTAAGTTAAATGCACATGAAGTTGCCCTCTTTCTCTTTCCTCTTGCTTACTCCCTCCAGACCACTTCACATTCAGCTGATGTATCTGTTTGTTTATTCATCTCTTCAGCACACATCACTCACAAGCATGCTGAAGAGGTTCCCGTTAGAGAAATGAGAACTCCCAAACATGTTATTGCTGTTGCTTATCACCTGGAAAGGACAACCAGAAATTGTTCTGTGGTCATTTGAACGTTATGCAATGGGGGCTGAATGCGTCTTTGTTCCAATTACCAAAAGCACTAAAATACTACTTTCTGAGAGCTGAAGAACAAAATACTGCCCTTGGAAACACACATCTGTCTAAACCTTGAAGCCTTTCTCGTTGCATCCAATTCTGGAGGAATATTTTTAGCTGTTGAATTTAGCCCTTCAGAATGTCTTGTGGTTTCTTCCAGGACGGAGCTCAATAAATTACTTTCTTCACAAACAACCAAAGTGTGGTTCGGTGGTTCGGGTCTCCTGCAGGGTTCAGAAGTTCAGAGCACAAAAGCCCATCTCAGTGTCTATCTTCCCATACACAACCAGCAATGGTTTCCACGGATGGGGTCTAGGCCATGAATGCTTGCAAGGGTCCATGCCAGTCCTGCTCTCTGCAGCAGCTTTAGAGCAGAGGAGCTGATGTTTATGTCCCTTGTGTCTCTGACACCTCTGTTTGGACTTGGGCAGAAGCCGGTCCCAAGAGGAGCAGACATGCTTGCGCACGCCCGCCTGCCCCCCCATGCACACACATACCAGGGGCACCCAAGCTTGTGAAGGTTTTTCTCTGCTGCCTTAATTAAATCAATATTGTTTATTATGTGGGTCTGTTTTCTTTCTTTCAGCACCTCTGTTTTTAGGTTATAATTCCTTTATATCTTCATTGTTTTTGAGTAATTGGACAAAGTGTTTCCCAGCTTAAGTTTTTAGCAAATGGCAGGAATCCCAGCAGCCATGTCACAGGGCCAGAGTTTTGGTATTTCCAGAGCCACACATTTGCCCAGGATATTTATGTCATATTTAGTTTGGTTACTAGAAGCAGAATTTTAAGAGTGGGATTTTTTTTTTTTGTGCTTTTTAAGTGTAGATTTACTTCTGGGATTAGTACCTCAGCAGCTATGGGTTTGACTCTTCAGCTAGGGGCTTAGGCCCGGGGCCCTGGGCCCAGCTCTGGCAGCTGAACTTTGCTTACAGCCAGTGGGTCTGGCCCCGAGGGGGCCAAAATCCCAAATCCCCGCTGAGGGAATGATGCCTAACCGAAATGTGACACAGCTGGGAGAAGCCCCCAGCACCTTTTCTGGCACCCATCTTCCCAGGCTGAGGCGAGGGCTGTAACCCGGCCCTTACACTGCCACAGCTTCAGCCACCTCTATGGCCTCTGGATAGGAAAAAGAGGGTTGATTGGGTCCCCCTGTGTTTTTGAACCGAAGGAAAAGAACAAATAAAACCCATGTAATAATCTTTTTGGGATGGGCAAACAGTCTATAGAGATGAGAGGCTTCTGACTGGATTCGAAACTGAGGCTTTAAAACCAGTTGGTAGCGGGCCTCCTGTGCATCTTTGCAGATACCAGGCTTGGAGGCCAGTGTGTGAATCCTTCAAGCTGCTGACAACCCTTGCTGCTCACTAACGCTAACAGGACTTGAAATCTGCTTCATAGGATTGGGGCCCAAAAAATTCCAGTACAGCCACCTTCGCAGCATCTGTAAGTATATATGCGGTAAGCATATCCTTGCTGCCCCTTTGCTGTTTTTCCCAAACTCATCCTTTGGACAAAATCAGGTGTATTTTGCTGATGTTTCTTAGAAGCCTGTGTAATCCCTGTACATTTGGATGATTCTCGGAGGAACTGTAACTGCAAGACTACATAAAATTTTACATTAATGACTTTTATACTTCTTAGGATCACCTATCATGACAATTAAATATACTTCTGCCTTGCCAAGAAGGAGATCTGGGTGCATTTTCAGTCAATTTGAAAAATACAGCCTGAATTAAATGTGATTTTTGTATCTGGAGTTCTTGCAGGATCAGCCTTTGGGTGGATATCCAGCTTTGCACATACAGTTTTCTATATAGTAAATGTATTTGCAAAATTCCTCATATCCTTTTTATCAAGAATAAACATTGCTGAAAGGCATGTATTCAAAACAATGATCAACTGCAAGAAGTTGAAGGTCTGACTCACAACATGAAATCACAAAGGAGAAAAGGATGTTCCAATTAAGGCTAAGGCTCTATCTGGAGAGCTGAAGGACTTGAGAGGGTTTCAGAGCTTCAGGGCTGGGTACATGCCCAGGTAGCATCCTGATTCTGTGTTGCACTGAGGCAATGATATATAGCAGCTCCCTTCCTGCGGTGTGTTTTCCAAGAAGGAAATCCTGGGCTTGTAGGCTGTAAAGGAGTCAGGTTAAGCTCCGGTCAGAGACTCTGCCTGGACGACATGGGACCAGGGACCTATGCACTATTTGTTCTTTGGAGGAAAAGCATACAGAAGGGAACGTACAGAGTGCAGCCCCTGCTCGGTCTATGCATAGGTTTTGAAAAGTGAGACTTGACAGCATCTGGGTGCTTAAATTCCCCTGGCATGTGGATCTGGCTTTATCTGACTTTCTGACTTTTTCCCTGGCAAGCTCCTCTGCTTGTGTTCACAACTTTTCCAGTCTCAAAAAGATGGTGCAGATTTGCACTATGCTTATGTCTGCACCTGAACAGGATCCTCAAAATAGACACTTCAGCCAAGCCCTTCAGAAAGATTGTGAGGCTCACAAAATGAACAAGGAAGCTACTACTTTTAATGCAGCAAAAGGAAAACCGCTCTCCTTTGCTTTCATATTCGCTTTTTTCTTTCATTTTTTCAATAATGTAATAGGGATAACATTCATGTAAGAAATCCAGTTTTAATTCTTTCAGTCTCCCCCATCTCACTGCTTATGAGGGTATCTTACTGATCAGGCCAAGCCGGACACAATTCCTTCATCTCATTCTGAATCTGTGTCAATATGACAGAATTTCACTAGACCACTGTGACAACATAACTTTGTGACTTGAGGTGATCAGTAAGGAGGGTGATACCATGGATTTTTCTCTGAGTTCCAGGGACTTTCAGTAGATTTTATGTCAAACAAGGATTAGATAGAAGGCAGAAATCATCCAGGGGAGATTGATGACTAATTTTAGGCAGCTGTTAACTCAGTGGATTGACAATGAACAGATCACTACCTAAAGTACTTCAGTTTCTGATCCCATTATGTTTAGCTTGCTCTGTTGAAAGCTGCTATGTATTGCCTATCACTTGGGAATTCTGTTATGAAGGCCATAAAACTAAAAGACATTGCATATCCTGGGTTTTAAATACTTACCTCTTTTATTAGATATGCCCCTTGATCCCTTCTGCCCAGCTTTGACAAAATCTGTATTATTGGTATATCTTTATGTAGGAACATTATTTGTAGCAGTAATATTTTAAACGTTCAAACCCTCAGCTGTTGTAAACTCACAAAGCAGCAATGGCATGAGGAGTGGGCCATGGAGACAAAGGGGAAAGTATGTAGCTGGAGCAAGAGGCTTTAAGCTCAGTCCTACTTCTAGCTTTCCTTCTGCCTTGATTAATTTCCTTGAGGAAGACCATTTCTTTCTGGACTTTGCTTTACTCATCTATTAAAGATGATGAGACTTGATCTACAGGGGTATTGGGAGGCTCAATGAGCTTTCACTGGAAGCCCTCTACTCCAAAAACGTTGAGAGGAGACATGAACTGTTTGCCATAGAAAACTGTCCTATTGCCTTTCCATCTTTCTCCCCTTCATGTTCCTGTTCATCTTTTACTCTGGTTCAGGCTCCACAGGAAGTCGAGTGCACTAGTTAAGACAGAAAAAAACTAACACAATAAATAAAGCCAAATGCATCTGCTAGATTTCTGGGTTGAACTGGTGTACTGGGCAGTTAAAAGTAAGGCATCAAAGGCAACAGGTGGGACTCCACAGCTAGGAGTCAGAGTGGGGAGAGGAGAGTTGGGAAGGGAAAAGGAAGGAAAGAAGGCAGAGTGGGGCCTTCCCTGTGATATCTAACCTCATCCTGGCTTTAAGATATTAGACCCAGCCCAAATATAGCAAAAATATAATTTCAGACTTGCCTCCTGGGTGTTTCTTCCAGCTTTGTCTGCAGTGTCTTGCTATTTGACCACTCTCAGGGAGAGACACTACATTAGAAAAATCAAACGTCATACTGGAAAGTATGAACAGATGTATAGACTACCAGACAAATGAAATAAACTTTTCTCACTACTTTATACTGGTAAAAGCCCAATGCCACACTTGAAGACAGACAAAAGAGAAAAAGTGGAAAGAAAAGCAAAGAGAATATTAGATCTAGAACTATAAATTAACAGGAAACTTTGGAAGAATTGGGTTGGATAACCTAGAGACCTTATAACACTCTCCAAAGATGCAAAAGGCAAAACTAAGGGGAACAATCTGCCCCCATGTCTACTGTGGATAGAACAGAAAACTGACTAATTTTCAGGAAAAATGCTTAGGTTAGAGATTACGGAGTAGATTTTAAGGGTCAGCCTGTGGACAAGTTGCTGAAGGACACTGTGGATTCTCTTCATTTAAATGTGTTAAAGAACAGGTTAGACTAACACTTCTCATTTGCAATGCATCCCGAGTAGAACATGCACAAAAGGCAAACAGTGTCGTATTAATAGTTAGAACTGATACCTCCTTGCTTTATATTTCATCTTCCACCCTCTTGTTCATTTATTTGAGTGCACCAAGAAAGAGATCAGTTGAGCGTTCAAATTTTGGCATCATTCTTCTTTTTAGATCAGTAGGAAGAAATTATTCTCCAAGAATACTTTAAAAAAAAGTATTTAAAAAAAAGAATAATTTACAGAACCACGGAACACATCAGGCTGGAAAAGGAGATCTGTAGTCCAACCATCTGCTTACATGAGGCCAAGGCCAGCTGTGAGGTCAGACCAGGGCTTCATCCAGCTGAAAACTTTCAAGGATGAAAGCTGCACAAGAACAAGGCAACCTGTTCTACATCTTGAATGTCCTCACGGACAGTTTATTGAAGTCTTTCTTCTGGTGTCCCCAACACTGGATGCGCTGTTCTGTGTGGTGTCTAAGAAGGGCTGAGTAGAGGCAAAGAATCCCTTCCCTCAGCACGATGGCTACATATTGGTGGCTATGATCCTGTTGATGAAGTCCAGGATGCTGTTGCCGGTCTGCTGCTGGGGTGCCCTGCTTGTGCTCTGCCAAGACCCCCAGACCCCTTTCAGGACAGCTGCTTCCCAGCCAGTCCCCAGCCTGTACTACTGCAAGGGGCTCCTCCTTCTCTGGTGTGGGACTCTGCCTATGCCCTCCTTGAATTTCATAAAGTTCTTGCTGGCCCATTCCTCCAGCCCATTTCTATCCTAGATGGCAACCCTGCCCTCGAGCCTATCAACTGTTCCCCTCACTTTAGTGTCATCTACAGGCTTGATGAGGGTGCACTCCATCACCCACTCCAGATCATTGGCAAAGATGTTAAACAATGCAACTTCCAAACAATATGTTGCTTCTAGTTTCCTATAATCAGGACCACCTTGTAGTCAGTACGTTTATTTTCAGTAAGAATAGGTGCCAGTTAAGAAGTGTCTATTATACTCCAGGCAGGTGGCAGCTGTGGAAGAATAAGAATCTTTTACTACTTAAACCAGCTGCATTAAAACTATGGAAAAATGTCTGACCAAAGTAATCAATCTCCGTGGTGGCCTGGTAAACAGAACATATACACTCTGAATTGCATCTACACTGTGCATGATTCTTTCTTGTCTTATTACTTACTTACCATTGCCAATTAGGAGGTAGTTTTCTTATATTAGATCACTAAAGAATGCACTGCTTGATCAATTATCCCCGAGTGAACTGAAATACAATAGCTGATAGCCCACATTTTTAAGTTGTGACATTTATTTAATTTTGTGTGCATGTGCCTGTAGACACATTATGGTAGAAAGCCTTTAATGAGAACAGTTTGTTGATTCTCTGAATTCTGCATGTACTTGCTTGTTCTTATTAAGCAGGCATTCTGGTCTATAGAAACAATCGAAACCACCTGCATTTCCTTTGAACCAGAGCCTTGCTTTCAACTGAGCATCCTAGTATTGTAATACCTCATCATACGCACAGTAGGAAAAAGCACTTACACATTTCACTCCCTCTGTGTGTATCCAGTGAAAATTCGCCAGGCACGTAATCATGCATGTGTCATTACAAGAGAGCAAAACCGATTTAGTCAGTCTTTATTTATTTTTAAACGAGGTGTTCAAAATGCGAGGCAGGGCCTAGGCAAGGGGCAAAGAGCAGTGTGGCCACGAGAGTGACCCGTGGAGCTCCGTGCTGGCCGGTAAGCCAGTCCCCTTGGCACAGGCCAGTCCTGGACAGAAATATATTAGGCTCTGGAATCCAGAGAGCCATAATGAGCTGGTACAGCACTCATACTGGTTAGCCCTGGTGAAAGGCTAAACCCTGCCAGACTTGGGCTGAGCTTCTCAGCACCGCATCTGCTCTGCAGCAAAAACGTGCCCCGAGAAGTTTGAGTTTCCAGCAGCTATTGAGGAACCTCAAGGGGTTTCCAGGATCTTGGGGGACAAACAGGGAATTGCCAGTTGTCCCATGGGAGCTATAAGGTACCAGGAAAGGAAGGTGTAGTGCTTTGAGAATGGGCTCTGCCTGTTCAGTGGATCTTATGGGTTGTTGTCCTGCTCTTCCCTGCCCTAAACAAAATATGTATTTAAAAGCATATTTCCAATCTCATTTCAAAGGCACAGAGAAAGCACTTCACTTGTCCTTGTCCGAGCAATCCAAGAGGAATATATGTGTAATGTGTTGGGAATAAGGACAAGGAACATTTGTTATAAGTTATAAGCCATACTTAGTGGCAGTGATGAGTTTTACAAGGCAATACAAGTAAGTAATGACTAAAATGATGGATCAGTTCAGAGATAGTACAAAAAATTTGTGCCTGATTATGGCCTCACTCAGTTTACTCTAGCATGTCATGACAGTCTGAATGAAAAGAAACAACCCCACAACAGTTCTAGTAGTGTTACAGGGTGCTCTTGCCCTTGTTAATCACACAGTGGGCTGTAGAAGTGCAAGGCAGTTTAAATAACACTTTTGTTGTTCTGCAGATTCACTGCTGAGTTTATTCCAAATTAGTTTTCATCTTTTAACTCTCAGGCTTTAACTAGCAGAGTTATATGTTATCTTATTTTCCAGTACACAAGGGAGTGACTTAGTTTCATGGGAAGAGCTCTCTGCAGAGTCAGTCAGATTAGATTTATAAAAATAATTAGGTTCTTACATACAATTGAAAAACATGTTCTGAACTATTCTGTGCTTGATTCTATCTCAACTATTTAAAACTTCTGGCAAAGACGATAATGACAGTAGATTCAAAATCTCTCTGGTGAGTCTTACATACTTCTTGCTGATAGGTGTATGTACATGTAAGAACAGCTCCACCACTGTGTTACAGTTTGAATAATCACTTAGTCTAGAGCACAAATGACAAGATGTGTTAGAAGTTTTCACCTGTTCGAATTGTTGGAGATTCTGATACAGCTATGCATTGTTGTTCCTTTCAACAGGTGTGACTATGAGGTCCAGAGACAACATTCTCAGTAGTAGGAATTTTGTTTTTGTCCAGTTCACTGTCGTAGTTGAGGGTAAAAAAGGGGTAATGAGTTTCATGTACTTTTAATTCAGGTAATACAGTTTTTCTGTTTCTTATTACTCAGCCTTACATCAGGGAGAATTTATCAGTTTCTTTATTTATGACTAGATTGACCTCTACTTAATCTTTGACCCACGATTCCTAGAGTCTCTAATCTTTTTTTGTTCTCAGTGCTTCGTTCTGTTATCATGAAGTCTTTGAAACCCTGACTCTGAATTCATCTGGGCTGCACTGGCAGCTCTGGGTGATGATGGTGGTAGTGGTGTCATTGATTAGCTGCAGGCTTCTGTATCCTGAACTCAGCTAATAAGAATTTCTCATTTTCAGCAGATGTCTCTCCTCCTTTGTGAAATAGGGAGTTTTTGGTCTAGTGATGTGAAAGTCTAGAAACTTGCCACTTAGTCGACCACCTGGGGAGCTTCTCTGATTGTATAAAAGCAGTTCACTAGAGTGTAATGTTATGAAATGCTATTTCCAATGTTATTTTTCTGTCCTATCAGTCAGAAAAGTGTTTTTAAAGCCCATTTAAAAAAATGGGATAACCATACAAATACAGGCATTCCAAATGTCTTTTTATATATGTTCACATACATAAAAATATATGTTCACTATTACTCCTGTTACTAATAGTGTCTAGTTAATGTACTGACCCCTGTGCAGTCTAGGCTCCTGATCCTGAGTAGTCTAGGTAAGGGGACCCAATGGAGCCTTTGGACTTCCCTGGGGACCTCAGTTCCATTCCCTGACCTTGAGACAGACATACCTGTAACCTGGCTCAAGTGAATTGAATTTCAGTGCTTCCGATCTCACTGCTGAAAAAATGAGATTCATGGCACCTAACAGAGGAAGTGGATGTGGAGACCTATTAAGGATACCCTCAGACAATGTGGTAAGAGCAACTAGGGAGGAATCTCAGAGAAAATACAGGCCAGAGAGGCAGAAAAAACATGCTTTTCCCCCTAAACCTCCATTTCAACTTGCTTTTTCCTCCAGCAGTCTTTGCTCATGCTTATTCAGAGAGAATTGTATTTAAGCACAGACTTTGAGTGAAATAAAAGAAATATATCAAGTCCATAACAAGTCATGATCTTATACAGATAAATAGGTCTTGTCAGCAAGGTCAAAGCCAGAGACAGCAGAAATAAGAGATGCTACTATTGCCCTGAGGCAAATGAAGCTGCTGGAAAGTGGTGGTTTTGCCACAAACACAGAGATCGGGCACAGAGAGGAGGTCTAGATTTAGGTAGCTGAGCACTTTCTGTGGTTGAGATCACTTAACCCTTTATGGTGTCAGGTCTCCAGCTGAATTGTTAGAAAATGAAATCCAGCTAGAGGTCTTCTACATGCTGTATCAAATTTGATTCAAAGGGTGAGACAAAATGAGCGCGTGATTTAGAGGGCCATGTGACCAAACAAAGAGACTCATGATGCAGACATCTAAAGTTAAGGGAGATTCATCCTGCCTTGGGATTCAAGACATGATGCTGCTTTCTGAAATGTTTTTAAGATCAGGCATAGGGATTCCTAAATCAACACAAGCAAATAGAAAAAGAACATGTGGTAGTTACATCAAGGTACAATATGGTGGGCATTCACCTAATTTTTAAATACTCTTCTAGGCAATAACAGGCAATGTGCTGAAAATATGGCCTGAAATAAGGATCCTTCCATTTTACAAGCCCACTTAAAATTTCTGTCTTTATAGTGTACTTTAAAAGAAGCAGTAATCTTAATCCCTACAATCTTGACCTCAAATTACATTTTAGTGTTTTCTTCATAGCAAAAGAGATGTGATGCAGATGGCATTACCTCATGTAAATCCTGATGGCAAATTATGTTCCATTGCTACATGCATGGCATTATTGCATGCTAACTCTGGAAAATGCACAATACCTCTTTTAGTGGAAATCTCTCTTCTTGGAAAAAATCTGAAATCTGACAGAGGAAACCAAATAGGCCAGGAACCCCTATATTTTATGGAAATCGCGCAGTGAACGTGTGTTGGGCCAGATCTTTAGACAAGACTGGCAAAACAGATACAGCCTCCTCAGTCAGAAGGTCTGGCCTATTATATTTTATTTTCGTTCATGGCTAATAGCACTGGATTACTACTCAGGAAATGTGGGTTCAGCTGTGAATTCTGCTGCAAGCATGGTGCAGCCATGGGCAATTCAGAGTTGCCTTTGCTTTTGTGTGTAAAACATAGCCAGCGTGGCTTACCTGGGCAGCCCTGGGTGTCCTGTTACGGTGGTAGGATCAATATGGGTGTCCACAAAGATCACGCACATCTGGTTAATGGTTGGTATTTGTATTTTCTGACATTTTTAAGACCTTTGCTTTGTAGATTTCACTTTCATCTAGGAACGCTTTAGTACAAAAGCCTAGGAACTCCCAGTTATCTGGATGGAAACAAATGTCTTGAAAATTAACTCTTTTTTTTTTTTTTTTTTTTTTTTTTTTGAGGCAAATAGTTCTAATGATGCAAAACACCAAACTTTGGTCAAATAAGAAAAATAACCTCTTTGAGGCAAGCCTCTTTCCCATAAATTGAAACCTCTGAATGAAGTGCTTGCCAAAGAATGCTCTCTTCCTGGAACACAGGGAGCAGAAAGCCAGCAACTTGCTTTGAATGTGTCGAACCAAATTTTACAGCTGTATCTGACTTCTAGACTGACCCTGAGCCTGCCTTTTTTCTTTTCCTCAGAAATACTACTATGGCTTCTTCCAATTCATTGATATATTCCTTAAGGATTGCACATAAACTTGGAGATTTCTGGACAAAAATACCTTGAATATGAAACTGATCATAAAGCTACCAAAAGCCTAATAACACTCCCTGACCATTCTTGTGGTATAAAAATATAACTAATGTTAGTCCAGTGAACAGCAAGTAAGACTCTGGAGGGCTCTCTGCAAGTCTGTTTTGGCTATAGTATTACTTTTCCCTGTTTAACTTTGTAAACCTGTAATTGGCAATAAAAGAGACCGCACTTTTGCTTTTTTAACTAATATTTATTTAAACCTTACCATAAGGTGCACATAGTGGTTTCTTTTGTTTCCAGCAGGATAAAATTCATAAGCAGAGACCAATTTATCATTTAAAAATTTATTTTGTGTTTTTAACTTAAAATGTCCAGCTTCACAATGTGTTTTTAAGAGACCTAGCCAGCTTTTTTTCAGAGCCTTTCAGTGCTCTCTTGTACATGTGGGCTACTGTGTGGGACCCCGTACTGGAAATAGAGACCCTTTTGGATAAAGACAGAGGACCCGTTCTCATGGAGTGTATACGTGTTAGTCAGCTAGGCAAAGGTGCCTGATCCTGATTATGCTGCCATGAATCTGGAGTTACTTAATATGAATATTTCAAATGTGCAGCTACTTCCATACAAACATAGACCAAGTAGGGTATAGTGTTTGGATCCATGTATCTATATGTTCTGACCATGCATGTTTTTAGAGCGGCTCTTTTCTCTTTGAGGTTATCAGTGATTTTGTCTTTTAGTTTTAGAGAAGTGGCAAGACGATAGGTCTTCTAAGGTAAATTAAATAGAAAAAACAGACACTGAATTGAAAAAACAAAGGGTAAATGTTTTTATGGAGTTGTACACATTTGTAGTGAAAAAGCAATAAGCAAGAGTGAAAGCTCTCAACATTTCAAGTCGTCTGTTTTTTGCTGGACAATGATCTTGTCTGCCTGTTTCAGTTTGAATAAAAAAAAAACAAACATAATTTTGGGAAGATGTTCATATACATGAATTTTAGGTTTGCATGTGTTTTAAATGTTCATGGAAAATAATCTTCACTTAATCCACCCATGCAAGAACCTCATCTTTTAATTACTCTGAATTTTATCTAATGTGCAAGGCTAATGATATACTAAAAAGACAAGAATTATAAGTAGAAAATGCATCAGAAACCAGGAAGGTAGACTAAGCAAGGTACCATGGTATACTTGCTGTGTTCTGTATACACTTTCTGAAGTACGCTCTGCCATCTGATGTCAAAGTCAGGACACTAAGCTAAATGCATCTTTAGCTTGACTCTGTTACAAGAGTTCTTATGTTTCATCTTACGAAGAGAAAACATCTGGAAATAAAAGTTTTGTCTGAGGCTGGGCTGAGATTCTTAGTTGCCTTTTTTAAAAAAATATCATGTTGATTGTTTTCATCATGTAAATATGAACAACAGGAAAAATCTGTCAGGGTTTGATGAGATGTTGTGTCAGAGCACATAAAGTTTTTCTCAGCTCTGATTTCAGACTTTCATAGTGAAACCATCTGTTGAGGCGCTCATTTGTTTTGTTTTATTTATCAGAGCAGATTATCTCTTCAGATAATATTTCACAAGATCCAAGGGAAAAGCAGTGATAGATTTGGCTGTTGAATTCATCAGTTAAAACTAAGCGCAGGCTCACTTGCTGTGTTACAAGTGTCATTTAGGAGACTTGGACCATCAGTGTAGCAGAAACCCAAGGGAGCATAATCACTGCCTTCTTAGCTGGCACTGACACTCAGAGATGCAAGTAAAGACTTCCAGAGGCAAAATATGAGGTTAGTATGTGATGAAGAGCCAAGGCACCCTGGCTGAGCAGGCTCCCACTAGCTGCGGGCAGCACACTGCGAAAGGCTTGTAACGTATGTGCCATTGCATTACATAATGGGAAGTGCTTTGGTTACATGCAGAATATTACTGCACTCTGTAATCATTCCCTTCTTGTCTGAGTTCAGTGA
The DNA here is from genome assembly GCF_015220075.1 of Falco rusticolus. Taxonomy (NCBI): domain Eukaryota; kingdom Metazoa; phylum Chordata; class Aves; order Falconiformes; family Falconidae; genus Falco; species Falco rusticolus. The sequence continues at coordinate 25,423,814 of NC_051198.1, read as the reverse complement.
CAGCTTTGAACTTGCTGATTGCTTTGGCAGGAGTAAATAAGAGAGAAAAGAAAGGTTTTTAGAGTGACTCTGCCATTATGGTGGTAAACACCTTTCCCAGTTGTGGGAGGCTGACATTCCCCCAACATCTGGAGATCATCCCTCACATCTGGTGGTTGCTGGCTCTCCTCTGCTGTAGCAGTATTTCCTCAGCTCCTTGGCAGAGCAGGTGCTCACAGTGGGAGTCTGCTTCTCTTCTTGCTGTGTCCCACCAGCTTTTTGCCTGCTGCCTCCAGCCCAGCACAGGAGGAACAGGGCAGAGACAAAGGTTCTGATGACACAGGCAGTGAGTATGCAAGGGCTGGTGGTGCCCAGGTCAGTGCTGGCTCAGAGGTCTGTTCCTCCAAGATGCTGTGTTTGCAACAGCCAGTGTGTCACCTCTGCCATCAAAGGACAGCATGGGAGTGAGCCCCCTGGCTCTGTGGCATGGATTCAGGAGGCAATTCTCGCTCTGTTGCTTTTGGAGTGAGTGCATGTGCAATGTAGGTAAAGGTATTTAGGCTCTATTTCATACTTACACAAGCAGGTTGGAGTTGTGTAAGAAACTCATCTCTCGGTCCACTACAGATGTGACCAACAAAATCTTCATGTGACCTAGAGCAACACCTACATGCCTGGAAATACTGAGAGGGGCAGGACCCCCAAGGGATGACAGTCAAGGGGGTTCCACTGCTCTGCTGGAGAAGGAGCAGAGGTGGGTCCAAAAGTAACCCAGACAGAGAACTTCTGCTAGCTCAGTCATTGCATCCCTTGCTCCTGGCCACGTGAGCAGACTCAGCTTGGGGGCTGCGCTGGGTTGGTAAATCCTTGTGTCAGGCAAAGCAAAGAGAGGTGGGAGAATCCAGACGGGCACAGCCTTGAGCCTCCCAGGAGCATCTGTAGGTAGAGGACTTCTCACCGTGGGGGTATGTGCGTCTTTCTGCTGAAATTTTTACCAGTTCCATGAAATGTGGGGCCAGGTTTCTGAGAGGCAGCTGCCTGCTGGCTGAAGCACTTTTCTGTGTCCCCCAGAATTTTTGTGTCTCTGCTATGATTCTCTTATTCTTGTAACTTAAATGTGCAAGTGTAACTTCTCTTTCCCTTGGGCTTGCCTAACATGGAGTTTTTAATTAACATCTGCCTCTTTGACTAACATAGTCCTTGTTCCAAGTTTTTAAATGGTATCTTAGGGAATGTCACTGTTTTGGACAAGATCTTTTTCATACTATTTATCTGTCTTTGTAATTTCTTACCCTGTGTGCCATTCTATTCTATTTATTTTAGCTATCCTCAGGCACCATAATTTTGGTATAACTGATATTCAGTAGTTTTCTGATCCAAGGCTTTAAGTCATATTTTACTCCGTGGGATTAGCCCTGCATGAAACCACACAGTCCTGGATTAGACATTAAGAATATAGATCATGTTTTAAAAATTCATTTATGCAACTGTTGGGTAAAATTAGACTCAGACAAGCTGTTCTTGTCACAAGCCCATGAAACTTCTCAAGACCTTCCTCCCTTAACCAAAGCTATTTGCCTACAGGGCATGAAGTATCTACAATACTACAATGTGAAAAACTGCGTTTCGTGGTTGGTTGGTAACATGTAATTTTGCAAGTGGATTATGAGGTTGGTTATCACCACATTATATTCTTAACAACACCGAGAAATACTCGAGTAATCTGAAGAAAATTTTATTGGTGTCATACTTCTGCATCGACAATAAATTTCTATGCTCAAGTGTCAGGTATCTTCTGCCCCATGAGGACCCCAGACAGTAAGTCACAGACATCTGGACAGCATCCTCATGGAAGAGGTAGGATCTACTGGCATGTAATAGAGCCTGTGTAGGACATGAAAGTGATTCCAGATTAAAGGATGAGAAATGCATTTTCCTGAGAAATGATACCTCATGGCTCAAGTGCACAGAGACAGCAGTTAGAAAGGGACCATAATTTTAAATTCTGTGCTGTCAGTTATAATTCACAGCATGTTCCACAATGTCACACACATAAACAGACTCAGTGGCTCCTGAAAGACTGCAGTTTCGTGGTGCTCGAAGCAACCCTTTCCTTCTCTTTATGTCTGGAATTGTTTGGAAAGTTTATAAACAAACTAGTATTTGCAGGTTTAAAACACGAAGGGGTTTGCACCTGAATGATTGAAGGTTCTTGCTAAATTGTAATCACTGTTGGAATTTAGGTCCAGATTCACAGATATGTTTAAGTGTCTAAACAGACACAGATCCTTCTGCAGCTCCAATGCAGAAATAGCTACTGTGATGTGGGTTTCCTCAGATGATCGATCCTGCAGGCAGTAGGGAGGCTGTGAGAAAGATTCAGCTACAAGAGAAATTGTACAGTCAAGTGACCTAAGCTCAGACATGTGTCAAAAGTCCCTCTGTTAATGGCTTCTTCAGTTGCAGTTCAGTGTGTGCTGGGATCCTTGGCCGTGTCAGCTGCACAGCCTCTGCAGTTTTGCCTCTTTCTGATCAGAGCTGTTCTAGAATAGACCTATTCAGGATTATTATTATTATTATTTTTAATTTTTATATTAAATTAAATGTGTATGTTGAATTCAGTGGCTGTAAAACATGTCTGAATCACAGTCCTGGAGACTAAAATCCTCTGTTTTTCCACAGAACTGCTCCGGTTCTCCCGTGCTGCCCTGCAGAGATGCAATAGTTCAAACCCAGAAGGAAAAACACTGTAGGAGTTGAATGGTGCAGTGTGTGCTTCTGTTTGTCATTTGCATCCCTTGTGAGACTGCCCACAAAGCAGCACGTTAATCCCATTCTTGGTATCTCGCTTATTTCATTCATGTAGTTACTCACTGCACAGGAAACGAGACCACTAAACTTACACTTAAGTCATCAAAGAGCATTCAGTGATAACCGTTACTGGGCCCATTTCAACGTCTTTCAAAGCTAATCTTGCAATATGACAAGAAGCAGTTATGGAAGGTAGCAGTGACTTTGGTTCCATTCAAGAGCAATCTGTTCACGTGGCTGCTGCTGAAACAGGGTGTCTCCTAAGGGTCTCCTTTCAAACTGGTAGAGAGAATAAAGTTTAAATGGCTTTGATTTTCAAGGCATTATTCAGACGAAGCAATCAAGGACACATGGGTCTGATTTTCCTCTTCGCACTGTGAAAATCAGCCCCAAAGTCACCCCCATCTTTTCTGCTCAGTTTTTGATGCTGTGTATCTGTATTACACAGAACTGCTGTGACAATGCTTTTGCCGAAGGAAAGATAGTGTGCAGCTGCAAAACACTACTGTCCCTCTTCCTAGTCTACTCTGCCTCATGTTGTCTTGTAACTGTGAATCACAGTGCTTTACTTATGAGGATAGTAATCCGTTCATGTGGGAAGTAGAAAGAATGGCTTAAATCTGACATGTTTTCTTAAGTTTTGAGGAAATACAAGCTGCAAAGAACCAAGAAATAAGTACTACATGTTAATAAGGTAATTAAAAAAACCCTGTAAAAACAGAAGTAAAGAATATCTGAAAAATTAATGGAATTTAGCATTCACAAAGTATTCATATAAATAGTATTCATATAAATTTATATAAAATTCCCTCATTAAGAGTCTCAGCTTCAAAACTGAAAGGTAAACAGCTTTTCTATCTCTTAAATGATTTCTCTGATACTATTATGGCATAAAAGAAATCATGTTTAACTGTTTCCAATTTAATAAAAAGGAGTTACTAATGAGATACTGTTTAATATTTACTTAATATTTGATCATTAATAGTATAATAGGAATTTGTGGAGTATGGCCTTGTGATGTAGCTGTTTCAGCGAATATAACAATCTGTAGACTTCGTCTCTTCTTATTTGTACCACTATAAGGAGGTTTATTTCCTGATTTGCATCACTTCAGAGAAATGTAAAGCTGGTGGTGCTTACCACGCCATGAGGGACAGTTACCCTGTGTTAGGGTCAGCAGTGTTTGGTCCACAGTCTCTCTTCGATGGAAAGTAAAATAACTCTGCCATGCAATATAGCATGAAACCAACAAATCTCCATGGAAATCAAAGGGAATCTTCCCATCAATTTCAATGGAAACGTGACTGGTCTTGGGATGACGAGGGGGTAGATGCATTTCAGTGTGTTAAAAAAATCCCTTAATGATACTTTGCTGGCAGATTAGCATTAGATCAGCTGCATGAAAGACAGGCATTCAGTAGACCTTTAATGAAGAAAGGGTAGAAGTTTAGATAGTACGTATTGTTTTTTATTGTACAAAGGCACTCAGAACTGTCTTTAAACTCAACAGAAATAAACAATTCTGAAGTTCAAAGACTTTACTAAGAATTCAGTGGACTTGTTTGATATGCTACATAAGTGCACTAGAAATTCATTTTCCTTAATGTACTTTAAAAACACCTAGTGGAATTAAAGTTAGCCGTGTCTCTTCCTGCTAAGCACGTACATAGCAATGGGAAATGACTGTTCATGTGTATACCAACAAATGGAATGAGAGGTTGGGGACTTTCTTCTGGTTTTTTAGCACCCCAGAAGCCTGATTCCCAAAACTTGTTATCATGGGCCACTGTCAGACTTGGCAAATTTCAGTCTTATTTTCTCTTTCCTGAATTTTGAGTTGATAAAAACCTTAGATTTTTCAACATTTCCAAATGTTTCACTACCCCAGCCAGGGCAAATGCTTTGTCCCCTGTGCAGTGCCACCATCCTTTCTTCTATTAAGTTCAGTTCTTTGTGTCACCAAAACTCAGTCATTGCCATAGAAATGCTCCACATAACAAGGTGACTGGGCAGTCTCTAAACAGTGATGGCTGAAATGACTTGAAATACCTGAAGTATCTCTTTAGTAAGCCTTTGTTATTCTAATTTGCTCAGACTTAAAAAAAGCTAAGGAACACTCACAAAAATGAAATAAAAAAATCTGAATTATACTTGTTCACGTAAAACATTAATTTTGTGGTTGTTTGTCATTTTTTGTTGACTATTTTCCCCCATGCGTACTTTCAGTTTATACAAAGTAGATGTAAAGCAGCACACGAATATGTTAGATCACTTGGAGAGGCTGAATTCTGAAGGGGATCAAGAGCTATAGTCAAGTATGATCCCCCTTTGTCCATGTGAAAAGATAGCTAAACAAAGTTATAGGTGACAAAACCAATACACTTCCCTGAACATTCAGATTTTCCTTAGTGCCTTCATTTCCTGTCTTCTCTGTTGAGGTTGCAAGGCCTTTGGGGGACAGATGGCTCAATTTTCTGCCTGCAAAGCATGGAGCACACCTGCAGTGCTAAAAGAAAAGAAATGCAGGAGAAGAAAGTGATATGTGCAAGTCTTTCCAATATGTAAGCACCCGAAGTCATACTGCAGCATTCAGAAATGATCCCACTGTATGGATGGATAATTTATCACATCTGAGTTTCAGTCATTTACAAGACTTACAAGAATATCCAGATTTATAATCATCCCAGTGTTCTGGAGGAATTCCAGTTTAAATAATTGTATTGTACTGATACTCAGCTGACGTACTCATTTTTACTTCCTTTTTCAATATGCTGTTAAGCCTCTTTCAAGCACCATCCAAGAAGTAGCAGACCTTTGGTGGTGTATAGAAGGATTCCTTTGCATAAAATATATAGCTAGCTAGTTCTTTAAGATCCCATGAGAAGAGCAGGCTTTAAAAAAATATTGGCAATTTTAATTAAAAGTTCTGGCATGGGTGCAAATGTTTATTGACCTTTGACTTTGATAGAAGTGGGACTGAGTTTTTACCGTATTCCAGACTGATTCAGTAAAAGCATTTCAGTGACAACCCAAACCACGTTTTTCTGAAAAGATAAAAAAAAGAATCTGATAATAAGACATTATTTTGTCTTATTTCCTGTGTGTTTTAGCTACAGTGTATCATCTTCAGTGTAAACACAAAGCTCAAAAGCCAGACAACGCTTGGGACTGTGCGAAAGCAACAGAGATGCCAGAACAATACAGGAGCAGAGAGCTTGCCAGTGGGGAACAGTTTGCGTTTTTTTTTGCTTTTTCATTCGCTATCTATCGTAACGTGCTAGAAATAAAAGCAGTTTATGGGGGATTTAGATTTTCTCAAGAGCTCCCTCATCTCCCTCGTTACCAGGACTTTGCATCAATGAGTGTGGAAGACTTCTGTAGACTACGCTCTGCTGCAGAGCCGCTGAGGGTCTGTGAGCACTCTCTGGCTAAATGAACTGGAGAACAAAGTGGGAGCGAAAAGGACAATTCAACCCTTCAGTGCTTTAGTTCCTCAGTACAATTCGTGAACAGTATATGCACCTAGTATTTCCATGATTTTAAATTGATGAATGAGCAATTCAACGAGCTGATCCATTTCTCAGCTTCTTTTCAGCTTTCTTTTCCTTTCCTGCCTTCTGGAATGGATTTGCCATTATACGCTTGAATGCATGTATGTAGCATTGCAGCATTGTCATCTCTGTTCTCTTAGCCTCCATCACTAATGGGTAAATTATTTTTGTGTTGTTCTCATTAGGGTAGGAACAGTGTTTGCACTTCAGAACAAGTTACCAGTGATATGAACAGTGCCATTCTCATGCCAAAGTGTATGTTTAAGATTAGGCTTCTATTTAATTACATTGGTAAATTGCATTCCTTCTGAGTTTTGAGGCAGTGCTACAGGAAGCGTTTCTATAAACCTTATTTCGTATTTCTCATGGTCTCCTGCTTTAAAGACCATGTATCCAGATGAGTGTACAAAGTATCTTACAGAACCTTCATATAGATATTTAGAATCACAGGAACACAGCTTAATGACTGCATCAAAACATTTATAAATAGGCTGGCTAGTAGGTAGATAAATGTGTATGTACATGAACTGTCTTAAATTGTACTCCTTGCCTAGAATATGGATCCAAGAATTCAATAGGAGAGCAGCCAGAGACTGCTACCTTAAAATTTACGTTGCCTGTTGAAGACCTCTACACTGGCACTGAGAGTGTTTTAGTTGTCTTGCATACCCTCGGCTGCTTTCCCCTTGTTGCATACTAATACCCCAGGAGAGGTAAAGCTGGGAGGGAACAGATTCCTCCATGTGAGTTTTTGGTGTGTGATCTGTGAGGTGAGAAGGGGGCCAGGCAGATTAGTCCTCACCACCCTGCCTTCTCAGCAGAGATGAAACACCCCATTGCCCACATAAACATGTTCAATGCTCTATGCCCATATCATGCTACAGATTTCTGAAGCTTCATAATAGCGTCTAGCAGTAGGGGGAGGTCTAAGCCAAGCAGCCCTGGTTGAAAGCCTGGCAAGGAAGCTAAGAGAAGCGGCCACACAATGTGAGAGAGACGTGGCCGGAAAAGCTTAAGCAAGTTTCTTAAAGAAAAAAAAAAAAAAGAAAAAAAAAAAGAAAAAAAAAAAAAAGAAAGTGAGTAGATGCAAAGAGAGAGGCTGGGTAGCCAAAAAACAAAGGCAGCCAGAAAGCTAAATACATGCAGCTGAAGAACTTAAAAAATTCAAGAGGAAGACATGAAAGGTGGCCAGAACAGCATTAACAAAACAGACTCTCCCTTTTCCTTCCCTGATCATCTTTCATTCCACAACATCCTTCTCCTCGGCTCTTGGCTCCCTGTCCTTTCCTCCTCCCTCCTCCTAGCCATTGTGGAGAATGGCAGCTTCAAAAACTATCAGCTCAGCTTTGCACAGGAATAAGAGCCTGATAAACTGGCCAGGATAATGAGGGAGTTTATGAAAAAAGTTAATACAATAAACCAAGAATTAAGACACTTCTAAAAAATAGAGGGATTTTGCTATTCAATATATAAATATTTTTCTCTTCTTAAGGAAAGAGCACTTGCAAATACTTATGACAGACTGTTGTGATTGTCTTGGCTTGTGAATGTGCTGTCGTACATCCTATTCTTGAACAGTCACTTTACATACCTAGGACAATCTTCTTGAACAAATCGCTTGAAATGTAATGCCATGTAATCGTACAATGAGGAATGTGTCCTGGTAGTCTTTCTGGTTGTATGATGACCAAAAAAACCCAACAAGTAAAGCATTCTTATTCATCTGTGACATTCAGAATTTTGTTTGTTTGCTCTTTTTGTTTTTTCTCATGCATCCAGTTCAAAAGAGCAAGAGTTTTGATGTTGTAGCAAGTAGGTGGATAGTAAACAGACACTTCCACAGTCAGTTCAGTTCTAAAGAAACCCTTTCCAAATTCAGTGGAACAGATTCTGGCAGGTAAGAGGAACTACTGGCAGTGGATAAATGTTCTGGGAGACATTGCTAGTGAAGGCATTGATTTAAGTTGAAAACGCATCATCTTAGTCATTTCAGTTATGTTATTGTTTCTGTTAACAGTAGTGTGGAACAGGCTCTGTTGTGCCCTGCACAGCACAAGCACAGAAGATGCTCTTTCTGTCACTGGAGCTGACAGTCCAGGTTGCAGACCTGTGTACACAGCAAGGAAAATACTATTGGGTAAAGAGAGAGATTTTGTTTCTAGACTTCAAAACGAGCATGATATTGGGTTGCCCAAACACACTGAATATTAGTGGCAGAGTTGAGAAATGAATGCAGATCTCCAATACTGGGAGCCAGGCTCATTCTATTAATCAAAAAGTTTCATTCTTGTTGGGTTGTTCTTAGGTACTCATAACTGCTATTGGCCAAGAGCTTTCCAAGAATACTAGAGGGGCAGAGCAAACTCAAATATTGCATGTAATTTTATTCCTAAGGCCATTAGGAAACTGAGAAACTTCTTGTGTTGGTGAACAGGTGAGTGTGTCACACTCAGCAGCATCAGGACTTTGAGTGTTTTGGGAACTGTAAAAGTCCAATGGCTGTCCTCCAGGCACATGCAATTCTGACTCGGGTCTTTTTATCCAGAGCATTTAGGATTCAAATTTATGGCTATATGTTAAAGTCGATACAAGTGTCACTCTGGATCACCTGACTTCCAGGCTAACTTTGCTCGGCACAGTCCAGTTGTGCTGGCATGGGTTCACCTGAGGTCTTTTGGGCGCCCTGATGAATGTTTTGCTCCAGGATGCAGGTTCACCTTTTCTCAGCTGTCTCAAGCTTTCCCCAGCATTGCCAGACTGGTTCGTCCACTCTATGTTACCTGGGAAGTCTTCCATATTTTATTCTTTCTCTTTGAAACAACACAGAACTTGTAAGTATCAGTTTCAGAAGGAGTAGCTTCCCTGATTATTGTTATACTTCAGTTTCAGGTATATTTCCTGACAGCTAAACTAGCTTGGAATTGTTCCATAATCTGCTGTTGTGAGAAAATAATTATATTCTCTGTCTTCCTTTCATGGAAGTTCATTACTTGCAGACATAAAGCAGAGTACTGATTAATTCAGCTTCATTTCTGCTCCACAGTTCTGCAAACTTTTAGTTCTGGCAGGCCAAGCGAGGAGGCTGGTGGGTAGACTGGAGATAAGCAGGCCAAAAACACAGGCTGGGAATTAGAGGAAACAGTCAGAACAGGGAAGTGTCAAACTAGATTTCTTGTGGCAGAGCAGTGCTGTGCAAGGTGAGCGCCTCAGCTGGGATGCAGACATTACTATCTCCTGAATGAGATGTAAAACCAGATACACACCATTTATGGTTGTAGAGGTCATAGGGGACCCTTTGCAAGAGTAAGGATTAAGGTCTCAGAATGCCAGCCAAGTCCAACTCTGGTAGTTGAATTTTGCCTATCTAAATTTTACAACAGTTTAATTTGGAAGACTTCACTTCCCCTTCCGCAAACACAGCTGTGTAGCACTGCTGGTGCAGAATGTCTGCTGCTTTCCACCCAAGAGAGTGTTTCAGCACTGCTTGTACTGACCCATGAACATACAGCCTGTGAAGAACTGGAAGTGTATTCATGGTTACACTGGATATAAATGCATTATGTGCACTGTGAATACATACATACACACAAGTATATGCACAGACATATTCTTCTATGTATTTTTCTGCGGGCTCATCCATACAGGTTGTTCATGTATGGGTGCATCAAAGATATCGTCATCAGGCCAAAATATAATTTCAGCCAGAAAGTTTTTTTTCAAAGTATATAAGGTATGCAAGAATATTTACCGATAGAATTTCTTACATAATAACACAGAAATTAGCAGGGAAAACCCCAACAATGTTTTTAATCTTTTCTCTTTCAACTAATCGTTCGTGTTGCCAGGAATAGCAGGGTATCAATCAGTGTTAAATCATGATAATAAGCAATATCACCACGGGGCTTGAGAATTAAACGCATGAGGTACTAAACAATCCCCAAGCACTGCAAGTGAGCTGAGAACAGGATTATAAATTGTAGGTCAATTGATTATTCTTTAGCGGATCTAACTGTGGTCTGGCAGAATACATTTAAAGTGGCCCATGTATGTGTTAATGATAATTACGATTTACTTCAGCGTAGCAGTTTTCATCACAAAGGCTCCCACAGTGCTTTACGTTCCACAGCACGGTGTTGCTGACACACAGCCATCCCTGCAGTAGATGATAGAAAATGAACAGCATAAAACCCAACAGTGGATGAATGGGGGAAACATTGGCCCATGACACTGAGATGGGCTCACGGGCTCATGGAGAGCAGCATGGGAGTTTTAATTTTCACATGAGCTCTGGGTTTTTAAGGGCACAGCTTAAAGACCCCTGTTCAATAAACTGCCTAGCAGTAAAACATAGCTACCACAGAAGAATGAAGAACTTGCTCTGCTCTGCCAATATTCAAACCTTATGGTTCCAGGATGTCTGTTCAGACGTCAGGTTTAGACCACTAAAGTTATCCCCTCTGGCAGTAACTACGCTGAACCGTAACAGGCAGCTTACGGGCTGAATAATTAAACAGTGGCATTGCGACCTTACCTTGTTTCATGCTAGAAAAGTCTCAGTTCAAGAAAAACTTACTTATTTCAGCAAGCATTTTTATACCCGTGGCTCATCATACTACAGGTGATTGGTATAAGAGAGAGAAAACACTCTAGAAAATCAGAGCTCAAATAGCTTTTGGGAATGAATTAAGCTTCATTTTTCTAGTGTACCCTAACAGTGAAATGAATTCATTCCTATACTCACCTAGGAAGTATTTCAATATGGCTTATTATGGTATTATTGGTTTTTTTCAAGAAATACCATATAAGACAGACACATTTTTATGAAAAAATATATATAAAAACCAGCAAGAAATTCTTTGAACTCCAGTCACTGTTCAACATATGTTCATTTCATGCATATAATACTCTTGGTTTTGCTTTTCTATACTATGCCTTTTTATTTTTTCCTCAGTCATTGTCTGTTCTAGAATAACATATATTTTATCGGTCCCCTTGTAATTCTCTGTTTCAAATCTTTGCCTGTTGATACCCTCCTTTATTGCATATCCATTTAGAATGCATTTTAAAGAACAGGTATTCTAACCTTTGCTGATGGCAGCAACTTTTCCTCATCTAAGTGCCCTTAAAATGATGTTACTTACTTGAAGGAAAGATTATAAAACACGTTTCAGTGGGTATGTTGGGAATTGCCTGAAGAGACTTTATCTGGCTTTATTATAAAATGCTGTGCAGCTTTTGTCCACATTTATGGTACCAAATAATGAATGTTCATAGTGACAATCAGCAAAACCAACGATAACAAATAGCAATGTGATAATATATGAGAATCAACAGCTGAGGCACAAGTAAATCATATCTTAACAGATAATTAGTAGTATGTGGATTTGCTGCTTAACTGTCTAAGATATTGTACTGAAGCCTATGGCAGAAATTATTATATTACAGAAATTATATATTCTGTAGTATATTTTTAATGTATATATATGGCACAGAAATTATTATATTTTTATATGTATGACAGTATTTCATAATGTATGCTTTAAGTAAGGTGTTCCAGGTTTTCCTTTGAGAATGAATATCAGTGACTGCTAGTAATTGAGACGGCTCTAGATTTCAACAACTTTTGGGAAATCAAATATTTTGGAAATTCAACAAGTTTTGGGAAAGGGAATGCAGAGACAGATACGGTCTTTTAGGTCAAATTTATCCGTAATAACTTGTTTATGAAGGGTTACTGGTGGTACAGAACACTAACTATCGGTCATTATTCTCGGGCCTGTTGCTGCATGCCTTTCATTTTGAATCTCATGCTTCTAATTGTGTTTAAGCTGATAGAAATTGTAATTATCATGGTACTTCTAAGGAGAAACAAAATAAATACAGTAAAGGCACTCCCCCTGAATTAAGTTTCCTTCCCATGCTTTTCCTGCTAAATGACTTCCTGTCTCTTATCTTGGATAATATGAAGTCAAAGGGAAAACTTTCCCATATTAGAAAACTCCCATATACTTTCAGTATGTTGCATAAAACAATATAGGACCCTTTGCTATACAGAGAACAATGACTTTTATTTCTTAAAACTTTAAATAGGTACTTTAGCAAACATAGCAACATCACTTCCTAGTGCTATAGAAATTCATAATCTCCTAACGTCCTTCCTAAGTTCTTAACTGAATTGTTTACCATTTTTAGGTCAATATCCACTTTTGTTTCTTATGTCTTGAAACTGGTTGAAGAAATTGGTCAATGTATATATTATTCACATTTGATTAGCTTCTTTGTGTGTGTTACTAATGGGGAGGCCCACAATATTTTTGTTCTGCAAATACTCCAAAGTTTGCTATGTATTCATGGAAGCATCTATACCTTTTGGAATTTTCATGAACTTTTCACAATGAAGTCTGTGACATGCCATTTCCTATGCCACTGCTTAAAAAGTTCCAGGCATCCATTCCACAAGCAGAAATAGTATGTTGGGACCTGTCATACAGCACAAATCACAAATACAGTTTGGGAGCTGCTCGAAAATGGCATTGAGTAATTATAAACTGCAAATCCACTTGCAAAAATCAGGACAGGTCACTCCCAGCTCTTCCCAAAATGGCTGAAATGCATTATATTTTCAATTCCACAATTAAAATTTTAACAGACTCACTGATTGTGAAGTTGGCGTCTGTTTTCAGCTCCCTGATGGAAAATAATTGTGTAGTTACTTAGTTACCTGGGCTGGATCAAGCTGAATTCTGAATTTTATTCTTTCTTGCAGTGCTTTATTCTCCAACAAATACTAAAGAGTCAGGTTTGTGTGTGGTATGAGCAAAAGGAAAATGTATGTGCTTAATTGCTCTGTACTGGCTGAGAAAACAGTCCGTGATGGTATTGGCTCAGAAGACAAATCCATGGACCCTGATCCTTCCAGCCAAATGAGTGGAGACTTCCTTTGTTGTTGGGAATGCTGGTGAGCGCAGCATATGTGTGTGGTTGTGAAGCGAAAGAATAATACCCCAAATCACTATCTTTCCAAATACCTAGGCATCATCCTTAAATTCTCACATAATATTTTAGTATTAAAAATGGCTTTGATGCTTGGTGGCTCTTAATGAGTGTGAGCCATGCACACCCGGCACCTGCTAAATGAAAACTTATTCCGTGTAAAATTGCCTAGCATCCCTACCTCATGCTCTGCTGTCTTTTATCTCTTTGAAGTTGGTCTGTTCCAATTTTATATTCCTTGCCCAAGACTTTGCCTATCATTGCCTCCAAGTTTGCATTCTAAACACATTGATGACTTCATCTCTCCTCACATCCACTTTTCCTCATTCACAGTCTCATTTGCAATCTACACCTTTTAATAGCTAATCCCATTTATCCTATTGCAACTCTCTCTGGGATTTATTCTGTGCAGTGGCTTTTTATTGTTCTCTGTCCTCAGAACCATAGAAATCTGAGATGGAAAAGGCTGATGAGGTCATCTTGTCCATTCCCCTTGCCAATGCTGAATTGTTTCCTACAGTCTAATTTTAAAATTACTCATTCAGCTGGGCTTCCACCTCTTCTCTTAGAAGATTATTCCACAGTATTAGGCTGTATATCATGCCATTAGGAAGTTTTTCCTGACAGTTATCTTGAATTTTCCTTCCTGTGCTTTTGTTCCATAGTTCATAGCTATGTCCCACGGGACCACTCCAAACAATACGTTTCACTTTTAGAACAGAAATCCTTCAAAACCCACCTATCACTCCATTCAAAAAAATGTAATTAGATACTATCAGTTATCTTCCCCACCCACAACACTGCATGGTGACATATCTGATTATCTCTTTTTCCTTTTGCTTTTCAAGGAAGGGGATGGTCCCACTCTGTTCCAGCTTGTATGACAGGTGCCATATGAGGATGAGAACTCAAGTCTCTTCTCTCCTGCCTGGTCACAGTCACACTTTCTTTCATGCTCTGGAGACAGGCATGCTATTTCTTGTATTTATGTGTCTATGATGGCGGTTTTGCAGCAGGCAAGTCTTTTGGTGCATCAGTCCTGCTTTTGGTAGTTATGTTTATCTGTGTAGGCAAACTCATGTACAGCACAGACTCCTGTAGCTGTTATAGTTGGAGTAGGATAAAGACTTTCTATTCTAACCCTCCTTCATTAAAATTCATGCTACCATCAAAATTTTGTCAATGTCAGTTAATTCTACTTACACCTTCCACACATCTGGATGAAATGCTGATGTCCTCCAGCAAAAATTAACTTTTGGGGAAAACCTGAATACAGACACACATACTGCTTTGAGAGAGGCTTAGAATTATTTTGGTGATCACCTCTGCACATGCTGTATTTGAAGGACCTGAAGGCCTCTTTCACCTTTTCATTCCCAGATCTCAACTGTTCTGAACCAGCACTTTTTATCTGTGACTTTTCAGAAGGCCCTTGCACCTCTCTAGATATTTAGATGAGTGGCCACGCTGTCAAGTGAGCTCAGCTGCCTGGGTTGAAGTTTTATAAAAGTACAGCCCGTTATTTAGACACCTAGAAAATGTTTTGAAAATCTGGCTTCTGCAGTGGAAACAGAGCTCGTGGAAATTTGGCCTATGAGCAACTTTGATGATTTGTTCCCCCACAGTGTGTGCCGAGTACTTCTGGCCATGAATGAACTTGTACATGACTTTTAAGACATCTTGAGTTCACCTTCATGTCTGCTTGTCAGTTTTTTTGTCAGACTGATATGGACTGAACCTAGCATGGCCTCAGAGTGGTTAATGTGCCTGGTGCCTACAGCTATATAAAAAGATGTCATAAGAATTGAGGGTACATTCTGGCAAAAACAATCACCTGTTGTTCACAAAAATTTGAGAATCTCTTGGATTCTTTTAACCAAATAAATATTTTCGGGAAAAGCTTTTCTTAACCAGTTCTAAATCTGACAATTATCTCGGTAGGGTTGGCTCCACAAAGTCCTGTGGAGCATCAGTGATCTGGTCAGAATAGAAATAGACTGGCCATGAATAGTTTCTGTAGGAGGGAAATGAGAGGGATGATTTAGATGAGCTCACCACTTAAGAAGCATATGGGCAAGCTGGGAAGTACATATGCAGTACGGGCATGGCTCAGTGGGACACAATTACAGCAGGATATAAGATGTGGCAAGTGGAAGTATAGTTATACCAGAACTACGAGGTAGTGGGGTTTCTCCCCCTCCACAAAAAGATTTGCAGTTTGAAGTCAACACTCACTGCTCTGTTTGAGATTTGTACATGTGGCCGTTTGTGTAGAGCCCTGACTCTGTTTTCTCAATCACTGCTTCTGCAGCTTACGGAGGGTTATTTTTGGCAGTCCCTCTCTTGCCCCTTTCCCTGCACTCTCACTCTCACTGCAGCTGTAATTGTTCCTGCTCTCTCAAAATACCTGGGGAGAGCACGGAGGAATCAGACCTCTGAACCGTGCACCCAGGTTGCTTGCAATTCCTCTCTTTTCAAGTGCAATTATCTGAGTTCTGTGGTTTTCCTCTGTTTTGCTCTCTGTGCTGTCAGGGGTGGTGTATTTATTCTGTGCAAAGAAAGGAGCCCCTCTGAGGCTCCAAACCCAGCCAGGCTGAAATGGCTGACATAATGGTAGGCTGTTTCCTTCCTTCCACTCCTAGCTGCAAAACCTGACGTTGTCTGTCTTCATGTTGTCTTTCTCTATTGCATAGCAAGCTGTAATGCAGAAAGACCTCATTTAAAAAACCGAAACCATCATACTATACACTGTTCACCATTATCTGTCCATGGATTTTATTGTTAGAGGACAATGAAACATTCTCCATGGGTGTAACAGGGACCATTTTTAGCTAGAGTGCTACTTCTGGAAAAATTAATTATGCTTCAGATTCAAGTGTCTTCAGCTAACCTGTGTGATACAAAATGTCTAAGCCAAGGATCACCTCTTAGAAACTTTGCAAAAATCTTGCCTTTCCCTAAAGAAAAAGAAATAACTTCGTAGCAAGGCTTGTGACAGAGTTCCTCCTGAGAAAATATTCAAACATTTTGCTTCCTGCTCCGCCCATACCCCCCCCCCCCCCCCCCCTTATTCTTGGACACTTGCCTTGGATGGCTTAATGTTGAGTGATAAGCATTGCAGGAGATCCCACAAATATTTTTAGAATTCATTCATGCTGTTGGTTGATGATACTAATTTTGCTTCATGTTTTGTCTGAGCTTGCTGTTTTCAGCAGAGCTGTCTTTTCTGCTGTTTTTAACATCTCTGTACATCAAGTGATTATATTTAGGCTAATGTTTCTTAAATGTGTAGATTCTTTTCTTTCTTTCCTTCTTCTGTTTTTCCGTGACCACCTACCAAAATAAAACTGTTCCCCACCTTTCTCTTTCTCCCATCCAGTTTCAGAACTACTGGCCTATGTTGTAAGAATGTGTTCCTGAAACAAGAGGGGAAATGCATTAATAAATATGCTCTTTCACATATTTGCTATACACACTTTGTTTTTCTAGCTTGACTGGAGTAACTTTTGGCTCAGGAAAAGGTAGCTTAAAAGCATAAAATGGGGTAAAGTAGATTAATGGGAAGAACATGAGCAGTGAGGACCTATATCATAATTTGATTCCCTTCATTGCATTAGTCAGAATCAGGTAACTTTTTAATTTTCATCTTTGAAATAGGTATTTCTTACCTCCCTAGGAAGGGGAGTCACTGTTAGCTGGCTAGCCAGAGTGCTAGCCCTGACATGCTGCAGGTGCTGGGATTCACGAGCAAGAGCAGAAGTGCTGGAAACCTGGTCATTACACTGAGACAGCACTTTTAATGGTGTTCACAGCCATGGAGATGGAGCTGAACTTTACTCCTAGTGGCTCATATACTTGTATAACCCAGTTAAGGCTGGGAAGTGCTCCATAGATTCATTTTGGCAACAGCTCTCCTCAGGGTCCCTGTACTGGTCCTCTGCTTAGTGGTAGAAGGAGCTTAGTTATGCATGGAGAAAGTTATTTCATAGGGGATGGCTATGAGGGCTTTTGCAGCAAGACATGAGCTTGCCCTGATTATGCTTTTGAGAACTAGGAAAGCTCATCAGTGCAATCTCAATTTACTTCCATGTCCCCTGCCTGTCTTCAGGGCCTGCAGGCTCCATTCCAATGGGATTTACAGGGTCTGGGTCACCTTCAAATGCAGTAAGAGAGGAAGAGCTCAAATCTGCTCAGAGCATTTGCAGAGCCTGCCTACACTGACTTGCAAAAGGCTGTGTGGCCACACTTCAGATGTTAAGGCTGATCCTGCTCGAGCACCCTCCTTCCCATCCAGAGTGTTTCACAAGTGACTAACACTTGCCAGTGTCTTTGCTTTTTAGATGACTGAGAAGCACTTGAGAAGGGCTGGGTTTTAGGACAGGGCTGAACATCTGCACTGTAGGCTCACACCCTACCCTGGCTGTTTGAAGCTGGAACGCATAAAATCACCCGTCGTTTCTGAGGAAAAGCTATCCTGACCGGGGTGGGTCAAAGCTGCAGGGATACATGTACTTCAGAAACAAGAATGAGAGAAGAGGCAGTGTATCAGGTCCAACCCAGGCAGCCTAGCAGCATCTCTTAAAAGAACATGAGTCAGGTCCACCCTCGCTGGGACCCACAAACATATGAGCTGGTCAATGTCTTGGTGCTCCCAGGAGTCTTGCTGTACAAATTACCCTTCAGGCGCAGAGCACAGGGACCCTTCAGCTCCGGATTATTGCTTCTGCAGACAAAAACACTTTTCTTTTTGAAAGAAAGGCTGATTTAGTGCCCAGTGCCCACCTACTGAATTCCCAGGCTTTGGGTTCCAGGTTTCCTCACCCTGTCAGGGAATCCAGTAGTAATTTATGCAGGAGGCCCAAGGCCTGGATCATAAGCTGGGCTGTCTGTGCCAATGCAGTTGCAACATTTTTTCACAGTAAAATATTTAATGGATCCGAGTATAGATGTGAACCCTTATGGAGTGCTATTCTGGAATGGATTTGCTATATTTTCATTCACATTAGTTGTTTCTCATGTTTCTTTTGCATGTCTAATGTTGCAGAATACAGTTAAACTTAGTTATATGTATTCCCTGACCCCCAGGATCATTGCAGCATAAGGCTACGCTAAGATTAATGCAAAATACTGGAGTGAGGATTACATACCGATTTTAAAGACACATGAGCAATCTGGCTTGTTGCCAATCACAAGGATAATGAAGTTGCTACAGCTTCTGACAAAGCCAGTGGTTTAGGAAGGAACTGGGGACACAGTAGCACATGTGTAGAGTGGATTTTAAGAACATGGTGGGGAACTGTAGGGAGTGTGAGAATTTGAGTGGTTGTTTTGGGGAACTGCAAGGGCAGCCATAGAGGATGTGAGAATGGAGCTAAGGTTATCACAGCAGGGGATACAGGACAAAAACCCACAGGAAACAAGGTTTCGTTAGCTCTGCTGCTTGCAGAACAACTTGTTTTAATTAAGCTTCCCTTCCATTTCTAAAGGGAAAATGGAGGAAGAATAAAAAAAGGAAAGGGAAAAACCTGAAAAAATAAAATAAAACCCATGAAACAACATTTTCAAATATTTTGAGTTCTTTTAATATTATTCCCCCCCCCCCCCCCCCCAGCTACTGTACCACTCCCTTTCACCCTAGGAACATCATTAATTACATACATTTCCTTTTTCTAGTAAAACTTTTCCAAAAAGTTATCTGTGTGACCTACTTGTTGCTGCCCCTTTTCATAGCTAGGCATTTATCACAAAGGTGTCTGTAGTAGAAGCTCATGATTGTCTCTGATAGGCAAGAAGAGTAGAGGTAAAGCCTTCTGCCTTTTGAGCTCTGAGGATTTTCCTGTTTGCCTCAGTGGGACCAGGATTTCAGTCTATGTCTGTAAGGAAGTGTACCTTTGGCGGTATCTTTCTTTTAAATTTTATCTCGTAGCCTTACATGGTGATGAAGCTGTTTGGTTTTGCATTATTATTTTGTCTTTGAATGTGGTAGGCTGCGCTACTGAGAGATGGAGAAGTGTTCAGTCATGTCTAGGTCACTGAAATGGGTGAAGGGTCTGGTCCACAGGGTAACATGGGCGCTGTGTTTGAACACTTTGTAGCGCCCACCAATGTCAAGGTTGTCATCTGAAAGTGGCTGGGGCAGCACTGGCCTGTCCACACCAAAACTGGCCAGGCTTCTTGGAAGCTAGGGAGGTGCCAACCATCAGCCTGGGGACAGGATGCCTTTGAGGTGCATTGATCCTGCCTTGCAGGGTTTCGTTGCCTTGTGATGATATTGATTTGCAAAGAAAAGGATTTTCTGGTCTTACATCATTTCAGTAGCTTTGCTTGTACTTGTGATATCCCAGGGTTTGATCGAATGTGCTGTGGCAGAGCTGCGGCCCCGTGGCTGGGCTGAGAAGGTCAGAGCTCTGGCACTGCAGGAGCTTTAGGAAAGGCAGCTGTTTCCTTGGTTGTATGAATACCTCACTCCCAGTGGTCAGACAGGGTTAACATGATAATTACCTGTCCATGACTTGGAGTTGCTTGGGTCAGAGGTACAACATAGCTAAAAGAAAAGTGAGCAATAGCAAACTACAAAGTCTGTTCTTGTTTTTCAAGCAACATTTACCTTGTTCAAGAGAAGTAAAGGAAAAAGCAAGCAAGCAAGAGAGCAAGAAAACAAAAGAAAGTGAACAAAAGAAAAAGGAAGTAATCAAAGAAGCAAATAAGCAAGCAAGCAAGAAAGAAGGAAAGAGAAAGAAGGAAAAAAGAGAAAAAAAAAGAGCTTTGTACTGTAAGGAGCAACAAAACCATAAAATATATAATAAACCCACATGGAAAAAGAATATAGTTGATTTCCTGCATCCCTCTGAGTTATGTTTCAGTAAATGTATAACACACATATTGTGTTTAAAGCAGATTTGACAACATATAAAACATTAAAAATATTATGACATTGGCCAATATTTATGATGTATATTTCCACACATAAAATATATTGTGTCATGTCATGGATTTTAAAAAGCATGGAAATTGGCCATGTCATAATATTTTAGAGCTTTTTAATACATTGTCAGAACTATTTTAAATATACGTGCTCAGCATTTTATGAAACTCCCAACACATGGACATACGGAAAATATATTCTGGGTTCACAGGAGACCAGCATTTCAAATGTAAAGTTTAGCTAATACACATTTTCTAACACAAGAAACCTTTTCTTTTTGGTATATTTCTTGAGATTCAATGTATTCACCTTATGGTATTTTGTATAGATTTACTTCAGTGGTGCTCAGCTTTTAACAAATGGGAGTTGCATTTGAATTGATCATGCACTTTTAATATGGGTGAAATTCTCACTGAAGTGTTGCAGAATGGGACCATCAGGCAACATACACAGCTACAGAAAGCCTCACAAAAAGAAATGATGCTCAGCTGACATAAAACCTTGGGTTTTTTTTACTCTTTTTTTAATAATTACTAATTATTTGCACTTGTCACTGAAACAATTCAGTGCTAGCCCTCAAAACACACTACCAGCATGGCTCAGGGGCATTCAGAAATCCCTCTTGGAAGAGGGTGAGGACAGGCTGGGCTAAAATGGGCTAGGTATTTTGTCTGTGTGAAAAGTGAAAGGTTAAGGGAGCTGAAAAGTTAAAGCACTTGCTGAGGATCCGAGGGAAGTTTTGGCATTTCTGAAAACAAGAACTTGATTCCCAGTTCTGTGATATAGTAACAAGACCACCTTTGGTTTTCTAAATTTCTTAGGGAATGATGGCAACAGTTCTGCCAGCAGATTAAGTCTAAGCTGTATTATTAAAGTCTGTATTTTCAAATACTACTGCAGCATAAATATGAATATAACTACTTTTTTCGTATCTTTTAACTTCTTCCTTTTATTTTTCCTCCAAGTGCAAACTCTGCTGCTGGAGACTTTGCATGATACACCATACAATCTCCACGTGGCATTATGGAGCGTTATCATGTCTTAATGGGCATGTTTAGTTTGCTTGTACTTGCCAGCATCTGTGTGGGGACACCACACACATGGTACTGGGGATTCTTGTTCTTTTTTTTTTTTTTTTTTCATTTCTTACTTTATACATTAGCAAAAACTGACTGGAGACAGGTAATTGCTTCCAAGGACACAACTTATCTCTCAAGGTCTTTAGAGGAAACTGAAGCAGCAGATGTGCCACTTGAAGGGGTAATGTATATGGCATCACCGAGCACTACAGGATAATTATAATCATAGATATCACTGTGAATAAGGAAGGGTGGAGATGGGCAGAAACCTGTGTTTGCTTTATCAGTGATGTAGACCTACCTATGCTGCTGTGAGGCTGTATGACACAGCTCTAGTTTGCTACTTAAACGTTACTTCTCCTTTTGGCTCCTGAATGTTGGTGTAGCAACTCCTTCAGTTAAGTATGTGCCTAATTGAAACAGCAGCAGTGCTTTAAAAGTAACAATTAGTTTGGCAAGCATTTAAAAAACAGCTATGTTCTGTAAACAAGGTTTATTTGTCCCAATTAGATTTGGCGCTTTTTTTTTTTTTTTTTTTTAATGTTTTGCTGGCTGATAGGGAAAGTTATTTCAGCACTTCCAGGAACACTGGGCTTTAATAGGCTCTGTCCAACTGGTTTAATTTAGATTTCCATTATTTGTTTGACTGATTTATCTGAAAGATTTTAAAGGGTAGCATAATGCGTTGATTCTCCAGAGCAAGTTATTGCTTTCACATATGCTTCATGTTGAGCTTTGGGGGTTTAGGGGAGGGTTTGCTTTTGAGGGGGATGGAGAAGGTGAAGGAAAGTTTGGGCAGCATATGCATCATGGTCTTTTCTTCTTGCTTGGGTGATTCTTTATCATTCTCTCCATGTGTTTTCCAAGAGATATCCCTTGAAATATAGACTTATAATATGGGGAAAGAGCAAACGGTGTGAAGTCCTAGATAATCAAGATAAACACAGAAACACAAAAGATCTTTAGTTTCTTAGGGGCTAAGAGGACCCCTGCTGAGGAAAAGGGAAGCAAGGAAACGACTTAAACAGTGAAACCTGTTGCCAGGTAAGGAAAACCATTTGAAAGCATGGTATGTATTTGTAATTAAAAACAAAGACTCCAATTCTTTCCCTCTGTGGACAAACCTTGGTTAGAGACAGGAATTTAGAGGAAGGACTTTCCTTATTTCTTTGGAGAATATGTCCAACAGGGTGACATTGAAAAGTGGGAGTTTTACATGACTTGATATCCAGAAGATGTCAGTCTCCTGCCCCATTTGTTACAGTAGTAGCATTAAGAGTAAATGTAAAACTTAAGCCCCGATAGTCAAAGGGCATACACACAAGAGAGCAATCCCTGGAAGAAAGTTAAAGCAACGGAGAAAAGATGGCTCATCAGGAAACGTTAAGCAATTTGTATGGTGAGAGGTCATTTAATGAACTGTGTCCAGCTGTTTAGGGGAAGCAACAAGACCATCACAATATATTTTGAAATATATATAGCAGAAGTGGGACTGGGACCAGTTCTGAAACTGTCCTGTTTAACTCTTCCTTATGAGAGAACTGCATTTGCGTTTACCCTATAGAGTGACTGTGATATGCTTTCCCCACGTTAAACAAAAATCAAGAGAGATTATGCTAAGTGAAAAGAAACTCAAGGTGTTCAAACACAAAATGATATTTAAAAGGCAGGTCAATGCCCAGTTTTGCAGCTTTATAGGGTATGTTTTTCCATTAGACCTTCAAAGAGGGAAAGACTTCATAAACACTATGTTGGGTCTAAGATGTAAGCACTACATAGAAACCATGGCACAGTCCATATGACCCCATGGAAGAAAGGAAAAGGATGCTGAGGGTGTGTGTGTGCTGTACAGCAGGACCTGGTCTTGCAATCTTCCCTGTCTAGACTGACCCCACTTGTTCTCCAGACGGTCTTCCTTTGGGTGCAGGGGTCCTGAGCTCCCAACAAGATGAAAACAGACCATTGCGTTGGAGGAACAGGCCACTGCTTCCATAGGGACCCAAAGGTTTGACTGCTTCAGTACAGAGCAGAGAGGGGAGCCTTTTCTGCACAGATCCTGTGTTGCAGTGCTTCTACTCAGCCCACATCACTAACACCTTCTTGAATGTTATTTCTTACCTGGAAGAGTCAGCAGAATTAGGTCTGAGAGGATCTGGCCGTTAGCAGGAATGTTCAGTAACTGTGGAAAGGACATGAAACACCTGGCATGATCCCAGATACGCGCAGCCTGGAACATTTAATGGCACTCAAGGGATAAAATGACCAAACTATAAACCTCTCTCCTCCCACCCTCCTTCCTTTTTTATTTTTTATAACTGCACTTTTGAACGCGCAGTGTATAGATGCTTTCTACCTTCTTTTGTCTCTCTGTTTCTTACTTGTGACTCCTTGGGGCCCAATTGAAAAAAAAATGTTCTGCACCATTTACTAAGGTTTTTGGTAGTATTTTTCCAGGAAAGAGTGAGGAATGTTCTGTTTCTACATCAATTCACCCACAGGTCACTCCTTGTGCACTGCACACACTTCAGGGATTAAAAATGCCAGGATTCCCAGTTTGTTTGCTCTGAAAAGACTGCACACACATTTTCTGTCTCTGTCTCACACATATTCATGCACACACATCCACGCACTCACATATCCTCATACTCTCTAATGACAATTACTGGTGACATGCCTGTCAATATCAATGCAGTATCAGTGACATCATGCAAAGTTTAGATTAATAGTAAACAAGTTGTTGATGCCAAAGGCAAACAAAGATTTTGTGCTTTCCCTAGGAACAAAGGGAAAGAGTAGCTGGTAATCTAACCTAAAAGAAATTTCAGAGTCTGAAAGTCTGAAGGTTCCTGATTAAAAAACTGTTTACATTATATATATATATATAAATATAAAACTTTTTCTTGTCTTCATGCCTGCCTGGGCCTGGTGAACATTAGGAAACACATAAATTGTTAGCAAAGTGATGAAGAGGAATACAAAACCATGAAGGGTGCTGGTGCTGATTGTAAATATGTCAGGACTCAGCTGTATTTCCATCTGATGGTGCTAAGCAATTTTTTCTGATGGAGCAGAATGTATGGGACTAATGTGATTTAGTTAATCTAGCAATTTATGTGTTTACCATATCTACAGGTTTTTTGAGTTAACTTTAAAATTCGCCATAAAATGACTACTTTACAGTGGTAGCTCCAGTAACACTTCTGTATATTGTCCTTTGCATTTTTGTTGGCTTGCTGACATCAGCGCTTTAATACTTAATATCCTGTGAATATTTCTCTGTTTTATAGTCTGTATGTACTGGAATAAGGAGGGAGGGGAGGACCAAGGCTTTCTAATAAGGAAACACACATTATTCTTTACTGATATGTTTTTGTTCTCTGCTAATCATTTTTTTCCTTTTCACATAAGCCTGAGGAAGAACTGCTGTCGGAACAGAAAAGGGCAGATGGTAATGTGTATGTGAAGTGTGGTTGTAATTATGTGATTACCTAGGCTCTGCATAAGGCTTGTTTATGTGAAAGGAGGAGATTAATTCCTTTGGGTTACTACAGAAAAATCCCAGGCCTGTAACTGATTTCTCCGGAGAGCTACTGAATTCTTTGGCTCTATCTCTTTGCCAGGTTGTGCCTTTTATATGCCATCTCTAAATAAAACAAACAAACAAATAAATAAATCACAGAAAGAAGTTCTGTTTCAAAGATGAGGCCTTGCCTTCTTGTTAAACCAGGGCAAGGGAGAAAGGAACATGCAAGCGGGTGGTCTAAAAGCTGGCAGCTTTTGGAGGCAGCCTGGCAGCGCTGTACTGCTCACCAGCACCAGGACCCCACTGTGGCTGAGCACATCTTTCCCACTGGACATGCTCCCCGCAGCTCATGCTCTTTGTGCTGCAAATACTCATTCCGGGAATGTGTTTTAATCCCTTTCGGAGGTGGTGTTGGCAGTAAGGAAAGGGTGGATGTATCTGCTTCTAAGACCTCTGGTTACCCTCAGCCCAACTTAAAAAGCAACAAAGAAAACCTGAAAAAAAGGAAATAGCTTGAGCTTATTTGTAATACATTGTCTTTGAAACATTCAGGGTTGAAATTGTAGACTATTGTATGGATGAATGGGAAAAACACCTGAAAGACACAGTGATTGTTGAAAGATGGAAGAGTTCTCATGTTTTTCAGCTATAACAGAGCAAGTTTTAAAGCCATGACCTTTCAAAGTTACAGATTCAGAACAATATCCTCCCTACATTTCTTCAGGTTGAGGTTCAGGAAAGAGGGGGAAGAAACAGTTCATAAGCATGTTTTGACCACATTGGTGACACACCGTGGCAGGCAACTGTGATACTGCAGAAATGGGACCAAGTGAACCCAGTCAGTCCCACGTGGATTCGATTTGTCCTACCTTGTTTCGTGCTGGACCACGAAACTGTGGTTCTGCCCTGACTGTACACCTATTCCGATGGTTTAGTGAGAGCTTACTGTCCCTGCTGGAAACCCTTCTACTGGCTTCAGTGGCCTTAGGATCACTTACGTAGAAGGTAGCCACGAGGACGATGGAGATATGTCCACCCACGTGGCCGCCTGTGCCAGTGTGCTCCCAGCCCTGATGACATTAAAGCAGGGCTGAGTCTTCACCCCGACGCTTGCAGAGGAAATCCATGCGAGGAATCTCCTGCAAGAACAAAAGCAAACAAAGCCCTTGCTACAGCTCTTGCTAGACGCTGTTTATAATGTGAACAATTTGGAAAGGGCTTGTTCCATATTTATGGCATTTTTAAAAATAGATCATATGGCTTAAATATGATACTGTTCCCCACTTCGGGGAAAGAAAAATCTTTCCTCAGGAGTATAAAATATTTCCAAAACGGACGACTGTTAAAATTCAGAAAAAAAACCCCCAAACAGTTTATAAAAAGCATGCTGACATTGTAAAAAATTAATAGTATGCTTGGAACCCTTTGAGTTTCCAAAATAGTCAGTTCAATAGAAAGAAATGGCACTTTCTTATTATAAAATTGAGTTGCCTGTCTTAGGTTTTCCCTAATGAAAGAATTTTTGGAGAGAATAAAGCTCACATTGAGTGTTCACAGCCCATCTCCCCCTCAATGTGTAATTTAACCACCCAACCCTGTGGCCTGGAACACTTCCGATTACAACTTTAATAGTTATTTTGGAAAAAATTGGTAGCCAAATATTCAACCTTTAGAATATTATGTATGAAAGTTTTTCTTCTCTTAAATGTCATAGGAAATTATGATGACTGTGTGTGTGTGTGAGTGTGTGCGTGCATCTAGGCAAAGTAAATTTACTATTTCATGCTACTGGATTCCATTACTTGAAACCTTGACAGCTATATCCCTGGGAGGGGCAAGGAAATTGGGCCAAATTCTCAGTCACTCTGAAATGGGTCATATTAATCTGCTTTAAAGATCATCTCTATAAATAGCCCAGAAAATCAAGTGTTGGGTAGTACTGGACTCACCCTGGCCTGGGTTCCATTACTCCAAGTAAAGGAGACATATTTATGTAGTGGGGTTGCCCTTAAGGATTTGTATTAAAAAAAAAAAAAAAAAAGAACAGCTAGTGAGCTAGTGGTATTATACAGAAGTCATTTAATTCTGTTACGCTCACAGTTAAGTTGGGCAGAAATCACTGGTAAAATAAGGGCTGTATATTATTAGCTTTCAAGAGCTGAGATTGCTCACAACTGTTTAATGTTTTATTATTTTCTCAAATTAGCAACAAACAGTTCAGCAGTAGAACACATGACATTCCTGATTAATTAGGACCAGGATTAGGTCTTTAAGTGAGCTGGAGTTCACCATCAGTTTACAAAGAGATGGGTTCAAAAAAATCATTTGT
Source organism: Falco rusticolus (assembly GCF_015220075.1). Lineage (NCBI taxonomy): Eukaryota > Metazoa > Chordata > Aves > Falconiformes > Falconidae > Falco > Falco rusticolus. The sequence continues at coordinate 25,396,624 of NC_051198.1, read as the reverse complement.
TTGGTACCTTTCCCCCCCTGTCTTTAAAGAAAAAGATCAGAGCTTTTAGTGGCTGCTCTTTATTTCCCCAGCTTATACATCTAGCCTTGCAGAACGTAAATGGCTTATGTATCTATCTTACCTCAAATCCTAGGTAAAATGAAATGTCCTTTTTAATGTTTTAAGTCCATTTTGATGGTTGTAAAAGGAATCAGATGCTAGTCATGAGAGACCTGAATGTCTTCTGTAAGCAGTTGAATTGGACTTCCTTTGGTAAGCATCTTGCTGGATTTAGCTGTTGATAAATGGAGAATAAAAAGCCATTTTGTGATAATGTAGGCATTTTATGTTGCTGTTTTAGGCTGGATTATGTTCCACAGATCTTACCATTTAGAGTACTGTAGGGAGAATAAAGAATTTATTAATGACAACTGTACTAGGCTGTGAAATGTCATACGTTGGGAATAAAATCCCTGAAGAATAGAGTTAAAAATATGTTTGTAAAAATTAGGAAAGAGAAGGTGCCAAATGTATTAAGAACTCTTAATTTCATGGGCTTGAGTCCAAACTGCCGATAAAAATGTATCTTCGAAAACTAACTTCCCTTTCTTTTAATCGCCTCTGCAGTTCAGAGGAATGAGAACATTCAAGCACCACAAACAAGTCTATTTTGGTGACTATTGAATACAAATATATGAAGAATAATAAATCTAGAAACGAAATGATGGGAAAATAAAGGCAAGTGGTCAAAGTTCTCCTGTTGCCTTTCTTTGGAAGTTCTTCAGCTTTTCATGCTCCTGTTTCCTTACTTGTAATGTGAAGTTCCTGGGCATCCCCGCTACAAAGAACACTTTGCTTTATAGATGAACTACAGAATATAACTACTGGGTATAACTATTAATCCTATTAAACTTTCATGTTTTGGAGTATCTAATATGTTGCCAAAGATCTGTATTTATAATTATGGGTTACAATGCCATAGCAAAACATTTGCAACTATAAAATGTCCATGAAAGGGCCAGCTAGAATAAGCAAGCAGTTAACTAGATTCTCTCATCCACGTTTGTGAAAAGAAAGCCTCGCTGTGTGGGAGGATAATAAATTCCACTGCGTCCCTGTAGGAATAACATATATTTAATAGATAAGCTTTCTGAAAGCAGTGCCCGTTCATTTTCTGAACAAGTCAGTGCACTATCTTTTCTACCATAGCATGGACTATCCTCTTTCCTGCTGCTAACAAACAGATCATTCTTTATAGCTTTTACAGAGCACTGATTATTTTTTTTTAAATTTTTTTTTTGGGGGGGGGGTGTGTGTGTGTGAGGCAGTGGCGGTGGTGGGGAGTTTTATCTGGCTACTAGCAACACAACCAAAATCCCCAGTCTCTTCTCAAAATCCCTAATTATTGTAGCCTACCCTTCATATTTATGGAAAACCAACTGACATTCGCCTGAGCCTGTGCTATGGATGCATTTAACTCAGAAGGAAGTAGGATGAGTAGAGGATTTTAATGTAATCCTGTGTATATTGCTTTGTGTACTAAGATACTCAGACCACTGTCCCAAATATCACTCTTAGACTCTACTTGATTTTCAGTTTTCATTTCTGGACTTTGTCTTTCTATAGCACTTTAAATGAAAGGCCTTCCGAAGGTAGGAAGCAGCCTCCTGTACTCAGTAGGTTGATCAAGTTGTTTGTGAAGACTGGTTTGTCTTCTGTGTAGGCTTGCCTTTCCAAAAGAGTGGGTTAAAACCATTACGGTAGCAGAATGACAACTCGTATGACTAGCTGAATCTCTTCCAAGTGATCTTACACAGTGTCTTTTCCTATCTGGATAAATCTTGTGATACCAGAACTCTAGTAGAATATAACGTTTCCTAGTTTTTATTAGAATTGCTGCCAGAATCTGTTTCTGAGATTTTATTAGAATTGCAAGTTATATGCTATAAGCAGTAGAGTGTTGCCTATAAGATTAGATTTTTGTCATTCTTATCATTTCCCTCTGATGTTGCTCCTATAAAGAGATGATATTATATTATATTGTTTTGTCCTCTTTAGGATCACTCTTTAGCAAAGGACTGATGTGGTTATAGGGTATGCACAGAAATGTACGTCTATCCTCTGTTTCTACTTTTCCCAGGATCTTTGTGGAACAACATTTGCAGCACACACGTCTCATTTAATGGGAAAATAATCTTTGATATTTAAAATCAAAGATTTATTTTAAGAAGATATATTAATTCTTGGAAATTTCTGTCAGTGCCAGATCAAAACTTCTGAAGTTTATTGAAGTTTTACTGACCTTTACGCGTTATTTACCCATGTTATCATCAAGAGAGAATGGAAAGCTAAAACAATATGAGCAAACAGTGTTACTGAAAAAAAATTATTTGTCCACGGTATTTATGAACTTTGTACTGCAGTAGATCTGAAAACTGGCATTTAGGAACTTTATGCTGAAGAATATGACCATCACCGTTTAAAGTTTTAGAGAGAAAATTAACAAGGATTGAAAACATAAGTAATACAGGGTTACACGCAAAAAGATTGTTAACAGACTGCTAATAATAGTTAAAAGTTGGCCTTGACTGACTAAAATATGTAGAGGATTAAAAAGAAGTACCTATGAAATATTTATTATATTTATAACAATTCAGTAATTCTTCAAATGCATTGTATTTGCCTATACTTTTTAGATTGCAAAGTTTAAGTTTAGGGAAAGAGATTTCTTGACTGTTCTCCGCCTGTAAAACCTATATTGTTAATATCACTGACTTCTGAAAATGGAATAGTGAAACAACTGATATGGATATATTACTTAAAAATGCATAGGGCTCTTTCAGGGAGAAAAGGAGATTTGAGAACACAAGCTATGACAAACATTGCTGGACAATCACCGTTCAGACCATTGAAGAGAACTGGCTTTCCTATATCAGTAACAGGAGTCCTGGGTCCTTGGTACCCACAGGGAATAAAGAAGCTCACCCAGGAGGCCTGTCAAGATCTGGAATTGGAGAGAGTTAGCAAATGGCAGAAAACTTGAAGGCAGAGACATTTTTTTTGAGGTCTAAAGCTGGTGCCAGACACACACTTTTTTCTTCTGGGTGTGTTGGCTAAGTTTGATCAACTCTGTTCAGAGGTAAAAATAGCAAATATTAGCCCTCAAAAGTCAATACGCCATCAAGCTACATTTTATGGACATACAACTAAAAGGAGAATTAAATATGCAGATTGATATATAGAAAAGGCTAAACCCCAAACCTGTCATCTAACACATTTTATGATGAGAGGAGAAGAAAATCAAGGACATAATGTGCCCACGACCTCTTTTCATGGAGGGGAGATCAGCTTGCTCTAGCTTCAGTCCTATTTTAAAAGTGCATTCAACTCGACACAAAGTTTTTTGACTCCTCTTTTTGAAAGCTTAATGCTGCAATGTTCTAGTTTAGTGACTTTCAGTGCAGAGCAGAAATATTGCTGAGACAAAAATGCTGACAGCTAGACTTCAAAAATAGTTTTGGGTGCACTCAGATTACGAGTAGTTTGTAGTCATGTTCCCAAAATGGACATAACAACTGGAGACTTTTTTTCCCCCTTATCCAAGAGGTTACTGTGGTCTGTGGGTTTCTTTGTGTGGGAGCGTGCATCTTCATACACAGAAGTATATGAAAACAGCCTGCAGTAAGACACAAAAATAAACCAAAATGTAATATAGAAGTTTTCTGAGGTCTTGGGAATTCCGGGCAGGGTTAGTCAATAGCATTATGGAAAAGGAAGCTATAAAGTATTCCTGAGATTTTAGGCAGCAGAGAATGAATCAATTTGAAGATGAGGCATGACAAACTCAGACTGGAAACAGGACTTTAAATAGACCTTTACAGTGAGCTCAGTGAAGGTGAACAGCTCACTGAGGAGTGAGGCTGAAATCCAAAATAGATATTTTAAAGAAATCCTGGGGTTTACGTTGTACAGGATGGCAGATTAGATAAGCACAATGATCACTTTTTGGCAGTAAATTATGAAGCCATGAAGGTTTTTTTTCTTTGCTGGTGTCTCTTCAGCGATCAGGGGAGATGCATAGCCGCTTATCCTATATAAACTCCCAGGAGCCACTCCAGCAGTGTTGGAGTCAACAGGAGTATTTCCATTTCTTTTGGTAGGCATTAGTTCAGGTGGTGACTAGTAGCAAAAACCCTCAGCACATGCACATGCAGCTTCCACACAGAATACTGCTTCTAGGGATGTCATTTGTGAACTAGCTGGGTCCGGTATAACACAAACCTACCCCGACTTCACCTCCCATGCTAACACCTGTCGGCAGGGGCTGTGTCCTGAAAATCTGCAGCAGTTCTCACCAGTGTTGTCACTAATTCTACTCCTCTGCCATGCCAGGGGTTTCCTTTTCTTCCACTTTTGCTACTGGGTACAATGGACCAGTGCCACAGCTCTCGCTTCCTTCATAGCAATTTGCAAAACGTCTCACCAGAGTATAGTTTGCATTTCAGAGGAGCAAACGTGCTGGCACTGTAGTCAGTTTTTCAGTGGTATACGTAGCCACCTGCGAAAATCAGAGGCGAAATTTAAGCTTGGTGCTACATGTTCTGTCTGTGCGAGATGTAGGAGACCAAGACAATGTGCCCTTTCCAAATCCATCTTGAAATGATTAAGAAATGTGATCACTGTGTGCCAGCTTGCACTTTCAATCTCAAAACTGCAGTCGAAATTTATCATCCTGTCAACTCTGATTGCTTTAAGTACTTGTCAGAGAGAGATCCAAAGGGGAGAAAAGTATTTTTTTCCATTGGCACCTTCTCTTGCAACATTTTAACATTTTCTGGGGTAGCATTTCTACCCAGTGCAATGCAACACCTCCCTGATAAACAAGGGAAGTGATGGAACAGCAGGGATCTCCCCTCTGCCGGACCAAAGCACAAATGTGCCTTTTTCCCCTTCTTTCCTTTTTTGGGCAGTTCTTTCTGCTATCAGCATTTTCTAAGAAAAAAACCCAAAGCCATGGCGTCAGAGAGATACTGCCAGCCCATTTTACAGCGGGCAAGGCAAAAGGAGGCACAGGCACACTGACTGCTTTGGGCCTTTGTCTTTTATTCTTGCCAGCTCCGAGAAGAGGGGAAGCACACTGAGCTGCCACCGTTGGATTTTGACTTGGCGTAGAAGCAGGAGGTCTGGTAGCAATCCCAGAGCTGATCCAGAGGTATAGCATCCTGCTCTGGACTGGGAAAGTCTCTAGTCGGTGAGAGCTGCTTGGCCCTAGCATCCCTGCTCCGGTTGCTCAGGCCCTTGTCCAGCACAGAGCATATTGTCTTTCACCACAAATACTTCAGTAGGTTTCTGTGAGAGTGTTCGCTTGCTGACAGACAAGTATCGTCCAAGTGCTCGGCAGTTCTAGAATATAAATCAAAAAGTAGGACGTGTGGCCAGAATCGACGTGTTTTGGAGAGGAGCAGTAGGCAGGCATACGCTGCTCTGCCAGCGCTGGCTAACAGGAGAAGACGTTACCTGTTCATAAAGCACATCTGTGGGATGCTTGCTCAAAAGACTGTAGAGAGACCGAGTCCTCTGGACAAAGATAGCAGATTCCCTAGGCATCTTCACCAAAGTGACTGATGATGAAAGTCTTTATGCAAAATATGAAAATAAAATACTATTCAGCTCTTCCTTAACAAATAGAATGTGGGTTTTGCTAGTAATTTGTCTTCTTTTCTCATCTTTATACATATAGAATGTATCCACATGCTCTCATGACTCATGTGATGAAAAGGATTATTTTTTTCCTCATCTGGGTTTAATGAGACCTGCCCTTTTTAAACATCTAAAAAAAGCTCACTGATGTTTACGTGCAGACAGACATTGGAGGGATATGCTGCATTTGAAAATATGTTTTCTAGAGAATCCTTCTATATCTTCAGCTTTCATCTTTGGCTGCATTACTTGAGCTAGTTAGCACAAGCAGACAGGACATACCAGATACATTAGCACATCAGCAGAACATAACCCATTTTTTCCCCTTTTTAGCACTACCATCTTCCCTGACTGCCCCCTGCTCCTCCTTTCTGCTGGGAAAGCAGAAACTCTCCCCTCCTTTGGGTTTCCCTTCTGTTTGCCATCCAGTCAGAAATATATCATAGCAGGGCTCGCAAACACCACCAAACTGAGTTGTAAGCTGTCTAAACCCATACCCAACAGGGCGTGCTGCAAAGGGATGGGACTTGCACCCTGAACAGCTTCTGACCTATTATCCTACCTCGGGTGCAGGAAGCATCTTCCATCACTTGGCATTTATAACCCTGTTTCTGCTCTGGAATTTGGTGACCAAATTATTTGTTCTATAAATTGAACAGGAGTTGAGCAGTTTTTTCCTGTTTTTCAAAAGGAGTCGAACCTGATTTTTCCCTCCTCTTTTCACCCAAAGAACATCCAGTGGGATTTGATGGAATTGGGTTCAACCCTTCATCCTGATGTGCATCAGTCCTGTCAAGATAGGTAAAAGATGTCAGGAGAGCCACTCCTGTTTCTGGAGCGGCAACAATGCTGATGACACCTCAGCAACTTCAGCAAAGTGAGCATCTTGTTCAGGCTGTGCAGTCAAAGTAGGTTTCAAAACAATTATAAGGGTCATCCCTCAAAACCAAATCTCTTTCTAATCACTCCAGGAGGGATGCCTAAGAGAATGGGATGATTTTCCTTGTTTCTCTTAACTGGGGTGGAATAAAATTTGCTCCTGCTCCAGGAGTGCTCTGGTTGCTCTTCATGCAGTACACAAACAAGGCAGGGGAAAAGAAAGAACGTGAGTTTTCTCTGTGGTTCCCTTGTCATTCAGCACAGCATGAAACGAATAATCTAAACCTCAGACCTTTCCCTGCCAACGTCTCTCCTTCTTGCTCCCAGCGATTATTTCAGAGGTACAAAGGTATTTCTTTTTCTGTTGAGTGTGTATCATAGAATATTGCTATTCAGGCTAACCCTGCTGGGCAACTGCAGATGCATGCCTGAGTCACACATAAGTCAAGAGCACTGAAAGAGCATTACAGAATTAGGAAGAGAGAAAAGTCTGGTTTTGATTACTGATAATTATAGATAAGCTGTAGCTGACAGTCATTTTCTGACCGCAAACTCAAATCAATCAATTAAAGACTGCATGCAGCAGCACCCATGTTTAATCATTTCCAGGCTCTTTAAAATGATCCATTACTCTGATACCATGTCAGAGCTGCTGTGTACCATTTGTTTTTGCTGCTGAGGGTCAAATATGCAGCTACTTTCAGGATAATTTCAAGAACACAGTTCATAAGCTAAAAAAATTTAATATCTGTATATAAAGATTAGCCATAAATATTAAATAACTCTCTTAGTTTAATGAAACAAATATCACAGCTGGTGATTTAAATATCTTTTGATCTCATGACACATAGATAAATGCATCTTTTAATAGAATGTATCAGTGTTGCATCAGGGAGAAAAAAAGAGGATGGAATAATACAAGTTCAACTCTGTTCCTCCCTAGTTCCTGTTTTCAAAGGTTTTTTGCTTGGAACTTCAAACACAGGAGAGCAGCTTGTGATGGGACCTGCACAAAGAACTGCTGTCAGTCGCTAAGACTCTCCAACCGAACTACTCGGACAAACTGGGTTGTTTTTGCTGAAATTTATTTTCTTCCCAACTTTGAAAAGAGAGAAAAGGTACTGATGGTTTAGAGATTATCAGCTAACATTTTTCAGAATAAAATAGTTCCACTTTTGCTTGGAAATGATTTTTAAATTAGATGTTCTAAAATACTGAGGTATTTCATGTCACACTCAAAAAAGCTAAGTGAAACAAGTTATTACAGTTTTATCAAAAGGAAGTGTTTTGAATGATTTAAGATTCTTTTTTACAGGATTTTCCTTCAGGGAAAAATTTTCAATTTTAATTCATAATCCAGTTAAAACTTTCTGTAAAAATTCTGATTTGAATAAATCAGTATCTGTAATAGAAATAATTCCATCAGTAATTTTTCAGTCAAATCCCAGATAACTGTAGATAATAGCCGATACTTTCCATCTAATGTAACATTATCTATAATGGATATATCTAATATATATGCTAATATAGCGTAGCGCCAATTAGGGACTTTACTAGATTTATCACAAAGGCTCAGCCCAGCCCATACAGCAAGATGATGACTGTCATATAGGGATATTGTCCAGTTATGCACAGAAATCAAAAGAAATTAAATCTCAGAGAAAATAATTAGCTAATGCAGCATAATACTGAGATACAGGACGTTGGGTTTCTATTGTCAACTTTGTCATTCTAGTAAATTTTGAATGTGTTGTCTAAACTATGTTCAGTCGAATTATTTTTAATGTTTGGTAGACTCTGAGTGGCTTTATGTCGGTATAACAAATTAATTTCTGAGCTGAATTGAATGAAACTGGATAAGTCTACTTCTTTAACTAAGAAAGGATAGTTTTACTAAGCTAGGTTATCCGTATGGGGATTCAACAGATTGTAATAAATCCATTTAAAATATATATATGGACTGATGTTCCTGATTGTCTTTGTATCCCAGTATTTCGTTTAACAGACTGAAAATGATCTCCACATCACTGACTTGGTTACTCAATACGATGCACGAGTAGGAAACAGCATCTCCAACATCATAAAATAAAGTCTGATTTCTGCCAAGCACTGCATGTGGTCTCATCTCAGTTACCTTTTGACATCTCTAGCACAGACACCTACATATAGTCACCTTATACAACTGTCACACTCACTGGAGACCAGTACTATCTTCTGGGACACAGTTCATCTCATCCAGAAGGATGAGACCCTGGAAGTGCCTGCTTCTCACTGCAGTCAGCAAAGGGAGCCCAGGGTGACCAGCTCAGCTGTAGACATGTGTGTGTGGCCACAGAAACCTCCCTCACAGAGTTATATCTTCCCAAAGAGCTGAGATATCTGATTTGAGAGCCCTGGGAGCTTGCACGAAGGTCACTGAAAAGACCCTTGGCACCCACTGCCCGACCCGGCGCTTAGCTGAGGGTTATTGCACTGGGAAGGAGCAGCAGAAGCAAAAATGGGCTTTTGTCCCAACAGCTGCACTTCGGGCTTGATGTGTTACCCAGCATGGTGAGAGCTGGTGCCCAGTAGCTGAGACACGAACACCTTCCTCTGCCTCTTCATAGGAATACCCCGACACCTGGCCCACAGCCCTGCCTGTGCTTCTCTCTGGAGACAAATGGTTTGCTATGAAAATGGACTGCTGTTTTCCTGCTTTTCCAGGGGGCTTTAGGTAAGCTGTTGGTAGGAATTTGCTGCCATCATACCAAGGAAATCCCACCACGTGCTAGTTTTAAACATTTTGGGGCAGAGGTTGCTGTGGGTGATGCTCTCCCCGTCCTGGGAACAGAAAATGTCTTCTGTGCACAAGCTGTTCCGCCACTGGCGCAGCTTATCCTGCCGACATGTGCAAGCACCTGTGTAGGCACAATTTAACAGAGCCCATTTTATTCAGGGGGAAAAAAAAAAAAAAAAAAAAAAAAGGGTGTGTGTGCATGTGTTTAGGAGGGCACCTTTTAATTCCATAGAGATGCTTTTAACCAGAGCCTTTAGTGTTGCTTATTTATGTGAACTGCCTGGTGATCTTCTTGAGGATTTTGCCTGTCTAAGGAGTTTCAGCGGGACCCGGTGCCAGGGTGCACAGCAGAAACTCTTTGTCCCTTCGCTGGGATACTATCAGCTGATCTGAATAGCCTCTTGTGAAATTGTTTATTTACAATATTCATCTCCAAGCATTTACACTCCACTGATGACTTGAAATTCAAGTAGTTATTTATAATCATGTTAAATAAGACCACATTTCTGTTCCGCTCACGAGTTGTTCGTTATCAGATTACATGTCTCTTTCCTTCCTTTTATCTCTGATACAATGCGCTGCTCTCAACAATGGCATCAAATGAACTTCGATGTCCGACTATAAATCATGCACATGTCGAAACAATAATGCTGAAAGGATTATCATCACCCTCTGTAATTGCAATAATGGAAAACAGATACTGAAAGGACATTTTTCCGATCCTTGGAAAATCCCTGAAGAGGTCAATTTACTTTTCTTTGGGGAATATTTAACACAAGGAAAGTTATTGGTTTATACGTCTGCTGAAAGAACTGAACTTATAATAAGCACAATGTCACAGCATAAATTTAAAGTATATTTTATTGCACTGTTATGGTGGGGGTCTCCAGATGGTCCTGATATACATAGTTTATAAGGAAGTGCTTTTTTGACTGAGAACACTGATCACTGTCTGATGAAATGCTCTGTCAAAGCTGAGGCTTACTACTGTTTGTGGGAACCTGCTGCAAGTAGCAGGGGAGAGTATCATCCACCAAGACCTAACTGGCGTCTGGTCTTGGAGCCAGGCTGTGGTGGAACTGGGTTTGGTATTTTGCTGGAGGTTTTGGAAGAGGAGGATTTCTTGTATGCTCTTTAACCAACTCTATTCAAGAATGGATCTATGTGGTATAATAAAATAAATTAAGCGCTAAGAAAATGAAACCCCTACATGCCATTAATTTCTTTTATTGTAAGAAACACGCATCCAACTCTTAAGTCTTGAATTTGCAGCACTCAAGTCTAGATTGAGTCATATATTTTAGGACCTGAGTGAGGCTCAGTGGATGCATAGGCTCTTCTCGTCTTCTCCATGGCGGTTAATTCTCTCCAACAGAATTTGATTTCTTCGTCCTGTTTTTGAAGGCAGAAGTTGACTACTGTAACAGGTGAACTCCACGTATTTTGCTCTTTGCCTGTACTGTTGCTTCCCTGCCATCCAGCAAACCATTTTTAAACCAATGCTAGTCTGAACACGACCATACTAACAGTTGTAGCGGCACAACTGAGGGTGCAATAACCTGCAGCCTGGGTACTTTTGCGATAGGACAGGAGCTCAGATCCATATTTAAATAACCAGACTTTGCCCATTCAGCACATTTTGACTTTAACAGGGTAGAGTGTACTCATATAGGCAATTCAGATGCCAGCTGAGGGAACAGCAGCCTCCAGCCAGCAGAAGCAGTAACCTCCTCAATGGCACAGCCAGAGCTATGGGTCCACAGCCTAAGCCACCAGGTTTTGCTTGCATGAATAGCTCACTTGATGCTTAAAGAAGCAGCGTGCAACAGAACCGCACAAAAATGTTCAAATGAGAGTTGTTATCTGCTTAAATGGCTGTTTGCAGCACAGCCCTCTTCGCTGGTCTCTCTTGCCAGCGGTAGTCTCTATCCAGCACATTCAGGCAGTTTTGTCCATCAGCATCTACAGCAGAGGGCAAGGTTCTGGTCTCTGCATTTCCAGATGGACACAGAGAGCTGAGGCAAGGGCAGTAAAAGTGATACATGGGATAAAACAGACGCCTTACGAAGAGGCACTGTCAGAGCAAGCTTACTGGGCCACATTGGGTCTGACCCCTTCAGGCATGGTTTGTGTTTACACTCTTAGAATAACAGCTCACAGGAACAACTGAGATAGTGAATATCCTCAAAACAAATGCTTTATTGTAGAGTTGTCCAGCAGAGCTATTTTGTAACAAATTCCACCTGAACTTCTCCCTCAGGAAGCCCATCTCACCCTCCAGCATGTCACTGCCACGTGCTTGGGGCAGCAGCACACGCCGCTGCCTGTGGTTAGGAAAGAGCTCCGGCTGTTTGAAGAGATGCCTTGCTTCCTCGCCTCGCTAGCTGGCTACTTGTTTGTCTCCTGGTAGAGCCTGTTAAAGCTCTTGCGAAACGTGTGGGTTGCCAGAAGAAAACATTGCTCTGTCTTGTTTACAGAACCCGAGCTCCCTTAAAACAAGCCCGTAATGGTTAAAGTGAGTACCTTGTCTCCTTCTTCAAAGGATGGCCAGCACATCGATGTTCTTCTACCCAGGCCACAGGCTGAACGCCGCCTTTGAGAGGCATAATTCAGTCTTTGCTTCTCACTTGGTTATAGGAAGAATAAGTTGCATGAGCCTTTTTCCTAGACTGAATCACTCCCTTTCAGAGGTGTTGGAGGAGTTAATGACGGAACGTAGCCCTGTAAAGCCACGGTACTGACCGTGCCTTGTCCAGGCACAGTTGTCAGTATGAAAAGGAAATGTGGGCCCAGTGAAGTTACGTCTACAAATGGCCAAACATGGTTGTAAAGTGGCCTGATTATAAGCTGGAGAACCTAACATTCACAAATCCACCCTTGAATGCAGGTCTTGGTTCCTTTCGCCTGTTGACTTGATACGTCCTCTGGGACTATCCATTTTCAGAATTTGAATGCGTGGTCAGAGATTGGGATTCATCTTCTCTAATTTTACAGAGCTGCAAAGCAAGTGTGTATATCTGAGCTAGTCACTGAGACTCCTTTCACAGTCAGTAGAGGTCTCTTCTGCAGAGTTTGGGATCAGGTGAAACATGCCCCAGACTGCCATTAATAAACTCACTGGGTCTCAGGAGATTATAAGGGGTGATACCTGATGAGCTCAGATGTAGACATGGACACTGTAGCCCACTAAAATTAGGTAAGATGAATCCCACTGAAGGAAGTGAGTATGGACTGCACTTGTACTGTAGATACTGAGCACCAGATGTCTGACTTTTTCATGCTTTTACTGGGCTATTGCAAAGGAACCTTACCCTGGGTAAGAATTTCTTTGACACAGGACTTCTCAGCAGCAGTTCCCTCTTATTAGTGTAGCAAAAGTTCCAGTTGGAGAGCCAGAGGCACTATGGTAAGAGCTGACAAGTATGGGCTGGTGGGACACTCCATCATGCCCTCGTCACTAGGAGAGAATCACTGCATAATTAGGCCTAACATCTAGGAGAGTCATAAATTGCCTTGACAGCTTTCTCTGAGTAAGAAAGCAGATCGCCTGAGTATGGTTGTGCTAGGAGATCTTCACGAGGACTGTAAACTTGCCCTCCAAGTTAGTAATATTTGCTTAAATCCTGTGAATGCCTGTATAGACACAACATCCTTGGGCACTTTCCCTGTATTTGCTCGTGCCCCCACAAAGACAAACAGGATGATAGCAAAGAGCTCCTTACCAACTCTCAGACCTCCTAGTCACCTCCCAGACCTCCACCTACTCATTTCCTTAATGGCACCTTTCAGCAGTCCTTACCACACCACCAAAGGAGCAGGTGCTAATTCTAATTCTAAATAAATATTTCCTGTGTCCTTTACGGTCAAGGCTAAACCATAGTAGCCTTCTTCAAATTTCCTGCCATCCCATCCTGGGGAAACAGTGAGAGTTAACGTTGCCTTTTTACATTCTCCCTACTAGATAAGATCAGTGTTACTACACTGTGCACCTACACCCTGCGCTTCTGTTGCCCCAACTAGACTGGTGGCTGACTAAGAGCAGAGCTGGTCTTTGAGCTCAGGGTAGAGCATCGTGGACCAGCCTCTAGTTCTTATGATATATAAAAAGGTAATAATAGTCCAATATTTATCCGGTCCCCACGCCTCTTGCCTTTGAGATAGACCTGAAATCTGTTGTTGAGACAAGACTGAATTCTGGTTGTCCCTCATCTCAGAATGGGATTACATGAGGTACAGTAGTCAGCTTGCAGTCTTTCAAATGCCTGTAAATATATATATATATATATATATGTATCTCAACACAAAAAAATGTTTGCTCTCTGCTGCACCAGTCTTAACAGAGAAAGCCAGTGTCCAGCATGCTATTTTCTGATCACACTGCCTCTCCTTTGGCAATGCTCAGATCAGATACAGTGAGAGGAACATTATGCAATGCACACCGATATATCATCCTGAACCTAAGCCTTAAAGTGCATCAGACAATATTACTTAGTCAAATTATACTCAGCTCAACACAAACATTTAAAATAGATGAACCTCAAAGAAGAAATGCTGCCCTCAGACATTTCAAAGGCATTTGCAAAAAAATACGACTCAGGATTTTAGAGTTCTTCTTGTTTTCATTACTCTGTGCTCAAGTATTGGCCAAGTATCAAAGCTCCTGAAAGCAGCAAGACAACTGGGATATTCAAAAAAGGGAAAAGAGCCCTCAAACTGTCCCTTGAAAGAAAGCCTTTTTTTTCTCTGAAGTTTTAGTCTCTCCTGCAAGGTTTCATTTTTACTATATTTTTAAATCAATCTACAGCGATTCTTTAATTACACTGTTATCAATACAGCAATAGTATATCCTTAAAGAATTATAAATTCATACTGAAATTAATCTGCCTAGACCCCAGGGTTCAGGCTACCATCTGCAGTCTCAACATACAATGCTCCTTTGTTTTGCCCTTCTAATTTAGCCTTTGGAAAGTCCTCTGTGACAGCCAAATCAAGTGGTTTCAGAGAGTGGCAATTCTTGCAGCTACTTTTCATCAATCATTTCCACTTTGTTCCCTTTTAAAACAAGCACATTCAATTTCCACTTTAATTAAGAAGCTGAAAACATAAGATGAGGCGTAAATAACACAAAGACTGTAGAAAATGCATGTCACTAACAGAGTCAACCTATAGATTCTACTGTCTTCAGAAATGAAATTAACTTTTCCAGGCGATTGAAACACTGTGTTATTAGCATCAAATGTTAACTACTGTATGTTACAGTGATCTAAATTGAGTCATATAAAACTTTGTCTTTATCATCAGTAAAACAAATAAACACAATAAAAATGCTACTGTAAAGCTGTGCCGGTCTGATACTTACTGCTGTGGGACCGTTTTTGTAATTCTTTTTTCCTCTGATAGGAATACTTCAAAAGGAGGAAAAATAGGGTTGTATCAGTGGAGAAATTTTGTGACACACTAAGGGAATCTTTTCATTCTTCCATTTTGCAGGGTTTCATCCTCTTGGTTATTTTCTCCCTGCATTTAGGAAAACTAGAAACTTTCTTACTGAAATAAAAAGATATCAAAGAGTCAGCAATGGTGGAAATATGCCATCTTTTATATTTTTTAATTGAAATCAAATAGTTTTATTTTATTTAGGTGGCTATGGCCCACAGAATGCCTGAGGTCTAGCGGGTCAGAGCCAGAGGCTCCTTCTGAGCGCTGTGTTCACCAGCTGCCTTATTTCTCTTTTGCTGTGTGTACGCCTTTTACAAAGAGTTCTGCTGAACAACAGCCTTCCAGTATATTTATTTATAGATTAATGTATGGTGCGGTTGCCTGTGTCAGCAAGGCACTGGAGTTGATGATTCAGGAGGTCCAGTCCTGTGTCTTAGGTTTCGCAGATTTATAGCACCAGCCAAAAAGAGGTACTTAGCCCAGTTCCAGGTATCCTGGCAACAATTAAAGAAACGGTAGTATTAAAACCAACAGTAACTTTCTGCTCCCCATAGGTAGATTGCTAGTTACAGCAAAACCACTATCACTTCTCTGAGCAACCCCACCCCCCAATAATGTTTTTGCAATCGACAGTCTCCCACAAGATTTCCTTTGCTTTTAGAATTTTTGGTTTGGATGTTGATCGAAGCTTCGACAGCATCACCCAGGGCATGGCGTACTTTTTGGGGACTCTGTAGAACAAGACCACTACTGCAGGTGTTTCAGGGGTGAGGACAGAGGAAGAGATTAAGACAGGAGACAAGGAGGGGAAAACCAGTTTTCTTTCTGTTAATGGAGGAAGCAGAAAGTGGCCAACCTGGTCTGCCAGGGAAGCACCATCACATGCTGATGGCAGGGTCAGAGGATAAATGTTATTTCACCAGGGAGTCTAGAAAGGCAATTACTTAAAGTCCCTGGACAATGGAGAGCTAGAGGTGGATTAAAACAACAGATGACTTGGCTCTGAACAGCAAGTCCCCTCTTTTAGCCTTGCTGTGTTAATTCCCTCAACTATAACTCAGAAGCAATAAGAACACTCATCTCACGGGGCTTTGTAGGCTTTTACCAAGCATTATATAAACGTTATTCATACAGCACTGACTTCAATGGTGCTACTTAATATGAATAAGCACTTCAGAAGGAGGCCCACAGCAAGTGATGTCTGAACCTCAATGGCACAGACAGTAACTGGAAAGAAAAATGCAGTGATCTCTTCCAGCATATTTTTTTTCCTTCTTTATGCACAGGTTGTAGATTTTTCAACTAGGGGGTCCCACTGGGTGGGGAAGGTGCTGCTCTGAGACCCACGCGCCCCCTGCTCCATGCCAGGTTTCCTCCCTGGCAGTGCCCAAGGGCCAGGTGGAGCCCCTGGCCACGGACCCTCTTCCCTGTGGATTTCCTGCTCCAGCTCAGTGGGATGCAAAAGCCCCAAGTGGAAGAAAATTGCATCTATACATTAAATTTATTCTGGTTTCAATAATCAGAGGCAGGCAGATAGGAGGGTGTGTGTATGTACGTATATTTGTATAGAGGAGCTCTTTTTGCTTAGCTAAGGTGGCTAAGCTAGAAGAGTGACAGTACATATGGGCAGCTGTGAGTGAATATATACTTTAGAGGTGTGACCCCTTGGTCAAGTAGTTAAAAATTTTCAAAATGCTATATTTGAGATAATCAAGTTTTCTTTTAATTAATATGTTATGTTGTAGAAAAGAAATCATGGCAAAATCTTTCTGTTTGTTAGTGAGGCCATCACACGAGTTACTTTCATCACCCTGAGTGCTGATGAAGGCTCTATTATTAAAACAAGAAAAGGAAGTCACCGTATGTCTGAGCAGATAAGAAGACCAAACCTCTGTTTGCAGAATCGAAAGATAAAGCCTTCAGTATTTCAGAACTGTTTTTCCAGGTCTTTTGATAATATCAAAGATGGAGTGAAACTGGAGTCAAAATTAACCTGCCTTGGAATGCAATACATCTTTGTTCAGGATCTCATATGGAAAGATATGGTCAAATTTTATCAATCACATCATCACATTTTACTGCGCCTGTTAAGAGCTCAGTTAAACCTGAGAAACGTTTACAAAGTGAAATTTTTATAGCTACCTTGATTACACCCTGTTCCTAAGCCTGAACCGTGTGCTCTCCCTCACTGCGGTACATGCTATAAACAGCTGCCTTCTGGAGGGAGACAACAGGGAGTGGAAGAACGTTTCACCAGGCAATTAGTCCTATTTAGAACATATATGCATATATATGTACATATATTTAAATGTTACAAAAGCTTGGCAGGATAGATAGCAGTGTGGATCTCTGACACACAAACATGAAAGTACGGCCTTGCTCTTTATTGCAAAGTATTTATATTGTAAAAATTGGTTAAACATGTTCTCTATCTATGCAGACTGAGGATGTTTCACAGCAACACACACAAAGCCAAGTGATACAACAATGTACCAGAGCTGTTCTTGCAAAAGTTTAGGTTTTAATCCTACAATTATTCTGTAAGTTGGCTTGAAATATAGAAATATCTTATGAAGTGAAATTTTATTTATACAAAAGTACAAAACAAATGGGGAAACCTACTATTAAGTTGTGCTACCATAAAACATTTCAGAGATGAGGAGGATGGTTTCTGAGAAACAAGGGATTGCAAAGACTTTCCTACTTCATTATGGAGTGTAAAGCTGTGGATATTGAGTACTTTAATTTCCACTCTGGTAAGTACTTCTCATCTTGAAAAGTTTAATTTTCATGGCAGTTTTGGAAGGCAAATACATATGGGCTTTCCGGATACAGTTTGCTTGCTTTTTCTGACAAACTATTATTGCATTTCCCAACACACTCATTTTTTTCCCCCCTGTTTACAGTCATAGGGATCAGCTTTTTATAAGACTGTTACCCATAGGGAGGGAAAGAGCCAAGCAGCTCTTGGAGGCCTCCTCCAAAACTAAAACCCCTCCTAAAGGTTTTGCCAATTATCAGGAAAACTGAGCCCAAAATAATAAAAAGAAAGTCCTTAAACCTCCACTCTATAGTTTGTATTTAAACAGCAATATGGGTTATCTTATTTAACAAAACCCCAAACAACTCTAGTTCCATTTGCCAGCTTGCTTCAGGAAGGTGTTTTGTGCAAATGATAAACTTAGACCAACAAACGGAGTGACTGAAGAACTTTGTCTCCTTGTGGCAGACTTGAAGCTGGGAAGGTTTTATGTAGAAGTATGAGAGAAAAAGCACAGTGATTGTCCTCAATCCTGAATTCCGCTGGGATCTCCCAATAAACTTAGAAATAGTTTTGAAGTATTTGATGAAGAGTATAGGTTAAAAAATTGTATGTTCAAGCGTGGCTTAAAGATCCCATGGCATGGCTATGAGATCTGCCGAGCCACTCCACGTGTCAGTGCAAGGTCATGTTCCTCAGCGTGTTTATTGGTGCCGACGCATACTCACAGACACTGCCTAGTCACATATGTGTTCCTTGCCTTGTATAGCCTCAAGTGGCTCCAGGTATGTAGTTTAGACCACATGCAGTCCATCGTTTTTCTCCAGAGTAAGTCATCAGTGATGGCACTCTCCTGCCAGGCAGAAACTCACCAGCGGATTGTAAGTAGAAGGACCCATGTGTGTGTGGGGGGACCCAAGGCACGGACCTGTCTGCTCACGGGGCTGATTATAACTTGGCACGAGCTACAACTCTTTGGACTGGATGTCCCCAGGATGCTGAGGAAGGTGATCAGATTTTTCATTATCGTACACAAAAGCAGACTTAAAGATGTTCTCTGAGGCAGTGGCAGAAAAGAATGAGCGCTCATCACTATGCTCTTTTCCTACCGTCTTCCCTGCACTTACTGAAACCAATTGTGGCTGGACAGCTGATGGCTTGCAGAGCAGCACGGAGCACTGTGCAGTTTTGGTTTTCCGTGAAGAACCTGAAGAGTTCCTCTGTCAGCATCTGGAAACATCCCCTCTTTTCTTAAAGAAGTTTCTTAACTTCCTAAGTTAGAACATAAGATACAGTCCAGCTCATCTACAGACCACCACAGGTTAATTGGCGCTCACACAAATGACCACAGATGTTTGCAAGATGTTGTCGAGTCCCCTCTGAGACTATCATTACCTGCCCAGCGTCAGTGCAGCACTGATATGTAATTTATTCCTTTGGAAGAGCTCCATCGCCATATAACAAAATAACATAAATCTCCCCAGAAATGTCATCGCTTTGGGCCAAGCCCAGCACCAGAGGCTGGAAGGATTGCTTTACACCAGCTGAGCTCCCCGCTTGGTCCTGCTGGCAGATAACGACTCTGAAGGTGGTTTTCTGGCACCCTCGGTAGGACAGTGCCTCAGGTGTAGGAGATGGGAAACCAAACGGCAAGCACTCATACATGTTCACGTGTGCAAGTGCTATTTAGCAGCGGCCACACGGAGCAAACCAGACGTTTTGATTCCCCCCAAGCCCCGACGGTCTGTTGCCACCCGCTAGCAGCCCCGGGGATGCCCCCCCGGGCCCCGCCATGTGAGCCTCTAGCCAAGAGGTGGCAGTGCTTCTCCATCCCACGCCTCTTGGCACCATCGCTACCATCAGCTCCTCCTCTGATCTGTTCCTGCTTGCAACAGAGAGAAAAATCAGTGTTCCCTCTTACCCCCGCACTGCGCTGGCGGGCTCCGCTCCCGCAGCCCGGCAGCTGCCTGGGGCGCCGGCGGGGGGGGCAGCCGGGTACCCCACCGCCCCTGCAGCCCGGGGGTGCTGCAGCTCCCAGCCCCAGAGGAGGTTTTCGTTTTGCTGAGGAGCAGGGTGCTCGAAATGTCATAAACCGTGAACACGCAGCTGGAGCGGTTTATGAACCGCAGAGAAACGCTGAGTGTTTTAGCCCAAGTATTAATGCAAAGAGCATGCTTTGTTATTTCCTGTTCCATTGTTGTTTGTAAAATAGTTTAATGGGTAGTGAGCAGTAAACCGTTTAAAATCTGCTGTGCACATTGATGCGGTTTTATATTGCTAGAGAGGGAAGGATTTCACTGCTTTGGGTGTGAGGGAGAGAGGAAGATTATCCTGATAATGAAAACCACAACCAATGCATTTACTTTGGAACAATTGTTTCAATTACATTACCATGTAGATATTTTAATCAGAAATAAAAGTGATAATCCCCAAATGCAGGCCTAACAACAACTGAAACAGCTGCGTACTTTAAAAAAAAAAAAGGAAGACTAGCTATTAGTAATGAAGTTTACATGCAGCCAAGGAACGCGTTTTCTGTAAAACAGAAGTGACCCTATTTAAAATAGAAAAGGCGATGCTTATTATGAACCAGTGAGGAAGCAACATTAATGAAGAACTGGTAAGAACCTGATGGCAGAGTTGGTTTGGGTCACTACCTCGCAGCATCCAGGCTGTTATACCTGGGAAATTTTCTTACAGCTATTAAAAACATCTACCAAAAAACCCCTAAAAAAAACCCCACAGGCAGGGTGAACAAGAGCAAAGGGACTGGCTTGCATCCATATGGCTAAACTCTCTTTACCTCTCCTCAACACAATGGACTCATCTATCCTGACTTCTGGGAACAGTCCCTGCCTTGTGCTCTCCCCTGAACAGTGCCCAGGAATGCTAGCTGGCACAGGACAGCCTAACAACATAATATAGAAGGGGGGTGGGGGGTATTTACTATAGGGTTTCCTGCGTAGTGCAGTGTGCTAGCGATGAATCAGCGGTGATGACTGTGTGACAGTGCGTATGTCTACGCATCGGCCCTGTTTGGTTTACTAGTATGGGTGGAAAGTCCCCGACCCACTAACCAGACGCCACCAGTACAGGAGTCCCTTTGTGCCTGGCAAAGCTGCTGTCCCAGGCTAGGTTGCTGCAGCACGCACTCGTGTGTAGCTGGTTCTGTATACTCTTCATTTAACGTCTTCTGGGAAGCTGAAAGCATTTAAAAAAAAACCTGTTTCCACTCAGGATCTTTTTTCGGACCTCACAGCAAGATCTGTAACTTCTCAATATACCATGGCTGGTACGAATCAAATTTTGAGCGCATTTCTGGTGCTTCTCCATGAAAGCATTGCCTCTCTTCCGTGCTGCTTTCCTGATTTACCGCGATGTCAAGTAGATCAGAATCAGTTCCTAAGCCTGGTTTCAAAATAAACAAAAGGCAATAAGACCTCCAGCTCCTGCAGAAGGCCAAATACTGAAAGGGAAACTCAAGAGAAGAGATCCTCATGCAGCCCAAAAGGCCTCTGATCTTGGTGGAGGAAACCTAAACACTTTTGAGAAGAGTTACAGGGAGTCCTCGTCCCAGTGCCTGTGTACCTTACAGGAGAACCAGGTGTCTTGGGAAAAGGAACTCCTTGAGCTAAAGAGCAAAACCAAAATGGGTGATTCTAATGTTTTGGAGAGGTGTGGCAAAAAGGTTTTCCTTCAGCTTCTAAAGTATTTGCTTTAAGGAAAACCTTATTTTACTGTCTATTTAGAATTAAGATAATGGGAAAGGCTTTGCTAGCAAGGCTAACTTCAAGTATAAATGAGGTTATGTGGGGAACTACAGTTTTCCTTGTTCAATTTCGGTATGTGTACATTGACTGAAAAAACTGAGGCATTGACAAAAGGAAAAAGGAGTCCTCTGACAGGAGCTAGGAGCAGCGAGGTGACTTCCCTGGGTTGCCAACAGAGAAGTCTCTGGACTAGACATATGAGGGGCTGTGGATTCTGATTCAGCTTCATCATGACCACAAGAGAACCATCTTCTTGCTGTTTGTTGGTCTTGGCTGTTTCAAATGCAAGATCTTGAAGCAGGAACTGGTTTCTTCCTTCCATCTGTTGCAGTGGGGTCCCGGCATCAGCCGAGGGGTGCAAGTGGTAAAGTAATGCAGACCACAGCGCTGGCAGTCACAGAAGCCTCGTCAGCAATCCCAGACCTTCTCCAGTACATCAGGCAGGATCCACTGGGACCATGAGCCTATCACTTATGTGGTCAGATGCTTGAGACTCTGAGGGCTGAGGCTGAGGGGACACTCTGCCTGAGTTCTTCTCTTTCTCTGCATGGCCTCCTGTATAGTTTAGAGCCTGAAAAAACCCCACTGAAATACCTTCTTTTGAAATCAGAGGTGACTTTCATGCATACAACATCTCTGAAAAATCAGACCCTTAACCTCTTTTTGTCTCTGATCTTCATCTCCAGAATGGGAGACAGACCTTCATAAATGAGTGTGATCACCGAGCTACCGCAGTGAGGAGAACATACAGCTGCTCAAAAAGGAAAGAATAAAAAGCCTCTTTCATCTGTATTTCTGCCAATGTTTTTAAAGTGAAGTTCATGACTGTACAAGTGTTACCCAGGAGGAGTATGCTTGGAATAGCATTATCAAAGGTGTTAAATGATATTCTAATTTTGCACGCTTTGGAGGCATTATCTCCAACATCATTGGGAGCAGAATTAAATAATTGCAAAAATGTTTTTTATAAATGCTACCTTACTTTTCCATTTTGAGATGAACTCTCACCCTTTGCTAACAGGGTTTTAGGTTAGGTCCTCACATTTTGAAGAGGTTTGTAAAATTAATTTTTTATGTAGAGTCAACTCATCAGTATACCACTGCCTCCTTACGAGTGGAGTTCGGAATGGCCAAGCAGGTTACACAGCATCAGGGTCCTACCAGCACCAAACAAATATCTCAGGCAAAACATTTCTTCTTTTTACAAAACCTTAAATTGAAGTTAAGTGTGGATTCAGGGAAGTTTCTCAAGATTCATAACCATTCTAAATAAGGTAAAAATTTATCCACAGACTTGTTACAAAAGGCCAGTAGCAAACCTCCTCTCCAGGTTTACTCACAAGCTTTCTAGTACTTACTGCTGCTCTCTGGGCCAAAAATTCTCTGAGGACCAACTGTCTTTCCTGTGGCTTTTGCAACTTTTTCTCTCATTCAAGCCAGAAACCCAGAAAGCTGCAGCAGATAATTAACTAATATAACCCCAAGCCATAATTAGAGCTGGGGCCAAAGCCACACCCTTGAACTTTACTGGTGTCTAGAGGCTGCTGTAAGTAAGAGGCTTAGGATGATTTTGTTTTGTAAAAGAAAGACTGGTGAAGAAAGGTCAGAGCTGTGTTTGTGGTGGGACAGCGCTAAGGAGATGCTAAACAAATGCCTGGAGAAGAGCCTTCCTTTGTTCCCGATGGACCTGTACTGCTCAGTTCATTCCCACAGTTTTGAGGAAGCAGAGATTAACGAGGCAAGAAACGCTAGAGAGCAATTGCATTTATGGGGGATGGCACCACAGTTCTCCTCATGGGACCCATATCTTGGATTGAGGTTTACAGAGGCCATAACTCTACAAGTGTCAAGGGAGGATTCAAACGCTCTCTAATCCACACACACCATTTTTGGCGAAGGCTCACAGGGGCCAGTCTGCCCACGTGGATACTCTTAGCTTAAGTGCCACGACGCTAAAAATGATCAGCTGGAGCAGCCCAGCAATTCAGAGCAGAAGAGATAGGTGCCCAAGCTCCCTAAAGAGCCAGCAGAGAATCCTTGAAGTGTACTCAGATATTCTGCATATGGAAAGGGCAACCTCTAAAACTAGCAAAGAGGAAAGGTTTTCCAGACGAGAGGGCTACAACAGAAGGGTGTCTTTCCTCTCTGGAGCTCAGTTTGCTGTTTGCAGGCTGCACTTCCCCAGCTATTGAGAATCTGGCTGGGGCTAAATGCCTACTAATGGAGAGCTCATCCTTCAGACGCATAGCTGCTGGCGGGCACGGTGGTGGTGGTAGGACTCCTGAGTGGCAGAGGATCTTCAACGGGAGGTGGTTCCTGTTGAGTCTCTCAGTCAAAGTCTCATAACTCTCTTAGAAAAGACTACACAACCCAAAAGAGTCTTCAAAAAGTCAAAGCTTGCTTTGTAGTTCTCCAGTGGAGCCCAAAGAGACCTTGAAATGCAAACCAAATATTTAATACCCCCTATGTACATATTTACAAACCAAGGGACAATTCTTCTGTTTCATTGCCAAACCTTCATTAAGACTGTAATGAAACATACGTGTGAGCTGGACCTGTCCCCTAGCATCAGGCACTTCTAGTCAGCATTGGTACTATTTTTACAGAGACATGGACTCATGAAATGGGCTTTTCTGACACAGTTGGGAAGAGTAACTCAGCTACGGCAATAGTTGCATCCATTTTTTATAGCTGTGGTTTGCATGAAGACAGCATAAATAATGATGTCAGCACTTTTCACCTGAAATCCCTGCAGGTGTAAGATACCACAGCATTTATGTGGAAGGGCTACAAGATGTTGTCTTGCCATCATAAGGCTCAGCAGAGACGGTCCCAGACCACAGGAGCCAGTGAGGTCGGGGTGCCTGTCAGCATCCTCTCCCTGGGCCCCTCTCCCTCATTCTCCCTGCGACAACGTGAAATTCTTTGTTCAAACTTGGGATGAGATGGACTGACACCTCTCTCCTACCCCCTCCTCACCAAGATTGATTTCTCCTCAACTTGTTTAGAATGAGACCTGGGCCACCTGTGCATGAGCTGTCAGGAAATGTGGTGCTTTCATTTAAGCAGCAGGCAGCTATCAAAACAGCAATAAGAGAGGCTATCAGGCTTAATAATGGCATGCATTAAAAGTAAAATAACTCTCTGAGGTCCAGTAATGTTGCTTTTACCATTTGTCAGGTGTATAATCACTCTGGAGAATAAGAATAGTGAGGTCTTTGTAAAATCATGAATCAACATTCCCAACAATTCAACTGCTGTGAGTAGGTCAGGTCAATACCCTCACGTCTCAAAAAACTACTTAAGCTCTCCTGTCTCCTGAGACCATTACATCAATAGATACCTCCAGCACTACCGAAAATGACAGTCTGCAACGTAATACCAGGAGATCCCCTTTAACGGCTCCTCTATATTAACAGCTGTTGGGCTCTTTTCTGGGCATTTGTCCTTGTTTCCGAAACCATGCCATCTATAATCCCCTGGTTTTACGTGAGAAAAGCTTTTATCATTTTCAGGAGGATCTTTTTTTCTTTCGAAACATGAGCAATGGAATGAAGTAGGTAATTCTTAAGAGGGGACAATCAGAGCAGGAATCCTGAAATGGTTAAAGAGGTTGTTTCTGAGAGTTTAGGGGAATTCTAATATACAAAAGTATGCACTTCTCATTCACTTAGATTTTTTTTTCAGCTTTGCCATGCTTATATCTGATAAGATCCTGAATCCAGTGTAGTTTATGGCAAAATCTATTTGACTTCAGTAGACCTAGATTTTACTTACATAGTTTACACAATTATTTGTGTTCCAGCACCTCGTAGTGTCATGTTCTTCTGCTGTACTTGTGATTTGCTACATCAGAAAAGGCGACTCCTCTTTTCTCCTTATTAAACCTTCCTTTATGTCTTTTACGTATCTTCAAATGCAACAACGAGTGTTGGCAGTCACTGAAATATTACTGCCTCAGATTAACTCCCTAAGAGACAATGGGAAGAGATAAAGAAAACGAAAACCTTTTTGCAGTATTTTTTCTTTAAATAGTCTCCCTCTCCAAGAACCCAAGCACTGCTCTGAATGTCTTTGCTACCTCTCTGACCACAAGACAACTACGCTATAGTTAGTCCTGAAGCGTATATGCAGTGATTGCCCTCCAGCTTTGCCTTCTGCCTGGCCGCCTCTCCACGGGTGAGGAGCTGTACAGGCTTGGTCCCGTCTCTAATGAACTGGCAGTTTTCATGGACACTCTAGGTATTTAGTTATCTTCGAGCTTTCTACCACTTTTTAAATTTTGGTTGGAATTCACTGGTGTGTGGGACAGATTCAAAGTGATACATCCACCAAATCAAAATCATTCTGGTGTAATGTAAAAAAATGGGCATCTTTCACCTTACTCAATGCATGGGAGAGCACCTGGAGGAGTCACAGTGACAGCGTGGTGGCATGGGGCAGCAGGTGGCTTGCTGAGATCCAGGACAACGCCTGCTCTCTGGTGTACATCTCAGGCCCCTGTAAAAGCAAAATGGACAAGCTACATTTCTGCTGTCTTTCTTGTGACACTTACTACCATTGGACATCTTGTCTTATGATTTAAGGCAGCAGAAGTATAAGGTTCGATGAAGGTATTTCTAGTGATTCTGCAACTTAACTAAGTACACAGGATGGTTCCTAAGTTATATCTGGATGATAAAAAGATTAAAATGGGTTGGACATATCTTAGCCCATGAAGATGGGAGCTTCTTCCATCTACAATTCCTTTGAATATTCAAATATTGAAACTTTCCATGTATGTATTTTTATTTATATATATATATTTCCATGTATATATTTTTATTAACATGTTTTTAGTGCTGTCAAGCATGGAAACACAATTTTACTAGAAGTTCACTGTATGAAAAAACCACTCTGCCTAGTTCAGGAAGGCACAGTTAAAAGGAACTATATGAGAATGGAGTTTGACTGATATGTCTTTAAAGTATTTATGCTCATAACAACTTTTTTCTCTTCCTGACCTCTTGTTTCAGTTATTTATTTCTGATGTTAAATGTTCAGGCTGCAAATACTCCTTGTGAACTGTAACCAGTTTTCTGAATGGTGAAAGGGAACAATAGGATTTTGTAGCAAATGAGATGCATCTTAGCTCTTGCTGGTGAAAAATGTAAGCTATAGAAAGTCCTTTTCATCTTTTAGCAAGGGTCCATTATTTCTGTATATCTCTTTTTTGTGCCTTATGAAAAGGTTTGTACAGTAAAGAATGACTGACTATGTAGTAGTTCTTTCTTCTTCTGCCAAGCTCTTTTTAGCTTTGGCAGCAATTCTATTTTCCCTGTCATCATCTAATGTCTATTTATTTTACATTGCTACAAAGCCAGTGCAATTCCCTCATAAATCCCAGGTTGTGAAGATGAAGAAACAATTCAATTCCTTTTATTAAAATTCTCCAGTGTCCTCTTTCTGATTCCTGCCATCTAATTAGGTTTGGAAAGGTCATCAGTTTGAAAAACTTGGAAAAGAATCAATTGAATTAAGAGATCAGAGGTTGCCAAATGCCTTGCATTTCTGAGCTCTGAAATACCTGATCAATCTTGCTTGTCATAGGTGCCACAAGAGTGCTTGTCACTAATTGTTGATCTAACTAACCTCATAACCTCACCCATTTTCTTCCACCTCCACCCTCCCATCCTCCCTTGCTCTCATGTGGACGTGAACACATGTGCACATACCCCCCTCCTCTAAAATCTGAGGAAAGTGAAGATATCGCTCTTTGCATGTTATTTGAACGGTTCGACATTTCCCACAGCTGCCTAAAATGAAGGTGGGAATAATGACAATGGGAAGCTCCATTGACTTAATGCAGTCCTGAACATAAAGTGGTGAACATTAATTGTCATCATGTTGGATAATCTAGAGCTGTATTATATATATAACTAGAATCTAGATACATCTAGAACAGAGAAATAGCAATTTTTTTTTTTGTTTTGTAGCCAGCTACAAATACTAGAATTTTTCAATGATTGCCCCCCCAGTGGGTGGAGAGATAAAGTAATCTTCTGGATCATACTCCTTCTTACAGTACAATAACACATCCCTCATGTCCCATAGGTGTAAGTCTTGGCTTCAATTTTTGGGTAAAATTCTTAGAAGCAGATGGCCTCAGAGGACGCTGTGATGTTTTCTGAGCTTGGACGGTGTAGACACTGCTTCACAGCTACTTGGTCACTAATGAGCTCGCTGTTAATGTGCCGTTACACTGAGCTTGGAGCTGCCAACTGACAGGCAGATTTCAAAGACACCGCACAACAAAAGTGAGAGATTAAGTGTTCTACTGGTGATAAAAAGTGTAAGGTGAAGCACTTTATTGTTGCATTTTTTATTTTGGAGTGCCTAGAAGACGTGGAGGTTCTCCATTTAACAGCCATTGTCCCACTATTGTGCTTCTGGAGCCCTGAATTTCAATTTTATTGAAATATAAGGCTTGTATGTTTTACAGTGCATTCCAGGGTTAAATACGATGCAAACAGGGCTGAAAATCTGAACTATCTGAGCTTTCAATTTTTTTGATGCATCTTCTTCTTAACCAGAAGAAAAATGCTGAACTCTTCATGCCCTCTTTGTACTAATGCATCATTTTGGAGAACATTAAAAACACGAGAGGTCACTGAAGAGGAGGTTAGGAAGATGTCTTTTAATACAACTAAAATTTATGAATAATTAATTAAAACATGTAAAGATGGAGCAATTCAAAATTCTACATTTTGAATCCATATATTTAAAGAAATATGTCACGCATGAGAAGGAGCCTAAGCGATTCACCACAGCGTGAGATGAAGTAAATCTTCACCAATCACAAGCAGATAGGTGTATTTTGGCTTTCCAGACACTGACAGAACAACTCTGGAGCTGTGAGCTGAGACCAAACACCAGGGTGTGTGCATGGGCACCCCTCACCCCCAAATACCCGCTGTGGGAAGCTGGTGGGGAGCTGCATGTGGGAACACGAACAGTGCCTTTTGCCCCTTGCTTGCCTGCTGTCACTTTAGGGCTCCGTTTGTTCGATGTCTGGCACAATAATGTATGCTTTGCCTTTGAAAAAACAATAACCAATCTTATCTTTCGCATTGCACTATTATTTAGCAGCTGACATTGAGCGGATCGGATGCTGTGGTCTTCATAGAACGGGAGGAAAAATGATCGTGTGCTCAGATTCTCTCTTGACGGAGGAGCGTTAAATAGGTCTTTCCCAACACAAATGCAAAGGTCAGCGATACGTGCTCAGTGCCTGCGAAGACTGGCCTGTGCCCTTGCAGCTAGTTGAAGCGATGATTAGAAACCCCTGGGAACACAAACGAAACTGTATTTCTGAACTTTCTGCCTTTCTAATAATTAAAGAACTAAGGAAAAAGCAATCAAATTTACGAGGCCTGAAAAAAATATTAAAGATTATCTACCTCATAAAATGAACTTTTAAACCTGAAGTCATATTTCTTCAAGGCTAATACTTTAGTTTATCTTTGATCATTATAAATTATCCTCTGTAAAGAGCAGTGGTTGGGAAAATAGTTGGCAGCACGTAACATTGGAGTTCATTCTGCTTTATTTATTGAAAAATACTAAAAAGCAAAACACTCAAGTACTTCACATTAAAATGGTATGAACCTACCAAGATAACTGCTTGTAACTGTCTGTGTAAAATTATGGTCAGAGTAACCACCTCTGGCTCCAGAATAAACTTTCCACGTATGTTAGAGCCAAATGCATTTGCTTACTCAGATTTTCACTTGAATGATAATATCTCGCCCCCCCCCCCCCTTTTTTTTTTTCATAGCTGTGAAAACCTTTAAGGGAGAGGGATGGAAAAAGGCATCAAATACCTATCACCTTAGCAGATGAAGCATCATAACAAAGAATTCAGACAAGTCTCACTGAACAGTTCATTCCTCTTCTTCACTGACACCAGTAGCATGTGAACGCACACATAATTACACAGGGCAGACGAATTCCCAAGAGAGATTCCATTCCTCCCAGAAAACTGTTTTCCAATGCCAAGACCTCAGTCCTCCAATATCGGGATCATAAAACCTAAGTATTGGTAGGCATTCCCTCTGCGCTGCGTTTTGCACCACCAGGCTTTGCAGTGGTGTCACGACCTGCTGGCAGCCAGGACAGGGCTGTTCACTGGAGCCCAGATTCTCATTTCATAGTATTTGACTACCTTTCAGTATATTATGTTAATTTTGTTGTTTATATTATTAAATAACTCATGGGTAAATGGCTATTTATTTTGTAGCCAGAGCAAAGCTCTCGCATTTTGACAGTCACACTGTTTTTCATCCCTTGCTAAAAAACACAGGAAAATTGCAAATTTTTGAATTTCTGACCATTTTTCTCTAGGAACACAGCCATGCCTTGGACTGGGATACTGTTACCTCCAGACTTTGGCAAGTTTCCAGAGGGTCTGAAGTTGTTGGCCCTTGAAGACTGACTCACAGCAAGGGGCCAGCTTATTCACACACAACAGTGTGCGGGATGCAATGGGGAGCTCCGGAGAGCTGGGACCTGCTGCCCTGCCAGGGACTGAGGGTGGTGGATCCATGAAGGGAGGGCTTCCCTGGCTTACGGTGACTTGGAGGAGCTGGGATCTGCTGCCATCGTGGAAGCAAGATGCCATCAGGGGTTGATCTTGCTTGTCTGCATCTTGCCTTGCTCTCCTGCTCTTATGAGTCTGCAGCTTCTGCCAGCTTCTGAAGCACAGCTGCTCGTTCCCTCTCCCTTCACACTCTGCCCAGAGCTTCCAAGTTATACAGCTGGGACAGAGGCAGGTAGAATTGAAGGGTGCTTGAAATCCCTGTTTGAGACGGGGAATGGTTCTGGGAAGACACACCTACTCCTGCATCCCACATTTACTTTGGTAACTGCTGAGGAAATGAACCTGGGTGGCCTCACATTAGTACTTGGGCTCATTTTATTGGTTTACTTGTCCATTCCTAAAGCTTTGCAGCTGGTCTTTAAATTTTTGGAAATGATATTATAAATATGAGATTTAAATGAGTCCACAGGCTCTTGCAGCATTTTCATTGTAATACAATTTATTTTTAAATCCCTCATCCCCTTGCTTATTTATTTGGCCACCCCTCACTGAAGGGAGCTTGCAGGATCTGAGATGACCTGTGCGTTGATGCTCCAAAGGACCTTTCCAGAATCACTAGGGTTCACCAGCTGCAGCTACTTTTAGATCCTTGATGTCACAGCCTATGGGCCAGGTTTCATCTTGAGCTGGATTGGGTGTTTTGGAGAGTATGTGTCCAAGTGTGGTGAGAAGAGCAAGCCGTTCTGACAGCCATTACATTGGACCTGTTGGGAAGTTCTTTTCTTGCAAACCTTTGCAAATCTCCAAGCTGACACAGAGGAGTTCATGCCTTAGAGCCTTCCAGGGTTTAAGCACAGACTCCTCTATTTGCAAAGAGCCAGGGCAGACATTGTTTGGATTTCATTAGAAACTCATCAGACATGCTGGATCTGAAATCATTGCTGCCCTTAGCCAGCTGGAAAATACCTGCTTGTTGCAAGGAAACTCTAACCCACTAATTATCCTAAAAAATTTGTGTAGGAACTTTCTTGACTCATTTTTTTTTCCTGTTCCTTTTTTTCCCCTTGAAACATGGATCAATTACTT
Organism: Falco rusticolus; assembly: GCF_015220075.1. Lineage (NCBI taxonomy): Eukaryota > Metazoa > Chordata > Aves > Falconiformes > Falconidae > Falco > Falco rusticolus. The sequence goes on along the minus strand of NC_051198.1, from coordinate 25,365,656 downwards.
TCTTAGAAAAATTTAGCTGATTTCAATGTCATCTTTTTGGAGGTTTAATCATCACAAAAAGTACAGTGCTGCCATGTAACATAGCTGCCACAGATTAACAAGAAAATACAGTTCTGAGAGCTTTTATGGTAGGGAGAAGCATATAAGTTTTGAAAAAAAACCCTGAGGGGTAACCAAATTATGCCTAATTTTAAAATCTGAACATGAATCAAACTTTTAGAATATGAAATATTCAGTTTAGCTATATTATTAATTATTTCTCATTTTCATATGCATCTGCACTTTTTGGTTTCCAGATAGAACAGAATCCAAGGGAAGCCAAAATACCTAGACAGGAACAGATAAAAGCCAAAATACTGAGACAGGAACAGAGAAAGGCCAAAATACTAACCAGAAAGAGGAAGTACTGGACATCTCACAAGACAGCCTCCATATTCTTGTGAGATCTCCAGCCAGGGGTGCTGACTGAAGAGGTTCGAATTGTTGGATAACCTTTGAATAATTATCTAAATCTTTAGGTATTTAGTTGAAGCAAACTTAAAGTATGAGTCTCTCACAATTTGCCTGTCACTTGAATAAATGGCCATTTGCCAGCTGTTAAGGTGCACTTGACGTGGGAAAAAATCAGATAAAATATCAAATAACAGCTTAATGGTAAATGCTCTCTAGCTGCTTTCTAGGGTATTAGAGGAAACTGATTTGTCCAAATAGGAATGAATTCAGTAATCATTGTAGTTTGTTGTATGCTTATCGTTTGTTGTTTTTTGTTGCTTTTTTTTTTTTTTCTTGGGGGCAGGGGTTGTTTTTCTGAGTTTGGAGCTGACTTTTGAGCAGGGAGCAGAAGTGAGAAGAGTTCCAAGAGAACCAGTTCACCAGTGAAGAATGGCCAAAGGGCTGATGGGCTTCCCCCTGCTCTTGCTGTCACTCGCATCCGTATATCTGACCAGTGGATAGGTCAGCACAATACACCATGGCACAGCACGTGCTCACTTAATGTTCTTTATTTGCTGCCTGCACAGAATGTAGTATTGTTTGGAACCAACAAATTGGATTCCTGTCTGGTATCTTGTAGAGGAATGAAGCTGGGTTAATTAATGTTGATAATATACAGCTGTGGGCTGGCTTCAGGGGTGGGGTTTGGCTGATGTGGATAAAGTGTAGGTGTGGCTGGTTCTGTTCAGTGGTTGGGCAGCTAAGGAGGAAGAAGCAGAGAGTGTGAGCCTGCCCTGGGTGAGGAGGGACAAAGAGAAGGCAGCAGAGGGACTGGCATGAAGTGTATGTTGGTATGAGATGGTAAGAAGACTTTGTTGCAGCTGGCTAGTTTGGAGAGTGCTGTGACAGTATCTGATCATTATTATTACTACTACTACTATATATGCCAATACCTGTCTTGTAAAGAGAAGCTTTGCTTCGTTCCTACTCTCATCATAGAATCACAGAATGGTTTGGGTTGGAAGGGACCTTAAAGACCATCTAGTTCCCACACCCCTGCCATGGGCAGGGACACCTTCCACTAGACCAGGCTGCCCAAAGCCCCATCCAGCCTTGTCCTGTGATTCAGATGGTACCTCTCTCTAGGCATGAAATGGCCACAATGGAAACACTACTACTGCTGTGGAAAGGATCTTAAGAGGAGAAGTATTATTGGCAAAGTCAAGTTTTAGTTATGTTGAGCTTCTGGTGATGGAAACCCTTTCAATGCATGTGGAGAGAATCACATTTTGAAATTCACTTTTCCAAGAACTCTTTCACCAGGAAAGAAACAACAGAAAATACAGATTCATATTTGTTTTATTCTAATAAATACAGGAATGTTACAACCTTTACTCAGCTTAGCATCCATCAACCCTTACTTTTTCTACTCTTTGAAAAGTTTATTGTAATGAAATGTAGTAAATGTCATTATAATGGGCCAATGTTGATAAGATGAGCATTTATTGAAAAACTGGTTTTAAAAGAACTCTGCTTCTTCAGTAAATTGAAATCTTTAGATAACGTACCACAATCTGTGTAGTAATAACATGATCAGATTAGGAACATACTTGGAACTGAGATGGGGGTTAAGAGGGCAAAAGAAACAGCCGGTGGAGTGGTTTTCCTTAAAAACATTTATGCTTTTTCTAACAGAAAATTAAATTATTGCCTTGGTGTGTCCCTGATTCACAAGCCAGAGATGGTAAAGGAATTCTTTGATTTCAGTCAGGTTTGAACCAAAGAGTACTTACAGGTTACTGTACTCTTGTCGTGCTAAAGTTTCATGAGATGAAATGAGCACGTTGTGGTTTTGAACATGACAAATCTCGAAGTAATATTCACAAAAGCTTCATAAAGAGACAAGTGCTGTCCAAATAATCCACACCAATTCATTACTGAGAAGGACCAGCTGAGGTACTCTGCCTTGCATTGCCTAGGAGAAGAGATTGAATGGAACAGTTATTTTATAAGGGTAGGGAGGTTGAAGGCAGGAACAACACAATAACAGTATTTGAATACAGAAAGTCTACCACACAGAGGATGAGAATTAAAACTTTTCCATATTGAAAGTGGAAAATAAAGTACTGAAAGTGTAGCAAAAGAGACGCATGCTTACATGTTATAAAAAGCTTTTCAGTATGAGGACAGAGCAGAGCTGCTTGTTGACACTGGTAGTTACTGAAGATCTTTGAAAACAGTCTAGGCAAAGGTTTCTCAGCAGTGATGAACATAGCCAACTCTCTTTTCTGATTACACACACGTTCTTCCATAAGAATGCTCTTGGATCACTGTAACAAGATATGGATCAAGAACAGTGCAACCGTGTGCTGAGCATTTCTCTATAAACACTTAAGCCTACGTAATACAATTATAAAACTTGAATCAACCAGTGGTTTACAGTTTGATAAGACTGGCAATGGCCACAGACTAATTAGGAGTACGCAGTTAAGCATGCAAGGCAGATCTAGGTTGATCTGCTCGGGAGGAATGTCTCTTCCAGCACTGCAACTGGCTTATTTCTGGGAGCAAGCTTCTCTTCCATCAGTTTCTTAACCTTTACTTGTAACCGAGTGGTTGTACTACCTAGGAACTTCTGGCCGCCATGATTTGTGGTGTTGAGTTTTCTAGGAGGAAACACTCACAGTATAAAGGAAATACTTCCTTATTTAGGTTTACATTTGCTCCTTTTCAATCAAAGCTCACCAGTAGATCAGGTAATCGGTGGCTCCCTTTTACTATAAAGAGGAAGAGTCAAAAAGAAGCCCCAGGTCATTCTCTAAAGTCACGATTCTGCCTTTTTCACTTTGTATTTCTTGGACATTCCAGCTGGGTTGTTTTGTTCCTGTTCACAACAAGACCCAAACATTTCCACATTTCTATGGAATGAATGTAGGTCCAGGTTCAGGTCAATCTGCCCAGTGAACTGCTTTGAAGTCAGGTAATTTTGCAGTATTTTGGGGCTACAGCTGCTGTGTGCTCCTAATTCCTGAACCAGGAGGCCTGCTACGTTGTCTATCAGGGGACTGAGCCTGCGAGTCGTAGCTGTGTTTCCTCAGAGTGGTATGGCCCAAAGTAATGAACTAATTTTAGTAATGAAATTAGTGATGTGATTGATACAGTTTATGTGGCAGTCACAAACCCCATTCATGTGGAACTGTCAAGTTATATTGATTTACATGGGTTTTACAGAGTGTGATGATACAGAAAATGTAACAGAAATCCACTCTGCAGAATAGAAATGATCTTATTTGCTTTAGTATTAGGAAAGTTTTCAATCTACAGTACAATTCAGTTATGAATTAAATAATTGATCTGAATTTCAGGATTCAGCTTTCACCAGATTTCCCTCTAGAGCAGTGCCTTACAAGACATGTGAAACTGGTAAGTTTCAGTGGAAGAGTCTAAGTACACATAAACGTAAATTGAATTTTAAAAACCCACTATTGATTTCAGATCCTCAGGCAAGAATATGGAAGTAACTACAGTCTTTGTTTTTTCAAGTTATCAGGACTATCATCTCCTAGCTTATAAAAGTCTCTCCCATGCTGTAAGTCTAAAAGCCAAATACATATTTTTGAGATGTGATGGATTCACACCAGCTACAAATTATGATAAATATCCTTCACCTTGCTGCAGATGTACGGTCCAGCACATTAGTGGAATATGAGCATTGAGCTAAATATGGAACCATAACAAAATACGCACGCTTGAGGAAACTGCTCTCCAAACCCAAATGCAGAATTCAGTCAGACCCTTTTGGCCTTTGCTTTTAATGAACAAAACCAAACCAGAAAAACCCCTCTGCTTATTTCTTCGTATGAAAATTGCAACATTACTTATACTTTGAAGTAACACTATTGCAGTCAAAGTCTGATGGTAAACTGTGTTTCTGTTTCCAGTCAGAAAATATGGTTCCATTTTATCTGTTTTTTACAGTGGTCTCTCATGCTAAGTCTCCATGTGATCATGACATTTCCTCCCCAACAAGAGAGAGACCAGAAATCCAGGCGATCACACAGAGAATTTGTGTGTCTTGGCAGCTGTGATCTGTACATTAACACACGTTCTGCTCACGCCAAGGTCCAATGTGCTGAGATGTATGGAGTTTGCACCGTGGGTCTAAGCCACATTGGGACCCTTCAAAGAACTCCTCAGCGAATCCTTAATCACGGTGTGTTCACTGAAAAAAAAAAAAAAAAAAAAAAAAAAAGACTGTGCACCTAGAAAATTCAATTTCCAGTGCCAGATAGCTCACTTCCCACAGCTCTTTCTGCTCTCCAAAAGTCAGCAGTGTCTTTGAACAGCTGACAACATTTTAAATGGTACATCTGGAGAAGCAAAAACACCAGCAAACATCTGTTTTTGTTGTTGAACAAAAATAAACAGCACAAAGCTGAAAGCTGAGCCGGGAAAAGCTTTTCAGATATAGCTAACGTTTTGTTTATTGCACAACCCTGTCCATACGAACCGATCTCGTGCTGGTGGGTGGATCCGAGCGTTGCTGCTACGTGCTGTAGATCCATGGCTGTGGTGGAGGGGGCCATGCCAGTTCCCAGGGCTGGATTCATGAGGAGGCAGGAGTGAGAGCTGCAGAGGCACAGCACCGGTGTGAGGGCTGGGTACCCCGGGGGAGGCACCCCTGCACCCACTCACACGGTGAGTAAGAGCCCTTGGAAAGGCAGACAAGGGTCACCTGGCCAGACGGCTGGCTCGTGGGGAAGGATGAAGACCAGAATGGCTCCAGCACCTGGGTGTTCATGTCGTATTTTGAACTTCAGAGGAGTATTCTCCTCCGCCAGCTCCTCCACATCAGCTTCACTTCCATAAACTCCTCTCCTCGTCGCTGTGAAGGTTTTACGTGAAAGCTGGAAAGGGGCACGGTGATATCCCAGTGGACATCTCTAATTGGGGTTTAGAAGATTCCCTGCACATTTTCAGAACAAGGTGCAACTTCTGAAGAGATCTGAACTGACCTCCCTAAAAGGTGTCCCCAAAACCATGCTCTTAAGGTGCTGATTCTGATCTTGCTGCTGATTCTCACTCCAGTTAAACAAGAGCCATCTCTGACCTCAGAGCTGTTATTCCAGGCTTAAAGAGTTGTGCTTTAGTCCTCGGTGAAGCTCAACATGCATCAGTTACTCACAGGATGGATACTATGGTGCTGTAATAGATACATGAACTGTGCCAAAAATAATTTATGAAAAATCAACTTTATTGTTGACTCATAATTGCTCTAAAACATTTATTTAGAATAAAACTGGCTATGTTCACCGACCCAGGGTTCTTGTCAGTCCAGAATGAGAATTAATTACATTTGAACTGAAGGGGAGATATCAGTTATATAGAGAGAATTACGTTGAAAATAGGAGGCCCATTAATTACTGGTACACTGTCCCTTGAAGATACTGGAGTTGTGGATTAATTTTTACTTCTTTCTGAAGTGATCACTGCCTACCAGGCCCTAAAGAATTTCAGGAAAAACAATGCACATTATAAGACACTCTCTAAGGAAAAATTCTACAAAAATTCTGCCCTTGTTTCATTGTACAGGCTAACAATTGAGTCAAGATTTTTTTCTAGAGAAAATTTCATTAAGCAGATTTTCATTTATCTTAGGTTAGTGAAAGCAGCCATGAGGCTTACTTCAGTAATCTACCACGCTGGATTAGATGTGGTAGAAAATGCTTCTGTTTTGGTTTCAGGAGAGTATTTTAGATTGTGTATCTGCCACTCATAAAAAGTCTGGCTAAATATTTGAAATTTTGAAAATTCTTATGAAAAATCTCAATTCTTTTGTGTTCCCCTCCCCCCCCCCCCCCCCCCCTCCATTTTCCCAGTGTTTGGTTTTGGTGTTTGAATTAGATTGTTTCAAAGTACAATAACATTTTTTTAATTTACTTTTTATTTTTATTTAAAATAATTATTTTAATGTGATAGGACATTTAAAAAAGTTTTTCAAAAGTCTTTTTTCATATTGGGAAATTAATCAAATCTGATTCCTCCCCTTGTTTCAATTCCAATTTTGGCAACCTGATGATTCAAAGTGAAAAAGTTCTTTTAACATTGAATCTGGTGAAAAAAAAATCAGTTTTTTTTTCAGACACTACTGCTGACAACACAGACTGGAAAGTTTGTTTCTTGCAGTGTCCAAAGAAACAAATTGAGAAAAGTCTGAGCTGTGCTCCTTGGGAAAAGTCTGCTAAGAAACAGCTACAAAGCAATAGACATCAGTCCAACAGAACAACAGACACCCTCCAAAATCTTCAGCTGCTGCTGTGTGTAACACCTAAATCACCTGAATGAGAGGTACAGGGAGAAATTACAGTGACAAAAATGGAGTACTTGAGTCAAAGAGGAAAATTCACTAAAAGAATAGAGGGCTTTCAGGAAAGATAGGAGTGCAGAGACCACTGGAATAGAAGAAGAGACCAAAGCCCAGGACACCTGCAGACTCCATCCTGTTATTATGCTGCTTTGATTGTAATGACAAAGAGTTGGGTTGGTTTAGCTGGGTCTTCTCAGCCATTTCTTGCTCTGCAGTGCTGGTAGTGCTTTGCAGTGCTTTTGACATAAAGTGTAAAAAAATTTTTTTTCAACTTCTCAGGTAGACAAAATTTGTCCTTTAAAAAATGCCCCAGCCTCTGCCAGCATTGATGAGGGGTGGGGTGAGCAGCAGGGCACGCCAATGCCTTACACCAGTGCTTTAACATCTTACAGCTCCCATCAATCTATCCTGTCCATCCCATAAGCACAGCAGTCACCACAACTGGATAACAGAAAATGGGATATTTGTCCAAATTTCAGCTTCTTCACTGGACTGCAGCCTGGAAGGGCTGAGCCTACAGTGCATTCAGCATGCTTACTGTTCGCTAGGAGTGACTTTGCACAGACGAGGTGTATAGAAATATAATTTAACATCAAATAAACGGAGTCAAATAATTTTTTTTTTTGAACTGGTGAGTTTAACACGAAGGGAACTTATCATTTAAGAGAATAAACTATTTAGAATCTAAACATAATGTTGTTCTTTTGATTATTGTCTTGGTCTTTGTCAGTTTTCAGATAATACTACCATAACGTAACTGCGTCTCTGTGCAATGCTGTAGGTCACATCTTTTATGGTTCTTCGTAACATCACAGTTGTTTTTGACAGGATTAAGAGAAGAAGACATTTTTCTTAACTATTAATTCTGATCAGTGCTGTGGTCAAGAATGGACCGAGCTTGAACAGATGAGGCACGGTGATGGAGCACCTGGTCTGCACGGCAGCGCAGGAACACCGAGTACTGAGATTTATCCCCCTGCGAACACACCCCTTGTAATGCCAGCCTTCCCCCACATTACACAACTGAACTGTGCATCCATCTGGGAGGCTCAGCAGATGGACTTCTTTGTGAATGTAGGATAGGTGTTAGCCAAGGAACCAGGTCATGGAGCTGCAGATGAAGGGGAAGATGTGCAGAGCCAGCTGTGCTATTTCATTTGCACAAGCGGCAGATTTTGAAGCAAAGAAAGTGGTAAAAAAGAGTGACTGAGGTGACACCAAACCTGGGAGAATTATGTCTTTAACTGATCTCAAGATAATTTTTCTAGCTTAGTTCAGATTTGGATGGATCACAGCTTCTATAAGTTGCTGATTCAGAAGAGAAGATGGCTGATCTTTTTCTCCAGCAAAGTAAATAAACAGAGCTTTAGAAAGGCAAAAAAAAGCTCCCTTCTGCTTTCCAGCACTTCTGAGGGCTCCTGGGGTTATGGAGATGTTAATTCAAACGACTGAGAAAACATGATCCAGTTCACTGATAGGTTTTAAAAACAGATTTTTTTTAATGCAATGGAAACAAAGGCTGACATGAAAGATTCAAAATAGAAGAGAACAGCTTCTTCTTAAATCAGTATAAATTGTCTGTGTGTCATGGCAGTGAACATGTTTCCTTTTTTTTTCTTTCTTTCAGGAACTACGTAACCACAGAGTTCCTGTTTACTGTATTTCTTAAGGATAAAGTTTTCTGCGGTAAGAGACACCTAAGACCATTAGGCACGCACACTACAGATCTAAAGAAAGTCTATTTACCAGAGCTTCCAGGAAAAATATTGACAGGGCAGTAAAAATACTTTCCTTGATTACTCAGGCTCATATTTTAAACCTAAAATTACAGGAACTTTTCTCTTTTACCAATTTATTTTTAGCATCTTTATTTTTTCTTTCTTTTTCTTCTTCTTTTTTTTTTTTTTTTTGCTTACCTTTTAATGCATGGCAAGTTTCCATTGATTTTACAAACCAGGGTCAAATTTGGTAAATGCTTCTAATATGCCTTACCCCTTTTACCAATATTTTCATTGTTAGTAGGAAATGATCAATAGAAGGTAAATTTACCTTTTGTCAAGAGCTGACAGATGAAGCTACAGTGTGTTTCAAAGAATATCGTCTCTCCTTCAATTTTTTAATAACATATGGGTAGTGATATCTGTGTAATGAAACTAAGCTGTCTACATATTTATGTAGTGCATATTACTGCAAAATCTGAACACCAAGCAAACACTGATGAATTATCCTGGAAGCTCTTTGGGAAGAAAAATATTTCCTTTTCAAGCTATCAAGGTGCGCAGATAAGTTAAACTGAATGTCAGGCTATTTGCATTTTATAGACAGAGGATCCTTTGGTCTTAGATAGAGGAGGAACTCCAAACTTCTGGAAGTGTTTTTCACTGCAGAAGCAGGCAAACACATTGAGTTGTCATCTAACACACATGCACAGATATGGAAGGTCAGTATCTCACGTGTGGTTCTGATCAGCCCAAACACTATAGAGTTTGAGGGCCCTGTCCCGTGGGAGGGAAAATGAGGCTGATTTCTGCAGGCAGCTGGATGTTCTCCGAGCCTCCAGATTTGCCTCTCAGGCAAGTAATTTTCCTGCTCTTCTACTGACACAACGGAAAACTTTATGGAAAGCTGAAGCTATACAGTCATCTAAAACAGATCACAACATCTCCCAGCTTGTGGTAGGTATCAAAAAAGGTATATACATCGCAGAGTAAACTGGAGCAAGTTTTGAAGTCCACCAGGAGAAAAGCTACCCCTTTCAAAATGAGCAGGGCTTGTATCAGTTTTGCCTCTGTCTCACCAGAACTATCTGCAGGTCTTGCAGATGGAGCTATCTGGAACTGGACCTCCAATTTTCACCAGTCTCTTTGTGTTCCCAGGAAAATGGCCTACATACTGCTTTGATCAGATAAAGTTTTGGCATCTGGGTTAGAATGGGAACTTTCAAGCTTTTCAAGTATGAATTCCTTAATTCAACCTCCATGTGGAAAGATAACACAGGAAGGAAACCGCCGTGCATTTCAGATGCTCATCCCATTTCTAGACACAGTTTGTCAGAACTAGTGTTGCTTCTGCTTGAACTTTCTCTACACCCTCCCAGTCAATATTTATCTTCAAATCATTCCCTTTTCAATATTTCAGAAATGTTATAGACTAGATAGTTGTGGCATGATCTTACAAGGGAAAGAGCATATCTGGACATCAACTCAAAAAATATATAGATGAGCAGGGAAACAAAATGAAAAAAGGTTTTAGTACATAACCAAAGCTGAGAGACAAATCATAGAAAACAGTATCTACAGAAGGGATTAGCTTGTTTTGGAAGGATGGAGAAAAAAAAAGATTATTTTTTGTGTGTTTGAGTTTAAGGATGTGTATATTTGCTCTGATTTCCAGGAACTGCTAGTGCAGAGGTAACTCACAATACCTTTTAACTCTCTTACTCGCTTTCTAGTCTTTTTGTCTGTTACTAATGGTATTTGTTCTATACACACACACGCACACACACACGCATATACACACACATTATTGTACTGTACTGTGATGTGATGTCCGGAGTACGTTTTGTGGACTGCTAGAAGAAGTGCATCTTTTGCGTGGCTGCCTGTGACTGAAGGCTGGATTGGACAAATCAAGCTGTGCTTTTGGTAAAATGTAGGAAATTAATTTTCTGCATGCCTGTAAGTGTAAACAGATTTAACAAGAACAAGAGAAATATCATAACCATACTGAAAGCTACTAGGTGAAGTGGTAGCTGAAACCTTTTGGATAAATGCACTGAAGCTATTTTGTCTCAAAAGCAGAAGGGAGCCACCATAGCAGTAGCTATTTTATATACAGTACTGACTGGTAGGGAAGACCAGGCTGCATGCTTAAGAAAAGACGTGTGATTTGAATGAAAAGTGATTATTAAATGTTTGAGTTTCATATTCTCAGAATGGTGAGTGAGCAAGAAAAGAACAACGACAAACAAGGGGGTACAGGAGAGATGGCAATTACTTCAAGTGGTTGCTCTAAGATGACGTGTGGAACCTATAATGATGCAAAGGAAAAGAGGGAAGTCTAGTAAGAAACCATTAAGGAAAATGTTTTGATGATCTGAAAGTCTCAAAAGCAGAAGTCAGGTACAAAATTTGTGCTCAGATTAAAGGATTGTCTACTGGGAATAAAACAGAGAAGATGAGATAGACGAGGATTTTCAGACAGAAATTTGAAAGTCAAAGAAAAGTATAGAATCCTAGAATCCCAGAATGGTCGGGGTTGGAAGGGACCTCTGGAGATCATCTAGTCAACCCCTTCTGAAGCAGGTTCCCCTTGGGCAGGTTGCACAGAGTCACATCCAGGTGGGTTTTGAATGTCTCCAGAGCCTGTCTGGGCAACCTGTCCCAGGGCTTCACCACCTTCTAGGTAAAGAAGTTCTTCCCCATATTCAGAAGGAACTTATTGTGTTGCAGTTTGTGCCCGCTACCCCTTCTCCTGTAGCTGGGCACCACAGAGAAGAGCCTGGCCAAATACGTGAGAAGTCAAAAGACAGAAACACAGTTCCATTGCAAAATGGGAAAAGCGAGGCAGCAATGAATAAAGCTGAAAGGACTAAACTAGACCATCCTTTCCTGTCTGCGGTCTTCCCCCAGAAAGGGTAGATTAAGACACATGAAACAATGCATTTTAAGAAGGAGGGTTGCACATGCAACTGAGAGGTGTCTCACTTAATTTTGAAGACATTTTACTCTAGAAGTGCCCATGATCTTTCTGTGGGATCATGATAACATTATTACTGGCTTTCAGGTAGGAGGGAGTTCAATTATCTCTTCCCAGATAGGTCTTTTTTTTTGGATGGTGGAGGAAGAAATGATCATAGATAGTCACACAGTTCCTGGAGTATCTTGGATTCAGGACAAATACAGACATGTGGTGCCAGGAAAGTCAGTCATAGGCTGAGCTGTGGATGAATACAATTAGATACAAGGTCTCATCTCACAAAAATGTTAACAGAAGGTGGCTATAATGGAAAACAAATGGTATCCCTGAAAGAAAAATAACTCTTCCTGAAGCCTGCTGGGAATTCTGAGTTCATATGCAGGCATGCTTCAATGATCCGGAGTTCATATGATACCTTTATATCCAGAAATTCTGCGTCTTTCTTGCACATCTGGTGAAGAAGGAAGAATAAAATATTTTATTTTTCCTGGTTCAGTTGAGAAAATATCACCAAATATAAAGAGCACAGCACCCCAGTTCTTGAAACAGGAAATTTTCCATGGTACCAATCCCATCCTGATCCTGACTGTCCAATAATTTCTCATAGAAACTGAAAAAAATAGCCATAAGAAAATGTTTTTACAATGAGCACAGTGTTTTTCCCATCTAAAGATTCAGTGTCCATCAGGGGAGGGATATGTCTTCTCAATGAAGGTATATGAACCCAGTAGTGTTCATACATCTTCAGCTAACAGGCTGGGTTAGGTTTGGCTAAGATCATACTACACCTTCAACACCTCTGCTCTTGCAAAATCTTTCCACACCAGTCCTGCCACTGGGCTGAAACACACCCTAAAGATACTCAAGCAAACAGGTTTTAGTGTCTAGTGCAGACTCTGTAATTTAACTGCTATTTAAAACCAAATAGACTTGGGCTCTTCCCAGAAGATTTTATGATGGATATCAAAGACTGTCCAAACAAGGTCAGATTTTAGCATGGTAAAGAAAAAGCGGTTTTATGTAAACCCAGTGTGTTGTTTTTCTTAGAACATCAGCTATATTCTAAGCCAGGTAGGCACAAAGCATACTTCCATTCCTTACAGCATTAGCCAGATTAAAGTTTTTTGGGAAGCGGTGCTGTCTTTCCTTTCTATTGGAGTATGTGTCCTTACTCTTGCTGCGACTATCAAGGAGTATGATGGACATAGAGATCAGGAGGTAGAGATGTATATCTAGATTTAAGTACATACAAAGAATAGAAGCAAAATACATTTCTGCTAATCTGAAAATGCCATTCAGATTGGTACTGGGTGAAAATTATAATGACTTCCAAAAGTTGTACTTTTAATTCTTGGTATACTTAATATAGCCTTCAGTTTTAGAAAAATCATCTGAATTATTCTGGCCATGTAACATAGCTCAACAAGTCATAGGGATGTGGGGCAACCACGTTTTCTCAGTGGCTGAAAATTCTTTTTTTTCACCCCAAACTTGCAGGCATGATCCCACCGCCCAAACAGAACCTTCATTACTTAAAGAGAAAACATCACAAGTGCTTTGGATACATTTTCATCAAGTGCTCTCTTTAGAGATGGCATAAAATTATTAAAGGAGAAATTCTGTCCCAGCTGAAGAATTCTTACTGATCCAAGCAGGAACAAAATTTACTTCTAAGACACTTCCCTCAGCAAGGTAACAAGAAAAATCTTGAAATGGTGATGAGGGCAAACCCAGAGATCTTGAATTCCTGTCCAGAGCAATAACAATGAGTGTCTCCAACTTCATGTATGAGGATTAGTTGTAGGATAAAATCACATTTGCTTTTCTCCATTAGAAGAGGCCTACTAATTAGTATCTACTGAAATTATACCCAATATCCTGCACTATTACCCTTCTCTGAGCACATGTCATTAAGGAATCTGAAACATCTTATATATCACTGCTTCCCATCTTTTTTGAATCTGGAATTTCTCATCACAGTATTATGGCCAAAATGGACGATATTTCATTTTAGATAAATGATGTGTTTCAGATACTTATCTCACTGCTTGTCAGACTTAAAATGGAAGATTTGGAAAACAAACTTTCCCAAGTTTCCCACCTGACCTGCTCCCAGATCAGAAGAGTCAGGGGAGAGAAAGCCTTAAAATCATGGCATTTTTATGTATAGGAAAGCGATTTGAGATCACTAGATGAAGTTTTAATGGCTTTTGCTGAGTCCTGGTCAGCTGGAGCCAGTAGCTAAAGCACCTGGTCTCTTAAGCACAGAGCATACATAAGAAAAAAGTCTGAAATTTGTAAAATCTGAACATATTCCGCATAATGGAGTTCTTAAGTTGTGTATTCTTTTCTTTAAATGTCTGCATGCATTGTACACAGTCTGAGCACATGATGATATGATCTGAAATGCAGGTTTTTAGTGGAATCATTTTGGGATGACTGTATTATAAGTGATGAAACCATGAGAGAATTATATACATCATTCCAAATGAGTGCCAATAAATCTTTTCTGTCTCTCATCATGCATTCATGTTGCACGGCTGGGTGAACATATTGAAGTACATTTTTTAAGTCAGTGCAGATCCTTTTTTTGGATCTGTTTTGAACAGAATTTGATTTTGAATATTATTTTTTTTTTAATTCTAGATTTATCTAAAATAGATGACCCAAAGAGTTGTTCACTAGCATTTTGCCATCATTGCTCCCTTGAATGTACTTGTACTGAAACAAACTTCTCGTGCAGGATAGCATGTGATCATGCAATTAAAGACCCAGATGTATGTAGGAAATTCCAGGAGGGAAAGAAGAACAAAAGCAGAGCAAGCTAGCTTGTTAGGAACATCTCTTACATTTTGAACATCTGATTTTGAAATTTAAGAATCTTTTTATTTCTTTCCTCTGTATAAAATAATACCATACTTTCATTCATAGGTTTATGGCATATATGCATATAAAAAAATAAATCCTTATGTTTCAGCAGAAGTGCATGATATATGCATGCATAAGTAACAGAAGAAGTGTCCCCAGAGCGCCCTTTCTAGGCACTAATTCCACTGCCTCTGGTTTCTCCCCGGTTTTGCCTCCCTGTTTTGTGGGTTATCTGAAGATTTATTTTCAAAAGTGAACTCATATGGTGAATGCAAATGGACCATTATATCTGCTTTGAAAGGCATATACTGCTCTTGATAACATTGTATATATCATGATATAAAGTTCTTAGCTAAAATATTGTTTCACTCCAGCCTGCAAAAGAGCTGAAATACAAATAAAACTAAGGAATGTAGTGAAGAATAGTTCTGATGAAAGCATGTTTTTATGGGCTGTTAAAGCAATAACTCTCAATAACATTAGGAAATTTTCTGCAGTAGTATACTAAACACCTTTTACCCTGAAAATATTTGTCTTAATAAGAAGTATCTTAATGTGGTGATGGTTCATGTGAGGTTCAGATTCTAGACTTAAGAATGGTACTACCACGTGTGTGTGTATAAATATATGTACGTATGTATGTTTGTTTGTTTGTTAGCAACAAGTGTACAAGGCAAAAGCGAGCTGTCATGCAAGTTTCATCACATTTTGCAAACATATCAGAGATGGACATAAATCAGACTGCAGCTCTGAACAACTCTCAACAGAAATTCAAGCTGGTGGTAAACCCCCTTTGTATCAGTAAAGTTGCTTCTTGTTTGCTTAGATCTTGTATGTACAGTATATTATATTTTTGCAACTCGTCTTTGTACTCATCTGCAAGGTATCTAGTATCCTACAGTACTATACAAATAACACATGCTAAACTTTGTTACATATAACTGCTCTATACCACCTTGGTGCATTTGGGTCCCAAAAGCCATTATAAGACATGGGAATTCTCTATGGAGCATTGTAGTAGTAGATTTTGACGTAGCTTCTACGTCATGGCAATGTCATCATCCGGGGACCACCCTCCCAGATGCATGAGCATCAGAACTGCTGAAAAGCAACATGTTTAAGACAGTACCTGGACATTTCTGGAGTACTTGTTCACCATTTTGTTGCTGTTTTAAGTGTGCTTTAATATACACTGAATTGCCCACAACTTAGAGTACACACCTGTGGAAGGAAGTGACAGGCAACATAAACTAAAACTTCTTGATACCTAGGGAAGTTTTGAGGTCCAGGATGGTTTTGTATAAAATTGGCATCTGCCCTAATAAATTAATATTTTGCAAAAATGTCATAATATTTAGAAAAAAATGTCCTTTCAGACTGGCTTGCACTTAATGTGAATGTTAAGAATTTGTTGTGTCAAAATGAAATGTTCTGTGTAACTTACTTCTTAACCTATACCTGCCTGTTGAATTGCATAGCTACAAAAAAAAAAAACAAAAAAACAACCCCACAAAGATTTTCAGTTCCATCTCATCTTTGAATGGATTACACCTTCCAGAACCTCCGGTCCTAGCAAACTATACAGTGCATCCTGGGAACTACCCACAATAACATGTTAGGAGAGATGTCCAAGCAGAAGACCTACCTAGCAGGGACAGGACAGGACAAATTCATCCCCATTAGAGCTGCCTTGGATTACTGTGCAGTTACTATGTTGCACCCCCAGTACCCCCTCAGAAAAAAACACCAATAAGCAAACATACAAAAAACTCCAAACAACCAAACTCAAGACTTTTTTTTAAGTATTTTGGAAAAAAGATGATAAACTTTGATAGTTCTACGACTTCTATGAATGCCCTTGAATTCATATAGAACAGATTTTTCTTTATAAGAATGACATTTTTAATATATATGGTATTATTACAACCATTCTTAGTACTTTTATGACTTACCAAGTCAGTGTGTGTAGGGATACTTTAGATATTACCTTGCAGTCTAGCAGCTTTTTTCAGATAAACTCCTTGCTTTTACTTGCAATTCATTCAGAATTAATCGGATCATCTC
The DNA here is from genome assembly GCF_015220075.1 of Falco rusticolus. Taxonomy (NCBI): domain Eukaryota; kingdom Metazoa; phylum Chordata; class Aves; order Falconiformes; family Falconidae; genus Falco; species Falco rusticolus. Next base: position 25,349,227 of record NC_051198.1, on the reverse strand, counting down.
ATACAAGTACTGCAAAAAGTAAAGGGTGGAATTATGAAATATATTCTTTGATGGTATTTTAATGGAATTAGAATATTATTTTTAGTACAGTTGGGTGACAAATACTGGGCCACTGCTTTGAAATCCTCAAAGGCTTATAGTTGAACATTAAAAATGATGAACAAACAAGAAAGCTTAGAAAATAATTTTAAGAGATTACCTGTACCAGCAAAAGAAATCTAAAAGTGATTAGGTCTGTTATTCAAAATTGTGTTTTAATCTGAACGTAATTTTAAGATGCTTCAGGTTTACACACAAAATTCTTGTTAAGTCCTATAAAACGACAATTAGAAGTGAAAAAAGTACTATGTATAAATTCATGACTATTTTTCTGGCCCATTTTCTCAAGGTTAAGGGTTGGTTTGGATTTGCTATATGACAATCCAAAACCAGAAACTCTGAAGTCCTTATTATCACTAATGCAAAATTATTTTTTTTTTCATTGACACCAATTCTATACTAGCGTCATTTGTTATTAAAAATACAGGTTAACAGTAAAATAAGCTACAAGAGTAGGATCTACACTAAGAAAAATGAAATACTTCTTTAAACCAAACCTATGAATATGTAAGATATAGTTATCAGTGCATTTAATTTTAGAGGTAAATAATCTCCTGTATGAGAAATAATGGCCTCTCCCCAAATAATGGCATTTAGTAATGCAAAGTAAATTATGTCAAAACAGATGGAATCGCAAATTACTCTAGTGAATTAGGCTTCCTTTTTAGTTTAGGTTAATAAAATAATTTGAACAGATGTAACTCTTCTTGCTTCCTCTAGAGATTGAGAAAGAAATCTGGGGATCACAGCTAGAAAACCTTACAGCTGTCAGGTCCCTTATTCCTGCTTTTGTGCTACCTTTCCATGGGAGGCAAAGCAGAGAAGGGGGGTTGGGGTTTCCCAAGTCTGTTTTTAGTTTGCCTAGACATTTAAACACTGATTTCAAGATATTCTAGTTCATGGTCCTGATCCAAATCCTGCCGAGCACAGTGGGAGAATTCTCAGTGACCTCAATGGGCTTTGAAATTGACTTTATGTACAAAATTTCTAAAAACCAAATCATAAAATTTGGCCTTTCCAAACTGCACGTCTGCCATGTACTCTGTGCACCTTTCACATGAAACTTAAACCCCAGATATGCGGGAGACATCTGCATGGCAGACCACAAGAAAGATTATGCCAGGGAGAGAGAAACATAAAAAGCTGATACCCTTTCTTTCAGCTTGGAGGCTGGATCTGGCTCTCGGGTCTGCAGCTTTTCCAGGTAGCTTTCCTTAACGGAGTGCTGCTGACATGCACGATACTCCTATGGCTTGTTGGAAGGCGGGTGCATCCCAGCCTTGCGGTGGCAATTTGAAGGCAGAACTCTGCTCCTGACGTCTAAACAACTACACGTGTTTTTCTGAGAGGTCAATTGATAAAAAGTGTGTTCACGGGACAGTGGGGTGAGAACCGACTGCTGCCCACCTTCCATTTGCCTGATCGTGCCTTAGGAGATCAGAAGCCTTGAGCGAGATGGCCTTTCGAGAAGATTCATGAAAACACAAGTTTATCAATCCAGACAAAGGTCACTGGACCTATGTGAGACTTGTAAGGCTGTACCACATTGTGCCCGACTTGGCGAAAGAAAGCGATGGGAGCCCCATGCGCTTGGTCTGATTGTTGTGTTGTCTTTTCTTGCCAGTAAGCTTGTGTCCGAGGGAGTGACAGGGAGGGGAGGGGGGAGTGGCAGACTGAAGGGCACCAGGTAAAGGTTTATTGGAGCCACGTAGAAAAACCTTGTTGGTTTTCCAGTTTTCTGAGTAGGGTGAGACTCTAAAGTGCAGTGTAGGAAAAAAATCTGATTATCAGATGTAATATTCACGCAAGATTTCTGCAGTTCAGTCTGATCTTTTGGGTATATACAGGGTTTCAGTGTTCCTTAATAAATTACCTCTTCTTGTACCAATTAACCCCCTTCCGTGAGGGTTCAGTGTTTACTTGGGGCTGTGCCAGTGCTAACAGCTATGGTTTAACATTCTTTTTAATGGCTTGCAATTACTACTGAGAGCAAAGGCTACATAAAATATTAACACTTAAGCATCTTTTACACTCCTTTGAACATTAGATTGTGTGTATAATGTAAGTGACTTTTCATTCTTACAAACCTGTTATTTGCTTAGAATTCCACTGGACCCATGAAAATGCTGCAGTTAAGTGGTTTCTGTTGATTTATTAACTTCCCTCAAAGTCTGATGGAAGTCACTCCATGCTAAATACTGAATACATTTTGTTCTTTAAATTGTTCCATAGTAATGCCAGAAGAATAAGGCTTTCCACATTTTAAAGAGGCAAAGTAACTTTGATAATAACTTTTACAGCACATTTGATTTTTTCCCCTGCTGTACTACCATTTTGACAAAATCACCCAGGGAGCTACTGTATTTTCAGAATGAATGCCATGACTGCTGATTATATACAAAGAATAAGAGAGCAGGAAGGTTACAGATCCAACGGCTACTTTGAATCTCAACTTTACAGCAGGTTTGCACCTTGAGAATAAAATCACTGGAAGCTGGGAACATAAGTGTCCCAACTGTGCCCAGATTTGTATTTCTGTTGTGCATGGGTTATGCCCTATAGACAAGCAATGTTTTGCCTGGGTCTCTGGTTGAAGAGCAGATCCAAGCGAGCATCCCATCCCCACTTGGTTCTCCCATTGGCCTCATCAGCTGTTCTGCATTTTAAGGGGAAACAGACTTTTTTCATCATTTCAGGTTCAGTGGGCCATTAAGAGAAGTGATAGACAAATTTTGAAAATCTTGGAATTGATTCTGAATAAGCCGTCAAATATTTGCAGCTTACATAAATCATTAAAACATCTGGGATCTACAAAATCGTCAATAAATCTTAAGCAATATGGATTTCTCATGATTTCCTTTCCATGTCCAGCTTCTGTCAGGTCCAGCAACATTTGAAATGAATCTTTCTCACAGTATTTTGGCACATCTACTTTTATCCCTGGCTGGACTTTAGAAATGTACAATATTGGAATTTGAAAAAATAAGGACAGAACTACATGCTTCTAGACCTCGAAAGACTTTCACTACTGATTTTCTTTCTAGTCTCCTAAATAGTAGTGTCTTCACTATTCGAAAATCCTCGAAAAGGTTAACAAGGACACTCCATACCGGTTCCCTTGGTTTTCTTTTTTCCATGGTGTTTTTTGTTTGTTTGTTTTCCCCACAAAGCAGATTGTTTTTCTCTATTCTATTATCCTACTTGCTTCTATTAATTTAACTTCATCTGGAACAATGTCTTCTTTTCACAGGCAGCCCTAAAATTTAAAGATTTGGATAATTTAAATGAAGAAGCCATGTGAAAACAAAGGACAGCATAGCATGGGTGAATTAAAATCTTTGAATATTATAATTCTGAGTGAGTTTAAAATATCTGCTGGGTATTTCTTTCAGCTTAACGTGGAAGAAACATTTCTTCATGAAGCTTGCAGATATTCCCGGGACTAAAGTGACAAACTGAAATAAAGCACCAGCAGGATCTGGTGATTTAAGCATTGTAGTGAAGATAGAGGGAATGGGTCTTTCCCTCAGCAGTTTCAGGAACCTTTTCAGCTAAATCACTGTTTTTGGTTTTTAAGAGCAAAGTGCTGAGAGTTTGAGGAACAAACATTGTAATATAAAAGCATTATTTTTCTGCAGCTATTTTTTATAGAATATAATAGATTCTCCTTTAAAGCAAATTCTTTTAAGAATGGAATATGAATGACAAAATCTCCAAAGTAACCAGTTTTTTTTGTCTATAGAAGTGTAGACTTCAACAACTATCATTCAAAGGTCTCTATGTATCATCAGCTCCATTTTACGGTTAGAATTCTTAAAAGTAGTTGAATCTATTCTTTATTTTTGAGCACATATCTATCCGTCTTCATACTGCCAGCAGCGTAAGCACCTCCTTAACATCTAATGGTATCAGCATGTGATTAAGCATGGGGCTAAGTCCTTCGCAGAGCTGCTTAAATGAGACCATGTGATACATGACATAATTCTGTAAAGCTGTTAGATGTCTGCCTCCTTTTTACCTCAGAAAAATGTTATTCTATTGTTGTTGGTGAGTTCACACTTATCTATAGGGGCTCATGATAAAGAGTGAACACATCATTTCCCAACCGCCTTCATGGTTGAAACCACCATTGTCAGAAGGTCATTTTAGTAGGAAGCAGCTTTCTTCTCATTGCCGGCAGCTGAGCCCTTAGCACTGTCACCTCTTCAGCATAGGTTAAGATATAGGCTCTTGGATGCCCTGTTCTCTGTCACTCATCCTCCTGCTCCTGCTGCCAGCCTGTGTTGAGGCTCATGAGCTGCCTGTCCTCTTCCCTGAATCAATTTAGCTCGTGTCACTTAGTGAGTTGAATCAGCTCAGGAGTTGACCCAACAAGATGGTGGGAGCCCATGGGCTGGAGCAGGAGGTGGTGCTGGGAGACCACCATCCCTTTGAGACAGCAGCAACAGATGAACTTGACTGTACCATGAAACTGTACTCTGAGGTGCTTTAATGCTTACATTTATGCACGACCCTGCACATAGGCTGTCTCTTCAGTCCTTTGTATATGCCTGATGCCTGAAAAGGGAAGTTGGAGAACCTACGTGATGCACAGTGACCCAAACTGGTCCAACAGGAGAACCTAAGCATACTGATTTTGAAACATGATCTTTCTCCCAAGTTTAAGCCTCTCAAGGGATGTGTCTGTTTACTGGAGATCAAGGCTGAGACAACAATCTCCTGAGTATAGCCATTCTTTCAAAGCACTCAGTAGGCTCAGCTTTCTTTTTTTGGTGGTACCAGGTCATCTGCACAGTTGTGAGGTGTGAGAGCAAGAGGCCCACACTCTGTGCAGCCTCTCTGTGAGGGTCCGTCAGGCTGTTCTGCACAGGTACAGCTCCCCACAGTGCTCTCTGCACAGAAATGCAGGTTCCAGGAACCAGAAAGAGAGAGTTAAGATGAAAAACAAAAACAAATGTCAGAGAAAAGTAGGTTTGGATTTGGTACATCTCCAGATAAAATTATTATACAATTAAGAAAAGCCTCAGTCCTGTACACATGCTTAATTTTATACACTAAGCCTATTCACCACGTAAAGCTGAACAAATGTGTAAGTGTTGTCAGAACTGAGGTCCGTCACACTAGTAGTAGATATGCATGCTGTTTCCATAAGCCACAGCAGCAAATGCATAATTTAATAAAAAAGACTTTTGTTCGTGTCTATTAAAAGAAACCTATAAATCCTCCAAATGGTACATTTAGGATTTGGTCCAAAAGTTACTTAAGCCGATGGAAAAGCTGTTATTGATTTTAATAGGTATTTATTATATTTGGCTATCCCTTCAGCCGTCACTCTTTCCCTCTCTGTCATCTCAGCTGAGTTCCAGCCCCATCTCCTGTATCTTACCACTATGTGGACGGCATATGTTGTTTAAATGAGAGATTTGTTCATTAGTTTATGTTTGAGCCATGCCAAGCACGTCCCAATCCTAACTGAATGCTAAGATGATGGTAATAGACGACATAATTACAGTAATAATAAAATACTGTGTTCAGCCGTGTTATACACCGTGTTATTCCACAATCAACAAAGACAAGGATCTGACATACTCACAATGGGGAAACATAGATCTAAGCAAAAGCACTGGTGTGGATATACCCTCCCTATTTTATTGTAACCTGTTTTGCTATTGAGAATAACTGTAAGTGCTAAAATTATTTGTTCTGTGTTAATTCATTATTTCTTTACCCTTGGAAAGAGCTGTTTGAGTAAATCACTTTTCTGAATGGTTCTTCTGTTTTCATGAGACCATGCAAGCACAACCCGGGGATTATAAAAACTTGACAAGAAAGATAAGAGTTCATCCTTTATTTTTCAGGTATTAGCTCTGCTTTTATAAACCTAAAACAAAGCTCACAAAAAAGCTTGTAAAATTTTGTTAATGTTTACTGCTTTTCGCCCTGTGTGTTTGTTGAGACTTACAAATGAAGCAATTTGACAGGCGTTTTTATTTTTCAGTTACTCCAAGTATGAACTTTAGATGACAAGGGAGTTTGGGTTTTGATTCAGCAGCTCGTTGCTGAATTTTGAGCAAGGGCATGTGTTTAAAAGCCTTTAAAATTAACCTATTTTCTTAAATGTTTTTACCAAGCGAATCTAGCTAACCTTTCCTGGAGCTATCAGCTTAAAATTCATATCAGTGAGTAGCTTCTAGGAGGCTGTGCCTGTACCTTGCTCTTTGGTGACCATTCCATGCTGCTCCAGAGCAGCACTCCAAAATATCCTGCGTGTTGACCAGGGAACTTCCAAGCCTATTTGTACACATAAGAACCTCTGAGGACAGGACTTTTGTCTTAACACAGATTTTCTCTGAAGCTTTGGTGCCAAAGGGGAATTTCACTATGTCCTTGCCTGAAAGGAGCCCAGTTGTCTGTCCTTTCCGAGCCAAAGCGGAGTCATGCTTTGCTCTTAAAGTAACTGCCAGGGGTGACAGTATTCCTGAGAATGCAGGAGACCTGGGCTCAGCTCCCACTTTTGTGTGAAGTTGCTGCAGTCAGCATCTATCACCGCCTTGGGACCACTGGGCTGCTTCTGCTAGGTCGGGGAGAGAGGGTCACTCCCACAGCCACCTTGCTCTGGTACTCAGCAGGGAAGAGAGACCTGGATGCCAATTCCTGCTTCATAGCTTGTCCTACATTTAGCAGCCAGTGGATAAAATAGCCTCAAAAATCCCTTGGGACCGTGGTTTCTCTCCTGCCTCAGGGAGCAGCATTACCGGTAACTCAATGTTTGCCTCTTTGGACTGATATCTGAGGAATTTAAAAAAAAATAATGTGCTAATGAAGCTTAAATATCTCTACAGATGAGTGGCAACTGAGCAGGGGTTTTCAGGATCAGAGTTTTGGATTACCATCTAACAGAAGCAGCTTTAGCTGCTTCTCTTTTGGTCCTGCTCAATTGCATCTTTCAGCTCCCACTAACATAAAGATAAAGTGAAGATATTGTTCTCATATAGGATTGAAACTTATATGGGCCAGGAATGTCAGGAGAAGATAACAAACAGAATTCATAATGTGAGGTAATGAAATAAAGTAGCTGAAGGGAGGAGGAAAAAAAAAGAAAAACTAAAAAGAAAAGCATCAGGGATTCTCCCTCATCCTGATTTTGGCAGGTTGGGCTTTGTGAATGTAAGACAGATTCCTCTTTTTGAAATAAATTTGCTGAAAAGTCTATCATAATCTGCAAAACAGTTCTAAAGTATAAAGGAGGTACTTCCAGAGAGCTCAGAAAAACTGGGCAAAAAAGAGGTGAAGAGGTGATGCTGATATTTTAATGAGCATTTTTCTCTTAGTTCTGAGAATAGCTGCCATGTACCATTACTTTTCTGAGAGCACAGAACAATTTTTTGTCATTTGATCACTATTTTTCTCACAGCCAGAATGAAAGATAAATAACACACACACACACACGCGCGTGCGCGTGTGCAGAGCCTCTCTCTCTTTCTCTCTGATAGTTCCCTAGGGAATTCCATCATACCTGAGTTTATGAGCCTTGGATCATCTATGGCCGGTGGATTTAGTAATAAACAGAGTGGAAATGTTCTTCATCAGAGTTCAAAGTAAATTTCTACCAGCCCCTGCCAGACGTTGCTTCCCCCCGGCCCCTCAGCATTTTACTGTAATGACTTCCTTTGAATGGAAAGAATATAGAAAGGAAGGCAGCTTGCACATCTTTAAAATGTGTCTTGAAATATTGCAAGCGCTGTAAATGAAGAGTGTTCGAATGGGTTTATAGTGTGGCTTTTCAGGCTCTTTTGCCATGCTGGAAGCACGGTGCCTGGCAAGCACATGCAACATGGCAAGGTGTGAGCCTGAGGGCTGCGTAAAGGAGCTATATCTCTATATTTAAAGCAACTATTGTCTGTTACAGTCTTTGTTGGAAATCAGACTTTGCCCAACTGAGGCAGAAGACCCACCTTACCAACTAATAAAATGCTGTGCAATCCCACTAGACCTAGCACACCTATACATACAAGAAGCAAGGACGACCAGCACTGAGCTGAAGCTAAATTCATCTTCTAATGATATTCAGAACTTCTAAGAGCTCCCCACTATCCTGGATGTGGACAGGTTTAAATGTCTTCATTAGTTTTCAGATACTGGATATTAATAATGGACTTCATTTTTGTCAACCGTGTGGTGAAATCATAGCACTTAAAGGAACAAATGTTTTAAAACACTGACTGGACCCAAAGGACCAGCTTGATTATTTTTATCCAAGGTATAAAAATACCAGACATGTATTTTTATCTCCCTTTGAAGGAATCTATGGACTGGGGGTAGGTTAAAATACTTTCAAAGAATCTTAAGAAGTGAGAATTATGGGCACTTCAGAGAATTACCTATATCCCTCTAATAAATTCTCATGAGGTTTGTCTGAAGATGGTGGTGGTTCAGAGAAGGCCATAAAATGCCTGGGGGACATCATAGTAACACTCTTCTCCCTTGTGACAACCGAGGGGATAGTGGGGAGCACAGCAGAAACAGTACACATGAGGTAATACCCCCCATCAGACTGCAGATGTGTGAACTAGTTTAAAACTTTTATTGGGGCTTTTATTAGACTGTGATACAGTCCCAGCCTCTTTGCAGTTGCCAACGTAGCCAGTTGCTCGCATGTTATAACAAATTAAAAATACCTAATGCTCAAGCTATTCTACACTTAGGGGTGGAGTGGGGAGTCCCAAACAGATAATATTTTGGATGGCTGTACAGCCAGGTTCCTCCTGTGCCTTGTGATCCTCCTTCTGAGAGCCACGGCATCGCCCATGGCTGCTTTGCTGCTTTGGAATAGCTACAGAGGTTCAGCCTAAGGACCAATCTTCTCAAATCCTTGCTGATGCTGTAATTGCTCTTTAAAATGTTGATAATCTAATGGTTGGGTAGTTGGGTTTCTTTTTAGTGCCAGTTACCTATTTAAATGACGGCTTTGGTACACAAAGTTTTATTTCAATCTAAAATACATGAAAACTTAATTACCAAAAGTTGTCTCATTTATGTATCTTGTTGCTGTCTGAGTGAAGCAGTCCTAACATGAGTTGACGTGTCTCCATGAGTGGCTTTGGTCTCTGTGACTTCACTGTCAGCCAGAATGTTCAGCTGCAGCAGTGGGTGATTGATGGGGAAGGGGTGTATGAGGGAATCACCACTGAAGTTGATTAAATCATTGAAGATGATGAAAAACACCAGCATATAGTCTCAGGCTCAAAAATTCATAAACCTCAGGCTGATGGAAGCTAGCAGGATATACTGGAGAAGCACTATGGTATCTTCTCAATGTAACCACAAGCTTCTGCGGGAGATGGGAGAGCAGAGTAGATGGACTCCTGGGCTCATCTATTATTACATTATCGTCTTCTAGGTATTAACAACTGAGCTGAGCACAATCCAGTCTGAAAGTCCTTGGATGGCTATGACTTCATGCACAACTATTAAAGCATTGTTAAAGAAAAGAATTAAGAACTCTCCAGATGTTCTTAAAATTGGATAATTCAGTACTGTTCAGCCCAGACAGATGAATATGTCTGATTTCTGAGTGGAAACTTAGAACAGGCACAGAAGGACAGCTAGAGAGCATCACAACAGACAGGAAAAGATGGTGAAGAGAAAAAAAGAGGGTGGCAATGCTTGCAGGAATCATCATCCGGACATGTATTCTTTGGTGTCTGGGCCCTTTCCCATGCTCAGGGAGAATTAATTGCTCCAAGTATCCATCCCTTTTCAACCCTGACGCTGGCCATAGTAGCAGGAAAAAAATGCATCCCCTGGGCCCATTTTTGCATTTACTTCAAGCTTTTTATTGTAAAAGGAGTGCAAACTGGCTTTAGTATAAGTGAGAATTAAGTGTTGCACATATCGTTATGAAATCACAGGGGACCACAGTGAAATCTGATATATTACTACACACATTTGTTGAATCAGCTCCCTTTAGAACCTGATTATCTTTTTAAACAAATTTTGTAAATGAGCTGTAATATTTTATATCCACTCAAAGCTTTTCAGCCCAAAGCACTTAACAAGCTTAAAGACCTGGAGTGGGAACCAGCTTTTGTTCTGTGTGCGGACAGCACCTGGCACAATGGGAGTCAGTCCCTGAGTCAGGTTCACATGTGTTGCTAAAATAGCAATACCACTAATAGTATGAACAGGAGAATGGAAATACTGACATTTCTGGGTCAAAAAATATCAGACAAAGAATGAATGAGGCAAACCTTAATTTTGAAATATGGAGTTACTTAAATTAACAAGGATCCAAGCTAAGGAGATTTAGATTTTGAGGTCTGATCTGAAAACACACGCTGTTAACATATGCATCAAAGCCTATTTGTGATACAGTCTATTCTGTCAAAAACAAATATTTCTAAATAAGGTGAATAAGACAAATGTGAGGATTTGATCAGTAAGTCACAATACAGGTATACACACCTATTTACACCACATATGTATGCATTTATAGACATTGTATAGGACTTGAAGAGTTTCTGACCCCATTTTAAAATAAACTAAACAAAACAACTATGCTGTATAAATATGTAGTATTTACTTCTACTGTTTGGAAAATAAGGGTGGTTTCTTACTGATATTCTGATTAAATGCTCTTATCAATACTTTGTCCCAACTCCCAAATAACATCTGTGAGCTTCTCAATAGAAAACTGAAACCTCTAACCCTCTGTTAGCAAGCTTAGTGAGTGGATTATATAAATAAAGGTGGTTTACATGCGAACTCAGACATTTGTAATTGGACCACGCTGAGTGGTGGTGTATGGTCTGTTCTCTGACTATTTTCTGCTTTGGTGACTGGACCGGTAAGTTGAAGAATGTAATAAACATGGGCACTGTTTGAGGAGGTAAGAGGCCACTGGATGTCATTATTTCTCCTTCTTTGAAACTGGAGCAAGTCTTCCCTAGGGGTGGAAAATATGGCTATTGCAGAAGGCAGTCGAGTTTGATTTTGAATGTTCTTGGTAGTTTGGAATGCTCCTTCTTAATTTAAAATAGCTTTCCAAAGTCAGACTTCTTCATGAGTCAGTGGAAACATACACATCCCTTTGCAAACGCAAGCAAAAACTTTGGACGGCCTAGTTTTGGTACAAATTGGTCAGGCTTCAAATGTTTCAACTAATTGGATGAGCCTTTCAACCCTCTAGGCTGCTCAGACATTCACATTGTTCTCTCTGAGCCTTCCCTCCCCGGTGACTTCAGAGCAGCCAGTTTTGTGGTAAAATAAAAGTAGACTAGAAGCTAAGCAGAGACTTAGTCATAAATGTCTCTGAGCATTTGAAACGTTGTCATTAAGATTATGGAGTCCTTTCCTGCAGCCACCAGAAGCCCTTTCTGTTTGAGTGAAATAGTGGGCACATAAGCAAGATGTGAAGTACCAAAATACCAAGTATCACTTGTTACTGCACAGGCATTTCTCTAGAAAAAACACCTGTAAGCACTACTGGTGGATACGTTAAAAGTCAGGATTTAATTTTAAGTCTTATTTTTCTGGTCTGAGATATCAGTACATGACAGGAGCTCAGATATTTCTCCTCTGTTAATGGCTCCCAGCACTTGCCCTTTAATTACCAGAAAATGGTTCCTTTGCTTCCATTATCATTAGTAATAATCTTATCAGTTCCTGAGACTAAGCACTGATAAAGAAATATTTTCTACATGTTCCTTATTTTTATTTTCAGAGCTGAAGAAGTGAGTTAGATTATATTACGTTGTGTAGAGCAATATTACTGCTTTTTACATTCCACGTCCTTTTACCCTGTCTATTATAACACCGTACATATGAGATGTATCTACATCGTGGCCACTGAATAGCTATCTGTCAGTAATGGCATCATTTGACAGTATGGGTTAGCACAGGCATAGCTGAAGGATAACTTTGGTCCACAGACTTTCCATGTTTTGAAAGATAACTCAGCTTAATACCCAGACCTGGCTGAGACGAATGGATTGGCAATAGCAAGAAACAGCTACGTGTCTGTAAAGGAGGGACACTGTGTGGAGAAGTAACCTAACAATTTTACATAAATGCCTAATAAAGGTGAACTGATCTTGAACTCTGTCCTGTTGCTTATAGGACTTCTCACTATTTAGCTCTAAAATCAGAAAGCCCCAAAGAACCTCCTAGCTTGCCTGCATTGCCTACCTACAACAATACTGTATTTATACTTAGTGTTTGATCTTCTGAACAAAGTCATACATATTTGATGTCTGCAGAAAGACAAGAAGTTTTGAAGGTAGAGATTCATGGGTTTATTCTCATTTTGTAACAAAACATGAGGTACACAAGTGAGATTTGAAAGTACTTATCATCATTGTGGGCTATGTGAAGGCATAAGAGACCACACCTGCACTGAAAAACCAGGGGAATTAGGACAGAATTACTCAGTATGGAAATCGTGCAAGCAAGAAGGAAAAGCATAGAAAAAAAAAACTATTCAGAATTTAAGTAAATGTCTAGGAGCACTAAATTTGAGATCATAATTTTAAGAGCAGATACTATATTTGACAATGCTAACAAATTGATCATGAGCATATAAAGAAATTTCTTAAATGGCTTTATTATCTAACATTATATGCTAGATAGCATATCTAGAACTGCCAGAACTATTTTCCTCGTTGCCAAAGATACAGCCAAAACATTAAGTTTGGGGTTAGTAGGTTCTTTCACTGCAAATGGAAAAACATTTCTTTAATGTATTATTTTTCCTTGAAATTTTTCACAAGGAATAAAACCCTCTCCCAACCAGCTCCACATGTGACTTATTTGAGTTAAACTGTGTGGAATTAAATCTCAACAAGGGACCAATCTGAAATCTATAGAAATCTCTGGGACACTTTCTATTAATTTGAGTAGTCTTTTGATCAGGCCTTACATGAAGAAACACATTTATGAGTCCCATAGATGGAGCTCATTAAAATATATTTCCTTTATTTTACATGTGTAATTGAAATTATTTTATATTTTATAATTCCCTATGAAAATATTTTATTATAAGTTACATAAAGATAGGGAAGTTCTAGTGATACAGGAACCAGGACAAAGACATTTGCTGGTACTAATAAATATTGTTCTATTAGATGTTTAAGAAAGCCTGCATTATTTGCAATAGCAAAAGATAAAGGCATATTTTAGCTCTTACACTCTTTTCAACAGCACAAATGTGATCATCACCTTTTAGGTACATTTTATAAATATGATTTAGTAAAAAAGTGGTTCAGCAAGATCCACTGGGGAAAGCAGGTTAAAGGTATCCAAAGTGGTTTTACATGAATAAACCAAAAACCTCCCAACATCCCAGCCTTAACTCATGGCATTGCTAAATATGTCCAAAACCCTTGTGCAAAAGATGTGTGCCATCATGCGAGAGGAAAGGTCCTCAGCCTCATGGGCAGTATTTTTGTGGAAAACAGGAAAATGGGTTTTCTGCCGTAGTCTAACAGCTTAAGACAACTAGTAGCACAATATGTAAAGGCCCGTATGTGGCCTTCATACGTGGCAAGGATGGAGATCTTGACTGTAAAATGGCAACAGGGGCTGTTGCAACCTGAGTGCTGACAACCTAAAGTAAAGTCATGGAAAGGAAATTATGTAAAAGTGGATTTTTTTTTGCTATGTTTTGTTCCTCCCTGTCCCTCAGAGCTACCACAGTAGGAATGTGTTGCTCAGGAAGGGAACCTGCATTATTGTTTGATTTCTGTTTTCTGCCAAAGGCACTGGCAGAAATGGAGGCTTTCCTGCTATAAGAGAGAGGAGTTTGCCAAACTTCTTATTTTTTCTACTAATTTCAGTGTAAGAGAACTGTATGATAGTACAGAATGTTTATGTACCTGCCATTTTATGATTGTTTTGATAGACTGCCTTTTGCAAACAACGGTTATTTATAAAGTCCTGAAAACCAATTCAAAGCTCATGAATAATACAAAAATTGCTAGTATTGTTATAAAATTTGCTTCATAGAAAGAAAAAATGTTGGCAAATCCTTTGAATTTGCATGCCAGAAAACTGTTAGTCACAATGTTAGGGGGATCAATTAAAAAAAATAATTTCAAAATAGTTTAGTATCAGAAATGCATGATAGTAACAGGACTGCCATTAAATGAAAATCAAAAAGAGAAACTGACTACAATTGAACAATCCAAAACCAGAAGACAGAAAACAACTTCCCCGCCCCCCCCCCCCCCCATTGATAGTCTATTTAATGTCCATGGTGAAGCTTTTTTGGCAAAATCAGAATTTCAGCCCCTCAGACAACGATAACTGGGAGTGATTCATACAAGCTGCACACAAATAGGGATTAAGCATATACATGAATCTTTGGGGAACAGTTTTAAATTAATCATTTCATTCAGCCTTTGTAGTTATCAAAGCAACAGTTACAGGGAAATTTAATTCTGGTTAATTTAAAAATGTTGGCCTTTATTCTCCAAATGGGTGTATCATTTTGTACCTCAGTGATCCACAGTCTTCCTGTTGACGTAACAGAGTTTGGATAGGGCTCAAAATTGACATGTGGGGTAAACTAGCCTTGTAAAGAATACAACTTTTTGGTTGTTTTGTTTCTTTTGTTAAGGTAAGGAATAAAACTAACTGGGTCTATATGTGGTTACAGAAAAAAAAAAAGTAAAAGATTTACAGTTTTTCATAAGTTAAAAAAGAGTGAGAGAGAGTTTAGAGGCTTACTTGATTTTTTGAAGTGGAAATACTTATATGATCTATGTGCAAACTATTCTTAAGTTTAAGTAAGTTGAATTGCAAATAAAGAAAAGAAACAGATTTAAAGATGCTTTAGGTGTTCACAGTGACCAGATGTCAACATTCAGCTGTTACCTATTCTAGAAACACCAATTTGCAATATATTCCCTATTTAATACCTGAAAGTACATGATTTTATCTTTGTCTTATCTATGTCACATTAGAGTGACTTATACTCACGTTACTTGTTATCATTAAGGCTTTTTTACCACTATTAATGTATCAATAGATTTTTTTTTGTTGCCACCCTCTACATCTGAAATGTTAACAGAGACAATATTAGAAAAAAGAAACAAAGAAAAAATCCTATATTGAAAACAAATATGAAAAGGATACCTTTCTGGACCAAAGCTGTTGTTCCACTTCAACTTAGAAGTGAGAATTAATATCTAAAATATCTAGGATCTTTGAAAGAAATAAACTCTGAAGAATTCTAATGTGCCTAATATAAACTAAAAAAGAAAAAAATCCTTTGAGTCTTTAAAATAATATTAGTTTTGCATGTCAGTTTTTCTTTAACATCAACTTTTTTGACTGTTTTATTGAAACTTCAACAGACAGTAGCTTATTTTTCCACAGACTTAAGCACCTGAGATTTTTGGCTAATGGATATAAGACCAGTAAAATTTCCTATAAAATGTAACTTTATATGAGAATTTACATGATGTTTATAGAATATATTCCAACCTTTGCTTTTTCAAAAGCAAACTTCTTGATATTTGTAGGAAGAACATCAGCTGCATTGCAATGCAAAAGTGAAAATGGTCAGCTGATGAGTATAAATAAATGGAGATGTTTTCTCTGGAATCACTATTTGCTTCCTGAATATCTGTTTCCCACTTAAAGATCAATAAATACCAAGCAAAAAACTTGGTGAAATCCTTTCGGTTGCTTTTAATGAGCTAAGGATTAGACCTTAAATTGAAGACAGAGATGAACAAAGACGTTTTTAATGAGAAATTTCTGGACCAGTGATTCTGCAAATTACCGGTATGTTTATTCTTTTTACTCTTTGTTATGCATCATTTTAGCAAAAAGGCCCACCAGTGGCTATAGATTCACAAATATTAGCTAGCTAAAGGCTGGTCTACAATGCAGTATACTCATCTTAATGAAAATGAGTAAGGATAGCGTTTCAGAGCCAGGAATGACAGAAATGAAGATACACCAGTACTGGATTCATCCTTCAGAAGAAAACAAGCCCAGTTATCCAAAATAATATACTTCCTATAAATTGTCTATTTTAATGATCATCAAGAAAACACTCATTTCAGATAAGATCCTCCTCAAAATTAATTACTTTCCATCAGTTTGGGTTTCTAGCCCAAGATTTTACTCAGGAAGTGAGAAATGAGATATCAAGCTCTGTAACAGAAGACAGCATTTCAAGATACTTTGCCATTTCTGCAAGTCATATGTGAAAGTATTCTGAAGAGAAGACACTTCAGCATTAATAAAAGTGTCCATCAACTGGATCTCCTACACAAAAGCTCCTGAATAAAAACAAAACATGTGGGGTTTCTGAAAGTAGGGGTGCTGTTTCCTTCCTTTTTTGTAAACAGGTCAACATTTTCTAAGGTTTCAACAATTAGACACACATACACCTTAATTTGAGTTTCAGTCTTTGCAGAAGTTAAATGGAGATTTAACATTAAATTCAATGGGGCAAATTTAAGCCATTACTTTCGGCTGATACATGTCTACCCTTGTTCACTGCAGCCTCAGTTTGCAAACAGACATAAATAATTTCTGGGAAACAAGCATCAGAATAGTATCACCCAAAGGAATTGTTTTGGCCTTGCCTCAAATCTGGTCCTGTAAGATGGAGAGCACCAAATCTGGCATGCTAGAAATCAACTCGGCTCCCACTGATATTCAAGGATTTAGAAGGCAGCAGCAACTGCTTGTATCCTGCCAAAATCTTCCCATACACTCACACTTTTTGAGGTGCCTTAATTCAAATCTAAGAAAGGTTTAACTGATGCCCATCTGATTGCTTTCAGGTGATGGCTCTGAACAGATTTGGTGACCATTGCCTGGGTACTAATGGATAGGTTTCCATATAAAAAAAGCTATTAATAAATACTGTTGTCCTTAATGGTGAGGCAGTGGAATTGAATGCAATGTCCCTTTCTTTTTTCTTTCAGTGATGATTCCTTGAGATCTTGTCTCACATGTAAGTATCTTACAGCCCTTCTCTATGTATCTGAGATCTGAGTTCAGACATACAGGCAGTGAATGTGCCTGTATATATTTTCTCCCAATATATCTTGAATTTTGAAAGTGGTTCTGATTACTAGTTGAAGCTCTTAGAACTCTCTATGTGTCAGCGCATGGTCAAAAGTTAGTAGGTCAAAATCACCCCCAGTTTCTAAATAATAACTACTCCAAGAATTGGTTCAGAATAAAAATATGCAACCAAACTTCCCTGTTCCTGCAGGAGTAAGGAAAAAGGCCACACCAAAATGGTATGTAACCAGCACAGCCCCAAAAGTTGATTATTCCAAGATTCAAATCGTATTTCACATTAAGGAAGACCATACTACAAGGTTACTTGTCTCAGTTGACCCTTGCTGAATCCATCTAACATGCTGACCCTTGTTGTAGTTACCTCGCAGTTTCCCAGAAGGGCTAAATCCCTGGGTACAGCTGAGGATCATCATCACAGGGCAACAAAACCCACCGTATTTCACTGTATCAGTTACTAAAGCTTTTCTTTTGCTTAGTGGACAATGCTTACTATTATTTAAGATCTGCTTGTATGTATTTGAGCAGAATGGCTCAATATGGTAATTGATCAGAAAGGGAGCTGGACTGGAAGATGCTCAAAGAGCCTTGACTCCTCCATGTTGAGGGCTATGTATGGACTCTGTCTGCTTCTTCATAAATAACATACACAGATAAAAGCACTTTATCCCTCAGCTGAAGTCAAAGGTCTGAGTAGGTCTTGAATTAGCTTTATGTCATAATTTCTCACAGTCATCCATCCCACTGTTCTGCTGTTTTCATTTAGAATGAATATAGGCTGTCCAGATTTAGTGTGTCTGCTTTCAGGAGCAGTGCACTTAGGGATTCCCTAAGCATGTGAAACAAATTCTCAGTACCAGTTTTTAAACAGGGATTGAGACCAAGTAATGGAAATAGCAGAGCCCATGGGATTGATTAAAAGCGTGTTGAGTTCTCTAACATTTGAAGCACAGTAATTAGAGCCCTATATGACACAGAACTGGAAAATCCAGTCGATCAGATGCTCACGTACATGGGCTTTCCTTACAGTGTTTAGCTAACACCAGAAATGTTCCTTACATGTCATGGAAAAAGCATTACTATTTAGGAACCCAAGATGTCGCATACTGAATTCACATTCCCGTTACAGTAAATTGCTGTTTATCTGGAACACGTCATACTGTTCTGAAAGTCTATCCAAGGGTCCATAGTTTATGTCTGAGCAGGCCATGGCGATTACACTCCTCCATGCGTCATTTGTTTCTCTCTGAAAACCATGCATCTAAGCTCTGCCCAAACGAAAGCGTAGGGGTTGCAAGGAAGGGAAAACACAATTATCCCTTTCCTCCACTCATGATGGGAAAGCTGATACAAGAGCAATAACCAAAAGCCAGGTCTTTCTTACATTTATTGTCACACCCATCGTAGCCAGTAACATTTCTGTAACAATAGTCATTTATAAAGGCCTGGCTTCTGTGGAAAGATTTACTAAAAGCCTTAAGTGGAAACTCCACTATAAAACCAACATGTTCATGGAAATTGCACTACAAAAGATATAAAAATAATGCACAAAAGTGACCCACTGATGCATTTACTGTAAAACCCAAGGGCTAAAAATAAAATAACCTCAAAACATAAAATGAGTACAATTTTTCTTTCCTTTTTGAAACACAGAAGTAGCTCTAATGGATCATAGACTAAAAAAAGCATATTGTGATTGGAGCTAACAATATTTTCACATTCTGCCCTTCAAAGACTCAACTCAATTTCATTTTTACAAGACAGAATCTGGCAGTGTAATAAAAGGCCTCTTTAAAAATAAAAATTAAAAAAAAAAGAAAGGAGAAAAAAAAAGGTAAGAAAGATCATCAGGACTGAATAATATTGACTGATTTTCTGTCATACTCATTACTTTAGTTGCTGAGTATTCAAATACTGAAAGAAAACATACCACTGTCTCCAGAGATGCTGTGTCCACAAAACCTCCTTCCGCTGGCATGATACAGTATCTGTTTAACTAATCGGGGGAAATTTATCATCCAGGATTTGGTGGGGTTGTTTATGGAGTCGTTAGCACAATGGCACTCAGCTCTCAGATATCAGCTGTGCTCTTCAGAAGATGAAATGCTGCAGCTGGTTGGGAAATGAATGAAGGCCAAAACCTGAGTTATAAAATAGAGGACTTCATCTGAAAAAGTTATATTGCTAGAATTTTGTGGATGTGTTGGTTGGTTTATTCATTTACTCATTTATTTACTTGTTCTTTCAAAATAATGAGCAGGTGCTGAAGGCTATAAAGAGGTGGTGTGCTGAAGCGTTTGCTGGTATTGAAAAGCCTTATAATAATTGCTTCTACACCTTGCTGCAAGAATATCACACTTTGCTAATGGGCTCATAAAAGAGCTTTTCCAAAGATCAAAGTAATCAAATGAATTCCTAGGACAATATTCAATTGCCTAAATTCTGCCTAGTACTCTGTCTCTGATTCCCCAATTATAAAAGTGAGATAACCATCTGAATTCTAAAAATATTCCAGCTTGCTCAAAGATGCCTGCCAAAAGTCTTCCTGAAACCTTGTCCTTGTAAAGCATGGCTTAAAGGAGAATTTTAGTAAAGCAGTCTAGCTCTTCACACATTTCTTATTATACAGTTAATCAACACTGACATTACAAGGATGAAGTCAATAATGTTTATAAAATGCATGGAAGATAAACTTTCAAAAGTGCTTTCATAAAAGTGACCAGCAGATACAGTGGCAGATGACATTCAGGTTAGAGAAATGTAAGGCAGTGCACATAGGAAAAGTAATCTTGGAACAAATAATTCTATAAAACAATTCTAGAAATCTCCACCTCAACATATGATGTTTAAAAGAAAACAGAACAAAATGAAAACCAAATAGAAAGCCAGGAATTATTAGGAAGATAAGGAATAGAAAACATTAGTCATCATTATGCCACTGTATAAATCCATGCTTCATCTGCCTCGTAAGTACTATGTGTGGTTCTTGTCTCCCCATCATGAAAAAGATGCAGTAAAGTTGGAAAAGGCTCAGGAAGTCCCTGAGCCACAAATTTCTGGAAAAGTATCCTGAGGCACTATGAATGATGGTACTCCTGCCTGTTCTCTGACTTTTTCTTGTACATCCCATTATCTATCACTCTTGGAGACAGTACAGTGAGCCGGCTGGACCTGTGGGCTGGCCTGGCACATAATTTCTTATGTTCTTGACATATTTTTAAAAAAAATATATGAAGTGGGAGGGTAGTTTGCCTTAGTCAGTGTGCTTGTCTGGGAGTGAAAAGGGAGGTGTCCTACTGCATACAGAAGAAAGAAGGTATTTTCACTACTGTTGGTACCTTGGTTTACCAGAAGACCAAGAGGTTTAAAACAGCCTGGAGAAGGCTGAGCACTCTCAGGAAGACGAAACTGATGCTTAGGAAATATCTTAAAGTGTGTCCTTTTTTTCACCTGCAGCACATAAGCCCTGGCAGGAGTCAGCTACAGTCAAGTGCTCTTCATTCAGACCCTGAGATAACTAAAACTTATCTTATTCTGCTGACTGTGTAGAATGTTGGCAATGTAATGGGCAGGAGGAAAGAGGGGACAGAGTGGACAACATAACAGTGTGTGACTTTTTCTTTAGCGTTATGATTAATATGCTCTATAACAATTAGAAAGGACTTGAGTACTTCAGTGGGATTTCCTGATAAAAAGTTACATTGTAGGATGCTTACTAATGCAGCCCACACAGGGAGATGCTGCACAAAATCAAGAACCAGGGCTTCAGTAACGAAGTTGAGACCCAGCACATCCTTGGGAATGAACCCCATCTCTTGCCCTGCCTGGGACCTGTAGAGTTTGGGATCAGAACGACATTCCGAGTTGCAGACCTGATTCTTCCTTTTGTTACTTTTGACAAATCCCCGGTGGAACACCACAGCAGACAGAAAACCCCAAACCACAGAAACTCAGAAGAAACAGAATTGTGGTCACCCCACTGAACATGTTTTGATGGGAGATGAGCAGCTTCAGGGAGCACAACTTCCTGCACAACAGTTTCTCCCCGTATGTGTCACTGCTCAAGTTCAAAGACAAACACCCGAAGGAGCAGACTCTGATTTGCATGCCCATGGGGTCAATACCCACGCGTAGTCTAAAAGGACCTAAGAACACGCAATAAATAGTGCTGTCTTGTGGCTGTGCTAATGACATAGCTCATGTAATATCTCTCCATTTGGTGATATTAGAAATCCCATGTTTGCTTGCAGAATGAGAGAGAAACATGAAGATGCTTGTTTTTAATTTATTAGTATTATCATTCATTAATTTCCTCCACTGCAGCTAATGCCAAAGATGAAGGAAACCAGCATGACTATTTTTACATGCAGTCCTTTCTCCACATGTGAGACGACACTAGCTCTACAGCTCGTTCTATCCACACCATGGTAGCTCTTAATATCATACAGGACCTCTCTTACTGAGAAGGAAAGGAGCACAGTGCATTAGCAGGACAACTCCACTACAACACGCAGCTTTGCATTGTCCTTGTGTGCTGCTTTTGGTGAAATGGCAGAACACACAGGAAGCCACACCAAGATTGTCATTTATCAGTCACCTTTAAGGTTTACCCATAGAAATTAAATGCAACAAAAATCAGCTAATGGCTCATTGAATTCAAAGCCTTCTTCCAAAACTTTTATGAGGGTTTGCGAAAATTCTAAGGGCAATTATATATTGAAAAGCTGATAGGGAAATATTTGTTTTCAACTTCAGAAAATGTATCTGGCTTATACTTGGAAGCAAAAAGATTTACTCTTTACAAATGTTTAAATGCAGCCCATTTAACCATGAGTTTATTAATATTATGAAAGCACTGATAACAACCCTATAATCAATTTCAGTTAGGCATGAAGACAGATACTGATTGAAACCAAATTACTACACTTCAGTTCCTCTTACAGATGTTGTGCTGCCCAGGCAAAACATCTGCAAAACTGCCCTAGCAGGGCCATTGAGGATTTCCTTGAATGTCAAGGGATCCCTGGCAATCTGCTTTAGTCCTAATTTCTGCAATTTATTAGTAAGAGACACAGATGTTAGGCTAATGCTTGCATGTGCTTTGTGGGTATGAATCCTATCGCACCACTGTACGTACCATTACATTACATGTACATTACATGTACAGCTATCATTTAGTGTGGTAAGTTTTAAAGTGGCTTTACAAATAATTGAAGCTGAATGTTTGTCCTGGACCAGAAGGGTTGTCATATATTTTTTCCTTGTCCAAGACATTCCCACTTGTGAGTAGTGTTTCTAAGAGTTCGGTCTTTTACAAAAATTAAAATTAGCCACACTCTTGTATAGTGCCTAAATATTGTAAAGGAAAATATTGTAAAACCACCTAAAAGGATGGTTATTTACATTGTTTCTTATTACTGTTAGCATTAAAGAAATCGATGAAGAAAATGTGAATCAACAAATGCCAACATATCAAAAATATATCACAGACCTTAAAGAAGTGAAGTGCTAGTAAAAAACAAGAAGCGGGGAAGAAAAAACAAGTCTGTAAAGAAGAGATGATTTGCTTGATGGGGGGCAAAATTCTCTCTCCTGGATCACAGAAAATCCTTGGGCAAGGAGTATTCTCCTCTGAAGTATCCTGGATCTAAGACTGCACAGAAGGGAGCTACATGGCCATGGGCCTCATTAAGGGGAACTCCAAGTGAAGGGCGATGTGCGAGTGGGAGTGGTGGTGACCCTCAGGTTTTTAAACTGAGCTGCTCCTACTCCAGATGGAGAAATTAGAAGTATATTTGTTGTACATCCTCCTGCAGTTGAGGGGTCTCAATTCTCTTGTCAGTGGGTAGGATAACTGCTTCGCTCTCCTCTTTTTCCATGGCAAACGAACTCACCAGAAGCGAACCTTTTTGCACCATTTCTTTTCATCAGTCATCACATCCATCCATCAGGTACAGAAACATCTGGACAAGCTAGTTAATGTGTAGCTGACTTCAGTTAATGTTTATAATTAAGCCATGAGATTCAACAAGCAGCGCATTTCTGAAGGATTATCACACACCTCAGGTGCAGTATGAGGCACCAGCCAAAAGGCAAGTGACTTCAGCTACTCAAAGAGTGCAATAATCCCTCAGAAATCTATTAACCGTGAGTGCCTTATAGCTATTATGGTATGGAAACTCCAAGGTAAAAAGGTCATACCTGTGTTTTTAATGAGACGTATTGACACACGTATGACATCACTGCCAGCCAATCAGAAATCACCATTGTTACCCAGTGTTCCCAAATCATTTTATAAGAGCCAAAAGTTATAAAGCAGTTTATGATGCTCTGAAAATTAAATAGATCACATATACTGAAAACTCATTAAAAAAAAATTAAAAAGATACCTTTGACATACAAAACATGTCTAGGTCTACCCTTTCTTCATGTCCATCTAAGTTCATAATATGAACAATTCAAGTGCTGGAATTGCTTAAATGCATGATATTAAGCACATTAATCATTACAAACTATACATTTTCAATAACATTTGCAGGATTTAATGAATACTTATGTCATGTCTTTCAGGATCACACTCCTGCTTCTGTTCTAGCACTGCTCCCAGCATCTTAACTGTATATCCTTGTCAACTGCTTGCTGAAAGAAATTGTGGTCACCAAAATGGGACAAAGTTGGTGTATTCCAAATGCCAAAATATATTTCAGTCCAGATGGACAAAGAGGAGGGAGAAAATCACCACCCCCCCCACCCCCCCCCCCCCCCGAAATCTCAGCTCATTGACTTTGGCCAAAAACATGTCAGGGATGACTCTGTTGTGCAGTACAGTAAACTCATCTAATCAAATGCAGCATGCAGAAACCTTTCCTGGTGTTGCTTAAATGGCTAGCAGTAGTTGTAATCACAAAGGTCAAATCAGAGAAAGGAACTTGTTTTTTGCCAAATGATAGCAAAATAGACATTTTATATATGATGATTTTTTCAGAGGACAGCAAAACTATATGCAGCTTTTCTTCAAAATTGGGAAACTTTCCTACTTACTAAAAAATGTCAATTTCCAAGACATTTATGTTACTGAACCAGTTGATGACTCCTGCTGTGCTAATGTGCTCTATTGGGCATGATGAAGGACCACTCAAATGTGATTTTTTTTTTAATTGCATGAATGTGACTGAACAACATTAAGCATTCAGTGTATAATGGTTTGAGAAAATAAGTGGGCCTTTCTTTATGACTTGCAGAGTCAACAAATAGGCTCTGTCAGGCCAGTGAGAAAAAGTGAGTGACAGATCTAAGAAGCTTTTCGGACGAACACATTGATATTTGAATCTGCAGTTTCCACGCTCTAGCTGATGTCAGCCGTTGGGTGAAAGCCTAGATATCAGGTAGCCAAGACAAGCATCTAGCTGCCACTTAAAAGCTATCTCTTTCAGAGAAGAACTGAAGTAGTATTCTTTCTATGGCTGTGCCTGCCAGGCAGCAGACAGATGCCCGCTGTGCTCGCTAAACCTCCCATATTCTAGAGTGCAGTGTGCATTGCATGAAACAGAGCTTTAGATTACAAAGGACCACAGCAGAGGATAGACTCATGGATTTCATCCCCAATTCTTGAGCCAAGGGCATTAATGGAAATACAACATAAGTCAAAAGATAGAGTCACAAAAGCCACTTTGTTTTTGTAAGCAGCGATGACATTATGAAAGTACTGGTTGTAGAAAATAACCCTGGATCAAACTGATCACAAGTTGAGTCAGTTTAAATTACACAGAAAGTGAAACAAATGAACTCATAACCAAGATGTCTTTATTTCAGGAAGAAACTTCAGGACCTGAATAAACCCAGCATGTCAAGTCAACTGGACTTCAGTATTCCCAAATATCAGCATGGAGAAGTGCAGCACACTAGCACTCAAAACTTTCTGGAGCTTGCGACCTCAGGAAATGGAAGCTTGCAGAGAAGAAGTCTGAAGGCGGTGTAGAACACTGCCAGATGGCTAACAGAAACAAGGGGATAGAAGAGAATCATGCTGAGGTAGACGAAAAACAACTGAAGAAGTGTAATGCATCCAGTTCAGGAGAAATGACTAACCTTCCCCCTTGAGCACTGCAAGAGCTGGCGTGTGAAACATCAGCTCCAGCAGCAAGTGGTTTTGCTACCCCAGCATATTGCACAAAAAGTTTCCTTGTGATAGGACTGTAGCACATGTAACTTCAACTGAAGGATGTACAATAGAACCTTGTCCACCAAAGACATGAGAAAGCGGGCAATGGGTTAAAAACTGATGAAGATAAAAATGCAGCTTTCTGATAAGAAAGTGCTGTTAAATACAGGAAAAGTTAGGAGCCTCTGAGACATTTCATAGAATGTGACATGGGAAATCTTTAAAATCTAAAAGTAGAGTATTCGCACTGGAACGGGCAAATGGGTTCAATGGCCAGGTCTGGGCCCAGGGAGACCATTTTCTTCAGTTCAGATGAGCTTGGACCTTGCTGGTATTCACCTTCCACTGTTGCATGGTCCACAGATCGCTTTTTGTGCAAATGTCACTAACAGATCATCCACAGCTATAGTGAGCTTGGGCATGAGTGGAATTCTGGTATCTCCTTCTTTCTCTCTAATATAAACTATTTCGATTTCATCTGTAGAGTTTCACCTACTGCAAGGGACAGCAGACTTGCTGTAGGAGTATTTAGCTACAATGCACTATCAGAAAAGTAAACTAGATATAGTACTCCTAACTATTTCAAGCTACCATCAGAAATTGTATTTGTGAACTCTGTGGATCACCTTGCTGGCTTTCTCGGACAGGATGTAAAATTCAGTTTTGTTTTTTTTTCTCATCCCTTCTCAAATACTTTTTATTTCTCTGGATACTCTCAAAGATATTATATGATAGGTGTGGCATGCCACTGTGCTACTCTTTATTAAATAATTGCAGATAATTCAAACAAGCATCTTCATCTTCTTTTCCATGTTTCCAAACATGAAAGTAATTTTCTAGAGAAACCTCATCAAACCTCCTTACATTCCTCCTTCAAAACTCTATGTTGTTCTGATGATGTTACACTTTGTTATCTCCTGTACAGATATGTTTAAAGACAACAGATAGTATTGTCGTATTTCTTTTCATGCCTTATTGATAGTCTTGTGTGGTACATATTCTGTGGGCTCTATATAGCAGGAGCCATCATTTCGATTGATAGCATCTGCAACAGGATCTCCTGGTTCCTACTGGAAAAATGCTCCTCTGGTCCAAGAAAAGAAAGCACACATTACTGTCTGCTAGTGAACTAAACCAAAAACTCCCAGGTAAAAAAGCAAAATACTGTCATTATCTGTATCAGAAATTGGTAGGAGACAAAGGTGGAACTTCAGATGATGGCCATAATTGCTGATTGCCTTTTGCTATTTTAAAGAGTGAAGTTACAATGCTACTCCTTATAGAATGCACAGTGAAACTTGACAGGCTGTCTCTGACACAACAGTATTCTATAAGTGTGGTATAGACCATATCCTTTCCTCAACATCTGAAGGGAAGGCTGCTGCAGTGATACCCGCTGCAGTCCTACTTTACTTTTCATAATAGGGCCACAGGCAATCTGAACCAGCAATTATGGATGTGTTCATGTCCTAAGAGCAGTATCACTGCATACGTGCCCAGTTGCCAAGAATTCAGACCATTCCTCAGTTTAAACAGGTCCGTCCAAACTCCCAAAATGCTGCTATGACCTGAACTGATAGAGGTTTTGTCATATTTGTCCTGATGTGACACAGCAGCCCTTCTGCAGATACACAAAGGGAACGTTGCTAATGTAAATATCCTCATATGAGCATTTATAGCTTGCTGACCTCCAGTATTTTCACTTTTTCTCTTGCCTTCCAAAAAGCTGCTTATCTAACATCTCAAAAGTCACCCTGGGATGGCTGACTTCAGTCCAGCAACCAGCATCCAGGATCTGATTCCACTTTCAGTAAAAGTGAATGCCTTTTGTTTAAAAACACAGCAACAAATCACAGTAAGTTCAGGAAACAGTGGCATTGCACACTTAAGATTTAAAAGGATGTTAACAGGCTGCTCTGTCCAAAAATCTTGAAATGGGAATCTATTTTGTAATGCTCTTCCAGATTCTAAATATATCCCAGCAAACACACATTACCACTGTGCCACCAATGTGGTTATTAAAGCCTTGGAATGTCTTTTATTATACTGACTCCAGCATCATTTCAGCGTGCTGTCCCCAAAATAGTCATTCCGTTACCCTAAGAGGTAATTAGCAAGCTTGAGTTCTCTGGGCTGTTGTGATAATATGCTGATATTACAGAATTATACCCCTCGGATCCAGATCATAGTTGCTCACAATCCAGGCCAACCAATGAGATAAAGATTAATGTCTGTCAGATGAAAAAAGGCAGAATCACCAGAAAGGAAAATGTTATTTGGTTACCAGCCCTTCTGGGCATATCAAACACTGGCGATTATGAAAGCCAGTGGTCCTTTCGGGTCAACACAGACAATTTGCGGGTCCAGCTGAGGATGAGGTAGATATTAAATGCACAGGGTGAAATGCTGGTCACACTAACAAAGCTCCCACTGATTTCAGCATGGACAGGATTTCACTCTTCAGAGCCATTAATTGCTCCAGCAGTTATCTGCACTTGTGACTCTGTAGGTTCAATATTCAAAATGAGACCAGTCACTAAGAGACCTTTAAAAATGAGACTTTTTTTTTTTTTTTAAAGAGGAACTCTATAAAAATAAAGTATTTGACAGTGTCCATAAAATTGGAATTACTGTTCAGAGTAAAATGTAAGCTGAGGTGATAGCCAGAAAAAATGACTTATAAAAGGTTGCTTGATATGGAAAACAAGTGTCAGCTCCTTGCTGCCGTGTTGTTAATACATGAAAATAAAAGAAATCCTATAAGGTCTATGGGAGCATATTGCAGATGAGTAATATTGAAGGCACCCTCATAAAATGCATAATGCAGTTGGTAATCCTTAGCAGATCTCAGGGGGTTTCTCCCTTTCTTTGTCTGTTTTTTTTTTTTTTCTTTTTCTTTTTTTCCCCTACTTTCCCTTCTCTCTCAACATCTGTTTTAGGTCACCCTTGAATCCTACCTTCTCCCCAGGAAAGCAACAGAATAGTGTTCTCAGCAGAGCCCCCCAATACACTCTCACACACACATTCTCCAAATGACAAATAATCTCCATATATCTTCTGGGAACAATAAAAATCCTTGGATGTGCTCCCAGAGCCCTCAGGAAGTTCAAAAATCTTTAGAGGGGGGCCCTGGATTGAGGTTTTATCTCTAGAATTTTACATAACAAACTTGGTAAGCATTGTATAACAGTTAATACATATTCAATGGCCAAGGGAAAAAAAAAAAAGACATAAAAAATAACACTAGGGAAGGTCAAGTGAGTAAAAGGCCTGGTGTGCTGTGATCGCTTCACAGCGAGGGCTGGGATTCCTCTGTTTTATCACATTTGTGCCGTGCTCGACGGTGTTTTGGAGCTGCAGATGCTCCCAGTGATGGGATGTTGTGCAGGGGTGAGCTGCCGAAGCTCCAACAGGACTAACAAAGCTAAATGGTTTTCATGCACCCTCTTCCATGCTGAAGTTTCTTTTCCTTCCTGTGTTCTCTATATCATGTAAAGTTCCATGGCACCATCTCCACTATTTTGTCTGACACTTTTTTAACCTGTTGAAGTGACTATTTCCAACTGTTTTTCTTTTATTAACTGTAGTCCGAGACTGGTCAGCTGAGTCACACAGCACCACTATATGATTGAGCTACTAATACTTCTATAAAAAGATTATTTTCTAAAGATGGTTCTAATGTGCATGTTCTGATGTATATAAAAATACCCGTGTATGCAGATGCTTCAGGAGTGGCTCTGCATAAGAAAATCAAGCTACCTTTGTGCACTACCATGCAAATGGAAAAAAGAAGCATTGTTAAGGAAATCACACATCTTAAAAAGTAAACTGATGCAGCACTGGATCATTTACACATGGAAAAAGTAATCAATTTGTTCACTGTTGTTTTTTAGTTTGATGGATCTACTGATTGCAGAGATCATCTCATGAGGAAAGGACACCAGAAGATGACCATTCACCCTCTGGATATCATAGAAATAATGAGTAAATGATATTCAGTCGCCTCATTCACACTAATATTCATGTCTATGCAGGCTTTTTTTCTACATTTTTCCTATACACTACAGGATGCAGTGTAAGGTTAGCCATGGGCCAAGACTGAAACTCTGTGAACTCTTGCAATAATATTCTTTAACCTCTCCAGTGAGTCCAGCCAAGCTCAAATCATCTCCAACAATAATTATTTCCAAAGTGTGACAGACAGTACTTTAATTTCTGGTAAATTCTTCTCCCATAGTCATGGTTATGTGTGATTCATCTTACAGTAAGTGAAGTGAATCACAGTACTGATAATGACATTTTGGTTGATCCTCCCTAAAGTATGGCAGGTTTTTTTGCACTCAATCATACCAATATTTAATGACAATTACTTTTAGTGTTAAAGTATGAAACAAGCTTGGGTACCAGCACTAGCTAAATGTTCTTATTGCACACAGAAGAGGCTAAATTACCCTGCCAACAAGCAGAAAAGTATTAAAAGGAAAAAATGCTGAGGAATTCCATAAGCATGGAATTTGTCCCCATATAGAGCGGGGGAGGCCCAGGAGCTATTTTATTGGGACTTAAGCCATAGCAATTTAACTGGGATTTAAGTTGTGCATAGACCTGTGCTGGCTTCCTGCACAGAAGAGGCTTTTAACCACGGACATTATGAGGAAGATGTGAAGGGATTACAAGCGTTCTAGGTACATTTCCATCCCCAAGGCTCAGGATATGAATGCACACGAAACCCACAACAAGGTAAATGAGGGTGCAATCCCCCTGTGCGTTAGCTATGTGGTTATGGTACACGAGCAGTAGATTTCTGCACCACCGCTATGTTTTAAACCAGCTATTGCATTCTCCATGCACCTCATCCCTTACTGCCAGATAAAACCAGACCCTGTCCCTCACCAAAACCAGCCTTTTGAGATGCAGTCAGTCGCTCTAGCCTTAAGACTACATTAAATGACTCCATGGCTTCCAAGCTGCAGCTAGTTTATGTGAAGCTTGGTCAGGGTGAGCATAAGGTTGTCTGTACTCACTTACGCAGCCATACCTTAAGATAGCCAAGCACAGGCTCTGCAAAAGCTGGTGTACAAAGCCAGGAAACCTCTGTACGATCTGGGCGAGGGACCGAGCGCTCCCTCAGCCGGCCTGCAGCCCTCAGCGGGCTGGACCCGTGGGATGAGGCCAAGGGTGTGAGGGGACCTCAGGGGTCACAGCAGCCCCCACAGCTGCAGCCCTGGGCAGGAGCGGCTGGGAGCTGCCCGGTGGGAAAGGGCCGGAGGGGCTGGCTGGTGGCTGGCTGGGTGGGAGCCCCCAGCTTTCCCGGGGGGCTGCGAAGGCCAGCAGCGCGTGGGTGGCTAGTGTCAGGGCCAGCGTGGCCAGCAGGCCCGGGGCAGCGGTCGTGCCCCCATGCCCGGCACCGGTGCGGCCGCCCCTCGAATGCTGGGCTCGGTGCTGGGCCCCTCACGGCCAGAGGGACGCTGAGGGGCTGGAGCGCGGCCAGAGCCGGGCAGGGGCTGGGGAAGGGGCTGGGGCACAATCCTGCGGGGAGCGGCGGGGGGAGCTGGGGGTGCTCAGCCTGGAGAGGAGGGGGCTCGGGGGGGCTGATGGCTCTCCACAGCTACCTGACACGAGAGGCTGTAGCGAGGCGGGGGTCAGTCTCTTCTCCCAGGTAACAGCCTACAGGACAAGAGGGAACGGCCTCAAGTTGCGCCAGGGGAGGCGTAGGTTGGATATTAGGAAAAATTTCTTCATCCAAAGGGTGGTCAGGCATTGGAACAGGCTGCCCAGGGAGGTGGTGGAGTCACCATCCCTGCAGGTGTATAAAAAATGTGTAGATGTGGTGCTTAGGAACATGGTTTAGTGATCGATTTGGCAGTCCTGGGTTAGTGGTTGAACTTGATGATCTTAAAGATCTTAAAGGTGAGACTGGACTTAATAAGCAAGTAACTGGAAAAAGACAAAAGACCAGGTCACTGGTCTTTCTGGTGGTGATTTACACGAAACTACCTGTAGTTGGAGCATATTAGACATTTGGGAGATTTATTGAGAAAAATATATCCATTGAAATTGCCAGATCTAAATTTTGGGGGACATGCCAGAAATTTAAGTGCCTACATCCACTTTGTGAATTTAGTTCTCAGGATACATGTGAAACGGTTACAGCCATTAGTATGCACCATCATGGTTAGAAAGAGAAATTTGCCTAAGACTCAGAACAAAACACATTTGCTTGGAAAACAGCTTTCCATGAATTTTACTAGTTCTAAAGAGAATATATACTGAGCTTTGGCCTTCATAACTCTGGAAATCTTTTCACTTACTAATATTGACGTGCAGCTTCTGAAAGGTTTAGGGTCCTAAAGGTCTTACTAGGTGCCTAGGAGAACATTTACAAAAGAATAGGCAGATCAGTCCTTGGTTTTCATTCATTTTAACTGAAGTTAAGAATAGACATAATTCTACTTAAATCACCAGTATCAATCATTCTAAAGATGACCAGACTTAGCTGACTAAAGTAAAATCATTAGAACTTAACACAGAAATTATTTTCTACTAATTCTGTGTGATAAATGTTAGTGACATTTCTGGGTGAACTCTGTTTTTAACTAGTTTTTAAAAAAAATTGAAAAGGCACACTCAGTGTGCTTCTGGGGTACTTTTGTAAACTAGAAAATAGGCTCAGCAGTCTCATTTCTTAAACTTATTTAACACAGCTACTGAAGCAGAAACTTATCATGCATGAATGTGAAGCACAGTCATTTGACTTTGACTGGTGCATACCTTTGAATACAGAGATAAACTGTACTGAGTCATGTATGGTATGTTTTTCTAAGCATTATAGCCATGCTCAAAGATCAAATTTCTGTCTCAGTTTCAAAACTTCAATTTTCTGAATAGGAGGTAGACTGTATTTTTTAATTTTTTAACAAATTAAAATCAGTTCAAATGTGCTGGCTTCAGCATACAGGTTATATATTGTGTAGCTACTTTTTATTGCTACCTCTTTTTTTTTTAAGGATGTAGACATGCTTATGAAAGAGAAAAACTTGGATCCCAGCACCAGGCAGCAAGGCAAGAGTGATGCTCTCTTGCCTAAGGTGCTAGACTATGATTAATGAAATCCACACTAAATTATTCACTTCTCTATGAACATCTCGTGTCGTCATTTAATCTCATAGTGCCTCAGTTCCCCATTTACAAAATAGACATAATATTTCCATACTTTAATGGACCCCAAGAGGATTTTTTAACTGGCTTCTTCTTTGAAATGCTCAAGATTTTAAGTACTGTAAATGAATCAGCTTTATTTATGGCTGTGCCATAAAACTGCTTTATATATCACTATGTAAGAGGAAGCCAGAGTTCAGCCAAGTCAGCTGAGGATGGGATTTTTGTATGGAAAGAAAGTCAAGCTGTGGTGGCCACAAAGGTCTAGTAAGAAAATAAGGGATGAGAAGAATCTGGGCTTCTACTTTTCTATTGGCTTTAGGTTTGTGGTTTTTATTGGTTTTTGGTTTGGGTTTTTTTTTTCATATTTAAAAGTTTCCTGAACTTTTGCATAGATGCTTTTTACTCTGGAACCAGTATATCACAAATAACAAAATAGTAAATGTTGACTCATGTTTACAAGAGCTTCAGTTATCACAAAAAGGCTGATTCTGAAAGGGGAAATGTGGCCTAATTCCCATGAAGAACCTTACCAGGTTCAAAGGGTCTTCTCTGGAGAAAGACCCCTATACCAAGCTGCTGACATCAGCTGAGTTTGGGCAGCATCAGCATATAGGTGGAAGGTGAAATCACACAGCCCAGTAGCGTGTTTGGGATGATTTCATTACAGACATGCTGTATTCCCAAAAGAACCCCTGGAAGCAGCCTGGAAGGATTCCTATGAGCTATTAGGATCCTTAACATTTACTCTTACCTTTGAAACTAATTCTGTTCCCTTAAAGTTCATCATGAACAATAAAAAAATATCTACAGCCACATTTCACCCAAAGAATGTTTCGGCATTCCTCCTAGCTCTGCGAGGACTTCAAAGCTGGGCCAGCAGAACAAAGGGAGATGAGGGCTGCCTGCATCTGCACCGAGGTGCTGCAGGTACATGGAGTGTTGTTGGGGTCATTCTACAGCTTTCTCCTCTGCCGTTTCCTCTGCACTTTGCTAGCACAGTGTGAAGCACACTAATAGAAACAGAGTTTACTGGAGACTTGCAAACATTTATTGGGCAACTTCTAGCTTGGTGTCAAGTTATGGTCATATCAAGTTCCCGAGAAGGTCTTGGAGAATGTTAGTGTTTCAAGGAAGGTCCCACTGAGAATTCCCCTTTTACAGGAGTGAAAGGCAACACTGTTTAAGGAGATGGAGCTAAAGATATAAAGCCCCTCTTCTGGGCTGGCCCAGAAAAATGTTCCATTAGCTCAAATGGCAAAGCAATTGCCTTCAAAAACCCAAAGATGAAGATTTAGATCCCCCTGCAGATTTGCTCAGAGCATATCGTATCGTAACTGGTATGTAATTCATACTCTTTAATTAGACAGCTCTTTGATGGCCTGTAGCTGAGCATATTTTAGTAATTGGATGTTTTAGTGGAAAGAATATTAAAATCCTTTCACAGGCAATGGGATTGAATTTGGTGACAAAAACAGCCATAGAAATACACTTTTGCTAAAAAAAAAATATTTGATTACAGCATGTAAGTACTCTCACAGAGAAAGACAGGGGAAGAAAGCATTAAAAGCTCTGTAGAGGAAGGTTTAGCAGGAACCTGTGGTGGAAATTTAAAGCTAGATAAATTAAAATTAGAAACCAGATACACTTTTTTAATAGCAAAGCTGATTAAAAAGTTGAACAAAGAAGACAGGACAGGCTGTTTTCTCCCTCTTTTGATGTCTTCGTACTAACACTGAATGCTCTCTGAAAGGTATGCTGCAGTTGGATGCAAACTCCTGGCTCAGTGAACTTATAGGATATGTGATATGCAAGCCAGACTGGATGACCTAATCGCTACTTCTGCCCTTAACATCTATGAATACATTTGACACTCTATAGCTTGTTTCTTTGAAATTCTAGAATGAAAAATGTATTTTTATTAGTTAATTTGTTGCCATAGTAGCATTCATTCAGCTAGAGAGGGGTTAGCTTCCTAAGGAGTATAGACCAGGTATTTTTTGCAAGAGTTCTCCTTTTTCCTTCTGTGATATTACCACTCCTGGGGTCAAAAAAGCATACTATATAGAGTCTCAAAAAAAAAAAAAAAGAAAAAAGAAAAAAGAAAAAAGGAACCTCCAGTAGCATTTTGTTTTAAGGACCCTCTAATTCTGGAACTTGGTCTTTCTCTGGTTGAAATAATCCCAGGTTGGTGAGCTACCAGTTTGGGGGTTTTTTTTGAGAAACACTGAACAATATGGAAATACATTTTCCTTTTCCATCCCCTCTAGTGTCGTCTTCGTCATATTCTTTCTAGTTCCCATTAAAATATAATACTTTCATCATACAAATAACACATAGCACCCCCAGTAACTTCATACTAAAGTTTGGAAAAGATATTAGATTTGGAGATCTCAGCAGTGTTGTGTTATTACACCATACAGAGGGATACATAGAAAAATTGTCATTTTAAGCCAATTATAATTTATAAGGCCTGCGGTTTGTTATCTGGTGTTCTTTTTCCTAGGCTTCAGATTTGAATACCTGAATTGAAGCATAGGTAAGTTAACCAAATAAATTGAAAACTGTTTAAATGATTTTTATGGCAGTGATACCATTATTTTAAAGATAGGCATTTCAGATTTTCCTAAAAGTGTTGTATATAACAGAAAAAGGGTAAGCTCCAATACATAAAAAAACCCCATTTTTTTTTCATTTTCATTTCAAAGAAATTAACCTATTTTCCAGTCTTTCCACAAATAATGGAGATAAAGGTTGAAGTGATTCAGAAAATACTTGGATGGAAGACATGATAGTCTCTGTGTAGTGAATCATGTCACTGAACTCAGTTTGTTTGATAAACTGGCCAATTCTGAATTGCAAAGTTCAGAATAATAAAACATTATAGAAAAATATTTTATCAGTACTTTTGCACATTATTGTGCTCAGAATCAAAATGTGCCCCAGGGTGGGGAACTAACAAATCTTAACAGTTGTATCTATTGGAGATGCGCATGCACTGGTGGAGGCACGCTCCCTGTGTTTAGGGATGTAGCCACTCTGCCTCTGTAATAACCTGTAATAACAGCTGTGAGGCTGGTGGCCAGCTTGGTCCCTGAGTTGAGCTTTCATTCTTTGCTGGAGAGAATGATCTTGGTTTCCACTTATTTCACTGGACCATTTTGGGCTACCACAGAGTTACAGAAACCTCTTAATTGTGATTTCTAACTCCAGTAGCCATGAGACTGAAGTAAGGAAGAACTTGAGAAAGTGATTGATAAATTCATAGATACTGAGGAGCAGGATGTCTGTTGGTCGCTGAAGTCCTCTAGACTCTTCAGCTCAGGTTGCTAATTCATCACTCTGACTAGGCATCTCGGTGTCCCTTTTGGCCCCTGGCAAACAGAAGTACAGCCTCTATTTTCTGTATAACTGTGAATAAAGAAAGCAGGGGTGCAAAGCCTCTGCAGGGCTGAACCGTGCAGGGCAAAGCTGAGCATGTCTAGTCCTGGGAAGGGCTGGTGTTAATGGCAGATTCTGGGCCAGCCAGAAGTGGCATCCAGAGATTGAGCAGCGATGGGCATGGCAGTGTGTCTGCACGTTTGTCCCTACACGCTGATGGCAGTCACTGTAGCAGAGTAGCCAGCATGAATTTGGGTCTCCCGAGGAACAGCCATGTGAACTCATGAAGCTTCAGGTGGTTTTGAAATATATTTCTGGAATATACTAGCATGTGAGTGGTCCAGAACAGGTTTTTCCTCCTGCAGTTACCTTCATCTCACTTTTTGTTTTGGTTCAGAAACAAAAAGACAGAGGCAAGCTAAGTGGGTGGATATGAGATGATGTACAAAAGGAACAGCTCTTGTGTAATATCCCTATCCTCGCTCCTTCATCCCTCTTCTTCAGCCAGAGCTGAAAGTCAGTGTATCATATCCAAATAAACAGTGACAGGCAAAAATTGCATTGTGGGAAAGTGCACTGAGATTGACCATCATCATCCAAGATTCCCACATGATTGGTTATTGGACATATTTCTGCTCTTTGCCTGCCTTAACTTCCACGCTCAAGCTGTGCTCTTGGAGAAGCAGTTGCTCATGGGAACAAGCTTGCGTGCTTAGAGGTGCACGGGAGTCCTTCTTCTTGACACTCCCATGCCAGCGGAGACCGCCTAGCACACGAGGAGGCTGGAGAGGTGGTCTGTCTCTAGCATTTTGAAAAGGTATGGCTGCAGCATCTGGGTGGGGAGCTCCCATGACACAAGAGTGCACTTAGCGAGGGAATATGGTCTCCCAGGTGCTGTCAAGTATGTTTTTCCAAAACAATGCAGATACAACCTTTATGGCTTAAAGTCAGCACTGTACAGGAAATTAAATACATGTGACAGAGTCAAGCGGAGCTAAGAGACTTCATAAACGCAGATGGAGCCATCTGTATCTCCAGTTCAGAGAGCACCTGTTAACAGCTTACATGCCACATGCATCCTGATGTTGGAAGAGTCCTCAGGAGACCCAGTTCCCAATCCACCTCATTCATCACTAGGCTTCACCTTTTCGCCCTAGAGAGGATCATAGCCAGGGGAGGGCTAACAGATGCTGACCCAGCTGGTCTGCCTCAAGGAGAGCATTGCCTGGAGAGCTCATCTGCAGTAGGAAGTTCCACAGCACTGTTTCTCATATTGGAACCTTAAAGAAGTGTCAATCCGATTCCCAGCATGTATAAACTCCATGGTCAGGGATCCCCGGGATCCCTTGTTAGTACAGCCCTGGAAACACTCACCGAACAGCCCTGCAGGCCACAGCTGTTATGTTGGACCTGAGATAAGAGACAGTTGCTGAGGCTGTTGGGTCTTTGCCAGGACCTTTGAATTAGATTCTGAATTTAATTGGGCAAAAAAACAGCTTACAGGTGTTTTCATACCTGTTTTGATCCCACTTCAAAATGCAGTGTAACCCGCAGGGATAGAGCAAAGTGACAGCAGGGTCACACAGGCTCAAATCTGCCTCCTCATCTCTCTCTCTCTCTATCAGAAAAAATATGGGTTTTTTTTCCTCTGAAAGAAGATGGACGAATGCAGTACCTCTCCAAAATGGACAAATGACTTGATTGTAAGGACTCTCACAGTGTCACATGCTTACAGAAACCCTTAGAAAACCTTCCAGATGACAGAAATCAAAGGAGTGAGCTCTCTGAGGCATTTACTAAAGTATTAGATGCTAGTAGACCCCAGGAGAAAAGTCAGAACTTTTCACATTTAGAAAGCAATAATCTACCTGTAACCTTGCTCCAGGTAAGGAAGATAGAAAGAGAGGTCAGGAAAAAGAAAAAACAAAATGGTGTTGGTAACATCACAGATCTGTAACAGGTCTGTCTTGTGCAGTCCCAGTGCTCTTTACAAATTTTATCAATCATCTCCACCAGCATTCACATCACCTACCATCCCCTTTTGAAAAAAAACACCCATGGCACACATTAACACAATTAATATATCCAGAAAAGTGGCATCTCGTGCTAAAAGTCTGCAGTGCAGTGCAGGTAGAAATGGAAGTTCTTGGTAGTGACTCGCTTGATATATTTGCTTCCCTGGAAGAAATTCACATGTAAGAGAGCCTAGTGAGCCTGGCTGCTTCCCTGTTTGTTGTTTCCTCTCGTTATGCTGCATAAAGTAAGAGCTGCCACCTCAGACTTGCCCTCTAGCTCTGGGGCAGGCTTGTCTTTGACAAGTCAGTCAGGGATTAATCCTGCACAGAGAACTGTGGATTTGTTCCTAAGGCTCCATCTCCTCTGGTCCTTACTAAAACCAAAGGAACATGGGAAAACATGGGATCCATCGCTGCCTCCTCTGAAATCAAACTGGTCATCGACTTCAGCATTGCAGGATCAAGACAGCTACTCCCATACCACCAGGGCAGAGCTCTGCTGTCAGGAGATGGAGTAGTACCTTCTGGAAAGTTTTCATTATCACTGTTTAATGCAGAACATAAAAAGGACATGGTGGTCTCTCACATACGACTTACATGCTTATATGAAGCTTTGCCAGTGCTGTCAAGCGTGTGATTACAGTCCTCTGTTGATAATGAATAGGGTGTAAACATATGCTACGTATCCAAATAACACGTAGGAACTATTTGCCCTTCTGAACCTAATTTATACCACTGTATTTTTAACTGATGTAGAATATTGTATAACAAGTAACTCTACAATAAAAAGGTCAAGCTGGAGTTTTTCTAAGACTGGGAATGAAAACAAATACTACAAACTCTACAAAACAAAAAGTCTAAATAGTATGCCGTGAGGGACTGTTATATTTTGAAGGAAACAGTGTTAGTAACGAAGAATTCCTTGCGGACTTCCAGCAAAGATATTTGATTAGTATGCGTACGTGCTTTTCAAATGTGCATCAAGAACAACAGCTGGTAGTGACCAAACTCCTCAAACATCTGGTCTTGTCCTTTCACAATATTCTGGAGCCCCAAGAAAAAAAAGTAATCAAGAAGCAAAATGTGTGTAAAGCAGAGATTTTTTTTCCATGAGGCTGTGACAGGCAGAGTGATGAATTTGTTTCACAAAGTACCCTTTTTAATAAATGTAGTCAGCAGTAAGATGTTGCCCAGAAAACAAGCAACTCTTGTGAGAAGTTGGCTGTCTTCTTTTGCTCAAGGAGGGATGTCACTGCATGTCTCACCAGCAGAACAAATGGACTTGCAATACCATCTATGAGATCCGAAAGAGAGATAGCAGGGGGTTTTTTTGTTACTCAGTTCTTCATATACGACTATAAACATAATTAATGGGACTGGGTAACATCCTTCCACCCAGCTAAACCTCTAAATGCCACACCCAGAACCTACAAGTTTTACTTAGTGTGATGAACCAACATATCAAGGACTTCTGAAAACATATGGCCATGAAATGTTTAGATGTAGATGAATGTAAATACACTGGTTCTTTTGTATAAATACATTTCAACTGGAATAAACAAAAAGGTATGCTTAGGTAATTCACATTTCACTTCTAAACTTAATACATGAAAAATCAAGCATCCCCAAATTTTGGATGATATCCAAAGTCAATTGAATATTTTTGAACTCTTTCTACAATGTTTGGGTAGTTCTTATGTGAACAGTAATGAAAATTCAAGAGGAATTGCATAGCTAAGGGTATCCACTCTCACACAGAAAGGAACATCTTATTATATCTGCTAAATAATAGTAATGACCATAGAATCACAGAATGGTTTGGGTTGGAAGTGACAATAAAGACCATCTAGTTCCAACCCTGCTGCCACGGGCAGGGACATCCTCCACTAGACCAGGTTGTCCAAGCCCCATCCAGCCTGGCCTTGAGCACTGCCAGGGATGGGGCACCCACGGCTTCTCTGGGTAACCTGTGCCAGTGCCTCACCACCCTCATCACAAAGAATTTCTTCCTTAGATCTAATCTAAACCTACCCTCTTTCAGCTTCAAGCCATTCCCTCTTGTCCTATCACGACATGCCCTTGTAAAAAGCCCCTCTCCAGCTTTCTCGTACCTCCTTTAGGTACTGGCAGGCTGCTGTAACATCTCCTCAGAGCCTTCTCTTCTCCAGGCTGAACAACCCCAACTCCTTCAGCCTGTCTTCATAGGAGACATAACAGTAATGAAGTGTCACGATACTGGATAGG
Source organism: Falco rusticolus (assembly GCF_015220075.1). Taxonomy (NCBI): domain Eukaryota; kingdom Metazoa; phylum Chordata; class Aves; order Falconiformes; family Falconidae; genus Falco; species Falco rusticolus. The sequence goes on along the minus strand of NC_051198.1, from coordinate 25,309,126 downwards.
TAAAATGTTGAAGATACAATTATCATAATTCATACTCACTCTGTCTGGCTCTATCTCTGTCCTAAGAATGTTTTTCTAGTTAGGCACACCAGGTTTTACATCCTCAGAATGAAAAGAATAAGAATATCTTCAAATGCAGTTTCCATCCTTGATCTTATTTAACAGAACAGAGTAACACCTGAGTAAACAGGAAGGTTACATGATCCTGTGTTTCCTTTACTACAGTTTTGCTCATTGGTTGCAGCAGATGTGACACATCATGGTGAAGAGATCGTTATTAGTATAAAGCCTCAGAGCCTTTAATGAATAATACTAAGGTTTATTTCTGATAATAGATGCGGAAAACCTTATACTTGAGGCTGTTGTTCAGTATCAGATGTCAATATAAATATATATATATATTTATATAAAGACTGTAAAAATTAGGTTACAAAGTATGGTTAATCCTATCTTAGTAAATGCAACTCACATAAGAACTGAAGATATTGCTTTCCATTAGGAGGGTGAGCCAAATTTTAGAACTCAGTTGTGTGACAGAATTACGGTTTGAACTTTAATGGGGCACTAGTAAGAAAGCCAGCAGTTGCCAGCAGCCAGCTATCTTCTGCTTGCACATGAGGTACAAAAGCAAATAGAACACACATCTAGGAGAGCTCTGATAATCCCATTCACAGCTGGAAATTTTCATGAGTACCATACAGAAATTTGACTTAAGGCAATGCCCATTACAAACCAAAACAGTTTTGAATTCAAATGTCAGAAAACACTTAACTATTTCTGATTATTTTTCCTTTCCACTTCCACAGTTGCATTTATGGCCTGGAAGGTATGTTTGCAATGAACAATGGTTTAATTTTCAAATTTATCTTTAAACAGAAGTGGTCTTATTCACATTATGGTTCCTCACAGTCCGAAGGTCTCTGATATTGGCGTTTCAAGCATTTATAAGATTTTAAATAAAATGTAAATTAAGTTGGCCAGTCATTGGCTATCCTGAAAAAGTGGGAGCATTGCATACATAATAGATTATTTCTATTAAATGCTATATATCACATCTTCGTATCAAGTGCTATGGTAAGCTACTGCCTCTATGGATCTGTTTGCCATGTGGGTTGCAGACATCTGTTGAGTATCAGGGAATGTAATCAAACGATTTGCCAAGAACTCCATCAAAAAACGTGCCTTTTACATTTTTCTTGGTTGAGAACACCCTTCACAGTAGATTGACCTAACAGAGGGTAACACATTGAACTGGAAGCAAAATGTTTAAAGTGATGCAAGCCTCATTGTTAACCTCAAGAATTCTTCAAAATGTCCTTTAGAGTCAAGGTGTGTGCAGGACTGGATGCAAATGTGACCAAGCAAAGCCCTTGAACCACCCCTGGCCGTGGCAGCTGGCTGAGGATGGGCTCTGTCTGCTCCTCGCTGTTTCTGCAGGGTTTATTTTTGCCCCTGAGATATCTAGAAAGGCAATATTCTCAGCTTGGATGACCATATTTCCTGGGGGAAATGAGAACAGCTGGATGTATCTGCTTGCCTCCCTGATTGCAAATCAAGGGAAAAATCCATCTGTATCCACCCAATTTGCTTCTGCATGGGATCTCATTCCAGCCAAGCATTTTCACTCCACAAAAGCCTATGGAAATAGGGCCTATATACACATGGGAGGGAAGAGCTTACTTTTGCTTTGTCTCGTGGTGCTTGGTGTTGCTTTTACTATCCCAGTAATAAAAATGTCTCTAAGTGTCCATTCATCAATCTCCTTTCTTTCTACAATAATAAATAAAAAAAAGTAAAAAGTAGCTACATATCCAGGAGTCTTAAGGCTTTTATGCCTTACAAATTGCACAATCATGTTTTTCATATAACATGGGGTCGTGATATGAATACTACGGAAGTGACTTAATGGAAGAGTTCTGGCATCCTTCATAAACTACTCCATGTCAGACAACAGAAATATGCTCATGTCAGCAGAAGCTTTACAATAAATTAGCCTAGTATAATGGTACCACCCACCAGGATGGTTACAGTTTAGAGTCTGCTCATCCTCTCTGACATACTTGTTCATTCAGTGATTTATAGTACGGCATACAAAATTTCTGTCCAGAAGTGCGTACTCTTTGTGTGGTCATTTACAATTACAGCAAGAGGGGAAAAGAAAGCTTTGGGGATTTAGAATTTTTCAAGCAATTGAAAACCCCACCGAAATAACACTCTGATTTAAACCATTCACACTAGGGCTGAGATCCTACCCCTGCTGTGCCGATGGAGTACGTTAAAAATAATTCCAACGCAGCCAATAAAATTACAGGTGGGCAAAACTGCTATGGGAGAAACAAACCCCAGCCATCCCTTCTCAACAACAAGATATTCCAAACTGAGGAAATTTCTTCCTAAGGCAAAGTGTCCAAAATTACTAGCAAGTTCCAGAAATCGGGGTCAGGGTTGTCATTAGTTTTATCCTAAAGGAAAGGTCAAGTCATGAGGCTCAGATCTATATCTAAATGTCCTCAGACCTTAAGAAGAGTTCAGTTCCAACGATTTCAGGACAATATCTGCTGTAGGTCACTGAATATTGACTCTGTAAGCCACACAAAATTATCCTCCACAGTTACAATAATGATAATACGAATAATGAGTATGTGTAACTGGTAGTCGCCCAGCTGGAAAACATAAAGTTTCCATATATATCTGCCAATTGGACTTTTAATGACAAAGCCACAGAGGTTTGGACTATTTGAAACAGGACAAATGGAATAAAAACATACTATCTCTGTGAGAAACTATTTGATTTGTAAACTGCAGCATTGTAAAACAAATGTCATATGTGTAGGAAAAAAAGGGTGGAAATGGTTCTTGAACACATATGGAAGAGAGCTTTCTTGATTTAGTACTTATTGCAATAAAACTTATTAAAATGCAAAAGCAGAAATATGTCTGTTCTGACTATTTCTTAATGTCCATCCAAAGGAAGTCTCTTTTCTGGGGGAGAAGGGAGAGCCATTTAGTAATTTCTGACCTCAGCTGATACTGAAGCTCTCTGAAACAATAAGGCCCAGGGGTGTTGAAGGCAGCTGCCTGAATTCCTCAAAAAACATATTTACAAAGTCTATTTTGAGTTCCCTGCATTTCTGTAATGGAACCCAGCTGCTCTGACCGTTCGAAATTACCTCGTACAGTGTGAACAGCAGCACAGATAAGTGTTACTTTAAATTGCAGTTAGATTCCAACTGCTCAGTGTTTCAGTTAAAGGGCTGACACAAGAGAAAGCAAAATGAGAAAGAAAATAATATCTCTGGTGTGAGAAGTAAAATACAGACTGCAGTCATCCAAAATAATGGTTTGATGAGACCCCTGCAGTGAAAGTAATTTATACTAAATGAAAATTGAAGAGAAGATCCCTCCTGTCATCTCACTGCTGAAATAATTTTACCTTCATTCTTTCCGCACCCTTTTAGGAAGCAGGGCTCTGAACAGGAGTTCAGTTAAGAAAAGCTTTATATAACACTAAAAAGTCAGATTTCAGTTTTGGTGAAGCCTGCGCAGAACAGAATGGCACGTACAGAAAGTACTAAGTTGGGGTCTGGCAAAGAGCGTGGCCCCTTCATGCCTACGGAACAAACCGTTAACAGTGACTAGCGTGCTATGAAGCAACTAAAGTTTATGGCCAAAGTCCATGGAAGAATACCGTTTGTCTTCAGCGAATGTCAAAAGAGACCTAAAATCAAAGCTTGGGAAGCAATTTTTCTCCTTCAACAGAAATTTGACAAAAAGCATCCCTAGCAATGCAACCAGGTAGACCCTCCATGCCCAGCTCTAAGTACGAGGTGACATGTCTGTGCTTCCCCCTTCGCCAGGGCTCGCCCGGAGGGGCAGGTCCCTGCCCTGCCCAAGCTGTGTGTCCCACCAGCACCGCGTTCATCCCTGAGCTGCATGGAGGCAATGAACGATGGCGGATGGACATGATGAGCTGGGCAGGAGGCTCCAAAGGCACTCCTCACCCAACTGGTCCGAGTGGCATCGGTCCCAGTGGCATCACTGCAGCTTTTTACACAGCAAATCCTTTGTTTTCAGCCAAGACCTGAGAACATGCAAGCAGGAAGAGCTGAGCTTTCTGGCCTTTGTCTTTTTTAAAGTCATCAGGGTCAACTCACGTGACTCGTCCTTTGAGGATGTGGCTTGGGATTCTTTCTGTTGTTGCTCAATAGTTTTATGCTTTTTTTTTTACTTAAAGATCCTAGAAAACTGATGAGAAAACCCTTAGAGCTGTAAAGCAAAGCCTGTGAAATGAGCTGTGCCTGAGGCAACATCAAAAGGCAAATAAAATTTAAAACATAATTTATTGTCTTTCCATATGATGTCTTTAACTCAATCTCATTGCCTTTCCAATACTTACCCAAGTATTTTTTCAAAGCTAAGGATTGGCAATATTGCTGAACCCAAATTCTGGGCACTCAGTAAGGCCTTGGAGCACATTGCCAGGTGGAGAGTGCTGTCCTTCTGCGCCTCTTAGATCCTCTTTGAATGCCACTGCCACCTTCTCCCCCGCCACCGCTCACCTGCGGGTGTGTTTCCCCACCACAGCCCTCCCTGGGGTGCAGGTGACCTGTGCAGGGTGAAGCAGAGGGGCATGGGTGGGAGGTGCAGCCCCACGGCCCACGAGCCCTTTCCAACTGCTTCGTGATGCTGATTTTGAGCACGGGCTCCCTCTCGCTCCGTTCCGCCCAGGTGTGTGCGCAGCCTTTTGACCTTTCTGGGAAATGAAGTACCATTCTGCTAAAGTGCAAAGGTAAGGCAGGTTGCTGCATGAATGAATGCAGAAGCTGGACAGACCCATGATCCTACTGAAACCAAGGCATGCTTGGTAACCATGCGAGCCTTTGGAGGAAGGAAGATGATGCTCTTGTGCATCCCTCTGGCCTTAGGGTGGCAGTCTTGCAGCTGTACTGGGAAAGACAATTTCTGCCTGCTTCTCCCTTCTGTAAACCCAGAGTCCCTCCGACAGCACCCAACTTTGGCCATGTTCCTAGCTCCTTCTTACATACAAACCCACCTCAAACAGAACCATAGGGCGTGCAGCAGGGCTAGAAACTCCTAGGTTGCCTGCTGCTACTATCTGAGTCAGCAGAAACATGCTTCATTTTGTATCTTATTTTCTCTGCCCAGATTTAGCTCTCAGGCGGTGCTTGCTGCCCCATGCCAAGACAGAAACGATGCTGCTGGATGCTTCAGAGAGGAGTTCTGGTAAGTGGTGACAGATAAGGAAAGTTTTCACATCTAGAAGACCAGCTCAACAAAAGAGAACCTCAAAAGAGAACCCAGTGATGGCTGACCTCATGCATAAGACATATGAAATGAGCTTGGTGCTCTCAACTAAGATAATACAGGTCTTTGCCACGACAAGAACCACCACACTGGGTATCAAAAAAAAAAAAAAATAAAAAAAATTAGTCTAAGACACAGAGTAATTTCATTTATGTATTGTGAAATCCAGGACCCCATGACTTCAGGATTTTAGTTTCCCCACAAGTATCAGAACAATGGCTGAAACACACATGGGGAAAAAACAGATGGGAACAGAGAAGGGGTGTAGTAGGGAAGAAAGGCTTATGAAAGAAAGGTACAAAAAAATAACCTTTATATTCCAGCCTAAAAGAACTTTAAGATAACATGAAAAATGTGAGGGGGTGAACCAGGGAATCAAGAATGGCTGTCCTGTAATATTATTGGCACAGAGTAATTCTACTCCTGGGACTGATTTCCAAACATGCAGAACACTTAGTTCAAATGCATAAAAGCTGTCAGTGCACAAAACCTTTGGAAATCACGTCTTTTATATTTAAGTTGGGTTTTGTCTTCCACCCCCCCCTGCCCCGGTTGAATGTATTTGAGGAGGCCAGCTGGATCCAATTGCTAGGACAGTAGTATTGCACCCACACACACACTTTTTCCCCTTTTGCATCAGTATGTTGGCAGAAAGGTTATTGGCATCATTGCTGAGAGCCAAAGGTCAGCATGAAAAAAGAACGTGTGAATACTTTTATGAAGAAAATCCAAACTGCAAGTTAATATTCCTACTTTACAAAACTATCAAAACCATTTTTTTATTCAAAGTTAGATTGATGTGGAATCAGATTCCAGATTCTGGAACATGCACGATGTAGAAAGGTCAGAGGGAATGAATATTCAAGATTCAGAGGCAAATTCAGAGGCATAAACTTCCCACACATTCCATCCAAGACAGAATTTTTCCTTTCATATTCTGCTGGTGGGATATTATACATTGGTTGTCAGTGCTAGGCTCCAAAGTACAAGGTTATTTTTTAAATTATGCAGTTCACAGTTCCAAAACCAAATGTCCCCATTGAACCACTTACTTTTAAGTGGCTGGTTTTTTTTAATTTGACTCTTGCATTATGACCCATGGTGGGATGCCCTTCAGCTTGGAATGGACCTCTCCACAGCTTGGTGTCAGAGGAGTCTCAGTGGAGGCCCTTAACACTCTCTTCTGCTTGCTTGAAAATCTGCCAAAGCAAGGTGATATTAAAGGCCAGTTCTGCTCTGGAAAAAAAAAAATGCAGTGAGTGGCACAGTGTTTATCGTGTCAGTATTTCCATTTGATACTTGAAGAGCTTACATGTTAATGTGTTTTTTCTAAGGGGTAGCTCAACGGACACAGGCTGGGTTTAACAAAAAATAATTGAAAGCTTCTTGTCTTCTTATGCCTAACATCAACTAACAGAGGCTACAGACCAGTGTTTACTCTTTACATCAGTGCACCCACACTGCCTCTACCTATACCAGCATCTCTACCTATACCTTTGATAGAAGAGGAAGGAAAAATCATGCTCAGACCTTACACTGAGAGGAAGTCCAGCTGGGATGAGACCTCTCTTGCCAGCAGCTTAAACCAGGTAAGTTATATAGGGACTGCCAGCTTTTTACTTATAGTGGACCAGTTCACCTGGAAGCGGAGTCCACTGGCAAAGTGTAGCCAAGAAAAGAGTTTCAACACTCATGCAGAGGCAGTTGCAGCTGCATTCAGCTCCTTCAGAGAAGGTCTGTTTGCTCAAAGCTCTTTGGTTGCCTCAGTCTCAATGCGTGGAAGGTGTCTTCCTCCAAGGAAGTCTGCCAGCCGGTGTGGCTTCACCAGGTTTCTGCTTAGGGGTGCTGAGACGGTGTGTTGGTGAAGAACCCTACAGCTGCGTTCTGTCCACCTTGCTGCCAGCTGGGACCTGACAGGAGCATGATGCGATCAAATTTGCTATTTCCATTTCTAAGCTAGTCTAGCATCTAGGGTGGACTCAGTGGGTAGGCTTTGCTACCTCTGTTTGCTTGGAAGTAGCAATTCCAACAGCAGCCCGCTTTTTCAAGAAACCTGGAGCAAGTCTGAGGATTACAGAAGCTGTGCTGATTCTCACAGCTGAAAGAAGTGGTTAAGAGGCTAGCGATGCCAAAACTCAGCGTAGGAAGAGGAATTCACATGTGACAGGAATTATTGCCTTTGGCAAATGCCTTTGGCAAAGGTGAAGGAGGTATAGGAATGATCAGACCCTACAGGAAACCCCTGTACCTGACGTGGACTTTGCAGGTCAGCCGTTTCCCTGAGATGCTCCATTTGCTACTTGGAAAGAGGAGGAGGTGGGGGTGGAGGGAAAGGCAATGGCCAAACTTAGACAGCTGCAGTGGGTACCAGCCAATTTCTATATGATCCACTGTCCACCCCCAGCAAAAGATGTGTGAAGGAGAAGGAACATCTGCACTTCCCTCATTCTTATCTCGCCCTCTGGGACTCGTACGGAGTTGGTCTGAAGCTGTTGTAACTTATCTTGGGTGTAAGATCAGCACATACAACCATCTTGGGTTTGGCTGTCCGTGGAGCAGAAGTTCTGAAGACTTCCATTTGCATCCAAATAACACCTCTCTGCTGCTAACTTGGGTTTGCTCCGATGGACCTAACTGTAAGGTTTGGTAAAAAAGGAGCCGGTGAGGCTTTGCCAAACCCAAACACACTTCTCTCTCTGGATAAGCCTACTGTTCAGCAAAGGAAAGTTGTGAACACCTCGTCATGCATCGTGTGGATAAACAGTGGCACGCTGGGAGTCACCAGAATCACCTGGTCTGCTTGAATATGCCATTTTTATCAAATGTAACAGAGGCTTGTGATACAGATCTTTTATTTTTTCCTCCAAAAAGAAAGGTTTTGTTTCCAGGCAACAGACCTGGTTTTGCCTCTTTGTTCTTAAAGCCATGGTATACCTCTTCAGCCAAACTGTGGATCCTTTTCCACATTTACATTTATTTTTTTTTTAATCTGTCATAAACAGGATGCATAATTTTGGGGTTTTCTGGACTATTTAAATAAAGCAGGCCATAAACACAAACCCACATCTGCTTTCACTAGTGATATTCAGATGCAAAATACAGTGAAAAAGCGATTGTTTTTCCAACTGTAAGAAAGCTTTTCAAATGTATTTGGCATATGGGGGGGTTGCTATACAAACCTTACTTTTTGATTTATGTCACAAGTAACTTGTTTGTTTTCAAATGCCAGTGTTATTTTCTTCTCTGAAGAAGGTCATAAGAGGTTCAATAATGGCTAAAACATCAGCAGTAATTAGGAAAGTGTGTAGTTCTCTGGAAACAGTGAGTTTTACAAAGAAACTGATTTTGAAAGCCTATGCTACTTTAATCTTGAGGTTAGGATGCAGTTATGGAATAAATTTGCAAGCAACATCACAATGCTCAGCATGACTAATAATTAGCCAAAAAATCTAACTAGTAGTTCATCAAGACTCTTCTTGTGTTTAGAACAAATGCAAGCGCCAGGTTTATTTTTACTTGCTTAAGCATGATGTAAGGTTTCTTCCACTGGAAAATCCCCTATTAGTAGATTTATCTGGATTATATAATATTGTCCGTGGGGTTTTTTCTTCTCCTGATGACTTGTACCTACGGAATTCACTTTATAAACAAAATTCTCAGCGTGTGACTTCAGTGGCCATTGTGCTCAGGACTAACCCCTCTCTGACACGCTGCTGCCCGCGCTGCCTGCAGGCAGCGGCCAGCCCCATCCTGCTGTCGGTGCATGCTGACAGCGCTGCTCACGGAGGGCTGCTGGCTCATCCAACTGGATATACTTTTAAGTGCCTCTGTTTGAAATTTGTTGAGAAAGCCAGAAGGAAAACACATGTAACTGCTTATTTCCCGTGCACTGCTCCCCAGCAGCCGTCAATGGCCTACCACAGTCATAGCCTGACTTGAGTCTAAGTTTGCAAGATGACGGATGAAGATATCAAACACAAAAAGGGTTGCAGTGACTTTTCTAAAACCGGGGAACTGCTGCTAGATCCCCAAGTGAACTTTGGCTCACCAGGGTGGATGACTAGTTGTGTTAGCCGCAGGAGGGGCTGCTTTGCCAAAGCAGCAAGATCTAGGTGGGCTGAAGAGTCCAGAGACCTGGCCTGCAGGAAAAAATTCAGTCCAAGGAAAAGGCTTGAGATGATAAATAAAAGTCTTTTAAACATGATGAACAGTAACACTATACTACATTTTTTTAATTTATTTTTTTTTTTTACACAGGCTGGGAAAAGGACCTCTTTAAGATCATCTGTAAAAATCATCTGTTTTCCCCCAGACTTCTGAGGTTGAAGTTTAGGGAAGTCGGGGTTTATTTTCATTTGAAGTTCTGTTGTGTATATCTCAGGAAGACAGTTCGTCATACCAGGTTGTTAATTGCATTGTGCTAGAGTTGGGGAATCATGATGCTAAGTACTAAAGAGACCTATAAGATAGGAACATGGCTGTCTTAGTTTCAGAGAGTTTAATCCCTACAAAAAATATTATGCTCTCCACAAAAAAAAGGAAAGATTAATTTACGGTTTTTATTTTCTATCAATGGAAGGCAAAGTGTGCAGCTTGGTCCAGATAAATTAAATCTGTTTTCATGGGTGGGTGGAAAAGAGTCCCTTTCAGGTTCAACAGTCCGGTGATAAGTCACCGTAGTTCCTGCTGGGTTACCACGGACCATGACGTTATGTTCAAAGGACAGAAAATCTTTCTTGTACCAAATGCAGGAATCTGGCAAGTACTGCATTTTCAAATGCAACTCCTCTAGCTGCAATATGCTATTGTTTTATAAGCTGCTGCTATTCGTCAATTAGATGAGGATGACTGTGCTAACTGCATGGAATCTGCTCTGCAAGACAGACCTCCATCTTCTCACTGCGCTTTGCAAAACATTCCACTGCAAAAGCTTGAACAAGTGTCCTCAAAATAGAAGGCTGCCTTTGGACCCAGCTCTAGGTAAGACTAGCAGAGCCAAGACTGTGGTTTTGCCACATGTCCTGGAAAAAGGGCAGCAAAACCGGGCCATCTTAGGGCTAGTGGCCAATTTGTTTCTTAAGATTTCCTTCCTCCTCAAGACACTTAATAATCTGTATCTCACCCGTGCCCCAAACCTGGCTGGCTGCATGATGTTTTGAACCAGAAGCCTCTGCCTTCCCTTACCAGAAGATTTTCTCCTGGGTACCCTGCAAGCTGCAGGTGCCCTCAAAGCCAAATGCAACACAGCTAAATAGCGAGGAGGATGGCCTGGCTTTCATGTCAGGTTTAGTGCTTTTCTGGAGAGATAAGGACATGCAGATACAGTTTGCTTTCTCTCCACCGCTGCCTCGGCACACTCAAAGTCCTAGGAACAGAGACCGGAAAACTGCCGGGTCAGCTCCTGCCATCCGCACAGCTAGCACAGAGCAGGGGAAGGCCAAAGATGGCCAGCAGCTCACCCAGCACCACGGCTTCTCATACTTAGCAGCAGCAGGTGCGGACCCAGATGCATCTTTAAAGCAGGTGTAGCAAGCGCTGGGGATCGCACTGTCTCCAGTAGCCGCCCACCTCCGAAACACATGGGCTTGCGCTGGAGGTGCAAAGCTCACGCTGCTCCTGCTCAGCCACCGCAGCTGCTCACCCTGGCTCTGATGGGGCCCAGAGGCACATCATGACCCTTCACTTGCACTCTGGCTTAATTGCGATATTTCACTCCATCACAGCATTTGCTGATTGTCATTTATTAACGTGGTGGTAAACATTGCATCACACCCGCCTTGCTCCAGAGCGCTTCCCTCGAGAGCAGCGTGTGCCCCAGTACGGCAATGAAAAAATCTTTTCCCCCCTTTTCTGTGGGAAAAGAAATTGTTGTCTCTGCCAAAGGACATATTTTATGTCTGTGTACTAGGAGGGAACTCATAGGCCTGGTGATTTTTTCATTGAGCCGTGGTGGGAAGCTCTGAGTCCTGTGTGAAATAAATATTCAAGGAAAAGCACGTCTGTGCACCGTGCAACCTGTCCTCTGGGTGGTGGCCCTCCAGGTAGGACCCAGGCCATCTAGCTGACTGCATTTGAGACTGCAGGAGAGCTAGGAGGGTGTAATGGGCTCCCTGAATCATTCAAGCCCCACCTCTTTTGTTTAGAAAAGTACAACTAGGCTGTGCAAATACTTTGCTGATCACAAAATCTACTGGCAAAATTATTGTATTCTTCATTTTGTACAAAAGGGAAAACAAACGCTGGCAAGGATCACAGTGTGGATATTTATGTCAAATGCAATAAGGGGAAAAAACCCATGAGCACCAGTCAGCATCTGAACCGATACGAAATCAAAAGACATTTTTGTTAAAGTTGGTTGACATAATCTGGAGTAATTCTTAATAAGTCCTTTCAACCAGAAAGAGGTAACAAGTTCAGTTTAAACTGCGGGATTGTTGCGCAAGTTTTAAGAAAGAAAAATTGAAGGGCAAGGCAGAAGGCTATACGAGAGTATAACAAACAAGAATAAGAGGTCTTTAACAGAGAAAGGGAAAGAGCAGTGGCAGGGTAAGGTACCTTGTGAAATGGTAACAGCCATGGGATAGATGTTTCTTAAACATGCAGGTGGTATTGTGGTGGTGGTAAGATTTGTTACAAACATAGCATGCATTTTCCTGGGGACCTGTGAAAGGTTTGCAATACCCAGGAGCAAAAATGTCATCTTAAGTTGACCAAAATGTGGCTTTTGTTTGTTTATACATTCTCCTTTGTGCCTGGACTACAGCGTAAGAGATTTGCCTCGGATGCTTAAGCAGGTGGTGCGCTGTAATTGCTGCTTTGGATCACAACATTATAGACCAAAGCCTTTTAATTCCTCTTCCAGCCATGAAGCAGCTACTGCCACATTACAAGATCCAGCTAGGTTACCATCTGATAAACATTTAATGAACTTTTGTTTCAAGTCAATAGAAATATTTGCTTTGCAATGTAAACTCTCATTTTTCATTGGAAAACTCAGCAGTCAACACCCTGCCCCCATCTTTTTTCATTGGGAGTGAGAAACAGCATTTCACGGGAACTGAGGTTCAACCTAATGATAGAAACTGGAATGTTTCAGCTCCGGTCCAGCAAATTGAAATATTTAAATTTGTTTCTTCCTATGAAAATTGTCAGTTTTTCCAGAAATTTTATTTTCATGATGTGTTCCAGTTAGATCTGCATACTGAGTGACAGCTGGGCAGGGGCACACCATGGAGCGGGTGGCATTTGAACTGCCTTGTGGCTGATTTTGGCAGCAAGAAAAGTTCTTTGTGTCCTAATTCAGAAGTCATCCTTTTTTTCTGGAAAGCTTCTTTTAAAAGACAAACTGGCTTGGCATGATGATAAATGGTCATGACTTAAATCACAGAAAGGAAAGTACCTTTTAGAATACTTTTTTTTAAGACTCAAAGAAAACCAGATGACCTTTGCAAAATTTCCAGTGGGATAAGGTTCATATTCCTCAGTCAGAAACAGCTTGGCCTTTTGTTTCAAAAATAGGTAGGCAGCTGAAGAAACTGATAGGAGACCTTGTCCATGATATACAGATTGATTCACTGTGATATGAAGAACAAAGACTGAGCAATATTTTACATGGTTACATTATAGCAGAAATTTATTGTGAGATGTGGTTCTTCCCCAAATTTGCTTTCTGGGTTCCCCCTGCCCCACTTTTTTTTTTTTTTTTTTTTTTTTTCAAATAGACCAAATGTTTCAATAGAACCTTTGTGGGTTTTTTTTTAAAAGCTGTGACTAATCCATTGCTAACGAACCAACCTGCTGCATGGAGGAAAGGTTATGTTTGATTGTTAAAAATCCCATTTCTTATTGTAGAAAAGAGAGAGAGAATTCTCTGAAGGCTGCAGCCACAAGTAGAGGCTCTTATTATAAGCACATATATATATATATACACACATATATAAAGCTGTCCAGGTGGAGCTGCCTTGGATCAAAGCTTCCTAAAGGTTTCATGCAGTGAGAGCAATATGCCCTGCTTTATGAATTTGCTAGGAATTTGCCTGCCATCTTACCAGTCTTCAACTCTGAGCCTCCTGAAATCAGTTGAATATGAATCTTCAGCAAGATACGGCTATAAATTTTGGGGAATCCCTTTTGGGACACTATATTTGTTGATTCAGGGTTAAGTAACTCAATTTGCTATTTATTTAAACATTCCATTCACCAGTACATAGCCACATAAAATGTGGGATCACATTCTTGTGAAAGTCCTAGAGGCCAGGAGGCCACTGCCCCATGCCAAATTTCCCTTGAGTCCAAGCCAGGTTTGTTCAGTTCACATGTAGAACGAATGAGAAAATGCAGTCCGCACATTACAGTAGATGCTCAGCAACTTAAAGATATTTAATTATACCTCAAATTAAGGACAGAATATTGTGCAATCACCTGGCAGTGAGTGGAGGCTATGGAAGCACAATTTAGTCGAAGCATTTAACTAAGACCAAGGCAAGGTGTGATACCAGCCAAACCTCTCCTGTAATTAGCCACTCAAATTCAGAACTACAGCAATATTCTGCTTCAGGAGAAGGGCAGCCCAAGGCACCCACCTTTCCTGGGGAGACATCTCCAGAGCAGACGCTGGGTCTTCCCTGATACTACATGATTATCTTAGCTGTAGCCCTGCCAAGAGGTAGACACTGCTTTACTGTAATGAATGCATAAATATTGTTTATGAAGTGTCATCCTTACTCCGTAGGTTACGTTGGTGCAAGACTCGTCATGGAATCATGAAATGGTGTGCTTGCTGGTTTCATTAAAACAGTTGTTTGAATAGAAAATGTTCAGAAAGCATGAAAATGAGTGAAATATTCAAACTCTTCTCACAGGACTTCCCTTTTCATTATTTAGTCTGTTCAGGGTAGGGAAAGAACATACATATGCTTCTGTAACACTTCCTAAAAAAATAAATAAATTAGTTAATCTCCCCCTTTGTAGAAGCTATTAATGTCTGCTTTGCTTTGTTACATGAATCATTTTAAGGAAAAGATTAAAACATGCAGTCACAAAGAAAGCTATTGCAATTGAAGACAGAGAATGCTTTGGGGGAAAGATGTAACCTACAAGAAAGAACTGACTGTGTTTTCTAGCTGGAGGGTGAGAGGCCGCCTGAGCTCTAGGAAGGTAGAAAAACATGACAATCTAAGACAGGCTCCTAGTAGTAAGTTTCCTCCATCTATAAGAATTCCGCTGGAAACATGCACTTTGAAACCAGGACAGTAGTTCCCTTAGCCAGTGTCTGCAAGGTGGGAAGGCAGGTCGGGGACGGGGCTCGGGACAGCACCGTGTCAGTCCTCTGCTGCGGCAGGGCGCGTTCCGTAGCCTGTACCCTTGGGATGATTTGCAGGCAATTCACAACAATTTAAAGTCTGGCCCTCAGCATCTTACAATTCGCATTTGACACTCATCTCAAGGATCTGAACACAAAAACTATATTACTACCTTATATTCGACACAAATCATATTTTATAACTCGAGGTACAAAATGAAAAGAAGGTGCCTTTATTTTTCCAAACCAAACTCTCCGTTTACATTTCAGGATTATTAAAAGTTAGTTGAGAAGAAACAGGGACAGAGATTCAAGCAGAATATGAGCTGCCACTGCTGGCAAACAAAGACGCCCTCATTAACAACAGTTAGCAAATGCATAGCATAGGAGCAGGTGCTGGAAGCATAAACACATGGGAAAAAATGGCAACATATCAAAATCCAGAACTTTTTTTGAAAAGTACCAACAGGTTTGGTAAGAGGTATAGAGACTTGCGTTAGGGAAACACCACAAACATGCAAGCAGAAGTGAATTGCTGATACAGTGAGGACAGCTACAGAGAGATGAGCGATCGGTCGCAGAGGAGGTGGGATAAGCAATTTAGAGAAAGAAAACAAGTTTCATTAGAAATGCCTGGCCAGGTAAGGACTTCACCCAGCAAGATCTAGAAGCTATAGATGATGAATTGTCTACTGGAGTGGAGAAAACAGAAAGGAGTCCAAGCTACCTTGGAAACAGGAAAATTAAGATGTGAACAGAATTACTACAACTGCTAGCCCCATCAGGGTTATTCCAACAGCAGACAGATACCCCTATCTATACTGATACCTGAATCGTCCCTTACCTAGCTTTGATTTCCCTGCTCCTGTCCAAGTGTCATCTGCTTCTCATAAAGAATGTTATTTAGTCACTTTAGCAATACAGGCTGGTCTAGAGTGTATAACCTACCCTTTCCCTCCCTAGCACACAGGTTTGGAAACAAGCTTTTAGAGCTAGCAAGCTGTTACAGATAGGAACTGCTGGTTCTTCTGACCCTACCTTCTAAAAAAAACCCAGTCTCTTCACTTACAACAAAACAGCTTTCTCACATCATTCTCTACCTTTTTATAACCTGAAAAAAACACCCAGGACATCCTTCCTGACATTGCCCAACCCACCCAACAGCTGAACGAGGTTGTCCTGATCAGTGGCAATCACTGCTGGTTATAAAGGTCAGATGACACCCCCCCCCCTACCCAGCATTGTTTGTTAATAAATCCTCTGGCTTAGAAAGTGGGTGGTGTGTGTTGCAGAGAGTACAGAGCTTTTGCTTTGTTTGAGGTGTATCAATAGGTGAGTGGCTTTTTTTTTTTTTTTTTTCCCTCAGATGTTCCTTGCTTTGGTGGCTGTTGAATCTTTTCTCTTGGTGTTTCTGCTCAGCAAGTCAAGCCAAAGAAGCTTGGTGTGTGCTTCCTCTCGTGTGTTCTGGTGAGTTAGCTCATTGCAGAAGTGTGCTGTGTGGGTGCTCATGTGCTATGGCTGGGGAGGGTAAGACTAGTAGCCAGAGGAGCTGAAGAAATGGAGATGCTCTTAAGGGTGTTTAGCAGGTGGTACGCTTCTACCAGCAGCTTTGCCAAAATCTCAAGCACAGGGGGCTGAATAGTTCCTATAAGTGGCACCTTGTAGCACTGTATGAATTTACTGAAGGAATGTGCTTCTTCCCTAACAGCCTCCAACTACTGTATTTCCCTTTGAAAGACAGTAGGAGCCTGTTCGTACTCCAAATACCATCAGCTTGCATTGCTTGGTACCTACATTTTCCCTATATCAAACTCAAGTTGCAGCAATGCAGGTGAAGGATACTTCAAACTTCCAGATTACCCATGCAAACTGGTTCTGCTTACTACATCTTTCTCCTGAATTTCACTGTGAGCTAGAAAGCCACCAGCTTGATCTTATACTGTCCTTCTTAAAGATGGGTGGTCAGGTCAGTGTTTTCTTCACAAAAACAACAGAAAAATTCCTGCTGTTCTGTCGTCAAACACTTCTTATGTTCCCAGACTGTTAATTCAGAGTAGCTGGTACACTTCATTCTCCTCACCTCATCCTCAGGCTATACATAGGAAGGGTTCATGGGTATCAAGCGTTATTATGCAACTAAAAACAAGGAGAGACTGAGCCTTTCATGAAATATCTGCCACTGGCAAGGGCTGGTTGTTGTGGCATATAGGAAAAGGTACAGCTTGTTACAGAAATCATTGCTCATATTTACAAAAGTACTCCTTCGTATTTGGTTTGATACAGAGATATTTAAACAGATGTATTTGAAATGCTTTCTCTTCTGTGCTTTGCTGTCAATATTGAGGACATTGCAGTGTTCCTTATGAGTCAAAAGTGCCTTTTTTCCTTTATATGGAAACTTTATTTAAAAAAAAAAACTCTCACTACTGTAAAGATCAAGTGTCTATCTCTGGGAGATCATTACATTCCTTTTTCAGGAGCCAAGGCTTAACAATGCTGTAGGAAAAAAAAAGAATCTATATGGCAAATCTTGTAGTACAAGTTTTTGTGGTTAACCGAGAACCATGCCATGAGTCAAGCCTTTGGAAACAGTTTAGTAATTAAAGACAAATGCTATGACATAATCGTTTACACACAGCACAAAGATTTTTAGATTAAATCTGGCCTGACCCATTGCTCAGCAAGTGTTATCTGGGATTCTTGAAAGTCATTCATTTATTTACGTACTAATTTGGCCCACATGTTTTATTAAAAACAAAAGCCTACATTTCTCACAGGGGTGAGCTCTATTCAACTCTGGTTAATGAGTTTGGTCAAGAAAGGAATGGACCTGCTCCAGTGGGTACTATATAGAGATGCTCACAAAGCAACAGAGAAAGTTTTTGCTTTCAAGTACCTTACCCCCTAAGTTTATGCTCTTCACGTGCATTTATTTCATGTAAATGAATGAGCCCTGTTTAGCTGCACTAGCACTTGTGTGTTTGTACTCTACACATTGTAAATAAGCTGGCCCATAAAGCTAAATTAGTGGAGAAACCAGCTAATTTGGCAAAGGCAGCTGGGTGATCCTTGATGGCGTGGGGAAGTGTATATATAAACATCTGACCACACACCTATGTGTATGTTGAGTTATTGCTGGATGTGGATACCGCTCCATGTAACAGTTGAGCTTAAATTTACTTTTTCTGTTGTCTTCAGCCAGAATTAAGTTGCTACCAGTTCAGCTAGCTGAAATGCTGGGGATGAGCTGAAAAGGAGAAAGGAGCTTCGTATGGGTTGGGTTTTGGAAAGAAATGGTGCAGCCCTTGCTGGTAAGGAAGCACTGCCAACAGGAGGAGATCAAGGTGTAATTTGCATGAGCCGGCATAGCCAGAAACAGAGAAGTATAGCTGAAACATCCATGATTACAAAAAAAAAACAACCAACAACCCACAAAAAAAACCCAGAGAAAGGATCTTTCAGTTATGAACTTGAGTTGCCTTCCTCCTTCCCTCCCTCCTCTCTTCTTCCATTTTACCAGTGAGATGAGCAGTGTGGGCTAATGGAAAAAAAAGGGATTAGAAAATGACAAAACAAATGGGATGAGGGAGGACTAAATCTGATGTTCCTGCAGGAAAATAGGGATTTTTTCCAAATGGAAACATGTTCCCCAAAAGGCTATTTTTCTAGCCAAAAAATGATCATGTGCCTTTTGTGCAGGGCAGTGAATTTTTGAAGCAGTGTTGTAAGCAGCTGTCAGGAAGGAAAGATTAGGCTTTACTTTAAGTTGGTCCTCACACATAAAAGAAGCTCCTAATGACCTGTGGAGCTTCCTATCCTCGGCTGGTGCCTGCTCCCCCAGAGATATAAGACAGACCAGTACAATGATACTGGGCAGGCACCTATGTGCAGGCAGCCAGTGTCATCTCTTGGCAGGCCTTGGGGAGTACTAGCTGTTAATGCTTGTGTGTGGGAAGAGAAGCACTTTAGGAGGCAGAAGCTGAGCTGTAAAAAATAAAATAATGCATTGCCTCGGGTACAGGTGAGTCCAACTGGACTTCTCCATAGAACTGGAGCCAGCTGCTAATTCCTGCTCAGACTGAGTGGGAACCGGTGCCTGATCCCTCCGTTCTGCTTTGGGACGTCTCAGCCAGTTTTAATGCAGCTGACAGGGTTGAAGTCACATGTGAGGACACAGAAATAATTTCCCCTAAGTACCCCACCAATGTAGATCTTGTTGCTGTTGTAGCGCTGCAGTTCTCATCCCTTAGCCTGGAGGCAGGTGTGCTGGCCTGGCAGCAGCTGTGACTGGGAATGCTTTGGGAGATGTTGATGCTCCACATGGTACATGTCAAGTTACAATGGGCACCTACTTAAGCACCTGGTGCTGAGTGGGCAGGTGCTTTTGCAGGACCACACTGACACTAGCACAGCTCCTTGTGTGCATTCAGAGCCAGGACACCTTGCTGCAGTGTGTGCATGCTTTGCAAGTCAAGAACCAGGGACTCTGTCCCTAAACATTCAAAAAAGTATGAAAATGATTGCAATATAATCTAATATCTTCTAACATGTTGTTTTTTTACATTTCATGCATCTGCAGATCAAGGACTTGCAGGAGAGTGGCTTTCTTGACCTTCTGGTGCAAAAAATTTTAATTTATTTGCTTAGGAGAGGTGAAATCTGATTTGAAGATGCATTTGCCATTAGTAAGTGCTTGGCACTGGTATTTAAAACAGCTCTTTTCTATCTGTGGCAGCTTTTACCTTTGCTTAAGCCTCACAAACCCAAGATTTACAAGCTAATGAACTCTAACTGACAATATGTAGATGATACCCTGTGCACTGGCTGTTTGGTGTAGATAACTGAGGCTTGTGAGTTTACTCTCAAACTGACTGCCTAAGCCTGGATATCTGCTGAGATACTTTATCCTTTTATGAGGGTGAATCCAGAGTGCACTGAGTAATGCATAATAAAATTAGTTTGGGGGGAAAGCAAAAGATAAGCACGGTAAAATAAGCTCAAATGACTTCACTGTTCAGTAATGACTCCTACCAAATAACTGCATTGTAGTTTTATCTTTCCAACCAAGATTGTGTTAATGCTCTAAAATTAAATCTCTTGTGAAAGTTATCTGGAATTTCTCAAACAAGTTTTAAAGGGGTTTATTTTTTCATCAGAGGTCATGCCTCAAGAATTTGTAGGAATTCCGCCTGGAAAGTAATAATCAGTGGAAACTGGCAGTCAAAGCTAATTTATATTGCTCTTCCAGATAAAAATTCCTTCCGTCTTAGACCTGCATTTCAAAAAAGATGATTATCACTCTTGAGAGAATACATCAGTGAAAAAAGAGAAGGAATGACTTAAGAGATGTCTCCTGGATCTGTAGATCTGGGGTTTATGGTGGTGCGTTTTTTTTCTTATAATCCTTCCTTCTGAAATGTGTGAAGGACAGAGACAAAAGGAAAGGAAAGGGAGAAGGAGAGGTATGTATGAGGAGACACCAAAACAAATTAAAGAAATCGGCTGCCAGTGTGATTTCCCAGGAGTTTCAGAATAAATGACTTCAAAACAGGGTGATGTCTCACCAAACAGAGATGCTAGAGCCTATTCTTTCTTTTTGTTCAGCTTGTGGTGTTACACCATGTCTGTCACTACTGTACCTGGCTTTCTGTCAGTATTTCAGTTTAATAGGTTAACTGCTGCAAGAGGAAAAATAAAGCCATCTCTCTAACTCAGCTTTAAAAAGTTTCCGTCTCTGAGTGCTGGTGGGCCAGTTGTCACTCACTGGCTCGCAAACGCCCCGCGCCACCAGGCAGAGGCTGGAATGGAAAAGCTCCTAATGCATTTACAGAGCACAGCCTGGATCTGCCTGTCCCCACATGGGAAAGGGGTTCAGAGGAGTGTGCACTGTGAGGTCAGAGGAGCAGGAGGGGGTATGCAATCAAGATGAGGGCATCCTTGGCAATGACACCTTAGGTAGCTGACATGTGCCTTCACCTTTCTCATATGCTGGCCCTGCTGGCAGACAGTGCCTGCCTTGAAAGCCCCATGGAGTAAATTTTGTCAGAAGTAGTGTTAGCGAGACCTGGTGCCTGATGTTAATCATCTTCTGCAGGGCAGCGTGGAGCGATGGGCAGAGCTGCCTCTGCTGGGTTTGTCATCAGCCTTGTAGCTGAAGCACTAAACTGCCAGCAGCACCAGTTCACGTCATCTGCTTGTAGAAAACGATGTCAAACAACCCCTCACACAGGCACAGCAAGGTTGTTTGTTAACTGGATCTCAGTCCAAGATGCTGCTGAATGCTATGCAGCCCATATGAATGTTACAAAACAATATGTTTTTGCTGTTCTCCTGCATAGTCATGCTAGATTAGCTATTTCCTGTTCAAGCACAAAGCAGAACATTTGTGAATAAAGGAAGCCTTCTATTTATTACAAATTCAATCTCTCTATTGTAATGTTTCATCAAGTTTTTTAACTTAAATCTGTCAGTGTCATACACATGTGTGTGTATTTATTTTTTCCACAGAATTCCAAATCATAATTTTGGTGTAAGGCCATCAATAACCCCATGCGCTTCAGAGAGTAGGTAATCCTTTAGGAGTGGAAACAGAAGACAGATTTGATTCCAATGGTGAGCTCATTCCTAGATCACCACTGAAAGCAGAGAGAGAAACATGCTCCAAAATAAACAACAGTTTGAACTCGAAAGCATTTTTTCTTTTAGGGTGCCCAGCTTTGCATGAAGGCATTCCTGCAAATCCTCCTTAACTGTTCTGAGGACTCTCTTGGTTTCCTAGGTCGTTAGTCTGTGTTTCCAGAGCGCGCTGTGACAATGCACTGACTCTGAGGATCATTTTGAAGAGAAGGATTTAAAAGAAATACATAACCAGATCCCTCACAGTTGAAACTACTTGGAGAGGGGAACTGGGGGGTGGACACAAACCCTGTTATGAACTATGCAAATAAATACCTTGATGTAGTGAGCAAGACAAACTTGAGTGAGCTTCAGGCAGCTTAATTTTTCCTAACCTAGTTTTTCAGCAACTATTGGCTTGCAGGTCACTCTGTAGATTTGCATCTGTAGGTTCCTGGAATCCTCCTTCTATTAAGCAAACAAAACACAGTTTCAAGTAGGCTACACAGAGGTGATTAATGAAAACTCCAAATTGGTTACCCTTAAATAAAGCAAGAAAAAGCACTTGCTTGTAGAGGTCACGCATGTGAGGAGTACCATGTTGTGTAGTACCAGGTGAGGACTTACCAGACTGAGGGATTTCTGTGGCAGAGGAAATCCCAGACGTTAAAAACAGGCTCTTTTCCAATGACCTGACTCTTGTTCAAAGGGATATCTGCCTTTTGGACACCCAGGCCAGTGACTGGTAAGATGCGGGTTGCCTCTGATGTTAAGGCAGACAGCTGACAATTTGAAACAGCAGGAGCAAGCCCCTCTGTCGCAGAGTATTTGGTTCGGGGAGAAGCAGAGCAAATGGTTGGGTGATGTCAGATATCCCCGGTGGAGGACTCCAATGCAGAAAGTAGATGGACTTATCTGCAAAGACCAGCCAGCTCTGAAGAGGAGTTAGGTAGGACTCAGGATTCATGCTGGATGAGCACATGGACGGTGACCGCAGTGGAGTGCTGTCCCTGCAGAGAGAGGACCACAGGACGGGAAGGACCTGGCAGGCCTGTTAACTGAGTGTTGTATATTTAGGTGGTTCAAAGTTAGGACACGCTGCTGCTGCCGGGAAATAGGCAGTCTTTAGTTTTTGTCTGGTGTTGGATGCCAAATTTGGGGAAAGCTCTTTTCAGAAAAGCAGCAGAGTTTCAACACAAGTGTTCTACTAATTTGCCATGGCTTTATGTAATTAGTCTTGCTGATCCTCAAGCCTTCCCCAAGCTGATATATTTCTTTTCTGCATTTTTGAATGAAAACATTTTAGTATTTGATAAGCAAAGTTACTTTTCGTTTAAAATATCACCTACTTTTATTAAAATGAAAAAAAGTGAATTTGAGACAATGGAAAAAAGGACAAGCCAATGAATAAGAGAAGCTATTGATATGTTTGTTTGAGACCTTAATCTCATGCTACCCCCCTGACTCATGCTTGCATTTGTTCTGCTTAGCCAAAAGTATGCTTTTGGGGTTGAAAGCTCTGTCCGCTGGGGGCCATCTCCCTCCCTCCCCAATGGAGGCACAGGAAACTGGTCTTAAATGTATTTCCTCCCATCCATCCATCCATCCATCCGCCTTAGAGACAAGGGGTGGCCTCCATCCAATTCTTTCAGCGATCTGCTCTCAATGCTGTCAAATAAACAGATTATTTAACTCCTGCTAATCACATCAAATAACCCATAACTATCTTTGAAAAAAACCAACACCCAGCTTCCTCACAAAGCGATTTCTTCATTCCCAGCCCTCTAACTACAGCTACCATCAGTCTTTGTAACAATCATTACTTATTCTCTTTATAAGGATAATTGCAGTGATGAAGATTATTTAAGAAAATAATATAGCTATGGGGAAGAAGTAAACCCTGAAG
Organism: Falco rusticolus; assembly: GCF_015220075.1. Taxonomy (NCBI): domain Eukaryota; kingdom Metazoa; phylum Chordata; class Aves; order Falconiformes; family Falconidae; genus Falco; species Falco rusticolus. The sequence goes on along the minus strand of NC_051198.1, from coordinate 25,285,979 downwards.
ATCCACAGCCATTAAATTTAATAGGTAAGCCAAAGCTGCTGGGAACAGAATTAGTTTGAGCAGAAGGTATCTACCTGCTTACCCCTGTCAGAGCTCAGACACAGCCGTAACCTCAGAGGCAGCCTTAGGGGGATCTGCTGAGACCATCCAGACACTCTTTCTGCAAAGGATGGATTAGTGAGTAGTTTCCTGCTTTGGGACTCTCCCGGTAAAGACACCCTAACTGCTGGAAAGAGAATGGCTTGTCTTTGCATTCACTGCTGGGAAGGAGAGATGTGCTACTGGTGTCGTGGCAGCCTGCTTTCTCTTGAATGACTGTGCCACCTTGTCCTTTGCCTTTTATTCCTCGGGGGGTACTTTCTCACCGTGCTTCTCCTCATTACTCTTGGTCTCTGTTTTGCTTTGATGGCTGTTTTTGGTTTTGTGTTGGGTTTTTTTTTTTATATATCCCTCAGTTTAAACTGCAGTCAGCGTCATTGAATCACTCTGATCATAGGAGCAAAAACCTGTCATAACAGGACTGAGGAAAGACACTTTGAATTTGCCAGTATATGGTAACTAGCCGGGTTTAGTACCAGTTGCCATTCTAAGTGGTTAAATGAAGAGTCCAACCATAACTAGTGATCTTTGGAGGTTCCTTGCAGACCCTGCGACTGTGGGCTTGGGACCTGGGCTTCAGCCTGAGTCCTCACAGCTCCTGGTGCCTGTGCAGGTCTGACTGTGCCCTGGTGGGAGCAGGCAGAGGCGAAGCGGTTCCTTGGGTAGGCAAATGAAATGCAGTTTTGGGACTTGTTTGAAACAGATTGTCACTGCCGTAGAATGATGATATAGTGAACTTAAGAAGTTTGGTATGGCTAACAAACAGTATAGGCAGGATCTCGGTGAAAAATCAAAAGGCCATTTAAGTCTGTTTCCATGGTTTCAGAGAAGACAGGACACTTTTCTTTTTACATTCTCCTTTTTTTCATTCCCTGCCCCCACTAGTGCAAAACCAGTGAATTCTGAACTCCCCCTTCCCATGCTGCCTCCTGCTCTCTGCAGCAACAGGGACGTTTGTAGCTGTCTTCCAGCAGAAAGCTGGAGAGTCTGCTGAACAACCTCTATTCCCTATTTATTTTCTACCAAAGTGTTCTCAGCAGGGTCTCCACTCGGGATGAGGGGAGAGATGTTCACCCTGGAGTCTCTGGCCAAGTGTTTTTTATGGGGGATATAATCCAGTGGCAGGTCCCGATTTATGGAAGAGAACTGGGCTGTGATGAGCAAGTTACAGCTCCCACCACGTATTTCAACATCTGCTTTCAGGCAGGAGCTTTTAGGCCTTGATTTGTATGTTCCTAAAAATGGAAACACTTCCTTGTTGCGGAATGGGAAAGGAAGAGAGAATTCTTTTTTCTCTTTTATTATATTTTTTTTTTTTTGCCAGAAGGCAGTAAGGCAAAGGGAAGTCACTACAGTTTGTTCTCCCTGTCCTTAATCAGTTTGCACCAGCTTATTCTTTTCATTCCTCATTTCTGCCTGCTCCTGCCCTATTCCTGAACTGTTACTGGCTGCAGCAGCAGGTGAATCGGGCTTTTCCTTTGTAATTACATCTTAATAAAGTAGTGGTGGTTATACTGTCCCATGTTGTCCAACATCACTCTGAATTGACTCGTGAAAATTTTTGTGGAAACCCCCTGAACACATCTGGGAATTGTTCATTGGCATTGAAATGGTGTGGTGATGATTGTGTTGCAGTTTCATTCTGAATACTGGTGATGCTAAAGGGGAGGCAGGTGCTGGTTTAACAAATTCTGAAACCTCAGATGGCTTTCACCATTGGTTTCTGACTAGGTTCAGGACCAAAAATGCCATTACAGCATTTAAAAATTTATTTAAAGGTATTTTAGGCAAGTGAAACTACAAAAAAAAAAAAAAAAGATATACTGTTTCTAGCTCAATTATACATATGGGCTCAGCTCCTACAAGTTGTCAAGTTCTCAGACTCCTTTGAGAAGGCACTTCTGGAAGACCTGTTGTAAAAGGAGCCTTTAATGGTATGACAGACAGTGACTGACTGGCTTGTGCGATGGACACTTCAGTTTAGGGGTAAGAGATTAAAAATGAGAGCACTTTTTAAGATTACAAAAATCTTGTATGTTTACCTAGGAAAAAGTCCTGAGGATTATTCATCACTAATCCTGAGATCTACAGTATCTTAACGAATTAAGATTTTCTATATACATGTAAAAATGTACTTAATTCAACAGTCTTTTCTGAAAGGCAGAATTTGTAATGTGCTGTTAAAAACAAATGAACAAAAAAACCCCACCCCAACCCGAAAGCAGAACAGCAGAACGCCAGCACTTGCTCTTTCCCAGCTCGTATCACGCTGCATTTCAAAGCTTCATCTTAGCTGTTGTGCTACAGGCAGGTCAATATCCGGACTGAGAAAAAAGTAGACAGTAAACATGAGTTCTTGAATGAAATGTTGTTTCAGATAAGAACTGGTAGTGTCCTTTGTAAAAAAAATTCTGTGTAGGAAAAAGTAAAATGATTGCTGCAGCACTCAAGCCATAGGCTATTTATTTTGGAAAAGAATCATCATTGTATTTGAACAATTCATCAGCTAAGTATGGTGGCAGGCACTGCCGAGGGTTAGCATGTGGAGCTGTAACAAGGCTCCTGGTTGAAACTTCTAATTCTGGACAAGTCACTTAGTGTTTGTATTCTCTTGGGAAATTTTGTAAAATATTTCTTGATGATTGCAGCACTGGTAGCCAAGTTACTTGTATTTTCCAAGAAGAGATGCAGCATCTGTATCCTGTTTTCCTTCTCTACAAATTATCAATAATATAATTTATCTTGTGTGCATGTCATGAAACTGAACAGATTAATGATGGCATGAAAAAGAAAGGAGCAAAACAACTCTGAGCAAAGCTCAGGCGCAAGCTACCACATATGAGGTGGAAGGTGGTGGTCCCATTTTATCACTGCTACTTTATGACCAGTCTTAAAGCTACGTGTGTAGTCCCCTCTCACAACTGAGGACTCTGTGAAGAGTTGCAACTGATAGTCTTATTAAATACAGCTGAGGTACCCTCCAACCAAACGGAAAGGTCTGCAGTGAGCGGCTGAACCGACACATGCAGCTTGCCTTGCGGACCAGGCAAATGCTCAGGCAATGAGTAAAGTCAGACGTTCATGCTCACAGAAGCTGGCAACAGGGAGAGAAGTCGGTGGGCAACCCTTCTGGGTTTTGGGTGACGGGTTGTGGTTGCTTCAAGTTGTTTTCCTTTGCGCTCACTGCTTAACTTTCCAAATACCCTGTAGCAAGCAATAAATAAATAAATAAAAATGTAGGTTCAGAGCCTTTACAATAAATTCCAACCCTTAATCCAGTCCTGCAATGGTAGGAATTCTTTCTTGTGGTTGGGGGCTAAATATCTTCAAATGTCACCCTGTGTTTCTGTAATGTCTTCAGAAAGAACATGAAATCCCAAGTTCTGTATAGAGAATGCACTTGTTTTTTGTTATTCCATCCTTTGTCAACATTGTATCTGTTCATAGTGCAAACAAATTCCTTTCGGTCAGTATCCTAGAAAAGGGCAGACAAGACAGGGCAAACCAAAGTAAACAAACTGTTTTTTTCAACTTTTTTTTCACTGTAAGAGAATTCACTTGTGCTCTATTACTCTGATTGGATTCAGCTTTTACATTTTGAGACTACTACACACAGTGGGTGTTTTACAATAAGTATCACCTAAATGGATTTTTCTTTACCAGCGGAACTTTAGAATTAAACTTCTGTCAGGGCTGTCAGATTTGCATGAAAGTGATGTTGCTTTTTTATCAGACTTTGTAACAGCCACAACATTTGTTTGCAGCATTAAAGATGTGCTTGCAACAAGTATGTTTTGTGTCAAAGGGAGGTACGTCTTCTGAGGAAGGTAGCAAGCATCTGGCTTTTTGGTCATACGGAAAATTAATTCTACATTTTCTTGGAAGTATGTAGTTTCTGATGGGAAGTAGATTTTGAATGTACTAGAGTTAAATTTTAAAGATTTTTTGATGATTTTCTGAAGATGCAGAAGTGTCTGAGTAGATTTTTCAAAAGTGTCTAGCCATGTATGAATTACTTCTTCAAAAGAATGTTTCATTAGGATCCCACTATCTGTCTCTTTCAGAGAGTAAACATCAAATTTAATCCATAAAATCTAGATTAACTGCGTCTCCATGTAAAATATCTTGAAATATTTTGTAATATGCAAAATAACCTGTGTCTCTGCCTCAGCCAAAATTTCCTCCCTTCTATGGATAGCAGGGTGAAATCTTGAGCTGAAAATGATTTTCACCTTTATTTAAAACTGATGGTGTTTAAACCCCCTAAGTTTCAAAAATGACAGTGGCACTTAAAAACCTCAGTCTCACAGAAATCTGATGTGACTTCAGTCCCTGGTGCCTAAGGGAATTAGGAAAGTGAGATGTGGTGCTGCTTTTTTCTTCTTTTTTTACTTCAGATCATTGAATTAAACATATGAGTGCCTGTCTTAAGACATTATGTATGGATTTTTTAGAGATTTAATTGGGGAACAAGGTTTATGGCAATAACCTAACTGTGGATATACCACGTTTTGTTGTCTCTTTGTCATTGTTTCACTCCTCCTTGGAGCTTAAGAAAGACTTTGTAGTGCTTTGTCTAAACCACAGCCACACAAAGGCAGCTATATACTATTCACTGAGGGGCTCCAGGTCTGTTTTGTATGAAGTTACTAATGAGCTAATGTGTTGTTACTGCTTTGGAAAGCTGATATATGCGCCCTGATGTGCCCTTCAGCTGAACGGTGATGGGGACTGAAGCCTGCTTTATTGCCTCGACTGGAGGTTTTTCCAGAAAGGAGGCAGGCACATAATGGAGACGCTAATCTACTGTACTTCTGATCTCCCCTGAATGACCCTTATTGCAATAAACAAAAAGCTGTGCCTATTAATCCTTGCCTGTGCCCACCCAAATAATGCCTAGCTTCAGCTGCAATTGCTTTGAAGGGTGTTAATTAGCATTCTGCAGAAAACTGAACTGGTGATCCTGCCAGTTACCCAACGAGAAAGTGGATTCGGATCATTAGACAGAACGCACCTGCAATAATAGATGGAAATGACGGTCATCTGCAATGCAAATTGAATTTTAGTTGTTAAAATCAGAGTACAAATTTTTAATTTCACATTCTCAAAACATTAGAATCTCTAAAAAAGATGGATCACACAAATGTCTTTGACTTCTTATTTTTATTTTATTTTAACTTGCTAAAAACTGAGAACACTTGGCCAACAAGCACAGGCTCTTGGTGAGGTAACAAACATGCACAAGGAACAGAAAAATTTAAGAGGAAAAAGAGAAGGCTCTACTGTATTTTTTCTTTTATCATATAGGTTTTTTTTCTTGCTCCTTTATTAAAATATTTCACAGTTAAAATCTTTGAAGCACAGGGATTTTCTTAATTTGATTTTTGTTTAAACAAAGAAGAGCGATCCATATGAAAAGCAGTGAGAAGGTTGAGGAAAGCTATAGCTGTCCACATCCCTGTAGCATTAGGATGCTGCTGCTGTCACTGTGCTCCCTGTCATACAGGATCACAGGCTGGGCAGGGACCTCCTGGGCTCCTTGGGCCACTCAATAACTGCATTATACAAGCTCCTTTCATAACTCACCATGCTCCAGCTGAAAGTAGGTCAGTGTTTCACCTATTTCGCCTGACTACAAGACTGTTCCAGACCCTGTACTTAAGCTTCTTCTGAAAGCTTCATTTATTCATGAATTGTTCAAGATCATTTGTTCATGGGCCAAGAGTATCCTTTAAGTAATTCTTTCCTTTCCCCTTAATCCCCATGACTGGCTCGCACAGATCAGTCATCTTTTCTCATTTTTCTGTGCTGGACAACCAAGGGTTCACCCTCCCTTCACAGGAGACACATTCTTTAATTTAGTTAATCCTTCCAGAGCTGCGCAGTGCAGTTCTGATGCTATCTCACCAGCACCCTTCCCCCTGGCAATCCTCCTCCTCCTCTCACTGAAATCCAGTGAAGCAAGTAAGGTTAAAAGCTTCCCAAGAAAGTTTATCAACAAGGATATCAACCGGTTCCTTACATTCTAGGGAATTTTAGAAATGTGAATGTCTATTGAAAATTATTTGTATAAGAATGAAATGGGCATGGTTCTAACCAGATTTGTATTTACCAATTAACTACTTCTGTCCTAAGCAATTTAATACTTATTTTTGGTTTTACCCATCATCTAGCCAGGGCCAGGTTGGAAGGCAAGTTTTGCTGACTGATTCTGCAGTGCTCCAACGGCAGCGTTGTTTGGAATGGGTTCAGGGATTCATCGGAGTTAAGGTGGTGGCACAACAGTCAAAAATCCATTCTGCAACCAGGTCTCTTCTTCGCTCGTCAGCTTAACTTAGGAAAAAGAGGTAAAAGGCAAACAGATTCTAAGCAAACATTAATATCTTAGAATTAAGTAAAATGTGCCATTCATAAAAATAATCTAAGTTCAACTCAGAATATTTTTTTCACACAAAAAGCAAGGTGCATTGCTTCATTCTTTGGGTAAATTCTTAGGACATTATGTTGCTCTAAGAGCTCAGGTAAATTTCTAACTGAACCTTGATGATGAGTTGGTAAAAATAGTTTGTACTTAAAAAAGTGGAAGAAAAAGACATTTCTGAAAGGAAATCCTGCATTTAAAAAATTTCATAGGGAAGTACTTGGATGTTTTCTAAGTAATTCCTGCCCTCTTTGGGATCAAAAGCATGTGTAAAAATTCCATTTGCTCACCTAAAATGAGGGCAGGGAAAAGTAACCAAACTTCAAGGCAATGGAATCCTGCACCTGACTTCAGGCACTTACCTCCTGTACCAAGATCTCTGCAGTTGCAGAAGTTTGCAAATGTGGTTATGAAGCACCTGAGGCTGTTTCTGCAGGCAGCTGGCACAGCTGGGGGCTACCGGAGGGCATGGGGAAAAACCTTCCCATTTTGACCAGAACTGGCTGCTCTGAGTTGGGATACAGCTGTTCTTCAAAGACTGCAATTGTCAATGAGCAAAACCTAATCTGTGCTGAGAGCTAGCACAGTTGCTCTCAAGATCTGGTTAATTCTGGGTCCTTCAATGAACTATAAAAATATTTGGAGGGGTCTGATTAAAACTAGCTAGAACATCTGGAAGATAATTTGTTCTGTGATTTCTTTGGGAAAAAAAATTACATATTGTCCCTAAGTTTAATAAGTTAAATAACAAGCACCCCTTCAAGTGCTGTAATAAATGCTTTGTTAGTACTCTTCTAATAGCTGTAGGACAAAAAACCCCATACCTTCTAAACAGAAACCAAGCAACCCAAAACCTAAATGTTTTATTTGGCTCTCTGATGCTCACGAACACAAGTTTTATGAATACCGATTGGTCAGTATGTAAGTCAGGTTTGACTGGTGTCTGAATGAACAAATGGACCATGAACACAATTTTACCTGTGTAGAAATAGAAAATACACACAGGCATGACTTGTAATTGCAGTTATTACTATACAAAAGAGGTTTTTTAACATATTTATTGGTCTTGGTTTACCTTCATGTTTGTTCTTGTGGAGCCATCCATCTCGGAGGAGGTTTGAAAATAGATCATTTTATATTTCTTGATCATTTGTAGCTTTTTTTTTTTTTTCTAAAACCTCTTGCCCTTTGTTCCCCTTTCCCCTAAAGTTTTGCATCAAAGCCTCAAGAGCCACGGGCTTCCAGTCTGCTGTTTAGACCTCCATTGTTTTCCTAGACAGAGGCATTTCAACAGAGGAAACTTTTCATAAGTTTCCAAACCTCACATATCCAACCATGATATTGGAATACTTGCTAAAGATTCCTTTGTGACTTCCATTTGTGCTTGACTAAAGCAGAAAGTACAGACTTTCCATCATAAATGTTAATATTAAACAGACCATCGCAGACTGAAATGGAACAGAAGTGAAAGTCAAAAATCAAACATGGCTAAACTCATCTATGAACTTGCCCCTGGAAGAAATAGGGAGGTAAAAGGACACACACCAAAGCAAAGTAAGCCTTCTCTGGCCATTTTTAAAATGCAGGCTGTAATCACCCCTGGAACGAGGGGGAACTGATGAAGATCATCATTACCCCCAACATATGGTCTAGGTGATGCTTCTGTGGCTGTCAATACTTTTGTTCAAATATAGGTGTTGCGCCATAACTTAACAATAGAAGAGAGTGTGACTAGTTAACCTAGAAGAAAAAAGATCCTGTTCCACAGATCTTACTGCTGTGAAGGTTCATTATAAGTGGGTGAGTGTGCATGTTTTTGTTTTAGAATATTGTTCCCCAGTAAAACTATTCAATAGGTCAAAATTTACAATTGGTTTTGGTCAAGCAATGAAGAAAACAGCCAACTCAGAGTTACCCCACCAGTGCTATCCACTGCTAAAAGATTTCACCCCTGTAGGTCTTGCTGGTAATGTGGCTGTTAGAATTAATTCTAATTTACTGCAATTTTTTTCTTTGCTATAGAAAACACACTTAAACCATGCCTTTGACTTATATTTGTACGACTGATGACAAAGAGAGCAAACAATTGCTTCATGCTGACCCAAAGCTGTAAAAGTGTTATTTCAGCAGTAAGCAAACAATGCAGCTAGAGAGAGCACACAAATTCATACCACATTTATAGTAAAAGTTTCACTTTTAGTATATAAATAACCCCCCCAAACTACTGAGTCCATTGCTACGTATAACCTCATTGCTCTGTTTGCTGACAGGCACTAAAGACAGCACTTTCACACAGCTGGGCTAATGGGTAGCATTTGGGGGCTGGCAGCACTTTGAAGGTTTCATTCCTATCTAGTGATAAAGTCACGCTACGTGATATTCCTTCCCCCCTCGCCCCCACCTTGCTCACTGAGAAATCTAGCTGCCATCTGGGAGCGGAGGGGCACGGTACTCACAGATGCTGCACAGCTCAACCTCTAACTGAATGCATAATCAATCTTAATTGTTCTTTGTCTATTCACCCCAGAGGTCTCAAAGACTATTTAGGTCCCTTTCAGAAAATTGGGGTATTTACACTTTCTGCTTTGCTACAACTAAAAAAAATAAATAAATTAATACGGTATGTTTTCTTACTCTCTTATTAGAAATATTTTTTGGTCAACTTACCCTTAAGATGCTGTTTGGTAACTTGCGCTCATGTGAAATCTGTTTCAAAACCAAAGCCCTTAACAATCACATAATTTTATTTTCTGTGTATTATTTCTGTACTGCCCTGTTCCAATCCATAATAATTCTGACAGTACTACTAAGTGTCAGAAGAAGCTGGCCACAGTTTAACAGCTGTGAGCTTATTATGCACTCATTTCCTGAAGCAATGACCTAGAAACTACTTTTTTTTCCTGCATCATACCAAATAACTTCAGAAGTATGGTAAGGTACAGTGGCAAATCTAATTAATGTTTTTTGGGGAACATGTGGGTTTGAAAGATAAACCTGTGCAGGGGTTGGAAAGTGATGTGTGCAATCAGCTAGTTCCAAGGGCAACACAAGGTTATTTAGTCTATAGCAGATATTTCAGATATTTCAGAAAAACGTGAAGGTGACTGATTTCTATTACCAGCAGAGAGATCCACCCAGACTTCTTGAAATTCTGGGGGCTTCCGATTCCCTTGGAGAAAGTAATCGAAGCGGCATCCAACATACAAATCAACAACTGGCTATTATGTCTAGGCTTTTCAAGAAGAATTCAAATGAAGTAAAAGCTTCCAAAACTTAACCTAAGAGTTATTCAGAAGTAATCAAAGATATTAAGGAGCTGAAGAACACGTCGGCATCCTCTGAAGCATTACACGATATCTAACCACCCACCAAAGGGCTGAGTTTATCAGTGACTTCTGCTGAGGATCCCCCTCTGGCACTCGCTTTCTGTTTCTTCTCCTGATGTCAAGCTTCGCAAGCCTTTGTGGTAAGTCATTCTGGATTTCTTATTTTTCCACGCTGTCAAATACCCCCGAATACTTATTTGTTCTCAGCCTTCATGCAGTAACTAATGGCTCCACTGTCTATTATGCAGAATCTCACGCTCTGAGACCAGGTTATTTCCCTTTTTCTTATGCAGGGCACCCATCTTTACGGCAAGAACATTTAAAATCTGTTCCTTTTCATCTTTAGATCACAAACTTTACCCCTCTCTTATCAAACTGGTGTTTGGGTTTTTGCTACCCTAATTCATTCCTGTCTCACTGACTTGAATGCTGCAGTTTACTGTGAATAACCACAGTAGAAATAATGAACAGACATCCCAGTCAGAGTTTGGGTCATCAGACTGTGAGATGACAAAAAGATGAGTCCGATGGACCTTGAGTCTGAGTTTGGCAAATGACATAAGGTAGTAAAAACTAGAGAGTAGGTGGAAGCAAAGAAGCGATTGGATTGTGTTGCTAATTTAGAAGCAGTAATTCCAGAATCAACATTTTTGATGTGCAAAGACAAATCTTGATCTTATAGTTAAATCTTATCCAGAGACTGATGAATTAGGAAAGGTCTATGGGAAATTCTATGGAAGAAGGTACTAAAGTGCTCCAAAGAAAGCTAGGCATACTAGCTTAGAAGCTGCAATCACCACCAGGGTTGAAATGAGAAATTATGACCCTAAACCACATAAAATAAAGAAACCTAGACACAGACCAAGATCGTTCTGTTTGGTCCTAAACAAACACAACCACACACACACCAAAAACAAACAACAAAAAACCCCCAAACCAACCAAGGGGTGGGTGAGGGGAAGGTGTTTCAAAGTATCTTGCTGCCACATGAGTACACCAACAGGTAAATTACTTTAAAGCCACAAGGTCATGCTTTGGAGAGCATAAAGGCAATAAAAGATGGAGAGAAAACTCTGCCAGTCTGTCCCACTGGTGTCTTAAGCTGTCAACAGGTACACTACAAATACACACAAATCATATGGATACCAGATTTTATATATTGCCTTTAGCTGTCTGAGGGAAAAATGAAATCACAATGAGGCTCCCCATCATGAATGAAGGGTATTGAAGTCGCCTGCATGTGTCCTGGCAGTGCCATATGACATCATAGGATAGCTCAAGATGGATTTCATGTTGATGTAAACCACTGTTTAATTTCAGGAGTATAGGTATCAAACAGCTCTAAGACTTGCTTCATGGATGTTAAAAGAAATGTTTACTTTTTAAAGCAATTACTTAACTTTCCCAATTATCCAGAAAAATGACCTCATTGTAGCATGTAAATGTGCATTGGAGAGTCTGTATGTAAGCTATAAAAAAAATATAGCTTTTAAAAATAGATATGCAACAGGATCGAGATACTTGAGCCCTAGACACATGCAGTATATATGCAGTGAGAGTAAAGGCAGCTTTTGTACTGCTGTTACCACCCAAGCCCCACTGAACATTTACAAAATTTAGAACATCTCCCTAAAGTGTTTATAATGGTATCTACTTTACTTGCAAGTAACCAGCCAGATGGGATGGCAAAGATCAAGCTTTCACATTGTGTGAAAAACAAGTCCTTCCTTCCAACCTCCTTCTACAACCCTTAGGATAGTTCTTACTACCTACTTTGTGCTGGCACTTTGCTCTGCATTACCTTACCAGCATATAGATAAGGCTGTGGGATGGGACCTTATTAGATAAAAAAAATCCGAGCTACTGCATCTCTCAGCCTCTAAACTGATCATAAAGCAAAACACTGGGGCTTTCATTAATTCCATTTACCTCTAAAACATTTTAGGTGGCATCTAGTCATGCCTCCCTGCAGGTTTAGTAGGAAGACGGCAGCTATAATTTTCTCCAGCAAAAAGGTATTTTTGGTGTCTCATACATGGTTTGAAAGGTTTGACAGAGCTTCTGCATTTACCAACACAAGCACGACTTGGAAATACCTTTCTTGGACAAGAGGCTTGTGATAGAAACCATTATAAAGGTAAGTAAACGCCTGCCTAAAATAAAAGGTGAGGTGCTGTAACGTCAGGAAGTTGGGAGACACTTCCTAAAAATTTTGTCCTTACTTGCCACCTTCCATTCATCTGTGTCCTTCCTTGTAAATCCCGCAGGTTTAATCTGTGCAAATTGGGAAAGAGCAGGCAAAGGCTGGAAGACAGCAGTGCCAGCTACAAATTGCTTCTCATGTTCTTCAGCAGCCTAAAAGCCACGTAGGCACAGGCATGTGCAACACACGTGTGAGAAAAATGGGTTATGTCTCAGCTTACTAAGTATCTGTAGGATTCAGATCAGTCCTGTGGGTATTCATTCTTCCAGGAGACATTGCATGTCTTTTCCCAAATAAAATAATACAGTGGAGACTGTGGGGATAAACTCACTGAAAGGCATGATGCAAACATGAGCTTTCCCTACTGTCACCTTCTAATGCCTCTCTGTAAAATATTAAAAGGAAAAATTATCATCAAAAGAGGTTTGCATCCAAGGTTTCGAGAGCGCTGGTTAATATGCACAGTTGTCCCAATAAATTGTTAAATGTGTTTGCAGTGAATTCGTAAATCACTCTGTGAGGCATTGAAATAACTGGCACTACTGTTTTGGCTCAGTTACCAGTTTTACATCAGGGACTTATTTTCCAGTTTTTTTCCTCTAAGTTGCTGTAATCATGTGCTGCAGTTGAATCTAAACTGAATGGCATGCACAATAAATACGCTCCCTCACTGAGATCATGCAAGCACTATAAAATGTAAAAGAAAACAGTGGAAGGCATTGAAGTGGTTCACACTGTGACCTTTTATAAACCAAGAAGAGAAAAACAGCAGAAAAGCAAAATTTGTCAGATTTATCTGCTCCTTTTGGCTTAATAACAGAGACTATGTTTGCTTGTCTTTTGAGGACATCTATGGTGCAGGAAAAAGCCTACCTGAGCATAAAAGAAATCCCAACTCAGAGCTTTCTTTCATCAACTCACAGATGCAACCCAACTGTGTATTTATTTTTTTTTTTTTCCAGAATCCTACGTCTGAAGTGATGACCCTTATGCAAAAGGAGTCACTGGAGTGAGCAGACACTGACTTGCAAAGCAAGCAACGTGTTTGGAGCAGAAAGACTCATTCTGTACCTCAACAACAACCCTGTCTGTCACAGCCTTGTTATAGCTTGATCTTATGCCATGTAAAACCCACAAATCTCCAGAAAGCAAAATAGCTATGAATGCCAGAAGGGACATTAGCATCTCTCAGTCTCTTCCAAATGTAAACAGCTACAAATCAGAAGCTGATCTTACAAAGTGCCCTTATCAGTGTTTAAAAACAATCAGGATCCTACAACCCCAGGTTATCTGCTTTTGGTTTTGGTTCTTATATTTACAACAAATGCCCTAAGTGAGACGGAGAAAAGCGAGCTGGGCTAACCCAGAGTACAGAAGACCTGGTTTCTGATCCCAAATCTGCCTCCCGGCTTCCTGCAGCAGAAGCTCCACAAGGAGCATCATGGAGCAACAGCTACTGCTGCCTCTGGTTAGCTGGTGATCTGGTCAAGTTAGGCTGTTTTACAGGGCAGGCGATCTTTTTGGTAAGCTCTGAAGTAAAGCTAATGCAAAGTGACAAGACTTTGATTACCGTACAGGTGATATATCAGCAAAAGGCCAGTTCTTCACATTTCTTGCCTTCACAATTGCGCTTCAGCTGAAGGAAACAAAAGAAGGCAGTAGTAAGTGTGATCATCTTAGCTTTTCTTAACAACATATAATTTTTGTTTTCCAAAACATCCTATATGACAACTCTGTGCTCATGATTTTTAAAATGCTAAACTATGTACATTAAGTGACTGGGAATGTATAAATCAAAGTTTATATAATCTAATACACACACACAGAGTCTCGAAGAATGTGATTTTGGTACTTTTCAATGCATATTAAGAAACATTACAGTCATTCTCTGCTTTGCAATGGAAATATACTCTTTTTAATGGTGCTTTACTTTTGAAAAACAGGAGCTAAAAATCTTAAGGTCTTCTGATTGTAACTGGATTTCTCACTTTCAGACTCTAGACTATTCCTGATTTTATTTTCCAAAAGAAAACTAAACTGCTAAAACTAAACAGCTGGAAACCTATTTTCTCTCAGTTGGTCATATAGATACATACCTGTTTCTCAAATCCTCAATTCTGGTACTTGTTTAGTTGGGTTTTTTCCCTTCTTTCTTAAGGATGCTACCTCTGTAAAATGAATTCAGATTCATAGAAAAAAATTAGTTTGGAAGGGACCTCAGGAGGTCACCTGCTCCAGCCGCCTCAGAGCAGTGCCAGGTTCAAGGTGAGATCAGGGCCAGCTGCAGTTCAAAAACCTCCAAGGAGGGACTTTCCATGGTGCTTACCCACTCTTATGATGAAGGATACATTCCTCACATCCGAACAAAATTTCTCTCATTAGAACTTCTGATCATGACCTCTTGTCCCTTTGTCATTGTGTCTGTCAGAAAGCCTGATCCCACTGCCTCCAAAAGCTTCCTTTGGAGAGTGGAAGATGACAACTGGATCCTCTCACCCACCCAATAGCCTTCTCCAGACCCAGCAAACCCCACTGCCTCAGCAACCCCAAGCACCTCTCATGCTCTTGCTTCCTAACCACCCTGGTGCCTCTCCTCTGGCCTCACTCCAGTTTATCACTGTCTTTACTGGGGGCTCAATGCTACAGAGAGTTTTTGAGAAAGAGCTACTGGAATTCACCTACAAAATCACCTGGAATAGCTCAGCTCCTCAGCGAAAACAAAAGAACTACCTTTTCCAGCAGCAGATTATTCCATCCATCCAAGAGCTACTGTAACTGCTGGTAAGTGGCAGGTGCAATCTTCAGCCACAGCTGGGTGAGGGTGTTTCTCTCCTAAAGGATTTCAGATCCAGACAGAACGGTTTATGTTTTGGTGATGCTCTGTGCTGAAATCCACTTTTTTTTGCTGTAGAGAAGGGAAGAAAATAAGGAAAAGCAGAGTTGCCCAGTTTCTTAGTTGCTCAGTGCCATTCCTATAAACCCTCATAAAGGCACAAATTTTCCAGTTGACTGGGAAAGAACAATTGGGTTTTTCACTACAACAGACTTTGGGCTTTGCTGCTACATCCAGAAAAAAGCAAGTGCAGGAACAGTATGGACATAGATAAAGTGTTCAAGAGGAATGCTAATCCAACCTAAGCTAATCCACTATTTGGAAATGATTCTCAGTCACCCAGGGGATGGAGACATCACTTTTATCTATGACCTCAAGGCTGATTTTCATGGACCTCTCTCCTATATTTTGCGTTAGAATCATTCCTATTACGACCGAAAGAAATTTACCTGCTGCCCATGGAGAACTCCAGAAACAGTGAGAACATCCACACGCCAAAGTTACAGCTGCCTGGACAGCCTGGGTAGCTGTCACAGGGCTGGAGGCGAAACTGCCCGGACAAGGCAGCTAACTACAGCCCAGCTAGGAATATATCATAGCCCTCCGCTGTTCGTGCCAGGAACCACCACAGATCCATTGGGATGCAATAACAACAAATAACAAAAAAATTTCATCTTGAAGGAGAGACCCAAAAGAGAAAAGCAAGGGTACGTTATTTGCTTATGCCTTGGTTCCATAATTTGCCCCCCGCCCCGTAGGGACCAAACGAGTGGCATTGCAACTCTTGCCCTAAGGACTGAAGTAGCTAAACAGATCATTTGCACTGAAGTAATTTAGAAAATGGTTATAAATAACCCACACGTTGATCTTTGGCTTCCTGCAGCCTGCGCCAGTATGAGAAATGACTCCAGGAATAATTCCAGAAAAAAGCCCTGTCCACTTGCTGACTTCCATTCTGCCTTTTGTTTTCACATCCACTTTCAGATAAAACTGCTCCTGCTGGAATACCCTAGCATACTGCAGCGCTATGAAAAATCATATTGCTAATCTATTTCTCCTGCCTTGGGAGAGGAAAACAACCTTGATATTCTCTTCTCAGAGCGCCTTTGCATCCACTTCGGCAATGGGTTTGGATGGAATCTGGAAGAACATTTCTATCCTGCAGAACAACATTGTGGGGACCCTTATCATTTCAGGTGTTTTGTGAGTCCCACAACACTCATTCCAGCCCTATTTGCTGTAGATTTCTTCCATAAATCCGCACTGTAACTTGCTCCAAGCCAGCACTACGTTTCCTAGCACACTCTGCCCCAGTAAACAACACTTTTTGGGTATCTCCACTGGTGAATCTACCGATCGAATGAAACGAACTGCCTAGTCAATAAGAAAAAGTCCAATGACAACATAGGAAGTCAGGAAACACTGGACAGATCCAGCAGAAATTACTGGGGGGAAAATCAAATGCCTCTACGGAAAGTGTTGTAATTTAGTTTTATTCCAGGTCTAAAAGTGGAAAAACTTAAAGCTTCATACTACTTTACAGCGGCGCCGTTCAGGGTCTGCCAATGTTTCCATTATGAACTGCAATTTTCAGGGGTTTATAACTCAGCCATAAAAATTTGCTTGGGATGAAACTAGAAATAAAAGCTCTCCACCCAAAAACTAACTCTCACCCCCCCCCCCCTTTTTTTTAATAGAGGGGAGTTAAATGTTAAATTGAATTTGCTTATTCTTAAGCTAGATCATTAAAAAAAAAAAGGAAAAGATCATTTTATGTCACTTTTTTTACTATTACAAAATATGGACGAACAGGAGAATCTGGGGTTATAGCAGATGACAAAGCAAATACATGTCAATACCATTATGCTGCAAGAGGGCACTGGTCTTTTTGGCTTGTGTTAAAAATGTGAACATTATTCCTAAGAGACAGGCAGTAGTTATTCTGTGCAACTTTGCAATGGAAAGGTCTCATCCACAATACTCTAGCCAATTCGAGCATCACGCATTAGAAAGGAGTAAACCACAGCAGAACAATAAAACTTACACAGACCTACAAAACATGACATAAGGAAAGATTGAAGAACTTCAGATTTCATCTAGAAGAATATCATGGGTAAGTGGCAACTGTTTCCCAATATGAGAAAAAAAATAATAAATTGTAAGGAGGATGGTGATCAGATGCTTTCCAGGTTCACTTCATAAAGAGTAAGAAAAAACTAAAGTTTATCTGCAAGAATGAAGTTTTAAGTTACATGCCTGTAAATTCACATGGCAGTGAAGTCATGCAGTGGAATCACCCTCGTCTTGACCTGGTCATATTACTTAGCAAATATTTCTCTTGAGGCTGGATAATCATTTTGAAGTTGGTGGTGAAACATAGCACTCAAATACACTTTATTGAAATATAGCATTCAGATATATACCCTGAAGTTGTATGACCAGCTTAAAAAACCCCCACATCATCTTTTTTACTAAAGATCATTTGACGGTAGGTTTTTTTTTTTTCCTTTGCTTTGTATTTCCAGAGGTTTTAGAGCATGTTTCCAGTTTCGCTGCAATTCAGACTAAAACCAAAACGCTAATAAGCAAAAATTCTCACATAATCATGAATCTATATGAGCTAAGGGCTGATGAAATACGTAAAATTATGGAATTTGCAACAAAACAACAAGAGGTTTTAGCTCTGCATTTTTGCTATTATGCAGTTGGTTTACTTTCCACATTTTAATTGGGACAGAGAAACTAAACTGAGTAGTTTCTCTTGCTTACAGTATAACTTTTGTTTCACTTTGCTAAACTAATATAATTTCAAGTGTCTTTTAACTTGCAATCTTCTATCATTTACCTAAGGAGTTTGCCCTATAAAACCAAGGCACCGGAGCTATCTACACCAGTTTGAACAGAATTTGGGAATCAATTTTTTTCAGTCTTTTGGGAAAAAATTAGGAGTATCTTCAGAGTTTATTAGCCAGAAATATTTGCTGGCTTCTAATCCCTTCTGTGGTAGCTTATCACAAAGGCTGGGAGTTTACAGTAATTTCAATACAGTGTAAAAAAGTTGATTTATAATTTAAGATATTCAGCTTTGCAAAGCTTCTGACTGTGTTCTGCATTTGGCTAAAGGATCAGCGGACAAAGCATTTTATTTTATGCACATCACATAAATTGTAAATATTGCTGAATCTGTCCCAAAGAGAAGCTTATCTCCAAGCAGTGGCTGGGGAACAGATCATAACCTTCTGCTGCTCTGGAAGGCTTCTGACATTTTCTACTCCCCCTTTGGCCCCTGTAAGTTTTACATATTCTCTGAACTGAGGTTATGGCCCCCAGGGTCTTTCCCCTGAAGGTTATTCACCACTACTGCTGTCCTCCCTCACCCTCTCTCAGCCACGTCTCATTGGATTGCATCATGCTTGTACCTCTCTTATCTGCTTCCCAGGTATTGACTGTCAACTTCAAACGTTATCCTGCCTCACCATATTATACATCGGTTTTGATCCATAAAAAAAAAGAAAAAAGAGAAACGATAAAAACTCTCACAAACAAAACAGTAGTGCATGTCATTTTTCTTCCTAGAAGGTCAAATCCTCTGGGACCGCGTTTCTCATCCACACATACTGCCATGACAGCACCTCACTCCACACACCTCAGGCTGCAACACCAGACCCAAAGGCACTTGAGACCCAGATGTTTTGTCTCTGCATCGGCCTTGTGCAAGCCCAGCTTACTGCTGACTGAGCGGGCGAGACTGTCAGCTGCCCACAGCCAGCCACCCCAGCAGCACGCTGGCAGGCTCATGGTACTCTGCTGCTGCCTGGACACACCATGCCCTTCTCATCCGTCCATCACCCGACATGCCCCTGCAGGCAGAAGAAATTCTCAAGCACTTGGCTCCTGCCCCTGCTACAGTTCTGCTCTGAGTCCAAACCATGCTCGCTCCCACCAGGCGGACACGGAGAGCACCGGGCTCCGGTATGAAAACACCTTTGGAAGAGACTAGATATCGCTCCCCACCTAGCCCAAACAGAACACAGGGTGAGCACCTCAAAAATATTTCACAGCAAAGGTGACCAAATCAGCTTCAGTGATCTGTGACAGTAGGGACTACAGGGACAGTTGGGTTTCACCTTCAAACAGTTCAGAAGATGCCACTAGAGATGGCCTGAGGCACCGCCACAGTTTTCTTGCAGAAACGCAGGCCCAAGTATCAGGTCACGGACAGACTTGGTGCACTCACCTGGTAATAAAAGCACCCAAAGTCTGTGTGTCAGCAAACGTGTGATGCCGGAGCTCGGATTTACACAGCAAAGTCACAGAACCGCGCGGATCCCCCCGTTCTCGGTCCTGCTCGGGGTGGTGCCCCGCAGCACACACCGCCACCGCACACGCTGCTCCATCCCGTGTGGCAGGAGGACAACATGTAAGGCTCGATGCCCCTGGACTGCTTCCTCTCCTCGCTACCCACCTCCCGCCAAGATTTTAACGACATCGACAGCAGATCCTATTAGCTGCGCAGAACTCTTGATTTTTCAGGCTGGCACTTGAAAATGTCTTAGCTGAAGGTGAGATGTGGTCGAGGGAACCTCAAGAGAAATAACAAAATGAAGCAATACTATTATAAGCAGTCCTTGAGTGGGTTACAAGTCAAGCTGCTGATGACTGAGTGAGTTTAATCACCTTTAGAGCCCTGTAACCTCCCTGAAATAGCCCAAAATGTTATGAAATGGAATTTGTATGCAGGACGCAAGGAAAACAGACCTTTAAATTTACCAGACTTACAACTATGATTATGACAATAATGGTGGGTCAGAATGTTCCCATTACATCAGTGGATCTATAATTAGCCCCTAACTTTGTTTTTGAGGGAATAAAAACATCTTTCAGCTTGCCACTTGTTGCTGCATTAATTGCAACCCAAGTGCCCCCCCTCTAGCTGTCAGCATTACGCCACCGTTTCACCTACGTTTTCTTGAGGCTTAAAAAAACCCAAAATAAAATAAAAATCATTGCAGTACTGAATTGCCCCTTCGACATCCTCTTCTACTTGATGTACTCTCCAGGAGAAGCAGCTCCTCAGCTGGCACAGGGTCAAACCCCCAGTAACTCCACTCGTGTCAGGGCCTTGGCTGATGTATATTGGCACGGTTCGACGGGTCCCAAAGGAGCTACACCAATTTACAGAAGGAACTGGCACAGACAACTCCGCTCTACTCCGTATAGCATTAACAGGTCCTCCTAATTATTTATTGAAAGAATGTTTTATTTTCCTGCTGCTCTCTAAAGCCAAGTCCCTCCAAGGTGGTCTCCATCCAGCGCCTGGAGCTGCATGTGAAGCTGTTTCTGGACGCCTGCAAGTCCTGCGTGCCACCGTCAGGTAACCTTACCAGGTCTGGCCAGCCAGCCACCAGCTGAACGCATGCAGAGCTCTGAATATGACGTTTGGGCACAAATCTGGGAACACAATTTGCGCCATTTAATTGTCTCAGTAAGCCAAAACACAATTTTGACTACAAGAGACATCAGCGCACGCAGATGTTATACATGTAAATCATTATGCACTCACTTGTGGTTATAGCCCTGGAGGGAATTTGAGAAAATAAAATGAGGCCCATCCTTCTTAGCACCACTTCAGCATTTGATTAAGTACAAAGGAAAGGTTTTAAAGAAATTGCCAGTGAGTTACATTTAAATGACGTGAGGTAATTACAGTACAATAATTTTTAAAGCCCACCTTAATGCACTGACTGCTGTGGAGGAACACTGACTTCAGACTTTCTGACACTTGTGTATGCTTCACTGCAAGAAGGGAATGACACCGATTTCAAATACTAGTACAGACAGCAATCAATGTAAGCATGCACAGAAGTGTTTGGTAGACCAGGATCCACGCTACTACTTCTGCTGCATCCTATCATGTTAGCACATTACAGTTCTGTGGTTAAAAACGAGACAGCTGCAGTAGCTTTCTGAATACTGCCTCCTGTCATAGAACACAGACTGTCACAACTAAGGAAAAAAAAAAAGGCAGTGTTTTCTGAAAAAATATTTTTTTCATAAATATATATTCCTATAGTAATAATTTTAATACTGTAAAAAGGTAAGGACAAAAAGATTTACCTGTATTTCCCTGTCTTCCATTTATCTCCCCTTTTACTGATTTCCCCTGGTAAAAAGGGAAGAAGTAGAAGAGAAATGGAGACAAAAATCCTCAAAGGAACGAAGAACCTTTATGGCATTTGAAGATAAAACAAAACTCTTTTCCAGGCTGAAAGGAAGGAGGGGGCTAGGGGGGTGGGTGGAGAAGAAAAGCTTTAGTCAAGCAAAATGTTTTTGAAAAATAACTAACAAAACAGAAATTCTTGCACTGTATTCCCCTCCCTCACCAATACTATTTGTTGCATTTCAAAACCTCATACAATAAGGGCAGCCAGCCTGCAAATCTGGAAGGGAATTCAGCACATGTTATTGGTGGATGATTTCAACATAGCCACAAGGGGAATGCATTTAAAGATCCATATGTTTAGTTGGCACCAAATCAAGTTCCATTAAATAACACTGTATTCAGCTACACAACAAATTTACTTACCATACATTTCACATGAGAACTAATTTGTTTGATAGGAATATTGCTGATGTTTATATTGGTTTACTGTAATGAAAACAGTATTTTCCAAACTATGAACAAATGCATACCAGTAGTTTTACAGTGGCTTATCCAAAGTACTGGTAGTGCTTCAAGAAGGGAATTTATACAATATGTATGTTTCTCAGCGCTGCTCGCGCCAAACATAGTAGGGAGGTTCCGCTATGAAGACGGAACTTGCCTGTAACACCGGGAGAGCAGACTGAAGCCTCTGCATGGGCCATGGGGAGAGCTGCTGAGGCCGGCTGGGCTACAGGTAATTCCAGGCTTGGCAGCTTGGTGTGTCCAAATATACCTTCAGGAAAACCGGGCATGTATGTCCAGGGCTGTTGGAGTGGAGCATGGCACGAGGCTCTCCTTTCTCATGACACTCTACAGAAATTATGAAGGCAATCAGTTACCCGCTGTTTTAGCTGAACGTCAAACCCCTAATTTTTAATATGAAACCAAGGGCCTTTATATAAAATGTGAAATTCACATACCATTGCCTATCTGGTCAACAAGGCTGCCAAATATTTTCACATACAGAAAAACACTGGTGACTGAGTTGTGCTATAAAAACAATAGAACATCTTGAGGATTTCACTTAGTAATTCCATGCGGTCTGGCATTAATCAATTGGACATCTTAAGAAAAAAATATATTTCCTTAGTGGGGAAAAAACCACTTCTTCCAAGAAAGTCACCTCCAGTGTTTCACATGTTTATATTTTTGCTTAGAGAAGCATCGGGGTTTTTTTTAAAAAAATACACATCTGAGAAGGAGCCAAGGATGATTTAATGATGCACTTACTGAAACCTCTGCAAATCATCTTTTCTGTCAGCTTTCGATATACAAAATCTGCCTTGGCACTTGCAATCTTAATATCCATTCCTTTCTTTTCACCAGGACAGTTCAGACTTCTGGTTATGAGTCACGCTAAATTATAGATACAAACGGAAGCATGGGCCACGTTCTTCCCCAAAAATATGTCAACATATTAAAAATACTGGCAGTACCATCCTTCATTTTTGATCCAGTTCATTACCCAGGAAATTATTTTAAATTAGCACATGCACTTCACATCACCTTTGTACATGCTGCAGGTGTCCACAGTACAAAAACCTCTTCCTGTAATGAAAACTCTGCATGGTTCTAAGTGTAAATCTGATGTGATGTGTCATGGGATCAAACA
Organism: Falco rusticolus; assembly: GCF_015220075.1. Classification (NCBI taxonomy): domain Eukaryota; kingdom Metazoa; phylum Chordata; class Aves; order Falconiformes; family Falconidae; genus Falco; species Falco rusticolus. The sequence goes on along the minus strand of NC_051198.1, from coordinate 25,263,280 downwards.
GGCTGATTACTCGACAGGAGAGGGAACCTGCTTCTAAAACAAGCTTCCTCTCCCTTCCCAAAAAAGCCGGGAAGGCAAGGTGGCAGTCCGACAGGCACCTCCAAGTCCTCACTGGAAAATACTCTGACATATATCAAAGAAAGGGTTCATCCCATTTCCAAACCCTGAGCTCCTCATTAGGCATTTATTTGTCAGATTGAGACTGCAACTTGTTCAGTGGAAACAGTGAAAAACATTCATTTGTCTGTACGGTACAGGATCAAGGCTTAAGTCAAGATGTGTCTATGGATAAACCTGATCTAAATTATTGCATATTTGGAAAAAAATTCCTGTTGATGGCAATGCAATTGGTCTTGTCCAAAAAGTCATCCATCACCCATTGGATGCAGTGCAAAGAGACTGAAGGGAAGCTCCATTTTCTTTTTAAGTATAAAAGAAGTTTGCTGCCAGAATGATGTATCACATTAACCTGCTAATTATCCAAACTTACATTTCATAAACAAGTAAACCCAAAAGAGAGACCTTCCTCAGACATAAGCTACCTTAACTGGGCTAGAGATTAGCAGTTAAAAATCACAGCCATGGAAGGGAACGATGGTTGAGCATTCAACCATTCTTATTACTCTGGAAGTATTAAATCACTGGCTTTGCATTTTTGGCATACTCCTGTGTAAGGTTCATAATTATTTTGGCTGCCCCCCACAAAACCTTGGCTGCACTAAAAACTTCACCCCAAACCCTCCAAACTCAAACAAAACTGGTCAAAACTAGAAAAAAGAAAGGCAGAAAAAGGGTCAAACCCAGAAAAAAATAGTGAAACCTGGACAAACACCCAGAAAAAAAACAAACAGGAAAAAACTGGGAACAAACCCTGGGAAAAAATCCTGGGAGAAAAAAAAAAAAAAGAAAACAAGAAAAGGAAAAAAAAAGCAAACCCCCAAGAAGCAGAGCCCTGAGTTTGCTCCTCCTAAAACTACATGGCATCTATCTCGTTAACATCTTATTACGATACGTAAACACCCCTAAAGGTGTCAAGAGTGAAAGATTAGGGATGAATGAAAAAACAGTTGCATTCTTTTCCACTCTCTTCATCTAAATGTAGATACAACTGATAAGACATACCAGTTCAGGGCTCTGGATGCCCCTGCACCTGCTACTGTGACTGTCCCAACAACATGTAACCCAGCAGTGAAAAGGGAACTCTTTGTGATCCTTATAGATTCTACAAAGTACTTCAAATGCCGCCTGGCAATCAACAGGCCGGTCCCGGAGCTGTAGTGCCACTAAGCGCTGTCGAGATGCCCTTTCAGCAAACGAACCCCTGCCCTGTGCTCTGGTATCAACTTAAAAATGATTTTTTTTTTTTAAGCGTAGTGAAAAGGGGCCAAGTTGAAACAGGCCAGCCAGTCAAAAACCTATCTGGATTACTTCTTGCTGTCAAGCAGCTGGGCTAATTTTGACTATTAAAGTTTTCATTTGACTAGAGATCTAACAGCAGGCCCACTGTCTTCAAGGACTAATATTGCCTCTGGCTGCTTCTCAATACCAACCAACAGTCCAACTTTTTCTGGGCTAAAACTCAATCTGTTTGTCCAACCCGAGCTAGGCACCATCTGGGACACAGAGCCACACCATCCCCAGCAAACAGGCCAGGCCAGTCACACCATCCTCGCTGTAGCTACCTGCAGACTGAGGGAAAACTCTACAGAGAAGTTCTCTAACATCCCAAAAGTGACCTCAAAACTCGGGGATTTGGGACCCCTTTACAGCACACACCTAACAGATCTCCAATCTTACGTCACAATGCATCTCTGGGTTAGTTGGGATTTCACTCACAAGCCAAGGAAGATGGAAGAAGATGGATGCAAGTGTGGGACTTCACCGTTTTCCAAGAGTGTCATGAAATGCAGACCTTACAAACGTCATGAAATGTGGACCTTTGTAAATGCTTCTCACCCTGTATCAAGGGAACGAAACCAAAGTCTGTATCCACTGCATCTGCAATTATTGACACCGCAAAAACAATCTAAAAAACTGGGTTTGGCGTGGTAATAGTTTCTATTCCTTCCATGATATCATTTCAACCATTTTGCACTATGCTCTGACCTTGTTACAAGCCACCTTGCTAGGAGCCCACCACTTTCCCACCTGCATGCGCTTGTCACCAAAATGAATTACCACTTTGCATTAGTGGCTTGAATAGTCTCCTGATAGAAACTGCAGGAAGAGCAGAAAATGGTGCAAAACTCAAAATGATGTATAATCGCCAAAATGCTACAACTTCAGTTGTCAAGGGTTCTAATTAGAGTTGGGACAAGGCAATGTTAGCTCAGCTGCCTCTGAACACACCTGTTTCAATTTAATTTGCAGTAATTAGGTAGCTTAGGGCACCAGGAAAGAAAAAATGCTGTTCACTTACTGTTTCAAATAGCTGAGTTTTCATGTGCCATTTAAAATCCTGTTTTTCAGAACAGACTGCTGACTTGCTAATGCTAGCAAAATGAAATAAAGCAAAATATTTTTAGCAGCAGGAAGTTGTTACTTGCTACTGCCAATTACATGCCTTGTACTTGAACAGTGACATTTTTTCCCCTTTGCTTATTCTTCAAGATAGGTAAAAGCTGGCTTCGGTCTCAGTGCATGAGGATTTGAACAAAACTCTTCGTCCCCCGGACTTGGCGGACTCTTCTGGAGTCATAGCCAATACTGGCAGCAATCTGCTGTGACAGAGCAAACAACAGTGTCCTAGATCCACTCTTCAAAAAAGGGGAAAGGAGAAGATTAAGCAAGAGACCTGGATCTATTGGCTTTGGCAAAAGGCTGAATACCTTGTCATGCTCAGAAAATTACTGAATTTGGGGAGAAGAAAATGGGGCAGAGGGGGGAAAATAATAATAATAATAATGATAATAAAAAGCATTAAAATTACTTAAGAATATTTATACTCTGAGTTAATTTATCAAACTGACACAGAGATGAATCATCCACCATAAAAGTAATGGGATACAAGTTTTCTTTATATCACAATCATTATTTACAACTCTTAAATATTCAGAGGAGTCAAGTATCCTCATCTTTCAATTTAAAATGCGATCTTGCAAGCCAAAGTAAAACTGTTGGCAAAAATAAGTTTCTAAAGGAACAGTGCCCAAAGAATGATATCTTCAAAACCAGAATAGATTTTAACAATCATGATGGCACTGTTTTGTTTTTCATTTAAACCTACACTATAAACCACACAGGGCTCAAGCAACTCACATAAAGCTACATCTCCGAGTAACAAAACAATGAAAGCAGGTAATAACAAGGGCCTGTGGTATAGCTAGACGCAGCTACTTACGACTTTTGAAACTACAACACAAACCTCAGTTGTTGGGGTTTTTTTGTTGGTTTTTTTGAGGCACCATACAATTCTGCTTTGATGTAGGTTAATTCCCACATGCTGAGAATCCAACTGAAGGCAATACGACTCCTCAAGTAAAAGTCCATCACTTTAATAATTGTCCAGCTTTAATGCCATTAGAAAGCCAACCATACCACTGTATACTTTTCCATCTTAGAACACACACAGAGACACACAAAAAATCTGGGAAATCCACAGCAATGCTTCCTGAATACTGTTTTGATTATTTAGGAATGGTTTTACTATTAGCAGTCATTATTTTCCATAGACTAATGTGGATGTGTACTTAAAAACTGGACAAGAAAACAGAAAAAGAAACCCGTATGATAAAATGAGTGTGAATAGTCAGCACCATCATTTTACCACTTCAGTGAACTTCATGAAATAAAATAGTATCTACCTGAAGCTTTGCTTATATAACATATATGGAACACTCATATATATATATATAAGCCACACAAGATCTTAAAACCACAAAAATCAGGAAGTATATGAAAGCTTATCTTCTTTTATTCGTTTGTCTTTGCTGCCTCAACAGGTAATTTTTTTACAATCCAGGTTTTTAGTTTTTCTATTTCGGTTCTGTTTAACTCATGATTAAGATTTGGAAAACTATGAAGTGATGCTGATACTCCCAGTGACTTCAACATCTTGTTGGTCTCTTCACCCCATGAGTAGAGAACTAGTTCATCAGCAGTTCCATGACACTGAAATAATTCTGGAAGAACACCTTCATTTCTTTTCAAAGCCTAAATGGAGAAGAAACACAGCCACACATATCACTAAAAATTTTAAAAGAATAGTTACAATTACATGGTGACAACTTCCATAGCATTTCATTTATTAACCTGGTTCTAGCGGTCATATCGTACTATCTCTACAAAAATAAAAAATAAATATTGGAAAAAACTGTACTTCAAATTCCAATGTGCTAACTCTTGACAAACAATAGGGTGTACTTTAAGGTCTGTGTCTCTCTCTAAATAAGAGAAATAGAAAAAATTCATGACAGTAGATGGAGCTCATGAGTATTGTAATTCTCACAAAATTTCAAAGAATAGTTACACTTGCATGGACTCTAAGGACAACTTGCACAGCACTTCATTTGCTAATCTACCTTCTACACTGACTTACTTTGAATAAAATAATTGTACCGTCTGTGCAAAAAAGCAACAAAACACCATGTAAGGACAGCTTTAAAGCCTCACTTCCCTAATATTCTGCTTATTTATTTCCAGGAAATGTCATAAGTTAAGAATATTAATCAATTGTCTCAGATGAATAAACACGCTATATGCAATTTTAATGATCATGTTTTTCTTTCAGCTCAGCAGTTTTTCTGTGAAGTCCACCACACACTCACCTGGTAAACAGCAGATTCTTTGTTGAGAAAACTAGACAAAGCAAATACACCTGCCAGATCTTGATGAAACCTATATGCTAAATGCATTGCCATTCCACCTCCCATCGAAAAGCCTCCTAGGATGCAACAACAGAAACAAAGATTGGATTTTACTATATGTCTTTGTAACCCAGTGTCCAACTTATTTCTATCTTCAAACTTGTTTCTTTTATACACAATGCAATCAAAAACCATCTTGACTAACATAATGATTACACTGATCTTAAAGCATAATTCAGTTAAGAAGTTGGATATCTAAAGTACTGCTGAAAATTCATTACTGAGAGAGAAAAACAATTAAAAAAAATCAGCTAAAATGCCATTACTTTAGAAGCCATTCATGTATGATCCCTACCAGACAGCTGGAAACATGTGGCCATATATTCTCTGATGTTAACAAAGCAAAACTCTACGGATAATTTTCACTGCTTTTTAGTTCAACTTGTTTTTCCCCTAGGCTAGCAGCAATCACACATGCAAGATCTGTATCACTATTGTACATAACCAATGAACATTCACCACATTAGACCAGTACACAGAGCTGGATGGTTTTTTTTGTTGTTGTACCTTAGGATATATAATAGATAGGGAAAAATGCAATGTACCCCACCTGAGATTTAATAGGACTTCTGAATTAATGGCCTTCTGTGTTCCATATGTCTCTTCAGCTGTACTAACTCCTTACACCAGATAACTCCTCAGGGACAATTTTTACATGACGAATGTTTATTCATTAAGGAAGAAATCCTGCATACCACTTCACAAGGACACAGTATGTAGGTTATCGTATTGATTGCATCCAGACAAGAACTAGGGTGAACAATGACTGGCTGCTGAAGTATCTTCTAGCACAGAGATGGCAACCAGCAGAAAGGTAATGACCGCAGCTCTACTTAGACCAGCACTAGCATCCATGGTGCTGGTGATACAATTGGTTTGTGCCAGGTAGTTAAGTGGTGTAATCAGTTGCATAATACTGAGCCCAGACGTTTTCACCAAGAGACATGAAATCAGGGACTGAAGAAGAAATACAAAACCAGTAGACAAAATACCAAACCATTTCAGCTTGTTACCTTTTGAAGTGATTAAAATGAGACTCCAGAATGGGAGTGGCTCTTTTGCAAGGGCTATATAAGTCCTCTAGGCCTGACTTCTGTGCTACGCTGAAGTCTGGCATGGGTGCTAAACAAAACCTGGCCAGGAAGCAGTGCCCCTGCAGCACCAAATCCGAGCCAAATGATGCCCTGCAACTTTAGTACTTCACTGGATCCTGGGACCACACCAGGAATCTCTGGTGCACACAAGCTCAAGAGGCAGAAAACACTGCGTTTTGTAAATATTAACTGGGTCACAGTGAGGCTGTTCCTAAAGGGAAATCCTCTTCCCGCATGTTTGTATCTGCAAGTTCCAGCAGGTCTGAGGCCCTGCTAGCTCACAGTCAATCCCACATTATGACTGGAAGATTTGGCTGGATTTGTGTAGGAAATTTTCCTGAAAACACTAGACTAATCCAGACATAAAGTGTGTTCTTTCTTTCTCCCACACATTATTTTTTGATTTCTGATGATTTCAGATCAGAATTTCTACTGAGTTTCTGACTCTTCTTTTTACTTACTGTCACCTTGTAGTCTTGATACAATTATGGCCAGAAGTGGTAACTGCAGGTTCCTGACTTACAGAAGTTGGATCTTAAGAGAGAAAGAGCAAGACCACACAACATGGAAGACTGGAATCTCGCTTCCCTTTTTCAAACAGTCCTTAACTGAATTAGGACAGCTGTATCCTCAAACTAGGAGATACGGCCTGGGATCCCCTACCTATGCACCCAGGGGGCTGACAATACCCTGATATTTACCTTCAGTAATAAAGCCAGGACCTGTTTACCCTACGAATCAATCTTTAACCAGCTCAATGATAAATGTAGTATGTTTAAGTGCCCAGTGGCAGTTCAGAAACAAAGGTAGTACAGGAAAAATAGGAATGAATGTGGGTGAACAAGTTTAGAGCAGACCTTAGAAACAACAGCACCTGAAATTTTGAATAGCTTGTCTTCACAAAAATAAAAATATTGGAAACACTACTGCAAGCCTTTCATCTGCATCACTATTTCCTACCAGATATGTTCTCCTATCACACATAAAAGAATTCTACAATGAAAAAAAACCTGATAAATGCTGCATGTGTCATAGTGATCACAAAAATTCAACATCATTGACCCCACAATCACAGACAGAGAAAAATTTAGCCTTCTGAGAAAGTATGTAAGATATAACAGCTACACAAAATTACTATGTAAACAACATCATTTTGTGCTGAAGTTTCCTTTATGCTCTTCTGTGGAGTCTGATCATTTACTTCATTTCCTTTTGATCATTCTGGATAATGCTGTCATCCCCAAACCCAGAAAGTATCACTTATACTCTAAGAGACCACTTTGCATTTGCTTACAAATAACTACATATATACTTTGTCCACATATAAAATGAAGTCCACTTTAAGTATTTTAGAATACAGGAAAAAAGCTGCATTGAAAACTCATTACTAGTTTGTAAATGATTTAATCTAAAATTTTGTACCCAGTTAGTCACACTCTGGCAACACTATCTGCAATTACTCACCAGCAGTCTTTGACAATGCAGTCACCTTCTGTTTAGAAGAATATTAGGTAATGGTTCTTTTATGTGGCTCACGCTACTATGACAAAATGTAATACAAAAGACAAGTTCTTTGAATTTGGTTTTCCAGGGGAAAACCTGAAGTTTATCACTTGATACCGTAACAGTCTCTGAGTAAATGCTGTATAGCACATGCTATATTTGAATGAGCATTTCTAGTTGGAGACAATTTTTTTCTATTACAAGAAGTATTTCAGTAAAAGCATAAATTTGACATAAAACACGCTCAGTCAAGAACTTTTTGCAAGAATTCAAATTTTGGATTAAGGAAAAGTAAGAAGCAGGTACAGATATTACACAAAAAAAAAACTTACGAAGTGACAGTCAGAATGTAAGCAAAACAGAGAAGTACAAGTATGCTTATACACACCAATGATCTCAGCATAAAGGATATGTAAACCTCACAGCACTGCTAAGCAGATTGCGTCATGAGTGTTAAGGAAGATCGAAAATGACACAACATTTCAACCTTAGATGGGCAGAACAGAACAAGTCCTTTGCTTGAGACCAATCTAGTCCCAAGCATACAATGGGTATGCACAGTTCAGAATTTGCCAATAGATTTCACATAAAAAGTATATTAATTTTCCATTTTCCCCCTTATATCTGTTTTTCAAAAGTTCTATTTTTAAAAAGATCTGTGAATAATGCTTCAAAACAACTAGAAATTGTTGGCTCTATAATATTCAGGATACCAGTTCAGAAAAGGCAGCTAAGAATCTGCATTTATTTCCCTGCTTTACAAAAGAAGTTTATGCACAGGCTAAGAGATAAGCACATACAAAAACCCAATTAAGTATAGAAATTTTCTTCCAGTTGCAAAGAAACTTCACTCAAGTTCATGTTTATGACCTTAAATCTGCTTCTGTGTAGTGTTGGTTTCTAGGTAATACCCTTATGCAGTGAGAAGAACGCTGCCTGTAACTTGCTTTCCTAGTTGAGGAAGATCTGCTGAAATCACAGGATCGTCACGCTTCCAAATTAAAGAATTTGAATCAGAAGGAAACTTCCATGCAATACTTTACTAAAAACAAAACATTCTTTGCTGCAGTATTACCTGTAACTATGTTAAGGTAACCCCAGCCATACGGTGATGTAACACTGAGTGAAGAGAGATTCAATTTCTCGTATGCAATTTATTCCTGCTTGGATAAAATGGAAACCCTCATCACAGCTGCCATTTTTCAGTGATAAAACCTTCTTTCCAGAGCTTGTAAATGGTTTTAGGAGCCTTTTAAACTTCAAAGTGTTTGTATAAAGTCTTGAGCTCATTTCTGCTAAAGATCTTGATTTATATTAATTTGCTCCTCATTTGTATCTGTCTTAAATGATAATCTGGTCCATGATGACACTTCAACATTATATCAAGTTCAGGAAACCAAATATTTACCTACTGTCAAACTTCAGCTTTATTCATTTCTTTGCATTTGGTCTAACAATATTTGGGTTTGTATCTCAGAAAATGACTAACTTTATTATCTAGCACAAAGGTTTCCTTATTTAGTCTCTCTCTTGTGTCCTGTATACATAAGAATGCTAAAAACTCTGCCTTCTCCCCCATGCTCCACTTTAGTGCCTGCAATGACCTATTCCTGAGTTCAGAAAGCTCTTCAGGTTTTCTTCCTTCATTACAGAAAAAACACCTCTCTAACACACACAGGTTTGACACTGCCAATTGTTTCCTGAGCCATATAGATCTGACTGTAAAGTGCCTTAGTCAATTTGTTATAGATAATTATTATGGACTTAGGAAACAACAAACCGGATCATTTTTTCCATCTTTCCAATATAATTTTAAGATGTGATCAAAGCTGGTTTCCATACTAGAAATCACAGCCATATGAAACAGATTTTAGTTATTAATCACATTTAGTGCATGAATTCTGCCATCTGCACTGAGTAGAGATCTTCTGAACCTTGCAGAAACAGACCTTGAGGACTTCTCACATTAATATTAGTGGCAGAGGTAGAAACTGCTTTATTACAGCACAGAACCAAAAGAGGAAGAGAAGAAGCTAAGCCCCTGACTTTGATGCGATAAGTATTTGGACTTGGGAGTACGGGTAGGTTTTGCTGTGTTTATTTTTAGCAGTTTCTCTCTTGTAGTTGTTCTTCATCTTCCCTGGATTTCTTCAGATTTGTCAGTGCAGCTTTAGTAACAAAGTGGCAAGAGATGAATGCTACAGCATACAGTGCCTGTGCCAGCACAGTGCAAGGAGAGACAAATATCCCTCTGTTGTATAACGCTACCCCAGCACAGTTAGAAATTGTCCTTGCTCGTTCTGTTATCATCACAACACATTACACACTCTTGCCTCATTTTCTTTCCATTCTCCCTGCAATTTTCATTCTCAATTTCTCCTTTCTTTAGATATTTCAGCTTAAATTTCTTTCTTGGTTTGTTATCAGGAATTTTTCCCTAAAGCTACATTTTAGTTTACTTTCCGCTTTCCCTTGGGATGTTCTGTGATTTACCTTCTATTAATGACAACAGCAAAACCTTGTTCTACACATCATCCACAAAGAAGCTGACTTTCTGGTTTGACCTTCCTTTTTCATCCATGAATGGAAGCATTATATACATTTAACAGTGTTCATATATGAATATCAGCAAAGAATACAAATGCCAGTGGAACAGCAAATTTGTTCTCTGCAGAACTCCCTGAACACTGCTCCTGTGTAAGTGCCCAAACATGTACTTTGTCTCAAGTGGATTTCCTCACAGCGGCAAGTTTCTCCTTTTAATCTATTCATGAAACTTCACTAATGTTCCACACTAGCAGAAGTGCATGAATGGTTTCCACCTTTGGTAGACTTATGTTTGTTACTCAGTAACTAAGAGTCTTTACAAGAACAAAAGCAACTTCCCTTCACTGGCTCAGCCACATCCTCTTGTTAGGAACATGAATCAATTTGCTATCCAACTTTCTCGCCAGCCAAAACCCATTTTGAAATGCATATTTAAGTGGTACAAGTTTTACCACTTTCTTGTAAAAACAAGTGTATAATAGTTTAATGTATCAACTCGTAGCAAAACCAGAACCAGGTATGGTTTTATTTCCAACTGATACGAGTAGTAGAGGGGAACGCAACATGTATACCTAAGGAATCATCTTTTTTAGCACTAGAAGGAAAGTAAAATCCCTGAGAAGTCTGAAATCAGTTTTTACTGAGATGTTACTCTACATCTATAGCTTGCTTTATTTACCTAGTGTGCTTTCTTGGTTGTTTCGGGGATGACAGCACAGCCCTGCTGCAATACTTACCTGTCATTTTTTACAGTCAGCATAACTGCACAACATGGAAAAAAAGAATAATCTACTCTTTATACTCACGGTATTCATGATTTTAAACTGCATCACAGAGAAGAAACTAGAAACTAGACTCTCTAAAGCAAAGAATAGTGAAGCACAGGAACAGGTTGCCTTGGAAAGTTGTGAACCTGCCATTAATAGAGGTCTTTTAGAAGTATTCAGAAAAGCAAAGGTAAGGGTTTGCCTAATTAGAGCTGAACCTGCACTGACACATGAAGATGGATTAGCAAATGTTGCTAGTCCTCACTCGTCTATGAATCTGTAGGCACGACTGCGAAGAAAGAACACATTAACGTGCACTCTGTGGCATGTCTACACATGACTCTCAAGCATTTAAAAGCCCCTACATCCATTTACTTCTCCACTGAATTCAGGCATTTATTGAAGATGAGTCAGCATATGTTTTCAACAGAGTTTCTACTAAGGCTGAAGAGATCAGAATCCAATTCACTTCATAATTCTTTTTTTCCCAAAGCCATTATCTGATGATAATATGTGATGACAATAACATCATTAAATTACTTTTGGTTTTACTGCTGTATGCCTTCATTACTCCAAATCTTCACTATCATTTGCTAAGTCTGTCATTCACCATGCAGACTGAAACTGAGAACGTGCCATCTTTGCAAGACTCTCATTTCTAGATACATTAGTACAGTCACCGTCAAGAGCTGGGAAACAAAGTGACAAGTGGTGGATCCTACTGATTAAAATTATTAGCATTTTTACCTCCTACTGAACAATTTAGGAAGGAAACAAACATTCATTTGTCAGTGTTTATTGCCTGCATATCAGGAGGTAAAAGGAGTAGTAGTGAGACAAAAGAGATAAATGGCCAGTTCAGATGCAAACAAACAAGGGGAGCAAACATTTGCCCTGAAGTACAAATGCAATGCAAATTTACACTGATGCACTGGAATTTAATGAAATGTTTGCTGGTATTGTCGGGAAGATGGACTAACAGTACTGGTTTGAGCCCAGCACCTCATAAGCATAATTTAGATAAACCACAAAGCCACGTAATGGGTGGTACAGAAAGAGAAATCTCATTTGAATTGCAGTGACAAATGGCAACATAAACCCATGATTTTACCCTGTGACAGCAAGGCAGCAAGTGCCTTTAAGTGAAAGACATTTTCCTAATAAAGACAGAAGATACAAGATTAACAAGATAAGAGAATAAGAGTAACAGCAAAAGGCTTCGAAGCCAAAGACATAAAATACCAAGACTGTAGGTGATGTAGTTTGCCCAACATTTTAACTATTTACTGTTGATTTATCTTCCCATATTTACAGAATCCTCTTTCTCTGCGATGTCAAAGCCAAGACAGTCTCTCCCCATCCCATTCTCACACACACTGAGAGAGATGGAAATGCTAATATTTACAAGAAGCACAGAACTTTCATGTTATTTCCACCATGGTTCAGTAGCAATGTAAGAAGTCTAGCAATAAACAAAAAGTGGTTGTGTGTCTTGTGTTATTGTTACAGTACAAGGGGTCAGGAATCATGCATGTGTTTTTTGGCATGTAGTCAAATCTACAAGACTGTTATGGAAAGTTTATTTTCACTGGCTGCCTACACAAGTGACTACAGGTGGCGAGGCCAACAGGCTTGGATCAGCATTTCTGCACTACACAAAAAAGTGACCTGTAGAAGTAAGAAAGTAGCACTAAATTAAGAACAAAAAAGAGAACAAAAAAAGATTGCCTTTCACTAAAGTGTAGTTAACTAAAGTGTTGTGGTTTAACCCCAGCTGATAACTAAGTACCTGCAGTCCCTCGCTCACTCCCACCTCACCCAGAGGATGGCGAGAAGAATCTGAAAGGAATGTAAAACTCAGGTGTTAACAACAATTTAATTACTGAAATAAAATAAAACAAAACCAACAATAATAATAACCTTAACAGTTACCATGAAAAGGAGGGAGAACGGGAGAGGAATGAAATCCAAAGGGAAGGGAGAAAAGAAAAACAAATGATGCACAATACAATTGCTCACACCTGCTGCCCGATGCCCAGCCAGTCCCTGAGCAAGGATCGGCAGGCCCTGGCCAATGCCCCCGGTGTCTATACCCAGCGTGATGTCCCATGGTACGGAACATCTCTTTGGGAAGTTCAGCTCAGCTGTCCTAGCTGCATCCCCTCCAACCCTTTTGCTGCCAAGGCCTGAGAAACTAAAAAGTCCTTGACTTAGAATAAACATTACCTGTCAACAACTAAAAACATCAGTGTGTTATCAACATTGCTGTCACATCAAATCCAAAACACAGCACTGCACCAGCTACTAAGAAGAAAATTAACTCTATCCCAGCCAAAACCAGGACATAAAGCAAGCACTATCAGAATGCTCCAAATGTGAGAGTGGCCATTTCTTTCAAGAGCTTCTAACATATTATTGAATAGGACTGTTGAAATCTTTGACATTTTCCACCGAAGGGAAGTTATTTTATAATGCACTATCGCTATGGAAGCAGTTTAAAAAAAACAAACAAACCCAAACAAACCCGAGAAAACAAAACAAAGCAAAACCACCACCACCTGAAAAACCAACTCCAGCTTTAAATAGAAAAAGAACTGATTGTCCCACATTTCAAACTCTGGTTATTTGCTTGCTTAGCTAATTTAGCAATGAATTCAAGCATTTAAAAAGAAAGAATACATCTAGTTTTTAAGGAGGGATACTATCAAGGCTCCAAGTGTCAGAATGTGACTAATTTTATCATCCTCTTTTACCTCCAAAGTCAATATACAGCTCTTTACAGGATTATTTGCAAGTGCTTTTGCCAGGAAGACCAGCAAGAGTAACTCAAAAAGAATGTTTGGCTAAAAAGTGACTTCCATTATCAAATTCTGGGGATGATATAATTATTTTTGAATAATTATATACTGCAGTCACTTTCCCTTCCTTCCTCTTCCAAGGTCAGGGGAAATAAACCTTAATGAACCAGAAGTTTACTTCTTTCAAACAACTTCTGTATTAAATGGAAAGCAACTCATGAAATTGTCAGGAAATAGGAATGGGTAGGTGAGCCATGTACTACTGTGTACTGCTTGTTACACTAAATTGATACGGAGGTTTTAATAATAAGACACTATTTACCTTGAGTAAATTAAGTAATTTAATTCTTTAGAAGTAGATACGTTGAGCAGCTGTTAAAAACAAAGCTGCACCAGTATTTTCCTTGATATGGAAAAAGAGAAGTGGCATTGCACAATGTGGACTCCGTCCTCAGCTTTAGAGTTCTGCCCTACAAGCAGCCACTTGCGGATTTCAGAGCAAACTGTGCTACCGAAACAAACAGCACAGGCTATAATTTATTTCAGAACAAATGATCTTACTGTACCCACAATCTTGAGCCTTGTGGAAATTTTGAATGGCTCCGGGAGAATCATCCCCCAGAACACCAGGTGCTGGCCTCATTTTCCACTGCTGAGAGCCTGCTTCTGCTTCCCCTCTCTTCCCACTCGCTCTCCTTTGCATAGTGCTCCCTCAGACCCTGCCTTCTTGCCCCACACCTCTGAGCTGTCAGCAGCTGCCCACCTTCCTGCTTGCCTAACACCTTGCTCACCCTCATCTAACAATATCTGACACTCATCCTCAGCCTGTAATTTCTAGTCCGCTCTTCCATAAAAAACCATAACCTTCAACCTTGTTACCCTCCTCATACTCATTTTGTTTTCTTTCCACTCATTAAAACTCCCACTCATTACAAAACAGACAGTCCCATAACCCAGTTCTCCTTAACCCTTTAACAACCGTTTCATTCCTTGTAACTACCTCTTCGTGCAACTGCTTTGCTCTCTTGGCTTCTGTGACCTACTCGAAAAGGCCCCCACTGCTCTTCACAGAACCCCAAGCCCTCCAGTCTCTTCTCTCAACTATTTTGTCTCTACTTTCCATAATAAGACACATACCAGCATTCCCATTCTGGATCTTCAATATGACTCAACATCACTGAATGCACTGACAAAATATCCATAGCAAAATTTCACCTTCATATCTTCTGCTATAATTGTCTTATTTTTCTCTTCACCTCAAGAAGGCTGCCGCCTCCACCTGTACGGTACCAGCAGCCACAAATCCACTGTCTGCTCCCCACCTGTTACCTCGAGCCTCCTCTTCTTGTACCGAATGGATATTTCTGACTTTTTCAAAGAGAAATCTAAAAAGATCTGACAGGACTTAGTTCTTTGGCATTCTAAGCAAGTGACCATATCTTCCATTATCTCCTGTACACCAATCTTGCCCAAACGCGGAAAATTTCAGGCCATCCGTTTCTCCTTTTCCACTTGACGTTACAGTTTGGTGCAGACATACTGACTATACCTTCATAACCAAACCTAGGCCTCGTATTCTCTTTTGATCGAAAATGCTATAAAGCTGTCAGGTGCCTTTACAAAATGCCTAATTTCCTTAAGAAACAATGCCAGAAGACAGGCAATTATTTGCACAAAGTCCCATCTAAAACAACTAAGAATGTCACACTGGGCTGACTCAGAATGATACTAAATCTCCCCTTTATGCACACAAACCTTACAGGATCTCTAAGCTTCATTCTCCACTGCATCAACACTGGTTAATCATAAAAACCACTGCAGAGAAGGTACAGAGTTCACATGGAAGAACACAATCTCGTGCAGCCATAAATGACACTATTCTTTTTCCACTAGTGAATTTCTTATGCATCCACATGGGTCCCCGTCTGAACTTTGGATGGAGTCAATTCAGGCCTGCTTTATTTTGATTGTTGCACCAATATCAGATTGAACTGTGAAGATGTATACATCGAGTCTCTGTCACAGAGGCAAGGAAACAGTGCCTCACTCTAGAAGCCTGAAATCAAATCTCCCAAGAGTGAGAAAATAAGTGCAATTATTTCTGATTTACAGATGAGGAATGCAAACACACAGATGGGGACTTCCAAAGAATCTACAGGCTGAAACAATCGGCGCATACCAACTTCCTTACTCTGCTTATGACTTGTAAAACAACTTTCATACTCTGCAGTCTCACTATTTTTAATTTTAAAGGCTCCAGAGAAAGGAAAAAAGCCTAGTAGTAAAGTGGATTTGTACACAGAACATCTCCCAGCTCACTCTACAGAAAAGCACCTGCGCTTCTTCAGCTGTTCCAAGCCAGCAGGTATAACACAGGAAAGAAAAATCAAAGAGACTATGCTGACAGCCATCCAAAACAATGCATTCTGCAGCCAGGGCAATGAGCCAAAAAGAGAAAGTAAACAGAGGCCTTCAAAGAGCAACATGGAGCTGGACCAAGAAAAAATGTGGGCTGAATGGTAGTGGCTCCACCATGCAGGATTTTGATGGCATGACTCAGTTGGCCATAAATTTGTAAGTTCCCACGTTAAAGAGTTTTTTTCCCCAACCTGAAACAGTTTGTGGTCTAGGGACGGGACAGGGAGCCAAGGACTTGTAAATTCTCTGTAGCCTCTCCAGGCTACTCCATTGCCCTCGACTCCCATGCCTCAATATCCCCACTATCTATTCCACAGTAGTACTGTGAAAATTACTGGAAATTTGTGGAAATTAAGAGGAACAGAAAGATGGACACATATGAACTATGATGGCTAATACTTCATTTGTTATCAGGTGTTAATCTGTAGTGATGTGCAACATGCAGATTTTTTCCCCACAAATTAACTTAAACCAAAATGACCAGAGCAGAAAGGAAAAGCACATGGTTGTTTAGATGCTCTACCTCCTCTCTCCAAAATACAAGTAATTTTGGGAAAGTATACGCTTCCATCCTTGGAGAGGGCTAAAAGTAAGTAGTACATATTTTTACCATTTCAAATAAATCACTGCCCACTCCGTATTTTAAATAACAGGTAAGGTACAAATGACTATTTACAATAACACCAGTTTTAAGTTACATTTTTGAGGACACTGCTTACAGTTAGCCACATTCCCCACTTGTTACAGGTTTAAATAATGATTCAATATTCTTGAGAATTGGCTGCTGAAGAGGCTGTTCAGAAGTTGCAAGACATGCTCATGAGCTTTCAGGATGAAGTAAATTCAAAGTAGATGATCTCTTAACAATTAAAACCCATTAAAAGAAACACATTAAAACCAAATCTCTCTTACCTATTAGTATCCTGTTCTTTGCAATGCCATTTCTAATCTCATCGTTGATCAAGTCTGTAAGTCCCCGGCACATAGAATCAATACTTTCGATGTGCTCTGGACAGTCATTTGAGATCTTATATCTGTCAAACCACACAGTGGAAAAGGCTCCTTTCATAGGTGTATACGGCCTGGAATGGTGGAAGAAAAGAAAACAAATGATTAACCAAGCATAACATCACAAGCCTTCAGTGTACGTGATACATAAAGACAATTCAGTGTCTCTCCAGCAATGGAGAGAAGGAACCTCCTTCAGATCTAACTCAATTTACATCCAGTCACATTGCACTTCTTTGCATTCAAAATGTGGTCCTTCAAGAACTAAGACAGCATTTTTAAGCTATGTAAAATGCAAGTTTCAGTCAGTGTCAAGGTTGGTCAGCTCAGCTAAACTTTTTTTAATTCTTAACCCTGTGAAGAAGTTCCTAATCCCAAACAAAGGTAAAGTTGTAATCCACCTTGGAATAGGACAAACTGAATTAGCTGCTAAACAAGACACCTTTGTTGGAGCTAGCTTTATGCGATTCAGTTGTCTTGTTGTCAAAATTGACAGGAGATAGGTATTATGAACCACTAGGTGTTTACAAAAACTCCTTCCTTCTCTTGATTTTTCTTTTTCTTAAATAAATACAGCCATCCTCACCTTAATAGGGCAGGTATCTTCATAAAAATAACATGAAGAAATGCCACGTGCTTATTGGATTGGTGCACAGATCAGAAACATGATACTCCACCATAACACTGTGTTGTCAGATTAGTATTTTAAGGGCTTTAATAACATGTTGCCCAAACCTCAGATAATCAAGGAAGCTACAATTCAAAGGAGCCTTTTCTTTGTTTTTAAATAAATATGATGAACAGAGCCCTGAAATCCCAAGAAAGGTGATCTAATTGCCTTACAATGGCTCTAAAATTTAATACCAAACATACTGCTATGAGATCAATGCTTCACCTCAGAACCAAGCCCCCTAAAATCCTTAATTGCAATGTTTAATCAGGGAGAAAATTTTTCATTTTTACTTAAACTCAGATGAGCTCAGATCAGATGACAATCACTGCCTACAGACAGCCCTTGATAAATTTGTCTGGATGGGAACCCACTGAAAACACTAACATTGACTTCTGTGCTCTCTCTGGATTTTTTTCAGTACTAGGATTAAACAAAACCACAACTAGCCTAAAAAGAGAAAGCCGCTATTTTAATTGTTCTTAATGAAGGAACAAATTCTGCCATTATTAATACCAGAGAGGCTTCACATATGTAAATGGCTATTTCTAAAGCAGAAATACCGCCACCACTACACACATACAAAAGGCAGTATACTATTTGCATTGCTCAGACACGAGTCACATATGAAAGAACACAGAATTTCTTCTGCCTGGTGCCATGAACATGAAATAAAGTCCATGACTGAAAAGCTGGCAAGCCAAATCTGAAGAACGAGGCAGCAAACAGCAACAGATGGTTATAGGCAGACTACACTGCTTCATCTTTTTGATGGAAGGAGCACCTAAAATCTACTGTTACTCAAAATGACATACAAATATGTCAGTGTATACAGTGTGTGCCTTAAGTAGCCCCTGATTTGCTTAATTCCAAACAAACCATATACTTAAGCACCCGAATTAACAGGTTTCTTTCAAGTTAGCCCTTGTCTTTAAAACAGAAAAAGGTAACTCCTAAATTAAAGGAAATTCAGTAGAAATATGTTGTACATGCAAGAAGCCAAATTTTAAAAATGTCATTAAAATGCCTTCTTTTTTTTTAACTTCTCTTTAGTATTACCACTGTCTCCAGGATTCTTCCCAAGTGAATTGATCAATACCTAAGAAACAAAATTACAGATCTCCAATTCACAAAAGTAATTTTTTAAGAGGAGATGTTCCAGTCAAAAATATCAACAACAGCAGAATCAGTGGAGTTTTTGGAAGTCACTTGGACAATGTGATGTACAACAGACTAAGCGCTGGGGCAAACAGCATTTAATTCAGTTTTAGCTTCTCTCTCAAACACTTTCACATCAATCCTGGTTAAAATGCTTAGCAGCCAGAGTGCTTAATTTTCTAGTAAAACCAGAGTAACTTACATTTGTGTGAGAAAACATGCATAAGGTCTTAGTATTATTACAACAGGTTCACCCGGGATTTCCATGGAATGAAGATACATATTTGTATTACATCACAGAAATTTGCATTTACATTACAGAAATATAAAAACAGATTTTCCCACAACCAAAAGTCAGAATCAAACAATTGATAAAAAGGAAGAAATCCATTATGAGATTGTAATACTTGATCAGATGATGAAAATCAGGACTTTTAACTTTTGTCTTTGCAAATTCTTCAATAAGACAGATGAAAGACTAATGTGTCAATAGCCCACAGGAAAAGATCCTCAAGCAAATAGACAAGATGCTTTTAGCTGTCTCAAAAACATCTTTGCAACCACTCTTAATTTCTCAGAAATTCATTAAAAATAACCTTTACATAAAGCTGAGAAGTAAGATTCTTTTAATGGTTCACCCAACTGGCACATCTGTTTTAGTCATTCACCTTGTTCCTTAAATAAATCCCTTTGTTAGCTGGCACACTACAACTCAGACATTACCATGGTAAACAAATATGTTTGGCATAGAACCATCTGTACAGATCCAAGAATACAGCACAAAATTTTTTCATACAATTAAACCACAAAAGAAAAAAAATAATAGAAAAATCCCTATATTACAGTGACATGAGAGGCTGGACTGAAATACACAAAAGCAAGAAGTACAAAGTGGAGTGAAAACCCCATCCAGTAAGACCAGCACGGTCAGTTAAGGACAGCATCAGACCAAACGGTCAGCTTTAAATTTGGATTTTTTGCTTTCCCATGTTTAATCAAAATTTGTAACATTAGTCCTGATGTTTTCTTCCTCTGTATCTTGCTTTCTTTATATTCTTTTTTAAGTGATTAAAAAAAATAAATAAAAAAATAAAGCTCTGTGTCTCTAAAACACGTGTGGTTGAAACTTGGAATGAAAATACATAGCCGCTCAAGTTGCGTGGGGGTTTTTTTTTGTTTTTTGTTGTTGTTGCTCGTTTAATGGTGGGAGCGTGTATGTTTTGCTTGCTTTGGAGCACACAAGATTCAAATCTATGTAAGAAAACAAGAACCAAGAACCCTCTCTTCTGGGTACACCTGACTTTCAAACTTGAACACATTTTTAATAGACATTTGAAACACTATTTCCTAACAATTCAACTAAATCTTAACATACGAAAATAGAGAGAAAAGATAACATAATGGAGACATGGCTAAAATCACAGACCGTTTAAGAAACTGCAAGCACCCTGAGGAAAAGAATCTTTAAAATGCTTCCCAACATCCTCAAATCACTCTAGATCATGTTTTCTGATTACAGGTTTTATTTTTTAAGGGTGTGCATTGATCTACAATTGTTTTCTCACACATACACTTCTTGCATGAGACAGCAGTTTCAAGAAGATCCTACACACTTAATATTTGAATGTCTTAAAAGGAAAATATATCCTGTAATATCTCTTGTCAGT
Organism: Falco rusticolus; assembly: GCF_015220075.1. NCBI lineage: Eukaryota > Metazoa > Chordata > Aves > Falconiformes > Falconidae > Falco > Falco rusticolus. The sequence goes on along the minus strand of NC_051198.1, from coordinate 25,242,785 downwards.
TTTTATCAATCTTTCAGTCTTTTAAACATGTTCAAGTAGAAATAATTTTCACTCTTGATTTCACTGCAAAGTCTCAAAGTAATATGGATCACACAAGTTTTCACAAACTCAAGATAGGGTAGCTTCTGCCAATGTGAGTTATGTACTAATGATGAAAATATCATGAAAGCAGGAAGCAACAACACTATCTTCGTCCACTTTCCTTGAGCACATATTAAATACTCTAGACCTTAATCACATTTAGAATTGTGCTAAATAGTTTGACATTCTCGTAACAGAAGTGGAGAGCAAACAAATGATGCTACACAAGGTTCAAATTCAGATCTAAAGCCGCACCAAATTCTGCCTCCAGAATGATGCTATTAGCATAGCAATTCACATAAAACTACAGGTGTTTTTGTTCATTATCCAATAAATCACTGTCCTTGTGCAACGTTTTAAGTTAAAAGACAAGTGAGCATTGCTAGCTGCTTTAAATAAGAAACATAAGAGTAGCAGACAGCACATTGATAAATAGTAAATATTCTTCCCCCAGCAATTTCTCCTGATGCACAATGGTATCACTGCCTTCACATTCAGCACTGTGATCACCCTGCTAACGCAGTCGCATAAACCCCAGACCACTGGAGCTGGCTTACAGCTTTCTTTAAGTTCCAGACAGAACTTCCTGAGATGTCAGACAGAACTCAGAATTTATAGTGAAGTTAGGCTTCAAAATTCAAAGAAAGAAAGATCACATTTTTTTAAATTCTCACTTTTGCTTCCTTCCCAAACCCATCTCCTCTCAGGAGGCACAAAGTCGCATGAGACAGTGTAACATCATCTTTTGGAAGACTACGTATCCCTTTGAGGAAATCTACAGAGCACGCTGCTGGACTGCTTAAGCTCTGCTTTACTCCACTCTGGTCAGACCCCACCTGGAGTGCTGCGTTCAGCTCTGGAACCCTCAGCGCTGGAAGGACATGGACCTGTTCAAGCAAGTCCAGAGGAGGGCCACGAAAACGATCAGAGGGATGGAACACCTCTCCTATGAAGACAGGCTGAGAGAGTTGGGCTTGTTCACACTGGAGGAGAAAAGACTCTGCGGAGACGTTATCACAGCCTTTCACTATTTACAGGGGGACTATAACATGGGGACAAACTTTTTATCACGCCCTGTTGCGATAGGACAAGAGGCAATGATTTTAAACTAAAAGAGGGTAGACTTAGACTAGATATAAGGCAGACATTTTTTCCAATGAGGGTAGTGAAACACTGGAACAGTTGGAAGGTTGCCCAGAGAAGTAGTAGATGCCCCATTCCTGGGAACATTCAAGGTCACATTGGATGGAGGCTCTGAGCAACCTGACCTAGCTGAAGACGTCCCTGCTTACTGCAGGGGGGGTGGACTAGATGGCTTTTAAGGGTCCCTTCCAACCCAAACCGTTCTACGATTCTAGAAGCAAAGCTTGACTCCCTTACAGCTGATGGGAGGTTTTTCCAATGAAAGCAAAGTTACTCCCCTGTGACAAATTCTCTCCTAGCATATTCTCACTGCTGATACTAGTACACTGCAACAGAAAATCTAGTTCATAATTCTGCTTTTTAATTCTCACTGTCTGCTTGAACCAGAAAATGTTAAAAGAAAAAGGAGGGAAGGCAGAGAATCCATCTACTCAAATCAGAAGTGTAATTCAAAGCTCTAGTGCAAGTTATATCTTATGTTAAAACTGATGTTCAACGTACCTTAACAATGAAGTTTTGCAATATGGTAACAGAACATAAGATGCACATTCAAACAGCTTAAAATTGGAAGTACACTTAAAATTAAAAAAAATGAAGGCAAGAGTCATTTCCATGAGGAGCAATTTTGGCTGTTCTGGAGAAAAGGCTGTGCCTGTTCACACAACCACATAAAAATGCTTTTGATAGTTGTTCTGGATGTATATTGTGTGAAATGACAGCTAACTGAGCTGGTGCAGAATGGTTACCTGAAGAAATACTAAGTTGATAGTTTCTGTTACTTGGGACAAGGAAGCGCAATAGAAGCCAAAACAAGACTCAGCAGGACAAATTCTGCGTTTGCTCCCGTTTCTTTGTTGGGTTGGTATTGGGGTTTTTTTGGGGGTGTGCGTGAATGTAAATTGTGGGGATTTGTACTAATCATTGAAATAGCACTATTGTTATGGTTGAGAAGACCATAAATGACCTTTTCTGCACACTTCCAGTTCCTCAGCAACCAGCAAATAGCGGCTGCTTTATGAATTCACTGAAGGTAAGTGGCAAGAGGCAAACCAGGGTCCAATGTGAATCAGTTCTCCATTATGGGGTTTGTAAGACACTCTGGGATTCAAAGTGGTATCTTTCACACAGTGATGGCAAACAACACTGAGGATGGATGAATGACAGTAGGTAAACACCACCCCCCCCCAAAAAAAAAAAAAAGACAGCAAAGCGAGAGCACAGAATGACACAACTCAGAACACCCAACTGCTTGCTGGAATAGCCATATAAAAACCACTGTCTCCAATTCTGTCCTGGAAAACAGTTGAGAGAAGAAAAACAAGAGGAAAGATGTCTAAGAGCATGATGTAGTTAATGGGATCAGAAATCCAAGATTATTGCTATTATGTTCTACTTTGTTTTCCCCAAGCATGACTGAAGGATCTCTGACAACTGTTTATTGCATTCCACATGTTATTTAGAATATGATGTAACCCTTACATGTATGCATATTCATGTTTTCCTCACCTAATGCAAGAGGAAAAGTAAAAGGAAAATATGAAGTTCATTCAAGCATGCTTCCATCATTATTATGCAAATATGTTAAATTTCTACTTACAAAAGGAGATGAAAGAACCACCCCATGACACCAACCAAAACCCTTTCGATTTGTCCTTCAAACGTCCACCTCTAAAAAGACTTCTTTGTGTGAAATTTATGAATGAGGTTAGGGCTTACAAATGTGAAGGATTAATAACATTCGCTTGAGCCAAAAATAGTATGATAGGCACCATGCACGCTCCCCTACACAGCTCCACCAATCCATCTCCAGTCTGACCTGCAGTACCCCTGCTGCTTTTCCCGTCCTGGGCCTCTCACAAGTAGAGACTGCCAATGTAGCTGCATGGTGCCAAACTGTCTGGTGGTTTTGCAATATAGCCAAATGGGGACTACGATGAGATGAAACTCATTTCCACCCATATGCTGAGCAAAGATGTGAACTTAGGTGAAAGGATGGAGTACCAGGCCATATAATGCTGAGCAGTCCTTACCAGCCACTTACTTAGAGACAAGGGAAATTAGAGTAAATTGGGAAAAAACCCCAACTAGACAACAAACTCTGCATAGAGACTTATTGGCCACAGAAAGATGTGTTGAGTGAATGTCAAAAAGATCCACAAAATAGCCCAAGAAGTATTTATAGTTTACTTTCTGACTTGCAGAAGAGGAAGACTGTCAGAATGGAATGCTAGACAACGCAAAGAATCTTTGACCTAGATTTTTTGAGGGAATTATAGAAGGTAAGGTATACTTATTAAAATAAGTGGAGCCTAAATGGTTTTAACTTTACCACGTTAGCTCCTGCAATGCCAATTTAAACTATCACTTTCTATTAAAAAAAAAAAAAAAAAAGGAGGTTAAATTGGGTGGTATTCAGTTCTGATTTAGACACTCAATAGAAACCTAATGTTTAAGTCACAGTTGTAGCAGCTGAAACAGTATTTAAAGCTGCAGCCATCCTGACCCAAATAAAAAAGGAAAAAGGAAACCCTTTCCTTTAAAACTATTACTGTAGACGTGGCTTTAGGGATTGCATCAGCTGCTAGGGCTACAATTTGAGCTTCTTATTTTTAATTAAAGATATACATCAGCATTAAAAGGGAGAGGAAATAGAATTCTGCTGTGTTTAACAAGTTTAATCGATGTACAGAAGCACCGATCTTAAAAGAAAGGTGAAGTTAAAAGAACAACCTATTAAAACAAGTTCTCTACTCATTTTTTAGTATTCCAGTTGCCTACATTACAGAGAAAAAACAAAACCTCCCTAAGAAATGTCAAAAAGTTTTACTTGTAAAAAAATGTGCATGCCCCAGCTACATGAACTTCCAAACATATTCCAAATTCAGTGTTCACTACTCTGACTACATCACGCTGAGACTTCAAATCCACATATTTTTTCCTTTTTCATCTAAACATGCTTTTTACCATAAGCATTTTAATGAGAAAGTTTGCAAGTTTTTCCTTTTTTTTAAATAGTAAATCGTACTATCTACATTCTGTTATTTTTGCTCAGGAAAACCAAACATGAGACTCACAGGACCTTCCAAAGTGATGGGGGCAAGTGTGAGAAAGTGTTGCAAATATTTTACCTGTCCAGGGGACATCTGGTGATCATTCTCTACACAGACCCTGCACATTACAAAAATGATTAAAGAAAATAAGTCTTTTTTTAAAAAAAAAAAGTGCAACTTTTTACAGAAACCTAGAGAACAGTAAAAAATAGTTTTATAAAAGTAGTCCAGTAGTGTTCTAATGCTTTTACCTTTAAAATGGAAGTATCCTCTCAAGTGTTTGCCAAAATCAATGCTAACGAAGTCAGTGAATATGTTTGAACATTCTTCTAGGTTATATGCTAGGCTGATTTTCCAAAATAATTTTCAAACATATTGACTCTTCAATCAAAACATGTCTGAACCCCTGATGTTGTAGTAAACGAAAAATATGTATGCTTCAGTGCCTGGGATAAAATCTAAACAAAACATAAAGAGAAACCCCAAGCATCCTCCACAAAAAAAAAAAAAAAAAAAAAAAAATATGTTTAATTTGTTGAAAAATGTGAATCCCACTGCTTTACAGAACTCCAAGACAGGTGAAGAATGTACAAGACCAAATCTATAGATCTATCAGCAGAATTATATCCATCAAAAAAGTGAAGAGGTATTCCTGACCTGCAGTTTATCCTGCCAGAGCCTCTAGTGTTGCAGTTATAGCATCAAACCTGCTTTTACTGGCATAACTACTTTGACAGAAAGCATTCAATGTGTATGTGGTAAGTTATGCTGGAAAAGACAGGAGTTTATAAAGTATGAACTACATCCACATGAACAGTATTATGCCAGAAGAGCACATTAGCCAAGCAATCCTAGTATGGTCTTGCCTAACTTCAGGCTTTTCTTTGATTTCATCATCAGTGTAAAAACCTGCTGGCAAGCTTTTGCACTCTGCTCCTATAATTGACAATGCAGTGGCAGGTTGTGCCACCCACAGAGTCTCTCACTCACATCAGTGTAGCTTTCCACCAGCATATCGCTCTGTCTCTGCGCAATTAAAGACTGGATCAGAAACTTCTTCATCATATCTGCACACTCATAACTGTGTATCTATAGGTCTCATTATCAAGGACTCTGAATTTCCCTGCTGGTGCCAGAAGCATTTGGAATTCTTATCAAAACATACACACACACAAAATCAGACCATATATTCAAGTTCCTAATGCAGATACAGCTATTTTAATGTCTGCCATTCAAGCCTGGATGTTCTAGGCCCCGTTTTTCCTTTCTGTGGAAGAAAGGAGAGCAACCATTACAAATGTGTCAAAAAGCATAGCGTGTTTTGGACTTGAATACCAAAACAACATGAAATGGATCTGTAAAGGCTTGTTATTTCTGTTTCAATCAATAACACATATCTTCACAAACTTCACTCCAACATCGCTGCAAACAGTGGCACATTACTGTAGTTAAGGGCATCTGTTTTATTTCATTATGTCAGCTAATGGTGCTTATCAGCAGAGGGCTGTACACTAATACTCCCAACGTACTTCATATTGCCAGTCAAAGACAAACAGTGTGGGTATTTTTTGTTCCTCGAATATACAGCTTTTCACAGTTTTGCTAAAAATCACTTCAGAATCACCTCATACATGACCTCTATCTGCTCTAGTGAAGAACAAGAGCAACCCCAACTTAAAAAAGAAAGAGTATGGAACTGTTTATTCACATCTTTTAAGTACAACACTACCTTTCTTCCCATTTGTTTACCAAAGTATTTAAATCCAAAGTCTTAAGATATAAACAAATTACCCACAAAAGCCACTCACTTGAGTCAGGAGATCTTCCTGGTTAATCATTTATACATAGTTTACATCTGTAGTTATCCAAAGAAACCAAAATAAATAAGAGAAGGACTGGACCCCAGAAATGCAGTGAAATGGAAAAGCAAAGCACTGGCCTAACAGATGTGGTCTGAGGTGTTCTGGTAACATGAAGAAAAATCATTTCATAGGGAAACAAAACTTCCTGCATTTCTCCAGTACCTGCTGTATTGACAGGAAAGAAATGGGGCCCATCACTATATGTCATGTGCCACTGATAACTCTAGCATTACTTTAGCCTGTCATCAATAAAGTAACGATCACGTTATTTACAGAAAATCACATTCCCTACCTAACACAAACCACACTGCTTCAAAGACTTCCACTCACAGGCTTGATTTTTCTGGAACACAGTGACTACATTCACACTGCAATCTCTCAATTGCTTTTCCTGCCTAAGTAGATCATAAAAATACATGGTCAAGGAAAGTGTAGTGAGTGCCAGACAAAATCTGCTATTATACTCGTTTATACCCTCCAAGAAATTTCTTCTGACTTTCAAACCTCTGTACCTCGAAAGTCTGTGTAGAATGTCACAATTTCCTTCTCCTTTCAGCATGCATCCACACTTACGCACAAATTCAGAGAGAAACTTAAGCCCCATTACCTTTCAAGGAAACATTTTCCTAACATAGAGCCACAGACACCTTAAAAATGAATTTATAGTAAGAAAAATCAAACATCTCTGAAATATAAGTCCATGTCTTTAACAGCTAATATGGAGGCAGGTGTCCAATTTTTAGCCTTTACATTTGACCTCATTAACTTTCCGATTCCCAGGGGTAAGCATTTTTATCTGTATTTCCAGTCTACCACTGGACATACAAGTGCCATTTAATAAGAACTGTTCCTACAGCAAAAGTTGAACTAAATTCTCTTTGAAACAGTTGGGTCAGGATTAAAAGTAGAAGAAATGTGTAATTTTAAACTCCCGGTCCTTTCTCCAGCAGCTGAAGATCTTTCACATCCCACTTGCCAAAAAGACCTACCACCTTCAGAACTGAAACCTGGCATTAAATACAAAAGAATAGTTTAGTGGTTAATAATTTATGGATGTTAATGTAAGTCAGACTGTGATCCAGAACATGGCTCTGTAATGCCATTACAACACACATTGGAGTATCTTCTTCTATTTATATCAAGGAGATGGAAAGACACTATGAGGACAATACCTGAAATTGAGTTAGAGACTGTGACTTCTACAAAATCTTAACCATTTAGAATCTTAACGACCTAAAATCATAGCACCTGGGCAGCAATGCACTGCTGAGCTTCAGTTTTGCCAAAAAGCACACACATGAAAAAGAAGAAGGAAGTGTTACAACAGTCTGTACCAATACTCACAAGCATATTTTACAGTACTGGAATAGAGAAATTTAATCCTACAGTTAAAATATATTAAACAATACCTGGCAGGAGCCGTTGGGTAAATTACTTTTATATGTTGGAAAGCCATGTCTTGATTCAAAATTTGTTTTATCCATGCTCTTGCTCCTTGGCCAGTATCACCTGTATCACAGAAAAGAGTACAACAAGAATTATTCTGTGCATTTAGCAAGAAAACTAGACAATGTCAAATATATTTACATGAGACTGACCTGATTTCCAAATCACAGTGTAAATCCTCCAAAATGCTAGAAGAGAACTTTCTAGAAAACCTTAACACCCTTCCCAATGAAGATGGACTCAAAACTTCCTAGAAACAGACTACTTTAAAGGTCCCACAGCATTAAGTTTAATAAATGCTTTACTACATCCAATGGCTTAAGCACATCCTAATCAGGCACAAGGCCTTACCTCTTACTTGTAGCTCACCTTATTTGCTGGTAACAGTGATATAAAATACTGATGAACATCTTAAGAAGGAAGATAAAACCTGCTGCTCCCATTAGAAAAGATAAGTTACTTTTAACACAGAATTTTATTTTAACCCACTTCAAAACCTAGTCAAGAGCAAGACAAAGGATCTTCACATTATTGTAATTATGCTGACATTACACACAGGCTTAAGAGAAGCATCAAACACTCCCAATGTTTTGTGAAAGTGATCAAGAGATGAGTTTGGGTTAAAAGTATCTGGCAGGCTCCTCCAAAACCTTAGTCCCACAGTTCTGTTTGAAAGCTTGTTGTGATCTGACTGTGTATTTTTTCCTAGTCAGATTATAGCCTAGACCAAGTCAGATTATAGCCAAATCCCTGCAGCCTGAAGTGCTATGCGTGGATATACAGGATGAATTCTTATGCAGACACTACATGTTTCTTTCAAACACACGCACACATATGTACACCAGAACTCACCTCTGCATCACTGTATCCTCAACCGTAACTTGCCACCCTGCTTGAACAGCATGCACACACAAGTCTCCAGTAAGAGTTAAACAATGCTTTAAGCTTGAAGAAACTGGACCATCAAGGAACATGGTTTATAGTTGGCAGTAATACAACATGTAGTAATGTTCAACCTAAACATTTGGTAGGGATTCAGCAAACAGGAGCTTCACTCCTGCAACTCTTACCATAGGGCTTTAGTCTTGTTTGAAGTTGGGGCTCCCACATATTATCAACTCATGTGCTAATCCGAGTTAAAAGTATTCTCTGTTACTTGTTCTCAAGTTGATCAGTTTGACTTTAGAACTCACCCTATTTTTTTCAACAAAATCACTGAACCACAAGAATTAAATGTCACTGCCCTACACCAGGCTTACTGCCACATCACATGGGTTCATCTGAACAATATCACATAAACATGATTTACTGTTATGATTGTAATTCCCCAACAGAGAAGATGAGTCTTTGCTTTAGCACTCAAACAAAATTCAGCTATCTTTATTTACACATACATTTAATGAATCTTCAGAATTAAAATAGAAGGCAACAAACGCAGCATTTTTTTCCTTTTGAGCCCAAATGGCATAACAATTAAGTTCTGCTTGACAAATACTCCGTGACAAATAAGCAACAGGGTTGCAAAACTGACACAAATCTTATTCTGTGCTACGTTAAGCAGTAAAACCAAAGTTACATCTTTAACTGGATGCTTCAGAACACATTCCCATAACCACTTTGTTTATGTGAGTAGTATGGTCTGAAGTCCAAATAAACTTCTGATTCTTAGTAGACACTTTTCATCTGGAAGGGTTTCTTCATGGTTCCTTCACCAAATTTACGAATGATGCATCTTAAGGAGACTTGAATAAACATTTTTTTTTTGTATACACACCTCTTTTTACAGTTAGAATACAGAAGTCTAGACTTTGCAAATACTTGCACAGGACCAACCCTCAGGTAGGTCAACCTAAGCAACTATCTGAATGCTGGGACTTTGGTCTTTACAAACTCCTTAATGGTGCAGGATACATCTGTTATCCCAAATCTAGGTTTTTCACCCAGTATGCAAGAGCCGATCCACACACAGAGAAGAAATATTCGTTTATTGCATGTTTGTGCAGAGATGGGTTATAGGTGGTAATCCACAAAGTTAACACACCTCTTAACACACAGCATAACTTTTCATACACTTCAAAAAATTGTTTACAATCATGTTTAGACACACTTAATTCTCATTGATTCTCCTAAGTCTCATCTCCATTAAAAGTACAGTGGGTTTTTTTTTAACCCTGCACTTCTGTAATGAGGGGGCTTTGTTAGTAGTGGGCTCTCAAGGGTGGATCTTTAGTATGCCAATTAGAACAGCTTACACATAGTTCCAGTAATTTTCTGTTTAGTCACATTAACCATTTGGTTGTCCTTGAGCTTTTCTTGTTGTGCCCCAGCTTGACATATTTATGGTGTCTGTTCCTTCTCCCAAGGCCATGTTTTGTTAACTGTTTGTAAGGATTTAAATATTATCCTCTTTTTTTTCAAATTCTTTCTTTTCATTATAGATGTTTACTTTTTTGTTTTTCTTTCTTTTTAAATTAATTCTGATATCACATCTTTTATTACTCACAATTCCTAAGCTTTGCCAGTATCAGCAGAAACATTTACAGTTAAGGAAGCTACTTAGTCCATGAAAAGTTCATAGAAAACTCATTAAGAAAGAGAAAATTTAACTATGACCTTCTGTGTGTCAAGAAGGTCCCACGGTCCAAATGTTCTGCAGCCGCTGTGAGCACTTGCATACAGAGGTAATGCATTTTGATTTGGTAAGAATAGAATTTGGAAGCGAGGAAGAAATGAGAGGCAACTTTGACACCAAAGAAGACCAAACAACTTTCTGAAAGGTTTGTCTTTCAGTTTGTTCTTAAGATTCTGGCATCATATGCTTTCCTGGACTCTACTAAAGAATGTCAAACAATGCACAGACAGTTCTGCTTAGTCTGCTTACAAACCTGAAACAGACTGATGACAGAATTATCTTTTCCCCTTCCTCAAGTAAAATATGAATTATTTTCCTTTCAAATATAGCTTGAATTTATTTCTATACAAAATTTAAACTTAACATGTAACACGTTGATTGGATATTAGGAAAAGTTTCTTCAACAAAAGGTGGAAGAGGCTGTCAAGCACTGGAACAGGCTGCCCAGGGAAGTGCTTGAGTCACCATCCCTCGAGGTATTTAACAGACATGTAGATGTGGTGCTTCAGGACATGGTTTAGTGGTAGACTTGGCAGTGCTAGGGTAATGGTTGGACTTGATGATCTTAGAAGGTATTTTCCAACCTAAACACTTCTATGCAACATGAAAAGTTGTAAACTTAAGTCTAAAAAATTATTATACATTTGTTATGTCCATCTGCCTTCCCTGCTGAGCTACCAAGTGGATCCTCTAACTAAATTTGATGTACAGTACCAGAAATCTTCTAATATTTTTCTATACCGTTTTGCATTCACATTCTCCACTTGTTATAATTTGTCTGGAGCAAGCATTATGAACAAAATGGATCCATGCCATTTGACTGCCACTTTCCATCATAAGCGCTCTACAGAAGGTTTACAATTCAGGTTTACAGGCCAGCCCACAGCAACAGCACTGTGGCTATTTCTGTTTTAAATTTTGTTCTGCGGAACTGCTAAACAAAACCAAATAAAAGCATCCTTGTACTTCCCCACTGCAAACATTATGAATGAAATTGTATCAAAAACGAAAAATTGTAGACTACTTTAACCACATGTGGAATCAACCTCTAACCATAATCTTCCCTTACTCCTCCAACATGAGAGAAAATCATTTCCTCAAGCATTAAAGCATTAGCATTAACAAGAAGGCTGAACACATCTTAGGAACTCTTTCACTTTCATTCTTTAAGTCACAGAATTTGAGAAAAGCAAATTATAAAAATGAAACTAATAAACATATCCATCTTTGTTAAACTAAACAGAAGCATCAGCTTAGGAGAAATGCACTGGAAGAGCTGAGCATTTGCCGCACACACGTGAACAGCTCAACAAAACTGATTCCCAAGGCCTTGATCTGATAAAGACCAAGTATTACTGTTGTTCTTTAAGTCGTGTGGGCTTTGTTGTTGTTATGTAGCAAGTTAGAAATAACCTTTTAAGAAAAACAAACAAACACAGCACACAGGCCCCTCCTGCCCTCAGACCAGTCCCCTTCTGCAGGTGGTGGCCACTCCTGAGAGCAGCCAGCCCAACACCGGCTCTCAAAAGGTGACAACAGTGCTCTCAGTCTGATCCTAAACACGCCAGGAGCAATTTTAAGCGTGAAAATCACTCTTCGCTTGTGGCCGCCCTTAGAGGGGAGGAATTAAAAGGGGTCTTCTGGAACAGGGCCGTGCTCCCGGCAGATCAAGCCAGGCTGGTGTCTAACGGCACCGCCCTCAAACACGCCCCACAGACCCTCCCGGGGCCCAGGGCCCCGAGCGCCGCACACCCCCTGCCCAAGGAGGGCTCCTTCTCACGGCCAGCGCCGCGCCGTCCCCCGGGCCGGCTGCAGCCGCAGGGACAGGGACCCCTCACGTCCCTTCCCCTCGCCTCGCAGCCGCGCCGAGCCCGACAGCCGCCGTGGCGGCCGGCCCGTCCCGCTGACCGCCTCACGCAGCGCCGCGCACCGAGGGGTCGCCCCGGCCTCCCCTCTGCGCACCGGCGGGGGCGGCGGCAGCGGCAGGCACCCCGGCCCCGCCGGCCTGCCCCGGGCGGCGCCCTGCGCCCTTCCCCGGCGCCAAGCCCCGAGCCCCGGCCCCGCCGCGTGGTAGGAGGGGAGAGAAGCCACCTGAGCCGTGCAGGAAGATGAGGGAGGCGGTGTGCCTGCCCGCGGGGGACACTACGCTCCTCTGCAGCGCGCCCGGCGCCGCCATACCCAGCGCTCTCCTCCTCCTCCGGGCCCGGCCCTGCCGGTAGCGCGGCCCGCCGCGCCGGCGCAGAGCGGCCCGCCGCCCGCAGCGCCCCGCCGCCGGGCCGGGAGGGACCCCGGGGCCGCCTCCCGCGCCTCGCCCCGCGGCCCGGTCCCCTGGGCCCGCTCTGCTCAGGCGCCGCTGCCCTCAGGAGCGGCTCCCAGCCCCAACCCAGCAAGCTGCTCACGCTCAGTGCCGTGCCCTGTCTCCAAAGCCTATTTATAGAAAACACTGTCTCTCTACAGACCCCATATGTAGAAATGCCGTATGGTGGGCAAACCGCGGATCAAACCGTAAAAGGGGGGGGTCGACCCTCTCATCTTCTCATAGGTGTTTGGAAAGCCGATGAGGCTGCAGCCTCGCCAGGTGCAGGCCTTGGAGAATAAAGACCTGGCTGGTGAGAGAACTGAGGGGAGGCAGGTGGTGGGGGCTCGGATGGCTCCTTCAAGGCTCTTAGGAAAGTGCAGGGCCTGTAAGGGTGGATATAAAAAAAGTCCAACACAAAAAAGGTCCAACAGACTTGCAAGAGCTTGTCTGACCGTAATCCACGTCTGAGCACAGCTACTCTGATGATCCCGGTAGTTTCTACTGAACTGCTGTAGGGGAACGAGGAATAGGAACTTTCTTTCACCCTTTTAGATGACCTACACACATTCAAGGCCATAAGACCTTTTTTTTTTTTAATCCTAGTGAAGTCTAGATTAACCACCTGCCTTGGTGCTTTGAGGTCTGCGGCGGTGGAACAAGGATGACCAGACATAAACGCCGCTGTTGCCATTTCACTAGCCAGGTGCAGCACGACCCAGGGGGTGAGCAGCCAGTTTACAGATTAGTTTTGCAGTTCATCATGGAAGTTTTTTGGCAAGCCATAGGGGCACACCTGTTAGTCCTTAAAAATGTAATGAAACCTTAGCCTCTTGAGGTAGCATGTTATTACCTTCAGAATGGCCTGTGGGTTAAGTAGATGAAACATCAGCATGTATGTAATATGAAGAGCATGCTGTGCTTGTATTTCTGTTCAGATTACTGTCCTGACTACTATTTTCCTTTATATTTAGTCCATGAAATCTTAGGGCACCAGTTAAACGTAGACTGTCAAACAGCATGTTATGATGCCCCTTCAGAATGTACGCAGCTGTCTTTTTAATGTATCTAGAAGCATTCTGCAGCGGGTCTGAGAAGCAAATAAAGAGAAAAAAAACCCCACCCTGATAGATGCAGAAGTGAGAAAATTGCATGGCCGGGAGGGATGAAAGACGTATGTAAAATTTTCTACAGTGTCAGTTGCTCGATACAAGCATACAAAATCTCAGCAAAGTAGTGCCACCATGAACAAGTCAGTATTGCTGGTGCCTAATAGCTGAGACATACCTTAGTTTCCATTTGACTTGCAGTACACAAAAATAATTGTGGTATTTGAGACATCAAGGCTTTTTTTAAAAAAAAATAAATAAAAATTACCTTAGCAGGGAAGTTTAATCATGATTATAGGGTATATTCACTCAGTTAACTACACTTACTTGTAGTATTTTAATTTATCTTGCCAGCTTTCATAAGCATTGTAATTTTTGAGGGCTATTATATGTGAAGGGTGACTGAACAAAGGTACAACAGTGACGTGTGGCTTTGGACAAACTCTTCTGCACAGTTACGGCAACAAACCATGATCAAACCTTTTTAAAGCTTATTGTTTGTCATTCCCTGCCTCTGAGTTACAAGCTTGGAGGTACAAGATTTTTTTTATGCCAACAAATAAATCTTGATGCCAGGAACAAAACAAAGGATAAAATATCAGACCATGCGAACTAGTACTCCAGGTTTGGAGGGTTTTGTCTGTTGTTTCTTTTTTTTTAAGGGAAAACCTCAAGGCATATGATTTATTTTTTCTTCTCCATTAAAAAACAGGCAAGGGGCTATCTTCCCCTGAGCAGAGAGGACTCCAGAGCTTCAAGGGAAAGACTAGTATTTTTTAAAAAATTAAAGGCAAAATGGAGCACTAATAGGAGCTCTGAACAAACCTAAATGGAAAAGATCTGAGTTACAATTCTGATGACTACAAATTTACTGTAATACCCTGTTATTTATTACCTTGGGTAATAAAAATATTTTCTTGGGGTGTTTTAAAGTATATTATTTATATTGAAAGTTAATGATATTAAAAATGTATTTTAATTACATTTTTAAAAAAATAACCACAACAAAAAACCCCTTCTAACTGTGATAGGTCTGAATCAAGTGCTCAGAAATGGCCAGAAGATGATTCTGTTTCTTCTGGGAGTTTGCTGTCATTAGAGGGATGGTGGAGTCCCCTTCCCTGCCAGTTTTGCCTCCTACCTGAAGGAGGAGGCGAAGAAGGTAACATCCTTGGAGTACGAACTAGAAAAGGGTTCTGTTTCCCTGGGCTGAACCTATGAAGCCCATGAAGCAGAGCGATGTAACCCATGAAAAACATGAAGATCATGACTGCTGCTAAAAGCTAGCCTTAGTAACCGAAAGAGCTAACCTGAATTAATGGTTTGTTAATAACTGTAGATAATTATAGGCAGTATGAAAATACCTTGCACATTTTGTTAAACATATGCTTGAGTTCTGATGCTTACAGTGTTTTATAAGTCTTTTCGCTGCTGACATGTAACATATCCAAAAGGAATTTATTATATTTCACAGCATCAATCAAATGTCCTCCCACACCCTTAAAAACATATTCTGTTGCAATTGCTTTTCTTTTTATTTTGTTTCCAGGGTTAATGAAAGAAATTGATTAAAATTTGACTTAAATGCTAAATAAATATTGAAATATGTGGCCATATTTAAGTTTTCTAAAGAAAGTTAAAAGTTTAGTGTGAGCTGTGTTTTGTTCCTTAGGATAGGCTCTTGCTCACGGTGTTCTCTGTTCCAACTTTGTTCTCTCACGCTGACTATTCAGAAGAAACCAGAAGAGTTTAATTTACCTGCAACCATTTTGATATTTTTCTCATTTAAAATGGCTTTGCACTTTAAAATTAACTTTAGCTGAAAACAGTATGTTGCTGAGTAATTTTTATGTCCAGCATGTGTACATATATTATGTCCAGAAACAGAACTAAGGCTCTTGCATCCCACATTGAAAAACAGTTTGTAGGTATTGTATGGTTACTGTTGGTTTTGGTTTAGTACGTGAGTTAATCCACAGATGCCTCATCGATGATTACAAAGAAGTATACCTGATTTCTAGTTGATTATATTTAAATTCAGGTGATTTTGACAGAAGCAGGGATTTTGGTATAGAAATAAAAATATCAGGGTTTTGGATCTTTCCACACATACACCCCTGTATTTCTTTCTCATTATAATGACATTATCATCACCGTATCAGAAGATACTTGAGTGATAGCTATGCTATACTTGCTTTCTTCATTATTAAGGCATTAAATTGAATGCTGTATTTCTTGACTTTTTTTGTGTGCGTTCCTTCCCTGTCCTACCCTTCTCCCTTTTTTACAGGCTGAAGGGTCTGTCCACAATTTTTAAGACCATCATGCCAGTTACTGTGATCCAATAAAAAAACTATCCTCAGATTTGCAGGTGGTTTCATTCCTTGGCAGTACTTTGATGTAGAATTTATATGGCATGGGGTTTTTTTAGGTCTCCCTTTCAGTGTACATCTTGGCATAGTTTATTCTAAAAAGTTCTTGTAAAGTTCTCTGCACAGCTGCCACAGTAGAGGTAGGAAGTGCTATAGGGTTTGCTATTCAGGCATACAACCTAGTGGTCTGTTTATCATGCTGAACTATTCATACACTCACTAAACCAAATGAAAACTGTATTTTCATTCATAATTTTTAATTAATATGTTGAGGTTTTAGCAAATGATCAACATTCAAAATATGTGGATTTTGAAAAGTTGTTTTCCTGTCCAGTCAGAAGTATATTTCGGTGCCGAGTTCTGTTCTGTACTACAAAAAAAGGCTCCCTAGCTAGGAACCATGCCTAATATTGTGCATCACATGTATGATACACTGTGGAGTTGTGTGGGGCAAGTCAGTCCACAAAGAGAAAAGCAAGTTGCCTTCTGCATCTGAATACTGCCTGGCACAATGGTATCTTGACCCAATGTTTCTAGTTACCACAGCAAGGTAAACAAGTAATAAATAAACAAATCATGTTCTTTTTGGCCCAAGACATAAATGGTGTTTAGGGTCTTGTGAGATAATTTTGCTAGCAGGCGCCAGATATTTACTGCATGCCATCCAATTTGTTCAAAAACAAATGAGGGCACAGTCCCAGGGACAACAGGAGGCAGATTCAGAAATCCGAGCCTGCAGCTAGCCAAGACCCTGCCAAAACAAACCCAGGCTTGGCTACAGTACTGGTGCCTGTGTGTTTCTTTTGCTCGTTCTTTGCAGCAGATTTGCTGCTTCTGAGTCATTTTGGATGTCCACTCAGCTGCTGCATCTGCAGGCATCTCCCAGGCAAGCTCCTTGGCCCATCTTGTTCAGCTTATAGCCTGCTGGAGCCTGGAGGGATGTTCCTCAACCAGAATTCCCCAAGGAATCTTGCAGACATGCTCGGGGCTTACCAAAACCACATTAACAGTGTTCTCAGCAAATAGCAAAGCCGCTTTCTGTTAATAAGTGGACTGGTGGTGTCTGCCTTTTGTTCAATACGTTGCTGATTAGAGCTACAGCTGCTAACTGGTATGACTGGTTTTACGTTGACAGCTGCTGGCAGAGCTGCTCTACATACCAGACGGTATTTCCAAGATGCTCACCCTGGGTAGTGAACACACCTTGGCTGTAGGAGATGACTTCAGGACTTTTGAGGGAAACTTGAAGTGCCACTAGAGGGTTTGCCTTCATTGGAGCTTTGCCTGTGGGAAGATGTTGGTGCTGGGACCACAATATTATTACAGTCTTCAGTAAATTTTCTGGACTCAGAATGAAGGATCCATCATTGATTTAAACTGTGTATCTGGCAAGTTTGTCACGCCTTGTGATTTCATTGTGTTTTGGTATATCTCTTGAGGACCAGTGTTCTTGTATATATGTTACTGAGTATGAAGCTCAGGTTCTTGTTGCTTCAAAAGGACGTAAGCACTCTGAATTGAGGAAAAGGCTGTGAAAACATGAACCTTAAAATCCAGACATACAAGAAAAAAACCCCAAGATCCCTATTTTAAAGCTCATAATTTTGACTCATTTATTTAGGTTCTGATTTATGAATTAGGAATTCTCAAAATTAACAGGAGCGCTCTAGTGAGATTACTGCACTGGAGTTCATAAATGAGTGTGCCCAGATCTGTGCTGACCTATTCTGTGTTCATGTGAATTGGGCGTGTTAAACATATCACACTCTCAAATAACATAGCTGTGCTAGCGAGCTCTCTCGTTTTCTCCATAGAAATATATTCTGTCCAACCAGAGTATCTCATGTCAGTGTGGAGTACTTTTGCCAGTATAAATTGGAAGTCTGAAAGAGGGCTTTGCTCATATAAATATATTGGCAAGACTTTACACAGTCACAACAAAATCTAAATTTGCTTTCTTAATGCTAAAATCTGGTTTTGGTTACATTACTGTCAGTCTGGAGTAAGTCCCTCTGGTTGAACCAAAGATAAGTTGAGCCCGAGAAAAAAGTCTTTTGGACTCACAACCCTGTAATGACATTAGAACACAGAAATGGCAGAAATCACTTTACTAATCTGCAAGTGTCTGTGTTCACATTGGTTTTGGTTAAGTTACCCCGTCTGAGCCTGAGCAGGTAAAATGTAGAAATTTGTATCAGCACTGGAAACATATAATACAGAAGTCCCTGACAGACCTGTTTGTTGCTTTCCTCCTGCTTTCCTACCAGTGGGACTTTGTTTGTATGGCTTCCACATTTTGGCATTTATTTGTCAAAAACCGGGGCGTAGGTGTAAGCATTTTTTTGGGTGCAAACTTAGATGATGCCATAAAGCAGCATTTTTCATTTTTCAGCACTTATTAGCTCAGCTCCTCAGCTGTGCAGCACCACACCCTGGGGTGCAACTTATAGAGGGATAATTCTGGCAGGTTTATATTGGCCTAAATTTATAGCATTTAATTTGGAAAGATGAGTATCTTGTTCGCATTTCCAGTACAATGTTGTGACTATTTGACAAGATCAACCACCAAGACCTTTGGAAGACTGGAAATCAGAATATGTCCTAAAGATACATAGATTCACTTTGAGACGGTGGATTAATGGAAACCCCATTTCTTTAAATCAAATGTGCTACGTTTTAAATTATTTTGGTGTCAGTGCACCAAATTCTTCCAAAACAGAGCATCCAACATGTATATACATACATATACATATAGTATTAATATTAAGGTAAGCTGAATGTTGCAATACTGTACTCAAAGCTTTTAAGATAACATTTTTGATGCCTTAAGATAAAACACAATGGTGTATCTTTTTCATCACACAGATATGGCATAAGGACACAAAATATACATCAAAACATTTTTCCTACATATAAATTTATGATTAAATATGAAACCAGTATGCGGAGTGACTATCATACATACATTTGTTATGTTTTATTTCTTTTTCTAAAATGAAATATGTTCCAAAAGGGTAGTTCCGGAATGTCTGATAATAAGTTCTGGGTGGACTGTTTTTTCTATGTGCTAGGGATGAAATTGATGGTTGGTTGTTACTATTTTGCTTGATTGGACTCTAAGGGTGCAGGTATATTTTTCTGGGTCTGTAACACTGGTAACACTGGTCCTTTTCTGTAGTCAGTAGAGGCAGTGGGTCTTCTCTATGGTCTGTAAAGGGTGCCTATGGCTATGAGCTCAGCTATAGCCATCTGAAATGTGGACATGTCAAGTTAGGTGAGATTAAGTGCATCCTGAGTCTCTACTTTGGTTTTGTGTTGTTGGATTTCAGGTCATGGCCACACCATTCCTAGCAGGCCACTGAACATAATATCTCTCAGAAATCTAACTGGGTCCCAGTTTGGATCTGTAAACTCTTACAGTTGGAGTGTGGTGGCTGAGTGACAGCAAAATAGCTATGACCCAGTTCTGTCATACCTGAAATGTACCTACATTTTTAAAATCAGCACCATCAAGCTAGCAATAACAAGGATTTGTTTTGTTCCCTGCCGCACAGGAACTATGGAATTAGAGAATGAAAAATATGAACAGGTCACTGTAGAAAGGTTACCCACCGGGGTGTTGGGGCTGCTTTAAGCCTAGCTGTAGAGCAGTTTTTCCATTACGTGTCTGAACGAATTCTCAGACACGTGAAAACTGCAAAACTGGCCACCTGTGGATAACTGGATGACTCCATTCCAAGTCAATTAACACAGAGAGAATTATGCAGAAAATTAAATAATTAGATTTTCAGGCAATGTGAAACATGTAAGTTACATTTGTGTAACTTAATCACTGTTTTCAGAAACAATTGCAAAGACACCTAAGCATGCAGTACGTAAACAAATCTGGCATGAAGTGTTAGGTATTATATAGGTGCAGATTGCTCACCTTTGTCTTGAAATGTGGCCTTTATTAGATATCTGTGAATTACAATAAAATTTGATACATTAATGGCATTAGAACCATATTGCTTTAAAAGAACCGAGAACAAAATACTTAAGTGTTTTAATTAAGAAGATCCTTATTCGGATTTTTACTTTTTCCATTATGCAAAGTTAACCCAATATTTTCAAATAAATTGTGTGCTTTTTTTCAGATTCAGAGGGAGTTACTCAGCTGAATGAACTGCTTTAAGTTGGTCCTGTCCAAATGAAAGCCAGTCTTAATGTGAGAGCAATTATTTTTCATAGTCCTTAGCATAAACCATGTGATGTTGGGAAGTTCTGAACATTTGAATATGCTAATTATCCTTCCCTTTGCTCTGTGGTAGATGCTGGTTTGCTATATAAATTGGCTCAGGAATCTGCATGTTTTTGTGATGTGCTAGTTGCCATCTGCTTTGGAGATACTCCCATGCACTTTTGTTGATGCAACAGCTATAGTGTTTTCAAATGTTGACACTATAAAAATGTAATGTGATTGGGCTTGGACAAGTGCCTTAAACAGACCACCCATCATATTTATTTTGCTGCCAGTCGGAACAGGCAAACTCTTGGGTAGAATGTTGAAGTGCTTTGAACTTTCCAGATAGATAGTGAATAATTTGTGGTTCATTTTAAAGAAGATTTTGACAGTCCTGAAAAAAGTCCTGTTTAACTAAAAAGCCACCATTGTCATCCAGATTTTAAAAGCTTAATATTTAAGTTGATTTTATTTTTTTTATTAGTAATTATTTCACAAAAATTTAGTTTAAATGCCTTATTTTTGGTAGCAGAGAAAAAAAACTTGTTAAAGAGTAAGCTGGAAAAGGATAAATTTATTATTATATATTATTTTTATATTGCTCTAAGTCAAATGCAGAGCAAGCAGCTATATTTGCTTATGTTTATAAAATGACTGGATTTGGTGGACAAGGTACATCGAAGATTCTGTGTATATATAAACGAGAATGTTTAATGTGGACAGAGCTGCTTAGATATGGTGTGGACATTGAAGCTTAGATACGCTTATGTCACAAACTTGGAAATCGCTGATTTTAAATCCAGTAGGAATGTTTTATCACCATCAATTCTAGAAAAATAAGTCAGGGTTCAAACCTCTGATACAATCAACGTTCACAAGAATATATACTCATGCATGTGTTGTTAACCTATTTGATGTCTTGGTTTTACCTTAACGGTAAGCAGGCAAAAACATTGACTTAAATCTTAGCCTTTTCAAGCATTAAGGACTAGAGGTGACTGATACAGAATTCCTGGGCAGAAAACAGGTTGTTGAAATAGATTGAAATGTAAGTGTTCATAGTGAAACAGAGCGTTGTCATCACAGGTCTAGAAAATTATCTAATATTGGATCAAAAAAAAAAAATGTGTTTCAGAACAGGAATCCTTCTTGTACTAACTGATATCACTGTTACCAGAAACAGAATAGCACAGAGGGGAAAAAAAGGGATCCAGTGAAAAATAACAGAGCAGACAGTCAGGATCTTGTTCTCTAAAAGGTTAGATGCAATTAAGAGTAATTCACTTAAATTGTGGCACTAGAAGATTGGCATAGATGAGAATTTTGTGTATGGTCACTCCAGAAAAAATATTGGACTTGGAGTTTAATTTTGAGGTGGCCTTGGGCAGGGGGTGGGGGGGTGGGGTGGGGTTGCTTGTTTTTACATAAGTGTTCCATAATAATTTTTACAAAGAAAAAGTGTGCTATAGACAGGGGATTGCCTAAGAAGATTTTCCTAAGAAGGGAATCTGTAAGGATCTTCAGAACCATAGCCACATTTTGGACTTAATAAAGGATGGTGGTGTGCCAGAGAGGAAGAGGAGACCAAGATGTGGTTGCTTGTTACTGAAAAAGAGATAGTGTTGACAATTTTTAATAAGAAAAATGAAGTCTCAAGAGAGGATGGCCTAATGGCAAAGCTATTAGCTACATCCAGAAAGATGGTCTCACATCCTTGCTGAAACATTCAAATTACATGAGAACACAGTGTGCTTTCCCAGATGGGTGAAAGAGAAACATAATCATTGCTGCCTTTAGAAATGATGACAGAAATAGCTGAGAAAATTATACCTCAATTATCTTGATCGATCTCGTAATAAACTCTACACACAATCTATCTGTCTTTGCTAGGAAAGAGATCAGGAAGAAAAAATACACCTTTGTTTTTAAGAACAGGACCAAGACAAACTTGGGGTGGAATTTTTTCAAACGGATGTATTTATTTATTAGGGATACTGCGGAAGCAAAAGTGGCTGGTCTCTAAGTTTTGTTTAAGTTAAGCAGAAGTTCAGTACAGGATCAGATAAGAGATTTCTGTCGTGGTCTTGCTTTATAATGAATAAAATCAGTATTTTTTACTGAACAGTCTCATCCAAAATACTGCAGTAAGCTCTTGAACAAGCAAATACTAATTTACAAGTGCTAAAACAGCAGTTTGACTGTTTGTAAGCATTTGAGCTTAGCTTTAGTTCCTAGTCATGATATGGCTTTTGTATCATGTTTTGCTGTTCAAATACAGAGAATGAAAAAGTCCTGAGGTCCGAAACATGGTGCAAGCATTTACTACCTACACACATAGGTACAATTGTGTAGGCAAGACAGGTGCAACTCAGATTCTAGTGTATTTTATATGTACACATAACACCTTCGGGTGTGCTGTCACAGTGACTGTAAGCGCAAATTGTTCTTGTACTTCAGTTAAAGGAACACTGGCGTTTGAACCCTTGTATTTTTTATCAAAGATGGTTTGCTCTAATTAATTTATGAGTGTAGAGAAATGATCTAGAGACCACTGGTGTGAGGAAGATGCCCTTCTCATCACATCAGTGAATTTAAAAAATAGTTCAGAAAAATAAATAAGGAATTTTAAGTACTGAAAGGATTTTGCAAGTCAGGTAACAGCTGCAAAATGAGAATGTATTGTCCTGTTGTATCTCGTTTAAATTGATGTTATAGGCAGTGAGCTTGAGAAGATAGGACTTCATAGCAATGGAACTTGCAACATAAACACATTTGTCACACCATCACATTCCCTTTCTTTTGTTCCGTGAGGTCTTATGTGAACTTAGTTCTACTGACTGAATAGAGAAATTGCAGACTTAAAAGGAATCTCACTTTTTTTAATAGAATGGGCCACAAGAGATTTCCGTAGAAAGGTACTGGAAACACTCACACCTCCCACCCCGCTTTGATTAGCTCAGAGTACTGAAATTAAATTGCATTGTCCTCAAATGGGGAACTGCAAGATATGCACTAGGGATCCCAGAGTACGTGTGACTGTTATGTATCTGATGCCAATGCTTAGGAATACAGTTTTATTCTTTTTAATTAAAACAACAAATAAAATCCTATTGAGTAGGTTTTGGGGTGAAATTCTTTTCTACTCCTCTCCGTCCTGGACACTGCTGTTCTGTATGGTAACTATTGGAAATAGTCAATGGGACTGTTAGGCAAAGCTTTTTAACTGATTCTTGCATTGTATGACCATTTGTAATTCTGAACTTCAGTTTTAGAAGGGCTTCAAAAATCTGGACCACTATGACCCCTTTGAATCAGCTGAAGTGGTTTAATATTAAAGCTTTTCTGATAATGATGTAGAGGAGTTACTGGTTTAGACACCCTGTCTACTGAGGTTTACCAGTACCTTTCAGCCTTTTGATACATGAGGTTAGGGTGTGTATATTTACTAAAGCTTCCAGTTTTACTATATTTTATTAAGGGAGAAGCAAGAAAACTGAGTGATGCTCAAATTCTCCAGTGCCTTCTCTTGTCAAAAAGCTGGAGGAGGAAGGAGAAGAGGGACATTACTGACTGTGAGTCGAAATTCTAGATTTTGATCTAATTTATGGGGCATACAAGTATAACTCCCATTTGATATGGTTTTGTTTTGTAGTGGCACAGGAAACACCTATCAAAGCTTTTAATATTAAGGCAAAACCCACAGTGGATAAAGTCCTGCCCTAATATTATAGCAGAACAGGAAACGTGCAGTTTGCATGTCATCCATGTACCAGAGCATTTGATAACACTACAAAAGGATCCGTTTTACCAAGCTGGTTCTAATACATAAAAGCTGTGATTTCAAAATATTTCCCCCTTTTAAAATTCCTACTGATTCTTTTTTCTCAGTACTAGTGTTGTTATACTTGTCTCCTAAGGGTATCCAGGTGTTTTCACTGGAATAATGCAATTTCGAGATGTTTCTTTTTACATGCCAAATTCATTGAATTAATCACTGTACGCAAACGCAGCTCAGCACTGTCCGGCAGCAGTAATGAGATGCAGGTTCCCAGTGGCTGGTTTCCAGGCTGGCAGAGGGCAATGGGGAGTGACAGCCGTCACCATCTTCTGCTGGTTTGGCTGTGGGACGTGGGGAGAGAGCTGCAGCACACTTGGGCCAACACATGGCACAAACCCCCACATCCATAGTGGGCGGTAATCAGCAGTCATCCAAGCAAAGCAATAATGAAACCATATTGCTTCTTGCCCCAGGACACAGTCTGTTGAGAACAACATCAAAACATCTTCTGAAGGCTGAGAGGAGAAACATGGCCCGAGAGTTGTCCTGTGTGTAAACAGAGGGTTGTTGTCCAGCGTGTTTGGGCAGCATCTGAACATGTGAGCATTGTGCCTCAGGGCTAAAACTAGCAGAACAGAGAGAGTTGAGCTATTGAAGAAGTCATTGAATGGACCTCCATATTTTTAATGATATTAAGTATTTAATACTACTGTCAAGGGCTGTGTCAAATACATATTTTAGGCACAGGGTGTATGTAATTGTTCAGCTCGTCTTTAGGGAATAAACATATAGAACCACACACTCAGAAAGTGTAAATCAATGTGGCATCAATAAAGCAATTGAGAACCAGGCCCAGAGAAGGCTCTAAGTTTCAAATTTAGGGACAGAACCATACCCTTAAGGTTTTAGATCTGGGGTGGAGGTTCTGGGATGACTTTAAATAGAGCAAATCAGTTTGAGTGGCCAGGTGTGTTTTTCAAAGCAGGAAATATTCTTGGTAACAGTGGTCTTACTTCTGAAAGGTTAACAACCTTCATGAATGGTCAGGGATAATATGTTGGTGCCAACATCTTCGACAGTGATAGATCAAAATAAGAAATCAGGATTTGATCTTGCAAACCTTGTGAGCATGTATGTACTTATAATTCCGCTGTAAGTATCTGGCTTTGGCTTCATATACATTTCGTGTTGGAAGAATGAATAAAGTAACAATAACTCTAATAATAATAAACAGTTGCTCTTTTACAGTTGCTTTTACTTCATATGCAGCCTGCACATGGACATGTCCAAGTGTCTTCTTTTTATTTTCTTGTTACATTTATCTCATTCCTGCTTTCCAGTGTTTTATATTCTTATTTGCAGTACGAAAATACTTGAATCACTGTTGCAATTTGTTTTTATTGCCCACTGCGACCACTTATTCCAGGTGTTTATTTATCTTCATGAAAAAAGTTCATACTGGATTTTATTCATGTTTATGTTTAGAAAGCTTCTGCCACATTTCATGGCTGTTGGGCCTCTTGGCTGGGAGGATGTTTTAACATGTGCATCATTATCACTTCCTTCATTATTTTGTACACATCTATTAGGTCATCCTAAATGTTTTTCACTGTCACTGAAAATAAGCTTAACTCATAACAGGTGTGGAGCCAGATGGGGAGAGGGAGCTTGAAAGAAAAATACTGGTTTATTCACCAGAGTGCAGTGCCTCTCTCCATCAAACAGCATGAGCATATATTGATGCAAACAAGGGTATTGCCTTCCTAGCCCACTCCCGCTGTAAATACTCCTCTGCATAAGTGCTTTGCTTTGAAGGTCCATGTGACAGAATAGAGCCGTGTAAAGCAAGTAAATCTTCCAGGTCCCAGAACTGTAGGTCGCTCACTATCTGATTATCATTCATAGCTCTTCACAGCCTGTTATGTTATATGGAGATTTAAAATTGTCTTAATCCTTAACATCCATTTTTCTTTTCATGGACACAAGGTGTAAACAAAATAGATAGGGAGTCACCTAAGTGCTGCTGAGCTGCCTGGGGATTTCTCTGGAGTAAAGGATTGTTATAATGGCTTTATAGTGCCCTGCTATCTGGCATCGAGTTGGGCTGAATTTAGTGAGTGATCAGAAAGCAGCCGACTCGTAGTGATTCACCGATAACCAGAAAGGTGCCTTTAGGATCACTGCAGCCAGGTGAAATCCGCAGGAGTTCCGTGCCTCCTCTGACAAGCAGGGCAGCCTGAAACAGCCCTGTAGTCACAGCTGAGAGAAAAGGTGGACAAAGTGGCACACTTGGTCCTGCCTTTTCCGTCTTGGCCTCCACCTGGTGCAGATGAAGGTCTGCCCCTAAAAGAGTAGAGAGATGCATTTCAATTCCTGTAGGACTGGGCTCTAAATCAGGAATAGTAATATAATCCTTGTTTTTTCCCTTCCTTCTCTATACTATTATTAGACCATTTCCTTTGTCCCTGTTTCTCATTTTTTGTGCATTTTTAGACCGGTATTATATTTTCCTTTTTCTTTAATGTGAATATGTCTAAAGAGCCCATTGTTGTCACTTGAAATATTTATGTAGTTTAGCATTCAGTAATTCCATTTGCTCCTTTAATTTGATCCTTTAACTTACTTCTGCTTATTTTTACATACAGTGCCTCCAAATCCTCTGCACCAGATTTGTTTATCTTTTTTAAAAGCTTTCAGCTCGCTGCTTGTAAAACTCTTTGCATTTCATTCCTTACCTAACCACAATGGCCTATGTTGCACTTTTCCCTGTTTAGATTGAAGTGGGAAGAATTTCAGCGGCACTCTTTCCAACAGTTGCTTAAACATTTCCCACTTTTCGCCTAGTAGTTTTCCCACAGTTAGTAGAAATCCAATCAAAAGTACTTTCCACTCTTTTCAAAGTCAGCTACTTTATTTCTCTTATGCTTTCTGGTAATAGTCTGTGCTCACCCTTGAAATTTCTCACCCATCTTACATATTTTGAGAGAATGTTATATATATCATGTGCATGTATGTGTGTGTAAATACGTGCATGCACTCATGCACACAACTCTATTTAGCCTTTTTTATCTCTCTCTTCTTGCCTTGGCTTCCAAACTGCTTGTACCTCATGGTTGTGTGTGTTGTGTTTTTTTGTTTTGGTTTGGTTTGGTTTGGTTTGGTTTGGTTTGGTTTGGTTTTTTTTAAACCATTGCATTATTTTCTTCTTGTAGCAAAATTATTAGTGGGATTGAGAGACATCTGATACAAGGCATTTGTCCTATCCTTGGGGACATCTTGACCAGCTGGACAACTTGGTGTGAATTCTGGCACAGGCCACCACCCCAGATGTTTTGGTGTTATGTAGGACAGGAGAAAGCCTCTGCAAGGGAAACGCATTTGATGCTTTATACTAACAAGAACTGAAAAAACATTAGCTAATCAACCCTTTCAAAATCCTTGGGCTTAATTGAGCCCTGTGTGGCTCCAGTTTTATGTTGGTTGGAATCCAACAATTTCACTGGCACGAAAAAGGATGAATCAGGCACTTGAAGTATTGTTTAATGAACTGGTTGTATAGAAAGGCCAACTGAAGCAAAGGCATGAGGTGGCTCGAGTCAAGATTTTCTGCTCTTGTGCTCATTCTTCAAGGCTGTGCTTCCACATCAAGGAGATGTAGTGGGATGTGCAGCTTGGTCAAAGCCAAAAGCTGTGGACTGTGGGCTTGCTCTTCAGCCGGTTTTAACTGGCACAGCTCCTGTGAAACCAGATTTTAATTCATGGAGCAATTCCAGTTTTATACTCGCTGAGGGAAACCTGGCCACTGGTTGTAGCTCCCAAACTCATGTAATATTTGTTTATTTTCGCCACCCAGAGAGTGCCTCCAACCCAGTTTTATTTCCACATGACTGCTTTGCTGCACATTTTTCTTTGAAGTCCAGCCTCCAACGATACTTCTCTGAAATGGGTTCCTTGCTCATTTTGAAGTGTTGACCTGAGATCTAGCGGGGTGTAAGTGCAGCTCTTCCAAACACCCTGTGAAAACCTCAGCACAACTGCAGCAAGTGGATATATCTGCATTAGTGACTGGAATGCAACAGTGTTTTAGAAGTGGAATAGAAAGATGCTAGGACCAAGTAAATAAAAGAACATGCCACAGTGTCCGAGTTTGGTGGAAGAAGCTGAGGCAGGATTCACGAAGTGTGAATTAATTCACCTGCTGGCATAAACCCAAATGGTGCATATTTTATTTTGGGACTTTTCCGTTAAAGCAAATAAAATATGCTGGTGAAATAGTGTATGTCTAAAGAGTAAATGTATGTGTGCCACCTTTTATTTCTTATGTAGCCTTTATTGCTGTCTTAAATAAGGTGTCCTGCAACTAGATAGGGACTAGAGCTTTCTGAGCAAGAGCTGTTTGAAAGAACTACTTTATGAAATATACAGTAATAACTACCGCACCCAGGCTCATGAGGGTTGTCTTAGAATATTATCAGCAGGTATTTAAAACCACAATAATTTGTTTGTTTATTTGAAGTTCTGGGGTTTATTTTTCCTTTTGTTTAAAAGTAGCACGGCAGTCTTCTTTTATAAGACAAATAATGTCAACAGAAGGCTAAAGAGCACGTGCCTCTAGAACATCTGCTCTGAGGAGCCACTTGAAAAATAACCACTCAGTAGCACGATAAGAAAACATCTGTGAAGTACTGGAGGAATATTGACAATGGGAGAAGGCAAGGAAGGGCAAGTGAGGTTGGACCTAGATCAGGGACAGACACCTACCCACTACCAGTGGCAGCACCTCTGCTGGTTACATCATGGTTACATCTATATTTAACGTTAAGATTTTGTTAGAAGCAGGGAGGGATACGGCAAGGGGAGAACTGAGTTGGATGGCCGTGGTCTTACCAGGTGCGAGGCTGAAGCCCCAGCTGCCCACCCTCACCCGCGCAGCCCGGGTGCTGGGGTGGGAGGCAGGGAGGGAGAGCATTGCTGGCCGGGCTCGGGGCAGGCGCTGGAGCACTCGCAGAACCTGGTATGTGTGTGCGTATAGCCCACTCCTTGTTTTCCTTTGTTGTGCTTTACATGTTGGATGAATCACACAAGATTTTATTAGAAAAACACTGTTCTTATTAAAATGGTGTATCAACAAGCCATCTGCCTTCACACATCTATTTGAAGATTTTTTTTTTTAACACTGGCAATTTGCTTTAAAGGCATTTGTGGAGCGTTTCTTTGCTGAATGTTGGGAGGATGACACATAGCAGTGTCTTAACCATTAAGCACACATTTGCCTTTAATTGTAGTGCAGATTACACTCACTTTTAAAAGCGGGATAGTTAGTGTTTATTCAGTTACACCTACGCAGCTCCTCAGCAACTTTTAACAAAGAACACATACTGCTGAGACGTTTCCCACAACATACCACAGCCTCAGAATCCCATTGGTTTGCTATAGAATAAACAGTCAGGAATTCCTGGAAATTAAAAAACAAAAACCACATGGACGGTAGGAGAAAATTAAATTAGTGACCCTAGGTAGAAACAAGTAAGATTTTCAGGCACCCCCTCTGTTTCCAATCTTATTTATTCCTTTTCTGGTATTAATCAACTCCTTAGATTTCCCTTTGGATCTGGCTTTTTCCATTACAAATTTAAGGGTACTGTGGAATGACAACTTCAATGTACTATAGATTGTATATTATTCTTCTGAACAGCACATGCAGGAATTGGCACACATTTGTAAAGACTACCTGTATGAGAAAGAGCTAAGTATATATAGATGGAAGTGTATGTCTCTGTTTTTAGACAGGAGGGGAGATGCTGGCAAACTGGTGCATCAGTTCATTATGAGATGCTCAGTTTACAGAAAAAAACCTGGTTTACTACTGGTTACAGATCCTGTTTCACATAATAGATCATGAAATGGAAGAAAGGAGAAACCCTGACTAAGAGCCAAGCATAGGAGCCAGGATGTTTTGTCACCCTGAACAAACCAAATTTGTTCATGTTCCAAAAAATAAAGCAAATAATTCCAGCTTATTCAAGGTGTTCTGAATCTAACTGGTCAGGAATCCCTGCCAGGAAAACATTAAACATATCATAATAAGGATAATGTTTGAACAACTCTTTATTTCAGTGGACTTAAGCATGGCCCATCCTAACAAGGGACAGTTCTGTGACTCACAACCTGAGCACTGTGTTGCAATTTGGCTGCAGCATTTTAAAAAGATGGGCAGGTACTCACCATTTTTTGAAAATCAGACCTCTTTCAGGTGTCTCCAACTGGGAGAGTGAATGGTGGTAAGACAATAAAACAAGACCCTTTGGGAAAAAATCTTGTCTTTCTATGGAAAGCAAGTTCTATTAATCATTTGTTGTTTTGATAGGTTGAAGTTCATGGTGTTCCTAAATTTTCTGTCTCTGACATAGACAACACAGCAAGCATATGTTTAAGCCTCAGACTGCAACCTGATCCACTGAGGCAGACCCTGTTCCTGGGAACTAATGATTCATTTGGCCGTATGGTGGGAGGAGGCGGCCAGCAAGGAGAACTAGCCCTCACCTTAACTGAAGGTGTACCTCTTCTAGGTAGAGAGGTTTTCCATCTTCAGATGTTTTCCTTGTTTGCCTCCAGATGTTTTCATCTCTCTGATCGGCTGGTGAATGGTGAAGATGGTGTTTTGGAGGAGGGATGTCAGCATTTAACTGGTTTGGAGTTACACCATGGCTAGAATAATACGCGCCTTTACAGTCGTAAAGCGATGCCAGTTTAACTTCAGTTTTGAATTGACAGAATTGACCCTTTACAACACCGTATTTAAACTCTTCGCTTGCTTCATACCTTTTTGACAGTTCAGCCTCTTGTGCAAGTTAAGTAAGATTTAGGAGTGTCCAAACAATGACCTGTGCCAGTTTAAATAAGTTGTTTGGTTGGGGTCTTTTTGGTTGTTTTTTTTCTGTTGTTTGTTTTCTTGGGTTTTTTTTGGTTTGGCTTTTTTTTTTTGTTTTGTTTGGTTTGGTTTTTTGGTTTGGTTTTTTTTTTAATGTATATAGCTCAGCTAAGTTTTTATTTAGAGTTAGGAACATGAACAGTAAAATATAGTATGGATTTCATGACTTTACCCCTATTTTCAACATTTCCTGTGCTTCTTTCCATTCATTCATCTAAAATGTTAAGTGTACAGGAGTGTGTACAGCTCCTGACACAGTGAGGAACAGATGTTCATCCAGCTTCTTGGTATAACCAGAATGTATATATTTTAGGTGATAAAGGGGTAAAAAAAAAACAACAACCCAACAAAAAACCCAAACCAAAACCAACCACCTAAAAAAATAGCATTTCTGTGGCCTTTTGACCTGAACTGTTAGAAAAGAGTTATTCAGAAATGAAAACTATCCCAAAGTTTACCAAACTTTTTGATATCTAAAGAACACTTGATCAAGTTTGATTTTCTCCAGGCTCATTGCCTGTCCTCTGTTGATGGTGAAAATTGTCTTCATCACCTGAGACATTCCTTATTCTTCCCAAGGATAAGAGGGGAGAAAAAAAGACTCTAATGCTAATAAACATGCAAGCCATTTATTTCAATAGTTGGTAATTGCTGTATAACGATTTACAAAAATTGCACATCCTCTGTTTAACTAAGGTTTTGCCTGTGATCATCATAATCAGTTCTGCCTGTTTGAAGAAACGCATGCTTGCACAGCTTGAAACATTTAAAACCTTTCAAGTTGGGCTTTGGCACCTCTGATGGTATGTACTGTGCTTATGACAGTTAATCATGTGAACTGAACTTTTTTTCTCTTCCCTTTAAACTTGGTAGATTTAAGATTATCTTTTTTTCCCTCGTATTATTTCTTCAAAGTTAAATTTCCAGTGCATGAAACTACTTGACCTGGAAAATAAACACGGCACCGCATATAGCACTGTGGGATAGCAAAAGAGATCTGACCTGTGTAACTAACAAAAGAGACATGTAAAATGAGGGCCTAATTTTCTATGGTGTTTTAGCAACAATTTTAGGGTACCTAAGCAAATAGATGTGTCTGCAATTGTCCTCAAAGCTCAGTACCTTCTATAAAGGAGTTTTAAAAATCCGGTCCTTGAATCTTCAGTGACCTACCTTTAATTTCCTTAAAGTAATAAAGGTTGGCATATATTGCAAATGTCAGTGGAAACAGCTGATCTTTACTCCTCCTGAGAAAATCAGACCATGCAGACCAGAATCTCTGCTGGTGAACCATGGCTGGGCTCTTCTCACAGCAGTGAGGGTGTCTAATTTTACACCTGTGGACTCTTCCAGTGCTGCACTACCTTCACTGGGATTTTTTTTTTTCTTATGTCCAGACAGAATTTTGTCTCCTATGACCTGTGACTGTTGCCTCTTTTCCTTTTGCTGTGTGCCTTGAGACATCTGCCTATCTCTTATGTGATCACCCTTTCATAAGGGGCTGGCAGGCAGGAGGTAAATCCCACCCTTACCTTCTTTTTCTTCACTCTGAACAAACCTGACCCGCTCTGTTTCTCCTTCTACTTCACATGCTCCAGTCTGACCGTCTTGTTGGCTCTCCATTGCACTCATTCCAGTTTGCCAATGTCTTTCTTGAACGGAGGAAGGGACAAAATTAGACATAATGCTCCAAATGCACCCTCAAGAAAGCCAGATAGAGAGGAATGATTAGCAAAACTGTATTCACTTTACATTACAAAACTTACAAAATCATTCCATGTTGCCTGGCATGGGATATTTGCCTGACGTGGCCAAACAACTCTGACGTCCCCACTTGATGCAGGGGAACATAGCAGAGACGCAAATTTTAGCATTGCTGATAAACCCTGTGTCCTGTGTTTGAGCAAGCTGAATCTGATACGTGGGAACAGATCTGCTGAAGAAGCCAATGTTACATTTGTGATCAGTAGTGCCATTATCAGTTCTTTGAAGACCATATATCAGACCTTCTGTTGGTATTATGCTTTCAAATGTCAGCCAGGATCTGCATGGACTAGATATGAACTGGGGTGTGACCTCAGGGAAGAAGTTTCCATGAGCTCTGAACAGTATGGTCTTGGTCAGTTCTTAATTACGTAAAATAACCATTTTAGGGATGGAGTAGCCACTAGTCGTATTAAGGTAGCACAAAGACGGTTGCCTTGTCTTAGTAATAGGATGGATCGTGATACTCTTACATTAAAGAAGGCTGGAGAGTACAACAGAAACTAAAGGAAAAATGGGCCCTTTGTACATGTTTGGATAAAGTCTGCATATGGCTTCTCGTTGCGACTGCAGGGCATAATTCTATGGAGTAATTCCAGTTCTATGGGATAGATAAGTTACGCAAGAGATAATCAGTGATTTAAGTTCAAGACTGTTTCTTAAAGGGCTGTAGGGCACTACTGTGTTCCTTAGACTGCCTGAAAATATTCTCTACCATTCCGATGCGTGATATAAAAGCCCACAGAATTTTTGCGTCGTTGATATACCTTATTTTGTCAAAAACAGAAAATTAACATAAGGGTATACAGAAGTAACTGCTTTTCCCCTAAAAAAGTCACTTCCTTAAAAAAACCTTTCTATCCCCCTTTCTAGATAGAAGGCTCCTGTACAAAGAGGTAGCAGCAGAGGATGGTATAGATTGCCCCTCTTTACCTGCAGACATTCAGTGATTCCATAAAAGCAGATTCTCATACTGCTTCTCTCGTCTTGGCTGCACCATTCTCTTCATGCTCTTATGGCATCTTGTCTTAGTTTGATAACATTTTTTTCTCTCTTCCCTGAATAGTGTCTCGTATGGGGTCTGACTTTGATGGGCACTTCCAGATACCATGTCAATGCAAATGCTGTTGTGCATATACCTTGGTGTTGCTAATACATTACATTATATATTTGTGAGGTATTTCAGTGTTTCAACAGAGAAGGCAAGTTAGAAATGCTGAGTGTTTCAGCATGTGGATTGTGGTGTTTAAGAAAATTATTGCCTCTAACCCACTAGATGCAACTTTGGTTTTCCATTTTGTTTGTATTGGACGTATCTGACATTTCAAAGCAGCATCAAAAGGTAGCACTAAGTACTGAATACATGCTTATTTATAGTTATTCCTTATGTCATGCAGGATCTCAGAGTTTATGCTGAAGTGATCTCCCTATATAGGGCTTGTCACTGCATTTTTCTAGGGAGAGTAAGTTGGATTTTTCACTTTATTTTGGAGAGTTAAATAGGGATCACAAATAGCTTTTTATTGCCTGAAAGGGGTCTGTTTTTTACATTATTGTTGGATATATATAAAAATATATATATATATCATATATATATATATTATACACGGGATTTCTGTTCTTAAATATGCTTTACAGTACAACTCATGATGCTGCCATCCTAGAATTTTGGCTATAAGCTGTAAGAATAGGAAGGAAAGACAGTAAGCTCATATTTTTAAATGTACAAGGAAGTATAAGGCTCCTGATAAGGTAATTTTAACAAGCGAAAAGTTCTTCCACTTCTGATTATCCTGGAGGCATCAATAGTCATGTTTTTTGTTATCACTTTAAGCATAAATGGGATTTTGAGTTTTGTTTTGTATATGCCATTACAATAGCAGATTTTATCTATTATAGAGATGTAATGTGGGTTGTATGAATTTCAGTGAGATGCTTGGAGTTACAGTAGAAGCAACCCAATTAAGTTGATAGGTTGATGTGCTTAGAAGAGAACACACATTGCAACAGAATATTCACATGACCAAAATAATGACAACATATTAATTGCAATCAGGTTCATTTTAGTCTTTCTAATGGTGAGCCGTGTTTCCAGATGATCAGAATAATGATTTTGGCAATCAAGATTAAGTGCTTGCAAAAGTTACTTACTAGTAGTTTGTCAGCAGTTATCATAAAGTAGACTTGTCAGCTTAGGTAGAATTATCTTTACCTTCTCTTTTGAAAATTGAGGGGGAGCAGGAAGATCATGACACCTACCTTGCAGTGAGATGTCATCCCAGATGAGAATTTGGAAGAGAAGCATGGGTGTGCTTTCAGAAGGGTGCTTACAGGACAGTCACTTCTTTCCTGGTCTGTGCACTGTCATAGTTTCTAAGTACGGTGGCACATTTCTGAATTTCTGAAGGCAAATTAACATGATTTATGGGAATTTATAAGGAATCGGATAAATGAAGATGTTTCATCTTGTCTCGTACCATCTTTTTGATTTCACCTCAATTAGCTTTCCATTTTAGTAAATATCTCACACAACATTTCCCAAATAAATCTTTTTTAAAGATGCTTGATGTTTCTTGAGAAGAGCTAAAGAACAGCAATGTGCAATGCGCCTTCATCCACACCTTTACAGTGTTGCCTGCAACCCTACAACCTTATGACAACATTATTCCACATTATTTGTCACATATACTTGGACACAAATAGACCACTTTCCTTCAAGAGAGATTAATGACAGAGCTAACTTGTTGATTTAATAATCTCTGGGACCTAAAAGGGTGTATTTCAGGGACCAAATTTTCCTCTTTAGTTTTGTTTACAGTTTATGTTGCTCACACATATTAAGTAACTTCTAGCAGTTTGGGCTGAAAATTTAGTTAAGAGGCTGAACTCATACGTAGTCAGCATTTCCACATCACACAGACATGCACTATTCGTAATGTAAGTGACATTTGCCTCACAATTAACAACCTAATTATTTTTTTGCAAGGGTGTGTATTAAACTAGACCCAGAGTCGGAAGATGTTTGCTGCCTATGTACAGCAAAACAAGGCCACCTTAGTTTTCTGTGGTCGACATTAGGCTGCATTTTAAAGGCAAGTCTTTATTTTACAATGCTTTACAAACCTGTGAACTCAAGATAAGTCTCTTAGCATGTTTTTTAATGCGTGCCTGTAAGTAAATAGTGGGCTACCTCAGTGCTAGCTAGCAATGGCTTTGGGTTCTGAGCTGGCTTCTGTCGTGAGAAATGGATAGCCTTACCTGGTGAAAAAATCCACTCATTCCAGGAGGTCATGGTGTACCCTGTGGTGGAGCGCTCACATGTGGAGCATTCATTTCTCCCACAGTCTCCCAAAGGGCTCACATCTGGAGTCGTGGTCAGTATCTACGATTTTTCAGATAACCAGTGATTCCAGTAGTCTTGAGCTCAAAAACCTGAACCGGGGATGCATTGTCCAGTGCAAAGCTCCACAAACCACCTCTGCATCTTAAGCAGCTTTTTACTAGTAGGTAGAGCTGAGTAATTGGCCAGGCTATTTAGTTTTCAGTCTTCTCCAAGGAATCTTCTTGGTGATGGGATTTTTCCTGGTAAATGATGCAGAATCCTTCTGTGTGAGAAGATCTGTAGCAGTATTTTATACCTGAAAAATATTTCAGCTGGGAGATATCCTTAAAGCTTCTGCTTTTGGCTAAATATGTTATTAATCCTCAGTTTGGCTACACAGCAATGGTAGTTGGCCATTGTCAGGATTTTCTTGGCTAATGCTGCTTCAGAAATAAAGCAAACACTAAGGCACATCTAAAAAGAAAAAATCTCAGCCCAGGCAGGGTACTTGATACTTTTTGTACATGTTATTGCAAGATGTGATGGATAGCTGTTTGCGTATGAACTGGGTTCATCCCTTTCAATGTCTGACACTTTTCACTCCCATAGTTCACATACAGTTTAGATTTAGAGAAAACTGGTAACGTATACAGCAACTGGTTGCTCTGTAAGTATTAAATTGGTATAAGTCTAATAATCACCCTGGAAGGTGACCTGAGGCTCTGGAACATTGAGGATGAAGGATTCTGATCTGTTGTTACCTGTTAGTATGTAAAATGCCAAAGTACCCCTTCCCCCTTTACATGGAGTTACCTGTAAATACATAGAGAATATCGCCTGCTACATTTTAACAGGTGGTATTATGACTCCTCGGCCCTTAACAATCATCTGGGCTGGTTGGCACGAGCCCTGGGTCCAGTTTGCCATCGGCACTTGCCCATCACAGTTAACCCCTGGGCTCCTCTGGTGTGTGGGCTCAGTGCAAGTTGTACCACCTGCATGTGATGGCTTTGCCACAGGTTTGGGAATTCAGCTTTTCCATTGCCTGCCATCCTGACAGAAATGTTTCTTTCAAGGTTCACAGTGTCCATCCTGAATCTCTTTTCTTTTCCCTGTCCTGTATTTTAATTCTCAGAAGGCTGTCCTGGGAAGAAGGCTTTCAGAGAGCTGATGCTTGACTCAGTCCCTGCTGCTTACTCAGATAAATTATCCAGATTACTTACCAGCAGTAACAGCACTTTGCTGCATCTTCTCTTCTCTGATACACTGAAAAAGAATTCCTCGTACTGTTCCAGGGCTTTCAGACAAGAGGATAAGGTAATGCTGTTAAAACTGTCGCAGATAATGATTCTTTCTTAATTTTTTTTATTTTTTTTTTAAGATTAAATCTTAGAAATTGCAGGGAAGTCCTGGAGTGCACAGCACTGTAGCCTGTCATTTCTGCAAATTCCTTTCATCACCTTTATTTGCTAATGTATACGTTATATGTGATATGTAGGCTTGATTCAATAGTCTGGATTTACATTCAGGAATGTTTGCAATCAGTCCTTTACTTGTCAGTCTGTGTCTTCCCTAGGGTGTAGGGAAGGACTTCATATTTCGTGTAAGCATTAATGTATGTCATGACACATACTTAGAGAACAAAAATCTAGTTGTGTTAAAAAAGGGACTAGGCTGAAATTACATATCACCACCCTGCAAAATCACAAAGGACAGCTGAGGAAGATGAGTTTGACTTGAGTGATTTCTATGAGGAAAACCAGCATACTCAAGTATTTACTGAAGAGTTATTGTACATATGTAAGTGAAAAGTGTCCCTGCACTGCTGATTGAATTTTTAATTTCTTGTCTTCTACTTAGATTATAACTTCACTGGGACTCTGGTTGTTACCTTATTCCATGCTGTACAAGGCTTCTGCCATATAAATAAAATTGTTAGGCACTGAAGCAAAGGGAAGAAGACAACAATTCTGATATCCTTAATTGAAAGGCACTTCTGAAGTGAGATATTATCACATTATCCCCCCCCCCCCCCCCTTACACCACACCCCCCCCCCCCCCGTAGTATCATCTAACATCAGAAATACTTTATTTGTTCCCATCCCCAGAATACTGTACTGGAAGCACTAATATCAGAGAAATAATTAAAAAAAAGCATGAATTTACAAGTGAATTGCATTCCCAACCAACTCCAACAGCAGTTTTTGGATTTTCTAATCTCTTTGAAAAGAAATTTTGGCTCAGCAGCATTTGTATATCCTAGAAGTTCTGTAATTTTGGAAAATTAAGGAGGCTTAAAGCTAAGATTCAGCCACCTAACTTTTGACCCATGAATAATGCCTAGAGAGAAGCTTAGTCAGTCTAAGCTTTATTTCCAGGTGGTAGGAAGAGATGTAGGATGGATTTGGCTGAGGGGAGGAAAGCGTAGTTTCATTTCAGATATGCTTCAGTGTTTCATAAATGGCCAGCTGGGATATTTGGAATGGAACCCTTCAGTGCTACTGTAATAGGAGTTTAGCCAGGGTGAACACTGCATCTTCAGACCCTTCTATGCTTTAATCTCCTTCTTCATAACACTGGTGCGTCACTAGGTACTTCAGAGAAATAGCCAGTGATGTTGTCTAAAAGCCCAGAACTGTCTGAATCCCAGCAACGTTCTGCCATCATGTTCGTGTGCATGCATCTCTTCTCAAAATACCTCTAAACTCATCTCCTTTGCTTATAGCCTCTGGATTGTGTTTACAAAAATATGTCTGGAATATAATTCCTTACAAAAGTACTTTGTGCTAAAGCTGCTTGGAGGTCTCTCTTCCAAGGATCAACTTCAGAGGATTTCCAAGCTGCAACCACAAATTGTGTCGGTTGTTTTCTGCAAGAAACACAGTACTTCATTATTGCCACAGGGGGTACTGTTGGCTTAATTTTGTATTTGAGTCACTGCTGCTGAAATTATTAAGTTAATGATTTATGCCTCTATGAT
Organism: Falco rusticolus; assembly: GCF_015220075.1. Classification (NCBI taxonomy): domain Eukaryota; kingdom Metazoa; phylum Chordata; class Aves; order Falconiformes; family Falconidae; genus Falco; species Falco rusticolus. The sequence goes on along the minus strand of NC_051198.1, from coordinate 25,203,797 downwards.
ACAACAATCTCTAGTGTTTAAATTGGTTACTATGTTTTGTTTACTGTTTATAACTACCACGGTTGTTTTAAATGCCACTAAAACGACTTGCCAGCTTGTATGGTTTATTTCTCCCTGCAGATTTTTACAAACCACTTATTGATATAGGAGAAAATAAACCCACCCTATAGTGATTTATGCTTGAAAAAAATATCCCAAGAGCTATGAATTAACCACTGTTCTGCTATATAGAAAAAATAACACTCAAGTGACACTGAACAATGGATGTCAAAACCTACTTATTCTAGCGCTTGCTTCTGGTTTTATCATAGTGGAAAATTTGAGTGCTTTTTTTCTTTCTTTTTCTTTGAGAACTATGACTGCATCAGTTTTAGACTATGAGCTGACTAGTTTTTCCCCAGGGTTCTTCCTCATCATGCCATGTTAAGTACTTGATTCACTTAAACAGACTAATGTTTGCAAAAGTGGAAAAAATGTCCCAGAATTCGCTGCCTGACAGAAGGTTAGCTCATTTAGCTCCTGGTGCACACAGAAAATTTGGGAGGCCAATCTACAGCTTCAGGGAAATCATCTGATAACAAAGCCGGGTAGATTCTGTGGCTCTCTATTGCTATGAAGAAAAGAAGCACTTAACTGTTTTTCACTGGAAACAAGCACAGAGCAGTGAGAACACAGCTGACCCGTGTAGGGCAGGGCGAGGAGATTTCACCGGTGTGTTACAGCAGTTGCAAGACAGTGTGACAACAGGCGCTTTCCTTCACTCTGCTGGGTGAAATTATGGGGACGGTAAAGCATAAAGAGCTGCTTCTGACATCACCTCTTAGACCTCTTTTCTGCAGCACTAATGCCCATTGTGCCTTCATCTGCTTTTTACGTGCCCCCTGAGCCATCACTTCCATATGCTTAGCCAGTTGCTTACTGGTGCGATCAGAACTAGGAGTACACGTTAGCGTTGGTTTATGGCAATATGCAAAACATACAGGACAACTTATAGATAGCTAGAATCACCAGTTCTACCAACTGGCTCCATCTCTGTAGATACACAGACTATGGATCAGCATCAGAACTGCTTTTCGTTCAGCGGAGAGGTCAGGAACACATGTTGCTGATCCACCCCTCAGCTGTCAGTGGTTCGGCCACTGGCCTGGTTCCCAGCGACTTCAGGCTGTTCGGCCAGCCAGAAATTGATGGAGTTGATTAGGTGATGCTGTAGGAGCCATTCCAGCAGCAATGCACTACTAGTACCCCCTTACTCCCCAAAACATGATTTTCCCACTGTTGAGATCTCTTAAGTCTAAAACTTATCATCAGACCATGTCAAATGCTTGTTGCAACAGGGAGTGATGAGCCCGAGAGTTTCACGTGCAAGGGAGATGCTGACAATGTAGAAAATCAGGCACAAGTATTTTAAGTGTTTTAAGAAGAAAAAGTACGGGGTGTCACTTATTTACATATAATGTAAACCCAAGGACTTTAAGTTAATAGGGCTCCAATATTTCTGCCCCAGATTTCCCAACAGAGAAGCGGCACAGATGCTATAGACAACAGAACTAATGCATTTGGGGTCTGTCTTACGGCATGAAGCAATACGTCCACCTGGTGATCTGCACATACACTTGCCTGGGGCTGCTGTACATCTGGCAGCCAGAGAGCTACCTTTTCTCTGGGCTAACTTATCCAGACAAATGGGAAAAAAAATACCTTTTACTACCCAGAGAACATTTCCAGGCAAAAAGAGAGGATATATTCTGGGAAACCCAAAACATTTAGCATCCCCAGCTAGTGACACAACCTGTTACGTGTGGTCTTTCACAAATTCATGCAATAGTTTCATTAACTGGCAGTATCCAAGCAAGTATGAAGTCATAAAATCCACAACAGAATAGCCTTAAGATCTACTCTAAATGAATGTAGGCTTAAGATAAGTTTAGGTATGTTTTGACACGCCTACCATGATCTTTCTGTGCATCCAATCCATCCTTCTCAACAAATACTGCGGAGAGAACAAAGGCATTTCATGTGGTATGGAGGAATTTCTCTGATTTAAAGAAAACATCAGATGCATGAGTGAGAAAAGCACAAATTTACGGAGGAGATGGGGCAGGGGAGAGGAAGGGTTGGCTGTCCAGAGCAATGTTTTGAGGAACTGCATCCACTCCTGCAAACTCTTATTGGTGTGGGCTGGGAGAAGGTACAGATGTAATTCCTTCAGCAGGTATCTTTTAAGCTAAATGAGCAACTAGTCAGAGATGAGCTACACTTTTACATACTTTCAGAGACATTCCTTCTGAATTTTTCCAGGGCTGGAATGCTATATAGGTGATATTTCCCTTAATAAAGCATTCAGGAGTTGTTTTTCCAGGAGGTATATAAATATGGGAGTCCCCTGTGCAAGGGAGGTCATGTGTAGAAGATGTGAAAACCTATTGGCAGAATTACCCTATGACTTTTATTTTATATGACTCGAAGCTATATTTTTTTCCCCTCCCAGGTTATAAAATAACACTAATCTGTGTGTTAATGTGTGGCCCATGAAAGGTGTGTGAAAGGTCTATTTGGCCCTCTGCAAGGAAAAGGCTCATCTCCTCTGATTTAGATGACTCAAAAGGTTCTCTAGGTGGAAATTAACTCATCTAGGAAAGTATCCATGGCAAGAAAAACATGAAAAAATTATGTTCTGGCATCAGGAGAATGTTTTCCCTCTTACATTGTGGTACTACATCTGTGGGAAAATAAAGGAAGGTGATAAACCTAAACTACCAGCTATCTGGAAACAACTGCCCCACGCACAATACACATGAGCACACACCTCTGAGTGATTTTTAGAGGACTAAGTAAAGGATCTCCAACAGACCAAGTAAGAAAGGAGACATATTTTCATTTTCTTTCATTTAGGGTCTAGAGTGAAATACCAATAGAAAAAATGTAAAGGATTATTTCTCCCTGTGATGTGAAAGCTTGAAGCAGCAACCTTGTGTTTCAGAAATAAAAATGAGTATTAAGCACAAAAGAGTTCTATCTCCATTACTCCGCTAGGCAGATGATACTTACTGAAGTACTGAGAGCTTCAAACCAGCAGAGGCAAGAGATGCTGCGGACTCCCCAGGTCACAATTGTGCTCCTAAAAAGAATAGAAAAAGTAAGTTTTCAGAAATTAATTGTAATTTTTCAATGCATTTTAATGCTTCACTGCTGATCAGCCAGAAGAGGACTGTATAAAAGAGCCTCCAGTGAGGTATGAGGTGTTTCACTGTTTTTACCAAGCAGTAAAATTGTGTAGGAAGAGTGCAATATAAAACTGTACATTATTTATAATTCAAGACCACTTTTTTTTAAAGCATGTTTTAATCCTGGATGTAAACCCTGCCCTGTTAGATGAATGACTATATAATTATGCCCCCAACTTTCAACTGTTACAGCAGAGGCCAGTGTTCTTTACAGCTTTTGCTTTATCGTGAAATATAAATATTAGGTTTTCAAATATGAATTTAACAGCTTTTATTTAAATAAAGTCATAACATTCTGATAGGACATTTCCAAAACTCTTCCTGTTAACTCTGGAAACACTCTTTACTGCTTGATTTGATATCCCTATGTTAATGAACTTTATATAAAAAATAAATATCTTAGAGGACCATAAAGACCGGTAAGCTTCTTCCTTTCTACTGGGGACAAAAACCCAAGTCAGAATGTAATTTGTTCAGCACTTCATATTTTCACTGAAGTTGGTGGGAATTGAATTTACTGTCTAGAATTAATTTGATTTAAACAACTTCTGTTCAACCCTTGATCCTTTATTTTGGAGCTGTAATCATTATACAAGCTGAGAATCAGACCCATCATTTTTGAGGAGAGCAAATTAAAATAATTCCTACATTTTCTCTTCAGTTTTATTCACTGCATTAAAATGCCTTTGCCACTTACCAAGGGAGAGGTTCATCTTCCCTCTCTGTGACCATTCTTTCTCTGCCCTCCCAGTCCATCTGGCTTGGTTCTCCTGTTTCTTTTGCTTCCCACCCTCAGTTACCATGTTACCAGTAAAACCAGTTTTGAAGTAAAACTTGCATACTCAAGACCGTTCATATACACGGTATGCTGCCTTCTTGAGCACACGACTTGCTACCTCTCCCTCTGTTGAACTCTTCACTCTTGCTAATGCCTTCTGTTTGCTGTCCATAAGACAGTTTTAAAGCTTGAAATATTTGTACAGTCCTCTCTCTCTCTCTCCCTCTCTCTCTCAGTGTTTTTCAAGGGTTTTCTGAGAACTTTGTTACACCAGCAATCCTGCAGAGTGGTGCAAGAGGGAGGAGACCACAGAAGGTCATCTTCCTTCCTTGCTTGGCTTTTCTGCTGTGCCTAATGGAAACTTCTGTACTTGCGGCAGCACCTGCTTGTCTACTGGGGTTTAAATCAGAAGGCAAAGCATTAATTTCAGTGGACCTTGGACTGTGCTCCGATACTCACACAGTGACACAAATCATCTCCCGTCAGAGAGCAGAATGGATTGAAGAGGAGGCTGGGTCCTTGTCCCCTTCTCCTTGCATCATTTCCTAGGTGGGAAGAGGACTGGGAAGAGCAGGAGATGGAAGGCAGAAGTTACTGCACTCACTCCTCAGACAAGGAGGCCAAAGACTTCATACTGAAGCACAAAAAGCGGAGTTCATTTTAACCTCGCTAATGAGAAACGAAAAGTAAACGTTACTTCAGGAACAGCATGACAACTATCAGTAAACAGTTAAAACTTCTATGCAGAAGAAACCAGGTTACATCAAGTTACCAAATGTTTTCTATAACACTATATTTCTCTCCTGTGGACAATTAGGAAGACTGTTCTGCACTGGAGGACTAGTGTTGACAGCACAGAGCAATGGACATTTCAATGAAAAAGTTGCTGTTCTCTTCCTCCTGAGATCCAATAAAGATTTTATGCATTGGGGTTTGCCTTATTTCGCTTCCATTGTGATGTTAAGTAAAGAATGGTGATATTTATTTATGCTACACTGTCTGTTTGCATGAATACATAACTATAAACAGGTACTTCCATTTCAATGGAAGCCGTGTAACTAATGTTTTCCAGTGACCCCTTACACTGATTTTAAACAATAATACCAAGTGGCTTTTAAAAAGGGACTTCGGCAATAGTTACGTGGCGTAGCACCAATTTTTAACTCTACATTTGGTAACGTATCATACACAAGCAAATCAATCCTCATTTGCCAAAGGAATGCTAATACTGCCTTACTAGACTGTAAAATCACTAAGTCAAGTTTTTCTGGCTTGTTCCCCGTTGGATCTCTATTCGTGAAAATCATTCTTACTACACAGCACCTACTCCTCTCTTGGTCTTCCGTATACTGCACATCTTCCAAGCCTGACTACTGTCCTCGGTGACAGTCATGTGGGTGATCTCATTTTCAGGCCCAGGTAACAAGGCTTCCACCGTTTATATGGCTACTGGTTCTTGACCTCAATATCTGTCATTGTCACCACGGTCAGGAAAATACACTTTTTAGTAGTGTAGTTCTTTGTTCTCAGTTCTGTCCTCTCTGGCTTTCCCCAGGGTGCTCTGCTCCAGGTCTGCAAGAAGAGAGGAAACAGAAACGTGGTTGTTTTCCCACTCTGCTTGGAGGACCCATGTTGATCACATACTTTGGATGATGTACAGATAAAAGTATGGACCTTGAAGTAGTTGTCCAAATGGGACATACAGAATTCTGGAGAGGCAGATGTAATTAATTTAGTATTACAGCAAATGGATGGTTCCTTCCCGAGGGTGACAGTAGGCCAGGCAGCTGTGGCGAGGAGCCTGTTGTTCTTCCACCACCCAAGTGCCTTCCAGAAGGTGAGCTGGTCTTCCCTGGGAAGGGTCCGTGACAGGGCTCTGGTCCTGAGAAATAGAGGGCAATGGTGTATACACCCGTGACAACAGGTCAAAATCAGGCTTGTCAATTGTCCTACGTAATCAAGCCAGTAAGAGATTAAAATAGTAGTTTAAAAAAAATCCATTTCTGTCCTGACCAAAAATTTCCCTTTCCTCAATGAAAAAGGGCCACAGAAACATTGCAGGCAAAGGTTTTCCTCTGGGATGTAGGAGTGGGAACAAGTAACCAGAGGATGGAAAGGGAAGATTTGTGGGCAATGGTAAAGAGGGATAACCATCCTACTATGGTCCTGTTATAAATTGCCCTTTAGGAATTACGCCATAAGACTATCAAGCCAAAAGACTATTGCTTTTCCAGGATCCTGTTCTGATGGTCCTGAAAAGTATCATTTTGGGGAATATATTTTTTTTTTTAATCTAGTGACCTAAATGCTGTGGTATAATTTTCAGAGACCTGCGGAACTAACCTGAAAAATATCTGCTAGAGAGTGTCCTGGAAGTCGGATTTACCAGCCCACTTATGAAGGCTAAGCTGCCATCACAAAGCCAGAGCCCACAAGAATTTACCTCATCTATGAACTAGACTAATCAGTCAAAGCTAACAGAAGACAAAACTAAATCTGATCACTAATTATTACTGATTTGCAGTGTAAGAAAATAGAAGATCTCTAAATCATTGTAGCTTCTGGTAAGGATCAAATTAAATTCTCCTGTGCTGTAATTACAGTAGTTTTGGAAAACTTGCAGACTTTCCACGTACAGTGTAATACAGAGATCTGCTGACATTGTTCAGAGCAAACAGATAACACAGAGAGTAAAGAACTGATTGAAATGTAGATGGAAAAAAGGAAAAAAAAAAAAAGAAAAGAAAAAGTAGTGTTTTGTTGAATGTCCCACTTGAATTCTGAAGCCCATGGGAGGGTGCTTTGGTTCTAAAGATGTTTTTGCTACTCAGAAATCCTTCAAAGAATCAATTCTAAACTGCTCAGCCACATCCTTCATTTCCCGAGGAAAGAAATTAAAATGGATTGGGACTGACATGTAGGAAGGGAGGGAGGCAGGGAGGGAGGAAGAGAAGCTGGTGGATTTTTTCATACTGCTTTAGCAAAACAGTAACTCAAAAAAGGTGTAATAAGAATAAAAAAAAACCCACTTTGTGATTTAATAAATTTTCAATCAATAAAATGAAAAAAGAAATTGATCTTGTAACTAATTAATGATCCTTTAGGAGGATTTATCAGGTTCTGCCACTAAAATATATTTTTAAGTATTATTAATGGAATATATGGGAAAAGCTACAGAGCTTTAGAGACTGAATGAAAGGATTTAAAGCATTACAAAGATTTCATTTGTAACCTTTTGTGTCGAGTTTTTAAATACCTTACAGTGATGACAAGAAGACTGGCATTTGAGCAGAGCTTCAGTTAGTGTTACGGCTGTAATTCATCACAGATGGGTTTATTTGATTTTATTTATCATGCCTTCTTTGAGGTTAAGCATCAGAGGCTGAATAGAACCTTCAGTAAGTGAAATCACTGATGTTGTGTGGCTATAATCTTTTGCTCTTTGTTGGTGGGCGAGTGGATGGGCACTCTGAACACTGGATGCTGTAGGATAAGCAGGGCCCCGTTCATCCAGCATCGCTGTGCTGGTTCAGCCAAGTGCATCAGGAGTTAACTGTGAGAAATGTGCATGTGTCAGGTTGTAATAACTCTCCTTCCTGAAATCTCTGAGGAGCTGCTCTGGATTATATCAATGAGTCATGATCCTTAAGAGTTGGGTCTGTCTCATCTAACCTCAGCGATGCTCATTTTAAACTCTGTCTGGAATCAGTGAAGAGGGGCGGGCACCCTCACAAATCTGTTTTAGGATGGAATTAACTGGGCCACATAGATCAGAAGGGGACCGACAAATTTAGACTGCTTGACTAAAATTTAGGTGGCCAAGTGGGATGAGATGAACGTACAGTCACTCTCCATGACTGTAGTAGCTGGAGGATTAATGGAGCACCACTCACTTTGCTATCCCATCACTGTTAATCACTGCCCTCCACTACAAGCATACCTTGAATCTGGAAGCAGCAGCAGTGGTGGGAGGATCGGGATGTGGAAACACTGTGCTCCTTGGAAATTCTCCTTTAGTGAAGGATTTCCCAAGACAAGGCTTGCTGTGGCAATTTCAGCTTTTTTAATGCCTCTTTAAGCCTCTGACATAGCGTGCAAACAACAGAAAGCCCTGACTTTGCAAGGTTATATGTAGAGCTCTGAATGTGGGAAGTTGCAAGTACAGAACTCCCTTGTCATACTTCCCTTAGAAAGCTGACAGAGCTCTAAACCATGCAACAGTATAGACCAAGCTTTCTGCAGAGAGCCGAATGAACCTGGTATTAAAATCAAAGCCAGGTCTACCAGCAGCTGTGTAAGACAAGACCAGTTCTTAATTTTGAATTCGCATCTTTCTCCTTGCTGTCTTTCTTTTAGCTCTGTAATGCAAATGGGGACCTGTCAGTTGCAGCAGTGTGAACCTGACCTCATTTGAGGTTAATTTTTGCAAAGAAAAGGAGGTCTGTTCACCAGGCTCTGAAGATGTTCAGACTCTGTTCCTCCTTTGATCTCCAAAGCAGGCTGGGCTCACAGCCTAAGCTTCTAGTGCCAAAAATTCTGTGACCCCACAACTCCTACTACTAATAAGATACCATCTGGTTTATGAGGATGAGAGTAAATTCAAATTTAAAGCGAGAGGCATACCTCATAATATGGGTGAATAAAAACATGGTAACATAATGCCATTAGTGCTATATGTGTGTGAGCTGTCCGGTCATATGGGCCACATGTAGATGACCATACTTTAGAAGATGGGCCTGGCAGTTTATCTGGGGAATCACTATATTAAAAAGAATCAACCATAGCAGAAAGCAGAGCTTTCAAGGTAGCATTCACTTTTTTCTTTTTTTTTTTTTTACTTTTATGATATTTCAAATATTCCTCATTCCTCAGTAACTTCTGTCATCCAGAGTTGTGTGAGTTTTTCAGCTATCAGTTTGTGAAGGAAAAAATGCTGGGAGCTAGTAGTGTAGTAGCATGGTTTTAATTGGGGAAACCACCCAAGAGCTCGCATGTGCAGCTGATGCTGACCTAGATTATCTGACACCCATGAGTCAAACATACCCTGGTACAACTGCATTGGAATTGAGAGGCCAGTTCTTCTTCCACAGCCTGTGGTATGAATCAGAAATAATTATTTTGAAGGAAGAGCAGCACAAAGCCCAGGAGAAAACCTGGCAGAGTTACTGGGTAAGAATCAGCCCTCTACAAAACTGAGCCCTGGGAGGTCCAAGCGTTCTCACACACCCAGTCTGATTGTGCTGGGAATAACAAAATCCCTTCCTCAGCCTCAACCTGTGCTCCTGCTCCTGTGCTAAAGAGAGAAATAAAAAAAAAGAAAAGAAAAGCAAGTACTTTAGAACCTCAGCAAGTTCTGTTTCAGCTTTGATTTTCTAAAAGGCAGGTTATTATTTTAACATGCGGGATTCTTACTTTTCCTGAACCTGTCCCCCTGCCTACTGAGTAACTGGAGTACCTTCTTGGTTCAAGCCTCAGATCTCCATTTAGCAAATCCTTAACAAGCTGCTTCCTTGCTCCCTTTCTCTCAGGCAAAGTGTCAGGAACATACATTCGCTTTTCATCCAATCCAACCAACCGCAGAGCAAGGATTTTCAATTAACAACTTGTACACAAGATTCTCGCAAAGCAAATGATACTTTTGCTGAGCGACAGCCTGTGTTGTGTTGTGCCAAAACATCAACTCCCAGCATACAATGTGTTGAAGTGAAATATGAAAATTCTGCTTCTGTCTTAGTTGTCTAGTCATATACACCATATTAACATGGGATATTAAGAAAATCAGTCTAATGATAGGAGAACTGCAGCCAACATCTTGTTCATGGTTGGGCTACATGTCAGTTTTGTGGTAGTGATGGCAGAGGAGCATTAATCAAGTATGAACTTTGATTAATAAAAACATCATTCTGGATGAAAAGCGCAAAAGAAAATGTGCCATTTACTTTACAGGAAATGTAGGTAACAAATGGATGAGGCAATTAGAGAGGGACAAGTGCTTGTTTGCAAATACACTTGTATTATGATTATCTATTGCAGAACGAAGTGTTATGATTACATTCAGGATTGTGAAATAATGTTTTCTGCATGTGAAAATAGTCAATTATTCTTTCAGCAGGTAATGTTCCTCTCTCCCTTTCTCAGCGTCCTCCAGCATTTGCGTCTGTATTCTTACAGTCTTTTAAGACACTCACAGACACAAGACTGTTGTTTCCAATTTCTAATCCAGTTAAGAGGAGCCAAGTCCAGGGAGGTGGCCATGTTGCTTTCAACATGCTGTTTTTCACCCTTCTCATTAGCATTACATACATTTGTCAATGTGGTTGCAGACGTCCTTCCATGCTGCTGAGTCTGTGGTTCGGGCGGCTCTGGCTTCTGCAGCAGAGCTAGAACAAAGTGGTCCTCTTGGCCACGCGAGTGGGGCACTCTCCAGTCATTTTCCCAAAAGTCCACAGCTACCCTAGCATGTAACTCAAGATCTCTCTGGTAGGTAGGGATGTGGCTGGAGCAGGTTCTGGGGTAGGGAACAGCCACTTTACATTCTGTATCTGTGTGCAATACTAGTGGAAAGTGCAGGAAAACAACAGCAACTCGAATTCTGCCTCCTAACTAATGGCGTTTCATTTTCCCTTATCCAACCTCAGATGCTTCTGCCACAGAGACCAGTAATAGGCTTTGTTGCCTGTTTGTATCCAAAGAAAAGCCAGATGAATGAGAGGCATATAGAGCTGGGACTAGATTTTTCCATGCATGTCCTCACTGTACATGGTGGGAAGACCACATTTATTGCAAAATAAATGGTGGGTGAATGGTGGGAATGGTGCAAAATAAAAGGTGGGAAGACCTTTATTGCAAAAGTTTGTCTCAGGGGTTCATGTTGTAGCAATTCCAGAAAAACTCAGAAAATTAGCTGTGCTATATGTACCCTGTCAGGAGATTTTGCTTGTGTTGAGGGCATTTTATTTCCAAATTAGACCATCTGTTCTGCCATGGATTCTTAATGAAACTCTGGTCTCTCCTGAAGGCCCCACTCAGGACTTACCTGAAGGATTTCAGTGATGTGTAAAGCATTAGGCAAATGTCACCTAAAGCCCATGGGAGATGAGTTCCCTCATACCCACTGCAACTACTCTTCTTTGCATGCTGTGAGATGCATCTGTGGAGTCTGAAAACAAGAATCTGTCATCTGGTTTTATTTTGTTGTTCTTGAGAATGCCAAGTTGATTCAGCAAGGTCATGCATGGTCTAAATATATGCCAATAATTTTTTTTGTTGCTGTGAAAATCAGCCTTAGATTTATGACTGTGAACAATAATCTAGCTTAAGCTCAGTTTTCTAGCTCTGCGTGCTGTTTTGCAAATAAAAACAGTTACAAACTTTGAGCTTTTAGACCAACCTTGAAGTTGGCATGAAAATTTACATGCTGAGCTATCAGTTTCCCAATGTTAGTACAGTCAATATGTTCCCTCTTCTTAACCCTGCCATGTCCTTATGTGCAAGTTACAGTTCTTGTACGTCCCCTCTGGACACTGTTGTGGTGCTAGTGACATATTTACTGTAGACACATTAAACTCTCACAAAGCAAGTGGTCTGCATTGCATTCTCCCTTTTTGCTGCATTTAGCTAAAGCCTGAAAGAGCAATACCGTGCAAATGTAGTTCCTAGTAGCTGTAATGCAACTGGATATTTTTCAAAGCTCCTTGAAAACCTTGAGCAAACATGTAAAAGTTACTGCGTAGAAGTTAATGGTTTTGATCTAAGTTTCAGTAGTATAAATCTGGAATAACTTCAGTGACCACATGTCTGAATATGCATATTTGTCTTCAGATCTTGGTTATAGTTCAATGTACCAATGCCCCATATACCCAACAGAAAGGTTTTACAGTGAGGTGTGGCAGCTGTTTAACACTGCACAGGAAAGCATAATTTAGGAGAATTCTGCATCGGGCTCCGCTCTCAAACCAGTTTTGCAACTAAGTGCATTGATTCCTAGGGAATTACAGATTATAAACTCTAAGGGTGATTGGGGAATCAAAAATCACAGCCAGCTGAAATCAAAGAAGGACTTCTTAGAAGCAAATCCATAATTACTGGAAACTGCATTTTCCATGCTAAGCAAGTATAGCAGCAATGCTGTTTGAGAAAGTGTCAGGGACTGTTTCATGGCCTCAGTTTTTGAGATGTAGAGTTATGTTGCTTCCAAAATGTGACACTTCCCCAGACAGAGGGCCCTCTAAATCACCGCTAGTTCAAGAACCAGCTCAGATAGATAAACTAATAGGATAGTCCTAAACCTAGTTTGAATAATTTCTCTAAGTCAAACGCATAATGACAGCTAGTAAAATGGTGTGTACTCACAATGAAAAATAGTCTATTGTCTTGTTTTAAAATGTGTTGTTGTAAAAAAAACCCCTGTATGATAATGCTCTAAAGTTATTAAAACACAAGGTATCCTAAAGTAATAATCACTGGAAGACTTTTGTCCCCTGTAATGATGCACTGAACAGGTGTTTTATATTCTGACCAGAATCAAATAACACAGAATCACAAAACCAAAGGATGGCTGAGGTTGGAAGGCACCTCTGCAGTTATTCCCCCCCAGGTGCAGGACTCTCCTTTTCCCTTTGTTGATGTTCATAGGATTTCTGTTGCTCATTTCTCCATCCTGTTGAGGTCCCTCTGAATGGCAGCACAACCACCTGGTGTATTTGCCAGTCCTCCCAATTTTGCTTTGTCTGCAAACTTGCTGAGGTTGCACTGTGTGCTGTTAGCCAGGTCATTACTGAAGATGTTAGAGAGTATTGGCCCTGGTATCAACCCCTGGGCGCAAAACCAGTGACAACCACCAGCTGAATTTCTAGCTGCTGATTACAGCCCTCTGACCCCAACAGTTCAGTCAGTTTTCAGCCCACCTTGCTGTCCATTTATCTAGTCTGTATCTTATCAGTTTGTCTGGGATGAACATGGTTTTGAAAGCCTTACCAAAGCAAAGACAGACAACACCAACTGTTCTCACCTCACCCACCAATGATCGTGTGTGATTTCCTATTCATATATCTGTGCTGGCTACCCCAGCTCTTCTTGTCCTTTGTATGTTTGGAAATTGTTTCCAGGAAGATTAGCTCTATCACTCTCTTGGGGATCAGGGTTTGGCTGACCAACCTGGAGTTCCCCAGATCTTCCTTCTTGCCCCCTGTGAAAACAGAAGGGATACTTTCTTTCTCCCAGTCCTTGGTAGCCTCCTCCAGTCACCACGGTCTTTCAAGGATTATTGAGTAGCTTTGCAGTGAATTGATCAGTTCCCTCAGCACTCATGGGTGCATCCACTGATATCCCATGGATGTTCAGCCTGCTTAAATGTTCCTCACCTGATCCTTTTCCATTCTCCAATCCTCTCTATATTACTAGAGGTTCACCTACTCCTGTTTCCACTTCTTATGCACTTCCTTTTCATGTCTGCATTTTGTTAGGAGCTCCTCATTCCTTTATGCAGGCCTCCTGCCACCTTTGCTTGATTTCTCGTGCATTGGGATGCACTGATCATGAGTCTGGAGGAGGTGATCCTTGAATATCAACCAGTCCTCCTGGGCCACTCCTTTTTCCATGGCTGTCTCTCACAGGGTTGTTCCAAGCAGGTCTCTGAACAGGCCAAAGTGTGTTGTCCTGAAGTCCAGGGCTGTGGTCCTGATTTTGCTTTTTTCCTGTTCTCTCAAGACCTGTAGTTCCACCATCTCAAGGTCACTACAACTAAGGCTGCCTCTGACCTTCAAATCCCTGAAAAATTTGCCTTATTTGTAAATCTGAGGTTGATCAGAGCACTTCCCCTCATCTGCTCCTTGGTCACCTGCGTCAGGGCATTGTCATCAGTGCACTCCAGAAGCTTTCTGGATTGCTCTTGACCCACTGTGGTGTCCCTCCAACAGGTATCAGGGTGCTCGAAGTCCCCATGAGGACCAGGGCCTGCAAACACGAGGCTTCTTACAGTGGTCTGAAGAAGGCCACATCTAATTCTTCCTGGTCAGGCAGTCTTTAGCAAACACCCATCACAACGTTGCCTACATTGGTCTGCCCTCTAATCCTGGCCCATAAACTCTCAGCTGGCTTGTCATCCCTCTGTAGGCAGAACTCCATGATTTCCTGCTGTTCTGTCACATACAGGGTGACATCTCCTCCTCTCCATCCTGCCTGTCCTTCCTGAAGATCCTGTATTGATCCATTGCAGCACTCTAGGCTTGTGAGCTACCCCACCACATCTCTGTGACCCCAGCGAGGCTGCAGCCCTGTAACTGCACACACGCCTCTAATTCATCGTCTTTGTTCTCCCTAGTTAGATTTTAAGCTCTAATTCAAATGTCTCACTGTTGCAAATGATACCAGTTCAGGTTTCAAAAGAGTAAAATTTTATTGTTAACCCACATATGCATATAGTGTATTAGGAGCTGGTATTTTAATTATGAACATATCTAAAGCATAGAGAGCACAAGCAGTTTTCTAAATTTTAATGTGCGCTGCCTTACTTACAAGGCCACGGTGCTTTTCTGCTTCTGTCAAAGGGAATCTGATCCTGAACCTGTTGTATCATGAGCAGATTCTATAAAACTAACATGACTTTCCTCCTTCCCCTTTACATAAATGCTGAGCCAGGTATGTGGTTGCTATAATAATAATAAATTATTATTGTTATTGTTATCTTTATTAGTATTATTATTTTACAATAGCAATTTTCTCTGACTCAGATGTGCAGACCTCTGTGTCACTACTATAGTTCATGGCCAATCAACAGCATTTGGAAAGCTGTTCCCATCTGGAAACCCTTTGCTATCATATGGGAAACGCATTGGTGATGTCAGCCTTGTACTTAATGGAAAGAGATCCACAAGACTTGAATTGTCACTGCTCAGCCAAAAGTGGCCAAGAACTGAATGTGCATGAAGCTCAAAATATTTTCTCAGCCACCAAGATCACTTCATCCAAGGACCGAAGCTCATTGGCAGCAAAGGGCACTGCTCACCCTATTCTTGATCTATGGATAAGTAAAGTGCTTCTGTTTCCAGGCTCCCCTTCTAAGATGTTTCCTGAGCACTAAAAATGTTTCAAAAATGTAAAAGAAAACAGTTACAGAAAAATGATATTAAAAGAAAATTCCAAACTGCAGTGAATGCCTCTAGCCAAATTTCTAAACCGGGCAGCAGAGTGAGAGGAAATGGTAACATATTTTTGCAGCATTTACACTTTTTATGCTACTGCTGGCACACACAGTTTTGTGCCTGTAGAGAGAGCAAAATATTGGAGTCAAAATCTACCCTGTAGATCTGGGAGCAGAATAATATAGAAGTTCAGGTTCACAGCATAGGTCTGAAGATATAGTTGCGCCCTCAGGTTGAACTGCTTGTACGAAGTTGCGAGAGGTTTGACAAAAATTAGCAGCACTGCTGGGACAAGTGATTAAGGTTGGTGGCCCCGCCACAGGGACGGGCAGGTCCCTGCCAGGAGCCCACAGCCAGCTGGCCAGCCTGTGGCTGCTTAGCTCTGCGCCCACCATGGCACGAGTAGCTGCCAGCCTGGCTGAGCCGTTTGGGGATGGGTAAGGGAGCACAAAGGTCCTGCTGGGAAGATGCTGAAGGTCCTGCCGGGAGGATACTGGCGCCATTTGTGTCTTGGGGAAGAAGAGGCAGAGCAGGCTGAGGAGGAAGCCCCAGGAAACCCACATCGTTGCTTAGCAGTACTCATAGGAAACACTTTTGTTTGTTTGCTCGTCTTAAACTTTCACATAAGAACCCTCAGTCCCTTTGAAACTTCTTTAGAAATGAATGAAACACGGCATTAAGTGGCTGATACATAAATCAAACCATTACTGTAACTGTGGAATGATCAGTAGAGACAAACAGTCTCTCTTTAGTTTGTTACTAGCCTGGAAAAAGCATTAATTAGCACTAATGAATCACCAGAGCTATGACTGAGCCAGGTTTCCAGCATTGCCAAAACACAAGCATGATTCAATTAATGCTGAAGGTTTTAGTGCATGTGTTTTTATGGAACAGTCTTTTGACACTAGTGTCTTTTTAATAATGCTTTGCAAATCTCTTCCAATATTATTGCGTGCAGACTGAGCTTCCCAATTTACTGCGAACAATAAAGACTCAGTAATGCATTTGTGACCTCCTTTTGGAAGAAATACTCATCTGGGTAATGTAATTATTATGTAAATTACTTAAAGTTAATGGTATTTTCTATTTATGCTGGATTTACTGCTGTCAGAGTTGATGACTGACTAGCACTAGAGCTTAGATATTGGCGGAAAAGTTAATGTGTTATTTAATTTAAAGATTCCGAGAAACTGCTTCTAGTGCGTAAACAAAACCTTATCAAGCGACCTCCACAACAACTTGTGTTTTCATTGGTAATCTCTGCAATTCAGAGACAGGGGCCAAACTGTGCAATCTGACTCAATAGGGGATAATGTGGAATCATACTGAGGAGTTGTGAAAGACCATATATTATTCTTGCCTAATGTCCTCAGAGTTGGGGGAAAGATAGTGTAGCCTCTGCCTTTGCTGTGCAGACAGCTCGGTCCTCTTCAGGCGAAGTCTGAGCTCAAACCAAAAGGTGGCAGAAATTACTGTTCCTGAACCATGGAGTGGCACAGCCTGCGGCTGCTCCTTCGTTGTTGTCCTGGCCTGGCTTATTCCCAGACATTATGATCTTCAGGGACAAGGTGATGTTCTAGACCCTGAAATGCTCAAATTTTCAAACCAATACGAAGAGGTTTCCTATCTGTGATCCATGAAATTGAAGGCAGGTGAAAGCCTTCCTAGTTAAGGGTGACTGAGGAAGAAATTATGACATAATACCCAAGCTCTATTTTGCTGCTGGGTGTCAGGAGCAGACCTAATACCTCCCTCTGTAGCAGGAAAGTCACCGACATTTTTCCAACAGTCTCTGCCTTTCAAAAGAGACTTGGAATTCCTTGTTTTGATGGAATAAACTAGTTCACAACCCTGAACCATCCACAGCGCTTGGAGCGGAGACATATCTCACAGGTTCTCTAAGTATGCCTTAACCTGAGTTTATGACAAACCAACATTCACCAAACATCTCACAGGTTCTCTAAGTATGCCTTAACCTGAGTTTATGACAAACCAACATTCACCAAACATCTCACAGGTTCTCTAAGTATGCCTTAACCTGAGTTTATGACAAACCAACATTCACCAAACATGAACTACCAATGCTTATAATCTTTTTTTCTTGCCACACTTCCTTGTCACACTTTCCAGCCCCTCCACCTCTTACCTGAAACTGCATTGCTGCTGCTTCCTCCACGGGGAGCCTGGAAGGTCACCCACAGTACTGGATGAGCAAAGGGAGCTCACTGGCCAGGGAGAAAGTAGCAGCCCTGGCAACACAGGAGTTTTGCATTTCCCCCTGATTAGTAACCTGAATGTACTGCTGAGGAAAAGACATTTTGCATTTTCTCTGGAAAAACCTTAACATGGCCATTAAGACCATGAGCTGATGATACAACTGATAAAGAAGGTGTGGAAGCAGAATTCCCTCACGCAGAGGTAGTCTATACTAGAAACATTTATTTGAATCTCTACATCTTTCGTCTACTTGCAGTCTGAGGAGCTGAATAAAGCAGTATAGCTGTAAGCAAAATCAGATTTGCAACATCACACAAACCCCGCAAAGGAGTACACGAGGCTGTCAGCTCCTCCTATACCACTAACACTGGGCTTGTAATCTTTTCCACTACAAGCCAAAACTTCTCAGCGCTTATGACCCAGATGTACACATTAATTTTGGTCTGAAACCTAGAACAGGAGGAATTAGGCCACCCAGCTCTGAACTAAGGACAAAATTCCCAAGCTATGTGTTGCCCCTATGAGAAAATTACAGGTCTCAGTTCCAGCTGGGAATATTTATGACATTTGGTATGTCTACACATTCTCACTGTAAGGGACAGATTGTCAAATTCTGCTTTTGGTTACATGCATGCAGCCCAAGTGAAATCAGTAAATGATCACATCACCAGCCTCTCCAGTGAAACCTACGTTTTTTATAAGCTTCAATTACAGATTTTTTAGTTTTTTTCTGTCTACTGTCACATAAAATAGGAAATTAAATTTAAAAAAATAACAAAATAACTTTATAAACACAGTGCAAACTAAGAAAACATCAGAATCTTATAGCATGGAACTGGAAGTCTACCAGTAGAACCTGTTGGCACTGGTGTGGTGTATTTGTGTCATATTTTTATTTGCATTTAAATCTTGAACTTGTGGTACTTCACGTGAGGCTGAAACCTGAGAGGAGACCAAACCTGGTAAACAGAATAAGCTTTATTAAAGCAGTGACTTACAGAGTAACTCCAAGCGTAGCTAAAGTTCCCTGTATAGTAATTTCACAGGGCCTACTGTTTTCTCCAAGTTCATCATCTTTTTAACCTATAAGCTACTTTCCATAGCCTATGCAGACGGTTAAAAGTCAGGATGTTACCATTTTCCATTTGGATCTTGGCACTGCCTCTTAGCACAGGTTTATTTCATTCTGCTGCTGTGAATCAACCCCCGCCCCCGTTCAGCTTAGGGGGTAACATACAGAGCTATCAGAAGTGATGTTTGTTTCTCTAAAATCCAAATGCAGCTAACTTCTCCAGAACAACCAGTTCTCTTAATATTAGGAAAATGCACGCTGCAGTCATCATGTGCACTTCCAGTACAACTCCTCTTATCTGCGATTCCTGTGGGCTCCATTTATGACTCCTCTCCTTTTCTCCAAATGCTCAGTTGATTGTTTTGTTCATCAGAATAATCCCCCAAAACAATACTTGTGTGGTTGCAGTATGTTAGTAATTAATAATTTGCCCAATTATATTTAACTCTGGTGCAGTTATCCCTAACTGCATCCCAGTTAGAGAATGGCAACAGCATGACACTGTTGAGGAGTCTAAACAAATTTTTTAAGACCCTTATACACAAGACGGAAAAAACATTGACTTGACAACATGCAGGACTGGCTATAAACAGAGGGGACCTGCCCCAGTAAAAGCAAAGATCATTTGATGTTATAGTCAAAGGCTTTCTGACAGATCAGCATTACCTGTTGACAGATGAAGTTTGATATGCCTTAAACTTAATGTAATTTCATTTTGATGAAGAAACAAGCAAGTCGCTTCTTTACTGATCTATGCAAACAAACTCTTTGTTGTTTTTTTTATAGGTATCATATCAAAACAATACTATCTAATCTTTTTTCCAAGACCATTTCTCCTCTATAGCACCCTTCAGAAAAGATTACTAAGCCAGCAGCCACCTCTGAAAACTTCTGCTTTGTGATTGTCTCTGTTGGAAGAACATAACTACAGAAAAATAATAAGTAGTAGAAAGATTCTTTCATCTTCTATGTTTATTTTTCTTAAAAATGAGCAAGGATATGAAAATCAGAAGATTGTTAGTTGGTGGTGGGTGTTTTTGGAAAAAGTGAGCAAATATGTTTTAGATTGAGCTTTTTGTGTATTGCTTGCTAACAGGTTACCTGAACTTAATATTTCTTCTGAGATTTCTTTTTTATACAGTAAAAGTGCTGTTGGTAGAAAGATGGGATGTGTGTGTGGATCTGAGGTGTCAGGTGATACATGTAACAGGCAGTATTTCACTCCCAGCAAGTGTGAGGAACATGGCTAGAGAAATGCTCTACTCTAATTAAGGCTGTATCTGTGTATTTATAATAAAAGTGTGCCGAAGATCACATGGTAAACATCACCAGTGTTGAATCTTTTGGGTGATGTTATCATGCCTTTTCAAATCCAAATGCAGCAGTCACTGCTAGTCAAAGAATTTCCCCTTAGGGGCCACAACTTTATTTTGTCTTCTGTTTCCCTGGGGATTTACCCAGCTTCAGCAGGGCTTTGCAAGTACATGTGAGTGGAACACCCCCATGGTCACAAAAGGGTAAGGAAACAAGAGGGTGAAGATTTCTATAATGAGCTACCTTTACTCTCATTTTACATTTTTGCTGCAATACAGAGAAGATGGAAAATGAAACTCCAGATTCAAGCCCAAAGCAACAGAACTAAGAACCCCATCTCATCTTCAATCTAAGGGCGTAGTTGGCTTTGCAGAGCCCATGTGCAGTGGTTCAAAAGGTAAATTTAGATCTAAGAGCTACTTAAATCAAGGGATGGCTTGTAATCTCTCTCCAGCATGAATATAAAACCATACTGTGATCTGAGTTACAACAAATATGTATAAAAAATTATGCTGAAGTCCATGGAGCTGCTCTAGATTTAACAAGCGATGTAACAAGGGTCTGAACACAGGACACAAAGTTCATTGTCCTTTTTAACAAAACTGAACATATCTAAAAATCTGTGCACAAAATGCATTAAACCAACATAAAATTGGCAGTGCAATATTGTTACAGAAAGCACTGCCTTGCTTGCAACGGACCTGGTAATACTGTCCGTGTCTGTCCAGATGAAGGGACTCTGTACTTCCTTACTTCATTATTTAATGATTAATGATTTTGTAGTTATTTATGCTAACCTGAAACATGTGTGAATAAATCTTTGTGTAGGCCTAGGAAATGCTGATTTGCCAGTTCTTAAAATCTTCACTGATCGCAGCGGTTATCTTAGGGCAAATTTGTGCTTTAGAGAGACTGCTTAAAATACTTTTCTTCTGGAAAGGAAATGTCACTACAGGAAACGCAATGTGATAACAAACCTTTCTGCCATGGCTTTTAGTTTCATATTGTGACTAAAAATTTCAAACCAAGACATTCTGTGTCCTGTATCCAAGTATCATAAGACTCATGGAAACAGCATCTGAAAGACAACACTTTCTGCGAGCATATGTGTAGTATGTAAAAACAGTAAGTCTCCTTCATTTCGTAACTCAATTAAATTCTAGAAAGGCCAAAAGCTGTGTTCCTGTGATGAGAAGCACAAGTTATGACAAAATGGCGAAAACTGTTGTTCATAATTTTTCCATCTGCCTTGTTGATACTTGTCAATTCACTGTAACTATGTGTCACAGTCAGATCTACTGAACGGCATACTTTGTGAGTTTCAAAATGAGGAAAAATGCACCATAAAATTTTTACATATGCTAACTGACTGTAAATGTGATTGAATATGTGGGACTTCCTCCAGCTTTGTTCTTTGGTGGATTGCTATTAGCTTACATTTGAAATCTCTGTTGGCCACACATTTCACATTGTTCTTCCAAATGTAATCATTTCTTTCTTTTATCTGATCTCCGACAGTCTCTCTGTTTTCATCAATATTTGACAGCAATTCCCAAAGATACAATATAGTCCACTCTAATATCCTTGTGCATACTCTCTTCTCCCTTTGAAATCCAATACCTAAGCAGTGAAATAATTTATTGTGCCTTATTTAGAATTTTATTTTTTGCATGTGTTTTGATACTGTCCCTTTGAAAAGAAAGTTATTTGGAAATTTAAACCAACTGTTCTAAAAAAATAGTTATGAAATATCATTCAGTCTCTCCCCTTTTCAAGGATACAGTGTTTATCTTGTTCTCTTTTTATGCATTGCTTAAATGTTTCATTTAATAAATTACACCCCAAGCCATAACTTTATCAGAATGCACAAAACCCAGTTTACAGCAACTACCTGAAAACAAAGTATAAAAAAAACAGTCCTGCCTGCGCAGACCACTGCCATCCAGAAATCCATGGAACTTTTACACTGAAGGACCAAACCCAGTACTGAATTTGGGTTATGTCACATTTTCTGGGAAGAAGAAAACATGCCATATGTGAAAAAGAGAAAATAATTTCTGAATAAACATATATAAAATAATTATCCCTGAATGCATAAATTTAACAGTGAAGATGATAACTTTTCAAACAGCCTATAAAGAAGTTGTGGATTATCTCAAAGATAGGCATAAGTTAAATGTAAATTAATAGGTTCTGTACAAGGATAAAAGGGTGAAAATACCTGACTAAAAAGTAGAATAAGTCATTTAGAAATGTATTGGTATTTCTTCACCTTGGATTTAAAATACAGGATTCTGGATCATACTTTGTTGTAACGAATGTGAACAGGCACTTACATTTATGGTAATGCAAGCTGTAAATGTGTTGTAACTTCTAATAACAGGCTTATAAATTTATAGAAGTGGAATTAATGGTAGCTTGTGTCTCCTCTTACATCATAGTGAGAAAATGAGCAAAATTAACTAGATGCTATAAATAATAATGATTAAAAAAATGCAATTTTCAATTCTGAAGGAAGACCAAGAATGAAATACCACTCCATCTAAATTAAAATAATGTTAATATACTATCCAGCACATAAAATAAGCTAAAGTACTTTGTTGTAGTTCAGCAATACAGGAACTAACCCCAGCAGGGCTGAATACAACTATTTGCACAAGGTAAAACATGTATAGCTCTTGGAAATTAAGATTAATAACAATTTTTAACCAAATACGTTCTCAAAGAGGAAAGTAATTTTCATTTAAAGTTAAATATGTTAAGACATGAATTTTAAAAAATGTCTGTTTTGAAAAAAGAAACAAATCAAAGCCTTTCCACAATGTCCGAGACATCTCTTAATGAGATAGTTGTCTATTCTTTGTATCTAAACCCACAAAGTTTAATCAACTTTTAACCGAAATATATATGGTTTTTTAGCTAGATAAGATGTTGCAACTGACTTCACACATTTGTATTCCATGGGAATTTTGAAGCCTTGTTCCTTTCAAAATAGCAGAATTTCCTCTCAATTGACAAGCCAGTTCCTGTCTACTGAGTTATGTTGTTATATTTTTCCTGGGCTTGATCTTAGTCTTCTGTTCCGAAAAGAGCTTCACCCTTAGACAGCAAATGAAAATTGCCTTTAATTTTCACAAGAAACATTGAGGTAAAGTTGAAAAATGTCTTGCATTGCAAAAGTGTTTTATTGTGCTTTTTTTTTGCCAGGTTTGTGGAGTTTTTTACAGAACTCCGATGCTGAGTGATTCTATTGGTCACGGGCACCTGAATACAAGACTGCTCTGCAGTTGTGGGTGTGCTGGGTGCTGGGGGTAGGATGATTTTGATTTTCTACAAAGAAACTTACATTTCCCAGGTAACACATTCAAGCTTGATCCTTACTGTAAGTATAGTTCTTCCTCACGTGCCCCCTCACCAAACCTGACTAACTGTAAGTGCTTTACTTTGAAGCAGGTTAACCTGTTTCATCTGTCCACATGTGGTATAATTTCTGCATTGTCCCTTTGGGGCCCACCGATCAACAGAGGTGGAATTGGATGAAAGGCGTTCCTCCTGGAAGGGAAAAACTACTGCATGTGCAGTTCTGCACCTTTAAGGAGAAATGAGATGGTGTCTGTGGAGTTACCTGTCACCTATTTGAGCTGCAAGGGGTACCAGTAGCCTGAGCTGTGGCATTCTCCATCTATTTTCTTTCTGTGAAGGCTGAATTTTCCGATGTCACTCCCTAAGCTGTGTGACCACTGACTTAGTGTTTGTCTGGGTTTGCTACCAAGAAGGAGCTTGTTTTGACATGGTTCTTCCCAGAGAGAGAGGATTAAGTATTCTTGGACCAGTATTTCCCCATTCAGGTTCTGGAGCAGCTCCCGCAAAGCAGTGGCAAGGTTTTGGTTCTAGGTATTCAAAGGGTTTCACATAGTTTTAACTTCTGTAATAATTCCTGTTATGAAGTCAGCTGGTTCAACCAAGAGCTGTGGAAAAAAAAAATGCTCAAGAATTGAACAAACAGCTCATATCAAAGTACTGTTTGATTTGACTAAAATTGCTAGTATTACGGTGAAAGGAAACAAGGGGGTTTGTGCAAAATTTACAACTGGATATAGTTCAGGAGATATCAGCCTTCCCTCCCCTCACACCACAGTTTCTGGGGAAAAAGGAAGGGGTGAGAGGGGATGGTCTATTTAAACCCTACATTCATAGAATTGTAAAAACATTTTTTATTACCTTTTACAGCAGTGGCCAGCCTGAGTTTGAGCTGGGCTTTCGCATCTCTAATCTCCCTGCATAACCTCACCACATCCTTACAGTCCTCCAGAGCTGCTTGCACCTTCTTCCAAAGGTGACAAACTCTCCTTTTTTCCCTGAGCTCCAGCCAAAGCTCTGTTCAGCCAGGCCAGTCTTCTTCCCTGCCAGCTTGTCTTTCGGCACGTGGGGACAGCCGGCTCCTGCACCTTTAAGACTTCCTTCTTGAAGAACGCCCAGCCTGCCTGGAGCCCTGGGCCCTTCAGGGCTGCCTCCCGAGGCACTCTGTCAACCAGGCTCCTAAACAGGCCAAAGTCTGCCCTCCAGAAGTCCAAGGCAGCAGTTCTGCTGACACCCCTCCTTATTTCTCCAAGAGTGGAAAACTCTTAGCATCTGGTGGTCGCTGTGTCCAAGACATCCTCCAACCACCACGTTACCCACCAGTCCTTCCCTGTTGGTAAGAAGCAGGTCCAGCAGGGCATCTCACTGGTCTGACTCCCGCACCAGCTATGTCGGGAAGGTATCTTCCACACACTTCAGGAACCTCCCAGGCTGTTCCCTCTCCACTGTGTCATATTTCCGACAGAGATCTGGCAAGTTCCACCTTTGTTTCCCTTGTTCTTGTGTTCTTCTTTTACCTAGTGAATGCTGTATTGGTTGTCCTAAACATCTCAGAGTTTGGGGCAGTCCTTGTTTGCTCATTTGAGTCAATATTCATGAAAGTTGCTGTTTGGGATTTGAGCTTAGGGCTGTAAGAATTGTTCAGAATTTTGAAAGGAAGCAAAGGAATGTATATAATTCCTAAATCACTGAGTTTCAAGGTGATGTAAATTAACAGTTTGGGGACTGAATGTATGGAATCAGGGATAATGGAAAAGAAAGTGCTAAAAGGGAGAAGAAATGAATGGCGGATTGAGACTGGCACTGCTGCCAGAATCAGTGGTATTGGTCATGAAAAGAGATAAGAAGAGTCTTCCAAGAAAGCATGTGTTGCAATGTTTACTCACTCATACTTGCTGGACTATTCAGAATGAAGAAAAATAAAAGTGATTGAAAATGAAAGAATAAACATTCCAAATCTGAAAGAGCATTTTGAACACCTTGGAGTAAATTCTTGTTTGAGGTTTGGGTTTGTTCATCCTGTCTGTATCTGAATGGGTTTGCACACCCTTAATTTGCATCACATGTTACTGGTTGTGTACAGTGGAAATTCTGATCTGGATTATATATTGCATAACCTGATTGTCATAAACAAAGTCTGGAAAAAATGTAGAATCTAAAAAAAAATGATTGTTTTCATTGAATCAGGATTTTGATGTTAAGTAGTCAATATTCAAGAAATTACCATTAGCATGGCATGGTTTGGTTTGGTGTTTGATATGCACATTCAGTTAGTGATGCATTTCCTTCTGGAATGGAAAACTTCTATAGCACTAAATAAATTTGAGACCTTGAGCTTATATTTTGGCATCTTTTTAATGAATTCACCACCCAGCAAGTTTCAAAGGTCACGATGAGATCAAAAACTTCAAAAACATGTTCTTTTGTTATTTTTTAAGCTTGTACTCTGACACTAAACTATTTACAACATCTTTTTGGAAGTGAAATGTTGCATGTCTCTATAAAAGTATTGAAATTTTTTTTTATTCAATTCCAAAAGATAGAAGAGGACCGTATGTGAGGAGACACAAACACACAAAGAAACGTTGTTCTAAAGATACTAAAATAATTTATTTGAGTATGGTTACGGTGTCAAGCAATAAAGTACTGGGTATGCACTTTCTATTTTGTTTACATAGAAGTGAATTAAAGAAAACAAATTATTCTGTAATTCAGCAAGCTCAGTTTTGTGTGTTCTTGTCTATATGTATATGATTTTATAGGATTATAGTCCTTCACTTGCCTCATTTATGGTACTTAACATGGAGTAGATTCAGTTTCACACTATGCTGTGAGTGAATTAATCGTCACATGGGGTTTTGATGTTCTGTAGGTGAAGGTCCTTAATTTTCTTGTGGATGCTCAAAGAATGCAAGGACAGAGTCATGGTGTAGAGTTCTTCTAGACCTCTCATTTTTGCTCTGCATTGGGATATAAAGTCATGCTAAATATCTATTTCTAATGACTAACAAACCCAATTAGTAAAGGCAAAATATTGGTTCTTCTGTACCCCCCCCCCATTCTACAGTAAATAGAACCATAACTATTTCAAGCTCCATGCAGACCTGACAAGTGTTTAAAATCCATAAAGCAGAGAGATGATATTTTTATAATAGTTGAGAAGAAAAAAATAGAGAAACTTATAGGACTGCCTTGTGTATATCATAGCGAGTAAAGAGATAAAAAAGAGAACATGGGCATCTGCAGAAAACCTCCATAGGGGAAGAATGTGGCTTACAGAGAAGTTTTTCATTCAGTATTAGTTGCTCACAAATAACTGGTTCTTTGCCAAAGCAGTTTACATGTGTTTCCCAGACCTTAACAAAAGGCATACTCTTAGCCTGCATCAATTTCTCAGGAAATAAAGCATTCAAGGACTGCTTCTAAAGGTTATCAGTGCTCTCTTAACTGAGATGTTGAAGATAATTGGGTTTGAAGTCAACTGTGAACACCTCAAAAGACTTCACAGTCCAGCACAAACCCTGAGCCCAAGTAGCTGGTGTAGACTGGCACAGCTCCCCTCACTTTGTGGACATTAGTGGGGTACTGTTCATTTACAGCAGATGGTCACTTGACCTCTTGCTGTCTGCTGAGCAGCCATGTCAGACAGAATCTTTGATAAAAACTAACAGTGGGCACCATGATCGAACTGCTTAGGGAAACGATGGAATAAAAGCATCCAAACGTGTTAAATGTCTCAATACCTTGAACCTACTCTTTGTGAAGGCAAGTCAAATACTGTGCCAGTCTTTCCCCCAGCCTCAGAAAAATGTGAGAGAGCAAATCAAAATAAAATCAAATCCACAGCCAGGTCTGCTCCAGCACAGTCTTTACTTGTGGGATCTCATGAATAAAAGGACAAAAGCATACAGTCACTGTTCCTTGAAACATGATGTGTTTCCTTTAAATGGATTGAGAAATTAAACATTTAATGTGTCTGTCTAACATATAAAGTGGAGCTTCCTGACCTGTCCATTGCAAAGTACCTGTCTCGCACACTTCATCTATCTTCATGTGAACAAACTGACTCGGGTTTCTAAGCAGTTTGGATAACTGACTTAAACATTTTGCGGAGTGAAATCCTGGGTTTTTATCCAGAGCAGGAACAGGCATTACTATAAAACACTGTAGGGGCAAAATTTTAGTCATATAGCCATATGGGTCACCAGCCCTGGAACTGTGGTTTGCGGGCACTGCTGTCCTGACCTGAGGACCTGAGCAGGTATCTCTACCTGGGCACACAGTGCACAACAGCTCAATCCAAGGCAGCTTGTCGGTTCTGCATCGTTTTGTCCGCTGAGGTGCAGACAACCTTTTTGGGTGTCTAAGAGTTATCTCCATGACTGCCAGCTTAATGAGTGTGTTAGAGAGACACCTCAGCTCCATATCCCAATGAAGAGCTTACAAATCACAAGAAAAGGACCGACAGGTCTCCAAAATCCTGCCAGAGGCAGCTCAGCAGGAGCCTGGTCGTACCTATGGCAAGCTTTGGTGATGCAGGAGCATATCAGCACCAAGCAGGGTTGTGTCCTGGGAAAGGAAAGCAGGAAGAAAAGGGGGAAAGCAAATGCTTAAACTGCAAGGCTCCTGAACATCTTGCTCAGCTTTTGCTCTGCATGATCAAGGCTATAACAATGCCTCAGGAAACCAAGAATTGGTCTGACTTTTTTTAAAGGAAATAGCACAGGACATTTTAGCGATATATAACCTTTCCTAGCTGCTCACAGAGGAAATGATTCCTAAGGATCCCTTATCTTAAAATTAAATAGGTGACGATGGGAGAGAAACAGAACAGCTGTTTAGAAGCTGTCTTGAAAGAAAACAGAAATGATTGTGTTCTCCGATGCAGTCCTGCTGCTTTAAAAAACTTTTATAGGCAATTAAAAAGTGAAGTAATGATAATAGCCTGACAAAATCCTTCCTTATCTTTGCTCCCTGACTTTACCTATCATTGCAGGAAGACCAGTTCACAGCTTGACCGTATCTTTGGTTGCAGCACATGAATCACTATTCTCCAAAGAGGTATTATTTACTTAAAAGTGATTAACAGGGATAAGAAGGGTCAGAGTGTTCCACTTTGTGCTGTTAGATGAACTAACTTGATGATAGGCGTAATGCAATGGGTCTGGAAGAGCTGTACTATGTGCCAAAATGATCCCATGCATTATCAGATCTTACCTACCCTTGTTTAAACTAAACAAACTTGTCAGTTGCTCTGTTACATTTTCCATATGGTGCAGTATCTTCTGAGCAGCAACTTGAATTAATCTTTGTGAAGCAATATTTTGAGTTATTTTCCTGCTATTCACATTTCTCTCAACAGTGAATACTGAGAGCAATAATAATAATAATAAAAAAAAACAAACCTGAAGGAGACTGTGTGCTTTAATTAATCTGTTCTTGCAGCTATTGTTATTATTAATGTAAGACCCATGTGATATCCAGTGGAAAGAAAAAACCTTTGAAACACCATTTCATTTTAAGTAGGCAAACAAATTACATCATTTCATTTGGAAGGAAGAAAATGGATGGACCTGATTCTCTGCTCACCCATGTCATTTTTCTACCAGTGTAACATAGCTGATGTTAGTAGAAATTTCCCTAATTCACACCAGGATGAAGAACAGAACAGGGGAACAGACGCAGGGTGTGTATTTGTGCAAGTCTTTCAACATCAGTTCTGAGCTGGGAGGGTGATCAGAGTTTGGAAGCCAGTTCTGGAAGCCTTTCTAAGGACACTCAGTGTGAGTGTATTTGCTCAGCCCATGTAGGGTGGCTATTGCTGGAAGAAAGACAGGGTAGAAAGAAATAGAAGGGTGAAAAAAAGTTTAGATCTGGAAGGGATGGGATGTGAAACACATGTCACAGGATGACACAGTGGGATGATAGACTGGATGAACGATGAAGGAAGGAACATACAAAATAATGAGTTGGGGGCCCATGTTTTCGGTTGGCGTGAGTTTACCCTTTATTCTCTTCCTTCCAGCCTCCTTCTCAAACTCTGCAGGACAATATCCTGATTTCAGTACAACTCCTCAAAAACCTGGAAGCATCACTGGAAAACCAGATCATTTTATCCACTCACATGGGAACTGGCTGAAATAAAATGTACAGCAAGCCATTCTCCAATGACTTGTGATGCGAGAACAGGGAGTATGGGGAATGGGCAATAGTGATGGATTCATTCCTTGGCAGATCTTCTTGGCCATTTCCTTCCACACTCTACAACCCCGGGGAATTTGACAGCTCAGCTACTCCAAGCCTCTGGAAGTTTTGTTAGAGCAGAAAAAGTTACGCCAATTTCTGTTCTTCGCTACACCAACTGTAGTGTATAGTTTTCATCTATAGCTAATTTTGATCCAGGGTAAACTCTTAAATTATCTCCTCAAAATGCTTTAATTCTTCTCAGGGATTTCAAAGATGTTGCATGCTAATTTCGTGATGATTCCCACTCACAAACTTGTCTTAATACATTTCTCCTCTCTATCCATATATTAATGTCAGAACCCATTCAACATTCCTGCAGGTTGCTCCTGAGCTCTGCCAGGTCACCAAGGAAATCCTGCTCATTAGGTTTGGTCACCCCTAGTGTGAGAACTCCACCTCAGAAGCATCTCTACAGCCCGTTTCCCCGTCCTTTGGAGGGACAGGGACTTCATTTCCTGACCCCACTCAGTTAGCCATTTTATCAATTAGGCCAGAAATGTTAATGCTCTTTGAATAGATCATTTCCTTTAACTGGAAAGAGTTTCTCTTGTGCAATTAGCACTACAGGAAACAGTCTTGCGTTGATATGGTTATTTATTATTTCCTATTAGTGAGCAACGTATCCTGTGATAACTTTCATAATTAGTAGGCCAAGTGTAGATTTCGTCAGAATGCACGTCATAGCCTTCAGTTTTGGATCGAAATGCTAAGTCCAAAAATAGCTTGGAGTCAGATGTCCTTGCCTCCAAAGCACCTTTGGCACGGTGTTTGCCTGTGCCTTAACAGTCTTTATTTAAGTATAAAATAATAACAGAAATGCATTTAACTTGTGTTTCTGCTAGAGATCTCCAAAGCTGCGATATACAGTAATGGAAACAGCCCTGTGCCACTGTGCTTTGCCAGAGGGATTGCCACGAGGAAAGGTGCCAGGGCACGTAATCCTTCCTTCAAACATGAGACTAATTACCACCCATATTATGCTAATACTGGATTATACTTAAATATCTACACCAATTAAAACTTTAGGTCAAGGTAGGACAGGGTTCAGTAGGGTCAGAGTATTTGGACTCCCTGCAGTGGAGTGAATTCCCCATTTCATTGGGAGGGAGAAATGGCCACAAAAGGAGCAGAGAAAAAGTGCAGAGACGTGATATTGTGGTAGGGGCAAACACAGAAAGAAATGGAGGCATGGGTTATGTTTAAAAGTGATAAAAAAGAAAAGAATAGATCATTTTCCTGGAATTTTCAGGCACTTCTTTTTATTTTGGAAAGTTGTAATTAAAGTTGCACACATCAAATGTTTGTGGTCAATGAATTCAGCACTCTATCTTCAGAGCAAATCTCTGGATTCCTTTTCTATACAAGGAGGCTGGAATACAGTTTCTGGTAAACACTTTAAAAAACAGCTCTATTTTCCTAGCATTTCCTGCTGTAAAGCCTTCATTTTTCATCTCCTTCTACTCCTGCTCAGTTTTGTGGAGGGGGGCTCCCCACCTTTGGATTCATTTCAGTTTGGGATTGGAGGTGTGTCCCTTTTGGTGGGCTTGGTTCACGCAAACGTGAAGCAGCCTGGGTTATGCTGGACTGTCCCTGGGCTCTGCTCTGGGGCCGATGCGTGAATTGACTGTGTCTTGCTCCTGCACACACACACAGTCACTTAACACTTTTTATAGACTTCTTCTTCCAGACTTTCTTCATTTCTGTTAATTTGCTCTGAACCCTTTGAACACAAAAATGTCAAGAGTTGACTGTAGCATTCTAGGTATTGTGCCATTGTTGGTACTTTGCCATTTAAAGAAAGAATGTTTCCTTTTTTTTGGCTTGTGACACGAATTGTCTGTAAATGCATCCCATATTTGCATGAGGCTTTTTGCCATTTTAGCAGATGGAAATTTCATATCTAATTTAATGTCCATTAGGTCTCTTTCAGTACCATTGCTTTCCAAGTATCTCCCTCCTATGAAATTAGTACGAACTCCCCCTCCCCCATATAATTATCGAGCCCTTCCCCCACTTAAGGACCCTCAAACAAAGCCTGGCATTAAATATGTGAAACCCAAATGTGCACATTGAGTGCTGTGCACTCCTGATGCTTGTATTGGATCCACTGACGGCTTGTGAGAGAAGGCTGTGCTGGGACCAACAACGGATAAACAAGAGGTCTGCTGCAATCAGTGATTTCCTACTGGCAAAAAGCGGAGGCAGGATCATACCAGGACTGACACTGACATTTCTCAGGATGAGGAGCAGTAGGGACACAGTTCTACTTCTTGCAGGGGCTAACCGCAACAAAAAAACCCATGTAAAGCTGCTCCAGGCTTTACTGCTCTGGCCAAGGTGGAAGCAGATTTTTTCCACTTCCTTGCATAGCACAACCACTCCATTAAATTAATAATCCAACCCTTAATGCCGCAGATGACAGAGGAGGCCTTTGAAACTTGACTGAACAAATGATTTCAGCACGCAGTGAACTCTCAGCCCACATGGACTCCTCTTTCCAC
This sequence comes from Falco rusticolus, assembly GCF_015220075.1. NCBI lineage: Eukaryota > Metazoa > Chordata > Aves > Falconiformes > Falconidae > Falco > Falco rusticolus. The sequence goes on along the minus strand of NC_051198.1, from coordinate 25,171,941 downwards.
CAGTGAAATCATTAGTTAGCCTCTGCTTAAATGTCCTGCTGAACTGGAGGCCAGTACGCAGTCTGCCAGCAGGAGCTTGCTGGGGACTGGTTTGTTCTGTGCAGATGCATTTTTAATTCCCTCCCGCCTGCCCCCTCATTAGGCTGATGTTTCTCAGAGAGGGGTTCAGACCTTCCCAGGAGCGCACGCAGCTGACTCAGCTCGCCGGTCCCCCGGGGCACAGCGGGAGGTGGGAAACACGCTCACCGCAGGCTCAGGTTTTGAACACGGCATAGACCAGGAAATTTGTTTTGTACAAATGATAGTGAACAAGGAAGGGGAAGAAATTCATAGGAGTCAGGCACAGGAGGGGTGGACAGTCCTGTCAAAGAAATGTCTGTAAGCCACACTCAAGATATATATATACCAAGGCAGAGGGACGCTGTGGAGGTTAAATAATTTATTATTATTATTATTTTTTTATTTTTATTTTTTTTTTAGATTTGGAAATCCAAGTAGGGCCACATTAAATACTGGGAGGTTCTTTAAATTACCACTTTCCAAGAAAATCATACATTCTGACACCATGGTATTAGCAAAACGTGTCTTTTCTTTAGGAGCCAATACTGAAAGATCTGAACCAGCAACCCAAGGTAATATTCCATCTTAGAAGGGCCTAATGACAAACCTGGGTGTTTGTCCCAGGGGGAGAAAGCCACAGCAGCGGTACTGCCCGGGATGGCCGTGGGGCTGCACCCGGAGCCCTCCCAGAGTGTGGTCCTGGTGCAGGAGCTCTGCAGGTTACACAGCGCCCTGCCAATTAACTAATTAATTCCAGGGGGATTCCCCACCCCAGTGTTTACAGGGTAGGTGAAAAACAAGATTCATTTAAAAATGCCTAAATGCATTGCTGGAGCGCAAGCTGTGCAGAACAGGATTTCAGCTCTGGAGTTTAAACATTTAATTGTTGTATTAAATAATTGTCAATGAACTTCTCCTCCTAATTTATCATTAGGGAAGGTCGCGGTTTACCATTGCTACGGCATACACGCTGTAAGAACTCACAGTTTAACCGAAGGACAGGGAATCTGACGAGTGATGGGGTTTACTTGCCATTCTAATCCAGCCTGGATGTAAACTTCTCCAGCATCCAGGGACTGTTTGGATCCAGAGCTTTTCTTCAGGCCCATCTGTCCTTTTTTCAAATGACTGTTATTTTTTGAAACATAACACTGTGCAAATAAAAATGAAGCCATACTTGAATGTCGAGGAGTGCATGGAGAACATCAGTAATGTAGAGAATACATACTCAGGGAATAAGCTTCAGCAGGAATGCTAACTTAGTTATAGTTTTTAAAGCTGACTGCAAACAGCTGGGTAGCATTAACCATATTAGGGAAACAAGAAAGGTGGAGCAAAATCTAGGGGACTAAGGTATGGCAGTGCCAAATGTATGGAAAAGATTTGGAATATGTGAAATGTACTGCTGTTGGACCCACACTATGTAATAACAGTGATGTGGTGCGCAGCTATCTTTGGGACTTCCCAGCACACTAAAAGATTTGTAGAGCAATGTCTGTGGCTTGTGGCAGCCCGCTCTCTTGATAACGCGGCAGGGAAACAGAAATACAAGTCAAAATAGCATGTGCTGTGTTCTTTTATAGAGGCTTTGGTCCTACTAGAGAGGAGATCCTGACAGTCCTTTATTCTCTTTTCACACACAGGCTGCAGCTACTTAAAAAGCCTGCAAATTCAAAGCTGGGAGATTAGGTTTAAACTACATCTGCTCCAGCTGCATAGCACTTACTTCACACTTTACATTTTCCAAAATCTGTGCAAACGTTAACTAATTAGACTCAATCCCAGCAACACCATTCTCATGGTGGTAGGAGATTTTGTCTGCTTTTTATGGATAGATGGAGGCAAAGAGAGCTCCAGGAGCAGACTGCAAAACTTGTCCTCATATAAGTAGACCCATATTCAGGCTGTTTCCATAATTCAAGTGCAAGTTTTGTGGACTGCAATGTTAAGCAGAAATGCTTCGTAAGGAGCTGGTTACTAGTATAAGATGTTCAAAATATGTCCCTTTGTGGCTTGCCCAAGACCACCCAGTGAGTTAGAAGCGGAGCTGGGATTTCACTTCCTTTAACTTTCTCACAGTTGTGGTTTCATTGCAAACTTCTTGTGTTGCTTTCAAATTTCTTTTATTGCTTGATGTCTCTATCCCTTTTGGTAGATTAATTTTTAACCTTCTTATTAGAGATGAGCCTGAGGTGGAACAGAAGATATGTTGCTTCTTGACTCTCTGGGGACACTAAGGTGTGTGCAGATTTTCAGCAGTTGGCCATTTATCTACTTTTTGTGGAAATGGAGAACAGTTGATCCAACAACCCATGAGAGGTGATTGAAGCAATCTTTTTTTTTAGAGCTGGACAACTACTTAATAGCAATTTATCCACCAGCATTGATGCTTTAAGTTCACATGTTTACTCTTAACGTAATGGTTTATGTTCTTCCTTTGTTTCTTAGCAAAATCAACATTTTAAATGCATTTGCAAAACACCCATTAGGGAAAAACTCATTTTGCACGGTGTTGCACAGAGTTTGTCAGATGGTTTTAGCTGTGCTCCCCAAAGAAATGGCTTATACAACCCACCAAGAAGTTCATATTTCTAAGCGTGCAATCAGACACAGTAACAAAGTGCTGCTGACCTGTGCTAAGTGTTACCACTCTCAGGCCATTCCCAACTGCTTGTCCATTCCTTTCTGCCAGAACTTACTGTCCTGTCAGATCTGCTGGGTTAAATAATTAATTAGGAATTTCTTTAGTCCCTGGCCTGGTTCTATGCAATTCCATTTTTAAAAAATGCCAAACTGTAATAGATTTCACATTATTTTTTAAACCCTAACCATATCATAGAGCTGAGCTAGAGAGCGAAGGGAGGCAGAGCTGAACCGGCAGGGCTTGGTGCTTGGGAGAGCATCCTTCAGCGGCGGCAGTGGCAGGGAGCAGGGATGGGGAGAAGGCTGGGGATGGCACTTGCCATAGCTGGGTCAGCAGTAGCCGTCATATGTGAGCCAAACATGCCTGAATTGTATCGCAAAGTGTAAGATTCATATTAAAGTTTGGTTTGGAATTTGCTTTTGGAGAACAGTTGAAAATTCAGTCTCTAAAATTAGCTTTTAGCAAGTATTCCTGTTTATGAAGTTCATTCACTAGCATGTTTATGGAAAGTGAGCCCAGAAGAGAAGGAATGCAGTAAAAATACATTCATTTTAAAATTCAAATAAATATATTTGCTTTGAATCAGAGGGGTTCTTTTTAATCCTTCTGTGTGCTTTGTGTAGTTTGTTAGTTCTTTTGTTTTCCAGCAGAACAGTCACTGTCCTGAACTTTCCTCTTCTCATTACTGTGCAGTATGTGTGAGTGAAGACTCGTGCCTGTTGTGTTGGTCTTGTTTGTGAGCATAGGAGATCATTGTTATTAAAAAAACCCCAAAACAACACAACAAAAATGACAGCTCCCCCCACCCCCCCAGTTCTCCTCCATTTTGAGAAGTGGGGTGGCAAGAACAGCTGGGAGCTGTTACTGCTGCACTGACAGTATAGATAACACCAAATGCAAAAAAATTAATCAAACCTTCATAAGGCTGGCTTAAAATAATGAAGTTTCTAAACTGTCACTTTTCATTTCTCTTCTGTATTCCGAGAAGGACTCAGTAAATCAGTTTACAGGATTACCTTGCTATTTCCTTTTAAAGTTTCTGTCCCCAGCTGCCAACCATTTGCTCCCGCATCGCGCCCCTCGGGCAGAGCTCAGCTGCGTAGCTGTTCCCCATTTGGTACAAGGAAGGAGGGAGAAAAAGGATATGGAAATAAATGGCTTGGGGAAGGGAGGACGGAAACTACTCAAAACAATAAGAAAACAGCCTGGGAGGCAGATCGGCAGAGCCATGGAAGTAAAAATTGCTGTTGTTGTTTCCACAGTTCATCACACATCTGCTAATGCTAATTGGATACCAAATTGAGTGAATGCTCACCTCGGATGTTTATACACATGGGGCTTGATGATAATGTACTTGGATAACTGGGAGGATTGAGACACATCACTGTTATGTGGGATCCTCTCACTCTTATCTCCTTGTCAAGCTATCCCAGGTTGTGCAGAAGGTCACGGTGTGATAAAGGAACCCAAAACAGCCCATAGGTCACCTCCCTTAGAGAAAATGCAATGCAGTTGTGCTGCCCTAACATTCACTTTTTGGATTGAAAAGTGCTTTGATCACATCATGTGTTAAAAGCTGCAAAACTGCAAATGTAAAATCATTCCTCTGGCTTTAGTGTATCGGCTCAGCATGAAGCCAGACTGCATGCAGTAAGTTACTCTTCTTATCTCTATTAATTGCTTCTATCTGGTTACTTCCATTTAAATACACAAAGTCTATCTGATTTCTTATCTCTATTAGTTATAGAGGGAGACTGATGAAATCCTTTCACCAATGATATTAAAACCAAATATTTTCCACCAGCTTTGATCATTTTATATTGGCAAGCTCTTTGTTTTCATCCTTTTAAGCAAGTAAGATCACTGTGTAAAGAGGTGGACGTGAACCAGAGCTGCTGATCTGAACACAGAGAGTTTGGGAGAACTTTGGATCCAGAAATTAATATCTAAGAAAAATAAACACATTGGGAATTATAATAACTGGCAGTTGGTCCTGCCTAACTGGAAGGCAAGGGCACCCTTTGATTTGAGCCTGGTACAAACTCTGCAGAGACTGAGATATGAAGGTCAACATGGGTCACCAGGTTCCTCTTTGAATGTTTTAAAGAAATTAATTTCATGGATTTGGCTTCCTTCTGCTAGCTAGGTGGACCTGCAGGCTACCCAGGAGACAATGTGGGAAAATTGGGCTGGCAGGGTCTTTGCCATCTCAAAGGATGTCTTAATCCAGTACCTTTTAGAAACACCTTTTACCTTTTAGAATCATGTTGCTAAAATTTTCAAAAACTCCATCAAATCCTTTCCCACATCCCTGTGTCTTTAGCTGTGTGTGGTAGGAAAAGGATCCAAAGAGTATTTCTCTCATGTGTTTGCTTTTGTAGCAATGAACTGAACCGTTCCCCGGAGCCTTCACTTTAGGGTGTCACGGTACCGAAAATCTAGCAGGCTTTAATTTGGCCTTGCTTTCTCCTGTGTTGTAAAATGTGCAACAGTTACTGTTCAAAGACATATTTAAAGTTCTCCTCGTTTAATGTAGGAGCTCGTGAAAAAATATAATTTCTGGTGGAAATAGTTTTAAACTCCAAATCTTCTTCAGTCAGCTCTTTGTTCATCTACTAGTTTGCCTTCATAAACGAAGCTACTTCAGAAGATGTTGTTTCATTTGTGGATTGTTAGTTGTTCACGTACATTTTTTTAAAAAAGCCACTGTTCTCACATGTCTTTCAAGAAAGAAAAAAACCATTTGCTTATAAGTTCCTCTTCCTTCTCTTATCCATAAAGAAGAACATCTGAGTATTTACCTTAGCAACTGTAAATTACATATTATAGGTTTTTACTATTTTTTTATAGATATACATAATTAAATATATATATTCACAATATATAGCATATATATGGCATCTTTTAGACTGTGCTTTTCTGTAAGGATCTTAAAATGCCTTACAAAATCTGCTTTGCATCATGCAACCTATTTTGTAGAATGAGAAACTGAGACCAAAGGGAGTACATTTCTAGCAGAGTCCAGACTTCTGGACAACAAGTTTAGAGGTCTCCAACTGGACAAAACTACCTCCTTTTTAATGTACCTTCTATAACAGTACAAGCCCACAATCGTATTATTACAGCTTTAATGGCCACCAGTGGCTCCTGCTTTTAGGACAACCTGAGTACTCAGCATCTCACAGGGACAACAAAACCTTTATTCCTTGTTTCGCTATCACAAGTGACAGCTTATAGTTCTCTCTGATGATGGCAATACAGAATTTTGGACTTTCAGAATCTTGTCTGTCGTGATTATATCCCGCAGATAACAGGAGGACGTATGTCCTTCACTGATACATATGGAGTCTCTTCATGCATGAGACGTGTCAGCTACTTATGTTCCCCTTACTGCGCCTTCCTTCAGAGCGCTCCAAAACCACGTGTGCAATCATACCATATCATTCACAGTCTAATGGCGTACATTCCTTGATGGTTTCACTTTAAAAAAAGGGAAAATATGTGATTTCTCACTGGTCATATCAGAAAGATTTTCTTCAGCTGAATGGCTTTTGGGTTCCTTCCTTTGATTTCAGCTTCAGGTTTCAAGTCCAAATCAACCCCAAATAACAAAAAAACTCTGAGTTCCACCTGGTTTCAATACAAAATCATTTTTTGTGTTCATTACAAAATAGGCCCAGGTTGGTTCAAAAGATTCATGAACCTTGGCAAGCTTTTCAAGGAGCATGATTTAAATTTCTGTGTTTGTATTGTGTGGTTTTATTGTGAATGTTTCTCATGGTCTTAGTTAGAAAAATAATACGGATTCACTCTAACATCAGCTACATGATATCGTGCCTGAATTTGATGGTTGATGCTCATGTTTTGATACATATCTACAAATATTCCTATATGCACAGCTAAGAACTTGGTTAATCTAAAAGGCTGCTTTTCTTTAGATCAATTGAGACTTTTTTTTCACTTGTAAAATAAACACACTCGGAATTATGGTTGGAGAAAAAGAAGTCTAAGGGAAAGGAGCTTAGGAAGTTGACAGATCCTCAGAGCAACTATATTAAAGAAACAAGCCGTCAGCTCTCTAAATATGGAAGGAAGGCTAGTCATTTCAGTTAGAGAGAAATCTGGTTAAACTATGAGCTTTTCAAAGCCCCTGAAACAAGGAGGAAGAGTGCAGAAACATCACTTTCACCCCCTTTTCCTTATCTCCTTAATTTCCAGGGATGAGATGGCATGGTGGGGGAGTACATAGAGATTAATCACACTTTTCTGGTTCTAATGTGGGCAGGACAGAGTTTATCCACCTTCTTAGTGTATGATCTTGAATATCGGGCAGGAGTTTGACAGATTTTTATTCATCCCATAGTGTGTGTTTCTATTGTATACTACTGCATCAGTGGAAGGACATGTGTTGTGAAATTTAGACTCTGATCTGAATTTCCTGCGGATTTGGTGAGGCTTCTCATAATTAAGATTATTAAAAGAGATGTACTGCTAGTGATTTGCATCGCTATGTTCCAAGTTGTTTCCTAAACTGAACCAGAACTCCACATAAAGAAGCACACAATTGCTTTTTGATTTCTGTACTTTGATATCTCATTTCCTTCCAGGCAAAGTTCTGCCATTTAGGTACTCCTTCAATGAGAAAATACGAGAAATACAATCACAGTGAAATAAATCTATCTTCATCTCATTTCTCTCTGCCATTCACAGATGTCAACTTAATACAATAGCTCTTTGAGATGACGGACCCGTGTGGGGTAGCAGCTCCAGTGACCTGAACGCTATGGTGTACAATTCAGCAGAGACTCCATAGCAACTGCAGAAAAAAATTAGTAAAAGCTATAGCTCGGCACGAAGGTATACTTTCAAAACTACCCCTTTGTTTATGTAAGCATGTGTGCACATTCCTCCAGATAGCTTGAAAGCAGGAGGCTTTGAGATTGCACTGAACAGCATGTCAGTCATTGCTTAGCATGGAGATGCGTTTGCAGCACTGGCTGTGACACACAGGAGCAGAAGGGCTGTGTGTTATGGGGCTCGTCTACACGGGGTAGCTGAAACCCCCGCCTCCTGGCTCAGCTGGAAGTGCTGCTCCTCTCTGCCTGGCCCAGATTGCTGCTCGTGTTTTCAGCTACAGCTGGCTGAAAATATTCATTTTTATACTTTGTGCATCAGAAAATAGGGTTTCGTCAGCAATTACGTTTATCAAAGGGAAATCGAGAGGTGGAGGTGGAGGTCCTCAGAAGAGGAACCTTTATCTTAAGCGATTTCCAAACAAAAGCGTTGAGCTCTCTTTTGGAAAGTTCATAGGAGTTTCTGGGTCTTACACTATACGGCTGTCAATATAAAAAGGCATTTCAGCCCTGAGCATGTAAAGGACATGACCATAGACCTCCAACCAAAAACAAAAGGGAGAGATCTCTGAATCAAACCCTCTGTGATCTGGAGCACCTCTGGCAGCTGATGAAACCGGTGAGAAATCACATGATATTGACAGTTCAGCTCCTTTTCTTAACGACTAACTCAGGGCCACCTTGCAGCTTGGAAATGGAAAAGTTTGGATGCACATTTTGCTAGATAATCTTCAAAAATCCCAAATGTATAATCTTAAAAAACTTTTTTCCAGTGGAAGCCATGGTCGCTCCAAAGCTTGTCACGCCCTTTGGCAGAGGAGCACGGAGGCTCGGCAGCGAGCAGACCACCCTATTTCCTGGAAACCCATTTACTGGTGCAAGTCACAGGAGACATAAAAATCTTTCTGGAGTGCCCGGAAAAATGTAGACCTAACCTTATTTTTTTGTCATCCCTAAGTTAGTTTTGGTGGGAATTTACTTGGCTAAACTGGCAAAACTGAAGTACTTTTTTTCTTCCAAGTAAATATCCAGGGGAAAAAGATTGTAGGTTTACATAAAAGTGGATTAGAAGTGCAAATCCATATTTTCACCAGTGTAAATAAAAGCAAAATGTAGCCTGATACTTTATTACTTTTCCATTTTATTTCAAGCTCCTTAATATTTTCTGTTCAAAGGTAGTTTCAAGCCAGTAAAGATTCATTAAAACATTTTAGTGGCGGTTTAAGAGTGCTTTATGAAATAAATTATTATTTATTATTAATCACGTGTTGGTGAACTGAGAATTTAAGAGGTCAAATGCAGTTGGCATTTTATAGCTGTTTCTCACTAAAACAATCATCTTCTAAGCCGACTCAGTTTGTAATGAAAATTAATTTTCAGGGTGAGCCATTATCAGTTTGGGAACATTTGACTCCTACATTTTTCAAAGCTGAGGAGGGAATGTAAAGGGAACACTGATAACCAGCCGAAATTCTTTATTGCCTTCCTATGTGATGTACATTTGCTCTCCCCGGGATAACTAGTGTCATGCTTGTCAGCAGTACATAAAACAGACAAACCTTTTTTTCCCCCTTCCACTACAGAACAGGAGCCCCACCAGTTCCTACAGTCTCAAGACCCAACCCAGTGCTAGCAGCCTTTGTCACGGCTGCATTTTGCACTTTTGTGGTCCATGTCCTCTGAGGTTCTCAAAGCATTTTATGTATGCTCTTGATAAAATGTACTTTATAGTATTGCCAGGAAGCTAAAAAAAAATTAAAAAGCCCTTTCTGCTGGTTTGGAGAAGTATGTGTCAGAGGAGCCTGTTGGTTGTGCTCATTAAAAGTCAGTGTAAACTCAGAAATCCAGAGCGAGCGATGTGCAGCTCCTGCCTCCCGTGGAGCCCCCCGAGTGAGCTCTTAGCCATCACAAATGCCTGTGTGGCCTCCTTGCCTGTCCTCTGCACTAAATTACCTTTTTTATTGGCTATAAGATACCAGAGCGGATTTCCTCATGTAATTGTGGGTTTACATCTTTCAGCATAGGTTGCTTTTCTTCATGTCTTAGCTCTCTCTCCTTATGTCCTTCTCAGAGCAGTTTCTGAGGAAGCAGTTTAATAAATTCGCATTTTGGTACACCAGAGTCCTTCTAAAAGAGAAGATGCATGTAGAGATAAACTACTGAAGATTAACATCTCAAAGACAACAGAGAAACTCAAGGAAATAGATGACATTGCTTGTAGTGACGTTTCCTAAAAGGCTTTAAAAGTTCCTGGAACCTTGACTTCTTACCAAATTCATCCTGTCTGCATGTTTGCAAACTTTTTTTTTTTTTAATGCCTAAAGTCACAGGTGCTTCAGGCTGTTAGCGAGGATATTTTTGTGAGATGGAAGCCTGAATCTGAGTCAGTATTTCAGGTTAGCCAGACCCTCACATCTCCGGGCGCAGAGCAGAAAGGGAGCTCTGTCCTGGCCCCAGCAGCAGACCATGCCGTGCAGAAGGGGCATTCATGCATTCAGTGTCCAGTCAACACGGTGAACGATTGTTAGTGGCACCTGTGATCAGTGGATTTAGCGATGAAGGTAAGGGTCCCGAGGTGACGGTACGGCCTCATTATTGCAGCGGCATTGTGCAGCGGTGCTCTGACGCGCCAGACCGCATTAGACTCATGCGGGGTGTTTGCTAGCATGGCGCGTTAAGCCACAGGTGTTCTGCACTGTACAAAGCCTTCAAAGATCAGTCTCAAATGTTTCTGTTACTATAAAGAGGATTAAAAGGATTTTAAAACATAGTGGGTCGGCCCGACTGCTGGTGAAATTGCCAGCATTTAGCAAAAAGGGGGGGAGGCTAGAGCAGCGGGGTGGAGTGGGGGCTTCGGGGAAGCCATACCATACCTTTCGGGGGGGTTTATGATCAAATGTGGATCTGTGGCACTTTCAACTGGAACTCATTAAGAGTTCATGTAGCAGAAAATGCGAGAGGTTCTGGAAATGAGGCCTTTGAAAGGCCAAATGTGAGCTGTAAATAAAATAGAGTGGATATTTGATTTTTGCTATTAAATATCTCAGAATATTTTCTCGGATCAACAGATCAGGATTTCAGCTAAAAACTTAGCCCTAAAACAAAAGGACAAATGGAAGGTTTACAGACTCTTAATGCAGAGAGCAGATAAAGACCATAATCAGATACTGTATGTCTCAAAAACGTGAGAGCTTATTGATTAGAAATGCTGAACAGCACCATTCATTTTGGCTCTGACTGAGCAATGTACCAAAGCATGTGTTTATCTTTAAGCATTATTTTGAAATCCCATTGACTTCAAGAACCATTGACCCCTGTTACAGAAACTGGACCCTTGGGAAGACACAGCTTTCCTAAATATTATGTGTATAAACAAGAGAATCAGGAACACCCACACTTGAGAAAGCCAGCAGCTTAAGCAGAGTGTACCAGGATCAGTAAGAAACCATCTCCTAATTTCATCCATTACGCATAGGTGGTGCTGGAGTTGGCAGTTATTCATCACTGTATTTTCCTCGAGGCCAAGACCTTTGCAAGAGAACATTTTATCTGCTGCTATATTCGAGGTCCTCTATAGAGCAAAGCCTCCTTCCCTTTGTTCCTCGTTGCTGTCTTAGAATGTGGATACCGAGTTGTTTCAGGAGTTGGGGGAAAAGTGTGTCTGTGTAAATAAAATATTGTTTTGGACTAGCTTTATAGTGAAGCCTTGCCAGGAGCAAAGATGTAGCTCATGGTGTCAGCAGCTGAATGCCAGCCAAAGTAACATTACCCTGTTGGCAGTCTCATTCTCTCCTTTAGCAGGTAGGGGTCCGTGCGGGGGTTTAAATGCAGCAGCAACATTTACCCTAAGTATGGTAATTTTCTTTTGAAAACTTGGACTCTTTTACCAGAGGTGATTTGTTCATATCATATGAAAAGTGGGCTTTCTTCTTTGCTGTGTTGAATTTGATGAATATTGGTGTTACTTGTATTTGTACAAAGGACTCTTAAAGATAGCTGTCCAATCCATCATTTCAACAGTGCAACAATAACAAACAAATAGTTGATATCAAGTTATTGATCAAAAGTGGAGATCAAATAACAAGGAAAAATTGCACCAGATCTAGAGGAAGCAAATTCTTTCTGTGTACTAGGTCAGTCGGCGCACAACACAATTTAGTCTGAAGAAACGCATTATAAATCCCAGTATTAAATCTGGGAATAATAAATGAAAACAGGGAATAAAGTTTCTCCTGCTTATGGGAACACCTGTTAAAAGTAAACCCAAGTTAAACAAACAACTCTCAGAGGAACTGATTATTGCCTGTAATTTTCAATAGTGGTTTTTCCACTTTAAAAGAACACTTAGCAGCTTGCAAGAACATGTTAAAAATTTCACTTACAATTTTAGTACAAATGTTATCCTCTCTGGTCAGTGTCTTCAGTTCCTGCAAGCGGTGCGGATTATTAAACATATGAGAAAACCTGCCAAAGCCTGAGGACTGCCCAGATACAATGGAAACTGGCTGGAGTTTACCGAGATCTCACCATCACTTGGGTAGATTACTCAACACTGTCTGAAAAGAAAAATATCCTCCTGAAAAGAAGAATGTAGTCAGCTGATGCCTCAGTCAGCTAAGTCGTCCTTGAAACATCATGAAATTTGATTAATATAAGCAAAATATTCTGAAGTCCTCAGAAAGATGTGAAAAACATAAGAAGGATTCAAATGTTACAAGTGGTGTTATGGGTATAAGCAATTTTACAGTACACACCAAACATGAAAATTGCCTGCCAGTTCGGGCGGTTTAGCATGGCACCTATTGACACATCTAGGGTGTGCCTAATTTTGGCTTGTCTGGCAGAAATCTGGTCTTAAATTGAAGGGGTTTCACATCTGGATATCTGAAATTACCAAAAATTCACGACCACTCCAACTGTTCGAATAGGTTCACTTCCATTGCATACCTCGGTTCTGCAGTGAGTAACTTGCTATAGCTAAATGCTAATGTTTTACATTGTTGGGAGATTATGCCTACACTGAGTGAGAAGAGTTTATAGCTCAGGACTTTAAGCCTGTGTAAAGTCACTGAAAAGTACGTGTCAGGGGTAGAGTTTTGAAAAATAACTGGAAATCCCTTTCCAGTTCACAGAAATTCAATCAGGTGCCTGGTAATGTTACAGTTATACCCCCAAAACCATATCAAAATAATTATTTTCTGGTTACCTGGGGGCTCTTTGCCTCTTTTAACTACACTCATCTTCCATAAGCATATGCCACAGTGGGCATTCTGTAAATCTTTGTTAAATGTTATAAGATACCGTTTTCCCCTTCATTTAGCAGAAGCAGAATCTGGTTATGTCTTGGAAAACGTGAACTGATAAGTCCATGAATTAGTAGTAATGTGCTGTGAATATTCTAACTTTGTATTTTATCTTGCTCTTTTAATAGAATTGTCCTTCTCAGATGAGGTTCTTTCATTGGCTTAACATTACATCACAACGTTCAGACTCCCTAACTTTATCTTCAGAAGGCTGTGTTTGTCATCTCACACCTGACTATATCTTTTATTTCCCGCTTACATATTCTGTTCTGCATTCTTCCAGATAGACTAATCTCATTCTTTATACCCTTTTCTGCATCTTGAATTTGTTCTTTCTTTGTGCTACTCCTTGCTCTTAGAACACATGCTTCTGGTAACTCCTCTTAGCTCTTAGGTCTTCTTTCATTTGGAATGAAGTGCAGGTAGACTTTCTGCCTTGGGTCGCTCACTGGTAATACCATCAGGTCTGGAGTAGCTCAACTGAAATCTTGTCTGTCGTAGCAAACTGGACATGAGATATGTCCTGTCGAATGGTTCACAAAGCACAAACTAAATTTCCTTTACCTCTCAATTCCTGGCAGAAGAAAAAATGCGATAAAAAGAATTGTAATTAAAACATAAATCTGTCTTTATTTCTACTGTGGGTGGTTATTTAACATGCTGAATTTTAACACGCTGCCTGTCTAATATAAGGTCTGATTTTGCCACACTTGCCAAATCCGGACATAGTAAGAAATGCTAACAGGCTTTGCCGAATAAACTGTTCGATTTCCAGATAATCGGCCACTGGGTTCCTACTGTGTTTTTAGCTGTGCCAAAAGCATTTGTAGCTCAGAATACATAATCTTATTGTCCGTGTACTAAAACTATTCATGCACTTTAAAAATGATCTTTAGAAGTCCTCTCAGTTTTCCTGAGACTATTCCTCACAGAAATTGTACAAGCTGCAAGAAAATGCTTCGATCTCTTTTGCATTCCCTTACCTGGAATGTCACTACATATGCTGAACGAATTGTTTGCTATATTGGTCCCTTAAGCATTTTACTGTCATTTTTTCTGCATACTTATATTTTCACAAACTTGCTTTTAGCTTCCCACTAGAACAAGTCAAGAGGGGTATTTTTTCAGTCAAAAAGGGCATAACAGAAAAATACTGCTTGAAATTCTGCTCACTAGAAGAATATATTGCCCCATACTTTTCCATTTTTAACAGAAAAAGAAAAAAGGTCATTTTTTCAAAATTTGTTCTTTTTATGCTAAGAAAATGTGAAGCTGGACAGGAAAAAGCTAAGAGCAGTGTTTCTGTGGCTAGCTAAAAGTTTCTTTCACTGTCTTCAAATGTTGAAAGGAAACATGAGAAAGCCGTAAGCATCTTTCATTTGGACTTTTAGCAACCTCATTCACCCCAATGCCCTCTCCCCCTCCTAGAACAGTTCCAAAAGTTGTTCAGGAGCCACGATATTTTAGAGCACTGATTGCTCTTGAAATGCTGCCTTGCCTCCCCAGATTGCTTTACATTCTTAAAAGCAGGCTGCAAGTGCATAAGCCGTAGCCTTGCCATTCACTGTAGCACTGTGGCAGAGACTGAGTATTGTGCTGGCTGTGGGTTACGCTCCCATTTCATATGCATTAATTACATTCATCACAGCCACTGCAATGCACATCTGTGCTCAATGGTAGGTACAGGCTTATGCAGTATTTTTAGTGAGGACCTGGATTTCTTTTGCTTTCTCGCTTAAACATAATTTTACCTCCTTGTGTCTTTTTCTGCCTTCTGTGGTGATAAATATTCACTTTTTTTGTGCCCTGAATGCTCCAGTCGTTGGCGAACAAGTTTTAACCTCACTAAAACTTTGTGCAGCACTTTGAATTAACCGAGACGGGAGCGACTGCAATAATTTCACGCGGCCTTACCGCAGCTGGCAGAGTCCAGAGGGCGTTCAGCAGACTGACCTCTGAAGCTGGGGAGCTGGCTGAGCAAACAGGGCAGGGCTCTGTCCCTTCTGGCAGGTGAGTCAGAAGTATACCATGGGGACAGCAGTCAGGTCTCTGTATGTTCTTCCTTCTGCTGGGTTTTGAAAGAAATTAAGATGATGCAAATGTGTAAATATAGTCTTGTGTTTTCCAAATAGACCAGAAACTTAGATGGTGCAATTTTGTTGGAAAGACTGCTAAAGCTGTAAAAAGGATTTGTATGGCCAGGGCGCCATGCATTGTGCTGTTTATCATTCAGAGGCAAGGAGAAATTTCTTATTTACATGTAGAGCATCTGCAGGAGTACAGATCTGCATCTACAGACACTAAATTATCACTTAGAAGTGTCCCATCACTTACAACGTCAGGTGTGTTTGGTTTGCTTTGCAGGAATTGTAAGCTTTTTGAATTTTTTAAAGTGAAATTGCAGACATTTAAATGGGTGTTTACTTTCAGATGGGTCTTGGCTGCCCACAGTGTTACTGGGGAAATCAGTTATTGTTATTTCCCTGTGCAGCCTTAGTGGACCATGGGCCTCAGCTGAGGGTCTTCCTAGAAACAACTTCATGAAAAAGCAGGTGAACCAGGGAAGATGAAGGCATGGCCAGGTCTGAGCTGGGTTTCAGGATTCTGACCCTGGAAAATAGTGATGCCCAAACAGAAGAAAAAGACACAAAAGAGAAGGAATTATGGGATAGCACTTTCTTATTTCTGAGCCTTTATTTTTGTGGTAGTTTCTTAGATGTAGAACTTTTTAAAATAATGATTTTATACTTGCATTTTCTGTTTTCTCTTTAAAACTGTATTACGCTGCCTGTGAAGGGATAGCATGCTACAGTGCTAAAGTAAAGCACTTTATCTATAGTAAAGCAAAGCTTTAGAAGGCGCAGACCCAGATGAGTAAAAGCAAAGACAGAGGACTGAAAGATGTGTTTTATAAGAAAGATTACTTCTGCTTCTTTAAATACTCCAGTTGCATCAGGAAACTACATACAGGTATGACAGGAGCAACATTCAGGTAAATTTGAATAAATGCATGTCCACATCTCCTGAGATTTTTAAGGACAGTTTCTGAAAAGGGAATAGCTACTCACTCTCACCAGCTCCTACCTTATAGTAATGTGAAAAGTAAGAAAAATTTTGGTGAGTTAGTAGCTTTAATTTTTTTAAAAGATAAACAACAGCACCTTGATGGTAACTGCATCCCATGAAATACACTTTGATGTGAGTTAGCACTTGATTATTTTTTTTAATCTGCCCACGGAACCTGCTTGAAACATTAAGAATTTCTGAATACCAGGGCAAACAATTCTCTTATTTTCCCAGGAAAGAAATCAGGGCAATTAATGCATTTTTGAGGAGTATGTTTAGACCAAAGAAAGAAAGAAAGAGAAACGGAATTCTACCTGTCTGACTGTGGAAAGGTGCAACATATACAGGGCCCTGTGCTCCAGATTGCACCAGCAACCACGCGTGCCCTGTCCTTGCAGTACACATTTATCCACGAGGACCTGAGAAACTCTTCTGACATGGGCTAAGGGAAGAGCTCCAAGCTCCTTGTCAGCAAAAGTGCACTGGCACTTTTTCCTCTGCCCTCTTTCCTCACCTAGTGAGGGGTCTCACACAAACTGCTCTGCTGGAAGATTGCTGGGAAGGAAATATAAGAAACGCAAAAGCAGCTGCAGATTGTTTGAACTAACACCAGTCAGCAGGATCCTCAAGAACCGGTCCTGCCAGAGAAGAGACACTTCTGGCTCTGCACTTCAGCTCATCTCTGAAGACCCAATGCTATGAGGGATGGTGGGATGTGTTGTATGGAGTCAGATGCCGACACACCTAGCGCCATGGAGAGGTTTTTTAACAGGAAGGCTTTCCTGAGTAGAGCTTCTTGCCACTGCATTTACACATCTAAAAATGGCCTAAATGCTGGAATCAGAGCCAATGTGTTATTACTATTTTTTTGTGTTAAACTATCTTTGTGAAAACGTCACATTAAAAAAGCACCTAGAGAAGAGCTAGCAGGAATCCTTGCAGCACCAAATTTTGAAGTAGCACCCTCAGATTTTTTTCCGGATCCCAACAGCTCACCTGAGAGTGCACGCATTCAAAGATACACATGACAAGCTGGAAGCTTTGCTATGATAGCCCCCAAAAGTCTGGGGTCCCATTGCTCAACTGCTTGCTGAACAGGGGCAGTGGAAGCCGTCGGAGTTGATAACTGGTGGGGAGCTGTGACACCATGTGAGCGGGTCCATCCAGGAACACTGGCGGCTTTTCTGGTCTCCCACCATCAGGCCTGCCTTCTGCCCTGGCACCGACCCCCACTGGATGTGAGGCGCTGGCCTGGGCATGGACCAGTTCTTTTTCTGCCAGCTGGTGCAGAAGCAGTCGCTGCAGGATTTGCTGCTGGATGCCGGGGTGGGACTCCCGGGGCTGCCTGGGCCCCTTCCCAGTAGCCAGCAAAATGTGTTTTCAAGTTCTTTCTTGAAAGCAATCAGCGCCCTTAGCAACTGGGTGCCTTAAAATGTATTTATTACAGCTCCAGAGAAAACAGTAGTTTGCTTTTATATATGGACACCATAGTGACATAACAGTAAACTTACAGCAATGCTCTGTGTTACTGCCATTTACAGTGGTTGCCTCAGGAACTGCAAATAGTTACATGTTTTATTTGAGCATTTGAAAAGGGTCAGTGTCAAGTAACTTAGACCAAGAGCTTTCAGCTTTGGTAGGAAAGGATAGAAAGTCTACAAAAGACTCCATTAATGGGAGTATTTTCAAGATTTCAGAAAGGTAAGGGTAGGTTGGAACTGTTTTAAAAAAAGTTTTGCTATATTCCCCTGCAGGATTTGCAGCCCTTCACTAAGGAGTTGTGTTAGTCACACCACCAGTAAGGGAAAAAGATGGGAAGGAGAGGCAAAACTGGTTATGCTTTTTGGTTTTCTTAGTTGTCCAAAAAACTTAGACAGCATTGCTGTACAAAAGTGAATGTGCTTTGTTTAATGCTTTAATTCAATTTTTTAATGTTTAATTCAAAATTTGAACGTCATTCACTCAAAGTGAAAAAGAGAAGTTCACAGAGCTTGGAGTTTAACCAAACTTTTTTCCCTCCAGGTTTCACAAGTATGTTGAATTTACATTTTTTCTCATTTGCATACTTAGTGATTTGATTAAAAGAGAGAAACCTATGACCTACACTGAGGAATACTTGCTATTTGCATGATACAGACACTGTCCACCTGATTTTAGGGTACATTCTGGACCACACTCCACTTGGTTTGCTCATCTAAATCCATAGCAAGTGTCCTAAGTAGCAAGTGTGTGGACGTTAGTATGATCCGAAAGCAGCCCCGGAGCAGCACATTTCAGGGAAGGTTTTAGCTGCGTTATACTCCTTGTTGGCAGACTCATACTTTCACGGGCTCCTGTCAAGAGAATGAAGTTACATTAGGTCCAAAGACTGAAATGGAGAAGTCTGAGGGAACAAGGCCTTAGTTAGGAACTCCCACAAAGCATGATTCTAAAATAAGAATTTTGACATTTTGAAAAAGTTAGTCTGTATTTTAGACTGGATCCATTCTACAGAAACAGATTCACATCTGAAAACCCCAAGCTTAAGGATGAGTCACCTTGTAATCTTTATGTGCAGGGACATATAACGCATTGATGAATACTACACTATGCTACACCACTACTTTAAAGATAGTAATTACCAAGCAACAGATTTCACGCAATTCAAGGGGAAAAAAAGAAAAAAAGAAAAAAAAAAAGCTTCTGCAGTTTTTTTGCAGACATAGCTTTTGTAGTGGATAATTTAATGTAGTTCTAAATGAAGGAAAATCTATCCATTGCAGAGATAGATGTTGCCTTTGCATCCTATAGTATGAGTATAAAGATCCCAATGCTTTACAATATCCATAGCATATCATTAAATTTATTGTGAAAAGATGAGTAAGAGATTAACCGGCCACCCACTTCTTCAAACCCTGAATTACTGATTACAAATTGTTAAGCATGTGAACCTAAGAAAAGCAAGGTTTGGTGACCTTACCAGTGTAAACTCTCCCGTAATTATCTGATCTTCTAGCCACGCATTAGTCTCTTCTGAAAGGACTTGATAACTTGAGTTTCCTTTCTGCTCTGAGAAGGAGAGATAGGAGTTTCAGACCACCCACCAAGCTGTCTCACTGTGATGCTTAGGGCTGTTTCCGCATTTGATGATGAACCCGTAAGGTATGCGTGTCCCACTATGAGGACATGTGGCACTATTTTAGAAAATGCTTGAGTAACTTTGACCACTGAAATATACAGTTAAAAATAGACCAGTATTCCACAAGTGTCTTATTCCTTCATATCCACTATGGTTTTATCATGCAAAATTCAGATAAATTCTGGCAAGGATATTAATTTCTTTTAAAGGGAAGGAATAAGGATTGTTTGGGAGGCAGGAGACATTCAGGGATGCAGAATTAGATCATCAGATATCGCACCTCCTTACCCAGCTGTAAATTTTTGTCTCACAGAATAAACATAGAATCCAGGGAGAGTCAGCTTTCGGACAATTCCCAGAAGATCAAGGGAAAAAGAAAAATAACCACGCACAAACTGTAAAACCAAAAGATGATCAAATAATTACAGATACTTGACTTGATGTGTTTGTTGGGATTCATTGAAAGTTTTAGGAGATTTGCTTGAGCTTTGTTTACTTCAAGGCTTTTTATTATCTCCATGGGAAAAAGTCTAGAGTTGAAGAAGGATGTTACAGAAAGGAGTCAAAAGGCTTAAGCTGTGCCTTCAACACTTGTATTATTTTTAATAATGGAATAAGGGAGGAAGAGGACTTTTTAGAAAAAGAAGTATGTAAATTATAGTTTGTTTGTTCCTTTTAGAATAAAACTCATTTTGAAGTTATGCTTTCCTCTTCCTCTCTGCCTTCATTGTATAAATAATTTTACCTCTTTTTGTGTTTCCCTGTGTCACATTTTGTTGTGGAAGATGCATAGCCTTTTCCTCGTCTTGATTCTTCAAGTCCCAGAGTTAATCCTCAGCTTCCAAGAGGTGAACACCACTAAAGTACACTAACTGCCAATATCTCCACTGCAAGCAACGCCGTGGTGTGCCAGTTGTGTACCCATTTTGTTTCTACTCCAGCTTGTCTTCTGTGCTGATGAGGAGAGAGCACAATCTGCCTTGCACAAAGCACAGGGTCAAGATTTAAGCTTGACTACCCAAGGTAGTCTGACTCTGGGGAACTCTCTATGTCCTTTCCATACCTATATTCCTAGAAAGATGGATCTTTAAGAGCACCATTGCAGTCCCAGTCAAGCAGATGTTGTGGTAGGTACTGCATAAAGAATTAAAAAAAAAAGGCAATGCTGCCTAAAGCACTCACATTCAATATATTTGTTAGGATGTGATGCAGAAACACTGTAGGTTCTTGACATTAAGGTAGGAACTGAGCAGAACAGAAAAATAAAATTAAAAAAAATGCAGACAGAAATCACAGTATGTCAAATGATGAGCAGGAATGTTTTCTGGAAATGTGACACCCTTACCTCAAAGACTGCAAGGTGGTGGCTTTTGGGATGTAGATGGAGTAATAGGAAGGTGCTTGTGCTTGGAGTAGACTAAGAAAAGGGGGTCAAATAAAGCATCATGGGCATAGAGGAACATGGAAGCACATCACTGTGTGCTAAAGATCAAACAGGATGGAGATAAACACTAGGATTTTACAAGCAAAGATAAGAAGCTTGTTTTTGATACCATCATGGGGAAAGAATTAATACACAAGTGCAAAAGGAAGAGTGCAATCAGAGTGCCAAGTTACAAATATGATCCTAACAGCAGTGTTTTGAGTGGATGGAAAGAGGGTGCAGCAATATGACAATGTTTAAACACCCCAAAAGATGGCTGTTGTATTACAAGTGGAAACGCAAGAAATGACAGCTTTCTGCTTTCTGGGCAGACAGGAAAACCTGAATATTTGGTACAGAAACAGAAGTGGCAAGACAGGGAGATGGCCTACTGTGGAGGCACACCTGAGTTGCTGGCTCTAGCACCTTACTGGAAATGTTAACTAGCCTCTTCACAACCAAGGGGTCCATCGCTCTCCACTGGGATCTTTCATTGAATTCAGTGGCAGAGACCTAAATATCGGTTTGTAGAATGAGGAAGGTAATACAGACTGTTGTGCTAAGCTGTTCCAACACAGTATCATTATTTCAAAATAAATAGCTTCCCCCCCCCCCCCCCGCCCCCCCCCCCCAGGAAACAGAAAAGGCTGACACCCTTTTAATGAATAAATCCAGCAAGATCAGGGTGAGTAATAATTCTGGTTAGTCTGCTTTTGGCTGCTCCTCAATTCAGCAGAAACCAGTTGTATCGCAAAAATGTTTCATTGTGTAATACATTCTACTTGATTGCTTTTATCTGTTTATGCCACACACAGAGCATTCAAAGGAAAATATGGGTTCCATTAATACAGGTGTACGAAAAAATATCAACAGAGTTCTTCCACAGTTTGCCTGAGAAAAGAGGTGAGCATGATCTTCCAAACTGTTTGCTGGAACCATGTTAGTGCTGTAGTGTTAACAAATATAAATATCTCTATCGCATGATTGTACATATATAGAACAAATACAGTGTGTAAGTGTGCTAAAAATGTTTGGGTATTTTTTCCAAGATTTTTAAGCCATTGAGAATATTGGTTAATGGAAAGAAAAAATGTTCTTCAAAAGGCATCACTTTTAAAAAATCTTCTACTGTTCTTAAAAATTTGCATTCTCACCTGAAAATCCTAGACAATTTCAATTAACTAGTTATTAAAAAATAGAAGGTATTATACCAAAAGAAAGATTGTCACAACAGTCCCAGATTTTGCAGGGTGTATTTGTTACAGTCTCTGCAGAAACTTAGCAGCCTGAACCAACAAAACTAGATCATATGACATATATTCTGCAGAACGTGACCATGTTCACTTATGAGTGCAGTTCATTTTACAACCTGCGAGGAAAGGCAGAGACAGGAGAATTAACGAGCTGTGGCCTGATCCACCCACCAGCGTTGAGCTGCCAGATAGCCTGAATGCACCTTTACCATTCTTCCCTATGCCAAGTGGCTACTGGCAATGCTGCAAAACAAAGTCCCCTCAATTCACAAAGGAAAGGTTACTTGATGAACGCTTTGGAATGTCCTTCAAACTGAGAAGCTGCCATATGCCCAGGTGTAAAGAAGAAAGGGATCCCATTCTAGAAGGGAGTCTTTGGGAGACTCTCTGAAAGAAGATTACCATGGGAGCAACTGAACATGAGGTTCATATTGGATATATTTTATATCCTTGTTTTATTGATTGTTTGTGTTTATTTTATAAATGTGCAACTTATTTAATAATCAAAAGCTTTGCTTCATGAGGATAAAAATTTCTGCTTTAGGTACATCTCATGCTTACTCAGATGATGACAACAAATACAGGCACCTAATTTTCATGGAAAGGATAAATCCCTACAAATCAATACAGCAGATAAGTCTTGAGGGGCATCTGCAACCACTAAGCCAGCCCAGGAGCAGGTGTGTTTTATTGGAGCTGTCTAGCATTCCCAGGTGGGAACACCTTGGTGCTTTACTGGCAAGAAGAAGGAACACATGACTTATAAAAATATTCATAATACAGAACATTTGTGATACTTCATGATTTTTTACATAAGAAAGAAAGGAAAAAAAAATTTTCAGAGAAAGTTTTGATGTAGGACAAGATCATCTTATAAGAGAAATCATAATCTTACATCATTATTTCCCAACACGTAAATGCATGGAGAACTCAATTCCCTGGGCTTACAGCTCTGCCACTGCCCAGCCTTGTTTCCTTTTGACATGACATTGTATCAGTGCTATGGCAAGAGAAAAAGGGAAGCTAAATCTCCCACTGTTAGAAGAAAGGAAATAAAAATATAAGACATATTGCCTCTGAGGATGCAGAGTCCGTTTATCTCACCAGACGGTCTTGTAGGTGTCAGGATGCAGTCATGCAGCTCGCCGTTGGGCGGGGGAGGCAGTGGGCAGCTCTGGCATCTCCAGTGAAACAGCAGACACTCCATTGGTTTGGGTTATTGAACTAGACAGGTCAGAGCTGGATTGTTATAGCTGATGGACATGCTCAAGCCACAGGTTTGCAGCTCTAACAAGCTCTGCATGCGGGCAGATAGAGGTTAAACACCAAAAACGTGGGAGTTCTGCTTAGGTTCGCTGGGTAATGGAGCAGAGTTAAGCAAAGTTCTTATTAACCAAGCACAGTTCTCTTCTTACTGTATGAGGGTGTTCCTAGTGAGGGACTTTGGGCTCCTACAACGCTTTCTACCCTTAGACACCTCTTTCATTGTGTACCTCTGGCACCACATGTTCTAAGAAAAGTTAAAAGAGTAAATGGGGAGACAAAATTAAAATAAATGGACAAAACTGGAAAATCTGTGTAAAAACTGTCTATTGAATAAATTTGGCTCCGCTAATTATCTATCTCAATGGGTGGTGTGGAGAAGACAATGATTTCCAGAAGATGGGCAAAGAAACCCAAAGCCCTGGAAGTCGAGTGAGGGCATTGAATTACAAGCTGTTGAAGAAAGGAACCACCACAGTAAACACAGGTTTCAGCAGATGGTCTTGGAGTACAACGCAGGCAATTAGCACTCTCTGCTGCACTTGTAGCACACTAGACAAGAAGAGATAAAATATTCAGCTGGAAAACAGAACTGCAGTCAGACGTCTCAGTAGAGATAAATTAAAGCCTACTATTTTGGTTAACTAAGAGAAAACACCTCATTAAAGAATAAGGAAACATTATCAAGTCCCCTATATTCACCCTCCATGGATGAAAGGGTGATTAGAGTTAGTTTTAGTTAAATCTCCAGCAGTGTCCAATTACGCAAATGAGTTAACATAGGGAGCAATGCTCATGAGACAAAGGAATCAGAAAAGGGTCCCTGTGAGCACCTCCCTAAAAACACATGTTGTTTTTTTTTTCCTTTGTGACCTGGAATTTGGAAATATTTTGGCAACAAACATTCTGCCTAAATGCCAGCCACTGAACAGAAATGAACCCTTAGGAAGCTGAAATGGGGATGAAACTAAGGTAACTGATGACAGAAAATCCCAAAGCCTTTCCTTTTCTCTCTCTTCCCGCCCCCTCCATCCTTTTTTTCCCCGCAAACTTTTGATTCACATCCAGAATAATGGTACCAGAAACAGAAACAAAATTTTTCAAGGTTGGTTTTTTTTTTGTTTGTTTCAGGGTAAACTCTTGCAGCTGTCTGTGGTGACTGTCCAGGGGGATTTAAAATTATTTTCCACATGATAATGACTGGCCAACTTTCCACTGTTCTCAGTGCAAGGAAATGTCATTTAATTATTGCACACAAAATGTCTTCTGTTGTGGACCTCCCAGTCATGGCACTGCTGGTACCTCACATATTTTGTAACTCCCTTCATACTAATACCTTGGTAGAGAAAAGACACTGGGTGTGAAATAGGATTCTATTATATCCTATATGGCCCAAAATCTCCTGGTTATGAAGCAATAATTGCATTCTTTTACAAGTCTTTGCCTGACTGTGAAGGAGATTGTTTGTAAAGAAGACCAAGAGGTATGATCAAAGGGACCAAACTGTGAGGGGAAATCATTGCCTTTGCTTTAGCCAGGTACATGCAGTCCAATGCCAAAGCTAGGAACGGATCAGAAGGTGCTGTGGGAAATAGAGGTAACCTCCTTCAGGAAATGAGTGGGTCCTTTTCTGAGGAATTATCTATCATCAGAAACCTGAAAGCCACTGTTTCAAGGCTGGTGATTTCAGAGCATGAGAGCTGTCATGTAAAGAGTCACAACCTTTCCATGAGAGGACAGGGAAAGGTATGCCCCAGCATGCTGCAGCCTGGTAAAGCTCCCACAGAGATGCTGAATAGCTCATCTGCTCTGGCCAAAACCATTACCCCAATGTCTGGGCTCAGAGGGATGGCACAGAGGGAATTTATTCTCCCTCAAAATGAGTTTCTTGCCTGGACGGGTTTGTCTTGCAGACTATAGCATCACTTGAATTATAGTACCTTTCATCAGAATAAAAGCCCTTTACAGAAGCTGCTTCATGCATGTCACTAAACTTTCATACATTTTCATCTGTGGGTTACCTGGGCTACATCCAATATCTCTGTCACCTTCAGACAGCTTTCTTTTAATTCACATTTCCATCGACATTTCTGGCGGGCCTACAGTGAAATATTCCGTAGCTTTTATGAATGTAAGGAATGTGGTGGTGAACCACAGGATTCCCCCACCTACAGCTCCCCCTTTCAGCTGCCAGCTGCTTGTCAGATTTTAATTAACGAGAAAGTTGCTAGCAGTTATTCATGCTGGTTCTCTCTGTTCCTCTCTGGAGAATTCCTAAATAGCACTCAGAGCATTGAGCCTACTCTTTCTCTTTTTTTAATGCTCCTCTTCACAGCAGCAAGTGAAAAATATTAAAAGTGATGAGTTTCTGCACCCAGAGCTCAGTTAATAGAGAATGATGTGCACCAGTTACGGATATGGCACACAGGACCTCCCTTCCTTCCACTTCTTTCTCCTGTTTCCTACACAAAATGAATGAAGAGGTTTTCTAGAAAATGATGTCTGCTCAAATGTAGGTATATTGTTAAATCTTTTATTTTTTACAGTATCAGGAATATAATTTAGGTGAAAACACCAAAGGACTGCCCGCACTGGGAAAGTCAATATGGGCATGGACAAGTAATCACGGGAGCGGAAGGAGGGCTCCTGAAGGCATTGTCCCTAGCAAAGACACAGCAGCTCATGATGTCCTTTGATGCTCCTTTGAACGTCCCCCTGAACCCCTATTTTCTGTCTTTCATTTCCTGGAATTCAAATTGTTTGGACAACAAACATTCTGTCTAAATGCCACCAAATGTCTAGTAGCATATCAAAAAGTGTGAGGAGCAGCACATTAGTGCAAGGAAGTAAAAAGTGATTTCAAAATATCAGCACCCAGTGAATATCCTCAGCTTCAGCCGAGCCCTGAAATCTAACTGAAGACAGTGCTTGTGGTAGTGCTAAATGGGAAGGTTGTACTTTTCACTGTTGGCTACAAGCCTTTGAAAATTATTAAACCGGAGCAATATGCTGCAGTTATTCTAAGTGATCCAACAGAGACTCAGAGAGCATTTCTGTACTCAGTCTTAAAAGGCAATAGCTGATGGTAAACAGTTGGTTACAACAAACAGTAATTTAATAAGCATAGATTTTGATATGCCTGCATAGCTGCAGATAAAATCTGCTGGACTGTGGAATCCCAAGTAGCTGTCCCATACTGAGAGTGTAAGAGTTTCCATTATAAACCCTGTTTTGATGCCCTCAACCAACCCTTCATTCTAAGTTTCTGCAAAGAGCTCCTTCTTGTGTAACATTTCTGCTATGTGGACTCCAGCCAGAGAAAATCTGGAAAGGGAGGAGGGAGGAGAAAAAAGCTGGAGGTTATTCTCACAGGTATGGGATAAAAGGACGGACTTTGTGAAGGGTGTTACTAACTTTTTGAAACATTTTCTATCTTTCCTATGGCAGTTTTTCCTCAATGTTTCTGATTTGCACTTTACTATATATTTTTATTTTATTTTATTTTTCCTGGTTGTTTTTCATGAAGAACTAGAGCAGGGAACACAGCACTGGTTCAGCATTTGTAAATGATGGCATGGCCCCAGTGCCCAGGTACCTCCATAGCACTGTATTTCTACTCATGTGAGACCGTAACGGTCCAATTTCCAGATAAAAAGTGTGTCCATGGTGGGTGGAACTTGTTCTATATAAAAAATTAAAAAAAATGAAACCTCTTAGTGGACCTTCAGTTCCTGGGAACTATTATAAACTTCCATTTTATATTATTATATGGAAGCAATAAAATCCCTTCCATCGTTATTAATGCTTCCTCTACAAGCACTGTGGGTAGATACTGGATATACATGGATAGAGATTACAAAACTTTGCAGACCTATCCTACAAAGCTTGTAATGGTTGATACTGTGAATGCTACTTAGTCTATGAGAAGCATCCACACTTTTATGAAGTCTACAGACATTCAGTTACAGTCACCTGCTCCAGTCTCAACCCATTTTTAAACTGGCTTCTCCTTCTCTAATGTTCTGTCTGTGCTTGAGATGATACTGCAGGAAGTGTTTAGGTGAGAGTATATTCCATCCAACCCTCTCCTACCTGTTCACCAGTAAAAAAATGAAGTTTTGACTGATGGGTTTCATATGAAACTGTGTGATGGCCATTTCTCATGGTCAGGATCTTCACAAGCATTACGTGCAGTAATATCCACGTCTCTGATCTTCTGCAAAGTTGTTGCAAGGAGACTATTGACAACAATCTAGCAGAAGAATTGTAAGTCTACAGCAATGGAAAAGTAAAGCATATCAAGTGTTGTAGAAATAACAAGGCCAGCTCCTAGACAAGAGCTACACATCCCTAAAGATGAGAAATGGCCTCCAGTTCTGTGCACTCAAGAGCTGCAGCCACATACCCACACATTTACCCACGTGTGCACATAATGGCAGAGGTTTCCAGACATGCACAGGGGATTTAGGCACACAGTTCCCAAAGCTGACCAGAGGATTTATTCAGATGGCCCTCACTGGAAATCTGGCTGCAGTTTTGTATGGCTGAATCTCCTGGTTAGGTCTGAAATTGTCAATATATTGGAATTTTTAACTGCGTGCCTACATTTGTTTAAAGGACAGCAACTAAGCAAACTTCAGTCTATGCCCAACAGAATTCATACACATGGGAGGATTTCAAATATTCCAAATAAATTACTACTGGCCTGGCTTTACTTTGAGACTACAAGCTTCCATTCATCAGCGGACTCTTTTCACTCTTTGTTTCTTCCTTTGGAATGTTTCTGTAAATCAGCTTATAAACTTTTGGCTCTAAATAAAAAGATGCTAGGTTTTTTTGTTGTTGTTTGGATGGTTTTTTTTAAAACCTATTGCAACAGCAACTGCAAGGTCTCTCCTTCCACAGGGCTCCCCCTGAGAGTTAAACCCATAGTCAAACAAAAGAGAACAGAGAAAACAGAAATCCCCTACAAGCCTCTGAGGAAATCGACTCATCTCTTTATCAGCCTTTGGCTTTTATATATCCCAAAGATGATTCAGAAATGTTCTGAGGTTGTCCCATGCAGGAGGTGGTGGTTATAGCGCTACAAAGGCTCTTCTGTCAAATTCACAGCTGCCTGAAAACTGGCTTTTATTTCATCAGCTACTTCAGTTCTGAAGAGGGGCTTCTCTTTTATTGCTACATTGCATGTGTCCAGCCTTCTGATTCATACCACTCTGGCATTCCTTTTGTGCGCTAATTAAGGTCTTTACTTAACTAAAAAAAAAAAAAAAAAAAAAAAAAAGTTAACACTTTGTATTCAAGACCCCTCATGTGCTACTGAATTTACTGTATGTTTTAATGATTTGTCAAATCCCAGCCATGCAGTATAAGTAGGAGCATACGACTTGCCTTATCAGATCAGACCATTGGTCCATGAAGCCTTGCATCGTGAATCCAACACCTGATTTGTGAGAGGAAAGCAAAAACAAGTGAAGCATTATCCCTCTTAGCTAAGTCTGCGATGCTGCCCTCCAGGAAAAAATTCCTTCCTTGCCCCTGGGGTGATCAGATCACTGTAGTCTAATTAAAAAGGGCTTCTCAGCTCAAACTGTGCAAAGAAAGAATGTATGAAAATTGATAGGAAAAGGCTGAAAAATAGGAAGGTGCCAAGAAGCTTGGAGGGAATTTCCATTTACCAAATTTGTTTACAGACAGTTGGAGGGTTAAAGGCAACAGGAAAAAGTTTGAGCACTGCAGGTAGAACATGAGATCCTGTTCACACTAGCTGCTAGCAAAGCTTCAGCAAAGAAACTCAAAATACTATTTATGCAAGAGCCCATGTGTCTCTGACATTTACTTGTCATAGTTTCAGTGCAGAGAGTGACATGGTCCCTAAAGGCCTGACTGACACAGATCTGGTCATTCTGCTCCCATTTGACTTAAGTAGATTAAGTAGATTAATATTTGCTAGTAGATAGCAAATTAATCTGTAACTTAGTGGCCTCCTTACAATGTTATCATAAAGGGCCGTTGCATAGCTGTAAGGTCAGTGTAAGGACATGTCTTTTGAGGGGATGAAAATGTATACAAAATACAGTTTTCGTGGGGAGCATGATCACTCAGGATGTTGAAAAATCAGTTCATTTAGTTCTGCGTCAATCATCATGAAATCTGGAATAGTGTGCAAAAAATGTAAACTTTTCAGACTGTATCATGAGCTGAGTCCTCCAACACATGTACTAATTACTTGAATAAGAGAATGTCATTCTGTAAAATAATAAATGAAGTCATCTTTTACTTATGAGAACTACCAGCAGGATTTGTTCTGCAATGCCCTTATTTGTTAAACTTTTGGAACACAGTACTCTGCACAGAATTGTGTGGTCTCCCTTATCATTGTTTTTTTGCATCCCTTAAATTCAGAGACGTTAGCAGGGTGTGGCTTTTTTTCCATTAAAGGCTGTTTTGGGTAACAGTAATCCAAGATCTATTTCGTTATGCTAACAGCTAAAGGCCTTGTAATAATAATTTCTGTTTGGCAGCATCACAGTCAATTTCATTGATGTTACCGTTGTTTTAATTCTCTTTTTCAGGGGTGAGAAAAGCTCCAGTAATTCTTCTGAGAAGATTTCTTCATACTTTTCATCTTTTACCGCAAAAGGGGTTGCCAGAGGACTATCCAAGAAAGAAATGTAGATAAGCAATACCACTGTCAGGAGGAAGGGAAAGGAGAGGAAGTGAAGCGCAAGAAAGGCAGAAAATACTTGCTCTTTTGTCAAAATTGAGCAAAAGCAAAAGCAGCTGTAAGCTTTCAGCAAGGAGCAGCTATGTAAATCTGTAAAATTTCTAACGCTTGTATGGATGCACAAGCATTGATACACCAGTTACCTGATGTGCAGATGACAGGTTTTAAATTTTAAAGTTTGTGATAATATGAGCTGAAAACGAGGTGTCTGGCAATGTGAACTACGCCATAAGCATGCACGCATAATGCATGCTAGTGATTATAACAATGGTAATACGACCTTTCCCTTATATTCTTCAACTCTTCTTTTCACCCTTAGCATCCAGCATGTCAGACGACAGAGCTGAAGGTTGAGTTTTTCAAGCTATTTTTAAGCACAAACCAGAATTGGTAAGAAATTTGCTGGGGCACCTTGGAAAAAACCTGTTGAAACCTTTCCTGTTGTGAAGGAAAGGCACCTGGAGTGGTCACCAGCTCTGCTTTGCACCTCCCGGTATCCTCCTGTCCATCCAGATACCTAATGGAGTGATCCTAGGCTGCTTCCCGCCTGCCTTGGAGCGCTGCTGCAGCACTGAGTGCTCCGGCTGCATCTGAGCCCCTTCTTGATGTACGGAAAGTGGGAGAGGGTAGTGATCAGGAAAGCTTCCCAGGATGCTTTTAAGAAAAATATAACCTATGTAGTCTGGGTTCATAAATCCTTTACTCGTGGGATTTGTGCTCCTAAATCTTCAAGGTACTTCTGAAAAGATTTCTTTTCATACAAATGCATTCATTTTGGAAAACTTACCAAAACGTTAATAAATCCTAAGTCAGCAGACTTACACCAAAGTCGACCTTCTCTATTACTGTTAGGAAGGAGAGTCACTGGCATCGGTTGAATTGAAGGGGATTTTCTTTTGTTTTGCAATGTATGTGCAGACAAGCAGGCACCAAGCTACAAGTGAGTAACTTTCCCACTAATCCTCCAAGGCGTGTGACAATATGACCTTGAGCTTTTACAAGTAAGAGCAGTATGGTATGTAAATATTATGAACATATATGGTTAAGTGCTCTACTTGCTGAAAAACACTGAAAATGATTCCCGAGAATGCCTAGCTGACCCTAAAGCTACACAGATTATTCTTTTTTTTTCTGCAGCATTCACCTCAGTTCAAAACCACGATGATATATTAGACACAAGTTCAGTGAAGCAGGAGTTTTGTCTTGTTGCCTTAATTTCTTAGTTAGGGATCTGCCTTATTCTGGATAGAAATAATAAAAATGAGAAGTAAAAAATTTTTGTATTGTATTTGCCACTACATTCTTTCCAAAAAGAGAAATAATCACTTGTTGAACTGAGAACATCGTAACTGCTAGCTGGAAATCAGGATGCCACTAATTGTGCAGCACGCGTTAAAGGATGCCAAAGAACGTGACTCGTTCTCTGCAGTCACGCACTTTAAAAAATGAAGAAAATCTGTTATTATTTATTTGAAAATGTTATGGCATCCATTAAAGTCATTGATATATGGAAAAAAGGGAAAAAAGAATATTTTTTTAAGTCTGTGAATGGAAATTTCACAACACAATAGAATGTCACCTTTTTTATGATGAATATGTATCCTACTAAAAACATTGGAGTGGCACTAAAACACTGTACAAAACCTAGGTTTATTTGTACACAAATGACTAAGATAAAGCAGTGAGGAAAAAAAAATGCAGTGGAGACTCATGATTTTGTAATGGAAAAGCAAAGTTATGATTACCTTTTCAATAACACTCCCAACTGTTGCAAGGGCTGTGTTTCATCTACCCATTTAATAATGAATATATTTTATGTGTTGTGGCACATGATAGCCTTTGAAAGTCTCCATCTCTTGATGTGTATATGTATCAGCAGATTCTTCCAGTTCTCACCATGCATTTTCTTGATTTGCAATTCAGCTTTCATTATTGATAGAAACTTGGAACCTGCATCCCACAGAGAAGTCCCAAGAGTGCAGATTTATCCATGGAATTTTACCAAGAATAAATTAGACCATGGACCTCAGAGGCACCACTCACAAGGGTATGAACTACTGGCTAGGGTCCATAGTTTCTGTACTTTGGTTATTTCCATTTACTTCAGTTTAACTTGATTAGGTTCCAGCACTTGGTAAACCTTATCTTTTTCTTTTTTTTTTTTTTTTAAGAATATGTTTGCATATCAAGTAAATTTTTACATCCTTGCTCAACCTCTGTAGAAAGCTCTTAATAAAAAGGGAACTTGTAGCTTTGCATGCGATATAGCAAGAACCACAATTCCACCACATCTTGGGAACAAGCATGGGGTGATGGAAGAATATGACGTAATTATGCAGGTAAGCTATTAACTGAAATGTAAGATTATTAACTGAGGCAAGATTATTTCCTGCAGTGTCACCGAACACACTATTCCTGCATTCTTCCAGCATGACCCAATGCTTGTGATTGATAGTGGCTGTTAGGTCCAGACCAGGAACAACAGCATCCTGCCCTCAAATCCTTCCTCTACCTCATGCTCCTTGCTTCTCCTGTTAATACTCAGTTAACTCCTGGTAACCCTACGATTCCTCTGAGGGTCTTAAAACCCCTCCGCTTTCCTCATCATGCCATTATTACCTAATGAACGCTTTGTTCTTATGAAAATGTCTGTACTGAACTTTTTTTAAAAAATAGAGGAAAGAAAAAGACAGCAGCTGTGGAATGAGATGGGAGAAAAATGGCTTTGTAGCAAGGAGTGGCTCCTGCCATCATTTACTGAAAAACGCAGAGTTCAGTTTTTAAAACTGGAAATCAACTTATATTTCACACAGGCTGGAATTTTCAGTATGGCTGAGCTGCTGCAGAAAACAAGTAATAAACGTGCTGTATCTCTTGGTCTTGGATTGCTGGCAGTGTTTTAGAGCGTTTGAGGATTTGTTAGGATTTTGCCCCTGTGAGCAACTGTGTCCTTAGGGGAAAGTCCTATAGAAACCAGAAGGGTTTTCCTTTTAAGGTCTGATTCAAACCCCACTGAAGGCAAGGAAAAAACCTCCCGTTGACTCTGTAGGCGGTGTTCAGGCCCATGCAGAAGTCAGTTTGGTGACATCTAATTTTTCACCTCTGACAGAAAATTAGAATTGACCAATTGATAAAAATAATGTGCAAATACTTCTGCGAAATGATTTCAAGGTATATTTCACTGTTTGTTGTTCTTAAGGTCATGCCACCTGTTGTTCACAGATAGTTAGGCTAACTTACAGTTAAGTCATGAAAATGTTTAAAAATCTCAGAAGTTCAAAAGTTTTTCGATGAACGATCAATCATCTGGAAATTCATCACAGAAGTCCATTATAGAGTAGCTGTCATCATTTCAGTCTTTTGTTTAAAGAGTATCAGGCACTCAACTGGAAGCATGAACTGAATCCAAGCTTTGTGTTAAAGCTAAGGTTATAAATCACCTTCTACAGAATAGAAATATTTCTGGACACCAAATAATCAATTACATAGATTTCCAAAGCCCCAGAGGTTAAAATTTGAGCGTCAGTACTATTTTTTTGTCACTACAGCATTAACATATACACATGTATATACAGCTATACAAACCATACAGAAAGTTAAGCATTATGTTAACAAGATGCCAAGAGCTAAAATAAATATCTACCCTCAGCACAGCAAATTCATCTGAAAGCAGCTGATTCGGACAAGATGTTCATACCTAGAAGTATATAAAACTGGGAGAGAGCTGACCCAGATGCCAAGGTGATTGTGGCTGTGCAAAGTTAGGACCGCGCTCATCTGCAGTCTTGCAGGATGCTGAAACTACAGCAGGAACAGCAGGACGGGCATCGTGCCTCTTCCTCTGCTGCCAGTCAACAAATTAATGCAAATGGAACGAAGGGCAGATTTTGTTAGTGTAATGACCAGGAACTGTGACTAATGGAGAGCAGACAGTACGTGTTCTGCTCTCCCTGAGATGGTTTGGATAACTCCCAGCTCATGGGTACACAGGACATCTGTGGGCAGTAGCATCTTCAGCGGTCACATCCAAATGCAGCACAGCTCATGAATCAGAAACCCAGCTCTGCACACTGGTTTTGTGAGACATGAGCAGTTTTAAAGCACAGGATTCATGCCAGATAAAACCACCCTTACACTGAATGATCATGGAAGAAGCAGGAACAGTAGAGTGTACAGAGGATGTTAGGTAAGGATAGGATTTGGTCTGGGTGATTTTATAACCATACTTGGTGATGCAGAAGTAAAGTCAAACTGCATTCTTCACTCAGAGATCGGGAGGAAGCTTCACCTTCAGCTCACTCCCTTCTCCAGGGCTGCGCAATTGGGTGGGTTCATTGTTGTGGTTTTTCACATTATCCAGATGCAGCACACGTTGAGGATGGCTGGCAGGAGAATACTCGCCTCAGTGCAAAGCTGTCCTGACCTAACAGAGCAAATCCCATGTTCCAGCCTCCCACACACTGCGGTCCTGCACATGCTTGCCTATTATACAGTAATCATATTAATAGTCATTTACCAGAGATACCTCTCCCCATCCCTATTAATTAGTTCACATTCTGTATTCATCGCTCAGTAATCCAAGACTTCGATTTCCACCCTAACTGTGGGCCAAAGGAGCACATTTTTCTATCTTTGTGCCTTACAGGGTATGGAGGGAATCAGAGTAGCAAGAACAAACAACAGAAGGGATGCTCTCAAGTAACAGAGAATTCCCCACTCTTTCTTCAGCCCTGTGCAATAGGTGTACATATGTAAGCAAAGACGATTCCTGGTGAAAATTAATATTCCTTTGTGGGAGTCAGAACTGAATCAGGATTGACGCTGATTTCAAATGCAGATGCTGGCACAGAGTAGAATTATTTTTCAAACACCGAAGCTTTCCCTGGTAAAGTATTTAAGGTTGCATTTTCAGGCTAGAAGGAAAAAGTGATGAAAAGTTCTTAAAACTGAAGAAACAAAATCCTTGATTCCAATCCAAAGCCCTGCAAAACAAGATCCCATATGGTAATGGCTAATCTTAGGAGAATGGAGTGGGATAAAATGGGTACATTTTCTTTCCTCTCTCTGTCCCTTTTTCCCCCTTTGGTTTTTTAAGTTGCATGTAATATGTCACAGGAGGGTCCCTGAAAAAAACATGTTTTCACCATCCTTTACAAACAACACACATCGCACATGTGTGTTCGCTGTGGCTCTGTAAGGAAAAGGTATGTGGTAGCTAGCAGAAGGCACTACACAGCACCAAGCAGCGCGGCGCAGAGGTGCTGGTCCAGATCCCAAAAGCGGCACGGCCCTGTTTTCAGCTGGGCTTCATTATCCCAGGATGAGTCTTTTGCTGCTGTGACAGATCTCTGTACTCCAGGTAGTTCTACCCACTTCAGCATTGCAAAGTGCTAAACAACCATGCTGTGCAGGCAAAGTGCAAATGCTTCTGCCCAGTTCTAAAATGCCTTTCCATGTTATTTTGGGAGCAATGCCTGTCCTT
Organism: Falco rusticolus; assembly: GCF_015220075.1. NCBI lineage: Eukaryota > Metazoa > Chordata > Aves > Falconiformes > Falconidae > Falco > Falco rusticolus. Next base: position 25,136,749 of record NC_051198.1, on the reverse strand, counting down.
GGTTAGACCACGTTTTGTACTGTGTATAAAGCAGCTGTGATCCTAACTCGTTCTTTTTTGCCTGGGGAAAGTCAAGCAGTCAAGTAGTAATCGTGTAGATATTATGGGGTATTATTATTGATTGACTATACTGTTGAGGGTTCTGTAGTCATTAAATGAGAAAATGTCCCTGACATCCTAAGCAGGCTCTGCAAACTAAATAAGGCTTCTCAAGAAGCCTGTTGTCTGAACAGACCCTTCAGAAAGATGCCCTGTGTTTCCAGTCCTTTGCCATGGATGGTTCTTCCCCATGGATGGTTCTTCCCCATTGATGTTCCTTCCTCATGTTTTACAAGAAAACCAGTTCCTTTGGCAATGAGTTCCGTCCTTTCTCCTCCATACCCAAGTAGCTTTACACTTGTAGAGAGCCACTGGTTATCTACTGGTACCTGTGGAACGGTTTTCACAGTGGAGCCTGTTAACTTTCATCCTGAAAATTCAGGCCTTAGAAAAAAATGGGACCATAAAACACATTGTCAGCGTACATGATGCATGAAGACAACATTTCAAAGATGCTTTGAAAATTGAAATAACATGCAAAAATTGCAGACAGTTGTTGGGTGTTAGCTATCTTTTGTTAGCTGGCAAGCTGTCTATTTTTCCAATTGTAGTTGACATAATATAAGGTGATATAATTCAGTCATAATTCTGCCATAATGTAATTCAGTCATAATTCAGTTCATAATGTAAGGTGATACAATTCATTTTATTGCTGCAGGTTTCTCTAAGAACTATGGACCTAGACCAAAAGAAGAGAAATAATTTAGCTGAGTATCTTGTTATGAAGCCTCAAATGATAAAGGAAATCACACCCACCACCTGCTATAGGGTGTGAATTGTTCACACAGAGAGTTTTGGGAGAAATCTACTCTCCATCTATGTTTTATTAATTTGGTAGTAACTGGTGCTTCTCAATTACCAATTACTGCTTCGGCCTACTAATCAATTCTGTCCTAGAGTAGGAGAAAAAGACATTGTGTGGTCACACAAGGTAGCAACTGCCAGGTTAGCCTGGATGCTGAAGAGTCAGAGATGCTTACAAGGTTTTGCTTGCATTCATTTTAGTGTTTCTAAAGATTCCCATAAAATTCATTACAAATAGAAAAGGAAAAAGCAAACAAGCAAAGAGAACCATACAAAAATGGGTGGCAAAAGTCAAGCATTCAGGAAGAAATATATTTCATATATAGACTTTCATTCAGAACTCAGTGCAAAAAAACTTGAAGTATTTTCGATTCAGAAATATCTTGTGTTGCTGTCTTGACTTGGTCCAGTGTGTCTGTTGTGAACGGGCTGTAAGAGACTGGAGGTGTCTGCCAGAGATGGAGTTCAGAGAAATCACCGTGTCTGTCCCATGGGCTGCCCCATTTCACGGACTTGAAGTCCATAAGCTTGTTGAGCTGTGAGAAGTGGAAAATTAAATATATTGGTTCAGACCAAGAAGAATGTGTTTTTTTCTGAAGTGCTAATTCAGATGAGTGAGAGGTTAAGCCGTCTTTAGCTGACAGAGGAAAGGAGCAAAGCGTTTCTATGGTAGGAGAGCAGCTGCATGGTTTTGGAGTATTTTTTTGTACAACCTGTACAGGGAGCGTTCTTCTGTATAGCTCCTATATTAGAAAGTCCTTTTTTGGTTCATTCTGTGTGTTATACAGTGAACCATGGAAATGCAATAGTATTTTACTGCAGAAGAACTAAATGTAAATTAACATGTAGTATTTTTTATTTAATTTTGATCAGCATGTAAAACATACTTTAATTACAGCAGAATAAAACCTGGAACTTGAGTAATTATTTAAATATACCCCTAGAGTATAATACTATTTAAGACCGGCCTCCCCTCTGATGTTGTGAGGGGTGGGGGGGTTATAGCGAAACATTTAAAATAACAGCTAGTTTCTAACACACACACACACGAAACACATTACTTTTAGAGCATTATTTTTACTGTGTATCTTGAAATAGAGTGTGTGTGTAATTCATTTAACACAACTGGAGCACTTGGAAAACTGGGCTCAAATTCCAATTAATATACATTACTTTTAAAGCAAACTACAAAAGAGGAGGGTGGTTGTTGCCGTAAGCATTTTAATCGGCATCACTGTTGCAAATGGCAAGAGCTAGGGAGGTCTAAGCAACATTTCTGCATGCCAGGGATAAAAGTTTTCCTTCGTTTGGCCTGGGCTAGTCTCAGCCACCTGGTATTTCTATAGCCCTACCCTGCAGCCTGGCTTTGGCTGTGGCATTAAACACACACGAGGGGGTGCCAGCCTGGGGGGGCTTCCCCTGCTGCTTGCCTCCTGCAGCCCCAGCCCCACGCGGCCTCCAGGCACCCTTCGTCCCTTGAGGTGTCACTCTATCCCACCCCATGCTAGTGTTCTCACTTGAAAAAATACTTATAAAGGACACCTCCTTTTGCAGAGTGCCAAGTATCTCCTGCAGCCTCCTGCAAAGCATCATCGAATATTTTTCCCCAGAAAGGGGAAGAACGGGGCTCAGCGTTGTTTACATTCAGATGTAAACGTTCTGTTTGCTGAGGTCCTGAGCAATTTCATCTCTGTCAATTAATTCAGCCAGGGAGTTTCAACATTTCTGGAAACTGGCTATTCAGATTTCAAAAGATTAAAGGGAAAAAAAAATATGAAAAATAAAGCAGCCAATCAAAATAACCAACTAACACCCCCAAAAATAACCTATGTTAATTTTTTTCACTTATTAATAACGTCAGTCAAATAAATGTGACAAGATAAAATCAGAGTGTTTTCTGAAGTAATAACTTAAAAGGCAGTCAGTCAGAATTAGATCTGTCAAAATGAAAGGAGATAGGATATTGTCTGTGAGACACTGGTTTACCAGAGGCATAGGAAAGCCTGGCTTTCCTAAGAAAAGAAAAAATAAATTTAAAAAAATCTACTGACTAAAAAAACCCCTAGATTCCCCCCCCATCAGACAGCATAGCAACAGCATTGATTTCAATGCCATAACATGATTGCAACCGCAAGAAGGGAACATCAGGTCACACCATGTCATTCAAAAACAAGAATAACTCCATTTGCTGATGTCAGCAGTTTTCACAAACAGACTAAAATAGCCCGTTACTTAAGTGTTCATCTGCTCAGATGATTTGGGGTTTCATTTTTTTTCCTCTCCTTTCGTTTTCCTTTCTTTTTCTTTTTTTTTAATTGAAGGAAGGGAGTTTGAGAAAATTGTGTTGGCTATTGTAAGTACAGCCTGTACTTTGTCTTGGTGCTTGACACTACATTCTTTCTTTTATATGAGATGAAATTCATTTTCCTTGGGCTAGCATAAAATGAGAACACCGTGGAAGTTTGTGTCATTGGCAGAGGTGAAGGGTGGGCTGGAGCAGATGATCTAATTGGGCTTCTCCATCTTGAAGTTCTCACACATTGCGAAGTTCTGTGATGAGCTGTTGGTTTAATTTTACAGGACCTTGGTGGCCAGCTTGTGAAATCTGGCTAGCAAGAACATAATGGACCTTACTGCATTATTATGGCTGGGTCTGCTATGTTGTTTGCTTAGAAAAGAGCTCTTTCAGTACATAAAACCCAAAAATAAAGGTAGTGTCTGTTAACACCTTAAAAGTGAAGCCATACAGCTATAGCTTTGTTGCTTTAGTGGGTCTTTTCCATACATCTCTCCTTTGTGACGCATTGATGGCCTAAGAGTCTGACAGTGTGGCAAAAGAAAGCCCTTGAAAACTTAGAAAAAGCACTTCAACCTGTTGTTTGGTAGTATTTTAAAAATATATAGTTATTGCTTTCTGTCAGTGTCATGAAATGGATTTCACAAAGGATTTGCACTAGGGAAGCTTGGCTGTGCAGTTTGTGTATCCCCAGGAAGCTGATTTTGAAAAACCTCTTCATCTGTAGTTTTATTTCTTTTTGGGCCTTGTCAAGTACCTGAAATGATTCACTGTTCCTCTGTGCTCAGAAAGAGCTAGAACAGGTAAGGGAAAGACACGTTCTGTTTGTCTTTATTCATTGTAAATTACTGACCTTCAAGCTATGACTGTCACTATATGGAAATTATTGCACTCCTACCACCATTAAAAAAGAAACATTGTGGACAAGTGAGGAAATTACTGTGGAAGTATATAGAAATAACTTAAAATTCTCTACTCCTGACCCCTCAAACTGTACCTGCCAGATGATGGCCTTATCTGTATCCCAGTACATAGTGTGATATATTGCTCAGAGGATCAAACTAGTTAAGTAGCTGTTATTGTTAATTTTTCATTTTTAAAAGGCATTCTTAAATTGTATTTAGCACTCAACACCTACACACTAAAGTACATAACCCAGATGAGCTAATCTTTAAAACTGGCGTAGAAATGAGCTAATGTTTTTAGGGAATTGTATGCACAATATGGCAAGAGATCAATAGAGATCAATAACAATTGTTGGGGGGGGGGGGGGGGGGGAACCCCACCGAAAACTTCTCAGCTGCCAGCAATAAAGAAGTACCAAGCTGCAAAACGCATTAACTGCTTTTTGGCTTGTTTGTGTCATCTGTTATGTGCAGTTTCGTATGGCAGGCTGGTATCTGGGCACTGGCACTGAAATAGCGTTCCAGGTGACAATTTGTACCTTTACAGTTTGTGGCAGCTATGCAAAAAAAGAGTCAAAGATGTTATCTCTGCAGAATGATAACAAGGCATTGATAATACTGAATAGACTGGAAGCAGAACTGCATGTATGCTGCACATGTGCATACATGTATGGTATACTCAAACATATCCAAGCACGCACATGCGCATATATGAATCTCAGTAATTATGGTTTTAAAAGCATGAAGTTGGCCTCAGGAGCAAAGAAACTGAATTTGTGAGCTGTTAAATGTCAGAGCTGACCTCTGGGAGTTTGAGGAGGGATGATGTGGTGAAGGGCAGGCTTCAGGTCATGTTTTATACAAGAAGTTTAATTGTTCTGGCTAGGAAGCAAAAGTGACTCATTTACTTGAAGTGGGTCCCTATCTCCCAATGCAGATTTCAAATGGGGGAGGATACTGCTAGCAATAATATCTTTAAAAGAATTGGACTGGTTTACTTCAGTATTTTAACTACTTCCATTCAGATTCATTTGTTTTGGACACATAATCTGATAGTGTTCCAATGATAGCAAAAAACAGTGCTTTTGTCACCCTTCTTGAACCCATGCGAGTCTTTTTGTTGTGTTTAAATCAGATTTTTTTTGCCAAAGAAAATTGTAAGCTAGTGGGCTCTTTCTGAGCCTTTTATTGAAAAATGTAATAAACTATTTAACCGTATAGATTGTAAAGTCATCGCGACACTGGGTTTGTGGTGTTGCTCTTTCCAGTTTCACTGCTGTCTCAGAAAGCTCCCTCTACAGATTATGCATGTGCATTTTGGGTTATGCCAAAAGACAGATAACACACATATATAAACAAATAATATATTTCACTTTTTTAGTAGCATCTGATTTATTAATGAGGGGTGTCATGCATTTCAATTCCATTTGCCTGTGTCCTGCTTTATCCCCTTTCATTTATCAAGCTCCTATTTCATGGTTACCGGGTATTCCCAGCCTTTAGTTACCTCCAGTTTCGATTTTGGAACCTCCTATTTTTTTGGTGACTTATTTTCTGTAAAATGTGAATTTCAATAAGGAATTTTGCCCTAAAAAACGTAAATATATTTCCTACTTTCTGATCAAGCTTATAGTTGAAAGAATAGAAATAATTTCATGGTTAGAAATTCTTGTTGCCTCAAGAGGCTTTTATCAATCACCAAGTGTAAATGCATTGTCGCTGAAATGTGACAATCCACTGCCACCGAGACCCTGGCTATATAGCACTGAAGTAAAAGTGAGTTTTGTTATGGAGAAAGGGCAAGTCCGAAGGAGTGTGACACTGTGCAAAGCACCCACCTTGTGCTGAGGAAGCAATGCACTTTCTGTTTTCCAACCTGCAGCTAAGGCTATATTTCAAGCCGTCTAGAAAATCTGTTCTCCTTCACAGAAAATATGACTTTTCAGAGAGATTGTTGAAGCCAAAGCTAAAAATACTTAAACTATAAACTCGGTATTTTTAATCACAGTAAATCACAGAAGTGGCGTGTGGAAGGGACTTCCAAGAAGTCCTATCTTCTGCCTGAAGTAGGATTTCCAGCTCTACTCCTCCTCCCCTTTCCAAAAGGTGAAATAACGCTCATATGGTTTCATTATTCATTTAATGATACAAGCCTCAGAATTAGTTGCTGGTATTCCTTTAATGAGGATGATTTTCAGGCTGCCTTCAAGCACAAGTCCCATGACTTCTGCTGGCACAAGGTGAAATTCCTACTTCAGTAACGATACTGTGCCTGGCAAACATAATGTTGACTTAGTTAAAAATCGAGAGAATTCTCTGAAAATGAGATTTACTGATGAGTAAGATGAATAAGAAAATACAAATAGAAGATATATGAATGTATACTAAAGACTGGGCCAAGCTGCAAAAGCTGGACCCACAGCCAAGCTGCCCCAAAGTTTGGAAGGCTGACATTCAGTGTTCTTTTCAGCTCATTAAAGATATAATTGGAGGCCAATCACAAATATTTTGTCTGTTTTCTCTGAAGTTCAGGTATTGAAAAACATCTGAAAACTGTTTTCTCTGTGAGCCTAGGTGTAGTATCAGTGTTCCTTCAAACACCAGGAACCTCAACTGAAGGAAATCAAATATGCTATCAATTAGAATAACATCTGTTCAAAAATTATATGAGGATGAAGATATGCCTTATATTAGATCTTCTTGTCTTAAGACCCTATCTGGTGAGTTCTGTTTGTGCCTGAGAACCCAAAGCATTTGACTTTGCTGCAGTTCTTTCTTACAAATATTTTCTTTGGTTTCAGTAAAGACCATGCTAGCCAAAAATCTGGACTGAAAATCTGGATCAGGGTTAAGAGCTCAGTGAACTAAACCCAAGTACTGTATCTGAGGACGGGAACATGAAACCATATGAGAACCGTAGGTCAGTGAATGCAGCCCTTTACTATTGCAAGCCACCCCGGTATACAATCCGCCCAGAAAACTAATCAGGTTCTTTCTGTTCCTCCTAGTCCTGCTGGAAGGCTGGATCAGCACCTCACTGTTCAGAGAGCTGATAACCTCACCTTCTGCTTATGTTTAATCATTCCCAACTTTAAAGCCATTAACTTTTTGGTCAACAGTGCTACATAAAATCAACGGCTTTCCTCCTTCTAAAACGTTTACCGAGTGCAATAGTATCTCATTGCTGCTTTTCTTCTCCCAAGTTAAATCATCAATTTATTCTCATCTTCCCCCATCTCTTTAACGAGTCCAAAAGCCTTTCTTTCCAAAGCTATTCCAGTTTAAATTAAGAAATTGTGTGATAGGCTTGCTAGGGTACTGTAATATAGGAAATTAAAACAGAACAGAATGTAACATCAGTTTTGAGGTCCCAGTTTATAGGATAGGCTCAGCTTTGGCTATCGCCAGGTTCAATTAATTGCAATTTGCAACCTACAAATTATGCTGTAAGGCAGACTCAAGTCTCAAAGCAAAAAAATTTAGCAAAGACCGCACACTTAGTTAGCTTGCTTCATATCAAACCATAAGAAATCATAAATCTTCCCTTTTTCATTCAACAGATTTATGAACTTAAGCCAAGCACTTGAAATACACAGTCTAAGATTTTATTTAGTAACAAAAAATGAAAACAGGTGAATTTCCCAGTATTGTCATTTTACTGTAAAAACTTTGTATACACTGATCAGTGAGCCACCTTCTCGTCACCTCCAGATTGAATCCTTCTGGTATGCAGAGTGATTCAAAACATAATCCAAACTTAAACTTTGCAACTGCACTTATCTTCATCATGCACTGGAAATAAACAGATGACTCAATATCAAACCCAGTAGAGCTTTTTTTTTTTTTTTTTTCCCTTTTCCTTCTACAACTAACCAACCTTTTTGAGTGTTTCTGCTAAAGGATTTTTCACAAGTTGTTTTTAACTTTTCCTGTTGCAATGTATCATTATTTCTCATGAATAACTGAATTCCACATAGATCTTTCCTGACAGCTCTTACGAACATTTGCTGATGTATGAAAAACACAAGCACTAATAGACCTAATTAGACAAGCAAATACAAATGTGCCCTTAAAATGAGGGGAGAAGGTCACATTATTTTTATTGCATTTCTTCCAAAGATGCAACATGTCTTCCTGATGCCAATTAGAATCAACATGTGCAAATGTGTCCAGGTGAAGTCAAATGCTACACTTGGAGAAGTATCATCATCAAGGGGATACGTTTGGTTCACACACAAAGGAGGTAATGTTTTTGCATAGCATATAATTAGATTTTGGAAGTCATTACCACCTAAAATTGTGAAGGCCAAAAGTTTAAAGGGATTGTTTGAGTGAGTGCTTAACTCATTAGGAATAGGTCCAGTGCTATTGAGAACAATACAGTCACCAGCTCAGGTGGTTACTAGAGGGTGAGAAGTTATGTAAAAGTCATCGTTTATGTCTGCTACCACCACTGTCAAAGGCTAGTAAATTAAAGAAAGCTTTGACTTGCCCCAGGATGGCTGTTCATAAGTTTTTGTATGGATTTAGGTGACCAAACGCAACAGCACAGCGACATATGCTAAGAGAAAGTGACACATGGCAAGAGAACATTCTAATGTACTTAACGAAAAACTTGTCTGCAGATAATAGCTTTTGAGTCTTATATGGGATAAGAAATGGAAGGAGGTATTTTGGGGTCTAACTCATAGATACCACACAGCACTTTTGCTTCTGTGGATGTCTGCCAGCATTCTGAGAACAGGATAACAGACTCATTTACCTCCCTGGTGCATGGATTTGTCTGCCCAAGGTTTGTCAGAAATTCTAGTAAAAATGCACTCTTTAAGTGTTGCTCCACAAGAGAAAGCAGTGGTCAATGCTGACGGATGGACTTGCACTAGATGGTAATAAAGCCGCAGAAGTTTAATAGCACTCCTTAGTAGCAAAAGGAAATCAAAGCTGGTAGAGTGTTCTGGGCAGATGAATATTTTGAAACTACATTGTTTATTTAGACCTCTTGCATCTACAAAATGGAGGTAGAAATCTTCAGAGACCCACCTCTCTAAGTGAGACTTACCAGACAGTCTCTTCCTGGTTATGCCAAAAACAGATTAACTTTTTTTTTTTTTCTCATGTGTTATTTAAGCACTGTCTGCTAGCCTGAACAGAAGTGTGCAAAGAGCTAAAGAAAAAAAGAAAAACAGTTTTGATTAATTTCTGGTTTCTTGGGAATCTGCTGTCAGTAACAGAGCCGTAGGTCCCTGACCGAAGGGCAATATAAGAGGTAAAGGTTGGGCTGCAAAAAGGCAACAACTTCAACATTTACTGGAAAATCTCTTGGCAGCCAGTGTGGCCAAAGCAGTGTGTGGAGTGGTGGCCAGAGAGTATCCAGGAGTGACTGGATAAGGCACTGTTTCAGCAAGCCTTTCCTTTACTCTTCATTAAAAGAATACCTATGTAGCTGCAAATAGAAGCTAGAGCTGCCTTGGAGTCAGTCCTCAAGGACAGCCAGGACTAGGACCATGAAGAGCTGTTATACCCTATCGCTCCTGACCACAATGGAAACGTGGATGAGTTTTGGGAGGGCTCAAGTTAGTTTTTATTTGGCACAAATAATTTAATGAAGATTTAGATTTCGGATAGGTCAAAATGGCACATTATTAGCCCTTCTACAAGGCTTCCCAGTTCCATTCGGTTTTACAGTCTAGCAGAAGACATGCAACAGGTAGGTACCAAATTTGGGTATACAGAACCAGAGCAGCCTTTTCAAACTACTCTACAGAATTTAATATACTAGTGCAGGAAACAAGGTTTCACAGGAATTCAAGGTTACGTGTATAAAACAACTTATTCTTGTCAGTTGATTATTCTCTTTGTGTTGCCGAGGAGTGTGTGCTGAGGATTTGTTCTAAATGACTGTTCCCCAGCATTGCTTCACAATGTTGCTTTTCATAAGAATGTGGTGAGCTATCTAAAGCGTGCTTTATATAAAGTGTTTGGAAATGCATTTGCAATAATGAACCGGTGGTGGAAACTCATCGAGTAATACAGAGGCAGATACTGTGAGGCAATGAATTAACAGTAATAATAACATCTGATGCTGCAGGTTATTTTCATTCTAAAATAAACTCACTCATGTACAATACATGCCACTTGCATTTTTTCACTCTTTTCCCCTTTTGGGTGCAGACAAACAAAAAATGAGCATGCTCTTAAGAGGTAGGATTTTTAGGAAGGAGTTTTACAAATGCAATTACAGCAAGACATTGTAGCTTAGATTGCACATGGGTAAACACGTGCTTTCACACCAAGGGAAAAGTTTAGCTTGGCAGCTGAGGCTGAGAAGCATGACTCCGATCTCACTTAAAGCCAAAACTGCAGAAACCCAAGCCATTTCCAAAAATAACATCAAAATTAGAGCCTTGAACCTCCTCAGACTGGTCATGCTGAGAATGATGATCCTGGGGACCAACAAAGCTACTGAGTCCCCCTTGGAAACATTTTTGTGTGCTGATTTTGTGCTTCAGCCATGGAGAAAGAAATATATTTCGGCAACTGAATACAAGTATAAATCAAATTAATTCAGTTTCTAGGATTATTTTGCTATTTAAAAATTATTCTGAATTTTCAGGGCTTTCTTAGAATCACACCAGCTAATATGTAAGACTAAATCCTCTTAACTGACTTTCATTAACAAACAAAGTAGATGAGAGGAGATTCACCGATAACTTTCTTGCAAACTCAGAATAGGATCTTGAGATACTTATGCAGGCTCAGTTAACATAGCATCTCAATGTCCCACTATTTCAGTGATTTTTCTTTGCAAAATCCCTCCAGTGTTAAAAAGGTAGAGAATCATCATCATCTCTATTTGCAGGACAGAAAGCCTGCAGCCTGCTAAGACATCTTTATTAAGTAAGAGTGAAAAATCACATTTTTGGAAGGAACCTAGGCTCTGGTCATTTCTCAAGGGACTAAATACTTGGACAGTGTTGGGATCTGGATCTGGACTTTGCATTCCTTTCAATCAAACTTCTAATAAAACCAGGTGAGAGCCATTCTCATTTTCCACACATGAGTCGTACCACCTCGGCATCAAGAGAGCTACCCTGTGAATCCCAACCATGCTTAGGAGAGACAGAGGTGCCAAGATGTCCACTTTAGTCAGGAAGGTTTTGCAGAGATAAAGCTTCAGGTGCTTAAGGAACGTAAGTTGTGTAAATGTGTCTTAATGATTATACTCTTGAGCTGTCTACACTAATTTTCAGACATTTAAATGAGATGTGCCGGCTTATGCAGGAAATCTGTGGTGACACGGAGAACTGCACTCTAGTCTGAATGCCACATAAAGCATTGCCCTCTGGTTATTTTTGCTGTAGACAAAGTCGCACTGTCTCAGAAACCAGAAATTACATGGAGATATGCAGGATTGCTGTCAGGTTCCCAATAGCAAGAAGCAAACTCCCCACTAAATACCTAACTAAATAAGTTCAGCTAGGACATAAGGCAGTGGGACCAAGGCAAAAAGTACAGGAGGAGTAGAAGTCTCAAGTAAAACAGATTCCTCTACAATACAGGTAGCCTGGTATGAAAAGTAAGAAGGCTTGTCTTTATAGAACTTTTTCTTGCATAGGACTGCAGCTAGAGTCCCTAAGTACTTGCAAAAGACAAAGTACTCCTACTCTTTCAGAGCTACGAAAGGAAGGGGAAAGGATCTCTTTCTATTGCAGACCTGTGGTAAGTGCCCACCACCTTGGCAATGCTAACACGCATAGGAGGAGCAAAAGATCTTTTATCCTAGTTCAGAAGGGGCAGTGAGGGGCTCTGAGGGACGTGAAGTTGGTTCAGTTGTAGCCTGCAGCGTTTCGCAGTAGGAAGCAAGGATGCAACACCATTTTAAAGAGACATTTCAAATTAACCCCCACCCAAGCATAACTGGAGAGTCTCAGGGGGCACTCCCCATTCAGCAGTTCTTAGTGTGGGCTGTGTGCAAATAGCACTAGCTAGCACGACATTATTTAACCTTTAGTGTGTTTATTTGGCGGTAGAATAAGTTTTGATTTTCCCATTTATAGAGATTCTGCTGGGAGAAACAACATATTTCACACTAGCCATTGCAGTTCCTGAGCAGAGTAATAAAGCAGAGTGATGGATAATGCACCCCTGAACTCCCTGTGCTTTATTATGCATTTCTACATAAAACTATTCTCAGTATTTGGAGAAGGAAGTCCTGACAATCAGCACTGGTGTTTATGAAACTCCAGACCCTATCCAAGAGTCCCCTGACACAAATGTTCTTCCTCACAGAAGGAACTGTTTCCTTAGCTTTCACCTCTTTAGAGCCGTTCCCTGCAACCCTTGTAGGCATTTTCCATCTGAATAGACTTTATTTAGGTTTTGTGCTTTTAGGTGGCTGTTTAGTTACTCCATCAGAAAATCAACACCCCCACCGAAACTCAGAAGGATGCCTGGAGACTTCACACAGGAGGTTTTTGTCCAGGCAAAACCAAGGAAAGGGTTAGGGCTCCTTTCAAAGCTCGTCTGCTGTCACACACTTATCAGTATTCCTCTTTGTGCTGGGAACTGCTCGGCTGCCCTGTGCCTTCTTTTGTCGTTTTCCAAAGCTTCAGCACAGAGCGTGAGGAATAACAGTTGTTTATTCATCATTAACAAAAATTGTTTACAGTACTCCATAGCTGTACAGTGCTGTTAAACGCACTACTGGATTTAATAAGGCCACTCAGTTGTACTTAGAGCTACTTGCACGCTCACAGACTTTGCTGAATCAGGGCTTAAGTGAACTGCCTAAAAATCACTCTAGATGTTTGAGAAGCCAGAACTCCTGACTCCTAGTTCTGTGCATTAACCGCAGGATTATCTTTCCCCTCCTGGGAGATTCGAGCTCCGTGCATTTCAAAATGACCACTACTGAATGACAGATGAATGAAACGGTACCATAAAAATAGCTATGATCAGAAGTTTTCCCTCAAACTAAACATTAGCACAGACCCATCTGAAGTTTCCATTTGAACATTTCCATTGCTTTAAAATTTATTTTCCATGTTCATGTACATCTCTATTCTGGCCCAAACCAGAAAGTGAAGAGCCAAAATACTGTACGAAAGGATATTTTTGTGGTCCAAGTGCAAGCCTTCAATGCTGAAAGTCTTGCAACAAAGCTTGTTCTCACAAGGTCTGCAGCCAAGTCTTGAAGATTTCAAGTGCTTAGATAGTATAAGGCCAGATCCTTGACTTCAGTGGAAATATACCTCTTCATGCCAGCTGAAACTCTGGCCCTAACACATATTCCCTGTCTTTCTAATCCACTATTACTCTACTACCAAAGTGTAGAAAACACCTGGTGAAATATTCAAAACCTGTGTGCCTCCTTGGACCTTTATCTCAAAAAAAGATAAAAAGAAGGAAACCTGTAAGCACCCAGTAGTGTCAAGCAAAGCCAAATGCAGACCTGAACAATTCCATCATCATAGATAATCCCCACTTTTTTTTTTTGTACTGTGTGGATTAATAATCATAGGGCAAACTGTGGGCTGCATTATGCAGTGCTGATGGTAAACATTTTGAATCAGCAAACATCCAACCTCTACAGCTGAGCAGATGGTGCATCACATGAGCAACCTGCTATACCTTTTTCCCCATACAATATACACCCCCCCCCCCCCAAAAAAAAAAAAACCCAACCAACATCTCAACTCAGAATAGCTGCCAGCTTCCTTTGTAAACTGGTACACAATGTCAGTGAGCTATGCAGGTTTAGACCAGCAATGAACTTGGCCTGCTTTGGTGGTGGTATGGCCAGGCATAGAGAAGACAGCTGGATGCATACAAGAAGGGAAGGGCAGAATGCCAGTGCTTGTGGTATCTGTGGTGGCTTCTTTTCACCTGTACCATGCCTAGATCTGTGACTCTGTGTGTGTGTTACTTTTAGGAGCAATGTAGCTTGAGTAGCTGTTGAGTAATATTTGCTGTGGAACCTGTAACAGGCTGGTAGGGAGGGTGAAGCACACGTGCAAAGAAAAATATCTGCTAACACACACATTACATGCACATGTGTCCCAGGGTTAATACAGAATTAATGACCTCCCATGGCATTTTCATCATAAGCATCTCTTTGTAAATGAATCCAGGGTCATTTTTCCTCTCCCCGTTTTAGACGAAGTGCAAGTACACAAGAATACACAGAATCTTCCGCTACAAACATGACTTTTATTACCTAATATTACTAGGCATAAGAGGTGAAAGACAGACGGGGTTTCTAAAGCCACCCAAAGTGGATTCTGGCTACACCCTTCCGTTTACAGGAGCAGCTTGGCACCCACCAATCAGAAATCACAGGCATGCAGAAGGGAGCTGGTCTTAATGCTGCAAATGTGTTTATACTGGAACTCAAAATAAATAGGGAATAATGTGTCTTGTGTGTGCTGAGCAAGCCTATGACACCAACAAATTGAGCTGTTTTGGAAAATGCTGCCTAGGGAAACTTTAGCACTAAGCTTTCAAAGGACTGGAGCCAGGAGTGGAAAAAAAAAAAAAAAAAACCCAAACCAAACCAACAACAGCAAATAACCCAGAACATATTTCAAATCTGTGCATTTGCTATAGGAAAACCCTAAATTAAACAGCTTGGCTTTGGGCAACACACAAATCTTCACCACTTCGTTTCTCATTAAGACAGTTATAGTTCCCAACAAATGTAAAAGATCATCAAGCACTTAAACATGCATCTTACTCAACAAGAATTGAAAAGTTTCTTACATTTTGCAGAGGTTGAGCCTGAACTGTTTAAGGAGGTATAATAACCTAGAGTATAATAGTAGTCAGAAAGATTGTCTGAAACAAACACCCACAACTGACTGCCTCATTAATTCCTAGTCACGATTGCAGATTTAAGAAAGCATTTAAAGAGATGGTGTTTGTAGTTTCTGTAAATCAATGAATTTTGATGCTAAGGAAAGTAAGGTATTGACTTGGAACACTACCAAAGTTAAACTGAACAAAATAAAGGTAGATTCTGCACAAGGGTCCTTTGTCCTTTTCTAGCAATGCCTCTACATTGCAATTCTATAGTCCCAGAAAGCCACAATGAGCACAAATAGCAATAAAACCAAAATATGTTCATTTTTTTTACAAACGTACAGTAGATGTAAGAACTCTTAAAACCATTTTTACCAAGTATCTGAGAAAGTTTTGTTTGTTTGATGCTACAAATCATGAGCTTGTGCATATAGTAGATATCAAAAAGCTACAAAAAGCATTTTCATAAGCCCAAGGAATATTTGGATGCTTTGTTGAAGTCTCCACACCTCCTAAATCTATAAAATTGATAACTGTTTGTCAGCCTTTTGAAAGTTTTTCTACTAAGGCTAGAATGCATGAGTAAGAATATTGTGCTATATTGCTGGGAACAGCACTCTTCTGGGGCAGGTCTCTTGAGACCACCATTTGAGCTTGTGCTGCTCTCCTGGTACATCTTTTAAAACCACTCATAATCACAGCCCTCAAATCTGAGAGGAAAGAGCACCTGGTAAATCCCAGTGGTTAGTAACATCAGGCATGTCATGAGGACACATGCTTTTCCCACGTAGTCATCTAAGCGAGCTATGAACAACTGCTATGAGCCCACCGCATCATGTCAAGGTACGGGGTTAGAGACCAAGCATCTCTCCTGCACTCCCACAGATTCTAGCTGGGATTGTGCAGCTGGGTGACGACCCCTTCCCAGGTTTAGCCTGAGTGCCTAAGTTAGCCATCATTTTACAGTTCATGCCTGGGGTCAGGTAGCTGGTGAGAGACTACTGACATACAGTGGCATTTTCCTAATAGACAGGAAACATTTCTACTTGCAGCCCAGATCAAGGTCTGTCACACTTCAGAAAGCGATAGTTTGATTTGTAATTGCTGTCACCATCAGCACATAAGTAAATTGGCATCTAGTAATGAACAAAAATCAAGAGGTTTGCTATTCTGTGTCGCAAACATCTATTACATTTAAAATATTATCCTTACTAAATATTACGTTTCATAGATACTAATATAGTCACTATATGTTAATATAGAATGTTTTCTGCTTATATTTTAGTTTCATACTCATATATTCAAAATATGTATTTGTTATATTCAAAATAGCATTGGTAGCACACCGATTAAGATTTTCCTCACTATTGAAATTTGTGGATGAAGAAATCACTGAAGTTCCCACTGCTGTGACAAAGGCAAATTCCTGCCAATGAAGTTTTTTAATGTACATGCAGGTGTTGTGCCAGCAAAGGCAATATATCACCTCACGAACAGGTCTTGTATAGCTGGTGGCAAGAAAAATCAGCTGGCTTCTTTAGTTGCATCTCAGTTTGGTTATACCTGTGCCTATATTCTACGTTCCGTAGCTGTGAATATATTCTAGATGCATGACAGATTGTCAGATACGAACATTTTTGGAATCCAAGCTATTTCTTTTCTCTTGTGCTACCTACTACATACAGACTCATGCCATATTGCCTTCCTCTTCATAGTTTTTCTTCTTTCTGATTAAACTATTAAACTATTAAACTATTAAAAATAGTTCTATTTTTCCTGGCTCTGACATTCAAAGCCTTTCAGTTGCCAGTTTTTGCTTTCCATATCAGCCTTGCCATTTTCTGTATCTACTTTCTGGTTTAGTCTCTACAGCTGAAGTTCAGTTTAGTTCGGATCTTAACCTTAGGGTGGCTTAGTAACCCTTAGTATGAGCTACATAACATACAAGATTCTTTACTGTGCACACTTCTTACACACAAAGGATACAGGGTTGGGGGAAGTGTCTTGCCACACTTTTTGTAACTCAAGTAGTATGGAATATTTAACCATAATTTCTAATTGCAATTTCAGGTTATATACTTTCCCATTCTCCCTGAAGGTGCAACACACGTCATATATATTAGAGATGAAAGAGAGAGTCCTGCAGTAAAACAGCTCTGGTGATGGTTATTATTTGTTTATTCTCTTCTAGACATCTGAGAGACTTAGATTTCTGTACCTGATATGTAAAATCAAAAGCAATCCTTCCTGTTTGCTATTTTCCTTGCTATGTAGTCATGTGCTTTGGGGTGCATGAGATCTGTATAATCTCCATCTGCTATGAGCCGATTAGACCCCACCACTGCCCAGAATGGTTGTCCTCACCCGAGAAGGAGACCTAGGTTACTTCATAGAAGTAAATAATTACATATTCTAATATAGGATACCTTCTTTATCAAACATTGCCTTCAGAATTTCTGAAAATGAGAATTTTCTGTTTAACAGTTCGTATAGTTTTTCTCCAAACTAATAGATGCTTCAGTTCCTGGAACCAGGTATGAGAAGGCAGAACTAAAAAAACCCACCAAAACCAACCAAAAAGCAACAACAAAAACCACACCAAACCCAAACTAAAACCAAATTATTATATTGCCTGTAGTTTTCCCCCACTGCTCCATTACACTTTTTGGGTCCCAACAGGCTCTCCCTTGCCCTCCTAAAACTGCCTGCATTTGATTTCCTGTTGATGGTGCTGGTAGAAGACATTCCTCCTTGGTTAGTATCTGTGTAGGGCCCCTAGCAGCATGCTTGTTTCTCGTTAAGTCAGATATTTCACAATCCCCAACAAAACATAATTTTCTGGAAGAACTTAGCTTAACAAGGAACTACTGTAACAAAACCACAAGGCCTGCCATTTACTCTTAGGCTATATTTTACTTTTTGCCAGTTTCCTTTCTTTCTCCAAACATCATTAGGATACAATCTCTTTCCTAGAAAATACAACTTTTTCCCTCCTGAGCGGAACAAACTTTCACATGACAAAACAGTTGGCCACTCCAAGTAGTTTTCTTACAACAAGAACAACAGAGCTCATGACATTCTTTCCAAACAACAACAACTTTTGAAAATCACCTTCCATTTTCTGTTTTCCAAATTAAAGAGGCACTGTAAATTATAAAAGAAAATGAGACAAGAAACATAAAGATAAGCAAGTCTTAATACATAGATTGAGGAGCAGCCCCCCCTCCCTTCTTACCTAGACCACTTTCCAGCTACTCTGGTGCTGCTTTTTCACATCTCCTTGATTTATACTCTTGGTTTCCACAAGTGTCTTACCTCGTTATATCAGTGTGTTTCACCTGCTTTGAGCACTGAGCACAGCTGAATTAAGCAGTAACCTCTTGACTGCCAGTGCTTGAGCCCTGCATATGGTCAAGAGAAAAATATTACTCAGCTCTTCATATCTATAGATAGGCAGCGAATGCTGTGGGTGGAAAGCTGGGCTTTCATTGAACTGTTGTGTCATGTGCCATGAAAAGCCTTCAGATAAATAACTGAAAAGATATTTTTGAAGTTACTGAGAAACTGAAAAGGAAAATAAGAGTTTTTTTCTAATTTGTCCATTCATTTCCAGTGGGTTTGAATATTGCCAGGCTGATAGCTATCATTTGGGATATAATTCCTCTTTATTATCCACAGCACAATCATTACAGAGACAGGCTTCCCCTGCTTGTCTCACCAAGGCCCTGCCTCTTTTTAGGAAGATAATCTGTGTTGATAAAAAACCGCAGTCCCTGCTGAGCCTCCAGAAATGAATTAGAAGTGGATATCTGAGTCCTAAAGAAAAAAAACCCCCACAAATCTCGAAGGACACCCATGGAAAACATGACTCCACCATTTCCATTCAAATCTAATGAAGCTTTAGGAGACAGAGAATGACTTAAAATGCACAAGCCAAACTTCATACTCTTTGAACCTCTATGGGAATTATGTATTGTCTTGACAGTATGCATCGGAACGTCTTATGGTGCCGTATCAAGTATTAAGACTAGGATCTAGTACGCAAGACCAATTCTCTGCTCCTCACCTATGGAGAAAGGGAAAGTGCGTTCTGAGTGTTTCACAAAGCCATACCCCCTTGGGAAGGCTGAAATACTGAGTGATGTGGGGCACGTTAGCAGCAAGCTGGGCAACCTCCCACCCACAGCAAACACGGAGTGGAAGAGCTTTAAGGTGGGTCATAGAAACGGTAACTGAAAAGCACGCCTCCATGGAGCTGCTAGAGGGCAGAGGAGCAGACAGCACACTGCACCTCATACCCCGGTTCACCTCCTGTGCAGCAGCAGCTTGTACCACAGTCACTGCGGCCATCCTGGGGGTCCCCGACAGGACTTCCATGTTCACTGCCGGCTGGGTAGACCAGGGCAACCCAACATCATCTGCTGAGCTCTGCAGGGCACCTTGGTCTTTTCGCTGCTGCAGGTTTTTATGGCAGGGAAAAACTCAGCTAGACCTTCACGTGTTGATCTGAATGTGTGAAGCTGATTGGGGAGGGGGGGGAGGCGAACAAGCTCCAGGTTTTATCTAATTGACTACACATGATATGAAAGTCATGGCTGGACAATAAACAAGCCATTTCCCTCCCCTCCGTCCCCTTGTTATTAAAGGTACTTTGCACAGTATAACAGTCTTCGAGTACCGGCTGTAGGGTCAAGCCTTAAATCTAATCATAAAAGCCACCTGGTGCCTGAAATGGTTAATAACTCTATGAACCATGAGAAACAGATGCTTCTTTGAAAAGAGATGTGGGGACTGCGGAGATTTGTAATGTCTGAGTCAACAGGTGAAGTAAAAATCTCCAGGACCTTGAGTGCAGTCTGCTAAAACTGTAAACTTTCCATTTAGAGTATCTGCATTCTCTGTTTAATACCTAGTTCATGAACTGACCTTAATCCCAGATTGAGCTTGGTGATGGGATGGCTTTCCAGGGAATGCTGTCAGCACACGCAGAGCTTCACTGTTGCCCAGGGCTTAACTAAGTGCTTGACCTCGCGTAAAAGTTGTCCCACATTTTATTGACAGCAGCAAGTAGCCTGTGACTTCCCCGATATAAAGGCAAAAGGTTTGAAGCTCGATATTTAACACTTAGGTTCACAAATTCATTTTACGTTTTTAAAAGTCAGTGGCCTTAGCTGCTCAGCACCCACAGGGTCAGTGGTATCTCCCAGTTCAACAGCTGTGGAAGATTAAAAAAAAATAAATTAATTGCTAGATTTGGGCAGAAGAGCCTCAGGGGGAGCTCGGCTGGGAGAAAGACTTGGCAGTAATCTTGGGTCATCTAAGACACATTCCCCCACATGTTCCTCCTCGGGAACCTGTTTACAACATGTGCTGTCTCACCGGGCACACTCGAAGGGGTGTGCAAGAGTAACGATCCCAAAAGTTAGTTGTACCAGAACAACGGGTAACTTAAAGAGGCTCAAAGTCAAGGAGAGTGTTGTCAGTTCTTTGTAAGAAGACCGTTCTACTTTTGTGGACTGCTTTGTAGCAGGTTAGTAGGCAGATATAGTTAGCTGTATTCAATGAGAGTGACACTAGTATAGCACACAGGGAAGTAGGAGTGCCCCCCGCCAGGTTTCCTGAGTGCCAAATGTTTTTCATTAATGTCCAATTACGTGTATCTTCACTATGGAGCCATAAAAACTTCATTAATTAATAACCAGTTCCCAAAGCAGCCCAATGCATTGAATAAGTTGCCAGGCAAATACCAGATAAAAATAATGTTTTGAGTTCATGATTCAAAAAGAAAGAGTAAATGAGAGAAAGGAAGGAGGGTGGGAAGGAAGGAAGGAAGGGAAGAGAGACCAGCAGGCTGAGCACACAGGCTCTTTGGCTTATTCTTTTCGTGACACAGACAATATCATTTAATCCTTCATTTTCTGAAAGCTCACCACTGAGTGGATGGTTAGATGTTTAATTTACATCTAAATACTCTCACAACTGAGTCACTGCATCCACTGTAGGATACCACCTGCTTTTCCTCATACTTTTTGGAAAAGTACAGAAATGATTTATCAAATCCAGAGGAAGGATTGTACGAAAGACAAGCCTTCCCACAAACTAGAGATGGAGACTTAGGTCTCTGATAGAGCTGTGGAACATAAAATATATGTAATATAAATTATACATGAAGAAACAATCTATTCTTTGGCCATGGATTGTATTTGTAGCAGCACTGAATGTCAGACACCCACACCAGTGGGATGCAGGCACTAAAGGAGGAATAAGGATTCTTTGGGGTCTTAATTTCTGCATTAAGATGCTAAAATTAACACAAAAATGGTGAAACTTCTGCTTTTAAATCTAAAAGCACTTTAGAAAACTTACACTAGCCATTAAATGTGGATATTTGGGAACAGAGAGAAAATTTAGAAACATGCTGAAGCCCAAAGGAATAGTTCAGTCTCTGGAGTTCACAACCAGATGAAACACAGGAAATTACAGAGATGTAAACAAGTCTTTTAGCCAGGTTTACCATTACTTTCCCTTTTTCCTTTCTATGTTTCAGTCAACAGTTTAATCCCATAAAAAATAAATTGCTTCTTGGACTTTCCTTGGTAATTGTTTCACTTACAAATACTGCATTCAGTCACCAATGGCTTTATCATTTAGATTAATAGGCAGAAATGGGCATTGAAAGGCTGTGATGTTCTGGAGTTGGTGTAACAACAAGCATCAATATCATGAACTGTTGTATCTTGGCAGTTGTTTTATCACCATCTTGATGGATTTGTTTTCCTCCGTCTAGCGTACAAATTGAATTTCATCATGTGTTGGCTAGTGATATAGTCATGGAACAAGGAATTTTTTAGCCTTGAGGCTTTGTTATCTGCTGCTTTGTGTGTTCTAAAGAGCCAGAGTTCTTAAAAACAGCACTGCAAATGTTCAGCTAGAAAATGCCCTTTTGTAGCCTTTGCAGATTATAACCCTTCCATACAATGTATTCAGTCAACTTTCTTCCTGTTTCCCAAACAGTTAAATTTAGAACTATTGTCTTGATCTATTAATGAGATAGAACATCTAGGAAAGTCAATGAGCAGTTACAAAACTGGCACCTACCATGTCTCAAATTCTCAGCCAAACTGATATGCCCATCTGAAAACAGATTAGTTTCTTCCTTAATTTTGGAGACTACTGCCTCATAAACAGCCTTTCCTTTTCCTTATTATTTTCCAGTGTATGATGCAAATACTGAAATGATTATATGAAAAATTAGTAGAGTGTGCCCAGAGGAGAGGGTGAAAGGACATTTTTCCTGAGTTGCCTGAAAAAGTCACTTTGCTAAATTTCTGCTATTTCTGCCCGTTTCCACCATGAGTGGCTTCTTAAGCTGTCTGTTATACAGCCAGTGAAATATGGAAGGTTATGGACTAAAAGCCAAAAGAGACATAAAAAATATCTCCACACTCTCCAAGGCCTTTGTACTTCAGGAGACCTTCTATTATTTTGGTTGTGGCGTATTATATATTGGCTCTTATGGCCCTCAGCATGCTGGCAAATGCAGAAACACAGACTTCACAAGAAATGGTCATGACTTTGAAGGGTTTGCTATCTAAATAGATTAGACAAAGGCTAGAAGAAGGGAATGTTCCACTGAATAAAACAAGACTAACATGTATAGGGTGAGGTATGTCGTGCAGACTGCTTTCTTCTCCCAGTCCCCACAAAATTTGACAATCAGACCAGCAAACAGATCTCAGGCTCTTTGCCATAGCCCAGACTGGAGCTCCTTGAAATTAAAATTTGTTTTGTTTAGTTATTTTTACTTACTGATTTTCAAGCTTGGGCACCTCTTTTGCTTTTTCTGCTCAGCACTATTAATGCAGCCTTTTGCCTGAGCCTTCAGCAAGCTGTGGCTCTGTCCATCTACAGCTACACAAATACAGATTTAGAAATTATGCTTGGCTGAGAGGAGTCAGCTCCTAATAAACAAGTAACTTCTGATATTTTCTCCTTTTGTAAAGTCGTAGAGACTTATTTCAGTTCTCTCTGAATCAGTTGTCTCCCTATCTGAAACATATATATTTTGGTCTCCATGTTTTATGTCAGGGAGCTGTCACAGCCAGAATTTAGGATGGGGTGTTCAGATACTGATCCCTGTCTTGTTCTGTTTATAGGCGCTCAGTGTATTGCGAACCTTAAGTTAGTTTACCACATTTGTCTTTCTAATTGCTCTCACCATGAGGGACCCATCCTCCAGCTACAGGAGGTTTTAACACAGAGGAATGTTCTGGAACACACGTACTACCTGGTGGTTATTTCTAAAACTAGTAGCTCACTTTTTATGTGAAAAATAAGGGACTACAGGGCCAAGAGAAAACCACTCTCTTGGCTTCTTATCTCTTGGCTTCTTGTCACAAATGTTTGGCAAAAAGAACAAAAGGCCACATGATTCCATTTGACAGTATTGGTGACAGTATTATTAAGACTTCTGTTTTTACCTCTGAAAAGGTAAAACACAAGCAGCTCAGGATCCCCACAATATCTTGGCTGTCATGACCTCCCTTGGCTGTATCTTTATCACTATTTCAAACCTGGTCTCTTTATTACAGTAGCAAATAACTGCGCTTACTAATGCAACATGTTGCTTCATTCTGCTTATCTTCTGGGAAATTTAGTGAAAGCACCAAAGTCACCTCACAGGGCCACTGAACAGTGAGCCCCCACACCTGAGCTAGTATCACTGGCTGAAAACCTGGGATTCATTGAAACCGACTGCACACAAAGGAAAACCCACTTTCAGAATGAAACATTTAAAGAGAAAAATTTTCAAAAAAAATCTAAACATCTACTGTAGGCTATAGTATCTGCTTGGGTGTGTAATATACCTGCTTCTGAAGATGGTCAAAACATAGGATTGGAATGAGACAGAGACTATAAAAAAACCCCAACAAAACAAAACAAAAAAGTCTTCTTTGGGAGAAAGATATTATTCTTCTAGTACATTAGATGTAATTTGTACTACAAAATGCTAATTTTGTTTGCTTCCACAGTGTTTTTGCACTTCCCATTTTGCTTTCTGGAGCAACAGAATTTTACTGACAAAAATCTCTGTAGGAGGAAAATGTCCAAGTCACAAACATGAATATTTGTCAAAACCAAAACTGAACTGTGCACATACAGGCTCCAGCAAATAATAGTTGGTTGCTTGTCCATGCCAGGAGCAAAAAAATTCTCAGGAGATCTAATCTGTCTGGCAAAAGCTGCCCAGTCCAGCTCATATTTCTAATATTTGTCACTTGTCCAGAAGTTAAAAATATTGAAAATATTCACAATAAGTTAGAGAACTGAAAAAATAAAAAAGCAACTCCAATCTGTTCTGTGAGAAAATAAGGTTGCATGAACAAAAATATTACTTTTAGAAAATAATGATTTAAAAAAAAATGGAATATTTAATTTCATTTGTGAGTCCAAATAAAAATGATTAATGATCAGTGCATAGAGATTAAGAAAGCAGTAAACGGGACAAGATGGCTCAGGGAATTGGTAATGTGGTACTGTGCCTTTTTGGTTTCAATTTCAGCTTTTCAGTTGCTGTTACTAGTGAATCCCTTATGCTTTAAAAGTGGCTTTTATGTTTTAAATGTAAGTTCTCCTGCCAAGTGGCAGATTGCCTGAAAAGTCAATAAAAGTTAGGGTCTGGTTCACCACTGCATTGATCCAGTATCACGCTAGCGTAGCTCAGTTGACTTCAAGCCGTGTACTGCAGCACCAGGACCCAGGAGTGCAGTACTCAGCAGCAAATAACACTTGCTTGGAATATGAGTTCTCTCGACTATAAACTGGGATGCAGCCTTGCCAAATCCTGAGTTTTTATCATGAATCTCACAACATTTGATGCTTTCCTTATAGTTCCATGTCTCCCAGCTTTAGGATTAAAAAAAAGAATCTCTGTTTTCATTTCAAAAGTTAGGTTTCTCAAAAACCCTCACATTGAACTGAAAAAAAATAATTGTGACTTGATTGTACTTTTGAGACTCAAAAGAGGTGAAGGGGGTGAGTAAAACATCCTAATGGATACTGATGCTTTTTTTTTAACATAACTATTTAACCCAGTCTGCTTTCTAGGGGTCTGCCCCCTTCGATTTACGGTTGGCAGTGTTCGGGAGTGCTGGTGTGCTGGCTTCCTGGTCAGCCCGGTACGCAGCTCTGTTGACCAACAGCCACAGCTCATATTTCAGTATAAAACATGAGATAAAATTTCTTTGTAAAACAATAGTGCCAATCAAAACCACCAGCTGAAGCAGCATGCCGATGGGGTTTTCCCCTCCAACTCTGCCTAGCAAAACAGGGTGCGGAGTGAGGAGGAAAGGTCTACATTTTCCTTGAAAATCATACATGTTTCCCATTAACATTAATGGGTGTTTACATACATCAATAAGACTGAGAGTAGGCCTTGTACTACATATTCATAATGTTTAAAAAGTGAAATAAAAATAATACAAAGCATTATACATGAGGCAGCATTGTTACGAGCTGGAACAGGTTACACCAGCTTCTGTTCCCTGACCAATTATGCCTTACATAAGATTTGTGTTGTATTCCCTGGCCAAGTACCATCATTGCCTTAATCGGAAAAGACATTTGAAAAAATTGATATGGAAAATCTGCATTTGACCTCGTGCCCTTGCTTCATGTCAACAATTTCAACCACATCTGCTCTTGCACTGTGAAAATGTTGGCATATTTCTCTGAGCTCTGCTCCGACAGCTGCAGACACTCTCTCTTTGTACAGGATAATTCCACTCCCAAATACTCAGAGAGCAGTGAGTGCAGATCTTTCATTGCTCTTTCATATAGTGCAGAGGCTCTGCAAAAAGAATTTGAGAGAAGTTTCCATTGAAAAATCTCTTTGGTTCTGGGTCCTGGAGGAAGAATTTATTCTTCCTGTTGCCACCAAGTGATGGTGAAATCACGCCTACCTGTGCAGTGGATGGTGGGAAAATGTTTGTAAAAGGAATACAGCAGTATCCATACACTAAATTTATTATAGCATGCCCAAAGTAAGGCAATCAAACTATCAAGTGCAGACTTGCCATTATATTTGGAGATATAGATCAGAATCTGATCACGTAAGTTAGTGGGGTTTGCTTGCCTGATTTATTAATTGATGCATATGTTAACCTGGATGATAAACTTTCGGACCAGGGATTGCAATTAATCCCTCCATGCTGCAGAAGCTATGCAGCTCTCTGGAGTCCTGTGGAGACAGCAACGGCAATATATGCAAAGCAATGTACAGAGGTTTGGATAAAGTGAGAATGCTTATTTTCAATTAGGTATAGGTAATGATCATGATCATTTCTTGCTGTGGTGCTAACTATAAACAAATTTCTTAGGAATATGTTTACCTGACTGTACATATAACATTATCTGCTGCGTGTGTTCCATCTGTACTTTATTTTAAGGATGTGAGGGGCACCCCTTTTGACCTGCTTGGCTTTGCGCTGTGCGCATTGCATTTATTCACCCATTCAGGTAGGGTAAGGGGTACTAACTATCACATACAATAAGTTTGCTCCTTGCTGGATTGGTACCTTGGAAGACAAAGAGACACTTTCCACTTCCCTCTCATTTCAAACACAGAATTCCATACTACGGTTAGGTAGCAGGAATTGGATGGGGAAGAGGGGAAGGAAAAGAACCTTTTATTTCATTACATGGAAGTAAGGACTGTCAGAATGTATTTTGCATTGCCAGTCAGACATTAAGTTGGACCGATGACAGTCAATACTGTAAAGAATATGAAATATTTGAATCACGTACTTTAGAGTATTCTCTCTGCAAGGTCATTAAAATCTAACATATATTAAATGAAATATGGACTTCCATATACATGGCACATTCTTATATTGGCTTGGTTTTCTGTGCTGTTTTATAACCTTTGTATTTCCTTCTTGTAAAATTCCTTCTTGATTAAAAATCCTCTATATTTATGTACATGGTAGCAATATCAATGTGGCTTAGCCTGTTTGGTAATCATGATTAAATCTGGTCTACTATTACTTTTACTGTGATGAACAAGTCCTTGATTTTGTATTTTTTAAAAAGAGTTGGAGCACAGTTTTGATCCAGGGTGAGATGAAGGGTTGCACAGGGTAGAAGGTCAGTTTTGCTTTGTGGTTTTTGTACTCTTTGAGGACAATCACACAGGAAAATATGTTTCAGACAAATTTTTAAGTGGAAAAACAGAATTGACAAAGATCTGAAAGAGGTGTTAAATAGGGGTTGTAACATACTAAAGACAGTCTTGAAACAGTGTGAAAGACCTGTGAGCTAGGCTGTGCAATTTCTCCTCTGTATCTTCTCCCTGGGAGGGAGGTCTCCAGCACCCTCTTGAATTTGGAACAGGTTCTCTCTACATATTTTTGAATGTTTACATTCCAAATTGCTTGCTTTACGGTCGTATAATAAGTAGATCGATGTACTGGGATATTGTAAACCAGGAAACTTTAATGTCTGTGGAATACTGGGAACATCTAATATTCATATGAGTGTTTAGCAGACGTTAATGCTTTCTAGTTTGTGATGTCCAGGTACATTAGCTGATCTATGAAGTTCTGAGCCTTTTGCACATCTGAATAAGATAAATACTGGTTCATGCCACTAGACCTATCAGAAATTAACATCTCACAAAATATTTGTGGCAGTGGGTATTTAAATTTCCGTTCTGTTAAATGGTTCTATCAAAAAACATTTGGAAATATATTAAATTAAAAATATTATCAACAGAGTTTATCCATGAAATCCTGGAAAAGTCATGACAATGAAGCAATGAGAATTAAAAATTATTGATTTTGATGAAGAGAAAAAATACACTGGGTTTATTAATATGTGCCAGATCATGCTTTTACTTTATTTTAAAAGGATGGCTTCGTGAAGACAATAATAACATAGTGCATAAATATTTAGATTTTGAGTTAAGTACTTAAGCCATAAGTTGCTATCAGAACTTGGGAAATCCATCAACACCTGTAATTATTTAGTAAAGTCTAATATTTATTTTTCCGGTTAGTAAACTGTACATCAGTACAACAGTAGGTCATGGATTCTTTCAAAATAATCGCTGGTTCCTACACCACCAGCTTGTTCATGGTCAGTGCCCTGTGAACATTAGGCAGCTGGATTTCAAGTCCAAATTCTACTTTTCCAGAGTGAACTGTTCATTCCTTAGTTATTTCCTTCAAGTACGATGCGATAGTTTCTTTGGTGATAGTTTCTTTCTCACTTGAATATTTAGGAGAACAGTTAATTCATCTACAAACTTCAAGGGAAATTTACAGGCTTTGGCAATATTCACATAGTAATATAAATAATACTCGCCATAAATTTTGCTTATTTAGTGGTTACACTTATGGACATCGACAGGCTTTGGAAACGTTAATCGCCTCAGTCTTACAATTCCCCTGATAAGTGGGTGATTATTGTCATCCTTTTACAAAAGAGGAAAGTAAGGGAGCGAGAGGTTAAGTGATTTACCCCATGTCCACAGGAAATCTGTGATAAAGCCCAGACCAGAATCCAGGTCTCCAGACTCCCGGCCACATGGTCTCACTCTGCCAGATTGTCCCCTACTGCCATTCCAATGGCTCTGCTGAAGGTTTGGGAACAACGCCAGAAATTTCTGCATCAAAAAAAGAAGCAGAGACAGTGGCCAAATACGCACATTTAGCTGGACTGACACCATTTCTGTATAAACAGATGTAATAATAATTAAGGGTGTAAGAATAATTAATTCTTACACAGAATATACCTTGGGTGCGATAGTGACCACACGGATTTGTCAGTACTCTTCCTGGCGTAGGCAGGTCTGAAATACTGTTGTGTTGTTCCTTACGATTTGAAAAAACCGAAGGGTGCTAAGTCTTAGCCTTGTCCTCAGGCAGCTGCTCCTGAAGGATGTCCAGTTTACAGACAGCTTCTCTTTGACCACCCAAATGCCACATCCATATGTGCTCAGCCCTTTTTTCTGCTTGTTTAGCCACGTCTCACGTGAAATAGAAGCAAAATCCTATTTCACACTCCATATTTTGGCAGCTCTTGCCGGACTTGGGGATACAGAATAACAAAGTACTATATAGTGACTTTATACAGCACTGTTAATTTGCACTAAAAGCTTGGCTCTGTGCTGTCTTTCTCCTTTCAATGAGTCAGTGACTTCGCCTCTTCTGCAGAAGGCCTAACGTGAAACCACGAGAAATGCCTGTTGTTCACATGCCAGGAAATCTTGTATGAGAACACAGCTGCAGCAAGGCTGGTTCCCATTCTGCACTGGTTCACAAGGGAATGGGGTCCCCATTCATCTCCTTGGCCACATATGACACAGCGCTCTGACAACCTTAAGGTGAGGAACTGACAAGAGATGTGTTGTGCTCCCCAGCCACAAACAGCTGTGGGTTCTACTGAAAGGTATAGGAAAAGGGTATGGCCATGTTACAACAGGACTTTCTTCCTGACCTTGTGTGTTGTTCTGGGGTACAGATCAAACAGAAGGACAAGTTAGCTCACAGAGCAAGACGTAGCCAAGATATACCTCCTCTGCATGGGCTACAGATCATTCCTAGTACTGCTACCCTGGTAATGCAGGCACAAGCCTGTCCATACTCAGGGCTGATCATAACCTCCCCCTAACGTAGCAGGCAAAGAGCAGGAATTTGAATCAGCAAGAAGCAGGTCAGTAATCCCCCAGAAAAAAACCTCATTTTCAGCTTTGTATTGATGAGACGTGTGAACTTACTTTGATGATGATACTCATCATCACTGATCTTGATGGTGTTTCTTCGTGGCACCTCCTGCCTCCTTCTTTCTTACCCAAAGCCAGAATTTACTGTACGGCAGCCTCTGGTCATGCACCTCTTTTTTCCCTAGCAGCTCTAGTGAGGGAGTCTTGTCACTGCACCCTCCTCCTTTGCAGTGCTCTGTACTAGTCTGTGTAGATGGAAGGGTTTCTTGACTTCTTTTTCTGCCCGTTACCTTCCTTGTCCTTGGTAGCTGCTGTCTTCTACTTTTTCTCTTCTTGAAAAACTGGTGTTGCACTGGTTTGGTCATGTTCAGCTGCCCAACAGTAGTGATACAATGACTAAATCTGTGGCTGACACCACCTTGAAAGAGAGATCACAGTGTCGAGAGGGCACAGCATAAGCTATGAACTGGAAACCAAGACTGTCTAGCACAAAACTGAAGGTAGAAGTTGTTGCAAACTAGCTGTTTGTTTCTATATGTTTGTGATCTATTGATTACAGAGTGGATGTATGGGTCACATCTTTTTTTTCACAAGTAGAAACTTTATTTGGTGGGTGCAGAAAAGTTTTAGAAGTGAGAATTCCTTTAAATTTATGAATATTTGTATCCAAAACATGGACTACATCTGATATATATTCTCTCTGCAGAGGCCAGCTGGTTAGTTTGTGAGTTTAAGACATTAACAAGCTCTAGCACTGTTAGATGTAGGGATTTAAAATAGTTTTGCTGCACATACCGGGTTGCAGGCAGAAGTTTGTAAAAACAACCCAGAAGACTTAGAAGTCCAAAGGGAAACAGAAAGATTCACGCATGCATATTGTAAGGGGTTTTTTTGTTTGGTTGGTTGGTTTTGTTTGGGTTTTTTTTTTTGCCAATCTTTTCCTATTTTGTATTCAAGGTTTCAATCATTTGTGTCTGCCAGCTCTGCAAGCATAGTTATTCTGTGTAAGGCTTTGGCTTCCTACTTACCTGGGATTAGCCAACTATTAGAAAGAAGCCGATGACTGATTTAAAGGTTTTCCACCAAATCTGTTGGCTTGGACAGCAGAGCCAAGAGTGGCTACTTATTCTGGTGTTGTGAAAAAGCTATTGCTCAGTTTATATTTGTTAACTTTGAAGCAGAAGGTATCTCTTCCCATGTGCGCTGTCACCAGTCTGAGCGTGGGCCCTTAGAAACGAGATGGGTACAAATATTAGTACTTGCATGTGTCTTATCACCACAGCTGACTGATCCTCAGGCACGAATCCCTCCCTGCGCCAGCAGCCGTGCCTGCCACCTGCCTGCCCACGGTGGCAAAGGCAGCAAGTCAAGGATGGAGTGCTCTTGGAAGGGTCTTCTTTGCAGTTGGGAACTCTGGCAAGCTTTGTGCTACAACTGTTTAAGATTATTTAGTGGCTTTTAAACACTGTTCATGCCCATTCCGAACAAGCCCACAGAACATCTGCACAGTGTCTGCTAGCTGTGCTCAGGGAGTGTCTACCAACAATCCTATATTGTTCTCAGCAAGTATATATCAGTCCAGATTTTTTCCATGGCTTAGTATCATCTTCAAGCATTGAGGAAACTGTGACCTTTCATTGATTCAGGCATGGAAACTATAATCACGATATTGAGTAGTTGTATTTGCTTTGGAAAAGTAATCCTATTGTTCTCCTCTTTTAAAGCTTAAACTAACAGTCAGCGTGAATGTCATCTTTATAAAACGATAGGAACCCTACAATGTCTGGTATTAATAATTGCCTCTGTGCTCAGTGTCTGAGTGGGGTTGGGACTGAAAGGAGAGAATGAAGTCCTTATGACAGAACTCAGGGGTAGTCTCTCTTGTGAGTATTTTTATGAGATGCAACTGCTACAGAAGTGCATCTTGTGCATCCCAAGGCAATCAGTTGGCTTTTCAAGGCAGCACAGCGGTGATTTATCCCTGACAGGAGAGAAGAACCCATAACGGTGCTCTGAACTGCCACTGCTGTTCGCTGATTGACTCTGAGTGTGCTCTGATCGGCTGAACTAGAGCTGTCCCACCAGGAACAGGCAGGCAGAGGCAGCAGCCTCACGGAGATCAGTGAGCCTAGTGCTGCAGCATCGTCAGTCTCAGACGTTGGTGACTTCTAAGAAAACCACCCAAAAGTCCTAAAGTGCTAGCAACAGGGAGTTTATAAGGGTAAATGTGACAGCAGTTACGCACTGACTACAATTGTAACTGTAGATGACAATCACCTCAAAAATTTGCAACAGTATTTTTCATAGCCTACTTGCTGTTGTATTGAGTGGCCACTGAAGGATCAGTGATGGAAGAAGGTCAGTAAGGTTGTACAGGGAAGGGTCTTTAGTAGATGGGATTCGGTTCATGGTTCCTCCTTAGTCTTTCTGCATAGTTTCAAGAGAGTCACTTAATCTCTTGCAGCTTCTTTCCGCTGTCTGCAAAAGAATGCTTTTGTCTGTTTAAGTTGTAAGCTCTTTAGAACCAAAGTGTAAATGGATTATACGTTTATAATGCAGAAAATACATGGGTCTTTGATGCCAACAGTGGCCAATATGAAATCATTAGAAAAACAGTATTAATTAGAAGTAAAGACTGCATTACACTTTGTTAGGGATGCATTAGATAACAATGGCTGTGCATACTGAATTCATGTAATTTTCACAGTTCTGCTCAGAGTAGGGAATTATTTTGGCTGGAAAACAACTCAAACAATAAGTGCCAGCAGCTGTGAGGTCAGGAATAACTGTTGGCTTTTATTTTTCAGCTCTTGGTCTTCTAAAGTTCGTTCAGTAAAAGAAGGAGGTGAGAAATATAAAGAAAGTTTTGACAGTGTCCACCACGACTTTTCTGAAGTTGGTCTTTGTTGGTCAGCAGCCGTACCTGAGTCATTGCTTTTAAATGGCCCCGGGTATAAATGGATCAAAACAGATGGTATTATGCTAAAGTCACTTGCTGAACAGTCAATAGATACTCAGCTATTGTACTCTAAATCATAAAAGTTTTATTTTGCAAGTCACTCCCAGAGCTAATTTTCACAACCTACCTGTAGTGTACATAAACCCCAGAGCTTATAAAAATGAAGAGACCAAAAGTGCATCTTGTTTATGTTTGCAGATAGGTTTTTCTGAAGAGCATCACATACAAGCACAGCTGACGGCAGACCAAAAATGCGCATATGTCAACAGATGCCAGTTCTGGAGATAATCTGAGTTTATCTTCCAGCTCTGAAGAGAGTCTTTACAGAAAGGCCCTGCTACTGCAGTTGCAAGGAGGGAGAGACAAGGAGCCATGCTTCTTGTCAACAGACTCTTCAAAGGACCCTTGTGGAAGAGGCAGTGTTGTAAAAGAAGCTATATATGTCTTTGAATCAGGCCTTGAGGAGTGCACTGTGACTGCTTGCCTCTTTCTGGGAGGCAATTAGGGAGAATCTTAGATATTTTTTTTCTTTTTTAAGCATACAGAAATATTTTTCTGCAGCTTAAGGAAGAAAAAGAAAAACACAGATTTTATAAGAATAAACATGGGTAAATAAATGAGTAAACAGGAGGTTTGGGGTGGAGAAGGAAGAAAAAGCAAGGCCAGCTAGGAAAAAAAAAATCTTTTACTTGACCAGAGAAATAAGTATACAAGTTGTTCTTTGGATCTGAAACAGAAAAAGATAGAAGAGACATTTGAAACCCTTACCCTTAATATGTTGGTTTTCATTCCTTAGGCTTTTGCGCTTGGAGGTGTTATACTTTACATAAGGGTTGGGGTCATTCTGATCTTATTTTCCTTTTTCTCTGTGAGTGGAAGGGCCCATGGATTTGAAATCTGTGGCAGAGATTCTCTTTCTGCGTAATCAGCCCATGACCCACCTTCCATTTTGTGCCTTTTGGATCCTGAGCACATTTCGTTTTCCACAGCTTTTGTTAATGCATTGGCTTTTAACACATTTCATATAAATTTTCCAAATCAGACTACTTCTAGCTGTGGCAACAAGGACCCAACTTCTCCAGGAGTAAGAGAGCCATGAGGGAAGGAACACAAGCTTGTGGGACTAATTCTGGCCCCACTGAAACTGTCCAGATGTCAGCATAAAAAATGAAAGCAGTGGAAGCCTGTACCCCTCCTCATGTACATTTACCACAATGATATAAGTATCGTCCATTTTACAACATGGGAAAAAAAGTCTTTCATTGCATGGAAATGTGTTGCATAACTACTGTGCCCTACTGTTTGGAAAATGCTGGGACGAGCCAACACCAACACTTCCTCTCATTCTCATATTTGGTTAATCAAATTACTTTTTACCAGACATTAGCCAGAACACTAGATAATTGTTTTCTATTTTAAATAATGGCTTGTTGAATTCAGAGGGCCTTGTTTGAGTCTGCAAAACCTGGCATTAAGCTGGAGTAAAACAGTATCCAATTATGCCCATTACCCCTAGGCAAGTACTTAGAAAAATCACCTGTCAACAGCACAGCATTCTGCCAGAGTAATTTTTTACTCCCTTTCTGTTCCAGAGGCATTTTATTTGCTGATCTATCAGTTGAAAAGTCCCTGTCAAAGAGGAGGAAATAACAATAATGTTTTAGTGAAGCAAACGCTTCACTAAACGCTTGTACAGAGGTAAAAGGGTTGCACCAGCCCAATACAATGCATTCCTGCCGTTATTCCGACTTAGACATGCAGACTGTGAAGCAGCCAACTCTTGTCCGGGAGTGATTAGGAATAGATATGGGAAAGGTCTAGGAAGATCGTGGGAGTTAGAAAAGCATGTTCAACTTTATGTGCAGAAGACTGCCCTTTACCTTTCTTAGCTGGATTTTTACTCTGCTATGGGTAAGAGACCAAAACTCCACAAACAACAAACCAACCCCAACCCCAAACCAAAAATCTCAAGAAAAAGTAGCTGGTGAAAAGTTTTCCTTTGCAAATAAGGACACTATCTATTGGGTCTCACATGAAAAGGGATAGTGGCACCCAGCTGATGTTAGAACAAAATATAAAGTTTAAATGTTGGGAATCACTGTGAAGATCTCCATGCCTTTCACAGTTTTTTTGGCTTGTTCCAAAGTATCCCTCTTATTTCCGATTTCATTTAAGTGGGCTCCACAAAGAAGTTATTCTGTGATTTTAGAACGTACAGTAAATAACTTGCAACATAGAACAGAGGTTGCTATGGAGGGTCCTTTTGTATAGTCTAAAATGCTGATTTAGCATTCTTTGTACTAGCAGGCCACAGCTGGAGGATGCTAATATTTTGAGAAGAGACATGTCAAGAGGAAATAACTGAATCTGAGAATACATTTAAGAGAAACAATGAAATCCACTAAATCTGAAGCCTGTGTTGCATTCTTCACAACAATGAAAGAAATTCTGCATGTCAGAGTGTTAAAGGGTTTCAATCTAGTTCAGTAAGGTGTATTAGAGAGGCATTTTCAACAAATGCCTGCTGAAATCAAATCCCAGGGAGAAGTAGCCAGCTGTTTCTGGGACTATATGATCAGGTTTTAAGATGATTAATTTTTGACAGAAGCCTTCCCATAACATCTGATAACTAATATGTGTTTGCTACAGGTGACTGCTTTGGTCTCTGTTTCTTGAGCCGGAGTCCCTTCAGTCTCAACAGGTGATGTCGAGCAACCAGATCTATTTTTCTTAGCCAAAATGGCAGCTACTTAACAGTCACAAAGATTTCTTTTTGCACTTTCTTTGCCAATTCAATGGTACACAGAGGAATAAGAAAACTGGAGGCCAGGGGAAGTCTTGACTTCTAACACAGGCTTTGCCACTGATTTCTTGTATGACAGTGATTAATATTTCAGCTTTGCCGTTTGTTAATTAGCAGTAGAAGGGGATAGAGTTGTATTAAAGTGCCTGTCCAGCAAGGACTAAGCAAGCCCTTAAAGGAGCTGTTCATACAGATAGATCTCTCCTTGAATTTACATGTATGAGCAGTGCACTGAGCATGTGAAGTGACACACAGCCGCTGAGCAGTATTGTTATGAGCTGGGTGCTATAGGCACACCCCATAGCTTCATTTTGGCACTAGTTCGGTGGATCTACCCGGGCACAGAGGCGGGCATCGGCACTCAGCCCCCCAGGAGAATCAGCAGCCCTGACACAGGACATAGCATGTGGTGAGTTTTACATGCCTAAGAGCATGGACTCCAAAAAGACCATCATGCTTAGTAGAAAACCACAATACTGCCCACTGGTCAACATCGACAATGAAGAGTAGCTTAAATTTCACTTCAGTTCTAGGGGTTTTTTTGGTTTTCTCTCCCCTGCCCCGAAGTGTTTCTCCTAAGAATTCAGTGTCCTGAAATGTCTCGTAAAGGGTATGCTTCTGAATTGTTTCAAAACTGATGGAGGAAAGAAAGGTTGTTCTTTCTTCCAAGGCATGCCCAGAGGAGTACACAGTGATAGTCTGTCTTCACCATCACTCAGTGTTGAGTAAGCAACAAGGATGTTGGAAGCCTGATGAAATTTAAGCACGTTTCACTTTCTGCAGGAATATGCATTACCATCCAGACCCCGGGGTTCTTCAGGCAAAGGACTTTCTCATCTTTCTTTGAAGCTTTTTCTGCTTTCCTCACAACTGGGGAGCGTTCACTGTGTCAGAGAAAAGTAGCAGGAATGACATTCATTAGGATGATTCAGAGGCAGTGCCTTTGTTCCCTGCTCCAGCTAAGATGTCACCATTGAAGGAGCAGTAAACCTTTCCTCACCTCCTTTCTTTCACACCTCTGACTCCCTTGACCAGGCTTACTTTCTCCAAAGTCCCTCTTACACCATCCTCAAAGGTGCGGATGCTCTTTGCGATGTGGTAGGTGAGGATTGCAATGCCCTCGGCCAGAGAAGGAAGCGGACCCATCTGTTTCGTAGCGCATCTGGGTGATGCTCTGACCTCGGGAGCAGCATCAGGCAGGAGCACCATCTCCCACCTCCCTAACTCCTCTTTCCAGTGGCACTCAATCTGCTGGGTGGGTACCCCCACAGCACCTCCCAGCCTGCAGAGACATTGGGGAAGGTTAACCCAGCTCAGCATGGGAGAGGTGTTAAATTATCAGCACTAATAAGGCAGAGGGACTTGCCTTATTAAGAAGCAGCACTTCACTTTGAGCGCATAGAAAACTTTAACATGGAAAGCTTCATTGCCTACAACAAGTGTAAATGCCCCATACTTAGGAGGCAGCTGAACAAGGTCCTGAGGGTCTGAATTTTTGATTGGAAGCTTAAAGTAACAGGTGAGCATTGAAGTTGTATCCAAGAGCTTTCACGGATTTAGCCCTCAAGTCCTATTAAGCAAGCAGCCACCTTAAACACACCTCAGGAATCACAATCTGTTGTTTATCACTTCCCACAGGCACCACTTGAAACACACACATGTGTGTATATGTGTGTATAAAAGGAATACCTGGAGAAATTTAAAACATCTTAATTAAACTTAAGATGTGTGGTTCAGATAAGATTGGCATGTGGCCACTGCATTCCAAGATTCTCAAATAGCATAATCTAATTAATTTTGTTTAAGAACACAGAGGTCATAAACATACAGTAATTTGAAACACTTAGTACCCTGCCAGCTGGCACTGTCTCCTTTCTGCTTCTTTGCGCTGTAATTTCACTTCCATTTATGCTGAGCCTGAAATCTCCTCGCTCTAGTAGTAGGCTGTATTATGTTACACAGTATTCAGCTGAGGTATTTTTTAATGAACTAATTACATGTTAGTTAATAATAGAAATTTCTTTAGTAGTCAACTGCTGAATATAATTCCGAGAGAACTACTGTAAGCTGGGATCTTGCAGGAATGTTTAGGAACAGGTTTCAACCAGAAGCATTATGTTTATTCTTTAATATGCTATAAATAAACAAAATAGATCTCCTCTGAAAAGCCGGATGGTTTATGTTTTCACTGCTGGGTCGAGCACTGGGAACTGATGTTTTCCCACCTTTATTAGTGGATGATTTTTGAAAGTCATTCAAAAAAAATGATGGAGAGTGTTTGTAGAGACCTGCCATCAGAGAAGCACATTTGGATTTCCTTCGTTTGCCATCCGCCCGTGCCCAGACTGTTTCTGCGGCAATGCTGTAGACACAGTCTATGCTCTCATTTCCTAGGCAATCTCCAAGCGCCTGGAACAGATAGCTTCTGCGAGGCTCAGACCCTCTTTATGGCTCTCCTGAACGAAGCAACATGATGTCATGTAACATGATGTTGTGCAAATCTTTCAAAATGTTTCTCACCGCTCTGCCCACCGGGGAACCATCTGGCTGATGTGTTCAGCCAAATATCCAGACAGCTCACGGCATTTCTGGTGACTGAGATGCAATGCAGATAAATTTCATTACTTTAGAGCTCAACTTTGTCATTCAGAAATAATTCTCCAAGGACACATGCCCTTAAATGTTGACTTTTGGCCTCCTGGTCTAGTTTTGAGATAGTGTGAGCCAGTGAGATTTTGATGACCTATGGATATTATTACATCAGAAGTATATACTTTTGAGAATGCCGTAGGTCAGATTCCCCCTGGCTGATGTAAATGAGCGCGGCATGATGAAGCAATATTTAAGCTACACAGTTTTATAGCGAGGAAGAATCTGGCTTGGCATATAGAGGCACAAGCATGTCATACACAGGCTTCACTATTCTCACAGCACGTGCGTAACTATCGCTAACGTTAATGAAAGGCGTGCATCGAGGGGTTATGTTCTTACATGTACATTAGTGTGTAAAGATCTCCATCAAAGATTTTCTCTGCTGGAAGACAGGGATATGGTTACAAAGCTATTCTCTGTCTGGTACTGCCAGCAGCGCTGTAAATCCCCCACACCCCGTATCTAATGTACTCAGATGCAGAGGAGGCAAACAGTCATGCCAGGGGAGAGCAAAAGGAGAGCAGGCTGGCTAAAAGGCAGCTCTCAGAGATGAAAACCAGACGGAACCCCTGACAATCCCAGCACTGGGCTCCTGAGAACCTCTCAGCCTTAACCCTTAGCAGCTAGAAACCAAAGGAAAGTTACCAAAGATCATTATTAATGAAAATATGAAGTGCGCCTTTCTGAGCACAAAACGCTGTGTGATGTGGAAGTGCTGGGGTTTTTTGGAGTGTTATACACGACAGGCACATGCACATCCCATTTCTCACCTTACACTACTGTTGGGGAGAAGGGCTTTGGAGCTGCAGAATCCCTGAGGTGGACAGGGGTTTTAGGGGTTTCTAGCCCAGCCTCCTGCTTGGACCAGGTGCAGCAGGAGCAGGTTGCCCACATCCCTGTCGAGCCAGTTTTGAGTGTCTCCGAGGATGGAGATGCCACCACCCCTCCAAGGAGCTGGTTCCAGTGCTTGACTACGACTCAAGTTTTTCCTGATACTGAGCCAGAATTTCTTGTGTGGCAACTTGAGACCAGTGTCTTGTGTATGTAGTGAAATCAAGATTGGCCTATAGCTTCACTAATCCCATTGAATTTATCCAAACAGTTCTAAGTACTTTTATTGTGAAGTGTAGTGGAGATAGAACTGCAGGGTACAGATGACCAACAATGCTATGTAAACCCACTTTAAATTTAGCTGGGTCTGATACTTATTAAATGACACTGTCATGTAAGTGGTTTGAGTAAAAAAGTTGGTGGTATGAAACAAATCCCTTTTCCGACGTATATGTTTCTGACATTGCTTAGTGATCTCAGTCCAGTTCTCATTGGACTGGTCCTCACATCAAAGCCCACCATCACAGTCGGTGCTCACAAATTTCTTGGCAAGGTTCCAGATTCTTAAAGGTATTTAGTCATTATTCTGCTCAGTCTTGCAAGGCCTAAGTGTTTTAGACAGGTAAGAACCATTTTCAGAGTTGCCTGACTTAAGACTCCTTGAAAGCCAAGACTTCAGTGAAGACGAAACTGGAATTTACCCTTCATCCTTAGAAGTAGTGTCTCGACAAAGGAGGCAGGAAGGAAAGTAAGGAGGGCAAGTTGTGGAAATTTATGTTGCCTTTACAGGTGTTGTGCATCTTAAGAGAACTTCAATTACAGAAACCGTGTCACTCAAATTGAATAACTAAACCTCTTAAAATAAACTAATAGAAGGAAATGCTATTGGCTACAGGCCAATTTACATCTAACTTTTACATGGATACAAAAAACCCCAACAAACTACCAACCCAGATATTCTCTTTCCTGAACAAGAGTGCAAAGAATAAAAAACGCTAACTGGATTTTTTTTTTTAGTCCTCTTAAGTGTCCCTTGAACAGGGTCTTGCTGAAAGGTACTCTACAGGACCATAACTGGGAATAACCAAAGAGAAGATGTGGTTCACATACTTATGCATATGAGATCAAACCACTGCCTTGCATCTGGTGAGTTTGTACTGACAGTTTGTTTCCAAGACAGTCATCAATATAATGTCTGAGAGCTTAATCCTTCTCCCAGTAAGTCAGTACCAAGACTCCCACTGTCTTCTTCTGTGTGGCTTTGAAGCCTGCATATTCAGTGCCTACAAAATTAACCACTACTTACTCAGGAGAAAAGCCAGGCAGAAAGTATTTGAATATAAACATTTACATGTAAAGAATTGCCTCTATTGAAATCCATTACAAAAGTGATTGAATCTCTGTCATTTTGGAGGGTTTGCTATTTTCAAAATATCATTTCTAAATCAACGTAGCTATTGAAATAGGAATAGCGTGTTTTATTTTAGGTTTTAAATAAACCAGAAAATTCAATCTTGTTTTCTGAGTAAAATAAAATCTTATTCTATTAAAAAAAAATAAAAAATGGCTGTTTTACAAAACCCTTGCTTTGGATAACTGAAGAATAAACATAATGATTTCATTTTTTTAGGGATAAAATGTCATCTGAAGTTACACTTGATCAATCAGGTAAGTCTGTTTTAAAACTTGAAAAATAAAAACATTATTTAGATTTTGCTGTGTTTTCAGTGTTGTTTTTTTGACCTGTTCTATCTGCTTGGAAAGTAACCACAAGTTCCTGTTGGAGTATATCAAGAAGTTCAAAGCAACAATAAGGCACATAACACGGGTTTGTTCATGGGCAAAGACCATAAGGGGCAATGTGTTTCTCCATGCCCTTTTACAATGTGAGTCTCAATAGTTCAGTGGAGCTGGGCTTTTTGGGATAATTAGGATTAGTGCTTTAACAACATGTCATTTACTTTCCTCCATGCAGATTTTCCGAAGCATGGAATTTCATTTCATGCAGAATGTGGTGTTGATTGAGACTGAAGGAATGAGAAGTTTACAGACTATAGCTCATGCAGTCTTTAAAATACATTTCTAATTCAGATATGAAACATTGCAATTAATAAATTACTGATAATCTCAAAAAACAGTAACACTTCCTTTTGCTGTCTTCCCAATTTTCATGAAAGGGCACTGCAGACAGTAACCTTCCTCCCTGGCTGAGGGCTGTGGTGCAGGGACTGTGATTCTTGTCCTGCTGAGCAACATTATACCATCAAGTGCTGAGCCACATGAAGTTTTTGGCTGTGCTCTTCTAATTTTTTTTTTTTCTAGTTTTCCAGATTCCTATGCCCTGTTCTCCAGTTCCCAGAGGTAGGCATTTCTGTAATTTCGATTTACTTCCAAGTATCTTTAGAAAATGCAAAGTGCTCTTGGCTTGGATTTCGTACACAGTCCAGTGCCAAAAACCTATCTGCATTTTTTCCCTTGTATATCCTAATTCTAAACTTAGTTTTCCTTTTGCATTCTGCAGTACTATGCAATCCTTGGGGGGAAACAGCTATTCAGGGTAGCATTAACCCTGTGTGAAATACAAAGTGTGAACATTTTAGCTGCCCATCATCACTCAGCTGAACAAAATGGCTTTGTGGCTGGCACTTCTTCCACCTTACTTCTCCTCCCAGAAATTGCTTAAACAAAATCAGTCTTTCTAAAAACCATAGACTCACATTGTCTAGCCTGTCTAACAGCCCCTAATCCAGTCAGAAAGCCCAACCTGTTTGAAATAACCAAATATGCATGTGGAATTTGCATTAGAAACATAATAGACCTACTAACCATGGTTATTACAGCCCGCTCAATTGTTCAAACATGCCTCCCACCTGTTGCTGCTTATAATGTGCTCAAGTGCCATCAAGTGCAAAAGTTACAGTGCTATTTATATGGAACCTTCTTAGACATGCATGAGGTGCAAGATATATTTACAAGAGCCTCCTTTCATCTCTTCCGCTAGGCACAACAGGGGTCTCATCTCCTCCCTGGACGCATATGTGACTACAAATGTCATTACTGGAAATAAAATATTCCCACCATGCAGAGACTGAACCCCAGGGAGACCAGTGCAGGAATCCTCTTGAGCCTTTCATTTGGAGAAGGAGAAAGTGGAAATAAAAACCAAAACACAACAACAAAAATGCCCTACAGCTTTGCTGGTTTAATTGCCGTGTTGTGGATGCACGTGGGATGAAAACAAGGAAGGAACCGCAAGCATTCGGGTGGGAGTTGTTTCCAGATCCTACGGGAAATTTGTGTTGGTGTTGGGGGCCTGAAGCCTTCTGGAGTTAATGGAAAGATTCAGACTCACTCAAGTGTGCTCCGGATCAAGCCCTTAATACAGAAATGTGTCTGAAGAGGTGAGGCACCTCTTGGGCACAGCTACAAGGCACAAAACAGCGACTCCCTGGTTCTAATTAAGCCAGCTAACTTTTTTTTTATCATTATATGATAAAAATATATGATAACTTTTATCAGTAACTTACCAGAGCAAAGATTTTACCCAAAGCTTCAATGATATTCAATTTCAGGAGACTCATTTCAGACTCTTAAGGTTAGGCCATGTCAGGATGGCCAGTTATGAAATGAAGCACAGAACCATTGTGCTTCATTGCTTCACTCAACAACTTGGGGAAAAAAATTAAAATGAAACTCCCAAATTGTTTCAAATGGCCCTGTAGAAGAGATGAGATTTCTGTCTTTACAGCTCTCTCACCCTTGATTCTGGAAAGCAAGAGTTTCTGTGAAGACGTGGATGAAACTTCACAGGAATGACTATTTCTGCACCATGCCAAATAATTACTCATGCAAGGGTACGGAGATCTTTAGGTATCTGAAACGTCTGTGATGCTGTATGAAGAGACCTGCATAATGGGTTTCCTTGGGCGCCAGCAAATTAGCTGTGGAAACATGGAGCTCCACACAAGCGGGCTTACCTTGTTCTTATCAAAGGCTTCTCAAACACAGAGAGCTGTACTTAGGACATCCCATGATCTCTCACTCATTTACTGTACCATGAACCATACCGTTTTCCTTATGCTTATAAAAGTGGTGGTGTTATCCCATTATAAAATGAGATTATCCTGCGAGCTTGCAGCTTGCAGAACCTCTAAGTCCATCTGTTGGTGTGGTGCTCCTGTGCGTATCTCTGAGGACCTCAGTCTGAGCAGTATTCCAGGCACAGCTGGCTGAAAAGCTGCTGTATAACCTGTTTTGGAAGGAAAATTAGATTTTCAGCTAAACTTTTTTTTTTCTTCTCATGGATTGTCTGCTTTCCATGGTAAATTCCAGCTTTTGGCTGAAAACCCAAAACATTTGCAATAAAATATCTTGTGCGATTCTGAGATAGTGCATGGTACAGGAAGGTAGGGGAACATTTTCTGACAAGTACTGCTGATATAAACTCATGTTAATGCTGATGCTTTTTCATGCGGCAAGTTGTTAGTGGAGCCAGTGGAAATTGCAGACAGATGGAAGATACAGGTTGTTGCATGAAGCTTGTTCAGCATGCTGAACACCACCACAAATATGTTTTTATACGCACTCTTCTTTGAAGTGTGATGGATGTAGCATGTGTGAGTTGCTGTCTCATTTTTCTATTGAATTATTAAAAAAAAAAAAACTTTACCCACAGATCTAGCTGGGTGGTAGCTCCATTTTTCCCAGTAGCTTCTGACAGTAGTTACATTTCATTTGAAACATACGCTCACTTTTCCTGCATCCCCCAATGTAAACATGTAAGAGATGCTGGAATTTACCAAAGAAAAAGAACTTTGCAGTCCTGTGCTGTAGAAGGTGGCACAGGAGGGCCAGAGAAAACACATCTGTGGGTGAAAGGCTTGCACTCTGCCTTTCACAGCCAGAAAGCTGTAGGGTTTGCCTCGGCTGCCCGTGGAAGCACTGAGCTCAGCATTTGCTTGCTCTGAAGGGGATGGGGCTGTGCCCAGTCCCAGTATATGGCTTGTAGAGGGCCACGGAGAAGGCAGCTGTGCCCTGCTTGGAGAGCTGGGGGGTGAGGGCACTTCCACCGGCCCTGCCTGGCTCCTCTCCCTCGGCTAGCCCCTTACCCAGGGCCTGCTGTAACTGTGCCTCTGCCTTCCCATTGAGCATACCCAGCGCTTCCAGCTTTCAAGGCCATACAAACAGCCCGCCTGATGATTTTCACAGTAAAAAAATACGTTTGACCACCAACACATCAACATTTTCAGCATCTTCTGCTATCGGAGAAAATGAATAATTTTTATCCCCCCGCCCCCCCCCATTTATTTTAAAAGAGAGTTCCGTGTCTCTGGGTTAATTCATTCTGGCTGCAGTTTGAAAGAATGCAATTTGCAGAAACCACAAGAGGCTTAAAGAGTGGAGCAATTACTGCATCCACATTCTTGGAAAAGTCTGATAACAGCAGAGACCGTTCCTACAGCTCAGTGGCAGGCCTGGTTATGCTGTGAGAGAGTACAGTGTGAAAATGACTCACAGGGCAGCGCAGCGTCCTCAGTGCTTGCACACTGACATCAAAGCCCAGGAACTCGAGGCCTCCCTTGAATGAGCTCAACTGCATTTAAGGAGATTCTGGTAATCAGTCTAAAAAAAGCACATTAGCCATGTATAAGGAAGAAAAGCACACAATTCCTTTGTTATCTCTGGCATCAGTGGACCGATAGAGGTGTATTTTCCCAGGGTGTCCATCAGAGAAGAGCCCTGCAGGGTTTTTCAGATGCCCAAGAATGAAATTAGCATATATCAGGGAAAAGTACACACTGCCATCCTATTTGAAAGGAGAATGTCTCGTATGATTGCTAAATGTTGAATTACATTCTTACAAAATGTTGATTTTGTCAGAACCTGAAAGTTTGTCAAACAGATGATTTGTTTGGTGATACTGACATCTTCACACACATAGAAATGCTCCTTACCATTTTGTTTGTTCCCTAAATGCTTATGGATAATCATCACCCCTTTCATCTACCTGTAACAAAACCCAGGTCATTCTCCTGAAACAATAGATACCACTTTGT
Organism: Falco rusticolus; assembly: GCF_015220075.1. Lineage (NCBI taxonomy): Eukaryota > Metazoa > Chordata > Aves > Falconiformes > Falconidae > Falco > Falco rusticolus. The sequence goes on along the minus strand of NC_051198.1, from coordinate 25,091,825 downwards.
TCTGGACAGCTCGGACAACAGTGTTAATCCCCTTAATTTCCAAGTCCTGCACAACATTATTCTCTTACTTCTAGCCCAGTCATTTTTAAATTAAACAATTCTAATTTTGTTTTCCAATGGTGGACAATTGTCTTATTCTCTTGTCACATCTTCATTTAATTTCTCAATAATTGAACTTAGATGCTAACAGTCCCAATTCAGTTTCACACTGGGTAGTTGTATAATGATAACTCATTAACTGGTACTGGTGCATAGAAGATCTTTTGTAGGTTTATTAAAGATCTTGGTGCTCAGACAAACCAGATTCAATCCTGTCTCTGCCCCAGACTTCCTTCATGACCATGGGTAAGCTTCTCTTCTCAATGCCAAGGGTAAGTCAGCTTTCTCTTAAGTGGGCTAGCTTTCCCAGTATTTCTTTTTCCATATTTACAAGGGGTAGGATAGTGTTTCCAGGCTGCCACGTACCAGTGGTTTGGAGTTGGTCTTAATTTCTGACAAGTATTAGCCAATGTGTAGCACAGTGATGCTCTAATGCTGGCTCAGATCCCTTTGTAGTGATCATTAGTGATTCTGCAAACAAACACCAACAACAAAGAGCAAAAATACTGCAGGTTCAGTCTTTAAGAAACGTTACATCTTAGAGACAAAAGATCTTTTAACACCATCTGCTAGGAAACCCCTGCTAAGAACAGGATTTAGGTTATTCTTTCTTTAAATACGTCAAATACTTCAAGTTTAAATTGACTCTGCTTTTTTTAAGAGTGTGGGGTGAGCAAAAGGAGAGGGACACAATAACATAATCACAATACAATGGTGTCACTATAAAACTTAGGGGAGAACACGTAGGGGGAATAGTGAATTCAGAATAGGCAGGAAGAAAGGTGGACTTGAAAAGAAAGGAATTTCTTGTAAACATTTCATAAAACAGCAGAATGATAATTTTTTAAGTTATGAAATCCATTGTTTTAATGCTAAATTTATGATGAACACCTGTTTTAGCATATGGCAAGTCCTGTCATGCTATTGTGGCTAGCAGCAGCATAATTGCCTGTATATGTGAGCTTATGGTCCTGTACAATGCTGGGGACATTCCCACACTGAAGTTTCAGATAAGCCTACGTAAAGTACTCATTGTATATAAGAATAGTAGAACTGGTTCAGGCTAAGAGGAAATCTCATTTCTGCAGAATGGGGCAACTACCGAAACAACAGATGTGAGTAATATTGGTGCATCTTTCGATAGCAGCTCTTTGGCACAAATACACACACATTTCTTTGAGGACTACCAAATGTCCATTTGTAACTGGACTAAAAATGTCCGATCTGTGTTTTACTCTTTCCTAGCTGGTGACCTCTAAATTTCTACCTCTAAGGGAGTGCCTCTTTGCCCAGGCTGTGTATTTTTTATTTTTTGAAATGGTCAAGGTTCTCATTAATTCATATTTTATATTCCTCTTCCTGTGGCAGCAGTCTTTCATTCAGGTTTTGTTTTGTTTTGTTTTTTTGAGAGGTGAAGATGTGTGGTGTTTGGTTTGGGTTTTTTTGTTGGGTTTTTTTTTTGGGGGGGGGGGGGGGCGGGGGAGGGCAGAGACAGGGAAGGGTAGCATTAATAATTTGGGGATCTTCCTTAGATGAACTTCAGGCTATCATCTTATTGGTTAAAAATGTTTGTGAAATACTTAGCATCATGAAAACAAGAGTTTAGGCAAAGTTGTGGGAACATCTCCTCTTATCCCACCAGTCACTCAGCCACTATCCATGTTAAAGCATAAGCCCTTTCTGCTTCTGCACAAAGTCAGGGAAGAAATGAGGAGGAAATAATTTCCCCTTTTTTTCAGATATCATTTCTTAAGTGATAGTGAGAAGCTCTGACAAAAAAGTCAGAAACTGAAAAATCAGTTACTCCTTTAGTAATTTTTTTAGGACAGGCACTAGTTCAGCCCTAGCAAGACCTTTTGGCCCTCCCAGGAAGGGAAAGAGACGGAGGAAAAACAAGCATGGAGAAAAACAGCAGGCTGTGAAGCAAATAGGTATGAAAGACAAGGGCTGTGGGGAGAAGATACAGGATCAGAAGTGGATGGATGTGAAAGCAAAGGAGGGACACGAAGGAGAGCCTCATGCTCACAGGAGAGATGCAAGAAGCTGGTGGTGGCTACCTGGGGGTGCTCTGCCCTGGGGGCTGGGGCTGCAGGGGAGTGGGGACAGGACTGTAGCAGTGGGGCTCCCCCCCCCCCCCCCCCATTTTGCTGCTACATCTTTCTCCTGGTGATGTGAATGGCCAGTTCAGCTGGAGCCAGGAGAAAGGTGATGGAGAGGCTCTGATGACTTGCAGAGCTTTATTCTGAAAGGTCAGAAACTTCTGCTTTCCTCTGGTTATCAAAGGTGGTGCTCCAAACTGGGCTGGGAGAGCAGCTTAGAAATAACTAAACCCGTAGTGTCATACTAGCTTGTAACGTCCCCAGCAGAATAGTGAGAGACTTTCACCATGAGAAAACAAACAAACAAACAAGAAGTCAGAGAAAGGAAGCAGTTTTCCATATTTTGCTTGGAGGCAACAGACGTTTATCATACCTCTTTTGGCAGGACTAACTCTTGGCTCAGAGCAAAGCAAAACTTTCCATGGAGAGTGAATGGTGCTACTGACCCAGACACAGAGGTGTGGGAATATATGGGCTAATCCAAGCTGTCTCCAGCAAGGATGCTTTGCTGAGGAGGCAGCTGCTACTTTGTAAGGTCTTTGTGGCAAGTGGTTTTTATACTTTTTTATTATTATTATTTCTGTACAGAGGGGTTTTCCTCCATGCCTGGGTCTCAAAGGCATAGCCACCACACGATTTATAAATGACAACACTGATCATTCTTGAAAGCACAGCCACAGCCTGGCTGTGGAGCCTCTGCCAGCACTCTGAGCCATGGAAGGCCAGAGGATAATGTTGGCTGAGTCAAATGGCTCTTGAGGGATTTACAGAGTGGATTATACTTGAAAAGGGAATCCTCTTTTATGTCTATTCTTGGGAAATAAATGCTAGACACTGTTCAAGGTTGCTCTGAGTTGGAAGAGTTCTCTGAAACTGAAAGCAGAATCCATTTCTTGCCATTCCCCCAAGGTACTTCAGCAAAGTCCCAAGCACCTGATTTGGGAGAAGTGAAAGAAACCCAAGCTGTTTATGTAGTTAAATGACACAGGATGGAAACAAGCCTGAGTTAAACAGAGTTAAATGCTGTTCTTGTCTGCATTCATTTTACTACATTACTTGCCATTTAAGTATCTGCATGGCTTTCAGCAGTGCATCTATAATGTGAACATTAGTCCTGTCATTATTTTCTATATTAATCTTCTCTTCAAGGTAAAAGATGTTCAGAGTAATGTAGTTTTGGCAAAAGTTTGCTTTAAGGGCTGTAAGGAGAAGGCGGGGGAAAAAATACGTATTTTTTAATATACCTGCTTCTGTGTGTTTGCTTCAGAGAAGAAAAGGGCTAAATCCCCAGATTTTGTATTTAATACAAAACATACACAAATGAATTTTATCTGGAGCGTACAGCAGAAGAAATCATTGACAATGGCTAGCATGTTTAGATCTTTTAGATACCTGGAGCCTAGATATATGAGCATCAGCAATAACAACATATATTTGGATGCCACAGAACTGTGACATAACTGAAAAACACTTGAAACCAAACAAGTGAGCTGCTGATTCTGAAATACTTAAATTTTTCATTAGTATATAAAAGTAATCTTCAGTCTTAAGCCCATCACTTTCTCTTCTGCTTCTAAGTTTATGTCACAGTTTAAAAAAAATCTTCAAAATTATGTATTGTAAGAACTACTTCTAGAAAAGTCATGTTCAAATGTGTGATCTTTAAATTGCTTCAGGTTTTTTGGTTTTGGGGGTTTTTTTTGCCTGTGTTGCTGCTTTACTCTTTATTAGCAAATGTGAGTAAAGCTTTCATAATCTTTGTTTTCAAGAAGTTCTGGATTCCTTCAAGTCAATGAAATCCAATGATAGAAAACTTAACCATCCCTGACACAGCTGGTTTACCAGCCTACCAAATGTCACTTGAATATATCAGGACTAAGCTCAAGAATCATGTAGTTCATCCAGTTTTGATAGATCTATTAGGCACTTCTGCTTTTACATGACATCTAACTATATGAATAATTTACCAAAAAACACTAGGGATAGCAATGAATTTAAGATCACACCTGTGTTCAAATGCCTTCCTGATTGAGTGTGCAAGTGACTTCCTCGTTGTGTGAAGCAAGTTTGTGCATCTGGGAATGAACCTTTTAACTTGCAGTTACGTTTTGTTCCCACACTGCTACCCTACCTCCCCTACAGAGGCTGTTATTTTATGTTAAATATTTATGTTGTAGCGTCATATACATAGGATGTAACTCTGATACCTAATATGCAAGCACTCCCTGAAAAACTCTATATCCTGTACAATATTAAATGTCTGTATTTTGTTTGGTTCAGGTTCTCACACAAGTGTGAAAAGGAATTTGAAGCTATAAATCACTGTCGGTCAGTCTTTACCTTAAGTGCTAACCACATCCCTGAATCAACAATATGTTTTCCTTCCTTTCCACAGATGGGTTGACCCTGTGGGTTCACCGTGCGTTATTACACCTAGAAATTCCAGCCACGCTCGCAGATTGCATCACTAACCACTATTCATTGCTGTGCTGAGGAACGTCTTCTCAGATGATTTGCAATCACACAGCTGAGAGCTTTTACTCTCCTAGCAGAGCTTGCTTTCAAACAGAAAACCCCAACTCTGTTAATATAATCCTAATAGTTAAGGTAAAGTATTAAAACACTTTCTAATTACTTCCTTCCCATTTCCTATGGCTTTTCTTTTAATAACATGGATTTTTATTATTATTGCTTGGTTTCAGACTCATTTATTTTCTGTAATAGGTCTGCTCCATTTCCTTGAATTTTGAGCATGAGGGACCTGCATGTTCAGCTCTGCTGGTGACTTGAGACAATATGAAAATGAGATGATCTAGAAAAGCTTTAAAATGTCATTTGTTCATGCAGTGCTGCTACATGGGTTGCCAGCATGGCCTGTTCTCCCTTACAGAGCAAGGAGCCTCCAAATAATTTCAAATTGCAGTTAAAAGCACTGCAATGAGTTTGTGCTTCAGAAGGAAGAGTGTCAAATATTGACTCAGCTGATGGTTTCATGCAACCTACAGGGATCCCTCAGAAGCATCCCAAATTAGTACTGGCTCTCTGCAATTCAACCTCTTTAAGGAAAGCACAGTTTCAAGGGACAGTTTGAACAGGGTGATGGTAAGACATATAAGAACAATAATTTCTCAGGGAAATGAGTTTCCATGGGAATAACGCTGGTTTGCAAGCAACTGGAAAGTCTCAGAAGGCTTCCCCTTCCTAAGCACAGCAGGCATGGCCACCAGAGACTTTATATGAGGCCAGACATACAAACAGACACACTTTCCACTTACCACACTGATAGAGGTGAGTCAGTTGTTTTCTTCCTCAGAGCTTTTGTGAGTGAATAATATGAAACACAAACTCCTTTCATCACTGATTTATGCTCTTCCTTTGCAAATCATTGGATAAACCCTATCTTCAGCTGATGTAATTCTGTCTTATCTCATTGATTTCAGCTGAGATGAGGACCTGATCTTTGAAACATGAAGTTTCTTTTCTGTTATGGCTATGTTTAATTTCATTATTTAACTCTTGTATTGTAATTTTAAGCTTATATGTCTCATTTTGAAGCTCCTTACAAGGTATTTTATGTTTCTGACTATTCAGTCAGTCCCTTTCTTAACACACATCACTTGCATTAAGCTACTTGGTAGTTCCTTTCACTAAGGCTCTCTAGCCCTAACTCTTCCCTGCGTTCTCCTGAGCTGCTCTCATCATCCCCCCGTTCCTTGGCAATAGTATCTTTCCCCCAGTACAGTCACTGGATTCTGTACAGGCTCTTGCGAATGGCTAACACAGAAAATGCATTGCCTGTCTTTGCCCTCCTATCCTTTGGCTACTACAAACTGGCATTTTGTTTGCTTTTTGCACTTTTTTTTTTCTTAATTTTTTTTCTCGTCATCTTCTTTTTAGCACAGCTGTGCAGCTGGCTGCTGGCTTCAATTATTTTTCCACAATAACTCCCAGGTCTTTTTCCAGAGGACGGTGCTGGATGACTATTTAATTCAGCACATACAATAGTTTTTGCATCAGTCTCTTGCTTGCAGACAAATTACTTGATGTGCTAATATTGAACTGCATTTACCACCTGCTGGCTCAGATCATCTCAAATGATCTAAAGTCTCGACTTCAGTTCCACTGTTCCTTGTATTCTGTCTGCTTCTAGTGCTAGTATTATATTCCACTCCAAAGGTTTATTTTTAGGACACCTCTGCCAAATTGTTTACACATGTTAGCTCCCTTAACATTTCCTCATTGCCAACAGCTTTTGACCCCAGGGACAAACTGAAGGCCTCTGTATGTTAGTTCTGAATGGTATATAACCATGACAAGGTAAAAGTCTGAATACGGAGCAGGCCGTACGCAGGTTTTCCCCTTTGAAAAATCAAAAATGAAGAGGGAACAACCTTCAAAAGGGCTTAAACCCAGATGAGTGAGAGCAACTTAAGAACTGCTGAGAGCATGATGCTTAGTGGTCTCAACAGGAATCTACTTTGTCCAAGTCATTGGAACGAAATGATACTGGAAGTGTTGGTACGTAAAGACGATGGTACATAAAGACACTTCACTTCTAACGTGTAAATGTATTTTGGAATTATATCAGTCCCTTTAAGTACTCTGAAAACTATATAATCACTTCAATGTTTTTGCATGCCAGTAGAATGTTTCGGAGGTGCCTGCTGCTTCTTACAGCAGTTCACATTGAAGTCAGATCTTATCAGGTTGCATCTGTAAAGAGAATGACAGGGGGTCACAGCAGAAGGCCTCTCAGATAAAAAAGTGGTGATACCTGTTCCCTAGGGCAGCTTGAAGGGAGGCAGCTGATCTGTACACTTCTTTTGAGTGGGATCTGGCCCTTGCCCAAAAGCTAAGAGCCCCTGCTTTGGTTTTACTTCAAAACAAACCAAAACAATCCAGCTTGGGACTATCAAAATGTCGAAAGTATGAGGGAAGAAAAGTGAAGTTTGAAGATATGAAAAAATCAGTTAGAAGGGGAAGTTTTATGTAGAATTAGCTGTCTGTCTGAAAATAAAGCCACCATTTCAGTCAAGTGACAGTGTTCTAAAGGGTTATGAAGAAACAGACATCTGTGACTTTAATATCCCAGTCCATCTTAGACCTTTTCTGGCAGTGCTACGAAAACATTTCCTACATACTTTCAGCCTTATCATGGAAAGTCAGACAGCTCAGGATCACATGGGTTGATAAGTTTTCAACCAAATAAGAGTCAGAAATGTAAAAGCAAAATACCCTGGGAAAGTTTCCTTCAGCTTGTATGTATGAGAGAATATAGTACATTCCCCTGTGCAGCCTATAATTAAGATGAAAGGCATATTTCCATATAATTTGCCATTCAGTAGCATGGTTTGCATTCCATGTGGGCTGCATCATCCTGATTCTTCTATTGCAATGAAACAAAACAAAAAATTAAATCAGGCTTAGTAGTTGAATAGGAAGTGTTGTTACAGTTCAGACTATTTTTAAGTCTCAGTAAACAAAGCCATTTTAACTGCTTGCTTTTCATAGGAACTGAAATGTATAGACTTTGCAAAAGTGTGACTTCTTTGTATAAAATCAAGAAAGTACCCTGGCCTGAAAAATTAGCTTTTATCAGATTTTTTTTCCCTCCTACCAGATGGACAGAAGAAGGCAGAAGAAATGTAGTAAAGATATCCTACCTTGTCTTCAGCTACATTTTTAGCCCTCAGTGGCTGGCTGTGGGTCATAACATGGACCTGAGGGATCGTCTTGCAGGGCTCTAAGGCACCTTTACATGTATACACACAACCACACAAGCATTCAAACTTTAGCTCTGTGCAGGTCTGGTTCACCTTAAAAACTCTGTCTAGTCTTAAAAAAGTGAATTAGAACCTTTTTTTTTCTAAGGTCAAAAATACATGATAAGTGATAAACACTTGGTAGCCCTGACCAACTGGAAAAAGTTTAGAAATTGATTCTAATTCTTCTGCAGTTCCACTGACTGCAGTGAGTTCAGGAAAACCTGAACACTTAATTAAATCCTAAGTGAGTTAGGAGCTCTTGAGAAGTTCTTCCCTTGTGAGATCTCTAGTACTTCCTAATTCCATCTGTGCTAGAAATGGCATAAGAACAGTCTTTCTCATGGTAAATCAGCATCTCCGTATTTTGTCTAAGCTGGGATGGGGAACAGCAGAGGGCACACATATGTAAATAACTTAAAAGAAAAAATAAGTTGAGATAATTTTTTAACCCCAAACACAGTTCAGTTCAAGTTTTAGGCTAGGGCTTGCGCTGATTCTTCTTCTAAATAAACCTGCTAGTCCATCATTATTAGAGTCTGAATCCCAAGGAGATACATGTGTAAAGTCAGATGTCTGGCCATAGATCTATAGGAAACACAAATGTCAAGACACATCTGGAGAAACCGCAGAGCCCTTCAAATGCAGATCCTTCTATGCAGATACACCATTTGTACTGGGAGCCCAGTGAAGCCACTGGGAAATTGCCAGTGTGTTGACGATGAGGCTTTGCCCCCATGTCCTCAGCTCAGTTTAAAGCCGCACTGAGAGTGGAGAGGGAGGAGAAGACCTCTCTCCAAGGCTCCCTGTTGCACAAACAGAGCAAGTGCTCAGTGCCTTTCCTTGCCTGCACAGCAGCTGTTCTGGAGTTTTAACACTCCATTTTGGCTTGGCAACAGCCCCAGCTGAAGAAGTTCTCATAGTTTAGTTACTTGGTAGTTATGCATAACTTCCTGAATTTGCTAATGTGTTCCCTCATTATTCCTTCTTCTGAAGCTTCTGCATCAGTGGTGGGCTATTACCACCAGGAGACAATGTCCACTTAGTACACAGAAAACCCACAGCATTTATTAAGAGACAATGCAGCGGTTTCAGTTGGGTGTATACTGAGTAGATATTTCCTGCTGCTGCTGATAGCCCACCACTGGCACCAAAGCACTGGGAAAAGGAGCAATGGGGAGGGGGGTGCACAATGCTCTGGAAATCACGTATAACTAACACACCACCACCTGTTGGGTCACAGATGAGGGTCAACGTGTGGCTGCACAGCTGCAAGACCAGGCCAAGAGCATGAAAAGTTTTAGCACCTCCCTCTCCTGCTAAGAAAGACCATGTTACTCCACTTCTCCTCTCTTCTTGGGGCTGGCAAGGGTGCTCTTATTCCTCTCTTCTTTCTTATCCTGCCCTTCTCATGTTTGTCAGGACCAGGGGGATTCAGGCAAATGGTTCCTGTGTGCTCCCCTGGGAACAATTAGGTAGGCTCAGGAAGGAGAGAGAAGGCAGGGATATGGGAATGGAGCTTCCTGAGGAAATCTGGTTTCCCATGTCAGACCACTCAGGGCTCCGCCAGCATGAGCCGGAGAGCCTGAGTCCCACTAGACACCCTCTGTGTAACAGAACAGCACCTGTGGTCTCTGAACTTATTTCTGATAAAGAACAGTAGAAAAGAAGAATAAACGCAGGAGCAGAGGGCAAGAGAAGCAATGATTCCATGGCCATTAGCACATTGTTTTGTTTTGTTTAGATTTTACACCATGTTGGCATCTGCGACAGAAACTTGAGAAGTTTCAGAGTTGGGATTCAGCTTGTCTAAGTATCCAGAAGTTTAGATGTCTGCCTGAACCACATCTGAACTATGCAAAGTAACTTCTTGAGACCTCTCTGTTGGGCTGGAAATCTTGTAAGAACAGGCTTTCCCGTGACATTTCCAACACTCCTGCTTCCTGTCATGGCAGTGAAACAGCCGTCCTCATGGTATTTCAACAATTCTTCTACTAAATGCAAACCAGAAGTGGAGGGGGTGGTGGTGGTGGTGGAGATATATAAGACCTCTCCCAGCTTTGGAAATCTGCTGCTTGAGTTTCGTTCTAGAAAAATTTAGGGTTCAGAAGCTTTCAGATATTTTTTTTCCCCAAAACTTGTTCTACAGAAGACAGAGCAGAAAAGAGGAACTGGAAGTGCTACTGGCATAAAGGGGAGAATAAAGCTATCTCCCTTTTTGTATTTAAAAACCCCCAGAGGTATTTGATGGAGTTGAAAGATAGCATAATTAAAAAGAATAAAAGTAAACATTTTTTCACATAGCTTATACTTCTGTAGCACATGGCCACAGGATACCATGGAGGCCAAAAGCTTAACAGGATTTAAGAAATGATGGGTCATTTATATGGATAATAAAAATATTCACTGTCATTTTGGATACAGTTATATTAAAATATTTGCAAGGGATATAAACTCATCTGCCTCATGGTATAAGCCAGATTCTAAGTGAATGGCATTAGGGAAAAATTGTATTACATGCCTTTTAGTAATTGCTCTTTTATTGCATGTTATTTTGGCATGTCTGGTATTAAAGAAAGGATACTGGACTAAAAAAAAAAATATTGTATGATTTACTATTGTTTTTCATAGCATTCTTCTGAATGCGTTGCATTAGAGGACTAAGAAATGGAAACTGCACGTGTTGTTACAGGGGTCATTTCCTCTAGCCGATGTGAGGTAAGACATAAGCCCTTATTTACAATGAGTACAACAATCAGTATAATATTTACCTCAACAGCTTAGTAAGAACTGTGAATCCTTATGTCTTTAGCACAGATTTGTTTTTCAAAAAACATACACTTTAGTTCAACCTAACTACAGGAGATCAGATTAAATGATCATAGTGATCTTTTCCAGACTATAGTATTTCATTCCTTCAAAGGGCACTGCAAAAAGTAGCTTTTTAACCTTCACAATAGCCAGATGATATATTACCTCAACTATACTTGGATGAAATGAAACAGAACAATTGATAAGTTAATGAAAAGCTGTGTGGTAAATCAATAGGAAAGCAGAATTACCATTGTGGTATTCGGGATTTCTATACCTATTAGTAAAATACTGAATCATAGTATCGCTTTTCTGTATCTGTAGATGCATATAGGTGTGAACATCTGTAACAACGATTCTCAAAGGGCTAATCTATTTGACAGCAAGAACTGGTCAGAAAAACAGCATTTCTATCCCCAGTGGAAACTTCATATTTCAAAACTGGTTTTCATTTGAATCAGGAATAAAAACTAAAATATTCATGTTTCCCCATGAACAAAAGTTTGCTTCAAAATCACTGAAGTGTTTCATTTTGATAGCATCAACTTCCTGTGACATTAATTCCCTTGTCAATACATTTTAAATTGGCCACAGTATATTGCATTTCAATAATTCAGGTATTGTAAGTAATAGTATATAATTCACTGAAAACACTGTATAGCTTTAATATTAAAATTACAATCCTAATACAATTTAAAAGTCAGAACAAAATCAGAGTATTGTTCCTTATCTAAATGAAACATTTTAATATGATGTTCAAAATGATACATTCTCAGATTTCTCATCCACAAACATTGCTGATATTGCACGTTTCCTCAAAAAAACTTCCAATTAAAAAAAAGCCCAACTGGTATTTTCCACCAGAAATAATTTCTACTGAAAAATTTTTCACCCAGCTTTCTGAAAGTTCTAAGCCATGTTCCTCTTGCAATTACAGCTGATATAACTCAGTGGTGAGGAAAGCTACTGCTCTTGTTGTAGTAGGAGCAGGAATGGAGAAGCATTCATTAAAGCAAGAGAAAAATGGAAATGATGATTACAGATAGCCTCAGGTTACTCTCTGGTACAACACCACAGTTCCTCTTTTACGCAGTAATGAGCAAGCCAGATGTATCCTGTAATGAGGAGAGTAGGAATACAGTTTACTCAGTAACATATAAAACTGTGTTTCAGTTACCCAGAAAGATTCTGAACAGAAGTATATTTTCTCTAGGTCTAGCTGATTGAATAAATCTCTTTAGATTACGTATTAACATTTGCAGCAATAATAACACTCTAATAACAATTTGGGGTTGAATCATGCTCTCATCCTTCCCAAGTGCTCTCCCATTCACAGCTAGTCCTGTCTGGGGGCTGAAAAGGCTGTAGCTGATGCAAATCCTTGCCCTAACTTTTCACCTGCCCTTTCTGTATCTATATATCTATATCTAATCCACATCTATCAATCTACCTGTATCTCTGCATGCCTGTACCTCCATCTATGGCAAATCTATGTGGAAGTGTTTGTCCCTGTCTCCTTTTTCCTATGAAAGGACACTTGACACAGACAGACTGGGAAAACTGAATCATTTTGAAGACTCCTTCTTAAAACCCAGTTGCTCCAGGTCCTCCTGAGGCAAGGCACATGCAGTTTTAGTCCTGAGCTGTGAGCAGCAGACGTGCTATCTCATGGCTCACTGTGATGCAGTGGCTGGTGCTCTGTGACCCTTCAGCCCTTTCGGGGCAGCCTGAAGATGCCTCTGCAGGGCGTGCTGCAGAGCCCCTCGTCTCTGCAGACCCTGGGGTAGCGTGGGTGGTCTGAACAGAGTGAGCCCGGGCTTGCACCAGGGGAGGAGGGAGGTGAGGGCTATCAGCAGAGTGAAGGGCTGGGCAGAGGCAAATCCCGTTTCGTTTATCACTGCAGCCCAGTCATCTGCTGAAGTTTATTTCCTTGTGGCCATCGGCCATGCCTCTTTTTGAAAAAAAGGAAAAAAAAAAAAGAAGTGACATACAGATTTATATAAATGGACTAATCACAGTAATATCGACTATATTTTGTATAGTACTGGGCTGCATCTGTAACAACAATTTGTACCACAGCAATCCCATGCATACATTGAATTAACTATTCCCTGTGACTGTAAAGCTTTTAATTTCATACTTGCTTTGTCATACACCCCTGCCATCTACCAACTCCTGCTGTCCTTCAAACTCATTTTTCCATTTCATTTCCACTGGTGGTTCATCTCAAATAAGTTATGCACTCTCCTGCGTCTATACTTAAACATTTCACCTTCTGTTAAACAACTGTGTTCTCACGATGACATTTAAAGAGATAGATGGTGAGCAAAAGTAAATGCCACTGTACGTTTCTTTATTTTGTATTGCACAGAAAGACTAATGTGTATCTGAAAACAGTAAAATCCAAATTGGATGAGGGAAGTGATATATGAACACCTGTACATACAGATGTGTTTCTTTGGAGCCAAGCTGAGTTTTTAAGGTAGTTTGATGGTATTAAGTGAGATAATGTCAATACACACAGGGAAAAAAATCTACAGTCTTTAAATCTTCTGGGTTTTAGCATTAGTAAGGAGAATAGAATCTATTGAAATAAATGTAGCTACATCAGGAATGGTCTTGTCTTTTGTGGTAATGATACTTTAAACATTTCAGTGTGATCACTCCATAAATTAAAAGACAAAGCAATTGCACCAATTCTCAAGTCTTCAAGATGTGAGAGCAGTTCAAGGCTGATCTTTATTATGGCAGTGAATAGAGGCTTCACAGTTAAGGCTGAACTGAGATTTGCAGTCATAGCAAGAACTAAATCTTCTCAAGGAGCATAAAAGCACAGCATACACACACACACACACACACAGAATTACATCACTTGCTCTGAATGTGTTCCTTGAGAATTTTCTGTCATATCTGATAATTTGTCATTAGTTAGAAATATTTTTAAGATTTTCCATGAAAAGTATGTTAGCCTTTCTAATAGCCTTTCAAAACACTTCCCAGTTATGGATCTTTAAAAATAAAACAGCTCCTAAAATGGAACAACATCTAGAGCACATATTCTCTTTTCATTTACTCAAGTAGACAAGACAATCCAAGCTCTCCAGAAGGACTGGATTTTGTACTTGGCTCATTGGAGACCAACATTCTAGTTTGTAAAGTGGAGGGAACCATCCACCCCTTCTCTCTTGAAGTACTAGGAATACATACGGTTCTCAAATGTAGTTACTGGTACAGGGTTTTCCTAGTTACCCAACCTATTTTTTCCTCAGTTGTAGATATGCTACTTGTCTAAATCTGTAACCATCTCTAACAAGTTGTTTAAGGCACCAGGGGCATCTCTTGCCTATCTGCAGATTAACCTTTCAGTTTAGTTCATCCAACCAATATTTCAAAGTACCTCTTTTCTGCTGTGCATCTGAACCTGCTCAGCCCCTCTGGAAACGTTCACTACAACACAGCCCATTCATTCTGTCTGGCTCATTCAGATGCATCCCAGCCAGAAATCAAAACTAGCACTGAGCCTTCCCCACGATGCTAAACCCAAAGCCAGCACTAGAGTTTGGTCCTTACTTGGTGTAGTTCTCTTTTATTTGGTGGCATGTACTGAACAGCCTTTCTTTTCTGAAACCAGATCAGGACTTGCAGGACATGATGTGCTGGTGCAGAAATAATGTTATGCCTTGACTACTTATTGCTGTCCCATGTAATGAGTTACAGGTGTCTTGGTCTCTGTAATGAGTGGCAGCAGCAGAAGTGAACAGCTATACATTGAAATATTTTTGGAAATGGAGTTTTAATGCTTCAGGTCAATTTGTGAAATGGGAGAAAAGCAGGTGAAAGGGGCAATCATCTTGATGAGAGGAGAATCTGGCAGGCCTGAACATACAGAGTTCCTTTGCTAGGTTATCAGCATATTGTCATTAGGTTCATCTGTATGAAGCTCAGCCCATCCCTTCTGTAGGGAAACCAACCAGCCAGCCTGGGGTAGCTTGACTGATAACAAAAAGTGTTGTACCATGACTAAATATGTTAGCTATCTATTTAGTGTTTACTGATAAAGTCTACAAATAAACTATAGATTCAGTTCCTCACTAGGAATGCATCATAACTGATCAAGACTTTCAAAAGCAAGAACCCAAAAGTGAATCTCCAGAGGCCATACTCAGACACACAGATGGTTCCCATGCAGCAACACCCAGACTTCACAGTTCTGGACACCCTGAAAGAAGTGATCACCCCCTTTTATTGAGCACTTGCTAGATACCGTCTAGAATATTGCATCCAGTTTTAGACCTCCCTGATACAAGACAGACACTGATAAACAGAAGTGAGTTCAATGGAGGGACACAAACCTGTTCATGGTGCTGGAGCACAGGCCCTGGGGACCTGGGGCTGTTGAGCTTGGAGGAGAGACACTTCTGAGGGACTTGGTAGCAGTCCACCGCTGCCTATAGGGAGGTTATCAAAAAGACACAGTGAGGGTTTTGACAGTGGTCCATAATAGGAAGGTGAGACAGCACATACATGTTAAAACAGGAGTGTTCAGCCTGGTTGTAAAGAAATTTCTTCCCTATGAGGACAGTTAAGCAGTGAAACAAGATGCCCAGAAAGGCTGTGCAGTCTCCATCTCTGTAGGTTTTGAAAATCCTACTGGATAAAACCTGAGTAACCCCATTTGACTTTATCAATGGCCTTGCTGCATGCAGGAGGTCAAACTAAATGATCTCCTGATGTCCCTCCAACCTGCATTATCCCATGATCCTATGGCAGTATGACAGAACCTGTTATATTTCAGAACCATTTCTTCTATTCTTTGAGAAAATACGTTTGTAAACTTAAAGTCATATAAACCTCTTTGAATGATGAATGACACAGGAAGAAATTAATTTTGCCAAAATAATATTGCCTGAAAAGGGACTGCACTGGGGCAGAGGTTGTTTTGATTTTTTTTTGCATGGGCTGTTACCTTGCGACCTGGAAGCTTGCAGTGCTCTTCTTCCAGCTCATCTACTTGACTGACTATGCAGGATGGCACAATGTATAACGTATATATAGCAACATGCAGCTAAAAGGCATTGTACAACCCTGCCATATTGTGCCTCAGTGCATTTTGTCAAATGACTACAGGATTTTATAAGAAGAAAAAATAAAGTCAATCTCCTTTAAGTGTGTCTCTTTTTCTTCCTCTTCTAGATGCTCTGGACTATTTTAATCTAACGGATTTACCTGCCCCTTCTGCTTCATTAGGTTATATTGGTTTAAAGGAATGTCAGGTTTTAGTTTCATACGTGCTATTTGGCAGCTAGTCTCAAGGATGTCACACTAGGCAAAACCAAAATGCACTCCTTGTTTACTCAGGATGCAAATCCTGGACAGGTATATGCATCTGAAAACTCCACTTAAAAAGGAAATTATTGTACTATTTTGACTCTGCTTATAATTTTTTTCTAAGCATTCATTTATCTAAAAGCCAAAAAGATGTTGAAACTCGTGGAAGAAAAGTGTGTTGTACTCACATAGTGTGTTCAGTGTGTTGTACTCACATTTCATTTCAGATTAGTATTTTCTCCCTAAACCAGGTAGCTCCCCTGCATTCAGATTCCTCTCACAGGTTCACGTAGAAGTTTTGCACATATTTTATACAAGCTTAAGTAAAAAAAGGAACGGCATAAAAAAGATGAAGCTGTGTGCTGCTTTTGTAGCCATTTTCTTTAAGTTCTGGCAAGATCACCCAATCTTTATCTGAAACAACAATGTGAGAAGTCCTAAAGCAGAGCTTTACAGGAAAATATAATACTCTAAGAGAGAGAAAATGGACCCAGAAGAAGAAATGTGCAAACAAAACTGTCGGGTTTTTGAGCTTGCAGAGAACAGAGGAGCATTCAGAAATCACGACCTGCTTTCAGCCATGAATACCTTGTAAAACTGGAGTAAGACATGTTATCTACAAGCAGGTGAAACTAATGATTTTCTAGTGGTCCTTTCTTCTCAGCAATGGAGAGAAAACTTGAAAAAGCTAAAATAAGAAATAATAAATCATGTTGCAAGGAGAAGAATAGAGTAATTGACATTTACTCATTCTAGCTGATAGCTTTTGTCTTCTCTCTGATTATGGCCAAGAAAAATGTCTTTCTCAGGACTTTCCCAAGAGTAAGCGTAGGCATCCTTCGAGCTAAAATAGCCCAAACCCCCAAAAGTCAGTTAATTTGTACAGACTGCTTTGTAATGCTGTGGTTTGTTTATTTAACTGCAGCTTAATGTGAACTTATTGCAAAAAGATGCATTATTGTCACTTTTCAAATGGGAAAAAATGAGGACCAATTCATCCTTGATATTTTGACTGGTCTCGTGAAACTACACAGATGTCCTAAAGGTGACCTACTGAATACTGAAGTGAGACTCTTTCCATTAGGAATAACAGACGTTTGATTTGATGCCTTCCCCATATGCACCACACCAGGAAGAAAAGAAACCCTCCAGGCTCCTAATACAGTGGTGCAGTACTCCTTTTCTGTGCTTTACAGCTCAGAGAGGGAGTATATCACACAGAAACACCATCCATCACCTCCAGGTTCCTGGGGAGCTGCGCTACTCTACCATCTACTCAGAGCTGTGGTTGTAGGAAACAGTGGAGGCTAAGAAAGTTAAAACCTGACCTTCACCTGGTATAAATTGACAGATCCGATTGAAATCCATGCCAGTTTCTCGCCTGTGATTTATTTTTTTGATGTTTACATTTAAACGGGGCATTTGAAATTCAGTGTTAAGTTTCAGGAGCACACACCCATATGAAAATGTTTGTGTAAATTAGAAATAAACAATTATGCAAACTTGCCTGTGTTCTCATCTGTTTGCCTTTCCATCTGTACATTTTCAAATAAATTCCTCAGGATTTGAGGATTCATTACCAACTAAGAAAAACTGACAACCTGAAGGCTGGTGTATTTAATCCAAAATCTGTTATCCCAAGGAAATTCTTTCTTTGCTTGCGTCTCTGCTAAAAAATTGAGTCTACGTGTCAGAATAGGTGCGAAGATTTTGTTGGTGCTGCTTAGGTGGTTTCAGTTTACAGAGGGTTGTTTCTAGGGAAATAGTGCCCTGTGTGCTCGCCAGCAGGCTCCTGTGGCTCATCGAGCAGCAATTCATTCAGTTTAAATGTACAAGATTACAGCAGGGGGTAGTAGCAGAATTTAGAGAAGAACAGGAAAGGAGAAGCCACAGCAGAAATGACTTGGTACCCTAAGCAACACAAACAACAACAACCAAAGAAGCGGAGCCAGGCAGGAATTGGATTGTCCAGGATACTCTCCTGATGCTGCGCATAGTGATCTTGAGCACTCAGGCAGCAGAACGGTCCTCGTGCAACCAGGGGAAAAAAAATAACAACCACTTCTGGAAACTGCAGGGACGCGGAGAGCTCTCTTTCCCAGGGTGAGGGCTTCTGCCTACCACACCCAGCATCAAGTGTTTTGAAACCAACAACAAAGCCCTGCACAACAAAAGAACAGTAATAACACTAATAATGCTAAAATAAGAAGAGTTTGGCACCTTCCACTGAGAATCTATACAACATGCAGTGATGCCAAGCAACCAATCTTCTCGGCCAGAATAATTGATGGCAAGAGCTGAGCGAATCGTTTTGCAACAGAACACCTTCTGCTTACATTGGGCTTTTTGTGGGTGTGCCAGTGGGATATCTAACGGCACATCACAGGTTTCTCAAATGCTTTTTCTGTTTGAATGTATTTTGGTTACTCTTTCTATATTAATCAGTTTTACTTGAAATCAGAGCTCTGTTGCAATTAGGCTACTGGGAGACGTTGCATTTACCAGTTCCCAAAGTGTGCTGCGTAAGTGTATCCACCATTATTAACATATTAGAAAACAAGCTGATGCAAATACCCACTTGTACAACTGCAGAACCCTTTTAATCAACTTGCATGGCTAGAGATTCATTTGTGTGCATGTGCATTGCAAACAAGCACACAGAGAGATGTTACTGAGGCTGAAGCAGATTAATTAGAAATGTAAATGAATGTCTAGCACAGCAAAACATATACATAACTTTAAATTTAATTAGGTGCTTAAATTATTTGTAGAATTAGGGTGGAATGACACTCCAAGCTATGCCTATGATTCAGTATTTTGTTGAATCAAGGCCCATTTTCAGGAGCATTTTGGGGGGGACTTCATGCTTTTCAGCCAACTCTACTTACTAAATTACAGTTTCTGCATGGCCATATTTTTGTTTTCTGTATTTTGGGTTCATTTTACAATGACAGGCCATAAAAAAATTCATCTGTCTTAAGAAAAGTCCAAACCCAGCAGCTCTCAGGAGCCGTTGATTTATGGTGTCCTGCCTTCATGATCTTGCAATGAACATTTGTTCTGATGATGTGATGTTTGTGATTTCATATCCTGCTGTGGAGCTTCAGTGTGAGAAGGCGTATTTTGGAACTAAGATGAACTGGACTGTTGCCTCACCTACTCATGCAGTTTCAGGTCCAATGAATTGATTTAATCTCTCGCTTTTAATAAAAAACAGTTGTTATTTTTCTTACTCTCCACTGGATTCCTAGACCACATCTACAGTGGTGTCAAGAAAACAAATATGAAAATCACTGTTTAAGTGTAACTTTAAGTTCTCTGTGGCCAAACTGGCTTTCAACAATGTTTAATTATCAGAATATGAAATCATTTTAATATCTAGTCATACCTATTTATCCATGAATTGCACAAAGCATTATTGTAACTATCAATGACCACTACAGTTATCTGATCAGAATTTCCCTTCTTGCAGCTTGTGACCATTGACTCTCAGGCTGTCGCTGTGCTCCTCTAAGAAGAGTTGACCTCCACTTTGTCTGCACCCTCCCATTTTGTAGCTGAAGAGCACAAGAAGATATTCAACCACGCTTCCCCTAAGAATCATCTCAGCTTCTTATCATATCTCACATTTTCCAGACCCCTTGTTGTCTTGGTGGCCTTCCCCTTGACTTGCTGCAGTACATCCCTGTATTTCTTGTAGGATTACCACGGTCACTGTAAAGTGGAGAATATAAATGAAACAAATTGGGCAACTCACAGCGTTTGGTAGGTTTGATTGAAAAGTAATGGCTCTGGAAGCCTCTTGCATCAATTGTCCACCTCTCTTCCCATTCCAATTTGTTTCCTTAAAGTAATGCAGTTGTAATTCAGCCTCCTCTTTACTCAGTGCCATTAAAACAAACCAGGTAAAGAAGAATAAAACTAATAGATAGCAGTGCTGTGTGGAGACCTTCTTGTATGGGTGATTCAAGAACGGCCAGCCTTTAACATCAGATGAACTCTTAAAGTGAGAAGTAACACTTCTACTGTCCCTGTATTTGCCTTGTTCAGCACCTGACTATAAATCATTACCTGATCCCTGACACCGTCTGGTTTCAGGAATGTGTTGCCAAAGAAATAATGGTGCCAGAGGTACAAGTCAGCAAATGAAGACGTGAGTCCAGTGACTCCCCAGGGACCAGGCAGACTGTAACCCCTTCACACAGGTGAATACAGCTGGGTCAGACTGAGCAAACAAGGGGAGAGGAAGGAGCATCCTACAGAGTCAAAAACTGCAGAAAGTACATCTGAGGAGAAGCAAAGAATGGGGACAAAGCTTCTGGAGACAGGTTTTTGCAGTTGGTTTGGAGTTTTTCTGAGTCTTGCTGAGGCACTAGTACGGACTGTATTACAATTTCTTACCCTTGCAGTGGAATACACTTACTGCAGGTCCTCTCGCATCAGATATTATCTTTGCCACATCTGTCTCACTCTCTTTAGTGTGTTTTGAAGAGAAATAATAGACATTTTGAAGGTGCAGAATCTGGCACCAGCAAGGGAGGAAGATGCTGTTCTGAACACCATAGTGTTTACGGACACGCTGATGGAAACAGCTATAAAATAAGGTGAGAATAAGAATAATCTAGCGACAAAAATAATATCTACACCTTGATAAACTCTGAGGCTGTTTAAGCCAGAACCAAATTTAGAGTAGGGCAGTGTCAACCACCCAAGAACTGATACTTCCCCACTCAGGGATTTGCCAGTCCTTCACCTCCCACCCTTTCTCACACCCCCTGTATTACACTTTGTCTTCTTTTCATTCCCACTTTTCCCAAAGATGCACTTGGCTGCATTCGGCCATGAAAACATTGTCTTTCAGCATGTATTAAATGACATTTGGAGTAGAGGAGAGAGCAACAGTTGATAGAAAATGGTAAGTGGTGTAATAAGTTTGCTGCAAATCCACGCATGACATGCAGCGTGGCTCCTTCCCTTACAGGCAGGACCAGCACTAACATACAGGTTGCAGCAGCAGCTGCCTAGCGCAGGGGCTGGCGAAGGGCAGCAAGTGTATCCATTAACAATTTGTTCCCGTAGCACAGGTTTGTAGCAGTTTTTGTTCTCTCTGCTCTGGGTGTAAGAGCCTTTGATAGAAAGCATGCCTCCAGACTGCAGATTGTAGCTGGACTTCAAACGCTGCGCTGCTCTCTCGTGACTCTTTCTGCCCTGCACTTTGATGTGGGGACACTTGGCGAAGGGTAGGCACCCCGGGGGGAAAAAACTCATGCCATCTCCTTCACAGAATTGCAAAATAACATGTCAAGGACACACGTTGCACTCAGGCATGGCTCAGTCATGATCTATTTGCCAAGTGGTTCTGTATTCTTAGCGTTCTAGAAATACTCGTTATTCTTCTTGTTGTTACTGTAATGTTATTCTTCCTGTAAAGGAGAACCCTGAAGGGATACAGTGGTTGACCTGAAAGAGTTTTCTGTTAACATCTATGGTTTCCCTACCATTCTGAAATACTTTCACTGTTTGCACTTGGGCTACCTGCATAGGAAGTAGCCAAAATTCTCTCTTGCTGTTCAGGTGTCACAAGTTTTATCTCTCAGATTTCCTAACCATATTCTCTGCTGTTGAAATCATTAGTTTGTATAGGATTGTATCTGTACAGAATCAGGCGCATCCATTTCCATATCAAAAAGTCATATTGCACTAATATGCCCTGCAATAGGAGCTGTTGAGGATTGCAGAGGAAAATAGCACCATACAATGTGCTTCATTAATTGTAGGACTGTACATTCATATTCAGCTTGATGTTAAGCATAAAAACAGTTGTTGCTGCACCTTGTTATTTAAACTCTACGTAAGCAATGTGAGCTAAATCCAGTGATGGAGACTTGGCACCAAATAAACTTCACCAGCCAGTGATGGAGACTTGGCACCAAATAAACTTCACCAGCAAATAAAGCATTAATCGTAAACTATAAATAACCAGTTGTTGCCGTAGCATTTTGCAAACTTTTTAGGGATAATCACAGCACACAGCCTAACAAGCTATAGAAGGGAAACTGCAAACAAGAAGTTGCACTAGCATTCACTATGTACTTTTTTCAACAGTTACTGAGATGATATAAGGCTTTTCTACTGCTGTCTCTAGAATATTGATTATACATGCTTTTTAAGCCAATTTTTTAAATTTAACACATGAATATTGGCATAAATAAATATTTTTCAAAGGTTTAGAATTTATAAACACCTGTGGGTCTAAGACACATTTATGTCTGTTGCACTTGTTTGTCCCATTGGATGAGTTAAACACTGCTTTGTTTTATTCTTGTGTAGAGTATAATGAAATAAAATAAAGAAAATAGAACAGTTACATCTTTCTATCCTTTTCTTTCAGCTATGCCATCATTGCTTTTTTCTCCTTATACCCTTCTGTCACTTTGAAAGTCTTGTTAAAGCCTTGTTTGCTCCAGCACAGTACTGATAAGAAAAGCAAATGTTTACATTTTAATTGGATGCTGGGAAAGCAGAACTGCAGAAAGCACCAGGAAGATAGTGGCATCCTTTATCTGGGCAAGTCCTACCTTATCATTGGAGAAATACCTTTGATTTCAATGAAATAATAAACTGCTGATTTAGTCTATATTAGATAGGATATAGTACTTTTAAATACAGCTGCCAATAGAGAAGATTATAGTTTGAGTTTATATTTTGAAACATTGCCCAGTTTTTAATTTGTCATGAACCACAATGAATCGCAATTAATCCTCTTTCTATGAGCGACAAGGTCAGTTTGACACTGTGAATAGTTAAATCATCCTTGGCAAGAGTCTTATTCTGGCGTAAATGTTGTAATGAGAAATCCACATTACTAGCAGCATTTGAAATGTGAGTGCCCAGCACTTAATCCAGTACTATTTGTTTTTGCACTGAATAGTAATTCCTTTAATGCAGTCATTAGGGATGCCTATGAGTTTAATTGGTTTGACATTAGATATTTTCCTTTCAATTGCACCTTTTAATGTCTTTTCTTTTTGATAAACAAACAATTGGAAAGTCTTCCGAGCTCTGATTCTTAAGCTTCTTCAGCTCTACTGCTGCATGGGCGGGAGGGACTCGGTTCAGCTGGCTTCACACACCAATCAGTAAAAGTGCATGAACTGTCCCTAAAGGCCTTAAACCACATTTCATTGAAGAAAACAGAAATACAAGATCTGGCCCTCTCCCCCTTAGCGGTCCTTGGATTTTCAGTGATTGCCTAATTTAAGTCTTCAACGCTAAGATCATCCTCTGACGCTCTGACTTAATAAAACCTTCCTCTGAGAACAGAATTAGGAGTACCACAAGGGACAGGTTATGAGGCAGAATGCTACTGACTGTGAGTAAGGGTATTAGTGTCTGGCGTTCTGCTGTTTGGGCCACTTTCTCATCTGTGACTTGTGCTGCCTTATTCCTGTACCTGCAGCATCTGCCTCGGTCACAGCTCTTGCAGTGCTGCCAGGGAAGTTTCTCCGCTGTCGCTGGAGCATCCTTAAACACAGAAGCATCCCAGAGTCAGTCATGGTCCACCCAGTGTGCTATGAAAGAGGTTTGCTGGGCCAATAGCCCCATCTTGGCATACACTTGCCCCAAGTGACTGCTGCTGCCTCAATGCAACCCTTGGCTCCATCTTCCCTGTCCCTTTCGCCCACCTGCTGCGTGGAAAAGGTAATGCAGCTTTGCAGAAGCTGTCACCCCTGCATGGGGGGACATGGCATAGGGCAAGGAAGGGCCACATGGTTCCGCTTATAGCAGCATTGTGTGGTCTGGCTGCATTGCCATGTGTGCATTAAACATTAAAAATATATGGCTGTTATACTTAAAGCATTTAGCCTCAATAAAAAATAGGGTTCTCCAAAGTCTTTGTAGCTGTCAATGTGCTTTCATGTTTCGTCAAAGAGATAAAGAAGGAACCAGAAGGATATATGTCCAGTAAGGAACTGTAACTTAGCTGTGATCCATATCTCACACATGTAATATCTTGAAATAATTTGTGCTACTTCTTTCATTCTGTATTTCAAAACAATGCTGTACATATTGTTTGGCTTAAGGAATAAAATAATTAAATGTATTTATATATACTAATGAAAGGCCAGAAAAGAATGCCTCTCATTTTTAATTTGACTCTCACAAAACAGATGTGATTCTTTTACATTCTCATGAACCACCACTGTCTAGCCAACAAATTAATTCCTCAGTAATATGCTGTTAAGAGTATGTCTAAAAATGTTTGCAGAGTGAAGGTAACTGCTGTCTAGGCCAGTCTTTCAGGGTTAAAATGGTAATGTTTCCCAAACGTACTGTCTGTTCACATTATACCATCTTTCAAAAGATACTGACTTTAGGAATACGAGTGTCTAATCCAGCAATGCCCTGCTTGAGGTAATTTTTACTATTGCCATTAAAAATGACAGGAATGATATTGCATCAACTCTAGAGCTCCCTGAAGAAGCTAGAAATCGTAGGATGCGAGAGAAATGATAAACTATAATGAAGATGAAGTACAGAGAAAACAGCTGACCAGTGCACCCCATGGGACTCCACCAGCTGTCATACTTAACGACTGCCGTGCCAGTAGCTTTTTTGCCAGGCAATGGAGTTGCTAATTAACCAGTCTAATGTGCATGCCCAGGCTGAATTCAGTGAAAACGGATATGAGTAGAAACAGCAATAACCATTTTTGGAAAGTTGAAAATTACATTTGTGGGTTTCTTCAGTGGAAGCTTTCAATTTTTCATCCTTCTGGAAGCTGGTGACAATGCCCTCATCGTGGCACTTGCCACCAGCTGATCTTGTCAAGGTTTATTGCAGCTTTTTGACACCAATTGCAGCTCAGGGGTAACAGTGTGACACAGATCTGGCTCCTCTCCTGACCTGCCCTACAATTCCATGCAAGCAAATACCCTCTACTAGGATTTGAGGACAGGGGAAGGGGAAACAGCTGGAGCAGGACCCAAAAACCAGCACAACATTATTTTACCTAAGACCATTTTGATTTCAGAGGGAACTGCTTTTTGTTGCTCACCTGGTCCTTAAGCTGCAATATAAACCTGTGAGAAAGGCAATGTGGTTTTCAAAGTGACTATGTTGTACATCCAATGTTCTTGACAAGACAGATTGCCTTGGGATAGATGGTCCAAAAGTGCTGGAAGCATGTAGAAGGTCTGTACATGTGTTTTATAGACCCTGAGCACACATACAACTAAACATAAAGAGATGGTGTCAGTGAGTTATTGACCTCCGTGGAGCAGCCAGGAGCAATCACACAGCAACAGCAGATGTTCCATGTGTGCAAGTTTGTAGGCTGAACTAAGACACATCTCAAATCTTCTGACATTTTGTGGGGTTTTTTTACTGCTCCTACAACAATATCTTATGGATATTTTTTTCCTGCTTGACATCTAAGAAATATCTTCCCTTTGGCTTTCCACTTGTTAATAAACATTTTGAGCTAAAAAGCTTTAATTTTCAAAACTCTTCATGCACATGAATGTGAGTGTATGCAACAAAGCTGAAAGACTGTGGTTGCACAATGAATCTTATGAAGGTCCCTCATTAAATATGTCTCCTAATTCTGTTGAATTTTATCTATTTTAAAATGTTATGACTGATTTGTGACTAAATAAGTTCTTGTGTTCAAAACACCTGACTATGAATCAAGCAGCAAATTAAAAATGAAGGGATATTTAAAGTATAAATGGATGGTCCCTGGGGTCTCAGCATCTTGGCCCTGTGAATGCTAGTGATTGCCATAAGAAAAAGATGAAAAGACAAGATTTTCTTGGAAAAGAACTTTGAAAATTTTGCTCAGGATGAAAAATGTCTGTGTCTCCTTCAGTGAATATCAAGGTTTTCTCACAATTCCCTTCATGGTCACATCACAATAGCAAAAATCAGTGTCAGAGGTCAGCTGTAAGTAACACAGCCACCCTTTGGCCAGCACGCAGAGAAGTGCACAGAATGTCTCTAGGACTAAGGTACACACTGCTGTGGGTGCTAAAGAGCTCCGGTTTTTAGAGATCAGCGGGTCATTCACATCCCTCTGTGGGTGTCAGCAGAGCCAGGGATTTCTTTAAAATATAGCTAGCTGTATAATGAAAGAGCAATATCTTAATACATTTCACAGGGCACTGGGAAATGTAGCTTACCACTCCATCCCCATCCTGCCCTGCTCCCCACTGAGGGTGGTGGGATGGTCCTGGCTGCAAAACCCTGCCTCGTGGGCATCCCCCCCAGTCCCCGTGCCCCGGCCTCAGGGAGCTGCTGGCCCACACTGTGGCCTGACAGCTTTAATCATACATGATGCTTTTTTAATCCAAACTCATCTAAACCAGGGTGTCTCCACCCTTTCAGGGACCACACATGCAGAGTGATTTGCCTTTGCCCCCTCTTTTCACACCCCCAGTGAGCTCCTCCACCTCCCTGCCAGCTGCTAACTCTGAAATGTCCCTGTGGAAAATGTATGGAAAAGGCAATACTGAAACTACTTGTGTTGATTTAACCCATCACACATCGTGATTCCACAGGTGGGAGCCAGCACTGCACCATCAGGCACTTTTCAAGCTGTAGGTGCTTTTCAATCATTTAGGGAACAATTGCTGTCACACAGCGGGAGGCAAGTTTGGGTTTACTAAGCGGTGCAATATGTGTTCCTCACTGGAGGATCTCACAGCATGATGGCAAAAATATGAATACGTTTTACATATGATCCTATAACTGATGTTGCACGTATATTATGTATGTCAGCAGTAGTGGATAATGCTACTTTAAGATTCATCCTAAGGTGGATTTTGAAGCCATCTCAAAGTATTTGAAGGTGATAAACGCCACGCAGGGAGACAAATTACCTAGGGTAGTGTAATACACTTATAACAAGGAGAACTAGGATGCAATGGAACAAAGTAAAATTCAGGCTGCATATCAGGAAAATTTTCCTAGCAGCAACGTCTATTAGCCTGTGGAATAGCCTCCCAGGGGAAGCGGTGGAAGCCCCACAGCCTGAGTCATTTAAAGCTAGACTAGAAAACATTCGAGAATAATCCTGAATTGGCAGAGAATAATCCTACATTGGCAGGGAGATGGAAAAGATGACCTAATAGGTCTTTTCCATCTCTAGCTTCTATGATTCAACCAAGGTATGTTGCTGTGTGTTATGGATCGGGGCATGCCCAGCCCATTAACTCCAAGTTCCACTTCAAAGTGGAAATCTTGAAATTTTACTTTGGCTTCAACTAACTTTGCCATTTCAGCAGACAGGGAGAGCTTTGTGTTCCTGAAGCATTTGTTCATTTTTAAGGCCTGCATAGAGAATGAGAATATTAACAATAAATTTAGAACAAGTTGTGGTTTCTTTTAAATGAGAAGGATATTTTCTGTTTCTTTTGATTTTTTTCCCCCTCTTTTCTGGCATTGCACTGTGAGAGGCAGCTCTCTGACCAGATTCCAGTTCTATCTATATATTTCCACATCTGTTCCCATCATTATCATGTTTGAGTATCTGATGCATACACTGTTGCAGGGAGCAGCACTTAGCCCACAAGCATGCCTGAATCTTGCAAATGGATGGGCATGTATAGGCATATGAGTCCACATATAACATTGCTGTTGCTGTATAACAGCCATGCCAGTTAAATATATTGATATAATATAATATGACATAAATATAACAACATAATAAATAATATTGACAAGCTCTCAACTTAGTGTAAATCACTGCAGCTCTACCCACTGAGGAGCTGACTGGCTTGTTTTTACTGTAGTAGTGTGACTTTCGATGTACTGCTGCTAAAATGCACTGGAACAGATCCTCCAGCTGGCCAGGTTTACCTTGCATCCCTCACACAGCACAATGCGAATGTGATCTGCCCAGAAACGGCTTGTAGGGCATGTCCCCTGCCAGGAGAGCTCTGTGCTTCCAGAAAACTGGCAGATGCATCACAGCTGCTTCCCAAGCCCTGTGCAGAGACAGGGAAGGGCCAGGGTTGGCATCAGCGAGCAGAGCTCCTCTCCGGTAACACTCGTGCAGTGCCACAGCTCTTTGCTGCGGAGCAGTGGGGCATGGAAGGGGCAGAGCACCTAGTCCCTGAAGTCTTGTTGTTGAATGTACTCTGATATTGTAAGAAATAAACCCTTTAACATCTGTTCCTGAGGAGATGTGTCCAATGCCCAACCCTGGCTGCAGCCACCTCTCACTGTTGGAAGGTGACAGGAGATATCCTGTGCACCATAGACCTGATTGTCTCAACATCTTCAGCTTGGCAAAGAAAGAAGAGTAAGTTTTGATACCGATGCTCCACGCTGGCCTTATTTGACTCAATATAGGGCACTTATTTTCCTTGGTGAGGCCAGCTCACCATGGGAAACACTTATCCAAGTGCTGTGGTTATTACTAAAAATTCCTGACATCAAAACTGGATAGCTTCCTAGCTCACATCAGAGTTACCTCAAAAGTGTGTCAGCGAGGCTGCCCTATGCTCTCACCCTTGTGGAATCCATGAGCTGCGTGAGTGTGAGGACACATAGCAATTATTTACAAGACAGAGTGTGTTGTGCCGGAGGAATGAATACCCTGATACTTCTCTAAGCATCCAGATCTTCATTTCACCCTTCTCAACCCATATGCTTAATGAATGACATCTGGCTCTTGTCTTTATAGCACACATTTCTCTCCCTCCTTTTCCAAGGAGGCCCTGATATTATTTTTTTTTATAGCTTTACTGAAATCACAGCATTTAAAGATCCAAAAAGTATTGCTTCTTATATTGCATGAGAGAAAAACGGATGAAAGGAAGGCTAGACTAAAGTGAAATAACCTTTTTCAGGAAGAATGTGTATCAGTTCAGAGGCATGTTTAGACAAATTACTGTATGATCGTCCTCTTCACTCTCTCCCTGCTTCTTTCTTCTGTCACTATCCCTTCTACTTGCCTGTCAACTTACGTCAAATTCAGACTCTATTTCCTTTTGCATCCTTGTTTCTAGGATGCCTGACACAGTTCCAGATACTCATTATCTAGAGGAGAAAGAGGGAAATAACAGCCCTCTCAGGGGACTGCAGTGAAAAATGTGTATTTTGCACCTGCTCTTGCATGCTAGTTTCTACAGGGAGCCAGGTGAGGAGTCCAAGCTCATAAAGAAAATTTGTAAAGGCACTGCATTTTCCGGGTACCAGCATAAACATTACATCTGGCTCCCTGTTCCTTCACCAGATATTTCAATGGCTAGGAAGGGTGGGAGCTTTTTCAGCCTCCTCTAGTTTTGGCAGTGACTTCAGCGGGAAAGGGGTTATTCCAGCACTGAGCCCATTTGGAAAATCTCACCTTAAATAATCAAACATAAATTAGATATCCAGGGTATTATCTGCCACATTCAACATCAGCTGCAAGCGGATCAAATTTAAGTCCAAAGTAGGAAATAGTAATCTGGAGCACCGCCTGCTCTCAAAGCAAGCTTCGGTGCCAGGCCTTGCCTCAACTCCAACTGTCAGGTCAGGAGTGGTAACGCAATATCATTTAGGTCCCTGAATTACAGAATAAAAGCTTCTCCATGTGTTAAACTTTTACTGTTTAACCTACTGATGCTGGAAATGAGCACTTGTTAATGTCAGAGTGATAACTTGCAGCTTTTGCATGCAAGGAAATTTAACAACTCTAGCACTTAGACTTTAAAGCATTTCTGTGAACCACCAGTGCTTTTGGGTGTGAAAGAACTGTTTAAGTGAATGCAATAACACTCACTTTCAAAGATTGGCAGTGAAAATTCTATATAGGACCGGCATCTTTCCTACACCGAGATCAGTTGCAATTACAATTTCACAGCACCAGATTGGACTCCGATGATGCAACAGGGTAACATTGATTACTCATAAATAACTTCAGAAAAAACAAAATTAGAATGAGTATCATACATTTTTGCTGCAATATATCTCTGCAAAATTTTTGTAGTGCAAAGCATTGTTATCTGACAAAAGAACTTAAAGAAGGGAGAGCATAAAGTC
This sequence comes from Falco rusticolus, assembly GCF_015220075.1. Lineage (NCBI taxonomy): Eukaryota > Metazoa > Chordata > Aves > Falconiformes > Falconidae > Falco > Falco rusticolus. Next base: position 25,061,698 of record NC_051198.1, on the reverse strand, counting down.
CCCTAATTTTTAATTGCAATGCTTACTGCTAATTGAAAACTGTGAATGGTGGTTTTCATAATACTAATTAATGATAGCAAGCCTTTATAAACATAAATGTTTCATTGTTCAATGAGGACATAAAAAATTAAATTGTCATTTTGGCAGTCATTCAATGTTTTGGGGATCTATTTTATAAGATATTTTACTGATGAAAATGTGTCTTAAAGCCTTAGCAATATGTTTGGCTTTGGTCTTTGGCAGCAAAAAAAGCAAGAATCTGAAAGCCAGAAATGTCCCCAGAGCATGCATCTATATTCCTGCTGTAGGTCTTCAGAGTTCTCCTTTTACAGGCAATTGGAAAAATGTTTCAGTGGCTGTTTTCTGATACATTTTGATTTGTATATGAGCAAATATGATGTTTCTACTGTCAGACAGTCCTATGTGTTATCACATTTTTCTTAAATGATTTTAAAGAAATTGCATTAGCTCTTCAAGTTGACAGGAGAAAATATTGGCATAATAAAAGTTTAACACTGATTTCACAGACATCACCATCTATTCACTTTCTGAGCAATTTTGTGTTGACTAATGAAAAAACAGACAGGGACAATCACTTATAATCAAAGTACATTTCATTTTGAAGTTAATTTTGAGGAAAGCATCATATACAGTTACAGAAAATACTTGGAGATATGTATAGACATTAAACTTTCTTGAAACTTTCTGTATCTGAATATGAAAAAATAAGGACACATTAGATAACATCCTAATTAAGAACATTATGAATAGATCCCAGCACTTTCTTAAAGACTTAATATAATACAGTGCTAACAATTAATGGCAAAAGATTAATTCTGTACACTAGATGTATAAGAGAAATTTTCTTCTCTGAGATTTTTCCAATACTTTACTTACTTAGGAGAACAGCTTTCTGTACTGCTGGTAAAAACTTGTCCATAAGTTGGGGTACATTCACTGTAGTATAAAAATCAAGAAAGGGAACTAGCACATAAGAGTCATCAAAGCAAATGCAGAAAGGGCAATGGGTCAAAAGTCAGGAGAGTTCATCCTGATTTTAACTCTGCTTTGATGTAATGATTTGGATTCTCCATCACCCATATTAAAATTTGGTAGGCAGGTCCACAAACAGTAGGTGTGTCTGTTCCCAGACTCCTAAGACCTGCTATATTTTCCTGAGCAAGCCCAAACAAGTGAACTATGGGTTTTGTTTGCTTATTAGTTTAATTGTTAAATTTTGTGGCAGAAACTGTCTTCCACCATGACATTCAAGTTTCTGACACCTAATTGCCTAATATAGTTGGGCACTGTTATTCAGAATTCTGCTTAAAGCATTTTTTCATCACTTTTCCCCCCCTAAATAAAACTTGAACTAGCTAACAGCTTAAATGAAATTGCCTGGCTCTTTTGTTTGCCTTCCTTACCTCTGCTTTCTGACTTCTGCTTTCTGGGGGAGAGCAGTGCTCTTTAAATTATTGAAAGACCATCTTTCCAATCTCTTTTCCACACACAGTCACCCAGGACCTTAAAGCCTGCTCTGTAACAAGAAAGGAGAGTAGTGACATCTCTTTAATCAGCAATAATATTCTAACTACTAAGGCATGTGCTTACTCTTACCTCTCTGTTTCCATGTTACACCCTTTCATCTCACAGTTCTGTTTATTTCTTGGACAGTATATTCTCTGTAACACTGTCTTTTCCTGTGTTTTGAAAGCACCTATGCCACCTATGTCTTTTTTTTGCCAGTCATGTAATGTAAAGAATTAATACTTTCAGAAGTAAGTAAAAAGAAGAGCATTGGCAAGAAAGGGAGGTGGAAGGCTATTTCTGGGTGCTGGAGTGGCTTGCAGCCTGTAACAGATGTTATTGTAGCAGCTGAGAAGAAACTAATAGCTAAACAAAGAGGTATTTAACTTCACACTACATATGCTTGGACAATAGGGCCTTAGGCTTCAAGTCTCCAGATACTTGCATGCATTTCAGCAAAACATTCCAAAGGATGCATTACATATAATTTGAATGCCAGGCAGAATGATATACAACCTCAGGCTCCCCTTTTCTAAAAGCTGAAGCAAGGTGTCATGCCAACAGTGCAGAGCTGAGAAATAGCAGGTGACTGGATAGGCAACCTAGCACAATAAACCCCATTCTGAGGAGGAAAAAACATTCCTCCTGGAAAATACTAACTGTGCTAAAATCTGCTTGGCCAGCTTGCTATTGCTTGTTAGAGCAGCTCATGCAGAATATTAAGATTTTCTTTCTAATCTGGTAATAGCTTCGGACAGGAGAGTTTGAGCACTGCTCAGGTGTGCACAGTCTATCCTTTGCCTTTTCCAAACATGTTGCAAAACTCTTAATGGAGACATCTCTGTGCCATACGTGAGTATGAAATTCCTCCTCAACCCCAAAGCAGACAGTGCCTGGGGCGTACAATGTCTGTTTTAGTAGGTGTGTCCACCAAATCTCACTCAAAGGTACTTTGCTCCTTAAAAACATAGTTAGGGCATCCTTTCAGAGTCAGGACTTATCAGGTATTGGATCTCCTTGGTTCAGAAAAGGTTGTTTTATCTGAGAACTGTGCTGTTTCTGAACCGGGTCACTTATTTTTATGACAAGCTGAAAAGACGAGGAGACTATAACAACTGCAAGAAACATTGCTTACACTGTTCTGTGGTGTTAAGCATGTTGTTAAGACAGTTTCTGTTTTATATAGTCATGGAGCAGAAACGAGGGTGAAAATGAAGAAGCAGAGTTGTGCGCCAAAAAAAACTTTAATATTCTTCATATATACATGATCTGAAATATGTCATCATCTGTGTCATTAAGTGCTCATGGGAGATTGCAAATCTTCAAGCAAGTGCTAAATGCTGTTTTCTATTTTCCTCTATATTAGTTATAAGAATTCTCTGAAGTGTGGGAAATGTAAATCTCATTTATGTACGGTAAGAAAATTTGTATTGGCTTCTGTTTCACAGAACCACAGAATTGCTGAGGCTGGAAGGAACCTCCTAGATCATCAGCAGGGTCAGCTGGAACAGGTGACCCAGGCACATGTCCACTCAGGTTTTTAATACCTCTGTGAAGATATGCATGTAAATAGTCTCAGCCATAAAATGAAACAAGCCTAAACCTGTGGAAAGCAAGACACCTGGCAGGAATGGTGAACTAACAGAAGAGGGAAAACTACTGTGTGCAGAAAAAATATCTGTTCTGTTGTCATCTGTAAGGGCCAGGGCAGGCAAGTGCCTGAGAACTACATCTATATCTGTACACAACATCTGCAAGGGATCCTTCATCTTTTAGGTGCTCTTGAGATCCTCGTGGAATGAGGTATGGAATTGAATGTAAAGACAGAAAGCCTGGAAATGCCTGAGATCGTGGTGAAGGCAGGAACATGCTCATCAGTGTTTATTAGAGTGGCATGTTGCTATCAAGAGCTTGCAACCTCTCCCAGACGATGCTTCCTTTCACTTACCTTGCACCAACAGCGTGGGCTTTTCACAAATGCAGAGCACAGCTGTGGGCAGAGGAGGGGACGGCAGCTGTGTTGAAGATAGGCTGTTATTGACAAAGTCTACAAGGTGTGAGGCTGTGACATTGTCCGTTGCTCCCTGCACGAGCCTTTACTGCATAGAAGCCTAGCTGTGGAAATGGTCACCTGTGCAAGCAGCAATCACAGAAATCCTGCTGTACCCTGAACAGGTTCTTCAAACAGGAATAATGATGTGTTTGGGTATTTGTTTTGTTTTGTTTTGGTTTGGTTTGGTTTGGTTTGGTTTGGTTTGGTTTGGTTTGGTTTGGTTTGGTTTTAACTCTGAATGTAAAACCATTTTAGAATTAATTCCCTGTGAAGGACATTTTCTCCGGACAAAAGTCTTCTTATATTTTACTTCAATAAAAATCATATAAAAGTACATGATTTCACATTTCTGCAGAAAGTATAATACAATGTTACAAAGAATTTTATGGAAGCAATGCATCTATGAGTGAGGGTTGTATGAGGGCACACAAAGGGTTACAAGCACAGCTCCTAGACATGTGAGTGAATAGCTTGTGACGTTTGACTGTAAAAATGTGAGCTGACTAAATACCTAACTACCTTTATTGAGTAAAGTCAATAAAATTATTAACTTTCAAAGTGTACAGGCTAGCAGATGACATCTAAAGGGAACCCTATTATGTCTGAAGACTATCTTAAAGCTGGAGTGGTGGCATCTATGGCATCACACTTTCTACCTGAAAGAAAAGAACTAAGAAAAGGGAAATAGGAAAGTCCTTTCTGTCAAAGCCATGAAAGAAGGGCAGTGTTACAACGGAAAATAATATCAAAATGGTTTAAAAAGCACTAAATTTCTTCCATCACACAGATTTCAGTAATCATGAATCATACTGTTGTGCAAACATACATCTGGCATTATTTTTTTCATTACTGAGTGCCCACATATGTCTGAGTATATGGCACTGTGCTGGTCAAAGGTCTTCAAATTTTTTCTAACACATCAGTCCAGTGACAGCACAATTGGCTGAAAAATAAGCATAATTAACAATGGCATGTTTAATATTGTTTTATGATTGCCTTCTATTAAAATAGGATCTTAAGAAAGCATGACAACACTAGCAATCATAATTACCAGCTTAGCTGGACGTACTACAAATGTCGGACCAGAAAGAGAGATCACTTCCAGGTGCAATGGGGGATTGCATTTCTTACTGACTGGGTGAAGAAAACTGAGGTTGTGTGTTTTTCAGAAAAGTTGCATGAAAAACTATAGTGAAATTTCTGAAAGAGCACTGAAACCAAATGTCTTTGCAAGACTATGTTTTTAATGAGTACGGGAAGGCAGCAGCAGTAATTTTTGTAAGCATACTCTACGCAATGACACAATAAAAAGATTGAACAGCTCCAACCTTAGCAGAGGCAATATGCAATACTTCATTAAACTGGTTCCCTGGAAGTGTTGGATAAGCTTCTTAATTATAGATGGGGACAAGGGTAACTAAAGGACTTACAGACCATTTAAAGCATCATACCCAGTTCCTAGATGCTAATGGCTAGTACAAGACTTCTGGGGATGAGGGACTATGGGGAAAATAGAAACCTCATGGCCGCATGTCATTGCAAATAAAAGTGGCTTAGAGGTGAAAGAGAAGGATGAAAATTATAAAGTCCTAATTCATTAAAATTTTTTTTGTTTATGTATGTCTCTCAAATACAAATTATGGAATCAGTAGGGATGACTGGAGGTTTCTCGACTGCATGAAGTCACTTGGGTTTCTGCTGGTGGCCCAGGGGGGAGATGGGTGAGTGTGAGGATGCTACGGAGACAGCTGTGGTCCACAAAGACATGTGAGGAAGTAGCCCCCAGGGCAAAGAAGGAAGGGGGAGAGAAAAGGAAAGAGAAACAGTGTGGTAGTGCCATGATGCCTGAACACTGTGAGGGTGAGGGAGAGGTGGAAGGAGTGTGGGTACAGAGAAGAAGAGGGGGGGAAGAGAAGGCAGCAGTCTCATGGAAGTTCAGCCGCTGGGGTTAGAAGCAGGGAAGGCCAAACCACCCTCCCTCCCCTCTTGCAGCAACCACTGTGGCTCTTCATCCCCGTCCCTGCCCCTCCTTGTGTGCAGAAGCAGCAGAATTTGAGGGAAACACACACACAGACACTTGTTCAGTGTAACCCTGTCATCTTGGGCAGGTTACATCAAGATGCCACTCTTGGCAGCTACCTCCTTCAGTGGCATACAGCACTGCCCAGTGAGCTTTCCTGCTGTCTGAAAGCCTTTCGGGAGTACTGCACCACCCTGCAGCCAAAGAACAGCCATCCAAAGATCAGGTCCCTGTACCCGTCGAGGAGCTTGGATCTGAGCTGTGGCTTGTCTGCTGGGCAAGTCCCTTCACTCTTCTGTTTCCTGGCTTAGTTTTCGTCTGCCAAGTCTATTCAGACAGCTATGCTTCTGAGTCAGGGACTGCACGGCAGCACACTCACCTCAGTCAGGCTGGGATAGCACTGGGGGGGAAAAAGCATTCTCCAGCCTGAATAAAATACATAACATAGCGAGCAGATGCCCCTGCCTTGTCATCACCAGTCAGAACTGGGGTCCGTCAGTTGGAGTCCTTGCCAAGATGTAGGTAGGAATTCACTAGTCACTGAGATAACAGGGATTTAGCCCATGTAGAGCTTTGTAGAAGAGGAAAAAACCTCTTCAAGTGGACCCTGATTGCCATGGCAGGCACCGTGGCATGGGGACACTTGTGTGTGATGAGTTCCCATCAGGGGCTCTGCTTTGCCCCTCACAGCTGCACTTGCAAGAGAAGAGTGGTTGGCATGTGTGTATTTTACACATTAATACAGTGCAAGAACAGCCTGCGTCGTGTTCCAGTACCTCAGGAGATAAAAGATTACTGCTGCCCGATAATCAGATAAACCAGGATGCCTTAGGTAAGAGAAGATAATTGTGTTAGGAGGTAAATTATACATAGACAAATCAGGTCAAATTAGATACCCATTAACAAGTGTATTTGGCATCAATTAGCCAATTTCATTTTTAAGATATAGTGTTAACTTTAATTTACAGCCACAGAGTGTTACGTTCTTATCCAGTGTTTATATGCTGTCTGAAGTTTACTGACTGTTGACAGAGGAGATGAATACATAAGCTTGTGCACGGTAGGCTACAGGATTTGTCCTGTGCAGTGCCCCGAGAATGCTTTATCTGTTTTCAGTTCCTTTCCCTTGAAAAAAAAAAGGTCGCAAATTGCCAAAACTCTATGCATTGCTAAAAAATCCTCACTTGGAAAATTTTCAAAAGTACGCCTATTCCCACTAAAAGCCCTTCTGAGCTGAGGAGGATGGATTTCCCTGGAGGTAACCGATGCTGGCTCAAAATCAAATTGTACCAAAGAGACGCCACATTAACATAACTCTTTCAGTAATTTTTAAATGAAGAAATGTACCCAGTGTGTTATCTTGAGGAATTTGTCTTTTAAAAAAAATAATAAATTAATTTGAAAACCTTTAAAACTCTATAACAAGAAATTTCCAAAGAGCAAATCACAGCGTTGGAGGAAGGGGTATATTTGTGCATCAGCTCCACTCAGCAGGACACAGCCAGAAAAGCTCCACAGCGTGTTGTGAAGCCCATACCATCAGCAGTTCCTGAAGGTTCCCAGTTAGTCAAGACCCTTCATTTTTGGAGCAGAAGAATTCGAATTCTGTTGCATATATAACTGTGAAATAGCTCTTGTGTACAGCACAGTAATCATAGCTCCTGCAGAGCCACAGCTTTATTAATTTGCTGCAGACTTTTTAATTGTATTGGTTTTTAATAAACCTTAAGGTCTGATTCTCATCGTTATGACAGCTCCGTTATCAAGCAGACACAAGGCATGTCAGCATACCTGCCACAGAGCCAGGAGCAATGATCCTGGTAATCCAGTTCCGAATTCTGGCCATGGCTGCGTATCAGTGCATGCATCTATACACATATAGATGCATGCACTATTTCTACATCTGTCTCTGCCTCTATCAACTATATATCTATCTCTACCTGTGTCTGTGTCTGTATCTATCTATATCATCTGTATCTATATCTATATCTAATCTACACATACATATGAGTACATCTCCACTACATTGTTTGCAAAAGCCAGTGTGGCTTGGCCATGTAAGCCACTGTGCTGAGCTCAGGCTCACTAGGTCTTTGGAAAGGTCTAGACAAGGCAGTCACAAAAAAATATATGATTCCACTGACTCCTTAGACACCTCTATTCCTGAACCATTAATGTTGTTTCACAGCCAAAAGCAATGGAGTCAGTGAGTTTGGACAAGGAGAAATATTGCACTGCAGATGAATTTTAGATAGACAAATGTAAATACGTGAAATGTAGCCCAGCCAGGACACTAGGGCTACTGGCCTCGCTTTCTGGAAAAAGGCAAGGGGTACATACTCACAGTTACTGGTCAGGGTGCAGTTTTCTATGTCATGAGCACAATGTCACTGGCGCTGTACTGTGTGCCTTTGTACCACCCTGGCGCTCATTCATCAGTGTCTCCAGGAGGCGAATGGTGCTTCATGAGCCACCAGCAGCCATGGCTTCCAGCGGCATCTTCCTCGCAGCCTCCGTGCCAAGCCCGGACCCATCCATGGTTCACCAGCTGCTCTGGCCACCAGCCACCCCGCTCCCTACACTACACACATTTGTTTCAAGGGAGGCAGACAGCTGTCAGTCGCTTCATGACTTTAAACAGACTCTTTAATATGTAAAGTAGTCTGATAATGTGCAAAATAATTTCAGGACATCAATCTTTATGACAAAAAATGTTTGTGTTACCTTTTAGAGAAAACTATATGACTGTTAGCTTACCTAGTTTAAACAACCAATGAAGAAAGGGTTAATAGAACAAGCTAATAATTTATTAAATGTTATGTACAATTTTTTTTCCCTACAACTTTAGCAAGACTTCCAATTCTTCAGTTGCCTGGCAGAGACCAGAATTCCTTGTGTATAATGTTTTGTACTCTGAATATATTACAAATTAACTGTTAGGTGTTTGGAACTTGCAAAACAATCTATTTGAAAGAGATCCTGGCAACATGAAATGCAATTGAGGGGAGGAGGGAAGTTATGAATATTATGTTTTTAAACTGGAATCTTGTTGGCTTTTCTTTAAAGTCAGATAGTCATAATGACTTGACTGAAAGGATAAATAATATTTGTACTGCATATTTGGACACAGAATGCCACCCACAGATCAAAGATTACACTCACACAGATCTGCAAACCTAAATATAAAGTTATATTATGGACTGAGAAGACAATCTACTCACATGTGTGCAATGCATATTTTGTAGATATCAAACTTTAGTTAGATGAGAAATGTTTTGGATGAAACCTTAATAAAACAGCTAAAAGGCTTTGACTGCAATAAGTATTGATGCTGAGCTCTGCCCATTGTTTGGAGACAGGACATTACAAGACCTTGAACATACAGGACAAAAGAGTCCCCGTGCTGGGAGATTTTAGCCTCTGGAAAGTTTTGTGCGTATGAGCACATTGTGCTGTCCACCACAGGGATTTAACTGAGCTGGAAATAAAGACAGGATGACAACTTGCTATGCAATCCTGTAATAATCAGAGGGGGCTAAAACTTAGCCTTACATATTATTCACAAATTAGTTTAAATGCATTTGAACTCAGTGTGGATTTCTCACAATATACTCTTCCAATGTGATATGAGAGCCAACGGCTGATGAAACTTAGAGATACACAAATACAAAAAGTAAAGGGAGATGGTGTCCCAAAGACTAGACTGTGATGACTGAGGAGGGAAAAAAATAAAAACGAGGGGATGGGATTCCCTTTCACATACAGTATGGATTCTTGAAGCACTCCCAAGCTGTCCAACCGGCTGAAGATTAAAGAGGACTGGATGGAAACTCAGACTCTACAGAGTTTGCCTCGGGTATTATTTACTTCTATCTGTGGGAGCTAAAGCCACAGCAGACACAGACACAACAGTGTCCAGTTCACTGGCACCCATTAAATGGAATGTAATACGAAGGTGCATACTACTGCTTGTCAGTTTTAGATTTGGATAAACCACATGATATGTGATGGCCGCAGGGAGTCTGTGTGTATTTAACATATAGAGATAGATACATACATTCAGAGCATTGCTACCAGAACCAAAGCTCCTTCTGGAATTGGCAGGAGAACAGTGTAAAACGACTCACCTAAAACCCCAAATTGTCTTTCTTTCTTTCTTTTTTTTTTTTTTTTTTTGGGGGGGGGGGGGGAGGTGGGGAGGGCACCACTTTCCAAAACTAGAGGAAAAGTTTTTATAGTCATTTGAACCTTTTTTTTTTTTTTTTCAAGTCAGAGCCTTAAAAAATTCTCAACATGGATAAAACTCCAACATTCCTTGGACTTGGTAAACTAAGGTGGAAGTTTCTCAAGGTAAAAAATTATTTCCAGGCTAGCTTTTCTTATCAAATTTCACTAATTCTGTTCAATAGGGCTGTTAACCCTAACTAGAAACAGACACTACAGAGTTAGATGGTTCAGAATAGAATGACAAATAGTTTCAGGGAAAAGTGTTCAATCAGGCTTTAAATTTCTTGGAGGATAAAGGTGTGATGTTAACACAAGGTAGAATGATCTATATAGCCTTCCGTAACATCTGTGCATAAAAAATGAATGCAAGAGTCTACTGAGGGGTTACAGGGTTACATTGTGGTGCTACATAGCCAGTGCAATTTCTATGCATGTGTTTACCTACATTAAAGTCTAAATTCCTTTCACATAAAAAGTAAAATATGTGTATACTTAGGGCATAATAGATAAATTATCATCTATGTGTAACAATTTTGTTTAATACTTATTTGAGTTCTTGGCATTATTTTATTTATCAAGCATAAAAAAAACCATTCTTTTGTCTCTTTTTAGTGCATTACTATCTGTTTATCTACCACCTTTGCAGAGGTTTACACCATAACCAAGTCACTGTACCTGCCAGCTGTTGTTCCGCATTATTTTTCATCTTGTCCTTTGGCTCTTGGGCAGAAGGAGTGATCCAGCAACAAGGCATTCAAACAACGACTTTAGTTTATTTTCAACACAGCTAGCTGCTTCCCCAGGTAGCTCTTAGGTTTTTTCACTGGAACTAAAAGCCTGAATAAGTCTTGTTGTTTCATGGTGATGAGAGTTGTAACATATAAGGAGTGATGGTGAAAGAAAAATAGCTTTCCTTTTGGAGATGCTACAAGATCCAAATGGCAGCACAAAAAAGTAGAAGAGAGAATTTTCTATGGCATTGGTTAAACTCCACAAACCTACAAAAATTTCTTTTGGTGCATGGCCTCTCCAAATGCTACCCCAGAGCAAGGAAAGCCAGCACGGAGCTATTTACAAATTACTTAACTAGATCATTGCAGAGTGCTTTCCTTCTTGACTACTTATTTTTAATTACTAGATCCAGAGCAGCCTGGGAGAAAAGCCACCAAGTCATCGAGTACTATGGAATTCTACCTACTTCCCCTGGGTTTGAGTTTAACTCTCTCCTTTAAATGTGCAATGCATAGTAAATAACTAGAAGCAATATGTTTTAATTAGACGAACAGTGAACATTATAAAGACTTTGGGGGGGGCACAAAGTCTTGGTGTCCAGAGACACACTCCCATAGCTGCAGATATGTAGCCTAACATATGCGTTACCTGCTGCAGCAGAGGAAGGGAGATGTTTGCCTATGTATGGAAGCAAACACACTTGCCTGTTTGTGGCCACTGCAAACACTGAGATGCTCACACAAATATACACACACACACACCACTGCTATGGAGTTCAAAACTGTGCTTAAACATTACCAAAAGGTAACACTTTAATTAATAGTAAAATACAGTATCGCATCAATACAGGGATATTAAAAATAAGTAGTGAACAAGGAAGATGATGTCTTATGAGTACAGTAAATTCCAGAGTTTTAAATACACTTTGTATGAGTGCTAGAAAAGCTGAGACCTAAACGTTTTCCTTGTTGTTGCTAAGAAAGAGATTGGAATTAGGCTGCGCACAGTCAAATAAATAAATAAATCTATAGCTTTTCACTGTGGTCCCCAACCAAATGAATTGCCACCCCTATGCACTCTGACAATCTGGTGCAGTGCCTTTAATGAGTCACTGGTATTAGCTCCACATGCATAGAGTATCCACACTGACTGCACAAGGGGACCGATCCTGCAATAGCACCGCACATCTGCGAGATGTAGTGTGCCTTCCATTATCACGGTTTTAATTGGCAGTTGAAAGTACACAATTCTTCACAGAACCAGACCCGAACAAATGTTTATAATATAAAACATGGGAAAGCAATTTGCCTCCAAAACATTAGCATGAATTGCTAAGTAATCTATTACAGCAAAACCCAGAACATTAGCATATGTTGGGAGGAACAAGCCAGATATTCTGTACCTTTTAAATCAAAGCGATAGGTTCTTGAGGAATGGGGTACATATGCAACAAGACTCTTCACTTAAACCTGTCATCTCCCCAGACATATGGCTGTCTACGGATTGCATGGTTCAGGCTGTATCTCGTTAAACAGCATTATTTTGTGTGATTTTTTTTTTTCCAGGTTACTGGACATATTAAACCACTGGGGTGAAGCTGTAATACAATAAGGGGTAAAAAGCTTCAGGTAAAATATGTTTTTCAGAAACGGCTGACAGACAGTATGGATAGGCCAGTCCAATTTCTTTGTTGTTGTTATTCCCTCTTCTAACCATTGGCTAGGAATCAAGGTAACAGTAGACATATGTCTGGGACTTGCTTGACGGGTTGTTGTCATTTCTCCACCCCTGATCCAGTCATGACCTGACCCTGAAGGAGAGGTGTTTAAATGTAAGGGCTGTGAAGAGTGTTGGTCAAGCTGGTAATGAAGGGTAGAGAGAGGAATTCATACTTTTACTAGCTCCTCTCTCTTTCTTTTGTGCTCCTTATTTGAAAGCTTGGTACTGTAATCAGTTTATTGGATTTGTTCTTGTACAAGCACCCAAGGGAATAACCCAGGGGAGAAAATGTCTGGGTACATAGCGAAAGAATATATACTGTCAGCCTTAAGAAACTGAAAATTATGAGCTGAGCCCAAAAAGTCATGAGATCAGTGTGGAAATTACATGGGCTTTTGTCTGTATGTTAATAATACGTTTGGTTTCATTGCATTTGGTGCCTTGTTTTCAAGATTTTAAAATTACTTTTTCAGACAACTCCTCTCCCCATGCCCTCCAAAAATACTCAGCCTAACTTCTGTATATAATGCAATATGCATGAAGCAGAGCTCAAGACAAGTAGGCTGGTAAGGGACAAAGGCTGTTGTTACAGTAAGTCTTAGCACAAGCATACTGCTCAGGCATGCACTTCATCACAGTGGCCTCCGTTTTCCGTACATGCTTCCTGCATCACTGTTGCTGGAGATCGGCCACCCCTTCCACCCTCTTCTCCCTGGCAGGTACTGAGTTTGCCAGGATGCCAGGACGTGGGGCTTCAAAGCATAGATGAGAAGACAGATTCCTGTCTGCTTCAGCAGCTGGACTTGTGTGTGTAGAAGAGCTCCCAAAGATGAGAGAAACAGAGGCTTATTGAGAAGTGTTTATATTGCAAGAGGTGGCTCTAACCATCTCCCCGTAAGATACTTCATGTTTGTGATCCACATCCTTATTCAGTGGCACAATGCCTATGGGTTAGGTATGCTTATGGTATAGCCTATGGGATTTGCAAGAATATAGCATTGTCCTTGACATGAAAGCAAAGGTTTTCATTCAATTCCATGATTTCAGCACCTGGAAAGACAGTCAGTATCATGAAACTCCAGATAAAACTGAGACTAAGAAACAAAGAAATACAGGTGGGGACTGATCATCAGTATTCAACTGGGGACATAAAAAAATTCATTAGCACTACACTGTGACAGCTAGGACTGCCACAATAGCATACTGCAGTCCCTAGGGATGTATGCAAAGGGGGTATTTCTCTGAGGTTCCACTGGCTTGTGCTGTTCTTTTCCTGCTCTGTAAGGGTGGACCTTTAAAACCAACATACACTGGTGTCCTTGACCTTTCCAGGATCAGCCACAATGGCCAGAGGTTGGGAGCGAGCCAAGCCTACACCCATTCCCTGACCTTCTTGCACATCTGTTGTGAGGAGAAGTCTGCTCCCAGCAGTCAGGGTCCAAGGCCAGTTTAACACACACAGTGTAATAAGGACATTTCCTAATTTTTATTACTCCTGCAGTCTTTCAGGTCAAGTCACAACTGAGTCCCAAGAGTTTTATTAGAAAGCTGAACTTATTACTGACATCCCTTTTACTTTAAAAGTTTAATTCCAATAGTTCTCTGCAAATGACAAGTTTTCTCCCTTCAGTGTAGAAGTGATACAAAGTGCTGCAGAACAAAAGAACCAATTTTACAAAATCAAACACAAGCAAAGACTCATCCATGTGACTTCTGTATAATCCAGGACATCAGCATGTTCTGATAAGCAGAGCTGTGATCTCAGGTTTTAGACCCATTCATTTTAAAGACTAAGCATTTGATTTCTTCTTGCTGAGCTCTGTGAGGAGATAACTGACATCAGTTTTCTTTGCGTCTTTGCAGTTGTTGTAACCTCATTATTCTTTGAATTATCTTGGCAGTTAGTAATTTTTTAGGTTTAGTTGGTGCCATCTCGTCTGTAGAGCTCTACAGTTAAAAGTACACACAAAGAAAGGTCACAGCACAAAAGCAAGTTAGTCCCCATCTTCTAGCCCTTGTAGGACTCCTTTTATTTCATAATTGTTCATTTTCTACTGCTTGCTTTTGTTTCTTGGCAATTGCACGATTTCATCCTGCCCATGCAGCTCATGTGAATGTCCCGTGAATGCTAGAAAAGTTCCCTTTCTTCCTTCATGCTGCCTGTTTTTACCATTTCTACTGGAGCTCTGTAATTGGGGTGAGGTAACACACCCTCATGACTCAAAACAGCTAATCTCCAACAGCACAATAACCAAGAAGCCTAGCATACATTGGCTTGTCGCTAGAAGCTGATATTCAGCAATGAACTATGAGAGGATTTAAGTAAAAGATTTTGCCCTCCTCCCCCCACCCCTGTCTGTCTTTAGAAAATAAATGTCTGATTCATGCAAAAATAATGTATGAACCATTTGCACTGCATTAAAAAAAAATCTGCTTGTTATTCTGAGACAATTCTGCCTTCTTCTGCCTGGAATCACACTGCTCTGCTTCAGATAACTTAGGGGTGAGCCAAAAATATAGGGCGGTATTTGCCAAAATATAGAAGCTAAAATTACACAAATGTCAGGATAAAAATGGGAAAATGCAGTTTCTAATAGGCTTTAGAGCAACTGCAAGCGCAGGAGCAACATTCCTACAGCAACTGCTTCCCAGTGGCAAGTATCATTTCTATACATGCAGTAACTGCCATTAAATGTTATGCTATCACTTGCCAACAGAGTCTACAGAGCGGTATCAGCGTGACCGCAGCATTCCACTGCACTTAAAATAGAAATTAGCAGCGGTAGGTTCATTCTTATGGTCTAAGGGCGGGTAACAATTACTGGCCATTGCAAGGTCATTCGATGTGAGATGGCTTCTTTGTTCCATGTCCACTGGAACAGGGAGGAGGTAGCTGCACTTCAGCTCTCAGAAATTTGCACCCCTGCTTCTCTTTTCATAACTGCTGCCTGTCAGCTGGAAAGCGTACTATCAGAGGACTGGTTAGTCATCAATATTTGCAAAGCACTTTTTTCTCATGAGATGCAAGGAACTCCAGAAACATAAAGTATTAGTAATGCAAATTACTGAGCAGACATGCTCGACCGTCTATTGTTTTCTGTGTTTAATTTCCACCTCCAGCTGAATTCAGTGGGTTTTCAACATATGCTTAAGGTTAAACAGGCTTAAAGGCCACTTCTAAATTGTGATGCTTTCTAAATTAGGAGCACCATTAATTGCTCATCTTGCAGAATGGAATTTAATTTACTTGGCATATTCTGAATCACTTTCCAGGAATAAGTTAAATTCTGATTACATGCATTCCCAACTTCCATAAAACTCTTTTTGCACAGATTGCTTTCTTCTCTGTAAATCCCTATTGGATTCACGAGTTCTTATTTCATTTCACTTCTCTTCATATATTTTTAAACCTCTGAGGTCTAAGTTCACTTCTGAAGTCAAATGGTTGAAATGCTGTTGACTTTCTGGCAATTCTGAAAGTGACAATTTTCTCCATCACATAAATTACTGTATTTCCTGTTATTTATTTTATGATACTGGTATTTCACTCACACAGTTTTTTCTGTACCCATAAAATTTTCCATCTGGGATATAATTTTCTAATCCTTCTATAAGCCTATGTATTTTGTTTCACCTCTTAAAGAAATTTAATATTGTCAATCTGCAGTATTCTCTCTTGGAGACAGATGATCTAAAGTTTACTTCTCAGTAAAGAAATCATGAGCATACAACCCACCTGCACACATACCACCTGAGAATGAGGAAGGTGCTACAGTTTAAGTCATTCTCATATGAAATCATCATCATCATATGCATGAATTTCTTGCAGTTGAAAACAGTCTTTTTTTTCTATGCAAAAGGAGAAAGTGTAGCTATCTCTGGAGTTCTTTTGCAGGGTTAAGAACAGAAGCCAGTCATGGCCTGACTGAGTGAAAAAGAGAAAAGAAAAGTCAAGTATTTTTTTTAATAGCTGAAAAAAGTACAAAGCTTGTGCTTTTGCTGTTTTGCCCCAGTGGAACAGTGAAGTCTATACAGCCAGAGACTATGCGAGAGCAAAAGCAGAGGCATCATGTGGATGAATTTACATGCTGATAATAATTTGGGTGATGTTATTTTATTATTGACAGAACAAAATGGGAATAATTTGTCTTTTTTAGGTCAGTATTTCCAGTAGTTTTATGATACAGGCCTTATTTTTCCCTGAAACAACTTTGCAGTTCAAGTTGTTCTGCATATAGAAGTCTATTGGAAATTTCCTTTTTTTTTTCCCCCTCAACAACAAATTTCTGGATTTATTTCTCTTTCTTCCTTTAGAAAATACTAGTTATTTTGCCATTAATCCTCAAGACTTTTATGTCATACTGAGAAATGTTTGTTTGGAAAAGTCTCTTGGTGGTGGCAAATTTATTAGCCTGATACTATAAAACTGAGAGCGTTCAGCTAACAATGATCCGAACATGTTCTTTGTCAAGGCTACAACTCACTCAAACAGCTGAGGCAATGAAGAGGGAAGGCACAGAGAGTCAGGATTAGGAATGAAATGTGTTCTTGAAAGGGCTGCCTGCCTCCACTGCCTCCTGGCATATTATTATAGGGAGCTGTGATCGAAGTGCTGAGTGCCACAGCAGTGATATATTTGCATTTCACCAAATAATATTAGATACATATGGTGCCCTTCACTTTGAAACTTTACCCAAAGACTTCAGAAACCTTGTGCCAGGTTTTTTTTCCTTAGAGAAGATACTGCACACTAGTTTTACTGTACTAATTTCAGAGGAAGAATTTCCAAATTGTTCCAGGAGTGAGGTTTCAGCCTGCTCCTCAAATATTTCTGCCTGATGGACTATGGAGATACTTAAGGTAGCTTTTATTGAATTATCTCAGGTACTAGTAGTAGTCTAGCCAGAACAGCATGCAGCATGGTACAGGCTAATTCACATTTGCAAAAAGCTAGGGTTAGCAAACTTTTTTTAATTATTTGGTATCCAGCACTACAGAACATTTTGCAATTCTGATTAAATGGAGCATTTTAAGATTATGCTAAATGTTTTGCTCACTTAAAACCTTGAAAGCATGTTCCAGCTTTCAGCAGCTTATCTAAAGACAGCAGTGTGCAAAACAGAAAGGTAATAAAATGCTGAGTTTCAGGGAATTCAAAAATCACCTTCAAATTAATGTTCCTGTTGATAAACAATTTTAACAAAATTAACTGAGAAGGATGTTTTGCAGAATCAAAAATATTTCATTCTGGGATTTTTTAACTGTTTTGCTGGGGGGATGATAACTTATTTAATCATTTATTCATATTTTAAGAGTCTGAAAATCCATTGGAACACTCGATTTCAAGTTACATAAAGTATTTCCAAAGGACCCAAAACACATTTCTTTTTCTTATTTTTGTGTGCGATTTGCACATCGTCACGATACATCATCAGTAACAATGAATTCCTATGGTGGAGACGCCCAGCTCAGTCCAAAGCCTTTCTCACCTCAAGCAACTCTTTGAAGCCAGACAAAAATGCAGAGGGATTTTACTGGAGAGCAGGAGGGAAGCACATGGGACAGTGGAGCGCAGAGATTCTGTAAGGGGAAGGTCGGTAAAAGCAGGGTGATGAGGGTATTTCACTGGCTTCTCTCACTAATTCCTTAAGGCAAGTGCTATTTACATAGTACTGAACATAAAAAGTAAATTGCAATAGTCGCTGTTCTCTTAAACTACTCAGAACCATCACTGAGTCAATTTAGTTGAGAAATTTAAAAAGCCTTCTGAACCTGCAGCAAAGAAGTTAAATTCAGGAAATCTTCCCAACCTCTGTTCTTTATGGCTGGACTGTAGAAATATATATTTTTTCCTCTGAGGCCTTAAATTGTCTTCTGAAGAATATTGTTAACAGAAGGAAATCATCTGTTGAATGACTTATAACAAAGCAGTATTTGGCTTGTGCTGTATCCTCAAAGACATGTAGAGTTTTCATTGTAGTCAGAATATTAATATACGAAATTGTAATAATGATTTATTAATTAGCTGAGACTGTCATCGCACTTTTCTATAGCTAATTTAAATGGCAACCACACTGGAGTCTGTTTTGTCTCATGTTCTCCCTTTCAGTAAAATCAAGCAGAGACACTTTGTTGGCCATCCGAGATACTTTTATCTTTGCCTTCAAGGACCCTGGGGAAATGGAAACAGAGAAAGAATATGGAAAGAGGATTTGTACCTCATGACTTTGAGACTTTCCTTCAAGCGCTGCATTTTTCCCCTCCCTTTTCCTGTTCAATAAGATACCAAGAGAGAAAGCAAGCAAGGGGAGTGGGAGGGGAGAGAGAGAGGAAGGGGCATTGGTTTAAACTTTTTCTAAAGTCTAAACACTCAAAACAAAAGAATTACCTTTTCAGTTTTCCTGAGCCAGGATTAGGGATGGATTTTTCAAACTATAAAATGAAGAAAGTGAATCTGGTTTTCATGTATTTACAGCAATCATCTCCAACCAGCAATTAAAATAAAGCAGGGGAAGGAAGGAGTTTCAGTACGCAGGGAAGCAGTGTCCCTAAAAACACCCAACTGTAGAGCAAAAAGCATTTGCAGAAACAGAAGTCAATTAATTCAGTTTCCTCCAAAATACTTACTATGCTTGCCAAAGTAGAAGACAGGGAGAGAGCTTATCATGTCACAGTTCATACCTAAAATATATTCCTAAAATTTTCGAAGTGTTCCTTGGAGACTCAATAGTGACTCTTGTTCTTAGGTAGTTACTGAAGATATATGGAGGCAGTGAATGCTGAATTTCAAATAGGATCTACTAAAAGCAGGTCTATCTTGAAACAACTTAATAGTCTTTAAATCCAAGTGCTCCTTTAATTTAACTCTGACAAGGTCTAGTAGAGGACTAGAAAATGAATCAAGTAGATGAGTAGGATGAACAGGGAAAACACATATACATTTATGAGTCACTTCCATAGACTTCTGCCTGCAAAGAAGGCAGCAGCTGCACTAACGGAGCTTGTTTTCACTGCTTCGTCGATCCAAGGAGCAGAAGAGGCAAATATTCATTTTGGAAGAAGATTCCCAGTGCATTTTTCCCAAAAACATTCAAGACTATGCTTACCTCTGATTAAAATGTGGAACTCAGCATACGAGAACACTGATGACATTTTCAACTACATAGATAGTTACTAAGTGTTAACGAAATATCTTGAAGTATCAGAGAATGAGTGGCACTGCACCATTGCATCTTCTCCCTGTTGGGAGCTATGGCCCCTGGGATCGGCTCTTTTCTGTTACACAGTCTTAACAGACAAAATTGTATACTGTTAAAGCATCCCACAGATTTGTACTTTGTCCATAACCTCTTCCCACATTGTAACAATTTGTTACTCGAGCGTAAATCTGATACTTTTGGCTTGAAAGCAAAGTGTTAGGCAATCTGCAAACATGAGCTCATCACTTTGGGCAAGGTGAAAAGGGTCTCTTATGTGGTATACTCATTTTTGGCCCTCAGATATTAGTCAAAACTCTGAAAGGAAACCAGTCTTTAACATGGTGTCAATTTTCCTTTTTGTTAGCCTTTTTTCCATCTCTGACTCTTTCACGCTTTGGTATGAAGCCACTCTTTTCTTTGTCCCTCTCTCTCTCTCTTTTTTTTTTTTTTTTTTTATTTTCTTGTGTGTGTTACAATTCAGACTTCTAGCAGGTATTAGCAAGCAGCTGTGTCTTGTAGGGAGTCTGTAATAAACTTGAGTGAGGAGGGATTTTATTTCACCATTTCACATACTCTACCCTTGCCTTTTCCTAGCTAGGCTAGTCTTCTCTAGGAGCAAACATTTACAGATACTGTGGAAAAAAACAAATATGAGAGAGAGAGCATTAGACAGCAGAAATGCTATTGTTATTCACCACCAAACTTTTTCCTGAGGATGACAAACACACAAAAGCTAAAATTCATAAAAGCTGCAAAAGAACGACATTTCCTGAACACAAGAATTTTGGTGAAACCAGGTTAAATACTCCTCAGGTGATCTACTAGTACTCTAGGTCTTTTTTCCACACATCAGACAGTGCAAAGTGTAATAAATTCCATCTCCAACTACAAACAGAACAAGCTTTCTTAAATCATCCTAAGGAGACACACAGATGCACAGTTTCAGGTATCCAGGCATAACTTATGGGTTTTTGACCAAAATCCTAGAGCAAAGAAACTTCTTCTCTTTTCATGGGTTTGTGTTGTGTTTTGCTTTGTGTTTTTTTTAAAAAAAAACAAACAAGCAAGCAAACAAACAAAACCTTAACATGAACTTTGAGTTGGAAAATACTTTTTTTTTTTTTTTTTTTTAGTTTAACTCATCTATTTCATTTTTCCCTCTGTTGTACCTTTTCCAGCCAGGTCTACAAGCTAAGACATCTGAGGGTGGGGTTTTTTGCACACAATACAGCTGGGAGAAGAAAGTCTAAACTCATTATTGGAATCCTATTAAACAGGACTACTGCCTCTCTGCAGACTTGCTATACTCGGGTTCTTCCTCACTAGACTTCAGGCTTATAAGGTAGGGAGGACAGCCACAGCTGGCCAGCCTTAGGTACACCAGTTAGCAAGACATCTTTTTGACTGACCTCCAAGTTCTTGAGGCTCAAAATGAAGTCATCATTCTGGCATACTGGAAGAGAGAGGATCCTAGTGTTAACAAAGCTCAGCTCTTACTAAGATTGGAAAAGTCAGAGAAAAACTGAAAGTCAGCAAATCCTCAGATGTCTTCTATGGAGACTTCTAAGTAAGGAAGATTGCTGAGACAGAACTACTCCAAGAACTACTCCAAGACACATGAGCTGTCCTAACCTGTTTACTGAAAGCCAGTAAACTTGGATCAGAAGCTGGCAGTAGACACCCTTACATATTAATCATTTTCCAGCACCTTGAAGCACAATAGCATGTCACTAATAGCACACATGCCCAATGTTTAAAATGGAAAAAAAAGGAAACACCTGTGGTAGCTCTGTGGGACTTGGCTCTTGTATGTGGACTGCTGCAATAAAAATCATTGCAACAGTATAGGGGTTCCCTGTAAAACCTGTGGGATCTGGAGGTCCACTATCTCTGTCTTGGGGTATCTCCTGCTTAAAAGTGTATAGTTCTGGGAAGGCTATGAAGGGGGAGGTAAGAGAGGGAGGACAGAAACTTGAGCTGTACAGCTACCTATAGAGAACTATTTTTAAAAACAGTCTTAGATTGTCAAAGGAATGTCTTAGAATGAATGCTGCTGATGAACTGGATTTTTTTTTCAAAGCCAAGTACAGCTTGAAGGAAAAGAATGTGGTGACTCTGCCTGTGCAAGTAGGAAATGGCCCAAGAGATCAGGCTAGAAAGAGACTTGCAGAGAGGTCCTCTCAGTCGGGCTGAGTCCCGACTGGAAATGGCAGAGTCCTACTAAGAACTGGGGAAATTAAAAGAGAAACAGAATTGAAATTAAGCCCTAAATCCAAGAAAAACTACAAATTATAGAAAGGAATCATCAAAGAAATTTATTTTGTGTGTGTGTGAGAGAGACCTTTATGAAAGCACATTGTTTTATAGCTGCTGTGTCTGCAGAGGCGGAGCTGGGATGGCCGCAGTGCAGCACCACGCCACAAGATGGCAAGAACCAGAAGCTGACCTCAAACCAGAATTCAGCTAGAACAATGCAACTCTATTAAAATTTGAAGATCCAAACTACCAAAATTTAACGTTAATAAAACTGGAGGTTGTTTCAGAAGATTTCTGGTTTTTTCTTTGCTCTTTGGCCTGTGGCTCTTTAGACAAAAACTAATCATTACAACACATCACACACAAGTGATGAATACCCGGTGCAGTACAATCTCCTCTGTGTCCTAATTATCTGTTTCTTTGTTTGAAGAAACATCGGAAAAATCTTTTCTCTGTCACCCTTTGTCTTTTTAGTTTCTTTCACCTCTAATTTTTCTTTTTTTTTTTTTTAATTTCATGTCATACTTTTTCTAGCTGTCTCATGATCTTTAAATTTAATAAATTCTCATCCTTTTTAATAGCTTTCTCAAGTCTTTGACCACATTTACTTGCTGTGTCCCAACTTTTTCCTTTTTCCGTCCAACAACAAGTGAAAGACTAATCCTTTGGTCTTTAGGGGATGCTGAGTCCAAGCTAAGGGCAATCATTTGTTGTCAGATTAGAACTGGAACTATGAAAGTTCCAGGAACTTTATAAAAAGCCACAGTCCCATTCATGGTTTCAGTTTAGGTCTTTGGGGACAAATGTCTACATTGCAAACATAGCAAACCTACGTAGCATTAAGGTTTTCGGTCTGCCTCAGTACAGCTGTTGCATTAGGTCATCTCTTGCAGTCTTCTTCCAGTGGTATGGTTCTTCGATAATTAGCAACTGTGTTGATAGAGTCAACGCAGAGGCCAATCACCACAGAGGAGCTGCTCTCTTCCCCAAGGGTTGGATTGTGACTGAAATGAACTGACAGGCCGGTGTTAGACAGTTTGCACAGTTGTATGTGTTCTGTGAATAAACAAAGACAAGAGATACTCTGCAGCTGGCAGGTTTTTCCAGCTCCACATTTACATGCAAAATACTGTTCTTAATGAGGTTGGACTATATGACCTCCTGAGGTGTTTTCCAGCCTCATTTATTATATGAGTCTATGAAAATTACATTAAAATTACATTAAAAAAAACAAGGATTCCATAGAAAGCTTTCATTTCATTCAAATGACTGATTTCTTCCTAATAGCCTCACTGGGGAATTTCTGAAAATGCTGAGAATGAAACTTTCCCCACCTCTGCTTCAGCAGGTGACAAATGCTGGCGAAATAGCCCTCAAGCAGGAATAGGCTGTGGCTCTCGCCATGCCTGACTTTGCAACCCTGAGCTCATGCTGAGCGGTGCTTGCTCCTTAGAGTCGTTTTGTCGAAGCCAGCACAAGTCCAAAGTACACTGTCCACGCTGTGGGTCAGGTCTGCGTGTGCTGTGTGTAAGGGCTGAGGAATCTGGCACCCAGCACACGCGATCCGCTGTACAGTCAGTCCCAAGCCCAAAACAAATACAATTGGTGCACTTTAAACATCTCACCCCCTTTGTGAGCATCTAGCGACTACAGCCTTTATTTGTGTGCCAGCCTTTTCACATCGCCTGAAAATTTCAAACAATTTCATAGCCATGGGAGCGCTAATTAAAACATTCAGCAGTTTTACTGTCTGAGCAGTGTAAATATGATGTAAAAAGAAAATTAAAGAGCATTTACACAGATGCATACTTGTTCATTGTAGCAATAAAATCTAGCTGCAGGGACCTGGCAAGAGCAAGAGTTTCTTATTCTTCAAAACAAGTTATTCAGCAAAAAGTTAGACACCAAACTTTAGTTTGGAAGAGTTATTCTTTGTTAGGTTCATTTTTTATTCATTCCTCCAAAGCCACACTTCCCTACTTCTTTCCTGGTGTATAATACTGGTCACTCAATTTACTGCTGAAATAGGTTAAGAGATGATTTGAAACAAAATATTTGTTTCACACCCTTGAGGTCACAGTCCACACACAAAACTTTTCCCTTTTACTCATGCAACAGCCTCTTTTGGACAGTGAATCCCAGTCACAGGGAATAAAATCCCCTGAAATATCAGTGACAGGCTATGCCTAGGATAGGGAAGGCATTCTGGGGAATCTTATTTTCCAGTGCTGGTTGATGTTTCAGTCTGGGATTTCAAGAACACTGACTACAGTTGTTTACACTGCAAAGAAAGGAGCTTTTTGATCAGGGGAAGCTGAGTCACTACTCCCTGTTAGTTTTATCATTTTGCAGAAAGCGAGAGCTGATGCCTGATCTTTCTCTGACCTTTTATTCAAACTTCTTTCCTACATTCCCAGGCTGTTATATTCTGTTTAATCATGTCTCTTTGATATTCAGAAGAATCAGATACTTTTTCACTTGGTGTTACATGATGTCATAGGCAAAAGCAGCATAAATCCCATGAGGTTACCCTCCGGTCAAGACAGTTCACTGAGAGGATGAGACTCAGTCCTAAAGCTTTTTTCTGGGTCCTGAGCTATTTTGAGGGCTGGGCGAGGGGGAAGGGGGGAGCTGGTTTTTGTTTTGTTTTGTTTTGTTTTCCCACAGACATCATAAGACAAACAGACCATGGGTCAGGTAATGTAAGCAACAGACTGCAAAAGCATTGCCAAAAACTTGTAACCACCTAATCGTCTCTGAAGGAAAAAAATCATTTAAGTGACACATGTTAATAGCATTGAATTCAAAACACTTCTTTTGACATCCAGATGTTGGAAAGTGCCGTATCCTGATTAACAAAAATATTTTTTGGTCTTTCAGATCTTCCTTCCTTATTTTGATCGCAATTCAAGTTTTGGAGAAATTCTTTCCCACTACTGTCCACTGATCACATCACTGAAGTATTTCAAAATTTTAACTTGTTTCCTATAAGGAAAAAATGGAAAGCATAACCACAAATATTTATGTTAGTGTCAGTGGTTATTATTGGAAGCTTAGTTCAGTCTGCTGCAGTGCCATTGCAAGAGCATACCATCAGATATGGCATAGAGCTCCTCCAGGCATTTAAGAACAGCATCAACATGCACAATCTTTATAACCTGGGAAAGCCAGAGTATCCCAGATGGAAAGGTGTGAGCAACGTGAAGAAAATGCCCCCATGCAATTGCTTCTAATTGGAAAGCTTTGAAAAGGTATAGCAGCACTATCAACAGGAGTGAACTCTTGACATACATTGGCTTTGGAGTGCCTTGCTCATGGAAAAAATAATAGCACTAGATTTCAACGTTAACTCCTTCAGAGCGAGCACTGCCACTAGTGATGCTCTGCAGCTAGGTGGGTCCTTAGCTGTCTGCTGTATGCTACAATACCAAGACACAGAATTTTCCTGTAAGATGGTGGTAAGTAAGGGGGGAATTTCAGGCAGAGGGAATTTAGGCCACCATACAATAAAGCCCATTTGGCTTTCAGTACTTTCTAAGGATAGAGCAGGTAAGTGGTGAAATTCCCAAGTTTATAAAACTTTATTGACTGATAAGATGGGGGCCGTCTTTTTAAGAGAAAAACATCACCCGTGATCATGATGCCAATGCAGAGTTCTCTTTCCACAGCATGAAGCCTGTGTTTGCCTAGCTGAGGGCTGTGGGCATTTCTTGTAGCTCATTGTAGTCTTATGCTAACTGCACATGATAAACAAAGTCTTGCAACAGCAGTGAGGGTTTGATGCAATGCTCTAGCTTGCCTTTTATTCACTGTCTCAGACTGCTTTACAAGAAAGGCACACAACACTCCGCTACTGCAAGAAAGCCTTCTCCCACTCCTCCTTCCCAGGTGGATAATCTCTTTTCAGCTGGGAAAATAAAGGCCTTTCTTTTGTCAATGGTTTTCAAATCTACCAACAAAGGGAGCTAACTGCCAGGAAGTTATTGAAATATAAGAGCAATAACAACAACAAAGACAGACAGCATCTCAGTAGTCTAGTCAAAAGCCAAAAGAAGTCTGGGGCACGGTCAAGAGCAGAATTCGAGTTCCCCTCATCCTCAGATGAGAGCCATAACCACAGCCATATTCAATTTCCCTATTTAATACATTTTAGTACATTTTCACCTATCAACCAAGCAGCCTAATTTTCTGGAATTTTAAGGTTTATGGCCCATTTCAGTTTCTTCCTTTACTTTATGGGAAAGACACGTTGCAAATACTGGGCAACATCTTGCGAAGTCTTGTCCTAACCTAACATGACTGAGCAGTGTGGGAGGAGGAAGTAATGACTTCCCCCTGACCTGTGTAGCTGACATGAAGTCTGCCAAGAATCACAGCCTCTTTGCTCAAGGGAACACAGGAGCAACTCTTCGGAGAGGAGGCAGGGAAGAGGGGGATGGGGAGCGGGGGGTGGGGGGGGTCAGAAGCATGTCTCTACCCCCTCCTGTGCTCCATGTGACAGAAGAGAGTGGCTGCACCACTTAAAACGAGGTAGTAAATTCCTCTCCACCTTTCCCCCCATCAGTAGTTTGCTTGTGAAGGGTGGGGCAGTGTAGCTTTGCCCTGCCACTTCCCGGTTTGGTACGGTTTTGCAGTGCCCACAACGTGGGGTGGCATATAAAACGCAGTCTAGCCCGTTTGGAAAAGAAAATGGTTTTCCTGCATGGCCAGAAAGACAGAACAGTGCTGTAAGCATGGAATTTCACAACAGAACTAAAATAAAGCACAGTGCTGTTCCAGGGTTTCTCAATTCTTATTCTAAACAGTAATAAACCCACCTCCCAAACCCCAGTCCGGACGAAATATTAGCATTCCCTCCACTCTGGTTACAGCTCACATCCCTCTTAATACCTCTTGCTCTGCCATGAACTATTTGTATAAGAAAGGCTTATGTTTGAACTGGAATTGGCACAAATAGTTACCCATTGGATATTCCTTTTCTGCAGAAATCTGATCTCTTTCAGTGCTTCACAAATCACAGAATCCACTGAGGACAGAAGCCTGTGTTTTCTTCTTCTCCAAAGAGAATAAAAAATCGTCAGTAACCCTGACAGCTTCCTGTAGTGTGGCTCTCACAGCTTATTCCAGATGAGCCGAACGTTAAACTTGCCATAAAAATGTTATGATGGGAGGATGTATCTCCCAGTACTCAGAAATTATTTAGTGAGTTTTACCATCATCACCCCAGGCTGTAACTATTTCCCAGCTCTTCTGAGAAGCGAAAACAGTAAGAATACACTTAAAACCAGACCATAACAATGACAAATCATAGCAACAGTTATCATAGGCAGCAAAACCGACCCAAACTGAACACAGAAATGGCCATTGCTTCTGTGTGCTTTGTGAACACCTTGACCTCACCTACTTGGGCACAGGGAAGCCACTGAAAGCAGTTTGCAAGGATTCACCCAAGTGTGTGTGCCGGCAGGACTAAGCGGCAGCAGGGAGGCTGGCCCCGTGCTTTAAGCGAGAGGATACATTTTATCCCTGCCTTCACCACATTCTCACTGTGAGATCTTAGTGACTCAGCTGGCCTCAGGTTCCTCACTGCGTAAAGCAAGGCACGCTCTCTTTTCCCGCTTTAGGCTCACTTTACAGTGGTGTGCACTAAATGCTCAGCAGAAAAACGAATATTCGTAGCCTTTATTGATTGCTGTGAGCAATCAGCCACTGGTATCTGTCAGGCTGCCTCAGATTTTGCCCGTGATTGCCAGCTGAGGATCTGCCCCCTATGGTTTCCTTCTCACTGAGCAGCTGCTGCTCCTTTATAGTCTATTTGGTTATGTCATCATTAGCTTTTTAAATATGGGTAAGGAACCTTAAAAATGTTTTGTGCTCTCAAGAGATCTGGAATTTCTCAAAAAACCCCAAAAGCTCTGATGTTTCTCAAGCCTCCCTCCCTTTCCCCTTCTGAAAAGGCTTTAAAAATGTGGAATGTTGTGGGAAATTACTCAGAATGTAATAAAAATGTACATGTAAAAAAAATAAAAATCTAACTCACAGCTTCCTTGGCTGGAGTGATGTCCCAGGGCTGGATCCAGCTCAGCAATGCTCTTTGGCCTTTCTCTAGTTTGCTCTTTCCAGGACCACATCCCTCATTTAGTCTCTGCTTCCAGGACCCTCTCTCTCACCCACCCACACCACATAAATATACAGACACATACAGCTCTGACACACATCTCTTCCTATGGCACAGGATACCCCCAAAGCTTCTTTTGTCTTTTACAAAGTTCAAGCAGCCCTGTATAGAGCACCTCCCTTCTCTAGTCTTCAGCTAGATACATACAGTCCAAAAAAGAGTTTATTTACTGCATCTGCTCTTTTAACTATTTAGTCACTGCATCAGTCATTTCTCCTCCAAGCATATCTTATAAAAAGAAACAAAATCACTTCTGGAAACTACCTGCTGTTTAGGGTTTTTTTTTTATTTTGCAATGTTATTTTATGACTGCTCATCTTACACATACACACTTATAACTCACAAAATTTCTCCAACAAATAACAATTGGAAATAACTTTAAAAAATGTGGATGTTAACTTTAAGAAAGGTCTTACTAAGGATTAAAAAATATTTAAGTATATAAAGGGGAGTACTTCAAAGTTTTGCAAAATAAAACCAACTTCAAATTAACAATTTGAACTTTCTTATCCAGAAGTCACTTCAAAAAGTATGGTGTTCAGAGCTATACATATATGAGTCATTCTTTCCACTTCTTCTATACCCCTAAATATTTCTGCCGTTACCATTTACCAAATTGCATGCTGTTTACGCCTTTTCCATAAAAAAGCAGAACATTTTTGTAATTGAAAGATGTATTGAAGACAATAATTACTATTCAAATGAATATTACAGACTTAAGCTTGCTGACTTGAGGCTTAGGCTAAATTAAATGACTCACATGTGATTCAGCGGTGTAGAGATGGGCTTTTCAAAGCCAGTTAAAAGCATGAATTGAGGAAAGCATTTCATGAGGAGGCTCAATTCTGAGCATGTAATAGGAAGTTGATTAGAGTGCTTGCATGCTTAAATACAGGCTTTAGTACCTTGCTTGGTCATACCGTAAATGAGTATAGCTTAGATACGTAAATAGTTTAAAAAACACTGTGTGCCTAAAATAACATTTTACCCTTTAAAAGCTCTCGTCCATTTTAAATTTTCCATCTCTTAGGCGGTATTGCCATTGAAGGACACAGAGCTGAGTACGTTAAGTCCCTGGGGCTGCCCAGCCGGGTCACTTCAGCTCCTGCAGTAACCCACCTCAAGCTGGCCAACATGCCCCTTCCCACCACAGTGCATGGCCTGGACTTGCTCTTAATAAGCGAGATTTTCCCATTGCTAAATTCCCACTCAACTGTGCCCTGGGAGATTTAAGTGAGGAGGTTAAGGAGGGACCACTGACGAGGTTGTTTCACTTACTAAGTGCTTCTGGTTTGCCACTGCTATTGCAAAGGCCATCTTACCACCACGCATGGCCGGCAGCCCAGGAAAGGGAGCTCCACAGCTGAACACAGCAGCAAAGGCAGAAGGTCTCCCAGTCTTGTAAGTCTTATTGTTTGCAGTCATTTATTTGAAATTTGAAGGAATTGCTTTAAGGGACATGAATAGTTCTGGATGCCCTCATAAGTCCTCACAAGTCTCCCATGCTGATGGGAACTGGAAAGAGGTCATGCTTTCTCCACACTGTGCTAGACTTTCCAGGTTGATGGCCAACACTGACACTGTTTGCCAGGATAGGTATTCTTCAGATGAACAGCTCCCCAGTAATGCTACAAAAGCAGTCGCGAAGAGAAAAACCTGTAGTATGTCTCTCCTATCACATCATAATGCTGATCTATTTACAAAAGTGTGGTGTTAAACTTAGACACAAGCCCAAAGTGCTGCTAGGCATGCTACCAGGCTGAAGCAAACTATCTGCAGACAAAAAGGAGCCAGAAACTGCCCTGCATGGCACGGTTTCAGCAGAAACCCTCTCCTTGGCACATGGGAGCTGCCTGGGGTCCAGAGCTGGGGACAAGGTGGAGCTGAGGGCTGCCTCATCCTCTGCCTCTCCTGCCCTTCACAGCGTGATGAGCTCTGTGCACAGTGACATGGTGGTGGGGAAGTTCTTTTCATCTAATATTCCTGTAATCCACAACTTCTACAGAAGCTGTCATTTTTTTATTGTGAAATGCAACAAGACTACAGTCAAAGCAAATCAATACTGTTTCCCCTCACTTTTAAATTGTCCATGTATCCGGGTGTGTTTAGAGTCTCTCTGGACGCTTAGGGGAAGGGCGTTTTCATGCAGGACCCTTACTTTGTGGCTGCATTGCTGGTGCAAGGGTTCATACAAGGTACAAAATGCTTCCTAGCAGGGAAGAGTGACCTTTCACTGTAGTGTGGCTGTAAGTCTTTTACAAATGCTGACGTGACCATGGAGGACTCAAGAGTAGCTACACATGGGCACCTTGTCAGTTCTGACCAAAGAAGCACTTGCCAGAACTTAGCACAGAGGGATGTAAATTGCTCTTTCCAGTCCCCATTTGTCAAACCACCCCCCATAAGCCCTGATGTGGGTAAGTGCTGCAGCAATGGAAAATCACCAAGGTGATTAGAAACCCTCTATTTTTGCATCTGTTTTCCAAAAATTGCTCCAGCAGAAGAGATCTTCCCAAGATCAGAACCACATAGTCTGTAGTAGAGGTGCAAAATGGCAAGAGAAAAGTCCGAGATCAGGTGTCCCAATACCAGGGGAGTAATTTCAGACCTACCCATACATCTGAGAACAGCATTTCACTCACTGGTTTCCTGATTAAAAATGCTTCCATCATTTTCTGGAGAGCAGCAGTTCCCTTAAAAGCTCTGCCCCCCGAGTCCTTTGCTCATTCTTGCTGCCAGAGCAGGGCTAGCACTTGCAAGGGTGGTTTTAGGCACCCAGCTCCTACTGTCTTCTAGGAACCCTTGGAAGCCAAACTTCCCGAGGTGTTTCTTCTCTAAGACGCTGTGAGTTAATTCAGCACGGTTTGTATACCAAGTAGGAGTGGAACAGTCTGATAACTCTGCTCCTTTCCTGTGTGCTGTTGAGTACTCTGACATGACATCTAGAGCACTAGGGCAACTACTAGTGTCATCGCTGGGAAGATGTCTTTTCTAACAACTCTTTCTGAAGTTCCTTGCAGGCTGGGAGTGTGCACCAGGGCCTTATCTGCACTAGAAGCAGCTTGGTGGTGTGCAAGATGTTGGCTATGCATATTAAAAATACAGGCTATTTCTGCCCCTAAACTATTACAGTCTGAGAGAGAGGTGCTTTACAAAACCTATTTGTACTGATACACTTTCATGTTTGTGCAGCAAAATATTTCTCCAGGAAATTGTGTTGAGGTTTGACTGCAGCTGATAATTTAAATTTAATCTAAATAACATTTGCACATGAGAAAACATGAAAGTATGCAAAGGAGTACTAACAGCCCACTACAAAGAGTTCTCAGAGCGGCCACCCAAAACTATTATGGTTTGCTGGTAATGCCGGCGGTACTTTGGTAGTGCAAGTCTAAATATGATATTGTTGGGCATTCTTCATCTGCCACAGCTTGTCACTACCACGATATATGACACAGAAATCAAAACAACTCTGCACTAACATCCAAGAATCTCAGTGCTTTTTACAAATACCAGCTACATCTCAGATATATAAAATGCTCAAAGCCTCCCAGAGAAGAGCTGGGAATGGAGGACAGCTGTGCCTGTCTTTTTTAAAATTCCAGGTTTGGGTTTTGTAGTTTGTCTGAAGGAATGACAGTAAGCAATCAAAGAAAAAGATGGGTAATTCTATAGTTGATTGTACTGGAATGTCTTGGAAAAAGAAACTCGTGGAATCACTGAAATGTCATTTTAGTGCCAGTGCAAAAATTACATCCAGATTACTTCACTTGAACATTAATGACACTGGAGAGACAGGCAACATTAATTGCAGTTTGTGCTATAACCTAAGGAATTAGTGAATGCACCTGCCTTACATAAATGGCAGCACTCTGCCTGCTATGAAATTACCTCTAAAACAAACATAGGCAAAATTTCCTGAGGCTGCTTGCATGTCAGAGAGTTCTGCTCCACATGGCACAGGAAACTGAACTGCACAAGGTGGCTAGTACTGCAGCATTTGAACTCTATAGTGGATGGCAGACAACCTAATGGGTAATTAAGCATAGGGCTGTTCTACTACCCAGCTTTAACGAGGACTGTATTCCAAGGGTTGAAGGTATGGAAAAGTATTTAGATATGATTTGCTGAGAGAATTACAAGGAATCTCAGTGCACACATAAGGACGATGCTGAGATGGAAGAATAGCTGACCATTTCATCTGAGTAAACTATTACATAACAGCTAAGCTATAATAAAACCCTGAATCCAAATCAAATAAGTCTCCCAGACTGCTTAAAATGAGTCACCAACAGCTTTATAAACATACAAAATACTTGACAAGGAAGTCTCTGATAATTTTTTAGTAATTATGTCTGTGAATTGTTCTCTGTTGACATCACTATTAGAAATGGTTTCCCATAAGTTTGCACTGCCTGTTAACATCTGCTCATTAATCACTGAGGCTTTGAATATTTCTTTCATTACAAGTTTATTAGAGAGTTTACGCTGTTTGTTCAGAAAGATGTTTAATTAGCACAGAAACAATAGCTGAAGACAATACAGTTTTGTTTTGTATGGATTTTTATGGCTTCAAAAGCCTCTTAACAAGACATGATTTCACCAGAGAGTCACAGATGATGAAATATCTTTGCATCTCAGAAATCTGTATGGAACAGAAAACCATTTTTCATGGGCTTCAAGGACACTTTCAATTCTCATCTGTGGCCTGAACAAAACAATAGAAGTTTTGCACTGAAGTATGATTTGGAACCAAATGCAGAGCCAAATCTAGGAGGTCAAGCAGTGTTTTCTTAAGACAGTCCTACAGGGCTGATACAGTGAGCAGACAAATTTGGCCTAAAAAAGAACATGAAAAAGGAAGGATATAATCAGGGCCTGAGGAAAGAAGATCATCCCTGGGAATATGATTTTTGAGGAGAGAGGAGAGTCTAACAGTTACAACACAGTGATTTGGAGGCAGGAAGGTCCTAAGTTCAATGGCAGCTAAAGTATCACCACAGGCAGTTCACTTGACCTCTGTGGTACCTCAGTCAGCTAAGCTGTAAGACTGGCTTCCATGGATATCCAGATGTTGCCTCTGAATTAAACTGTCCTGAGTAAATAAGTTACCAGAAGAACTGCATATCTGAAAAATGCCTTAGCCAGAGGTTACTAAAGGATATTACTAATGACAGACAAATGAGGAACATCAGAGACTGCCATATTTGTAGATACTTCAGCCAGGGATGCTACTTTATGTAACGCTTGGAGGAAAATAAATAATGAGTTTCATTTTGCTGTTAAGAAAAAAAAAAAAAAAAGCCACAGCGCAAAGACAGATGCTACTGTTAAATGAAAGCTAAAATGCTTTCAGAAACAGCAAACATATAGTGGTAACTCTCAGTCATTTTAAAACAGGCTGTAAAAGTTCAAATGAAATCTCAGGCAGTCTATCTTGCAAGACACAAAACTAAGGCCACTCGCAGGCAAAGCTTATGGAAAGAAAATATTTCAAATGCCCAGTAAAACTCTTGATTTGCACTACCTACAGAGAGGTAGATGCCAGCCCACTCACACAGACAGAGAAAAGGAATCGGTAGAAAAAGCCCATGAGAAGCTGGATGGGAAATGGTGACTGTCCCAAGACCCTGACTCCAGCCCAGCCCAGCTTCATGTGGCAAGGGTGTATGTGAAGCCTTCTAAAAGGTAAGCCAGGTTGTGTGCAGATAATCCCACTCAGTTTTGCATTTCATAATTCACCTAGCATTTCAGCCTAGAAATTATGGCATGGCAGCAGCAATATTTCATCTAGTCCTGCAGGAAAACACAAAGAAAGTTTCAAGCAAGTGGGAAACTGGAGCTCTGTTTTCCTTCAGTATCTGTAACCTGCTGGGTGGGACCAAACCCAGACCGTGGCACAGTGGCTGCACTGCTCTCCCCATTAGCACAACTAATTACCAAGCTGAAATAGATTCCTAATAAATAAAGGAAACACAAACTACAGGGCAGCAATCAAGGCTGTCAGAAGGAAATGTTCCTAGTGGTAAGCTCTTTATCCTGATGTGGGGGCATTGGTTTGTGGCTCTGGTAAAGGGATGGGGAGTGGGGCTGCCTGCTGTTTGCTTCCTCTGAAGAACAGTTTTGGAGGAGAGTGGCAGTAGAGGGTAATAGATGTTGACAGCTGGATGCAAGGGACCGGCTTATATTAAGTTATTTTTGTCTTCATCAAGACCAGTGCCATAGCACAGTACTTTGCAAGAATAACTGCTGTGACAGTCACATTTATACCTTGTCCACAGCTGAAGACCATATGTAATGTAATTGAATGTTACTATAATGTCCACAGTAGGAAGAAATTAAGCCAATGGTGATCATAAGCCCAAAGACAATGGGTAGATCTCTGGGGCTTATGATTATGTTTTTCAAATCCTCATGCTTGCTTAATTTTTATTCTATTTATTTTTCTGTACCATCTCCTTCCTTCAACAAGTGGAGTGGCAAGAGCTCCACCTAGGATGGGTTGATATACTGGAGTGGGATGGGCTGGTGTTTGCACCTTTCTTTGACACAAGCAGCTTTGGTTTGAAAATAGTGTCTAGAAACTAACAGGGATTTTGCCATTTTTTTTATTATGTGCAAAATGCTAGGAATGTTTAAAAGTAACAGTAACCAAAGTAACAGGGAATAGGAAATAGGAGAGACATTTATCCCCTTAGAAACAGCTTTATTCCCCTTGCATTTCTACAGGAGCATAGACATTTTCTGTCTGCTTTGGCACCAAAAGCAACTTTTTCAAACATCAGGAATTTTTCTGCCTTTTACAAGGGCTGCATATATTGAATGTGAGAGCAAGAAAATGGACTTCGGTTTTAAAACACTTTACCACTGCTACCAGTAGGACAGTGTAACAAATACAGAATTCTCTTGAACAAGACAGACTGCTAAAGAAATATATAATTTCACTGCACTCCAAAGTCTTTTTTTTTTTGCTTTACAACTAGTTCCTGCTTTGTCAGATCCTCTCATCAGAAGACATCAAAGCAACTGAAAAATGTGGACTAGGTTAAGATGAATGTATGTGTCACTTGTGTTCTCCTGGTTGGGAGGTAAGTACAGTTCAGCATTAGAAAATAGGCATTTTTATTGCATGAGTGATCCAGCAAAATCAGTCACAATGGACCTCATCCAAAGTCCATTAACATCCATGGAAGATGGAAGGTTTTCCACTGATTTAATAAGCTTTTAATCAAAAGTACTGCCTCTTCTACAATATCCATCTACTCCAATCTTTCAAAGAGAAGATAAGTACAAAGCAAAAGATGCACACGCTGTCATAAAGGTCATATTCACTGATCGGCTATAGCATATGCCGTAGACAGAATTTCATGTACCTCAAGTTGACATCAGGAGCAATTTAGAGTTGGAGGAGGGTATTGAATAACAGCCTTTTAAATACAGTAATTATGAGGTCTTTGAAACAAATACTAGCGTTGTGATTTGGGAAGCCTGAGGAATTTAATCAGCCATTCTTGATCTAATTGCCAGTGTGATTTTCACTCTATCAGATGTGAGTTGTAATCGGTATTGAGAAGTTTGACATATGATAGGCTTATGGGTTCTCCTTACTTAAATGCTTTATTTACTTTACTGTGCTTTCTAAACACAATAGGTAACCTGGTTTGAAACTCTCACCCTTTTTTCCTAGGAGACAGTGAAGTAGGTGCTGAAATGACCAGAAGAATGTCTCTGGAAAGTTATCACGGCTAGCAAGGACTGAGGTTTTGATAGTTACAAAGGGCCAGAAATCACTTTTTGTTAGCACCTAGTATTTTAATGGAAGGAAAAATGAATCTTTGTCTGAAATCCCACCATAAGGGACAACTTCAGGAAAATGAAAGGAAATGCTCCTTCCCAGAGTGGAATTCATTGCTGCAGGAAACACTGGAGTCAAATACTGTGTCTGTATTCCTACAGGACTGCAGTGGCACTACTAATAACAACTGTAATTTCAAAGTATAGGCTCAATCCTGCACAAATAGAATCCTTGCAGGATCTGGGCTTAGATATGCAGATTCACCGAAGCTGGAACCTCTGTTCAGAATTATCCATGCAGACACTGGAAAGGGATAAGGAAAGCTGAGCTGGCACAAGTGTTGTGGGAGTCTCTAGCCAAAGTTGATGCTTTCCATCAAAATATGACTACCTGGATCAGGCCAAATCTTTCCTTTTTCAGGTGTGGAAATTGCAAGCATAGTTGTGATTTAGGGGTAACGTGTCTCAGTCTTCTCCCCCTCCCAAATTCAGCATGATGCATCGACTTTGGAAAGAGCAGCAAGCCAGCCCCATTGTGTGGGTTTGATTGTGCTGCTGTGCCCCTTCCTATACAGCCGAAAATGGGCGAGTGCTCCCTGTCAATGGAGGAGTGCAGAGCGGGGAACGTAGGGAGGCTGTAAAGAAATGTGATGCAACAGGATCTGGGCCTGATCCAGAGCTCAGCGGAGCCGGTGGTAAGAGTCGTAACGAGCCTTGGATCCCGCTCTGGAGAAATTGTAACCGTGCTTCACAGGGAGCCCAGGACCCACCTTCACTGGCTGCGCAGCCTGCCCTTGTCTTCACGCCAGTGGAGCCGAACTGTGCCTAAATGTTGTTTGTTATTGTTATTGTTATTGTTATTATTGAAAGAAGTATTTTCACAGCACTGAAGGTCAGCTACGAATGATGACTCACTTGCACCGCAGATCTACACAAATAGCATGTGCTAAGATTACCATCTGGTATAACAATCTACATCACAAGACACCACATTTCCTGTTACCCAGGGTAAGTAAATTTCAAGCATGAGGGAAAATTTTAGCAAGTTTCCCCAAGTACCTTTGCAGAAAGAATAATGTGGCTTACACAGAGGGGGGAAGAGAAAGGGAAATTATGAGGTAAACGCTATTCCCCTCCCTCCTGCCCCCTCATCTCCCAAGAAGAAAAACATATTAAGTTTGCAGTTCTCATTTCTATCGTATTTAAAAAGTCAAATCTATGTAATGAATACCTGCCTGGAGGGAGTCCAGCAGGATGCTGACAGCCAGGCTTTCTGGACACTGTGTGAAATGGAGGGTGTAGGTTTCACTCTCTCGCTCTCTCTCCTTTTCTCTTTCTGTTTTTGGTTTTATTATTATTATTGTTGTTGTTGTTGTTGCTGCTGTTGTTGTTATTATTATTATTATTATTTTATTATTTGATTATTATTATTATTTGCTTAATGTCAGGGCAGTGCTGTGCGTGCTGCCGCAGTGCAGGGCGTTGGACGTTGGTGTGGCTGATGGCACTCTCCCCTGCACCCTGTGGGGCCGAGCCTGGCAGGGGGAGCACAGGCGGGCCCATGCCGCGCTGAGCCACCCCCAAAATGGAGGAAGGGCCCGCTCCCTCCCCCTGCCACAGCCTGGCTGCAGGGGATATGCATGCAGGAGGCCCGCCTCGCTGGGGACGCTGGTTGAGCAGCTTTCTAAGCAAGACACAGATGAAAACGTAGAAATGGAGCAGGCTGGCATGCTTCCATCAATGCCAGTGGCCCAGCTGGCCAGCAGCTGAGGGTCTTGTCCAAGCCAAATGACACCCGCTGGCATTGCATCCACCCAGGGGGAAGAGGCTTTCTGTCACGGTGCTTAGCTTCTGCATGCAAGGTGCTGAGGGTCAAATGTATTGCCTGGTAAAGTTTCCCAGTGCCATTGAGCATTGTTTTTCCATCTTCCCCCATCCTATGTGCCCTTCCCATCACATCCATGTGAGAGGAGGCCGTGTCCCTGCTGGAAGCCCAGCTGAGGGCTGAAGCCACATCCTGGGCTGAGGCTTCAACCCCACAGCTTTTGCGGGTCACCAACCAATGCCACAGCTCGGCCTGCCATCTCGCCCTCCAGCCACGGCACTGCATCCCCCTCCTCACGGGTCCCAGTCACCTCCCGCGCGCTGGCGCAGCCAAGGAACAGGACACGGGTCAGAATGGGACACGGGTCCACTCCTCCTCCAAGGAGGCTCCCGAAACACCTGGCTCTGGGATTTGGCACGAGCTGAAAGAAAGACCTGAGCCTCGGGAGGAGAAATAGATAAGCCTTTTCCAGACAAAACAGAGGTGAATAAAACAAATAAATAAATAAAGCTGGGCAAGCCACCGGATGCCAGAGGCGCTGCGCATGAGTGAGGTGGCTGGGAATCCCCTTCAGGATGCTAGCAAGGCTTTCTTTGGCCTCGGGGAGTTAACGCCGTCTGTGATTGTGACTCAGTGCTGTTCAACATCGGCTGCGGAGAGACAGGCCTCTGCAAGGACGGGAGAGATTTCATCTCTTGCTCACTTTTCAGCCAAAATCTAGCACTCAGGAGAAAGCTTCTTTCTTTCTGTGCATTTGTTTGCATGCTAAGGGCTGCAGCCTGCACTGTGGTGGAAATACCAGGAGACAGGGAGACAGCAGGGCAAGAAACACAGAAATAAAATGTAGAACTGTAAGTGCTCTTCTTTCCCAGCCATGGGCACCCTGCCTGCCTGCCCTGCCCTGCCCTGCCCTGCCCTGCCCTACCCTGCTCTGTCTACCCTGGCACATCCCTGCCAAATTTCCCATCCAAAACTCCTTTCCATGACTCACACATGTTTTAAGCCACCTCAGGGTCAGTGCTGATGCCTAGCCAGGCAAGCTGGTATAGCTCAGTAGCTCTGTTAAAGAATTCTGAGATCAATGTAATCTGGGGAGAAAAACCTTTTAAAGTGAGAAACTTCATCTCAGCTTTCTCCACAGCTTTAGTTATCTATCTTGCAGTGAAAGGGCAAAGATCAGGTCTTCCCCTATGCTCTGTGTAGGTCTAGGACTACTGTAAATGCCTGCAAAATAACTGCTGCTTTCTGAAATAAAAAAACAGTAAGTAATGCAAAGATCACCAGTTGAAATTCTGCACAGCCTGCTTGCTCACCGTTTTAATCCATGGCATCAACATAATTGGGATCTATATATGATGCAAGCTGGCAGACCTTTGTTTATCAGCTTCTGAATCTCCACGAAAACCGCTGCCCAGTGATGCCAAAAGGAGAGATCTCCCATTTTGATGCCAAAAGGAGAGATCCCCCATTTTGCACCGGCCATTCAGTCCGCACAGCCTGCAAATGCAGGGACTGCACCTCAGACTAAGTAAGAAATCAGCCAGCAAACAGAAGGCTCAGTTGTTATACATTGGATTACAGAAGGCCATGTTTTTTTCCACCCTGTGATCTAAGGAGCCCTTACAGTAACTTCAGAGAGTGAGATGCTCTCACGAGCTAGCAATATACACCAAGCACAGTAGTAGTGTTCCCTGTGATACCCAGTGCCTACTGAATATATGATGGAATACCAAAGCTAGTACCACTCAAAGTCAGGCCAACAACAGTTTCGTTTCTCATTCTGGTTTATCAAGGTCTGGCTCAGACTTGCACTGACTTAAATCAGAACTCTCTTGAAACCAGAGGACTGGACTAACACAGCAAATGAAGACCCAGCACAAAGGCTCAGCATGTGTCAGGACAGTCAGAGATGTGATACACTCATGTGTAACTTCACATCTTAGTGAACTGAAGCAAAAGCTCCCAAATCCCCATTTAGTTTTATAAAATTTCTTTAAAGGATGATGCACTGGACACAATAGATGAGAAAAATTTTAAAGCAGGGCAACTGTAGGAACGTCACATTTGCCTTGAGGCTGAAAATTTGGGAGAGAGGCTGCATTTTTAAAGGTATTTTCTTAGTTTGTAAAAACAATGCCTAAACTCATCTCTGAAATCTCAGTATCAAGACACAGATTTCACAAGCAACCCTGCAAGAATAAAACTGTGACTTCAGCATTTTTGAGTTATTCTTAACATATGAGCCACTTTCTAGAGAATCCAAACCTTTGATCAAGTTTATGAGAAATACCTGTGACAGAAAGAAAACATTTAACGAGCCAGAGATGTCAATTATGAGCTTTCAAGCAATTTCATACCCTATATAATGCATATAAACCACTGTAGTTTAAAGGACATTTTATCATTCTATAAATGTCCTGAACTATCCTTTCTAATATTTCAACTTCTTTTCATTCGAAGCATGAAAGATAAACCCTCTTCACATGTTCATGGTCTTTCATGGCATAAGGCAAAACAAATAGGGAACAAACCAGCAGAACTGCACACAGGTTGTAAATTTCAAATGAAACACTTCTGTATTTTTTATTTTAATCAGAAATTGTTCAGATGGATAAGCAACTGGTGTTGGGTTTGTGCTTTTTATGATTTGCTGCTTTTTTTATATTCTCCTTTTTTGACTATTGTGCTTCAAGACCTGACCCTGTGTCACCAATATTAAAGAGGAACTTACCACTGGCTTTGGAATAAACATGTTCATTGGTCAACATCTCTGAAAGATGATTTTAGACATCTTGATAGTTGTTAGCTATTTTTAGTGCCTTGAAGTGCCTTGGATTTTAGAAAATGCTGAATTCCAGTCTTCTGAACTGCACAACCATTATGTGACTCAAAGACAGACTTCCCAAATAATTTGTTTGCTTTGGATAACCTTTCTCTTTAGTCTTGAAGTTTTACAAAGCTGTCCATCAGCATGCTGAGAACCTCTGACTGCTGGTATAACAAGGAGTGATAAAATAATTCTACTTCAGCTATTCAAAGCTCATGTAGATGAAATTCTGCTTTTTAGCATTATCAGTACACTTTGACTGAGAAATAACAGGGTGTTTCCCTTATGCAACTAGGCAAATGTCCTGGACAGAAAAAATGTTAAAACTTCCAAATTAATTTAGGTACTCAACCATCAGACAGGCTAAATCCAGCTGCTTTAAAAGTTCTTTCTCATTCCTTCACAGTCTCTGGGCCTATCTGTAATACCTTATGCTTCCATTTTGTGAGGTTTCTTGCAAAACATATTAGCCTCAGTAAGAAATCTTCAATTCCCATGGAGAATTACATTTCAAAATGATGCTCCGTGCTAGTAAGTAATATTTTTCCTGGGCTTCCACATATGGCAATATTTATCTTCAAAGTTTTCCTCTTTGGCTTGTAGGCTGGCTTGCAAACCAGATGGTCTTGTGTGGCCTAATTGTAAGATGATTTGTTGTGTGATTCAGTAGCATTGTTTATTTGTACAGTGGTTTGATGGAATTTGTAAACTGCATAATATTGTTTTACTGTGTTTTCTTTTATGAAAGAGCCACATCTTGCTCTGGCATTTGTGGCGGTGATTATAATTAAATGTAGTTTCTCAAGATACTTTGATCTCTGTTTGCTTGCTGCATTAAACTAGTAACATAAAAACACAGTATTTCTCATTTAAGTAGGGAACCAGCGCTGGATTTGAAGGCTAAGTGAATGCACCAAATTTTACCTTGAAAACCCAGGAATATAACAATCAAACAAATAGGACGTTAATTGAATGGTAGAAATGTGATGGCTTTTCAGCAGTGTCATCTTTATGATTTACTTGGAGCTAACGTTTTTGTCGTCCTTTTAACAAGGCTCTTTTATATAGTTTCTGCAGAGGTGTCTTCTTTGCTTTTTTGAGAAAAGAATAGTTTTGCCTTACTTGATCACTGCATATGGTTGCTTGTGTTCATATAAGTATTCCTTAGCTGTGAATATATTTAGGCTGCCAAGTCCATAAACAAATCTAAGAGCTTTCTGGCCTTCACAACTCTGTTTCCATCACGTAAGGTACCTTCAGTGATCTGTTTGGTTTCTGGTAGGCAGGCTTGTGGAGGTGGAGGTGTGGAGGTGACTGTGACTGTGACCCCAAGAAACTGGAGAACTGGGCTCCACGGTTAGAAGATTGGGAGGATTCTTTGACTCTGAGGAACACAGCTTCAAGCCAC
Organism: Falco rusticolus; assembly: GCF_015220075.1. Lineage (NCBI taxonomy): Eukaryota > Metazoa > Chordata > Aves > Falconiformes > Falconidae > Falco > Falco rusticolus. Next base: position 25,019,933 of record NC_051198.1, on the reverse strand, counting down.
CCCCCTTTATTCAAAGTCACATGTATGTCTCCTAGCTATCAATGGTCTATATGGCAAACAGATAGACACAGTGCTATAGCCTACTTTTCAAGAGAAGTTCACACCTGATACAAGAAAATCACCACCATGAACTTATGGTATTGGTACAGCCAAACCTCAGAAGACAGGCTGCAGAAAGAAAAGATACAAGGATCAGATTTGTCATTAAGCCTCTGGAAGCAGTTCCTTTAAAGCAAATAAAAAAATTTCGGTATGCATTCGGAATTATTTTATTACAAAGATGCTGAGTATGCAACCTCTAGTGAAGTAATTTACAACAGATTTGAAATAAAACAGAAGAATCATAGTCTTCTAAACAAATTCTGTAATTATTCCAGCAGGGAATATGGGTGCAATGATGATTCACACAGAAAAAAGTCTGACTGACCTTTATTTTTTATTTGGACACTTGCTTTTTTTTCTTCACTTTCTACAAACACATTCTGTGGCAGATTACTCTTGAAAAGATTTCAAAGGAATGGATCAAGATTCACAGACAGATGCATACCAGCAAGTAACCCAAGCTCATGATGAAGCTGAAACTAGACTGCGATGAAGCTACTCCCACACAGTGCCTGGCTAGCCTAGGGATGCATCATCATTCTTTCAGTGCCTTGACAGAGATAAGTCACGGCCCTTGCATTTTCCTAAGCAGGTCTGTGTCTGGTATTAAACATTCTCATTCTTCCAGTTGGTCTCTGGAAATGCAGCTTACAGTTTTCTTCTTTGTGGTCATTTTTTGCTGAATGAGATTCCTTCACACTTAGATTTTCTCTTAGGTCAGGCAGTGGTTGAACATCAAGATGTGTCTGAACACACTTTGTCTTCTGCTGAGATCTACCTTACCTCAATGGGCCATCATAGCTTTATTTCCTTATCAGGTTGCAACTACTCTGCAGTGAACAGAAGCCCAACTGGAAGTCAGAAGCACAGCTAATAACTCCTTTAAGAAGTGTCTGCCCTCCCTTCCCATTAGCTGGTGGAGAGTATTGGTGCTGAGGTGCTTCACCCTCTTCTCATAGACAGAAGGGGGCTGGGCTGTTTCTGAAGAGGCTTCTCATTAGGACACTTACGCAGGTGGACCAGTTCATGCTATAAATATATATATTTTTTTAATTTCTGGAGAAGATATTGTCAAGGCTGGAAACAGTTTAGATGATTAGGTAGTTCTTTTTCTTCAGATTTTTTTTCTCAACAAGAACCTGCAAATCTGACATTTTCATTCTTTTTTCTTAAGTACCAAAGAAAGAAGACAACGACTTGCTTTGCAGACTTTTTTGCTGTATGTGGGAAGCGTGAGGGAGAGGCCATTCCTCTGAAAAGAGCATATTCTCCATGGAAAAGCTGCAAAGAGCACAACTTCATTCCCTGCTCTGTTTCAGTTATTCTGCAGATTAAAGTAGATGTTGCCATGTTAATTCAGCACAGCTCATGGTTTCAAGCACTTCTTTACAGTCAGGAACACTGGAAACTTGCTTTCATGTTTGAAATGAAAACTGATATACCAATCTGACCGTATGACTGCAACAACCTAGAGCGCAAATGAGTGATTTTTGCTCTCAAGCTGAGCTAGTAGTGCACAGCACTTCTGATGGGAGAGGATAAGGCAGATACCAAAGATATCTCAACAAGGTCTAATAAAACTTTGCAGATAAATTTGTCTCTGGGCCAAATTCCAATATCAAAGGTTCAGTCTGAAAACTATTTGAGAAAGCCATAAGCAAGTGAAAAGGGTAGTTTTCCCTAGCTATAGCCATATGAATTACATGCAATAAATATGGCACAAGACTTGAATACAGCATTAAAGAATGTTATTTTCAATATTGTCGAATGAGATAAAAATGACAGCAACACATTGTAAAATACACCAATTCCAGCGATAAATTCAATTGCCTTCTCCAGAAAACGGTCATATTCTTCATTTTTCTAGATTTAAAATTTAAATGCAAATGTGTAATAAAACCATGTAATATAGCCTAATTTCATGTAGGCTAATGTGGCAATCAATGTTCAAACGCTTTACAAACACACAGCCTTTATGTGAAGCCTCCAGTAAAATGGCAAACTGAGCCTGACTGTTCCTAGCCAAATGACTTTAAAGCCTGGTTTGTCCCCTGTTGAAATAGTTGTGCTGGAGTAAAGCTAAAGTAAAAGAGCTGGGAATAAGACCAGTCAGTTCAACTCAGTTGCCTCCAAAAGTAATTTCCTGCATCCAGCAACACGAGTTACAAAAACAACCTGCTATGGCTGGAGTAACCCAGAAGTGAAACAGTCTCTAAAATTTCCTTTTTTCCTCCCAGGGGCCATACAGCAAGACTGCTAAGAATATAACTAGTGAAGTTGTCCAGAAAGTGCAAAGATACTTAGCAAATAGAGACAGAGCCTTACAACTACAGAGAAAAACTATATAAACATTGCAGTCCAATGCAAATTTTAGAGGTCTTTAAATTCGTATGCACTGCTTTAATCTACGCATCTACAGAAATGGATGAAGCATGAATTGATTCTTTCCTTTTTTGCTATCTGCATTCTCGTGTCCAGGGGTTTTCATATTTGCAACCTGTGACATATATTCTTCCATATACATATTCCTCGGCTTCTGAGGATACGTTTCCCCCAGTGTGGGTGAGAGTCACTGATTCCTCCTACGCTGCTTACAGGAGGGTGGGGGGGAGGTCTCATTAGTAAGACAGCTGTTTTGATGAGTCCATGAGGGTCTTGTGGAGACAAGTATCTTTGCATTATTTACATGGTTAGCCCACTGCTGGGAGTGTGTTTGAAGTCCTGCTTTGTGTCCAGCCTGCAGCGCACCTGGCATATTACAGAACTGCTTTAAGGGACCTGGCACTAGAGAAACCCAGGGGTTTAATGCTTGAGATCTCTGCCTCAGTCCCTGGGATACTTGCTGTGATTTCGACTACTTGATAGACACCATCTGTTACTGCAAAGCAGAGATAGAGGCCAGGAGAGCAGTTAGGGGTGCTTAGCTACAGGTTAGGGTCTTGTTAACAGCTCCTTTAAATTACGTCTCCTGACTGATAAATGATCTCAAAATCTATCTGTGACTTTCAGTTATTCCTAGGTAAATTCCTACCTCCCTAAAGATGCCCCTATTCCAAGGCAAAGTATGAGAAATGGGAACAGCCCTTTGTGTTATGGAATCACAGCCAAGTCCAAAGCAAAAACTACAACAAAAACCAGTCCAGTTTTCCTGTGGCTTTATGTAGGGCCTATACTTACGCTGACATAAACCTTCTGTTGTGCTCATCCTTCGTGCTCTGCTTTCTGTGACCCAACTTTGCATACATCAGTTGGCTCTATTTGACACTTAAGATCTGCAGTGATTCACCTCCTGTGTTATCCATCATAGCTGGATATCAATGTGAAAAAAATGAAGTCAGCTCATATTCTTGTTTACAGTCTTCTGGATTTTTTTTGTGGTTGAGTGTTTCATAGAAGAAGTAGAGGAAACAATATATTTCAGAGTATCTCCAAATCCAGCTTTCCCTCCCAAATGTTCACAAATTGATCCAGACCACCTCTTTGAGAACAGGTTACACACTGCAGAGGAATGCATAACTTGCCCATGAACTGCTGCATATTTTGTCCTGTGTATTTACATTTTTCCAAAGGAAAAAAAAAAAAAAAAAGCAGGTTTTTCCGGATGAAGATATTTTCTGCTTTTGATGGATGAAATTAGTCTGCATATCCTTGGAGACTGCCAACAAGTTTACATAGGAACTGGAACGAAGCCATCAATTCGTTTCACATGGGTTCCATCAGATGGCAAAAAAATCACCACACAGTCCCACAATGCTCGTCTTTTAATGACTAAGGAATGAGGTGACCAAAGGTGTGGTGTCCCACTACCAGTTCTCTGGGAACCACCTTGATGTCTAGGGACACTTTGACTGTCCCTGACTGCCAGTCTTATGAATGGCAATTGGTTTTATACATCTTTGTGCTTAGGAAAAAAAATACAAGACTATTGTGTGAGACTCGCATGTGGCGTGCGCAGAGCTATTCAAGTGTGAGAAATTCTGGCATCTTAAGCAAAAAAAGCCTTACACACCCCAGTAGTGAATTTGGTGATTTAAGTTCAGGTTTGAACACTACATCAGAGCCCCAAACATTTGATTTTCAACTTTGGTAAAACACGTACTCATGTGTTAACATTTTGATTTGATCCATCTCTAATTAGCTGGATCAAACAGCACGGAAGAACTCCTTTCTCAGCCTCATGGTGTGCTTCACTGAACAAAAAGAGACTCGAGTCCCACTTGCCATTTGCATCTTCCTTGTTCCCTTTCTGGTGACAAATGTTTTTGGTATGAGTTGAAAGGATTTTTTGATTGGGACCTGCCTACAGTATGTGCAAACAGTACTGAGAGCCAGAGATCAGTGACCACTGACCCTTCCTCCATTCCTGCCATCACCTTGGTTTGGCACTAAAACACCCCATTCAAAGGAAATATTTGTTTCTTGGACCACCATATGTTTTAAGAAAGGCTTATACCCCAGGGGTTCTGTATTAGATTCCAGCAGGTTACTTCATTAAATGAGCATATCAAATTTGATTGGAAGTTCTCATCAGCTTTCTGTTCCATTTAATTTTATTTTTATACAGATGAAGAAATTACTGTTACACCCATACCCACTGACAAGCCAAATACATTACTTCACATCTACTTTATAACCACATATAATTACATAACCTCTTGGTTTATTTTCTTCCAGAACTCATGGCTCCTCATAGAATCTGTTCTGTCTGATCTAAGAGGCAGATTTTGGCCTAAAAAATGGTTTTCAAGACATTTACATGGTTTGGGGTTTTTTTGCTATATTGAATATTCCACATTTATTAACCACAATTTGATTCAAGCAGAGCAGCAAGGGCTTCACTGATACAGTCTGGAGAGGCTGCGTTAGCGAAAGGAAAAGAGAAGCCCAGCATCAAAATATTCTGCATAAATCTCATTATCGTGGGAGAGCTTCCATCTTTTCAGCCCCACACTATAAAAATCTCTGTTAGCACACTGTGTTCTCTCCACTTTGTTCCTCTTTAGTTACAGGCACCGCAACCATTTTCCCATCTAAAACTTGCAATCAGCATTCCTCCTCAAACCCTCCTGTTCTTCACTGATTTCAGAAATAAATCAGTCAGTACTGCAAAGTATTCTCACCTCACTGCATGAGGGCTACCTTGGGTAAGAAGGGGGCTGGCAGATTACATTCATGTCAAAGCACAAGGCTGGGTAACTAAAAATAAGTAAAATGAAAATTCATATCTGAAAATTTTGCAGGACTATTGTTTTCTACTTATATAAACTCATTGAAATTAATTAAGGCAGATTACTGTAAGGCTGGAGCGTAACTGTGGTGAAATGGCCCCTAAGATTGTTTTTAATGCTAATCCCAAACTGCATTGTTAAACCGATTCACAGTGCACAGGGTCTGTTTGTTATAATTTATCACAATAACGCTAAAAAATTTGGCATGAACATATTCTTCCATTCATGCCAAGAAATGCTATGCACCCCTTAGATCCCAGAGAAGGCACCAGCAAGAGCAGATAGTCACCCTTTTTGTCAGCAGTCTCTGGTCTGGAAGCATTTTTTCATATGATTTTACCAACTTTAAAATTAATGACGCAACGCTGCAGCCCTTCCTTCCATAAGTTTTATTTCTTTGACTAGATCTGCAGAAAGTCTGACAAAGCAAAGCTGCAATACTAGGCTCCTTAATTCTTATTTGCTTAGATAATGCAATCACATATTGCAGAGTGCACAGAGACTTACAACAAACTCAGGAATCTTATTTTCTGTCAAAAATCCACTTCCACATGGCTACGTGGATGCTGCTGGCAAACTGAAACAGCTGAGGCCGTTCAGCACCAGAGTTTCTTGCGCTTTTTTAGCCAGTGACAGAAGTAATGGTTGGGTTAGACCACCACTGTTCGTAGATTCGTAGGGGTGGGCAGGGGTCTGCAGGGTCTCTAGCCCAACCTCCTGCCTAGAGCGGGCACAGTGGAAGCAGTCTGCCCAGAGCCTCACCCTGACAGTTCTGAGCATCTCCAGGAATGGAGATGCCATGCCCTCTCTGGGCAACCTGTTCCATGGTTTGGCCACCTCCACTGTAGATATTTCCCTTTCGCAAAGCCAGAATTTGCCATGTTCCTACTTGTATCTGCTGCCTCCGATACCCCATCCCATTGTACACTATTTGGTACCCCATAGAAACCCAGAAGTTTCGCTGAGCTCTACTGAAGGACGCAGTGGTGTGGGATCATTTAGTGTACGGGCATCATGCAACAGATCGCCTTCTCACCTCCCACGGCACTACAGAAATGAGGAAGAAACTACTTTAAGAACCTCAAGCAGTGAGGAAAGCCCCCAAAACTGATGCCTGCAGTCACAGGACTGGCAGGGCATGGTTCTGGTGAAGGGTCTGGCACAGTGAGGCTGTGGGGTACCATCGCTGCTGCCCAGGCCAGTACCTGTCCTGTACATGGGACAGCACTGCTGCTCCGAGCAGTCAACCAGAAGCCACTTCTTGTCTACAAACCAAGACATATACTGCGGTGGCAAGAGGGGAAAGCAATCTTCAGAGCAGACGTGATTCACACTCACCCTGCATGGTTGTTCTTCACCTCAGGCTGTGCTGGACTGTGTCGGGGTCACAGACACTACAATCAAACACCTAACCAAGCCTTGCAGGGATTAAACCGAGCCAGAGCTGAGGAATCGCCTATGCCAGACGAACGCTGCCATATGAAAGCAACACCAGCATATAATTGAAATAATTTATTTACCACTAGAGCACCACAAAAACAGACATACAATGTGTTAAAATACAGAGTAATCGATCACCAAAGTACAACACAGCTGTCCTTTTAAGTTCCTTTTTTTTTTTTTCTCCTTTAAACCATGCCAACCATAGAATTGTATCAATGCTAGACACATAAAAAATGCTGTCCTACCCCACCCAGCTAAGTGCTAAGATTCCCCCTCAGCCCCCGTCAACCCCTTGGGTCTGATCTTTCAAGGTGCTGAACATTTCCCACCAGTTCTCAGGGACTTTGCTCAGACAGTGGCAATTACTGCCTCATGACAAGGCCTCTAGCTCAAAGTCCTTGAGCTGTTGCAGACCCACCTGAACATCATTCAAGGGGGATTTACATCAGACCTGAGCGGTGCTTAGGACCCCACTCTGTAGAGGGGAATTTCACCCATGAGTTCTGCACATTGTAGGATCAAGCCCAACATCCTTGGTAATTAAAAGGGAAATACATGCCTAATAAACAAAAAAACAACAACAAAAAAAAAAACCAAAACAAAAAAACTTGTAGGAGCTTTATAATAGAGCATTTCAAATACTATCAGTGCATTTTGAGGAAAAAAAAAAAGTAAAAAAAAAAGGTAAAAAAAAAAATATTCAGTCTTTGGGTAAAGACTTACAGAAATAAGGTTTTATACTTAAATTTAGAGAAGAACTCCAAACCCAAACCAAAATTTTCAGCTGCGTCCATCACATAGTCAGTATAGTTGGACAACTATGCTGTCTCCTATTCCACTTTTTCAAAGCTTCAAAACTGGTTTTGAGGTGCACTCCCACAGCAGAGAATTGCAAAAACATCTTTTAATTTTTGTAAAATGTGTTCATCCTTGCCTCCTTTCCTGTCCAACAAAAATACCGTTCTCATACTGAACCTGATAAAACTAATTTTGCTGCAGTATACAGCAAAATCCAGAGTATTTACTACCCTGAGGAGTTTCACTGAGTTCAGTGCATCTTCTCACTGGAGTAAGTCTGGCTCAAGCAAGTGTTAGCAGGACAGATTTTTCACTTGTTCATCTCAACTCACTAAATAAATCAGAAGTCTAACATACCTCCTCCTCTGCGCTGAGTCAGCGGGTGGGATTAGATCATCTGTGGGGCTACGTTTCCATCTAGGCAATAAGTACAGGCTCTACCGAAGTCCCGAGGAGCTGCGTGTGCCAGTCGCTGCAGTACTTCAATTTTGCATCAGTGTTCTGCCGAAGCCAAAGAAATTGCACTTCTTAATGACAACATCAAGCTCAGGAGCGTCCTCCCGACAGCGCTTGGGTCAGTGACAGAAAATGTCCTTCTCATCCAAAGTAGTATGTTTCTAACAGTTTTCCAGCTTTGCTGTGCAAAACCATTCATCATGTGAAATAAACTGAATGCACCTTCTTCATGGTTTTTTTGCTGATTTAGGTTGGGGCTTTTTTAAAATGGAGTATTATGATGTGGATTTTTTTTTTTTTACTCCCTCTACAATATTTAAACATGTGTAACACCAACAAAATCCTAGGAACTCCGTGTTCTTTTTTTTTTTTTTTTCCTTTTCTAAAAGAAGCTTTAAGGTGAACTCAATCAGAAAAAAAATTGGCAAACTCGCAAAAATCAAGGGTCTGATCCTGCAAATCCTTACACACACATCAATAGCATAAAGGGGCCTGCCGCGCCGCTGCAGAAGATGAAGGCAAACCTCTGTTACCTGCAGTAGGATCAGGATCGGTCCCACAGACTAACTGGGGGCCAAGTCCCCACTGCATGCGAGGCCAACGCACAGCCTCTGACTGCAAACCGATCCTGCTCGCCCCCCATTCGGGGCACTGCTGCGGCAGACGCTTCCTACCAGCCTTCTGCACAGTGGTGAATGTCATTCTCTGCAAGGGTTTGCCTCGCCTCAGCCAGGCTGGGACATCTCTTCTTGCAAGACCTTGCTCCCTGCCCATCTGTTTGAATGTCTATAGCCGAAAGGAAATAAAAAGATCTAGGAATCTGAACCGCATCACGGCTCAAGCATTACAAACGGGGACAACCGAGGAAGGAGGGGAGGAGCGGAGGGGAGAGATCGCTTTAATCCATCTTTTTTATAAAACAGAAAAACAAATGGTCAGGTAGCTTATGTCATAATGTTGAACAATATACAAAGCACATGTATAGCAATTATTATAAAACATGTATTTGTAGTGCAAGTCAAAATATAGGGACTCTACTCATACTGGCCAGCTAGAGGGAAACACATGATTCTGAGTGATCAAAAAGAGCCCCAAATTCAAATTCAAACTCAGGAGAGCTGACAGTATTACAGAGTACAAAAATATGGTGAAAATTTACACATTACATATAAAGTACTTAATTTTTTAATAGTTTACAAATAGAGATCTACAGATATGTTTCCAATTAAGCTGGCTTTTACTACCCACCTATTGTAATACTCTAGGTATGGTTACATATACCAAAAGAACAAAAAAATCCCATAGCATAGCTATACAGCAACATATTAAGGTCTGAAGATTAGACCAGTACATGTTAAATATTTCACTGGTTTACTAAACTGACATTTTAAATCATTTACAGTAAAAAAAAAAAAAAAAATCTTATAGACTTGTCTTTGAGACTGAAACAGAGTGTCCTTTATTAGTAAATTATTCAGTATTTAAAACAAGGGTTTGAGACCTTACAAGAAGCCTCTCTAGGCAGCTGGCATGAAAAATAAGGTATTTTAAAGGCAGAATTTCTCAATAACATAGTAACTGATTTCTATTTTAATTGAACTAAACTAACCATTACTTTTCTGATTCTTTTGAGCTTGTGTTCCTTTAGGCTTTACAGGTATTTCTGGCAGCTTATTTGGTCTCAACTTTGTCCACATTGGTTGGTTTTCTTTTTTCCAATGGCGATACGGAAATGTTCATTTGATAGTTTTTACACACAAATAAATAATGCACTGTTAACTCTACAACTAAGAGGAGCGGGTAGGATGCCTATTGCGTAACAATACAGAGAGATCAAGTAAGGCACGGGACAGATACAGCAACTCCACTTCATGGGATTTTCCTGTTTTTTTCCTTTCACATAGTAACACTAACAAATTTCTTCCAGTGTTTATTTTTTAAAAGGTTTCTTTTTTCTTTAACTTTGCTTCTTGTCTATCTCACACTATGTGTAGGTGAAATGTAGGATAAAGGCCTTCAATGTTTTGCTTCAGATGCCAGTTTAAAAAAAAAAAAACAAAACAAACTTTCAAACAGTTCAGACTAGTACCGCTTTTTTTTTTCTTCTTTTTTTTTTCTTTTAACACTGATGAACCTGGGTTTTCATTTATCTTTCTTTCCTTTTCGCTCTCTCTTTCTTTTTTTCCTTGGTAATTTTTTTTAATATACACACACCACGCTTTTCAGGGGTATCCTTTAGCTGCACTTGCAAGACTTTACAATCATGTTGGACAGCTGTTCAATTTTGGGTGTTTTGCCAATGTAGTAGAGGATTGTGAGGGGCTCCAAATCCTGGGACACGCAGCATGGAGAGGCAGAAGCTTCTGGATTTATGGTGTTATACAAGCTGAGTACCTAGAAAGAGAAAGGGGAAAACCGACAGATTAAGACAGCTACCTCTGCCTTCCTGCCACTGCAGAGCAAACTCCTTTCTGCATCGCTTCCTCCCACAGCGCCTGAGAGAAAGCCCACTGAAAGCAGCATGAAGATTCCTGCATTTTAGTGTTCTTTATGCTTCTCCAGTTCAATCTGGTGACATCATCTGCCTGCATTTCCTAAGGTTTTAGCCATACAGTCTTAAACCTCAAAACAGGTACATGCCTGGAGCCTGCCTTGAAAGTGTAGCCCTTTGAATCAACACACACACACACCCCCACACACACCCCCCGTACTGATATGGAAAGAAGAAACTGGAAGGTTTTTATCTGTGTCTTCAGATTGCCATTCGCTGTTACACGATTTTGCCCTTACAAGAGTGCCAAAGGCAGAAGAGAGCCCTTCAGAGCATAAGCACTCCTCTGCTTTGCCTCTCTGGCTACATTTTACTAAGTCCATTAATGCCACCCTGCAAGCACCAGGACTCAAGCTGCAGTTACTCCTGTTGAGAATCAGCTGTGGTGAAGTTAGCAGCGCTGGTGCTTTATGTCACTTTGGATTACTATGCATGGTTCTCTGCAAGGGAAATATGTAGGGTTACCCACTGATGGTGCACAGGTATTTCTGAGGATGCCATTAATGTGTTAGCCAAACACCAAGTGACCTTTTCCTAGAACTTCAACACATTTACAGCTTAGAGAGACAGAAGATCTGTTCAGGACAGCAACACTAACTACTTTATTAAGCAACTTCTGACTCCTTGGGCAACTATCCAAACCACATATTTGTGACCATGACAGTTATTCTTCCTCTTTCCTTTAAAAACAAGTGCTGCTCCAAAATGTGTACACTACTACTCCACACCAGCACGGAAACTTACTTACCTTATTTATACCTCTGCCTGTTGACATTGCTAATAGTACAATGCCACAGCCAGTGACAGCCACAAAGGACACCTATACATGGGTCTGTAAATTCAGGAAGTGCATACTATCATGGCTTTACAGACCAAAGGGAAGGCAAGCTGCCCCTTGGACATGAAGAGTTCTCCCTGCTGGCTGACATTGATCTGGTATTTTAAGGGAGGTTTCAAAAAAGGGAGTCGTCATTCTTAGTATGGACCTGAGGGTGAAATTCTTATTTTATGACAACTGCGATGCAAACGCCTGCCTCTTGCATTTACTGTCTAGACACCTTTATTGACAGTTGAGAGAAATAAGCACCTCACAGCAGAATAGTGCTCATCCTGAGGCAGTTGGCTAAAATACCACATCTAATCACTGAAATAAAAAGTCCCATCTCAAACGACTATCAATTCTTCAGCATCCCAGACACAAGGTTCCTCCTTCGCATATAAATTTTCAAAGTACGAGAATTAGTACATCTTTTGAAGTAAAAGAAGCGCATCTATCAGTACATTTTCATGAAATTCACCACGGCAGCATATCAGTAACAATGAAAAATGAAAAATGGCAGGTGATAATCAGGTGGTACAACTCAGCCGTTTCATTACTCTGATAGTGCCTCCCTCAGTCCCCTTGCTGACCCAACGCATCGCGCCATCTTCTACTCATGCTCTGTAATGAAAGGTACCTTCCCATGGAGCTTCGCAAAGCTACACCAAGTTCATGCAAAGAGCATTCAATCCACCTGAATGTCATATCAATGAACACATTAGAAAAACCAACAGCTCTGGGCCAATGCATTCCTACTGCTTCAACACTACTAGCTTGAGGCCACAAGCAACTCCCGCTATAAGGCCACATTTCATCATCCTTAGTTACTGAGATAACAAATACAAGCTCTGGGAGTTAGTGCCGATGTCAGTCCTAGAAACGTATTTCACCCTGCAGTTATAAAATAAGAGCTGAAAATTAGCAAAATCATTACTTACTCTGCTGTGCTGAGTATCTGAACTCCATAAATATGGGCAGGCTCCTGCACAGAAATTAGCATGATATCCTTTAGGTTCATGAATCCATTTCCAGCCAAGATCCCTCTTGAAGTCAATATAAAGTGGACGCAAACAGCAATTATCCTGCACGTTCCTGGGAAATAAAATACAGACAAACACATCGGTCATAAGAAAGGCAACACAGGGAATAAAAATAATCCGGTTGCTTGCTCTCTGAATGATGCTTTACAGGCAGGCAAATCCAAGTCCCAAAAATTTTACAAAAAAAATTACATTGACAGTAGTTTATACTGCACCTGAACTCAGATGCTTAAACATGGCAAGACTTGCTTATACAGAAAAAGCTAACGGTTTCCCTGAAGGGCTAGTATTTTTCTCCAGGTCCTACTGAGTGCCCTCTCTGAATAGGTGAGCACAGTGGAAGTGGTAATTTGGCTGTAATTATGGGGCTGATGGGTCTGGGAATCATCCCAGATGGAACTCGGCTTCTGCTTTCTAAGGCCACAATCTTCCTCATCTGCCACCGTCTCTGTGGGACTGGAGACTGCTGGGCAGATACTCTTTGCACACAGACCCTGTAGGTCTACAAATGAGGGTCCATGCTCTGTACAAATGCCAACTGTTAAGAAACAGGATAAGCAACTGCATTACACCTCACAGGCTGGTACTACTGCGTAAGTATACTGAATACGGATGCATAGTTACCTAAAACAATAGGCAGCATCTAGAGCACGCTTCTTCCGCCGACTGGGCTGTTGCGACTCAAGTCTGTAGGAGGGTAATAACATTAGCAGAAGATGTGGGGTCTTCCCACTGTATTTTTTCCTATTGGACTTTAAAGCTTTCACATCACCACTGGAATATGTGTAGTCATCAATACCTTTAAAAAATACATTTTGGTGATAAACATTGTGTTGCTTTTTCTTCACAAATTAAATAAACCATGTTTTTAAAAAAAATTCTCTCAGAAACTGGGCAATGATGGTGTCAGCTGAGCATGTTTACTGGGGAAGTGGGGGCAAATTTCAACCCAAGATCCCTACGAAATTCACAGTTCTCACGTTACATATTGTATTAGCCCTCCCACATTCACAGCCATTTAATGGCATTTCAGCACATTTACCAGAACTGTAGAAATAAGTAACAGAACAAGATTTCTTCAGTCACTGCATCTGCCTTGCTTAGTTTCAAATGCCCCAAGCAGTGATGCTTTTGTCATTTCACTTAGGGTAGCATTCCCATCTTGTAACAGCTACGTACCTTTTAAAACCTTGTAACACCATTAAAGCTATCCTGGATACTTCACCTGCATTTCCCACTGCTTACCTCTATGCCATTAGTTTTCTCTATCACATTTACCTCTTTCTAATGCTTGTAAATTCTGTCTCCCGTTGCCAGTTTATTTAGATCTGCTGTTTTTTTCCCAGAAAGTCACTTATTCTACCCCTTCTTTTGTATAGGCACGGCAAGGACATTGATCAAAATATTTCTTCTTGAAGTGGCAGTCCATGACCTCACACTTTGTATTTTCCCTTGAAACACTACCTGCCTTGCTAACTTCTTATCATGGCAATAGCAGAAGCAAGAGACTCAAGGTATTAGCCTTTCCTAGGAGTCCAAACAGCTCATGTTATGCCTGTTGTTAATACCTTTTTGAAAATTAACCTCCTGAACCAGGTAATATTATCTAAAGAGGAAAAGGTAACACTTTTCTTTTTGCAGCATTTGCAATTACAGCAACCAAATATCATACTAATGATTTTTTAAATACACACAATGGCTTTATTCATATGTACAGCACATGTATTTACTCAGAGAAAAAATTCCAACACAGTGAAACAATGGTTAGAAAAACTTAATACTTGACAAGGAATATAGCCAAATCCTTGGAAAGCAAATGAAGCAAACCATGATATACTTTAATAAATGAGAAAAGAATTTGGGTTGGTTCTAATACAGCCATAGTTTTATATGTACTGATAGATGATAACTATAGCACAGTCAATTAAATAGCATTTCCCTTTTTGAAATTGAAATTGTAATGGCTTAGAAACACAAGGGAGCTTATGTGACCTTCACGTATTTACTCTATGTTACCTTGTCTGCTGTCCATAAGAAGCACCTACATCCATAACTACACATTGTTGTTTGTTTCTTAATGCTCACTCAATGCAATTTTTAAGTTTTTACCAAGCTGTCAGCATTAAAAATACCTTGTGTAACTAATATACAAATACATTACAAAAAAATTCTATGTGCCAATCTAGATATATAGAGATAATCAGTGTTAACTAATGCAGTTCTGTTGATTTCACCTAAGAATCAGACCTCCACTGCTGGAAGTAGAAGCACACAGACAGATACACCATTGCTGTTTCTTCAACCCGCAACGTATTGGCAGTAGAACACTGTAGGACATTTATACAAGTCTGGCACCTGTTGTGCAGTTCTTCACAAAGCAACCAATGCCATTGCTCAGAGTAATTTAAAATATTACTAATATGACCAGAAAAAAGGGGCGGGGTGGTGGAGGGTAGCTGGAGATATTTAGTGTGCCTGCAGAGCTGGAAGTACACCTGCAGGTACTTACAAAGACTGGAACCCTCTACACTCTGTGAGGACAAAGGAAGGTGCTTCTGTAAGCAAAGAAGCTGTTGCCCTACCTATACTTTGGAAATTTGCCACAATAAGTATTGTTTGACACTCATAAAACACGCCATGCTCACACATGTACCTATTGCAAGCTGTTTACATGCGTGCCAAACACCATCCTAATTCTACCTTCCGGCAGTAGCCTTCTCTACTAAGCCTGAACCATTAACAGTGCTAGGATGGACAGCAGTCAAAGGGTTTATTTTGAAAATATTCAGCAAGTTTTCTCATGACTATCGAACAGTGGATGGTCTACTGTGCACAGTCTTCCCTACGTCCAAAACGGTGTATCTATCTAGTGAGCATGCAGACACTTCAGGACATCAAAGCTGCATGCATGGAATGAGATGGCTTATTCATGCCATCTGGTTTTAGAATAGTTCAGCTGATACAGTTTTACCCTTGTGCCTTCAACACCATTTCCTATCAGCTGAGAATTAAGATTCTCAAATGAGCACGTTTTCAGTCAGCTGAATGCCATTTAGAGAGGCAGTAATGGCTCTTTATTTCCCTTCTCAATCAGTAAGTACCACAACATTTTAAAAGATTTTTTTTCATTTCATTACCTGCAAATCTTGCTTCAAGCTCCTCACTTTTATTTGGGATTATGTAATTATTGGATGGCACGAAGGTGCAGCATGGACAATGTAAGCTTATCTTAAATCCAAGGTTCCTATCTGCAAAACATAAAAGTAAGTGGAGTTGGTTTTTACATATTGAATGACCCTGAAATACTGCTGAGTTAATGGAGGAGTAGTTGGGGCAGGAGTGAAGGCAAAGAGCACTTGTTGTCACCTCTGTGATGGAGCCACTCATGTACAGCCTCAGTGACATCAAAAGACAACCATTCTCCTTCAGCTCGTGTTTTAACTACTTTGCTGTCGATGTAGCGCTGTCCTGGTGATGATAATTCTTTAGATTTTAGAACCTGCAATAAATGACAAATACGATTGCCTACAGGTTAACATTTACCTGTTTTTTTATTAAAATGGGCCACCAACATTATAAATAGCACAAGAAACTATTACAGCTCAAATCTCTATGTAGCAGATGTACATTCAGGCACATTTTCAGAAAGAATTTTCTTAGGGTGTGTGGGGAGAGGAAGGTGATATAGAAACACCCTAATGAAAACAGCTTACACTTCCAAGCAAAACAAGCCATCACATACTCCTTCCTAAGAGAAATCACACAGAAAAACTGCCCTGAAAACTTGTCCTGCAACACAAGTGGTCAAGAGATCATAGTAACTGGAACATCAAAGGAGGTTACTTTACCTTCTTCAGTAATACACCGGTTAGAGCATAGTAACGGATGCTAAAGTAAAGCCTGTACAATGTAGTCTGTACACTGAAGATATTATATTGCCCCCCACAAACTAATCTGTATGGTATTGCCTTATCCATGCTTCCAGCCCTCCCTCTGACTTCAGGTACTAGTCATACATTAAACAGAAAAAAAGTTATTGTCCATACAGGTAACCTGGGGGCGTGCAGAGGCAGCCTGGTGTGAATGGTGGCCACACATGGATTTGTGCAACAGGTAATGCTGCTTCCATCCAAACTCTGATGCCAGCTGTATTTGGATTTGTGTCAAAAGTTTCAGCAAAGCTTGCCACTGAGCGTGCAATAAAAAAATACCTGTACAAAAGAAATGCAGCCCCTCCCTTTGAAGACAGAGCACTGCATGCCTAGAATTTCAGGAGCCCACAGTCTTCCTCCTATCTAAACAATTCAGCCAGTGCCTTCCCACATACATACAGAGCCTGCTATTAATTACCTTAACTCTAGCAGGATGAAATCAACTGGACTTTTGGCTACTAACAAGTTTCTGGTTTCCTGGTTATTACCCTGTTGATAGTTTTGTGATGCAGGAAGCTGGAATGCCATGCAACATTAAGTCAACTCCAAGCAAGATACCACACGATAACATCACTTCGTAAATTCTGGCAAGCCAGCTGCGCAACCTCATATATTGTTTTGGGTTCTTCCTCTTTTTAACCACCCAAGTCCACCTCCAAATGAAAAACTGACAATGTCTCATTGTTTCCTCCTATTTTCTCAGCCCACACCAACCTGACATCTAGCAAACGCTGCTGGAATAAAATAATGGTGAAACTGCATAATACATGTAAAGAAAAATATTTCAAAAGAGGTGTGAAATTATGTCATCATGATAAAATTAGGCTTTCTATAATTAAACAGAAAAGCAGGCTTGAAAAGGCCAGAATCTGCACTACGTGTAGAATTTCCCTCTTTATTTCAAGGGAGTGCTGGACCTCTCAAAGGCCAGCAGTGCAGTTCCCACAGTAACATTTGCCTTATGAGAAGAACAGCACCATGACAAGCTCTTTGCCTTCTTTCTGATCAACACATTTAGCAACAAGACACGAGGTGTTGGTTCAAGTCCAGAAAATTGCTAAGTGCCCCTAGTAGGCGATGCCGAGTTCTCCAGTAGAAGCTGAGGTCACTGAAACATTGAACATTGGGACTCCTTTTTATGAGGCAACCTTCAAAGTGTTTGAACAACTGTTTACAGAGAGTCTGGCAGCAGCAAGGGGACTACCATTGCTCTGAAGTGCCAGAGGGATGAGAGAATCAGTAATCAATGCTGGGAAAGTCCCAGAGAAGTACAAATATAACTTTGCCTTCCCTTTGGTCTTTATCAGGTCAACTCAAGTGTTTCTGAGGATGTAATGCAGCTGTCATTCTGCAAAGATGTGCTGGGGCGGGGGGTGTGTGTGTGTGAGGCAAATGGGACAGAAGAACTTGGCTCATTTCTCTTCCTTTCTGCACAGTCATATCTTTCCAAAGACTCCAGAAACTGCATACCTCAGTTTTGGCAGAGATGTAAGGATCTAAAAGTAAGTAATGTGCCAAAAGCAATCTCCTGATGTTAACTATAATTGGTCTTAGATACGTTCTGAAGACTCAGCTGTGCCTTGGTATCCAAAATAAGATGTCTTTATCCCAATCCCATTGCTACCAAAAGACAAAGCCGAGGGCTGGCAGTGTGCATCCGGCACAAAATGCATTCGTAAAAGTACAAGAAACCATCACTGCACATATCCGATGGTACAGAGAACAACCATCCTCAACAATGAACTGAAGGACAAGAAAAGCGTTTGCAGGCTTCAAAATCACAGGACACTGTGGGACAGGATGGGCACTGTGGATTAAGAGAGCTAGACATTATCCATACTACGCTATCTATGATACCTGAAAGCAAGGCTCCTCTCCATGTTGTTTATGCTGCATGTCCAGTAAGAAAATTATAAAGAATGAACCAAAAAGCCACAAACTAAATATGGCATAATTTCCACAATTGACATTATGGGCTAAACAGGCACTAGACGTTCTTAAACAAAGGGCTGTTAAGTGTGATGAGTGCCATACTTAGTAAAATTAGCACACCTGGCTTCAGTCTCCCTCTCCTGGCCTGACTGTAAGTATCTTTATAGCGTTAAGGTGATGTATGATCTTAACAACCTGATTGCTTGTAGGTAAGAATTATCTTCCAGACTCAACATTTCCATTTTTTTCTTCTTTTTCTTTCACATTGTTGCAAGTGAGCAAAGTTAATGGATGATAAAATCCTAGGCTGGATCCTCAGACTCTTTTCTCCCACAATATAACCTGATGAAGGACTCTTTGCTTCCTTTCCCACACTGCATTTTATGCTTCCATCTGCACCGAAGCATTGCACTCTACATGAAATGGCCTATTTGTAGGCATCTATTAGAATTTTTCACACCTACAAAATGTTCTTCATATAAGCCTTCTAGGAATTATTACAGAGAATAAGCAATTTATGTTTTCTCTGCCATTTTACCTCTTTGGTTTGCCTCTTTGTACTCTGCACTACATTTCTGGTCTTGCCTTCCCTATCAGCAACACACATTTTTCTTCCAATACACCCTCCAGCCTATATTCCCATTGAAAAACTTCCCTTCTGCTATTTCCCATACCTTCTTCCTACTAGATCAACCAGTTTAGTTGCAAAAAAGTTCCATGCCTTGCAGCTTTTGTGCTTGAAAGCTTGTCTACGTCTTCCAACTATACTGATCCGTCTTAGAAGAGGTATTACCTTTACCTATAAACATTGCTTTGCCTTGCCTATAACCACAGCCTTACCTTTATGCTTACCCATCGCAACCACATCAAACACTGTTCCCAGAAATGTTGCTGCACAACTTGTATCTGCAGGAGCTAAATGAAGGTCTAACAAGTAGGCCTGTGTGCAAAAGTTTGCAGTGCACTGAAAATATTAATAGAAGACAAGGCGGGGTGGGGTGGGGGGTGGCGGGAAACCCAAAACAAACACAGGAGAGAAGGAAGACTGAGTTAAACTTCCCCTTTAATCTTTTCTCATTTCCTTCTGGCATCATGTCCAAACACTCCCTCTTTAAGAGGCAGAAAGAGTTTGGTATGTCTGTGGGTCATGATGTGGATGGGTAGGGATTTTGGGGTGGGGGCAGTACTGTGTACCACCACCTGCATGTATAGATGACAGGTTCAATCACTTGCATAAAGAGGAGACAGAGTTTCCACACACACAACCTCACCTGCCTCACTTACAAGCAACAAACTTAAACACCCGCGTGCACAAGTAGCTGATGATGCACGGCTTCACGGGTGCAGGTGCAAGGGTGCACACCTTCTCACACACACACACACAAGCGAAAAAAAATCAACAAACTCAAAATTCAGGTTGTGCAAATCTTCTGCAGCTTCTGAACATGGGGATGTTCTTCCAGGTATATCTGTTTCTTTGGCCTCACTTTCAACAGAGTGATAAAGCAATACTGCCTTTTCTAATAAAGAATTATGCAGGGAACATATGCATATGATCACATTATGTGGGGATGAGCTGAATAGGTAGAAGTGTTACCAAAAGGTTATCCAGCATACTTCTAGCCTAGTATGCAGAGTAATTTTCATTCAGTAGCAATGCTTTAAATTAAGAACAATTTGGTTTGTTCTACCTTATTTTTGTATGAGATTCTCCCCTTTCACAGGAAATCAAATAGCCAAAATTCTTGTTAATTTCTTCTTGATAAAGTATCTTGCACACTTAAGCCCTGCCTTCTAGTTATCTTTTTCTAAGGCCTCTGCTAACCTTTCCCCTCTCATCAATTTTTTTCCTATTCTGATCCTTCTCAAAAACACCTGGGGAAAAATTATTTTAGAAATACACATGACTGACCTCTAGATATTACATACATGCAGCTACTGTCAGCAGATCAAGGCAAAACAAATGTGAACATACGAATAATGCAGTTAAATCGCAGGAAAGGGCTCATGAAGCAGCCAGATGCAAACAAAGCATTGCTCGTGCTTGTACAGCTACACATGTTTAGGAAGCCCAGTTGGGGATCTCAGTGATGACAGCACTCACATGCCACCCTCATCAGGCCTGCCAGATTTCTGGTATTTTATAAATGCTGTTGAAATCTACTCTTCATTGGTTCCGCAAAGGCATTCTGCTCAGTCTTCACAGGCAGACCCTCTGCGCGGCTGCTAGGGATGTGTCTGCGCTCCTCCTCATCCCTTAGAGGAAGCTGGATCATGATGCTATCTTGGAAGCATATCCCAAATCACCATGACCAGGGTGTTCAGTGGTGGAAAGCTTTAGTTTTGTCACAAACTGCTTTTAGAAGAATGACAAGTGAGTTTCCATAAAATACTGATCTCTATAAATTACTTCTGCCACCTGCTATGCTTACTTTTCACACCAGCTGGAGAGAATTATCTGATACATTTTTTTTTTAAATTTAAGTATCAAGTAGCTGAAATCTTAATTAAAATACTGGAGGATGATACTGTTTATTTATGGGCACACACTAATACCCTCAAGTAACCATCACACAGTTCTGAGTATAAAAATAAGGGCAAGGATTGCCTTAGTCTGTATTTATAAACTGTAAAGTACACTGAGAACACTGTTACCATTCATCATAACAAACAAAGCAGAATGTTTGCAAAATCATCAGAAATATGGCTTCTTTTAAAAATGGGGCATATCAGAGGCTGATGTAAGCAGAGCAGCAGCATTTGGTGTCAGTGTAATTATACTGATTATAAAACAAAACCAAAAATACTCCAAAACACAAGACTCTGTTAATAGAAATTTAATTATTTTGCTCAGATTTTCCTTTGCCTACTCCCATTCTGATATATACAGGCAGCTAAAGCTGCGGATAACCCAATGAACACATTAGTGGATGTATTCTATACAATAACCACTGAGAGGAAATGCCAGAACAGCCCATCTTCATGACTCATTATGCACTCAAAAGGAAAAAAAAACGACAGAAAGACACACTGGTTCTTTCAAACTAGAGCTCCAGAACAGCAACTTGTTTAGTTTATTTCAGATTTGATGGTCTGGCCAATAACTACTTTTAGTCTTCTATAGTTACCACAATCAAATGCAGAAGGATAGGAAAATTAAGTATAATTTACAGTGAAATAGCTTTGGCTAATAAATTCATCACCTCCCCAGCAAGCAAACAAACAAAAAACTGAATGTGGTTCAGCAGTGACAATACACAGGCTGATGCATCAATGACATACATCTGCTGCCGCCAAGAAAACCCTAAGACACACATCAAAGGCCAAGCTTTAGCAATAACAGGGGCATTTTACAGCTGGGTTTGAGAATTATGGTCACCAACTGTTATGAAATATTTTTGATGACTTACGGTTTCTTAAAACAAGTTGATGAATTTTCAAAATGTAGTAAGATCATACGGCCACTTCAAAATACCTACTCTGCCTGCTTGCATTGCCCTGGAACTTGGGATGGTCACTGCTGACAGCCAGCATGACTTCTGCAATCACTGAATAGCAGTAAACATGGCATTATCTTGTAAAAACCTGCTATTAATCTGTTTTTCCTCTCCTTTCATTCTGCACTGCCTGATCTCCTCTCTCCAGATGCTGTTGGCTCCCTGATAATTTCCTTCCTTCCCTTCTCTTCTCTCTCACTTCAGACTCCTGCGATGTTCTTGTGTATTACATCTTGGCAGGCTCACTAATCTTCCTCTTACTTATCAGTCATTATCCATGGTTTCCATTGGTACTTCAAGGGCCTTTTAAAATAATGGAAATAACCTGACATGTACTTGTGAGCTCAAAGTAAATAGGTCCAAACAATGAGATCCAGTGGTAAATGATGTGCTAATGCCGGTTAACATCAGAGCAGAGATAAATTCAGCTATGCACAACGTCATGGCTGGAAACTGCCATTTAGAATAACCTCTTCTGAACCAGAAGAAACCTGTAGGGGACTCCAGCCTAACCCTCTGCAGAAGAATAACCAGATTCCCAAGGGCTGCACATGCAGCCGCTTGTGTTTTCCAAATTCTTAAGTACTATTCACCCTACTGAAAGATTCACTCGCTGCCTGCTTCCAGATTTCAAAGGTCTCCTCAGACAGCTCTCAGGAACTTCATCCAGCCCTTTCTGAAGCTTAAAGTTAAAAAATGACCGTGCTAATTCTCAATCCTTTCTCACTGCCCAGTTGAGTTTGAGGTCTTTGATCCTATCTTGGACACAAGCATAAGCAAACATTTAATTATGTTGCAAACCTCTCTAGTTTCTTACTCATTATACATATGTTGTAAAGTGCAAAGCCTCCGTATAGTACCTTTTGCCAGATAATTGGGAATCTCCTACTTATCAAAATTTTAGCTACTTATCACCACTAGTGCAGGAGACTGACTCTGTATTTTTTCAAAAATTCTCTGTGCGAATTTTCAAGCTTTTCTTGTAACTGCTTCTGCAAAACAGCAATTCAGCGCCATCAGCGCTATGGAGTAAAAAGGGCTTTACAGCCCCCCTGCTTATCAATGGAAGCTTTTCCATTACTTGTAAAGGTCTCTGAATCAGGCTCAAACTGAAGGCAGAATCTTCAGAGACTAGTATATGAGATGGAGAGTTCCTGCCAAAATACAAAGGTATGGAGTACTTGACAAAGTTTAAAAAAAACCCCATAGCTCAGATCCATCTGCTCAGAACTTGCCAGACACGTTCTTCATGCAAACTTGCAAATAAAAAGAACATATTGCATGCATAACCCAACCCCTTTTATATCTGGATGTGCTACAGCTGCAGTAGGATTCTCTTACAGTGTTGGCTGCTACTCACTTAAAGGTAAAAGAAGGTGAAGTGTGAGGGGGGCAAAGAGATGAGCAGCTCAAACAGGTCAAAAAGGGAGGGGAAGTCAAGTGTGTAATGGAATCACTGTGACTAACTCACTGCATCTCCCTGTGGTGAGGGGATGAGCTCTGGGAAGAGAATGGATCCTGAGAAAGGATTTCCTCTCCATTTGTTCCCCAAGCAGGGTCTTCCTCCTGCCACTGAAGATACATGTGCAGTGTAAGCTGGGGATACAGCCCTGAAGCCATTCAGTCTGACTTACGTTTAAGCAGGCAGGAAGACTTTGCATTGTATAAGCAATAAACAAGAACGGAGGGTTTGGGGTCCTCCTCCTGGAAGATTCTGAAATACTGACTGCAATTTCCTGCTGTTTAGGAGAATTTAAGATAGCTCCAAAGAAAGATTTTACATAAAATGAGGCAAAACAAAAAAATCCTGTAAACTTATCTAGCATTTAGCTTTAACTTGCCAGAGGCACATTATGTTTTATTAAAATATCAACAAAGAGGAGCCAAAGTCAACAAAAACAGAGTGGGTTCTTCTAGCCATATCCCCTAGATCCTGCAGAGTAGTCCTGTATTCATCTCCTCTTTACAGACAGATCTCCCAAGCCCTTCCTCTTCCTCGGTCCTGTCCCTAACAGCCATATCTCATGTTCACATGCATTGTACTGCAACGTGTTGTCATGCAACTTTCTTTGCTATCTGAATTTTTTGACTTACTGCTTCTTCGAAATGCTGTCTTCTTCTGCAAGGCACTCCTCTTTCTTCCTTTCCTCTTGCCAGCATTGTTTTCCGTAAGTCATGATTCTCTTGTGGTTTTCTCTTCCCACCACCTACAGGCTTCCACCCAAACCACCTTCTGTCCTCCTCCATTTTCTTCCATCATCTATTCTTTATACAGGCTTCTCCCTGAAAAAGCTTCACGTTGTTTCCTACATGTTCTCAAAACAGCAATACTCCCTTCCCCTCATCCAACGGGCTTCCTAGTGCGAGGCCAGCAAGCCAACCCGATACTCCTCAGCCCAGTAGCTACCACGCTGCAGTGCTTGCTTGAAACGTGCCCATGTCCCAGTGTAATGTGGGCTTGGCTACCCCACCAGACTGCAGCCCAAAAAGCAGGAACCCAAACCTAGTGCCTGGTTTCTGACCCATGTCCTGCATTCCTACAATCCCTATAACAAGAGCCTCAACAAATCTGTTAGCTCAGTGCCCCACATTTCTACACACAGCAGTGTTGAGCTGGGAGTACACACTGGCTCCTGCCAGTAGCGAACAGGGATATTATATACTTCTTCAAGTCGTCTTCAATAACTGCTCTGTTCCTGGCAAGAGGTGGCTGCATCTGAGACAAGCTCTCAAATCTCAGTGAATATGACACAGCGATAAATACTTCCCTTCACCCACACTCTCAGATTATTTGCCAAAGGTACTCTATACATCGTCTCCAGCATATGCACTTTTTTTAGTAAGGCATACAATATTTTGACACCCCCCCCCCAAAAAAAAAAAAAAAAAAAAAAAAAAGAATTCTGGAACAAGAAAGCAGCAATCCGACGAAAATATACTGCAAATTAACTTCCTCTGGTTGTGAGCTGTGAGCTGTTGCTGGGGGGGAACTGGGGGGAGGAGGTTGGTAGCGTAGAAAGTTATTAAGAGTAGAAAGTTATTAGGTCCACACTTTATACCAAGTTTGGCACTTCAAAGAGACCACTGTGCATTTACTGTTTAACATAACCTTGTAACCTTTCAGATCGCGAGAGTCTGGTTTCAGGATAGCAATACGTGAATTGTAAGATCCAAATATACTACTTCAGATGTGGGTCACAGCAATGGCAGTCAATTAAAATCAAATGCCCCAGGTGATATCTGTAATACAGACATCCTGTGCCAGCTCACAGCCACAAATCCTACTTCCTGGTATTTTCTTCCATGGCATTAGAGACGGCACTTTTTGGCAAGAAAAGAGAGCAAGGTCCCTCTGCTCCTGATTATACGGAGATCAGTCTGGAGTAGCTCTGCTGCAGTCAGTGTAAATTGCCTCAGATTTGCACCACAGAGATTTGGCCCAAATCTATAGTAGCTTGCTCTAAATGTATTCCCTAACTGAAAAACAAGACAAAACACTGTCTGAATTGAAAGTATTTGAACAACTGACTGTGTTTTAAATTTAAATCTGACTCATAATGGGGTAATATGTTCCACAACATCTTCCTCCTCTACCTCCAAGCGGGTAGAGAGGCCCTTAAAGAAATGGGGATTACCACTGCCTGGACGGCAGACAGTTCTTCCTAGACCCTGAGCAAGCTTCACAGAAGCCCTCGGCATGGCCTGGGCCCTCCCCAACATGGAAAGACCAAAGGTCTGCTCCTGCTTCCTTCAAATTCTTCACCACAGTCTGATGTCCCCCCTAAGGCTTTAACCTGGTGCCGTTCATTTGCTCCAACCCTGAGCTCTCCTACATCCTGTGGTATGGGTCCTCCCCATCCACAGCCTCTCAGGTACCCCCACCCACAGCAGCCTTGGAGAACGATGATGATAAAACCCAGTGCTGCGGCTGCATTTTTTGTGATGCTTTATGATGTGTTAACAAAACATGGCACTGCTTCCATAGGAAGTAATTATCAGTTGTTATTGTTTGGCCGTCTGTACATAATAAAAATACCTTAAAAACAATACCACAACACTCTCTGAATGACAGCTTTTCACCCTGTGAGGGTTTCCATGCATCCAGCTTTGCAGTGATGCCTATTTATATTTTGGAATGCTTATTCATAAAAGACAAGGGTTTTTTTGAAGGGTGCAGGGACTTTATTCATAAATACAGAAGCACCTTAATAAAAGAAAGATGTGATGAAGTCTTCAAAGCAGGCAAGAAAACTGATGAACAAAGACATTCCCATAACAACTGAGCTTTATCTGATCAAATTCCAATAAAGCCTGCATTTGGCATAAATCTTTAAAAACATAGCAAGGGCCACTGGACGATGCTAAAACTTGTTTATTTAATATTATTCCTCCTCCTTCCCCCAAAAGTAGTTTATCCTCTTAATATTTTCTGAAAACTTGGTGCACGTTGAGAAGCGCATTGAGTGAACGTGGTGCAGTGGAAGGATGACAGAAATGCGGGAGAGCACTTGACACATCTGAGGCCACTTCCTTCCCTCCAGCTTCCCACTCTTCAATGTGCTGATGATCAGTAGCACCACCAGCAGATTAAACTCTCCCTTTCGGGCAGAAGAAACAACAGAAAAGATAGTGCCTTTAAAGAATTTAATTCTCTGTAACTTCACTTAAGCAGAGCCAAGAAGAGACAAAAGCTTTTATACCAGCCTTATGAAAGAAACGTCATTCCTAGCTCTGTGAGTTCTATTATTTTCCACCCTAAGACTACTTAATATGTGCACTGCGCTTCCCATCTGCACAGGAACACACAGATGTGGTTGCCTAATCCTTAAATACCAAGATAAGTACTCTGGGTGAAAACAGACATTAAAGAAACTGTTTCTGCTCTTGTGGATTACCACTTGCCCACTGGCTTCGTGGATGCATCCAGGACACCTCCATGAGAATTAATCTTAAGGACCCACTGCCCATAGAATCCTGGGGCGTAGCAAACCTGGCAAACAGATCCACAACTACTCGCTCCCAGCATAAATACAATGGGGTGCTCTCTGCTCCAAACCTGCCTCTGAGGTGGAAACAGGGTCCTGTTGCTGCTGCACTGAGGGCTGGGAGCGAGGGGCCATGGCCCTGGCTCACCACACCAAGAGGTCCCAGACTGCCTTCCCAGAGTCAGTGCAAACAAGGGCTGCAGGAAAACACAAAGTCCTTTTCTGATGTGGTTTGGAAAAGGCAGCCAAGTATAGCCCAAGGAAAGCTTAGCTGGAAAGGTGCAGTCTTGCATTTCTTTTTTCATTGTAAGGGGTAGATCTGTAAGGTCAGAGGACCACACAAAGAAAGAATCAGGAGGAGAAACAAAATATTTATATTCTGCTTGCTTATTTTTTCCATTTACCCTGCACATCTGCCTCTAGCTGTTCCTAAAACAGTCCTTCAGAGTAATATTGTCTCTTCTGCACCAGTGGTATATACATCACTACTAAATTGCCACCGGAATAAATCAGAAAGTGCTTGGAGAGCAGTTAGGAGACTTCCATGTGTTCAGGGATGGCCACTTTCACAGTGAATCACCACAAGAGAGCTCTGAGTCTCTCCAGAGGACTTCTGCTCCTCTCTTCCTGCTTGACTGAGGAAGATGAGGGGACATGGGAACAACCATTCCCTGAAACTGCAGGTATGAGAGGAATTTCAAAAACCCTTATCAAGAAGATCTCAACAAAGAAAAAGACTAGGCAACCCAACACTTGGTGAGAGGAAAAAAACCCCAAACAACCTAATTATTAAATGTTGCTTATGCAAGATGAAAAACCACATTGTTCCTTCTGGGTACAACAGCCCTGGCAAGCCCAGCACACATCTCACAAGACAGGAAGCAGTGTTTATGCATGGACATGGAGCGGTGCCTGCACATGCCAACTCCTCTGCAAGGCTCACTCTCCATGCGTGGCTTTTCATGCTGGAAGCAAAGATACCCGAGTAAGTCTTCAGCCCTTACAGAATGTACTTGTCTCTCCCACTTCCACTAAAATGAGCATCTTCCTCATTCTCCTCTTTTACCACCCGTGTTTGTACTTTCCTCCACTGCTAGACACTCCTATCTGCACTATCAATATATTATTACACAGCCCTGAAACTCCTCTAGCATCACTGTTGCACCAATGCCTCCTACCCATCCTTCCTCACTGTCAGCATCTTAGATCTTCTTTCTAATCTCTAAAATTCATATACTAAGTTCTAGGATGCTTTCTATAGCACTGTTCTATCTACGTCACAGAATCAGAGAACATCTCCAGTTGGAAGGGACCCCTCAGGATCATGGGTCCCTCCCCTTCAATTTCTCCTTGCTTTTGCTTTTCCTGTTAAACACTGCCTGCTAACTCCAGGCGTTGTGATGGACATCAGATGCAGCAGTATTTAGGTACTCTGATGCTCTCACAGTAGAGCTGGCAAGGAACCTGTGCAGTTCAGACTGGCCATCACAGAGCTGTAACACCTCCCTGACAAGGTCTTGGGAAGAGCTGCATACAAGATTGCAAGAAATAAATATGACCAAAGGGGCAAGAAAACAACCAGCTTAAGGCAGCTACAGGAACTTGTAAGTAAGCAAAGCAGAGAGAGGAACTAACAGGCAGCTCTTATCATTTTAACAGGTGCTCTGCAAGGGAAATGCTCCCAAGACAGCCTGTCACTCCACAGGCAAAGGAGCAAAGTAACACACCTAAACCATGCCTGGCACAAACACTCAGAGCTTGCTGCCTTTGGCTTGCCTGTTACATGCTGGAGAAAAGACCGAATCCTACAATAACCTGCACTGATTGCTCACCTAACACTTCTCTCGGTATGCCTCACCCAGCCTAAAAAAAGCCCAACCTACCATACTCACCAGCTATATATTTATCTAAAGGACCCAAGTACCTGCCCTGGATGCAGGTGTCAGTCCTTTCCATGGGTAAAGGCTTGCCAGAGTCAGGCTCTCTCAAATAAGCTCCAGCTGTTTCTCATCACAAGGCAAAATCCCAGCCAAGCAAAGGCCCTTTCTTCCATACCTCCACTGAACCCTTTGTGTCCCACGTTCCTCAAATGCAGAAAGGCAATGAACTGAGCTCAGGCAACCGCAGCTGTACTCCTTTCAGGTGACTAACAGCTCTCAAAAGTAGAACAACAGAAAGCCCAGAGATGCCATCAACTCCTTTTAAGATGTCTGAACAGTGAGGTCAAGCCAGAACATACAATCGTTTCAACAGGCTGGTGTAGCAGCATCACAGGGACTTATTGTGTAATTCTGTTTGATGACTATTACATGTAATTGACACCAGTGACTCTCGTTAGAATGTTCCTAACTTGCTCTTTTAACTAATGAGACGTTATTTACTCAACTTTTCAGCCAGCCTGTCCTTGGGAAGGAAGGCAGTCAGATCACAGTCATGAAGTCAAGTGTCCAGTAACCACCTGTGGACCTGAACCACATTCAACTGGGAATCAGGCTTCTCCTACTTGAGCATGTGACCTCAAATTGCCCCCGTCTCCGCTCCAGGTTTGGCTTGCACTTGACCAGACCAGGCAGCAGGAGGTGAATATTGAAAGTAAGGGAGAAGACTAATTCGAATTTGTACCCCACTGGATTTGAACTGAATTCTACAGCGCTGCAAACCCAGGACAGTGCTCTGGCATAGCTATTGAGGGCAGCAACATCCGAATCAGTGAGGGGCTCAATGCACTTTTACAATGCACTTTTAAAATGCACTTTTACATCAATCTTACCAACACTTAGGAGTGAGGGAGTTAAGGGGTCATTTTCTTCCTCACTCCTCGATCCCTGAATTGTCCACTCCCTTGCCTCAATCCTTGGGCTACTATACAGAAGCCAGGTCTGAAACTACAAAGCTTTGAAACTCAATTATTAACTTTGCCATTTCTGCGAGGAATGGTTAGCAGGCTTCTGCTGAACATAGGCCAGGACAGGAATTTGACTTCTGCGTAAATGACAGTCCAGACCAGGTGCTGGGAGACAGAGATCCTGGGGATGACTTGGTAGGGGATAGAACAGACGTCAAATATTATATGCTGAAACTCTGGAGTCCTGAGGCACAATTGCTAGAAAAAGTTTGCACATCTCAGCTTCATGTGATTTTTCAATAAAGTTCCTTTCTATGAAAGGCATGGGAAATAAGAGGCTGCTTTGAAAAGATGGGACTCAACCGCTTCTCCTCGTGATTTGTTCCACTAGATACGTACAAG
The DNA here is from genome assembly GCF_015220075.1 of Falco rusticolus. Taxonomy (NCBI): domain Eukaryota; kingdom Metazoa; phylum Chordata; class Aves; order Falconiformes; family Falconidae; genus Falco; species Falco rusticolus. Next base: position 24,989,902 of record NC_051198.1, on the reverse strand, counting down.
GTGGGTTTGCTGCAGAGAGACAGGGAGCTGACGCGCATGAGGTACCACCATACCTGGTACAGCTCTATCCGCTGCTCCGAGACCCGCGCCTTCGAGTTCTGCAGGCGGAAGACCCTGAACTCAGCCTTCACCAAGTTGGAGGCATTCTTCTCCATTGCTGAGACATCAAATCTGACGATTCGGAAATAAAGGCTGTAATAGCTCGGCGGGATGGCATCTGCAAGAAGGCAGTGTGATTTTATTATTTTTTTTTAATCATAAAACACATTGTTCTGTCAAACAGTGTAATACAAGACAGCCTCAGTAAGGGAAATATCTGTAGCATGATTCAGTTTCCAATGGCCAATTTAATATTATTAACAATTTAATAAAAAAACCAAAAAACCAACCTGCTCCACATGTGTTTGATTATGGGAATACCATATTAACAGAGATTAACAACTATTTCCAGCTCTATTTCAGGTCATGCATTTAAACCTCTCCTCTTTCAACATACTGGTGGAAAATCCCAGATACTTATAAAAGGGGAAAGAATCATAGTAGTTGGTATCTGGCAAATGCCTTCAGACATGCACGGAGTTCACAGGGATCTGCTAAGATGACAGGTAACAGCAGCTCATCAACCTGCGCATCTCTGAAGTCCGCTTCCCCTAGAATATAGAGCATCTAGCCAGCTTCAGGTTTAGTTGTGCATTTAGTTATTAAAGGATTCCACCAGAACAATATTTTCATTCCGATTATAGTGGCACGGGCAGGAAGAGAAGAAGAAAAGGAGGGAAAAGACAAGTGGATAGTAGACATTATAAATGGAATTACATGAATTTTGACCACTTGGAAGCTGTGAAAGCCATAAACATGACCACCCCTCGCTATATAACGGGGGAAAGCAAGAAAACCAGGAAAATGGACTCAAGCCATTAAAGATTAAACATGTTAAACGTATCAGTTGAGGTTTCAGAAGTGTGTGTTCCTCCTTGTGAGCCAGAGACCCCCGCGCAAGGCTGAGCACCTCCACATTCCCCCAGGCCCTGCCGCCTGCCCTGCTGCCCCTGCTGCCCTTGCTGCCCCTGCTGCTCCACCAACGCAGCCACACTCCCGGGGGATTCCAAACAACTCGAAGGCCCTGATAAAAATCTCTGTTCAAACCAAAGGAAAAACTTCCTTTTCTCTTACAGTGGGAAACTGAAGTGGGTTAAGAGAAAAAAGAAAGAGGACCATTGCATTGTGTGTGTGTGTATTTTCAGCTGAGAAAGCAAAGCTTGCTGGCTTCCTCAGGACCTCGCCAGCAGGAAGATGTCAGGTAATTATCACAAAACATGAAGTTTTCCCACTAGTCACGTAGCTCAGGATTCAGCACACAGTGGCAGGAGATGACAATCTCAACATTAGGGAGGTGAGCAGTTCAGCACCCATGGAAGATCCAGGCCTTGCCCAAAATCCCTTGCCCCAAAATCACTGCCTCCCTCGGCTATCCAGGCCATTAATCCAGGCATCTATCAATCAAATAAAGTACCTTCTTCTGGAAGATATCTAATTCTTAATGGATACAATACACACAAGTTATCATTTCTGTGTAAAGAAATGGTAGAACGCAAGTCCAGTACATTTACCTTCGTTTCTAACTACTAATGATTAAAGGTAGTTGGAAGAAATCCTTAATAATATTTATTCATATCAATAAGACATATTAAAGACTTTCTTCCAAATATTTAATATTTGGCTGCTATTACCAGAACTTTTGAGCAATGCAGCAGCTCCTGGCTACACAAGGGAACACCACTCACAGCTAAATATTTAATAACCAGTTTGTTGTAGCTTTTTGAATAATTCCAAGTTCAAACTGCCTACAAAATAAATAGCAAATACAAGTCACACAAGGAATAAAGCAAATTTATTCTGTCTTCACAAAATTCAGAAACACGCTTCCTCTACATAATTGAGCCAAAACCTCTTCTTCAAATGATCAGAGGTAAAAATTCCTAAAAGTAATCCTTGCTGTGAGAAAATTTTGATTATAAAGAAATAATCTTGGCCTCAACTGTAGATGCATTATAAGTGAGAGATGACAAGTTTGCAAAATACTTTAAAAAAATCCTCTGAAAGAGTACTTCCCAAAGCAGACCCTCAGTATGGTCAAATGGGTAAGAGGTATAAATATGAACAGGAAGCCCCAGGCTTCCTGATGATCCCATTTAAATAAAGAAACGAAAAAAAAGGTTTTCAAATTTTCACACCTGCAGTGCTCAAAAATAAACTCCAGGACATCATGATCAGTATTCTTGCCTGTCAGCCTTACTGACAGAAAACTGCTACAATCTTACAGTGGGAAGAACTCAAAGGAAAAAAAAGGATGCAAATTACCCCGGCGTGATAAATGCTGTTGTTTTGCAAAAGCCATGGGGCTGGTGTCTCAAAATACCAACTAAAAGTCTTCTGAGAAAAGCTTAACTTTATGCACTGATGATCTTAATTACAATACATTTTGCAAATTCTTATAAAAGCTACTCAGTTCAGAGATTATATCCTCATCTAAGAGAGAAATAATCTCTTCAATTTACTTTTCTGCTATAGGAAACTCTGACGCTACTACTTGTTCTTCAGCCAAACCTAATCCTACTAGGAATATAATTTGGCATAATAATATGTATATATAAGATTGATGCTTCCAGATGAGTTGTAACTTGTCCTTCCCTGTCATTTATTTGAGGCATCAACCTACCAATTCATTCCCTCTGGACAAGCCAAACTAGCAGCCAGCCACTTGCCCTGGCACAGACGAACCCTGTCCAACTTGACTTTACTTCAGATTGAAAAGTCCTATTTAACTCTCAGCCTTATTTATATTTGGCTTCTAACTTATTTCTAGAACTTTCTTGTGCTATATTTGCAGCCTTTTTTTCACTTTCTATGTTTTAGAAACTGTATAATACAAATCTGTGAATATGTATCTGAACGGATTTTCCTGATCCATTTCTGCCTTTACATTTTTTTCTCTTTCATATATAAAGAAGATAGAGAAGGAATATTCTTTCAGTGTGCATGTTTTTGTGTTTGCATATGTGCATTCGTATACACAGTGAACGAGTATTTACCTTCCACTGGAAGGCAGGCATGGGACACCCACCATGAATAAGAATGAATTCTTGTCTTACAGGAGTTTCATCTCTCCTACAAGATTGTTTGATACCTTGCAAAAACCCACATAAGAAATTTGATTTCTTTATTCCATCATTTACAATGGTATCCATGGGAAGTCAATTCAGGAAAAGGCATTATTCAAGGATAACTGAAAAAAATGTGGGTTTTTTTACCAGCTGGAACCCTTCCTCTGAAAAAGAATGGCTGACTGCAGAATTGGGGTTTACATGAAAATTAATCAACATTAAGACTGAGAATTGAGACTTGCAACTTTTTTAAGGGAATGGAAAGAACCCTATGGAGTCTACAAAGTTTTGAATTAGCCTTTAAGTGATCACAGATGCTGCAATTTATCTCTCTTTGTGACTCCACCTTAACCTGACAGTTGTATCAATGCAGACTCAGTTGGATACCTCTGGACTCCCCTCTGGTTTTGGCCCAATGGCTCCAGTAGACGCCAGGATGACTCTGACCAAGTTAGTGTGCAAACACAGTTACCCTGCTACAGACTAGACTCCTTAAGTATTCTTTGAACCATTATCATTAATGAGTAGAATTAAATCAATATGTTTCCTGTAGCTAGGAAAACACAGATTTCTTTTGTTTTGGAGAAAGGGAATAGTAAATGCAATGAAAGATTCCATTTTTATCATCTTTAAATTATTCATTAATTCAACCCTCAAAAAACTGAAGACTTCCAGCTGTAATAATCGCAATCACAATCAACACAGCACAGTTGAGACTAGAGTTATAAAAAACAGTTGGAGAAGGTGCAAGCAGCATCCCTCCTTCTCCCTCTAGCCTGCTGAACATCGAGCATCGTAAGTTTAGCTTTTTTACTCTTTTTTTCTTCCTCCTCCACCCCCCACTCCCCAAACAAGCTGAAACGTCATTAGCTGCTTTACACAGAACAGTCCAAACTGCCAGGTTAAATTGCGTTCTGCTATGTGAGTGTTTTAAGTGCATAAGGACATTGTGGTTTCTGTGCGTCTTACTGATGTTGTCCAACATCCAGCATCCTCTAAGCTCCTGTGCCAGCAACTAGGACAGAAAGCAGCCCTGCTCTGACAGAGCAGAAAAGCACTGAATAGGAGGGGTGCAGGAGACCTATCCCAAAATACTCAAGTCTGAAGTATTGCTCCAGGCTGGAGCATCATCAACAGGACAGACTGAACACATCCTCTAACTGACCATCCAGGACAGCACACAGACCCCCAGGCATTGCTGCTGGGAGATGAGTGAGATGGAGTCAAGCTCCCTTAAAACAGAAGTGCAAATGGAAGGAGTTTGTTTCATGCTGGAGATGTTCCCCAAATCAGGAATCTCCTGCATAAAAGGATGACATTTTGGCCTTCCACAGTTCTGTTTGATGAACTAAGCCCTGCATTTTCACAGATTTCCTCACAAGTACTGCGTGTACTGACATTTCAGGAGAAACAAAACACTGTTTGACACAGCTATTCTGTGTTGGGCTTTCGTTCTGGCGAAGAAAAGACCTAAGTTCAATTGCATCCAAACGAGACTTTTTTTCCCCTCTGAATTTTCATTTCTGCTATTGAAACCAAAAAAAAAAAATCAATTATATGTGCAGCCCAAGTTAGGAAATGTAAACAACTTTTCTTTTCTCATTGGAAGAGGCCAGACAGGCCGACTTCACACATACACCCACACTGGAAAGGCTGAGAGCTTCAAACTAATCCTTCCATCAAGGGCTTGTAATAAATGCTCCAAAGATTTATTTTTACTCCCTTTTGTGTTTATTAAACTTTGGAGGGTTTCTTTTCCTTTTTCTTTTCTTTCTGGTGCTTTGCCCATTCTTTATTACGGCAGCTACAAAACATGGAGTGCCCTTTTCTTCTCGCCCTCTTTTTTTTTTTTTTTTTTTTTTCCCTCCTCATCTTTCTAACTGCAGTACATGAATGACCATGTAGTAGGCTTTGAAGCAGCACATGCAAATATTTATATGAGTAGCTTGATTGTTATTAAATGCAGTTGTTATGATTCCCATGCTCTGGCAAACTTCCCTAACCCCTCTAACTATTAGGACCGTTTAGGCTGTTTAGATTTCAGCTCACTGATAGCAAATCCTAAGGTGTTTTTTTTTTGTAACAAGCAACATAATGTGACCTTGTCTCTCCCCCGTGTGAATTTTACTCTCTGCTCAACATACAGGTCCCTGCCACAAGCCAGGTCCGGCTTCCTTTAAGGACATCCAGCCATGGTAAGTGAAGTAGCATGCGCAAGACTGCTGGAAGGATGGGCAGTTTGTCAGCTGTACCGGCACATCTTTCCAGCAGGATCCCGTCCTTCCTGTCAGGCACACTCAGGTCACAAATCCTCTCCTCTTTTCCAGGGGAAGTCTCTCCAAGAAATTAGAAACTTGTTTAATGCATCTGGGCTCCCAAAGCCCACGGATAATTACTCTGCTCACCCCTCCTGACCCTGACGTGACTGCTGAATCCTGCTGGAAACTGCCTCTCTGCAATGAAAGGGGATATATAAATACAGTGAACCAAATTATGGAGGCCTACAGGTTATATTTGGGAACTGGGATTGGCCCTCAGAGGTAAATCAGTTGTACATCAGCTTTCCATTAGCTCTGAAACTTTATCCTGCTGTGACATTAAGTTATGAGCACATCCATTAGCTAATCAGTGCTCTTGGACAGAAACACTTGTGCTGCTCTCCACTCCGACATTCGCTTCCAGCCTCTTGCAACAAGCTTTCAGAGTCAGATGGTACAAAAGCAGTGTAGGAAACTTACTCCAATATTCCAGTTTTTACCTACAAAGCTGCCAATGAGCAAGTACCTTTATTTGTCATAAACCATTTGCTATTGAGGAGGGAAAGGGCACTGAAAGTCACAAAAAAACCTGCCAGGAACACATGACGGATAAGGTTTCCAGCTGAGGCCCAACGACTCTGGAGCAGCTCTTCTAGCAGAACAGGGTATGTGTGCACCTAGAGCGCAATGTGAGACACAATGTCTGCTATTGCACCTATTTCTGGTGAAGAACCCATGCTATGGTGAAGAACCAGCAGCTACGGATCTTCCACTGAATGATCCCTAGATACATAATTTATTCATGGCAAAGGGGCACGCATGGTTCTCAATTCCACATTTCCTGATAACTTCAGTCTTGCTATTTACTGCATGTGGATATGCCGACACTTAACAAGACAGACAGACAGGCATACATAGAGGAAAAAAGCTTTCTTCATCAGCAAGAAAACAGATTGGGGATCCAATTGCTGGATGACCCTTGAGCATTACAACAACTGAAGACTGAAACCTGAATGCACTTCCCTCTTTTACCCCCAATACTGACCCCTGGACCTCTCCCTGCACGCACACAGGGAAGCCTCCGTACAGCTTCACTTAGCCAGTGGATTTTAGAGTGAGGCAATTCCTCTTGTAGAAAAAACAAAGAACCAAAACCTCACTCCTACACGGACTCCTGCTGCAGCTCTTTAAACATGACTTCCTTTCAGCAGTTACACTAACAGAAGCAAACCCTAAAGATATATTCTTATTTCAGGGATTCCTTCTTATATTAGTTAACTTTTTTCTCTCTTCGTGAGCTTCTGATATGTAGCAGGGAATCCATCCATATATGTAATTATTATGCCATAAAATGGCCACAAAGACTCAAGAAATGTCAGTAAAGACACTTAGCAGTGCTCACGTAGCACAAATGCATCCTTTAGTTTTTCTGTCTACACTTTCTCTATCAAGGTCCACAGGTCCAAAAAACACACACCAGTGAAGGTCTAGGTGGGCATGGGTTTAGAAAAGAATAATTACCTAATTACCAAATTTTGTGACATATTTCCACTGTTCAACCACTTGCTGTTCCTCTTTAAAAACACACTAAGATCTATGACAACATATGAAAAGTAAAAAAACCCAGGGTGTTCTCCAGATTGAAGAGATAGATACAATGAGGCAAAGATGGAATTTTCTTAAGATATGTCTATGAAATTATGTGTTCCTTACTTAAAATCCAACAAGGGCCTTCTGGTTCTGCTGCTACTTCCTCATTGCTTCACCAAGTCTGAATTAAAAGATGACTAGCCCAAGCTATGACCTCAACAGCATAGTGATCTGGTAGTCTGGCTTCCAGCTACCCAAATGATTAATTCCTTCAAGGTACTTATTGCTCTGGAGTTTTGTCAACTGTGACACTCTTATGTAATTGTATTTTGTACTCCTGATTTCTGTAAGGGTGAAAAACATCCTGCAGTCATCTTTGGGTCAAAATGCAACTGGTATAGTAAGGGCACTGAGTGTAATTAGCTATTCATTACATATGCCTTAATTTGTGTCACTTCATCTCTACTAGTACATTGGAGCTGGGTATGAGACCTATACTGGGCATCAAACCCTGCCAAGAAAAGCTACCACTGCTGTTTTAAAGCTGTAACAATACAAGCTATTTAAAACTTCCTTTTTTCTTTTTTTTTTCTTTTTTTTTTTTTTTTTGTAATTGTTCTCCCTGGGCTTGGCCAAATCATGTCGCAAGTTCAGCCTCAACTGTATTTACACGCTGCAGCTGAAACTGACTTTGGTTGATCCTTAATTTGGTCTGTAGGCCACTGTAAGAAGGGCTGTAATTTTCCTACATCACTAAGCTGTCTGATTTAAGTGAATCTTATCAGCCAGAAAGCCCTCATTTAAATCCTTTTTTCCATTGGACTTTCTCTCTCTGCCACTCTTTCACAATTATTCTCATGACGCTACTAGTCTTTTCAGTCCAAAACATCATTTAGCCTGAAAAAAACCCATACTACCCACACCAGCTAGAAAGAAGGAAGACAGAAGAGCTACTTTGAAGAATCAGCTACAGCTTCTCCTCTCCGCCCTCTCCTACAGGTACCATATGAAGAAACGCTGCTGGGCCAACATCACATATGCTTGTTCACCTCCTATGAGGTCCAACACCAACAGTCAGGATGTCTGGGCTATGACAGATTCCCCAAATGAACCCTTCTTGAAAAAAGTTCACAGCTATTCCATCACACAAAATGCAAAGGAGAGTCGCATTTAATACCAAAGAGAAAAACTGCAGGAGCATTCTGCTTTATCTGAGAAGATGACCCAAAGCCTCAGACAAAGTCCATGTGATCATTCTCCTGTGAATAACAGAGAGGTGTAGCCCAACAACCTAAAACAAAAATTCTCTGTCAGTCTGTGTGAGCTGGAGTGTAGCCATGTATGTAGAAAATGTCAATGATTAAAATTCAAAAACATATCTGCAGGATTACAGACCAAATCACTGAGCTACACAGGAAAAAAAAAACTACCAAAAAAAGCAAAGTCAGACAAATCCCCTATGCAGCTCTCCTCCCCTTTCTTTTGATATCACATATCATCTCCAGCGTTCGTCTAACCGCCCCATACAATACTGGCCTAGTGGTCTGTGCAGGGTGTCAGTGTGATCAGCTCCTATGTTTTCCTACACGGGACCATTAAAGAACAAATACCCCACAAAAGTGATGTGCTGTGACAGCAGAAGCAGCAAGAACTAACCCGTGTGGGATCTAAAAAACAATGCTCATAAAATAACCCTCTTCAGGGACAGGCTGTAAGCACCACTGTGTATTGCTTGAGTGATGCTAGCCTAACCTCTCTACACCTCCTTTGTTCCCCATCGCTGCTCATTTGCAAAGATTAGAAAATCTGAATGTTTTATGAACGAGAGAAAAATACTTAAGAAAAACATACATAGTCCTTCCAGACAAGCTACACAATTTATTTTGGAGGAAACCAGTTGCTTGTGCAGGCTGCCCTGAACAAAAAGGAAACACCTGTGGAATGGATAGGAAGACACCTGAAAGTAAGGACTACAGACTGCATGCATGAGTTAACATCTTTAAATGTATGCCAAGGTAAATCAGCACACAGATTGCAAGAACTTGTGTTATTACTACTTCACAGCCACAGGGCAGTCCTGAGGCAATTACAAGCCACAATCCCGGTTCTTTACAAACTCGGCTGTACTGGGAGTGTGTTCTGTTGAATAAAACTTACTCCTCTAAGAAAGCGCACTTTTCTTCTGCAACTCTGAAGAACGCGAGGACTGCCCAGAAGACTGCTTCTGCTATAAAACAAAACTCTGAGTATTAACTTACAGAAGAGTCAGACTGAGCGCTGAGCTTTAAATCAACTGCCTGGATCCAAACCTCTGCAGCTGGAGGAGGATCAAAAGCCAGTTGAAATCACTGAAACCTCTGGCTACAACGTAAGGGGAAACTGTTCGGTCCCTTTCAGGAAAACAAAATCAAAACTCCAACCCAGGCAGACTTGTGACCACTGTCAAATACTCCTATTTCCTACACAGGAGTGTGGAGTGCCTCCCAGGGGATGGCCCCTCTCAGGACAAAGCAGCACACGTAGCACAGCCCCACGCCTGATCTTTCTCTCCCAGCAAGAAAGGCTCTTTGCCTATTTGCAAAAGCTGGAGTAGCTGGAAATGAGGGTAAATGAGCACCTCACATGGCAACACTGCAAGTCCCCCTCAGGTTCATGGTATTCAGTGGACATTTTCTGTGCTGAAGAAATCTCCTGAAGAAAAATTCGCTCACGTGAACTCACCAGACCCTCCTCTCTGCTTGCCTTTAAAGCTTTCCAGGCTGTTGGCTTGTTTTCCTTCCTCCATGCTGAAATGCAGGGGCTGGGTAATGCAAACAACACTGATGCATCATGTGACAGCTATTTTCAGGTCTAAATTTTGAGCCATTGAGCATTGCTTCATTGGGGTAACCTAATTACTCGGGAGTATTGTGAGAGCAGCAAATGCTGATTTTTCCATTCCTCACCATCTTTCAGCATATACCAATCTCATACATTTTTAGAAAGTCTGAAAGGTCTGACCTCAGTTATCCTCTTCTCAAAGTCCTATTTATACATCAACTCATGCAAAGGAGCCAAGAGGGAATGTAAACACAAACCATACTATTATCTTTGTTTCTCAACAAAGAAATCTCAAATCTTGTGGCAGGTGAAAACATATGGGGTAAAGAAACAGCACAACAGCTCGCTCTCTCAAACATAACCACTCCATAATCTCACCGCTGTTTATGCAACACTACAGTGTTAATAGTGAGAAAGGCATTATCTCCAGATGTGCCCTCACTCCTGGGTTAGATGCCATGGTAGCAAGCCCATGATCATGCACTCCCAACAGGAGCTGACAGATCCTTTTCTTCTGGGAAGATGAGCGGCAAGCTAACAGGAAAGCTGCTGCATCCGTCAACAGGCATTAGAACACGTTACAGAGTTAGCAAAGCATCTCTGAAACCTCCATGAAGTTTTCACCCCATTGAAGTCACTGGCAAAACATTCCCATTGCTTTCAAAAAGGGCTGGGAATTTACCCCCATACTTGTAAGCACAGAGAGGATTTTCAGCACAAGAAAACTCTCTCCAGCCTCTCTGCCTCCTGTTCTCCATGAATTCAGCTTGCCAACAAAAGGTCCTTCAGCTTTCAGCAGTTATTTTGTGAACATTCAGGGAAGAAGAACTCCTTTCAAATCCCCATCAGGATCCTTTGAATGAAATCCCAGGTTATCATGTATCACCACTGAAATCAAATATGTAAATAGATGTATGTTGTGTTTGGAAACTTCTCAGGTATGTACTTTGCTATTCTGCTTACACTGGAATGTAAGAAAAATACTCCTAGTGTCTTTCATCTCTCTCCATGAAGTGCTGCTCCTCTTTCAGCTAGGAATCATAAGCAAGAATTGCAAGTAAAATTGCCTATCTGCTCTTCAAAAAGAAGAAAAAAAAAAAAAAGAAAAAAAAAAAAGGAGAAAGAAGAAAAAAGGAAAACACAGGGGCAAACTGAAAAAACTCACCAGGGAACACAAACCTTTCTCAATGGCAAAGTAAGACCTGACTTGCTGGCACTGTTCAGCTCAGTTTTTAGGGCTGCGGCGAACTCAGTGACTTAGATTATATTAACCTTCTGCCATTCACAAGACTGACCGACCATTTTCCTTGTAAGAAAGACTTTTTTTCTCTTTCATTTCCCAACCTTCTGGCTGCATGCTACTGAAGTGGCATCTCCCGAAGCAGTCTGTAACAAGAGACCTCTCCACTGACAGGCTGAAGAGGCAGACATGATCACAGTCCAGCTGCATGACTTGTAGATCATATTGCTTTACATCGAGACATCAGGACTGCAGTGCCTAAAACCCCCTCAGCAGTCATCATATCCCCAAAACCCAAGTAATCTGGAATAATTCTTAACTAATATTTTATCTTCTCAAAAGCAGATTAGGTGTAAGGTTAGATGTGTGTGTGTGCGTTTGAGAAAGTCTATGTATGTTTATTATTTTAAAAAAAATATTTCCTCTTCCTGGCACCTTTCTCGTGAATTTCACTTGCACTGACAGCCCAACCAGCAGGATTAAAACTGGCTTCACAGTGTTACCTCACTGCCAGTTTACTAATGAGCTATATCAAAAAAATATATATATTGTGCAGACATACTTTCATTGAATGCATCAGGCTCACCAAAAAATGTCACTTCTGTCATAAATCTATTCTCCCCATCAGCATACAGGAGGAGTTCGGTATGCCTGCACACACTCCACACCTCTCCCTCCTCCCAGCTCCAGGGTTCCGCAGGCACTGAAGCCGAGGTGGCAGGTGGGATGGAGGCATCCTGCAGCCCTGGTGGGACCTGTCGCCCATGGGCAGGACATCCCTGCACCCACAGGTGCTGCACAAGTCAGGCAAAGAAAACTGAATTCCTCCAGCAAGCCAAAGGCAGAGAAGGTAGCCAGCTGGCAGGGTCAGGCCATTTGCAAGAGCCACAGGACAGTGGTCCTGCTGCAGGGACAACCTGGGTCAGGTCACCCCAGACCTGGGGACCAGGGTGGTCTTTCTGGGATCCCAGAAGGCAGCTCCAGTGAGGAGGATTGTGATTAAGCCTGCTCCTTGGACAGAAGCACAGGCGTACACTTTGAACGCTAGAAATCAGGCTAGTACATTTATAAGGCTAACCTCTCCAAGGAAACAGACATCTACTTCTTTTAAGGTAAGCGGCAATTACCTCTCCTATGTCTACGTCTGTAAAATTAGGCCATTCACTAAACATCAGTTTGGTACAGTTTGCACTCTGACAGCAAACATGCTCATCACAGGCTCCGACTTGTGCCTTTAGTGCTGGATGACTTGAGCTGTGTTTTAAGCCTGTGAATACACATCTGCATTTTAATTTTCTGTGTAGAAAGCCTCCTAATCACAAGCGTTTTTATGAAATCCAAGGGGATGGCTGGAAATCCCTTAGATATGTCCTGTGGATTATACACTGCCACAGCGATGCAACACTATACAAAAATCTACTTTACAAAGCTGTGCTGGAGAGAAAAAAACACAACTGGAAAACATTTTGAATTATTTAAAGAACTAAGAGAACTTTCCCCAAATCCAATTTTCTCCAACAGTATCACAACAACCACAAAGCTGTCATACACGACAAACTCAGTGGTGTTGAAATCAAGGAAATGGCAGCAAAAAGACATTCTCAGGCTATTTCACAACACAGTTTAAGCTGTTCATACTGCTGTGTTTATGTGTCTCTCCACCTTAGCACAGAATAATCCAAGTATCACTTGTTTTCAAGTCAAACGTTTTGTTTCCCCTTATTCATCTGCAGAGTGGTTCAACCAAATGGAACGGAATGTATGCAAGATAAGTGGTAAAATCAGTCTGAATATTTATTAGAATAACAGGGCAAGAAAAGCCTACCGCTCTGCTTCACAGAAAGAGCATAGGCACTGGCTTCACATTAAACGCAGTCCTGCTGAAGTCATCCTGTGAGCTTTCCAACATAGCCATGTGCTTAAAAGCTTTCCTGCCTCAGAGCCCCCAGTAGTGAGGGAGAACGGGGTGAATCCAGTCCTCATGAAGCTCCTCACTCTGAGGAGAGCTCAAAGGACCAATCCTTCATGCACCTCACACTTCCAATGTGATTTCTGTTACTGCTTTCCCAACCTACCCAACTTGCATTTTGGAGAGAGCTCCTCTGTGCAGGAGTAATAGCGAGCGGTAGCTTTCCTGACTATGCTGTTAATGGCCTTCCAGTTCAAACTCCTGGTGACAGAGATGAAAACGAGTGTCAATTTTCTGTGAGCAAGCAGAGATTTACCTGCTATACTGAGCTTGTCCCATCCATCTCAAACCCACCAACGGAGAGCCACCTGCTACTAACACTCTCCAGGCCTCTCCAGCCTGAATTAAATTCCAGTCTAGATAGAGCCATCCAGTCTATCAAAAAATGTCTGGTCTTAAAATGGGAAGAGACTACAATTTTAACTGACAGAAGTTGGTTAACAGAGATCCCTCACACAGAGGTCAAATTAAATAGTGTATCCCACAGAACCCAGCAGGGCAGTGGTCCTTGCTCCTTCATGGATGACTGTACTGAGTAAGAGCATACTATAAACCATGTCCTAAGTTGCTTTTCCTGTTAACATGGACCTAGAAGGGGTAGCATCCTACTGCCATAGGACTGGAGCACAAAGTACTGCCTGTTCCCTATGGCTCAGACTACCTCACATAGGGCCACGTACCTTTGAACTGCTGTTTCCTGAACAAACTGTAAACTATCCTCTTCTTCCTTCTGTCTGCATACTCACACAGCTCTGTGACCACAGTTTTTAAGTGCACATCTATCATTCATCGCAGTTGCTGGTAGCTTTAACTTTTGCTGCCTCATCTCACTTGGAGCTCTCCCATCATTTCATTCCTTTAAACCACTCAGCCATTTCCCCTCTTCAATTAGTCCCTTAAAACTTTCCTTCCTCTTTAAGCTTATGATTATTCTTTCATTAGAGCATTTTGTGATGCTCTCTAAGGAGATCAAAATGAAATACCGCCCCCACCCCCCACCCCGGCCAATTACACTGTCATGTTCTCTACAGTGGAATAACGTAGAACTTGTAAAAAACTGAGCCAGTGCAGAGATTGATAATGAAGGTAACACCATCAAGTTTCACTCTCCTCTGGAAGGGGAAGAGGGTAAAACTGAGTATACAGTCATAAAATACATGAAATTAAATACGCCTCTGCAAATGAAAGTTCCCTGTGAAAATAGTTTCCAGGTCTATGGTTTTAATTACTACATAAATGAATGGAAAACAGGATTAAGGAATTTGCACAGTTGTTACACATCGTAGTTGGAATCGTAGCATTTTTTTCAGCTACAATAGCATGAAGGCATAATCCAATAAAGCCCTACTGAACTGGATCCAGCTTTTCCCTGATATTCCAGTTTGGTAGACAAGAATCTGAACTTGCTCTCCAGCAGCACTCACATGGGACTGAAACATGCAATATTGGGGTGATTTTGCAAAGCTTCCTCATTTCTTCTCAGGCTTCAGATTTTATGATTTGCACAGATTTGAAATGTTTACGAGTTCCAGTCATTCAGCTTTGCTCATTTACCATTTCTGTGTCTAAACAAGATTTCAAGCCCAGATTGAACCATGGGCCACAACCTCCTTTAAAGGAGAAGTCCTCTGAGCAGACAAAGACATCTGGGGACAAAAGCAAAGTGTGCACAGGAGCAAAAGTGTTGGAACTGCTTTTGTGCCCTCGTAAGAATCCATTCATGTTTGCAAACACAAAAGCTTGGGGCTTTTCATCCACAGCTAGAGCAGACCTTTCATTTTATTTCCCCGCTTCCTTTTTCTGTTTTTTGTTTGTTTGTTTTTTTAATCCTGCCACGCACATTGATCTTAGCCTGAACAAACTGTCCATGAGTGACTGTTCTTTACACGTCTTCATGCAAGTCAATTACCCAAGAAGAACACAGCATGCTGTACCAGCTCATTCAGGCTTTTCTTCCTCAAGCTTAAAATCTCCCTAACTCTCCTGTTCTTCACAGGCCTGCTCTTCATCTCTAGCTGGACTGAAATTCAGTAAATATTACACTTACAAGGTAACAGGTCTGGAATGTGAAGCATTTAGAGCTCAGCAGAGTCTCTTCTTGGCATCTCAACATATATACTTGGTTGCTTAGTGCCAAACAATATTCAACTGGCTTTACTCAATTCAAATGAAGATCTTAAATCCCAGGACTATATAAACATTGTTTACCAATCAAAACCATAGTTAAGAGAAATGTAAGGGAAAAGACAAGTGCTACTTGCCTTTTTAGAGTCCCAAAAAAGTGTAGTGTCTCAAACAAACCTTTCAATCTGGAACACGTGTTTAAATTTTTGTTATCATCCTTCATAAATGAAAGACAAGAGAGAGCGGATAAAGCCTCGTGCTTTCGTGCATTCCGTGTCACGTTATCGGCTGTACAACAGCAAGGACCAACACATGCAGACTTCTGTCATTTTATGACAAGGTTTACAGGACAGCACTGAAAGCCAGCTGAAGGCTTTTCCCAGATGGAGGGTCTGGCACACATCTGACCACTGACCTGCTCATACTTAATCAGCCCTACCACTGAATGAATTAGGAGAGCCAGACTGGAGGCATCTGCTGAAAGCTATCTTCCACAGCTATGAAAGCAGAAGATGCATTTATCCAGCCTTTTCCTTACATGCAAAAGATACTGCTGATATTGAAAAACAGAGTCATAAAGCAACGATGAAGTTCAAATTCTTTTTATAAACAAGCATGATTGAAGAGCACCACACAGCATAGCTTGGGAAGGAAAACTCCATGTATTTCTTACCTGCTGACCTAGGGCTGTGTCCATACAGGCTCAGCCTTGACAAATGCTAACTTCTAAGTGCTCTCTTTAGAACTGCAAGACCCCCTAAGGCTGGAAGAGCTCTTCTGAGTTTAATGTTTGCTCCTACTAACTTAATGGCATGGATTAGATGCTTCCTGTCCAGCACAGTGAGCTGTGAAAGCACAAAGAAGAGACGTGATTCTCAGCTTAAAAACTTCTCTCCCGTCTGGAATGCGACGGCTGGCCATGCCTACGTACCAACACTTGGTTAGCTCTGAATGGTACAGCTGGCTACATTGTAAAGACTTCTTTAAGTGAGATGCACTGACTTTATGCATTTATAGATCAGAATGGGGAAAAATGGTAATACAGCAAGTAAAATTCAAAATGAAGGTAAGAAATAAACCCACCTTTCTCCTCCCAGAGCAACCAGTGGTCTCGAGACTTTCTCAGTGGCACTGTAACTAAATGTAAATGGTTTGTCTTATTGCAAATTGCAGAACTGCCCACCTAAACGGTTTATCTGGCTGAAGCTGTAACACTGCTGAATTAGTAGTGTCTGTGAAAGGAGCAAAGATGATCCAATTAAGACATCTACGCAATACATGGACAGCAGAGGCATCCAGCATTTCTTCTGAGAGGTATTGTTAACAACAAAAGTCATCTTACTCAGCGATAAGAGTTTACCTCAAATACAACTTTACTAATCTACATACAGACTATATGGTGCTCACATACCTTGAGGCAGAAAGTTATGCCTTGCTAACCTAATCCTCAGAAGCATGAAAGCCCATGCTCCCCACGTGTGAGCAGTGCATTTCTCTACTGAAGCTAAGAGAAGAGAGCTACTCCATAATGACATGCCTGTAGGATAGCTGCAGTAATGCTAAACAGAATGCCAAAAAAACCCCATACATAAAACCACCGGCTCAAAAATCATTTTACCATTAAGCCTGGCCATGCAAACTGCTCACAGGTAGTGAGACCCTACTGGCAGGTAAAGAGAGATTGCCATATGTGCAGAGGACAGCATGTTGCCATGGTCTGCCACAGCTACTAGTAGGGAAAGGCAAAAAGATTCCCACCTTCTCCTGTTGTGGGGGAGAGAGAGACAGCCAAGGCAATAGATCTCAGCTCAATATTAGACATGAGAGGAACACAGAATGCTGTTAACTACTAGCTCCGCTTCAGTCTCTCCTTGCTGATACCGGATCTGGAACTGCATTGCCCTGGACTGAATTGCAGGTTTTAACTCTCAAAATACAAACCAGAAACAAGGAAAATCCCTTTGAATCTAAGACACCAATACTCAGCATAGACGCTTAGGCAAGAAACTCTGACCAGCGGCAAGATGTGGGAAGACAACTGCTTCTCAGACCCTGCTGTTCCATTTGAATGTTTTTTTTAACCCTATGCTAGAAACTATTAGATACTGATGACTAAAAGTGATTCATTCCACCTGTCCACTTCTTACTCAAAACCACCCTTTTCCAATCTGATCTAAATTGTAGTCTCCAACCTTTACTGGTCCAGCCACGTTAAGAGTGAGTAAATAATGCTGTTGTGAGCAAGTGAAAGCATTACCAGCTTGCTCCAGAACAGTGATAATTTTTTTTTTTTAGAAAAATAAAAATTACAAAATGTATTGCCAAAAAAGCTATAGTCAAGCGTTTGAGCTTTTCAAGTCCTGGTATTTGTTATTGCTATTACAAAACTTTGCTATTTCCCATATTCTTTAAAAAAAAAAAAAAAAAAAAAAAGACAAAGAAAAAAAGAAGAGAAAGAAGATCGTTTTTCTGAAACACTTCAGGCTAACATAGTAAGATGTCCTAGACAGCTTTCCCAGTTTTAAAACCATCCCATTTCAAATACTGGTTAATGTAAATCTGGAAAGTTGCCTTGTCTGGAGTAAAAATCATATACAGATTGAAAAAGGATTAAGTTTTTTGTTACAACAGATGTACATTTTATACTTTAACCTTCTAGTGTCTGGAACAAAAGAGGGGAGCTGGGGAATAAGGAGGACAGAGAATGGTACAGTTCCCTGCAACAGCTGTTGCTGCAGGTATGTACTCTCTTTTCACAATACACAAGGTAACACAGGGCATTACAGACACTCAACTGTTATTTTAGAGCGCAGACCCTCCTTGTGACAGGTTAACACATGAGGAAATGGCACAAGTTCACACCATAGTGGGCACTCAGTTCTCGTCTGTGCTATTCATAGCTGAGCATTCAGGTTTACAAGGCTAGACTAGTTTTCCTGTGTCCAAATAAAACAGCTAGATGGATCCAGTTGGATCTTCCAAAGCACAAGATAAACATCTTTTCCCTGAGACACTACAAATGCCAATCACTCCAAGTGTGGCCACCTGCTTCAGATTCATCTGCAGAGGACTGGCTTTTAGATATACATCACCAAGACTGAGCTTCCGATTCCTTTTTATTGGTGAGTTTTATCACACACCGAAGGAGGCGTCATGGTAACAAAACCGTGGTGCAGGACAGCTCTAAATCAGAGGGACCTGAGTGTCAGGAGTATGGACACATGCCACGAGCAGGCTCACAGTATTGCCAAGACAATGGAACTACACCCAAGCTTAACAACAGATTATTTTTTGCCTGTTTTTAATGGTGATTTTTGCTCAATTAAGTTCAACCCTTTACCTCTACCTGAAGTTTCACCTATTTTGTTTACAAGTTTTGCAATAATTGCAAAAAAACCCCAGCTTCCTATTTGCAAGCAACTTAATTTCTGCTTTTTTGGGCATGCATAAATGTTTGAGACAAAATTTGTTAGAGAAAGAGGCACTCATAGAAACACACACACATACATGCACACCAAGAAACCAAAAATACAAAAGGATATATATTTCAGACTAACAGATGATATCCAACTAAATATTAGAAAAAGATGTTCTGACCATTTATGATTCAGAAGGATCCAAAACTAACGCAGACTCCAGACAGATCACATTCAGTGAAAGAGCTCCACAAATTGCATCATACAACACCATGACTGCGATAATGAATATGGATAGCAATTACAGAGTCAACGTCTGCATTTCTTAAAGATCAAAACAGACTAGGAATGCACCGGTGGCTTCTCAGAATAACCTAAAGAAGGATTTAAAAACACGTTAGTTCAAAGGAGCATGAAAAATATGGTGACTCTTCATAGCAAGTTTTGAATTTTCTTCTCTACATGCATTATTAGTCACATTTCCTGCTGGTGGGGCTTGCAGGTATTCAGCTGACCTCTGCCTACAGAAGTAAGGCTCCAGAAATTATCTGTACTGCTTCAGTCATACGACACTGGCACAAATTACACAGGATGCTTAAGCTTCTTAAGAACCATATCCAGAGGGAACATCTCACTGGAAAGCAGGTTGCGCAACAGGGAACTGTGCGGAGAGTTTATTGTTAAGTGTTTTCTTTGAAGTACTGGTTGTGTATCCTGAAGGCAGAGTCCTTCTAAACACTGATACACAAGAACATGTGACAGTGAAATATTGTACATATTTACACAAAACAGTATGCTTCAGGACTATTCTAGCTCTACCCAAGCCAAGTCTGACCTACTGTCAAAAGGAAAAGCTCCACATTTCAGAGGTGGAACTTCAGAATTCACAATGTAGGTATATTCAAAATGCACATGTGCGTTACATCTATAATGAGATATAATTATCTTTTTCCTGGCTTTGTATATTTGATACACAGACACTAAAATACTACAGGATCACAGATTCAAATAAGAAGTATGGGACATCAGCTAACCACCCTAACAGTCATGCCAAGTAACAAAAGAACAAGTATTTGTAGTTTTCAAATTTACATGACAGTAGGTTATTTTACATACAGAAAAGCATTACTGGAAGCTAGAAGGAGCAAAACCATAATAAGAAGTAATCACAAATATTAAAATGACTGAGAAAATGCAAAAATCTAGTTCAACTGCAAGGGCATGTCCAGACAGCACGGGTTCATAGTATATGGCAGATGAATGAGTTCTCACTGCAACACTCCAGCAAAAACAATGTGCTTTCAGACTGCAAGGAAAAGGTGAAAATAAGCCTTTTACTACAATTAACTGGGATCACACACACACACACACACAAATCTTCCTTTTAGTGCTAGGCATCTCTCTATTAGGGTAGTGTCAAAAGAGACACCAAGTGTCTCACTATGGAGATAAGTCAGATCTAAGCAAGGAGATCTAGCGGCCCAGAGCCTGATGAAAGACAACAAGACTGAATACCTGTATGAAAAGTAATGGAATGGGTCAAAACTCAACCATGCAGAGATAGCCGAAGCATGTAATCGTCAAAAAGTGACAGCAGTTTTTAGGGCAGTAACACCATTAGCTTGGAGTCCACTTTGCTCACTAAGAGTTGTTATGGAACTACTGCATTAGTTTTTTAGGCACTCCTGGCCTCAGGATCATAAGAACTGGTAAGACAGTTGAGTGGACCAGAAAGAATAAACTGAGGAACAGAACCTGCCTCGGCCTGCTCCCCCCCCTTCCCCCCCCCCAAAAAAAAAAAATTAACATCTTTTTAGACTGTGATATTCACTGCAGTTTTCTATTTGGTTTGACAAGGTTCCATCTTTCACCTAACTGTAGCTGCAGTTAAGTGACTATTTTAAACCAATAACCCAGGTGGCTTCTAAAAGTAGTGCAAATGGCAACTTCTAAAAACTTTTACACTTGGCCTTTAAAAGTAGACTCTATGAAAAAGGACACGCCAGCAGTGGTGAGGAAACAGACCACTTGCCAAGTCGATCCTTTGTAACCTCATCTCCTACCCTACCATGTATATAGCTGAGATCTTAACTATACTGTCTAGAGGGAAGGAATTTCATATAGAAACACCAACAAGTTTTGGGGAGATTAAATATGGCACACCTACCCTGCAGAGCTGCCACTTATAAAAATTACAACTTTTCAGTTGACTTCAAAAAGGAAATAAAAGAAATACAGTGCAAGCAGACTGCCCTCAGCACAGCTGGAATAAATCAGGGCAGTTCCCCCTGCAGCGAGGACAACTGCTTTAAGTTTTGGCAGCTAAGGATCCAGTTCATGAACATATAGTTCATTTTGAAAATAAGTTACCAAAATGTTAATCTAATGATTAGGTAAACAGCATCTATGTGTGATAAACCACATCTCTGGTTAAACTGTGGCACCACTTGCCTAAAGCACTGCAAACACAATGCCCCCAGTTCCCTTGCCACCTACCCCAAGGGTGGAGGGAAGGACACCTGGACACAGCAAGTAAATCAGCCAAGACTTGAAGCAAAAAGGAAGAGATGGGAAAGGTAGAAAAGATGAGCTCATGTGCAAAGTAACATAACGTATGGGATCAAATATAGGCTGCTGGAAAAAATGATGCTCAGAAATCACTAACAGTCACAGGAGACAAAGCACCACTGTCCTAGAGACCTGGGCCAGGTACTGTGCTGGCATGAAACTTCGAACAGTCCCTACCCAAAGAAACAAACCCCAAAGAAACCAGAATATTATGTTTCTCATAAATATAAATTGTGTGCTCTGGAACAGCAAACATAGCCAATGTTGTACACTCAGTCCAAAAGATGATACAGCTTTGTTTTCATTTCTTGAAAAGAGTACGAAGAAGTTACTTCTTAATTCATTTGGTTATTTCAAAATAGAGGCCTGAGAGAAAATGCTTAGAAGCTATTTCTCCATTCTTTTCAGAGCTTCCATTTTTTGAAATGGCATCAAAACCTAATTCCATCTGAAAAAATGAACAATAATAATGCAAGATGAGGAGGGTTAGAGCTGAGTTCTCTTCTTCTCATTTTATAGCCTCCTGTAGACATCTGTGGAGACCTCTGAGTAAAAGATACTACAGAATGCTACTCATCATCCATCGGATTGTTTTTTAAAATGAAAAAAAAAGTATGAGTGTGACACTGTTCAAATTTGACAAGTGACTTTCACACACAGCCAGCAACTCGGTTCACTGTTTGCAGTATATTCCGACAGAAGGGATCCCCAAGGTCTGTCTCACTTCTCCAAGTACATAGCAAGCTATAAACGAAATAACTGACCAAGGGCCACAGCACAATGTAAAACCACCCTGACACAGACCATAATTAGAAGCAGAGACCCAGGCACAGGTGCATTCAGTCCCTCTCCCCATTCTTCTACCTTGCTTATACAAGCAACACAGGTCTAACAATGCACAGCCTTGGATGCAAAGGACTGTGGACAGATGCACAGTTTTTTACACTTTACCTAAACTTCTGAAAATATCAGCCACAAATGAATACGTTATTCCTTATCTACTTTACTGTTCCTTATTGCTTCTATTAGCAATTACATTTACATATAAGAAAAGATAGTTTTAAATGTAGTGTCAAGTATGTAGTACCAGAAGGTTGGACTAGAGCAGCCTATGAAATCTAATTAAAAAAAAAAAAAAAAAAAAAGAGCAGGAGTGAGGGAAATAAGGAGTTGTGAAGAATTAAATACAGAACAAGAGTGGAAAAATATTCAAAGAAACTATTTGTTAGCACCTGGAAGAAAACAAGGAGTTGAGTAACAGCTCACATAGACCTGTCAGAAGCAATTAGTGTCCAAACAACCCAAAGTGCCTTCAGGACTGGATAAAAGGCTTTGCAAATGGAGGAGAAACCACAGATGACATTTATCTTGACTTCAGTAAGTTTGGACACTGACACACCCATTACTAAATGAGGGAGATATGGTCTGACAAAAAAAATACAGTAGGTAGGCTGCAAGACTGGAAAACTGCCCTAAGGAAGTAGCTGTCAGTGGTTCCTAGTTAAAAAAGAAGCATCGACCCAGCCAGGGGCTGCAGAGGAGTGAGATTACTACAGAGCCATAAAACAGACTGACGAGTAAATTTGGCCACAGCCACAGCTGCCACAAAAAGCAAGGCAATGATGCATTTTCCATGATGGATAAATCATGAGTAATTCTGAGCTGCAGCAAGGAAGGTTTGTGCTAGATACCACGAAAACATTTTGACGTCAAGGATAATGACGATGCAGTATAATAGGTTGCACAGGGTGGTGCAACCTGTGGTGGTGAATGGAAGCCTTTAAGAAAAGGTTACACAAATATCTATCTGAAATATCGTGGCTACAGTCTACACCCTCTTCTGATGCAGGAACAACTGAGCAGCCTCTTGAAGTCCCTCCAGCTCTGCCAACAGCTATCACAGAAGAAACACAAACAGCTCACGCGCCTGAGCTTCATTAATGTATCTACCGATACTTCTATGCATCAGATATTTTATACAAAGTAATTCCAGAATATATGTCACTAAGTCAGGTCTCAGAGGGTGCAGATCAATACAGGAACTCTACTAACATCCACAGACCTGCTCTCCAGCCAGCCAGAACCATGCCCAGTATGCAGCAAGGTATAACAACTGGGAGCACAGAGCTGAAGCTGCCACACACAGACAGCTCCTACTGCAGCCAGTGAGTGACAGGCTTTTAAAACCCTTCCTGTGGTAATGACATCTACATGCTATTAATTACAGACATACAGACAGATTAACTTAAAAGTTTAACAATGTTTCTTTGAAACATTCTGTTTCCTGGGTAATGCACTTGGAAGTTTGCTGCAACTATCTAATAAAACATAACTGATCCTTAAGTTAGAGAGATAAGCCTTGTGTTAAAGGAATTTATACCAGGATATTTAAAATGTGTAATAATGCAAGTATAACGAGTAAATTCTCTGTAGTATTACTATTAAGTTAATGCTTAAAACAACACAGTAAATAATTATAAGTGATACTCCATGCCCTGGTCTTGAATTGCCCAAACTAGGATGCTATGTTGTGAAGTGCTTTCCTCCAGTGGTGATTCATTATCTTGGGATTGCTTGAAAAGTTATATTCAGTGTGAAGAGTGATGGCGAAGTTTTACTAAAATTACTATGATATGCTTTTTTTTTTTTCCTTAGTCTTTGGCACTATTTCATACTAAACTCTGAACTTACTGCTTTCACTGACGTGCATTTCAAGTTTAAAGCGAAACAGTCCAATAGCTGAAGCCAAAAGTTTGACCTCCATTATAACTGTTGTAATCTTCTGGGAAAATACCCTCTTGACTCTAATTTCTCTTTTCAGACTCACCATGCTGCTGCTGAGAAATAATAGCTATTGGGGCTATAAGGCCAAGATTAATGTCTGGCCCTATAAAAACCCAAAAAAACCAAAAACCCAAAAACAAACAAACAAACAAAAAAAACCAACCCACCAACAAAAACCCAAAAAAGCCCAAACCAAAACAAAAAAAACCACCAGTAGCACTGGATGACACATGAAGTAAGCATGCTGGACTAGCATAGCCATGAGATGATGAACACTATCGCATGAAGAAATATTTGAGATCACATGAAAGTATCTGGTTTCGAGCACACGTTGCCTTTTACACTGTAGCTGATTATACCACAGAGCATCATTATCTGACTTGTCAGTTTAGAAGGTCTGTAGGGCTGGGAAAAGCACTGCGAGATCGACAGCGCCTCATGCAACAGGGTCCTGATCTCTCACTGGGGCTTGAGCAACTACTGTATTACAAATATTACAGCATTCTTCACTTTGCCTCAATTGGATAGTGTTGTTAGATGGATGCAGCATGTTTCTATCAAGAAATATTTGGCCATGCTTCCACCGGAGTGAAATGATCCCTGTAAATACATGGACAGATTGTGGTTGGCCCTTGGCTCCACACATCAGAAAACCTCTCTGTCAGCAGCTGCAATACGGGGTAAAAGTTGGCTGATGCACTAGCAGGACCAGAATGGGAGCAAAGAAAAGGATCTCTGTTACAGGAGCTGTGGAGAGCCCTGACTCACTAAATGTGGGCAGTTACAGCCTCCCCAGCTGGACTGTTCCTACCCATGGATGTTTTACTTAGCACCTCTCAATAAGACGAAGGCGGGGGGGGGGGGGGGGGGGGGCGGGGGGAGGCAGAGGGGGAAGGAATATCCAGAGCGAACTTCTTTCTCTTTTTTCAGTTTTTCCAGCATAGAAGAACAAGACTGCTTTCATGTAGGGTTTTTTTCCTTTGGTGACATCAATAGAAGTTTAAAGTTCCTTGTCAAAAGTGATGAAAAAATTATAAACAACACAGAATAGCTGCCAATGCCCTTGAACGAAGAGCACTCATGATTACCTGCTTAGCTGTCTGTACCCAAAACCAGTACCACTGCTTCGTAACACTAAAAGTAAGATGGGTATTTTGGTATTTACTTGAGGTTAACGAAGTCTCTAAGGCAGAAGTATCCCAGGCCCTCACAGACTTTCCAATTCCAGTCAGAAACATGAATTCTTACCAGGAAGACTCTGCAGGAGCAAACGCCCTTTGCGCAGCACACACGATGTATTTGCTCTTGGTGGCATCGACTGCTTTTAGTCAAGTCAGCACACGGCAATTCTCACTTCCAACCCGAGGGGTATGAATCGCAACAATCCAAACTAGAAGTTTATAAAGCTCATCTCACCATCCCCAGACTTTAACAAAAGCAGATAAAACAAAGTCTCTTGGGTATGTCAAACAGATTGTTTCTTCCACCGGGGAAAACCACAGAAGGATGAGAGAAGTTTCATCCTGATACTGAGGCTTTGTACTGCCTTGAGGTTTCCCATCACTGTTGATGCAATCATGGCTATCAGCCCCTCAGATAATTACCTTTCGTCACCAGCGGTTCTGTCCGTTTTGGCTTCAGGTCAAGCCAGGAACCTGTCATCATTTACTGACTTCACTCAAGGTTCATGGCAAAAGCTGAACCAGTATAGAGAAACACATCACTTAGGAAGGTGGCAGGAGAATCCATGGCATCTCCAGATATCTCTGAAATGCCTTAGGAAGAAGGCAAGAGAATAGTGACAGATTTAGGCATGTCAGACTTGGAAGGCAAGTAACAGAAAATCTTCTCCCTAGAAGCTGTTTTCACACTGGAACCTCTTGTGCAACATGTCTGTGATGAATCCATGAAAGAGGATAGATGCCTCCAAACTTCTCAGAGGCTTAGAAGAGAATTCTTCTCACTCATGTATTTCTGATCAAGGTTGCAACAATGGAGACCAAGGAATTAAGTTCAATTAGGTTTTACCAGGAAACCTGCAAAATTTCATTTCAAAGAATACTCCACGAAGTAAAGCATTTGCAGTTTGCTGACAGCAACCTGTCTGCAGGTCCCCAAAGCCAGAAAGCAATGCTGAAGCATTCCTTCTGCTCAACACTTCACCTCAGCAGCAGGGCTCAGGTACTCTGCAATTCCTCGGCCTCCAAAACCAAACCCACAAATCCAAACATACCCAGAACTTTGAAAAAGAAACAGAAAACGAAAAAAGATATGGGTATCAGAACATTTCAGCATGCATCCAACCCTAAATACACTGAATATAATGGAACAGGATAAAACGCAGACCTAGATCCTATTCTCAACAGCAGAATCGCATGTGGACCACTATACAAAAAGGGGGTTCATACAAGGTGATAGTGATGGTGGCCAGGCACATGGGAGCACCCATCTTGCCTTACTAGGTATTCAAAATCACACACACAGAAACTCACACTGGATTGCCCAGCACAGATTAGTATTTTCATTCTATTGCTATTTATAACAGCAAGTTGGTCTCTCCTCCTTTTGTTTTTTGTTTTGTTTTGTTGTTGTATTTTTTCTTTTTTTAAGCAGTGGGCATCACTGCTCAGCTGTTCTAAAAGTGGTCAGGAAATTTCAGGACTGCCTTGCAGAGAGCAGAGGAGATAAAAGCAAGTCCCGCGGCACAAGCTCCGTTCCTCTCGCCCCACCTCTGCCAGGAAGCGCTCCTGTTCCCCTGGCAAGCGGCGCAGCTGGCTGCCTCCGCCTGCTCGGCCAAGGGTCCAGCGAGCAGCCTTTCCAAACTATTCCCTGGCTGGAGGAAGAAATGAAAGCAAGTCATTTTCAAGAAAAGCAGATTGGATTGTCCAACCCTTTCACTCTGGGGAGAAAAAATAAAGAAGAAAAGGGAATTATACCAGAAGTAAAAGTGTAACGGAGAAGGAAAGGTGAAAGAAAACTGCACATTTTTTTGCATTGCAGAGAAGTTAAGATTCACAGACTCAAAGCACAGGCATCTTTAAACAATTAAGATAAAGACAGTGGGTAATAGATGATTGTTAGCTACAGAGGGAAGTGAAAGTTTTTAACCACATTAAAATTGTGCAATCTTTCCTGCTTTGTAATAGTAATTACAATTAAAATTATTTACGCACTGGTCCACTGTAACAGAAAAGCAGAGACTTTAAACCCCTCTTAGGCAAAACTCTCCAGCCAGCAGAAGTTAGTGGCACTAGCTGCCTGCATGCAGGAACTGCACACCCGCCTGCCCATGTGGAGGTGCCCTGCTTTCAACTCCTTCCTCCACTTTTCACCCCAGCTGCCCTCAAAAGCATCCAGGCAGCTGGCTTCTGAAGACTCCTAAAATGCTTCATGGACTGCATGAGAAACGTGGCTGCTCACTGAGCCCAGAGACTACTATGGAGATGGACATGGAAGGATGACACGTTGAAGAACAAACAGTACAATACAACAAAGCTTGAAGCAGCTAATCTGCAGAATGGCATGTCCAAAGAGCCCCAAATCATGCTATAAATCAGGGCTATCAGAGAGAAGACTGATGTTGACTAGCTGGTCATTCTCTTTTATACAGTAACTTGTCAAAGCAGACTGTTCCCTGAAGATACTTGCTAGAGTTAGCTCCAATTCAGTGTTAGAGGATGGATTCAATGAGAGCATCTGCTCATACTATTTAAGTACATATATTCCTAATTCCAAGGTACTTTTACTAAGTCCCTATTACTAGGATGATTTATGATCCATCGTGCCCTCTACACTATTTTGAACAGAACTGAGATTTCTTTATAGATTAAGGGCTCAGACCTCTGGGTGGGGTAGGAAGAACACCTCCACTAACTACTCTGCAACATGGAGTCACCAAACTGAGTCAGTGACTTGGAGGTCTCCCACGTCCTGTGCTATTGAATGTGGAAAAGAAACCCAAAAACATTGTTTGCTTTCCAAAATTATGGCTTCTGGCAACAGAACTAACCTTACACGGACTGTCTGGCTCCTTGCTTCT
Source organism: Falco rusticolus (assembly GCF_015220075.1). Lineage (NCBI taxonomy): Eukaryota > Metazoa > Chordata > Aves > Falconiformes > Falconidae > Falco > Falco rusticolus. Next base: position 24,961,930 of record NC_051198.1, on the reverse strand, counting down.
CTGAGGGAAGAGCTGCCAGCTGTATGAGCACTAGATAACCCATCACCACCTACTTCCTCCACTCTAGTTAGGAGTGGTGGGTGGCACTGCTCCCACCAGCACAAGGGCAACCCACTCTGTCAGGCCGCACCTTTTTATCTGGTTCCTGCCCAGACACGGTACTCTCTGATCACCTGGTTTCTACAGACTCCTTATTTTAGTTTGGTGGACAGGTAGAAATGACACAGTTCCACCATCAACAAATAAAACCACTCTGGTCAGAAAACTGTGACAGAAAACAAATGCAACCATAAGAAGATAAAATTTAAAAATGCAACTATATACTACAAACAAAAGTAGAAGTAATAGCTGCTGAGAACCACTACACATCAGAAAATAAGAACTGCAGAAAACAGATGAGAAAAATCAAATGGGTGTACCAACTTCATGGCCAAGAAACTTAAAGATGAGATTTACTTAAGTACTAAGGAAGCCTAACAGTGACATTCATCCATTACAAGATAAAAACTGTTGACATAATAATGCAGAAATATGAAATGTGCTTCTGCAGATAAAAAAGCCAGGCAATCGTAAGATGAAAAGATGATTTTTTTTTTATTCCAGCAGCAACTCAGAAGGTCTTAAAACAGCTACTACAATCAGACATTGTAAAACCAGCAAGACCAGATAACTTGGATGAAGACTTTTCAAAGAGCTGTCCAAGAAACTATCTAAATTGTTAAAACTGGCTTTCAATAAATCCCAAACACTGGAAAATATCTTAAGGATTTGAGGCAGAACATATTTGCTAATATACAGTCCTAAACAGAGCAACCCATGCTATCTCACATATACAGTCAATCTTCTATTGATCCCAGAAAAAATAGACAAAGTGCAGGAATGAGAATCAGCTCAGGCTCAGAGGAACTAAGGGAGCATAACCAACATCAGCAAGAAAAACAGATGTCACTGGTCCAGTATCTTGGTGAGTAACACCGACAGTCCTGTTGGTAAGAACCTTGTTTTAACATAATGTACTTGAGTAGCTGCAAGACATTTAACCTGGTGCTACATAATGATTTCATTAGGAAACAGGAACAACAGGACACCAACACGGCCTGGCAGTAAATGAATCAAAGCTTTGCTTTTTTATGAGACTACAATGATATGCAGCCTGAGAGACAAGCTTCTAACAAGGTCCCACAAGGCTCATTTTACTGTACTCTACTATCTAATATTTTTATTAATCACCTGGAAGGAAACTAAACCATTATTAACCAACTGCAGATGAAATAATGATATGGATGTGACAAATAGATGCATCGCGAATACAGTGACTTGAAGCCTTTTACATCAAGATGTAAATGTCAGTAGAATCAATATGAAAATACAACTCTAGGACAGAGAAACTAGACCATACTTACAAAACAGGGGACTCCATCCTGGGTCAGCACCTCTGAAAAGAACTTGGGGAGGGGGGGAAACCTGGTGGATAATCACCGAAACATGAATTTTTACCTCTCCCTGTAGAGCTCCTGGCAAAAGCGCTTCCAAAATTAGCTGCATTAACTGTGTAATATTGAATTAGAGCAAAGTCTGCAACACACATGTACTTGCTAATGGCACAGCCACTGCTGAAGTACCATGTCCAATACCGCTGTCCACAATCTCAGCAGTAAATGAATAAAGTAGAGGAGTTTCATAGGGAAACTGTAAGAATAACTGAAAAAGCTAGGCTGCGCCTCAAGGAGCACAGCATACTGAACTTAAGAGAGCTGTGGCTCGATCACAGCCTATGGATCTGAAACACACTCAAAGTCGGGTAAAGCAGCCCGTGCCGAGCTCCTGGCTGCCTCACCACAGGGTCTTCCAGCAGCCACACGAGCTTGCTCTCAGCCACATCGGTTCCTGTCTGTGAAACTTGCTTCTCCTGCAGATGCCTGCACAATGCCCACAAATTTGATAATGGGCCTTCAAAAGAGCAAGTGAAGGCTTAAACCAGATCCAAATGCCAGAACTTGAAGCTGAACAACTTAAAACACAAAGATGCTTGTTTCTAGTGCATGTAATTAATCACTGAAACGATTTACCAAGCATGGTGTGAATGCCCCTTCAAAAAGGAATTAATTCAGCAAAATTCAATGGCCTCAAAAACGCAGGCAGGGAGATCATAAGACCACCATGATGGCTTTCAGCTTTTTTAATCTGTAAGTGTCCATTCTACCTTAACTCAAAGCCTCCTAGAGCAATGTCAGTCTCATCCTTTCAGAGGTACGGTATCATATAAATTAGTCATTAGCCATGAGTGTGAACAGACCTGGGGCCTTATACCCTGAGAAGAACATCCCATCCCTGCTGAGATGAGCATCTCCTTCAGTTGTAAGGCAACATTTGTGTTCAATCAGAACCTGCTTACAGGTCTGGCTGTCATTATGTTAAAACACTTCATACTCCTTGACATTGTAATATTGCCTTAGATTAAACAAGAATCAAGCCCTTTGGTTTCATAACCCACGTCAAATGGCTTGGGATCGAATCCCATCCCAACAGGACATAGGAAGTTCCACACAGATAAAATACGAACCAAGCTTTTTTTGTTTTTGTTTTTTTAAAACCAACCAACCAACCAAAATCCCAACAACCTGTGGTGGATGTTGAGTCCTCCCAGGCTTTGGAAAGTATATAGTAGCAGTACAAACACAACACAAAACAGTATTCAGGGCATTTCTAATCAGTAAAGCAGATTTACCTGAGTCAGGCTTCATCTGAATAAAAGGCTGGATTCTCAAAGGCTACAAAGGAACCACTCCTTTAGGTGCTGCTTAAAACCCTGGCCACAATGACTGTTCTGCTTGCCTAAACAATCACTGCACAGACTCCAGTTTCAACACCACAAGGAAAAATCTGGAGTAGCTTTACTGACTCAAATTAAATTGCTCCAACTTTTCATCCATGCAAAAAACGTACCTCAAAAGTTAACTCATTATTTTGTGAGCCACTTTGAGATGTATCAAGTCAGAGAGGCTTTATGTAAAACCACACGCACCTTCATGCTGCAAGCACAGCTCCTGTTCCCAAACTACTTGGCTTTCCAGCTTGTAAATTCAGCATATATCATGCAGCAAATTGACTTTCAGAAGTTGTTCTCCTGGCTCCAGCTCTATTCAGAACTGACTTTTAAGATTCTACCGATAACGCAAAAACACCTTGTTGGCTTAGCCCTGACCTATCATTACCATCTACCGCACAGATATTTGCCACACTCTTATTCACAGCCTTCAGATTCTTGCCTGCTCTGGGTGCTGAGGTCTGATCTGGCACGTGTTTATAAAAAGTCTCTGGATGTGGAGTGATGAGCTTCTAGACAAAAACTCGCTGTAGGGAGGATGATAGAGATATATTACGGCATGTTTATTTGCCAAGACCTTTGCAGTCAGATGGTCATTTATTTTAGACAGGGGGAGATGTGGAATACCTACAAAGTACAGGACATGAACTCATGCCTCCTTCTCTGCATTCTGCAATTCTTGCCATATTGCTGCCATATGCTTTTCCCAGATGACATCTGACATCAAGTGCTTCTATCAATAAGCTACTAAGGTGTTTATTTTTAAAAGTGGTTCTTTCCCCCCCCCCCCTTTTTTTTTCACAAGGCCTTATGCAGAAGAATATCTCCAATGGCAACTCAATAAAAGGGAAAGCACCTACAGTAATACGTCCCGGCATATCTCGAGGATGTGGCTGTTCCCTGAAACAAAGGAATGGCACTTAATACCTCATCCAAAGACTTTTGGAGTCAATGGAAAGACTTCCAGTGTTTTCAGCAGACTTTGGACCAGTGCCCTTAATCTGCGGAACATACTCTCAAAAGGCAGAAAAATGGAAAGGTTTGACTGTATCACATGTATAGCTGGCCTTGTAGCAAGTGTGCATGAGGCAGATTCCTTTCCAGACTCTACCTCAACAAATACACTTCCAGCCAGAGAAAATTAAGTCTCCCAATAAAGTGGGTAAATAATAGGATTCCAACTTGGAAGGAGGTAAGTTCCTTCAGACACATGATATTGTTGTAACTCAGTCTCTGGCCACCTTTATAAAGATGTCTTTTTCTAGATCCTTTCGGGGCTCTTTTCTTCCCTGATTAGAAAGAGGAATGTGAAATTTCCAAATACATGGCTCCTAGCATTGGGGAGAAATGCAATCTGGGATGGGGGAATCCAGATGGGAAGAGGGAGAGAAAGCCCTGACCCCCAACCATCTATTCTGAGTCCATCCTAACTGGGATGAAGTTGCTCACTTAGCTCCCTTGCTTTCCAAACTGTATATCCTGGCAGGCAGCCTCTCAGTTCCTATCACACCACCAGATCAGAACAGCAGATTTATTTTCAAGAAAGCTGGAACTTGTTCCTCACTCACAAACCTGAAGCTGTATGTACGTTTGCTGCAATAGCCTGCCATTATACGCTAGATAAACACACAACAAGCACAACAAATGGAATGTACAGACATCTTTCAGCATACCTCAATGTTGAAATGCGGCTACTTCACTTCCAAAGTGTGCATCAGGAAAAACTGGAGTATAGAGCAGTGATTGGCCCAAGACATATACAGCCCTTGCTCTGCCAGGGAGGCCCAGAGCCAACTGCAACAGCCAAGAAAACTGGGCTGGATCTCAGAGATTGGGTGAGAATGAGAACACCAAGGATCTGCAGGGATCCAACACATCTCGAGGCAGTTTAAAACATCCTATCATACTGGAGTATACAATATATCACTTACCCTTCCCTGAGGGCAAACATCCCCTATACTGCCTGTAGGCATTTGGACAAAGACATGAGCTGCCGATACTGCACGTGTTGGTGGACCGGACACCTGGCATCCATCAATTTTGCTTACTAGGTATTTACTAAGGTGCTCTGCTTTGGTATTATCCAGTCAACTGGATCAATTCCTGCATCAAACCCTTGAAGGAAGACCAGGAACTGCGACACAAAGGGCCAAGCTGCCCCTCCATTGCCGTGTTCACGGGGAGCAGTGACATCTCTCAGCTCTGCTAACCTGGGCTACCCCTGGGACCCAGCAGAGGAGCAGCAACCTGCCACAGGCTCCGCTGAGTGCCAGACCCTGACCACGCTGTGCCTGCCAGCCACTTCTGCCATCATTTCAACCCACTCCTGCGTATGAAGAAGGTAAATTTGCTGCATTGTTTTCACATGTCACTTGGAAGATGGAAAGACCTGCGGGTGTTCTTCTTCCTAGTGTACATCTTGGCAGTCCTAGAGAAGGTCTTTATGACTGTTTGTGCAAAGCCCCCCCACCCCCCCCGAATATATTATGTATATTGGACAATGCCCACTCACGTAAGCAAAGACTACTCTCTGATCAGTTTGGGGTATTGGAGATCATCTGGAAACACAACAGTGGGCTGAGGATTACTAATTATTATTGCACAGAAGCCTTCATGAAACATGGGACTGCTAGGTACTCTCTGACCACTTCAAAAAAAGAGAGTCAGTGCTGTTAATATCTATTAGTTTTTCAGCCTCCTGAGTATAAAGTCCACCCACAGGGCTGGGGTTTTTTGTGGGTTGGTTGTTTTTTTCCCATCCCAAGGAATGAAACCCAACATGTTCTGATTCCTATCTTTTCAGTCATCACTATGGTAAAGGTAAGTTACCATCACCATTTCAGCTGAGCTAGCTGCTGAATTGCAAATGCTACACGTAAACAAACACAAGAGAAGGAACTTCAACAGGCTTAGCTCGCCTTTTTAAATTCAAAATTCAAGGCAGGGGTTTAAAAGAGATGAAGCCAGGGAAAACATTGGATACTAACACCAGCCAAACAGGGAAAAATAACGAAGTTGTAAGCCTGAAAAACTGAAATGGAAAGAATGACAGATTTACTGCTGCATTTGATGCACATAACCACTGATAGACTCTCCCCAGGAAGTGTTGAAATTACCATCACTGAAATGAATCCAGAAGCTAAAAATTAAATTATCTTTCCCAGAACATTCCAATCGGGGCTTTGGCAACAACAGATGTTTTAATGCTCTTAAATATATGCACACGCATGTGTGCATGCATGCACACACACACACATCCTTAAGTACAGTATCCTCTTTCACGCAAGACCTCCCTCTTAGTTTTCACAAAGTCAGACTGAACTTACGGTCATTCTGCAAAGTCTTTTCTTCAAAGTCTGCTCAAATGCACAACTGTCAGATTAAGCAACCCATAAGGAGTCTTACAGCAGCTCCAAGTTATGAATGAATGGTTATTAGTGAACTTGCTTGTCAGGACAGATGTGATATTTGTCAGTGCAGTGTGGGTTAGATATGGTGGGAAGGAGCCAAACAAGCAAAGTGAGAGGTCAGTGTCACAACATTTCCCTTTTCCCCCATCTCAGTTCGCCTAAAACAATGCCACAGCTTTTGCTGAAGTGTAATAAAGCAGTCTCTTTTCATGCAACCTACCATGCTTATTTGAAAAGCAACAGCCACACAAGAAAAGTGGAAGAAAAATGGGTGCAAAAGGAGAGAAGAACATTGTTCTGGTGCAAGAAACGTACAGTGGAGGCACAAACACGAGACTGACAGAAAACACCACATCTTTAGAAATTTGGTAACACCTTCATCAAGACCACCCTGTGGAAGCTGAAACACCATGCATTATTTTTCTTGTATTAAAACGTATTATTACAAGGATCGCAGGCTAATTCACGTTGGAAGGGACATCAAGTCCAACCTCCAGCTCAAAGCATTTTCAGCTACGAGGACAACTTATTTATACTTTATACAGTTATGGATAATATTCCGAAGTCAGCATCACACTGTGCTAGGTCTTATGTAACAAAAAAAAAAGAGGCTCCTGCCCTGAGGGGCTTTCAATAGGAAAAGGCTCAGCTCTACAGTCCTGAAGATCATGAATACGCCAATAAGCATCACAGATTAAATGAAAAGGAATCCTCGCTCACTGTCCAAACTAAAACCTGAATGAGAGAGAGATGTTCTAAAGATCCTCTCCACACTCTCAGCCATAAGCCTGCTGCAGGAATGCCTGTGAGGTCTAGCATCTCCTGGAAACCGAACATGGATGCCAGAGAACCCAAACAGCAACACAAGGTCTATTTCAGCAGAGCCTGTCTTTCCACAGTGAACGAGCAGTCTCTCTGTGCTGCTGCCTAAACTCATCCCACCAGTCCTCGTCTGCAAGGAGCCAGGAGCTTTCCAAGCAGCACGCATGTGTGAACCGCCGTGTGGCTCCCTTTGGAGAGCCTGGCTGGTGTAGAGAACACTATGCTACCCAAAGAGGCAATTTCTCTACTCTGGACCAACCTGCAGAGCACCAGAAACTTGTAAAAAGCTGCTCACCAGACAGGTCTAACGAAGCCAGGTCTAGCACTTCATTTCTCCAGGGCCAACCCTGTGCCATTCGAGGTAAGAGAACAGCAGTACTAAACATGCTCATGAGCCATTCAGAAATTAAAAAATGAATGGCCCCACTGGAAGGAGATAAACCACAACCCTTTATGCTAAGTTGTTTTTTTTCCAACTCCTCATCCTCTTGTCTCAGACAAATCTTTGAAGTTTATCCTTTACACCATGCAGCCGTATGTCTTGTAGAGTTGGGTGCCCAGCTGCAGTTGCTTATCAGCAGCAAGGACAGTGAGGACAAGTGTGGGGGAGCTGTTTTAAGAAGAAACATAGCTGCTTCTGAAAAGGATCTTCTGAAAGACCACCGCAGGAAGCCAACTGACAGCGATACTGGAGCTAGGCACCTACTTGTCCACATCACAGATTCGAAAGGATACATGCAACAGCCTGTGGCTGAAGGCAGGATGTACTTTCCCTAAACAAATGACCAAACCAAACTTTTTAGTCTAAACAAATCAGCAGAAACATCCATCACAGTATTACATTAAATAACACCTGGGGTGCGTATCATCCTCAAGCTAAAAACTGCCTGCTTGAAAACATTTAGCATGTGGTTTCACAACAGGAACGGAAACATTTGTGTGTGTTCGCTCATGACTCGTTTTGTCACCATCCCCTGGGGTTCCTCTCTTTATCTGCAATACAGGAGCAGTCTAGCACAGACACTGCAAACGCAAAGAAGCCAGCTGCCCAGCAGCGTCAGCCTTCTTCGGGATCACGGGAGCACTGCAGAGCCTCTTCTTGCCTCTCTACAAAAATCCTGTAAAGCATTTCCTTCTCACTGGGCTCCAATGCCCAAATGACAGATTTCAACACAGCGAGAGGGATTTGAACTGTCTGGCTTTGTCCATCCCTGCAAATGCACCATAAACCGGGCCCCAATTAAGGAAGCTAATTAGGCATACACAGAGCCTTAATGTTAATGAGTCCATTCATGTGTGTGAAGCTCCCCGCATATTTCAGAATGGTGCTGAAGAAGCTCACCAAGGACGACAGCCAGGAGTTCTCATTCATCTTTTTGCTCAGTTCTGGTGCAGGCAGGAATTTCAAACTGACAGCAAAGCACTGGAAGTAGTAACTTTGAAGTAACACAGCCATCCTGATGACCGCTACCGTTCTCACACAGCGCACCAAGGATAAGCAAGGCTAAAACCAGCAGCTAATGAAGGTGATGCTCCACTTTCTTCACAAAATCACCTGCTCATACCCAGTCCTGCAATTAAGTGGAGCCAGCAAGAGTGCCATGAGCTCTGGGTACTCTCTGTGTATCTCCAGCCATGAGCAGAAGACAAAGACACACTTCCAGATAGGTCTGTGGGACCATAAAACAATTAAGACTGCCAGTGGGCTGGGAGGTGGGGAGCGGCAGGGGCAGCAATGCACATCTAACTCTTTCACTCAGCAAATTAGAGCAAAAGTGCCTCTTTACAACAGACACCAGAGACAAAGAATTCAGGAATACAGACTGACATTTCTGTCTTGCAGGTCTTCCGACCTTGCAGTGTTAAAGAGAGGGGCCATGGGTGTTCTGCTTTCCTGTAGGCTTCATCCTCTGGAAGAAAGTGGGGGACCACGTACCTTGCCAGACCAGCTTGCAGACCTCCCCGTCTCCGAGCCTGTCACCTTGCTTACAGCAAGTCGCTGGTGATTCAGAAGGCAGGCAGGGAACACAAGTAGTGCACCCCACCATCTGCTCCGTACGAGTGGGAGTGGAAGAAGAGAGCTCTCTTTGACTTTAGCTGCCCTTCGTGAGTGCACCACAGCATGACATTTTATTATCCCTCATAGCATGTGGAGGACTACTGTCCCAAAAATTACCCTGCCCTTTTTCAAAGCCATTCACAGTTTCCTGGGTTTTTCACCATCACCTAGGACGACTGCAATATGTGCCATTCATGAACAAGCAGTAAGGAAATATTCCTCCCACCTCTCTCCTCGGGGGAACCTTTGCATTGCTTCAGGTTCTCTCTGCAAACACCTCTTACAAGAGGTGCTCCAGAGCACAACCATTGGGCCAGTATAGCTAGAAGGTCTTAAAATAAGGCGTTCCTTCCGAGATGGTTTCCGTATCATTAACAGCACAGGAAATCCTAAAAGCTTAAGTTCTGTGTTGTGCTAAATGTAAACACACACAAGCTGTGCCGCAGTAGCTGGTAACATTGTACTAACGATGCTGGCAGATGCGGAGCATGGCTGCTCCTGCATGAGTAATTCTGGTACCCTGAAGACAAGGAGTCCACGTACATATAATTGCTGGTAAATCGCGTCCTTGTTAAAGTAGAAGCATGTCATTGTGCCCAGCCAGTTTATAATGTTGTCTTTCATGAGGCGAATATTCAGCAGAACTACAGTCTATGTAAAGCAATATTCATGGTCCAGAGCTCCTGAGAAGACTAAGCCTACCACCCAGTTCAGGCTGGAACGCGAAGGGGCTCCTTCATACCAAAGTAGTTTAAAATCCGCGCAAAGCCAGGCTCAAACCCAGGTGAACTGTGAGTTCTTAGGCTACTGAGTACTTGCAGACTTATCTCCAAGAATGCAGAAAACGTAAAAATTTACCTGTATTAGCATGAACTCATCAGTACCAACCAGCTCATTAACTGACATAAAAATTGCCAGGAATGAAGAACTAGGTGCCAGTCCCCACATACACGTGTTGCCTGTTTTTCTCGAGCATCCCCTTTATGCACTAGTATTACAATTCACAATCCTTAACTGTGCTGGCATTAAATTTGTTTATTGTCACTGTAAAGGCAACTGTCACCCAGCCTCAAATAAATAACTGAAGTATCAGGCCCTAGATAATCAATGAAGAGCTGACAAGTAATAAACTTCTAACATGATCCAGCTTTCACAGGAATCAGTATTAAGCACCTACTCAGGTAACTGCCTCGGCACAGAACACGCATGAACTCTCTCTGATGCTGTGCTCAGCTTCCATATCCCACCCCCCTCTTTAAAGCGCTCCATAAAACAACTCCACTTCTGCCTGCCAACTGGACTTAGGAGAGATTCAGACTTTCAGTATCTAATCCATGCTGTCACGAGCACAACACAGGCAGGCATGCTTGACAGACAAGAGCTTGTTGGTTTTTCCAAACCTCTTTGTAGTATTTTCTTCCACCACTACTTTTCACATCTGTTGGTTTTGAGTCCGGCAGTCTCTGACTCACTCAATTTCCACATATATTCTGACTTGATGAGTCTTTAACCTCAAGTGGACTGTCAAGCCAGAGGCCAGATGCCCCCTTACTTCCTCAGCGCAAACTATCAGTAAACCTTAGCATAACTTTACTTTGAGCCTTAAACTAACAGCATGTGAAAAGATTAATATGAATAAATTCAAAACTAATCAGATCCCTTCTTTAAATGTTGACACAGTATTATTTATATCCCATAAATACCTTCTTGACTAAAATTCATCCCAGGAGATTGGCATCTTGCCAGTTCTATTCATATTTACTGTATTTATACAGTACAGTTGGCCAAGGATAATATTTAAGACAAAATATGCCTTAGGGTATATACAATATCTCTTATAGTTTTCCTTTTAAATCTCCTCATTGCTAAAAATATTTAGTCTGAACTTTACAAAATGCCCCACGAAGACCTATCACCGATCTGTAGTGATATATTGCTGACTATGAGTATAATTAGAGCATATTTGTAATACTTGGGCTGTAGTCAGTTACTGAACGCTAACAACTTGCGGTAAAAACTGAACCACTGATCTTTCCCATGCCTTCCATCCAGCTGCTTTTGACCTCCAGTGTGTTCACACTGATCCCCTTCTCCCTCCTGCCTCCCTCCAATGCAGCAGAAACCGTAGAGTTAAAAAAATTCACTCCGATACGTCTAGGAGAAAGTGCCCGCGGCCGCCAGAGCTGCACTTTCAATTTCCTCCTTTAAAATATGGTGGAGCGATTTCTTCCTTTCTGTCTTTTTTGGAAAGGTTCGCTCCATCCAGTAAAACTAGAGAGCAGTGGAAAAACAGTTAACCTACTTACTCTGATGTTAGCGACAGCCCTTGCACAGTAGTAGTACTGGATCTGCTGCTAACTGGCCCTCCGATCCCAAACGTCTGATGCACTCTGTTGGTAGATACCTGCAATCTCCTTTGCTCTTCCAAAACTTCTATCGATACTTTAGCACAAATCTGGCCTCTAACAACATTTTAAAAATAGATCCTCTTTTGTCAACACCATCCAAGTCACACACCACAGATATTTTAATTTTCTGGAAAGTACGCAGCTGCCTTTCGGACTATCGGTTCTTTGTAGTTTGCTCATGCGTGGAACAGGGGACAGATACGCTCGGGACGGATGCATTTTACAATTCTCAGAGACTCCCCGTTACAGGGTCAACTCCACAAGCCAAGGCACTGCTATCAGCCTTCCCAACCTTTGCCCATAGGTGTTCATTCCTCTGCTCAGGGCACGATCTGACAGGTCCCAAAACAAAGTGCCGGCTCCCACCAAAACCACGAGCAAAATACCACATTGTATCAACGTGGAAAACAGGCATGACTTACGTGTTCTCACCACGGCTATGAGTTATACTGAACCACTCTGCTCATACCCACTTGGCTCCAAATATAATTTTCTTTTCTTTTCTTTTTTTTTCCAAAAAGTATTTCTTCCCCGAGGGTAACAAGGGCGGAGTGTATTTACCATGGCTATTAAGGATGGTGCCATAATTACAATAATAAAATGGCTCTGACTGCCAGGATGTCCTGTACCTGATGCTGTCATTTAAGAATAAAGGAAGAAAGGGAGGCAGCTGCACCCAGCGTGGGGTTCAGATACCTTGGCTGGCATCCTAGGACTATCACATGCAAGACGGAGCAAGCCCCAAATCTACAACTTGCTAAACTAAAAATAAATAAGGGGAAAATGCAATTAGAAACTCTAGGATAAAGTTACCAAGATGGCTGCATTATCTATTTAAGCAAGAGGTATGCGCTTTTCAAAAACAGACAGCAAGTATATAGGGCATCTCAAGTGGCGGGGGAGGGAAGAGAGAGAAAAGCGACCTAAATGAAAAGAGTAGGGACTAGGTTTTGGACATGCAAACACTGGAGTTATTTTCTGCTTCTGGTATTTCACTTTCCTCAGTATGATGATGATCTGGATTCTTTTAAGGGAGTGCACTGCTTTTCCTTTCCTTTTTTTTTTTTTTTCTATACACTTAAACTTCACTACCAAAACAAAAAAAGGCACATCATTATGATTATTAATCATTCTAAGTGGATTCGGGCAGCACAGAGCATTTGTACACCCACCCACCCCCCTTTTTTTTCCCCCCCCCCTCACAAAACGTGGCACGGATCACCAGAAGGTCGTTAAAAACAGCAAAAGGCAGACGGGCTGAGACAGGTTCCAAGAACCGAGGCTACCCAGAAGGGAAAACTTTTCCTGTACCTGAAATGAAAGCGCCCATGAACTGGAGCGGGAGGCTAGTTAAAGTGGGAAGAGGAGGGAGGCTGTCAGCGCCTCTGTCCTCTCTCAGCACCAACCTGAATAGCGGTCTGCGGGACAGTGTGCTGGAGGGGCACAGGCAGAAGAGGAGCCGGTAACTTTTTTTTTTTTTTTTTTTTAAAGACCTCCTTTTCTTTTCAGTTATGGAGAGATGGAAACCTGCCCGATCCAGACACTCCAAGGGAAACAACAGCAGTGGAAAGATATTGGCTCTTTTTGGAGGCTGCACACGGTGCTGCGGGGGAACTCGACCCAGCGCGGGGGGGGGAGCGGGACCCTGGGCGGTGGGAGTGCTTCCCTCAGGTACGCGGTGGTGCGAAGCAGAGGCACCTCTGGGGACTCCTCGGGGACTGGAAAGGGGATCCGAAGCCTCGTGAGTCTGGGGAGACGGCTGACCCCCCCCAACCCCCCCAGCCCCCCAGGCTATATATGTCTATCCCACCACCTAAACAGAACCCTGGAAGCCACCAGCTAGGAGATGCTGAGGACAGGAGCGAACCCGGCAAAGGCAGCAGGTTATGATGCACGGGGCTGGTTTTTGAAGGTGCTGGGCACTGCCAAGCCTCGGGGGCGAAATTACGCACACATGCACGCACACAGGGAACTTACTTTCGGGGTAAAAAGGCTGCATGTCTATTTTGTAAACTTCTTTGGCATAATACTCCTCGTCGCTCCTCTCCCTTTCACAAGTGGCAGCTCTGTGGTTGGCTTTCTCTTGCAGCAGGTCCCTGGTGCTGTTGTAGATGGAGATGACCTCCGGAGGCACCTCCTCGGGCTCGGGGTACTCGTCCGGGGGGCTGGTGAGCTTCAGCTTGCTCAAGATCTGCCCCCGGATCGCCTCGATCCTCTTGCGCATAAACTGATCCATGTCGAGGGTGCTGCAGGTAGACAGGCTGAAAGCCACGGTGGCCAGATCCACGGTGAGCAACACGCTCAGGAGATAGCAGTGCATTTTAAGTGTTTAAATACAGCGCCCCCCAAAAAAAGAGTGACTTTAACAACGAACAACAACAACGAGGAAGGAAAAAAAAAATTAAAAATAAAAAGGGGATGTGTGCAAACAAAGGGAAGATCTGCAGACAAAATGCAGTTAAAAACCGGACTGCAAGGACGACTCGCAATCGAAAAACGCACGGGAGGCGTCAGTGAAAAAAATACGAATAATAATTAAAAAAAAAAAAAAAAGCAGCAAGTTGCTACAACTAGATAAAATTCGGGGGTGGAGTGAGCCGGGCAGAAAAAAAAGGGGAGGAAAAAAAACCCCACCAACCCCAAAGAGATAAAACAAACCTGCGAATCAAGTAAACGGGTGCGAGCCTGCTCTCAGCGCGCCGGCGGAGCGGGCTGGACAACAAAAAACGGGAGAGAAAAAGGGGAAAGAAGGAGGGGGGAGCGGCGACGGGTATCGCAGGGCGCTGCCGCAGCCGGCGGGGCAGAGGTGCCGGCGCGGTGCTCAGCCCCGCCGTGCGCCCGCGGCGCCCGCGGCTCCCGGGGCAGCGGCAGCGGCGGCGGCACCGCCCCGCGCCCGGCGCTCAGCCCCCGCGGCGGCGCCGGCAGAGCCGCGCACGTGTGCCCCGGCGGCGCCCAGCCCCGGCCCCCGCGGCCCGGCGGAGCGGCAGGCGGCGGCCCCTCGGCCCCGCGGCGGCGGCGAGCGGCGATCCGATCCTCCGGCCGGCCGCGTCCCGCAGGCTGCTGCGAGCGCCCCGCGCCGCATGCACCGGCCCACCCCCGCCCGGGCCCAGAGCTCTTTCCAGCTCCCTCCTCTTCCTCCGCCCGCCGGAGCGCCAACCCCACGCCGCGCTCGGCGAGGCAGCGCCGCCGCCCCGAGAGCCTCCGCCGATGGCGGGCGCGGAGCGGGGCTGGCCGCGGCGCGGCGGCCGCTCTTCCCCCCCCCCCCGGGCTCCCCCGCGGGGCTGGGGCTGGCCCCGGCGCGCAGCTCCCGGCGCTCTAGCGCTCCGCCCGGCGCCCCCCGCCCGCCGCCCCCGGCCCCTCGGCTCTCCCTGCGCGGAGGGGACGGGTGCCAGCAGATAACATCACGGCCGCGCAGGGAGAGGGAGATTTATACGGGCTCCCCGCCCCACGTGCTCGGCTCGCCGCGAAGTGACGTGGAGCGGCTGCGGGAGCGGAGCGCCCCGCCGCCCGCCTATGCGCTGCGGGCCGGGCCCCGGGCGGGCGGCCGCCGGAGCAGCCAGCGCCTGCCAGCCGCGTCCTCAGGAGCATTATTATCTGGTTTTCCGAAGAAAGGCTTCACCGCCCCCCGCACCCATTCCCAAAGCCACGGGGCAGCAGCACCCCCGCCCTGCGGGAGAGCGGCGCCTCTCGGCGCGCCGCCGCCGGGGCTGCGGGGCCGGGGCGATGCTGTGCCCCCCGCCCGCCAGCGGTGCCTGGCCCCCCCTGCCCCCCCCCAGGCCGCCGGTGCTGCCTGTCCGGCAGGGAGGTGGGGGAGATGCGGGGCGCTGCTCCTGCCCCGGGGTCGCCCCTCCTGGCGCAGCGAGCAGGTACATCCCCGCCTGCACCTGACGGAGCCCTCCAGCCCCAAACGCTCGGGCTGTGCCCGGCCGTGGTTCTGCCGCTGCCGCCTTTGGCTGCAGCCACGAGCACCGGCTCCATCGTGCCCAGTCCAGGGGGCTGCAGGGGGCACAGCCACCCTCCTCCACCCTGGGGCCATCACTTAGCTGGGCATCCCTCACCTTCCTGGCATAAAGCTTTCCTTTCACGGTCCGTTTATCACCCCTGCACATTACACCCGCTTCATAAGGCAGCCTTTTTGTTCACCCTCACCCCTGTTAGCCCTGTATTCCCATCTAAATTAAATCGGCACAGGTTTTACTTGCTGGGAGTTCCCAATCACACCCTCCCCCCAGGTAGGACAAGGCTGCTCCTGAAAAACCTCTGCTTAGTTTCCAGAGGTGAAGAAACACATATGAGAGGGCCCCGAAGGGCCACAGGCATTCAGAAGCACAGCTGGGCCGGTGCCTGTGGTATTACAGGTAAAGGTACGTAACAGAAGTGCGACAGGATGACCGGCATCTATCTGGAAGCACAACGAGAATCACGTAAGACACAAACCAGCCCAGCACCACCACAGGCTTTCTCTGGCTGACCGCATCTCAGGAACCACCTCCTTTCTGCAAAACGTTCGGATGTTTTTCTGACGCTCGACAACGGCAGCCCCAAAATTAAAAGCGTGGTTTCCTTTCCCAATGTGTCAGCAAGGAAGGACGCTCCCCCCGAGCAGCTGTGGCTGGGTGCTGGGGTGCTACACGCCGCTGTGCTGGCAGGTCTCTGCTGTAGGGGAACCTTGCACCTGCCCGGCCAGCCCACCCTGTGCTGCTGCGGGTACCAGCAAAGATGAGATTCTCCGAGAGATGAAGGAACTAAGAACATATATTCTTCACAGCTATGTGTACACACACAGGCTCTGAAAGTAAACTTACTCTTCATTCTTTACAAGCACGTGGGTAGGCACAGCACTGCAGACACGACTGAGACTGCACCCTCCTGATGTAAGAGTTAATGGTGCTTTCCACTTACACATATGAATTCCTGCAAGGCCAGATGAAACATCTCTGCCACAACACCACGCTTTTACTGCTGTACATGTCGATGTCCTGCTCCTGCTGACCTCAAAAACACAGCTGCAGCGTCAGGAATGGCAATGTTTCCAGAACGACTCAAATAAACAAGCAAGCTCAACATGTAGACTCAGCTGGTTTCACTTCTGCAACACACCTGTGCAAAACCAAGGGGACAGTTCCTCGAGCTGTTACATCTCACAGCTCTGCTGCTACCCAGCTGAGGAATCAGCTCTGTTACATGAGGTACCTCAACCGCAAATAATTTAATAACCTTTTTCTTTAGAAGTATTTCTTCCAAAAGCTACAGATGAAACCAGGGAGAAATTCCTTACGCAGCATCTATGGCCCTCTAACACTTTACTGCCATCAATGCACTGCCCATCACTTGCCTCGGGGGCTTCAGAGCAGCCGCGGGGACAGTGCTGACACCCTCCTTCTGCAGGAAACCTCCCACCATCCCTCAGGAGACCTCTGCCGTAGACACAGCCCTGCCAGATGGCAAAGTGGTTTGATTCTTGCAAGTTTATTTTTATTCCAGTTTGGAGAAAAAGCCCCCACGTAACCAACCTTGCAGTGTCTTTGACAAATCCGGGAGCCTTAGAGATGCCCCGCTGGAGGCCAGCAAACCCCCCCGTGCTGTGTGCCCGGCTGGCCAGGCTGCCCATGCCACCAAAGGCACTGGAGGTCCAAGCTCCGGAGGAGCCCTCCAGGAATGCCGGCCAGAGATCCAGCTGGGCTGACAGCAAACCAGTCTGACTAGATTTTGAAAGTTGCTGAGATTCCTTCTGACTTGGCAATGTTTCCTCAGCGTCTTTCAGACCAGCGAAGAAGAAGAACAGAACTAAAATAAATCTCAGTTCTGCTCTCATTCAAGAGGACCCATTTGCTTCTCTTCTGACCCTTTTAGTGTGGCACAGGGTGTCAGGCTTACCCGGGTGCAGGTCTCTGCCTCACCGCTGCAAGAAAGCTCCATTCCCTAAAACCTTCTGGTGTCACCACGGTGATGTTTTTGCCAGGCAGAACTTCCCGGGTGCAGCCGCAGAGACAGGCTTCGGCTTCTCCCTTGCAAAAGCCTCAGCCACGTGAGCTCAATCCCCAGCAGCTGCAGAAGGTCCATCACACATGCCTGAGCTGCTCCGGTTCGCCTCAGGAAGGGACAACCGTCTTGCTGGCCAAATCATTCAAATACACAGCGACACTCGTTAAAAACCAACTTTCCACTTTGTGAAGGGAAAATATCTGGAACATATGCACCATTATATACATCCTGATACACCTCATCTTCTGTCTAAAATCTCTCCCCTGCACGTTTAAGGGTGTTTTTGCCATAGATGTCCTGCAAACTAGGCTCTGAACGGGCGCCCTTTCTACCTTGCTGAAGTGAGCAACGCGCAGAAGAGGCAAGCAAAAAAAGTCAGAAATGACAACAGCCGAACTGTGCGCACTCTGCAAAGCTGGGTGAAGAGCACTATCATCAGAATTCGATAAACCACATGCCCTTCCGCACAGGTAATCCAGCTCCCACATTCTACCTTCAGTTTTCAGGACTGACATCTCTGTCAAAATCATCCCAGTTATGGCTTTGCATGTTAGCTTGAAAAGCTTTTTATTTTTTATTCATTCCAAAGTCGTTCTTATTTAACGATTACCTGTTAGTTTCAAAAGCAGCTGGGATTATCAGACACTAAAGTTTAACTCGGCTCACACTTATCTGCTCCCTGTGCCTTTATGAAAGGGACTTACCCTGTGGGGCTGCTGTCAGTGGAAGCTTTGTAAGTCAAAAAGCAGGAATGGGCCCTTAGCGTGCATACAGGGAAAGAACAGAACTTATCTGTTTTGGAGCTTTTAATTCAATACAATACTGTCTTTTTATATATTGATTTTTTTTTTTTAATAAACAGTAACTGTTTATTAGAAAAACAGGGACACCTGGAAAGTTACTTCACTAAACGCAAAGGTTTCGTGTTTCCTATTAACTTAAAAATTACGTGGTCAGGATTTTACAATTCGTGGTTTCTTTTTAGATTGTTTTGGTTGTACGCAAATGTGCTGTGCGAAATACAAAGGCAATAATCTTTCTAAAACTGCTGACGACCAGGTCATTAAGTAAGGTGGCTGGCCACATTTCATAAACTAAAGAACATTGTTGGAAGAGGAATAACTTTTAAAAGTTAAGAGGTGACTTCTGTAAACTCTCACACTGATGACGAGTGCAGGATGATTGCACAATTAATTCTTTGTGGCACGCACAGAAATCTGCAGCCGTAACTGTGGTTGTGTAGAATCTCAGTTATTCTGATGCAGGGTGCTAGGGAAAAAACTTTTGAATTCTCCTTTTTATAAAAATACATGTACGAAGGTTCAACTTGTACAGCCAAGGTGGCACCTAATAAAGGTGAGGCAAAGAGATGACAAATAATGGAAAATTGTAATATACACCATAATAAAACCTTAGATTTTACTGTTTATTATCCTTAGTGAAGTAGAAGTCCATACTTCTGTGCTGCACATTTCATTAGTGTGCGCAGTAATGCCTGGATGAATTTGAGAGCAAATCCTGCTGACCTTACTAACCCCGCTGCCCCAAGATTGCATTTCACACCACCTCAGCCCACTCCTGCAACGCTCACGCTCCAGAAGATAAAGGCTGCTCTACAGAACACGCTGTTTGACACGCAAGACTGCTATCCGTATATACATATACATATGTAACTACTTGTCAACTTGCAAAGGTATGTTTCTGATATATGTCTATTGAGAACCTATTTGTAGGAATGAACTTATTTATATATATGGGAACAAGTACGTATTATATATAGTAGGAATGAGAACTTTTGTTTTTATAAGTATCTATATATGTTCATAGATATACACACACATTTATGTATTTCATAAGTATACATTGTTATATACATACATACACATACATAAAAAAAATAAAAGTTCTCATTCCTAAAAGTAGATTCAATAACTTCAGTGGACACAATCACAAGAGAGTAGTCAACAGGATCTGGTCCAAAATGCCATTCAGGTGTCACCTCTGTGATCTTACAGAAAAACGGCACCACCTCCACCAACACAGTATTACAGCTAGCTGTAACGTCCACACAGCAGCGTATGGTCTGTGTGTTTAAAACTGTACCTTAATAAAGGACATCTAGAAAGCAATTACAAAAAACCCACACAAACCACCACCCCACCTTGCAAAAAAAAAAAAACCCACCAAAAAACCCCACAACAAACCCAATCCAATAAAACCACCAAAACCCCCCAACTTTAGACAAGATCTGATCCCAAGACACCTCAAGCCACAATGACAATTCGAAGGGGAACATTCAGGAGGTGCTGAGATATTACAGGAGTCCCTTAGAATAACTCTCCCCCCAAGAAGTCTTACGGGTAAGAGGAAAAATGGGAACAGAAAAGAAGGTGACCGTTAGTATTTCAGTGCTAAGGTTATTACCCACATTTTCCACGGCTTGGATTTGACAACCCAGAAAATAGCATCCCTGTATATTTGCCCTCTCTCCCCCAAGAGCATGGCCGGACATTAGGGAAGCAACATCACAATCAAGGGTCTAAACCACCCATCCTAAAAATCTACATGTTTTCTATAAAGGCTGCACACATCTGTGGTGCGTCCAAACAGGCTTCTGCCTCCAACAACCAATTCCCATCTTTACATCAGTTAAGGCTGAAATCTTGATAAAAATTTTGTGAATGCCAGAGAAGTTCCCCCACGGCCACACTTCCCAGAGTCTGATCCCCTCATGTGCTCTTCCAAATCTGCTTGTCAGCGCCGGGGATGCCACACTAATCTTCTCTGTATCATTCCAGTTTTAGTCTATGTACCACCAAAAAAAGGACTTCCTTAATCCTAGCACCTGTGGTTTTAATCACCACAGGAAATCCTGTTTCCACTGAAGTCAGTGAGTTAAATCTGCAGAGGAAAATGATCAGATTCACTAACAATAAAATAAAAATAATTAAAAAAAAATGAGAAAGGGAGACATCTAAGTGCAGTGGTTTATATATCAGAGGGTCTTGACATCTACTTACAGCAAGTATGACAAAGTAAAGACAGTAGAGGGAAAGTCATCCCTTTAATCTCAATGTTTGAACTCCTGACCTGCATCTCTTTCTCAGTATTACAGCTGTTGCCTTCTATTTCTGAACTGCTCAGCAACGATTTGGGTTATACCTCATTAAGTAACGCACGAATGATATCTATTATGGTGTGTGTGTGTGTATACACAATTATCTACTATAAATATTGTATTCCTAACAGAGCACCTATAGGAGTTTATTCAACAAATTAAGTAACTCAAGTTAGAATACGCACCCAGATTGCACTGCTGAAGTTTTAAGAAGATTACATATATAGCAAGATTAATTGGCAGCAACTTCAAAAAGGGGCCAGCCAGTAATGCCATATTTTAAGCCATATTCTGCAGCTACAAAAACCAAAAAGCCCTGGCTCTGGAGTCCTGTCTTCACAAGCTGTCTGTGCAGTCTGCCCAAAAGAAAAGTTATGCTAAGCTAATGCGGCTTCAGAAATGTTTTTCCCTAACGGTTTTTAAGCAGCACATGTTCAAGATGATCCTACAGAGTTTAGAGAAAGCAATGCATTGTTTCATACTACCTCAGGAGAAAACAAATCAAAACTCATGCAATACCGAGCGTTTGTGCTGCACTCAACAAACCAGCTCTGGGGAAGGTCTTCAGTGTTGCCCCTCAGCCTTACGTATTTTTAAACCCGTTTTCTAAGCCTGGCTACTGAGGTCAATGAAAGCAGCGCTCTTGAATGGCTGGTGAAACTACACCCTGCCAGCCAGATGGTTTGAGCTTGGTGACTCAATCTAGAAATAGAACAGAAAGATCCATTTCTGTGATAGTGACAATTTTCAGCCACATCTAGATCCGGCTCCAAAATAACCTAGAAGAGGTCACCCATATGGCAAGACAATGTCTACCTCTCCTCGATCAACAGTCTTTTAGCCAGGACTGCAGTTAAAGACACCTACTCTTCTGGTTTTTAGCTGGGCTCTGCTAAAAATGTACACAACTGCTCAGCTTTCCCAGCAGCAGGGCTTTCAAGCCCTGTACCCAGAGATTCTCTGTGCCTTCCTGATTTATGCCAGAGGCGCCAGCTCAGGTCCAGGCTGCCCCCAAGAAGCTGAGGAGCAGTCCCACCTGCACATCTGCCAAGCCCACAATGGGGCTGAGCGCAGTGCCTTGTCCAGCTGCACCCCACGTGAAGAATTTTTCGAACACCCCTTTTTGCAACTCCAGCAGCACACACGAACCCCCCCCAGGCCAGTGGTTTGCACTGGGAGTCTGCTCAGTGATGTGTTCTCCGGGAGGACCACCTGCGAGCACCTCCCCGTCATCCAAGTCAGGCCATGGGTTAAGGACAAAGATGTTTACAAGCATAAGGAAGATCAAAAGAATCACAGTCTTTCCACAAATTTAAAGAGTTCTGTATTTTCTAGAAAAGTAGGAGAAAGGCATTGTGCAAACAACATTTAAGAACAAGATACCAAGAATGGGAGAACTATCTTCATTAAACATATCAAAGCCCAACCTGTCTGCTGGACATCAGCTTCTAAGCTTCTCCATCATGCACACTGACAGCTGAAACGGCTACTCTTACAAATGTGAGCGTTGTTTGAGCATCTGCCTCCTTAGCAGCTAAGTCAGAGCTTAGAAAAGCTTACGCGCTGGCTGCCAGTGCGGATGTCAGACCCAGCACCATCTCAGATAAAGGACCTGAGTCCACAGACCCGCCACTCCAGCCTCTTAAGGAAGTAAATGAAGTTAATTCATCACAAGGCAGATGGTCCAGCAACATGCTTTGGCAGCAACGGAAGGGAATGAGAACTGTAGACAACGGTCTCTTGTAAGCACAATATTGACATTATAGAAAGACACACAGGTAATTAACTTTCCTTCTTACCTGAACAGTCGTCTTTAAAAAAAAAACCCGATGTATTTCACTTCTGCTTTAACTCTAGGTAATAACACCAAAATTTAAAAGGAATGTTCCATCAGTTAAAAGGGCAAAACATAGCGGATGGAGAGAAGAGCAGTGGCACCAGCAGTCCTGATCTGACGCACTGAATGCGCTGGCACCACGTCAGAAAGGTGTTCCACATCTTGTGAGGCCCGACCGTCCCTTTGCTCACAGTCCACAAGAACGAATGTCAATATTTCATCCCTTCAAGCTGGATTTGTTTGCTCGATGTTCTTACTGGAAGTGTATTTATATTTAAGTCTAATACATTGTTTTGTCAGAGCAACGAGCCCTCAAATTGAGGATCTTGCCTGAAGGTTCTGAAAAAATTTTTTTTTTCCAGTCTTTTTCTATTATCATGAAGTGACACCCACTTGAAAATTCTCTGAAGCCTTTTCTCAGTAACAAAATATTTTTCTTTCATAAGCACATAAGATTTCAACAGATACCATCCAGTATCTCACTCGCCTAAAAACCAACTATATACAAACCTACACTACTGTTACCAACAGGTAGCTGTGTGACATCCTTTACTTACCAACCTTAAACTCTTTTGCAGCTCACTGGGATTACAACAGAGGAAGCAGACCTACACCACGGTGGAAAGGCGAACAACGTGGTTCTGATCGCCCCTCGTCTCCAAGGAGCACTGGGAGGTGCTGACTGTATGGATGTTATGGGTAGATATGTCAAAGTCTCAATTACCAAAAGCAGTAAGCTCAGGTACTCAGCCCTCTGCTAACAGCTTTCGTTCGGACGCCTGAAGTCAGGCACCCTTCCTGAAGGGGATGCAGACGGGTACCTCTCCCTAGACACAGGGTACCCTGAGGATGAGGCTGCCTCAAGACCATACTCCAAGGAATCTCTGCCATTGGCAGGGCTGGGAATGAAGACCAGGACTGTCGATACCTGCATTTCTACCCACAACTTCCTACTCTAGTAACACAGCATTGCCCACAAGCCCTGCAATTTATGGGTCCCTTGAAAAGCAAAGCAAATCCTCTGTAGATAAACCACACACAACCCGACAGTCAATGCAAACACCCACACAATCAAGAAAGCTTCTCGCTACCATTTTGCTCGGATCAAGCAACACTTGTATGTATTTCTGTTCTGAACAATGGGAACGTCCTTCTTCACCGGGATACAAAAACAAAGTTCAAAGCAACAGAAGCGACCGAATAGCCATGGGCTCTCGGTCACAATCTCCAAGATTACATTCATAATGTGTTTATAAAGGGCTCATAAAGGGCTAGTGGAATCCTTAAGTACTTCAAACAGGTTTTAGAACTACAGCAAACATCCTTCTGTTACCTTCTACTACTGACACATGCCTGTCGTACACATGATTTAAAGATCTGATTAGTACATAACATCAGCAGGTTGTATATTTAACCATTTTGAAATGACATGTTAAGTTTTGATAAGTGTATCTCTTAAATGAACTATTTCTATTAACTATTTAGCTACTTTTGGGGACATATATGCCTGTAAGAAATCCTAGTGGTATCAAACCCCAATGCAAGTCTGATCCTGGTTGGCAGTTCACAATTACCACCACACACACTGAAAACAGAATTAAGAAACACTGAGGAAGTGTTGCAAAATAATGCTCAAAAGGTTCACTTACTGGTATGAGAGAATGGGCTATTGAAACAACTGAGGCACCATGAAGAAATAATGCTTTTTTATGACTAATCCTAAAATGCCCTTTCCAAAGTGCCTCTTGGAAGCCATTTGTGCTCATGGGGTCACACCTGAAGGCTTGATGAAAGTGTCCTAATTAATTTTACAATTTGATATCCAACCAATTAAACCCATGATTTAACAAAAAGAAATCGTTCCAAAGGATGAAGCACTACACAAGCACAAGCATCTCTGGTGTTGAAGCTATACAGATGGGTTGGAGTTTTATTCCAACGTACCCAGTAAGAAAGAATAGCAATTAAAAAGATGCATTTGAAGACAAAAATGCTTTGTCCAAGAAATATCAGCCACCCCCTATCAGTCCTGAAAAGAATAATTAAGGAAAAGCCCTTATCTCCTAAACCACCTACAGAGATGAAACCTTTGAGATTTACACGCTGACAAGAGGTTAAAACCCACAGCTTTAGAACACCAGTAAATAAAGAGTCTTCCACCATCTGTTAACCAAGAATTAGTCCAGTCTCCAGTGTCTGCCACCGAGGTTCTAGTGTCTAAGTTTAACATCTCATTATAGCGCCAGGATCCTATCTGCTTAGCAAGATCCTAATAGTCCTAATTACCTCAAGCCTTCTCCTGGCCCTCTTACTCCTTACTTCAGCAAGTCTTGAAGAAATCATTGAGCAATTTGCAGGGATTGGAAGTGAACAACATTGATGACTGCTCTGTGTGGATATTAACTATGCCAGGACTCATTTCGTAAGAACGATGAGTTTGTCATTTGAAGTTGTGCAGAGCGTTGTGTGCCAGATGACTTCTGCCTTCCTCCCTGGAGACAGCTACTGAGCCAGCTCTGAACAGATGCAGCTTTACAGACCACCTTCTTCTGGAAGCATCACATAGTCAAAACACTTTTATGGCCTCCAAACAATTCATTTCTCTCTTTACAACAAAACACACACACCAAAAAAAAAAAGCCCTGTCTCCAGCAGGAAGCAGCTTCCAGCTCTTTTGTTCTGCTGTGCTCGTGAGCCCAGGAGAACCTGCCTCACAGCTGCAGAACAGGAGCTCTCCCCTCCCTCTTTTTAGCAGGGAAGATGCTGTGGTGCAGTAGCATCAGGCACAAGGACATTCTACCACCACTCCCAAAGCGTTTCCCTAAGAGCAGGTTGAAGAAAAGCAGGGAGAAGATAGTTTTTTGGGGTTGTTTGTTGTGCTTATTTCTTTTCTTATTCATATCCCAACTCATGCTTTCCTTTGCTGAAAAAAGTTAGCACAATTAATGTGAAATTAGACCAGAGGGTAAGAGACATGGGGAAGAACTGACCCTGTGCCTTCTCTTATTAAACAAAGCTTTGTTGCTTTGCATGCAATCCATAGAATATTAAACTCTACATACTCTGGAGTTGGCTTGAAGCCTAACAAAACTGGAACCACCCCATCCTTATTGGCTTTATATAGATAGGTACAGAAATATACAAAGTTGAGATGATTCATGCTCTCTGGAATGAAGGGCAGCAGCACAGCTTTGCTTAAGCAGAGATATTCATGGGAGCAGGCAGAACATACCGAGTACTCCGACGGCGAGGAAAAGCCACTGGAGGTTGTTCTCAGTAGCTATCAAGGAGGAGGAACGCTCCTGAAAGCGGGCAGGACAGCTAATCCCACAGCTGAGAGAGGAGACTGGAAGGTGTCTGGGCCAAAGAGGGTTTTGCTCTTCTTTTGAATTGCTAGTCAACAAAACTTGTGAAATCAATCAGCTGCCCAGTGGCTAGAGTTAAAATATACCGCTCCCACCTGCCATAACTGTCCTGACCTTGTTTCTTTTTCAGAGGTAGTTAACCAATTTAAATTATTCTAGGAGCTTCTCTGCATATGGCACAACCAAATGACATGGCAAAGGCAAGACACAGTATCAAAATTAAAAACCTATTCAATATACATACAAATCTGAGTATTACTTGTCTTAAAAGGCAAGAAATGTGCTCCACTTACAGGCAAAAAGTTCCACTATGCACTTTAGATGAAATGGAAGCTCAAGATATTTTTAGCAATATTGATATATTCCATGTTTTTCTTAAATACACAGGTAATACTTCAGTGTTTTAATCAAAACATTACATCAAAAATGCACAAATAAAATCACAAACACCCAAGTATTCTAAAATTGTTCTGAAGTATATAAAAAACTTCAAAAATCATCTTGGGATGTTGTAGTTCCTGTGAAAAAACTAGATTATTTTCAAAAACTTTGATCTCGGACAGGGATGGTGATAGCAAACCAGAGAGTGACTGTAGATTTAAGGGTGCAGATATTTTTTCACACAAAGTAACTAAACTCTGTAGAAAGAAAGCAATGCCAGGTTATGTATTATGCTGCTTTGTAGACTCAAAATTCATTGTAGTATATTTTTGTGTTGCACTAATGAGATGCCAGCTCTCACTGAACAGCTCCACAGATGTCTAGCCCTCAGAAGCCGGGATAACCATATGTCAAACTTCTGTGGTTTTGCCACTTGATATTTTGGGTGTGTGCCTTCATTTGTGATAATAAATATCAGGCCACAAACTAATGTCTCCTCAGATATCTAATATGTTTAACACTCAAAACAGCTTGAAAATCTAAACATTTCTGCTGTTAGCTTTGAGTTCTCCTCAAAGAATTACGCTACAATATATACCAGATGAATAGACTAGGGATAACACAACCATTGCCAGTTGTTAGGATGGGTCTCCCTGCCATTTTGTATGTATATTTTTTATCCTGCAGCACACACACAGTTCAAACCCCTTCCCCTCCGCCTTTGTTAGGAAAATCTAAATCCACTGTCCTACCACAGATTTCAATGCTGAAGACTGAAAATTTGCAAGTCGCTCCTCATCGTATCTGGCACATAAGCAGGTACAAGGAAAGGTTTGTACGCGAGACATCTGTAGAAACAGACAGAATAGTACTATGTATTTTAAGTATCCATTAATAGGCCCCAAGGCATTTTCTTCACATAGCAAACAGGGAAATGTGATAGGAAAGTTAAACAAACGACACTGCATCAGCCAGCAGAATTCAACCCCAGCCCCTCATTTAGAACACCTTAATCGCAATGCACTTCCTTCCGTATGCATGTGCTTATGTAGAATATATTCTTATTAAGTATGGCAGCTTCTGCACCTTCGCAACCAAACAGCTAATGAGGAGAAACTGCTGTAGCTTAAACAAAGCCAGCAGTGTTACACTGACAGATGTCTTCCAAAATTTGTGACTGTTACAGCATGCACCTAAGAGGAAGGGCTTTTGTTTGACCTTTCAAAGACCTGAAGAATTAGCATTATAGCCGACTAAACCCACAGGATGTGTAGAGGTCCAGCTCCTTACTGAAAAAGGCCAGAACACCAGAACTGCAAATGAAGCAACATTGAACACAATTTTATGTGGTATTGCTAGAAAAGCCCTCGTTCCTCCAACAAAAACAAAAGCCAACGACTGTCCTTTCCTCTCTTACCAGTCTCTTAGCTTATACAACTTCAGACTTGCAATGGAAAAAACACATATATATAAAAATAAAAATGTAAAAGCTAATCAGTAGGGTCAACTCTTTTTACAATTATGTTTCTAGAGTTGTCTCCAATCAAACTAATGCTCCAAGACCAGAACTATTACATTAATGGTTACTTTTCTTTATTATCTACAAAACCTTTTCTGGCCAAAGTAGTAAAGACTCTATAGGAGTCCGATAACTTTACAAGGTGACGGCATTTCTGTGTTTATTGTAAGCCATTTCTGTTGCGAATTGCTAACAACTTTTCAAAGTGCAACACTGATTTGGAAATGCAGGCACATTAATACATCAATTGCCATGACTAATGTATAAACTTTTAATGACCTTGGCAAAACCTTTCTTTCATTGGGCAGGTGCCACTATTTTGACTGTACAAAATGTTTTGGAAATATGTTGAAAATTATACATGTTTTGGAAAATATTTCAGGATTTCGGTATAGCAAATGAAGCTATATTAAATAAGTTTGACATGGAGGAGAAAACACTCCGAAGTGGTGCAAGTCTTTTCTTTTTCCTTTAAAAAAAGAGAGAGATCCTCCAAGTGTTGTACATTCACAGAATGCTGACTTTTTATCCAAACAAAGTTAAGAAAATAAAGTATTATCTTGAATGGTTTTCAGTTTCATTCAGTCACTGTCGTCATCTTGTTTCAGACCACCTCCTTGTTCAGTATTGCCCTCTCCATCGCTTTCCTTGTCCCAGTCTTTCATAGATGCTCCCATCATGAAGTCATCACGCAGTATGTTCCATTCCGGCCCCTCTTCAGACTTCACTTCACCCTGAGTGTTTGAGGGGAGGAGAAGAGGAAACGGGAAGACAAGATGAATGTGAAAGGCAGTAAGAGATGGAAGCTTTTCATGCAATCGGAAGGAAACCTCTCATACTCTTACAATTTGCCCTGGCAGACCTACCAAGACCTAGCTCTTTATGCAAATGGTGCACAGAAATATGCAGGACACTCATAAATGACTTGATGCTAAAAAGCAAACTTGTTTTAACCAACCAATAAAAGAAATATGGAAACAAAACAATTATTCCTCATGGATCAAACAGTCAACCCTGGGCATGGCTTCCTTTATTAAAATCTTTCTTGGCAATCAGAATGGATTCATGATATCATTTATTAACCCCCAGGTGCTGCTTCATTAGAACACTTCTTGGCACATTTCTAACACACAAATATGGATTTAATAAAGGCTTAAAACCCACCAAATTTAATATTGAACATATTCTGTGATACGTGAACCAAATCCCCTTTATGTGGATTATTACCTCACTACCTGGGCTTGTCATATGGTTCAAAGCTGCCTCTAAAAGAAACAAAGTTGATCTGCACTCAGCAAGCCAACAACACCTTACTCCAAGTTTCCTACCTCTCGAAGGCAGATAAAGTGAGGCCATGCTGCACAGACTGGTAAATCATACAGGCCAGCGAGAGGAGCAGTCTCAGGGCAGGATGGAAGCAGCCTGGGTTGCAGTTCTTCTACGGGACATCGTACTTGGGCGGTGCAACAGCGCCACCCTGTGGCACCACTCGCAAATAACAGCTTGAAGCTCTCACTGAAGGAAAATACCAAAAAGCATTCGATGCACTGAAGGATTTTGGTGGGTTAAGCCTTAGGAGCAAAATATTCCTGAGGAACAACGTGGCTCAGTGTCCAGCAGGCAAGCAAAACATTGTCCTACCAAAGTGGAATCGGGGGTACCCAAACCAGTAATTTACTTTTGCAGGGTCTCTGAAATGAAGATACTACAGGCATCTTGGGTGAGCTTTTCCAGCTGACTCACCCTGGTTGAAGTAACTACCACCTCCTGACACTGTACAGTTGCCTACTCGATGCAAAACCTGTAGTAAATACATGATCACTGTAGACATCTGTTCAAGTCCCTTCTTCGTCACGCATGTAGTAATACATAATACACAGAACCATAGCGTATTTAAGCTAATGTCTCTGCAATCGTTCAGAGCAGCATACGCAATATATAATAATATAATTAATACCAGGAGGAATAGAGAATGCAGGTCCATCACTGTAAACCTAACATATCATATCACACCAGCAGAAATCACTTGAGTGCAAAAAAAGTCTGCCAAACTATCTATTCTTAATAGGTAAACACACAGCAGAAATGCTAAATGTGACTTCTCCTGCAGCTCTTTCTGAAAGACTACTATCACAAAAAAGGGCAACAGTCTTAACACTTTCCTTCCCAAAATGAATCTCCCAGGGTCCAGCTCAAACAAAAAAGTTTTTCTTTGGGTTTTTTGTTTGTGGTTTGTCCTCTTCACAGCTGCTCTCATTGATGCCTACTTTAAGAGTAACTCTGCCATCTCAACAATCCCCCTTTCCCCAGGATAGTGCCTCCTAACCACTTCCCATTCTTGCAGCAATTCACTTCACATGCTATACTCAGTAAAGCCTGAAATAATCTCAGACAGGGCAATCAATTACCTGGAATTAAAGAGTTACAGATAAGGTATGTCCCCAGGCAGACCTTAAGATGTTCACATGGGAATAATTTGTATTAGTGCAAACACAGGTACTCGGTTCTGGGATGCAAGGAGAGGGTAGTGCTTTCCCCATCACCTCCCCCTCCTCCCTTTTTAACTGTATTTCAGTTGTTTTATATGTTTACCTTTGCAGAGTAGAGAAAGGTTGAAAGGATTACAAAAGTCATCAAGATTTTCCTTTTTTTAATGCAAACCTTTTATAAATCACTGAACACGCCACAGGGTTAAACTTGAAATACAGATGGAAAAATCCCATCTTCCTTACAACACAATCCAATTTTCTTGTTTGGTTTGGGTTTTTTTCCAATAACAACAAAACCAGCAGAGATTCCTCTTTTTTTCCCCCCAGATGCACAGAACAGGGATTTTGTTGTTGTTGTTTTGTTTCTTAAACAGCACAGAAGTAGTAGATCACTGTCAGCAATGACAGTGAAAGGCTCAGGGATTGAAAAGCCCAATGCTCAAACTCATCACAAGCTACTATTCAGCAGCCATGAGCCCTTCTTTCTGGCCACATCAAGTGAACGGGACAAAAGCAGGGCCTCAACAAAAAAGGGATGCTGATCCTCCACAGCATTACCCACTGCGCAAGGCACCACAAAGGTTTGAATAGAATTCTACAACAAGCCCTAAGGAGAAAGACAGTGGTAGCATGTCCATGCCTCAAAGATTAAGATTAAATGCTTGAAAGACAATATTTAATCAATTTTAAGCATGCTCCCAAGTGAAGAAAACCCCACATTTAGTATCTTCATTCCTAACTCATTTACTGCTCTCTTTTCCCCTCAAAATAAAATCTCCCCAGATCTATTTTATCACAAAACATTCCTGGAGTCTTAAGAAAATACGCAGCAAGACTATTTATATAATTAACAATTAGTTCAACTGCAACATTGCTTCCCAACTTGCTTTATGTAAGAACGTTAATACACTTGATTTTTCAATGCCATAATCTGGTTTCATCTAAATAAAACACGACCAATTCTTGGCACGTGGAAAATAAACCAGCTTTCATGCTACACAACCGCTTTTGAACTCTCAGTCAGCTGTTCATCCACATCTCCCACATTTCACTACAACACAGAAGTCCCCTTTGAACATCCCCAAACGAAAACAAAGCAGGCTATATAAACATTAGTGTGTAATGCTACATAAAACGGATCCTTCGGCAAGGCATGGAGTGAAAAATTCTGGTGCTGCTTTCCCGCCCCCCCCCCCCCCCCTTCTTTTTTGTACATACATTTGAACGGGTTTGTTCTTTGCCTGAAGGTGTGACAACCTATTTCAAAAGGCAGGAGTTGGTAAAATATCTCAGGAGTCACTGGTACACTGTGATACGCTTGTTATTAAGAGCCAAAATAAAAGAGACCAAAATGTACAGTGTAGTTATTCTAGTGCAGACACTTACTGCTGGGACAGACTGAAGCCCAGTTGAAAAGAGATCACGTAAATAAACACCATCTTGCCTGCTTCGTGTGTCACAGCTAATGCTGTGACACAAGTAAGACTCTGTAGTGGGGCCACACTTCCCCAACTAATTCTGGTTTGAAGACATATCTTCTACAATCTGCACCAGGACAAAATGAACTGAAATTCTTAGCCAAGTCCTAATAAAACCACCCACCCACCCACAAAGCTTAGGTCCGTCACCTAGACCAAACAGCCATCCCTTGCAGGATCCGGGTTGGAATTGCCTCCCGGATGCTTTTGGAGGAATTGGTCTAAGAAAGCCCCGTGGCATCAGCAGCAGCTATATAATCAAGTTAGAAATCTCCCTGTTTTGGTTGATTTCTTTACCACTGAAAAAATCTGGAGCTATATAATCCACTCTTGGTAAAAGACATTACAGTATCATCAACAGAGACCTGCCAAACTCACCACTGGAGTTGTGGCAGACTGCATTGCCACTCAGGTTGGAGATCGATGCTCTCCACCCCTTCTTAAGTTGCTGGAAGCAGCAGCAGGATACTTGTACCAGCACACAGCTGCTTCAGTCTGCAAACGAGTGCCTTAGCTCAAAGCCTGCTTCCTTTGAAAGCTTAAGGGAATTAAATTCAGTCTGCCTAAGTCACAGGACATTGTCATTTTCATCTGTTGCTTTACTGGCACAGCAATATCCTAAAACCAGAGCAGGAAAGTTTCCCAGCGCTTTTCAGAACCCCACACTGCAGAAGCAGACCAAAGCCCCATAATGCTTACTGGTAAGTAATGGCATTAAAAGGTAAGTCTTGAAATGAGAACACGCAGATCAAAGACAGCATTTCTCGCTCTGCTTTGCACCAGCTCCCATCACTTGAACATACCCCAGTTTCTGCATCTGCAAAACAGCAAACATACCCTGCAGTTACTGTCTTCTGGGTGCAGGCTGTAGGGGAATTGCTACAGCGACGTAGGTATTAACAAACGAACATTTTTAAGACCTAGGAACTGCAGTCAGCACACTGGACTCCCACGCCTTTACTCCATGTACAAGATGAAATGCCAGAGCTTGCAGGGGCATCTCTCTCTACCATCACATAAAATAAACGTTTATTTGTACCTGTCAGGGAAGGAATTTCTAACGTAAATATCTCTCAAGCAACGACTTTAAGCCCTGAGAAAACAATTCTAACATGTCTAATTAATTTGAACTGTCTCCCCAGGTTCCTTTGTTTTGCTCAATACAAACATCTAAGACCTTGAAATACAGGGAGGCTTTTGTCACGAAGAAGTTTAAAAGCGTAACTGCCAAAATGTATTTTCACATACATCTGACAACTACCTTCCCTGCCAGCCTGCATCTTGCTCAGAATGACTGCTGCTGTTTCTCATCCTCAAGCAAGTTGGTTTAAACCTAGGTCGAAAAAACCAGCATCAGCATACACTGTGGTATGTTAAATCGCAATTAAAAAAAAAAAACAAAAAACACACTTTGTAGAAGGGAGGGGAGGAAATGGAAAACAAAGAACACCAGCATAATCATTTCTCCTAAATTTATTTTCAGGAATATCCAAGTTCACAGGCTAAGAAAGCAAGTTTCCTCTAGGCAGGGAACAAATAAAGAAAACTGCAGCTGAAGTATCTAAAGGAGCAATATAAGCAGAAAACAAAATGTAATGATTTTTAACAGAAAAATGATACTTAGGTTTAATTATCAGTGCTCTTCCAGCTCTATTTAATTTGAATTAGTGAGATCTTGATTATAAGAAAGGTTCCTATGTATGCCTGAACCCACAGAGACAAAAACCCACAGATCTGGTAATTGAGAATATATCCTGCACCACTACTATTTTGAACTTCTGAGCTGAAGTCTCACAGCGACTCACTTTGGGAAGCATTTTTGAGCTTGAAGAACACGGAAGCTGCACAAGAGAAGTCTATTCTGCTGCAATATAATTCTCCATGATCATTTATTCCTTAGGGTGAGAGTTATTCAATACCCATTCGCATGCTCTCTCTGAATGAGAAATTAGAGCCACTGAACTGCCCTGGTATATTCAAAGTAACACTACACTGCAGACATCAACAGTGGCACAGGAGACTCACTCATACCACAAGGTCTCTTGTGCACATCAGAATCTGCACTGGCATTTTTAGTAAATAAATCTAAAAATGAAAATTTCGCAGTGTGTTTTGAAACTTGCTGTTCCTGTCCAAATTTCTCTCCAAGTAACACGCTGCAATTATTACTACAAGCACAAATACTGATTTTCCTTTTAAACACAGCCAGAAGACCACCCAGAGCTTAATGGCCTGCGTGAGGAATCTCCCCATCCTCACATCCTTCTCTAGGGTTTACTAGAACTGGAGATGTGTGAATGGGAAGGAATGCTTTGGGTTGGCACGCAGAGACTTAAACGTGCCTCAGCCTTAGAGGGGTCAGAACTGAATTACAGAATTTCTAAAAACAAGCATTCATCTGGACTTAAGCAAAGAAAATTGATTACCATCATTACTAAATGCTCAGTTGCAAAGAAGAATCACAGAAAGAGCTTATGAGGGAACAGATTTCCTCAGCCATCAGGAAGCTCATAAACCAGTATTTCTGTCAGAAAAGCAAAAATATTTTAAGAATTCAACCATAACACAGGGGCTTCCTGCATACAGGATGCTCTGGAACTCCTCAGCCCATTCTGTGCTCCAGCTCTGATAGCAGCAGTCTTGGAAATTCTTCTGCCGCACAAGGAATTTTACCACACGCTGCTGCAAGACTATGTCTGGCCATATTGGCATCCATATTCCCTTTACAGGTTTTAATGAGATGATGAACAGCATGGGCATGCTACACCCGGGATCTACTCACAGAAAATAAAAACTCATCAAATAAAACCCCACCTGAAAATAAGCCTCACCTAAAGAAACAGACTTACAGTTAAGTTACAACGCAGGTATGAACTGTTATCTTAACCCATACTAACAGTTCCCCTTGTGGAATATATTCTGTAATTTTGTAACTCACATTCTGTAAAATACAAGGCAAAGTGACAATGTTGTGAATGTCAAGTAATTACATCACTGTCAGGCCAAAACACTCCAATGACATAAAAAAGAAAAAAGTTCCACCAGTAAGTATTGTTAAGTAGGCACCGAACAAAAGTTAGCTCAAACTAGGCTGCAAATTATTATGGACAAGACACCTAGAAAGAGAGCAATAACATGTTCCCTGTGTTAGGTTATCAAGCAACAACACATCAGGACAGAAAGTTTCAGGCAGTATACTCTTTCAGTACACCATCACTGCTCATTTTCAGTCATGTTTGTTTTTTCTTCCTGTAAAAACAAACCTGCTTCATCACCCTCACCTGCCATGCCTGTTTATCAGCGGTTCTACTACTGACAGTGAAATTACTGCCTACCATACCAGCCACAACTACCTCAGTGTTCACCTGTTACTCCTACTTCTTCAGCTGTAAGTCTCCACACAGCTTTGTAATTCAATTACTTCAATGAGAGGATCCTTAGAGCAATGACTGCACAGCACCAAGATCAATTAATTCTTGACGTAAAGACCCAAGGAGTACTGTGGTTGAAAGCAACATATGATCGAGACTTCTGTATTTAAAGCAACACATTATACTTCCATTGCTCTTCAGATACAAATTTGTACAGCAAGTTACAGTATTCAAAGTAACTGAACAACAATTCTGACTTTGAAAAGACAATGCTGGCCATCAGAAAGACCAGCTTTTCATGCTAGCTAAACGTGAGCCTCCAGTAACCAGTCCGCAAAATACTGTTCACTTTGTACCAAACAAACATATTGGTCAGTTACCAAGAGCAAACTTACATGGCCAGATTCCATCATTATTCCAAATAAGAAAATGAACTGCAAATTGTTCTGTTTGGATGGGACTCAAAATAAAGGAAGAAAGAACTTTTCTAGATATTTAGAGGCATTTCAACCCTGAATGAAATGCCACGCCACATCTCACAAGTTATGAAAAAGACTTCTCTCCATCAGCTGGTCCTACATTTCTTAATGTGTATTTCCTGCAGTAATGAAGACATGCTAAGAGTTTAAAGATCAGCCTAAACATCACACAGATCCACAACATCCTTGATGCAAGCTACAGAGTTTCCAAACCATCAAGCTGTACCTGGAAAATACACAGACACAGCAAGAGCGCCTAGTGAAAAGCATCTGGCCAAGACTAAGGCCTTCAATGTGCTATCCCTCAGAAATCAAGTACTGACACAGTCTACTTCAGACAAGTATTTGTGAGTCACAACAGATTTTTCTCAGGTGTCACCCATTTATGCAAGACACTTGCGTACTGTTTCAGTTGGGTACCTCAAGTTTTCTGCAGGTTTTTATAAAAGCTTGCCTGCTGGTACAGTAAAGAAACATGCAGGCCCCTAGCTGCTTGAAGTATTTTTTGATTCTTTTTTAGAATAAATTAGCAGCTCGCAGATTTTTGAATAATCTGAATGTGACTCAGATTATTTCCTACAAGCGATGCTGAAATCATCTACTGTTTTTCATTATGATTCAGCAAGAGGCATAGCTGAGTGAGTCCCAAAAGGTTGACTCAAACAACCAAGGCTAGAGTAATGACCAAGTCCTTCACTTCCAGCACTTAAGAAATCATCTCACAGAGTACTGATGAGGAAGAAGTGGGGCTAATAGTCCTTCACTTCCAGCACTTAAGAAATCATCTCAGAGTAGCTGATGAGGAAGAAGTGGGGCTAATAAAAACCCTCCTCTTCCTGACTCAGGATTTCCACTTGCATCTGAGTCCCAAAACAAGCATAGGGATCCAAAAAACTATGAGGCAGGATGGGGAGAAAAAAAACCCCAAACCACAAAGAACTAGCTTTTGTGTATTATTACTAAATATGAAATACTGAAGCTTTATGACTACTAAGCAGCTTGTCTGGCTAAACCTCTCTACCCTCACTGCCCCTGCTTTTACTTAAAATGGCTTTTGCAACATATCCTAAATGTCTTTAAATCCAAGCCTCTTTGATTTCATATTCCTGTAATTTCCCTCACACAGTCGTGGGTGAGTGGCAAACTCATTAAGGAACATACCATACCCCTCAACACTCCCAGGCTGCTTTCTAAACGCAGTTTAAACCTGAAGAGGAAATACGTAAACTGCCCGTGATCCCAATCCTTTATCTTACCCATCCTGCTACCCTTTCTCTACATTTCTGATCCTACCATCTCCTATGTTTTTGTATGGGTTTTCCCAGCGCCTGCAGGTGGAGAAGAAATGACACAAACCACATATAGAACACCGTCCAGGGTTCAGCAACAGACCAAAAAGAGGTCAGATCTTTCCAAGACGACAGCTTTAGTATCACCTGTAATAACAGTAGTTAAAAAAAAAAGTGTATTTCCTAAGCCTTCAGTAAATTTCAGAAACACTCATTAAAAACTGCCCAGATTTTCCCATTAAAAAAAAAACCAAACCACAAAAAACTCCCAAAAAAACCCACAACCCTCAATTCAGCAACACTCTAAACACTGGAAACTGGAAGGAGTTTGACCCATTGCTCCTGAAGTCTACCAAGATAAAACAGATGAATAGGTGCCCACAGAGGTCATTTCTAATATACATCTGCTAATTCCACACTGTGGAAATCAGAACATTTTATACCTTAATAAAACTTCAAAGTAA
Source organism: Falco rusticolus (assembly GCF_015220075.1). Lineage (NCBI taxonomy): Eukaryota > Metazoa > Chordata > Aves > Falconiformes > Falconidae > Falco > Falco rusticolus. The sequence continues at coordinate 24,924,629 of NC_051198.1, read as the reverse complement.
GTGAATCACTTTTTAAGATAATCTCCAATACAAAATGCTTAGATGGGGGAAACAAACTGGTTCAGATAGACAAGCTCCACCTAATCTCTCTTACTTCCAGAGAACACTTTTTGATACAACTTTATGAAACGTTCAGATGTATTTTTCTCCAAGTACATCGCCCTGCCTGTAAGAATTATGAACAAAGCCAAAAGTGGAGAGTTGCTTTTATAAGGCTTCCAACTCAATTTACCAGATAAATTCTAATAGGATTTGACTTTTTGTGCTTTGTATACTTACAAGAAGATCAAAAGAAGATGCGTACCACAAGTTTGTTTTTTTAAAATGTGGTTGTTTGGGACATAATTTTACTGAAAAGGGGCTTGCAAAACACAACACCATCATAGTATCCTGTACACTACTAATCAAATAGCAAGGCAAGTTAGTCTCCCGTATGACAGATGAAGCTGTCTCATATTTGCCTGACATTTCAATCACAAGTCCCTGTTTATATTCACTTACAGAATTTGCCAGACTTCAACTGCTTCATGCTGAAAGCTTTTGCAGTGTTTCAACTAAAATCACTTCATCTCTTTTCACAGAAAGGTGAACTTAAAATATTTTGTCTACAGCTCTAAGGAAGAAAGAAAGATACACTTCCTACAACCGTTAAGATCTTGCATCATTCATTCTTTCTGAATTTAAAAATCAGTGCATGATCTATTTTGGAGCTGGGAACACGTCTTTTGCTCTCTATGACCACTTTCCCAGATCTGGTGGAGTTACAAACATTTGGGGGACTGCCCTCTCCAAACCTGAGGTCACCACCTCAGTAGATACAAACGTATCTATTTCGTATCCAAATTCTCCTAAAATGTTTGTCTTTACTGATCACAGGGTGAGTTGTTCTGACAAACAGGGAAGTGCTCTCTGCATGCAAGCAGCTGCCAGGGCTGCTCTGGCAGTAGGCACCAGGATGCCACGCTGTGTGCCTGGCCCTCATGTGCGGGGGGAAAGAACCTGTCAGGAGCATAAAACATGAAGAGGTTAAAAAAAAAAAAAAAAAGAGGTTGATGGAAACAGAGTGCAAAATCACAATCTTTTTCCCATCTTCACTTCTGATCAAGTATCTCAAAAAAGACAGCAGAAAGGGAAATCTGAGAGTAAAACCACAGGAAAAAGGGTGAACCTAGTGAAATACAGGCATCACACAGCCCTTAACCCTCTTATTTGGAGTTGAGCTCACAGTGTCAAGTTCTTGACATCTATCAATCAAATACTTAAATATTGACAAAGACCTACACTGCCACACTAAGACAGATGTGTGTTACCAGCCATGGCAAAAGAGAGGGAACTGAGCTTGTACACCTTAAAAACCTAACCCTGCCGATGTCCCAAACAGGGTAATCCAAAACATCTTCCTGTAAACAGATCTAAAGTAAAAATGTTGCCATCAACCAACCTCTAATACTGCACAATAACTCTTTACCTTAAAGAACATATGATATTTGGGATAAACTGGTGGCAGGCTGCACTGCATTTATCCCTAAGGACAAAAATCAGAATACAGCATACAATTAGGTAGTCAGCAACCTTTTGGTACAAACCCAAAAAGCTACATTAAAAGCATCAGCTCCAAACATATATGAGGTGACCTTCAAGAGAATGTACACACATTTGGGAAAAACAAATACAAATGCACAATTTATAAAGGAATCCAAATTAAAAGTTGCTGTGCATGTGATGGGAAGACATTTATTAAAGTTGGGAGAACACATCTACTCTGGCTGCAGCTGAACTAAATTAATACTTGGCTGCCCCCTCAAATCCACTGGAATACATGCACGCCTAGTTACTCCTTCAATTAGTTCTGTAAAACCAGCACACAACAGCTGTAGTAAAACTTCTGGTACTCTGCAATGTCATTATCACCTACGGCAAAAAGTTTCCTTGTAAGATTAAAAGGGGTGTTTATATACCTTACCAAATTTCTAGAAGTCATCTATGCCTTCATCTATACTTCAGAAACAAACTATTTCCTGCAGCTAGCTGAAGCAATTGTTTGGACTGTTTATACAAACAGGTATACAGATGAAAATAAGTCTTTTTTTTTTATTTTCCCCTCCCCACTTCTACACTGGAAACTGCAGAAAAAAAAGCAGAAGAAACCAATGGCCAGTACTTACACAGCTGCAAGAAAAAGGAAACTGTCACTCTCACAGGCTTTAAACAGATCTACTTTTTAACCTGGAAAGCACATTTATTTCCCCACCTTACTTGAAAATGAAAGCCCCAACATCACTTCTTGTGTCCCAGCAAGAACAGCAGTCAAAGTGTAGCACTCCTGCCCTTGAAAAAATCTTCAAACTACTGCTTAACATTAAAATATTTATGCGTATTAAAAGTCTTATGAACAAAAGAAAAATCTATAGCAAACCTGGCTCTAATCAAATTACTTACCAAACACACTAGGAATATTTACAAAACACACTTCAGGCAGAAGGAACTTTTCTGGAAAAGCATTTTATTTCAAGTCCCATATGAGCTATAGCTGATATCAAATAGCACTTGTATTCTTCTCCACTCATCTTTCTTCCATCAATAAATCGTTTTAGAATAGGTACTATTTTGAGACCAATACACCAATTTTTTCCAGATGTCATCACAACACAGGAAACAAACTGTACCTTCAAGTCATGTAGTCAGCACAAATTACAGAAAAATTACCTTGCAGAATTTGGATCATGGTTACTAAAGCAGACCAGGAAATCCTGCTCTCACTTCTACCATTGAAATGCTCTGCAACAGATCTGGTGTAAAAAAAACTTACAAGTTGAAGCAAACACAGGTGATACAGAAAACCATGCTAGAAAGGCCTAATTAAAAATTAAAGGTTGATGAGTGCAGGTTATGCCTGTCACAAAGAACATCTGTACCTTTCATGCCAGTTATTTATGTCACAAGGAAATTTTACCAGCCAGTAATGCTTTACATGGAGTAGCCCAAATGACAAGCAGAGTCAAGAAGAGCTTCTGGTACCAAACGACCCTGTTGTAACTGACATGCAGCAAGGGAGAAGACTTGAGGCTGCTCTGGGAATATCAGCTCTGAATTTCTTTGTCTTCTTACAACTAAGATTTCAAGACCTTATGTAATTCACTGCATCAGCCAACATGTCTGTGCAACTCAAAGGTGAGAAACTTCACTCAGCCGTGGAACCAAAGGTACTTCCCTAATCCATAATCCTAAAAGCACCCAGAAATTTCTTAAGGGCCTAAAGAAAACACAGGATTCCTTGAAGGAATCCTTGACTGCTACTACCTACTTCTGTACTTCCTCTGTAGACAGTGACTTCAGCTTCTAGGACTGGACAGACAGCATCTCTGATACGTATCTTCTTTTAACCTGTACTTTAATGTTACTTATAGTACCTTAGAGGTGGGAAGCTTCAAGATACAACCAACACATACTGAAATGAACACCTGGTCTGTAAGGATTGTGTTGAAAAAGATTGAAAGCTCTCATTTTTCAACAAATGCTTCCCAAAAAAAGTTGCAAAACAAAAAAACCCCACCACCCAAACAACAAACAAGTCGGTTGGTTTTTTTTAAAAAATAGAATTATTACATTTTTCTCCCACATCACAAGGCTTCAGATAAGGTGGTGAGGGGAGGGAAATTAGATGATCTTACCCAGAGGCAAGCATCATGTACAGTACCTTGGAAAAAAAGTCAAAAATATTGCACAAGTCAGCTGGCTCAGCAAGGATTAAGAAATACCTTGATAAACAGCTAATGATATGAAAGGCAAACCTTTTGGCTGCAGCTCTGAACAGTAATTACTCCCATCTGGGCACACAGAACCCCAAGAAGGGCTACAGTTTCACGTGGCACAGGAAAATTTTCACAGCCTTACAGTCTTTCTTTCATAGCTACATTGGGTGGGTGTACACCATGTAATATTTAGGCTAACAGCTAAAAGTATACTAGATTATAAACAACATTCTCAAAGGGCATGGGTTACCCGTCCTTCCTTCCCATCAATGTCTGAAACTGATGGAAGTGGAGAACAAACTTTTTAAAGTCGTTGTGCTACCGTGAAATCCTGGCTGCTACAGACGGGCCTTTACAGAGCATTTAATTTCTTTTTCTCACACATGCTTATATCTGACTAAATAATCAACTACAACAGAGCTTTATAATGGCTTTCTTCAACACCCTGTGACATTTGGAAGAAACCACCAAATTTTCAGAAACACAGCAGCAAATTTTGCATTCAGAAACAAGAAAGAGCATTTGCCCATTCTCACAAGTATAGTCAAGTCTCCTTTCATAGCAGAAGGCTTGAGTCAAGAAAGGTTTGCTTTCACTGGTAAAACTTTATTCTGCTATTTTTCCTGCTGACTGCTTGTTTTATGTGGGTGGGGTAGTGTTTTTATTGTTCTGGACTGCATTTTAATTGATGGCAGAGTGCCTGGAGTTTGGGATTGGCATCTCTTCCATTGTTTTTGTTGAGATAAATAAATATATTTCCCCCTCTTTTTTAAAAATTGAATACATGCCATACTCTCAACTGCTAAAAACAAAGCAGGCTGCTACAAAACAAAACAACCCACAAAACAAACAAACAAAAGCTTTCAGATGGCACAACCAACCTACCAAACTCCTGCTGCAAGGAATTCACCACCCAAAAGCCTTGTCCTTGCTTAATGCCCTCTGAAAAATCCTCAAAGACCAAGAAGCAGAGATATGACAGTGGTGGCCAACAGTACTGTTCAGTGGCTAAGCGTTTGTGTAATTCTCAGGAGGAGACCGAAGAGCAGATTTTGGCCTCAACCTCAAGCATTAACAACTACAAGGATGGGAGCCTGCTAAACGGGTAGGATATGCTCAAGAGAAAATAAGGCGATTAAGAACAGTTTGAAAAGGAAGAGTTTGGTTCTGTACTGAGTGGAGAGCCACTGAAGCAAATGCAACAAGGGAGAGAAGTAGTTATTCAGGCAGACATGGCTTTTAAAAAAAAAAAAAACAAACACACCAAAAACCTCATCCCCTTCCCAAACAAAACAAACCTGTAAGTATAGCTTTATATTAATGAAGAACTCTGAAATCTGAAATTTTGTTTCCCAAGCAATGCATAAGCAGTACCTGTATCAAGACTCAAAACCAACACTAACCAGCCAGCATCTAAAGCATCAGCAGAGCACTGTAATGGAAATACGCTGTTACTGAAGCTGGCAAAATAAGACTTTTTTTTCAGTACAGAAACATCTGCAATTTGTTTTTTGACCTAGTAATTGGAAAATTTGCCCTGCTACAATCTGACACAAAGGTCCTCATTTTTGCTCAGCTATTGTTTTAATGCCTACCACAATAGTAGCTGGCACTGCTATCACTCCAATGTTGTTCTGCTATTCCAAGGGAGGCGTTGGGGGGGAAGGAAAAAAAAAAAAAAAACACCAAACCCACACACACGCATGCCCTCCCACCCAAACAAGCAAGCAAGCTGGAATTATTTAAGGAGAAATAAAGTGTCAGCACCAAGCTAAATTGTTCTCATTATCTGAAGAATTTAAAAAATACTTTAATATTACACTTGCATGAAAATTGTATGAGCTCCTCATGCCAGGCAGTGTTTCAGCATGCTCCCCAAGTGCACACAAACAAAAAACATATGACAAACTGTTGTCTCCCAACTGATTAAAGTATTTCTTCCTGGCACAGAAAAGCACTTAGTTAACTGCTGTGAATCTGGGCCAACAGAAGTATTCCACCCACTACCAAGCACAAAGTTCAAACCTGAACAGAAATATGCTTCAAAAACGTGCAGCTTCTGAAATACGAGCAAGAGTATGCCTGAGCAACTTGTCTTCAACCCTGAGCTACTTGGTAAGATGAAAGAAGCGATCAAGAGTTGGATGAGTCCAACTACACCGTGTCTCTCTTGAGTATGTTTGGAAAAAAATGGAGTACATTAAAATACTTCTTTCCAAAACATTGCAACAGCAATAAAGCCACATCAGCCTAACATACACACAGGCTCGGGGAAAGTAAAGCCTACATATAACGTTTCGTATGTCTCAGTTTCTTTCTGTTGTGGTGTTCACTTGTATGGCAAAACGCTTCAGTTCCAGATACCATAATCATTGGAGGAAGCGAGTTCGAAATGCCCAAAACTGTAGGTACGTACAAGTAGTACAGTCTAACACATCAAGTAGACAAAAAGCCCCCGTACGTTCAACAATTTTGAAGAACTGGTAACTACTATTGGCCAAATTCCAATCGTCACAACCCACTAAAATCTAGCAGTTAGTTCCACAGTTGGCGGAAAATCCAAGATAAAAATCTAATTTTTTGTATTCTTCTTTTAAACACACAGCTAAACCAAGTTATTTGTATGCAAAGCTTGATGTCTTATAAGAAATTCCAGTGTTTTGTACCTTGACACTTTAAAAGATAGGGAAAACAGGCTAAGAGCTACTTGCTCCCTTCCTAAGTAGTCTCAAAAAACCCATATAACTTTTCAGTACAATTGCTGTCCATTAATGTGCCTGCTTTTCACAACAGCTGTTATTAGAGTATCTTGTAGGCATCTTCTCCCCAAAACAAAGCTTACCTGTTTACTTTTTGTGGCCTTTCCAGCAGCATTCTTGCTTCCTTTTGCACCGTCCATGTTTCTTAAAACACTGATGAAATCTTTCTTTGAAACAGACGACAGCAGTTTAGCACGCTGCCTGTCAGAGCTCCCAGTTTTCTTCACCTTCTCATCAATGTTCTTTTGGTGTGTCCTGACAGCATTAAACAATTGTACAACACCTCTGGGATAAGGAAAAAAAACAAAACAAAGTTTTTCGCTCAAGTTCCCTTTAGAGAAATGAACCACCTACCTAAGCAACTAATCAGTGCAGATGCTGCATGGTTTCTAGCTCCCCAAAACAGTTACTCAGAACCTCAATTCAGTTAACAAGTAACATTCACTACAACTTCAGAGACTTTCAGTTTTCACTCTTCCTTCATATTTCTTGCTAGGAACCAGTAACAAAAAAATGCACAAATTCAGATCCCGAAACAAGCACAGTGACATGGTACCTAGATCAGTGCAAGAACACGTTTCATCCCCAGAAGCGCGTTACTCATCTTACAATCAGCTATTAATTTCCTCAGGAAAGATCTTAAGAGCAGCTGAAGTAGGGTGACAAGGCAGAGGAATGAGTAAGGAGACAGATACAGACAGCACTTCAAGGTGCTCAACAAATGCTGCAACACCAAACTACTGCAATGCAGAACATGCAACTGAACTTAACAGCCATGGATCTGGTGAATCCTCTGTGGAAAACAAAAATACAGAGTAGTAGAAACAACTGTTCCACATTTTTTAACGTATTAAATTAACAAAATAAGGGGATCCAACAAAGCACTTCTGTTAAGCAAACATTACATTCCCCTCTAAATTTTTACTCTTTCACAAAGCTTCTGAAATCTGTTGTTGAACCTGATACTGTACAATGCAGACCTGTATATAAATCACTCTGCTCCTGCTAGTCACTTCTTAAGATTTCACTCTGATTGGAAACAGATTACCTGCACAGGCCCTTTCCTCCCCTTTTCGATATACATATATTTAAGGAAAGCATTCAGAAAAACTCTTACCTCGTGGCAATTCTCTGAAGATTTCTTTCTGTGTCTCGGTCTTTGACAACATCTGGCTTCACTCGGCACATCATTTCCCACTCCCGCTTTTTATCGAGCTGCGTTGTAAATATTGTTACATGAAACAACATGGAGCATTTGAAAATTCAGCATACCCTGACAGAGTATGTAGCAGAAGGAAAAAATATAAATAAATCAACAAAGCTGGTAAAAGGGGAGCTCCGATACAGGGCTGGATAACAGGTCTGAAGCAAGTCTATTGCACTGACACACCAGGGCCCACCATCAAATCTCCAAGAGTCATTTGCCTTCTGTAACAAAAACTAGATAAGAGTTGCACCAGAGTGATGCCTCTAGCTCAGGACAAGCAAAAGGAGTACAGAGAAACTCAAATACTTTCACACTGACTGCTACGGATGGAGGAATTATTCAAAGACAGCTTTCAATTACAAGACTTCACAAGCTGATCACAGAAATCCTGGGTCTATCAAGACAGGCGTGTCACATTTTGAGCCTTGGGAATTTGACTTCCCCTGCTGAATTAATCACAGGACAGCCTCATGAGCAACAGTGCCACACAGCAAAGACGACAGTGGGCAGAACTCAAACACCAGGAAGAGCATCAAGTGCCCACTGGAGAACAACTCCCGTGTACAACACTGATTTTTGTCTCTTTTCTGATGCACTGTTTCAAAACCAAACAGATTCACTTTCCCATTACCAGGGGCCACAATACCATCAGCTTTATTTCTGCTACAATACAATACAATAGGAGAACACTGTATTTCCCGTGCAATAGGGCAACACTATTTCACCAGCCTCTACTTCAGGAGTAAGGTAGTAATATTTTTTTTTCCACCTTCTAATAACTGAAGAGCATTCTAGTCCTGACGATGTTGCAGTACCTGTGTTTTATACAAGTAGTCTTTCATGAAATATCAGAATCTTTATAATTCCAGCCAGACTACTACAATTTTGTGTGTTTATGACAGTGTCTTTTGTCTTTGATCAAAAGAACTGCCTCAGTCTAGCTTCCATCAGCAAGACATTAATAAAGGCAGGCTGTTCTCAAATTTTTCTAAAGGGTAAACAAGTCAGTTTGGGGATCTGCAGCCCACCTCTGCTTTACGGTACTCCCACATATTGACTGGATAGGAACAGGCATTTAGGACAACCATAACAGAGCAGATGCCATACTGAAGCTCTCTGTATTTAAAAGGTAGGCTTTGGCCTAACCACAGCATGTCCCAGACTGTTATCCCATTGAAACAGAACTGGTAAGATGAGACATTAGAAATATTAATGCATTTTTAGACTGAAGGTAAATCAATCACAGCTTGGAATTAAAAGTTCCACCAAAGACACATAAAGAAATTACTTCGTTGCCAACACTGTTCTGTTTTCTTAATAACAGTTTCAGAACCAGAAGCAATTTTGGGCATGGACACATTAATAAATAAGCACCAGGAAAATCACTGAGGGGAGCAAACAATTCAAGACCACATCAATGACTACTGCAATCTCAACCTAGAGACCTTTGATTCTGGAAGTTGCAGCAGAAATTAAATGAAAGCAATTTTCTTCTCTTTCACTTTCAATGAGGGAGAACTATTTCAACTTGCAATGCCGACAAAGCGAATTATACTCCAAATTAACAACAGCAATTAGAAAACTAAGCTTAAAGCAGCTGCTTTCAATCTTCTCAACAACAAAAACACCTGAAGCTGACAGGCTGGAACAGTCCTGCTGCCAAAGATCAGCCTGCCTGATGGCCCAGAAAAAGCAGTAAGGGAAAAAGCCCTCCAGCATGACTGTGTGGAAAGTAAAAAACTGAAGCTACTTGAGATCACTGTGGAGGAGAGATTCCAAAACTGAAAGTCTCAGAGCACTCTCCCAAATCCCCACTGAGGGGATCTTGCATGTGTCCCCATCTACTGTGACTGCACAATGAAATACTGCATCTTTTTCTCACCTTCAACCTCTTCTCCAGCCTTTCTTGTTTTTCCTTTTCTCTCTCCTTCTCCAGGCTTTTATTCTTGGCCAAGATGGTGGATTTATTTCGTGGAATCGCTTTGTTGAGCACTTTTGCCATGGCATCTGCCCAGCCTGCACCTGGGCCAGCTTCAGAGCTTGCTGCCTCTTCAACCGCATTGCCCTGGGCTGCCGTTTCATCTTCATCATCGCCATCCAGGGCTTCTCCTCCTGAAGAGTAGCTGTCTTCTGGAATTCCTGAGCTTAACTCAGAATCTAAGGGTAAAAAAAAAAAAAAAAGAAAAAAAGAAAAAAAAGAAAAACATTATCAGTTCTGTTTCTACTAAGGATCCATCACCAGCGTAATTTGCTCCACATGTAAGTGTTATCTTGAGTTCAAGGCCACGTACTGCCTGCTGTTACAATTAACTCCTCAAGCAGGCATACACCACCATAATGAATTTATTAGAAAGTATCCAGTGAAAGTGCTTGCTCATGTCAGTGATGAAGTAGATTTAAGAGCTTGGGTAAAGGAGAAGGCAGCCTTGGATATTTATTATTAGACTAATGAATACTTTGATGTTTAGGAGTAGTATTTTTTGGAAAAAAGTGTATTTTCCAGTTAAAAAATTACCATTTATAAATGTATAGACACACATGTATCTATATGTATGGATGTACACACTTGCAAACCGCAACAGTGACATCTAGTGTTTAAATGCAACCAGCCACATGGATTAAATTGAAGGTAGGGGGCCATTTCTCACAGGAAAGCAACATCTGCTCAAGGAAAGTAATGCCAGCAAAAATACGATTACCTAAGCATAACGAACACAGACTGGAGACTACTTTGTGAAATACAGAATCAAGACAGTTGTCAGACAGCTTAAAAAGAAACCAGAGGCACTGAACTTTTATAGCTTAACTGCTCAAGTTCTTAATACACAAATAGAACACCCCCAAGTTCAAGTTTCCTTACCCTAAGCCCCCTTCAAAAACAAAAAAGAAGGAATTAAAGTTACAATACTGAAGTTTTCAATCAAGCAACAGCAAGACGGGAGGAAACAGCTAACTAGACAGCAAATCAGACACATGAAGAATCTGATACTTCCCTCCTTAACCTGTTCAGCAGGACAAAGAGCAAGAATAAAGTCTTTAACAGTGTGGATGATTAAGTAGAATAAAACAGGCTACAAGTTTAGGGTGTGCTAAAATACGTTTGGTTATTTCAGTGGACCACTTTATCACGTAATCAAGAGCAGAGCATACAAGTGTCCTGCCACTATTTAATATCATTCTATTAATATCTGTGCCACCCAGGAGTTTTAAATTAATTATATACAATTTTCAAGGCTGCAAATCAAGTGCAGGACAGAAGGAGGCTGGTTTCCAACACTTCCACAGTCCCACCAGCAAGGGGACAATTCCCCACCAACTCTGGGGTACCAGCTGACTGGCTTTCATCCATCTACCATTCTCACACTACTTTGAAAAGAATATTTTAAAATCACAATGTTAGGTACTGCTAAGCCAAGTGCTTTGCTCCTTAAGCACTACTACATCCTGTAAAGTACCTTCATAAACCAAATCATTAAGAGAATGAAGTCAGAAAAGCTTCACAAGATGTTTTCTGTAAAACCACACAGACAGCTATTACTGATATTCCCTATCAACTGTCTGTTTAATTACTTAAAACATACACTCTGACACCAGAATAACTCATTACTCTGCCTTCTTCGCGTGCTTTTCCAAGCAAGCAAAAAACCCCAACATAGCACCAAAACAATGGCATTAACCATTTTAAAACAAAGCCTCTAATGCCCAGGCATATTCAGAGGCTCAGAAAAAGAAGCAAAGTTGTATATTTACACCACAAGTGTAGAAGATAAATACTTACTGAACACCTGTTCATTATCTCTAACAGTATGATTTTTCCTACCACTAAGGTGAAGGCAGTGTTGTGTCATGGTCCACACAGGATAAATTATGGGGTTGTTTTTTTCAACAGTCCTTACTATAAAATGGAAATTTAGCAGTGGCAAAATTGTTCAACATATTCAGAAACTATTTAAAGGCATCCTTCGTAGGATATCAGTACATCTCCATATCCCCATTTCTAAATTAAAGAAAAAAAATGTTCATATTGCATGTAAAGGAAGAGGTACATCACCACATCTTGATTCCTCATGTAAAATAATTTGTCAAGTTTTCACCCCTAGTCCCTGTCCATGCTAGAATATTGCTATCTGGTTTTTAAACAGGGAATTAACACCTAATTGCAGCTTTTTATACATACAAAAACTAACAGCTACCAAAAGTCCAAACCCAAATTCCACACACTGTTTAGGACCAACTTACGGAGTCAGCCATAAAAACTGATTAGACTTATAAAGAGGAAAATTGCAAAAGCATGTATTAGACTCCTTTACATCATATCTTCTGCCAATATAATAGGAGGATAATGCCATCAACAACAGTTTGCTTTCAACAAGTAGAGATGAACAAGGTTTCAACAAGCAGCTATGAGTTACTTCTTTTAACATATCAGAGGATCTGTTAATAGCATGAGCTAAAGCAGAGCTATTTCAAAGTAATTTAGACTAGAACAACTCTCAGAAGTAGGACCTGGGCCTCTAATTTGAGTTGCAAAGATCAAAGCCTGGCATAGATTTAATATAAAAAGTTCTCGGGGTGGGGGAATATCCATGTACATCTCCATACTTTATTCTTCTAAACTTGCTCAACGATGTAGGTTTAGACACACGCAGTTAAAAACAGCAATCATTCAGCAAGGAGCTGCGAAAGGAGCTCCCACCCAAGGTCTCCCCTGGGGTTCAGTTTTGACCCCCAGAGCAAACAGCACCCCTGTCAGCTACAGCCCTGACTCCTCCCAGAACAAGGGAGGAAAACTACCCAGTATCACATGACATGATTGGGAAGGCTCACAGCTAGTTGGCTATACCCTCACCACACACCAAGAGGCAAGGACGAGCAGAGAACCACGTGTAAAGGATGGAGTAGGACCGTGTTTGTACTCCGCGCTCTCCCGGGGTTACCGCACTTGGCGTAGCTCGAGGGTCGCCCCTGGGGCCAGAGGGGCAGACACGCAGCCGCCGCCCCCCGCGGACGGGCCCGCTCTGCCCCGCCACCCCCCAGGAAAGGCGCCCCAGAGGCACACGGCAGCGAGCTACCGCGGTGGGCCCAGGGCACAAACGGGCTGCGGCCAGCGCTCGCCGAGCTGAGCAGAGAGCACGGCACAGGGCGGGCAGGGCCGGCGGGCACAACGTCGGGCACCGCGGGAAAGCCACCCGTACGGAGCCCCGCCGCCTCCATCCCACCGGGAAGAGCCTTCGGCAGGGGGCTGGGCCGGGGCCCTAGCTCCGGCCGCCTCGCACCAGCCGGCCCCGACCCTCAGGCCAGGCGCCGGAGGGGGCGAGGAGTGGCTGGGCCCACCGGCGGGCCCTGACGGGCTGAGGAGCGGCCGGAGGCGGCCCACGGCGGGGGCCGGAGAGACCTTAGAAGCCCGTCCGAGAGAACAGCGAGTCAAACGCCTTCCCACTCCCACCCCTTCCCTCTCCCGCTGGCGAAGCACCCCCGGTTACCGCTGTCTGCCTGCTCGCCCACAGCAGCCGCACGTCCACATGGGTCCGCCACGGCGGCCGCCATATTCCCCTGCGTCCTCCCCAAATCGTGTTCCGGCCCGGCCCCCGCGCCGCGAACCTGCGTTCCGGCTCTAAAGGTTCCGGGCAGGAGAGCGACGGCAGCGGCTTCCGGGGCGGGCCGCGGGCTTGAGGGGGCACGTAGGCGCCTCCAGGAGCCTGGCGGGGGCAGATAGGGTGTTTTCACTGGCCAAGCGGTAGAAATGAAAACCCAAATAAATCAGAGAGGTCTGCCAGGGCTTCTCCTGTCCCTCAGGCCCGGGGAGGCCTGTGAGTCTCAGGCGCTGGGGCGCTGCCCCCTCCAGCAGTGGGCAAAGGCCAGTGAGACCGTGAGGGCCCTCAGGAGCCTTCAGAAGGCTGGGTGGCCTCAGTGGGTGGCCTCACGTTTCTGTACACATTTCTGTGTGCTGAGGAAGCTGATCCCTGCCAAAGCACGGCAAGTGCCCCGGCAAAAGCTCAAACCCAGCAACACTCAGGCTGGTTAATCTTCTCCACACTGGGGAGCCACTGTGAACATGGCAATGGTAGAAATAAATTTGTGTATAAATTCATGTGTGGTGGAAAGGAGGATTGAATGTCTTGCGTTCGCAGTGCTGGTGTCCCCAGGAAAACTTGGCCATGCTTTCAAACATTGCTTCAAGGCCCGAAAGGAAGGCAGATTTTAACATGGGGAGGAATGAGAAACTGAAAATTTCCTTTGTTGGCTTTTCACTCAGTCAAACTAAAAAAAAATAAAGACAAGAGAATGTTTACCATTTTCACATCGATGCCACGTACTGTTTTGAGTATGTTGTTCTATACTAGAGATGTCCTCTAAGGATACTCATGGGAGGGTGCTCTCAGTTTTTAAGGTTACTCTGTACTAGCTAGTATTGTAGAAGGGGTGAGCTCCAGCCTCCTTGGACACCAAAAGGCACACGGGCTCCAGATAGGGGGGTGGGACATGGACCCTCTGTAAGCAATTCTGCTGTTCTTCTGCGTGTCAGAAATGACATGTTCCACTACGGGTCTCCTCTGGGATGGGTTGGGATGGGATGGGATGGGATGGGATGGGATGGGATGGGATGGGATGTTAACCTCCATCTGACAATTACTGTAACCGCCCAAACTACACTGATCTAAGTCCTAGATCAGTGACTATGCTTTACATTCTTTTACAACTTTTTCAGATTAAGAGTTTAGGATGCTAGAAATTTATGCAAACTCCTGTTCAGTTGATGTACTGAAATCCCTTTCTCTTAGCGGTAGTATTTGTTGTTCATACTGGGTGTTCAGAAGCACAGACCATCCACCATATGTAGGAAAAAAAAAATATCTCTCTTAACTTAGGTTAGAGAATTTCTTATCTTAGTAACACTAAACTTCTGTCACTTCACAACCAGTAAACAGACACACAGATTTTAAAGGCCAGACCGTAACACTACTGGGCATCCAATTGCTCTGATGCATCTGTAAGAAATACATCTTGACTAAAGCACCACCTAGAACATGAAAACTGTAAAAGAAAAATATTCTTAGGCAACTTCTTACTTAAAAACACTCTGAACTAAACAAAAAAAAGTTAGTTATCGAGAACTGCTGTTAGTATAACAATTAAATATGCTGGTAGGCAGAAGCTCCAGGATTCCTTGGAGCCCTAAAGGTGCAGTACAAATAACCCTGGACATTGAAAAGTGTGTCCATACATATGAGTATAGCTAGTAACGTATCTGAGAAGATTTGCCCCAGACGCTTGCTGTCTTAGGTCATAATCATTAAGCATGATCATATGGGTGAAATTCTGCAATTCACTGACACCTCAGAGAGCCTGTAAAAATAAATGTGTTAAAATAAGGAATGGTGGCTCATACAGCTAATGAGGTACAAGGCAATGCTGTACCTAGATATTAATGATCTCAGATGGTGGTTTGATTGTGAGATGACTGTTGTTTTTTAAAGCTCAGTTATCCTATGGTGGTGCCTCAGAAAAAAAGTTACTACAGGAGAAAAATGTTACGTGTATGGTATTCTTCAGTATTTCGCAGGTTTTAAAATCTTTAAAATGCTGTTTACTTTCTACACTCTCTATTTTTTTAAATAAAATTTCATTTGTTGTCAGTACCCTGTACAGTCAGTGACCTATATCTTTGTACTTCTGTCATAGCATTTTTTTTTCCTAATGATGTGGGTGGCAGCCAAGACAGCAAATTCCTTTTGCTACCTCAGTATCAGGTGGAAAAATAAGATGTTGGAGAGAGGTCTGAAAAGAGCGGCAGAAATTATTACATGGGTGGGGAAACTGTTTCACAAGGAAAGATTATAAAGGCTAAATACATATGTCTTAGTTAAGTGCAGGCTAAGGACAAACAGTATTGGACTCACTGCTTCTATCATAAGCTGTCCTGCAGAGCAGAGCTATGTGGAAAGAATTTCAGTCTAATTCATTGTTCCAAAAAAAGAGAAACCCCGCGCTGAAAAATTTGGGCCTCTGCTATGATCTGCAGAGTAAGGAGGAAACCATGAACATCTCCACGATGTTTAATGAAGAGGCCCAAGCTTTATGGGAGACACAATTCCTAATGTTTTACACTGTAGGGCTCAAATCCTAGGGCGTCTGCCAATCATAAGCACTAACCATGTGGTGAAGTCTGCTATGTGATGGTAAAGACACCATTTGCTTGACACGATTCAGCTCTGAATCACGTTGCATCAGAAGGGACACTGCTAGGAGAAGGCTATTAAACCGTGTAGACAAAAAGCTCTTCCAATATGGCAATTACAGTCACTGCTTCCTAGTACACACACCTTATAGAATATGTCTTACTCTTGCTAGCATATTTGTCTTGGAAATGTGTCAAAATCTTCAGATTAAGTCCTGTAATGGATTCCAATAAATGATGGGTCTGGACCTTCTTCCCTCAGACTGAAATAATGAGCCGCATCTCTGATAGCATACTTCTCGCCGCAACCATTATCCAGAAGCATTTGTCAGCACACTGGTCGCCAAACCTCACTGCAAATGACTGTCATTGTCTTCTGTCACTCTTGACTGAATGTTTTTCTGTACTGAAATTGTGGTCTGAGGAATGCTGGAGATACAACCACCCTACAACACTTCTCCAGTCCAGACAAAGCAGCAGTTACCTCCCAGTTTATCATTGTCAGCAGTGTCTACAGAGCAGCAGAAGCACAAGCTGGTGTTCTGCGTGTACGGGTCTGTAGTAAAACCACGGCTAATGAAACAGTGCATGAAACTTTGATCTGTGGATGCAGCAGAGCCAACGTCTGGAAAAAAAGCTGTAAAAAGGATGGCACAGGGATTTGCAATCCTAACAGGTTTTTTTTCTAAAATTTTAAATGTGATATATTTTTCCTTGGCTTAAAGTTTAAATACCAACAATACTGGGATACAGCCCAGTTGAAGTGGTTACTGTATATTCCTTGGTACAAAAATAGCAGCAGCAAAACAAAGACAAAACGTCCCTTTGGTTTCTCTCTGGAGTGGGAGAGCTTCTTTATGTCCTGGTTTGTTAGAATTAACAATGAATGCATAAATCCCAGCAATGTCCTAGGCAAAGTGACGTCTGCCATATGCCTATTGTCAGTTTGTCTCTAGGAAAGAAGTTTGTATGATGCATTTCAACACAAATGCACAGATACGCATGCCCAAATGGGCAGTGGGTTTATGTAAAAGAAAACAAGGTCAGAAAAACATACCTTGTGCTTAAACAAGGTAGGAAAGTTTCTCATGGAATCATAGAATCGTTTAGGTTGGAAAAGACCTTTAAGATCATTGAGTCCAACCATTTTGTATTATCCCTAGTTCTTGTGGGAAAGTGCTCCACACACTTGTCTCATTACAGAATCACCCTTACTCTGAAATGTTCAGCATTGCTGTAGTTACTAGCTGTGATCTTCACCCCAGAGTGTAGCCTCTCCGGCATCTTGGTTCAGGCCACTGAGAGCCTTAGAGGTACGAGTCCAGTTTTGACTTAATTGGACAGGTGTGGAAGTCAATGCAGGGACTTGCTGCCTCCAGTGGCCTTTGGGTCAAGTTCTTCATGCTTAAATTTCAATACGATAGAAAAGAAAAAACAACATAATTGTGGCAATTTCTGATATAACTCCTTGTTCTATGCTAAACATTGTTATTGGCATCCCTGAGAACTGGGCACTGTAGCATCCTCATACGTTTCTGTGGCGTTATCCTCAGCTTCCCAAGTATTGAGTCCTTATTATCCCAATGGAACTGCTTGGTGTTTCTGATCTGTCCGGCTGTGTTTTCTTTTCTAGCTTTCCCCTATGGCTGCTACCACTCTCTCCCTCTTTACTTTGTGAACAAATTGCCTTGACTCACACATATCCCCCGAACAGTTGCCCTTTCAGTTCCAATGAAGGCTGAATCCCAAGGCAGTATAATAAAGTTCAAAATCTTTGCCACTTTTGTAGGTCATATTCCAGCTGATTCCCACACGAAAAGAGATCAGTAACACCAGATAGAAGATGAGCACGATAAAGCTCTCCAGTGCTGCAAGATTTAAACGTGTTTATTCTCATTTCCCTTTCTTTGGCTTAGCTGATGCCATGTTTGCCCCCCAACTCTGCAAGGTATTTGCAAGTGAAAAAAGACAAGCAGTTCATGAGTAAATCACAGAATACTGTGCTGTCATATAATAACTACTGCTCCAATCTCGTATTCAATAAAACTCATATAAACTGACATTTAATAAATCGTAATAAAATACTACCTCGTCCTCTGAAAATGTTTTGCCTCATGAAAGTTCTTGTCCAGCTCCCACCAAGGTCAGATGGAAACTTCCTATTTCTTTCCTTGGGAATTCATTTGGCCCCTGAGCCTCACAAGCACCGCTGAAGTAAATCTTAATGTTTTTAGGAGGGAGACACAGGGGGATAAATACAACATTTTCAAACCTTTATGCCTGTATTTGTGAACATAAATGCACGTTTTTAGACTTGCTGAATACTTGTACAACTGCTAGCTACCTAAGCAAAGAAAACCATAGAAAAGCCAAGAAGAATAATTTTTGTGTACATAAAAAAAAAAAAAAGGATTTGGTTCTGAGGCTTGGAGTCACAGACTGACAATTGATGCTTGAAAAGAAATTGTGAAATCTTGTCCATGGAATGTGGCAGGTTATCACATTGTGTATGCATGGAGTAATGCTGGGTAATCTTAACTCTGTGTTTTCGCAACTTTAAGTGCTTGAGTTTGCAACTATCTGTATTATTTGACACACTTTATTATGCATGTACTTACTGATTATTATATTAGCTTTCAACTAGTACTGTGGTGCCATTTGAAATACAGCTTCCTGGTTTAAGAGATATGTAAGTTTATATGGCATGTTGAGGAGCAATTATTATTTTCTCCCATATCAATATGAGAAAATGAAAGAGAGATAAAAGGGCTTAATGTACCTGGTAGCTAAATCTTAAATTCCCCTCTGTTTCTTCTTCACTAATTCCATTCATTCATTCAGGCTCAATAACCATTCTTATTCCTATATTTCATAGGAATGAATTATGGTAGTGATACATTACCTGACATAACTGAGCCCAAAACATGAACTAGTAACTGGAATTTTAGGAATTCATGTTAGATTTTCTCCATTTTATCAATATATGAAATCCGGGAGTTAAAATGAGCAAAAGAGAAAAAGAGCTTGTGCCCAAAAATGTGGTTTTGTGTTCTGAGTAGATTTTAAATGTTTAAGGACTTGTCAAGGAGGACAGATGGGAAAACAAAGCAGTCGGTGAATATTTTATCCAAATATTTAAAGCTTCATTGGTTTCTTTTTTCATTTAAATTACTGTCAGCCATATTTATCACATCTGATAATTTTAAAGAATTCTCAGTAATGGTTAGAAAAAAAAAGAAAATAAACTTGCAAATATGAAAAAGCATATCTGATTTGGAAATCACAGAAGAGACTGTGACTTGAGTCTGTCTGTAGTTGAAGGTAATCCAAATGTTTAAGACCTAGATCATAATGAAACTCTTAAATTGTGACAAAAGTACCAGAATAGCGACTTAGCTTATATGCAGTGAGGCTTGTGCAGGGACAGTTCCTGTAAATTCTGACAATGGGAATGTCTCACCAGTTATAAAACAACAACTGCAGAGAAAGATAATTCTCTAAGGTGATTAATTAAAAGATGGGTCATTTATTGCTATGGAATAGTCTTAGGGAAGTTTATATACATTTTTATGTAAAAGGTTTACCTATTTGTTACCTGAATCTTTTTAAGTTCTGCTAAGTTATTACCCGAAATTGCAAGATCTTCCTGAACCTACTTTGTTGATTATTGTAATAGTCTTCACAAAATCAGGTGAAGCCTCACTGCAGTGATTTCACATTGGTCATAAAAGTCATTATAAAATAGAGATGCAGGAGGGTTAGCCAAAGACAGCATTGTAGGTACAAAGCAAAAACTGCACTGGGATAATTGAGGAGGATGAGATAATGCCCTTGTATAATGGTATAAGAGCTAAAGAAAGATTTCATGCTAAACTAGTTTAAAATTTTTGCAATACATTTTATTTAAGACAGGGTAATGATGTTTTTCAGCTAGGCTTGACCTTTACTTTCAAACTTGTTTGCACAAGATCAGCAACTGCATCTATTTTTGCACTTCATTTAATACCAGATTTTTATATGTCTGTCTTCAATAGCACCTGACCACATAATTTATCCTACACCAATCGGTAAAAGTAAATAAATAAATAAATAAAACCAGACTTTAAAAAGCTTCCAAATCCCTATTCAGCAAGATTCTTATATACCTATGAACTCCTAGCATGTGAAATCTCTCCATGAGTACTGTGAGCTTGAAACGTGCTTACTAAGCATGTGCGTAATTACCTTGATGAAGCCTGAATACGTGAGATTGTGGGCACGTGAGCTGTAACTGGGATGTGCTACTTGCACCTGAGTGCTGATGAAAAGCCATGGTTCTCATATCAGCAGATCTTCTGTAAAATGGTGATTTTTTTTCTCCTGACAGCTAAAGCACAATAGGAATTGCTTTACAACTGGTCTCCTATCATACTCTCAGCTTTTCAAGTAATGGCATGTTTTTAAGAACGTGAACTTTGCTAGCAGTAAGGTCACAAGAACACTTCAAACACAGGAAACTAAACTTTGCATTCAGATGTATTGCTGCAAAGTAATTTATTTCTAAAAATCAATTCCTCCTCCTCCACTCCCTCCTCCTCACAGTGTAGATCATCTACAAATCAGTGAATCCAGCTAATGCTCCTTCAGCTGAATGAGAGCTTGGCTAACAGCTGTAGTTCAGGCTCATTTAAACAAGGTGAGATCTATCAAGTCTTCCCATGCCTGGAAGGTATTTAGAGGGACCTAAACTCTCTAGCAAGTGTGTTATGTAAGTGAGAAGTAAAGGGAAAAGGTGGCTTTATTAAGCAAGAAGCCCATACAGCTAAGATCGGTGCTGGAGAGCTTCATCATGCTATCTGTCTTCATCAAGTTTTCATCTCTGTGTGTTCTTACAATAGGTAACTTTGGGATTCTTTTTCAGAGTGTTTTAAGAGGCTTTTGTCTTCAAAAAAAGACAAGTGGATGAATTCTTGATTCCTATGAAGTCAGTAGCAGATCTCCCACTAGGTTCATGGAAAATATTGTTTCATGCAGTTTTGCACAGGGAATAAAAATATGGTAACTACTCATGATTAAGTTCATTTTCTTACCAATAAGCCTCTAGTGATTCACCTTGATGGTGGAATTACTGATGGACAAACCTCTTATCATGAAATGATTCATTTAGTTTTTGTCTGAGTAGTTGCGTTACCTAAACTTGAATCACTTTTTTTTGTTTGTTTGTTTTTTTCTTCTCTAGCCCCAGCAGAAAAAAGTTATTGCAAATGAATTCCCTGAATTCACTGAGCAATTTTCCTGTAAACAAAATTACTGACTGGAAAAAGGGGCTTGGCTCAACTGGTGTAGCTGTTTGTCATGTTTCTGAGCAAACAGTGCTTGGGTCTACTTTATTTTTCTCAGGTCCATCTTTTATAGGATAGGCTTTGCTACTTTTACCCTCTCTACAAGCAATCACCTAGCCCAACAGTGTATGTGTCTCAGCTTGGCAAGAACGCCTGACTTCTAGAAAACCTTCAACTTTAGAGTTGTGTGGTCTTGGTTGTTTGCCTAAGGTATCATTTGAACCTCATCACTGAATTATTTATGAAGAATTTGAGAAACGACTGACATTATAGACCTTCATGTGAATCTATACAAGAGCTGGATTGCTTGATTTAGTGTCATCTTCTTTTGTTGCAGTGAGTTTGGATCTTTGGAAAGGATCTAAGGAAATTATTGAAAGAGCCCAAAGTCAAGAAATATGCTTTACTTTTGATTTCGAAAGCAGTTAGTTCTGTAACTGTTCTTGGTTTTGTTTTGAGAGTAACCCCTAGTGAGTAAATCAGGCTTGTGGGGCTGTTCAGCCTCCTGCCTGGGTGAGCCTCCCCGTGCTGGCAGGACCTTCGCTTGTTCCACAGGAGTGCGGCTGCCAGGGGCTACCCATGGTGGCAGCAGGAAAAACAATTTGGCTTTCAGTATCCGGACAAAAACATTTAGCTAGCCTAGGATTCGTGAAGAGCCAGAGTAGAGGGTCTATGGTGATCTTAACCAACCAATAGACAGACTGTTGCATTTTGTGGGGTCATTTTTCAACTTGCCTGTCTTAATTTCTGGTTGTAAATGTCTCATTAGTGCCCCTTAAGAAGAAGAAGGTGTGGGGGGTTGGAAATCAGGTGAAAGATTAGAAACCTGGCAGAGGGGTATATACTCACTGTGGGGTGGGGGTTTTTTTGGTTGGGTTTGGTGGGGTTTTTTCATTGTTTGGAAATAATTCTGACTCTCTTAACCTGATTTTTCACATATGAAGATTCACAGGTCTAGGAAGAGTCAAAATAAGGGGTGTGTGTGCATTACTACTTAAATCAGACCCAAGGTTTTTAGTACTGTTGATAGCAATAGAAGAAACATACCCACGTCTGTCTGAGAAGATGAATGTGGATCCCACGTACATGTGTGAGTTTCTAATGAAGCTCTGTGGAAGCTTTTTCTGCCTTTAGAAGATGTTTCTGTTTATCCTTGATAGAAATCCATTGTGTGTGCTATGTAATGGAATCTCTCTTTTTTTATTTGCATCTGTTAGCTTTTTATTGCAAATAGGGCTTTAAATCTTACTTTAGAAATGAGTATTGCACTATATGTCAGTGCATGTGCAAAGGAAGCCATTAATAATGTTCGTTATGAAAACCTGATCATAAGTGTTTTTAGTCCATTAGCCATTCAGCTTTATTTATGTCCTCTTTCAGGAAGAATTTGAAGCCAGAATTCAAAAGATGAAGTTTGGAAAAAGAACCACACATGAGGTCATAAAATGCTGTCACATTCAGGATGCTAGAAAATTCTTTTTTTTCTTCAAGGTTTTCAGTAACCTTTAGGAAGAGGAATAAGTATTGCCACCATTAAATTACAGTGCTTTTAGGAAACAAAACTCTGGTGAAGCAAAGTAATCTGCTAATATCATCGAATTAGAACGTACCACACTTCTGCGGGCTGTTTAAATGTACTGCAAGTAGCAGCTCTTACAGAGTTTTAGTCCCTTCCCCTTGAGGCTTATATGTTGTAACTTTATTCTTGAGTATTTGTTGTGACTGCCAAAATCTGTACCTCTCTGATCCTTTTTAGGACAGAAAACTTGTAAAATAAAATACTGACAAATGTGCAGTTGACTTCCCATCTTTGTGGACTTAGTCCAATGGACCTGCATTTGTTGTAGGTATTACTGAAAAAAAAAAAAAAAAAAAAAAAGGCCCTAGCTCCAAAGTGTCCTTGGGTCCTTTTTTGCAAAAGACACCCTCAGGAGTAAAATTTTGCACTAAAAAAAATCCTCATAGTACAAGCTGGGTAAAATCCTGTTCAGAAAGGAAAAGGATTTATCTCTCTCAAATAACTTGATTTTTTCTTGGTTTTTTTCTTTCTAAAATACTGTGGAATTTACATGATATGTAAAACTGCTCGTAGTTGCTATTTTATCTGAAAATAATATCACCTCATACAGCTGAGCTTGAGAAGAAAAATAATGTTTCCTACAACTTCCTTGGAATATAGTTACTGTCAGCTCCTGAGATTTCCTGTGTATGTTTACTGTTTTAGCGTATCCCTGAAGCTATGACTTGATCTTGTTGCATTTAGAAGTTGTGAGTTTGGGATTTGAAATGTCAGCAGAGGGGCTGCTCTCGATGCATCACCGCTGCCAGAGGTGGCGGTGGCTGTGGCAGCCACTTCCAGGAGCTGCTGCTGTTCATATTTCACAAGAGCCTCAGGAAAAGAGGCTGTGTGAGAAATAGGGCAGTGCGAAAAAAGAAATGGTCTCGGCTAATCTGTCTTCATCTTTGCTCAACATAGTAAGAGGCGAGTTGATAGTGTATAATACAAATTACTTTGTGATGTATAGGGAGACTTTTTTTTCCCTATGATTTACATAAAAATGCAATGGTTAGCCTGATGTAATAATTTGGCATTCAGTGGTTTTCGATCGTCTAATGCTGAAAGGATGAAGTGTGTTTTGCATGAAGAATAGGTCACTAACTTCTGAATTAATTTCTGTAGGAGACAATATGAATGCAATGTTTTTAAAGCTTAATTTAGATTCAAATTAATGTGAAGACAAGCTCCTTGAGTCACCTAGTCTTCCTCTGTGGAATCATTTCTAATTGAATGTTAAGATCAAAGTTTAAGTTTATAAGAAAGAAAAACAAGTGCAGATAAATAGTTATTATCTGACATCCTTATGAAAATTCATGACCTGCCGCTTTATCAGAGACCTTTTAAGAATTCTAATTGTGAAGTATGCATAACTATTAAATGGCTAGAGCGCTTCAGTCTCTTGATAAGAAGCGAGTTAAATAATTGTCCTGTTTAACTTGTGCTTGTTAACCTTTAAGGTCAACTAGTTTGAACATACGTTTAATGAAATCCTGGAGCCAGAATTTATGATACTGCTGCTGAATGTTAAATTGGACAATTTACATAAGCAGGACATTAACCTTCTGAGCACTAAATAGCATTTTAGCACTTAGCCGCTGGGGACAATAAGGGACATGTTCTATATATTTGTGATTAGCTTGCCTGGAAACTCTCATGATGACCAATTGGCCTACCAAGTTTAGCAGCATAATTAAATGAATGGACTCAGCCTAAGTAAATTATCAGTGCTGTGTACAGTATATCATTATAGTCCTAAGGAAAAAAAAGATATGAATAATTTAATATTACATTACTAATTTATCAATGCTAAGTGACTGTGAGGAGGCTCTTTGTAATTCGTTGTTTTAAATTTGATATTTGATTTACTGCTGGTGTGATTAAACTTGAACCTACTTCATTTCTTTATCAGAAATTTATGGTAACAGCAGACTCTTTTTCTCAGGGTAATGGATGTTTTTTTCATTTCTTCTGCTTTGATGATAATAGCAAATACAAAGTATTACATATTGCCAAACTTGTAATTAAGCAATTTGTCATAACAAGGCATGTGTGTCATCTTTTGGCTGGCAGATCTTGTAGCAGATAAGGGCAGTAGACCTGGAACTGTCAGTGCTCCAAGCTGGAGGAGCAGAGTAATAGTAGCTTGGGCTGTGCTTTTTCTCCCTGCGCTAAAAGATGGAGCACAATGTCTGTGCTCTGTCCCCCCAGCTGTTTTCTCAGGGCAAGTCAAGGCCATATATTGGAAGCAAGCAATGTGGATTTTCTGGGGTAGGTGCCGTACCTGTTAAGACAATCACAGTTTACTCCGGGATGGTGCCTCTTGTCTTGTGTTAGGTGCTGCACAAACATGAATAAGGACGTGTTTTGAAGGACAAGTTAAGACCTGAGCCATTTCCCAAGGAGGATACCAAGGAAGCACCTGGTTGCTTTTGTTGAGGTGCTTGTGTTAGCTGTGCGATGCCTACGTGCCTGTGTGTTACCTGCGGTCGTGGCTCCGCAGGTGATCATGCTCACACCTGCAGGCAGGAGCCACGCTGGCAGGCAGCTGCCTCGTGTGCAAGTGCTGCCCCTCCAGCTCAGCTCAGCACCCCTGCCCGAGAGGTTACCCTCGGTCAGTGGAGAAAGGAACGGGACTTGTGTTCAGAGAACTGGAGCCGGCTGCCATTTCTGCCAGTGTCTTGTACTACCTGTAGACTGGGAAAGTGCAATTTTTGCAGATACCGCTATCCGAAGGCATTGCCACTGGTAAAGTACTTGCGTTACTGTCTTTTTATAAGGCTGTGACGTAGGAGATTCTTCACTGAACAGTGATGGCATGTAGGAAATTAATAACGTGTACATCTTTCAACACAGAGAGAAAATAGCCCCACAGTCCAGCTCTGGCATTGCACGATAACACTGTCAGGAAGATGTGACGGAGTTGCTGCCCTCCCTTATGGGATGGAGCGAGGGAGGCTGCTGAGCTCCACTCTGTGTGCTCTGCAGACTTGGCTGAGCATGTTGGAGAGGCTGAGCGTTACCAGCAAGCCCAGGCTGTGTGTGTGTGGGGGGGTGGTGGTGGTGGTGGGGAAGAAGCACCCGAAATCTGTGATCTTCTGGCATTCCAGCATCCTACTTCAAGTTCTGCACTGACCTGTTTCTTCACCTGTAGAGGGAAAATAATACCGAGTATGAATTTAGTCATTCTGTTGGTGTGCCAGAGGAGCGTAAATTTAACCCATTAGTGAAGTTACTGCTGGATGGCTGTTAGGTACTCACAGAGGCTAGATGGATTAGGCCTTTGTACTCATCCAGCTACACCCACTTTCCTACCATTGTTTGTTGTGCCTGAGAAAGTCATGATATGTGAGAAAAACATGGTATACTTCATATTCTGTGTGGACGTTCCTAGGTAGTATCTCATTAAGGAAGAGAAGTGGTTCAGGTTCATGGATGCTCTGAAGTTGCCTGATGTCATCCAGAAGCAAATGAGCATGCAGTCAGTGTCTTAACTTCCCTCTGTTTTTTTAAAAATGTCTTTCTGGGAATGCATGGGATGAACATGAAAAAAGCTGCTTTACATTAGACAGAGGATCAGGCTGGTTTCTTAAGTCCTACTTGTTCCAAGTATTTTTTGTAGAAGGAAAAAAAGGAAGAAACCTATGAACTCTGGTATCTGAAAGAGCACCTCTCCTTACAAATGTAGTTCTGATTTCTGTAAGTGGTCGAAGTATTCATGAGCAGGAACAAAGTTACAAGATTCCTGCCTGTTTCCCCTGGAAAATGGTGGAAATTATTCCTAAGGTTACAATCCTGCCCTTGATATTTTTATTAAATTTGCAAACACTCTTGATTCAAGGTAATATAGATCAGATGTACTTGGAAGCTTGCGACTGGTTAGATTTCAGTGCTTTAAAAAACCTTAACCAAACCTCTGTGTTTTCAACAGGCTAGATGAATGAATTCTGTTGGTATTTTGGATGATAGGGCTTTTAGTCCTTTCCCGGCTAGCTGATGCATGCCAGCCTTTTCAGTCTCACTGATTACACTGTAGTTAGAAACTATTAATGATAAAATAGCTGAACAGGAAAAAAACTTAAAAGCCATCAATGGGCTTTATTAATATGCCTGCTCATATCATCCTGAGGATTATTCAAGGTGTCATCTGGCAGCTGTAGACATTTGGTAGACCTAAGAACCAATTAAGAAGGGAATGATGTGTTTTCAGAAGCAGATTTGTCTGAAATGAAAGCTCTTTCCATTGCCCTTTTTTTTTTCCATATAGACAAACTTGGGTGACCCAGGTTCAGGGCCTTGTGGCAGGGAAGTTCATGTACTGTTGGGCAAATCACTGAGTTGGAATGCATGAGCTTCTGAGCCCGAGTCCTGCTTTATAAAACATGCAGATAAGTGTTATCCCTCCTTCAAATAACTCTGTGAGGATGAATGCACTAGGACTGTGAGCTACGCTGGTGCTGCAGTAATGAAAGCTTACAAGTAATTCCACTTTCCAGTAAACAGTAAAACTCCATGGAAAAAAGTTAACTTTTGTGACAAAGAGCTTTCAGCCTGCTGCATAATAAATACGCTTGCATCTGAGTGAAGGAAAAAAAGGGAGAGACAAAGTCACGCACCAGCCTTTTTTAGCCCCAGAGACTCAAACTGCTGAAAAAGATACATTATCGGCACAGCACGCATCTGTTTTTCTACTCCATTTTTGTGGCATCAGTGCTTTCAATCAGCCATCACTGGGATTACAAGGTGCAAGGGTCTTCAGAAACAATTTGAAATGAGCTCTTCTGTATATGACAATCACCTTTCCCCTCCCCGCTCCTCCTTCTGGAGATTTGTCATTTGCGACATTTCTCGATACGTTTTCAAAACAGTTTTACAAATGCAGTCAAAGTTCTTGGCTTACCATTACTGGCTGTGAAGGAGAGCACAGCCCATGCAAAACACCACTGCCGTAGCTGCACAGAGAGGAGAGCCACAGTGCGGGGTGGGAGGGGAGCAGAGAGGGCTGAAGAAAGCCCCTGCTAGCACCAGACCTTCAGGATTTTTTGTTCTTTTAGGAAGTTTTGTAATAGGCATGGAGGGACCAGACTGTAGGCTACTTTACACTCCGGTTGTCCTTGCTATTGTGGATCTGCTGTTGTTTAGAGTCAGGGGTGTTGGTGTGTGAATAATGGGGAGGTGAGGGGGGGACACTGAGCACAAGACTTTGGCAGTTATATCGCTCCCCAGGTGTTGCCCCTGTAGACCTTTTTTTATTATTATTTTTTTCATCAGTCATATTTACCAGTCTGGAATGCTGAAGAGACCGATGAAGGCTGTTAACTGGTATCAAAACTAGGATTTTATGTTTTGTACTCACAGACAATAGGGTTGCACTGGTGAGATTGCCTTGTTTGAATTGGGAACAGATGAAAAGTGGTGAGTGCAGGTAGTACAGCCAGTACAGATGGAAAAAATTAAGGTGATGGTAGGCCACAGATAGCAGCGGACTAGCACCAATCCAAATGCGAACAGATGGATCTTTTAAAAAACTCGATGGTTATCTATCACGTAACCTCATCAGCTTGACTCATGGCAAGATTAATTTACACCTCTTTTGTTTCTCTTCTTTTCACATTGTTCAAATTCAATGTGGTCAGACAGCTGTGTGGTTTTGGGGTCCGATTCCCATCCAAGTGAATTTGGCCTTTTGATTTTTCACTTGTGGTAAGCCTCCAAAATCTCCTGCTTCCCCTCAGTCCTCAACCACACTCTTATTTTAGGATGCTTATCTTGTTTCCACTACATCGGAAAACTCATGTCCTGGTTCAGTTGTCTTTTTTTCTTCCCTCCATCAGGGAATGTTTTGATTCTTCTTCTGAAGAAGACAGTCTGTCTTAGGGAAGTAAACTCACACAGAGCTGTGAGCATCCTACCAGGTGATACCGAGGAGGAATAGAATAAGCCCTTTTTTCCCCCTCTCACTGGATATGCAACCTGATTAAATAGAAAGACGGGCTTTTCCTTCAGTGGACCACTTACCATAAGTCATGGTGTAACCTGTTTTGCTTAAGTCTTAAGCTATTTGCAAGTATTTAACCTTTCTAGTTTTAAAAATCAGGCGAGAGATTTTCATTACACTTTAAAATTGCCTGTGCTAATTTACACCTACAGGAAGCTGCACATTTAAAGTTACTGGCATTGCTTTATCTTCACTTTCTTATGCATTTTAGTTTCCCTGTTTAATGATACCATCAGTTCCTTAAATATCCCTCAGCTTCTGTTTAAGCATGCTAATGGCAGTATATATGCAGAAACCGCAATACATGAAGAGTTGTTTTGTGTTAATGGAAGCCACAGAGTCTGTCTCTGCATCCTTCTCTCTTATGTTTTCTGCTTAGTAAAAGGTTGTATATACTATTGCTAGTCAGCAGCAGCTGTATGGAATTATATGTTTTAAACAAGCTTAAAAATCTAGTCTTAAAGAACTTCTGAAATGAAATAATTGATGTAGTACTCCGGCAGGCTGTTTGAAGAGATTTAAGAATTCATTCAGCCTGGCTGTAGCTGTAAGACATCTTCCCACAAAACAACTGTTATCTTTTATGAAAAAAAAAAAAAAAAAGACATTTCTCTGGCACGTTTTCCATACAGATATTTGTAAATATAATCCCTTCTGTTGCTTTGGTAAGTCAATCACGCTAACAGGTACCAGTTATTCAGTGACTGCCTTGGGCTAAATAGAGCAAGTGACAAAACCACTTTTAGGTTGTCATGTGTTAATGTAAAATGCCCCCAGACCCCAATGCTTATTCATCTTCATCTAGTTGACTAATGCATTTCCCATGTTGTTACATGTTGGTAAATTAAAGAAGCCTTCCAGACAGTTCTGTCAACAGTTTACTGAAATGTACATCATTAGTGAGGCTGAGCTGTCACATGAGTGTAATTTAATCCTATTGAATTATCACTCAAAAATACTTGAATACCAGGCCTTTATACAGTGAGAGAGAAGGCTTTCTAGGAATACTGTCACCTTGCAAATTGATTAGATGTGAAGCATGCATAGGAAAAACCCCAGAGTTGGTTGGTTTTTTTTTATATATATATATACTTGCAGTAAGACTTGTGACAGCCTTCTCGCTGCATCTTGTATTTTAGAGAACTGCATAGAGCCAGGTGCATTTGTTTTTCATATCCATAACAAAGCGGGGAGGCTGAGTGCCATGGTTAAGATGGAACATTATCTTTTTCACCCACACAGAAGAGGGGTGGGGGGAGAAGAAAGGAAAAATAATAAGGAACTAAAAACACAAGTATGGATTTCAGTTGGTGTCATAGTAAATCATATATTTAGTGTTTCTTTTAGAGAACACTTAGTGTTTTGAAATCTTTGGCATTGGTTCTGTGTTGTTTGGCCAATGCACATATGATCCATGAAGTATAGGGTCTGGTTCTGCACATGTCTGTGTGGGTGCCTGGAGTCTTTAAGCACACTCTGTTTGTACTGGGATCATAGAAATGCCCCCCCCATCCACACAGACTGAGCGTGATACGCTTGGGAAAGCTGAAAAAAGACATTTGTCTGAAAAATCCGATTATTGAAATAGAGCACTTATGTGTCTTACTGTTTTAATAATTTTTTTGTTAGAATTGGTTTGGGAGGACTTGGGAAAAATTTCAAACCAGAATGAGAGAGAAGAGTAAAATCTTCCCAATGATGGGCTTTGCTGGGCATGGTGGATGGTTCAGAGGCCAGTTATGCTTCCCTACACCCTACCTGTACGCTCAAAACTTTAGATGATCAGATCCATAGCAGAAACTGCACAAAAAAAAAAAAAAAAATTTGTGGATAATTCACAGGAGTGGTCTTTAAATCTTACACAACCGGGTTTCTCATTCACCCCAGCAGTCACTCCCAAGCAAAGGAATGGCATGGTGGATGAAATGTGGGGTCTGCATGTATATTTGTCCACTATTGGCAAAGAAGGAGGGGATATGGAGTGGTGTTCCAGCAGCTCACCTTGCTGGAGAACATCCCACAAGACTTCTGCCACAGTGCAGGAAAGCTCACCTACATGCAGTCCTCTCCCCAGTGAAGGTCACCAGGGAGTCTCTGTGGAGCACATCCTCCGTGCTTGGGGCCAGCCCTACCGAGTTTCCTCTCCTGGTAGCTATGCTGGCTTTACATATTTAATGAGATTTTATGGTTTTAGGCATTGTAAATTATATTCGCTTTCTCAGACCTCTAAGACCTTCCTCCACCTACCCTCCCTTACCTGTCAAGTTTCACTGGGTATGCTTTAAATTCTGGAGAGGAGAATACTGACTTTGCATAACATAAATGAAAGAGCCAGAAAGCATTACATTTTCATACAAATTACATGAAACCCCCAAGATTCTGTCCTTGCGGGGAGACAGCAAAGCAGCAAGTGTGCAGAGAAACAACAGCTTTTGGTTTTGGGGTTGTGTGGGCAGGGAATAACATTTCATATGCTTCTCATAAGGAAAGGAAAGCTCCCATGCTTTGCAGGTAGTTGTTAGACAAAGCTGGATTTTACTTTAGTCTGGTAAAACTCAGGACCCTTGCTGTAATCCTATGGAGGAAAGTTGTACATGTCTGCGCGAAGTTTGTATTTTAAAAAACCCGAAAGAATAAATTGCAGCAAATTCTCTTTTGGTCTTCTACACTGGTAATTTATTCCACAGTGGAGCAAGTGCTCTCTTTCACTGGGCATAACAAACTTTTCTTCTGCAACAGATACTGCTACAGGCAATGCGTTTTCAGTGATGAAAATGCAGTGTTACATCTCGTATGTGTGGCCGAACACAACAGCTGAGCTTGATACACTACTGCTGAGAACGTGTAACCTGTATGGAAAGGTTTCCTCTTCAGAGTTACCGTATTGGAGGTAAAGAGGTATTAAAACTGGTTGATGGAATTATCAGCAAAAAACTAATTGCTTCCTTGCCACTCCTCAGACATTATTGCCACAAAGACAGTCAACTCTGGCCTTTCATCACTCTGTGTGAGGCAATTGTCTGATCAACAAACGCCTAATGATTTGAAACTCTTCCTTGCAAGTGAACACTTATTTTCTGAAAGCTAAGCCAGGAATAGAGCAAAAGGATCAGGTACTTTCTGGCATAGACCAAGGTATATGTTGAAAGAGAGGATAATGCTTCATTGTCTCTGATCACAATTACTACTTTGGGTTCAGGAACAGACTGTACACATAATTCTGAATTCCTACACAGAATAGTAGGAAATGTAACATGAAGTTAAATATGGATCCTTATGGGCCATGGATAGGTAGTAGGCAAGTGCTTTTCAGTAGGAACTGAAGCAGCTTTCAGTAGGAACTCTCCATTGAATTTGAAGGAAAAAGTAATTTTAGGGCTAAATGGAGTAGTTCCAAGATACTAGACCCCAATTCCTTTTCCCACGGCAGTCCTTTATCACATAGAAGCTCCTGTGGCCACCAGGGCCTGATGTTCTGAAGTTCAGCTTCATACAAAAGGGATGCTCTTTTTTTCAAGTGGCTTTGGGGAAATGAGACGTTTTGGTTTGTTGTTTCTGTTTTGGTTTTCGTTTTCTTTTTTTGTGATGTTCATTCTGTGTTCACGAAAATAAAAAGCTGAATAATACTGTGCATTCATGGCTTTGTTTTAATTCTGCCAGTAGCATTGCATGCTGTGTCTATGTGGATCCCCAGTATTTCTCTTCTGAGCTTGGAACTAGCAGTGTCTTTCTAGCTCTGACCATAAAACCATTCTGTAAAAGAAAAGCAAAACAAATTGCATAACAGCTTGCCAAAATGTTGTTAGAAAAACCCAGAAATTGGAAGCCCCTGTACTTTAATAGCTTTAGAGCTAAAGAATACTGATGTGTAAAAAATGCATGGCTACTTTTGTATTTTTGTGACTTCTCTTCAAACATTTCAAATCACGAAAGATAATGCTGAGATAATAATGTGACTTTAAATTGTTTAGAAAGTATCTTAGACATTTCTTAGTCAAACCACATTTATCTTTGATATGAGTCTTTATCGTCTCCTTTCTTTACAGTTCTGTGTGCTTTGTTTATGCTTTTTTTAAGATCTAAAGGAAGAATAAAAACTTTATGTGTGGTTTTACTGGACTTTTATCAGTAAGTATATCAAGATGATAGTGGCTTTCACCACTTTAAGTCTACTTCCTAAAGGAAAAGCATAAACAAATATAAGTATGATAAATGTTGTAAGAGTGGGAAGGGGATCTTGCTATCCATAGAAAATTAGGTAGGAAACCAGATACTCTTCTGCAAATGACCTCTGGGTTTCAAAGTTGTTTTTTTTTATTTTATTGTTTAATTCATACGTTTTCTGGAGGTAAATTTGGGATTTCTCCCAATGATTAGATGCTTCAGTTCCTATGTACAGCATATTTTGACATCAAAAGGTTCACTGTTGTTGAAAGGGACCATCCTGGTCACAGTTTTGCTCCCTTAATCCAGCTCTGGGGGCTTGTCAGATCCCTTAGCGAGCCAGCTCAGCTCGCTGTGCAACCAGAAAGCTTTCTTCTTGCCCAGTTAGTTTTTTATTGGTGTGATGAGCTGACTCCGTTAGGTATTAGGGAGTGTACGATCACATGACTGGGTGAAAGGGAAACCTTTATTTAATTGTAACAGGTGACTGCCTTGGCTTAGCCATTAATACTGCACCCATCATACAATACCTTTAGCATCCCAGCTGGACTTAACTATAACTGATATATTTATATAAATTGGGGTGAAACGTGAGTACCACTGCAGGCAGTTAGAGTTTTTCCTGAAGTCAGGCTTTATCCGAGTATCTGCTTGTTGCTATTGCTGGAGGACCATTTCTGACCTGATCACATTAGCTAGTCCTGATGGGCGCTGTAAGAGTCACAAAAGGGCTGACAATTTGTATTTACGTGTAGATTTAGTCCTTGGCCATGTAACCCACCACACTAGGAAGCACTTTTGTAGTATTCAAGGAATTAAATATCTGCATACTTTCAGAACAGGAGTAAAAAGAGGGAGGGTGTTGACAGAACTTTCTTCATTCAGTAGTTCACCTGCAGCGTAGATGCATAGTAAAATAATATACTGCAATATCATCCTATGATATTAAGATCGTAGCTTTTTCCCCTGTGAAAAAGCAGAAACTGAATAGCTGGGCACAGAAGTGTAACGTAAGAAAAGGCATAGTCATTATTCACAAAGAAAAATGAGAATATGGAAGCTGGTATGCCTAGGAGTTTTTGCAGAGGGTGGGCATGCTCCCCAGAGCAGACATACGCATGACTGGAAGAGGACATTTGCATTTTAAGACAGATTTTCTACTTGTTTTATTCTTTTGCTTTCAAGTAAAAATAGCTTGTGGAATTAGATGGTTTCAAAAAGATTCAATTTCCAAGAAAGAGAAAGGAATGCCATGGAAAGGGTAATAGTGTTGGAAGGCACGATTAAAATGGATGCTACTGAAAAAGCAATCTAGAAAGACTAATTTGTTGTTGTTGTTCTGACATGCTTGTAGACCTAGTACTTGGGAAAATCCTTGACCTGTCTTCTTTCCCACCATCTTTCTTTATGAATTCGTGTTGAAATCTGTAGAAGCTTAAAGACAAATTTTGGGAGATTATTTTCCCCCCACCCATCACAAAAGGGCAGTGCAAAGGTAGCAATGTGAGTGTCATCACCCTGGCGATAAACTGTCTCTTCAAGCAACCTGTCCTCTAAGCATGAGAAGAAATAGCCTCCAAACCCTTGGTGCGTAGTTCTGGTTCCCTGTGGCTGAAATGCTAGCATTTTAGTAAAATGAAGGCGTACTGAAATGGTAGTTCCTTACATGCTCTCCACTTGCCTTTGTAAGAAGGCAAGAACGGATAACTGTGTCTTTTTCTCTTGATGAATGTCCTGCAATTTCTTCTATAACCATTTCTGTGGTGACCCTCTCTGGCAGGGCTTTTGTCTAGGCTACAAAATGTACACACGCTATATGGTACCACCTTTGGGCTATCAGGGCAGCACTTCTAAAGTTTTATGTCATCTCATGGGCTACGTGCTGCAAGTATCAAAGGAGGTGCAAAGCACCTCTTACCCTTTTAGCGATATCATATAATGAGACATGAAGAAGTCTTAATTGAAGTGAGGTGTGGCCTAAAAAAAGCTGACAGAGAGCATGTTAGGGATGTCCGTACACCAGTGTGATGCTGTATGAAGCCATCTACAGTAACTCTGTACAGGTAGCAGGAGCCAGACTGCCCAGGCTTCTCACGGGGTCTTATTGACCCCTGGAAAGCATCATTTCAATGCAACTGTGCTGGCTTCATTACCTAACTAGTGTTGTTCCAGGCTAGCCTGGCTATTTCCACGATATGTTGTACAGATGTACTCAGTTAAAAAAAAAAAAAAAACCCGACAAAAAAAAAACCAACAACCATGCTTGTGGCCCTGACATGACCATCTGCCCTGACTCTTTAGATATGTTGTTTCTTCTACGAAACATGAGGTGTAAAACTATGTGGATATCAGTGGTGAGGATGACATGGGTGCACGCTTTGCTGCTGCGTGCCCAGAGTGGCACGGGAGACATGGGGCGAGCAGAGAGAAGGAGCCCTCTACTCCCTGTGGTGTGCTCAGCTGAGACTGTAAGCAGAGTAATTTCTAGATTGTCTTAATTTATGTCTGGAAAGGGACTAAGGCAGTTTGAAAATTAAAATGGCATAACCACAGTCTTGATGGCCTTCCCCTTTTCCTTTATCAAATAGAGCTTGGCAAAGGAAATAATCTGTCCTACCTGCCTGTAAAGGGAGTTCTTAAGAAGGCTCTGGATTTTACTTTGTCATGACTGGGTTGAGTAGATGTTGAGGAAAAGCTTTTCTTTCTAGCAAGGTCTAAATCGATGAGGAATCCTTCAAAAACTTGGGAACAAGGCAGTATAGATTAAGAGATATTACCCTTCAGTTCTTCATTGGGTTTGCTCTTGTTTTTTCTCCTTCATTTTTATGCTCGTGAAAGTGCTAGGTTGACAGACTTAGAGATGAACTTCCCTCTTTATCCGGCTGTTCTGACAATGTACTTCTTCCCTAAGGGACCACTTTTAAGGGGACTGGATGGTAGGTTGATTCCTACATTATGCATCTCTGCCAGTAACTAACTGCCTGTGAGGAGATGACCTAGTTCTGGCTGTGAAGGTGATAGGATTTTGGTGGCCCAAACTTCTGGCTGCAAAAAGTTGAGCTTTGAATAATTATCTTAATCTATAGATAAGATACTTGTTTGGTTTAAGTATGGGAAGAAATCTATATGCACACAGACATAAAATACATATGTTCTTAAATGCTACGTACTTGCTTTGCCTTATAGTACTGTTTGATCTGTGGGCACAGCCCGTGGAATTATTATCTTTACAGCTATTTTGCAGTCATGACACTGTTATTACCATGAAGGAATGGGAAAAATACTATCTTTTTTGTGTCAGTTTTCATTAAATTGCTAACATTTTTATACCAAATAAGGAGTGGAGACTGTCAGCCACTTCTTGCTTTTTTTTTTATCATTTGTAGGTGAACATGAGGTGGTGGGGTTTTTTTACAGAGAGTGAACTGTAAAAAATTATTTTTTTTTTAAAAGGATAAACAATTTCTATATAAAATACAGTACATTAATCCTACTGCAGCTTAATGTAACTATACCTGAATTTGATAATTTCTTTAAATCCTGAAATCAGTTAGTTCTCGGTTACTTTTCAATGACATTTAACAGTTAGACTTAAAATACAGAAGAATGCATTATAAGTTTTACCCAAAATGATTATGGCAGTCATTTGAATAAAATACAGATTTTGCAAGCTGTAAAGCATATCATTATACTATATACTGGTCTAACTAAGGTTTGGTTCACAAACTACAGTGCTCTAACCAAGTCATTAAATCTATCTAAAAGGGCCTCATTTGAGAAGCAATAAAATTTTTAATCATTTTATTATTAAAAGAGTGTTTAATATGTAGCTAATTAAATGCCAAAGGCAGGTTATCTGAGTTTAACCTTCAAAAAGAAAATGATGTATCAAAGTCTGCCTCTGGCATCATGGGATAGAAATGTCATCCTCATAATCATTGCGTGACAACTAGCTGGTGGCCTTTTCTAGAGCTATAGTTAAATTACCTGATTAAATTAATAGCCATTTAGATGTTTTAGGAACTGCACAGACCTATACTAAATGAAAATTAGGTCCATTACATTTTCTGAGTGGGCTAGATAGACCCTAAAATAAAACACGTATGCCATTGTCCACATTACTTAGATTAAGCAATTAAAAGCCCTTTCTTAAAAGCTACTAATTTTCAATAATGTGCCAAGAACTAGGTTTACACTAATGATCAGAGAGAGTTTTTCTCTGCTTTCCCCCACCTTTCTTGTTTATTTTACTATTAAAAAAATCTTAGGGTCTTCCGTGTGTGCGCGTGTTAAACATATCTAAACGTGCAAGTGCGTTTGTGTGTTGTGCTGTGTTGACTTCTCTTAGTTTGGCCTCTGGGAGAACAATAGGGGAGGGTGTTAAATATTCAGACAAAGTCCACAAAATCATGATGGTCTTGTCTGTTCAGGCTGGAGTCCTTCAGCACTGAACTCTGTCTCCATGCCAAGAGGAGGCCTTGTCAGGCACAGTGGGTGAAATGACAGGTGAAGAGCAGACTTTCTTGGAAAGTTGAAAGTTGAAAAGTGCTTTCAACTATAGGAGAGTGACTTCTAAGACTCCAGAAAGGATATTTCTCTTGTCTCAATATTCTGCTTGGAGAGAGGTTGGGGAGTGGACACAAAAAAAAAATAAGTGTATTCCTTTTGGATAAGGTTTGGGTGGTTATTTGCAGTCGGCTTCATTTGTGTGCAGTGTTAGCAGGAAGCAATTTTCTCATTGCTGTGCGAGTTTAGGGAAAGAGGGACTAGAGCAGATGGTGGGAACCCCTATGGACTGGTCCAAGCTCTGCTGTAACACCAATAAATTGTTGTCGCTGTGGTTCTGCGTCTTTGAAAGTACTAAACAGCCTTAGATTCCTCAGGATCTGGCCTCCGGAAAGCACCAGTATAGATGTGTACCCATCTGCAAAACAAGCATGGTTATTCAAAGGGAAGACTGCCATGAGGTTCATGAATTCATCTCGGAACTGCTCGGGATCAGTAGTCTACACTGTTGGCTCATTGTCTGTGCAGTTGCCATTCCTTCTTGAAATCCTAAAGGACTTCCTTACCTTTTTTCTTTTTTTCCTCCTAAGAAATACAGTTTACAGTACTGTGCTTAACAGTGGTTCAGATATGGGGGAACGTGGTTGGAAGAGCTGAGACACACCTTCACATCGTCAGCTAGACTCTGGAGAGGGGAATGCTGTTCAGTGAAGCTGGAGGCACTTGCCCTTCCCTTTTGATCACTGTTCCCAAAACTAATATTGTTTGTTGTCTACCAGATTTCAGTTTCCCTCTCCCAGCTGGGCAGATTCCAGCCGCATCCATGGCACTGGTCTGCTCTGAGACCTTGGGCAACTCTGCTTATCTGTCTCTGTCTCTATTTCCCCTGTTACCATCTTTTTCTTGCCCATTTAAACAATACATACTTCATGACGGGGACTGTTTTTACAGTGTAGTGTTCAGCACCTCGATGCCTCAGTCTCAGATGTATCTCACAAACCATAGCACAGGTAACACTACCAGCCCCTGCAGAAAGCCCAACATAGCAGTTCCACAAACGAGAAATTCTGGGTTAAGTTCTATGTGTCACTATTTGATAAAGCTGCCTTTCTTAATGTTGGAACTACTGTACTGGTCTGAGTTTTGACCTTCCAAGTCGGGCTTCACTTAAGTATCAGATCTGTAGATGCATAAGACACCTAATCCTGCATGATCGACTGCTATATGCCATGCATGTATTCACCATATGGGATTTTCCAAGTATGTGGGGTTATCTAAGCGCTTAATGCAGTTAGAACTGTGCTAGAGTTTTGATTTAGATATGCATTGTATGGATGCTTATGCTTCAATACAGATGTCAGCATTCTGCACAGCCCTCAATCAGCAAAACATTCCATAGGTGCAGGTGTTTAAGTACATTGAATCCCATTGAGACCAGCAGGACTATAGATCCCCATTTGAATTTGTATGTAAATGTCCTTAATGGCTTTTCTGAGTGACATTACAGATTTTTTGTATCCAAAAAGAAAGGAATCTGTTAAAAAACAGACACTCACTATGTGGAGCTGTCTAATTAGATCAAGTCAGTACCTTCTGTAAGTCAAAAGCATTCATCGACCTGGTCTTTCTTAGCATGTTAGATAAAACTGGTTTATAAGCTAGGCTTTAAAGTGATGCAGTTTTAATGGGATTAGTAAATATAACTGTGGAGCATGATTTAAAATAAAACCCAAACTGTTTCCTACTTTATATTTAACTCCAGCAGTGTTTTCAGAGTTAATAAAACAAAATGCAAGACAATCTCATGGAAGAGAAGCTCTTGTAGAAGCTACGGTTTAATAACACATGATTTAACATTTCATTTTTGTGTAACAATTAGAAAGGCAATAACACAATATTTATAACTCTCCATATATATTCTTAATTCTCCAAATATAGTCTTAAATGATGCTTGCATTTTTGTTTGTGGAATTTTTTTTTTTTTTACCTCTGCTGTGTATGCAGTGGGTTTTACCAGTGATGTGTCAATAGTATAGAAAAGTTGTTCTTACAAAAATGTTTTAACTTTGTGATAAATTACATTCATCATGTTGGTAGACGCTCATGAGGTAATATTAATAGTTGTGCAAAACGCCAGCACCAGGTTTATTTGACATTTAAGTTTGAATGAAGCTTAGGGACCTCCTGGAGAGTGCACTGCTTGGCATGAGTGGTGTATCTCCTCACCATGGGAGGACAAGGACAACAAAATCTGTCTGGCTGAGAAGTGGAGGCATTGGTGTGGTGAATCATATCCGCACTGCATGCAGTTAAAAATATCTACCTAGAGGCACCATCAGTATTGACAGAAAATGTCTTTTTGTATCCATTCTCGGAAAACAAAAACAGACCAAAAAAGCCCCCAGAACCCCAATACTTCAGTGAATTTGGCTGGCCACACAAGTGCTATGGGTTTGAAGGCTGCTGGAGCTGCCAGTCAGTACATGGGGATGGTTACGGGAAGAGAGACGTGGGGAATAAGGAACAAACTTGGATTGGGAGTGGATCTGTAGAAGAAAGAGTGGATCTTTTATTTGAAATACTTCAACTTAAGCTGTCATCCCTTGCTTCGGTTTGTTTGGCCCCAAAGGTTTTTTGCTGTTACTGGTTCTATTGTTTCTTTTGGATGTGCAATTACTGAGGTGTGTGTCTTTTACTGAACAATATACATGACCCATACCTTTTGGATTATCTTTAGGAGCCCTTGGAGTAAAAGAATTTTTTTATAGGGATGACTAAATGGTGTCAAAAGCAAGGGTGAGTCCCACCAAAGAAAGGGAGCTCCTGAGCTCCTTAGAGAGTCCCCCCAGAACATCTCTGGAGCCTCCCACAGGTGTTGCCTCAGTGTTGGGCTCCAAGCAAGGATGTGTATCCCTCAATCCTGGCAGCGTAACCCCTCATCCCTTGGTACCTGGTGGTTTTTAGGCTGTGTTTTTACCTCTCCTCACAGAAACAGAAAAATCAATGTATTGAAGGGGGTGTTAAATAACACCTGACACTTTAACAGACCTTTTCATTTCGTAGGGATCCCTATGTGCTTTGCAGCATTTTCCTCTCAAACAAGCAAAGGAGGAGTTTCCCCGGCACTGCGAGGAAGTGCAGGGGCTGGCTGGCCCGGTGGGGCAGTGTCCTGTGGGAGAGCGTGGAGAGCGAAATTGCCGGGATAGCACCTGGGCAGCGGGTTCAGCAGGGCAGCATGTAATTCACATCTCTGGGGTCTGGCGCAGGCTCTGATCCAGTCTGATTTGAAGTGGGATTCATCTAATTTTTTAGGGCTTGCAGAAGACAGAGGTGCTGGGTAGGGTAGAAGTTTCAGAAAGCCTCTATTTCGGGCTTCAGCAGCCCGATATGTGAGAAATCTACCCATACTGAGCGGTAGATTTATGCCGATAATCCATATATTAGCATCAGCATGAAATCCTTGCATAAATGTTGCTCTGTGGCGTGTAGGGAGCTGAGATAAGTTTGCATGATGAAGATTTATTGTACAGAGACAATGGAAACTATCATAAAATAGCAGTTTTATAATTACAAGATGTCTTTTATCTGGAGAGCCCGTGTTTGGGGAATATTGGAGCACTAATCATTACAGAATTTAAATAATACCCCTGTTTTAGTGCCTTGCCTATTATTGCTAATGTGTAAACTAAGGCATAGAAACAAATGACCATTTTTATTAAAATTTTGAGTCATTTGTAACCCAAACTGTTTACTGGAGACTGAGACAGTACAGGCTATACAGATCAAGCAAGTAAAGACAACAGCCTTGCCCAGGGCTCTTCACCATCCACATATGACTGATTTTTTTTCATGAAGGAAATGCATTTCTTGGAAAGATACAGGACAAAGGATGAGATATGCAAAGTAGTAATGATGATACAGTGGTGCTTTTCCTGTTAAGAGACCTACAGGAGAAAAGCAGTCTAGTAAAAAAAAATCCTGAAGAATATCAAACACAGCTCCAGCTGAAGAAAACCCCACTGAAAAGAAGTTTTAGCAGTGCCAGTGCTTCAGAAATACATATTTCAGGTGGGTTTTTCCTCTAACTGGCTGACATTTTCCATCTGCTATGTTCTCTTAAAAAGACTTGAAATCTTCCCACCTTGCAGGGGCAGGGCTCCACCACAGCAAAATTATACTGGTGGCACCACGCTGAAATTTAGATCTCTTTGGTGAAGCACTCATTTGAGAACAGCTGAACCTGTGTTCAGGAGGCTCATCTTCAAGTGGGGCACAGAATATTTCCAGGTCAGCCTTTAGCAAAGAGCTTTCCCATATCCTTTGCAAGAGCCCTGCATGTCTTTCCCTTTAGTACTCCAGTTCCTGGATGATTTGTGGGAAATGAAAATGTAGGAAAATAAGCACAGTTTCAGCATGTATGAAACTAGGTACTAGGCTTTCTCTGGGGCAGTTCCCACTGCCCTCAATAGCAGTTGAGCTTAAGGGTGATGGCGATAATTTATTTTAAATACTTCAAAAGCTTCTCTCTTTAGTTAAGAATCGTATTCCCATGCTACACTGAGTCTTGCCATACTAAGTAAACCATCCCATTGGCTTCATTGGAGCTATTCAGTATGAGGTAAGATAACAAAATTACGCAGCAAATCATTATTCTGGCTAGGAAAATGTGCTTTAAGCTGTAAAATATTAACAGTAAACACAAATCAATGTTTGTTTTTTACTGCTGGATCGTGATTTTAATAATGGGATATTGGATTTGATGAGCAATGCAAGCTGCCACAACTGGTGAGTTACACGCTAGGACAAAAATGCTCATGGAAAGAGAACAGTGACAGACCTGTTAAAAAAAAAAGAAAAAAAGAAAACAAACAAACCAAAACAAAACCAAAAACCCCCCAACAATTTCTGAAGAAAAATGGAAAAGCAGAGGGTGCAATTTAATGTTTAGGATGTGATTAGAGGTCACTTACTACCAGCAGGGTACTGAAAATGCTGAAATAAAAGCGTAAGTGATTTTTAAGTGTAATTACAGTGATTCTATTAAAGCACCTCATTTTCAAACCCAATTCGTTGTTAAAACAGACTTGCCTTTCCAATGCTAGTCCAGACTTCCAGATATGCCTGTTTTCCCCTCTGTTACAAGAGGAAATCAATAAAGTCATATGCACACATTTATAATATTTCTATATTTTTGTTTCTTCCATCCATATAGTTAAGTATGGATTTACGGTGTTAACAGCGGAGATCTGAATTTCCCTGTGGCATGAGAATCTTCTGGGTGCTGAGAGCTGACTAAAACTCTGTAAGTGTCTAAGAAGGGATGGGTGTGCGTGTGTGCTCTGGGCTGACTGCACACTGTGGGTTTGTGTGGAGGTGGTCCAGGGAGGGTTCGTACAAGTGTGAGAGCCTGGGAGCTTCTGACAGGTGGTGAGGTGGGAACTGATGTGGTAGGAGCTGTGCCCACGTTGGAGACTTCCAAAGTGCAGATCTATTATTCCCAATTGATGGAGTTTTGGTTTGGTTGGTTGGTTTGGGTTTTGTTTTGTTTGATTTGGTTTTGGTTTTTGGGTTTTTGTTTGGTTTTTTTTGTTTTTTGTTTTTTTTATGAGCTATCATGGCATGTTAGAGGTGTCCACAAAGGAAGAGCACCTGGAGATGCTACTGGAAGGTGAGCTGTGCCACCTGGCCACTGGTTCCCGGGGTTTTTCTTCAAAATGCTGAAAACAGGCAGTTTCTTTCACTATTTTACAGAAACAGGCATGCTTCTTTCCCAGTAGCCCATGAGGTAGAGTTATTTGTCACAAGGAAAGGGTGACAAGTCTGCTGTGCCCAAGAATTTTATTATGTACCAAAATGGCCCAACTTCTTGATTTTTGTGGTGGGTTTTGTTGTTTTTTTCCCCACCTTGGCTCGTGGGAAACCCATTGTAACTAAGCCTGGGGCTTTTGATACCATCCAGTTTCCTTTGCTGAATTAAAATAGGTACTGTGAAAGTACAGTCACAGTCTTGAGCTGTTTATTTCCAGTTTTTTTAGTTTTTACAGCTATATGGGTCTTTGGGGTGAACCCAGTAAAAGGGTTGACCTAGTACTGAAGACCAACCCTGGATTCAAGTGAAACATGTCACAAATAACTGGCTTTGCATTTGGATCTACTCTAACAGGAGTCAGGATTTTTTTTTTTTTTTTTTTTTCTCTTATACTTAGTCCAGTATTTTCCAAACCTCTATAAAAGGCTTGTTTGGATTTTTGGCAGAAAGCTTGGGGTCAGTTTTTGGAAGGCAAAATTTATTTTTTGTTAATTTGTGTTATTTACCTTAGTTTGAAGCAGTGGTCGATGTCTCGTAAAATTTCAATATGTAGGATAAGTTATCTATCTCTTTGCTGATGCAGAACAGTGTTTTGTTTTAATCTGTTTTTGGTTTTTGTTGTTGGTTGGGGTTTGGTTTTGTTTTTTTAGACTGTGTCTTTTTTATTTTTTTTCCTCTTTTTTTTTTTTTTTTTTTTTCCTTTCAAACATGGCATTTGCTGGCTGCCTGCACTGCTCCTTTAAATACTAGCTGGGAGATACAAATGTGCATTACCTATTGCCATTTTTT
This sequence comes from Falco rusticolus, assembly GCF_015220075.1. Classification (NCBI taxonomy): domain Eukaryota; kingdom Metazoa; phylum Chordata; class Aves; order Falconiformes; family Falconidae; genus Falco; species Falco rusticolus. The sequence goes on along the minus strand of NC_051198.1, from coordinate 24,880,590 downwards.
GAATAGTATATTTATCATTTCTATTATTTATGTTTCTGGCTTGCAGTGTTGATGCAAATGTATTAAATACTGCTAAGACCGGTGTCCTTTAGCATCTGTGGAATATCATCACACCTCCAAGGCTAAGCCTGCAGCTAAAGTGTTTAAGAATTTATATGGCCATTCTTTTTCTCTCTCTGTGGCATTAGAGAGAGGGAAAAAAAGCAATAATGAAATGCATAACCTACATCCACAGAAAATATAACTGCCCTATTTATGATTATGATTCACAGTTCGGTCACTAGAAATATACTGTTCTGCAGGTTTATGCCTTTAGCACTTATTTGTTGATGGCAACTCCTGCACACGTTTTCCTGCAAGTCTTTTGGATTTCAAGAGGAAATGTGTCCTTCAAACAAGTTATTTCTTTGAGGGATCTTTCTGTAAGTGGGTTCCGCTGTGTATTGACTACTCATAATATTTTCTGTTATCGTCTTGTCAGGGTTCAATTCATTACTCCATTCATTATTCAATTTGTTGGGCCATGAGCATCTGAATAATTGAAAACTGCAGAAGTATTATAAATTATAGTGTCTCCATGAAATCCCAGTTTTAGGGTTTATGGCTTGACTTTAAGAAATCACTCTCTGTTGAAAGTTGGCATATGAGGTCTCATCTTTAAAGCAGAACCTTATCAGTGTGGTGGATTTTAATATCTCTGTGGTTGCACACTTAATACACTTAGGCAACCTCAGTTCTTAAATTTATGGTCTTTTAAAACAGTTTATCTGGTTTTTAATTACTATTGCCATCTCAGTGATGTGGACTAGGGACAGATAAAGAAATTAATTTATTTTGAGGTTAATAAGTAATTTACAGCTCTTAATTAAACGTCCCTTTTCCCTTTCACTAAGTAGAGTTAATATAGTTCCCCTATATTAAAGAAAAAACATTTTTGTGGTCTTTTGCAGATCAAAGAAGATCCTATACAGAAATATAAGCTGACATTTAGCTGTTATTTTAACTAAGTACAGTATGTCATACTCAAATGTGGGTTTTAATTTTATTATTACCTCTTGTGTTTTGTTTTGGAGTAGTATTATACTTCTACTCTCTGGATAAACTATACTAAGTGGCATCATATTTATTTTAAGAGAACAAGTATTTAGTTTCAAAAAACATAAATTCCTCATAAGACTACATTCTTCCTTCTCTTGATTATGTTGCTGAAAGATCAAGAGAATTGTACCAAGGTAGTCTGTATTTCTTGTTTCTAACTTTTAAACACTGCCTGTCCTTAGGTTATATGCCAAATTCGGGAACATATGCCAGAAGCAGCAGATCTGCTTTCAGTGTGGATCTGGTATTAAGGCTACATAATAATTTTTAATTTATTCCTGTGCATACTGTTGGTAGCTCATATGCTTCTTCATGAATAACTGTTAGGATCATCTAATTCTGCTGTTATAATATAGGAAAGTTTATAGTCATGCTATTGGCAAGCTACAGAGTAGCAAGTACAGTGTGGTGATGTCCTCTGCTGTATCAACGCACGCATTACCGTGTCAACCAAACTCGTTGGTTTGGCCACAACCTTTTGCAGAAGGCAGGGGAAGGGTGTTTTCCTGAGAAGGCAGTCCAAGGCTCGCTGTCACCTCTCAGAGCTTGATTCAGCAACCCAAACCCGCGTTCGTGCTGCCCTTTGGGGTATCTGGACCGGCCTGCACTCCTCTGGCTGCTGGCCGGGCGCAGGGCTCCTTCCATTCTGTGGGATATCAGCCCTCTCTGCGCAGGTGCCACAGGTACCTTACGGTCCAGCTCCTGGCCGGAGATCTGAAGGTATTTGGCCTTGCTGGCTGCCTGCCCTTTGCAGCATCCCTAGTTCCCTGCCCTGCTTTAGACCACTTGCTGTGCTTTGGGTTCTCCACACTTCTCTTTGCTTGACGGCCTCTTACAGAGCAAACAGCTACCTGGATCTGGCTGCAATGTTCTATCAACAAAATCACTCACCCGGAGGAAGCAGAGATTTCATAATAATAATTTTTAGAATCTGACCCTCCCCACAAAGCCAAAATGCAAACCCCTGATTTTGAGTCTTCTGTGATGCCATGGCAGAAAGAGGCCCCACGTGGCTCCGGCTGCCAGGGATGCTCAGCCTTCTGTCCAAGAGCGCTCTGAGCCGTGCTCGCAGGGATGGCTCCGTGGGACGCCCAGCCCTGCCAGCACAGCCGGCCACCATGTGTTGCCTTCCCAGCTGCAATGGTGATGCTGCAGCTGTGGGTAGACTAAAAGCCAAGAAATGCAGGATCTCTCCTGGAAGCAGGGAAATCATCTGGAGTCTCAGTGAGGTCTGAGAGAGTTTGATTTGTGGTCCAGATCCAGGCATGCACTTACCTTGTTCATGATTTCAGTACTGCCTTTCCTTGCATTGGATACACATTACCTTGTGGGTCTGGGTCTTTGCGCTAGGCAGGAATGAGGAATTTTATTCCCTAGAAAAAGGCTAGAAAATACAGTTACTATATCCTTATTTCCTACAAGCATCTAGTGCTGCTTATCCATCTTGTAGGAAGTAAACATAGTGGGAATTCATCCCTTTGAGTTAAAAACTACAAATATTCCCACTGTTACTCAAAACGGATAAACTATTTGCCAGATCGAGGCAAGACATCTGCATTGTGGAAGAGCTGAAAGCAGCAGTTTGGTGTTAGTGTGACAGTGCCAAGTTGTCTTAACGTGGTGGTTGTGCACACATCCACAGGGCTGCCAGCAGTCCAGCCTTAGTGCTGCTGAGCCAGCTCTAGTTCTGCTCACAGCTTTGTCAGAGCCAGAATTTCACTCCTGTTTTCTCTATCATAAATAACTGGAAGAGTCAGGACCAAAAAATGTCTGCAGAACCAGTCAGGAACAAGATGCTAAAGGCTACAACAAAGAGGACTGATGCCTGTGGCTTCTTGTGGACTGGTGCAAAAAGGGTGGGCAAAGGTATGACGATGAGGCTGCACGGGAAGCTCATCGACATCTGTGCTGTGCTCGTACATAACTAAATACCTAAATATATATGTAGTTACTCGGCAGATTTCTGCACATTATTTTCAGTGAAAGTGAAACAAGATGCAGTCTTAAACCTTCTAGATCCACATATTTGTGTGGTAGAAAAAGGGCAAATTTGTTTCTACCTGCATCTGAAACCCTCGTGGTCATCTTGATGGCATTGGTGGGTCCAACTATCAACATTGTTGATTTTGGAGAAAAAAAAAAAAAATAACGCAAGAATGAGATGGGGGGCACAAAGACACACGGTGTCTGTGTGAGCCCCAGCTTCAGCTACTCCACTATTCCTGCATTACGCGGGGATGGTGGCATCATGCTGCAGAGGTGTTCCAGCACAGCCATACCCAGAGGCTGGTTCCTGATGCTACTCTTTGTATTGAACACCCATAAAGAGGGGAAGAAGTGATGTTGGCAGGGTTGGGAAGGAGTGTTTGGGCATATGCTGTTGCAGTAGGAGAGAGATTAGGAACCTCATGCTGCTCGGGTCCCTGGTGTGGGATCCATGGGGTAGGTGGAGGAGGTGACCTCTTTGGGGAGGGATGGCAAGGTGCTCAAAGCCCCTGGAAGGCAGTGGCTGCTGAGGGGGAGTTCTGGCCACACCAAAGTGAGGTGCTTAGAGAACAAAATCCTGGTGCATAACGGAAGAGGGGTGGAGAAATTAAGCAGTTTGGACCTGGACACAGGTGGGCACTGCGGTGGGAGCAAGCGTCAATGCACCACAGAGGTGGGGAGTACAGGCAGCATCAAAACTGGAGGGGAATGGGAGGAGGGAAGTTGATGAGCAAGGGAGAGGGTAAAAAGGTTAGCAGTGAAGTGTGCAACATCCTACTTGCTTTATTTTCTGCCCTGTTATTGACAATCTTATTTCTCAGTCATTATTTAATGGGCAGTTTGTCTGAGTTAGAAGACTGATTACATGTAGGAAGTGCAGTGATAAAAGCTGCGGGATAAAAAACTGCTTTGGGAAATCTTCTGCCCACTCACATTTTTTTATGTCAAAGTAAGTAGCCTCCAATTTAATGACATTTGCTAATAAAATAAGGGCTTTAATGTGAAAAGTATTTTTCTTGCTTGCTTTCTATACTTCTAAAAACAAACCCAGGCTCTTTGAAGTACGGCACACAGTTCTATTATCAACCTACCACATATCCCATTCCACACTGAAAGTCTAGCTTGGATCTGCAAATACATGAGTGTTTTTGAAACCTAAATGGCTTTTTTTTATTATTTTTTAGAGTGAAAAAAACTGGGTTTGCAGTGAAAACACATTCTCATCTTTAGCAGTGGGGGAGTTGCCTTTGTGCCACAATACTACTCAGAGCGTAGGATTATATTTAATAAAGAGATATTTAGTTTGCTATTGGAAAAGGATTGCTGCAGGAAGGTATAAAAGCTACTCAGATATTTTTATAGAACTTTTGCATAAATCTTGTATCCATAACCTGATCTAGTGACATAAATATTAGCAGCTTGTTTCTATTTCACCTGCTGTAGAACCACTGCTGTCCTACAGCAATAACCAGCAAGGGAATAGAGCTATTTGCTGCCGTCATAAATAAGACAGGGTGTCACAGCTGTTTTCATTTGACTGAGCAGTAATGGAGTTAATTATACTTCCAGTCTCTTTGTTTTTGATATGTGTTTCCAAAGTCATCTAAGCTTCTTGAATTCTTGCAATTTTTTTAACCCTTTTCTCTACTCACCTGGTTTAGACATTTTCTTTAATTTGGAGGGGATTTCATTGTTACATTTTTTCTAGTATTTATCCATGCTTTTCTTATTAACTAAATTTTATTATTATATGAAAATCTGTACTAAAGTCAATGTATTTATTTGTACAGAGCAACATACAGAGAGCATGGTTTTTCTTGAAGACCAGACACATAGACTTACTTTTCTTGGAAAATAAATCTGTCTTTATCTCCAGCAATTCAGATAACTTCCTTTAAGAAAAAGAACAACATAATAAAGCTACACTTGATCCAATCAATCATATTGCTAAAAGAATGCATGCAATTAAGGAAGTCAAAAGGACAGCCAGACTTGCACAAATAGGGAATAGATGATTCATATTTAGGAACACTAGTCTGTAAAGCTGATACATAGCAGCACATCAGGCAAAACATATTGCAAGAAAACCTCTCAGTTGTTTATTATTAGCTTTTTCAGTTAATTGTGGTTTTGTTTGGGGTTTTCATCCTTTTTTACATTTTATAATGTAACATTAGTATGTAAGAATAAAGTGAAACCTGTGTTTATAGGTGTTAATGACAGTATCTTGAATGTGGCCAGGTTTTGCTCAGAATTTAGTAAGTCTGTAGTCATGCAAAGAAATATAGATGTTGAAATGTCTGTGATGGAGGCTTTGATTCTGAGCCAGCTTTATAAAGTTACTGGTTTTGTGGGAGTCAGGCACTAAGTACGTATGAAAATCACACTGGAGAGCTATCTGCGTATCTCCATGCTTAAAAATATGTTTTGAGATGTGCCTTCAGTGATTTGCAAGCAAATAAGTGACAAAATGAAATGTGAGAGTCACAAGTACTACAGCTATAATTCTCTAGTATAGACTATAATTGTTAAGTTTCAAAAATACCCTTGAGATGGTGAGCAAGGAGGTAGCTTCAACAGTCAGACATAAATATGATTGCTAATACACACTTAAAAATTCAAAGTTGTTTGAAATTTAGCATGAGAAAAACCACTGTCAGTGATTTGTGCCAGCATAGAAAGTCTGTGGTAAGTAACCTTGCTCTTAGCATATTTACCTAGTTCTGAAATCCAAATGCCATACTGTTGTTACTGCATTACAAGACTAAGAATTATGTCTTATTTTATCCTTATTTTATATATCTTTATATATACATATATCCGTAATTTATAGTTTATGTTTACTTTTTTGACAAATACATAGTTAACAGAGCAGACAGAGAGGATGAGGAGGGACAGATAGAATGAGATAAACTTCCCAGAACTCCTGCCAAAGTATCCCATTGTCATGACACACAGATCACAATGTGCAGGAGTGATGCTGCTCATGTGTGACTTTAGCAAACCGCCCTGTTTCGGACCAGCCCAGCATCCCTCTGAAGGGCCTGCTGGGGAGGGCAGTTGTTTAGACGTTGCACATCTGATCAGAGCTCTCGTAGATGGGGAGTGGTGGTGACACCATCATAGACACTTCATAGAAGACAACAAAACCAGCTTTTGGCAGGGGGAAATTGTTGTTCTCTAATGATTTAATACTGGCTCAAACCAGACAGGGAGAAGTCAAAAGTTTCCATTTTTTGCTGCCAAAGCCTTCAATCACACCCCTACACCTACCCCCAAATATGTCTATACATGATCACAGAAACTTTGCCTGTTGATGTAAATTCTCGGATGGTGGGAAGACATTTACCTTTTGCTGAAAGGCAGGGAGAAACTGCGGGGGTTGTTTGGTTTGGTTTTGGGCTGGTTTGTGGCTTTTTTTTTGAAGCCAGGCAAAATTTAAAATCCAGACTGCATTGTGAGGTGTGTAAAAACTCTACTCTCCGTAATGGATTTAGCCAAGCTACAGCCTTTGCTACAGAAGGTCAAATCTTTCACTCTGAAGTCTTTCAGACTCTGAACCCAGTTTGCATATTGAGCTCTCAGAACTATTTTCAACTACCAAGGGCATCTGAGCATGAAGAACACATTTCTTGATGTCTTTAGTTACAAATTGGCACACAGATGGGCTGCAGTAGCATGATGGGGAGGGGGCTCACATCTTAAATCAGCTCTGTTTATTACCCAGGAAGTTTTGATCAAGTTTATGGTGTTAAAGACTCCAACATATCAACTCCATTGAAGAACAGGACAAGCTATTGTAAATATGAACCATCAAAGCATTAGCCATTTCAATGAAATGAAGCAAATCAATTGTTTTCTATAAAGGTGCCTTTCAGATCTCCTTTTTTCAGGTTCTGAGATCCCTTATCAAGTTCAGCATTATTAAATGTTGGACTATGGACTGCAAGAGTAATTTTTTAGGACTTCTAAAGGGTCACTTTGCTGCTAACATGCTTGTCTTTGCATTTATTTTACTTGACCTAAACAGAGTTACTCACTCACACACACAAATATACATAAACCAGAATTAATACTGTTGCATCTAATACTTGCTTGAGCCTTAACCCAGCAAAGTATTTGAGGACTTAAAGAAAATGAAAGATGTGTTCAAATGGTTTTGTAAGATGGGATTAATATCTGCAGTGAAAAGCATCCATTATAATGATCTTGTTAGGGTTCTTACTGCAAGGAAAAATTACTGCCTGCACTGGGGGAATAGAAGATGTTTTCTTTGTGGTGCATCATGTGCTCACCTTTGTAGACAGCTACATTTCCAGGTCAGTGGGATGGTTTCCTGTTTGGGGGTGTCCACTTTCTGGAGAGATGCTGCAGGAATGCTGTGCCTGTTCTCCATACTGGGGTAATCCTGACTGTGTGTACAAGCATTCAAAGGATGGGCAATACTCCATTTCCTCTGCACTTTCTCTACTCCAGACAAGTAAATTAAGAATTGAATTCTGTTTATGTTGGAGATGTAGCTTTTGCCCTAGTAATTTTAGGTAATCTCTACACAAGACATTTCCAGTGAAATGTAGGAATTCCTTAATTTCAAGCATGAGCTGTCCATCTCAAAGCACATGCTTACATATACGTAGAAGATTAAATGCCTTCATAGACTAGGGTCAGTGTTTCCAGCCTAGCTAGCTTGTAATCGAAGGCGCCTGACGTTACTTTAACATATGTTTGCTTTAACATGCCAAAGCGCTGAGCTGCCATGTTTCAAAGAAATAAGAGGCTAGAATAAATTATCTTCCAGTAAAAAGTAGGATTTCCTCTCCAGAATTACACTGGTTCAAGCTCCATTATGCCTAATATACTTTCCAACACCAGTGACAGGTTTAAGATCTGGTATTTGTGATGCTTAAGAGCTAAAAACATGTGATTTATACCTCTGGACAGACTGTACTTTAGCTTTCTAATGGGACAAACACAAGCTGCACCTAGCCCAGGGGTGCCCAGAGTCACTGCAGTTTAAAGCTAAGATGTACATTTAAAGACAAAAGTTATTTTTGGTCGCTTTAAAACATGATTTTAAATAAGATTTATATCTTTACCAATTTAAAACTGAACCTGGTAACAATTTAATAAGATGGATTTGGGTTTTGGACAGAATATCTATAATATCATAGGTGCCTACTTTCCAAAGCATGCAGTGAGACAGAGCTTACTGTAAACTGCTGGATTGCTTTACTTTCTTCCTAGACTCAGCTCAGTGAAGAAATAATGGTATAACACTGGTGAGAGAGGAGACCTTTCCTGTGCCTTAGTGATTGAATAATTCCAATTTTTCTATTTTCATGTGAACCTAATGCTGCTCTCCAAACTGATCATCCTGTCAGCGTGGAGGAATCAGTCAGGAGGGAGGGTAGGCAGGGTCTGTTTTCTCTGCGGGTTCTTTTATTGCTTTTGGTTTGGGGTTTTTTTTTACCAAAACCATCTTTGAAAGAGGAAATTCTCTTCCACCAAGTTTTAAAGTGTGTATTTCAGTAGTGACTGTTTCTCTAAAAGAGGTAATGCCATTCTGACATAAATGTAAATCTACTTTTTCCTACAAATTAAATCTTCCAATATTATGAATGTATTCTTGCTGAATACTGATATCTTCTTTTTCTTCCCCCACAGTTTTTCTTTCTCTTTACAACTCCCTAAATTATAAGGGAATTAAAAGTCCATTAGATAGTATACATTAACATATGCTATTATGGTTTTAGTGAGTGAGTGTGGGCAGAAGCTGCTGTGTGATATGATTTTTCCATTACTGTGCTTTGAAGGCAGAACATAAAATTGTTTAATATGTTTTGCTGTTTTTTTAAAAAAATAACAAACAACATACTAAAATTCTAAGCTATGGAACGTGACCTAAAATAGGTAAAGAAAATACTTATTTCTGAAATGTATTCAACATGAATTGCTATGTCGAAAGAGCCTGGTACATCCCATGCAAAGTCGTGGCTCCAGTATCGGCTGTTTCCCAGCCGTGTTGAGGAAACCTTTCATAGGTGTCTGCAGAATATCCTTTCCCGAGGAAGCCTGACTCCATTTCTCAAGTAAATGTAATTGCCATGTATTTAAAACCAAAAATAGCAATGTTTTTATTTGCATTGTTTTTACTTGCTGTCTGCCTTGAGTCTGCCAGATAAGCCTCTAGGAGCAAGTGGCTATGGTCTCTGTGTTCCTTTATGTCCTTGACCAAGTCAGTTGCTCTATCCTAATTTCACCACATATACAATGGCATAATGCCTCTCTACCTCATGCGATGGAAATCAGACATTATATTTAAAAATTTTGAAGTGCTCAGAGAAGCTTTGTCAATTTTTTAATGTGTTTAATCGGAAACTGCTAGAGCTGTGCAAAATATTGCATGTACTAATGCTATGTGTTCTATCAGTCTGAAGGATTTTCTCATCGTACTGCCACAGATTTAGCAGAAAATACCAGGTATAAATCTGAAGTCAAAGAAATTTACTTACAGTTGCCTTTTGTACTATTATTGATAGCAGATTTATATCTGTGACCAGGGAAGTAGTCATCTGAATGCAGTCATGGATGATTTTAAATTAAACATAAAGTTTAAGAAAATTCTGGCTAAATGTCATCAAGATCCATCATACCAAGCTGTCCGAGAGGGTAAAGGGCATGCTGTGAGCTCGATGAAGGGCAAAAGCAGAGCCAGAGCCAACACGCTTCAGCAGTATGGTACAGGTGCTCGAGGACAACCAGAGGGGCCACCCAGGAAAAAGTGGGAGTTTGTCACTCTGAGGTAAGGGGGTGGTTGCTCTCCCTGTGTGACTAACCCCTTCCCTGCCTTTTCCTCCGTCTGGACTCCAGGCTGCTGCTGCTCTTGCCCGAGCCCTTGCATGCTCCCTAATCCCTGCCTAGCCGCAGCAATCTGTGTGCATCTACTCCTCTGCTCCGTCCCCTCCAACCATTTCCAGACATCCAGCATTGTGGGGTCCTGAGCAGAGGGTAGATTTTTTTTTTTTTTCTCCCTGCAATCCAGCTTTAATTTACAGCTCTTGTTTCTCTACTAACCATAAAAGGAAAAGAATATATTTGAAATCAATGTTTAAATGTGAATCAAAATTTAATACATGGAAGACGGAATATTTATAGCCATACTGTTTGTATTTTGGGATGAAAATAGTCTTTTCATGAAAAACGTAGTATTGACCCGATTTCCATTGTTTCCCCTGCAACACATACATTAAGCAGTCCTAAGTGGATAATGGGAAAGAACAATAATAAGGATAACAATAGGTTACAGAAACAATTAGGTAAGGAATAACACATGACAGGTAATCCAGTCATAAATTTATAGGCATGCTGCTCTCTTCTCAGGAGCCCTGTGAGACACAGGGCCAAAGGCCAAATACATTCCCAAGGAATGTGTACTGAATCACACGCCTGCAGACTGCATGTTATTATTAGAATTGTAAAATGTTATTGCTGATTTTTATATATCACACTGTGTGGTTAATTTAAAAATGTGGCTAGGCAATTTATTGTGTGTTTGGGATGTCTATTTCCAATACAATTTTTTTTTTATTATTTTAAAATGTGTTGTTAGATTTAATTTTTTTAAATGTATTTTTAAACTACAGGAGGACTGTCAATGATGCTTAAAAAGCTCTCGGTACCTCAGCTTTGTTCTGGCATTTTGGCTTCACACTCATCCACTGAACAGTAAATGATGTTTGTTTTCAAGCTTATTTCTTCCAACCCAGCAGTCTCTCTTTTTAACTCAACCAGTGCAGTGCCAGTTAAGGAAATGGAGTAAAAACAATTCAAAAGTAGCAGTGGGGGTGATGAGCTGGCACATGGAGCCGTGCTGTGCCTGTGCTTTACAGATGTGCTGCTCACACCTCAGCCCATCTCACCTGCACCAGCTGAAAGGAGCCCTGGCTTTTAAACTTTGTACTGGGATATTTAGATTTCCTTTTGAACACTGTTGGCAAATCAGAAGTAGGCAGATAGATTTTGTGCTACCCAGGGCCAGTAATAAAAGCTTTCAGTGTCCAGAAAATGGAATTTTGCAGTATTTTCAGGGAGGCTACTAGCTTGTTCTCCCACCTTTGAATTGCTGCAGGATGTCTGCATCTGCTTGTATAAAAAAATCTAAGCAGAAAAGCTGTTTCAGATTACTAAAAGCAGCAGCTTTAATGAAGTCCTTAAAATACCCATCCCTAAAAAGTAAGACCAGCCATCCTTCTGCTGTTCTAGGGAGTAATTAGGAGATATAATAAAGTAGCTGTAATAGACTGGTTTTGTTATTTCAAACAGTGAAATAAAATAAACAGAAGTCCAGGAAAAAGGCTTCACGTTTGTCTACTTTGCACCTATGTAATTCAGGAGAAACCCTGCCAGTTCTAGTGCAGAAGAATTAGTTTCAGTCTGGTGTTTCTCTGAAAGCAAAAGCTCCACTTTCCACACTCCCGCAGGTTCCTCCTCTTCTGCTTCACTTCTCCACCCTTGGCAGGCAGTGTTTTAAATCCCAAATCAGAAGGACTTTGGGGTTTGTTTTTTTTAAAGAAAGCTCAAATATTTAAAGGAACAGATAAAGGTGTGTAGGGTGATTTGAGGAGGGGAAGAAATTAAGATCTAAAAATTAAAAAGAACTTCACTTGAACTGAACCTGCAGGTAAGGTGTAGGTGGACCCATATTTGGACACCCCTCCAACCTTTGAAATATTATGTACTGTAAAAAATATTTGAGCCAAATAATTATAGTCATCTTCTTTCTCGCTCATTCCTCTTCTTTACTCCTCAATGATCAGTGCACCACACTGTTAACATATCTTGTTAATAAGATACCAGTTTAAGTTTGGTATTTTCAGATTCTTCCTCTATTTTATCTCCCTTAAATCTCTCTCCTTTCCAAGCATCTACTTTATCCGTGTGAGCATGTGGCACCGACGTAAGCTAGAAAATACAATTATGGTATAATTTTGAGGCATTTCTCATATCTTAAGACAATTACTAATTAGCTAAAACCAATTCCACAGGACAATTTAGCATCTATTCCCTTCTAGTGAGGTCCCACTTGATTTTAAGTGCTTAAGACTGCAAAGTGCAGTCGCTGCAGTGTAGCTACTTCTAAGGTGAAATACTTCTAAGAATGCACCCACTGCCTCTTTCTCATCTACCAGCTTTCGGTTAAGTCTGTGTTGCGATAACCTGGTGTAAGGATTTCTATTAATAAAACACTACCTCTAAGAGTTTTCCTGGTGGCTGTGTGGGAAGTCAATCAGATCATAGTTGCCCTCGGAGGAGGGATGGGTGCTATCACAACTCCAGTTGTAGCTGTTTTCCGTGGCAATTTTCACTTTACCCCCAGAATTGAAAGGTAAAGATCCTCATTGCATTACTCATGGTGAATAAATGATAGAGCAGGTTTTCAAAAGCTCCTAATGGCCGTACTTTAACTTGTTCTCAGATACCAGTTGTCTTGTCACTGGCACCTGTGAAAACCTGGATGCGTTTAGGGGTGTGTAAGTCGGTCCAAAGAGAATGATATTGTCTCAACATTGCCAACAGAGACCTGGAGATGGAATGTGGTCTTCATGAACACCAAGACGCAGACACCCTGGGAAGGAGAACTGCATGGTACAAGGAGTACTATGCCACTCCCTGCTACCTGGGACTGAAAGGAACAACTACGATAAGGCCGCGTAACCACTGTCCAGAAGATGGATCACAACCACTGTCGCAGCAACAAACCAGAAAATTTTAACTTCAGGTGAACTTTCTTCATTATAATACAAAAAGACACCTCCTGGTCTGAAGCTACCCACCTCTAAGGCAAACCACGCCTCAGGCACTCC